>NW_023501016.1:0-2420086 GCF_013390195.1 Colletotrichum siamense | reverse complement strand
TCTCTTGACGGGAACCGTTGGTTTCCTGAGCGCATATGCCTTTGTGAGGAGGATTTACGGGTAAGCACTCTTCGATTCGCGACTCTCTGCACACTCAAGCTGACCTCTTTTCCAGAGCGATCAAGGCGGACTAAGCCATCGTGCCAGTGATTGAACGTAAAGTGCTTTAATGTGTTTACGGCACGAAAACGGATTGACGGCGCTTATTAATGCATTGCCCGGGGCGTCACGTTTTGGGGAATGTCCACGGGGACAGGCGTTTTACCGGAAATGATCAACTTTGTCCCTGGCCTTTTTTGACCGGGCGGGTTAGACTATTGACTTACAGTATATATGATGACAGGATCAAACAACAGGGCAAAAGGAGGGATTGAATGGTTGCGAGTATATAATCAGCTTGTCCAGTCTCTACGGAACAATCAAAACTTCAAAATGATGTCATGGTCCAACTGAGTGGTGAAGCTGCCTGTGCAACAGCAGGTGTGTTTTCGCAATGGAGAGTGGTAAGAGATTGAGAGGGTATTTAATGAAGGCTTGTTTGTGATGTGAGGTCGACGAGAATAGCCTTGCGAGATCTTGGCTGTGTAAAGCTAGCTCCTGTGTGTGTACGCTTGATGACCTTTAGACTAGTTGATGGGATATATTGTAGTTGAGAAGGGGGAGTTGAGAGTGGCGGCGGGTGAACAGTCATACTAAGATGGGCGTGAATACGGTCAAGACAGCAGACATGACGGGTGAAGGGGTAGGCCTCATCGTTCTGACAATCTCATGTGGGCATCAAAGGGTCCCCTCATAATACTTCCAGCAGAAACTATACCTCTGTCATGAGACGCGTCTGCCTAAGCGTTCAACTGGAGTCCGGCAACATTGCTCGCTGGTTTTTTTGTAATCTGATATGTGGTGTTCTTTAATATATCTTGTGTTCCTGCTCTTTAGGCAGATCATTCGCAGATTAAGAGCGTCAGGAGGATGTCATTATTGATTCTTCTGTGAAACTGGGCGAGGGCAGGTATACTAAGCAGCAAGAGGTATAAAAAGGTGTCTTTGCCTGGTCTTGAAGTTGACAAGGGCGGGCGCACACCCAATGGGGGCCGGCGGTCATGGCTCTGCATTACATGTGCTATGCCATTGCAAATAGATGGGTGAGATACTTAACAGGAATGGGGGCTTGAAACACACAGCGGTGAAGTCCGTCATCTCGCTTTCCATCCGCGCATTTGCAACGAATACGCCCCAGGAATGTGTTTAAGGAAGCAAAGCCCTTTGAGAAGATTAGAGCGGGAAGCAAGAACAGGTGTCAACAAAGGTTCTCTCCTTTGAGATGCACATCTCCCGCAGCTGCAGATGAAAACGACTACGAATTCCTTGTTGCCGTTGGTATCAGGAATTGGATTCTGAACATTTGGTACTGCGTATCGTTAAGCCTTTATACCCTGCGCACAGCTTCACTTCATGATCGCCTAGATGTGTTATGATATGTTTTTTGTGCCTTATAATAGGAAATATAAATGGGGCAAGTTATCTTTGAAGATAAGTCTTCTTCACAATGCTCGCTGTGGCTTGCATGTTTGCTAATGTTGACGGGCTTTTTCCTGAAAGTTGAGAAGGAGTGTCAGTATTAGGGACTGAAGAATAGAATGGCTTAGCTTGCTCTGCGTCAATAGAGTCCGTCATTCCGCTTCTCGTCAGTGTATTCAGTTGCAAGTATATTGGTGTAGTGGGGGGTAACAATTTTCATGTACCTGCGATCAATGTTCGGATCACACATCACGAAGTGTTGAGACTAGGTGTAGGTGCCCATGCTCGGATTCATACTGCTGGAGGCAGACACCGGCGGAGACACGCTCTTATGCAAGTTTACCAATATTTCTTCTTGCCCACCCTTTTCAGGTGCCGACGTGGCCTTTCACACTGGGGGATATTGGTATATAAGGCTCCAGAGGATAAGAGTAAACTATGACGAGCAATGTGCTCCTCTGACCATTTGGATTTGCGATTGATACGACAAGATTACGTCCTTAGTTTCAAGCGCCCACGTAGCCTTTGGCTAATGATCTCTATAGTAAGGGTAGAATTATAGCTTTCCTGTCAGTCTCCAACTCTGCTGTTGCGAAAGTAATGTCTTTGTGATAAGTTAGCGGCGGCAGGCCACGGAAATAGATAAATGAATGTCCACTTTTGCCTTGAAGAGACGGCCTTTCTAGAGAACTTCTGGCTTCTGCTGCTGCCTCAAAACCGGGTGCAAAATTATCATTTCTCTGCTTCTGTAAACTACATCACAACGTTGGTTGCGCGTGTCTTTATATGTCCATGCAGTGGTGCTATCCCGCTTGGCATTTCGGCAGCTGCTCTGGGATACTGCTTCAATGCATCTAATTAACAAGCTTCTGTTCTATAAGGATCAGGGAGACGAATGATGATATTCGGATGGTATCGGCGGAAGGAAATGGATGTTATTTGCGCAATCTATAACAGCTTAACCCATGACGAGCGTTAATATAAATAAGTTGTCTGACGGGACAGCTTCGACCACGACCACGACCACGACAAATGCAATTGCATTGTCTTACTTGTTTCGTTCAATTCAGATCGTATTCAGCCAGCATGCGCCGTGTGTGCGCATCTCGTGCCAGGCAATGTCATGGACGAGGGTAGCCAACAGCACGTGGGACTGCCAGTCTTCAACCTCTGTTGCGTATTTGAAATTTTATAAGAGGACATACACAGAGAATGCCACAATCTTGACTATCAAAATTATTCAATGTAGGTTTCTTTGACAATTTGTTTTTCCCACCAAATCATAGTCACTATACTTCTATAAGAGTGACTCCCAGCTAGCGATTAATATTCCTCGCCTAAAGATGCTTAGCTTGCTTTTATTGCTATGACTTTATGTTAAACACTGAGATGATCGTTCGCGATAGCACCCGCAAGCGTGTTGGATCATGTTCCTCAACAACCGTCATCACTGAGTCCCAATAAGTTTCTGCTTCCTGAGTATTCTACTTAGAATACACACATGAAGCACGAGAACGAAGGCGGCCCTGCAGATCGCAGTGCCTCTCACGATTCTGCATCTCAAATTAACGTGGATAGCGTGCTTCCGCTTAGCACATCCTTGGGCCACGAGATGATGACTCTCAATCTGCCCCTGCCAATGAACGCATCGCGAATCCAAGCTCGCTGTGTCTTAAGTTATGTCTCATTAAACAGGGGTGAAGTTGCTATATTAGCAAGGTGGGCACCGGACCTGAAGATAGCACACCAATCATGCTCATCATCGGGTGTTCAACTTCATTCCTGTGCATGACGGAGTCCTTGGTTCCAATGACGAAACTTGTCGGTAAGGAACGTTATCGTTGTTTATGGAACGACACCCAGCTCTCATCTATCTCGTTCTCTAGTTTGTTCGATATTGTCTAGAATACTCATACAACAACGGAAACGCAAGAAGGCAAAGAGGAGACCTGTGGAAGAGCAGCCTGGGGGCGAATGGGACGGCGCTATATTACGTAGCTTCAGAAGCTTATGCATGAAATTGGCTCCGTAAGTCAGGCATCCGTGTACAAGAGATTACATTCTGCGGGTTATCCGTCTGCTCGGTATGAACAAGTTTATCTTGTACCCGGTATTCAAGAATTGTGAAGTTGCCTAAATGGTACCATAAGAAGACTTGGTCCCAAATCATCATATGTCAGTGAAATTGGTGTTCAAAAGCTTCATAAGCCGCGACTGCTTGTGGCGATTAGGCAGGAACTCTGTGCCTCATTTGATGGACGTCCTGAACCCTCTGAAGGAAGAAAACCATGACCTTGTCTCCGGGGTGGCAGACGCAGATGGAGCCCATTCGTCGAATTGCTTTCTGCAGCTGAGAAAGGCGCTGGCTGCAGACATTTTCTGTCTAGTCGGTACACTATCTGGGTATGAGACACATGTGCCCATCATCACAGCACTTCTTTCATCGCGAAGTATTTGAATAAGAATAGACAGGACAGAAAGAGACCATCCTTGGTATTCGAGTGCTGGACTTCAACGACTGAGCTCACTCAGACCGCTTGTCTGATCCGGGGCCGAGGTGCCTTCTGACATTTACTACCTGCCCCGTAGCAGTCTGAAGGCATACTGGCCTCCTAACATCATTGCAGTTTGGAAGAGGAAGCATTTTCACTAATCAGAGAATTAATAAGATCAAGTATTGTGATGAGGTTAAGCACGCTGACTGGAAAGCCCGGCGCTCAGCCGCCCGGAGCCGGCCCCCTCCGGCTTAATGACCGTGGGGCCGAGCCGGGAAGTGGCCGTCTTGGCTTGCGACACTGAACGGTTTCCGGCAAATGCTGTCGGAGCATAGGGGCGAACAGCTTGGAAACCCGCTGGTTGAAATACCTGCGACTTTTGCATTGCCTCCCAGGCTGTGCTCAACCTATGCTATCAGCAAAACGCAGGTCTAAACAGAGGTGTCGGGGCGATAGGCACGAAAGAGCCGAGTCTTTGAGTTGCTCGTTCGGTAAGGAATGCCGTCCTCAACCCGAACCCCGATCTTTGACGCACTAGCTCCGGCGCAGGTAGTGTACTCAAATCTCCTGCAAGCCACGAGGTCTTTTTGCAAAAGTCTCCTGGCAGGGCTTCCATGAGGGCAATATTTCTTGTTGAGAATGATCAGGGACCTTTTGAGTCATCCTCAAGATTATCGAGACTCGATGATGTTGACTCATGCCGGCGACCACAATCCAATGGGAGACCTTGGCAGACAGTACCTGCCTATTGTAGCACATCGCTGCCTGGATGCAGTGCTGCACGACCCGTTGTGGGGTGAATGCACGGCGTTGGGGTGCCGGGGAGGCGGGATGGCTTTTGTGGCGGACAGGGTATCATCTCAAGTTCGGGGATACTGCGTCCCTGCCGAGGACACGAGCAGAGACGACGGGAGGCGACACGACAGCGACACGCAGAGAAGGACGACAGGTTGACGTGGCCCGGTGTTCGAGATCAGCGTTCGAACGAGTCGAATGGGCCGATGCTTCTGTGAGCCGGTTTCTCGCTGGGTGTATATCAAACACGACAAAAGATGGCCGGTTTGTCTGATTGTTGGATTTGCATTTCTAAGCGGCGCGCGGTGTCGGAGGGATCTGGGTCTGCGAGTTTGCGAGTCTGCGTTGATGTGTTGTTGTTTCTGTTTCACCGCATGTTGCGAGGTGCGAGGTGCGAGGGACGGTGAGGCATGATGCCGGCGCGCGGTGTGCTGGGCGTCGGTGGCAGGTGGCAGCGGGTGAGCTGGGCGCCCTCTAACAGGTTCCTCTCACAGTGAGAGCGAGCCTGGCCAGCAGATCAAGCTTTTGATGGAACCAATGGGGAGCGCCCCGTGGTGGTTTCGGTGAGAGCCCGGCGCGGGAGCTAGAGGGGAGCGTGGCAGACGCTACAGGGGATCACGTTGCGTTTCAGGGTCTTGGCTGCTTTTGTTCGCTGGCGGGTTGGTTCGCTGATGCTGTCATCTATTTCACTGATGCTTCGATGGTTCTGTTGACGATGCTTTTCTTCAAGATGCCCTCTGAGACTCTAGTATTATCATACTCGCTTCTGTAGCTGAAATAGCAGTAGAAGAATGCAGACACAAAGTAACCAGCCATGATGAATCACCGCCTTCCATGATCAAACAGAGGACGGCGTTCCGTTTCGAGGCATGTCCAAGTTTTTGCTATCGGTATCGGGCCAGCAGCTGGGCTGTCCCCTGGAATTCCAGCGCAAGCCCAGCGAAAGCAACCCAGCTAGCGCGGTTTGGCTGCAAACACCCGACCTCTTCACCGGCATCCGAAGCCGCTCCGACATTGTGCGCTGGCGTCTGTTCTAAAGGCCTACCTAAACCCGCAGCGGTCCCGAGACGGCCAAATTCACCCGCGCTTAGGTAGGTATGGATGTTGAGAGACAGACACAGAGGGAGAATGCTGGGTAGAAGGGCCAAGTGCAATTGCAACATCTGGATGCCTCGCTCGCATCATTCTGTCATCCCGGCTCATCAACCACTCACCATCCACCCATAGCCAAATCGGCCCCTCCCCGGCACCAGAACCCGTCCAGACGAATGCAGCCCTCACCCATCTTCAGCGCTGCATCTGCCTGTCTTACCGGGGGTTCAATTGGGCCTGTCGATGCCATTCGTGCGCTCTCGATCCACTTTGTTCGGCGGTGCCCCCCCAAATGCCATCTATCCCCCCCATGTCCCATGTCCCATGTCCCATGTCCCTGGTCTGGTCTGGTCCCATCCGCGTTCCCTCTGCCGTATCTAATCGCTCTTACGAATACATACCAAGTACTGCGCATACTCTGAAGCAGGTACTCACCGGTGGGCTCGACATATCTTTTTTTCCGGGGTAAATTGAAGCATTCCTCTTTCTTTCCTTCCTTACACTTGCTAGTATTGTTTCCCATCATCCTTCGTTTATATACGTCGGATAAACAAACGAGGATCCTTTGACGCTACTGTCAGCAGCAGTTTCCTCTCTCTTATCGTCAATGACGTGCCCCTCGTGAAAGCCTCACTCATTCGAACCCACCCAACTGCAGACGCGAACCGACGAGACGGGAGCGAGCTGACACCCACGTCATCTTGGGTCCCTTCCCGTGCGGCGCATCGCAGACCTCAACGTCCGCCGTCATGGACTTCTTTATGGAGCGGGCCCTGACGCTCGCAGCCACGGCCCGGTCCCAGTCGCAATCCTTCTTGGCCACCGTTCAAAGGTACGTGAGACGGCATATCATGGCCGCCGGAGTGGTTCAACCTCAGCTCCGTTCCTGCAGATCGTTGCGACCCGCCGTTGCGCAACTGCATGCTGGGGCTTTTTTAGACTTTTGCCAGCCAAGCCCATACTTTATCCGCAGTTGCGCGGGAGCTCCTACTGCCTCGAGTTGAATGAAAACGAGTTCCAGGTGCTGACAGCCTCACAGACACGAGGAACTAGCCTGGATCGATGATGTATCACAGTTTGCGGAATCAGGCTATCCTCAAGTCTTCATCGTCGCCATCTCCGTACTCTGGACCGCCACTCGCCTCTTCCACCGCCGCTCCAAGCCATCATCACCCGAGTACCGTGCCGCTGCCATCAAATGGCCTTGGGAGCTATGCGCTCAAGTGTCTCGCGGCTCAGCGCTTGCTTTCCTCGCCCTCGCTGGCGCTCGAGGCCAGACACCATGGCTGAACGTCGTCGCTGTTGGCTACGCCTTTTCACTCGGCCTTCTCAGGCTCATCAACGACTTGCACTGGCGGCATATTGCCTTGCATCAAGTCAACTTTGTTCTATCTACTGAGCTGCTCATTCTAGCTGCATCGTCGGCACTCCCCTGCATCGAAGCCACGAGCACATGTGCGATCGCGACACCGGTAAGAGGTGGCCTCGCAAGTTTGGCGGTTGCTGTTCTCATCGCAATCACTACTCCTAGAGAGTGGGTACCTCCCGCGCTCAAGTACGACGTCCCCGAGGGCTACGAGACCAACGAACCCGCGCCGGAGGAGACTTGTAGTTGGGCCAACTATTACATGACCTTCGAATGGCTTACCCCCTTGGTATGGAAGGGTGCGCGCACAGAAATCACCGTGGACGACCTTCCTCGGCTGCCGTGGTACGACGAGCCGCTTTTGCTGCTCGACAAGATCAAGAAAGCTCGCCTCAGGGGCAAGACGACCATTTGGACGCTTTTCTTCCTTCTCAAGACCGAAGTTGCGCTCATGTCTGGCTACATCAGCACTGCGTACGCTGCCGAACTGATCGCTCCTTACGCTTTGTACCAGCTTCTCTCCTACCTTGCCGACCCTCAAGGCTCGATCATCCGTCCGTGGGTCTGGCTCTTCCTCATGTTTTCCGGACCCCTGTCGCGGTCCGTTTTGTTCCAGCAGTACGTCTTCACGTCGACTCGTCTGGTGGTGCGCCTGAGGTCTGCACTTACACAGGAACTCTATCACCGCGCAATTACGTCCATGGAACTGGAGGACGACATCTTTGCTGCCAAGGGGGAGGCTGAAAAGAAGAAGGCTGGAGGCGAAACTCGACGGTCGACTCCGGCTGGCCGCTTGGCTAATTTGATGGCCGCCGATGTACAAGCTATCTTTGGAGCGCGAGATATCATCATGGTTTCTATGGGTGTCTCCACCGGAACCGTGATCGGCTTTGTTGGACTGTACCAGATGTTGGGCTGGCCTGCTCTTGTCGGCATGGCTATCTTACTCTTCGCCGCCCCCATGACGGTTTTGGTCGCACGATTGATGGCTTTGGCCACCAGGAAAGCCAGAAGAGCCCAGGATTCCCGTATTTCCCTGGTATCGGAATATCTAGCGTCGATCCGCGCGGTCAAGTATTTCGCTTGGGAAGATGCCATCATCAAGACCATCGAGGATACGCGTGCGAACGAGCAGCGTGATCTGTGGCGCGTCTCGCTCATTTACGTTACCCTCAACCAGATCACAGCCTTGATGCCGTACATCGCCATGATCTCGATGTTTACGCTCTACGTCGGAGTGCTTGGACAGCCCCTGACGGCGGCCACTGCATTTACTACTACCTATCTCGTCAAGACCATTCGTCGCAACATCACGCAGATGGGCTTCATGTCGAGGAACATTACTAACGCTATGATTGCTATCGGCCGCCTTGACAAGTACTTCGATACTGCTACTCCTTTGGAGAAGTACCCCGAGGGAACGCTTCAGATTCAGGGTGCGACATTCAGAAGACACAAGACTGCGAGCTTTTTGCTCAAGGATCTCTCCATCGACTTTGTAGAAGGCGGTCTCAATGTCGTATCGGGTGTCAGCGGAAGTGGCAAGACGACCCTCCTTCTGGCAATCCTGGGAGAGACCGTCAAGGAGAGCGGTTCGATCACGCGGCCTAAGGATGTTGCGTTCGCGTCTCAGACTTCATGGTTGCAGAATGACACTATCAAGGAGAACATTCTCTTTAACAGCGCTTATGAGAAGGTTCGCTACGATAACGTTATCAACGCCTGCTGCTTGCCGGTAGACCTGCGGGAGATGGAGCACGGTGAACAGACCGTAGTCGGCGAGAACGGATCATCACTGTCGGGAGGCCAAAAGGCCCGCGTCGCTCTGGCTAGGGCCCTCTACTCGAAGGCACCGCTGCTTCTTCTCGATGACGTATTTTCAGCACTGGACGCCAAGACGTCTGCTTTGCTCTGGGAGCGTTGCTTCTGCTCTGACCTTCTCAAGGGACGTACTGTTGTGCTCGTGGCCCAGCAACCCTGGGTTGCTGCGCAGGCTGACATCGCCATCACCCTCGAAGACGGGGAGATGAAGAACATTGAACAGAACATCGGCGTCGTCAGGCAACCCGTTGCCGTTGCTAAGGACATCGAGGGCGAGGCGGACAACTCTGACTCTTCAGATACCGAAGTCGAGACACAGACGGATCCCATCAACGACAATAACAAGGTCGCTGATGATAAGGGAACCAAGGACGCGGTGGCTCAGGAGATGAAGACCGGCGGAAGGAGTGGACGTCTTATGTGTGAGTAATACCCTTTTCCCTTGATGAACGAGCTGACAATGGTACAGTCTTCAAGTACATGGTTTACTTTGGTGGGCCGTGGTACGCCATGTTCTGCCTGATTATGATGCTCCTCTCGCAGGTCGCAGTCATGGCTGGCTCCCTCTGGCTCTCTGTCTGGGTCGAGGCCTACAGCAGCCAGGTCGCCGTCGACATCGCCTTCTACCTTGGCATCTACGCCGCCATCACCGTGGCCGAATCCGTCATCTACGCTGGCGTCTTTCTCGTCTTTGAAAACGGCGCCTGGCACGCTGCCCGCAAGCTCCACAACGACTTCATCCGCGCCGTCATGCGCGTGTCGCTCTCATGGTACAAGAAGACTCCCGTCGGCCGCATCATCAACCGTTTCTCGAGCGACATGTCGTCTTTGGACTTGACCGTCAGCCCGCAGCTCCGCGCGTTCTTGGAGAGTAGCATGGCATTGATCATTCGAATTTTCGCAATCAGCTCCATTTTGCCGGTTTTCATGGTTCCCGCCGCAGTGACCTGCTTCCTCGGTATCATCATCGGCGAGCTGTACACACGCACCGCGGTAACGATCAAGCGTCTCGTGGCGTCGGCACAGTCCCCTATCTTCACGCAGTTCGCGGACACTTTGGCTGGGTTGGCGGTCATCCGCGCCAGGAGTGGCATGTCTGAGCAGTTCGGCAACAACCTGGCCGATAAGCTTCGCGTGTGGTCCCGCGCGGCAGAGGCCAACTTCAACTGCAACCGATGGGTAGCCATGCGTGTGGACGTAGTCACGGCTTTGGTGGGATTGAGCGCTGGTATCATTGCCGTGTCCAAGGCCGGTATCATCGCTGCCGGACTCGTGGGCTTCTCGCTCACTAATGCCACGGGATTGAGCCAGACTATTTTGATGTTGGTTCGCAGCATGAACGACCTCGAGATCGAGCTGCAGAGCGTGAGTTGCCCCGATTTGAAATCAAGTATGATACTGACCACAAGCAGTTTGGGCGCATCAAAGAGTACGCCGGTCTCGAGCCCGAGGAAAAGTCGGATGAGTCGTACCCAGAGGAGGGCGAGTACACCGACGACCCGGCGCATGCCATCCCGAAGGACTGGCCTGCGACAGGCGAGATCGAGTTCCGCAACGTCACCATCCGATACGACGAGAACGGGCCCAACATCCTAACAGATGTCAACCTCAAGTTCAAGGCTGGAGAGAGAGTCGCCATCATCGGCCGCACCGGCAGCGGCAAGTCCACAGTACGTATCAACGATCATTGTGTATGATGAGACCCAACTAACACCGCATTGCAGCTTGTTCTCTCTCTACTGCGCTTCACCCACATCGTCTCAGGCCAGATCCTCTACGACGGAATCGATATCACCAAGATCCCCCGCCGTCGCCTCCGCGAAGCCCTCACCATCATCCCCCAGGAAGCAGTCCTCTTCAACGGCACTCTGCGCTCCAACCTAGATCCCACCGGCACAATTGCGCCCCCGACCCTCGAGAGAGCCCTCGAGTCGTGCCAAGGCATCGCCTCGTTCCAGTACCACTCCGACTCGGACGACGCAGACGCCGATCCCTCGACCGAGGCGCCCGGCCTCGCGCTGTCAACGACCGTCAACGCCAAGGGCGAGAACTTTTCCCACGGCCAGAGACAGGTCCTGTCGCTGTGCCGTGCGCTGGTGAGGGGCAGCAGGCTGATGTTGCTCGACGAGGCGACCGCGAGCATGGACTACGAGACGGACCGCGGGATCCAGGCGGTGCTGAGGAGGGAGGTGGACAGCGACCGGACGCTGGTCACGATTGCACACAGGCTTCGGACGATTGCGGATTATGATACTGTTGTTGTTATGGGCGCCGGCAGGGTTGTGGAAGCGGGACGCCCGTCAGAATTGTATAAACGAAAGGGTGTGTTTTATGATATGGTGTATCACAGTGGTGAGAAGGAAGACTTGGAGACGATGTGGGGGGTTGCGAAGGAGTGAAAATTCGAGCGAGATTTGATGTCGATAGAGTCTTGAAGCGATATAGAGGGCGCTGATAGATGTAGACGGCGCCCCTGACCTGTAAAGGGCATGTTAATTGAGCGAGACTTGAGGTTTGGAATCCTTTTGGCCATAAGATAACCTTTGGTAACCACCGTCAAGTAGCATGTATCAGGCTATAAAAGCATGATTGGGGTCATCTTTTGGTGTGACAAGACAAATGATAACCATCAAAGGCTCGGGTCTCCAGTTGAATATGTGAGCAGTTTGCCTTACAATAACCACAATTCGGCTAACTCCGCGGCCATCGAACTGGAGTTGCACTGAAAACTTCTCTCTCTCCTTCAATTCTATATGTTAGTTCCCACGTATTCAGCTGCGTGAGTTGGAGATGGTGAATGCGGTATGCTTCAAGCAGAAGTCAAATAGGGTGAGCTTCATGAACCTTGACCAGTGTCTCGCGATCATTCTGTCGTTCGCCGTAGTCCAATTCTTCAATATCGCTGGCTGTCTATCTACTTTGAAGCTGAGCGTGCTGATTTATACACGCGCGGGTCGTATTAGGTGCGGGTCGATGACGATTGTTGGCTCAAGTATAAAGTGGCTTGATTCAGAGGTCGTTTGCTGAACTAGACCACGATTCGAATATTCTCCTGCCCTTGGAACCCGAGCCAGCTCGAGTGGAGATATCGCGCTCCTTCTCTGAACACACCATCCGACCCCCGCAATGGTCTGACATCGGACTCACCGGTCTCTCACAAAAGTCTCTCGCATCGTCTGTTGTTCTGTAAAGTTTGTTTATTCGGACAAGCAATAGTGGACAGCAACAGTAACATCACATGAGATACTAGTGTCAGGCGAGATTTTTGGAGGCACAGAACAGTATGTTGCATGGTCATTCCATTGTAGTAGGTAAAGTAGAAACCACACGCATAACCGAATCCATCTCCACGAAGCTCCAATATCATTACCAAAGTTGCCTCTTCTAAGACCGACAGACTATAGTAACCCCAAGTCTTACATTGCCCCTGAGTCCGATTCCGTCATAAGGCGTATCTCACTTGCGAGGAAACTACCAATGACATCTGGCTCATACACGCCTCGCTTTCATGAGAGTCTTTGCGTTGTTGCAACGCGTAGTTGCTCTGGACTTCATCTCGATGTCTACCGTCACTGCCAAGCGATCGAAACGTCCCTCTTCTTCTTTGTCGTGAGGGTATTCTCGTACTGTGGTTTATTATCGCCATTTGACTAGTATGTGTTGTGAAGAGTGCAATCTATTGCTCTCACATCGGAGGAATCCTGGTGGTATGTACCGATTTATTTGCAAATGCCAAACTTCTCGATATACCGCGAACTGTCGTTCTTCAAATCTGTATACCTGAGTTCAGGCTGCGATTTATATATTCTAGATCAATGCCAGTTTTGATGTCATGAGACCTCTGCAGACCCAGTCCCTTTGCCACCAGGGTCGCAGGACTAGAGAAGAACCCGCTTCAAACATCTTGGAAATTCTCTATCAGCACCCTGAGACGATATAAATTGTGATCGGCGTCGTGCAGTCAATGAGAACAGACCCAATGGACCTGTCCCATGCCGGCAATATTCAGTTAAAGATGGTGATTTGACGCCAGACTTCCGATATTGGGCTGATTTGGAGTAAAAAACGAGCCGTTCTCTATACCTCTACTTCTCTTATGCACTCGTTGGATGAGATCATTCATCTCGACAAGACCAAAATACATTCAATCCAACGGCGGTTGTGCATCACGCGACACATGACCCTTCTATGAGGCACTCGTCCAAGAGTGTCAATGCCTGCAACACTATTCCAGCCGTGGTCAATCAGCCGTGTAGTGGAAGAATTCGCATTCTGAAGATATAGTTCCCCTAGGATTTGTCATCGGACCTATATTTATCTCAGCGTAGCAGCCTTTGGACCCGTCAACGATGTCTCGAGAGACGCTTGCGCATGCATGCATGACAGGGCACTTAGTAAAGCTTTTCAGCTTCTCGGAGCAACTAATGATGGCTTGTCTCGTTCTCCTTTTGCCTAAGTAGTGAGCCAGTATCCGGGGTCCTGATGATCGGGTGGCAATGATCCTGTTCGAGCATATCCTCGATGATGGAGGCTGCCAGCTACCTCCAATGCAGAGTTCACTGTCCGCACTCTGTCCATTAAACACAGTTCTTAGGTGCTCTCTTGTTTGGGTTTGACCTCTATCTGTGTAAGGTTTTCTGACTGATTCACATATATTTTTGAGACGATGATGGACGCGACCATGGTATCGCGGAGTTTATGGCATCGTTCGGTCGCAAGTGTCAGCCGCCAGACATCATCAATCTCCGGTCTGTAAAGGTCGCCCATAACCATAGTCGACAAGAACGGACAGAAGTGGATAATTCTTTGTCATTCTGTCAAATGATGCGTTCTTTGAAGATCAAGTAGATATAGAGCGCAGGTAACTACTTGCTGACGCTTCCATTTGCCGAACTTGAGTCTCCTGAATGTGTGAACTCACACGTTTTTAAGTTGGTGGTGGGCCTGTATTTTCTTCACGGACGGCCAAATGCTTTCCGAACCTCAAGCCTAGCTCTTCTTGGGTTTTCCATCATAGGGGCAAGTCACTTGCGACAACCTGGTTTGGTTCGACCGACCCGTTAGTCCCACGTTTTATGACGCACTCTCGATTGCCATCCTTGCAAGTTTATTCAACATCCCGTTTTATTATACGTCTCCCGCTCGACACTTGGCCAATTGGTTAAGCTGAGGCTACGGTACTGATCTGGCTATACGGTTCACCTTGATGTATTAAGTGCAACATCTCTATGACCATGGGCGCCTTGAGCAGATGATCCTGTCGTGGTTTCATCGCTGTTCGATCTTGAAGCAGCAGTTCAATATCCATGTAAAGATGTTAGTTTCATGGCACAGGACTAAATCCTAGCTTAGCTTCTCCATATGATGTCCGAATAGCTGGGTACCTCAGTCGGAGAGCCGAAAAAGGATGTTATCCATCATATATCACAGATGTCATTCAGTCGTAAGTACCTCATCGATAGCAATTGAGTACTGCAGCTGTCTGTTCTGTAATGAAGTAATCAGAT
This sequence comes from Colletotrichum siamense, assembly GCF_013390195.1. Lineage (NCBI taxonomy): Eukaryota > Fungi > Ascomycota > Sordariomycetes > Glomerellales > Glomerellaceae > Colletotrichum > Colletotrichum siamense. The sequence goes on along the minus strand of NW_023501016.1, from coordinate 2,405,492 downwards.
ATAATTTAGACGTATCTAAGAGCGTCAAGAAAGACATTTGATATCTCTAACCCCGAACAATATGTCGGATCTCTTCTTCTTTCTTTGCCATCATGGCCTGCTTGCAGGAGAGCTGAATCTCTGGATCTATTGAAATCGCATCGAGATGCCATGGAGCTGTGTACTGTGCCTTTTCATTCGCACGGAATAATAAGAAAGAGATAATGCAGAGTGGCAGAGTATGTGCAAGAGACATCCGTAAAGTCCAATTACTCTGAAGTTCACAACAAGTGGCCAGACACATATTCCACGATTACAGATTTTCTGTCACGGAGAAGATTGGACAGATCCCAAGCCTCTGGCATCATTGAAGCTTTTATACAGGTCACATCGAAGGGGTTACGCCCCCATTTCCGTGCATGCGTTCAAATGCGTCATCAAACAGAATGTCTTCGCAAGAGACCATCAACGGACTGAGCGGGTTTGTTGCGAAAAACCATATTAGACTAGGGCTTGTATGACTCAGGTCTTTCTTGAGGACAACAAGATTGTGCACGTGTTGTCATTTTGATGGATGGCTTCCCCGAAGGGTCGATGAATCCCATGATGGCGAGTGCTACTACTGCTTAGCCCACAGTCTCTCCCTTCCAACCCTAGCTCGTCGTCCTACCTTGCCGCTCTTCCTTTCTTCTCGTGCGGTATTTATTCACATATTCCAACCGTTATTGCAGCTTCTGAAATAATGGGACGCTGTCGGGGTCGTGTCTTCCAACATTCAACTTCAAGACAGGTCGGTTTGTAGGCCGATGCTAAAGAGACATTGGCCGTGGGTCGAGTTCGGTTTCGATTATTCTCTCGGAGGAGATTGCTACGCCGAAATGTTTATACCTCATATATAGGCTGGAGTAGCTGGCTGAAGTTTCTATAGGGGACCCTCGCCCAACTTGTTCAATTATCAAAATGAAAGCAGGAGTGGTTCAGAGGCCGGCCAATTGTGATCGGTTTTCGCATGTGGCAAGACGCTTTCATAGTTCATCATTCTTGTTTCGAGGACGATAATGCTGGCACTCTGAATGGCTTCCTCGCTGATGCAAGTGCCTGTCGGCATCTCTCATTGGCCCAGAAGTATCGCAGTGTTATACGATCAAGATGAAGGGGAATGAAAGAGGATGTGATCTCCTAATCCGAACGTGGCCATAGCAAGCCATTGGTTGGCTTGGGCTTTGATGGTCGCACATGATGTTGCGCATGCTTCGCTTTCACCAGTAGAAAAGAATACGTCAAGTAGGGACATTGCTACGAAAACGTCCTGATATTGAATGTCGTCAGAACTAAGTAGTAACGAGAGAACGATAACGAAAGACTATACAAAAAGAAAGTAATGCCAGCTTCACGCTTTCAACGAAGGCGAACCAGCAAGAAAGCACCGCACCAGCATGTACCACGACAGAGGCATCGACAAAAGCATCGATTGCCCAGGCATCATCCGGCACCGCAACCTCCCCACCAAAGCCCAGCCATGTCTGCCGTAAGGGCCGCGTTGGAATCATCAGACCCATGAAGCGTGATTCTAACGAAGGCTCTAAACTGCTCGATGGCAGCGGCGCCAAAGTCTCTGTTCTCTTTGCCATCTGCAACAGTGAGTCTGTTGAATCTCTCGAAGGCCTCCCGGAAAGCTACCCACAAGGCTTCGGATGACCAATGGAATACGTCGTGGGCCACCACTCTTGATCTCACAAACAGGTCCTGCTCCCCCTCGCTGCTGCCAATGATGTTCTTGGGGTTAACCAAAAGCCAGCAGACGTAAGAGAGAGTCTCGGCGTGAGAAATGTTCATGGCCTCGACAGACTGGCCCGCCCACTTTGGCCACTTGCCTTTGGATATGAATTGGTATTTGAGTATACGCCAGAGTGTGCCGAAGAGTTCGATGACGTCTTTCCAGGCCGCTTGGTATTCACCAGGGTGGATGTTGATTTGGAGTCGCATTGTGTAGTCCAAATCATTGGATACATGGTGAAGTTGCTGACAGCACCACACAAGACACTGCTGGAGCACGCGTACAGGTAGCGATGATGAGGAATCGTCGCAGAAGCTGCTAGATTGCATTGTGTTTTCCATGCTGCCAGTCAAGACCCATGTATCGACGTTGCTGAGATAAAACTGAAGCTGGCTCTTGCACATATCATCGAGGAGCTCGTCGTGGTTTTGCATGAAGTTGTCCAGTAAAATATAGTGAGCCAAATCGACCGAATTCTTGTCTCGAAGTAGGAAGCTGTTGATGACGACCGCGCAGGCCGAGACAGCATCGGCGATGGTCTGTGTCTTGTCCCCCAACCCACACTTGAAGTTGTCGCAAACAAGTGCGTACAGAAGGCACAACTGGGGTAGATCAGGGTCTATCGATGATGGGAAGATCTGGTTTCCGAGTAGGTCCAATGTGACTTTGCATTGATTTTCCGTCTCGGCAGATCGAGCCAGAGCTGTCAAGTATATCGAACCGTTGTTCTCGGCTTTTTTGAATTCCTTCCATGCACCTTCTGTGTCGCAGACAGCAAGCAGAACCTCTGCAGCCTGGATGCCAACCGTCTGGTCTTCTCGGATCACGTCGGAAATGGAATGGGCTATGGCACAGTCGCCGTCGCAGCTGTAAATCTCGACAGGGCTGGACTCGCTGTGTTGGCTAGCTGGACTGGCTGAGCTCTCGGGTTCCCCGGTGTTGTACTTTCTCATTTCCCATTTCTCTAGCCTGTAAACCAGCTGTCGCTTTCTGAGAAGAAAATCAGCTTCCAGTTCCCCTCGTAAAAAGGGGAATTACGGACGTGGCTTGGATATTGTGATCGTTCTGTAGGATTTCCCTCACCTCCTCGAGGGTTTTGCTTGCGTATAGATCACAGATGATAGGCTTCAACCTTTCCCATTCCCCCTGCGGCTTTCGTCGGGCTCTCGTTTTGATATTCATCAATGGTGCTTTCCGTGGGTTTCTCGAATTCCCTGGCATCGAAAGGTGAATGATGAAGAGCACCGCGATTGTTACTTCAAGCTGGCTGCTGTAGCTACCATATGAAGACAGCACAAAGTGCTGTCAGGCGAAATCCCCTCCCAGAAAAAGGCCGCAGAGCCCAACAAGGCAAACTGCCTAGGGGTGGCATTGTCACTGTTGAGGCTCATTTTCGAAGACTTTATTGGCAAGGCTTCCGTTTGAGTCTGCCTCATGGGACGCGACCCAGAAAATTGGAAATTGGAATTTCACAGTGTTACGTCCATAAGTGTAGTACTTTCAAGACCAATCAGCGGGAAGCAGCGGATTTCGTACTTTGTAAGTTGCAGCTGCATGCACAGCCGGCCACTGAACGTCGTCGGGCACGAATGGAAATGGTCTTCGCGCCCAAACCACCACTCACAAGATACAAAACCTAGTGGGGTCGCCTCCATTGGGTTGCGCGGCCGCGTTCGATTTGGCAATTCCATCTGCTCGGAAATTCCAATAGAGATGAATTGCCTGCCTCGGGCAAAGCGGTTCCAGCATACTCGCATAAAGATGGCTGCCAACGCAGGCTCTCAGGGCGAAGATGAATCTACGGGCAACGCAAGAAGAACGACCCATCAAAACCCCATAAGACGCAAAATGAGTCCTCACCGTCCAAACGACTGGTCGCTAGAAAGCGGAGGTCGTTACACAGAACAACGCGAGACAGAGTCCATAGCCGGCTTCGGCAGGATACCTTACACAAAAACGTCAGAGTTCGCGGCCCCGATTGCCCGAAGCGAATCACCGGCGCCGCGTGGTCGGAGACCGAAGCCTCACCGAGGGTTGCAGACGGCTGCCGACGAGGCGATTTCATCGATCGTCGCCGAAAAGGGTACCAGAATAGGAGAAGACGAGCAAGTCAAGAGGTACGACAGCCTTACAAGAGAGACGGGTATTTTCGATCTAGTATCAAGATCAAGTTGGGGTTCTCAACAAAGCCTGGATGGGTCACCATCGTCTCGAAGAGTAGCAAGGAGTTTGGCTAGGTTAAACGATGCAGGAGATAGGTATTTCAGGGTAAGAAGATGGCGCCAGGTAGAAAATTCAAGACCCGGGCTGATGTCTTTGGTAGCAATTATCCCACTCGAGGATGTGCAAACAAGATCGAGGGTCCAAAGGTGGTCCAAAAATGGTATGAGATAGCTGGGGAAACTTCCCATCAACTTTTGGAGAATTGCAACGCGCATGCGCTTGGGAAAAAGAGACCCGGGGATAGAGAAAATAGCCGTACATCGAGCCAAAACAAGATACCTTACAATAATTCGAGCATTCGCTTAACCGCCACATCTCGGAAAGAGTGCAAGAGGCGCCGAAATCGAGATGTGATTCCTTCGCCAACGTAGAAAAGTGAGCTGTGATTTGCGGCAGGCAGTCGGTAGTTACAGCGCCAGTTGTCTCTCAATGCTCGGGCGGTTGGATCGCGAATGCTGTCATGACAATCGGGACGTGAGGGGCAGGCAAGGTCGGGTGTGTCGAGGATGGGCCAGGTGACCGTGGCTGGCGTTGCCCCGCAATTTAGCCCAGAAGCCGGAGAAAAAGGTGCGGTGACGTGGGGAGGTATCGACATGGTAGAAGTACCTCGTGTAGCGACGCGGTTTCGTTGGCTTCGAAGCCAGCCGCGCACCGTGTCGTAGGTAGGTAGCTGCAGGAGGACGAGCTCTGGGTCGAGACCAGCCCGGCTGGTTTGCCAAGAACAGAGCGAGTGGCATGAGACGTGCAGTGGGCCGATGGATGTTTCTTTTCTCTTGCAAACCGCAGCTGGAGGCGAAGCACGACCGTTGGAAGAAGCAGAAGCATAGGTAACATGCCGAAATCAGGCGAAATGGGGCTCGGTCAAAGTTCTGCTGATGGTCAATTTGTGACAATTTCTGACTGAGGAAGAAAGAACATCAGAGAGCGGTGTGTGAGGTAGTCGGTAGAGTTAGCTAGGTTGGCTGGGTTCAGTGGTGGTGGTGTTGGTGTGCGGCGCTACCATAGCTTCCGCCCCCCTCTCGAACGGCGTCCCGTTCCATTGGAGAATTGGACGACGGGTGTGCAGCAGTGACTGGAGTCTATCCAGATGCGATAGTTGCGCCGATGCTGCATTCGCGGAAGTCGAGTTTGGAGGAAGAGGCAACGACACCCTCACAGGTGCAGGGCAGACCCGCCGTCTGGTAAGCATTGCTGGACGTCAGCCCAGGAGAGGAAGCTATGAGGTGATGATGATGGTGTCGGCGGATGGCAAGCAAGGGTCCCGTTTCCTCCAAGGTTCCAAGCAAGGTGTGCCGAAGAATTGAGACACAGGTGTCCCTTGGGCCTGCTGTCAGCTGTGAAAGTGTAGAAAACGAGGCATTGCGAAGTGAGGAGCGAGGAGGTGGTGGCTGATGGACGAAGTAGTTTGCCAGTCCATTGGAATGAGCGGCCACGAGGAGAACACGATGGTCCGCTAGCAAGACGGTCCGGTGCAATGCCCAGAGACTGACGGTGTCGCCTCCAACGCTTCTCAATGACAACAATAGCGACGCTGGAGACAACGACGGGCTCGGCGGTTGCAGGGACGAATGTCAGTGCACCTCGGAGAGAGGCGATGGAGAAGTTTTGGAGCGGGAAAAAGTGGCCCTGAAGCATGGGGATCGGGATGGAGGGGGAGCCACTGGCGAGGTTGCGGAAAGTCGTCATACTTGTGCAAGGATGACCCAATCACGGATGGCACTCCGCGGCGTCTTGCCCCCTGTCAGCCATCGGACTGCAGCTGCAATGCGCTCCACACCTGCTGCGCAACGCCTGGCGTGTGCTCCAGCTTCACCTCATTTCCTCACTGTTCAAGGTCGAGCCGTTTGGTCTCATCCTACAGTACTCGTAACCGAAAATCATCAGGAAGTGAGTGTACATGGAAGGGCCCAATGCAGCCTCTTGCTTTTCTTAGCTTGTGTCGCAGGTCTGTCTGTGGCTTGCGCTCCATCTTTCGTCGTCTTGGCACCCCCATGCCACGGCCTTCGAATCCTGGAGCTGTTCCACCTCTTCAGTGCTAGGCAAGGTGCGAGTGGCTGTTGTATCACCCCATCAAGGTACGGGTACAGTGACTGTGATGGGTGTCTACATGAACGGGACGAGACCAGCTACTGCGCAGCAGGCCGGGTGGCTGGCCTGGGGAACCGTTCAGTGCTGGAAGGCATACACGCATCGTCAGCTCTGACGACAGCTCGCCATCTTGACCTTCGCGACTACTGACCTTAAAGTGTGGCTGCTAAACGGACAGGGAAGAGCAACAAACAGGGTTAGCTGGGGCTAGATCGGCCAGTCGACCGCCAATGCATTGGCTCCGGCCAGCGGACTCCTTGTATCATGTTGTTGAACCGCCAAACGCAGGGCCGATCCCGATTCAAAGCGCTTGCCCGTCGCCCATGTGTACTGTACGTAGGCACGTATACCAGCTACAACACCGATGAAAGCCTCGATTCAAGGCCTCAAAAGATCCATCCACCGACCGAGCAGAGCAGGTCACCCATACACCTGCCTTACGTGCTGCAGACCGTATCCAATCGGTAGTAGGATGGTCCTTGGCCTCAGGTGTCAGCAAGCAGCCAACCCATAGCCTACCCAGCCAAGCGAGGCGTCCAAACAAGCACACACAAGCCCCATCCCATCTCATTTGCTCGCTGTCCCTGCCCGTCCTTTTCCAAGCTTTTCTCGTGCACCTCAGGATTGGGTTATGCTCCTGACACGGTCAACCTTGGATCATGAGCAGCATGTGGCCAGGGCGGTACTCTTGTTGGGGGCCACCTCACGCAGTAGTTGCCAGTTCCCGCAATGGGAAAGCATCGTCGTGGGGGCGTGGCTCTCGCGGACGTGGAGTTGTAAGGCAGACGGCCCACGCACGTCGATATGAAAGAGAAGCCGATGTACATGCAGCCCACGCCCTCAGCACCTACCTTCCTTTCCGGCCTGCACCAGGGGAGGTACGTCTCTTGCATCTGCGTTACACGCTAATGTGCCTGTGGCGAGTTGCTTCCCCGCAGATTTCGCATCCCAGCTACCATCCATGTTTCTTTACCTGCTCGTTTAAATGCTACCCGCCTGCCGCCCATCCAACCTACGCCATCTCTCCTGCTTCCAACACGACCTCGCTGCACAACCACCAAAAGCTTCATTGAAAGCTGACTGTGGATTAAGGACCGCTGGGAAGAAATCCGACTTATTTCACCACCTTGCGATTTACGAGCTCGCGTCACGATGCCTACCGCCTCGGAGCGTATCAACGCATGTATGTCGTCGTCTTGTCCTTCGCTTGCTACAGCTTGCTAATCTGCCCCCAGTGAACCCCTTCTCTAAGAAGGAGTCTCATAGCGCTGGTTCCATCACGACATACAAAGTCCTGACCATCTTGTCTTGGCTTCTCGCCCTGGTCGTCACCCTGTACTACGTCACCAACGAGCCTCACGATGGCTTCACGATCCGCAGGAGAATATGGGATCAGAACTACCTGTACCGCACCGCCTTCACTTTGAACGCGACCATTATTGATATCTACTGGTAAGCACGAAGAATCGCAAGAGGGTGCGTGGTATTGACTATCCTAGGATTGTTCTCTTCATCCTCCAGATCGGCTACGTCGCCCACCTCTTCTCCAGCAACACCGACTACGTGAACGCTGCTGCGAGCGTCGGTTCTCACTTCATCTTCCACAACCTGCTCCACTTCGCCTTCGTCATGCTATTCGTGCGCTCCCACTTCGTTTGGGCCGAGCTCATCTTGATCATCAACTTCGCCAACCTGTCTTCGCTGTACTTCCGCCACAACGCATATCCTCGTTTCATCCACTGGCCCGTCGTGTCTGCTCCCTTGGCATGGACCTTTGTTGCCATCTACTGGAACGGTGCGATCATGGTCCACGACCCCGACAACCTCGTTGCCCGCATCTTCGGCAACATCTTCATTTGGTCCATTCTTGTCTACGGTGGCTTCTTCATTACTATCTACAAGGTAAGTCTGGCATGAGAAGGCAATTCGATCCACTCAACTAACATGTCGCAGGATTACACCATGGGCTTCTCTCTCAGCGTTTTGTCCGCCGCCATCGGTGTTGCTCAGTTCTACGACAAGGTTATTGCTTTCCAGTGGATCTTTGCCTTCACCATCATGGCCGTCCTCTTCGTCTCGACCCTCGTCATTGCCTACCCTGCTTGGTCTGGCAAGGAGTACTCCTGGCCCCGCCGCTCCGCTCCGGCCGACCAGGAGCGTGCCCCTCTTTTGGCCGACGACCAATAGATTCAAAATTCTTCAATAACCAACCAGCCAAGCAACCTCTGACCTGGGTGTTGTTCACAGAAGCACCGATAGAGTCAAGAACAGGTACAAACGAGGTGTTAAGAGGAAAAGAAGGACCCACGGAAGGGCGTGGGCATCGAAAATTGCTTTCAAAATTGCTATGACAACTGGATCATTGGTGGGATGGCATGTAAATAGCATTCTTTTGGTCACGCATGAGTAGGAGAGACGGTAATATCCCTTTGGTTGACCAGGCAAGCGGGTGCGAAACGCAGAGGATGACGTAGCTGTCGTTCTTATCGCTATCGCTATCGCCCGATAGTTTGTTATCGTAATGCACTAGTCTTGATAAGGAATAGCTGATTGTCCCGTGCTCACCTTGCGAACCTGTCAATCGTCTTTTATGTACTGCTGTCTGTTCACGACCTGAGTTGCTGCCTCACTCGGGTGTCGTGCAGTGCAGGGTTACCATGAGCCCGAGGGCATTTCCCTTTCCCCTCAATGTTGGGAATGATATTTGCCAGATCTCCCGCATTGCCCGAATTTTGGCAACCCCCCGCGGGCCAAGATTTATCGAGCGTATATTCACCAAAGATGAACTGCACCTGATTCCAAGCGGATCAGAGAACAACACCCCGCCAAATCCCCAAGAAACCCAAGAAAACGGCATCGAAGACTTGGAGGCGCAACAGCATTTGTGGAAGAAGGCCTCGTTCGTGGCTGGAAGGTACGCGCATCGCACTCTGTACCCTCCACCTCTACCTGTCCAGCAGGGCTCGTTGAGCTAACAACAGGTCCCCGCCCGTCTCATGCAGATTCGCCGCAAAAGAGGCCACGATCAAGGCACACATTCAGAGACGCCTGACCTTCCACGACATTACCATCTTGAGGAAGACACTGGTTGAGGGGCAGGCGAACGCGAACGGGAGCGGGCCGCCTGTGGCTGTGATTAAGGGTGCGAAGGAGGGCGAGCGGGCGCAGGAGGCCAAGATTACGATTAGCCATGATGGGGATTATGCCACTGCTGTCTGTATAGCTTATGAGCCACCTGTCGAAAAGGGAGGAAATGAATGAGGATGCGCTGAGTAGAAAAGTCGAATTCGCGAAGGTATGGTAGAGTTAGTACCTTGTCTGCCTGAGCGTCTGCCATCTGTTTAATAGGTGCACCGGGGAAGACAGAAACGAATCGCCTTCCCGCGGAAAACAATTTGGGCCACGGGCCATAATGGTATCAATTCCAAGTTGAAAAACTGCTAGAACTTGTTCATATTGCCTCTAGCGCAAACAGCTTTGCCTCGAAACTTCTCACGCAAGCTCCACAAGCTCAAGCTGTGACGGCGCGCACGCACGACCCCACGCAGCTACCCACCACAGGACTACATAAGCAGGCTTTGCTCGCCTGACGTCAACAGCGAGTCAATTCGCTTCACTTGGCCGGCTGGCGCAATGGTAGCGCGTCAGCCTCCTACCTAGAGCCCCCTCACAGGGTCTCAGGGTTGATAGCTGAAGGTTGTGGGTTCGAGTCCCACGTTGGTCGGTCTTTATTTATATCTTTTGCCATTTTCTGTATGTTCAGCAGATGCACGGCATTGAAACATTTTTTTAAAAAAAAAAAAAAAAAAAAAAAAAAAAGGCTTAGAAGAGTTTCACGAGGGACAAACAACCCTATTCTCGGCTGTTCTGTCTCTCTTTGGAAATATGTGATCAGATACTTAGCTACACATGAATGAGTACATCGTTTCCCGGTCGAAAACAGAATGGCCGCTGTTTGGTCCACGAACACCTCGCACTCTGAGTGAGCGGACCCCATGAATCGCACTGCTCTGACAACATTGACCACCTGTTCCAATCGTCGAACCGAGGGAACCCACGAACTAATCAGGCAGGCGCCCTCTGCATTCCGACGCCTGTGGAGACTGCATAAAGCACTTGACTATGATCTTCATGACTTTGCCTATGGCCGCAAAAGTCGTAGTGGTAATGTTACTTTGTGATCGCCTCTTTGCTCTTCCATGGATCCACGGATGTGGCTTACCAACATTTTGATCGAGACTACGTGAAGTCCTGGCCAAAGTCTTGCTGATAAGCGCTGTGTTTGACTTCTGCCGTCGCCTTATTCGACGTAGACAAGGTATACATGGTGTAAAGAGAGGGTCAAAATTCGTGTACATTTCCACCATGCCATCTTAACTCAATACTATGCTATTACGCAGGCACAATCTCGGATCCAAGACCCTGACGGATGGGAGCAAAACATTTGTCGCTGTTGTTTTTTCTCACAGTCCCATACTCGGATTTATCTATAACGTCTAGTTGTTCTTGATCGCATCTACTTCAAGACTTCCCTACCCCCAATCTAGGTCTTCGGGGTTCATTACCTATCGTACCATAAGTCCTCTATCCCGGGTGGCTAGGCAAGTACCATCTGGCGCAACCAACTGCATAGAACAAAATTGCCATCGGCTGCGTGGTGTTTTCGTTTTGGGCAACCCAAGGCACGTTCGCAATGTTCGTGTCCTAACTAGAAGCAGATCTCCATCTCCTCAACCATCAGCAAAAAGCTCCGATCCCGTACTCTGTACTTGTCCCCGATGAAGTCGCGATATCTATGTACGTCGCTTTCCGTCACTTTCGTCGCTTGCCATCTATTCCGAGACTCGTCAAGGAATAACGCAGTCATCCTCAAACCCCCTAGCTTGCCCACAGCTATGCAGGTCTGTTGCGAAATATTGGCTTCCCTCTCAGTGTCTTTATCTCCAAAATGCCGCACCAGAGCTTAGAGAATACATTGGCGGGGTCTCCGATGAGAGACTTCAGGATCCACGTCCGCTTTTAAGTACTCACACAATTGTGGAGGAGGATCGAGCTCGCATGGTCGAGACTTGTTGGCGGACTCGTTGGGAAACTTCCCAGCAATCATCGGGGATGTCGTGGTCGCTCCTTAGATTCCAAAAGTACCTAGTCTACAAGCTCTTTGTGTTCGTGTAGACGAGGAAGCATCGATCTAAGCAGGCGTGACGGCAGCCATCCTCGTCTTCCTTCATGCTCGCCGTTATATACGAGTCCGAAGTGAGCGGGCAAGAATCTTTCGAACGTTTCATGTCGGAACAATATAGATGTGACGAGACAATGGGCTTTCGAATGACCAAGAGAGCATACGGTGTACCCTAGAAACATTTGTCGCCGAAGAAACATATGGGGTTGTGATGGCTTGCATATATACAGCTCTCTCTCGCACCATTCCGAGTAAGGTTCCGTAAGGACAATTTGCTCCTGCAGCATTCGATGAAGCAAGTCCAGCCCTACCAGCTCCGCCCTTGAATTTGCGGTAGGCGAGGGCCATCGCATAGAGCCTCGCGTCCAAGCTGCCTGTCCCATGAACGAACAAACCAGATGAGAGTCATGTTTGCCTTGGATTAAAGGAAGCTCAAGTCGCAATCCCGAAGTTCTCTTCTTATGGGGTTTCCTTCTTGTGATCTCTGAGCGAAGTCACTGTGTTTTGTAGGGGTATTTCTGGCTATAAGCGCGAGAGACTGGCGAGCGACAGAGTCGATGATACGAGCACGACCTCGTCCGTTGGCCTGCGCCCTTAGCTCTGGAGTGTCGATTACAATTCAATCTTCAGCAGATGATGACACACACCTGGACATAAATTGGCTTGTCCGAGCGAATCGAGTTGTCCGAATGGTATACTAAATAGGCACCCGCCATCTGTCATGGCACATCACACTTGGCATTGCTCATCTTTGACATTAACACAGAAATTAAGGCCTTTCGAACATCTCGAGGGCATCGGCACCTTGAGAGAAAATGCGAGAACAAAAAGGTCACATCTGCGTAGCTCTAGATGCCACAGATACACCCCTTCAGAAGCGGCCGGCTGCTGCCGTGACCAGGACGCTGAGATCTATGTGTGTTCGTGATCGAGGTACGATTTCGTGATAGAGGCACGATTTGAAGAAGATCTTGGCTCTTAAGGCTGTTTGGGCGCTGGTTTTGCTCGTATGCAGTGAGTCGAGATGTATATATCAAAGACGACAGTCTTCACGGTTTCTGGAACAGTGATACGCAACTAACACCTGGCGGGTGTCTTTACTGTGGGTACCTAGGGAGGTTCCAAGATGGTTCAAACCATTCTAGAACCGCGAGGCACTGGATAGAGTACATGGTTGTTGATATTGCTTTTATGGTATCGCGGGTGTTCATTTATATGAATTAGACAGACCCTTACCAAGTAACCAAATTACTACCCGGAGCAACTCGGAAACCCCGTCCGTCATAGAAACGCTATGGTTACGAGGTTATAAAAGGGGACGCATACATGCTCTTCTGTCCCGTTTCCCGACCTCTCACCAGACGAATGACCGGACTTTTGGACTCTATCTCGGGGTTTCATTATCTGGTACTACGAGCAGGCTCAAACCCGATACTGCTCATCATGCTCAGAGACTGAGCCACAATTATTGCCGTCCAAACACCCCCACTCACCCAGCGGTGCTTCTCAACTATTCTGCGAATATGCTGGAGATGAACAACGCCAAAATTGGGAATACATGAAGCCTCTGGAGTAGACGCAACTACTTCGCGGCCGAAAGCCGCCGTCTTTAGGTCGAAAAGTCTTCCAGTACACAGCATTGTCACTAATGTTTTTAACCTCAGTCTAGCAACGAACGAATTGTCGGTTTCGGTCGAAAAGGGATAGTACACGCATATGACTGTCTTATAGAATGGGTGAGACAAGTCTTGCATAGGACAGATCGAGATGCTCCGACCGAGGTGGACATGCAAGATCTGCCTTGCTTCCAAGCGGGCTGAAGTTGCCTCCGACTGCAGGGCATTTACAGCATATAAAGAAGGCATCACTTATTCCCCAAGAGAACAGGTAAATGGAACTCTTTCGAACTCCATCATACTGCGAAAAAGAGAACCGATCGTTCGCCGCACGTGCGTCATCTGCTGAACTGTTCTCGCCTCCTGAGATCAAACCAACTTTGGTCCAGACTCACCTGTGTCGTCTGACGCCTCTATCATTCATCAACCTCACTGGTGTATTTCGCAATTATTCATGGGGTCTCCCAGGGGCAAAACCTCACTCATAGCTGCAGTCTTTTCCCTCAAGGTCAAACCACCACTAGCCTATTGAAGTGCTATCGACATAGGCACTTCTCATTGTGTGATGTCTCTATCCGGATAAAAACAGGCTTTCGAGGAATAGGTTCGATACATCGTGAATTTAACAACACAGACATTGCTGTTTTATAGCTCCCATAGGAGATGCCAATCGCCTGTCACTTTTGGGGGACGTCTACTCCAAACACTAACTACAAGATCCTACGCTAAACGAAGTAATATATATATAACAAAGACAAAGCTCATTAAACAAAGCCAGGGCAAATGAGACTCGCAACCGCCACCATGTCAATGTTTAAGCCCAGTGAAGCGATTTGATTGTTCAACCTAAGACCCGACTCTCAGCCGATCTCACGTATCCGTCAGATACATCTATTCATCTTGCGTGTATTCTCACAGAATAACGGACGAATGGATGAGATGACAAACGATGCCAGGCCTCGAACGAATCACAGTAACATTGTGTATCAAAGGACTAGGCAGCTTCGAGGTACCGCTCAATGTACCAGACACAGCTAGAAGAAGCACAAGCTCTGTCCTCTGACGATCCACTGCAGGACTTCACATAATATTGAATGAACGTATTGAACATTCTCGACTGATCATTCTATCTCATTAACACCTCTAAGCCTACGATGAAGATGTCCGCAGATAGAGGGATCAAACCTAAGCCTTAAGTTATTAGTATGATAAACAGACGACGCACCTCATCCTGCACCCTCCGTTCCACCTTCAACCATAGTCAGGGAAAGGGAGACGGTGGTAGCCTTTTCACGCTAGGCTGCCTGATCTTTACAGCCTGGCTTATACCGCACTCAGCCGTCGCGGGCACGGCGGTATGGACCCTGTTCCGGAGGCCGAGAAGCCTGAGTTGCTTGACTGGTGCCGAGCCGGCTGTAAGGACGCAATGGCATTACATCAAAGACCGCTACGAGAACTAGACCGAGAACTCGTCCCCATTAGAAGGTTTCATGGAGTAGGAGAGTCCGCGCGGGGCACGCAGAGATAATAAGCGTGTTCTCAATCCTTGCAATGAACCAAGGAATATTCCGTCAGTCTACAACATTATGCGCGGCATGATCGTGTCAACTTGGCTCAACAAGCGTATGAAGTTTCCCATAGAAATGTTTTGGTTTTGAATGGATAGAGTATGTACAAGAATGGCACGAAGAAACAAGGAATACAAAACACCAGAAACCCAATGCAAGAGATACGACGTGTGTCACCCTTTTGTCTCGTTCCGTTCCCGTGTTTTACACATTGCTCTTCTCAAAAGGTAAAAAAGAATTTGAATGCTACCCGGCCGTGGTGTGAATGGTATGCCCGTTGCAAAAAAATGAACTTCTCCCCATCTCCCCAAAAAGCCCAGTTTGGTCCCTAAAGTACAGAGTTTGTCGAAGCGAAAGTCGGTGGTGTCTCTTTTTGAATGAATCTTTCATATCGTCATAATGCCACATAACGTCGATGAAAATGTGATGCGAGTGTAAAAAAGGCGTTGAAGGGCAGCGAACCGCTTAGTGGCGGCGGTGAGCCTTGGCGTGAGCAGCGACGTGGCGCTTGCTGTTGCCGCCCTTGTTCTGGTACTTGTCGAGGCAGAGGCCGAAGGCGGAGTCGCAGCCGCAGCCGCAGTGGCGCATGCTGCTGCCGCAGGTGCCCATGGGCGAGCAGCAGTATCCGAAGCCGCTGCCGGAGCAGGTCTGGCCGTTGGCGGCGGAGCCGCACTTGCCGTCGGTGGAGACGTTGGAAGCGCCGCCGGTGGCGCTGGGCGCGGCGGGGGCGGCGGAGGAGGCAACGGCAGTGGGCTTGACGGCAGGAGCGGAGGTGGCGACGGGGTCCTCGGCGGCGTACTCGGCGGAGGCGGCAGGGGTGGAGGCAGCGGCGATGGGGGTGGAGGAGGCGATGGGGGTGGAAGAGACGGGGGCAGCGGAGGAGGCGGCGGAGGAACCGGTGTTGGAGGAGGCGGAGGAGCCGAGGAGGGCGAGGTTCACGGCTTCGGGAATGGCACCAGGGGCGGGGACGGTGCTGGCAGAGATCTGGTTCTCCGGGGGGCCGTTCCAGTTGCCGGCGGTGCACTGGTCGGAGATGACCTTGCACATGCCCGAGTTCCAGGCGTCGCAGTTCTTGGAGCCAGTGGGGGGAGCGGAGGCGAAGCACTTTTCACCCTGGGCGTAGCAGGCGTCGACCTGGTCCCAGCAGCCAACCTGCGTGCTGTAGGTCTCGAGGGGAACACCGCACCAGTTGCCGACCTTCAGGAGGCAGTTGGCAGGGACGGCACCCTCAATGTCCTTGGCGGCGAGGGCCATGACGCCGGAGGAGGAACCGCTGGGGCTGTAGGGCTTGGGGCCGGGGACGGTGTAGGTGGTGGAAGGGTTCTGGGAGCTGTCGTAGAGGTTCCAGTTGTTGCCGGGCTCGGAGCCGTCGACGTAGCCGGGAATGCTGACGGCGTACTCGGAGGGGATGTCGAGGGATCCGGAGGGGCCGTCCTCGATGTAGATCTGGGCGCAGCCGACGTAGTACTGGGGGTCTTTGAGGGAGACGGCCTGGTGGAGGGCGAGGATTTCGGGACGGGCAAGGTAGTAACCGGCAGGGAGGCCGGAGGGAAGCTCGACGGTCAGGAGACCGTTGTTGGCGATGAGCCTGTCGACACCCCACTTGCCCTCGCTGTCGAGACCGTCGTCCCAGATCTTGAACCAGCCGGAGCCGGCAGCGGCGGAGGTGAACATGTCGTCGACCTTCTTGAGGTAGACGGAGACGGGACCCCTGTGGGAGGGGTCAATGGAGCCGGACTGGCGGGCGTCGGGCCACTGGCGGAACTCGAAGGTGAGCTTGGAGCTGCCGGCGGCGGGGCAGACGTAGGCGACGGCGTTGGCACCATCCTTGCCTGCGAGTGCGTCAGTATCAAACTCATGATGTTGTTTTTGGATGCGTGTAAGTCTGAGCGTGGTCTGGGATATTGGTGGAGACGCTAGAAGCACGATGGATCAGGAAAAGAACTTACCGCAAGCCATGTCGTCGCTGGTCAGGCCGGCGACGGGAGAGGTGGCGATGTCTCCCTCCATGGGGGTACGGATACAGGTGGCATCTCCCTCAGACTCGCCGTTGATGTAGAGCTTGGAGAGCATGGTGTGGGCGTTGGCGACGGAGGCCATGGCCAGAGCGACGGTGAGGAACTGCATGGTGGGTAAAAAGGTGGGTATCCTGTTGTGACTTTTGTGCAAGAAGTGATGCTGATCGAATGCGATATTTCTGTAGCAGGCCTGCTGAGAGTCGAAGTTTCCGAGATCGGAGTTTGGTCGAGGTCGAAAAGGGTTCGAAGGTCTAGAGGGAAGGACCGTGAATGGGTTGTTCAAGCGCTTGGCTTAGACGATGTGTGTGTGTGCAAGGAGCGGACTGTTCAACAGCAACTTTTCTCGATGAGAAGAAGTGGAGCGAATGAAGGGCAAGTGCAAAAAAAGGACTTGGCCCGAGATATGTTTTCTGTATAAGGAATGGAACGTTCGTTCAGACTGAGCAGAGACGAACAAGAAGGGAGTGTGGTATCAGCGGCCAGCTGTGGTGTACAGAAAGTCGATGGAGCCAGGAGAGCAAGAAGGGAGGCCCGTTATCGAGGGCGAGATGCCTCGATGGGTTTATATCATCCAACCAACAGACCACAACCCCAGCCTTCCATGACAAGTCAGCCAAAAACTAGGCCCGATTTTAAAAAAGTAGGGGAGCCAGGGCTTTGCAGCCGCCCTCGTCATCCTGTTGGATGGAGTCATGGTGCCTGGTCCACGGGAGGGCTAGGAGCGTTTGGGTGGTCTTGGGAGTTGGGACTGGACTGGGAGAGGGTGAGCGAGGGACTCAGGTCAGGGAGAGAGACTGTACTCGTGCAGCTATTCGCTCACTCACTCACCCAGATTCACTCAATCAACCCGCTTGCACCCCCTTTGGACCTGCAGGTCCGCTCCTGCATGGTCCCAGGGTAGGGCCCTGGGAATAGCCCAAGTCTCCATCTCATCTCGTCTCTGTCCAGTGTGCTTTCAGCCCGCCCCCATGCTCGGTGCAGAGGCCCCCATGTTCCCGCCTTGCAGGTTACATGCAGTGGCGCTAGCGCGCAGTTCTGCCGAGGAGGAACTGGGAAGGAGGAGGAGGAGCTCATCAGCAAACAGCAGCAAATTGCCGCGGGCGGGAGAGAAACAGAGAAAGAAAGCTGGTTGCTGCTCAATGAGACGGTCAGGTAAGGTACGGACGGCGTACGGTACCCAGCAGAGAGGGTCAGATCATGGCCACGGCGTCCGGGAACCCAGGACTGCTGCAACGCTGGCCCATGCCAAGAGAAGCCGATGGCAGTCCCGGGCCAGGTGTTGGGCAAAACAAGCCTACGGGTTGCCTTCGATTTCATATTGCAGGGTGCCGTGGCGTGCGCTAGCGGGCAAACGGGGAGGGAAAGATGAAACGGAGGAGGGGCGGCGCCGGAGCGGGGCGCCTTCTCTTAGTGTCTCTCTCTCTCCAGGGCAGGGCTCTCTAGTGTAGGTCTTCTGCTCGGGGAATTAAACCGTGGGATTTTCTGGCCCTGAGTCGCTGCTGTAGCCTCCATGTCTGTCAGGCACCAGGTACGGGCGGTACGCATGCGCTGCTGTGGGTTGCAGTGGTGTGGTGATGGTGCAGACTGCAGTTGCAGCGGCAGCTTCAGACAAGAAACGACAAACATGATCGACATGATAAACAGCCCGAGGCCGGGCGAATAGACGCGCGCTGGTTTGTAGCTTTTTTTTTAGGGTTGCGTTTTGGGACCTTGGGTATGATGCATCTCATCCCATCTTACCCTGCCTTACCTTCCACCCCTGGCAGGTACAGATAACAGCATCCAGGGATAGCAACACAGTACAGATATCCGTATCCGTACCTAGGTACCATGGGATGAATTCCCTCACCTTCAGCCTTGAGGATCCGCCGGCCTTTGCACAGTCTTGTTGGACTCTGGCCCTCCCCTCTTCCTCCCAATCATGTTCTCATCTCTCTCGTGGTTTCTCTCACATTCGATCTCGGGAGACGGGATGGGACCAGGGCAGACAGACCGTCTAGACTCTGAAGGATGCAGATGAGAGGGTCCGCACTAGAACGAATTTTTTTTTCCCCTTGATTCTCCCCGATAAAATGTGATGGTGGAGGGTCTCCCGAGGAGGCTGAAGCGGCGTGCTGATTTCCATCGCATTGCGCCGCGTCCTCCAGCCGGGCGTCGATCCCCTGAAGCTTGTCGACAGCAGGCTCCAGCAATATCGGAAGCCGAAATGACAGATTCGGAGCGGGTCCCTTCTGACCCTCGGTTTTCCAAGGAATCAAACAATTCAGACTGGAGCAACGCGCCAGCGCTGATTTCCTCGTCGGAGGGGAAACCTGGACCCCAGGGGCAGGGGCAAGACTGAGGAGGAGTGACAGCTTAGCCATCTTGGCTGTTTTTGGGGGTGGTTTTCGACGACGACTACGACGTCGCGAAAGCCTGACGTGAAGGGGGCCAGGCTGACTTCAGACTGTGAATGTAACCTACGGCATTGTTGGTTGGCGGTTTACCTAATCCTGCTGGTACTTGCTCTGCCATCTGACAGGGCGGCGGGAAGGGGGTCATTATTAGACGGTTCGTCTGAAAGTGATCTAGAAGGAGCAAAAGCGACCAACAAACGAAGGAAGCGAGCGAGACATTCCAATCAACTCCTGACTATCAGTGTCCGTACCCCCGTCGGCTGCTGCCCGATGTTGGGTGACGGGCTCGTTGACGGATTATGGCTGATCTGTCTTCCCGGCGAGCCTCAAGCCTCCAAAAGACACGCGCTACAGGTTCGTCCAGTGTGCGTGCCTTGCAGTAGTGTAAACAGTAAGCTTAACATTAGGGGGCACGGGGGGAGGGGAGGTAAACGGACGAGGGCCGTTGGGAAACATTTGCCGTGGGTTGATGGCTGCTGCACTGGGTACCTCCCCTATATTTCTCCTCCTTCTCAAACGCACTTAAGCAACTTAAGCCCTTAAGCTTGACACCCTAAAACTGGGCCTGCGACCCAAACAAGCAAACACAGAGGCGGCCAGAACGAACGGACCAAGGAAACACAACGTGACGAAACCACACAAAACACTGGGACAGTGGTGACGGTACACGTTGTCGACGGAGACGGCTTTACAAGCTGGAACCTTGGTTCTGGGAACTGGACTCGTGGACGGTGGAACCGAAGACTCGCACGCGCCAGCGCCGTCATCAGCGGCTTTCCCTGTCTCCGTGAGATTTCTTGATTGATGGCACCGCAACATTGCAACGGCAGACGGGAGACGGGAGAGTGCGCAAACTGTTGCCGGCTGCACTGAACAGCAAACACCCAATGCACACTCTCCCTCCCCCCGGGCCCCGTCCGATGTTTGAGGCTGCTCCGTTTCCCAGATCGCGCGCCAGCGGAGACATGCAAACGCCTCCCGATTGGCAGCTGGAGCCACGCAGCCGCCAGTCCTTTCTAGCAGCAGCAGCAGCAGCCGCCGCCGCCACCTTCGTGACCTTGCCGAATTCAACTACTGCGCTCCTTTCCTCCCCACATCGAGCACCATCAGCCGCCCTGCCTCCCTGAATCAGATTTCAGAAGCCGATGAGAAACAAGCTGCGATTCGATCTCCGTCGTTCCGATGCCGAGACGCTGGCGCTTGTCTAGACGCAGCAAGGAGTACATACACACGCACAGCAGGGAGGAGAAGGGCAGAAAGGAAAAAACATCAAGCAGGTCGCGAACCTCAAATCTCGCTGCACAATGCCTGGCCCAGTTTGAATCTTCGACCCATGGGCCATGGTTCGTTTTTTTACTGCGTGTGAAAATAGGAGGTGGGAACTCCGGGTCTCCCGTGGGCGCAACTCCGTCCACATCTCGGACTCCCACTTCTCGCTTCCCTGCTCCGATTCGCTCGTTCATTCACTCGTTCCCGTTCACCATTATCCATATCTCATCACCCTTGTTCCTGTGTGTTTTGTTTATCGCTCAGTGGTCTCGTTGCTTTGTTTGGCCGAATTCTCAATCCCCGTCTAATTAACTAACCCATGAATCCATACCATCCACATGGGCTTTCAATATGCGTATATTCATCTGTTTGCTAATGATTCGTCACTCTGACTACCTACTATCCGAAGGGCATCCGCTGCAGCGCTTTCGTTTCCGCACTACGTACACAAACACACAAACAGAACAGTTTGGTAACACTGATTGACTCGGGCACTCGCCGAGCCCCCGTCCCTCCCCATATCTTTCGCGGACCGCAGCACAGCGCAGCCGCAACCGCAGCGGCTGTGTCACTCTCACTGAATCGCCAACTCCCATGCCTCTCCAATGACGCCGATTCGTATGCAAAGTAGATCCTCGCCCGGTCCGAGCTCGTGTATGTGCAGACCTGGGGAGAGTAGAAGAAACAATACGCAAGCCACTTGATTCACTTTTCCCTTTCTTTACGAACAACAATACGGGCCGTGGAATGGGACAAATGCACGGAAGAAACGCATTGTTGCACACCGGTCCAAAAGAACAGACAATATGCGAGCGACATTGCCTCTCTAGCGCAGCTCCTCTGCCTCAGAGACCGTCCTTCGTCCAACCCCTTCGGTCTTGGCAAAAAGGGGACAAGCCGTCAGTGTAGCGAGTAGATGACGTACGCCATGTCGTGGAATGTCATTGGGAGGTGTTCGAGACACTATTGTTTTTGGACTCACACACATAATGCGTTGTTTAGGCGAGAATAGCGACCATCTTGGAGAGGGGAGAAGGTCTTGTCATGAGTCAAACCGCGCGGGGTTCTCCACAGAGGGTAGGTAGACCGGGTCAGAGGTCCATGAGAGCCGAGTTGATTCAGTTGAAGCTCAACCGTCGTCAGCTCCTCCGATGCCACTTCGCCTTCTTTCGTCCAAACGCCCACGGAAGCTACAAGCATACCCAAACACGACATCAGGTCTATGTCAAAAATGCTGACACAATAGCAAATCGCCCCTTGTCCTCTTGCGTATTCATGCTGCTCGCTGTTGGGGGGGAGAGTTAAGAAGTTTTGTTTCCTTTTGATACACAGTATTGTACACGCCAAGAAATCGTTGAAATCGTGGGGTATCCTCTTTTTTTGATCCGGGAGAGTTGATTTTTGTTTGTTTTACATTATCATATCCTTACAATTACATTTCCTTACGACTCGTTGATCTTGGCCAGAATCCTGAAGCGCACACCCGGTCAGCTATCGTTTGGTCTTCGAAACTTGATCGCTCCCCGAGAGCAAATGCACAGCAGACTATTGCCGCTGGTATGTACAGGTGCATGATGACACCTAGGGAGAAGGGAACGGTAAACTTACTCGCTGTCGCGGAAGAGCTGGTACTCCTCCTCGCCGACCTTGACGGGGGAACCGCCGAACTGTATTGAACCTCGTCAGCATACTTGTCCACATCCCGTCACACATCGCCGTGTTTCCAAGACAGAGAGGAAAGCTCACCTGAGGAATCAGAACACGGTCACCCTGGGCGACGCCCATGGGTAGTCTGTTGCCCTTCTTGTCGAGGGCGCCGGGGCCGACGGCGAGGACCTTGGCCTCGTTGAGCTCCTTGACGCTGGACTCGGGCAGGAAGATGCCGCTGGCGGTCTTGGTCTCGGCCTTGACGCGCTGGACGAGGACGCGGTCCAGGAGGGGCACGAGGGCGCGGATGGAGCGGACGGAGGTGGCCTGTATTCATGGTGCGTTAGACTACATTCTCAATTCTTCCATGATAAGGACAGCGCAAAAGCGCCGTCAATTGGCGTCCTTCCCAAAGGCATTGGGCGCAAAAAAAACAGAAACACCTCGCCGTATGACTGCGAAATCGCAAGACGGAGGGACGCAACGTACCATTGTGACGGTTGAAATTGATCAGTGACTGAAGCGCAACTGCAACGTGAGGAGGAAAAGTGGATGGACAACGAGTTTGGGAGGCGGGTACGGGGAACGAACTTTATGCCTTGAAGCTATTCCAAGAGCTTCCAGAAAGTCGACAATTTTTTGGGTCGATCGGCCGAAAGATTTTCCCGGTGCCCCACCACCACCGTCCAGTCCAACCCCCCGTCGGGCCGAGGAAGGACGGCGGCTCATTCCGACTTCGCAAATCAGATCGCGGAATCGCGACATCATGTCAACGATAAGCAGATAAGCCGCATCACACCTTGTTTGCCAGATTAGGCAAGTCGCTCTCACACGATCACAAGCAGAAGGTCAGAACACTGTCGTCTCACACCAACTAGTATTATCTACCTATCTAATGTCATTGAAATGATTCAAGCCCGTGAGCTGCCGCTGCCATCTACACTGTTCTGAACGCAACACCCAAATCACCCGCTCTAAATAAGAGAGTCATCGCTGTATCGTCACCCTCGGGGCGCTCATGCCATGCCAATTCTCACCCGCGCCCAATCCCAGTTCCGCTCTCCTTCCCTGATATCCTAAACGCCGGGATCAACATGCAATTTCAACTTCATTCGGAACCATTGTCTCGCCGTCTATTTCTGGGGCGCCGGCGGCTCCAGAGTGTGAACGTGGTCTTCAGCGTGAATGACACGACCCGGCTCGGGCTGTTGGCAAATGACCGTATTCGCAACCCAAGGCTCCTCCATGATGTCCTGCATCGTCGCTCGCTGCTTGACCTTGATCTCAAGCATGCGTCCGATAATGTGTCGGCTCTCGCGGGGAAGTAGGCGCAGAATTCTCCATGGGCCTCTGATGACCTCCTTCTTCTCTGGCTGCTGCCCGTCGGATTTGCCCGAGGAAACGGTCGTGGTGGTGGTGCCCTGAGCGGGCTGGGACTCGCTTTCCTTTTCTTTGTGTTCCGACTTGTGATGGTGCTTGTGTTCGTGTTTGCCATCCTCAAACATATCCCGTTGCGGTGTATTTGAGAGGTCGTTGGTTGACTTGGACGGCATGATCAGCTTTTTCGGATCGTGACCCGGAGTCGGCTCAGCCGCAAACAGCTTGAATGAGTTATCGGTCATACGAGGAACCTTCCAGGGAAACCTGCGCAGACTCATACAACAGTAGATGATTGCGAGGGACCAGATGTCAACGGCCTGAGGGTCGTACTTTCGCTCGTCGTAGACTTCAGGGGCCAAATACGGGTCCGAACCCACGATGCCTGCTAAAGTTAGCTTTTAGTCACGGTAAGCAAGCGTAGCTACTAACCTGAGGCAAGAACAATATCGTTCTCAAACGGATACTTGAAGACATGGGCACTGCCAAAGTCGATGATCTTCATGATACCGTGCTCACTAACCACGACGTTGTCAAGCTTCAAATCCCGATGAGCCAGACCCATGCTGTGTAGATATGTCACGCCGTTGAGGATCTGCAGGAAACAGCAGCCGACCTCCTCCCGTGTCATCCTACCAGTCATGACACAGGCAAAGAGATCGTAAGGTGCGTATTCCATCACCTCGTACCATTTGCCCTTCTCCTGGAGTATATCAAGGGTTTCGATGACGTTGCCGTGGTGTAGAGTGGAACCAACGCAGAACTCGGCGGTCAACTTCTTCACATACTCCTTCTCGGTCTCGTAAGAATGTCTGGGACGGAACTCCTTGACCGCAAAAACCACGCCGTCCTCGCTCCTCTTCATCAACCTCACAGATCCGCCAGCGCCAGATCCAAGGACCCTGCCGAGCTTGCCGTACTTCGAGGTCAATCCATGATCGTCACCAAAGGGCAGCTGATGAGCAGAAGACCTTGTAGGTGGAGTCTTGGCGCCAGAGCGAATCGAAGAGGGTGAAGCTTCCCTCTTCATCTTGTGGTGACCGCCGACCTTGAAAAATCTCTTCAAGTCTGCAAATGACCCTTGTCGGCTAGAGATGCTAGCCGCATCGTCGTGAGGGACCTGCAGCTCATCACCGTGACCCTTCAGATTGCCCAATATCCCGGAGTGACGCTTGTCGGTAGTACGACCAAGGCTTGACGTTGAGCCAGAAGGGGACCCATGCTTGTTCTTTCTCCTGGAGAAGACGAATCTCGAGTCGATAGTCCCACGTTGAGGGTTTGGAGCTTGGGGTTGGCGCTTGTGGGCGGCATACGGGTCATTGGCATCTCCGCCGGGCGTCATCGGCTTGGAGTAGTACATTGAAGCCCGAGATGGACTAGATTCTCGGGAGACAGGCACGGATCCGCCGGGGCCGATAGAGAACATGCCTTTCCTGTGCGATCTCGCGTCGGGATCTCTGTCTTCTGCGGATGCTGATCGTTGAGCAACTTGCTCGGTCGACTTTGCGCGGACCGGCATGCTCTTTCTTGTCGACGACGGGGGCGAGGTGTCATGAGAAGAAGAAGCCTGCGGGGTGATAACCTGAGGCTCACTCGAGGTGGTCTTCCGGGCATCGTCATGGCTAACGCTCTTCTTGGTCGGATCTTGGGGGTCGGTACCCGCCGGGGTCAGGGGAGGTGACTGCATCGGGTGCACCGGACCAAAACGCGGCGATTTCGGACCACTGGAATTCGGGGTCGGGAGCCTGCTGTTGTCGGACTCTTCTTCGCGCGAGCAGACCTGGTCGAAGGGGAGAGATGTCAGTAAGAGCCGGTGGTGCAGGCTGGCGTGTGCGACGCAGTGGACATGGTAGGTTGGAATAGGTGGCTTGAGGCAAGGCAAGAGACTTTTCATGGATGCCTCTGCTTAGAGGCGCCATTGAGACCAGTCCTTGGTAGTTGTGCAGCATACGATGTGTCCGGGGAAGAGGGGCCTAAACATTGAGGCGGTGTTGGTGGTATAGGTGGAGGGGTAAGGCAGGAAGGACGGGAGGTATGTGCTTTGAAACGTAGAGCATCCGGGGCGAAAGCCCAAGCAAAAAGCAGACGACGTCAAGATACTCCAAGCTAAGGATGTGAGAGGACGAAATGGGCATGAGTTGTACATACGCGTGATGCGGGCAGCGAGTATGGCTCAAAGCCAAAGACGTTCATCCGGCGCTGCTGCAACGGTGCTCCTTGGAGGGACTTGGAAAGAGCTCTCAGCTGATCGGGGGTGACCTCTGAGAGAGAAGCGTCTCCGAGAGCGGCATCGATGGGCGACTGGGTGTCGGTTGGTGATGTCGTGGTGACGGTAGGCGTGATCTCCTGGACGGAAGAAGCGAAGCGGACGGCGGGCGCATCCTGAGGGGGCATCTTGTCGTCTTTGTCGGCATCGGAGGAGGTATTGAGCGCGTTGGGTGTGATTTCTGGGCATTGCGACAAGCGCAGCGGTCAGCACGAGATTTCTTGGGCATGAGCTTGGGCTTTGGCTTTGAGCGAGGGTGGGCATGGGCATCTGTCTGTCTGTCTGTCTGTCTGTTGGGTGAAGAGTGAGAGGAGGATCGGCCGGACTGAGGTAGACTGCCTGGGCGCGCTCCTCCAAGGTGCTGCTATGCTGTGCTTTGCTTGCTGCGCTGGTACGGGTGCTGGTGCTGGTGCTGGTGCTGGTGCTGTGTGACTGTGACATGCGCAACAGATGAACCGAGGGCGGGGTTGCGCTCCGGAACAGACGGAAGGATAGGGCGTTTGTACCTGGGACTTTGATTTCCTCCTTCTGAGGATCGCGAGGTGGAGACGGGGCGGCCATGACCCCGACTGAAAGGATGAAGATAGTCTACTCGGGCGTGTCGTTTGGTAAAGGCTGGTGTTTGAGGCGGGGAGAGTTGAGGCAAGTGGGAAGAAATCAAACAAATTCACACACAAAGTCGGGCTTGGGAAAGAGAAAAGTACGGATACCCAGGGACACGACGGGCAGCGAGAGAGTGTGTGTGGATGCCGCCAATTGCGGATGGTGGGGCTCTGACTACAGCTAAAATGCACCGCATGGGTCACTTGTGACTTGTAGCAGTTGTGGTCGCAGTCGCATCCGCATCGCAGTCGCTGTGTAATACCAAGCCTTGTGAAGGTGAGCGAGTACTTGTGTGTAAGTACTTACTCTGCCGTGCTTGCCTGCCCAAAGGCTAAGTAAGCGTGTGCGAAAGTACCTACTTGCCTCAGGTAGGAAAGTCGGAGGTATGGAACAGGTCGGCATCGTGACTGGACCTTTTCTGCTGCATCAGATTCTCAAAAGGTACGGGTCCTTCTAGTTGCCCGTCAACCCGCGCCGCCAGTCAGAGAGCGACGGGAGGAGGTACCCGGTACTCCCAGTCCCATCACAGGCTGATGAGAAGGAAAAAGATACAAGCTGACTGGTCGGGGCCGGCGTCCCTTATCGGGGGAGGCGGTGGGCTGGATAAGACACCGTAACACCGGAATGGAGCCTTTTCGGCCTTCTTCTGGGCTTCTGGGTCGTGGAACCGCTGAAGACCACTGGGGGCAGGTCGGGAGTCGGCTTGGGGCCGCTTGGAAACTGCCTAGGAAACGGGAGCAATACTTGGCAGCCCCCCCAAATCATGGATGCATTGCGCGTATCTGCATCAGGACCCAGCCGCAAGGCCCTGCTGTTCTGCCCTGCTGCCCTGTCTTGCCCTGCCTGTTTGGAAGCCTTCCTGTCCCTGTGGTGATCGGAATGTTCGATGTTCTATTTTTTTTTCTCCAGAGGGCTTGTCCTTTTTCTCGGCTTTGCAGCCGTGACACATGCAGCAAGGTACTTGACCACTTTTACGAATCTCACAGGACCCCAAGACAAAATCGATATTGACAGCCGGGTCTTGGCTGTTTGCTGTTCGGTCCGTCCCACCCCATCAATGACTACAATGGATGGAAAGAATTTTCTCTTTCCTCGCCTCCAGCTTCCTTCCTCCTGGCATCCATGAATCACTCCCTCCCTCCAACGTAAACACCTATTAGGTATTGCCCGCCATCTTATTTGGCAATGCAAACCACTCCTTTGGACCGGGATGAACGAGTCAAGCTCAACAGCAAACAACCCAGACCAATCCAAACCCGTCGTCGCCCTCCCTCACAACAAACGAAAGAACGTGGATGCCAGATGCACGTCCCGTCTTCCCACCATTATCCCGTCATCCTTCGGCTTACACGAGCCGCGACGAAGCAGCTCTCTGTCAGCTCTCGGCTAACAGACGGGGTTCTGATGAAATGATTGACAGGAACAGACGGACCAAGACCTCCACAGGCCCGGTCAATCACTCACTCACTTCACCAGTACTTACATACCGAGACGTACCGCAGTACCGCCGCAACTCCGGTTCCAGCCCGACCCGGCGACGAGCCCAGCACTGTGGCGTAGGTGCTGATGTGTTGCAGCTAACTGCAGCATGAAAACAGCCATTGTTCCGTCACATGTGTCCGGCATCGAATCGGTTCCACCCTGGCGAAGCCTTGGAAGCCCTCTTGTGCAGCTGACAGGTCGATGTGATGCGATGGAACCGTTTGTCCAGGTACAGCGCCGCTTTCCAGGGGCAAGGTGGGCTTCGATGCAAGCAAGCCAGCAGGCAATCGACGCTGAACCTGGACGATTGCCTGGGCCTGGACCTCTCTCCTCGTCGCACCCAGCGGGGAAGCTGAGGATGGAACTCAATGCAAAGCTGGTTGCCTGCTTCGAAGCGCCGGTGCTGCACCGTTCGTTCCTCAAGGTAACTTAGGCCCTTACTCGCCTTACATAACCAAAAGCATGGGAACTCCCTCACACACTCATCGTAGGTAACGTCAGCACTACGCAGCTCAGCAGCCAGTACCTTGCAGCACATGACTTGGCTTTACCTCACACATCTGCATCTGAACCAACTCCCCAAATGTGATCTCGATTTGCACGAAGCTTCTGGCACTTAAACCCAAGATTCCCCACTGATGCGCTGGCAACCCGCTTGTATTCTCGTTCTGGACCTCTGATCGACCTTCTCACACTTCCAGGAGCTCGGCTCATGGAGAGTTCTCCCCTCTCGCCCCGTATTAGACTCTGGCCAATCCGACCTACACAGCTCACAGACCGTATTGTTGCAGCTTGAATTTCGTCATAGTCTATTCGACCTTCTGTCAAGCTTATTCCGAACCATCGGACACTCCGCTGGTCGTTTCGATTGCCCACGGACAGCTAACCAGCCCAGAGTCATTGGAGACATGCAAGAACGCGAGAACAGACTTCAGCTCTCCCAAGACGAGACACATGGTCGAAGTCAGTGCCTACTCGGAACTAAGCACGCACACACCAGAACCGCAGCCGCTTCCTGTCGCAATTGCCGCTAAACCACGCGACCAACGTCAGAAGCGTGGCAGCCATCTGCCACAATTTGGCCGTTGAAATTTCTCATTGCATCGTACAACATACAATCTTCCCTGTTACTATTCTACCCCGTCTCTCTCTGATATAATACAACAACACAGGCGCTCTTTTCTTGGTGAGGGAGATGGTATACAATTGGATGGTTTCCGCGCCTGACTCCGTTTTTGATGAGGGTATGTAACGTAGAAAATCGATTTGTCGAGGTTGTGGCCGAGAGTGATCACCCTATGGCACGACATTGAGGCCAATCGTCCTGCACTGGTAGATGATGGACCTGCAGTGAGATTCGAGGCTGAGGCCTGACAGGCGCGTCTCGGATTGCTTGATCTTGGCGATCTCGTACACGTGCTTCAAGCTGAGGGTGCCGACTGTCTCCTTGCCGGGGTTCGATGCGCCCTTCCTCTTCTTCTTGTTGCCAACTGGCACAATCGGCACCTCGGCGGCGTTCAGCAACAGCCACGACGTCTGCGGCGTTCGGATGTCGAAGTGGAATGAACGGTCGCCGCGAACCGTGACTCGGCAGGGCATCGGCGTGCCGACGATGAAATTTGCCGTCCTTGCATTGAACTCCTATATCGAAAGCCCCGTTAGCATTGATGTCTTCCAAGGCATGGTCGAACCGATGCCACCCTAAAAAGAACAGAGCACGGTTGTTGGGCAGCAGGTGGCCATGTGTTCGTCGCAGCATTGGGATCGAGGGATCGAGGGCGGGCAGCCTCACCTTGCAAAAGTCCATCGACTTCACACCCTTGCTACCCAGCGCAGGACCGACGGGGGGACTGGGACTCGCCTGGCCGGCGCCGACGATGAGCTTCACGACCTGGTCGGCCACGGCGGCTCCTCTCTTTGACATGATGGGCGGGTGTTGCAGGTGTTCTGACAGTCCGGGTAGAGGGGGAGGTGGCAGCTAAAGTACCGTATGCGCCTTGCAAAACAGCCTCACTCAATCGAATCCGATGCTGAATGTGATCGGAGATGGAAAATTTAGAAGCCTTATGCACTAGCCACCGCTAAACGTCCAAGCGACCGGGATGCTCGGGGAAGGAAAGCCCCACCCAGGCTCCCCTAGCCACAGTTTCACCGTCATTGGGTGGTGGGATGACCCCTCGGCCCCTCCGCCAGTTATTGTTTGGGGCGGTCAGCTCCAACTTCTACCTTTCTGAAGCGCCTGGTTTCCATTTTCTCCTTCTTAACAACTCAACGAGCAGCTAAGTTTTGGAGATCAAGTCTCTGCTGTCTCACCCAAGTCACCTATTCCGAATCGCACCTAATACTCTTACCCATTCGTTAACCCGACTTCTCCGGTCCGACACCGTCAACATGTTCAAGTGGGCGCAACAAAAGTACATACCAAGCCGCCCCCAACTCTTGCCCGTCCCAAACTGCCCCTGCTAACCTGCAATTCTTACAGGCTCGCCGATGTGGCGGGTACCCAAGAGCCCATCTACGGACCCTCAGCCATCAAGTCCGTCGCCGAGGAGGCCAAGGAGATCACCTTCACCGAGCTCACCAAGGACCATCTCAAATGGATTGCCGCCGACTCCACCTCGGTCGAGACCCAGAGCTTCTACCTGATGGGTGATGAAGGGCACATTGGAATGGCCCAGGTCATTTACAGCAACGTTGGGTATGTTGGCGCGCCGTTGCGCAACCGCGCGAGTGCGCACGCCCATCGTCGCCTCGACTATCTGCTAACCTCACCCGTCTGAACAGCGGCATCCGCACGACCTGCCAGTTCAACGTCAAGATCTGGTATCCCAACAACTCGAAGCCCATGCTCTGGGAGGCCACCCCCCTCAACCATTACGAGATTAGCGAAGATCGGTACTCCTTCTTCGCCGACGACTGCGCCGTCGAGCTGTCCGCGGACGGCACCTTCTACACCATCAAGAGCATGAACTCGGACAACGCTCTCGTCAACCTCAAGGTTACCCGCACCTCGCCCGGTTTCCACGCCGGCAAGACTGGCAAGACGCTGTTTGGCACCGACCTGTCTAAGCCCTGGGGCACCATGCGTCATGCCTTCTGGCCCCGTTGCGCCGTCGAGGGCACCATCACCACCAAGGCGGGCCCCGTCAACTTCACGGGCAGGGGTTTCTACGTGTACGCGCTGCAGGGTATGAAGCCTCACCACGCCGCCGCCAAGTGGAACTTTGTCGACTTCCAGGGCCCCAACTACTCGGCCGTCATGATGGAGTACACCACGCCGCCCTCGTACGGCTCAACGGTGGTTAGCGTTGGTGGCATCGCCAAGGACGGCGAGCTGATCTACGGCGGCGTCACGCAGACTGCCACACACACCAAGTCCAAGAGTGATAGCGTCAACGAGTGGCCCGAGCCCGAGGAGATCAAGTTCACCTGGTCCGGCAAGGACAAGGATGGCAAGGCAGTCGATGGCTCCATCGTGGGCGCCTTGGAGGAGAGACTCGACAGGGTGGACGTTCTGGCTGAGGTTCCTGGCTTCGTGAAGAAGATAGTAGCTGGAACGGCGGGCACCAAGCCATATATCTACCAAGTAAGTTCACGTAGACTCAAGCAGTCGAGTCACTAGCTAACGGCCTGCCAGTTCTGCCCGACAAAGAACAAGCTTTCCTTGAAGCTTAAGATCGGAGACCAAGAGATCTCCGAGGAAGGACTTTGCTACTGCGAGTCCACCTTCATTTCTGAATGAGAATACCATAGACCTTGACTAATTGGGGCTCCTTGGGTAAATATGGCCCGGTGCGGTTTGGCGTTCAGATGGGGCTCAGGTCACTCGTTCCTGCTTGGTTATTATTCATAAGACTGTTCTAATACAATACATTCTTCGCCTTGTACGCTTGGCTCAATACGTGATACACTCGATACGATAGTGCTTCCTCCTCGTCTTTGCTCCTGCCAAGACCAAGACCCGTGGCACCTGCCTGGAGCTCTAGGTTCTGATGAAACATGACGCAACGCAACTGCTTGTCTTGGATGCACAGTGTGCAGTCGATACTCTGCATATATACACTGTTTTCAAGCAGGGGGTTCAGTCGCCGATAAGGTTGATAAGACACTAGAACGCGCCTGCAGCTGCTGGGGGCCTGGGCACCCCGCGCTAGCAGGTGCAAGCCACGGCAGTCGCGACGGCCGGGGGGCATATCTAAACAACCAACTTCCTTGTCGTCGCCCTTTCTTGTTACCAAACTCACAAACAACACCTCACAGGCTTCCTACTCTCAATCTTATCCAGACCACAATCCATCGACGACCCTCGTTAGCTACGTCTTGAAGATCACTTTGCGACAATGCCGCCAATGCCGGCGTCCCGCGGGGGCCCTGGCGGTGGAAAAAAGGGTACGGGAAAGGTCTCGGGAGGCAAGGTTCTCCCAGGACAAGGTGCGAAGCGCCACCGGTATGTGATTCTCCAGGTCTACAGCAGTGTTCAGTTGAGATCAAGATACTGACCTAGTGAGCAGGAAAATTATGAAGGACACAATTCGCGGCATTAGTACGTGTGCTGGATCGCCCAAAGTCTTACAGACGTGTGGGTACAATGGCTAACACTATCTTTTCACATAGCCAAGCCCGCTATCCGGTGAGTTTGATTTCTCTTTTCATTTTTGAGGGTTCGACTTCATGCCTGTGTTCTCTGATTTCTTAGGTCTGAGTATAGGAGCTTCTGCACTTAGTGTTGAGGATCAGGAAGGAGCGAGAGTGGGCCTTAGGACGCTCCTGCGTTGTGCGCGCTTCCTTCTTCCCACATCTCTCCCTCAGCGCATGCTCTCGATAGCCTACCTACTTCTTCAAAGCGGAATCAAAAGCTAACCTTCATCCTCCAGTCGTCTCGCTCGCCGCGGTGGTGTCAAGCGTATCTCGGCTATGATATACGACGATGCACGCTCCGCTCTGAAGGATCGATTGACGGGTGTACGTGTGGAACCACGAACATTCTTCAAGGCCATCCAGACTAATGCAATTTCAGATCATCCGTGATTGCATTACATACGTCGAGTACCGCGGTGCCAAGACTATCACCATCCACGACGTAAGTTCCAACTTCCTGGCCTCCGCCTGCGCTTCTTGCCAGATGCACCCCTTGTGGGCCTATCGCAAACTCATGCTAAAACGTTTCCAGGTCATCCACTCCCTCCGACGTCTCGGGGCACCAATCTACGGCTTCGATCCGGAGACGTATGACCCTAGAAAGCGCAAGGGCGCCGGCCAGTAAGGCAACCAACATGTTGTCCTTTTAACTACTACAGAGATATTCCTACTGGGTTACGGCACATCACCATGAACGCGTAAAGCTTTTCCGTGGGAATGATCGACATCCGCGTCTACTGTCTAGTTGACGAATAGAGAGAGCGAATCTTTAGCTTCTCGAGACGCGTTTGGTCATCCGTTGAGAATGGAAATAGGCGCCGGCATTATGGGACAAGAGACTGCCACTACTGTTTTTCAAGCCTGTTTTAACACGGCTGCTACAGCACACATTTGTCATAGGATACACTTGTGTCGAGGGGGATACGCGGACAGACGCTGTTCGGGATGACTTTGGTCTCCGGAAGCTCCCATTCAACGGATTGCTGAGGGACCAGCTGAGGGCGTATGAACATCATGGGTTGGATCGACATGGGCTCACCTCACAATAAGTCCACTACTCGCCAGAGTGCCTGTTGGCTGCGTTCGGCGTTCATCGGACATCAGAGGCGATGATGACGAGCAGGTTGCTAGACTGCCGCAGGGGGAAGCCGCGTCGAGAAGATTAGCATAAACAACAAAATGAACATGTCGCCATCACACAAAACAGTGAATCAAGAAGGTTTCAAGTGGCATGCCAAACGAAGGGATTTTGATTAGGCAGAGATGCAAGGATCAGACATTTTTGATGTCTTTGCTGGTCCCGCACCTCTGGGCCGGTCTCATAGTGAAGGTCCACCAGAGACTCAACCTTACTTGTCTCTCGTTCTATGTAAACCGCCAACGACTGTGAAATCAAAACGAGGGGTATCCAGAAAGTAAAAGTATTTTGAAAAAAAAAAAAAAAAAAAAAGAAGGGAAAACAATGAAGACCCTGCAGCTATCATCGTTCGTCTGTGCGATGTGCCTCGCAGTTTCTTGAGGGTATAAGATGACCTAAGTCTGATTTCAATCCAGTACCACCCACCGCCCCCACGCTATCCCACGCACTTCACTTCGTCTCAATAGATAGACATCAACATTCTTTCTTCTTCTTTGTGTCCAATAAAAGGGTTTTAAGAAGTAACGTTAGACCAGGGCCCCATACGAGCTAGATCTGAAGCGGATTCCGCAGAGGCAAGGCTGTTTCACCTCTTCTTCTTGAGCATGTCCCTCTCGGCCAGCACGCCGTCGAGCGTCTTGGCCGCCCAGCGCTCGCGCTTGCGGAAGGTGCCGTTGAAGAACTCGGGCAGGACCATCTGGCTGTTGGCGTGCTCCATGGCGAAACCGACCTCGGCGTCCTTGCCGCAGCGCTCGCGGGTGATGCGCACGGCCTCGTGGAGCAGGTCGGTGCCGACGCCCTTGCCGCGGTAGCGCAGCTTGGTCGTCCACGCGCGGATGAGGCCCTTGCCGCCGCGGAAGCTGCTGGCCTTGTTGCGGCGCCGGCCGCCGCCGCTGCCGGCGGGGACGGCGATGGGGACGGCGGGCTCGAGGCGCAGGACGAGGGCGCCGACGATCTCGGAGCCGAAGCGGGTGCCGAGGACGAGGTCCTCCTCGGTGGGGGAGGTGGCGTCCGGGACGGGGCGGATGAAGGACCAGGAGACGGCCTCGGCGAGGGGGATGTAGCCGGACGTGACGTAGCGGATGGCGAGGAGGTAGGTCATGAGGACGCCGGAGAGGAGGGTGAGAGTGGTGCCGAGGTCCTGCTTGGCGTACTGGTAGGCGACGCCGAGGGCGAGAGAGAGGCCGGCGAGGGGCACGGGGTGGAAGACGAGGGCGAAGGAGGCCTGTTGGCGCTGCTGGGCGATCGAGTCTGCGATGAGGTGCAGGGCGGCGGCCTTGTCGTCGCGGGAGGAGAGGACCTCGAGCGAGAGGGGCGGGATGTCGTCGAGGGGGTCGAGGGTTTGGGAGTTTGCGAGGGGGGAGGGGGCGGCAGGGCGGTGGTGGGAGGCGCCGCTGGTTGTTGGCTGGAGCACGGGGGTGCTCGTGTTTGAAGACATTGCTGAGGGGTTGAGGACCAGGTTTGCGCGGAGGAAGGTGAAGAAGGCTGGTGGTATTTGTTAGTCTTTATGTGGTTGCGTGAGGTGGTGTGGTGTTGCACAAAGCAGTGTGAGGTGAGGTTTTGAGTGAGAAGTGAGAGACAAGATGGAAAAGGTTGTTGAGATTTCAGATGAGATTGGTTTTTGTAGACTGGTCTGGATCTCGCGAGCCGAGGATCCGTGGCCTTTTGGATCCGTCTACTAGGTGCTTGCAAATATTGACCCCACACACGAGCAGTAGTCAAGCAAGTGTTGCATGCGGTTGCTTACAATACGAGTTGACGATTTGCCAGGGTTGGTGAATTCGAGGTGTTGATGAGATGCGGGCGAAGCGATGAAGTGCCAAGACGGAGGGGGGAGAGATGTCGTTGAAGAAGAGTAGCCAAGACAAAAGAAAACCAAGAACTGGAAAAGAGCCTCAAAAATTGCAACGAGGCAGACAAGAAGGGAGAAAAAAGAAAGAAAGAAACCCTGTCTCTTACCTGCGCTTGTTTTGATGGCCGGGACAGCGTGGTTGAAAGTGTTCAGGCCGTTGTGAGCGTGCCAGTTGCTCACATTGAGCTCCCGGATGCCCATGTGGTGAGGGGACTCCATCTTATTGGTCGACGCTCTTCAGTGTGCAAGGGAGTGCCGCGCTGGGCTTCGGGGTGGCGGACAGCT
Source organism: Colletotrichum siamense (assembly GCF_013390195.1). Lineage (NCBI taxonomy): Eukaryota > Fungi > Ascomycota > Sordariomycetes > Glomerellales > Glomerellaceae > Colletotrichum > Colletotrichum siamense. Next base: position 2,370,088 of record NW_023501016.1, on the reverse strand, counting down.
GGCGGCAGACGATAAGCGCGGCGTCTGGGTTCTAAGCAGAGCGGAACATTCAACCCAATCCAAAGACGGATGCTGGTCTCGTGACGTGGGCGTTCTGGACGGCGTTGACGACGAATTGAGACGAGGGCCTCGTAGTTTGTCTTTTCGTTTACGGTAAGAGGGGCCGGATTATGGATCGAGAAATGGGGTGAGAGAAGGGAAACTGTCCCGTCTAAATAGCCCTATGTGCGTATGCGCCGTTGGAAAAGAAGAAAAGGCCCCTTTCCTGGATTCCTTTGGTTCGTTGGTTGAGGGGGTGGCTGGCGGTTAAGAAAAAGGGTGTTGGTTCGTGTATTGCGGTTCATGCGGTTGGTATTAATTATCACCAGGTAAGGTATGGTGAGGTAGGGGTCCGTTGGGGGGCTCCCTCGTTCTTTTTTTTTTTTTTTTTTTTCGACTCGCTCGGGGAGTTTTGTGGTGTGTGTGGTTGGTATTTCTGCTGGGAACTGACTTGCACGGACAGAAAATCTTATCGCCTGCGCACGCCGTCGTCGGGACACCCGTCCGAAGTGGCTGGACCGGGGTGATGAAGGGAGGGAGGCAGGCAGATGGATGGATGGTCTAAACAAGAAGGCTTGCTTGGGGAAAAGACGAAGCAAAGTGGGAACCGAAGAAGATTAAATAACGTGTTTGCCGTTTTTTCAATCTTCTCTCGAACCAGCCCAGGTTGCTTTCCGGGGGGAGTGGGAAAGGTAAGAAGAAAAAGAAGTGAAAAAAAAGGTGTAATAAAACGAAATAAGGCTTTGGTTGGACCTAAAATCTGCAGAAGAAAGCAAATTTTTTGAAGGGTGGGTGGACTTTTGGTTAAGTACCTTTCCTTCCCACTGGCAGTGACGGCAGCAGTTGCAAGGTCAAGGTTCAAGGTCAGGCAGGGCTGGAAATGTCCGGGGGAAGAGAGGAAGCAGCAGATGTGGATGAGGGATGGGGGTGGTTGATGGGATGGGACGTTCTGGATTGGGACGGGAAGGGTCAAGGCCAGGCCAGGGAACGACCAGAAGATGGGGGAGTGAGGGTGGGAAAGGAAAAAAAAAGATGAGCAAGGCGGTCGACCGGTGGTGGTAGTGGTGGTGGTGCGAATGGGAACCTCCTTCAAACCAACGTCGAAACGGAGACTAAGACTGTTTTTGGGACGGGGGCCTCTCTTCTTTTTCTCTTTTTCTGGACTTGCCTGTGCTTGGGGTTTGGGGGGAGGACCGGGGATGGGATTGTCTTGCCTTTAAGGAGACGACGACGGACGAGCCCCATGCCAACGCCATGTGAGCGATGGATAAGAAGAGGAAGAAGAGACGGACGGGATGCTTCGTGCTCTCTCTATTCTGTTCTGCCTGTGATGGTTGTCGGTGGCTTGATGCATGTGGTGTGGGCTAAGGCGAGAAAGTGTTTCTGGGCCACCCCTCATATCAGGACCCTACTATCATTCATGATCGGATCGACTGGCTCGACGTGACCTCGGGATTGACCTCATTCTCCTGTCTATCTCTTGCTGTTGTTGACGCCACTGGTTGGGCGGATTTGCAAGAGATACATGGAGATGCACACACATACACTCACCCGCATAGTTTCACGCACGGCATATTACGTCTTCATCCTCCTCCAGAGGGTACATACATAGTACAGAGTAGTCTCGAACGAACTGGCGCGAGCTCGTTGGTTGCCGGGTGAGAGAGAGTGAGCTGGACCAGTCGGTCACCAAGGCCACGACCGAAAAATCCGCACCCGCCGTCTTGCAGGTTTCTGATAAGGATCCCCTCCATGGCAGCAGGAGGACGTTCCTCAGCTCCGATAAGGCGGGCCATCCGCGTCGTCGTCTCGTCGTCGTCGTCGTCGTCGTGGTTGTCAGGTTGGAACTTGGGGGTGGCATTCTCCTGTGCCAATCATCTTCATGTTTGATGGGATTTTCCCAGGTGAGTGGGTCCTCACGCCGCCATGGCTTGTCAAGCCCAAACAAGACGAGCGTCTCTGGCGGCGTCTGGGAACCAACGACGGGGGTCCAGATGGTCTTGGCAGGATTGAAGGGTGGTGGGGGGAGAACCGAAGGGATGAAAAAGCCAAGGGGGTTGATGGGAGGTGTGGTGGGGTCCCACATCCAAGTTCTTTCTCAGAGAGCTCTCTCTCTCACTGCTCTCACTCTTTCTCTCTGTCCTCTGATGGAGCTAGTGTTGTTGCTGGAGGAGGGGTCCTTGTCAAAGTCCAGTGTCAGTCGGTGTCAGGATCCAATCCAACGCGACGTGATCCCAATGCATCATGGATGTGACTCGTTAGCTCCCCTCCCCCCAATGGGGTGAGCAAGTAAATAGTTGCAACTCTCGGCCCAGCCCAGGCCTCTTTCTCTGTCTCTCTCTGTCCGTCTGTTCTGCTGGTCCTTGCACCACCACCCCCCTCCCCCCCCCCTAGCTGCCTGCGGACGACGTCTCTTTTAGACTGATGATCACTGGGATGGGGTCCCTTTTGGCCCTTTGTCCATTCCGTAAAGGGTGCTTGACGGCCGACGGTTTCGTGGAGTAATCGTCCATCGTCTTGCCTGCCCCGGACCCGGGGTTAAACGAAATATCGCGGTATCAATATACACGATGCATATCCCAATACGGAGACGAGCTACTTGGTGGCACACATGCACACAGGTTTTGTTTTCCCTTGGCTCACGGACAGGGTGGTATCGTTGGTATCAGAGTTCCCGGACAGGGCGATAGGGGATGGATGAGGATGAGGATGGACCAAACGGGGGTGACATCGGCCGGGAAGGCTTATTCGCGATTGTCGATTCTGCAAGATGCTGTGTCTCTGGCGTCACTTTTTCCTTGGAACAAAACGTCTCGGTGGTGGTTGGGTTGCACCACGCCGCCGCCGCCGGCCGTTGGGGGAGAGGGAAAAGGGTGGGATGGAAGCAGAGATAATGGGACGGGCGCTGGACCTGGCGCTGGCGCAATGTCTTGGAACTGATAGCGAAATAACGCTGCCCGGTAGGCTGGCACGGCTGCTACGGCCGGACCGCCGTTTTGTGTAATCCGTAGCTGGATTTCACTCACCAACGGCGGCGGGAGACGGGGATGAAGAAAACGCACATCTGATATCGACAAGGGGCAATGATGCGAGTGAGGCAAGGTGCAGCGGGCGGGCTGGGCGATGCGGGAAGAAATTTTAAATCGGAAAAAAGGTTCTGCGTCTTCTTTGGCGAGAAGGATTCATCACCGCCGTCTATCGACTCGCTTGGGCCCTGATGTCGTCCGACCCCTTCGTATCCGCCGATTAGGGAGGCTAACACCACCGCCGACGATTTCGAAATGGTTTCCGTCTCTGGAAACGTCCATTCTGCCTCGGTATGACATCCTTCCCGCCGAGTCGCGTGAGTGTCAAAGTAATGAAGTATAACGGAGTCTTCGGGGATGGCAGCGGGGACAGAGTTCACCGTAATTAAGACGACGACAGACTGTTCCCGGTAAAGGAGTTTAAAAAGACCAGACTGATGACGGGGCAAACGTTCTCGCATCTATCCCGTACGGATCAGAAGGAAGCTTCGCCGGCACCATCCTTGCAGCTATGATGTGTGAAGGGACGGGGCCGCGCGCGGAAGGGGGACGCTGTAGGGCGGGAGGGAGGCGGAGAGAGCGAACTGCACGTTCTACTGCCCGCTCTGTCCGTTGGGGGGGGGAGGGGAGGGGAGGTCGGGATACCCCACTAAGTGAATATGTGCGTCTAAAGTGCCGGCTCTTATCTATTCGAGATGCAACGCCACGCCATGCAGAGCAACGTGATGATATCAAAAAAGGCAGGGAAGGGACGGGGAGGCTTTTTTCTCTTGCATGTCGTTGGGGCTGCACGACGACGACACACACATGTCACGGGGATTCCGGGCGGGCGATAGAGCTGGCCCATCTCAACTTCGGCTTGGGCACGTGAGTTTTTTCCTCTCGGTATGGCGGACCGCATGGAAAGGACGTTTTCGGTTTGACCGTTGCTGTTTATTCCTAACGATGTTTATTAACCATGCGTTTCGACAACTCCTTACCCGCCCCCTACACGTCATTGTTGGATTAACCAAGGCCCTTCCCGATGGATCTCTGCACTATAATAAAGTTGGCCGATATCCGACCCGACTCAAGCTCTAGACGACTGTGGTAGTGGCCGTGTGGGGGAGCAGCGTCGTGTCGCCGAATATCCACGACTCGGTGACGACGCTGCACGTCTGGCCAGCGGGGTTGACGAAGTTGCCCTCGGCGTACAGGCCTGGGCGGAGCGTGAGCGTGCCGTTGACTACCGGCGTAGGGACGGCCGGGGCGTCCGTCGGGGCCGACGTGATGGGCCCCGAGATCGTCGATGCGAAGGTGCTGACTGAGCTGAAGACGCTGCCGTCGGTGCCGGTGCTGACTATGGTGCTGCCGAGGGAGGTCACGATGGGGCTTGCGGTCGTGCCGCCTGTTGTAGAGCCGCCGGCCCCGCAGGTTGATGCTAAAGTGTGCGTGTTAGCAATACTGTTTGCGTGATGATCATTTCGCCGCGACTTGTGATTACATACCTACGATTGGGCCGAGTGACACGGCCGCACAGTTGGGAGGATACGCCACGGCCGGGTCGACGAACGTGGCGAACACCTGGCCGGTGGTATCTTGGCAGAAGCCGGCCTGCCCGCCAAAGAAGGCGTCGTTGGTCCAAGCCAGGGCGCCGTTGTTGAGGCTGAAAGTGATTGTGATGGACCCCTGCGGGCTGATGGGTCGGAGAGCGATGTATGGTGTCCCGGGGTTCATCGAAATGACCTGTCCGCTGACCTCGAGCTGGCCAAAGTTGTTGAGGCTGAAGGTGGATGCCTCTTCGCACGCGGGGGTGGTGCTGGAGCCCGGGGTTGAGTCCAAGAAGCCGCCGGAGGCTTGTCGCTTGCGGTTGCCCGCGGCCGGGACTGACGGTAGAGGCGCGCCGTTGCCGGCCAGGTCGCCGTGTTCTGCGAGGCCGGATATGTCCCTGAGGATTGCGGCATGGGCGACGACTGGGAGGGCGACCATGGCCAGGGTGGCGGCTTGCTTGGGCCAAACCATCTTGCGGTTTGCTGGAAATCGTTGACACACGCGAGAGACAACTTAAAGAGCGACGAGGGTATCGTAATCGACCCGTTGAGTGAAGCTTGTGTGTGTGTACAAGGATTAATACATCAGGCTTGATGGATCGAGCTATCTCAAAGACGGGACAGGCCGCCTATAAAGCTGTAGCCCGGTATTGTCTTAGATTTACTGTTGTCTATTACCCAACATCTTGCAAAGCTGGAATGTTGCAAATGAAGCTAGCTGGAGAAATGACCTTGGTGAGTCACATTCCTTACAGCTACATCAAAGATCATGACCAACAGCTTGTGATGTTCGCAAGAGCTTTGGGCTTCTCGTCAGACAAGTGAACCTCGTTGGTTTTAAGACTGGAGACTGACAATCTTGATATCATTATTTGATACGACCATCAGTCTGATAGAGTTCTTAGTCGGATCTAGGGAAAATAAGTAAGTTGTGATGTGGTGCCTGAGACACAAAAGACCGATGCAAGCGTGCCCAGCCCGTTGACAAGAATCACTGCGAGACTTTCCAAGACACACGCTGCGGTTTCTAGGGAGGCACGCAGGCATGCAGTAAAATTTGAGCTCCAAGAGCTGGGCATGCCAGTTCAAAGACTCGTCCAACAGGCAAAGAGCGCCTAGAGTATTCTGTCGGGAGCACCGACTTGACGTCGCCCCGGCCCGAAGAGGCATGGCATGCCCGTGAATCACCAAGCGAATACAGGGAGTGAGCATTGATGAGACCCATTGTGTTCTGTTGTCCGTCACCTCTCGGCAGATGGTGGTTCCAAGTTGCGTGAAGAGGCTAGGGAACCGCCAAAGGGTTAGGCGAGGCCGTCAATGCTGCCCCTGGAGTCTCACAAACTGGAGCGTCTGCCAAACTTAGATGTTGCCAGATGAATGGAGGTCGTGATGCCACATTTGCTGTACCAGACTACCGGAAAATTGGGGTCTTGCTTCTCATAGCGGTGGAACCCAACTGACATAAAAATCTTCAGTTGTGTCGCAGTCCTCGTTCTGAGGCGTGTGGCGCAACAGAGGCTGGCTTTGGAGCACTCTTGGACATCGTTGTCGATGATGTGGAAGTCACGCTGTATGAATACATCAGAGCCTCCTAGCACTCCTTGGACAGCGGTCTGCCCATACTATGCGAGCCCCCTGCTCTAGAAACTCAATATAAACATATCAAGCCTTCTATCTGAATATCGTTGTATCATGACCCAGTCGTTGAAACTGCGTCGGCTTTAGCCTAAGCTGGTTGTGCGAGGTTGATGTCGTTTTGGCATCTACATAGTAGGTTGCTGACGTACTCCCTCCGACGGCGACCCAGCGAGTGGGCGAATCTGTAACTGACTTCTGCATGCTGGAAGCCGCTAAAACATGACCCCCGCATCGGAAGAGCCCCTGATAGACAGCCTAGCCCAAGCCAAGATTGTTTTGGGTGCCCTTGGGTTTGCTTCTATTCGCCCCAAGCAGCTGGTTCGCGACATGCAAATATGGCATAGCAAGCGAGCACTAAGGCAGGCCGGCGACCGATAGATTGATTGACATGGCCGCCATAGCCGCAAGTGGTTGACGCGGACGGGCAGTTGGATGTCTCTTCAGGGTTGCATCTTGACTCGACAATGCATCTTCGCCCAGTCTCGTCTTTGTTGTCTTTCAAGGCGCCTCATTGGGTCGTGTCAGACTGCAGGAGTAATCCTTTAGACGTGCGATGAATGGGCGCACAAAGGCGTTGTCCCCGGCGATCCGCCCACACGCCCGATATCTGAAACAGCGGGTAAGGAGGTTGCAGCAAGCACGCCGTGCCCCTCGAGATCGGCTCGCCGTCCAACGGTCGTCTTTGGCTGTCAGCCCGAACGGCGTCCTCTCGGCGCTGCTTGTACGAAGTAAAATGCATGTCGAAGGATGGATTCCAAGACACGACATCGTCCCGACTGAGCCGCGGTCCCATACCAGATCGTCGAAATGCCCACCATGGCCCCATCCGAAACGGAGCAATGACGCCGGCTGATGCTGGCATGGGAAGCACGCATTCGCGGGGTCAAGACTGGTCGGGCATGCCGGCCGGGAGTTGCTGCTCTCCCGAGTCAAAGTTGATGCGGAACAGACTGAGGACAAGTTGGATTTCCACATAGTCTCTAACCCAAGCACTCTGTCGGCCTGATGGGGATTTCGGGTGACAGCCCAGACAGAATGCAGCTTCGGATGGCGTCGATCGCATGACCATGTGTTACCAAATGGAGCCGGTGAGTGTTAAGACGGCGCGAATGATGCACGCTGGTTGGTGTCGAGCGAGCGGTGAGTCCAACGCGATGGTCTAGAACGCACGAGTGTGTGTGCTCGAAAGCGAATGTTATCAACTGCCGCGTCGTAGAATGTTGGAATGCGTCATTTAATGGAAGCTCCGTCGGCGGGAACTCGTGATGGCTTCATGACGCTAGCAAATAGCTTCCCAGACGCTCGGTAGAGGTCGGAAGATTGAGTCCGTCAACCATTCGTCTGGAGTCTGGATTCCTCGTCCCTTCTAATGTCATCGGAAGACAGGCGGCATGATGTCGGTCATCATCCCAGGGGTCTGCCCTGGAGTTGCTGGCTAGTGAGTTCCCGTTTAGTCAACGACGAATTCATTGACGACTGCAATATATCTGGACATTCGCCGTGGTAAAGGATCGGCTACTCCAGTGCTTATCGTCTGACGTTGAAAAGGATGTTGCGTGAGAGAGGAGCGCTTTCGATGACCATCTCACGACAGTGCGCATACTCCATTCGTCAGCGACACACTGTGTGTGATGCTGACGAGCTCCTTCTTTCCAAGCTCACCACTCGTACCTTCCCACTCGCTGGCCATCTTTCTGTTTTTAAGACGAGGGGCAACTTCTCTGGGCCAAATTTCTTTCATGTCGTCTTTTGTGAAAAAAGGAAACACAAAAGAAAAAGAGAATGAGGCTGAACCTTGCATTTCATCTAAGTAGAACAGGCACCAGTGTGACGATCTTGGGGATTCATCTTGCTAATCCGACAGTAGATCACTCGATTCGGCATCGTTGAGCGTTCTGCTTCCAAGATTGAAGACAGCCATAGATTAGTATGGGGAGAATCTGGGTTGCACTTTGGCGCAGGCTGCAGGACTTCTCGCATCGTCATCGGTGACCACTTGAGCATCGGTGAAGCTCGTATTCAGCCAGGGCTGGGCGGCGTGAGATTGTGCAAAGCCACAGACAAGCTGCCACATTATATCATGGTACGTCCTTAGCCCAGGACTTTCCGCTTCGCTGAGCGTCGGAGTCGGAACGTTGGGTTAGCCCTCGGCTGCTCCCATTGCGCCGGGGGTCCTAGGGATGCGCCTCTTGGAATTCGGTCGGTTCCTCGCCAATAATGTATGATGCTCTGCTGTGCGTCTCTCTTGGTCGAGTCTTTTCGCGTCAAACAGCTCAACGTCCGTCCGCATGGCGGCAGGTTTCTTGAGGCTCTCTCTGCATTCCGCCCAAGTGGCGGCTCGCCGTCCAGTCATCCATCAGAAACTCTCAGATGCCAGCTGAACGGGGTCAGGCGGATTGGCTGTGTGCCTTGCTGCCTCGGCAAGCGTTGGCGTGATTGGATGCGTGGCTGCGCAGGAGTCTGCAAGCTGCCCGGGGTATTGCGAGACTTGCGTCTCGGACTGCTGAAGAGGCAGTCAGTCCTACCTGACTGGACCGAGCGGTCGCGTTGTGCAGCGAGTGTTATTGTTGATTGCGGTTTCGACGATGACTTGCGTCTTGATTGCTTTTCGATTGCTCTTTTGTGGTTGTTGAAAATCAGAGCATTGATTGTCGAGGGCTGCCGAGGTAAGGTCGGCGGTTGATTGCCCTTCATGAAAGACAATGCTTCAGACGCAGCCGACACCAGAAGCCAGAGGTATCTCGCTAGCAGAGACCACCCAAATCTCACTTGGATGTGGGCTGACTGAGTGAGTCCTCGGAACGTCCACCCGTTGTCGTTGCCGTCCAGTCCTCCGTGGATGACTGCGCCTTGTTTTTGCGTAGAAAGTGCAGTCAGTCGCGGCGGACGAAGGCGGCCATCCCTGCTGCTTACATACCTCCCACCTTGGAGGACTACCTCACAGCGACTGAGGTGCACTCACTTCAGGGCAGGTACCTTCTCCACACGTTCCTGCTCTCCAGTGACCTCCAACCACAAAACCCCTCCCCACAGCACAGAGCATCTGCCGGGGAAGGAAGGCACGGGAGGCCACCCTTTCCACCCTTTCCAGCCAGTCGTCGTCCAGTCCCGACCCGCAGCGCAAGTCCTAGGGATGCTACCAACCCAAGTCCTAGGTGAATTCTAGGACCGTCCGCCTCTTGTTTCCATTGTCACCTCGCTCTTACACGCTTCAATCCACCCAACCCTCAAGGTCAAAATAAATCAAAAATGGGTGGCGGATTGCTCTTCACCTGGCCGTCCCATCGCTGACCGTCATTCTCCCGCTCATCCATAACGCCCCTCCCCGTTGTACTCTGGGATTGAGTTCGCAGGTCTGTTGGAGGACAGCGGGAAGCCATGGAGTCCAAGACGTCTCTGCTGCCCTTCGGGGATGACCGCCGTTCGCTGAACCACAGTCCTTCAGCCCTACGCGCCCTCACCACCTCCCGCCTATCTCTCACCCGCGGCCGATCACGACGAGACTCATGCTCCACGAGTTTGACTTCGTCTTCGTCCTCGTCCACTCGTTCGTCCATAGATTCCACTGCAGCTCCATCGTGTGTGTAAGTTTGCTGGCTGTTTCCTTTTTGCTTGTTTGTCTGTTTGGTCCGGACCTATCTCATCTCCCACGTCGCCCTTTTCATCTTGACCATGCCGGCCTTGAGCTGAACATCCTCACAGGACCCGTACCGTGTCTCCAGATCAATGTGCTCTTCATCGCTTCATCGTCTGGGCTGCCGTCCAGCGCAACACATGCCAGAAAATGACGCAGGCTGACCGCCTCGAATGTCCTCTCTTGCGTTGCCGGAAGCGCTTCCCGAACCACGAGCTCATGCTTAGGCACCTGTACACATGCGAGCAGCTCTCCACCGGCGAGTATTGGTGCTATGAATGCGACAGGACCGAGAAGTTCACCGACGGTAAATGCAAACGCTGTCTAGGCCACCCGGGCAAGAGGCGCCGCATCATGTCCGTAGCTAAGAACTTCTTCTCCTCGTTGGGTCAGAAGTCGAGACCGCAACAGGATGTCCCGGACCTCGATATGGATGACGTTATCATCCTACCTCCGCCTAGCTACGACTCGATTCTTGTTCAGCCCCAAGAGGTCGAGCTGTCTTCCTCATCAGAGATCTTGGAGATCGACTCGACGGAGATACCGCTGCCCATGCCCTCTACCGCCTTCGCTCCAGGCAGCACCTTCGATCAAAAGCCTTCCAACCCGTTCGCGACAGGCTCTGTTCCAACGCAACAGTCAATGCCTGCTTTGCCAGACCTTAATTTTGAATGGGGTCTGCAGAATGGCGTTGACATGACTGACATGGGCCGGGTTGACAGGCCATCGTTGTCGGTACATACTCATGGCCTATCGCAATATCGAAAGCAGCACAAGCCGACCACGCGGACGAAGAATCTATCTCCCAGTGCTTCACTCAGATCGAATGCAAGCACCGATAGTACTGCCAGCTACCTTGTATCTCCTGCTTCTGCCTTCAGCGGAGCTTGGACACATGCCGAAACCAGCCTCACGTCGCCCACGTCGGACAGCATAAGCCCTGGCGGAAATCTCTCCCGAGGTTGCTCCAATGCAAGCCAATACTCCAACGCATCTCGCTACACCAACTACGACCTGCAGCTCCATACGCTCATCCAGGAGTTACCAGCGGAGGATATCATGCTCCCTCAGACGCTCCCAGACGACATCGCCTACAACCAGCAGTTCCCCCTTACCGAGGCACCGAATGCGTCGGCACCGGAGACGGAGAGTAGCATCCCCACCGCTGTTGAACAGGCAGAAGAGATGCTGGCCACCGAGATGGAAGCAGAAGTCCTCGGCCGTGCCTACTCTGTAGATGCCAACTCGCTTGTCGGATCTGCTTGGGAGCTCCTCAAGGCCCACGTCAGTTCATCGATGGAGAAACTGCAGTGTCTCTCACACAACCACCTCGTGAGAGACTTGCAATCGCTTTCGCCACAAAGGGTTGCCGACATCGGGCTCACATGTCTAAAGAGAATCCTCGAGGGCGGGCAACCTGCATCGACGATCGAAGCCTTGTGCTTTGTTCACGTCACATATTCGCTTTCTCTCATTGTTCATGAAGACGACGCTCAGAATAGGTCAAAACAGCTATTCGTGCAAGCACATCTCTATAGCAACATATTCCGCCCAGGAGACCGTGAGGCATACCTCGAGGTAGCGACGGAGATATGGCATCCCCTGGACTTATCGACCACTGAACTGGACGAGCTGCTACTGGAGCGTTATCAAGGATCAGTGTCCAGGTCGTCGAGTCTCAAGGGCAAAGGCCGAGTATCTCCCCACAGATTCCAGTTTGGGCAAGACAGTTTCCTCGAGATAGCGCAATTCTTCCTTGACGGTAGGTGACTTTTATTCCCTTGCGAGGTCTTGCTGATGCTAATGTCTACTCTAGAACTGGAGGTTACAGCTTTGCCGAGTAACGTTCCAGAATCCAAGGAGGTGCTGGCCTCGACACTATGGAGCAAGCACCTCGAGGATGACGCCACACCAGCAAACCCGGCCTTCACGATTACGGTCAACGCCGTTGCTCGCATGCTTTGCCAAGAATTCCCCCATGCACGCAGGCTTGAGTCGAAGATGCAGCGTCTTCAGAAGCGCATTAGTGGAGGAAGCGTTCGAACCGTCAGGAGAGCGGAGTTGGAGCTCATGCAGGTTGGAAAAGTGAGTTATTGCCAAGGAGATCCTAATGCGTGAAGAACTTTGCTGACTCCCATCTTAGGGTTGCATGTCGGTGCAAGAATACTTCGACAACTACGTTCCTGAAGTTAGAGAGCGCTTCGGTGCTCTTTACTCACAGCCGATCCCGGGATACGCAGCACGGTCGAAATATCACGCTCACGGCATCGAACTAATGAGGAGCATCATCTGTGGTCTTTGCGAGAAGCAGGCGTCTACGAAACCTGTGCATGATTCCTCTCAGGCAGCAACAGATGGTAACCTTGATGAGTTCATCAGGAACATGACGAATGACCTGGATGGATCCTTGGGTGACTTCATGGTTCCCGATGACTTCGGAATCCCCAATGTTCAAGTTTCGATGGACGCCGCCACACTGTCGGACCCGTTGACGGCTTTCTACGACAGCGGCGAGGACCCAGCGCTGGACATTCTGCAACCACTCACAACGACTGGAAACAAGACAGCAGATAACTCGCCTGGGTCTGCCCAGACTGCAAAGGCCAGCTCAAGCTCAAAAGGTGAAGTGCAGGCGAATGACTGCTGCGAGATCTGCGGGTATCGGCCCAAGGGTGACCCGCAGTGGTTTAAAGGCAGTATGGCGAAGCACAAGAAGCTGCAACACTCGGCGGCACCACCGAAGATCTACCGCTGTCCGTACCCGGGCTGCACGAGCCAGTACAAGAATCGTCCGGACAACTTGAAGCAGCACCAGCAGGATAAAGGTCACTTTGTCGAAGGAGACACCAGCGTGCGGAGACCTAGCAAGAGGAAGAAGACAAGTGACTGAACGTCACAACACTTACGGATTTGACAGATTTTTTGAGTTTTTCGATAGATGACGGGATCGGATTATGGCGCACAAAGATACCATTTTGGCTACCGGGGCGTTCGAAGCCACCGAGAAGAAACAGCAAAACTTATTCTACCTGGGTCAGACCAACAGGCTGGCCTATTGTACTATATACCCTTGAGACAGATGACTGATGATATGCCGTAATACGAGGTGGCCGGGCTGTATGAAGCAGCCGTGCTGCACACAATCTAATGAGAACATCTATGACATGAATATCATAGAACGAAAAAAAAAGGTTGAAATTTGGCCAAGATTTCGGTGTGCTCGGTGAAGACGGATGAGGGGGCAGGGATGGGACCCTGTAGCGGAAACTCCACTAAAAAAGCACCCGTGAAGCACAGACAAACCACCTCAGCCGGCTGGTTCGGTTTTGCAGGGCCCGGGGGCAAATGTAGGGCTGATTTGCGGGCTTCCAGGGGGAGCTTGGTGCTGTAGCGAGCCGACGCTTCGCTGCCCGGACGGTGTCGTTGGCACTGAGAAGATGTGGAAGTCCTGCGAACTCAGGAGGCGCCTTGAGAGCTGTGAGATACCAACCTTGGTAAGGTAGGTGGGTGCAGATCGTCTTTGGGATGGTGGTTCTGGCTGCAGTCGAACTGCGCTGCGCGTCTTGTGGAGAGGATACACAGATCTCCAATGAATTGACTCGTTTTTTTCATCCTTTTTATTCTTGCAGTTTATCCTGCGCGTGCCATTCAGGGTTTAAAGGGACCTGAAGGTTGAGCAGACAGCAAGGTGGACGGGAAGAGAGAGCCAGCACCGAGGTGTTGGAGGGGGCGTGTTCCCTCGAGAAGGGGTCCTGGGTGCCTGGGCTGGTACCTGCAAGAGGTGGTACAAGCGCAACCTAAGCTCACCTCACCTCCCATCACCTCCCCCGAACTGAACGAACGGCGTGCTGGGTGCTGGGTGCTGCTGGTTCTCTCTTGTGGGCGGGACACCTCCCGTCGATTTTGCATACTGGTGCCCTGCCTTCTTTTTTTCTATTCTCACTCCTGCGCTCCAGACTTTCAGCGGCATCACCTACCTAGCATGGCAGCAGCACCACCACACGGCACCACCAAAAAGCCGTGCAGCGACTCCCGTCGGCTTCGACCGTGATCAATCTTTGATTCTTTTTCAACGTACACGCCTCTGTCCGGGAGGTGGGCGACATCAGTCAAATCAATCAATCACATTGTTAGCTGCTGCTGTCAATTAAATTGAGGGTGTCCAGGTCCCAACGGCATGCACTTTTTTTTTTTTTTTTTTTTCTGTCCTCTCGTGATGACTGCATTTCCCACGGGCAATCGTCCGCCCGGTCGGATGAGAAATTCTGCCTCGTACTCGTTGCAAGCGAAACACGTTGCTTCTCTGTGTTGTGTTTTTATTTATTTATTTTTTCCCGCTCTCTCGCGTGACCGGACTAATCGGGGGACGCGGTTTAAAGATAGAACACAAGCAGCACGACTGGACCGGGACCTCGACCTGACCGGGCTGGGGCGGTCAACAATGGGGCCGGTGACATCACTTTTCGCTCCAGAAACCAAGATCACGTGCGGTTTCCAGTCTCAATACGCCAGCTGGCTGTCCCGACCAGTCTTCTCATTGGCTGGGTGGACCTCTGAGGATGAAAAGGTGGGGTTTCGTTCGAGTCCCATCCTCCAGTCACACTGTCACAGTCCCGGTCAGCACCGTGCAGTGTCCCCGCCCCTTTTTGCGTGGGAAAAAAAAAATAAGAGAGGAAGCCGGCCAGCGCAAGCGTAGGTAGCAGCAGCCCAGTAACCTCGGACGGGCCCAAGGGAAGAAAAGGCCCGCGCCACAGAAAAAATCTCCCTTTGAGCTTTCGTCGACGACAGGCAGCCTTAGGCTTGCCTTTCCCCCCTTCTGGCACGTTTGGCAGCGTCTGGCACTTGCCAATCCCCCGTGCACTCTCCCTTTCCCGGCTGGCTCAGCAGGCTAGGCGGTTGTGTATTGGGTGTATTGGGCTAGTGTCCCCCTCCCCCCTCTCTGTGAAAGTCTGAAGTGACCCGGCTCGAGTCTCGCTCGTCTCTACCTTACCGTAGCCCTCGCCCTGACTCTCCGTCTCTTTCTCGCCCTCCTGCTGGTCCTCGCCCACGTCCACGTCCACGTCCACGTCCCAGTCCCCCTTCCCCCCCTCCCGCCCAGGTCTCTTCCATGTCCGCCGCCCTCTCTTTCTCGCACACCACCCTTCACCTCGCATGTTTGCTCTCCCCCTTCTTTTCTGTGCACACCTCCCAGAACCCACACACACTCCACGCCTCTCCCTCCCCCCATTATCGACACCCCCAGACCACATCCAAGGGTTCGTTTGTTGCATCCTTTCTCGCATCTCTGGGATTCGGGTTACGATAGCGGAGGCTCTGTCATTCTGAGAGGATCCTCGCCGACGTCCACACCGATCCCGTCCTCGACTTCGAGTCGATTCTCACCACCGAGCCCGACGTCTGAACGCTTCTTCTCGCAAGGCCCAAGGCGGGCGACTCGCTCCTCTCGCCCTCGCCCTCGCCTCGCCTCGCCTCGCCTCGCCTCGCCTTCACCCTCACACACAAAAAACGCTTCATCCTCCTCTTCCTTCCTTTTTTTTTTTTTGCCCTTCTCGAGCCCTCCGATCCTCTCTCTGAACCGGAGACGCTCCTCTCGACAGAATGTCGAGCCTGGGGCAGTCGGGTCCCAACAGCCATCCGGGCCTCGCCTTTCCTCAGCCAGGCATTCGACGCAGTCACGGCGGTCCTGGAGGCTTCCCTCCTCTACACGCGAACCCGGCAAACAAACCATCACCCGGCCCGCACAACGCGTCTCCTTACCAACAACAGGCTTACACGCCTCAGCAGCCTACCCAGGCTCAATACCCTCACCATCTCTTCCAGACCCAGACGCCCGTCAATGGCAACGTTAACGGTACCTCGCGTCCCCCGAGCCACGTCCCCAATGCCGCCACCCTCGGACGCCAGAGGGGTCCTCCCTCGCGGCAGCAGATGCCTCAACAGAGCGCGCCCTCCATGTTCCTTCCCTTGGGAGGACAACAAAACCTCGGCCACCAGCAGAGCCTGAGCCAACAACACGTCTTGGGGCAGCAACAGGGCCTAGGGGGACAACAAGGACTCGGTCAACAACAAGGACTTGGCCAGCAGCAGGGCCTGGGCCATCAGCAAGGCCTCGGTCAACATGGCCTCGGTCAACAGCAAGGCCTGGGACAACAACAAGGCCTGGGGCAGCATCAAGGACTCGGCCAGCAGCAAGGGCTTGGTCAGCAGCAGCAACAGCAGCACCAACAACACCAGCAGCACCAGCAGCAGCATCAGCAGCAGCACCAACAGCACCAGCAACCTCAACAGCACCAGCAGCACCAACAACATCAGCAACACCAACAGCAACACCATCAACAGCAGCAGCAGCACCAGCAGCAAAACCTGGGTCAGCAGAGCCTTGGCCAGCAGAGCTTGAGCCAGCAAGGGTTGAGCCAACAGAGTCTCGCCCAGCAAAGCCTCGGCCAACAGAGCCTCAACCAGCAACAGACGTTGAGCCAACAACAACAGCAGAGCCTTGCCCAGCAGCAGCAGCAACATCAACAACAGCAGCAGAGTCTGAGCCAACAGCAAAGCCTGAGCCAGCAGCAAAAGTTGAGCCAACAACACAGCCTCAACCAGCAGCAGCAAAACCTGAACCAGCAGCAAATTAAGAGCGAGCCGATCATACCCCAACAGCAACAGCAGCCTCAGCAACCGACGCCAAAGCCTGCCGTGCAGCAAGTCCCGCAGGCTCAGCAGATACAGCAACAGGTTCCGCAGCAGGTCCAGCAGCAGGCTCAGCAAGTGCCGCAAGTTCCTCAGGTCCAACAGGTGCAGCAGGTGCAACAGCCTGCCCAACCCCGGCCTGAGACCCCGGCTCAGGCCAGCGAACACCATGGAGACAGCATGGAGGTGGAAACCCTCGCTGAAGATGGTGACTCGCTTGAGCCTAAGATGATTGATGGCGCCCCGTTCGTGCCTAGACAGCCAATGGGCGAGATGATGTCTGCTCCCCCAGAGGGAGGTAGCTACCCGACGTTGGAGGCGGTCCACAAGAGTGTGCTTGCTTACTGCACCTCTGTTGGGTACGCGATTGTTATTGGTCGTTCAAAGAAGACGGTTCCTGGTCTGAAGAAGGTGTTGTTCGTATGCGACAGGGCGGGCAAGCCCCCCAGTCGCGTCAGCCCCGAGTTCCGCAAGCGCAAGACGTCTTCCCGAAAATGCGACTGCCAGTTTGGCTTCTTTGCTATTGAGCAGCGAACTCAGTGGACGATCCGATACCGTCCAGATCCTCAGCATCTGCAGCACAACCATGGTCCGAGCGAGAGCCCCCTCCTCCACCCGGCCGCTCGCAAGCTGGACAGCAAGATGGTTGCCGCCGTCAAAGCGCTCAAGGAAAATGGTGAGCCGGCGAAGTCAACAACGCGCGAAAGAGCAGTCGCTGACTCTTCGACAGGGGTTAGTGTTAACGAGACACTGGAAATATTGCAAAACGAAAACCCACACGTTCCTCTACTTCCTCGCGATATCTACAACGCACGAGCGGCGATCAATAGGAATCCTCAAAAGGTGGCGACGGGGCTAGCTGAGAACCGACCAGCCATCTACAGCAAGCCTCACCCAACGGCGGAGGAACGCATCCGGGCAGACCTACGAAAGGAGCTCGCCAAGACGAAGGAAGACTTCGACAAGTACAAGGAGGACAAACAAAAGGAGATTGATGAGCTGAAGAAGACGCTGGAGGAGAAGGAGCAGATCATTGGGCGATTCGAGATGTTTATCGACATTTGCAATCAGCGCGTCATGGTTCAACGGGAGAGGCTTGGGGATGCGTCCGGGGCGGCCAACGGTGGCAACTAGTTGTTGTACGCAGACCGCAAGGCGCTATATGTTCAGAAGGTATCCTAGCATGGCGGATCGGGAATGGGTATTGGGATAGTGTAAGGCTGTACGAAGCTTTCTTTGTCGCGTCACGGAAGCATGGCCGTTGGTCGTTCGGAGAGCCAGGCGGGAACGGATCAGGTGTTTGATTTGGGCGGAGTCGTTTGGTCGTGCGTTCTTGGGTCCCTTAGAGTTTTGGGGACTACATGGTTCTTTGATGTGTTACTGTCTACGGAAAGAGAAGGGATGCATTGGGCGGGTTTTAAAGCAGCAGCAAACATTGCGAACATGACTGAAGCATTGAACTTTGGGTTTCGAGCTGTCAACTCTGTGACATTGACTAAGCAACAGTGAAAAACCGCGGTCTGCACAGCTGACTGACATTTGATATGTAAGGTGAGGCTAGACGAGGCTACGGAAAGTGAGGTGAAGTCAGGCAAGATGGACTGCCAAACCGGTAGGTTCCTAGCAGTAGGGATGCGGCAAATATATACTTATGTTAATAATACAACGTATTGCGTATTTAATATAAAAAACAATAAATATAATATAATACTGCTAACCTTAATCAGGTTAGCGCCCTACTCCTCAACTAATTAGAGGCTATAGATTTACTATACTTAGTTCCTACTTAGCTACTTCTAACTACCTCTAACTACTTTATATTAGGTTAATCTCTTAATATTATACCTCTTCTAATATTAATTTTTAACTACTATGCTAATACTATATTACTACTATACTACTAATATAGGCAAACTACGCTAAAACAATATTTATAGCTAATTTTAAGAACTTCTACCTAATTATATATATAAGTTAACTTACTAGTAATATAACTATTATAAAAAAAGCCTTATAAGGTTAAAGATATATCTCTAAGAGTATCTTAACTCCTACTTACTTTATAAAACTATTACTAGCTTTAAAAAGTAGTAGTAATCTCTTATAGTATTTCTAGCTATACTTATACTTAAGAAGAAGTAGTTTATAACTAATAAGCTTAATTATAAAGCTACTCTATTTATTTTTTATAGTAGTTATCCCTTTATAACGTTTAAAGACCCCTAGACCTAAGCTCTCTTTATATAACTCTCTTTAACTTAGTAGCTACTAAGCTGTAATATCCTAGCTAACTACCTTCTTAATTTAGTCTACCTTAATACTAAAAAAGTTATTAAAGAGCTTCTTACTTTACTAAGTTATATTAATATTATTTTTAATAGCTCTAATAATATCTCTTTATATTAAGTTATTAATATATATATATAGCTTCTAATAAATACTACTTTTTACTAAAAAACCTAAGATATAAATAAAAAATAGTATAATATTAAGACTACTATTAATCTAATTTAGCCTAAGCTATATACTATTTCTAATTATAAGCTATCTCAGCTTAATATAGTTATTATAGATATAGCCTTAGTTATAAGGAGTATATATACCTTATTTAAAGAGTACTATAATCTTTCTGTTTTTAGAGTACTCTATAACTTTTATAACTTCTAATTTCTATTTAAAGATCTACTTAAGATATCTTACTTTAAAATAATATTTAAATAAGCTCTCTATATTATTAACTCCTTTTACACCTCTAAACTATAACTTACTTACCTATATACTTATTAGTACTACCTCTATAGTACTATAAAGTTATTACTAATATTAGTAATTACCTACTAAAGTAGTTAAAGTTAAGTAATATAATCCCTTACTAACTCCTATATTACCTTTATTTAGTATACTAAATTAACTTATATCCTAATAAAAAACTTCCCTAAGAGGATTAAAGAAGCTATTAGGTATATTATTAATAATAACTTTTAGGGTAAACTTAAGGTACTTAAAGCTCTAATTAAACTTATTATAAAAGGTTAATATCTCTCTAAAGTAAATTATAGTTATTTAAGCTATATTATCCCTTAGTAGTATAGAGTATTAGCTACTTAGTAGTAACTTAAAGCTTTAAATATTATATTAAGCCTCTATATAGATAGTATCTAGCTTTATATCTACTAATCCTATAAGTAGCACTTTAATTAATAAGTTAATAATCCTAACTAAGCTATATAAGTACTTAATCTATCTATAATAATAGAAGAGCTTAATTAAGCTATATTTAACTATATAGAGTAGTTCTTAATCTATCTTATACTATTTAATAAAGCTTACTATATTAGCTATAAATTTTATACCCTATATATTTACTATAGTTACCCTATTTTTAAGCCTAATAGTATAAAGGGCTAGCCTTTAGTTTATTCAACTTAGGGGTGCCTTAATTATAGGAATCTAAGCTAAAGAGGGGAGGGTTCTAAGAAGCCCCTTATATAGAGAAAAAATAAGTATAAAGTAGTAGTTAAATAAATACAGTTATTAAGAGCAGAATTCTCTTAAGTTTATAGTACTACCTAGATATTAATAATAGGTATAATTTATAATATATACCCCCCCCTCTAGTCCTTATATAAGTATAGTTATAGTATAAGCTAAGAGTAATTAGTATAAGCTATAAATAAAGCTAACGCTATATTAATTTAAGCTACTAACTACTTTATACCCTATAAGTAAATAATATAATAATAGGATTTTTTATACTTAGTTTACTTCTTATTTTTCTTTCTCTTATTAACCTATATAGTAGTAAGTTAATTAATTAATTATAATATTATTTTAGCTAACTTTTTATTATTTTAGTAGTATTTCTAGTATACTCTTAGCTTATTATTTATATAAGTTAATTAGCTTCTAATCTTTATTAATTATTAATTTATTTAGATCTAATTAATCTACTCTCTCTACTTCTATAATAATACTACTTATATAAAAATACCTACTTTTTCCTTATTATTTCACTATAATTAACTTAATATAGCTTACTTTATTAAACTTTAATATAGAGATAAAATCTCTTTCTATTATTATTAATAATACTTCACTTTCTAAGTATTCTAAGTTTACTAACTTCTCTAACTATAAAAAGCTTATTTTTAAAAAGTTTAACTTCTTTAATAACCCTCTTTATACTTTAGAAAGTTAAAATCTATATACTTATTTTAACTAACCCCTCTCCCCTTACTTTATTATTAAAATACCTATTTTTATATATTTCTATTTTATTCTTCTATTACTTTTTTAATATTTTACTAAAACTCTTATTTATACTAGCTTATTTTTAGTAATATCCTTTTAGATAATACTTAAGAACCTCTCTATAAAGTTTCTTATTTAAAATATATATCTATTATAGCTAAAGCTAAGAAGCTTAGTAATATTATAGCTTATTATAATATCTTTAAGTAAAGTATATTATCTTTATACTTTAAATTTATTTTAAAACTAACTATTTTTTTAAATAATATTACTTAATATATTTACTATTTTAATAAGTTTATTAAGTTAGCTTATATTAATATAAATACTTATTTTCTACTATTTTAATACTATAAAGCTAATAATCTACTAAAGTAATAAAAGTATAGTTTACTATTAAAAGGAGTTTACTTCTCTTAATTATAACTATCTTACTTATTATATACTAAGAGCTAGTAGTTAGAGGAGACTAAAGAGTTTATAAAAAGGTGTGTATTACTTAAGAGGATATTACTTTCCTAAGCGTCCTTAAATTATAAGCTTGTGAGGCCTATACTAGTTATATAACTTACTCTCTTAGTAAAGCTTACTAAGGGGGCTATATAAAGTAGAAGATATATTATAAGATAAATTATTATATATCCCTTTAGCTATAAGAATAGCTAAAAGTGCTTTATATATATATAAAACGTTTATTAACTAAAAATATTATATAAAGACTAATTATATATATAAAATTAAAAGCCCCCTCTTAAGAAAGAATAGCTTAAGAGCTTGCTCCTTATAGTATTATTAAAAGGACTTTAATAAGTATCTTTAACTTATAATATATTTAGTTAGCTTTATAAATATATAAAATATACTAACTTATATACTTTATATTTATAAGTAAGGGTAGTTAATTAACTAAAAAGTAAATAAAGTAGAAGATTTTTCTTAAAGTGTATATAAAACTTTTCCTTCTCTTATATAACTTTTTATATTCTTATAAGATCTTACTTTCTATTTATAATATTATAATAACTTTTCTTAAAGATTATATATTTTCTCTAAATCTACTTAAGAGTTATTTCTTATTTTATAAGCTATTACTATTATATTATCTTATAATATTATATATATATATTATCTCTAGATATAAGCTAAGTAAGCTATAATAGTAAGAGAGTAAGCTACTTAAGCTATTAATAATACTTATAAGTTACTTAATAAGTTTAATAAGTACTCTATTTTTCTTTTTTATTATTATTACTAATAAGTTTCTTTATAGTTCTTAATACTTATAATAAAGCTTATAGGGATTTATCTTAAGAGGTTTATACTTATAACTATCCTTATAAGTACTTTCTTAGAACTATTTTTAATAATCCTATTAATAGTTATACTTATATTACTAATAAGCTTGCTTATTAAGAGCTTATTAATAAGAATCTTACTCTTAAGAATTTAGCTCTTAAAAAGCTTATTCTTAAGAGTTCTACTTTTAAAGAGCTTTTAACTAAGGATCTTATTCCTAAAGCTATTCTTATTATTAATAATAAACTTAACTTTAATTAGATCTTTTATAAAGATTTATAAACTATCTTAGATCTTTAGTATTATAAGGGTTTAAGTATTAGCTTCCCTCTTTTTTATAAATATAAGTATATTCTAAAACGCTTCTTTTTTAGTAAAAATAAAGTAGTTATTTTTTATAAAGATAATATTATTAAAGAGAAGCTTAAGTTTATAAAAAATATATTTCTCTTTTTCTTTTTATAAGATTATTTATTAATTTATCTCTAGAGCTAGCTCTATATACTCCTTTTAAGCTTTAGAATTACTAAGATAGTAATAGTAATATACCTCTTTTATCTTAGAAGTAGAAAAGTAGGTTTAACTTTCCTCTTTTATATACTTATAAGCTAATTATTCTTAAGTATTATACTTACTTAAGAGGGAAAAAATAGCTATAACTATAAGATTAATAAACTAAATAAAGTAAAATACTTTAAGTATACTATAAGTAATAGTTATAGTAATAATTATATATATTATTATTATTCTTTAAATTTTAGTTATTATAACTTATATCTTAAGAGCTATTATAGTAAGTATATAATTATCCCTCTTAAGATTACTATAGAGGTTAATAAGCTAAATATTATTATTTATAAGATAAAGGTTATTTATACTACTATTAAGGTTAAGAAAGCTTAAAGTATAAGTTTTTATTTTATAAGTTTTTTATTTTATTTATAAGTATATAGTATCTTTTTAAAGCTTATAATACTTAGAAACTTATATAGAATAAATATAAAGATAGCTATTTTACTTCTTAATACTATAAGATTTTTAAAGTTTATAATTAGCTTACTATTTAAGAGATAGCTACTATTTAGAAGTATTATAAAGCTATTAAAGAAGAAAAAAAGAAGACTTTTTAGGTAAAAAAGATTTAAAAGAAGCTTACTTCTTATAAAAGTACTTATTTTTAGAAGTTTTAAGGTTTTACTCTATTTAAAATTAAGTAAAAGCTTTTAAATAAGGTATTTTCTAAGTTACTTACTTCTTTAGCTTTTTATTATACTATTTCTCCTCTTATAGCTATTTTTTATACTATTTAGTCTTATAAGTATTATAATTCTTAGCTAAGTTAAATTTATTAAATTAATTCTTTTAAGGATAATAATATTACTTTTAAGTTATTATCTTAAGTTTATTAGTAGATTTATAAGAATAAATATATTCTAAAGAATAATAATTATTTTATAAGTATTTTTTTAGCTATTATTTTAATTTAATAAGTTATTTCTATTAAGTATCCTTAAGAGTAGCTTATTTCTTATAAGCTTATTATTAAGAAGCCTTATATTAGTTTATCTAATATAACTTTCTCTATTACTTCTTAGGAGATTTATACTTTTTATAAACCTATTTATATTCTAATCTTTATTATTACTAATAGTTCTCTTCTTAAGTTATACTTTTTAACTTTAGCTATTTTATAAGCTAGAACTATCCTATTTATTTCTTAAAATAGAGATTTTATTACTTCTATTTAAAGTACTACTTTAGTTTATACTTATTTAAAAGAGGTAGTTTATTATTAGTTTACTTATATATTATAATCTATTTTTAATTATTATAATTATTTTAAGAAGGACCTCTTAGATATTTATAATAAGATTAAGGTATTATTAGGAGATAGTAAGATTTCTACTTATAAGTAAGCTACTATAGTTAAGGACTTAGAGAATTTCTTTAATATTAAATAGTTCTCTAATATAGATCTTTCTTATATTATTTATAAGTTTAATAACTTATATTAAGTTCTTAAATATATTAGTTTTTATAATAGTTTTAGTGTTTAGTAAATAACTTATTTAGCTTAAGGTTTTATAAGGTTTTTAGTTTTATAAGAGACTTTTTTAGGTTTTATAAGTAGTTTTCTTTTAGGTTTTATATATAATAAGAGAAACCTTATTTTACTTTATAATCTTTATAAGTATATTATAATTATATATATTATATCTATAAGATTTAAAAGTAAGTAAAAGTGTTTAAACTTTACTTATAAGAGATTTTTTATAAATCTATTTATAAATATTTTATTTATTAGTATATAGGTTACTTAGAAGTTTCCCTTTTAATATTTCTATTTTAACTATATATTATAAATATTAATATATTTTAAATAAGTATTTATTCTCTCTCTATTACTTATAATAAGTCTAATTATTTATTAGTTATTATAGTGAATATTTTATATATTATTAAGCTTAAGTTTAATATCTTTAAATAGCTTCTAAAGGACTATTATCTTTTTTGCTATCTCTACTAAGCTTAAGAGTTCTACCTTAATAGTTAATATTATAACTATTACTTATTTAGTTACTTTTTATTAGATTAATCCCCTAAATAGTATTATAAGATATCTTTATAAGGATTAATATATTACTTTATTATTTATAAATAAAGTATTTATAGCTATAAGTAATATCTAAATATTTATAAATTTACTCTTTAAGATACTAAAATAAATTATAAAATATTAAGTTTTATATAAGTATTATATAGTATATTTTATAGTAGTTAGATACTTTTAAGATAGATTTATAAAGAATTAAGATAGAAGTATTACTATAAATATAATATCTACTTTTATAAGTATAGCTATATAGAGTATTAATCTAACTATCTCTTAAAAAGTCTTAACTTCTTATAGTATTACTTATCCTTTATTTTTCTTAAGTTCTACTTAAAGTAAAAGAGTTAATAAATAAGTAGTATTTTATAAGTTAAACTTCTAAGTAACTTTCTTAATATATAAGTTATAAACTAAAAAGATCTTTTAAGCTTTTTAATTCTTTATAACTCTTACTCTTAAGTACTATTTAATATCTCTTTATTCCTTAATTTTATACTTTTTCTTAATTCTATTAATAACTTTATAAGCTTTATCCTTATTATCCTTATAAAATAGGATAAGAAAATTATTAATATAAAATATAATTATAACCTTTTAGTTAAAGTTTTAGAAGAAATAGAGGTCCTCTTTTAAGCTTTATAAACTAAGTCTCTTAAAAGTAGAGCTAAATTCTTTATACTATAAGAGTAGTATATCTTAAAGCTTATATAAAGTTCTATCTAACTTAATAATATATCTAATAGGGAAATTTAGGTATCTTATAAGTTCTTTAATACTTTAAGGTATCTTATAAGTAATTAGATCTCCTCCTTTTAGCATTTTTATATTTAAAAACATATTAATAATATTATATTAGTATACTTTATAGTTAAATTATATAGTAATTACTATTATAACTTAAAAAGTTTAAAAAATAAGTATTATAATATAAATATTCTTAAGATCTCTTAATTAAAGGTCCCTTTTTATAATAATCTAAGCTTTTATATCTATAAGATATCTATCTATATTTAGTTTATAAATAAAAACCTATTTTAAGGGGAGGGGTTTTAAGTATACTCTTAAGTAGTTTAAAATCCTCTATATCCTAAAGTTAATAATCTTCTTAAGCTCCTTATAGTATATAATAATAAATAACTTCTAAAGTTACTTAAGAAACTTCTTAATCTCTTTTTAAATCCTTAAGAGTAGTAATAACTAAGTATAATATATCTTATTAGATTATAGTAAGGGATTAAGAGGAAGCTTTAGAACTAATCCTTTATAGATATTATCTCTTAAGGATTTAGTTAATTTAGCTTTTACTATTTTATAAAATATATAGTAAAGTCTTTTATTTTCCTTAATAGCTTTCTATTTCTCTAGTATATAGGATATAAAGAAGTTATTTTATTCTTATTTATTAGATATTAAGTCTTTATTTTTTAAATTAATAGTATTATTAATATAAGTAGTAAAAATACTTTTAAGTTTACTCTAAAGATTACTTCTCTTATAAGAATAAGTCTAAGTATAAGTTTTCTTTATATATAAGTACTTTTTCCTTAGCTTAGAGGTTCTTTCTTATATATCTCTAAGGTTAAACTAATCCTTAAGAAGAAGTAAATTCTTATAAAAGCTATTTATATCTATTAGTTTAAAGTTTCTTATATTTTTTAATAGAAACTCTATTCTACTAGTTAATTTTAAATTCTCTTAAGATTCTAAAGTATTAATAGTAATATTACTCTTAAGACCTCTATTACTTAAGAGTTCTAAAGTTTATCTAAGAGGGTTACTCTTAAGTATTTAACTAATAGGTTTTAAGGATTACTTAGAAGTAAGAAGGCTATATTAAGCTATCTTAAGTATAGTTTTCTTATTTTTTATATTTTATAGTAACTATTATACTATGATTCCTTTATTAATTATAAGATTATTTTTATCTAAAATACTAAGGCTTATAAGTATATTAGAGGCTAAAAGTAATTCCTCTATCTCCTTAACTATAGCTTTTATAACTATTAGTTCTAATTCTTCTTTAATATCTTTCTTTAAAAAGAACTTACTCTTATTAAAAGTAATATTTTATAAGATAATTACTCTCTTAAGTATTAGAATTTAGATTCTATAGAGATTATATATATTAAGTATATACTTTATAAGATATCTAATATAGCTATATAGGACTACTTTAAACTCTTTTCTCTTTATTTCTCTTTCTCTTTCTCTTTTAAAGATATATATTCTATAACTATAAGTATATATCCCTCCTTAGTAAGGTTAAGTTTTAAGGCTCTATAGTATACTATAGGCTAGCGCCTATATATTAAGATATTTTTTAAATTATTCTTCTTTAACTTTATTAGGGGATTTTTAGTTTATTAATATATAAGAACTTATATTATATAGGAAGATACTTATAAGTACTAATTTATCTTATAGCTTAAATAGAAGTCTTATTAAGTTTAATATCTATATACTTTATATAATTACTTCTTTTTTTACTCTTTCTCTCTTATTAACTAGTTTTTTTATATAAAGAGGAGGAAGCTTAATATTAATATTATTCTCTTAAGCTTATTATTAATATTTAGTTATTCCTTAGATCGTAATAATAGATCTATTAATATCTTATCTTATTTTATATATAAGGAGTTTTTTCTATCTAAAAACTTAGTTCTTAAAAGTTTATAGTATTTAAAAAACTTTATAGTAAGTTTTATTTCTAAAGTAGAACTTAAATAGCTTTCTTATATACTTATCTCTAATTATAAGAAGCTATAAAACTTTTAAGTAAGCTTCTAAATAGTTAAATAGATCTTAAGAGATATATTAATAAGGATATTTACTTTTAGATTTAGATAGTTTTTATAAAATAACTTATTATAAATAAGCTATAAAATAATCTTTATATTCTAAATAAGTTAGCTTTTTAATCCTTACCCCTTAAGCGTTTTAAACTAAATATTTAAAAGCTTTCTATCTAAAGTATTTAGCTTATAAGTACTAAAAATAAGTATTATTTTCTTTTATAAGCTTAAAGTTATAAGAAGGTTACTCTTAGGAAGCTATAGCTACTAGTTAAGTAGTATTTATAACTCTTATATAGCTTATATTAAGATAGATTTATAATAAAAGTAAAGTAAAGTAATTAGAAATAGGTTTATATTTAAAAAATAAAATATTATTAATATATATAAGTATTTAAAGTAGAGTTCTAGCTTCTCTATAGTAGATCTTATTAGTATATTTATTTAACTAAATATTAGTATTCTTAAGAGAGAATTCTAAGATAATATTAGTCTTAAAACCCTTAATATAAAAAATATTCTTAAGAGTAAGATCCTCTATTTATTCTCTATTAAGCTTATAAAGGGCTTTATAAAAAACCTTTATACTTATTCTATAAACTATTAGAACTTAATTTCTTATAGTAACCTTTTTAGGTCTCTTAAGTAGCTTATAATCTTATAAGTAGCTTATATTATTAATAATATAGTTTAAAGCTATAATATTATAAACTATAAAAAGCTATAGAAAACTGTTATTTTCCCTACTTATATTAAAAATAGATTTAAATCCCTCCTTAGGTATTTTAGGAGTAATTAAATCTATATATAGTAGTATAACTATAATAATAACTAAGTTATTAAAGTAAGATATACCTTTAGCTATATATCCTTTTGCTCTTATAATATTTTCTAGCTTAAGCTATCCCTTACTTATAAGGTTATTATAGATTAATTTCTACTTCTTTAAGAGCACCTTAATTTTAATATTATTTTAGATTTCTATAGTAACTCTTAGAGCTAGCTAATAAGTTATCTTACTAGTTAATATAAGTTTGATTTTTATATAATCCTTAGGAAATTAGATATATTATAAGGATTATTTTTCGCTAATAAATTTCTAGTATAAGTATTCTTTAACCTCTTTAGGAGTATTTTTAGACTTTTAAGACTTCTTATTTTTAGATTTTAGTTTTTTAGATTTAGATCTTCTTAAGGTTAAGCTTAATATTTATAAGTTATTAGATTTACTATTAATTATTATAAATACTTTATTAATCTTAAGTTTCTTCTAATAAGAGTTTAATTAGATAATTCTAATAAGGATTTTACTATAATCCTCTAGTTTAGGAAAAGGTTAAAATAATTCCTTATAAGTAATAAGATCTTAAATTATTCGTTATACTTAGTTAAGAGCAATTTAAACCTTAATAGCTTATAAGAAGTACTTAACTATAAGGGCTCCCTAGATATCTAAAATCTTATAAATTAATACTTAATAATAATAATTAATCTACTAGTTATAAAAGTCTTTTAGGTTAATATTTAAATAGGTAGCTTTATAAAGGATACTAAAGTAGTTCTCTCTTATTATAGTTTAAATAGCTAAGTTGCTTTTTATAAGCTTATTTTTAAGTAGTTTAACTACTATTTAAAGAGAAAATAATCTACTACTTTTATTATCTAAAGTAGTTTAGTTTATAAGTTTTTATAAATATATAAGTACTAAAATAAGATTTATATTATTATCTAACTTAGAAGTATCTAGAGTATATAACTTAAATAGAGGTAGTACTTTATATCTTAGAATAGGTTTAAGTAAAGTATAGTTCTTATTAAGCTTATTTAAGATCTAAAGCTTAATAATACTTATAAGCTTTTTATTAATACTTATAAGAAGTTAGTTCTAAATATATCTTAAGAGTTAGTCCTTAGTTTTCTAGTTATCTTAAGTATTAGCCTCTAAAATAGACTATTACTTAATAAATATTCTATATCTAACTTAAAAGAGGAGATCCTTAATTATAATAAGTAATAGCTTAATTAGCTTAAAAGGGAGTTAAGAATATATAAGTATAAGAGAATATAGAGGTATAAGAAAACATAGAAGTATAGGAACTTATATAGGTATAAAAGTAGTAAGGACTTATAAAACTTCTTTTTTACTAACCTCTTATTATTATTAAAAATTAGCTACTTTTACCTATTTTTCCTCTTAAGTTTTATCTATTTCTTATTTCTTAAGATTTTTATTATAAGTATTCTATTTCTCCTTATTAAACTAAGTAATATAGTCCTTAAGAGAAAGGATACTTACTTTATTAGTATTTCTAAAAATAAGCATATTAAGCTTATTAAGATTAACTAAATCCTAGACGCTATATATAATATATATAACTTTAAGATAATTAAACTAAACTAGCTAATCCTTATAAGTCTTTAACTTAACTTAGTTATTTTTAAAGTAAGAGTCTATCTTAGAAGCTTTTTTAGATAAGTAAGATATCTTATAAAATATAATAAATAGTTATATATAAGTAGAAGTATAAAAAGAGAAGAGAGAGTTTTATTTACTCTATAAGATATTCTAGTAGTAATAAAGAAGTAAAATTAAAGTTTTAATAAGCTAAGCTTATAACTACTAAGAGCTAGTAGTTAGAAGAGACTAAAGAGTTTATAAAAAGGTATATATTACTTAGGAGGATATTACTTTCCTAAGTATCCTTAAATTATAAGCTTATAAGGCTTATATTAGTTATATAACCTGCTCCTTTAGTGAGGCTCACTAAGGGGGCTGCGTAAGGCAGAGGATATATTATAAGATAAACTGTTATATTATAATATTAATAAAGAGACCTTAATAAATCCTTATTACTTTACTATTTTAATAAAGTTATTAACTTTTTTACTAATTTCTTATATAAGTTAAAGCTTATATAAAGCTCTTTTATACTACTTCTATTTAGAGCTATAAAATCTATATTAAAGCTAAAAAGAAGTATACTACTAAAGTTATTACTAAAGCTATTATTAGTATTAATACTTCTTCTATACTTTCTATTAATTCTTTAGCTACTCCTATTTTTAGTACTTTTATTATTATCTCTACTTTAATATCTCTCTTAGTTAAACTTAATAAAGCTTAATTATACTATTTTACTTAAGTTTACTTAAATATAGTTAAGGTCCTCTATAAAGTTTATTATACTTCTATTTTACTCTTATTTTTAGTATTCTAACTCTTTTTAACTTATTAATATTATTATTACTATTTATATTAAGTAAAAAGAGTAAAAAGTTTATTTCTAAAGTTTTTATTTTATTTATTTATTTATTTATTTTAAGCCTATCTTAGCTTTATTATACCTTTTTATAGCTTTATATTATAATAAAGTCTTTTTATTACTCTTTATCTTTTTACTTATAAACTACTTTATTACCTTTCTCTTTATTCTATTTATATTTACTTACTATTATTTAACTATAATACTATATATTAGAAGTTACTATTATTTTTATCTATAAGGCTATATTTTTCCTTAAACTTATTTACTACTTAGTTATTTTATAAGGATTATAAAAGTTCTTAAGTAAGCTAGCTATATTTTAATTATTTAACTAATAACTTATAGTATCTATCTTTACTTATATATTTCTATTATACTATTAGAATAAACTTAACTTCTTATTTATCTTCCCTATTTTTAAAGATAAGTAGTAATTAGAAATTATTAACTTTTTAACCTAAAAGTAAGTTATTTATAATATATTATAATAGATTAATATAAAAATAGTTATAAACTTTATTTAAAACGTTTAACTTAACTATAATTAATAAGATTACTCTAATTACTTTATACTTTAAATATAACTAATCTAATTTTTTATAAAGTTATTTTATATAGAAATTTACTAATAATAACTAAACTTTATTACTTACTTTATAGCGCTCTATTAATATCTTTTTAGTATTTATTAATTACTCTATTATCTATTAAGCTATTATAATAATAACTTAAGCTAACTCTATAGTTAACTTTAGTTTACTAATAAACTTATTAATAGCTAACTTATATAAGTTTACTAGCTTTAGTATAAGCTAAATTACTAATATTAAGTTAATATAATACTTATAAATAAAAAAAAATAGGCTTACTCTTATTATAGCTATATTATAACTATTAATTACTAATTAAATAGATAATAAATAAACTTCTTAGTTATTTTAAGTAAAGTTAACTATTATCTATAGAACTACTTAGATCTCCTAGTTAAAGTATTTAGTTACCCTATCTATTTATAAATAGAAAGTAGTACTTAAATATTATTTAATTTTAGTAAGTATATAGAATTATTATTAGAACTAGTTTATTTAGTTATTACTTCTATTACTAATAATTAACTTTAATATACTATAAAACTAATAATAATAGTTTATAAAGTATTCTATATATACTTCTATATTTATTAATATTATCCCTTTTAGTATTATTATCTTTAAGAGTTTATTAACTATTACTTAAAGATATTTAGATCTTATTTTTATTATATATAAGAGATCTATTATAAAATCTATAGTAAGGTTATAGTATAGCTATTCTATTATTAGTAATAACTAAAAAAGTTTATATTTTACTTATTACTATATTATTTCTTAACTATAACTATTATAATTCCTTATAAAATAATAAATAGCTATAGACTACTTTAGCTAGAAATATTACTAAGCTAAAATAACTAATATATTATTTTAGCTAGAGTAACTTATTATTACTAAATTATAATATTTTTAGATTAACTATATTTAGAAGGTATTCTATAAGTAGGTTTTATTTATTAATCTTAATATTTAAATTTAATCCCTAAATATTAATTAGTTAAAAGTATTTATATTATACTTAGTAATTTATAGTTTTAAGCTTAACTAAAAAGGGAAACTTTAATCCCCCCTTTTTATTATAGAGTAAGCTTCTTAATATTAATTATTACTTATTTATATTTTATTTTAAGTATACTAAAAAGTTAGGTCCTTAAATATTAATATTTTAGAAGCTTCTATAGGTATTAATCTATATACTTTTTTTAAAGTAGAGTTAGGAATTATTTATATTACCTTTCTTTTTTCTTATTTATTCTCTTAATTTTTTAAGGTATCTTATTTATAGTATAAGAGTATATTAAGTATAGCTATAAAGTAACTTAGTTAGTATTCTAAAAAGAAGTTATATCTTAAAAGTTATTCTACTTAATAACTTTAGTATTCTATTAAATATTACTTTTATATAAAGTATTTAAAGCTTTTATAATTAGTTAAAACCTTAAATCTAAAATAGCTTCTTAACTCTATATTTTATATGCCTAAGTATATAATTACTATTAATAGTTTTTTATTATAAATTAAATAGTTATATTAAGCTAGAATTAGCTTTTATAAATAGAAAGTAATAAAATATTATTACCCCTATAAGTTTTCTTAAGTTAATACTCCTCTTAGTATAAACCTTAAGTAGTTTATCTTAATAGTTATTAAAACTTATAGGTTAAAGTAGTATAATATTAATATAATCTAAAAATAATATTTAAGTATTTAGAATATATCTTTTTATTCTTTACTTTAAATAAATAAAACTCCTTTTTTTATAAAAAAAGTAAGAGGCTTAATAACCTCTAAATATTTTAGTATAAAGATTTAATAATAATTAGTAAACTTAAAGAAACTTTATAACTTTTTTATAGAAATAAGTATTTCTTATTTAATAATTACTTATATTTTCTCTATATTATAAGTAATATTTTCTCTTATTTTAAAGATAAACCTTATATATTTTACTATTTTTATAGAGAACTTATACTTTACTAAGTTAAAGTTAAAGCTAGTTTCTTTAAGCGTTTAAAGGACTTTATAAACCTTCTATTTATAGTTTACTTAGGAGCTACTACTATAGACTAATATATTATTAATATATACTATTATAAAGTTATTAAGGAACTCTTAGAGTATATTATTAATATACTATTAGAATATTACTAAGGTTTTATTTAGCTTAAATAAGTAGATTAATTACTTAAAAAGCTTATATTATATATAAAAAGTAGTTTTCTCTTAATACCTTTTTATTATATAAATCTTATAGAAAGCTACTATAATATTTAGTTTAGTATACTATTTTACTATACTAACTCTTTAGAAAATCTTTTAGATTAAAAGTAGAAAGTAATAGTCTTATTTTATAATTATATTTAATACTCTATAATTATAATAAAACTATAATCCCTTATTTAGTTTTTAAATAAAAAGGATTAGTATACTTATAAGTAACTTATTAGCTTAAATAAACTTCTTATTAAGTAGGTTAATAAATATCTTTTTAAGTATTAATAACTCTTCCCTTAATATATTATAGAGGGAGCTTTAGGATAAGAGTATTTCTTAGCTAAAAGTATTATAATTAAAGTAGATTTTATAATTTATATTAAAGTAACTTAAAAGTAAGAGATATAATTTAGTAGTTTTAAAAAGTTTTATAAATTCTTTATAAATATATTATAGTAGTTTCTTAGAATAATTTTCTAATTTCTTTATTTTAAGTATTTTCTTAATATTTTTTAAGCTTATAGTTTATATTTTTACTACTATTTTAGATAGCTTATTCTTATTAACTTTTTAGTAAATTATTATAAATAAAGTAGTATTTAACTAATAAGCTTCTTAGATTTCCCTCACTTTTTAGGGCTCTTTTTATCCCTATAAAGTAATTATAACCTCTATTTTCC
Organism: Colletotrichum siamense; assembly: GCF_013390195.1. Classification (NCBI taxonomy): domain Eukaryota; kingdom Fungi; phylum Ascomycota; class Sordariomycetes; order Glomerellales; family Glomerellaceae; genus Colletotrichum; species Colletotrichum siamense. The sequence continues at coordinate 2,335,829 of NW_023501016.1, read as the reverse complement.
TATAGAATATATACTTCTCTACTATATTATAAATAATATTATTTTATTTTATCTATAGTTTTTTTAAGAAGAGGTTAATATCTAACCTTCTTATTATATAAATAAAAAGTTACTATATATAGTCCTTAATTTTAAGGTATAATATAGCTACTCTTTTTATAATAGTTTAAGCTAAATTATTAATAAAACTTTATAATTACTATACTTAGTAGTTAATATATAATAAATAGAAGTAGTAAGTATATTAATAGTCTACTATTATATAAATATTATAGCTATAGTTTATTAAAGTATTAATAAGAGTGCTTTTATTAACTCTAATTATTAATATTATAAAAAGCTTATTTATATTATATTCTAACTAAAACTATTTCTAATTAACTTACTCTTCCTCTATTATCCTTAATACTTAATTTTATATTAAAGTTATTTATTTCCTAAATTAAAAATATTTTCTTCTTTCTTAGTCTCTTTTAAGTCTAAGTATATTATTTCCTTAATAGCTTTTACTACTCTAAAGCTATCTCTTAATATCTTAGTTTTTTAGTAATCCTTTTATAAGTAGCTAACTTAATTATACTTAAAATAATAATATATTTTCTTATTAAAGTTTTTACTTATTTTTTTACGTAAAGTATATATTAAACCTATTATTTTAATATCCTTATTTATATTTACTTTTAGAAATAATAACTTTATTCTAAAGGTCTTAAGCTAGTATAAAATATTATAAATATAATATAATCCCTCTAATTTCTATATAATATCCTATATAAAGTTTATATACTTAGTATACTTATAAGAGGTTAAATAGTTAACTAGATAATTAAAAAGCTTATATAATAATACTTTATATAGGTAATTAATCTAAATACTATCTAGTTAAGTTATACTACTTACTTCTATAATAATATATTTAAAATAGGGAAGGAATAAAGTAAAGGCTTTATTATATTTTATTTTAAACTTTAATAGTTTTCTAAAGATTTTACTTTTTATATTTAGGTTACTATAAGTATAGTCTAAGTATACTAAAAAAGTATCTAGCTTAAATAAACTATTACTACTTTTTAAGCTATAGAAAGTTATAACTATTAGCTATACTTTAGGTTCTAAGTAAGAGTTAATAAGATATTATACCTCTTAGTTACTTAAGTAAAAAGCTTAATCTATCTTAATTTTATTATATATTTATTACGCTTATATAGTATACTTATTATAACTTCCCTTAAACTTAAGAGGGTTAGAGAGAAGCTTTAAGTACTAAATACTACTTATTTCTTAAATAATATTTAGTTTAAGGAGTAGTAATAATATTAATAGTAGTACTAATAAAGTTACTATAAGGTTTAGTATTACTAATACTAATATATTATTAGCTACTATTATTTATATTAAATCTATAGCTAATTTATTATTAATTTACTATAAAATTATTAGGTTATTAAGCTAGTTACTAAGCTTATTAATAGCTATATAGATTGCTTTAAATACCTCCTTATTTATTAATATTAATTTTAGGCTAGCTATTTTTAGCTTAATTAGCTTTATTTTCTACTTATTATTTATTACTCTATATAATTAGTAAAATAAGTGTTTAAATTAAGCTTAGATATATAAAAAGCTAGCTTTTAGTTTATTTAACTTAAGGGTGCCTTAATTATAGGAATTTAAGCTAAAGAGGGGAGGGTTCTAAGAAGCCCTTTATATAGAGGAAAAATAGATATAAGGTAATAGTTAAGTAAATATAGTTACTAAGAGCAGAATTCTCTTAGGTCTATAGTACTACTTAGACGTTAATAATAGGTATAGCTTATAATAAGTAGTAAGTTTTAGTACTATAATCTTAAGCTATATAAAGCTTAGTAAATTATAAAAGCTATAAGTTTAAAACTTATAAAGGTTACTTTATATCTTTTTAGTATTATTACTAATTTAGTACCTTCTAAAAGGTCTTTTTTAATAATAAATTTTCTCTATAGCTATTTATATAATAGATTAACCCCTAAATATATAGATAAGCTAGTGTTTATCTATATTAATACTTAAATACTTAAACGTCTTTAAAGTATAATAAAAAGTTTAAAAAAGACCTTAATTTAATAAGAGGAAATATCTATAATAAATTAACTTAGATATATATTAACTATATATCCTTAGGTATAAGTAAAAACTCTATATATAGTTTTTATAAGGTCTATTACTCTTATTAAGCAGATTATCTATTTATCTAAGCTACCTCTTAGTAGCTAAGAAGTGCTATTTTAACCTCTATAATCTAATATACCTCTTTAGGGATAATTAGTGTAATTATATAGTTATCTCTATAGCTTAATTAAGTGTTTCTAAATAGCTTTAATTATTTCCTATTATTATAGTTTTAATAGTTTTATAGGTTATAAAATAATAGCTTTTCTTACTATAAGTAGTTAAAGTAGTAGAATAGAGTGTTTTCTATTTTACTTAACTAGTTTAAAATTTCTAATTAGTTATAGTTTTACTAACTATTTTAGCTCTCTTTAAAGGTAAGAAAGTAAATAAATAATTTTTTATTACTTATATTTCTTATTATTTTTCTTCCCTTTTTTCTTTAGTTTTTAAGATTTTATAAATTATATATTATCTTTATACTACTTTTTTGCTACTATATTAATATTTATTTTAAGTAGATTAAATACTTTATAATATCTTTTTATAATATTTTTAATATTAAGTATAAGGTTTATTTTACTACTTCTTATATTAGCTATATATATATACTTAAGACCTCTAAGTATTATTATTTAGCTTACTTTTTCTCTAGCTTCTCTAATAACTTTAAAGAGGATAAGCTAGCTTCTCTTATTAGTTTTAGTTATTAGTTTATACTCTTTTTATAAATATCTTTTATTACTAATCTTCTTTTTATAGCTTTTATTTTTATTTTACTTATTTATTTTTTTAGTTATATTAAACGTTTTACTATTTAGTTTATTAAAGAAGAGGACCTTAATAATAGCTAAGTTAAGGAGACTCTTATTAAGAAGAAGTATAGCTGCTTTTTTAATATTTAGTATTAAGCTAAGAAGAAAGCTAAAGAGAAAAAGGAGATTAAGGAAGCTAAAGCTTTTATTTTCTCTTTTACTAAATAGAAGAAGAAGGATTATACTACTAAGTATTTTATTAAGTATATTACTACTAAAAAGAAGAAGTAAGAAAAAGAAGAAGCTACTCTTTAAGCTATTTATATTAATATAAAGATTATTATTATTACTATTATTAGTGAAAAGAAAGAAGAAGAGGAGAGTAAAGTTATTATAAGTATTAGTAACCTTTTTAACTTTATAAACTCCTCTTTTAAGTTAGAAGATAAGCTTTATTTTAGTTACTCTTTTTTTTTTAATAGAAGCTATTTATATTTTAATTACTACTTCTTTAATAAGAATATTTATTATTACTATTATATAAAAAGTAGTAGCTACTTTATAAATATTAAAGAGATTATTACTTTTTATTATAAACTTTATAAAATAAAAGAGTATATTAAGAGTAGTAAATCTATTTTAATTAAAGTATAAATTATCTCTTATTAAGTGTTTTTATATAGTTATTAATTTTTTATAGAGAATTAATATTACTTAAGAGGACTTTTAAGATATTACTTATAAAGTTATTATAGTTTATAAAGCTATTAAGAAGTAAGGTATTACTTCTCTTAAATATACTTTATATATTTATTATTTTATTTTAGCTTTTATACTCCTTATTACTATACCTCTTCTTAGTTTATTTTTTCTTTATTTAGAGATTTTAGTTTATACTTCTCTTACTTTTTTAAGTATTTTCTCTAATTCTTACTCTATTTTAGGTTATACTTAGAGTACTATTATAATTACTTATTATAACTTTAACTATACTCTCTTCTATACTTTTAAATCTAGCTATATTAACTTTAAAGAGTTCTATAACTAGCTTAATATTTTTAAGTTAGCTGTTTTCCTAACTACTTCTTATAAAGCTATCCTTCTTATTCCTACTTTTAAGGGTATTTAAATGTTTTTATTTTATAATTTTTTAATATTTTAGGGGTTTTAGCTTAAGATAGTTTTATTTTTAAACTATAAGTTTATAGATATTTAGTCTCTTTAGTAGTTTTCTACTTTAAATAGAAGTTCTTTTATACTCTCTACTTCTTATCTCTATAACTTTTTATACTTATTATATAAAGTTATTTTAAATATTTTCTTTCTCTATTTTTTTTTTTTAGCTTTTTTTATTTTTTTTAAGTTTAAAAGTATAGTTTCTTTTAAAGGTTTCTTTTTAACTAGCTATTCTTAGCTATACTTAGAAATTTTTAAAAACTTATTATAAAAAGGATTTTATAAAACTATCTATTATTAGTTATATAAAAGAAGTATATATTATTAATATATACTTCTTATAGATCTCTTAATAAAGCTAGTAGTTATAAATATTAATATAGTATAATTTTATTTAGAGATAGATAAGCTTTTTAATAACTAGCCTAACTATTTATTAGTTATTATATTAGATTTATATTATTATAGGAGTACTTTTTATAAATTAAAGGGATATTTTCTATTTTATCTCTCTAAAAAGTTATACTTAGAGAGATATTATAAAGTAGCTTATAAATATTACTTCTTAAGCTATAAATAAGAGTAAGAAAAGCTTTATTTCTATAATTAAGGTTATTATAGTTATTTATTTATTTACTTTCTATATAATAATACTTCTAAAGAGCTTTATTATAAATCCTTAAGAGCTTTTTTAATCTAAAGTATTATTACTGAAATTTATATTAGAGGTTACTTTAAAAGTATTATATAAGCTTCTAGTTTTAACTTTATACTTAATATATAAATAATATATTTTATAGAGATATTATAAAACTTAGTTTATAACTTATTAATATTTTAGTCTAAGATTTTAGTTAAAATAAACTAAATAACTTACTATAAATATAAGATTTAGTCTTATTATTACTATTATATATAAGATAATCTTTATTTTTCTTTAGTAGAGATTAATTTTACTATTTAAAGCTTCTTTTTTATATAGAAGTAGTTTAATATACTCTATAAAGGTTCTATTTTATATTCTTAGAGAATATCTTAATAGGAGGAGTTTTCTTACTTTTTTTATATAAACTAATTATAAGAGCTAGAGTTTTTTTATTTTTTAATTATAGAGAACTTTAATATTAAGAAACTATTATAAGCTTTTACTACTTTTAAAGTAATATCTTTTTTAGAATTTTTTAACTACTTTTTTAATTTCTTTTTAAGAAACTATTAAGTAGGTAAATATATAGTTATCTATATAGAAAAAGAAGTATATTTAACTTTTTCTTTAGTAGTAATTCTCTCTTACTATTTATAAGAAGTTTAACTCTTTTAGTCTTTTTTTAAAATAATACTACTATAAGAGAGGAGATTAATAAAGTCTATATAAAGCTTTTCTAAGCTTAAATACTTTTTTAAGTTTTTTATAGCTAAATAAGAACTTTATATATATTATTTTATTAAGCTTAATATATATAAATATATTTACTATATTATACTAAAAAAGCTTTAAATTAAAATAATTTATTATAGCTATTAAAGTTTAAAATAATATTTTTATAAAAGTTATAATATAAATATCTTAAGCGTTTTTTACTTATTAATCTTTTTAAATTATTAGATAAGCTTTTAGCTTTATAAGTTTATTATACTTATTAAGTTTATAAGTATATATTTAGTAGTATCTAAAGATTTATTAATCTCTTAAAATATTTCTTATAATTTCTTTTTATAATTTAGATTTTTTATAATTTTATAAGTGAGATTTCTCTATTTATAAGAAACTTTTTATTAAAAAGTAATAATTAGGTTTTAAGAGATTATATTTCTTCTTATAGTTTAGCTATTCTTCTTAACTTAAGAGTTACTAATATAATATTAGGAGGGGAAGTAACTCTTATTAATAAGTATTTATAAAGTATAAGTATATAAACTAAACTATTTTTAATAAAAAGGAGCTTTTAGAGAGTATTTTATATTTCTTTAAGCCCTTTTTAGAAGCTTTTAAGCTTTTAATCTCTACTCTCTTATTTTATAGCTTTTTTATTATATCTATAGATTAATCTTCTTTTATAGCTATATAGGGCTAGCTAAGCTATATATATAAGCTATTTAAGCTATTTAGTTTCTAGAGAGTATAAAGATTTTTATATAAATTACTTTTTACTAAGAATATAGCTTTAAATAAGGTTTTAGGGGTTATTTTTATTACTAATAAACTTATTTCTCGCTTCTTTATATTAAAAACTCTTTAAAGAGCTTTATTAAGTATTATAAATAAGTTTATTAGTTCTAGAGAGAGAGGTAGTATTAACTAAAGCTTAAACTATATATTTATATATAATACTATTTTCTCTAGTTATTCTTAGTTAATTTTTTTTTTATAGTAGTTTTAATATAATTAAGGATTTTATTTATTTTTTTATTAGTTTCCTATTTTATAAAAGTATTATAAAATACTTTAATAAGCTAAGTAATATGTTTTTAGATTACTTTAAGGTCTATATAATAGAACTTTTCTACTATATATATTAGATTTCTACTATAAAACTTCTTTTTATTAAATATTATATCTTATATAGTAAATATTTTGCTTTTTAGTAGGTTTTATATATAGAAGGAATTACTTAATATATAGCTTAAAAAAAAACTAATAAACGCTCTTAGTATAAGTTTTTAGTATTTATTTCTTTTAAGTTAAGTATCTCTAGTTATTATATATATATAGTATCTATATACTTAAAAATATAAGAGGTTTAGCTATACTAAGTATAAGTTTTCTTATAATTAGAAGTAGCTATAGAAGAACTTATATAAGGTTTTCTATTTTTAATTTACTATTAATATATAGTTATATATATATATAGCTACTTTGCTAATTTCTAGCTAAAGTATATTTAGTAACTTTATACTTATTATTATTACTTTTATATACTGCTTAATAGTTATAATTACTCTTTCTACTCTTTTATTTTATATTTATATATATAGAGAGGATAGTTTAATCTTAATACTTCTTATATATAGTTCTTCTCTAATTTATTTATACTTTAATATTTTATTATTTACTTTAATTTCTTTAACTTAGATATTAAATATAGTTTAAAAGTAGTTTAGGAATTTATTTAAAGTATTAAGGAGTAAGTTTGTTTTTTTATTTCTTAAATAGAAGTTTTAAGCTAAACTTAAAGTTTTATTAATAATAATTATACTTAAGGTATAATTTTTATATCTTTTTTTATAGTTATAGAAGTTTAGAGTAATTCTCTTACTTAAAAAGGCTTATATAACTACTTTTTTTAGTATATATTATATTTAGTAATATAACTTCTTTTATCTATATATATTATAGTTAGTAGTTAAGATTTTTAAGTATTTATTTAATATTTAGACCCCTCTTATAAAGTTAGATAGATATTAGAGGGCTTCTAACCTTAAGTATTTAAGCTTCTAGTACTAAAACTCTACTAATCTCTTAATAAGTTTATAATATATTAAAGTTATATAGTTATATCTTCTTCTTAGTTTTAAAGCTTTATTTTATATAAAAGTTAATAAGGGTATAATTATAATAAAAGCTATTTTACTAAGTAGTTTATAATTAAGAATATATTAGTTATTAATATTTTTAAGTAAATATAAGAATATATAGTCTAACTTCTATAAATAGTTATTACTAAAGCTTATATCTTATTATATCCCTCTCTAATATAACTTTTATAGAGATATTAAGTTATTAATAAGTTTAAGATATAAAGTTATATTAAATAGTTATAGTTTTATTATATTATTTATACTTCTTATTAAGATTTTAGCTATACTATATATCTTAATAGGGATTTTATATATTTTAGCTTATAGGAAGTCTCTTATTAAAGCGCTTTATAAAGTAGTAAACTATCTTATATAATTAAATATATATATTATAGAGTTTAAGTTTAATATTATAGATCTTATAAGAGAGTATTCTTTTAATATTATAAATACTACTTTAGTATACTTTCTAGCTCTTTTATAGAGTTATACTAATTTTAAAGTATACTTTATTACTTTATAGATATACTTTATAAAAGCTTTATTATTCTTTATTTTTCTATTAAGGATATATTAGATAACTATTTAGGGTATTTATATTTTTAGTTAAATTATAATATTAATATAAAAGTATTTAGAGAGAGTATATATATTATAATATAGTTTATAGTATAGTTTCTCTATATTTTAAGTATTTAAAGGAGATTTTTTTTACTTTTAGTAAGTTCCTATTATTACTAAGAGTTACTTTAAGTTTTATCCTCTTTAGGAGCTTCTTTTATAGTTTATTTTATAGTTAATTATTTTATTAAGTTACTTAGATTTACTTAGTTAAAGTTCTCTATTTTAAACTATAAAACTAAATATACTTCTACTTATTTTAAACTTTTATAGAGTAGTTTTAAAGTATATAAGATATATTTAAGCGTTAGAAATAACTTTACTAACTATAAAGCTTTATTAAGTTACTAAGGGGAGCTTAGTTATATAGTAAGTAGATATCTATATATTAAAGTAGTTCTAAGTAAATATACTAATATATTTAGGAAATTAAATTAAAAAGTTTAGGTTATTTAGAATTTTATAGCTTTATTTTTTATAGATTATATTTTCTTATTAAGAGATTTATATTTCTATATTCTTTTTTATTAAAAAGAACTTTTAATTAGGAGCTATAATTATTATTATATATTTAGAGATTACTTAAGTTTTTTATTCTCTTTTATTATAACTAATATAAGTTTTTAACTTATAGAGCTACTTATTAATATTTATATTAATAGTATAATAATATTATAGAAGTTTTATAGATACTATCTCCTTTATAAACTATTAAACTTTTTATATATTTTTTATTATATTATTTTACTCTTTTTTAAAGAAGTTATAATTTACTCTAAGCTTACTATAGAGAATATAGTTTACTTAGGAGAGATTTATAAGTTTTATTACTTAAAGAGTTTTTATATTATTCTTATAGAGAACTATTATAGTTATATTTCTTTATATTAAGTAGTTAGAGATATAGGGGAGTTTTAGAAGTACTATAAACTTCTAGAAAATAAACTTATAAGTTTAAGTAGTATTTTTAGAGAACTTCTTAAAATTTATAGTATACTATAACTAATAGGAGTAATAAAAAGCTTAAACTTAGTTAATTTAAAGGACTTAATTTTTTATACTTTTTAGAGGGATTTTTTTACTATTTAGAGGTATTATTATATACTTATAAGCTATTCTTTAGTACTATAAATAGCTTATTAGTATATTAATTAATATAAATTAGACTATTAATTAATAAATTAACTTAAATATATATTAACTATATATCTTTAGGTATAGGTAAAAACTCTATATATAGTTTTTGTAGAGTTTATTGCTCTTATTAAGTAGATTATCTATTTATCTAGGCTGCCTCCTAGCGGCTAAGAAGCGCTATTTTAACCCCTGCAATCTAATAATCTAAGTTAAATTTAAAGTATTTTAAGGAGGTACTAGCTTATATAATAGAAGAAGGTCTCTAATAGCCTATTTTAGCTTAGATCTATGTAATAAAAAGACCCCTACGTTATATATTCGTTAAAAATACAACATATTTTACCTAAAAATATAACATACTGCTAAGAATATGGTGTACGTATCGCATCCCTACCTAGCAGGTGTCTGGGCCAGTCTAAGTCGATTAGTGGGGCGAGGGCGCGCGGGCTGGCGGGATGCTGCAGCTTAAGCTACCTTACCTTACCAGGGGCCGCTGCTAATAGGAAGACGATTAATAGTAATTTTGGGGCTCAAGGATAGCGGGAGTGGGCGTTGGTGGCAGATTGGACATCGCGTTGCGACCGCAGACGGTGCATTTCCCACCGATCTTTGCGTCTGATCGTAACGCTACGATGAGGACCGAGAAGCACGAGGAGCGAATGCGCCGTGGGCATTGTTGAGATGAGAGGGATGTTGTTGTCGATTATTACCTAGGTCGTCAAGGGCCCTCTGCTCTGCGTTGGCACATTTTGGCACAGTCAGCAACGAAACCACAGAGACTACCTAAGGCGTGCATATAGGCTTGCACTAGAGACCGGGCTTGATGCAGAATTATTTATGCCTGGCCGCGCCATGTGAGGGGCCAAGGACAGCGTGTCTGAGCTTCCTCCACAAGCATTCACAAAAAAAACGGATGCAAGGCAGCCAATCAAATAAGCCCCGCAATCCTCAGTGGGACACCACACGCCTTTAGTGGCCAACGCCTCCTGACACATGCTGTCGCGACAAGGATCCGTCCTGGTCGCGTCCATTGGGAAGGAAAAAAGAGAAGGTACCGTTTTCGCAGTCTCCCGCGCTTGAGTCGCTGCAAAACACCCATGAGGTACATGAATCACTGAGGTGCAGCTTTGCGTGCCTTCCATGCCCCTGACTTTTTGGACCGAAGGGTTCTGTAATAAACTAAAGGCAACGTGAAAGTGGGCCGGGGGACAGGTCGACTTTCCGGGGCTCCAGAGGTTTACTGCGACGGTTTAGAGTAGAAAGTCAACACTGCTGCAGGCGGGAAGACGTGGACCTTCCCGGAGACAACTTTTGGCGCAGCATCGACCGAGCCGCGAATAATTGACCCAACTTACCAACAACCACCCACCACCACCAAAAGAACATCGCGAAGCTCTCTCGACTAGACGATACCCCGAGAATCCACGAGGATTCATAACAACAAGCACGCTCCTTTAGCATCTTGTCTTCGTTTCTCTTCTTTCCTTCCATCTACACCGCGTTTAATACTGCGGCCGGCAACGCTCTCGCCCCTGAGGTTGCCTCTGACTCGACAGACCTAGCTGTCCACCACGACCTCTCGCCCGACCGTCACACCTACGATGATGCCGACCTCGTCTCTGTAAATACCGTCTTCTTCCGTCCGAATACACGTCTGCCGCCATGGAGGTGGCTTCTCCCTCGATCCCTGGCGCGAACGGCGTCGCCTCGCCCACGTCCGACCCCTCGATCGATCCCGTCCGCGTCGTCGACCACATAGCTCTCGCATGCCAGATAGCTCTCGGCGCAAACCAGGAGGACCTCGAGAGTCCCGGCAGCTTGCTTCACAAGCATCGCTACTCTGACACCCTCCAGCGCTGCGCCCGCTTCGCAACCGATACCCCCAACACCTTGTACATTCAGAAGGATATCCTGCCGGCCTCTGCGATACAGAATGGAGAGGACTCAAGTTCGTCGCCCGCTGCCACGAGCTTATCCACCGTGGCCAATGTTGCTAACCGAGTTCATGCAGAGCCTCCGTCCTACACGTACTCTCTGACCACCGAGATCTCCTCGTCCCCGACAACCGCGTCTGTCCTCGTCCTGCTCAAGCAACGGCCTGGCCCCATCGATCCCGTGCTCCCTCTTACCTCCCAGATTCTCCTCACTAATCTCCCAGGCCCTGCTACTCTGAACGCCACCGCCGGCGAGCAGGGTCCTTCGACCTCGCCTTTCGAGATTCTTCACTCTTACGTTCACAATGCGCTGGCGCCGTATTTCGATGCCAACACCCGGAGCCAAATCACCAATGGCGCCAGGGGAAGGGCCGACGTCGACTCCAAGACTGGAATTCCCGTCACGAAGAAGAGGTGGAACGATCTGGAGCTGAGCTTGTTGCATCTGCAGCAGAATGTCGAGATCCCCGAGGTCTCCCTCATGTTCCACACGATGGTGCAGAACGCGCTGGAGGAGGCCGAATCTCGACACTCTAAGCCAACCCTCGATCTCATCCCGGGCGCCGTCCTCTCCGACAGTACCTTTCTCAACAGTCTCCAGAACAACGTGAACAGCTGGATCAAGTCGATCCAGGTCATTACGAGAATGACCAGGGATCCCGCCGACAGCGCCAAGGATTTCAAGTTCACTGCTAGCCAAGAGGTCAACTTTTGGTTGTCGATGGAGTCCGCCCTGGAGGGAATCGAAGGACAGCTCCGCAGCGAGGGAGTTCTTCTGACGTTGGAGATTCTCAAGCACGCGAAGCGTTTCCAGGCGACTGTCAGTTTCACGGCCGACACGGGTCTGAAGGAAGCTATGGAAAAGGTCCAGAAGTACAACCAGCTCATGAGAGACTTCCCGCTTGATGAGCTGCTTTCTGCCACATCCATGTCCAAGGTGAAGGACGCTATCGTGCAAATCTTTGGCCACCTGAACAGGAAGCTGAGAATCTGCCCTTACCCCATTCGTAGGGCACTGCCTTTGGTGGAGGCCATCTCTGGCGATTTGGACGAGGTTCTCCATCGATTGCTACCGGGGACCGAGCTCGTCAACCTTGATTACTCCGAGTTCAAGGGTATCATGAAGTCTTGCGACGACATCTTTACTACCTGGGATGAGAGCATCAAAGAGTTTACCAACGTCGCCCGTGAAGTTACGCGTCGCAGAAACGAGAAGTTCATCCCCATTAAGGTCAACCCCAAGCATGGCGAGCTTCAAGGACGTCTGAAGTACGTCAGCACTTTCCGTGACAACCATGAGCAACTGCAGCGCACCATTGTCAATGTGCTCGGCCCCAAGGCCACCGTGAGCGGCCTGACCGAAACGACCGGCACTAATGGCGTCGTTGTCGTGGAGGAGATGGGCGACGTGGATGCCGTCGAGGAAGTGAAACAGGCGTGGGAAGCGTTGAAGAACGTCGACCTTCTGGACGTCTCCGCCGAGGGTACGGAGAGATGGGCCAAGGCCGAGAACATGTACAATGAACGGACTTCTCGCGTCGAGAACTCCATCATTGCGCGTCTCCGAGACCGTCTGGCGACTGCGAAAAACGCCAACGAAATGTTCCGCGTCTTCTCCAAATTCAACGCTCTTTTCGTGCGACCCAAGATTCGTGGTGCCATTGCTGAGTACCAGAACCAGCTCATGGAGCACGTCAAGCAAGCCATTCATGGCCTTCACGAGCGCTTCAAGCAGCAGTATGGCCACTCCGAAGCACACGCCATGGCTCAACTGCGTGATCTGCCACCTGTTTCTGGAGCTATCATTTGGGCTCGACAGATCGAGCACCAGCTGGACAACTACATGAAGAAGGTCGAAGACGTTCTTGGTGTTGAATGGGCCATCCACGCCGAAGGTCAGAAGCTTCAGAGCGAGAGCAACTTGTTCCGCAAGAAGCTCGACACTCAGACCATTTACAAGGCATGGCTTGACGACGTCCAGCGCCGGCAAATCTCCATCTCCGGCTTCCTCTTCGACATTCGCCGCATGAGAGCAAACGGTGGCAACTATGAGCTCCTTGTTAACTTCGACCCCCAGGTCATCACTCTGTTCAAGGAGACCCGTAACCTAATGTGGCAGAACTATGCTGTGCCTCACTCCATCAACAATGTGTCCAAAGATGCCAAGCGCGTATACCCCTTCGCCGTCAGCCTTATGGAGAGTGTTCGTACCTTCTCGCAAACAATGCGCCAGATCTCTGAGATGGGCGAGGAAGCGGTCCTCGTCTTTGGATACAGGAACGACGTCTACGCCCTTGTGGCCAGGGGTGTTCCCCTCAGATGGGAGTCCTTCGTCAACTCGCATGAGATTTTTTTCTCTACCAAGAATAATGCCAATTTGCCGTCTGTCTCCGAGTTCGGTTTGTCGAAACCATCAGAGAGCAAGCACAGCCTGTTCATCCGCGAGTTTGCTGCGGCCGTGTCTTTGCTTCAGGCCAAGACCGCCTCTCTGGCCTCGATCCACGCCACTGTAGAGAAGGCCCTTCTTGAACTCAACACCTGCCCCTACGAAGCGGACGCCTTTACCTCGCGCCTGGAGACCATCCAGACAGCTGTTGACCAGCTGAACCTGGAGCAATACGTCAACCTCCCCTACTGGGTTGAGAACATGAACCAGAAGCTCAAGGATGTGCTCCTGGCTCGTCTTCAAGATGCCATTCTTACCTGGATCCAAGCCTTCGAGGACGAGTACCTTGACGACGGCCGCCGGAAGCAAGTCATGGACAATGGCGAGGCGCCAACTCCCCAAGGTCCAACGATCAAGCGCCTGGTCCATGAGTTGTCCATGCGGAACCAGGTTATCTACTTGGATCCTCCGCTGGAGTATGCCCGCTCGAGCTGGTTCGTACAGTTGCACGAATGGCTAGGAATTGTTTGCAACCTGAAGAAGGTTAAGGCTACGCGTTACCAGATGACCCTTACCACTACAACACTGGACGAGCCTCGTTTCGACGACCTGCCTGGCGAGTGCACCGATTTGCTCAGCCGCGTCTACGTTTCTGTGGAGAAGAAGATTCAAGAAATCAGCACATATGTCGACAAGTGGCTTCAGTTCCAGTCCCTATGGGATCTTCAATCTGAGCAGGTGTACGAGGCCCTTGGCGACCAGCTCGCTCGATGGCTGCAACTCCTTCAGGAAATTCGCAAGACCCGCCAGACTTTCGACACCCAAGAGGTCAGCAGGCAGTTTGGCCACACGACGATTGACTACGACCAGGTGCAAACCAAGGTCAACGCCAAGTACGATCAGTGGCAGCACGAGATCTTGATGAAGTTCGCCAGTAGGCTCGGCAATCGCATGCGCGAGGTCCACGCTGATATCGAGAAGGCCCGCCGCGACCTCGAGGGCCAGGGTCTTGATGCCTCATCCACGGCTACAGCCGTCCAATTCATCACTGTCGTGCAGGCTTGCAGGCGCAATGTTAAGCTCTGGGCACCCGAGATTGACATGTTCAGGCAAGGACAGTCAACACTTGTGCGACAGCGTTACCAGTTCTCCAATGACTGGCTCCACATCGAGCAGATTGATAGTTCTTGGGAATCCTTGACCGAAATCTTGGACAAGAAGTCCAAGATTGTTCAGGACCAGACCGATGCCCTCAGATCCAAGATCATTGCGGAGGACAAGATTGTGAACGACAGGATTGCCGAGATCGCCGTGCAGTGGAATGACGAAAAGCCGGTCTCTGGAACCATCCAGCCTGACATTGCGTCTGCCACTCTCACCACTTTCGAGAGCAAGATCTCCAAGTTGCAGACCGACTTCGAGATGGTTGCTAAGGCCAAGGAGGCTCTCGACATCCCTGCCAGCGCCGATACCTCTTTGGGTACCATCCTGGAGGAGGTCCAGGATTTCCAGTCCGTCTGGTCTAACCTGTCCACCATTTGGGCCAGTCTGAACGAGACGAGAGAGATCTTATGGACGGCTGTCCAGCCCAGAAAGATTCGCTCCAAGATCGACGACCTCATCAAGAGCACCAAGGAGATGCCCAGTCGCATGCGTCAGTACGCTGCCTTCGAACACGTTCAGACCATCCTTCGCGGCCTCCTCAAGGTCAACTCTCTGCTTTCAGATCTCAAGTCTGAAGCTATCCGGGACCGCCACTGGACGAAGATTTACAAGCAAATCAAGCCTGGCAAGCGATACTCGCCCGTTTCCATGACCCTCGGTGATGTCTGGGATCTCAACCTGGTCGCCACAGAGGTTATTGTCAGGGACATCATTACCCAGGCTCAGGGTGAGATGGCCTTGGAGGAGTTCCTGAAGCAAGTTCGCGAGACATGGTCCAACTATGGACTGGAGCTTGTCAACTATCAGAACAAGTGCCGCCTCATCCGTGGCTGGGATGATCTGTTCGCAAAGTGCAGTGAGAACTTGAACTCTCTCCAGGCTATGAAGCACTCTCCTTACTACAAGGAATTTGAGGAGGAGGCAAGCTCTTGGGAAGACAAGCTTAACAGAGTACACGTCCTCTTTGATGTTTGGATTGACGTTCAAAGACAGTGGGTGTACCTGGAGGGAGTCTTCACTGGTAACGCCGATATCAAGCATCTGTTGCCTGTGGAGTCTTCCAGATTCCAGAACATCAACAGCGAGTTCTCTGCCGTCATGAAGAAGGTCTACAAGCAGCCTTACGTCCTCGACGTTCTTCAAATTCCCAACGTCCAGAAATCTCTCGAGAGACTCGCAGAATTGCTCAACAAGATCCAGAAGGCTCTTGGTGAGTATCTCGAGAAGGAGCGTGTCTCCTTCCCTAGATTCTACTTCGTTGGTGACGAGGACCTCTTGGAAATGATTGGTAACAGCAATGACACTCTCCGTATTGCTAAGCATTTCAAGAAGATGTTCGCTGGTCTCTCGGGACTGATCATGGACGACGAGACTATCATCTCGGGCTTCACGTCCAAGGAGGGCGAGGCGGTGCGGCTCAAGAAGGAAATCTCTCTGGCCAAAACGCCCAAGATCAACGACTGGCTGGCTCTCCTGGAAAGCGGTATGAAGAACACTCTCGCAGAGCTCCTGGCGGAAGCTGTCGAGCACTACACTCCTATTTTCGAATCTGAGAAGATCGAGATGTCTGCGATGAACGAATTCATGGAGGCTTTCCCCAGTCAAATCGTTGTTTTGGCCACCCAAGCCGTCTGGACCACCGTTGTGGAGAAATCACTCGCAGACGGCGGCAAGACGCTGCAGTCACTCTATGAACGTGAAGTACAAGTGCTTCGTCTGCTGGCCGACACCGTCCTCGGCGATCTTGAAGTCATCCAGCGCAAGAAGTGTGAGCAGCTTATCACTGAGTGCGTTCACCAGCGTGACGCTATTGAGAAGCTCATCAACCTCAACGCAACGGCGCCGACTCACTACTTCTGGCTGCTCCAGATGCGTTACCACTACTCCCCTGATGGTGACTTCCAGCAGCGTCTGCAGATCAAGATGGCCAACGCCAAGCTCAGTTACGGTTTCGAGTATCTTGGAGTTCCCGATCGCCTGGTCAGAACGCCCCTCACCGACCGCTGCTTCCTCACCCTCACCCAAGCTCTCTGCCAACGTCTCGGTGGATCTCCCTACGGACCTGCCGGTACCGGTAAAACGGAATCAGTCAAGGCCCTTGGTCTCCAACTGGGTCGCTTCACGTTGGTCTTCTGCTGTGACGACACCTTTGATTTCCAGGCCATGGGTCGTATTTTCCTCGGTATTTGCCAAGTCGGTGCCTGGGGTTGTTTCGACGAGTTTAACCGTCTTGAGGAGAGAATCTTGTCCGCTGTTTCGCAGCAGATCCAGAACATTCAGCTTGGTCTGAAGCAGGGCGCCGAAGACGACAAGGCTCAGATCGAGCTGGTCGGACGTCAGCTCCACGTCAACGCCAACACTGGTATCTTCATCACCATGAACCCTGGCTACGCCGGTCGTTCCAACCTCCCCGACAACTTGAAGAAGCTCTTCCGCAGCGTCGCCATGTCCAAGCCCGACAAAGAACTCATTTCCGAAGTCATGCTGTACTCTCAGGGTTTCAACCAGGCTAAGCAGCTGTCCAAGCAGACTGTGCCTTTCTTCGACCAGTGCTCTGCTAGACTGTCGAAGCAGGCTCATTACGATTTCGGTCTCCGTGCCTTGAAGAGTGTTCTCGTTAGCTCTGGTGGCTTGAAGCGTGCGCGACTGGCAGCTAGTGACGGCAGCATCGGCGCTGAAGAGGTTGTTGAACCAGAGATCATCGTACAGAGTATTCGGGAAACCATTGCTCCAAAGTTGATCAAGAGTGATGTCGAGATCCTCACCGAGGTTGAGGAGACTTGTTTCCCTGGCGTCAAGTATGTTCCCGCCAACTTGGAGAAACTGGAGGAGGCCATCCGAACTCTCGCTGCCGAGAGACAGCTGGTTGTCAACGATACCTGGATGACCAAGGTCCTTCAACTCTACCAGATCCAGAAGATCCACCACGGTGTAATGATGGTGGGCAACTCTGGTACGGGTAAATCTGCTGCCTGGACTCTTCTGCTCGACGCGCTCCAGAAGGTCGAGGGTGTTGAGGGCGTGCAGCATGTCATTGATTCCAAGGTCATGTCCAAGGAGGCTCTGTACGGTAACCTCGACTCTACCACGCGCGAGTGGACAGACGGTCTCTTCACCAGTATCCTCCGAAAGATCGTCGACAACCTCAGAGGCGAGGACTCCAAGCGTCACTGGATTGTCTTTGACGGTGACGTCGACCCCGAGTGGGTTGAGAACTTGAACAGTGTTCTGGACGACAACAAGCTTCTAACGCTTCCCAATGGTGAACGTCTCAACCTGCCTGCCAACGTCCGCATCATGTTCGAGGTCGAGACTCTCAAGTACGCCACTCTTGCCACTGTCTCTCGTTGCGGTATGGTTTGGTTCAGCGAGGATACCGTGTCGCCCGTCATGATGCTCGACCATTACCTCGAGACATTGCGCTCCAAGCCTTTCGAGGACCTCGACGAAGACAGTGTCGGCGCCGGGCAAAGCCCCGCAAAGGCTCTGGCTGTCCAAGAACAGGTTGCCGATCTACTCAAGGCTTACCTCGGCGGGGAGGACTTCCTCGTCCAGGCGCTCAAGGAAGCCGAGAGTTTCAACCACATTATGGACTTCACTGTTGCTCGTGTTCTGAACACGCTGTTCTCTCTGTTGAACAAGGCTGTTCGTGACATGATTGAGTACAACGCGCAACACTCCGACTTCCCCTTGGACCCCGAGCAGGTCGAGGCCTTCATCGCCAAGAAGCTTCTTCTTGCCCTCGTCTGGGCTCTGACTGGTGACTGCCCTCTTAACGACAGGAAGTCATTTGGAGATGTTGTCGGTGGTCTCGCCAACTTCGGCAACCCTCCTCTGGATGGCTCCAGCTCGCTCATTGACTTCGACGTCACCCTGCCTCAAGCGGAATGGTCCCCTTGGCAGAACCAAGTGCCGACTATTGAGGTCAACACCCACTCCATCACCCAGACTGACGTCGTCATTCCCACGCTCGACACAGTTCGTCACGAGGATGTCCTCTACTCTTGGCTGGCTGAGCACAAGCCGTTACTGCTTTGCGGTCCTCCCGGTTCGGGTAAGACTATGACGCTGTTCAGCGCTCTTCGCAAGCTTCCCAACATGGAGGTTGTCGGCCTCAACTTCTCCAGCGCCACCACCCCCGATCTCTTGATCAAGACCTTCGAGCAATACTGCGAGTACAAGAAGACCTTGAACGGAGTTATGCTCTCGCCCACTCAAATTGGCAGATGGCTCGTCATCTTCTGCGATGAAATCAACTTGCCCGCTCCCGACAAGTACGGAACTCAGAGGGCCATCTCCTTCCTCCGCCAGCTCGTTGAGCACAACGGCTTTTGGAGGACATCGGACAAGTCCTGGGTCACGCTTGACCGCATCCAGTTCGTCGGTGCCTGTAACCCTCCCACCGACGCCGGTCGTACTCCCCTTGGCGCCAGATTCCTCCGCCACGCCCCTCTTATCATGGTCGACTATCCCGGAGAGCTTTCACTGCTTCAAATCTACGGCACTTTCAATTCTGCCGTCCTCAAGATCATCCCGGCGCTTCGCGGCTACTCTGAGCCACTCACGCAAGCCATGGTCAAATTCTACCTGGAATCTCAGAAACGCTTTACACCAAAGATCCAACCTCACTACGTGTACAGTCCTCGTGAGTTGACAAGATGGGTCAGAGGTATTTACGAGGCAATTCGGCCTTTGGAGACACTGTCCATCGAAGGTCTCGTCCGCATCTGGGCACACGAGGCTCTTCGCCTGTTCCAGGATCGTCTCGTTGCCGAGGACGAGCGCCAGTGGACCGACGACGCTGTGCGACGTATCGCTCTTGATCTGTTCCCTACCGTTGACGACCAGAAGGCTCTTGGTGGGCCCATCCTCTTCTCCAACTGGCTCTCGAAGAACTACGTCCCTGTTGACCGAGAGCAACTTCGTGACTTTGTCAAGGCCAGACTCAAGACTTTCTGCGAAGAAGAGGTTGACGTGCCGCTTATCCTGTTCAACGACGTCTTGGAGCACGTCCTCCGCATCGATCGTGTCTTCAGACAGCCCCAGGGTCATCTTATCCTCATCGGTGTCAGTGGAAGTGGAAAGACTACTCTTTCTCGTTTCGTGGCTTGGATGAATGGTCTGAAGGTCTTCCAGATCAAGGTGCATGGCAAGTACTCTGGTGAGGACTTCGACGACGATCTCCGTGATGTTCTCCGACGTTGCGGTTGCAAGGGCGAAAAGATTTGCTTCATCATGGACGAAGCCAACGTTCTTGACTCCGGTTTCCTTGAGAGAATGAACACCTTGCTTGCCAACGCCGAGGTTCCTGGTCTCTTTGAGGGCGACGAGTTCGCTGCCCTCATGACAGCTTGCAAGGAGGGCGCTCAGCGACAGAACCTGCACCTTGACTCGCCCGAAGAACTCTACAAGTGGTTCACTCAACAGATTGTCAAGAATTTGCACGTTGTGTTCACCATGAACCCGCCAGAGGGTGGCCTCGGCTCCAAGGCCGCAACCAGTCCTGCCTTGTTCAACCGTTGTGTGCTCAACTGGTTCGGTGACTGGTCAGACCAGGCCCTCTTCCAGGTCGGCCATGAGCTCACCACCTCCATGGATCTGGACCGTCCCAACTTCCAGGCACCGGACACCATTCCGGTGGCCTACCGCGCCCTTCAGCTGCCTCCTACGCACCGCGAGACCATTGTCAACTCCATGGTCTACATCCATTACTCCCTCCAACGCTTCAACGCCAAGCTACTCAAGCAGCAAGGCAAGGTTACTTTCCTCACGCCCAGACATTTCCTGGACTTCGTCGCCCAGTACGTCAAGCTGTACAATGAGAAGCGTGAGGACTTGGAAGAGCAGCAGCGCCATCTCAACGTCGGTCTCGAGAAGCTCAGAGACACTGTCGACAAGGTTCGCGACCTCAGGGTCAGCCTTGCCGAGAAGAAGACTCAACTCGAGAAGAAGGATGCTGAGGCGAACGAGAAGCTGCAGCGCATGGTTGCCGACCAGAGAGAGGCCGAGCAGAGGAAGAACACTTCCTTGGAGATTCAGGTCGCTTTGGAGAAGCAAGAGGCCGAGGTTGCAACGCGCAAGAAGGTTGTCTTGGACGATCTCGCAAGAGCCGAACCCGCTGTCGAGGAGGCAAGAGCTAGTGTTAGCAACATCAAGCGTCAGCACCTTACCGAAGTTCGATCCATGGGTAACCCTCCTCAGGGTGTCAGACTCGCACTGGAGTCTGTCTGTGCCCTGCTTGGTCACAAGGTCAACGACTGGAAGATGATTCAGGGTGTTATCCGTCGCGACGATTTCATTGCCAGCATCGTCAACTTTGACAACGAGAAGAACATGACGAAGCCTCTTCGTCTCAAGATGCGCAAGGATTTCTTGTCCAACCCCGAGTTCACTTTCGACAAAGTCAACCGTGCCTCCAAGGCCTGCGGTCCCCTCGTGCAGTGGGTTGAAGCACAGGTTTCGTACTCCGACATTTTGGACCGTGTCGGCCCTCTCAGAGAAGAGGTCGATCAGCTTGAGGAGCAGGCTCTGCAAACCAAGGCAGAGGCCAAGGCTGTTGAGAACACCATCAACACCCTCGAGTCTAGCATCGCCCAGTACAAGACGGAGTACGCCGCGCTCATTAGCGAGACACAGGCCATCAAGTCAGAGATGTCCAAGGTTCAGTTCAAGGTCGACAGAAGTGTCAAGTTGCTCGACAGTCTGTCTTCGGAGAGAGTTCGTTGGGAGGAGGGAAGCAAGTCTTTCGAGACTCAAATCAGCACCCTCGTTGGCGATGTCCTTGTTGCCGCCGCCTTCTTGGCTTACAGCGGTCTCTACGACCAGACTTTCCGCAAGTCAATGATGGATGACTGGCTTCACCAGCTTCAACTCTCAGGCGTTCAGTTCAAGCCGCATAATCCGGTCACTGAGTACCTATCGACCGCTGATGAGCGCTTGACCTGGCAGGAGAACAGCTTGCCTGTGGACGATCTGTGCACGGAGAATGCCATCATTCTCAAGCGGTTCAACCGTTACCCTCTCATCATCGATCCTTCTGGCCGAGTCACCGAGTTCCTGCAGAAGGAGAGCAAGGACCGCCGCCTCACTGTCACCAGTTTCCTGGATGATTCCTTCACCAAGCAACTGGAGAGTTCGCTGCGTTTCGGCAACCCAATTCTCATTCAAGATGCTGAATACCTGGATCCCATCCTCAACCAGGTCTTGAACAAGGAGTACCAAAAGACTGGCGGACGTGTTCTTATCCAGCTTGGCAAGCAGCAGATTGATTTCTCGCCTTCGTTCAAGATCTACCTATCGACTCGCGACCCCTCCGCCACCTTCCCTCCCGACATTTGCTCTCGTACCACCTTCGTCAACTTTACCGTCACGCAGAGCTCTCTCCAGACCCAGTCACTTAACGATGTGCTCAAGTCGGAGAGACCTGATGTCGATGAGCGCCGATCTAACCTCATCAAGCTGCAGGGTGAGTTCAAGATTCATCTCAGGCAGTTGGAGAAGCGTCTTCTGCAAGCCCTCAACGAGTCTCGCGGCAACATTCTCGACGACGACAACGTCATTGAGACCTTGGAGACTCTGAAGACAGAAGCAGCAGAGATTTCCGACAAGATGAGCAATACCGAGGGTGTCATGGCCGAGGTTGAGGAAATCACTCAGCAGTACGGCATCATTGCCAGGTCCTGCAGTACTGTATTCGCCGTGCTGGAGCAGCTGCACTACCTCAACCACTTTTACCAGTTCTCGCTCCAGTACTTCCTCGACATTTTCCACTCCGTTCTTCATGGTAACAAGAACCTCGCCAACGAGACCAACCACAACATTCGGCGAGACATCATCGTCAAGGATCTTTTCGTCACCACGTTCAAGCGGACTGCGCTCGGCCTGCTTCAGAAGGACCGAATCACGCTGGCCATGCTGCTTGCCCAGGCGTCGCCTTACAAGATGGACAAGACCTTAATTGACGTCATCCTTGATGATCGCGTGGAGGGTAAGGATCTCTCAACCGACAAGGAGGCGAGAGAGGAAGCTTGTGCCCGAGCTGGCCGCATGACTGTGCTCAAGGATAAGCTAGAGCACATCACAAACGAGCAGTGGGAGAAGTTCTTCTCTGAGGAACTGGCCGAGAACTTCGTACCCAAGATCTGGGACGACAATGTCGAGCCTTTCGATCAGGCCTTGCAGTCTCTGCTTCTTGTCAAGCTCTTCCGCCTCGACAGGTTCGTGCCTGCTGCAGAGCGCTTTGCCGCCCTTGTCTTTGGTGCCGATATCTTCGATATTGTCGAAGATCTCAAGGAAACTGTCACCCAGGTACCTGCAACCCGACCTATTTCTTTGGTCTCCAGCCCTGGTTTCGACGCCAGTTACAAGGTCGACAACCTCGTTGAGAGGATGCGAGTCAAGTGCACCAACATTGCCATGGGTTCCAACGAAGGTCTGGCAACCGCCGACAAGGCCGTCAACAATGCCGCACAGCTGGGCAACTGGGTCTTGGTCAAGAACGTCCATCTTGCACCTACTTGGCTGCAGAGTCTCGAGAAGCGCATGGAATCACTCAACCCTCACTCCGAATTCCGTCTCTTCCTTTCCATGGAGTCGAGTCCCAAGATTCCCGTCAATCTGCTTCGCGCGTCGAGAGTTCTCATGTACGAGCAACCTGCTGGTGTCCGTGCCAACATGAAGGACTCCATGTCCTCTCTATCAACCAGGTCTGCCAAGGCCCCCGTCGAACGCACCAGGCTCTACCTGCTGCTCGCCTTCTTGCACGCAGTTGTTCAGGAGCGTCTTCGTTACGCACCTAATTTGGGTTGGAAGGGTTTCTGGGAGTTCAATGACAGTGACGTAAGTTTTGTTGGACACTGAATTTTCTAGGATAATGCTAACATGCCTCAGTACGAATGCTCCGCATTTATCATTGACACCTGGATCGAGAACGCTGCTGGCAACCGCACAAACATTGCCCCTCAGAGCATTCCCTGGGAGATGATCCGGTACCTCGTGACCGAAACCTACGGTGGCAAGATTGACAATGAGGGCGACTTCAAGCAGTTGAACCAGCTTGTCCACTCATTCCTGACACCGTCCGCCTACGACGTCGGACACAAGCTTGTCGAAAGCGCAGAGGGCCAGGAAACCAGTCTTGAGGTTCCATCAGGCACGTCTCTGCCGGACTTCATGGCATGGATTCACAAGTTGCCTGAGCGCGAGCCGCCTACATACCTCGGCCTGCCGGCCAACGCCGAGAAGCTGCTCCTGGTCGGTCTCGGAAAGAGTCTCATTGGCAACTTGAGGAAGGTGACGGAGTTGTTGGAGGAGGGTGAGCAGTTGATGGTTGAAGCTTAGTAAGCTTCAGCAGATCGTCGAGTGTGGACATGGTCTGGCCCCGCCTGAGACAGGGCCGTATTTCCTTTTGTAAAGACTCTAGAGCGCGCAGCGCCGTCTTTTACTTGTTTAATCGTCTAGACTGTCGGGGGACATTATCAAACTACTACTACTACTACATCATTATTGGCGTATCACCGGAATGCGGCTAAAGGTTGAATCGGGGGCACAGGATGGGTTGCGTCGTCCGTTTGTCACACTGATACCCCAAAGCTCAGATTGATTCCCCCTGTTTGCGGTCATTTTCATCGTGGGTTTAGAGGTGTTTACAAGATAGAATGGTCGCAATTTATATTGTTTGTGCAACGTTTTGTCCTAGCTTCTGTGAAGTCAAATTGGTCATTAGATCTCTTCTTGGGCATGACGGTTTAGTTGGTGATTCTTTGCGGTTTTGAAGTATGACACATGACTTCGGTGCCCAAAGTAAAGCCTCAAGGGATTTGAGGTTCGTTGCCATGGGGCTTTAGAAGTTGGAAGCTCGTTCGTTCATCCACTTGACGCCGAGAACTCGACTTTTAGCGGTAGAAGGTGGCAGTGGGCTTGGTAAAGTTCTGTTTTAGAGGATACGGAGAAAAACACACTTTGACGCTGTTACCCTCATGTTTGGTTTTACGTCCGTGCTTCAGGGAACATCGCCACATCAAACTCCAGAACTACGCTTTAGGCCAGGACGTACGAGGGAGTTGCTAAACTGCTGTGTCTCGCTCGCTATGTGCTTGAACAAAAAGAGGCTTTGAGACTTAGTTCCATTGGTTGAGGGTCTCGCTCTCCGACGCTGTCCGAAGGTAGGCACCATCATCAGGCTTTACACGGCGGAATTAGACGGATCGTCCGATGCCCGCGGAGACGAGAATAGTGGGAAAGGGAGTACAGGGCGTAGGGCTGAGCAACAAAGAATAAGGGATGGAAAGCGAAACCGAGTTCTCTCTAAACGGCCTATCAACTTTGTGGGTGATACTGGGGTGGGGGCCGAAAGGGGGTGCTGGAAAGAAAAAGTCGTAATGTTGAGAGGGGATCGTCAAATTATCATCGAGCAGACATCCACACCCGTTGGGCCAAGCTTGCTCCGCCACTCTGATCGTTGAAACATGCATACATGGGTTTTAAATGTCGTGCCTCGGCTTATCATATTTAGAGACGATCCTCGATAGTAATCACTCGCCGCCCTTTTCTGCAGACGTTGCCTTTACAGTGACCATCAGAGGCTCCCCATTGCCCCTAGCTGAGCGAACTAGTGCTTGGAACTCTCCGTCATTGACAAGGTCTTTCATCTTAATCTCCCTCGTCCTTCCTAGACTCTCCAATTCATCCAACCGGTCCAACGTTGCTTGAAGGTGCTCCTCAAAGCCCTCTTGCGCGCAGATCTCACGGAATGCATTTTGCATGGGCACCGAGTCAGCCCGGACGATTGAGTTGGAGTCAATGGAGAAGATGTTGACGTGATCGTGCCGCTGAATCAGGTCCGGCCTGGTCATGATCTGTCTCACCTCGTGGAGGGGTATCTCTGGCAGCCGGCCGTCGGTGATGCCCTCCCGGACCATGTTCTTCTCCTTCTCGACAAGAGCTTTGGCCAGCACCATCGCAGCGGCTGAAAAGTCCTGCTGGTCCTCGGCGTTGTCGTCAATATCACCACCCAGAATCCAGCACTGCCCGAGGAGCCAGCGCTTTTCCCGCTCGCAGATTAGGTCGCAGGCGTGGAGCATGTCCTCGGACCGGGCCACGTGGTCGAGGAAACCGACACGCCCACCGATTTTGTTGTAGACATGGTCTAGGATTTTCTGCGGCACAGCCTCCTTGAAGACCTTTGCTCGGAAGTCTTTGAGGGAGGCCAGGGCGGGTCCACGGGGGATGTCGTGGATGTCTGCTACGCTCAAGCGCGTTGCTTGCCACCTGAGGCGCTCTGTAATGCTGTGATCGTCGCTCGTAAGTACCACTGTCACGAGGCGGCTGGCGGCCCAGAGTTCGGCTCGCTGTTGGATAAGCTCGAGTAAGTTGCGGCCGTGGTCGTCTTCTCGCAATAAATGGACGCGGTTGATGACGAGGATGAGAGGCTTGCCGGTACGCGCCCGCCTGGTCAACGCGACTTTTTCCATTTTGTTGAACGCTCTTTCAATATCAAGAGTGGCTGTTGAGTCACGGGGGCCCTTGAAGTTGAACAAGCTTCCGACGTAGTCCTCGTGGAATTCATAGTCGAGGGCTTTGCCGAGGCGGAGGCGGAAGATTTCTGGATCACCGTGGGCTTCGAGCATGGCGATCCCGTCGCCGTGAACTCGCCTCATTGCTTTCAGTATCATGGATGTTTTTCCAGAGCCCCTTTCCCCGGTGATGAGGTGGTACCGCCCCTGGAGACTACCATCTAAGATTGCATCGACGAGAGGCTGTTCGGTTCTCGGAATCCATTCGTGGTGGCCCAGTTCATTTTCGTGTAAAGCTGCTTCCAACTGGAGTTTGGAAGGAACTGCATGTCGCGCAAGCGCGATGAGCTCAGGAGTAGAGAATCCTGCACTAAATGCGTTCTCCATCTTTTGTAGCACGAGATACTTGTAGTAGGTATGGTAGGAATATCCTGCCAAACCAAGCACAGCGATTGAGCCAAACGCAGTCGCACTTCCCTCGACAACCTTGAAGAAAGTTTCTTTCCAGCCTGAATTGGCAGATTCATCACGGTCACCTTCCTTTCGGGAGTTGTGCTGGGATGAAGATGAATCCGCGCCTGGGTGTTCCTGTTTCACGACAATGACACGAGGAGGGGGCTGGCCGTTGGGCATGCGAGCCTGCAATCTCGCAATAAGTTGAAGCCAGCTTGCAAAAGGGGATCGATCCCGGATCTTACCCTCCAATGCCTCGGGAGAGGGTAGCGTCTAGCCATGGGCGTGCGATGGCTCTCTTAGTCTTGCTGCGGGCGTCTCGCAGTTTGCGTTGTTTTCGTCGGTGTAAGTGGTGAGGTGGTGGTGGTGGTTGGTTCCCAAAGCTTTGCGATCCACCAGGGCAGTGCAACGGGCTGGCTTTAAAGACTGTACGTGCCTGTCGCGTTTGCACCCAGGGTCCGCTTTGAAGCAAGCGAGTGGCAGTACGGCGCACTATTGGGGTCGGGAGACGATGGCCAATGTCTGTACACAACGTAGCGATTGGGTGTGGAGAGGTGTGCGGTGAATGTAGCAAATGCGATACATTGATTAAGGTGTTCATCCCAGCAGTAGCAGGGGGTAAACGGGAACAAAGTCTTGTTGTGGTGCACACGTACCCTTTTCTCTATTCGGCGGCTACCCACTTGCTGATTATCTTGGCTTTTTACAATTTCTATGTACATCACGGCACACTCCGCCGTCTGGTCTTGGCAAGCCATTCCACCCACGACTGCTTGGCAAGTCCGGCCAGAGAGCCTTTTTCCTGGGGTATCTCCTGCCTCAAATTATTGCCAAGAAGACATTTGTTGATATGTAACACACCTCAGTTGCTCGACCGGAGAGATATCTCCAAGAGCCATCAGTCCATCTTTTACAGCCTCTAACGCTCCTTCGTTGCCAATTTTCCAAAATTCAACCATCTGCGAACTTTGGTCTCTATCCCTTCCCGACACAATGACGGCGATGGAGGACGAAATCACATCATTGCCCCCTACTGGTTCGACGCCTGATGGTCGAAGGACCACCATCACGACACATGCGGCCATCGAGAAGCTCGACGACGAGGACAATGCTCTTGGAAGCAAGTTCGCCTTCTCCCCATCGCAACTCCACCGGTTGATCGAGAACCGCAATCCGAGATCTCTAATAGCTTTTGGGGGCTTGCAGGGCCTTGCAGTGGGCTTGCGAACCGATGTCAACGCAGGCCTCGGAGTCGACGAAGATATCCTCGATGAACATCCCACCAGTGCAGAAACGGGTGCAAATTTCAAGAGCGCCAGTGCCCAAACGAAGATAGACCAAAAGACAACAGAAGTCCCAGGTCAAATTCCTGGCAACTTCACCGATCGCCGTGCAACATACGGCGAGAATCGTGTACCCAGGAGAAAGCCCAAGACCTTTCTGCAACTTCTTTGGATGGCCTTCAACGACAAACTCATGTTCCTGCTTACCGCCTCTGCCGTTGTCTCCCTTGCCCTAGGCATTTACCAGTCCGTCGGAAGCGACGAACAAGGAGCACGGATTGAATGGGTTGAGGGAGTGAGTATTTTGGTTGCTGTTGTGGTCATCGTGGTTGCGACTGCCGTCAACGACTATCAGAAGAACTACAAGTTTCAGAAGTTGAACCAGAAGAAGGAAGAACGCATGGTTACCGTTGTTCGATCTGGCAAACACCAGTCCATCTCCATCTTTGACGTCCTCGTCGGCGATGTATTGCACATCGAGGCCGGCGACGTTGTTCCCGCTGACGGCATTTTGATTCAAGGATTTGACATCCAATGCGACGAGTCCGCTTTGACTGGCGAGTCAGATTTGCTGGTCAAGACTCCAGCCTCCTCATCAATCGAGAACGACAACGATCCTTTCATCCTCGGCGGGACAAAAGCAACCATTGGAGTCGGAACATATCTCGTATTGGCTGTTGGTGCCGGCTCGTCGTACGGCAGAATCATGATGTCGCTCCACGACGACGTTGAAGAGACTCCTCTGCAACAGAAGCTTGGGGTATTGGCTAAGTACATTATAAGATTCGGCTTGATGGCGGGTGGTATTTTCTTTGCAATCGTGTTCGTCCGGTTCCTTGTCGATCTAAAACACATCCAAGGTGGGCCCAAAGAGAAGGGGCATGCCTTTTTGGACGTTCTGATCTTGTCCATCACGATTATCGTCATTGCAGTACCCGAGGGTCTCCCACTGACTGTCACCCTGGCTTTGGCTTTTGCTACAACAAGAATGCTTAAGGACAACAAACTCGTACGGCTCCTTCGATCTTGCGAAATCATGGGCAACGCTACAACAGTCTGTTCCGACAAGACGGGTACCCTAACCCAGAACAAGATGAGCGTTGTTGCAGGTATTCTCGGACCGGCAGCATTGTTTCGAGACGTTGGCTTCCCATACGGGCACGACCACGACATCCCTTTAACCAACGAATTCACTGCATCCCTGCCGAACACTATTCGAGAACTGATTAAGACGAGCTTTTCCCTCAACTCGACCGCGATCGAAACGACTGACTGCAACGATTTTGTTGGTTCAAGCACCGAAACTGCACTTCTCAAGTTTTCTGTTGAGCATCTTGGCATGGGAGATGTCAGTGAAGAGAGGACCAACGGAAACATTGTGCAGGTTATTCCCTTCGATGCCTCAAAGAAGTGGATGGCTGTTGTTATAAGGCTGGGCGATGGTCGCTACCGAATGCTGGTTAAGGGTGCTGCAGAAGTCATTCTGGACAGATGCGTCGACATTTTGAGCGATCCCGCCTCTGGCTCCGACGTAATAAAGATGACCCCTAACAGCATACAAAGACTGAAGGCCATCATTCTTGGCTTCGCCCAGCGGTCTCTGCGAGTTGTTTCCGTGGCATACAGGGACTTTGATCAGTGGCCCCCAGTGGCTTCAAATACAACGATCAGTCTCTCCGACTTGGTTTTCATCGGTGCTTTTGGCATCCGCGACCCCCTACGGCCTGAGGTTATTGAGGCTGTCCGACAATGCCAGTCCGCTGGTGTTTTTGTTCGAATGGTAACGGGTGATAACTTCTTCACGGGCACAGCTATCGCCGAAGAATGCGGAATTTACACGGCTGGCGGAATAGCCATGGATGGACCGACCTTCCGGAAGTTGACGTCGAGACAGCTCGATCTCGTAGCTCCACGTCTCCAAGTCCTCACTCGATCCAGCCCCGATGACAAAGTACGCCTGGTAACTCATTTGAAGAGTCTTGACGAGGTCGTGGCTGTGACCGGAGACGGCACGAACGATGCCCTCGCATTGAAGGCTGCAGATGTGGGTTTCTCCATGGGCATATCTGGAACCGAAGTCGCCAAGGAAGCATCCGCGATTGTTCTAATGGACGACAACTTTGCATCGATTGCCAAGGCAATCTCCTGGGGCAGAGCCGTCAACGATGCCGCCAAAAAGTTTCTGCAGGTTTGTGGCATAGTCTTCCTGGCGTTTTTGACGCTAACAAATCGAAACAGTTTCAGTTTACCATCAACGTTACGGCCGGCCTTCTTACTGTTATATCTGCACTCGTTGGTGGCACGGACGCATCTGTCTTCAGTGTTGTCCAATTGTTGTGGATCAACCTGATCATGGATACGTTCGCTGCGCTGGCCCTCGGTACCGACTTTCCAACTCCCGATCTGCTGAAGCGGAAGCCCGAGCCGAGAGGAGTTGCAGTCCTCAACGTTACAATGTGGAAGATGATTCTAGGGCAGTCCATCTACCAGCTTGTGGTCATCTTCACGTTCCACTACGCAGGAGAAAGCATCTTCCGATACCACACCGAGCAACAGCAGCGACAACTACAAACCATGACCTTCAACATTTATGTGTGGATGCAGTTCTTCAATCAAATCAAGTGAGTCGAGCTCAACGGAGAAACCTGGCACTGCTTGGACTAATAGCTTCGCAGCTCCCGGCGGATCGACAACCGATTCAACATCTTGGAGGGTATTCTCCAGAATCCTTGGTTTATGTTTGTGCAGGCTGTGACACTGGCTGGACAAGTCATAATCATCTTTCTGGGTGGAGAAGCATTCCAAGTTGCTCCTCTTACAGGAGCTCAGTGGGGCTGGTCTCTTATGTTTGGAGTTCTCACTATTCCTGTCGGCATGCTGATCCGTCTCATACCTGATTGGCTTCTGAACGCAGCTTGGAAGATGTTCGCTCTTCCATGGAAATCATTTACGTCACGTCGTACGGAGCCAGCGACTGCTACACGCAGTCTCGGTCCAGTGGTGGTACTCTTCAACAGATGCTTGGGCCCTCGAAAGCAAACGGAAGGAGAAGACGCTATTCAAACCACCCGACAGAGTGCTGGTGCACCCAATGAGGACCCTGGCAAGTCAGGCGACCCAGCCGAACAGCAACTGGATCTTGAAGGGATCGTTGAAGCTCTGAGGTACGGTACAGCTGAGGTCAACGCCGGAATCCAGCTGCATCCAGACACTCGGAAGGATGATCCGGTTCTTGTCGACTTGAGACAGATGGGTATTCCGCCAAGTCAGAACCCTTCTCTGTGGCAGTTCATGGGATCACAGCTTTGAATCCATCGCTGTCATGACGGTACATTCCACTTTGTTGCGAGGAATCATGTGAGGTATGGTGGTCTTCAATAATACCTGGTTGGCGTAGACACTGGGCCGTTACGCAAAGATAGCTTACTACCCATCGTCGCTAAATACAACCACAAAATCACCGGCAAGAAGTTACAATAATGCGTGACATGTCCAAGACGCCCGCGCGATGTGACCTTGTCGTCATGACCGCACGACCTGATGTTCAGCCCAAAAAGCCCTACCACCACGCAGACCCGTCCCTGAGGAGCTTGCTTAACTCACTCTTTCGGTGCAGTGGCTTTCCTCACCATCATTGTCTTCGTATGATCCGGTTCAATCATATCGCCTCTTACAATATTCTCGTAGCGATGTTGTACCCCATCTGGCATTCGGATATCGTACTCGAGTAGAACTCTCGCGAGGAGCATCTTGATCTCGGTGGCAGCAAAGAATCGTCCCGGACACGCGTGGCGACCGAAGCCAAAGGCCATGTTTTCCTTGGTCAAAGACACGAATTGATACTGTTCCTTATTGGCGTACTGCAACGGATCGCTGCGCATCTCGTCGCGGATCGATACGAAGCGGTAGGGGTCGAATAGGTTTGGGTCGGTGTAGTGAGAATCATCCTGTAGAGGACCGACCATGGGCACCGCGATGTTGGTGCCGGTGGGGAGATAAGTGCCGTCTTTGAGCGTCACTGGTTTTGTGATGGTTCGTAGGAAGCTGATTAAGCTGGCGGGATTGAATCTTTGGGACTCTCGCATGACGGAATCGAGGAGCTTCATCTGGAAGAGGGCGCTGGTTGTCCATTCGTTTTCATTCGCGGCGAGTACGGACTTGATCTCGGTTCGGAGAGCGGGAATAATGTCGGGACAGCGTGCTGCTATATCATACAAGCTTTGATACAGTTAGTCTCATGATATATCGACTGTTTGGTGGACGAGAACGCCTTACGTATGAGTGGCTGCCATTGTCGTGGTATGGATGGCGACGACGCTCAAGCTAAGCTGCGTCTCGGCGAGTTGCTCATTGCTGTCCATGCTAAACTTGCTAGATTTGGCGATGAACCATTGCAGCATGTCCTCTGGTGCCTCGGTACCTTCGGTGTTCAACCTCTTACGTTCTTCAATGACTGGAACCAGGACTTGAGCTGCACGGCGTCTGTGCTCGGCCAGCTTCTTGATCTCGGGGATATAATGCTTGCCGATGAAGCGCAAAAACTTTGGCCATCTCTTGACCTTGGCTGCGGTCGTGAAGAGGTCGATGACAAACATGGTACTGGCCTCTAGGTACTCCTTCTTGTGGCAAAGCTCGGGGCCGATGAAGATGCGACCAGAGATGATGGCTACCATGTTCAGCAGTTTGTCGTACAGCACCACTTCCGTCCATTCGGTGCAAGAACCGAGCGAGTCCAAGACCGTACGTTGGATGTGACCTGATAGTGTGACGGCGACTTTGGCCAGACTTGGAGTGAGGTTCGACTTGATGACGTTGAGTAAAAGGGGGTTGATTGGGTGATAGTCTGTCCATCTCGTTTCGCAAAGCTGCAGAATAATTAGCATCAACCGTGCAACCGTGGACTCGGGCGGCTCTACTAACAGCCTCCAAGAGAGGAACGTTGTTGACGGTGTCGTCGGGCATTTTTCGGAGATCGTCGCAATGGTGAAGCGGGATCATGACGATGTCGCCTGTAATGGTGTCAGCTAGTGTTGGCCGTCGGGAAGTTGCTTGCTTCTTACCATCAGCACCTGTAATACGCCAGATTGACGACTTGAACTTCAGAGATTGAGGTTAGTCCAATGATCTCTGAAGACTCTTACATGGATAGAAACCTTCTGATAGCCTTCTTCATAAAGTTTGGTGGCCATCGCAAAGTACATCTTGCGTCGCTTTTCATAACCGCCAGCTTCCTTTCCCACTAGCGGAAAACTCGACAGACTGCTACTTGTTGAAGACAGAAACGCCAAGGTGATGGTAAGGAGAAAAGTCGCGAGCAGAGTTCCGACGACAGCGTTCACGGGCAACGCGGCGTCGGACGAACTCATGGTTGATTATCGGAGGATCTATCCTCTAAAACCTTTGAAGTGAAGATTGGATGCAAGAAGTGCAAAGATTGTGGGCAGCGTCTGATGCTTGGAACATGTGGCTTTGAGCTTCGAAGGGAACAACATATGTATTGCGAGCTATCTGATCGATGCCGCTGATTCAGCGGACCATTTCCCACTTGCCAGGATACTTCAGTCACCATAGCTGATAAATGGGCTGGTAAATCGGAAAATGGTGTCCGTGAAGTTATTGAAAGGCCCGGTGCACGAGATGCAAAGCCACGTCCTCGCCAACCCCGGAGATCTGAGGGGTGAGCTTCGGCGAACGGGAATTGATCAAGATCCGATTGGCGAATTCCCTGATCGATGAACATCTCAAAATTCGATTCTTTTAGTCACGTCACCAAGTTCTTTTGGGTCGCGTCGTGCGAATCCTTGGCCCGAACATCACTAAGATGCACGATCCCACCGGCAAACCGGTGCGGCCACGGAGCTAGATCGGCGGCCGTCATGAATGTCACCCGAATCTCCCAGGAACTGGTGTGTGCGTCGAGTGCCAAGTATTGGACGATTTTTGACTGTCTGTCGTATCCGGGTCCTGCGTCAGGGATTGAACCCCAGATCTGCAAAACTCTTATCCGCTCGTCGCTCGGCTCCGGACGGACTACTTTTAAGACCGTACCAGAACATACGTTGCAGACATATGAAGATCTGATAACTAGAATAAGTACTACCATGCGCTCTTTCTCTCCGAACATTGCGGGATATCATCGGTATCCCGCCGGCCGAAAATGACGGAGGTATGTTTCAGGACCACTAAAAACCTACTAGGTACATAGACTGGGAGATGTTCCTTCTCTGGGAGCAAATTTACTACGTAGTCTTTACAGCCTTCAACTTAACCAGACATGATTTGGGCTTCGTGAACAATCCCTCCACCAGACCATCATCTTCCATCTCGGCGGGCAACCTGCCAAAGTCCAAGTTCCAAACCAATAAAGTTATAATCAACTTCAACTCAAGATAGGCCAATCTCTTCCCCCAGCAACCCCTTGGACCAAGGCTGAAACTCATGAATGGACCAGCTTGACCATTGAATTTGACTTCACCATTCTCGCCAGGCTGTAACCATCGTTCTGGGAGAAATGACTCCGCAGGAAAGCGGCTCCGGCCCCAGTCTTCCACGCCTTCGTTGTTGAGCTTCTGTGAAGTCTCACTTCGTTTCTTTTCCTCGACGACTGCCCCTGCTTCTGCGATTGTAGGTCCAGTCAACAGGAACATTATCGGGGTTCCCTTAGGAACGTGGTAACCGACAATATCCATATCTCGAAGCGTATCTTTCATGATAGCTCCAGCAGGACTGCTCAGGCGGAGAGTCTCTTCGATGAACGCGTCCAGGTACGGGACGTGAGTTTTGACGATTTCGTCGATGGTCGGCTCACGTTTCTCGGCTACCGCTTCGAGGTAGGCAGCCCGGAGATTCTCGCGCAACTTGGACTGGACGTCCTGGTTTGATCCGAGGTACTTGACCGTGAAACATAGCGTGCTATGAGTCGAGTCTTGCCCGCCGACTAGGTATCCCCAAAGCATGTCGCTCATCCGGAGCGAGTCGAAAGCAGGCTTTCGCCCTGCGTTCTCCGCAGCCAACTTCTCGCGAGAAACGACGTAGTCTACAGCCGAGGCGAAGTTCTCTTCTCCATCGCTTCGTGAGAGCTTCTCTACTGAACGGTCAATATGCGACTGAAGAATGGACCTCTTCAAGCGGAAGGCCCGTTGTATAGTTGGTCGCAGGTTGTCGAAAATGAAGAAGATGCTCGGTATCATTGCTCGGAAGGCACCCGTGACTCTCTTGTTCAGGGTATCAAGAGCGAATAGAAGTTCTGGCCGTTCAACAGGGAGAAACGTGGCGACTTTGAGGGGTTCTTTCTTAACCCTCTCATCAGAACCAGCTTCTCTGGGTATCTCAAGAGATTGACCCCGTTTCATAGATCGCAGCCGTTCCGCGATATAGCTGTCTTCCACTGGTACACCAAAGGCGGCAGTGTTCATGATGTCGTAAGTAAAGGCCTCCAAATCTTCGTCTGCCTCAAAAGGCAAGCCGTCAGTAGCATCAGCTTTGCTTTTCCACAGTTCGATGAATTTCCGGACCGTCTTATACGAAGCCGGCGCTGATACCTATAGGTATGTCAGAACTGCTTCATGGAACGTGATTAAGACCCAAAAGACCAGGATGGCCTACCCCGTGTAAGAAGCTCGGCGTCATCAAATCTTTGGTAAGGAACTTGGCATCTTTGAAAGACGGATGTGCATCTTCCATCGCGATGAAATGCTCTGGTATGACACCCTGCCAAATCATGTTGTTCGTGTACCCCCGACTGAGATCCTTGCTCCTCTTCGAGAGCAGGTCCCGGGCTTCTCGGTAATCGGCAATCACGACATGCGTCCTGTCGAAGGGACCAGGAAAGAATTGTGCGATTGGCGTCTTGGTTTTTGAAAGCAAATCAGTGAAGAACTTGAGCCAGAACCCGCCCGCATTATCAATCTCAATGAAATAGGGAGCATCGCCGAGGATTCGATTCGTGGAGTCTTGATGGCATGGCAGACCGGGTATCGGTTTGGGCAAGAGTCGAAGATAGATGATGCGAATGAACACAGCGACCGCTGCTAGGACCGCTGCGACTGTGGCGAATCCTGCCATCTCCTCGACGATTCGCTTTTGTCGATGTGTAGCCGCGGGCAAGGTCTTGCTGGACAGGGTTTGAATCTACAGATCACTAGAGAAGGGCACTTTTAAACATGTTGGATTTCACGAGTGACGGATGAATGACCGCCAGGAGGATATCTGACAGCATTCGGATGAACTTTCGTGCCGGTAAGACTCGCCTACGTATTCGTATGAAGGTTGGTCTTTGGTGAGCACTAACAATGCACAGGAGAGGCACAGCGCGTGCCGCGGCACCCGATTCGGTCTCGGGGCGTGCCGGATCCACTTACGGTTTCATCCGCTCCTGTCGACGGCCGGGAAGGGAAACAGAATGTCAGAAAATCGAAAGTCCCATTCCAAAGTCCCTTTGATGCTTAGCCAAGTTCTGCCAGTGAGACTGCCGATGTAATGTTCTGTGGTTTATCATCCGATAGTCATGTGATAGTCCATAAACAGAATGCAAACAAAATGAAGTCGTTCGATGCACGAGTAAACTCACAACAGCGACGACAGCAACAGATCGAATGGCCTAGCGACGTCCATTTGGTCCGAATCAGTTTGAAATGCGGGAGTACTGTCGTGAATACTTAGAATAATAATATTCGATGAGGCTCAAGCCATTGATTAAGACCCAGTAAAAGCCCCCTGGAAATGGTTCCTTAGCAATGAGGGATGTCAATGGATTCGAAGTTGATAAGTGAATCGAATATTGAGTGTCTGGTAGCTTTGATGCCATGGTGCGCACTCATCTTATTCTAGCTGTCACTCGCACGAGAGTCAGCTACTATTAAAACCAGAGAAAACTTATCAGACCTCACCCTAGCAGGATATTGTTGGGACATGGACGATGATTCTCGAGATGGCACCTATTTGAATCTTAGCCTAACGATGGACGACGTTGTGGATCGAGTACAGCAAGCTGCCTTATTGAGTCTATTGCTAATGCCAAACTACAGTGCTGCACATCCAAGTCTATACCGAGAGCCAGCTTCTAAAAGATAGACCATAATCATCGGATGTTGTCTTAAGACTCATTTCAGGATCAGCGCCCCCTGCAAGGCAATCAATCAAGTTTGAGGCCCAAACTTGACTTGATTGCCACATCGCGATGGCTTCGTAATTGATTGATTGATTGATTGAACTTGACAAGTTTACTTGCCTTGCGGGGGGCGCTGTTCAGGATGGCCAGAAAAGGAGTCTCAAAGACTTTGCAATAACAGAAGTGGGGCAACATATCAACAATATGGAAATAGGGGGCGGCACGACGGAAATGAAGTATACGTGGCGGAGCACAAACAGCTGTTTGGACAAACAAGAGCAGTGATTTGGTTAATTGCCCCGACACTACACTTGACCAGACGGTTGCCGAACTCCGTCTTGCAGCATCAGTCTAAGTCCAGAACAGC
This sequence comes from Colletotrichum siamense, assembly GCF_013390195.1. NCBI lineage: Eukaryota > Fungi > Ascomycota > Sordariomycetes > Glomerellales > Glomerellaceae > Colletotrichum > Colletotrichum siamense. The sequence continues at coordinate 2,298,264 of NW_023501016.1, read as the reverse complement.
GTAACGATGTCTCCGACAGTAGGGATCTGTATGACGAGGAAGGAAAGTTTACGGAGACAAGTGTGAGATGGGAACAGGTAAGTGACCGGATGAACGACCACAAGCATCGGCTCCGAGTGGTGGTGCGGACATTTCTCTACGACACGTGGGACCTGGGCAACATGGTCAAGCTTTATTGGTGAACCTTAGGGTCGCACTAGAGATCTCATGATGTAGAGCGGGCTTCAGATCTCAAATGATTCCAGAAAGCCGGTTCGCATTTATAATAGAAGGAGAGAATGTTGAGAATGACGGCAAGCATGGGAGCTAATGAAAGCCGGCGGTATTTTATGAATGGTTATGCACCGGAAGAGCCAAGTTCCATTGCCAACATTAGTGAGAAAACTGGGGAATGTGTCGAATAATGCACTGGATAAGCACATTATGCACGATAATCGGGAGTTATCCTTCCGGACCACCTAGAAGGGCGCTAGGGTCCGGACTTAAGACCGGCGGAGGTGAATCATTGTCTGCCGGGCTCCACCAACACCACCTTGACCGGCAACAAATGACAAAAACAGAGTCAGCGGAATGGTGTCGTCACCTAAGGCGCTGCAGATGGGGGATCTAAAACCTGCATCAGGTAATAACTCAGGCGAGTGCTAGGTATGCACGATCCGAGGGCACCACGCCCGGATTTAAGACCGATCTTGTCCGCTCCCTTCCGTGCAGGCGACTTAGATATGATTTCGCTAGAGTAATTATGAAGAGGCTATGAGCAAGTCTCGTGCTACATGACGCTCTGCTCAATGCGGGATTCCGGCGCTCTTTCCCATCCGTATGCCGATTTACATGCAGTCGCCGTATCGGGCTGCTCCCCCTGGTCATAACGTTGGACCCTTCAAGTACAGCATCCCTCCCATGAATGCAAGCATCTGCAAGATTTTCTGAGCAACATCTTACCTCTTCCGCCACTCCTTGGCAACATCACGACTCGAGCCTGCAGCTGCCTGCCCCGCGCATCTGCTCCCCAATCTGACCGACGACTCGAGAACAACCCCAGTATGAAGGATAAAGATGGCGGCGAGGTCGTTGCCCCGACAAGAATTCCCTATTGGCGCTTGGTTGCCGACCAAGCTGGAATCACACCAGAGGTCCTCAACCACAAGTATGCCGGCTCTGGCACCGAACAAGACCCATACCTGGTCCAATGGATCCCCAACGACCCTCGAAACCCCATGGGCTGGAGCAAACCAAAGAAGTGGTTCATCACAATGATGGTATCTCTTACAACACTGGCAGTGGCGCTGCTTTCCTCGGCATATACTGGAGGCATCCGCGAGATTATTGAGGAGTTCGGAATTTCGCAAATCGTCGCTACCCTTGGCGTCTCACTCTTCGTGCTCGGTTTTGCTATCGGTCCCTTGATGTGGGCCCCGTTGAGTGAACTCTTCGGCAGACAATATCTTTTCTTCGGCACGTATATGGTGTTGACAGCGTTCAACGCTGGTTGTGCTGGAGCGGACAGTGCTAGGACTTTGATCATTCTGCGCTTCTTCGCCGGTGCTTTCGGCTCATCACCTCTCGCGAACTCGGGCGGCGTCATTGCAGACATGTTTCCGGCAGCCGAGAGAGGTCTGGCGATGGCGCTCTTTGCAGCCGCACCCTTCCTCGGTCCCGTCATCGGTCCTATTGCAGGTGGTTTTCTCGGAGCTGCCGCTGGCTGGCGCTGGGTTCTCGGGTTCTTGGCGGCCTTCTCTGGGACTCTTTGGCTTGTAGGGACTGCTCTTGTGCCTGAGACGTATGCTCCGTACTTGCTTCGACAAAGGGCGGCGAAACTGTCCAAGATGACAGGAAAGTGTTACATGAGCAAGATGGAGCACGATCAGGGCAAAGTCAAGCTTGCAGAGTCTTTCAGAAACGCGTTGCTGCGTCCTTGGATTTTGCTGTTCCGGGAGCCTATTGTCTTCCTTCTCAGTCTTTACATGGCCATCATCTACGGAACACTCTACATGCTTTTCGCCGCCTTCCCTATTGTATACCAACAAGAACGGGGTTGGTCTCAAGGAATCGGCGGCTTAGCATTTTTAGGCGTAATGGTGGGTATGATTTTCGCCATCATCTATACTATCCCGGCAAATGGTCGCTACAACCGAGTTCAAGAAGAGAACAACGGCTATGCGCCACCGGAAGCCCGACTTCCACCAGCGATGGTCGGATGCGTTGCTGTCCCTATTGGTCTATTCTGGTTTGCTTGGACAAACCAAACCTCGATTCACTGGGCCGTTAGCATCGCAGCCGGCATTCCGTTTGGGTTCGGAATGGTTCTACTCTTCTTGAGTATCATGAACTACCTCATCGACGCCTACACGATCTTTGCGGCGTCCGTTCTTGCCGCCAACTCAGTCATTCGTAGCTGTTTTGGCGCTGCGTTTCCTCTCTTCACGTCATACATGTACGCGGACCTTGGTACCAACTGGGCGTCCTCGATCCCAGCTTTCCTGGCACTTGCGTGTGTCCCATTTCCATTCCTATTTTACAAGTATGGAGCCGCGATTAGATCTCGCTGCAAGTTTGCTGCAGAGTCCGAGGCTTTCATGGCGCGGCTTCGCCAAGAAGACTCATCTGGCTCAGAGGAAAAAGAACCCGAGCAAACGAGTTCGGCGGAGGCTGCGGTTGACACCGAAGAGACATCGGATGGGCCCACATACGCAGCTTTGAACACACATCGGCCTCGGACTATGAGTGGTGGCACAGCCGTGTCTTCCCGCCGCAAGTCTTATGATGGCAATCCATATGACATTGACAGAGTCAACACCCGACAGTCATTTGGGCGGTGAGAAACTACGTTACAAAATTGAACATTTATGGTTTAGAAAATCAATAATTTAAATAGATATGAACAGTCTATGAAGCGAAGTGTCCTCAGTCGCAACTCTCTGTTGTTGAACGAGATTGGCTCCCCATAAAACTAAGCGGGACAGTACAGAGCCCCAGAGCAGCAGGATACAGCAGCATCTCTGCCCGAGTTGGGGGTGCACTTAAAAACCCTGGGTTAGCATCCAATTTGGACTCATATTTTGTAGAGTACTAAAAGTCGACCGATATCATACCTTCGTTTTGCAGTCCGCCCACGGATCAGCATAGTTGATTCGGCACTAAAAGTAAAATCGTCAGCATTTCTGTAGTATCAGAGTAGTGAAACGCCCAATGTAATACTCACATCCTCGAAGTTGCAATCTGCGGGGGGTCCCGTGCAAAATTGAGCTGTAGCGCCTTGCAGGATGACGGCTGCGGCGAGGAAGAAGGTTGTCGATGTGAAATGCATGGTGCTAAGCTTATTTCGAAGAATAATTGATCTAGATCGGAAGTGACGAATGGGGTTGGAATGGCTGAACTTGCACAAGTCCCTTCTTTACCGCGCATCCCACCGGCATGTAGGGTTTATATATTCAGTTCTGGGCAAGAAATACACGAATAGTTGCTCTGTCTAAGGATTTAAAGTTCATACGAGAGTGGGCTCAATCAACCCAATGCCGGGTGAGTGTTAACTAGTTGCAGATAAATGACACAACGGAATGTTCCTAAGGCGATCGTCTCATTCTCAGCCAGGGCCATATGCAGTTGGCGTTCATCCGACACTGTCGGACAGTCAAGTAACCGAGTCAGCTTTCAGACAGAGGGTTCCAGGCACACAGGCAGGGTTACGTCGAACATACTCATGCTCAGGGTTCTGAAGCAGCACATGCATGTCGGCGCTTTTTTCAGCTAGAGCATGCTTTTTCACTGCTTTTTTTAGCAAAAATAAACAAATTTTAAATATAGCAGTAATCTCCACCTAAAAATTAATTAATTAGCTTAGTAGGAATATCTAAATCTACTAGGATTACTTTATTAGCTATCCTAGCTAAGATCTAATACTCTAAGTTGACTAACTCCTCCTCTATTAATAACTCCTATATATACTATAATAAGAGCTATAAGTAGCCTCCTCTTTAAAGTTATAATCTCTTTAGAACTTAAATATTTATATATATAAAAGTTAGCTAGTTACTAATATCTAAATATAATCTATTATAAGTTTAGTTATATATATAATTAAGTATAGAGAAGCTTCTCTTAAATAGTATAAATATAATAATATAGCTAAATACTTACTAAACTAAAAGTATTAGTTCTAACTTTATAATCTCTACTTAGCTTTAAGCTATAAATAACCTTATTACTAAGTTAAAAAATATTAAAATAAGGCTAAAAAGAGGGCTATAATAAGCTTATAAGTTAATAATTTTAATCTACTAAGCACTATATATAGTAGTAATAGTAGTATATTTCTTAAGCTAACTAAAGATCTCCTTCTACTTATTATTACTAAATTTATATATATTATAAAATAAGAAAATAGTAGCAATAAAGTTAATAAAATATAGCTACTTTTAGTAATATATATAATATTTCTCCTAAATAGCTAGCTACTTAATCTACTACTTACTTATAGCTTAGAAGGTTTACTAAATAGTAGTAATAGAGTACTAATAGCTAACTATATAACTTAAGTTAGATTAATTAGCTTCTAAAATCTTAATAGCTTTACTAATAAACTTAAGAAGTATTTAAAAGTAGTTTATTTATATCTAAAAGAACTTATTAATAATAATACTAATAACTACTATAATAAGTATAAAGTTATTATTTTAGTTTATATTAAAGCGTTATTTAAATATATCTTTAAAAGTAATATAAGCTAATAAAGCTACTTTAGATTAGTTAACTAATTAGAGGTATTACTTTATACTACCTTACTATATAAAACTTAATATTAATAGAGATCTCTCCTCACTATAAAGTTAACACTATATCTCTTATAAGTAAGCTAATTAGAGCTTTAAGTTTTAGAAGAAAGTAATAATTATAATAGCTTTATTAATAGTAGAGTAAAACTTTAGTAAATAATAGATATTACTAATAAAAAAGTTAAGTTTATAAGAATTATAGAGGGTAGGTAAGTAGTAAGTAAAGCTTTCTTACTTTAAGAAGTAAATATAGAAAAGTTTTATAGTTAAATTAATATTTATAATTATCCTATTAATATATTAGAGGTTAGTAATACTATTAATAATAGTAATTTCTTTAAAAATAAATAAAAACTTAATAACTAAAGTAGTAGTATTATAAGAGTAATCTTTTATAGCCTAAATATACTAATAAAAAGCAAAGCTATTAGGTATAATAACTAAGATATTAATAATATAGCGCTTAGTAGTATTATTAGAGATATTAAAAGTAATATTAATATAAGGTAAGTTATTAATAATAGCTTTAACTTTAGCATATAATTTGCTATAAATCTTAAATAAGTAGACCTAATAAAAAGTATATAACTTAGAAAGCTACTAATTACGCTTAATTAAGTAAAAAAGATTAAAGGTCTAATAGTCTTTATATATAATTAAGTAACACCTATTAGTAAATATAATAAGAGCTACTTTATAGTTAACCTCCTTAATAAAGCTTAAGAACCCCTCTAAAGTTATTATAGTAACTATAATATAGAAAGGTAGCACTAAACGCACCTAAGTATATAGGTATTAAGAGCACTTAAAGAGATATTCTCTCTAATATGTTATACTAATAATAATAACCTAATTATAGTGAATATACTACTCTTTAGTATATTTAGTATTAGGGAATCTAAGGTTAATATAATTATAAAAGTACTACTTAATATAGTATATTTTAATTATAGGGGGTATTATTACGCGCAGTAGCAATAATTTTAGTATTAGTAGTATATAGAGGGAAAAAAACGCTAAAAAAGCATACTAACTAGGAATTCAGGGGTCGAAAACGCCAAACGCTAGCCTAATCAGATAAAGCAGCCCAGATTAATACGTTATTCCAGGGGTAGAGTTAAATTCAGCTGCTTTTATTAGCCAAAGCAAAAAGCATGCTTTTTTTAAAAAAAGCTGATTTTTAGGAACACTGCTCGTGCTACGTCGGCTTGTCCCAAAAGATGGGACGATCCTGTCTTTGTGGCCTTTTTATAGGGCTGAGGCGCAGGACTTGTAGTGCGTGAAGGGAGCAAGGGTTGGTCGTTTTTGCCATGAGACTGCTTTAAATTACTCTGTTCCGGGCTATCCGTGTTGAATAGTTACACATGTCATGGAGGATGGACATTGAGTCAAGAACATAGCACTGACCAACGTCCCCACCAAGGTTCGTCCCCGGCAAGGCGGCCATTGGCACAACATTAATCAACCTTGAAAGGGCCTATGGAGCAAAACCGATCAACTGAGGGAAGCTCGGTCCAGCCAATATATACGCGAAATTGGTAAATGGAGAGTCTCGGTCTCGGAGTCTAACAAAAAGTGCGACCAAAGACTCAAGAGCAGTCTCAACCTCATTACACTTTATGAGAGTAGTCTGTTCATGTGCCCAGAGCACGTGGCAGAGGAACACGATCTCGAGCTTCTTATTATTTGCCTACTAAATGGAGGGTTGGCAGGTCCGAATACTAACCTTGTCTTAAATAATGGATGCAGGTACATTTATGGCGAGTTCAACATTAGGTACGCAACTGACCTGCTCACAATCTTACGCAAAGCCAATTCAGGATCTGTTTTCTACAGGTACTCTGATTACAAGACAAGCAAATAGCGGGGAGACGAAACATCACACCGGTTTCAAGCGAATCGGCTCTCAACCAACGTAATAATCTTTCTGATATTGTAGGCAAAGATGGGAGAATTGCCCACCGATGGAGAACTTTTGCCGCTTGAGAAAATCTCCCATGCAAAGCAACATAGAAGTTGGCCGTGCACGTTTCCCATTGGGATATTTTTGTCGTCAACGCCGGCGTCGCTCAGTCCGTTTCCCAGGCAGGGAACACGTTGCTGTTCCCCAACTTCCCATCGGGGACCGCGCACTGCGCTCAACGTCTGACAGGACTACCCTTTGTCACTTAATAAGGAGAAAGAACGGTTTCCCGAATCCCACGGGCTTGCCGGTACCACTTGGTGGCATAAACACCAACATGCTGACTCGTGAATGTCGTGAATGTGGATCTCCCGTCCGGGTCCATCTATCGAAGATCATCACCATCTCGCCATTGAACGGCAGCCTCGGGATCTCAATACTCTAAATGGTTTTGGTCAACTATTCGTCTATCATATCAATAGACTGCACGTGTGGTGGACTGTTTTGCTGAAGCGCGTCGAAATTCTGCCCGGCAATTTCGTGGCATTACTGCGAATAGAACTACGCGCGGTATGTGGATGATGATTGACGTGGAGAAAGACGTCGACGCGTCCCGAAGACCACTAGATCGTGATGTCTCTCATGGCGACGATGGCGACGAGAGGAAATGTTTTGACCGCGAGTGACCCATATCTCGGCAGCCCATCCCGCGCTACACAACACCATCAAAGCTAGATATATAGTGCCATAAAGCACCATTTCCCAAATTGTGGGAACATCAATAACTCGAATCTTATAAGAGGGTCTTCCGTTTCTGATCCCGTTTTCTTTATCTTCAGCCCCAATCACTCATCAACGGCGTCAGAAAACAACTTCACTGACATCCAATATCAACATTAATCGTCACGATGCAAATCAACGCTGCCGCCTTTTTTGCCCTTTTGCTGGCTGCGCCGCCGGTCCTTGCCCGCACCTGCCCTGCCAGCGCGATTCAATGCTACTGTACGTTAACCTCCCGGCTGACATCCGAAGTCTCTGCTAACTTTCGAAAGATCCTAATGGGCGCTGTGCAAAGTGGTGCCCGCAATTAGGCTGTGGATGCGCCGACAACAAGAACAGCCTGGGTGGTGGTCTCGTGCGCTCGAAGTGCATTACCGAGTTCCAGTGGTTGGGACGTCACAAGTGCTGATTCGAAAGCTTCACTACGAACAGGCGACTGGGTGTTACAGACATGCAGTGAGATGTCCACGAAGACATACGTCGCATTATTGCACAGTAATCATGTTGTCAGAGCAATATAACGGCATGGCAAGGAATGGGGTTCGGATTTCAAAGGAATAATTCAGTCATCACTTGGGGCACTTAGACTTAGACATTGCGCACATCAGCGAGCATCTTAGGGTTAATGTTTATGTTAAGGATTTATTTCAATAAAAGTTTAATAGCTCAGTTGATTGCCTCAGTTCGATGTGCGTATCACCAGGACCTCAGCTGGACGCTCTGGATGAGTGCCAAACAGATGTGCAGGCAGAGGGAGCACTGAGGTTATCGGGATGATGCATTCAGGCGACTTCAATCAGTCCATTTGTATTGAGTATTTACTTCAAACCACAAGCAGACTAATGCGAACAAACTCCCCTTAAGAACGAGAATTCACACCAAATGCCTGGCCCCTCAAGTCGACTTTGAGGACAAGGTAACGGTAACCTTATCTTCGACTAGAGGAACTCTCCATCCGCCGCGGGCCGTCTCGACCTGATCACCAGTGACTTCCCAAGGCGATTGCATTGACTCCGTCCACACAGTTGCATTCCTGGCCTTCGGGACGCCCGCAAGCTGCGACAAGGTCATGGAGATGATCCTGGCTTCGACGTCATAAGAAAATTGCTCAATGACGCCCACATCCACAGTGATCATGACTGCCAGAGGACCGATGAATATCCTCTTTCTGACAGGATCACGCGGAACAACCGTCACCTTATTGCCATCGGTGGAAATTTCCCCGCCGTAGGCCACAAGGCCGATTTGCTCATCCTCAGCTACGTATGTTCCCGTGTTCAAGACCATGCCGAGAAAGCCCGGGCCGTAGTCGCCGGTAAAGCCATCCCACTTCAAGGTCTCGGGGAACGAATGAAACCCAGCGCTCGGGCAACCGGCCTCGTTGATGTTCGAAAGTGGTGCAAAGCTTCCCCCGTGACCGGTACGCAGGAGATAAGAGTCGGAGGGATCATCGCGGAAAGCCGAGAGTAGGACTTGGGAGTTCAGAGCGGATCCGTAGTGGTGAATCTGGCGCTCAAGTCGTCGTAGCTTTCCAGCGAGACTGGCGTATATTCGTTAGAATGTCTCGTTTCTTAAACGTTCAAATGGACCGATGTGAGGTTGGCATTACTTACTCAAAGTCCCAGTATCGATGCGAATTGCCGTTCCAGCCCCAGTGCGGCACATTAGGCGTGAAACCAAGTACGGTATCAACTGCTCGTTTAGCCAAGTCCGTGAAGCCGAAGTGCCTGAGAAACAACGGTGAGTCGGTGGGATTCCTCGGGGATTATCATCGCACTCACCTAGCCCAATAGTAGACGCCTTCCTGCCCAGTAGAGTCCCATGCCATCTCACTCCCAAAAGGGGCATCGATGGAATTCCAGTGTTCGGCGCGAGACTTCATAAGTGTCGCAAGAGTGGCGGCCTCATTTTCGAACCCTTCACGCACGAGATCAGTCATGATCATACCCCAAACAGTTTCGCCCATAAGTCCCATCTCCACCCAAGCAACACCACCACCCGAGATGCGGAGAGCCGTTCGGTAGGCCTTGTCAAGATACCAGCTCCAGTCCTGACTGACAAGCTCTGGGTAGGCTCTGCCGACTCTATAGAGAGACCAGTATGCTGCAGAGGGATGGACGTAGTTGTAGCCTCTGTCGGTGGCAAGCGCCCGGTCTTTGTTCCAAGACATCCAAGAGCTCCAGTCAAAGTTCTCGTACACAAATCCGGGCACCTCAGCTGGCTCGTAGAAGAAGAGGGAGTTCCGTACGGCGTAATCTTCTTGTTGGATGTTACCCCAAACCACCTTGTTCACAAAGGTGTCGAGTTTTGCAACTTCGTCCGCATCGGGATGCACAGCTTGCTTGACGACAGCCGCAATATAAGCTCCAGCTCCACCCTCGTCACTCAGTCCGGCTACCCAGGTCCTAAGATCTTGCGTCACTACCGAATCGCTCTCGCAATCGTAGGTCATGACAGACGGTGCACGACCAAAAGGATCGGACTCATTCGTAAAGTATGCTTCCGTCGTGAGAAAATGGCCCATGTCCTGAAGAGCTTCGGTGGCAGGTTTGGTGATATAATAGTGAATTGTCTGAATCTTCCCATCGTCATACGTAATAGTGAGCCTCGCTCTTCCGAAAGCGTGATCTGTAGGTGTGACCGAATAAGCAGAATCGCCGGTCTGGTCCACGGAGAGCGATCCCTGGGGGTCAATGGTGATGTTAGTCACGGGAGCATTGGACTGCAGGAACAGCTTCCCCGGCAGATCTCGTGGAAGAATATAGCCTGGGATGCTGAGCGCGGTCGGCTGGCCAACTTTTCGGACCGCCTTGTCATATCCTCGGACGCCCTCAGGGGCGATTGTGAATCTCACTCCAAATTGAAGGTTTGATCCAGGCTCCAGTTTCCGGGAAGAAGGAGGATTCCAAGCGTGTGCCCCCTGGACGGCCCATTCGTTCTCCGCCCATGCCTTTGTCAGCACTTGCCATTCGTAGAAACCCTCGAACGTCTGGCTTGAATAGGAAGATCCTTCGTAGCCCAATTCCCATAGGTTTCGGTAGGCTTCCAGGGGTGATTTGGTTCCTTGGAGGGCCGTGACAACGAGTGCGGGTCCTGTGCCTTTGATAGGGGTAACACGAATCTGACCAGCGTCCATGCCGATATACGGTTCGGAAAGAGAACAGGCCGCTGTTGCGTCTGCCGGGTGGTGGTGTGTAAAAATGCTGTTGAACTCAGCGGGAAAGCCAAGACTACCGATCTCAATGCTGGAGTTCCCAGTGTTGCTGAAGATGAAGCGCAGGGCGAGATCGCCGTCGACATTTAGCCATTCTCGAGTCACATTGAGCGGCCCGGAGGGAAGCGTAGAGGAAAGGTCTGCGGCCGCAAGAACCCCATCATTTGGGGATAGAGTAACGACAGGCTTGCGGGTCTGGGCAGAATTTCCGTCGATCCAGCTGTTGTCGCCTTCAGTTCGATATCTGTAGGTAACATCTCCCCAGTGGTATTGTCCGTTACGAGAACGGTTTCCTAAGATGTCGAAAGGGAGGAAGTCGAAATCATCCCCATTGGGTTTCAGAGACGCTAAGATTTGAGCGTCTCGCACAATTCGAGCCTTGAAGTTGGATGTCTCGATATCCACGAAACCATTGTTGGTGCCGAGGTCATCCTGTCCAAGAATGGTACCGATGAAAGTGCTTAGCGGAAGCCATAAGGATAGGTGCAAAATTGGAATCCTCATGGTTGCGGTAACGATGATTGGGATTGGCTCGAAGGTGAACGCTTGTCGTTGTGCAAAGAGTGTTTAAGATTGGGTCTGTCAAGAGGGAACAGGGTCAACTTATATTCGTGTGACCACACGGAACTCCCATAATGATTAACATAGACTGGGCTACCGAGAGATGTGGTCGCTTAAAGCAACAGATGGTTGGCGCGGATGCACCGTTCATGAGTATTTGCATAATTGCCGAGTTCGTGGTTCATCGCCATTAAGAAACTGTGGCAGCTCGCCGTCAATACGGCTCGAACAACTGGCGAATGAATGTTAACCATTTCGTTTCGGTACAATTGATGGCATATCTCGAGACGCATGTAGTTTAGGTGTCGCAATCAAAGCGTCACTCAATGTGTAAATCTTTGATAGTGCCTGCATACGGTTGTGAACCGCATGGTGCCTATTGGAACGCTTCTGGGTGTGGCCAATTTCAAAAGGAATTGTGGTACGATTTTCGATTTAGGATATGATCGCAACACTTGAACTAGAAACTTACTTCGCAAAGACAGAACCGCTGACTGCTTATTGGACCTTCTCGGCTGTCTATGCCTAGGACATTGTCGTCTATGTCGCCTCGGCAAGGTTCATGTGGGAAAATGAAAGACGCTAGAAATCGAACACCCAGAGACCCGCTAGGAGGTAGAATGTCCTGTTGCTCATCGTCAACCAATTGAAAGCTGTGTCGACGCGTACAGAACGGCCATCTACCTGAGTTGGGATAGAAACAGTCCAGTCTCAAATTGGCTCTCTCTGATTGAAGTTTTGGAGTCATTTCCGTTCTTATTTGGGCAGATGCTTCTAGCTAACCGGGCGATATATTGCATATCTACTCATGTTTATTAAAACTCCATTCCGTTACCTCATTCGTCCTTGTCATTCCGGCTGTCGTCTGTCGTTCTTGTCGTGACATCCGGATCCGCACCTATCCTCCACAATGGATAACTTCATTAGCGTCATAGTCAATAAGTAATCTGACATTCTTTCACACGATACGACATTTCATTTGATATATGTATTGAAAAAGCTTCTTCGCACTTGTTGATTTCAGGAGGTCAATTAGATATGGAACACGACACGTGCTCAGAACCATCGCGCAAGATGCCAAAAAGCTTGAAAGCATCGCGTGGGAAAGTGACGACCTTCAAGCCGATGCAATGACCCGAAGTCGTGTTTTCCGTCAATGGCGCGGGGTCTATGATCCGTTGTCAGCACTAATGCACCATTTATGCCGTTGGTTATGATTTGATAAGTACGCAGAGTTCTCCTTTTCCCTGTAGTATTGAGGGGTTAGCATGGATCTCGTTCCTCGCCTGTTGGTGCATACTCAGGCTCCTCAGGTCAGCCCATTATCGGGCGTTAATTGCAACGTGTTTTCTCTATGATATTTCCGGAAGACCCGTGGTCGTTTGGTTCGGTATTAAATACCCAAGCACAGCCGCATTTCCGGCTTTCTGCCAAAGCATTCTCACATTCTCTGCTAGGTCAATGACAATAGACTTCACGTCTCATTGATACGCTACAACTTCTGATTGCCATTTGCGATAGAAGCGCTGTCACATCAGGCATGACGGCGGAACTCATCAACTTGGCCGACGGATTATCCTGTTACACTAGTGGGGAGACGGAAGCCCGCTTCATCTATAACGAGATTTGGGAAGAACATTGCTACGATGGGCCGGAGTTGTCCGAGAATCCCGTCATCGTAGACGCCGGTGCCAACATCGGGCTCTTCTCCATCTACATGAAGAAGAAATACCCTACCGCAAAGATCATCGCCTTCGAGCCAGCGCCCGAATCCTTCGCAACCTTACACCGCAATTTTGAGCTGAATGCCATCTCAGGAGTTGAGGCTCATCAGTGCGGTCTCGGCCCGACAGCCAGCGCAGAGAAGTTGACGTTCTATCCCACCTTTCCCGGTAACTCGACTCTCAGGCCTGAAACAAAGAAATCGACTTACGAAGCTATTGCTGAGAGATTTGGACAGGAGTTTGTGGACACAAACTTCGGAAACCCGCATTTTGTAGACATCAAAATTGAAAGGCTCTCTCGGTTCTTGGACGGGGTTGAGAGGATTGACTTGTTGAAGGTGGAAGTTGAGGGTTCTGAACTCGGGGTATTACAGGGTGTGGATGACGAGCACTGGAAATTGATACGGAATGTTGTGCTAGAGACCACGGAGAGTTCTGGAGATAGACAGAAGATCGAAGATTTGTTACGGCAAAAGGGGTTCAAGGTTGTCCGAGAAGGAGTTGCGTTTGACTCAAACATGGAATTCTTTGTCATCTGGGCTCATCGACAGGACGGAGTTGGTGAAAAGACACAGGGCTGAACGTCTCAGGCCACGTGGGAGAGTGATTTGGTTGAGCTTCAGGAATGTTGAATGTAATTTGCAGCGAAGGCTTCCGTTCAGACTCTTCTGTTGTAGGTTTGGCATGTTTCAATTAGCTAAATGGGGACCTAGAAACCCGAGGGCACGATGCGTCTAAAACATGATCGATCTCTTCATGCAACGGGGCAGGGACTTCTAGTGAACAATCTCACTCGGGTTGTTGTTTACTCTCCGTGATCTTCATCGTCCCAGGGGATCTTGACGCTTTGTTGCAATTTCGAGTCAAAATGGCCAATCAGAAGGAATCTATGAGTGACATTTCTTGAGATCCCACCGGAGATTCTGTAGGTCATCTGCCAAATTCGGACGGTGAACCATCTTCACGCAGACTTTGGTCCAGATTCGTCATTCGACCAGCTTGAAACTTAATCCCTCAGTCGCAGCCTTATCCCATTGCATGTAGGTGGACTGCAGGATAAGAGATCTGCACACAATTTTCCGCTTTTTTCCCGAATTCTCTCAACTACATGAATCAAAAAGGGCTACAAAAGCGTCGATCTTTGTTGATTGACTGGAGCCCCCGCGCGTCACACCTTGAGTTTGAAGTCCGACCGCGCTCGATAGGGATAACATCTCGTCACACTTCTTCGTATCAATCGTCGTCGTAGTCCACCAGTGTGATCAGCTCTGCGTCGGCAATCCCATTTGGAGAGGGGTCGGCATTGGGAGCGTGACTCAACACATGCGTTGTCCAATGAGGTCAACCTCGAGAAGCGATCTGTGCGAGAGTGAATCCGTCGACCGCGATGCAGAGGGCGGTTGAACTTCAACCCTTTGGTGTAAGGCATTGGTCCTCGATGGCTCAGGGGCAAGGACCGTCAAGTACCCTAGGTGTTTTAACTTTTGGACTCCATGGCATTACCCGACGGGTTCTAGACCAAGTCAGATACCCAGTTTCCACCAACCCTTCAATAACCAGACGGGCCACGCGAGCGATGTGGAAACGCACCTAGTTCACATTGAGGCTAATGCAGCATTCGTCCCAGAAACCGACACTAGCGATGACGATTCCGAACGCATCGGGTGCCGCGTTCCCACCTGGTGTCTGGCTTGCCAAAAGGCATGAATTCTGATGATTTTCTTGATTCAGAACGTAATTGCTGTCCTTCTCGTTTGGGAATCCCGCTGTCGTTGTTTCGGGGTTATGCCGGATGGAGAAGGAGAAAATCCGGTTAGACAGTCCGTCAATTTGGGATGGTTTAATTGACACCGATCAGCCTTAAAGCTTGTGTAATATTAGCACCACTTGACGTCTGCAGTCCAGTTTTCATTTGCTCCATTGCGTTCGTGTATTGCGATGTCTCGGCATGAGAAAGGAGATCGAAGTCTTCGAAGATCGACGAGGCGGATACCGATGTCAAATACCCAGTCTTTTCAGAATCAGATAATCGGATTGCTCTGCGGAGCAACGATCAGGCTGCGCGGCGGCTTCGGATATATCGCAGATGAAGAGTCTGTGTATTCCCATGCCGATCTCCATGGGCCCGTGTGGTTCTCCTCCAGCATCGGGGGACGGTTGAACTAGCTGTTTCCACCCCAAGTCCCGAGACAGTCTAAGATGGGCGGGAAACTTAGCGTGTACTAAGAGAAATCAACGTACGAGTCTTCCTCGAGGATGTGCGAATGAATTGTGGACTTGCCCCCAAAATCTTGACTGGGTATGCAAAATGGATGGGTGTGGCGGAAAGCGGGCAGGCGAAAGCTCCTCAACTCGCGTGGCCCCCCACAATCCCGCTGCCATGAAGATCGAAGCGATTGTGACCTTGATTTGCGGTGACACAATTCTCCAGGGCTGACGATGGTTCAAGGCACGGTTCCATTGCAGAATTGGTGCGATTGAACGTTCGGGCAAAGCCCCCATTTCGAAGATCTGAGGCAATTAAATGGAGGTTGCTGAATGTTTGGAAAGGTTACAATTGGTGGGCAGACTGCTGATGCAGCATGACTCGGGTTTTGGGAGGCAAATGCGGCAATGAAGATTGTGAATTCCAGTCAGGCTGGTGACGTGCGGGGGGCTAAGACTGAGTCGCTCGAGGGACTTCAAACCTGACAAGAAGCCAAGCCAACAATGCCCAGAGAAACTTCAGTCCACTTCAACCAAGAGAAACATGATCAGCTTGCGTCAGCATGCCTCTTTCAATGTTTCGTTGCGTTGCAGATCAAGGACCAAAGTTGCTGATTTCGTGGTGTGGTGTCGAGGGCTTTGCGATATAAGCAACTCATGATCGAATATCCATCACATACGACCATACCCACCGGAGAACTCGGGATCCCGTCCGCTCTCCCATAGATAAGCCGGTGAGGGACAGAGTAGTAGTCGGGTCGGTGACGACCGGCGAATGCCTGTTGTTGTATGTTTTTGATCTTTTTGATGGCTTCGATTTTCGACGATGTTTTGGATGGCAGGCCAGGCAGGGTGGATGATAGCCCGCCCACCTTCGTGTGTCATGGGAAGCGCACCAACTCCGATTGCAACCGTTGCAACCAGGAGTTGAAGAACATGCCCAACCGAACTTCGGAAGATCGGCGTGGGATTGGTTAAACGTGGTGTCACTTGTCAGTGCTGGTCCCATTGAGAGTGGGGGGGACCCTTGACAAAAGACGAACGTGAGGATACGGGGTGATGGAACCGCTTTTCGTACTTCGCAAATTGGTTTGCCCAACGGATATCCAGAGCCCAAATGAGGAAAGATTTCCGTATGACCCGCAATATAGTCTATATTGCACGGCTCGTCAGATCCGTTTAAAGCGAATCCTTTGCAAGCATGTTACCTGTGCCGGCCCCTTGTTTCACTAAAGTGTTGCCCCAGTCTTCACCTGCCTCCTTAAGACAAGCTTGTTTCCTCCACTCTCGTTGGTCTGCAGAGTGCGAGAGTCTTTGCTCAAAAACTCTATGGGTTCGCCTCTGGGTCCGTTGAGCGGCAACCGTCTTGTCTCTTCATGACAAGATGGCCGAGCCTCTATCATCCTCCGCTGCGGCTGGGCCGTCGGCGTCACCACCGCCGAACGGCGGGCCTCCCGTTCAGGAAGACTTCATCTACAGCGCAAGCCAAGCACGCGCAACCGTCGCATTTGGCGCGATTGTGACAATCATCACCACGGTATCCGTCATCGCCCGACTTTACACACACAAATTCGTTATTCGAAGGGTTCGGGTAGACGACGCTTGGGCATTGCTTGCATTGGTACGATGACTATTGATCTCTCGATTGGTCGCACCAGGTTTATTGACAAGATTTCAGCTGTGTGTCATTGCCGTCAACGTCATGCAAAGTGTCTTCACGATGCGTTATCTGCCTGAGATGACATCCATGATTTCGAATAATGCAGGCTCCAGGGTATGGATTATCTCTCCATGACCGAGCCATGGCCTAACCTAATCAATAGATCCCATACGCAACCGCAATTACTTACAACTTAGCCATGGCCTCGCTCAAGATGACGTTCTTGTTCCAATTCTATCAGATCTTCAGGAACGTTCGTGTTATGAGAATCGTCTACATGGTGGCGATCTTCGTTGTTGGAGCTTGGAGCATCACACAGATCCTCCTGGCAGTGTTGGTCTGTGTTCCGATCCAAGCCAACTGGAGTCTGGACGTCAAAGGAGTCGTGTGTCTACCGACGTTCGTATCGACATATATCAACGCTACAGGAACTATGGTGACGGATGTCATCGTGCTTTTTCTGCCCTTTCCGACTCTCTGGAGTTTAAAACTTCGCGGACGCCAGATCTGGGCTGTGTTCGGCGTCTTCGGGATTGGCGCTATGTAAGTTTCATACAATTTCCACCTCTTCTGCCTTGCCACGACTGACATATGGCTAGCGTTCCCATTATTTCTGCCGGCCGTATCTGGAGTCTGGGACACGCGCCCCCGAAAGGCTACATGAGCACATCGTGCTGGACAATCGCAGAGATTGGCATCGGCGTCACCACGGCATCTCTCGCAACGATCCGTCATCTCCGAGACCGCCGAGTAAACTCCTTGTTGTCGAGAAGTCTGCCCACGAATCGACGAGATTCTTTTACGGAAGGAGTCATGTCACAGGACCCCGCACAACAGTTCTCCCATCAACGATCCGGAAGCGAGGTGGATTTGATAGGGGTCAATCGGACGGGAACGAGCGGCTCTCTGGACAGCAATTTCAAACTATTTGGCAAGAAGAAGGGGCTGCCGCCGTCGGCTTTGGGTGCTCAGGACGACCAGACGGACTTGACGCTGAACAATAAGGGCTCGACAAAAGTCAACATTACGTCGTTTCGGAGAAAGAAGGAGATGCCGATGTCCGAAGGTGCTGCAAATTTCCTCGGAGAGTTTGGAATTGTGGTTGAGAGGACGTGGGAAGTTCAGGAAATCCGTATGGAATAGCGGTGCTATGTGCGGTCAGATATTGAAGTAAAAGCTAATGAGAGTAATGAAACCTATCAAAAAACACTGAGGGAGAAAATACGGAGTACACAAGCCATCATTCTTAGACCGCATCTTCCAGCTCTCTCGCAACGCGTTCATCGCTGGGAGCCCACACAAGGGACGGCAGCGTATCGACATTTAAAATCAGACCCTCGTCTTCAAATGCTCCCCTCACTTCAGTAGTCCCTGGTGTGCTGGTGAACAGAAGCTTAACGGCTGCTGGTAACCTTTCATTGACCAGTCCTAGTAGACCAAGCAAAGCATCGAAAGCATGCATCTGCTCTCGTTCGTAAAGCACAACGTTGTCTATAAGAAGAACGAGGGTGATGGTGTCTGGAATCTGAAGAACCAGGAAGTACAGTAAGCGCAACAACTCTTTGTCGTCGCCAGACTGCAAGTGGTTGAGATCAACTGCTCCAGTTGTTGTTATCGAACTCAAGTCAAATTCATGTCGACGCAGAAGCTGGTCAATAAGGCTGCAGAGCATGGAGCTACCCCCCACTGAGCTCTCATCCGGATCAAGATGAAGACCACAAAGCCAGATGAGAGGCATGAAGCGTGGATGACCACGTAACATTTGCGACATGGATGTACAGAACAGAGACAGGGGCGATAGATCAGCGATGGTTCTCGGGAGTCGCCCATCCCAATGTACCAGAAGCTTGGCTGAGTGCGGTGAGGCTATCCAATCCTGGAACAATCGGTTGCCGACAATTTGCTGTGCATGAGTGCGCTCCCGAGATGGGAAATCCGACGCCTTGCTCAACGCGAAAGATTCATCAATGTCGGCATTGTGGCCTCGTATCGTTTCTTGGAGAATTTCCTTGGTGACAACCCATGCTAATGCTGGTTGATTCTGTGGCCGCGGAGGCGTGTATGGCCCCCAGGTGTGCTGCAGCCCTGGTGAGGTACTTCGCAGAAAGGTGTTTTCCACACGCAGAGAAGCCACTTCTACAGCAAGACCTGGTTTCACATTGTCAGAAAACTCGCGCTCCTAATTATCTCGGATCTAACTCACGTCTACCTCTTTCTCTTTCCTCCTCAAGCTCTCCTAGATAGTGCATCGTGTTAGATGAGTTCCACTTGATATGCAAAACAAAGTAATTGACTCATCTCAATTTTGACGACCAAACAAGCGTTCACATACTGTCTCTCTTCTGCGTATGGCCATCAAGAAGAACCATGACATTTGTATACATTGATGCCATCTTTGTTTGCACTTCGAAGTTTGCTTTCTGGATGTCATAGCGGACCTTCTGTGCTAATCTCATCGTCTCTTGGGAATCTTTGAGCTGTTAGCCTCATATATTCTCATGGACCACCAAGTTGTTGAGAAGGAAAACTCAGGCCAATAAGAAACACAGGACTGCCAAAAATCGATGGCGATGGTATGAGGTAGAATGGGCCATAAGCACCAGAGGAGCGAGAGGGACTTTTCCTTTGCCCTAAGAGCAAAACCTAGTTCCCAATCTTTTTCCGAACGCAATATTGGAAAGAGATTCTTACAGAGTCGCGTCTCAAATTGGTAAGACTTCGTAGCTTCGGCTACGATCTTTTCCGCTTTGTGGTTGATGGTTTGCAGACTTTGTACCAGGTCTGATCCGTAGTAGCTTCCTTGACCCAAGGTCTTGCCGAATCGCACAACTATTCATGACAGAATATGGGGTCAGTAAGTCGAACATTGACATTCAAGACATTGTTCAGCTTCTTAATTGAGGTAACTTGCTTGATTTGCTGAGGAAAAACCCAATTAATCGCTCGATAGCTTCCAATGTCGAAATTGCGAGGCTCAAAGAAGCTTTCTGTATGTTCCTGTCGCCCGGATAGACCGCCAGAAGCAATTCAACATCCGAGAATATGGGAATGAGGCCATCAAGCCCCTCAGAAGCCTGGGCGCGAACTTCTGCTCCTTTATTGACAGCCTCCTCAAGTTAACAATGGTAGTTGCTCGTTGAATCACACTGATGTCTTACATCTAGAAGGAGTTGCACAGCTCCAAAAACCGGAGTCGAGAACACCGTATCTGGTACTAGTGCCGATACATTCCCTACGACTTCTGACACCGCCGATGCGTTGTCTGCTGCGCTCCTGCGCTTCTTGCGGAACCAGCCGACTCGCCCCCCATCACTCTGGTACTTCGCTTGCGCTTTCTCAAGCTTTGCGTAAATTGCTTCCCAGTCGGGCTCAGTTCGAATGCTGTATACCTCCGAACGCCCCTTCGGCGCAGGGAAAGTGTGTTTGAGTGTAGTCATTGCCTCGAGAAACAACTCGTTCCACCGCTCCATTGCCTTGATTTCTGTCCATTCTGGTCTGGCCGTTATAGCCTGATGACGAGACTCAAGGCCTTCTGGAGAAGGTAAATCTTCAGGCAAAGTAGATGCGTTCCCCGAATGGGGTGGTGAGATCTTGGTGTTGGGCTCATAACAACCTAGTGTAGAATCGTAATGGATCTGAGCGTCGGAAAAAGCCTGATGATGATGTTGCATCTCGCGGTCAATGAAGTAGACAGAGGCTGGCTTTTTTGTTGACTGAGGTATGTGGGGGACGTTAACTGACATGATTAATGGTTCAATAGAAAATTGCGTCCGATTGGAGTATAAGAGATTGTCTAATGCAGAACTTCATAGAAAGAAGAGGCCCAAGAAGTAGGATAAACATGTCTTCACATAAACGACTTTAGTTGCTACTCGCTCCAGATTCGGCTTTGATGAAATGAACAGGATCTGTGCGAACGCAGAGATGCGTCAAACTATTAGCAAATCAATTCTGTATGAATAACCAATCACAGTGGAGCTGGCAGCAGGCTCCAGCCCATGCAAGTCTGTCTTACGATAAGCGATGGTCTTGTAAGCGGTGCAGCTTGCATGCAGTTGCGCCCTGCACCGACACGTGCGACCAGCCTAGCCTCTCATGTTGGAGCTTGGCCATCAGGTTGTGCAGGATGTGAGGGAATTTAAACGAGTGTGGGAGGAGAAGGCCAGCGAATGAGTAAACAGCGTTTAGGCAGTGTATCATTGCTCGAGTCCCCAGTGACAGCCTAATTTGGAACCGGTGCTAGTATAGATTTCTTGGGGGGACCTTGCCCCCAAGTTTCTGTCCTCTCTGTCTCTCTCTTCTACGACTTCGTTATCGACCTCTGAACGTCTACGCACCATGGTATCATTCTAGAGCCATTGGGACCTCTTTTTGCATGATCTATATTTGTCGATAAGTTACTTCGCTAGCAGTCTAATAGAGACGATCGGGAGCTATGGGGACCTCAAGCCCCCCCGGTGCAGTCCACAATCGCGATCATCTACCAGAGCCGACGATGGCTGAACCTGACTTGGGTGAGGAGAACAACGCTAGTCAACCCACCCCAAAGCTGGCCGGTGTTGCGCCTGAAGGTGGAAACGACCCTGTCCCCTCTGAATCTGGCATTCTCGAAGAGCTCCGTGCTCTAAAAGCAAAGATTCTAGAGTTGGAAACCCTGGGCCAGAAGGAATCCACGAACATCACGGAGTCACAGCATTCGCCCCAACAAATTGAGGAAATGAGACAATACCAACAAATGGCCAAGTGCTTATATAGTCATAGAAAGGAGTGGGAAGCCACGTTTCAAGAGGAACATGCCGGCCTTCAGGAAATCAGCAACCCTTTGGCCGATGAACAGCTCAGGGAACCGTGGTACGGCCCTTGGAGGTACCAATGGCACCCGCGGTATTTTCGCAACGAATATAAGCGTCTAGATCCTTTCAATCCTTCGCACCAATGCCCGGAGACACCCCCCACACACACAGAAGACGACATGATGAATGAATATGACCATACTATAGACTACGGCGTGCGTCGGAGTCATTTGCGGAAGGTGTATGAGTGGGAATTGGACCGTCTCTGGTTATCTGAAGAAACCGAAATACGCAGACGAAAAAAACTGGAAGAGGCCGAAAAGAAATCCTCAAAGCTCAGAAATGCTAAAGGCGGTTCGGGGGACAACTCCACGAACGCTGACGCTACATCTCTTAGGAATGAGAATCAGCATGCGGTAAGATCAGTGAGCTGGCACGCATTCAAACAATTGGGCCGTGGCTCCCATGAGATCACCTTCTGTGCCGTGGACATTCTCATCGGGGATCCAGTGGTATTCGACGACTGGGGGTTCGCAGGGGATTGGTTTCGATCACCGCAAATCGAACACCGCGCCAACAAGACAGGCAAACAGGCACCAAGTCTTTCCAGTCAAGCCCAGCTACCGGAAAGAATTCGAGTGCATTCAAAGCTTGTTCTCAAGGTTCTCGACAAAATTCTGAAGTTGTCTGGGGATGACTCAATGGCAGAATCTGAAAGGCCCATCGTATTCACTCGCCCATTCAAGACACTCAGCCACTGCGAGCCAGGACTCGACAGTTGGTTGCTTGCAATGGAGAAAAAGGCCCGAAGGCAGTCGAAAAAGCCGGATGTTGTTGCTGAGATCAATCAGTCTACCGCTGAGCAGGAATCTCAGGGCTTACAGGTGGCGGGTGGGACGAACTCTGCCCCAGTAGGCGAGGGTACCGGAGTTACCACGACGAATAAGATTGTTGACAAGGACACTCAACTACCTGATCATTCATCGGCCAACACCCAATCTCTTGAAAAGAGAGGTGGATCTCAGGAGCATGTCAGCAGTATCAATATGGCCACAACGCAGGCAGACCTGGAAGACTCGGAAGAAGATGATGACGATGAATCCAGCTCTGACATGGGGGGTTTCGAAGATATTGCAAAGTCAACAAGTTCTCTTGAAGAGCTTAGGTTTTTTCTTCAAGCTGCAAAGTCTCAAATACTGATCAGGCGCCAGCATTTGGATGGGGATAAATGCCACAAGGTGTTCTTCTCAGACCTTTGGCATCTTTTCCGGCCTGGTTTCGAAGTGGTTCGCAGTGACGGAAAGCAAGTCTATCGAGTCATTCACGTTACCACCGCCAAACACCGTACGGTTTCTGCCTTCCAAAAGTGGTCAAAAGCTCAGGATGAAGAGGAGAAGAAACCACGACCAGACTTTGGTCTTACGTGCATTTATCTGGACTTCGACGGAAAGAAACTTGGTCCAGTTGCTCGAACCTTTGAATTCAAGCCATATGAAGGAGAAAGAGAAATCACATCTTTCGAAGTTTTCCCCTTGCGGTTTTATTCAGAGCGTCGGGGCAATTTCAATGACGTGGACGGAGAAGATGCAACAGACCATTCAGATGCGTCTCTACTCAGACAAGAGCTCATTCAACGCGGGAGAAGGTTTCTCGATGCTATAGCAGCCAAGCACATGTTCTATGCAGGCCCAACATTGGATACCCACGAAGACATCGAAGGGCAGGTTGTCGTGGATTTTGAGGCAGCTTTTCTCGAGGAGACCTTGGCTTCCGAGAGGCCTCAGATTGAAGCATTGCCTAGCATCAATCTCGACGATTACGCCGATGTCGACAGTTGCGAGGCAACTTGCTGCTTGGATGATAGGGTAATTGATGACACTTTTATCGATTTGAGACAAGCACGCGAATATGTTAACAGCCTTTTGCCCAAGGCTGGGGCGAATAATCTCCAATCTGTTTCTGTCTTGCCTCAGAGTTTGTCGGATGATGCATCTTTTCGGGAGATCTGCAAGTCCATCCAGGAGGACGAGCTCTTGATCCTTTCATTCAGAGTATTTGGTTTCATTCTACGAAATCGAAAGTTTGGTGGGTAACACTTCATCTCGAGTTGCAAACGTCGGAAATGTGTACTAATGTTTTGGCTTAGCTCAATTGGATCTTAAATTTCTATCCAGCATGACTTCTGCGAAGGAAATCACGAAGCCCAGGGAGAACCTTCCGACTGATGCCCTTGGGGGCAATACAAGCAATCGCGGGAGGACAGCTTTCGACCGTCTCGTTTTGGAAGATGGACACAAGTCTATGATCGAATCGCTGATATCTCAACACTTCCGGGATAAGGAGTCTAAAGACGGCCCTCATGACCAAGTTGATGTTGTGAAAGGAAAAGGTGAGAAGTGTCTCCAACTGTATCATCTTCACTCCTAACGACGAGTTACTCATAGGGAAGGGACTAATCCTACTTCTTCACGGAGCTCCTGGGGTGGGAAAAACATCGACTGCAGGTGAGCTGATTCGAGACCATTCAAGCCAGAATTTCGCTAAACGTTCTCCAGAGGGTGTTGCAGAGATGTTTGGAAAACCGCTTTTTCAAATCACATGTGGTATGTTTCCCGAACGCAGGACAGACGCCAATGCTTAAATACTGTGGCAGGTGACTTGGGAACGACTGCGAAAGAGGTTGAAGAGACTCTCGAAAGTAACTTTGCTCTGGCTAACAGATGGGGATGCATTTTACTTTTGGACGAGGCAGACGTTTTCCTTGCCGAGAGGACAAAGGAGGACTTCGTAAGAAACGGACTTGTGGCTGGTACGTTCGAGTATTCTGTCTGAAACTTCTATTCTGACAACCCTCTTAGTCTTCCTCCGAGTGCTTGAGTATTATTCCGGCATTCTTTTCTTGACGACAAACAGAGTTGGTGACTTTGACGAGGCTTTCACGTCACGCATCCACATGAGTCTCTACTACCCTGAACTGAGCGAAGAGAAAACCCGCAGGGTGTTCAAGATCAATATGGATTTGATCAGGGAGCGCTTCGCGTTGAAGAAGCGACAAATCATCATCGAGGAAATGGACATTGGTGCTTTCGCCACGCAGCATTACATCAACCACCCTAGCGCACGCTGGAACGGTCGCCAGATCCGGAATGCCTGCCAAACTGCATTGGCATTGGCTGAATACCAGGCACAGGGAGGGAGACACGATGCCATTATGAAGCCGGATGCCGTTATAAATTTGGCTGTAGAGCACTTTGAGACAGTGCGCGACGCGTATCTCAAATTCGCTGAGTACATGAACAAGATTTACGGAACCAATGCTGCTAGGAAAGCCAAAGAGGGCAAACTCCGGGCCATCTTGGTCGATGAAAATGACAATGTCGTCAGCGATACGCGCGCAGGCGGCCGGGTCGATAGGAAGGAAGCGTACCGTCAGTCTCAAAGCCCCTTTCAAATGGGCGGTCGCCACCAGCACGAGAGCCCGAGCAATCAGCATTCGCAAGGCTATACGCAACCAAGCTACCAGGACCAGCCGACTTATCAAGGGCCGTCTCAAGGCTACTCGCAACCCCAACATCAAGGGCTTCCGCCGACTGACCCTTACAGAGCGTCAACACAGGGTCACCCTTCTCAGTATCCCAGCACTCCGCCTAGCCAGTCTTATCGCGCCGCTCCGGCTCAAATGCCAGCGCATGGTGGTCAAGTCACGGGTGGTCTGGGAAGAAGTCCGGGCATCTCATTTCAAGGTTCTCAGACGAGTCAGACCCAGAGTCAGTTCGACGATCAACGAAACCAGAGGTTTTCTCAACAGCAAGGAGCCGAGTCTCAGAGGTTTGAACAGGGAATTAAAGATATGTACGTGATGTCAAACCAACCTGATCTTCGCCAGGGGCCCGCAGGTCATTTGACTCCAAGCCGAGGTGGTTTGGCGGAGATGGCTTCATCTGATCAGCAATGGACGCAGGGGAGCTCCGGTGTTGACCCTGGTATGTCAGCTAGCTTCAACAGAGTCCCACGAGGAGGACAGTAGAGTACCCAGGGGGTGATTTTCTATGTAGATACAGCCATACAGAATGCTCATCACGCTGTTCATGCTTGAACTTTTAGATTCCTCGGCTAAAGTCATGACTTGCGCTAGCGGACAGACGGGTTAGCCCAAAGTCTGACGCACATCTGTGAATTCATTTGATTGGTTATGCAAGTATCATGAACGGCAGTACCATCAGCGCGTGCAGCTCTGTGCTCATTGGTTGCAGTCGCGCGGCACAGAGATGCGTTATTTTTCGAGGAGTTGCCTGCCTGGAAACGACTCTTCTGTATACTAGGTCAGCAAAGAAATCAGCCGAGCAAGCATCTTCCGTTCAATACTGATCACGCAGCGGATCCTCTCCTAACTATACTGAGACTATGCTATGCCAAGTCTGTTTAAATGGCCTTGAAGGCTTCCGAGACCCTTCAAAAGTCAAAAGAGTCGGATACAGCGACGAAAATGAAACTCCTGTGCTCACGTCAGACCAATATGAGATAGCGAAAGCAGTCGCCTCTCCCCGGGTCAACGTGACAAGATCCATGTATAACGGAATGAAGCTATATCACTTGAGCTCTGAAATCGAGATGTACGCGTTCGCGCATCATCCTACTAAGACGTCATGGTTACAAGCAAAGTCTGAAGATTGTGAGATTTGCAGGAAGATCGACTGCGATGAGCAAGTGGGAGATACTGCTGATGATGACGGCCACGGTTCAACTACCTCAAAGCCTGACTTCTTTACTACCTTCGTCGTCAAATTTGAAAGAGCAAGACATGATGAAGGGGACACTTTTATCATGGTAGTATGGCAAGGTGCACAATCGAGTTCAACCCGCTGGAAATCTTGTGTAGACGGTAAGACTGAAGAATCCGCAGGAGTATTTTGATGTTGACTTTTGAGCCGATAGAGCACCAGGCTAGTCCTTTTAACGACTTTATCGGACAGTCCACAAACGACGAAGCAACTTGGCGCGTTGTTGAAGATTGGATCAGTAATTGTGTTGAAAATCACCCCAACTGCAACTCTAGGTCGTTGCCAGACGGAATAGTCCAGCAAGAGTTCGCAACAGAGTCTTCAAGAGATACTTCGGAAACGCATCGACGAGAACTACCTTCTCGACTCCTAAAGCTCGAAATGGTCGGCCAACAAAGAACGTTTCGCTTGGTTACAAGGCAGGAGATTGCGACGCGAGCCAGCTATGCGACGCTCAGTCATTGCTGGGGAACTAAACCCTGGAATAGGAACCTGATATTAAATCAAGCCAATCTGGCGACCTTGTCGGCTTCACAACCCATAACCAATCTACCAAAGACGTTTCGAGAGGCATTTGTCGTACTGGAGAGGCTTCAGCTCGAGTACCTCTGGATCGACCGCTTCTGCATCTTCCAAGACTCTGAGGAGGACTGGCTTGCAGAGGCATCAGAAATGCATAACGTCTATGCAAACTCCATCATTTGTATCTCGGCATTGGGCGCGGAAGATGATGACGGGGGGCTATTCTTCTCTCGTGATCCGCTCGCCGTTATGATTCCAGTGGTCAATATACCTATCGGCGAGTCAAACGAGCCCGTGCCTCATGCTGGAGAGATGGCCATGGCCTACATCAGAAACACAGACTCTCAATCTGCTGTGCTGTCTAAGCGTGGTTGGGTTCTTCAAGAAAGGATACTGGCTCCTCGGGTTCTTCACTTTGGGAAGAGCCAGGTGTTGTGGGAGTGCAATACGTCCATCTCCTCTGAGGCTCAGCCAAAGTTTGACAAGTGGAAGAGCGTTCATGTTCTCCTCGCTCATCCCGATATCAGACCCAATTACAAGCGCCGGACTGTGTGGAAGACCACTATTGGATACGAGCCGCCGAGCTTCGAGAACCCAATCGACTGCATCTTCATCGAATGGTACCACATTCTTGATTATTATAACCACTGTCATCTCACCAAGAGTGACGACAAGCTTGTGGCAATATCGGCTATTGCAAAAGACATGAAAAAGCATCTTAGCCATCTAGGCGAATCATCAGTCTATCTCGGCGGTCTCTGGAGATCGAGGATGCCGCGCAACTTGCTTTGGCAGATTTCCAATCCGGCAAAACGACCGGAGCGGTATCGAGCACCGTCTTGGTCCTGGGCTTCCGTTGATAATGCATCTTTGTTCACGTACCATGAGGGTTATTCGTGGTTCCCAAAGCGTCATAGGGTATTGGTGTCTGTCATTGAGGCTACAACGACTCCTCTGACATCGGACGATACCGGCCAACTACAAGGCGGCAGCTTAACTCTCAAATGCCGGTTGCTCAGAGCTATCCTTGCTAAGGGGCCTCGAGACGGACAAATTGGTGCTGAAAAGCTCGAGACTATTGAAGGAATTAGAATTCATCACCAGCGGGAGAAATGGGCTGAGTATTACTTGATGAGGTTCGACACCGTCGAGGACGAGCGTTGCAGTCCCGTTCTGTTCGTGCCTATTCAGGTCGAAGAAGACAAGGAGAATAGGGCCGACGAAAGTCGTATTCGCGGAAATTACTATGGTTTGGTCCTCGAAAAGTCTGGGAACAGTTACAAAAGAATCGGCAAACTCCAGTACGATATTTATGAGCCTTCGCTGGGGTCTTGGTTTGATGACATCGATGTTCCATGGGGAAAGATTTCCATTTTATAGCACGTGTCAATACCATAGAGAGAAACTTCTTCACTAGTAGGATGTTTCAGCAGCAATACGATCGACCTTCAAACGTTTGATGATGTGTTTCGGTCTTTGGCTTTGGACACCTGCCGCCTTTAATTTTTGAATGCCGCCCTACTAGTCTCCGACATCCAACTTATCCGTCTGTGAATAGCCTTTGTCCCATTGAGCTTAGCCATCATCCCTACTTTTGGCCTGGTTGTTGCCCTCGTTATGATTTCTGAATACGTGGAACCTTCCTCATTTTAGCACAGGCATACTTTACTTCGGTTATCCGGGGTCCCGAATGTGCGTATGAGAGGAACCTGAGCTAATTAGCTTCCAGCCTGTTCTAACCTGGTGCGCCCTGTGGGTTTCATGACTAACAATACGATGACTGTATCTCATGGACCGGATGTGCGAGTGGACTACAGCAAGTGCATAACATGGGGAGTTATAGCCAATCAGAAAAAGTCTATGCGCCTTGCTGGCTAACGAGAAATCTTTGGCTAATAGAATTTGGCGAAAAGCTGGAGGGGTGGATGTACTGCAGCCCAGGATTAATGAGATCTTGGCTGCTAGCTACGCCCTTCGTACGACAGTCTGTTAACTAAATGCTCCACGTCAAAGCTTCTTGGTAAAACAACTTGCTTATATACACTTGAAGCTCACTTAAAATACATGCCCGCCCTTGCAATGTCGTTGCTTGCATCAGAGCATTTACGCTACATCCCCGTTTTTCCAGCGACTTGTCTTTGAATTACTCTTCGCCACGATTGCAACCTACGATGCGGCCACTTCTCAACTCAGCGGCAGACGCCATCGGCTGCACACCTCTCGTGCGTCTCGACCGCATTACGTCCTCTCTCGGACTCGACGGAACTATCGTTGCCAAACTCGACTATTTAAATCCTGGAGGATCGAAAAAAGACCGTGTCGCGTTCGGCATCATCGAAGAAGCAGAGAGGCTGGGCACACTCAAGCCCGGGCAAGCGGTCGTCGAGCTCACGAGTGGCAACACAGGAACTGGCCTCTCGATCGTCTGCGCAATCAAAGGCTACAGATTCATCGCCGTCATGTCTAAAGGGAACTCCATCGAACGTGCTCGCATGATGGCGGCTTTGGGCGCTGAGGTCGTGCTCGTTGACCAAATGCCCGGCTCCATCCCTGGACAGGTTTCAGGACCGGACCTCAGACTTGTGGAAGAAAAGGCGAAGCAAATCGAAATCGAGCTCGGGGCCTTCCGTGCTGACCAGTTCACACGCGATGGGAACTGGTTGGCTCACTACGACGGGACTGGCACGGAACTTTGGGAACAGACCAACGGCAATCTTGATGGATTCGTTGATTACGTCGGCTCGGGGGGCACGTATGCTGGTGTGACAAAACGGCTAAAGGCATTAAACCCATCAAGCAAATGCTTCATCGTCGAGCCTCAGGGGGCAGCTGTCTTGGCTAAGCAGCCGGTCTCACAAGCAGAACATCCCATTCAGGGAGGAGGCTACGTGATGCCTGATCTGGTCTACTTGAAGGATGTACCTGTTGATGGCTACATCCAGGTCACTGGCGATCAAGCAAAGCAAGGCGCCCGGCTTTTAGCGAAAAAGGAGGGGATTTTCGGGGGTTTCTCCAGTGGCGCAAACGTAAGCGCAGCCATCGAATTGCTGAAGGGGCCAATGAAAGGGAAGACGATTGCAATCATGATCTGTGATTCAGGCCTGAAGTATCTATCGACTGACCTTTGGGCTGAGACGTTGGAAAATTGAAGCATCGGTAGCATAGTTTCAAAAGAATGAACACTACCTCGTGGGAGAGGCGATCAAGCATCAAGGCCACAGAGGGAATGAACATGCTGTTTCGCGATATGAATCAAGCCCTTTAACCCTCTATTTGTACATGCCATCTATCAAACACGGGCGAAGCAAGAAATGCAGGGCATGCGTCTGGCACATCTAACCCCTTAATCGAAATCTTTCTCTGCCCCTCCAACAACTGTAAGGATTTACTCCAATTTTTAATTGCATTTATCCGAGCAGCTTTTGGATATCTGCCATCCGGGTCTCCTGGGTCTTCTTGCCCTTGTTCTTTTCCTGGAAAGCTTTGCCAACAAGCGTTCGCTTCTCATGTTGAATATCCAGCACGCGCTCCTCGACGGTGCCCTCCATGACAAGTCGCCAGACGGTAGTGGGCCGCTTCTGGCCCAGACGATGCACACGATCGACGGCCTGGTCTTCAATGGCCGGCGCCCACCAGCTGTCCGCGAGAATGACCGTGTCTGCCGATACGAGGTTGAGACCGACACTGCAGACGGCCAAACTAGCAAGCATCACCCGCGTATTGGGGTCGTTGTCG
The DNA here is from genome assembly GCF_013390195.1 of Colletotrichum siamense. NCBI lineage: Eukaryota > Fungi > Ascomycota > Sordariomycetes > Glomerellales > Glomerellaceae > Colletotrichum > Colletotrichum siamense. Next base: position 2,267,614 of record NW_023501016.1, on the reverse strand, counting down.
AGAGCATCAATGGCTGCGTCACGTTTCGCAGCTGTCATTGAGCCGTCGATGCGGCAGAACTTGATTCCTGCCTCCGCGATTTGGGCTTGGATAATGTTAAGGAACGAAGTCCATTGCGAGAAGATGACAATCTTGGACTTTGGGTCTTTTGTCGTGGCTTGGACAATCTTAACGAGGGCTTCCGTCTTGGAGCTCTTTCCATCCGAATCGAAGCCATCGTCTGCGGCCTCCTCGCCACCTTCGGGGGCCGGTTCAAGAAGAGAATCTTCTTCGAGCTGGTTGCGGCACATGGGGCATTTTTGCTGGGTCTGGATGACCTTGGTGATGCAGCCACGGCAGAAGACGTGCTTGCAGTGGGTGATGACTGGGCTGTCCAGGGTATCAAGACAGACCGCACAGTCCTCTTGCGTCTCAATGTAAAGGCGGAGGGCTTCTTGGAGGATCTTCACGTTCTCTGGGTTAAGGGAGACCACAGATTGGCCCTCGAGAACCTTCAGAAGATCGTCGATTCTCTTGCGACAGAGTGTCCAGTGATTGCAACTAGTGAAACATCAGCATCTCCTCTATGGTTCACAGCAGGTGTTCTTACACTTGTCGTAAACGTAGAAGTCGTTCCAGGACGCTCTGAAACTGGCCTTTTCCTGCTTTGGTTTGATTACGATAATCTTCGAGCGCCCCCTTGGCTTCGTTCCTGAGGTTTATAGTCAGACAGGCAAATCGTCATTCGACCTGGGCTACTCACAATAAAGCTTCGTACTTGTTCTTCTCATCCGGTCTAAACTGGATGCGATGTACGTACTCCGTCTTGGGCGGTAACTTCAAATCGACAAACTTCATGTCCTTCTTGCGCCTCAAGCAAAGGTCTCTCATAAGAAGCTGTAAGAGTGTCTCGGCTCGTTGATGCCCTTGAGCGAGTGGCCGGGAGATAACTGTGTTGAAAATGACTGGTTGTTCGACACCACCAGTGATATGGAGGAACTGGAGTAGGGACTGGAAATCCTTGATGTTGTTGATGCTTTCCGATGATTAGCTACCTATGGTCAACTGCAAGAGGCTTTAGCGTGCTTACATTGGAGTTCCGGTAAGCGCCCATCTGGATTGAGCAGTGAGCTTGGTTGCGGCGATGGCTGCTTTGGTTTTGGCGTTGCGGATGGTATGGCCCTCGTCAAGCACGACTCGCCTCCATTTCATCTGCATCAGGGGCGATGTTTTGGGAACGGAGTCTTCAGCCTTCTTTGGTCCCTCCATGGCAAGCGTATTGTAGCTGGTGATGACAACTTGGTACTTTGCCAGCTCATCCTTACCCACCTTGTTGGATCCATGGTACGTGTAAATGGATGGAAGGTGTTCCTTCTTGACGTGTCTGCGCATTTGCTGCTCCCAATTGCTCATGACACTCAATGGAGCGACGATAAGGGTAGTGCCGGGACCGCCCGTCAAAATGAGACTGATAACTTGGAGAGTTTTGCCAAGACCCATGTCATCAGCAAGAATGCCGCCAGAGAGCAGTTTGGGTTCGTTCATCACGAAGTTGGTCGCCATGTTGCTCATTACCTTGTCATTCTTTGGGATCCGTTGCCAAAGCTGAATACTTTCCGTAGTGCCCTTCGGTGGAAACTGGGGGCTTTCCTTGGACGTCATCCAGGCCAACCCCTGTGTATAAGTCAGCATTGCCATGTCGATATGTCGATGCGGATGGAAAATGCGTCATACCTGCAACTGATACGGCAAAAGCTGAGCTTCTAGCACGGCTGGCTGCTCCGCCATAGGCATAGCGGCCAGAGTATCTTCGTCGATAACAAGGGATTTGACTGCATCACCGCGACTGTGGGTTTGCAAAGCTTGACTGGCTTGCGTGAGCTGCTCCAGTGACACTTCCGGTTCTGGGGCCGCTGAGGCACAGCCGCCCAAGCCGATCGTTGACTGTGAATTCTTGATGCCGAGTGCCTTTCTCTGGGCTTCAGCCTCAGCCCTGGTCTTCTTGAGCTCGGTGGCTTTGATGAGCTTATCCTTCTTTAGCCTGTCTTCCAATTGCAGACGCTGCTCACGATCGCCGGTTCCGAAAAGGTGCAGGCGAACGGGGCAGTCGAACACGCCCTTCTCGCCTGTGAGTGTTCCTTCCAAAGCAACATCATCATTGTCCTAAGAAGGATGAGCATGGCACTGGGCCAGTGGAATGGGCCACTTACAACGTATGGCGCCAGCTTCTCGGCCACCTTGCGCGGGATGTGGCCAATCTGGATGCCCATGACATTGCAGACCCGAATGGCATTGGAATCGTACTATGCACGTTAGTATGGTTGCAAGGCCACGAATAAGAAACATCATACTGGGTTGGTGGGTTCCCGCAGACAGACGACAACCTCTCCCTGCGAGGCGTAGCCGTTGTAGTACCGCACTCCGACGATCTTGGTATCTAAAATACGGCGTTAGATCACATAATACACTAAACAGGGGCCAGAATCCCTACCGAGATTTCCATAAAGCTCTCGGGCTGGACCATCGGGAGCTTGTGTGAGGTCGATTAGGTCAGCATCGTCCCGGTCGTAATACACATTCTGTGAAGAAGGGCCGGCGAAAGAACTAGAGCTAGCCGTGCGTTGGGTGTTATACGGCTGGCTGCCCGCAACACGGGCCCCGGAGGATTGTCCCAAAGACGGGCCCCGGTTTACGGCCGGCCTTTTGCTTGGTGGCGGCGCTGATGAGGTCTCGCCCTCGCTGCTAATGAGGTCGATGACATCGAGGCCACGCTTCTTGGGCGGCATCTTTGCTGTCCGCGTGCGGCCCGGTACCTATTGATGGGCGACCTGATTGGACTTGGTTCGTGCAACGATGGACCGAAACGGGAAAGTCGTCAGATGTGGCCAGATTCAACGGTCGGTACCGAAAACTCCAAAAGGACCAAATCAGGAAACCCAGAAAGACGGAACCTTTCACGGCGAAGCTCCCAACGCGGCCGACGCGTCTCGCGTATCTCGCTGGGCGTCCACCCACTGCAGGATCGACGCAGGGATCCGTTTGCTCTTGCCCGAGCGCTGAGGCTTGAGCTTGTGGCTCGTGCGCAAGTCAAGTCAGCCAGAAAACGGGCCCCGGTCTATGGCTGGAAACATCAAGCACGCCATCGTGGGGGAGGAAGAACCGAGCCAATCACCACCGAGTGCAAAATCACGACATTTCACGTGACCCGCCTCGGGGGCCCGTTATGGGTGGTCTCTGGCCAACGGCGACCTCTTGCGGCTCTTACACCCTTCACAACCTCAATCGACTTCATTTTGCTTGTTTCAGGCAGTCTCCTGTTGAATTTGCTATCTTCTGGTACCCAAAAACCAAAGGGAAACGCGGCAGGTTGAACTCCTCGTCGGTGTCTATCCACTATCAGGTGGATAGAGCCCTTCATGCCATCATCAGTCATCAGTCTACCGACAAGCGCCTTTCGGCTGTCGGCATGCTCGCTTCTATATCAAACAGGACGACCCGAGGCTCGAGCCATCATCGGAATGCATGATAGAAAGAATACGCAAACGCCAAACACGAATTCGAACATTATCCGGGCTCCTCCTCTTACTGCTTCGGCAGTCGGCGGCCGTACGCCGAGTAGTAGCCGCACTTGGCTACATGACTACTCTTACTAGTCTTCTCATTGAAGATGTTGCATCCTCCCTTAGCGACATTGGGCGGGGTGTACACTACGGAGCTGGTCAGCAAAGTTGTTTCGGCGAAGACGGTGAAGCAAAACCCACGGTGAAGGGATACGGCGAAGTCGCTGCCCCTGTTGCAGACCCGGTGGACGCCAAGTTCGTCTGCCATGTATGCCACCGCATTCTCCTTATGTGTTCTCTCAGACATCACTTTCATCGGTTGTTCTTCCTCGCCCTCGGGGAAGGCATATCGGATCTCAGTCAGGTTGCCCTTGAGGATTTTCATGAGGCAATGGGCGTTGCCGTGGTCGTGGATGGGACTGCCCTTGCCCGGAGACCAGACAAGCACAAGCTGTGTTTGCATTAGCATCGACGCCAACCACAAAGCTGTGGCGATGTCCACTCACGAGATTGCTCTTGCCATTACCCTCGTCGACGAGGTTTCTTGTGTATCCCATGCTCTTCTCGGCGAATGCAAATTGGATCCATTCGCTCTCCCTTGAGTTGTATTGTTCCATCAGCTCCATCAACTCCTTGACGTCGACGTCAGCCGAGTCCAACCCCGACGACGGGCCCAGGGCCTCCTTCAACGCCAACACGAGCTCATCGAACCGGTTGCTGTCGCCCTTCAGTTCGTGCCCGAAGGCAGAGGTGATCTTGGTCAGGATTTCGAGGGCCATGGCTACGAATGGGATGGCTGGTCTATGGTACTGGTCGATGTTTGGGATGGACGATTGTCTTTCGGTATGCTCAACGTGCGGGGTTTTGAGTCTTGTCGCTCTCTGGTGATACGATTGCACCGGTCGGTCACCGGGACAGGCTCGCACCTCATTACCTGATGGAAATGGGCGGAACTCGCGGAGCGACTGGTTATTCCGACCTCGGACGGTGGGTCGGGACGCCCATCAGACCCTATCTCTTCTCTGAGACAGGGTAGTCTGAACACGTTGCCGGCGCTGCGTGCACAGTTTGGTCGGCGAATGCTATGTCGTTGGGTAGACGAATTCCCCCAAAAATGGAGGTTTCTGGTTGGTTGAGATAACCAAAGGAGGCTTTGTCGTGGGATCCTTGCAAAGCCGGCGATAGGCGGTGGGCGGCCCCCTATGTACATGGTGGTCAGATGGCCTCACATAAGACGAAATGGGTCTGGTTAGAGTTTCGCGGCGGTCAGGTCTAGTCAATTGCAAACCGTAGAGACGACGTATCTAATGCGCGCGTGCTGCTTTGGAGCTGATTGACAACTATGGGGTTGCGTTATGTTTACTCAATGCCAATGGGGTTCTGTGTTCGGTACCGGTGTTCAGGGTGCGGACCGACAGCCGCTACGCTCTCAATCGCCGACTGAGCTGGGCGTGGTGGGGCGCCTGACCATAACGGGCTCGCCCGTATTACTCACACTAGGATTGCTCAGCTAGCATACCTAGGTACCTACTTTCCAGACGACCGCTACTAATCTCAAGATTTTCTCATAGAGTTTCTTTCTTTCGTTCAGAAGGTAGTATTCATCTAATGTTGACTCAATTTAAAATTCAAAGTTGCGTGCGGTTTCATTGTAGTCTTGCGCCCCTTGCAAACTTCACTACCCAGAATGGCAACTATCAGCACAACTGCGACTATTCAGTCGAAACCTCAGCAGGCCTGCCTGCAGTCGGGAACAGACGGTACGACAGCGGGCGATACGACTCCCTGTACGCCCTGCAAGGAGGATGTTGGCTGGCGAAAGATAGTCAGAAACTTCACCCCATCGTACGTCACAGCGGAAGCATTTCCGGCAAGAGTGTCTGACACTGGTACAGATGGTTCGCGGTTACAATGGGCACGGGCATCGTGTCAATCCTCCTCCATAACCTGCCTTACAACGCAACTTGGATTTCTCACGGCCTCGCTGTCGCGTTCTTTATTCTCAACGTTGGTCTTTTCACGATATTTACGGGCATTACCGTCTTGCGTTATGCACTTTATCCCGAAATTTGGAAGGCGATGGTTATCCATCCAGCCCAGTCAATGTTCCTTGGCTGTTTTCCGATGGGATTTGCAAGTAAATGACCTTTACATAAGATTGGGAAAATACTAGCCACTAACGCCTGCACTTAGCTATCATCAACATGATGATATTCGTCTGCGCTCCAGCCTGGGGCAAGTGGGTTGTTTCATGGGCTTGGGGCTTCTGGTGGTTTGACGCTGCTCTATCCCTGGCAACTTGCATCACTGTACCGTTCGTCATGTAAGTCCAAATTTGGGGCAGGTCACAATCCTAACCACCCTCGGTAATCATTGCTCAGGGTCGGGTGTGACTGGAGGCCTTTCAAACTTGCCTCACCTTCTTTGGCCTATTCTAATAGCCGAACCCTAGGATCCATCAACACCGTCCGGGGCTACAAGCAGTCACAGCAGCCAGTCTTTTGCCAATCGTTCCGGTAGTAGTTGCGTCTTCAACGGGTGGTATCGTAGCTGAGGCTTTGTCCAACCCAGATCATGCATTTATCACACTTATCGCCTCTTACATCCTATGGGGGATAGGGATCTGCTTCTCCAGCATGGTGTTGGCACTTTACTTCCATCGCTTGACTATTCATAGTCTTCCTCCCAAAGAAGCCATCGTCTCGGTGTTTCTGCCAATCGGTCCATTGGGCCAAGGCGGCTTTGGCATCCAGCAACTGGGCAAAGTGTCCCTCAAACTCCTTCTCCAGTCAACAGCTTTTACCACTGCGGCGCCCGGTGCCGTACACGGCGGGGAAATTCTCTACTTCCTGGGCATTTTCCTCGCCTTGATTATGTGGGGCTTCGCGCTGGTCTGGTTATCTTTTGCTCTCATCAGCATCGTGACGATGCAAAAGTTCCCGTTCAACATGGGCTGGTGGGGTTTCACGTTTCCGTTGGGTGTGATGGCAACCTGTACCGGCATGCTGGCGCAGGACTTGGATAGCACGTTCTTCAGAGTCATGACCATGGTATGCACCGTTTCTCAATCCCAAGAAGTGAAGTTACTAACAACAACGTGTCTAGATTTTCTCACTTTCCGTCTGTCTCCTATGGCTGTTAGTAGCAGTCAGAACGCTGCACCAAGCCATATCTGGGGAGATCTTCTTCGCTCCCTGCTTGAAAGACCTGAGAGACAAAAGGGCCCAGGCAGGATCAGACCGGAGAGTATGAATTGCAACGTGAACGTGAAAGACAGAGCGCCGTTCATAGATGTAGACGTGGATAGAGACGGGGCCCGCGACGAGGTAGAGATAACGATAGTAGACTCACTGACAAATAATGTCTAGATAAAAGTTCAAGCATAGATGCATGGAATCGGATTCGAGACTGTTTCATAAACTTTATTTGGACTTCGTTAAAGCAATACGTCAAGCTCTCAAAGCTCAGCTCCATCCTGTGTTTCTGAGGGAGAAGCTTTCTGACAGCCCATTTGAGGTCGGCAGATGGCAGGGGTTTCTCCAAAAAAAAAACGCTAATGGCGGGGTTGATGAGGTGCAGCACCCGCCAAAATTCTCTTGCGGGGGCACCAACCACACTCAGGTCCAAAAGTCCAGGCGCCGAAACTCTGAATAAGAATTGCCATTGCGGTTGCGCCCACTGGCTGCATGGTCCCCTCGCCAAACCCACACCCCGCTACTGCAACTCTCGCACCTCCCAAGAATTGTGACGGCAGCAGCAGTTTCAAGGCTCAAACTTGAGCACCGCTGCTCTTCGACGATTCTCAAGGGTCAAGATGGCTTCCCCTCTTGACCGGCCGGGCATCTTGTCCGTGTTGAACAGTAAGCATTGGATCGGTCGCAGTCGCGTCGCTACCCGTGCGCATTTGCGCTAACTTTTCTGATTCTTTGTGCGTAGACTTCCACGATGTATGGCAAGAAATCCGCATACCCGTCATTCTGTTTACTGCTTTCGGCCTGCTCGTACTCCGGTTCTATCTTCACAGTGTCGAGGAGAAGGACGAATTGAAAGCATTCCCCAAGGCCTTGAACAGGGAAAAGCCCGAGTCGAAGCCGCTGCCGAAGCCCGTCGACGAGAAGAAGGATGCGAAGCCGACTCCGGTTGTCGAGGCGAAGGCGCCCAAGTCGAACGGCCCGAAGAGGATAAAGGGTGGTCTCGTCAAGAGGCCCTCTGAGGAGCTCAAGAATGGAGAGGCTTTGACAAGGACGCTGCGACCTCTGATCTTCTTTTCGAGCATCACCGCGAACACCCCGAAGATTGCGAAGGACTATGCCGAGCGCTTGGAAAAGGAGCTGGAAAAGGTTACCGGGGATACCAGCTGCTCGTTCAGCACCCCCGAGGTTCTGGATCTGGCTGAAATCGACTTTGACGACTACTTCATCACCCCGCCCAAGTCTGAGGACCCCGTCGAGCTGTTCTACATGTTCCTCCTGCCAAGTTACAATATTGACACGATCAATGACACCTTCTTGGAGCACTTGCAAGAGACGCACCATGATTTCCGCATCGACACCGCCCCTCTGTCCCCGCTACTTGGTTACTCCGTTTTTGGCTTTGGCGACCGCGAAGGATGGCCTACGGAAGACGAAGGCTTCTGCTTCCAGGCCAAGGAGGTCGACAAGTGGATGGCTAAGCTTACCGGCCGCAAGAGAGCTTTCCCTGTGGGCATGGGTGATACGAAGCGGGACTACGTCGAGAGGTTATCTGAATGGTCTGAGGGTGTCGTGGATGTTCTCGGTATGCTAGCCAAGACTGGTAGCCTAGGTGAAGGTCTGCCGGGAAGCGGCGCACCCGAAGAAAGCGATGACGAGTCCGCCGCGGAAGATGATGATGAGGTTCTCATCGAGGAAGACGCAAAGCCCGAGAAGCTCAAGAGCCGCAAGAACATTGACGATGTCGAGGATCTCGGTCGCATTATGAAGAGCTCCAACCCCGACGCCGAAACGAAACCCGCCGCTGCCCCTATTGCCGTCGACTTCACAACCTACGTAAAGTCCGCCTCCGGCCCCAAGAAGACTCCGACCAATGCCGCAAAGGAGATGGTCCCAAAGAACTCCCCCACCTACGCCTCGCTCACAAAACAGGGCTATTCCATCGTCGGCTCCCACTCGGGCGTCAAGATCTGCCGCTGGACAAAGTCCGCCCTGCGCGGTCGCGGCTCCTGCTACAAGTACTCCTTCTACGGCATCAACTCTCATCAGTGCATGGAGACGACGCCCTCGCTGTCTTGCTCCAACAAGTGCGTCTTTTGCTGGCGCCACGGCACGAACCCCGTCGGCACTACGTGGCGCTGGGTCGTCGACCCGCCCGAGCTCATCTTTGACGGCGTCAAGGCCAACCACTACAACAAGATCAAGATGCTCCGCGGCGTTCCCGGCGTCAGGGCCGAGAGGTTCGCCGAGGCGATGCGCATCCGTCACTGCGCCCTCTCCCTCGTCGGCGAACCCATCTTCTACCCGTATATCAACGAGTTCCTCGGCATGCTCCACGCCGAGCGCATCTCGTCCTTCCTCGTCTGCAACGCCCAGCACCCGGACCAGCTCGCCGCCCTCAAGGCCGTCACGCAGCTGTACGTTTCCATCGATGCCTCGAACAAGGAGTCGCTGCGGAAGATCGACCGCCCGCTGCACCGCGACTTCTGGGAGCGGTTCCAGCGGTGTCTGGACATCTTGCGGGAGAAGCGCTTCAAGCACCGCACCGTCTTCCGCCTTACGCTCGTCAAGGGCTTCAACGTCGACGACGAGGTTGAGGGGTACGCGCAGCTCGTCGAGAAGGGGCTGCCGTGCTTCGTGGAGATCAAGGGCGTCACGTACTGCGGCACCTCCACGGCGTCCAACGCCGGCCTGAGCATGTCCAACGTGCCGTTCTACTGGGAGGTTGCAGAATTCGTGACGGCCCTGGAGAAGAGGCTCAACGAGAAGGGGCTTAAGTATGGCATCGCGGCGGAGCATGCGCACAGCTGCTGCGTGCTGCTTGCGAGCGACAGGTTCTACAAGGACGGCAAGTGGCACCCGAGGATTGACTACCAGAGGTTCTTTGAGCTGCTGGAGGAGCGCGGGGCCGATGGGGACTGGAAGCCGGAAGATTACATGGGTGAGGCGACGCCAGAGTGGGCGACTTGGGGCAATGGCGGATTTGATCCCCGAGATGAGAGAGTTGACAGGAAGGGCAGGAAAATCGAGGCGTGAGTTCTTAGTAGTAATAAAAAAAGACGACTGCATCCGCAAGGGCACAACATTATCTTCACAAACCCAGTTGTGGGCCGTCTTGAACTTGGAGAAATTTTGTGAACCGGGCGCCATTGCGTCATAGCCATGGTCATGACAGTGGTGACAACCCCAGTCCAACGTATACGAACGTTTAAAACAACGGTCAAATGGCTTTTCTGCCCATCGACAGTAGCGGATTGACAAGCATTACGAGATTGTGAAATTCGTTAACTTCTTGCTTGTTCTTCCTGCCAGGGTCGTCATCAATATACATGTGGTTTCCTCTTACAAAACCTTCTATCAAAACAGCCCAGCCGGCCAGAGTATTGTACATTGAAAAAGTCGTGAATCCTCTTTTTCTCTTTGCGATATGATGGTAGTCGGGGGATTAGGAGTGAGATTCGGGGAATGATTGGACTGTATCACGCCATGCGCAGAGTGATCTTGCTGTCCTTTTGGTGGGTTATGAGGTGTGCCCGTCGGTAGCCGGGAGGAGTGAGAGAGTGGAGGGGATTAATCTGGGTGCCGTAAAGGACGGAACCTCTTTAGTCCAGGCCAACGGTGGGCATGTCAGAGAGGTTGGCGTTGACACCGCCGGTGTACTGGCCGATGTTGAGGGTCGAGTCGTAGGCGATCATCTCAGCCAGTACGTCCAGAACAGGCTGTCAATGGGTTAGTTCCATGTCAAGTCTTTGAAAGTCGGCGTGTTTCCTTACCTTGGGGACGGTCTTGTCGTAGATACCAATCAGGTCACCAGGCGTGGGGTAGACCTTCAGGCCCTTGTAGAACGCCAGCGCAGCCTCAACGGCGCGGGTGGCTATTGATTTAATATGTCAGCACCCAAGTCCATTTGAAATACTCTAGAGGGTTTGCGCTCTTCCTCGAAGACGGGAGATCTGTGGAGGGGTGAACTAACGGTCTGCGGAAAGGGTCTCTCCCTCGGAAACCTGCTGCAAGAAAAAGGCTTCTCTGGACTCAACGTCGTCGGGGAAGCCCTCGGCCTTGGCGTCATCGACGGATTGCTTGATCGCTTGACGCTGGCGGACGGTCTCCAGCTGGGCCTCCTCCTTCTCGGCCTTGTGCTGTCTGCGCTCGTTTCGGCGCAGCTCTCTGCGGAATTCGGCCTTGTTGCGGCGGTTGTAGTCGAAGTAAACGGCGTAGGCTGTTTGGCAACAGTCAGCACAACAGCTTCCTCTTTGTCTATCCACGACCCCTCGTATGCCATCAATATATCCAGTAATGGTAGTCTGGCTGGCGCGCGGAGCTGGAGGCCAACTCACCAAACAGGCCGGTAACCGCGGCGGCGACCGATGCCGTCACTATCGTCGACGTCTGGGACATTTTGGGATACTCCGAAGGCGGGACAAACAAAGAAGGCAGGGCGATGCAGCGGGCGGGTGCTGAAGAGGGGTAGAGTGTATGCGAGAGGCGGCTCGAAAGTCGATGCTGCGCTCAGCGGTTTTGTTGGATGATTCGCAGGACCTGAGAGGTTGGCGAGGGTTCCTTTCGTTGGCGGAGTGAATATCGAAAGAGAGAAGCTCTACCGGGAATCGATGGAGCTTCCGCTACCAATTTTTTTTAGCCTCTGCGCCATCGTTTGCCAGAGGTCGCGTTCCTTGCCAAGAGCCGCTGTGGGTGGTGGGTAGGGAGGCACGGACCAGGTGTACGTATCAAGACGACAGCTTGCCCGCACTTCCACTGAGAGATCCAATGGTGCTGGGGCTGCTGAGTGGTTACGTAGCGGGATGGGTGCTACCAGCGGCCCAAGTCCACTATCCCGTCCATCCAAATGAGCAGGGGTGCCGCCTCTCAAACGGCCACAGTACCGGCACGGCAGCTACCCATTCCTTGAGAGGTGCATGAAACAACAACGACCCGACCTTCATCCTCACGAGGGGCGCTTTTGTGCCCTTGAACACCTACAATTCTTCGACGCACGGCAGACGTCGCTGGAATCGGCTGCTACCCGTACGAAACTGAACAAAGCAGTTACCCAACATGTCAGAAGATCGGGAGAGGAGCAAGATCTCGCTGAGAAGCGGCAACAAGAGGAAAGGCCGCCCCCAGATTAGTGCTCCGCGTCAGATCTCGGAACCCATTCTGCAAGATGGATCTGGTCCGGTGCGGCAGCCCGGCTCGAGGCCGATGGCCGACGCTGGTCCTCCTCCGGCGCAGCCGCGACCTCGTCCGCCGCCGCAGGCTGGCGGCTCAAAGGTAAGCAAGACAGCCAAGCGCCGAGCTGTCTTCCACGGTCAGGTGGAAGCATGCGATGCGACTCGATAGCAAGATGTAGGAGCTAACTCGAGGATGTGCAGACCTCCGACTTGGTGAAGCGACGATACTCTACGAGATTTAACAACCTCCCGAATGACTTCGACGTGAATAACCCTCCGGTGCCGGCGATGCCATCCCTAGACAAGTACGAAACCCGCCAGCGAATGGCGCGACCACCCCCCAGCCGAGGGGGCGATACGGCTCCCGCTCCTATTGTCGACGTCAAGGCCCTACGTGACCCCAACTTGGCTCCCGATCAATGTATGTCTTCGTGTTCGGTGTATTCCACTCGAGGTTGCTGACTTGGTATCCTGTAGATGTCGCCAATTTGCTCAGCGAAGCCTCCGAGGACCAGATCCGCGAGTTCGAAGACAACCTCCGAGGTCTCAAGAGTCGAGCCGGCGCAGATCTCCAACAAAATGTCATGCAAAATCGCACCCAGTTCATCAAAATCAGCAAGGAAGCCGAAAAGCTCAAGGGCGAGATGCGAGCGCTGAAGAACCTCATGACAGACCTCAAGGTTAACACAACAGCACTGCGCCAAGCATCCAGCAACAACAATAATAGTAATAACGAGTCGTCGGGCCTCAATGGCGAGCTTTCCACGGGCTTGAGTAAGAGAGACAAACGCAGCTCTGTCGCAGACCGAAGTGCGCTTTGGAACTCACAGATGCAGGCGCTTTACAAGAACGTTGAGGGATCGCAAAAGTTTTTGCCCAACTCTTCCACTCGTCACGTCATCCAGAATGCTGGAGCTTGGATCGAGCTGGACAACGCAACCTACAAGTCTCGTCGCGCGATGCAGATTTTCCTCCTCAACGACCACCTGCTGATTGCTAGTCGCAAGAAGAGAAAGGCAGATGTGCCTCCTCGTGAGGCAACTGGCCCACTTGTGAAGCTCGTGGCCGATAGGTGTTGGCCCCTGCTAGACGTTGAAGTAGTGGACATGGCGGGTTCGAGTGATTCTTCGACCACTCGCAACAAGCTAGCAGATGCCATCATGGTCAGGGGTGTTGGTCAAGAGTCAGTCATTTACCGGACAGAGAAGCCTGAGGACACGGAGAAGAACGGTCTACTCCTGAACATCCGCAAGGCGGTGGAGAATCTGCGAAAGGAGCGACAATCAGAATTGGAGGCCAACAACAAAGCCAAGGAGACGATCAACTATTTCGCATCTCGAGACCCCGGTTTGCTCCAGAAGACGGAGCTGTTGGAGACACTCTCCGATATCAAGGACATGCTCATCGACGTGGACGGAAAGCAGCAAAACCTCCGGTGGGTTGAAAGCCAAATGGACGAGCTGGATATCGATATTGCACTGCAGAACTTTGAGCCTGCTGTAAGCCGTGTCGAGAAGCTCAAGAGCCTCGCTCGAAGCCTGAAGAACAACACGGTGGCGCAGGACTTCATCAGCTTCAAGGTTGAAGAGCGATGCTCCAAGCTGGCGGGCATGATCATTCGCGAACTGGAAACAACGCACAATGCGCCGACGAAGAACAAGCGCAACGTTACCTGGCTGGCCAGGCTAGGGTACGAGGACCGCGCTCGTGAGGCCTATCTGGTAGCCAGGCACGAGACCATCCAGAAGCGAATCAGGTAAGCAGGAATATCAACGGTTTCCGAACACAATCTGACCTTTGACAGACAAACGATATTCCAAGGAGACCTGCATCAATACATTTGGGAGGTCTCGTTCGTCTACTTTTCGCTCATCCGCAATACGGTGAGCTGCTTCCACTCATGCTTCCCACCGCCAATGATGAGTGCCTGTGTCAAGTGGGCCAAGGAAGAGGTTGAGTCGTTCAACGCCATCCTCGGAAGGCAACTCAGCAGCACAGAGCGGGGCGGGGAGGCGTGGAACCAGTGCATGGAACGAGCACAGGAGCATGCCAAGATGCTCAGCGAAGTGCAGCTCGACTTCCGCAACCTGGTTGGCAAAGATTTGGTAGACCACGCGTCCGGGGTGGCTAGTCCCGTCGGGCTCGGTTTGTCCTAAGTACCTAATTTGACAATAAGCGCCCTGGTCGAAGTGACGGCAAAGCGTGCCGTTGAGCCTGGTGATGGCTGGCATTGCCTTGATTTATGGCGATTGCCTCGCACTGGAAATTGAGACGGGTGTTTGTTTATGGAGGAAGCATGTAAATGAGTGCAAGACATTGGAGTTACGGACTATGACGAAGATGCCGCAATCACTGGCATGTGTCAAGGTTCCAGACCACGCTTGGGGCTGACTCGGATCCCCTGGCTCGGGTCGCTGTGTTTACCTGCGACGGCGTTTGCGACTTTCGGGATGGATAACTTGTAAAAGTGAATTGAACCGTCAAGGATCGCAAGGTTGGCAAGTATTCGCATTACAATTTAAGCAATAATCGACCATTGGTATATACTGTGTGTGATTATCGCATGAGGCCTCTCGCGGAGGCTCAAGAAAAATAGCCGTCAAATGGCTTGAGGCTTACTTGCCTCTGCATCGGATTTAAGCGAAGAGGCAGGCAATTTCCTCATGCTGCAACCAGCAGCCGTGACAGCGCAGCGCAGCACGACACAGTATTCGTAGGTAAGGTACACCTACGCGCAACCACCTAGGTAAGGTACATCCGATGCTGCGTACCCCCCAATCACAGATCCCAAGCCCACGCACCAGCATCCGTACCGTACCCGCTCCCGCCTGCCTTCCTCGTCTGCACCTGCACCAGCACGAGCACAAGCAGGAGCAGCACCACTTCCATTCCCAGCCCGTCTCCCACCTCGCAAAAATCCCCAGGCGCCGCCCAACCCAACATCGACGCCCTCCTCATCAAACTCCCATCAGAGAATTAGAATCCCGCTCCCGCCCCGCTCTGCGCGACAACATCCCCCGTCCCTCCTCCCCTGCGCCGAACTCCATTTTGGCCCTCCCTATCTGGCCTCAGACGAAGCTCTGACCGCCTTCGACGATTCGCCGCCGCCAGCCCCACGCTACTGGATTGAGGTGCTGTGCTAATCTGAAAGACCGCGACCTGTTGCTGAAAACAACGTCATTCTCCCTTCGACACGAACGACCACGACCCGACCGCCCTCGCTTTGCCCGCCATTCTGCTTCTCGCGACCGATCAAAACAATTTAGTGACGACTCTTGCTATACCTTAGACGAATTTCAGCATGGATACGAACATGGAGGATGTTGGGCGTGTCCCCGCCGATCTGCCCTCTACCCAGAACCTCGAGCCCACCACGATCCCGACCCTAGATGGCTGGATTGAGAGCCTCATGAACTGCAAGCAGCTCGTCGAGGCCGACGTTCAGAGGCTTTGCGAGAAGGTCAGTCGCTATTCTCGCTGATGATGGACAGCCGCAATGCGCCTCTGCACCAGCTGTCGTCATAGCTGCCTGCGACTGAGCCTTTGTGCCCTCCCCTCATCTCCGAATCGCCCCTCGCGTGACCTCGCAGCGACAAATTTCTGACATTCATCAACAGGCGCGGGAAGTCTTGCAGGACGAGTCCAACGTGCAACCAGTTGTACGTCCTCCTCGCCCCCTTGGACAAGTGCGATTCGAACTGACCCATCCTCCTCCAGAAATGCCCAGTCACAGTGTGCGGTGATATCCACGGCCAATTTCACGATCTTATGGAGTTGTTCAAGATTGGCGGTCCTAACCCCGACACCAACTACCTTTTCATGGGTGCGTTGGGCCTGACAAGACGCTCGTCGTGCCGCGAGCAGTTGCTTACGCTATTCGATAGGTGACTACGTCGACCGAGGCTACTACTCTGTCGAGACCGTGACTCTGCTCGTCGCCCTCAAGATCCGATACCCTCAGCGCATCACCATCCTCCGTGGCAACCACGAGTCCCGCCAGATCACCCAAGTCTACGGCTTCTACGACGAGTGCCTTCGGAAATACGGCAATGCCAATGTGTGGAAGTACTTTACCGACCTCTTCGACTACCTCCCCCTTACTGCCCTCATCGACAACCAAATCTTCTGCCTTCACGGTGGTCTGTCGCCCAGTATCGACACCCTGGACAACATCAGAGCTCTTGACAGAATTCAGGAGGTTCCCCACGAGGGTCCCATGTGCGACTTGCTTTGGTCCGACCCCGATGACCGCTGCGGCTGGGGAATCTCTCCCCGTGGCGCTGGCTACACCTTTGGCCAAGACATTTCCGAGGCCTTCAACCACAACAACGGCCTCACGCTTATTGCCCGTGCTCATCAGCTTGTTATGGAGGGTTACAACTGGTCGCAGGATAGGAACGTGGTGACTATCTTCTCGGGTAAGCTTCGCCAGATCTTGTTTTGAGGCACGGCCACTGACGCGCGCGCAGCACCCAACTACTGCTACAGATGCGGCAACCAGGCCGCGATCATGGAGATTGATGAGCATCTCAAGTACACTTTGTAAGTATCAATGGTGCCAGGATTTTAGAAGGATGCAAGCTGACCACGTAAAGCCTCCAATTCGATCCTTGCCCGAGAGCCGGCGAACCAATGGTCTCGAGACGCACACCCGACTACTTCCTCTGATCACGCATCCGATACCCTTACTACTCATCACTCGGAATCATCATTATCCGGGTGCTATCCGTGGAAGAGATTCGAAAGAGAGGGCGTGTGCATGCTCAACTTGCATTGGTGCTTGGGGGGAGTCTAATCTTGTAAGATTACAAACAAAAGCCAAAAGACCAATGTACTCCCAAGAGAGAGATTCTGCGTTGAGCATTAGATGGAGCGAGGGGTCTATGGGAACGAGCGCGAGCGCGGCCCCTCTCGACCGAGGAGGCTTCCCCTTGGACTCTCACTCTGTCAACGCGTTAGATACTCATAGACCGCCGGCAATAAGAAGGTGTCGATGCTAATGAAGTTTGATGTTCTATGCTTTCTGTCCGAACTCATTCTATGCTCATGAACCGTTTCCGAGGTATGTCTTGGTCGTTATCGTTATGTATAATGGGAATTACCAACGCCCGCAGGTGCCATCCGATCATTACAACTATGCGTCAACTAATAAAGGGGTATAACAAACTTCACTCCTTTTTTTTCTTCCTCGCGACTGCTCTTCTCACTTTTTACGATTCTTGCGGTGGTGGCTGTGTTTGCGTCCATGATGGTGGTGGTGATGGCGATGATGATGCCCGTCCCTCTTTCTCCTGCTCCGCCCCAGGGACCTCCTCTCCCATTCCCTGATCCTCTCCGCCATGATCTCTTCGCTCTCGCCGCTCCTCGTGTTCGTGTACGACTGCGAGCTGCTATCGTACGAAGTGCTCCCGTGAGAGTCATACGAGCTGCCGTGGGAGCTGCGGAAGTACGCGCTCAGATACGACGAGTCCCGGCAGTCGTCGATCTCACTAAGCCCGCGGATGACGCCGGAGCGCTCGCTGCGACGGGAGGTGTAGGTGGTGTACCGCGCCTCCTCGACCTCCTCGATGCTGATGCGGTTGCGCCCGTGGCGGCCGTGGCGGCGGGTGACGGTGAGGTTGCTCACGCGGTGGTACTTGTACTGGCCCTTGCGGTAGTCGCCGGGCTTGCAGGCGCCGTCGGGGACATGGAAGCGCATGTCGAAGCGCATGAGGGCGTAGGTGAAGACGACGATGAGCTCGAGGTCGTAGTTGAAGACGTAGTAGCAGGCCTTGTGGTGCCACCAGCCCGGGAAGAGGGCGGGGCGGACGGCGAAGTTGACGGCGCAGCGGTAGGCGGCGCCGATGGTGAGGAGGAAGGCGGTGGCGAGGACGAGGAGGGCCTTTGTGGAGAGGGAGCCGTAGCCGAAGGGCTCGGGGCGACGGAGGCCCGGGTAGACGAGGGCGCCGGCGACGATGAGGAACGGGGCGAAGGCGAGGACGGCGAGGGAGGTGGAGGAGAAGAGCTGGACGAGGTGGCACCTGTTGAGGTAGACGAGGTCGAGGGTGTAGAAGGAGACGACGGTGGCGACGACGGCGCAGAGGAGGCAGACGGCGATGTAGAAGTAGAGGAAGAGGAAGAAGTAGCCGACGAAGGGGTTCCAGCCGAGGTTGGGGTGGAGGCCGCGGAGGAGGCGGTGGGCGAAGAGGATGTTGAGGGCGAAGAGGAGGACGACGCCGGCGGCGGCGAAGATGGTGGAGGCGATGTCGAGCTTGACGTTCCAGGGCTGGGTGGCCCAGGCGATGCGGAGGGAGAGGGCGATGATGCGGGTGGTGCAGAAGCCGACGAGGACGGTGGAGGGGAAGAACTTGTGGCCGGCGGCCTTGTTGCGGATGAAGATGAAGCCGTTGAGGGCCGCGGCGGCGAGGAAGAAGATGATGAGGATGATGCAGATGGGCACGTCAACGCGGATCGTTGGGATCAGGCCGAGTATCGCAACCTGCGGCTGGTACGGAGGGCCGAGGGGGTTCTGGGAAGGGCGTTGGATGTTAGTTGAGAGCGGACGGGGGAGGAAGACGCAAAAGGGGTTTACGGACTTCGATGATCGGGTCGAAATCCGACATGATGTCGGATTTAATGTGAGGGGGGAACCCTCCTAGAAGATGTTGTGTCCTTTGAAGATGAGGCTTTCGAGGTTATAAGTGACAAAGTTGGTGAGGCTGGGCTTGGCGCTTGGCTTCAGAGACTGTGCTCACTCTGGGGAAAATGGCAGGCAGAGGAGCTGGAGCAGCCTTCCGGTTGACCTTGGCTGGAGTGAAGGCAGCATCCTGGAGGTTGGCTTTTGAGCGAGGGAGCGCCGGGGGGGTTGACAAGTTATCATTCGCAAGGGTGATTGACCAGGGGTTTGTGCCGAGAGGGCAGACAACTCGAGAGGTTCGTCTGGTGTTTTGATGTTTACTAGCGTCGGCGTAGGATGCGTTGGCTCTGGATAGACGGCACGGACTTGAGAGACGGGGAGGAACGAGAGAGAAGCACGCGAGGAAGTTTCAGCTGGAGGCGGGTGAAGAGGCGAAAGTTGGGAGTTTTGATGACTGGGCATTCTTTTTGGAATCTTGGTTCTTCGAGAACAATGAGCGATGGGCTTTGTATGGAGGTGTGCGTCTCATAGATGGAATGGCATGATAAGATACACGAGATGGCATGTTTTTGCCCCTCACAAATACCTGATTAGCTTTTATTAAATTATGTTGAGTTTCTTTACAATGTTGTGTATCTACTCATTTGAATGGAGTTACAAGCAGGTTTATGTCAGGGTTGATGGACGAAACGCATGACCACAACTCACGCCTCTGAGACGGAGGAAACTACTAGTCATGATCTTGTGCAGGCTTTGGGAGATTTCCTGCCCATAGCCTCGGATCGCTCTGAACGGGGACGCAACGCTTCGCGCTCTGTGGTTGCGAGACACTCCCCCAAACGGCGGGAGGCAAAGGCATGGGCAGACATCCCATCGCCGGGGTTTAAGCCTCTCTGTTTCCCCAACCCTGTCTCCAGGTCTGGAAACGCACCGCCACAATGGAGCTGCGCGCTGGTAGAAACTTGTTTCCCGTCTTCGTCATCTGGGACATTCAACGGTCGAGGTCCGCTGGACGTGCGCTGCTAACGGACATGCAAAGATGTCGATGGCGGGGTTGTCCAGGTCACGGACCTCGGTGGTTGGGGCAGAGGGAGATTCCATTGTGACGAGTAGTCATTCTGTAGGGCATCCAACCATACAAAATTGGGAGAACAAGAAATCGTGAGGCAAAAGATTGATATTGCGTCGATTCCTGAGACCCAGAAGTCGTCGAAGTTCGGCCGTTGAGCCGGCAGGAAGGCGCCAGGGTAAGAGGGTCCGCTTGAAGATCCGAAGTCCGTCGCCGACGATCCGGCTGTCGATCATGAACACGGTTCTAGGTCCGGGGCCAATCATCTCTCCGGGCCTAAGGCCAGGTTCTCGGACGGTGCTCTAAGCGTGTAAGAAGACTCGTTCCTGCTCTTCCATGCTCGCTTAGGATGGCGAAAGTAGAGCCACTGTTGAGCAGCAACTCAACTTCCGGCTCTTGCATGCTTAG
This sequence comes from Colletotrichum siamense, assembly GCF_013390195.1. Classification (NCBI taxonomy): domain Eukaryota; kingdom Fungi; phylum Ascomycota; class Sordariomycetes; order Glomerellales; family Glomerellaceae; genus Colletotrichum; species Colletotrichum siamense. The sequence continues at coordinate 2,247,620 of NW_023501016.1, read as the reverse complement.
CTCGACAGGACGCGTATCGCGCTCCATTTCCTCGTGCCCTTGCCGCTAGGTTCGGGCCCGAAGCATTTCAGATTCTGAGTTGGCGCAAGTCAGCAGATCAAGACGGCAAAAACATCTCGCATTAGGCAGGTCGATACACGGCCAATGAGCGGGCAACGATGGGCATCATTCATCGAATGCCCAAGGTATATCCAACATGACTGGCTGCGTTGAACGGAAACAAAACGGGCGAGCCTTTTGGCCGTTCTTTGAAAGTCCCTACGGCGAGGCTAATTGTTTAGCATAGCAACCCTTGCGCACCCTCTGTAGCCTATGAAGCTTCTTCTCATGTAGGTTTTTGATGCAAAGCTCATCTTGTGCATGTAAAGAAAAGATTGAAATAGGTTTCCAGGCAATTCGCGAGCAACGAGCTCGCGGCTTTGATTGATACCGAAGAAAGCACTATTTCCTAGACCGTGGTGAACGCACCGGTCCGGACATTCCGTGTGTTATGGAACAGCGGCGACTAGCCAGTAGCGCAGAAAGTCGGTTACACACCTGCGCAACGTGGACTGCTGGCGGTAAGTCAGATGTAGCCTGGCTTTCGATTTCAACATTGTACCCAGCATCATTAGTGCGATGGTCCTCGTTCTAGACTTTTGTTCGAGATTCAGGCCCCGATCGAAGGCTTTCAAACGTGGCGATCGAGAGAGAGAAATATTGTACAGGGAACTCTGCTGGAGCTGACGGTTAGCCAGAAGCGTCGCCACCAGCAGGCGCAACCGACACCACGATCTGGACGTGGTGCGAATTTCTTTCGATCGACGTTGCCACTAGGCTTGACACGAAGGCCTCTTGTCGCCATTGCCAATCTTCCACCCTCATGTCAAGCCTGGAGTTTCCGGTTTTGCCCTCGAAAGCACTTAGTCTGACGTGCTATCCTCGCTAAGGGCTGATGGATATCAGCTTAGCAATATCCAACGACAGTGCAAAGAAGATGAAACTTCTCGCTATCAAACCTTTATTTTGGTCGTCCAGCCGCAAGTCTTGAAGTTACCGTTGAAGATGGCGACAAAGGAGTAACGTTGAAAAGGAGAGCCAATCAAGTGCAGGCGTGAGGACCGCACCCAGCCGAGGGCAATTACCCCCGGAAACAAATTGGAGGCTGAATCATGCGCGTTTTCAATTCGCATAAAGTTACGAGCCCGTAATTTTTCGCCCACATTCTGTATACGCAACCTCTTGATGGAACGTACTGCACTACCGAGCCGCTGCATGAATGGCAATTCAACGGCGACGCCGCCTCCATGAAAGACTGTCTCTTCCCGCCGCTGTTTCTGAAAAGGCCGCTCCACTCACAACTACCGAAGACTTCCGGCCGTTTTTGAACCCCGTTCTCGTGGTGGATGTCTGTTTCTCGTGACTGAGTGTAGTGGGGCCGAGTAGCGAGTACATTTGGGATACAAGCAGCGGCTCCGGCGGCCGTTGAGCGTGGTAGTGGGGTGGGCAACGGTCTCAAGTGAGAAGTCCTTTGTTGTCTTCTTTGTTTAGATGGTGCGACTCCATGGTGAAGTAGAAGAAGGCGAACTTGCTCAAGCCAGTGGAGGCTTGCCACGTTGTTGTTGTTGAAGAATAAGAAAGCAATTGCTTGAAATCACTCGGATTGAAAACTTGCGGGTGGCGGACGAGTCTTGATGGCAGCCAGCCGCTCAACGGCGGCATGCACGCTCAGATGCTTCAGCCCTCCACAACTCGAGCAGCATGCCACCAGTGTCTCAAGACCACAAAGGAGGTCGAAGCTGTAGCACCTTTGATGCGATGCTGTCGCTCAACGTCGCCAACGGGAGGCGAATTCGGTACCTTTATTTGGCCTCGGATTTTCGTTAGAAACACATCTAATGACGGCTGGATCGAAGTTGAGATCTTAAGCTCCGAGAGGCTGACGTGAGATACACTTGTCCGCGAAGTCAATTTGCGAATAGCTGATTGGACTGGAAACCAGATGGAAGCCGGAAGGATCGAAGGTTCAATCACCACTGCAGTCGTTCCCTGTCGTGGTAAGGCAAACTTCAATGCGTTCTATTTGTGTCCACCGCTCTCGCACCTAAGCCCTGGTTAGAGTTGAATCCCACTGGCTGGGCATGCAGAGCTTTCTCCTGGCCGTGTTGTGTCCGGCCGCGACCGGTCTCTTTGCCGAAGGCAGCGGCATCCGGCTCGAATGATGAGCGGCACAACTGCAGCACTTGAGACCGATTACCCACGCAGCTCACGAAGGACTCGGCGGTGCTCCCTTGACAGACGGGTCTTGTGAGATATGATGGGCCACAAAATGACGCGAGCTGTCATTGGGCGGGTCATCCAAACGGCGTGTTCATCCATGATAGATAATCCGGCGCAACGGGCATATCTTGGTCATATCTTGTCCGTGCCATGCAGGGCGGAACAGCGCTGGGGCCTCTCTTCATCTCGCAAACACCGTCGTCGTCTTTTGGGCCAGTCGCCAGTGCAGGCGAGCCTGGGAGAGGTGCCAGGAGCGGACTTTTTGGGGTCAGAGAGCTCTCTTCCCCACTCTCCTGTCATCCCTGTTGCAATCATGAAGCGATGCTGGGTCTCGCCAATCACAGCTCGTTGCCGTCAAGCTGAGACAACCTAGAAGGAGTTTTAATTTCGCCAATTGCTTCCGTTTGCCAAGTGTGCAGTTGGCCCCTCAAGTCAATCGGCAGTTTAAGAATGTTTCTTTGCTGGATCTCAAGGGTTTCTGACAACTTGACTGCTTGCCTCTGGGGTCGATGACGATGCTTCAAGCGCTGAAAGCTGTCTCGTGTCACTCCATCTGCGTCTGCGTCTACGCTGCTGCAACTGCAGTGCAACTTTAGTACCTGCGCAAGTTCATAGCGAGGCGCTCGTCACACATCCACACCGTCGCAGACGCAGACGCAGACGCAGAGGCTGCTGCTGCATGTGCCGTGTTGTCTCCCTTGCGGATGCGATTCCCTGTTTGCCGGCGTTGGACCGGCTTCGCGGGCGACAATCACCGGCCCGTGAGCGTGCCGTCGGTATGGCTTTGCTCGACCGCAATGTGAACCGTGGACGAAGTGGCTCTGCATGTTGCAATTCTGCGAGACAAGCCAAAGAAACAGACGAAGAGCAGGCCGCTGCTCGTGGTCCTGGAATGGGTGCTTGCCGTCGCGATTCGTTCGGACTCCACGCAGGCGCAGCCGCGTGTGTTCAGGCTAGATGTTGCAACGCGAGACGAACAAATGTGAGACATGTGGTACTGTCGATGAGGGCGAAGGGAGACAGCTCCTTAAGACATTGATCTCGGTTGACGCTGGCTCCATTAAGCGTCGAAAAAGCATCAACAGAGCGTCTACCGGGTGCTCATCCGCTGTACGGATAGTACTGTAGTCGGTAGATACACAGACGGCTGCCGATTGATTCATCCTGAATGCTGACTTGTGGCATTGGGGCCGGTTTTGTCCATTATTGCACTGACATTGCGAACAGGCATGCTCCCTCCTCGAAAGAACGCCACGGGTGTTGGCTCGCACTAGACCTAAGCATCGCTGAAATTGTGTCTGTTATGTCGTTCACCATTGGCCTCTGTCTTGTGCGTTGTGACGCAGGAAATGGGACGTCAACAAGCCGGGAGAGACAAGAAGCCGTATGTTTGCAGATGAAAATAGCATCCGAGATGAGCGAGATGAAAGCGAGAACTCAGAAAGACGGGCTGCAAGCTTGGTAAAGACGGCAAGTGGAAAAGACGAGTTTTCCTCGACGCGCTACGGCGCTCGGGATCCAGACGCTCGGGACGGGCTCAGGAGTAAATGCCCGGGCATTCGATCCATCGTCAAGCATTGAAGCATTGAATGACAGCCCTACGACGGTGAAGGAGCCGTGGGACTGGTTCATGCAGTCAAAGGAGGTCGTGAGTGCGGATATGGCTAGGGGAAACAATCTCCACGGCTCAATGCAGAGGAGCCAGAGAGGAGAGCTCCTGCGGTCGAAGCAGTCAAACCGTAAACGACAACAGCTCCAAACGACGACACGACAAGCGAAAGCGGTGCGAGAGAGAGTTTGATTCATGGCTGTCGAGGGGGAACCACTGGGGAGTGAGGGAGGGGGACCCTGGACCCCTGCCATCTCCCCTGCTCCACCAATTTTGAATGGTCCAGGCGCGTTGCCTGTTTCTGACAATTCCGGTGGCCGTTGCTCCTCGTGTGAACAGGGGTAGCCGGTACGCCGTCAGGTACAGCGGTACGTACCATCAACTTTCTTTAGTTTCTGGGCGACCGTCCACGCAGACGTGGGGCGGACTGAGGTGGCTTCACTGGCTTCCCACCTGGCGCAGCCAGTCAGAGCGGTCGCAGGTGACAGGGAAGGCAGGCTCCAAGTCCCCAACTTCCCAAGGCCAACCCTCCGTCCCATTGAGAGAAAAGTCGCGCGGGTGTGGGTGTGGCTCCTGCTCTTGCAGTTCCAACCTGGGACTGGACTGCTCCAGTCCCGTCCACGAGGGACACTGGACGGAAGGAAGACCTTCCTTTCCAGACGCGACCTGGAGGTGAGGTGGGCAGGCTGCAGCAGGCGCTTCCTTCCTTCTGTTGATGGCGCTCTGCTTGCTGGCTGCTGCATCAGATCGCACTTGCTCTTTCCAACCTTTCCTTTTCCCTATCGACCCAGAAGAAGGCAGGCCCCAAGCAGCCGCACCCCCCTTCGTGCCTACCTACCTTGCCTTGCCTTACTATGTAGAGACAAGACCAAAAAAAAAACACCTCCCTCCCACCAGCGTCCCATCCTGAAGGCGTCGTGGTATCGGTGCACCTGAGAAAAGAAAGAAGCCCACACCACACACCCTCTTCCTCTCAGTTGCACCTTCCCGTCGCGCGCCGTCGCCAGTCAGACCCGGCCGGGTCAAGGTCCAGGTCCAGGTCGAGGTCCAGGTTCAGGGTAGTCCCATCCATGTACCCTCAACTGCAGTGATAGGCTGTGCCCATGTCTCTCTGTCCCATGTCCACGTCCCCTTGCCTTGTCCTCCCACGTTGGCCGCCGCCTCCAATTTTCCCTATTTTCCTAAGCACCTCCCGCGCCGTACCTGCCTCTGCTCTGCTCTCTTGTCCCCTTCCCTTTCCCTCCTTCGCGCGTGTGTGCTGTGTGTTGCGTGTGCTGCGTCGTCTGCGTCTCTATCCGTAGCCGTTGTCGCCGCTGCTCGCCCCCCCCAAAACAACATCGTCGCCTTTTTCGCTTCTTCACTCGTCTCGAACGAGCCCGACCGTGACATCGACACGTCGGCTTGCCTTACCTCGGAGCTTAACTGCATCCCACCCCTAATAGTAGACCTACCTAAACAGCTTGTTATTTTTTCCCTATTTTCCGTTCACTCACCCTCGTTCAGTCTATTTACCACCTACCTTACCTGCCTCAACCTGTTGGTGCGGTTCCCCGAGTACCTACCTACCTACCGTATCTACTTGCCCAAAAAACAACAAAAACTCCACCACCCCCTCAATCACCCAACCTCCTTCCTCACGAACGAACGAATTGGGAACCGACAGCGACGACTTTTTCTTCGGCCTCGAATCAGTCCCTCAACCACGACCCGGACCCTCACCTTCCTCGGCCTCCGCTCGTCCCACCCGTCAATTGATGCTCGCCGTCCACCTCCGCTGTAGCCCCCGTTTTCTCCTCGACAACAGCTCGCGAATACGATCCGCCATTCTCATCGCTCCAATTCACAGCTCGAGAGCTTTTTTGGTTACGACTATCACTCGCCAAGCATCTCTCAGCGACAAGCAATCTTTACTTTAATTGCCGATCATTCGCGACAACCTCAAACTGCATGGACCGCAACCATTAGGACCCAGGAAGACAGTCATGAAATAGGCGCAGTTCCAACCTATCACTGTTTTCCAGCCACCTCGCTCGGTGGCCAGCAACGACGCGACCATGACTTCATCAAAGCACGGAAAGGAAGTCCACACGAGTCGACGAGGACGAGCCATGGGCCCCGTAGCAAAGGCGCTTATGTCGGTGCTGTCCACCGCGACATTAGTCTCGGCGCAGTCCAGTAGTTGTGTCTCGTTGGAGGGTTCAACACAATGCTCCGCCTTCCAATCAGCCTCCGTTTCGACAACAGGCTTCGTACAGGGAATTTTGTACGTCAACTCCAAAGGATACCCGTATGATTTGTGCTCATTGGTTCTGGCAGCCCTTTCCTTCAATATGTTTCCAGCAGAGAAACATTCGACAGCCAGTTGCAGTCGTATGTCCAGACATCATACGTCCGGGAAAAGTAGGTTCATGTCGGTGAATGCGACACGGCTGAGCAACGATTGGCTTACACTATGACAGATACCAGACATTACTTGGTTGCAGCAATGTTAATCTCACCAACTCAACCGAGCTGTATGCCCGCTTCACGACAACAGTCATCTGCAACGCCATCGTTCAAAACTCAATAGATGCCTGCAACCTCACTGCAGCCAACTCCAGACCGGTTTGCGCCGACACATGCGTGCGTCATTTGAATCTGGCAGAAAAGACAATCGCTCACGATCCAACAGGCTGAATACGCGCAAAGCGAAGCACTCCTCACCTCCGATAGCAGTCTCTGCAGCAACCCGGGCAGCAACCTGGTCAGCCAGATTCGTGCGGACTTCACCAACTGCGCTCTCCCCGCCGGCTCGTTGTCGTCGTCTAATTGTATTCAAGGCATCGCTAATGAGAAGGAGAACTGTGGTTACGGCAACAGCACCGTCGGGCTTTGCTCGTATTGCGCATCTGGCGGTATTAACTCGACCGACACGTGCTGCTACAACTCGAATGTCGATGAGCGCTGCAAGGGCGTCGTCCTCCCGTCCATCTTTCCCACCATGACTTTTACTCCCCCGACGGCAACGGCATCACCAACCTCCACGAGTACTCCTGCAGCAGGAGGCGGTTTGTCGGGCGGCGCCATTGCCGGCATTGTTATCGGTAGCGTAGCTGGTGCGCTTTTGCTCGCTGGACTCATCTACGCCTGTATTCTGCTTGCTAGGAGACGCAGACGGGGAAGCCAGAAGGGAAGCATCTTTAATCAGCCGGCACCATCTAGGCAAGGGCCGTCGACCGTTAAGATCCCGCCGACGCAGACCACGACTGGATACGAAGTCCTCCCCGGAGGTCGCATCGCACGCATGTCAGCCTTGGAGAGTGCTTCGGATCCTGCACCACCTGTTAGCCGTGGCAACGCCCCCATGGCAGCAGCCGCTGCCGGCGGAGCTGCCTACATGGCTGGCAGAAGGAGAGGCGACGATCCGTCTTCCTCTGAGTTCGGGGATAGTCCTGAGTCAGAGGTTAGAGCTGGTGTCTTGCGACCCCCTCCTACTAACATCAGGAGAACGGGATCGTTGTCGAGCAGCTCGGTCCTCACTGGTATGAACGACCCTCAATCACCGACCAGTGCTGGCATGTCGTCACCACAAGGCATGGCTAGCCAGCAGTCAGAGCAGCTGCCATTCTTCAAGGATTACTATTCACAAGACGACATCCACCCAGGCGATAGAGTCGCCACCCTATGGGCTTACTCACCTCGTGCTCCAGATGAGTTCACTCTTGAGCGTGGCGACATGCTCAAGGTCGTTGGTATCTGGGACGACGGCTGGGCTACCGGAATCTTACTGGATGAACACGCCAACGAATGGGAAGCCCGAAGACAGGCACAACGCGACAGTGGTGTATCAAACACATCGGGTCGTCGTGACTCATCACCACCAGTCAGCGGTGAGATCAAGGCGTTCCCCCTTGTTTGCGTGTGCCTGCCGGAGCACTGGAGGAAGACCATCGAAGGCGATGTGTCGACTGAAGGCTCCAGCGCCCATCAAGGACATTCCGCCTTTTCCTGAGATGTGAATATACACAACTTTTGTATACATCTACGCGACGGCTGTAATTTCGGCATTGGCTACGGCGTTCGGACTCTCTTCCAGCATTGACTTCGACGTATTTCAGCACAATACCCGAGGCCCAGACATCGGAGAAAACCTCGAGGCGAATCTTACAGGCGCAGCTCTTAATGAATCGTACATTACGATATCACGAGTAACAGCCACCTCGATCCCTCGGTGCCTCTTTTCGCAACATAGACACGAGAAAACTGCATTTTCGTAACGACACGCCTAATGTCTTCAGTCCTAGACGAGCGACTTATTTCTCTTCGACGCGGATTCGCCTCAGACGATCACGGCAGCACGGAAGCTTGGCGACACTACGCCAACACCGAATGCGAGGAGTTCTGACGAGATGAAGATACGCGATCCTAATCACTTACGACGACCACGCACGCCCTCCCCTTTCGCTTCGACCAAGTTTTCAAGTATACCCAGGGGCGCTGACGAAGAATGGGGTTTGTTGAGACAGGGGTCGGGGAGGGCCTCTGCGATCTAATGGTGACCTCTTTGGGCAAGTGCAGATGGAACGGGTGGTGGAACAGATCTTAGGGACCACAAACATGTTTTCGCCGCCCGCCTTTGAGGCGCGAAACCTATCCTGCGACACTTATCATCACAACATCACTAAGGCTTAATCCTGTGTCCTACCAGATGGCCAACCCATTTACTTAGCTCAAATATCAAAGAGGATTCTCTAAGCTATCTTGTTTCCCGCTGTGGGGTTGATGAAGAGCATGCAGATCTTCGTCTGCAAAGTCTGTGCCGCCGATACTACCCTGAGTGGTTTCATCCGCATCGAGGGGCTGAAACCGATGAAGTCACGCGCGCATGGGCAGCTTCTTTCAGCTCTTAGTCCGTTGTGATAGTGCTCGAACCAGGTGATATAAAAGTGTCGGATCACTCTTGACCATGTTTGATACAGCAGCCTGCCAGCGGTGAAGCGAGCTCCGGGTTGAGTTTGGATGTGAGACTTGAGAGACTCAGATCTTGACGTTCTCGACATGGGCATCGTGGGCAATGCGGTATTCTTCGGACGAACCACTACCACCATCCAGATTGGGCAACACCAACAAACCTGCCATGAATCGCATCGCGCTTAGAGTTGTACAGATTGACCGACCCCAGCACACGGGGGGCTGAATGGATTCAAAGATGTCAGATAGCTACGTAAGCGAGGGAGCTGTGTTTCGTGATCTTGCTGCAGCCTCGCGGAAGGGTTACGCTTATTCTGGGGAACGGCCAATATCACGGCCGGAGTAATCTTCCTGATATTGAAATGTTGTGCGTGGAGGTGAGATTGGTTTCCTGGTTTCGTTGCCGTTTGCGCGGCTGGGCTGGTTGGTTGGGGATGGATGGATTAGGGTCAAACGCCGAGACCACGGTACGGCGGCCTCCCGGTGATGTCGGGGGCCCTGTTTTGTCGTGCTGCTGTCTCCGCTCTGCGTGTTGTGTGTGTTTTTGGTTTTCTCCGCGAGGTGGGCAGCACTTTGCGTGGGGGTTGTTCTTTTGAACATTGGCGGGCAGATCTGACATGTGCCATCTATATTGCTTGACGGGCGGGGGTCACAGGTTTACTTGGGCTGTGGTGATGGTGGTTTGGATGCGGCCCAATTATATGTGCTGTGAGTGTTGGTTTGGTGAGTAGCTGAGGCGTGTGGTGGTTTTGTGTGAGTGCGATGCGATCGATGTGACGGTAAGGTAACATACGGTAAGGTAGGGTGGTGTGTGTGACTGCTTGTGGACAACGTTCTGTCAGGTTGAATGAAGGTTGCTTAGATATGAGCCTACGTATCATTCATGTGCATGCGAGTTACTTGACAAATTGGTCCGTTTTCGTATTGCACATGGGATCAGAACAATAGCTGTGCACAGCGTTCTTAAGATAACGTCTCGTAATGGCATCTTTGACCTTGCTATCGATATGATAAATATGGCCTGCGTTTGAATTTTATTCGAGGTTTTTTGACGTCACTTTGCTCACGAAGATCTAGTCTATTTTCTTATTCCTATAGTCTCTCTGGATTTGAGCTTGTTAGCGAGGTTGACATTAGATCGAGACGGGCTGGTTGCTTTCCAATCAAATTGTCCCTGCGCAAGTTACACGTGGTCGCAGGGAAAAAAATGATATAGAATCGAATATAATGCAGAAGCTCTGCAGATTGAAAACTTGTAGGATGAAAACGAGCTCCGCGTGTATGCTTCTCGTTCAACGTCACGCTCGTGACTACAATTTGTAGAACCACCTACCACACCTACACAGAGATTGATGGAGCTCGGCCGAATCGGGGAAGGGCCAACAGCGCACGGACCAGAACCTCAACTGCCCCCGCGGTCCTCCCCTGGTCGGAGGTTTAGACAGCGGGACACCGACGTCTCCACTGATTGTTTAACACCTTGCTGAACCTTGGATGGTGACCTAATCGCACCCGTGATTGCTTCGCAGCTACGAAGCAACTTCACCGCGCAACCTTCGACTGCAGTTCCGACCAAGACCTGAACGAAACCAACGAACCAACTCCGGGAGTCTAATGCCAACACGCATTACCCATCTGGCTGTTCCAACATGACAAGCTCCCGCAGCGACGAACAAGCAGTCGAATAGGTATCGTAGCTCTGGAGCTACTGCTGACCCGAGATGGGTCAAGGCTTCTCTCTCGCAACGCCCTCCGCGGGCTCGGCGGGGATCGACATTCCCGAGCTCTCCGATCTCGTGTATGAGAAGAGCATCGGCAATGCGCGCTTCATGAAGAGCATCCGCGCCAGGCACCATGATGGGGTCGCCCTGGTCAAGGTCTTGGTGAAGCCATACACCCCGATGCCTCTGGAGAAGTACAAGCGCGATATTGAAAGTGAGTGACCGGTCGCCGTTCGCTCGACGTTAAGCTTCATGGCTGACCTGATACAGAGCAGCGCACTGCTCTGGCCGATGTGCCCAACGCCTTGGGCTTCCAACGCATCGTCGAAACCGAGACGAACGGTTACGTCGTCCGACAGTTCCTTTACAACTCCCTATACGATCGAATGAGCACCCGACCGTTTCTGGAAGACATCGAGAAGAAATGGCTGGCCTTCCAGCTGCTTTGCGCCTTGCGCGACTGCCACGCACGAGACATCTACCATGGCGATATCAAGACCGAGAACACGCTGGTGACGTCGTGGAACTGGCTCTACTTGTCCGACTTCTCCTCCCCTTTCAAACCTATCATGCTTCCGGATGATAACCCCGGGGATTTCTCATACTATTTTGATACCTCTGGGAGGCGAACGTGCTACGTCGCCCCGGAACGATTCGTCCCGGCCGACGAGGTTGACAGCAAGGACGCGAAGCTCACGTGGGCCATGGATGTCTTCAGCGCCGGCTGCGTCATTGCAGAAATGTTTCTTGAGTCGCCGATCTTCACGCTCAGCCAGCTGTATAAGTATCGCAAGGGCGAGTACGATCCGGTCATCTCCCAGATCAGTCGCATTCCAGACAAGGACTTGCGCGACATGATCTCGCACATGATTCAACTAGATCCGGAGCGGCGATACTCGGCAGAGCAGTACTTGGATTTCTGGAAGAAGAAGGTATTCCCCGAGTACTTTTATAACTTTCTCCATCAATACATGGAGCTCATCACAGACCCGTCATCCGGGAACAACCCCATCTCTGGTGCGACAAGGAATTTGGGCGAGGCCGACGACCGCATCGATCGTGTCTTCCTCGACTTTGATAAGATCTCCTACTTTCTTGGCTACCAGAACGAAAAGCGCTCAACGCAGATTGAGCCCTTAGCCGGGAATCTTGGACTGGGCCATTTCCCGATACGCCTCAACATACCCAACCACGAAAATTACATCACGGGGGCATCGGATCCTCCAGAAGACGACGGGACGCTCATATTCTTGACGCTGATCGTATCATCTCTCCGAAATACGGCGAGAGCGGCGTCAAAGATCAGGGCCTGCGATGTTTTGCTTGCCTTTTCCGAGAGAATCACGGACGAAGCAAAGCTGGATCGAGTACTGCCATACCTCATGACGCTTCTTAATGATAAGTCCGATCTTGTGGTTATCGCGGGTCTTCGTTCCGTCACTCAGCTTCTGCAGCTCGTACGGGTCGTCTCTCCTGTCAACTCACACATTTTCGTCGAGTACATCCTGCCTAGGTTGCAGGGCGCCATCGTCGCAAATGCAAACATACCAAGCCCGTTAGTGAGAGCCACCTATGCATCATGTTTGGGGAGTCTTGCAAACACTGCCGCACGATTCCTGGAGTTGGCAGCAACATTGAAGGCGGATGGCACCCTGACTGTCGCCGACCCCGAGCTTGAACCTGGAATCGAGGCTGAGGCTGCCTTTGATGGCCTCTTCGACGATGCCCAGAGGGAGCTCTATGAGATGTTCGAGCTACACACAAAAGCCCTGGTTGAGGACCCAGATGTGTCTGTTCGCAGAGCATTTTTGACCTCAGTGCCCAATCTGTGCCTCTTTTTCGGCCCAGCGGAGGCTAATGATATTCTTCTCACACATCTCAACACCTACTTGAACGACCGCGACTGGATGCTGAAGTGCGCCTTCTTCGAGACTATAGTCAGCATCGCTAGTCTGGTGGGCAGCGTCAGTCTGGAGGAGTTCATGCTACCTCTCATGGTTCAGGCTTTGACTGATCCAGAAGAATTCGTCGTCCAGGCGGCTCTCCATTCTTTAGCACAATTGGCGAGGCTGGGCCTGCTTTCAAAGACGAAGATGTGGGAGCTTATCGATGTGGTCGTACGCTTTACGATGCACCCGAATGTCTGGATCCGAGAATCTGCCACAGAGTTTCTATCTGAAGCCACGCGCTTTCTGTCTCCGGCAGATGTCAGGTGTATCGTCTTTCCCATGGTCAAGCAATACCTCAAAACGGGAATGGTGCCCGAGTTTGCCGAGCTTGCACTTCTAGACGCTCTGAAGCGACCCATGTCAAGAGCTGTCTTCGACCAGGCCTTGATGTGGGCGCTTAAAACGGATAAGGGCGTATTCTGGAAATTATCGCAGCAGATTCGATCGTTCTCTTATGGATCTCTCCCGAAGACCATCACTGGCCGAGCATCTAAGGACACGCTCAGCAAGGTTTCGAAAAATGATGAGGACGAGCAGTGGCTTGACCGACTCCGAAACCTCGGTCTCGGGCCAGATGATGAGTTCAAGCTCCTTGCGTTACGGGAGTTCATCTACCGAGTTAGCAAGATGAAATCAAGAGACGGCGTCGATCGAGACCCAGCCAAGTTGAACGAGGTAATCTCCCTCAAGAGCCTCGGCCTCACGCCGCAGACAGTCTTCTTCGACGAGGAGCCGCTGCAGCAGTCTACATTCCAACCCGATGTAGATCAAAGGGGCCCTTACACAATTGCCGACGCTCTATTGGACGCTTCTATGACTATCGACGATTCCACAGGCAAACGGAAGTTTGCAGCCCTCAATAGTCTGCGCACGCGCGTGGTGGAAGACCAAGGCTCTTCATCACGGGACGTATCGCGCGTCAGATCAATTGACCCATCGAGACGCTCGTCAACCGGCCAAGGCAAGCTCACAGTAGGAAGCCCGACGGATGACAGCGCTTCGGTTCACGATCAGCCTTACGCAATCCGGAGGGCAATCCGACATCAATCGAGCGCCTTGAGCTTGCTGGATCGTAAGGATGGCAACAAAAGCATACCCGAGACTGGCATGTCTGGCACCAATGCTTTCGGGGAAGTGGAAGGACCTTTTGCCCAGGCGCCACTTGTCCGGCCCGACATGCAGGATCGCCGGACCAGTACTACTAGCGTCGTAACGAAGTTGAGGCCGAATCACTCTTATGAGGGATCCGACCCCAGCATTCTCAAGATGCTAGATTCGATGTACCAAGACAACTACCCCCACGACATCGCCGAATTTGGGCCTATGGTCACTCCCATTACTCGTCGCAAGCCAAACCGGTCTGTTGGCCAGTCTGGTGATGACCCCTGGCGACCAAGTGGCCGCATGGTTGCTACTTTTGCAGAGCATACTGGTGCGATCAACCGCATCGTGGCGTCTCCAGACCATGTGTTCTTCGTTACCGGTGGCGATGATGGTAATGTCAAGGTCTGGGATAGTGCCCGGCTTGAGAAGAACATCACGCACCGGTCGAGACAGACACATAAGCACGCGGAAGGAGCTAGAGTTCTTGCGTTGTGCTTCATCGAGAACACGCATTGCTTCATCAGCTGTGCAAGCGACGGCAGTGTACACATTGTCAAGGTCGAGACTGTATCGGCCAGCGGAGTACTGCGGTACGGGAAATTACGTCTTCTCCGAGAGTATCAGCTTCCCAAGGATGAACACGCCGTATGGTGTGAGCACTTTAAGATCGACAGTACCTCAGTTTTACTGCTGGCGACAAACCGGTCACGCATCTTAGGCATTGATCTTCGGACAATGAATTTGCTTTACACGCTAGAAAACCCTGTTCATCATGGGACTCCTACATGCTTCTGCGTGGATCGCAAGAGAAACTGGCTGTGCGTAGGAACTACACATGGCGTTCTCGACCTCTGGGACTTGAGATTCCGTATGAGGCTCAAGGGCTGGGGTGTACCCGGCAAGAGTTCGATCTACCGGTTGTGCATACATCCTAGCAAGGGACGAGGTAAATGGGTCTGTGTCGCTGGCGGGACGGGTCAGGGTGAAGTTACAGTTTGGGATCTTGAACGCACAATTTGCAGAGAGATCTATCGGGTCGGTGGCAACAAGGAAGGGCCAAAGGGATACGAGCCATGGGAAGTGGACGAAGACAAGCCTGAGGGCATGCTGGGCCGGTTTGCGACCAACATCGAGACGAGTGGAAGTGGAAACGCGGACCGCGGTGTTCGTGCCATGATCGCAGGCACAGGCGCCACTGACGACTCGCGAGATGTGCGACATGCCTTCATCGTCACCGGCGGATCAGACAAGAAGCTCAGGTTCTGGGATCTTTCCCGCATCGAAAGCTCTACGGTGTACAGCGGGTTGCAAGTTGACGACCCAAGGCCTACGTTTGCGGCCTCACACCCGACAACATCCATGACTCTGAACACGGAAAGGATTCCGAGGCAGAATGCGACAGCATCCAACGCGGCGGGCGGAACGAAGGGGAAGGTCACCGGCGGAAGACCAACGCGCTCTACAGTTATATCTCTTCAACATCAGCAGCTGCTGCGATCTCACTTGGATTCGATTATGGATGTGGCGCTACTGGAGTTGCCTTACAGCATGACTCTGTCAGTGGACAGGTCTGGGGTGGTTTTTGTTTTTTCGTGATGGTACACGCGAGGGCGTTAACTTGGAATCATTGGCATAGATACCTTAAAATACATAATGAATATGAGATAGAATGTTTTCTTCACATCTTAGGTACCTTCAGAGGACGGGAAAGCGATGTTGTTACAGGCACTGTGCGACAGCTGCTGTTTAGAGGGACTTTACTGTGTATATACACCAGATGAACACTGTATGTCCAGGCGGGGATGATAGCTCTTATCAGACGGCCGGCCAAATTTTGTGGATAGCCGCCTTGTCGACCGCCAACTTTTCAGCCTTGCCTGTTCGTCACGACACCCACGCGACAACCCAATTGCGACGGCGCAAAAACACCTGCACATCTCGAACACACGACGGCGATTCCTTTGTACACGACGACAAATTATCGCACCGTACCTAAACCGAATTCTTCGCAACAGCGCCACACACTCAAAAACCACCCATCATAACCCGAGGTAACAACAGCCCAAGATGAGGCTCACGGCGGAGCTCATCAGGGACTCGCTTTCCTACCTGAACCCGCTCAAGGAGCGTGAGCTAGATCTCCGAGGTGCGTGAAAAGAGCAGATGCTACACTACTCATGATAAATGAGCTATAGAGGAACAGAATTGATAGCGGGGCCCGGATGAGGGTTTGTGTAGGACATCGAATCCCGGCGATTGAGAATTTGGGTGTTGCTGGCGTGAGTTCTTTCCTTTCTCCTCCTTCCTTCTCAAAGGGCGGGTGCGTTTGCTCTCTGCGGAGGGCTGCATGCCGACAACTGGGCGAATCTGTCTTGCTGACTCTCGAGGAAAACAGCCCCACGACTCCATCGACTTCACAGACAACGACATCCAGGTGCTGGGCAACTTCCCGCTGTCGCCGCGCATCTCGACGCTGCTGCTGGCGCGCAACCGCGTGTCGAGCATACAGCCGACGCTGCCCAACGCGATCCCGAACCTGCAGCAGCTGGTGCTCGCGGCGAACAACCTGGCGGAGCTTGCGGACCTGGACGCGCTGGCCGGCTTCAAGCGGCTGACGCACCTGGTGCTGGCGGACAACCCGGTCACGAAGAGGGAGAACTACCGGTACTGGGTCGTGTGGCGGTGCCCGACGGTGCGGTTCCTGGACTACGGCAAGGTCAAGGAGGCGGAGAGGGAGAAGGCGAGGGAGCTGTTTGGCACGGCAGAGGAGCCTTCTGCTTTGGCTTCCAAGGTATGTTTTCTTCTTCTATTTCTCTCTCGAACATTCAAAGAACAGAAAGACTAATGTGGAGGATTCGCTTTACGGCAGATCATGGGCATCAAGTCCAAGACGCTCGAGGTTTCCGCGGCGAACGGCGCGGCGGCCCCGTCGAAGCTCTCGAGGATAAAGCTCACGGACAAGGAGAAGGAGCGGCTGAAGGAGATGATCAAGAAGGCGGACAGTCTGCAGGAGATTATCCGTCTGGAGAAGATGCTGACGGAAGGGACCATCCCTGCGGGAGTACACCTCGATGGAGATGCTACCATGGAGGGTTGAGCTGGAGGAAAGGTCACAGGCGAGACGATGCTTTATTTTTCTCATGGACTGGCGTTATTACGAACAAAAAGAGAGGTTTCAGTTTCACCTTGATGCGTATCCGTGCTATGGATGCAGAAAAAGAGAAAAAAGGTCGATTTGGTATTCGTACACTTCGTTAAGAGGCTATGTGCTACCTAATTTGATGGTGCTGGGGGTGTGTGGTTATATGTGATTTTGGTCTGATTAATTCTAAAAACCCCTTTGGCCATTATTTCGGCGGATGATCAGGGGGTTCATGTCCTCGAGGCAGGCAAGAAACGGTTTCAACCGGTCATATCGACGTCGCCGTCAGCCTGGCGGGCCTCGGCCTCAAGCTGGGCGTTGGGGTCGTCATCCTGCATAGCAGCAGCGGCGACAGCGGGGCCAGCAGCGGTCCCGTTGACGCCGTTGGTGGACTGGCGCTTCTTAGGTTCCGAGTCGGCCTTTCTGGGGTTCGCGCGGGAGATTGCGGCTTGGTCTTTGATCTTCTTGTAGGGGATGGTCTTTGGGATGACGTCCTCGAGGAATTCGAGGTTGTCGTGGTGGTTGACGGCGTTTGCTACAGGGGCGGCGGTTTTAGTTTCGTCTTTCTGTGAGAAAAGGGGACAGGAAGAGAAGAAGCTTACCGAGATCCTTGTACTGGACGTTGCGGCGGGGTTTGCGGTCCATCTTGGCCATGTTCTGGCCCTCGTTGGCGAGGTATTGGATGAACATCTCCTGTGAGACTTGTGAGTGAGGGTTCGCTCTGGAGAAGTGGGGGGATTTACTGTTGCGAGTGTGATCACGAAGGCGGCATTGTTAGAGCAGATGCCAATGTCTGGGTCTGTGGCGATGATCTTCTTCACGCGGGCCACTGTGAGATTGTCAGGTGGACTGATTCGAGGAGAGCTTAGTGAGAGGGCAGCATACGAGGTAGAGCCGGCTGGCCTGTTACCTCCTTTCTTGGAGGGATGGCGTTGGTGTTGTAAGGCATCTTTGATATTTGGGTGTGGAGGCTGATTGTGTGAGAGGTTGAAAGACCTGAGTCTGTATGAGAGTCAGTGAGAGACTCTTAGCTGTGGTATAGAAGCGATGATCTGAGTGACAATGCCTCAAGCTGGAAGTGAGATCTCAAGACACACTTCCCGAAGCTTTTATAAGTAGACCCCAGACGGTTGTTTTAAGTGAAAACGCCTCAGAAAAAGTTGCTCGTGAGGGCATCGGCTCAACATTGGTATTTTCGCAGCTGCAGAGGCCGGATGGGGAGAAATGGAATAGGAGTCACCAACCTGTCCCAAGACTCGGTGTCTATGCCTGCCGAGGATGGCGAGGCAAAAGGGGGCTTGATCGGGCTTGAGATCTCTTGTGCAGTCAATCAATGATGATATTGTACCCTCAAGTGTCCAATTTCTCTGTGTTTGAGGCAGCCGTCGTGGTAGAGTCGCCGAGTTCGTCGTTAAGTGAGATGTCTTCGCCAAGGTGGTCGTCAAGGAGAGGCTCACTTTTGATAGAGTCGCGCCAAAAAAAGGCCAGTGAGACGCGACCACTGACAACGCGCTGGTTTGAACCGCTGCCCGCAGCCAAGCCGCAAAGCTTAAGCACCAATTGCAGGGGGGACCCAGTCGACCCAGTCGACCCCAGCCTACCATCATTGGAACCCCCCATCCCCGGCGCCGGTTCCAGCGCAACCACCATTGCAGCAGCATTGCCCGCAACCTGCATTGGGGATTCCCCAGAGATCAGCAAGCTCAGGACAGACTACAGATACCGATCGCAAACTACCTACACCAGGCCCCCTTCCCTGTCGAATCATCACCGAACCGAAGAAGCATTCCCACGGGCGACGTTCGAACGAGGGCACAGGTCGCCCAGAAGAATCACCACCTTGCGCCCAATTTGCCTCGCTGTCGCGAACATGAGCAGTGCGCCGCCGCCGCTGCCCAGCCGACAATGACTTCACGAACCACATCCTTCTCCCACAGCCCTCACCGGCTCCCGCGCCCTTCCATCACATCGAGGCTCTCGTTTGCCGTGTCGAACGCGGAGCAGAGCGACGATGACGAAGAGCAGAACGAGGCAGGCGAGGCCGCACCCGGCCCGCGGCAGCAGCAGCAGCAGATCGAGGAGGAGATCGCCGAGATCAAGCGCTACGAGGACTTCACCACTATAGATTGGGTTCAGGATGCCGCCCGAGAGCAGGCGAGAAGGAAACTGCGACGCCGGCGACGCGCGGGCATGCTCGACACCGGCCAGGCTGGGTGGAGGTACCGGCTTCGCGAGAGCTACGACGCTGCGCAGGGCTGGCTCGTGGTTACTCTGATAGGCATCACGATCGGCCTCAATGCTGCCTTCCTCAACATCATCACCGAGTGGCTCTCCGATATCAAGATGGGCTACTGCACGACGGCCTTCTACCTGAATGAGAACTTCTGCTGCTGGGGCGAGGACAACGGTTGCGCTGAGTGGCACAAGTGGACGGGCTTCGGCCCTGTCAACTACCTTCTTTACATCATCTTCGGCACGGTTTTTGCGTTCACGTCGGCGACACTCGTCAAGTCATTTGCTCCGTATGCGGCGGGCTCGGGCATATCGGAGATCAAGTGCATCATCGCAGGCTTCGTCATGAAGGGGTTCTTGGGGTTCTGGACCCTTCTGATCAAGTCCGTCTGTCTGCCTTTGGCCATCGCATCTGGTCTGTCGGTCGGAAAGGAAGGGCCCAGCGTGCACTACGCCGTGTGTACCGGAAACGTTATCTCGCGATTGTTTGACAAATACCGTCGCAACGCCGCCAAGACCCGGGAGATCCTGAGTGCTTGCGCCGCGGCGGGTGTCGCCGTCGCCTTCGGCAGTCCCATTGGTGGAGTGCTCTTCTCTCTGGAGGAGATGTCGAGCTACTTTCCATTGAAGACGCTCTGGCGCAGTTACTTTTGTGCCTTGGTAGCGACAGCTGTCCTTGCGGCCATGAACCCCTTTAGGACGGGACAGCTTGTCATGTTCCAGGTTCACTATGACCGCTCTTGGCACTTCTTCGAGGTGGTGTTCTACATCATTTTGGGAATATTTGGTGGTCTCTACGGCGCTTTTGTCATCAAGTGGAATCTGCGGGCTCAGGCTTTCAGAAAGAAGTACCTCACTAAATACGCCATCGCCGAGGCGACGATTCTGGCTGCCGCGACGGCAATTATTTGCTACCCCAATGTGTTTCTCAGGATCGACATGACGGAAAGCATGGAGATCTTGTTCCTAGAGTGCGAAGGCGGCGAAGACTACCACGGCTTATGCGAGCCGGACAAGAAGCTTTCCAACATTCTGTCGCTGGCTCTGGCAACGATTCTGAGGGTTCTCCTCGTCATCATCTCGTATGGCTGCAAAGTGCCTGCTGGAATTTTCGTCCCGTCAATGGCTGTCGGCGCTTCATTTGGACGAACAGTGGGCATTATTGTCCAGGCGATCCATGAAGCGAACCCCACGAGCGCCTTCTTCGCAGCTTGCAAGCCAGACGAGCCTTGCATTACCCCTGGCACGTACGCTTTCCTCGGCGCAGCTGCAGCGCTCAGTGGCATCATGCACATATACGTATCCGTCGTGGTCATCATGTTCGAGCTCACAGGAGCCTTGACCTACATTCTCCCGACCATGATCGTTGTCGGCGTGACAAAGATCGTCAGCGAGCTCTTCGGAAAAGGCGGCATCGCCGACAGGATGATCTGGTTCAGTGGTTTCCCCTTTTTAGACAACAAGGAAGAACACAATTTTGGCGTCCCCGTGTCAGAGGTTATGCGCACCGAAGTCACGTCTCTACCGGTCAATGGCATGTCCTTCGCACAGCTTGAACGTCTGCTGAAAGACGACAAATATCAAGGCTTCCCCATCGTCGAGGACGAAACCTCCAAGATTCTGGTCGGCTACATTGGCCGCACCGAGCTGCGCTACGCCATCGATCGTATTAGACGTGAGAGGTCCATCAGCCAAGACGCAATGTGCAGCTTTTCGCCCCCTCCAGCGTCAATGACCCCGGTAACACCAACCGTCGCCGTCTTCCCCAGTTACATGTCCACCTCGTCCGTCGACTTCAGCCGCTACATCGACGCCACGCCCGTCACGGCGCACCCCCGCCTCCCTCTCGAGACGGTGATGGAGCTCTTCCGCAAGATTGGCCCGCGCGTCGTGCTCATCGAGTACCACGGCCGCTTGTCGGGCCTCGTGACGGTCAAGGACTGCCTCAAGTACCAGTTCACGGCCGAGCATGCCGAGAACCCGCGCGACGACTCGGCGCTCGCCGAGAGCCAGGAGAAGCTGTGGAGCGCGATGCGCCGCGCTGCCGGATGGGTGTCGGATAAGGTGGCGCTGGCCTCGGGAGGCAGGGTGAGGTTGTCGTCGTTTGACGAGCGGAGGTCGCCAGGGGCCCGGCCGCTCGGAGCACAGATTCTCGACGGGGATGAAGACGATGCTGATGACGGCGCGTTGGAGCTTGAGAACCGGTGATTTTGTGGTTATGTACGATGTCGATGGGTTATGGGGAAATATGTACGGATGGCGTTATGGGCATTTACAAGGTCGGTTTCGGGCTTAAGACGAATAGATAGATTGCGGCAGGCGGCTGCGAATGTCACGTGTTTTCTTACTTTTTGGTCGTTATATCTTGCGAGGGATATCTTGGAATGTGATATGTTAACATTCGCAGCTCCGTTGTCCGCAGCCTCTGTGGTGATGGCGTTGTAGTCTCACCTAGGAGAGGGCAAGACATGCTCTCAGCGGTCGGGTGTGGATGTCACTTGTGTGATTTCGTACTGCTAATATCGTGGTAGAAGGAAGGAAGGTAGGTACTCTATCTACTTCACCTTGTGGACCCCTCCGGTCCCGAACAATGGAAGGAGCACACCCACCTTTGCTACCTACCTCCTGCCCATCCATGATACCTGTCTGGCTCGCCCACGAGACAAAGGGTTATAGACGTCGGAGCCGTCCTCATTTTCGGTTCCCCAGAGACAACTAGCACGCAGTACCTCTGGGGCGTGCATGGCTGAACACGTTAAACTCGGAGTGCAAAATCCTCGGATTTTCATAGGATCGAAACCTAGGGCCCTGGGTTCGATCTGAACTTTTTGACCCTTTTTTGGTCTTTTTTTTGTCAGGATCTGGTTCTCCATTGATATTTAGCACACATCCATCCACCCATAGCTTAGGGATTTTCAAGAGTATGCTGCCCTCTCTTTTCCGATCGAGCGATTGTAGTGTTCTTCTGGTGACCCAGTTTAGTATCACGATACATCACGGAGAAGGGAGGCAAGATATATACTACCCCTTTTCGGTTGAGTACAACTCTTAGTTCAGTTATCTCTTCTGCGCAAGCACAATTCTAACATGCCACCTCACTGACTAACTAGTACGTTAGTTCGGGTATGGGCCGTCATTTCCTGCTCTTGCGTGTGGTGAAATTGGTTGAGTACTATCCGCTCTTGCAGCGACATCATAGGCCTTGAATTGAGCATTGTGACCTTGGGCTGCCAAGGGTCTTTTTACTGATGCTACTTTAGCCTAGCATGATCACCGACCAGTGCTGAAGTTACATCTTACGGGATGCTACCTTGCATCGTCCTGTATATTCAAGGGTATCGTCTATATGATGTTTTCTTGTACATATCATCCAACATGAACACTTTCCAAATGCGCTTCTCTCCCTTCTTTGTCTTTACATGGCCGTCAAGCGCGATGTTCAGGAGCCGAAAGGTCTCCCAGGTCAACAATGTCCTCGTCCTCGGACTCATCTTTATCCTCCTCGGCACCGTCTGCCGGGGCAAGGCCGGGCTGTTGGGGCAGAGGGGCGTAGTCGGCGGACTTGTCCGCGGCAGTCTCGTCCTTGCGGCCGATGATGACGTTTCCGGCGACCAGGAGGGCCGCGCCGAGCCACCAGAGTGGCGGCAGGGACTCAGAGAAGATCGCGAGGCCGAGGAGGGCGGTGATGACAAAGTTTGACGAGGTGTTCATGATGGACACCTGAGTGGTGGAGCTGCCCTTGGCGAGGGCCTTTGTGAAGAGAGTCCACATCTGTGACGGGTTAGGCCCTTGCTTACGTGCTGGAGAGGGTTGAGAGACTTACGATGCCATTGAAGACGAGGTTGAGGCCGAAGAATACCTGAGACGAGTCAGTACTTGCGATGAGACGAATGTAGGGATCAGTCGTACAGCTCGCAGGACAACCTCGAATGCACCTTCGATATCCGAGAGGTGGAGGAAGTTGGAGATGGCCTGCGAAATTGTCGTTGTGAGTTCCGTTGTGGTCCTAGTTTGATTGTGAGTGAGACATTCAACAAAGAGGCTTGTTCCTGTTCTTTGAAACGCTCAAACGCTAGTTGAAACAATGCAGACATGACGAAAAATTGAGGAAACAAGTAAATACAAAATTTGATGAAAAACTTTTGCGACCACATCGAAGTATCATTGATAACCCGTGAATAAGAATGAGTGTCGTGAATTCTTGGTATGACATTCCCGATTGAGCCGCGGAGGGGTTGCGCAAATGACAAGGTGAGCAACTCACAGCTTCGCAAAGACGCCGTTGAAGGCTGCGCAAGCACCGCTCGCAACGGCGAGCACGATCCACTGGTTCCGGCGTGCCCAGGCCATCTTGCTCTCGTCGCTTTGGTCGTTGTCGTCGTCTTCTGCGTCGGTCGGCGGCTGGCTGTGCTCGTCGTCCTCGTGGCGCGGGAGCAGCGGGCGGCGCTCGTTGTCCAGGGACGTCGTCTTCGCGGCGGCCATGGTGGGTATCTGGTCCTTTTGAGCGCGGTCGGGGTCGGCGGATGCTGCGGCGGGTTGTCTTTGGCGGAGCATTATGTGGAGAGGAAAGGAAGGAGGGAAGTTTGGGTGGTGATGACCCCTGCTGATGTTGCTGGGGTGGTGGCCGTGGTGGTGGTGGTGCGCTTGGCGATGCCGTGTGTGGGAGGAGGATGAGGTAAGGCAAGGGCAGCAGAGCGCCGGACTGTGCTGCGGTCAGTGTTGCGGAGGTGCAGGTGCGCTAGCTGAGGTACTGTGTGAGCGAGGACGAGTGAGTGAACGGCGCACTTCAAGCCGCGTGTGAGAGAGTCCGACGGTAAGATGGAGATGAGATGGACAGAGCTGGCGGCGGGCGGGCGCTTGGGAAGTCTGTGACAGGCGGCGCGGCTTGTCTCAATGAGATCTTGCTTCTGGTGGTCTCCAGCTTCCGGACTAGGGGAATCCCCGTTGAAGAGAAAACGTGCGATGGGTGTTTGTGGTTAGTCAGCATCGATGTCCATGCCCAAATGATCCATCCTCGTGAATGACTTTGAGTATATCTGATGACAAGACTACTAACCGCCAGCTTGCTTTCGACCACGCTACTACCCGCCCTGTTCTCGCTTCTGCTGCGAGGAAATGGCAACTGCGTCTCTGGTCCGATTTATGCCAATAGCCGGGATTAGAAGATACCCTTGTCACTACACTCCGTTGCGTTGACAGCGTCCGCCCCCCCTTTTTGCCGAAATTACGCACGCATAATCCCTGTATATACATGAAAATTTGCCCAACGCCACGTAGATATTCGTAGTACGGCAATTGACCTATTCTGATGGCTTCAATTGATCTATTTCTATTGAATCTCATTATCTGAGGGCATCGTGATGCCTCCTAAACGCCGCCGCGCGGCTCGGCAGGCGGATGATGACCCTTCTGGGCATCGTCCGTCACCCATCGCCAACGGTACGCGGAAACAACGACGTATACAACAACTGGCACAGGACGCCGCCAGAGATCCTCCTCAACGCTCTGCCTCGCCGTCGATCAGGATCGTTACGCCCGCCGAGAGGGCTCGCCGGGCTGCCGCCGCCGAAGAGGCCGCCGAGGAGGCCGCCGAGGAGGTTATCGTCGCCGAGGCTGGACCCGAGACTAATGATTTGGTGGCGGCTGAGTCTACATCGCGAAGAAAGCGTGTACTTATAGCCCCTCCGTCATCACGAAGAGCTCCAAAAGCGTCCTCTCGCCAAAAAGCAACGACAACGCAGAGGAAGCGAAAGAAGGATCCGCCGCATACGATCCGGCTCCGAAGTACTCTGCCTTCGTCGATGCCACCGTTTCGACCAGACTCGACCCCAGTTAACCCAACCCCTCGTCAAACCACTCGATTTGCGGACGATACGCCTACGGCCCCTCGCCATAGCGCTGATGATACGTTTATGTCGTTCCACGATGTATTTGAAGAGGAGGACGATATGGGTAACGAGGAACCAACTCTGCTACAAATCCAGGTTACCCGTGGCCCAGCGCTCAAGGGTAACGGTTTACCTGTTCTCGATCTAACCATCGAGAGCATCGCGTATAACAGATTCAGTATTGCTCCTGTATTAGATGCGAATAGTAGAGACTGGGAGGCAGACAGCGGCGCCCAACTTGAGGCAGAAGTGGCTCACTCGTATATTGTGAAGAAGGCCAATATCGCTGTTGTCGTTGCTTGGAGGAAGCCCACCAACGCATCTAAACCAACACCAATCTTCACTCGGGTCTATCCGTCTACTGGAGGGGTCACTTGGCCAAGTATTCCATGGGTTGATATTGTCCCCTCTCTTGAACAAGCTGAAGAGAGGGGTGAAGTCCACCTCACCGTCAAGTGGCAATACAGCGCCGTACCAATCTCTGGTGGTATAGTGACTGGCGTACGAACGCCTCGAAAAGGTGGCCGAGCAGGCGTTTCAGCCGGCATGCAAGAGGCGATCGATCGTGAGGCTAACGATCCTGCAAACGTCGAGCGTCGGAAGGAGGGTATGCACAGACAACTTCTCCGTACGCACATCTGCCCAGAGTACCAGAGATGTAAGAATAGTTCGGGCGACGAGAAGTTCAACTGGTGCTATATACTAGGCCAGAAGCACTACAAGATCAAATCTCACCATATAGAGAAGTGGGCGAAGGCTATTATGACTGGACAGGCTGGCGTTGACAATATGGAACCACCTAAAGAACTGCTTGGTGAGATTCTTCACGACCAGTTTATAGAGGATCAGAAACGCCAGGGCAAGAGAAGTAAGAATATCGTGGAGGTTGATGATAACCAGGAGACGACAGTGATGACGGAAGAGAAGGCTGAAAATGCCGCACTTCCATCATCAGGGTCAAGATCTGGCCTAACCAACGCCAACAGCAACGCCATCGTCAATATATACGGCAACGCGGGGGCGCCAGATCGTCATCTTCAATATCCTAACCCATACGTACAGCTGCCGCCGCCGGCGCCGCCGCCGCCGGCATATTGGCCATATGCGAACATCTCACAGTATTCGTTGCCAACTCTTCCGCCATTGAACCTTCCAAGCACTCGTCAACCAAGTATCGCACTCCCGATTCGTTCGTCCTCGCCAGTGGTACCGGATTCGCCTCGAAAAGCTCTAGATCAAGTGGCCAGCTTCATCAAGTGGTTTATATCCGTCCGCGGCAAGCGATATAACGTCGACGAAGGGTTCAGAAAGAAGCTACAGAAACTGCGATCAGTAGACAGTAGCTTGCGGGCAATTCGCAAGTTACCAGATATTTGGTTTACTGAACAGGGTTTTACTCAAGATCTTACCGAAGATGTCAGGAACTCGATCAAATCCTTCATAGACAACAGCGCCTACTACGGAGGGCAGTCTGACGCCCTCTCCGACGTGGTATCTCACTCTGAACTTCATTCAAACCATCGAGAGTCAGAAGGAGATGTTTATACAAGAATATACGCTGGATTGCCAGGAGGGACGGCGGCGGCGCCAGTTGAAAACTCTGCGGCGCTAGTTTCAGGCGAGTTGGGGTCATCCCGACATATCGACGCCCTAGTGCCACGTCAATCCATCGAGCAAGAGATCCGTGGTACGCCAGTTGAAGTTGGTCGACGTGGTGAGTGTATATAGAGCTGTTTACTGTCGAATATGGCTAACTTTGTAGGCGTTTCGGAACTCTTTGGTTTCGTTTCGTCACCACTGCTGTCAGCGTCGCAGATGCTGCCCACGCAGTTACAGATCGAACAAGACGAAATCGAGCAAGGCGATGAGGACAATCAGATTGAAATCTCGAGTGATACGTCGTCAACAGAGACGTATTACTCGGAGGAGGATAACGAAGAAGAGTGATACAGCAAGAGTGGTGTGAAGTTTGACTGTATGCGCGATTTTTTTGCATGACGTGTTCAACCACGGAAAAGTCTACCCATAGCCGTAGATTCAACACTGCCGCTCTATACGTATAAAAGCAATAGAATTACTGTTATTTTGGATCTGCAAACAATACACTTCGGTCCATCCCGATACTGGTTAGGGGCAGTTGAAGTCTCTGACTATGGTTGAAGTCTCTGATCGTGATGACGTGTCATCATCACAAATCATCGTCACAAGCATCAACAACGCGTTTCAGCCGTTATACAGGCAAAATTGATATGTATACGTAGCTACCGACGAAAACAATGGACGACGGTATATTTTTTGTGTTCTGGTGCGCTTGTGGCTAACCTTTTGGCAATCTTGTTGGCTACAATCATGGATTTGATGATTGACCATCATATGACGACACGATTAAGATCTATTGCGCGCGAACGCACGATGAAAATTTGGATTGCTTGCTGATGTTCAATATTGGCAGCAAATCCTCCCTTTTATAGTTCGATATCGTCAAATATATGCTCTGTCCCATCAAAGTTGACGAACGAATGGCGGAAATGGCCCTCGATCTGGGGTAGACGATACCCAATCTCCATAGCGCAGTCACGTAGATATTCCATGAAATCCCGAGTGTCATTCTCATCGTTGTTCCACTTCGAATACGTCTTCCTGATGTATCGCTTTAGATCGCCGAAGTACTCTTCGATGGGGTTGAAGTCTGGTGAATACGGAGGCAGAAACTCGAGATGGACACCTGATACCCGGCATAAACCCTCGATTTCAGGTATACGATGGCAGGAGAGGTTATCCATAACGATGACAGAGTTTGGCTCTGGAAAACGCCCACATTTCGGGATAAGGCACTCCTGTAGCCAACGAAAGAACCCATCGCCGTCAGTCGTACCATAATACGTAGTCAAGTGTAGGATACCGCTCAACGTGAGGGCTGGCAGGATCTGTACGCGAGAGTTCTGAAACCGATCAATCTCTGCAGTTCGAAACGCAGCAAGCCCTTTCGGCGCCCATCCAGTCCTCCGTATCCCAGTATCCTTATTGACGCCGGATTCGTCGACGAATACCAGCTGGTCGGGGCGATATCGTCGTATACGGTACAAGTACTCGTATCGTAGTTCGTCACTTCGCTGAGCAGCAATAATCTTGGACTTCTTGTTCGTCCAGCCAGCTGAGTTTAACTGTCGACTGATTGCAGAACGACTGATCTGGATCTCGAAGGCTTCAAATAGGAAATCTTGCATCTCTTCAAGAGATAGATCGCTGCGGTACTGCAGTAGTTCAAGAAGCTCTGTACGATGCCATATTTCCATCTTTTGTCGACTCTGGCGGCACCTCTTATATCTCTGCACTTCGCCAGTGATATTACGTCGTGATCTATGTCGTCGAATCGTTCGTTCGGTACAGCCAACGATACTTGCCAGCTCGTGGGTCTTTTGGTCTTCGAATGGCAGTATCATCGCGATCGTCGATAGCTGTAGATTCGATATTCTGGGCGCCATTGTATCGTCGTCGTCGCCCGGCGTCTTTCTCGATGTATCTGATATAATAAACCACGGACATGTACTGACCAGCGGCAAACTGTAAGTAACAGGGCACAATCTATACAGCAGTAGACTCTTGCTCAATATCGTGAACAAGCTGAGCTATCAGGAGAGTCATTAATCCTGTTGACTGCCAAAGCATTTGCTCTGAAGAACCGTATCAAGCCCCTTGGTATGCTTATATATTACTCAGAGCCATACAAACCGTATGCTGAGTAGATATATAAAGTCATACAGCAGGTCTCTTCTTCTGTTCCTCAGCAAATGTCATCTTGATCTCTCATGACGAAAATAGACCTTTTGTTGGTCGAATGGTATGGGGATGAGGTGACTAGCTGGGTTGGCAATGCCTCGATGGGTAGATTGACTGCTACGGAAGCATGAAATACACACCTTATGTCTCTATCGTGTAGTTATACGTTTGAATACTACTGGGACTATAGTGATTGACGGCAATTGAGGTGTTGGTGATGACTTTGACGCGTTTTGCGTGCGATGCAGAGAAATGCGCGTCACAGCGTAAAATTGGCTTTTTTTCATGTTTTTGCATAAGCGGGGAAAAAAAAGGGGGGCGGACGCTGTCAACGCAACGGAGTGTACAGCAAGGTACGTACCTCTTACACCACTCTTATTTAACCAACACCGTTCCTCGACTCTGTTAATGCCTTCTTGGAGACTCACGGCAAATTATAAGAAACACCTTCTTCTCAGGTTTATGCCCCCATCACGGCGAGCTTCTTCATATCGGAATTCTTCTAGAATCACAGTTTCAACCACACAATGTCATCCTCAGGTCCCGGCAATTTCAATTTCGATGCTCGTACGCTGGAGGAGCTGTCGAATGAACGTGCCCTCAACCACCGGGATGTCTTTTCCAACATCAGTCTCGACATGATCAACACTGGCTGTCACACGTGGGGATTCGTGGTCTATCGCTGCACGTACGATGATGACGACCTCTGGAATCGATATCTCACGCAGCTGAAGCAGTTCTGCCATGAAGAGCTCGTCAAGGGCCGCAGAGCCGAACTGTTGGAAAAGTATCTCGATTGGGTCGTGATTGAAGACCGCGCCAACCTGGACAATGCGTCAAAGTCCGAGGTCAGGCGTCATTTTGATGGCTGGGTCTCTGAACAGGGTCTTGTCGAGCCACCGTCTGGTGCTTTTCCACGACCCAACGTCACTAAACTCCCCCGCTTCCGATTTTGCCTATACGTCGACAAGGCGTGTGTCGAGACAGTCATCCGATTTCAGGAAGCTGACGCTGGCCACCCGCTTCTCAGGCCCCTTTTACCCGCCATGGTTATTGTCGTGCTTGATCGCGAGTGGAGTCCGGACCGGACCCATGGCAACGTTACTATGAACGACGGCGGCTATCCGCTGATTGACGGCTGCGACCGCAAGTATGTTGGATGGAAGTACATGAACGCATTTTACACAGCAGGAACATACAACGATCTGCATGCGGTGGAATTGGACGACTGGCAAGACTACATCAGACCCCCTGCCATTGGCCCTCTGGGTGATACCTCGATGCCTAGTTAAGGATATATGCGAAGGCGGCCGTAAGAGAAGCGTATATCTGCATATAGGCATGACCCAGTCAGACTTTGCATGTTATAGGCATGGATATAAGACATAAAATGGCCTTTCTCTACAACTCATCCTTACTTTGGTGGCGGTTTGATGTCGCCCCTCCGGTTCAACAACCGCGATACCCTCAATCTAATAGAATGCGCATTCGCAGGTGCTAATCCAGCCTGAGTAAGAGCGTCAAGATCCTGCAATATCAAGTCCAGCATCTCGTCCACCCATCTTCTCGTCCTGTCTGCCGCTGCCTGGTACCAAACTGGGTCGAACTCCTGGAGCAACGCACGCATCCTGGAAAGTGGACCAATCAACTGGGCGATTATACGCGTGCCCTCAATCAAATTGTTACGGTTGGTAGCGACCGTTGGCTGGACATCAGGATGGTTTATGTAATTCCACACTGCGATCGCCTTGGAAATCGTTCATCGTTAGCCACTTCTTCCTGCCGAATACCAAGGCTGGAGGCGAACAGAGTTACTCACCCTCGCAATATTATTAAACAACACTTCTTCGGCCGTAGTGTTGCCACTCAATGCCTGGAGTCGAAGTTGAGTCATCTGGGCGTCGGCAACAGGCCTTACTCTCCTGTCGAAAATTCTGCCCTTCATCTGATTCAGCTGGCGCTCGCACAGGAGAAGGGGTTTCCTGTTTCCCTGGGAGCCGAAGAAATCCATCAGGAAGTCATTAATCGAAGCAATACATCTGCTTTTCCCCTGGGTAGGAAATGTGCCCAGCGGGAATTTGTGGTGCCACCAGTAGTCGATGGTTTGGGGGTCTATGTGACCGGCAACAGTAGTTGAGTTCAAGTCGTCAGGGAGTCTACCCGTACCCAAGGTCAGGAGGAAATCCCTCATGAATTGCAGCTAGTTGTCTCTTGTCAGAATTTACTCGCAGCGTTACCGTAAAAATGTGCTAACTTACATCCGGGTTGTGTTCTGTGTCAACTCTGGCTGCTAGTTGCGCGTCTGTGAAAGAGTGCTGATCTTTGACAATAATGTCCACAATTCCACAACCTGGCGCCTGTCTATGTATCATGTCAGTTATGCTCAAAGAAGAAAATATAAACAGGGGGCAATAACGTACTCAAACACGTCATCCGAAGCCGCGGGTCCCCTTGTCGGACGACGGAGATGGGAAGACCCGGGGTAACCCCTAGCAATGATCTGGATGGATATGATTAGTTGTAGGATGATGTCGTCTATAATCGCATCGAAAGTTCTTCTTCTTTTCGCTCTTTTGTCGAGAAGGGATCGTCCCTCCAGTTGAAATGGGGATAGGGCCCCATACTGGGCTATGGCTGCTTCGTCACGACGGAGCTCATCATGTTCGTCGTCGTCGCACCAGTCCTCATCAGACTCATCTTCTGCCCATTCGTCCGAGGCACAGTCTCCAATCAGTGACGTGCAGTATGGATTGGGACATACTCCGTTGCCACCGAAGACGGCTTCTTCTGGAGTGCAACAGAGCGACTTCTTTCTCCACCCTAGCCGATTGTCAGCCTCGGAGTACAATAGTTTTTGGACGCATACTCACAAGAGCAGAGGTTGCCGTCTCCACCGCCCTGATCCAGGATCAGAGTCACCTCCTTGTTGTTGCAAGTGTTGTCTGCGCAGTCACCCTGTCCAACCCAGTGGCAGTTTGACAGGGGAGGAGGGTCGTTCTTACAACAGTAGCGGTTTGTCAAGGTCCCTAGACCACACTTGCCTTCCAGTTCGGAAGCCTGTGCTACCTGGGTTTCATCTGACGTACACTTCTCAGAGCTGTTGAGACGTTAGTGCCAAGAAAAGATCTGGTATTCGACTTCGGACATCTTCTTCAGCGTCATATGAATGAAACGTGGGAAACTCACCATTCTGTCCAACGACATTGGCTAGTCATCGCACTGAAAGTCTTCAGACCGCAACAGAATACCTTGTGTCCACGGCTGCATTTGCTGTCACCGCTCTCTCCAGGGTCTCCTCCTTTCGACGATTCAAAAAGAGTGACCTCTCCTTTGTGACACTGGCCATTGCAGTCACCACCACTGCCTCTCCACGTGCATTCCATGGGGAGAGCACTGTTTTTGCAACAGATAGGGAGACCCTGCGAAGTTCCAGTCAGCTGGGAAGCAATTTACCGGAAGCGGACTTACTGAGCCGCTCGGACAGCTAGCCCGATCAAATGACATGCGAGTGTAACCATCACGACAGCTCGAAGCCTGCGTGTTGTCCAAATCTACGCACTCGGTAAATCGGTAGCAGTCCTTATCCAGATGAGGCATTTCCACCTGGTCCACTGGGGGGTCAGTCTGCTCTTGTGAGTCGCCACCACTCGAGTCACAGGCATTCTTGGGACAGAGACCTCTGGCGCAGGCGAACGCGCAAAGGCCGTGGTCTTCACCAATTCGGCTTATAGCTTTGGTCGCCTGAGACGGATTCATCAGGTTGAGAGAACCTTGCCCTGTACATTTGCACCTGGCAATGGGACAAAAGCCATGGCGGCAGGTGAAGCTGCAAAGCGCCGCCCAGTCCCCGTCACCAGTCCCCGAGGTGCAGGATGGGGGGTTGAAAGGAGATACAGTCGGTTCGATCAGGGGTACTCGTCCTTGCCGCAGTAGGTTGAGAAGCAGGCTCCGTAGAGGCAAGCATAGTTGCAAAGACCGATGTAATTCGAGTTCAACCCCTCGGCCGGATGGACCTCTCCGGGAGTCTCTGGAGGCAGCTTGATCTGAGCGCCCGTGGCTCTGCAAACGCAAGCACTTTCAGGACAATAGCCCCAGTAGCATGTGGTCCGACACAAGACATCAAAGTCATTCGCGCCAGTGCCGCGGATACATACTTCATTCTCCAAAGAAGGCGTGTCGACAGCACTAGGGGCTCTCGAGGTAAGGCCGCCACCAGCCCAGGCGTCGAACCCTGTCATGCCGTTATGACAGTCGTTTTTGATCGCGGGGCCAGTCTCGTCGGCGATGGTCACACTCTTTCGCGTGACGGTGATCCGTACGTCTCCTGTGCGCCCATTGAATGGTGCGCTGCCGTGGTAGAGGCCAGCCCCACCATCAGGCAAATCTCTCAAGACGCCCTTAGAGGACACGCCCCCAATAGAGACGGTGACAGACACAGTATCAGTCGAAAGAACGGTGAAAAATACCGAGTCTTGGATGATGTCATTGGGCTGAAACTCCATCTGGAGCTGTGAGACTGTGTTGCCCGTGGTACCCCCCGTGCCGCAAGCATCTTTGGGGGTCGTGCGATACCAGAATGAGACGCCCTCAGAAGTGATTGTTGCTTTGTTGTTCTTGTATCGATCTATGGCGAACGGGAGAAGCACCCGCCAGCCATGGTGGTCGAGGGAGTATCGGTAAGGGGCTTTCCCAGTATCGAAAGCAACAAGGGCGTGATCTCGGATCGGCCCAATGTGATGGCTCTCGCCGTAATCGTTCCACGAAATGATCTGAACAAACTCGGGCATCAACGAATTGACTTGGATCCAGCGATCGAACCAAAGATGATCCCCGCGCCACAGCCAATTTTTGCTATACCCAGGGAGATTAGTATAGAACCATGGGGAGACAGGCATCATGTAGGCTTTGCCGTTCAAAGCTCTCCTATAGGAGGCATCGACGTAAGTGTCCATGTCCTGATCGCCCCATGGCCAGCCAGCCCAACTGAAGAGCCCGTCAACAACACCACCTGCTTTCTCAACAGCAGGACCGGCCCCCAAAGAGGACCAGTCAGGCACAAAGAAGCATCCAGTAGTAGCTTTGATATCGACCCAATCCTCAGCTTGGTCGGGTCCTTCGAATGTCGAGACGAAAGGCTTTCCTTGGTGTCTAAAGTAGGCACTACTAGAAGCGTACTTATTAATCCAGGAGATCACTTCGTCCTTAGAAAAGGGACCCCGGCCGGCATAATCGAAAGAGAAGAATAGCTTGAATCCTAGAGCCTCCGCATTTGAGAAAGCATCGGCTATAGCCTTGGTGTTCATAGGCTCTCCCTTGGCCATATTCAGGGCAAAGGCGTCGATATGAGCCTCTTGAGCCAGTTTGATGTCATCGACCCAATCAGATGCCGTGTAGTGTTCCGTATTGCCAACCTGTAAGAAACAGATTTGTTAGCTTCCCAGTGAGGTTTACAACTTCTGCAAATGAGGCAGGGCTTTACTTACCATGAAGTGAGCAAACACCGCCCGTCCTAAGACTTCATTCACCCATGACAAGGACGTAAGAAAGAAAAGTAGTAGTCTCATTGCGGCCAGTTGGAACAGAGACAGAAGAGAACTCAAGAGAAAAGAGTGACTTCAGTAATACAACAAGCGAGACATAGTCTACTCATCAAATGGCGGCAGATGTCGAGACTCATATTCATTTTCATATCCTATCCACCCTTCTGCCTAACTTTACCACATCAGTATCTCTTGGTTCTCTCCTTCATATTCTTCATCAAGTATCCCTGCCTTGACCGGGCGAACATGAGCCCTGGATCCGCATGGACTTCCAACACACGCTTCCTTCCCACCCTCCACCTGGGCTCTAGACATGGTGATTTCCCGCATGCGGAGGCAGAGTTAGCGCAAGCGGCGAACCGGAGCTTCGTGATAGGCGGATATTCATTTCTCGTCAGAGAAATCTTCATGACATGGGATGGGTGCGTGAGACCCATGAGTGTCACGGCCAAGGTGTTGCCTGATTCAAACACAGATCCTCATGACAATCCTGTCTTCATGTTAAAGGACTCAGTCCTACAAGGTACCTTTGATTAGTGACTTTGCGAAGTTCGGCCTGCAGTCTCCTCCGATGTGACTCGTCACAGGTTGCGGTAGCCTTGTGATCTCTTGATGTTGGACCAACACTTGAGAATATTTGAGCAGCGGACTCCACACACGGACAGGGGTCGGTGGCAACTTCCTATTTCCTCATTGTAAAGAGTATTGGGGCAACGCGATTTACTGCAATTCACGACATCAAGGGGCCTTTTGCACGCATCGGCTAGGCCCTCGTCGTCGGAGCAGCTGAAGATTATTGTTGGATCCATTAATGTCCCCAGAAGGAAACAAGCTTAATTGGGACGGAACGCAACACCGGTCAAGCAACCACGACGGTCTAGGGGAGTCTTAAGCCTAGACTATCGTTATAGACAGTAGATATTTAGCGCTGCACTAGGATTAACCGGTGAGCGATTCGGCTCGATTGCCCAACTTCGGCTGGGCGAAGGGCGGGCCGCTGGAGACCTTTTCCATATCAAGGGTTGGGTCCGGGCTAAGCACCAACAGCACCTTGACCTGCAGGGTAGTCGAAGGAGGACCAACAGCCCCACGAACGGTTCGTTCACCTCGGTTCATCCGAGCCGTTCCTGTGATGCCAAGTCGAAACCACGGAAAGACTCCGAGGGGTGTCCGCAAGCAAGCGGATAATATAAGATTGTCACGTAGGAGGGCCCTGTAGACGCATGTGTGATCCACATGCTGCCTGTCAATGTACCTAGCCGCCGGGACGGGTCGAGGAGCATGGCATGTTGGAAGAACAATACTCAAAGTGATCGAACTAGGTGGCGATCAGTCGAATTTCGATGTTTTTACTTGGTCGGATAACCTCAACGCACCACAATTCCTTGGGTGTATCTTTCTTATTCACTGTTTGAAGGATCTGTCTGGTTGATCTATCCATGGGCCAGTATTGCTGTGACAGAATCTTCAAATATAGACTATGGTACCCTAAAAACAACTACGCTGGTCGAGAGACGGTTGTCATGTGCGAGGCGAGAGTAGGCTTTGTGCCGCAGGCGGACATCGTCCCTCCGCGAAGACGCCACGCCGTCCAGGCCAGGCCGGTGCCTGGCTCGCCACGAGGCAGAGCCATGGGTTGTCGATGGAGTTTAATTTCAAACTCGCGGAAGATTGCCATAGACAGATTTGCATATGCAAGTAAATACGAGCGGCGCAGCAGTTCTTCACCAACACTAGCGCCAACAGACTGCATTCGACGATCTCAAAACATTCCAGGCCTGAGCTCGGGGACTTGGCAGCATGCCGTCCGCAACATTCTGACGAGTTACGCGCAGCCAGGTCGGATGTGACATTTGTGCCCACACTTCATCGTGGTGCGTACCTGGAATAAATCGTCGGGTGTGAAGTATTGGATGAAAGGAGAAGACAGTTTTGTCAAGTAGCTGACATTCACTCGCAAAGGAGACAAGCCCCCGAGCCATGATATCCTGATATTCTTGTTTCTTCTATCCAGTCACTGTTCACAACATCCGAAATCTCCCCTTCACCCTCTCTTTGAGTCGGAAACAAATCTTCCATACTCTCTCGTATTTTTCTGCTACGATTGAGAACAATGTTGAAGATATTTGCTTGCGTAGTCGGCCTGGCTTGGCTGTCACCCGCCCTAGCCCAACAATTCCCACTTCGAGCGACTTCTTACGAGTCTTTCGGGCTTTCTCAGCGCTGCTTTGAGGCACTGAACACCACTTTGAGCTGCTCTCATCGACTGGCTAGCCACGTTAAGTCTGAGTATGCTTAAAAGGCCTATCCATGATTGTTTTTGTATGCTGATCATTCTGCATAGATCTCCCAGAGTCGACGTCCTCGATGCGGACGGCATCGAAGCGATCTGCACGGCAAGCTGCAAGGAATCCTTGGTAGATTTGCGCACCAAGATTCAAAACGACTGCGACCCAGCGACAGACGTCTTTGATCATGACCTGGCGCTCTACCCAGGTCTGAACAATGTGTAGTGTTTTTTTTTGTTGCGCATGTTGCTTATACAAATCTCAGCTACGTACATCGTGGATCGTTATATCTATGTTTATGAGATATCATGCTACAAGCATAGGTAAGTAGAATCAACTGCTTTGGCTCAATGACCTAGTTCTAACGTACGGCAGGGAAACGGGAAGCTCGTGTGACTATATCCTAGGCGAGTGGCGTAATGAGACCGACGAAGCTCCTCGCGAATGCGACGACTGCGTTCTCGGGCCCATGCAAATCGAGGTCAACTCACCCATCGGTCACAGTGAATCGCGCGCCGCCGAATTTGAGTCGGTCGTCTCCAGCTGCGGCGTGGCCGGCTATTCTTACACCAGCCCATCACCGTACATCCTCAGTCCAGCAGCCACTTCTTCTGAAGTTGTGTCACCAACGGCGGTGGCACAAAGCTGGTCTGCACAGCGCATGTCTTCAGAATGCGCCGCGACCTATCACGTCCAGGAGGGCGACACTTGCAATAGCATCGCAGAGGCGCAGAGCGTTCCGAGCAGAGAACTTTTGGAAGCCAACGACCACCTCGACAACTGGTGCGGCGGAATCCAAGTAGGTCAAGACCTGTGCTTGCCGGCTCAGTGCAAGCTGCATCTGGTAACTCCGGATGATTCGTGTGACTCTGTCACGGCTGAGTATGGCGCCAGCATAGACAACCTGTCCGAGTGGAATCCGAAGGTGTACATCCAGTGCGATGGCTTCAACAAAACCATCTCTGGCTTCATCTGCGTAGGGTGAGTAGTACCTCAAGAATGCCGAGTCTTTCGCTTTCACCTTGCTAATATAACTGGTGTTCTCGAAAGACCTCCCGTCCTGTCGGGCAAGTCGTTCAAGGTGCCCACGAACTCCACGCTCAGAGCCAACTTAACATCCCACGTCACGACTCTCTCATCGTCTAAGACAAGTGGCCGGCTACAGACGACGTCAATCGCGCCATCTATTCAGTCTTCTGCTTCACACTCATCTAGTCGTACCTTGACCGGCATGGTACAGAATGGGAAGGCGACTGATACAGTTTTGTCATCGACGACGACAGAAGTGAGGGACTCTGCTGAAAGCACAATCCCAACCATGGTCGTTGCAGATGACTAGGGCAACGGGTCACCCGCGCAACGCACCAGACTGGCCTGTCTAGCTGGACCGATTGTATGATTCTGGGAATACTAACGGGCGTCTTGCTATCCGGGCGACTAGTGGGCATAGACGACGACGATAGCGATAGGGAGAGCGATCGGGATAGAGACGACGGGGTGATAGGTACAGTAGGGACGATAGTAATAGTAACATTATTTAAGAGACCATCTATTTCTCCTGTGGTATACCGACTACTTTTT
The DNA here is from genome assembly GCF_013390195.1 of Colletotrichum siamense. Taxonomy (NCBI): domain Eukaryota; kingdom Fungi; phylum Ascomycota; class Sordariomycetes; order Glomerellales; family Glomerellaceae; genus Colletotrichum; species Colletotrichum siamense. The sequence goes on along the minus strand of NW_023501016.1, from coordinate 2,209,577 downwards.
CTCTGACTATACTCTACCTTACCGTCGTCACTTCAATACTCGTCTGCTCTATCGTTGTCGTCGTCGTCGTCGTCGTCGTCGTCATTATTATTATCGTTGTCGTCGTCGTCACTATTATCGTCTCCGATGGGAGTATTTAAGTACACAGGAAATTTGGTCGCGCAGACACAGGAAAATTTGGCGGTCTCTTATTTAAATGAAATTAACTAATAGCCTAGAGGCCCGATATAAGTAGTCATCCGCCTGGATAGGAAAATTCGTCAGCGGTGTATTAATGGAGCACTGTCCTGGCCAAGTTCGCACCAGCAGAGCCAGACTTCAAGCATTGTTGAAATGAGACCTGTCTGAAAGTTTACCGTCGGTAATTCTGAAGAGATTGATCGAAAGTGAACCGCGCCTCAGTAAGTACATTGGGTTCGACGACGAGTGCCAAAAATTTTTATCAGCTAAGATGTGCAGAGATGTCGAGACGTTGGTGTTGATGGAATAAAACCCCAGACAGTTGAGATAGAGACCCTTGGCGCTAGGTAATAATCGGGGACATTCTCTTTTGGTGTGCGATGCCTTTTGATGCACCTCAGTTCCCACTCATTGATAACCATGTAACAACTCGGACGCCTTTCCTGTTTCCGGCGGATGGGGCAGTTGTGGCTAGCCCCGGCTCTGCAGGTACCCGGCATCGGCCTCCCCTCTTTCAGATGGCTGACGCAGCGTTGCCAGTCAGGGAGACAGGAAGCTGGCATGCGACTCTGATGTGTGATCTTGATGCGATCTTGCCTTAGTACTTAGGAATTAGCAGTTGGAGGATCAAGATTGCAGAATGGCGGCAATCCTAAACTTCGGCGGAAGTTGTGCCAATTGAGTTGTGGGGACGGGCATGACGTATGGCGCCGTAGCGTAACTTTCAATACAATTCTGTCGCCGGTCTTCCAATCTTCGTCGTATCATTTCATTTTTTGTGGTTACTACAAGTGACAGTGGAACAAGTTCACCTGTTCAGACACTTCGATAAGATTTCGACTTCACTCGGCGCACAAAGACTTGATGATCTCCCTTAGCCCTTGGGAAGATTGTAAGGTATCAATGCAATTTATAGCGAGGATAACACAACCAACCCGAAGAACAAAGTACGAGTATCATAGTGTAGGCATCCAATCTATTGGCAAGCCGAGCTTATCAAAAGTCTATGATGGTGCGCGCAAAACCTTGGGTGGTATCAAATGTTCGCAATTTGGGTGAACGCCCTCGTCCCCCGTTCCGTTTGCCATCCCTCGTTTAGTGAAAAGAATCAACCATGTAATACCTAAACGCCGTTGTATGCAGGCCTCCTTGGGCGCTGTCCATTCCCCAAGCAATGCGTACGTCTTCGTTCGTATACACTCGAAATGCGCTCATTGTGTCGTCTCCTAAGGGCCTTCTCCCGGCTTCTTCGAGTTGCAGCTGACGATCTTGACCTTGTCCGCAGACACCATCTGGCCGCCACTATCGAGCTTGAACTGGACATTCTTGATAAGAAAGGTCCACACTTCGTCGCAGAAACGGTAGGTGCTGAGGGAGCCCTGTGGTGTGCGAGTGTCAGTGATTTGGTCTGTTGTAAAGCAGTCCCGCAGTCACTGTGTATGTAGCAATGATGTTGCTTGGGAATATTCGCAGTCTATGGGGAGGGCTGCCGAGGAAGGCGTTGGTGGTGCGTACCTTGAAGGTGAGGCGCGCCTTCACGCTCTTCTGAAGAGCCTCGGTGATCGCCTGATCAAAGTTGGCGAGGATCTTCATCGCGAGCTGCGGGTGAATGCGCTCTTCACTGATCAGATCATCGAGCATGTCCGTCAGCGCAAGGCCGATGCTAAGGAAGGAGGTACACGGGTTAGTCTTTGTAGCATTGGAACAGCTAGTATTACTAGACTTATGGATGGCGCATGTACCTGCTACGGCGGTAAAGCTCGTAGAAAGATTGAGGTGCGGCTGCCATCGTGGAGATTTGGTTCCTGATCTCCTGGGGGCGGACGGCGGTCTGGGTGGTTGCGAGTGTGAAAGAGGCGAGGTTGTATTTATAGTGGCCTTGTTTGAGGATATCCTTGGATCGGGCTGACTAACGCTTCGGAAAGTGGGTACTCGGTGCAGCTGCCTGCTGTTCCAGGTTGCCGTCAACTTCCAGCCCGTGGCTGCAGCCAGGGGAGGTGCATTACCTAAGCACGCTTCCAATGAGCAACGGCGTCCAATAGACGCGTCATGTGACCTTACCGAATCTGGTTCGTCGGCTCTTACCTTGCCTTACCTCAGTTACCTCACTGCTTGGCCTCGAGAGCTCGACGTAGCTGCAACCCCCCAGACATCCGCCGTCAAATCCAACATCCACGACCGACCCCCGGGGAACGACACAAACGCCGAAACGAGCACGATGAGTCTCACATATGGCCTGGGAGGCATTGGAGGCGCCCTTACCGTGGTGGGAGCTTGTACGAACCCCCGATCCCGATGATGCCCCTTCGACACGATGGCCCGCGACAGTCAATCAAGCGAAGCTAACATAATGTTTTTCCAATAGACATGCTCTTCACCGGTTCGGGAGAGGCCTTCAACGTTGGCGAATTCCTCGAATCGATCTCACCTTACACATGGGCCGACATGGGCATCGGCATGTGCATTGGTCTTTCCGTCGTCGGCGCAGCATGGTACGAACAACAACACGCTTTCGCGAAGCATCGCATCGCATCTAGGCGGGGTCACGGTGTCTAACAGGTTTTGATATCTAGGGGTATTTTCATCACCGGCTCCTCCATTCTCGGCGCGGGCGTCAAGGCGCCGCGCGTTAGAACCAAGAACTTGATCTCCATTATCTTCTGCGAAGTCGTCGCCATCTACGGCGTCATCATGGCCATCGTCTTCTCGGCCCAGCTCGAGCCGGCCGAGGGCAAGACCCTGCACGACGCCAACAGCTACTACACCGGATATGCCCTCTTCTGGTCCGGCATCACCGTCGGAATGTGCAACCTGATCTGCGGTGTCGCTGTCGGCATCAACGGTAGTGGAGCCGCGCTGGCTGATGCCGCGGACCCTACGCTGTACGTCTTTAGCCTCCATCATCAAATGAAATCAAGTCTTGCTAACGCGCCGTGTCATAGCTTCGTCAAGATCCTCGTCGTCGAGATTTTCTCCTCCGTCCTCGGTCTTTTCGGTCTCATCGTCGGCCTCCTGGTGGCTGGCAAGACGAACGGATTCAAGTCGGAGTAAGGGATGTTCCAAACGGCACGGAAGTAAAATAAGGGGAGACTACCACAGACGGCATTATGAACGTCGAACTTGAATGATGTACAGTGGAGCACTGCATTACACCAAGGCTACTTGGGCTGGCGTTAATGGCATAAAGGCAGGGCGAGGAACATCTTGTATTGTATACTACCAACGTATTATAGCTCCTCATCGAAGTGATTTCTGCGCGAGCGTGGTATTTTTTAAGGATGATTATGGAAGTCAAATCAAGTCGCTGCATTATCTTATCGTGTACTGCACATGAAAGCATAGCGATGTGCTCACAACTCCACGCGAATTTCGCCCATCAAAAGAGCCTCCACCTTGGTGCCCTTCCTCAGCTCTGTTCCCTTCGGCAAGGCAAGCAGAGCATTTGCAGACCGCAGACTTCCAACTTTAGAGCTCCTCTGACCACCGGTGCTACTTGCCGATAGAAGTCCATCCTTGCCGACCGTTACAACAGCCCGATGGTACTCTGCTCGCTGCTTATCCAGAGTGAAGTCATGAGAAAGCGTCACCGGGACCTTGGGCAGACCAGTGGGCACAATACCGGAGAGCTTGTGCAGAGCCGGTATGACAAAGAGGTGGAACGTCACCAGTGCCGAGGCAGGGTTGCCAGGCAGGGAGAAGATGGTCTTGGTGACACGCTCTCCGGCGTTGTTCTTGACCGGAACTGTGGCGAAGGTAGTCGGCTTACCGGGTTTCATGGCGACGCGACCGAAATGAATGGTTCCCCCAAGAGAGCGCTCGATGGTCGGCTTCAAGAGATCCAGCTCGCCCATCGAGACACCGCCTGTGGTGATGAGCAAGTCGGACCTGCGGAGGCCTTCACGCAGGTTTTCCTCCAGGGATCCCGGCTTGTCGCGTGCGATGCCCAGATCGACGACATCGAAGCCCCACTGCCGTGCTGCGGACATGAGGGTGATGCGGTTGGTGTCTCTGACCTCACCTAGGCGAAGGCCACCCGGGCGATCGGGCTCGATGATCTCGTCGCCGGTGGAGAGGATGCCGACGACCGGTCGCTTGTAGGTCTTCGCCTCAGCGACGCCGACAGATGCCAGTAGACCGATCTCGCCGCCGACGCCGGAGATTTGCTCGCCCTTCTTTAGGATGAGGTCACCTTCCTTGACGTCGCTGCCGACTTCCCGGATGTTCTCGCCGGGTTTGACGCCCTCCGCCAGGATTTCGACCTCCTTCTCTTCCTTGTCGTCAGAGGTCTTGGACTTGAGGATGGTGTCCTCGACCATGATCACTGAGGTAGCTCCAGGGGGCAGCGGCGCTCCTGTGGTGATTCTGGCAATCTCGCCCTCTTTCAGTGTCTTTGCTTCCCCGGGAGCCGCGTGTGATACTGCTGTGACGGGGAACACGCCCTTCATATTGCCGTCTTTGGGAACAACTACGGCGTAGCCATCTACGATGCTTGCACGGAAGGCGGGTACGTTCTCTCTAGCCGTGACATCCTCTGCTAGGACTGAGTTGACGATCTTGACGTCGACGAGTGATGTGACGATCTCCGCCTCAGGGGTGAAGTCTTGAATAAGGCGGAGGGCATCATCAACTTCAAGCATTGGATAAGGCGATTCCCTGTACCGTCGGGATGGCCCGAGACTTGGATCGTTGGACAGAGGATTGTCACCTGGTTTAGTATGCCTGACCAGGCTTCCGTGTCCATGACCATGGGAATGGCCGTGTTTGTGATCATGGCCGTGGCTGTGGCCGTGATCGTGGGTATGTGAGTGTGAATGTGGTTGATCTTTTTGGACCTTTGGCGCTGCTGCATCTTGGGAGCCGATTCCGGCTTCTGCCTCGAGCTTCTTGACACCACCTTGATGCAAGATTCTGGAATCGGCTCCGGCGGCTTGCACACAGGCATGGGGAAGCGTCTTAAGGACGGCCTGAAGGTTTTCCTTGGCACCCTTCGGGGATCCAGGGAGGGTGATGATGACAGTCTTGTTTCTGACTCCTGCCACGGGCCTGGACATCATGGCAACTGGAATCATTAGTGATTTAAGCCCTTGCTAAGATATAGTGACTTACACGGGGTCACTGCCAAGGACGCAGCAATCATTCCATGAACCAGACCGGGAGCTGGCCTGTGAATGAGAGCACTGACAGCCTGTACCGTACTTTAGCATAGTTATTTTGGGGAGTGAGTTAGATTAAATACCTCGGGGGTGCTATCCGATACCGCAAATCCAGTGCCTCCTGTGGTGAGAATCAGGTTGGCACCGTCTTCAAGCCCAACATCTGCCCACAGCATGATCTGGCGTTGAATCTGGGGAACAAGATCCGGGACGATTTTGCTGTCGGTGACCACCCATTTTCCACCGCCCTCCTGTTCTATAACATCTTTCAAGACGAGCTCTGACTTATCCGTCGAGGGATCCTTGGATGCGGTCGTCGAGACGATCAAGATGGCCACTTTGAGAGGGGTATCCATGGTGAACGAGGCGGATCTGAGACCTGGTCACAGATAATGGTGTCCAGAACACCAATGTAGAGAGAAAAAATTCCGGTATTTCCTTTCAAGCCGAGAAACCTCTAATAATCGCCCAAATCATCAAATAGCTTGACAACATGCCTGGTGACGTCGGGAGCTTCCAGAGGACCGGAGCTCGAGGGAAGCTCCCCCGCCTTAGTCAGCGACCTCCCGCATGGACCCCACTTCGAGCCGCTGTTCCTCGATGTCCTCCCCTGCACTTCCAGCTTTGACGCGAGTACGTACCGCGACTTGAACTTTTTCAGTATCGACTTCGACAAGCAGTCACTCACTTCTCCAAGAGCGCGCAACGGCACAGCAAAATGGTCCGAATCAAGGAGAGGTATATCCTCGTCAACATTCTTTACCCACCTGACGCGTCAAAGCAACAGGCGACCAATGTTCCGGATTTCGTAGTCATGCATCAGCCCACGACGGGGCAGCTTACTCCCCAGTCACTGCTGAAGGCGCTCCGAGCTGAAGTTGCTACGCTGTTTGGCGATTACGGCTCTGGTGCCATTGAAGGAAACCTATCAAGTCAGTGAAGAAAGACCATTGTCACGGACGCCCGCTAATCAAGCCTAGTCAAATATCTCTCTCAAGCAACTTCAACTTTCATCCTCAAAATCAAGAGAGAGCACTACCGTCTTGTGTGGGCCGCACTTACCTTCATGGACCGCGTCCCGCTTAAGCACGGAGATGGAAAACGCTGCTTGTTCAAAGTCGTCCGAGTGAGTGGCACGATTCGTAAGGCTGAGGAGGAAGCCATCAAACAGGCAAGACAACTCGTACTCGCCGCCAAAGACTCCGTCGCAGCAGCAGCCAGCGGCACCGTGCCAATGTTCGCTCAAAGCAAGGCACAAGCCGGCGACGCCATCATGGTCGACGCATCAGATGTCTCAGAAGAAGAGGGAATGGATGAAGAAGACGGCTGAAGGGTATCATTTGTTTTTGCGCACTACTTTTACGCCGCTGTCTGCCGGCACTGTCATGTCGCCAAAGTCCGGATCAGAGTCTGCCATCGCCTGATCCGCCTGACCGCCACTGGGGTCTTCCTCTTGCATCTTCGCCTGCTCCTCCCACTCTTTCCTCTCGAGCTCGTCATACTCGGCCTTGCGGTCGACCCAGCGCTCCTGGATGTCACGAACCTCCAACATGGACGACTCATTACGCATGGCGACCTGCCACACGGTGTCGTTCGCGCCCTCTGCGCTGCCGAAGATGTATCCTCCAGCTCTATCAATCACCCTGAGCAGATGCATCATGCTCTTCTTGTCTTCGACCGCTAGCACCTCGAACCGGACCAATCCGTAGCTCTCAATCATGTTTGCGACCGCCTCGTTCAGCCTGCCGAACTTCTCGTTGCGCATCACGGGAGACTCTTCCTCCAAGTAGGGGATGAGATATGAAAGATCGTCAACATCGGTGTAGTAATCGAGATTGAAAGGCAGAGAGTCGTACGAAGCGACCTTGTCGATTTTGGTAAGGACATTGATGTGTGGCATGTCCATCTGGAGCATGGCGCGGAGGGAGAGGAGAAGGTTGGAGATATAGAGTGAGGGTTGCGTTAGGCAGAAGGAGTCGGACAGGTGCACGACGACGAGCTAGTCAGGAGTTAGCGGGAGTTGGTTCTGTGATGAAGAGCCAGGAGGACCAACCCTGAACCCAAGCTTCTGTAGCTTGAAGAAGATGTTCCGTAGCGAGTTGTGATGGGTGTAAAGCTCAACTTGCCCTGGGCAGTCAAATAGAAAGTATTCGTCGTCGCCAATCTCTTTGAGTCCCTCTTCAAGCCATTCAAAGTTGTGCTCCAACTCCTCCAAAGCGTACAGAATGCCGCCGTTTGGTCCTAGCCTGTCGCCGGCCATGATATCCTCGAGCTTGACGAGGTCGCGAATGTCGAGGGCTTTCGGGTAGTTCGTGTGGTCGTTTGCGGGATCAAGATTCACGACGGAGCAGGCGCGACCTATGGCGCCCATGAACTGCTGCACTTGACGTGGCGTGTTAGCTCTTGAGACTGTCGAGGACGCATCGTCGGGTCGGGGAGCTTACTGCCATCGCAGTAGGTACTCTTTCCAGAGCCCGGACTGCCGAGGACGAGCTGCGCAAAAGGCATCCTGGTTGATTGTGAGGCTGAGTTACTTGACTTTGCGCCAGGGGAAGGAGTTTGTTGTGAGGAATTTGCAGCGTTGAAGATTGCCTGCCGCACCGGACGGGGTCTCGAGTTCTTTCGAGAGTGAAGTTTCTCAGGCTATCTGCCTTACCGTCAGTGCCCCTCCATGCAGCATTACACAGCACATCCACAGCGTTCTGCAAGTGCCAGGCACTCCACTACACTGACGCCCGTCCTTTCCCGGGAGGCCTAGCGTCACATGCTGCACCACCAACCGCGCTGAACTTCCAGCGGGCGTGGGGCGGCACAATTCGCCTGACCGCCCGTGCCCGACCCAGCTTTCCAAGCTTCCATCTTCAAAGCTCCCACCCCACAAGCTGCTTTTTTTTCTTCCCTCTTCTACTTTTTCTCCAACCACCTCTTTGGCTCGAGTCTCGTCTCAGCCACCAACAACCGGCCCTTAAAAATCATCCGCCTCCCTTGCCCACGCGGCCCGGCTCTGCTAGCCCCAAGGGACGCGCTCAACCATGTGATCTGGTCTTTTCTCGCGCGCGCTATGCTGAACAACAACATCCTCTTGTCGTTGTTTCGTTGCAAAACCGCAGCCGCAGTCACCAATCGCAGCAGCAGTCATGTCGTCCGCCGACATATCGAGCGCCGTCTCTGACGCCGTGTCGGCCACAATGAGCACCTCTCCGGAGGTGCTCCCGTCCGCCTTCACGCGCGCGCAGGAGGTCGTCGCCGCCCAGGGATCGTCCAGCTGGTTGGGGCTCCTGGGGCGGTTGATCCTCGCCATTCTGTCCTTGATCTCCTCGATCCTGTATTGGGCTATTCGCATCGTTACCATCACGATACCTACCCTGCTCTTTACCTTGTTCTCGACGAGTTGGACCGTGACGATGAACGCCACCACATTGTACGCGTCCTGCTTGCCTTGCTACATGGGAGCCTGTTGCTAACTCCCCGCAGAATGGTTATCATGGTCGCCATCATATCCGCAGTCAGTTGGGTAGTGCGCTACCGCATCCTGAACATGTACTCTCGGCTTCCCCCGGAGCCTCAGAGGAAGGAGCCAGACGTTGACTTATTCCCCGACACCCACGAGGAGGGCAAAAAGGCCGGCTTATCCAGCTATCTGGATGAGTTCTTGAGCGCTATCAAAATCTTCGGGTACTTGGAGCGACAGGTCTTCCATGAGTTGACCCGCAGCATGCAGACTCGCAAGCTCATTGCCGGCGAGACCTTCAACCTGGAAGAGGAGAAGGGCTTTTGCATCGTCGTCGACGGGCTCGTGGAGATTTTTGTCAAATCTGGCCGAAATGCCAGAACCATGGAGCCTGATCCTTGCGAGAGCTTCGAGTCTAGCTATCCTGCTGAGGAAGACATCTCTCCTGCAGGACATCAGCGATACCAGCTGCTCACTGAAGTCCGCAACGGCGCTCCCATGTCGTCCTTGTTCTCCATTATGTCTCTGTTCACTGAGGATGTCAAACTCCGAACAACGGAAGACGATACTCCTGAGCCTAGTGCTGGGAGCGCTGGACTGAGAACTTCTCCGTTTCCACGCAACGCTGGTTTCCGGCGTATGCCATCTGACCCTGCAAGCCCGTATCAGATGACACCTCAATTCGCGGAATCCGCCGATGAGAAGCCTGGCGTGAGGATTGAGGAGCCGCCGAAGCGATCTGTCACCCCGACGCCAGCCAGCGCGAGAATCCCTCCCATTTCTCTCGACAACCCAAGCAGCGGTAGCGCTCCTGGCAGCGCGCGTGCACCAAAACGCCCACCGCTCCAGAGCCGCGCAACTTCTGGCTCGGCCCATCCAGATATCATTGCGAGGGCGACTGTCGACACGACCATTGCAATTATCCCGGCCAGCGCTTTCCGACGCTTGACCAAGGTCTACCCTAAGGCGACTTCCCACATCGTCCAGGTCATCCTTTCTCGTTTTCAGAGAGTAACACTCGCGACTGCGTACAACTATCTCGGACTCACCGGGGAGGTGCTCCAGACGGAGAAGAACATGCTCTCCTTCACCACCTGCCAGTTGCCCAACATGCTTCGGGGTGATGCGCTTGAGCGCCTGAAAGAAAAGTTCAATCGTGAGCGTGAGCGCGTTGGTGGTGAGCTTGAGAGCAAGGGCATTGCTCTACACAACGCGAACGCTCATCGTCGTCGTAAGTCAACGTCGACTCTGCGCAAGGATGCAATGATCCATTCCATGAGCACCAAGGAGAGGTCGTTCTCCCAAGTTGCTACGACAATCGCTCCTCCCAGAGAGCGCTCCTCCACGCACACTCCGAGCCCTGGCGATTTGCTGGCAAACATCCAATTTGCTCGCACGGGTGGTCACAGGCCCGGCACTTCCACCACTGCCGACATCGACCAGGTTGCTGACGCTCTTCGTCACGAAGGTACAAGTCCTCTTGCTCAACGGTCTTTCAACCCGTTCCATGCTCAGAAGCATCCGCGGATCTCGATCGACGGTCGCGACTCACTTGACGAGGACAACCTTTTCCGTCAGTCAATACTGGAGTGCATGTTCAAGGCGATCGGCTTAGGCAGCGGTGGCAGTGTCTCGCGCGAGGCGGAGTCAGTCGAAGGATCTCCCAGACTGTTCTCCTACGACCAGCGTCGTCAGAGAGTTGGTCTCGGCAACAACGCGTTTGGTCTGATGGGCCCTTTCGAATCCTCTGGAGACGGTGACACGGAATCGTTGACTTCCGGGGGGTTCACTTTAAACACTCCACCGAACGCGCACCTGCTGGCTAATGACATGAAGGACGATGTCGAGATCGTTTTCTTCCCCAAGGGATCCGTTCTGGTTGAGCAGGGCGAGCGTAACCCTGGGCTGTACTATGTCATTGACGGATTCCTTGACATTTGCACCACGAACGAAGACTCGTCCGCCGACATTTTGCATTCATCCAGCAGGACTTCTCTCCATGCTGACTACCTGGCCATGGATGGATCTCCAGCTTACTCTTCTGTCAACCTGCTCGGGGCAGGAAAGGCTGGAGACACGAAGAAGAAGCAACCTGTTCGCCGCAGCGTGTCCCTGATCAAGCCCGGTGGACTCGCTGGTTACGTGGGTACAGTGTCGTCATATCGATCATTCATCGATGTTGTTGCGAAGACTGATGTCTACGTTGGCTTTCTGCCACGGTCAACCATTGAGAGAATCGCCGACCGCTACCCTATCGTTTTGCTTACGATGGCCAAGCGACTCACGAGCCTTCTTCCTCGCCTGATCATGCACATCGACTTTGCTCTCGACTGGGAACAAGTCGATGCCGGTCAAGTCATCTTCCACGAGGGAGACGAGAGCGAGGCCATCCACATCGTTCTCAACGGACGACTTCGGCTTGTTCAGGAGAAGAAGGATGGCGGTGTCAGTGTTCGGGCAGAGTTCGGTCAGGGCGAGAGTGTCGGAGAGTTGGAGGTCCTCACAGAGTCTGTACGGCCCGGAACTCTGCATGCCATCCGTCAGACTGAGCTCGTCAAGTTTCCCCGCACGCTCTTCAACAGTCTGGCTCAGGAGCATCCCAACATCACCATCAAGATCTCGAAGATTATTGCATCGCGCATGCGCAATCTTGTTGATGACCCCTCCCAACTGTTGTCTAAGGAGGCAGGTGGCGTCAACTCAATCAGCAAAGGTTCCTCATCCCTCAACTTGAGGACCGTTGCTGTCTTACCGGTGACTTCCGGCGTCCCCGTCGTTGAGTTCGGCAACCGATTGATGAATGCTCTGGCTCAGGTCGGCCCCGCAAATGGGGCGACCTCTCTCAACCAGTCTGCTATCTTGAACCACCTAGGCAAGCATGCCTTCAACAAGATGGGCAAACTCAAGCTCTCTCAGTACCTGGCCGATCTGGAGGAGAAGTATGGCCTGGTGGTCTATGTCGCAGGTAGGCATTTTTCTTTCCCTCTCCCATTTCGTTCCGCGTCCTTTATGATGAACAACTCTGTTTCCCGAGGCAAGACCGCTGAAGGCCAAACATTAACTCTAATTTTTTCCTGATTGGACAATCACTATTTACCATTTTATTGCAATGACTACCTGGACACGTTGCTAACCAATGGTCAGATACCAACGTCAACTCCCCATGGACCCAGACCTGCATCACTCAGGCCGATTGCATTCTACTGGTTGGTCTTGGCGATGGCTCACCCGAAATCGGGGAGTACGAACGGTTCATGTTGGGAATGAAGTCCACCGCGAGAAAGCTTCTCGTTCTCCTCCACGGCGAACGCTACTCTCCTTCAGGTCTCACCAGAGCGTGGTTGAGGAATCGCATGTGGATCAATGGTGGCCACTACCACGTCCAGATGCCACTGGGTGCGAACATTATGCCGGTGCACCCACCTTCCAAGCGTACGAGCACCACCTTGAAGGAGAGGGTCCAGATCATCCAAGCAGAGATTCAAAAGTACACATCCAGAAAGGTCCGCAATAGTCCTTTCTACTCTCCAGACGCGCCATACAAGGGCGACTTCCATCGTCTGGCAAGGCGCCTGTGTGGAAAGTCTGTTGGTCTCGTCCTAGGAGGCGGCGGAGCCAGAGGCATCACGCATATTGGCATCATCCAGGCTATGGAAGAAGCAGGCATTCCCATCGACGTTGTCGGCGGCACGTCAATCGGCTCTTTCATCGGCGCCCTATATGCCCGCCACGCCGACGTTGTGCCCATCTTCGGCCTTGCCAAGAAGTTCTCGGGCCGCATGGCCAGTATGTGGCGTTTCGCGCTGGATCTGACATACCCCACGGCGTCGTACACGACAGGACACGAGTTCAATCGTGGTATCTTCAAGACATTCGGCAAGACCCAGATCGAAGACTTCTGGCTCGAATACTACTGCAACACCACGAACATTAGCAAGAGCAGAATAGAGTACCACACCAGCGGCTACGCATGGAGGTACGTCCGTGCGTCCATGTCATTGGCTGGCCTGCTTCCACCGCTGTGTGACGAGGGGAGCATGCTTCTCGACGGTGGCTACATTGACAATCTGACGGTCTCGCACATGAAGAGGCTGGGGGTAGATACCATCTTTGCAGTGGACGTAGGCGCCCTTGACGACGACACGCCACAGGCGTACGGTGATTCGCTGTCGGGAGTGTGGGCGTTTTGGAACAGGTGGAACCCGTTTTCGGGTACACCCAACCCGCCAACGTTGGCCGAGATCCAGGCTAGACTGGCCTACGTGTCTAGCGTCGATGCTCTGGAACGGGCCAAAACGATGCCTGGCTGCTTTTACATGCGGCCTCCGATTGATGACTATGGGACGCTCGACTTTGGCAAGTTCGACGAGCTGTACCAGATGGGATACAAATACGGACAAGACTTTTTGCAGAAGCTTAGAGAAGACGGTGTTCTGCCTCTGATGGAGGAGACGGAGGCCAAGAAGGCGATGCGGAGGACGATGGCGCCGCGAAGAGCAAGCATTTAGATCAGCAGAACAGACCCTAGACGCCGACACGAAGCTCATGAAATGATACCACCTCTGCATTTTCGAAATTGTCTCAACATTCTCTCGCCCTAACATACGTGACTGGCATCGGAAGGGCCTCATTTGTTCCCGCATTTGCCGTCGTCGGGCCAGACCGGCAGCTTCAGGGTCCAATCGAGAATCAGGGGAATCCTTGCCCTGTTCCGCGTGGCTAAGACAATAGGCGATGCCCAACGGTGGTGTTGGTAGCAGCAGCTGGTCTTATGATCTTTTACAATTGGCTTTGGAGCTGTGTGCTAAGCAGCTGCAAAGACTACTGGCGGCTCAAAGGCAGCGGGGGGCTGTGTGGGTGCCGTCCCGGGAGCTTTGGCCAGATGTAGCAACGCCCTGACGTCAACGGCTTGGCGGGTTTCGAAGGGCGGGCGGGCGAGCGCATTCTTCTGGGTCGAGCCCATGACATCATGCAGCTAACATGACGACAAGCTTCTGCCCGGAGCCCAATGGGGAAGCTCCCGAGTCCCCGGCAGTCGCCATATTGGATGTCAGCTAAGGGTGCGGGGGAATGCCAGCGGTGAACTGTCACTGAGAAATAAATTTCCGGTGCTGTCCTCATTCTTCGGATTGTTGTTGGGGCCAAAGTGCAACAAAAGTGCGACCCACCCCTTCATCCATTGACAACACCAACTTGCTGCTCCTGCATATTTTGTCTTGATCCGTTCCTGGGCGAAAGCAAGCCACCTGCAATCCTTCAGATTCTTATATATGACAGGCACAGCTCCGGTGGCACAGCGGATCTGCACTTGTCTCTTGCACTAAGAACCAACCGATATCGACGCCGTTTGAGCTTGATGGTCTTGCTAAGACGCAGAGCATAAACCGGACCCGACCCAAGCCCACCCCACATCAAACAAAACCTTCTCTACACCGTTGAAAAAGTAACATTACGAAAATGGTCAAGGTCAAGCCGGGCAAGCTTCTACCTCCCGATCCGCGACCATGGACCGCCGACCCGGAGCATCGCAAGCTGCGGAAGACCATGGAGAAGGAGAGCGCCGGCTTTGACTGGGGCCAAGCGATTGCTCTCGGCATGATTGGAGCCACGGTCATGTTTGGTATTGACAAGTCGCTGAAGAAGTGCGAGGAAAGGCATGAGGAGGAGGACCGTCGCGAGGAGAGGCGGAGAGACAGGGAGTCAAGGTCAAGGCCCAGGAGAGCCACGCAGAGCGTCGCTGGGTCTGCGAGGGAATCTGCAAGGGAGTCCGCCCGAGGCTCCACGCGGGGTTCGAGGTATGATCGAGATGAGAGGAGGGACGACAGGAGTCGCCGCGACGAAGACGAGGACGAGTACTGGGACCGGTACTACGAAGAGCGGGAGGCCATTCGGGCTGCGAGGGATTACAGCCGTGAGCCGGCCCGGGCGCCTGAGTCGATCAAGGGGCTGAATGTTATGAGGGATGAGAGGGAGTATGTGCGAGCTGTCGATCAGTTTGATCGCGATTATGGGTACGGCAGACGGTACGATGATCACACACGCAGCAGAAGCAACCCCGGTTCGAGGTCGAGAGGCTATTCGAACTGGTGATGACGACGGGAGAAATGCTCGACACAGAGATGTCACAACATACAGTATCATTACACGAAATTACGACCAACACATTACGGGAAGCATCAACGGAGCATAGCACATTTTGATAAATTACGAAATTGGATATTTCCAGAAACAAAAGACAGGAACAGAGAGGCATTGGAAGCTTAGATGTAGAAAGGTGTCGATTCTTTTTACCGCATCATTACGGTCTATCATATCTATGAATATAAACATGTCCAAAATATTTTATCATCTATTTTGCCAACTCAGCCTCGGTTGCAGTGACCAAAATGTCAAACGCCTTCTTCACATGCTCCTCCTCGATGACCTGGCTGCTGCCGGTGCACATCCTGATAGCGTACGTGCCGTGCAGCACCGTGGGCGTGAGGTAAATCTCGCCCTTGCCGTTGATGCCCTCCAGCACCGCCTCGGTGACTTTGTTTCTCTCTTCAGTGCTCGCGCCCTGCTTGCCGCACGTAAATACGACCAGCGCGAACCGAGGGCCGGTGACGATCTCGAACAGGTCGGAGCGGGCCTTGAGCATCTCGGCGAAGCGCTCGCCCATGGAGATGCCGCGCGTCAGGTGGGCGCGGATGCCGCTGGCGCCGTAGGCGCGCAGGACGAACCACAGCTTGAGGGAGCGGAAGCGGCGGCCGAGGGGGATCTGCCAGTCGCGGTAGTCGGTGACGAGCCCCGCCTCGGAGAACTGGTTGCGCAGGTAGGCGGGCTTGATGCTCAGGCTCTCGACGAGCCAGGCGCGGTCGCGGACCCAGAGGGCGGAGCAGTCGAAGTTTGTGAGCATCCACTTGTGCGGGTTGATGTTGAAGGAGTGGAAGGATGCCAGGGGCGGGGTGAGGTGCTGGTTCTCAGGCAGGATGAGGGCGGAGCCGGCGTAGGCGGCGTCGACGTGGACCCAGATCTTGTCGCCGTCGGAGGAGAGGGCCTCGCTGATGCCGGGGAAGTCGTCGATGGCGCAGGTGTCGGTGGTGCCGAGGGTGGCGGTGAGGTAGAAAGGCTCGAGGCCTTTTGCGCGGAGGGCGGCGACGGTGGATTGGAGGGCGGGGCCGGACATGGCGTAGCCGGCGGATGCGGGGGCGGGCACGGTGGCGAAGCGGACGCCGAGGATCTGGGCGGCCTTCTTGGTGGAGGAGTGGGCGGCCTCGGAGCCGAGGGCGACGAGCTTGGAGCGCAGGCGCCAGGTCTCCTCCTCCTTCTCCTCCGAATCCTCGGGCAGGTGGGCGGTGGCCTGGCGGAGGAACTTGTCGCGGGCGGCGACCATGACGGTGAGGATGGCCTCGGAGGCGGTTCCGTGGAGGACGCCGCCACCGCGGGTGGGCGCGGTGGAGAGGTAGGCGGGCGGCAGGGCGAGCAGCTGGGCGAGCCAGTCGAGGACGATGGTCTCGAGCTCAGTGACGGCCGGGGAGCAGATCCAGTTGAAGTGGGCGCCGTTGAAGGCGTTGGAGTAGAGCTCGGCGAGCATGGCGGGGTAGGAGGAGGAGCAGGGGAAGAAGGCGTGGAAGGAGGGGGACTGCCAGTGGGTGATGCCCGGGACGATGTGGGATTGGAGGTCGGCGTGGATGGCGGACCACGGCTCCGGGGCCTCGGGGGCGGACGCCGGGAGGAGAGGGCGGAGGTAGCCCGGCGTTACGGACGGGAGCACCTTGGGCTGGGAGGTGATTGTGTCATAGTACTTCGTGACTGCGGGCCTGTGTTAGTTGTGCTGATTTGTGTGTTCGAAGTGATGGGTGAGGGGTATGAGAATGTGAGGATCTTACTGTCTTCCACGACCTCCTGGGCCGCGGTGCGAAATTCGGCTGAGTCCATTTTGGTGAGTTTGCCTTCGTGGTGATGCTGGTGTATGAGTTACGCGAGTTGGTTGCCCGGAATGCGCGGACACCGCAGTTGAAGTTGAAGTTGCGGATGAAGGAATTTATGTGAATGACACCTTTTTTCTTCCCCAGTGTGAGAGAAAAGCTCACATGAGATGAAGTCAATTGTGCTGTGTGCTGCCCCTGGTTGCGTGCCCCTCTACCCCTCCAAAAGTCCAAACGACCGGGATTAGCCAAGTTGCATGTTTCCCATCCTTCTGCTCTTAACCCCACTCTTTCCGGTCTTTACGGTCCCCAAAAGTTCGACATGGTGGGTATCAGATGTGCTTTCCCATAGGTAGACGGTAAACTGCCGCGCGGGAGGACGTCAAGGTGGTGTTGGCGGGACTCGGAAGACTCTTCGGAACACGCGGAAGGGTGCTCGGAATCGGTGTTGTTGGTTTCGACGTTGCGGACTGCCCCGCCATTGGGTGCAAGAGATCGAATATGTGGACTGTTGCAGGGCGTACAGAGGGATCAAAAGCGGGTGGCATTGACGACTTTAAATCAATTTTGCGCCCTTGTTTGACGAACTAAGCGTTCCGATGCATCGGGATTTGTCGTCAAGCATTCCGAGCTGTCCAGACATCAAGCCATGACGGTTGCTGCCGAGATGCAGGCTGGGGGTAATCGATGTCACATGGACGGAGCGATTCACTGACCAGTATCTCATTCGTCACTCAGATTGTCTTAGTTGTCCGCTTCCGTCTCACGTTCTCTACAAGTCATGCGGTTTGGGTAGTGAGAATCACCCAGTTGGGCAACTCGTATGGCAACAAGAGGTGGCACAACACCGCCAGTGTTCAGATGATTGGGACGGTGTTAGCAGACGCAGCCCTCTGATTTAAAATTTGTATTCCATTCTAAGAAAGAAGGGAGTCGGCCACAGTCTGATATTTTGAGGCCTTGCGATCTCGCAGAAGAAGAATGGGTCAACATCTTGTCTAAGAGTATGACGATGGGCGTCAAACTTGACGTGGAGCCTGCGCGGGCAGGGGTGACCAGAGGAGTTTGCTGAGTAGCCGAGTTTGCTGCAACTTGGTACTTCACAGTAAAGAATGGAACAAGGTCAAAGACAGTCTGTTTCACCGTACAAACCACGGTTAGACAATTGGAAACTGGCGACTTCCTCACAAAGAACGGACACCTCAGTGTTGTCTCGCTGTACAGGAAGGAACGGAGGCGGTCGTTGGTGGCATGACCCCGACGTTCAGCTCCCGCTTACTCTACGTGAAGAGAGGGCCAGGAAGGTTACGAAACCAATATCGGAGATCGTGCAGGCGTGGGCAAGGAATCACTGCCAAAGTTCCACGGTGAGTTGGTGATTTTCTTGCTGCGTTCAAAGGCAAGTTCGTGTGGTTGAGAGTTGGTCCACAAAACATTTGACCTGTCGTCATCTAAACTTGGACTACAACACGGATCTTCGGGCTTACGAGAGCTTCTTTTTTGCGAAATTGCTCAATCACACTCAAACATCTTGGTCGTGCTGACGTTCATCCTGCTCCAGCTCCTCCCGTTGACCAGACAGTCCCAGAACGTCATTGGCCAGTAGACGTGGTACAACCACCACGCCGGCAGAGGATCCCACACCTCAAAAGTGCCATCCTTCCAGAACAGCACATGCTCCGCAAAAGCCCAAACCGAGCGCACGTATTCTCTCAAAGACGTGCGGAGCAGCAGCAGACGCAGGGTGGGAAGGAGGAAGAGCGTGACCAAATCGTGCCCGATCCAGTAATATCTCTCCCCCGGCTCCTGCGGGGTCACAACCCCCGGGTCCGCCGCCCCATCCCCGGCCCCGGCCCCGTCCCCGGCCCCGTCCCCGTCCCCGTCCAACACGGCAAGGTACTGCCCCACCAGCTCCGGCGTGTCCCCGAACAGCGCGACAGCAGTGTGTGCGCGCGGGTTGCACTCGATCGGATACAGCGTGATCTGCTCCGGCTTCTCCGCCTTCACATCAGCCCGATCAACCATGAAATCGAAGCTCAGATGCCCCGTGAACCGGTCCCCGAAGCTGGCGGCCTGCGCGCGCGTGAACTCCAGCATGGCCCGCGACAGCGCCGAGCCGGCCGGCAGCGCCGCGTAGTGCATCAGCAGCTCGGCGGAGCGGCAGGCCACGAAGGCGCGCACTTGCCCGCGCACGACGAGGGAGTGCGTGCAGAACTCGTCGCCGTCGATGAACTCCTGCAGCAGCCAGGGCTGCTTGTCCGACATGCCGAGCCACTCGAGGCGGTAGACGAAGTCGTATGTCTGCTTTTCCGTGGGCAGCGGGAGGAGGGTCATGTCGGCGCGGCCCCGGTCGTTGAGGCCCACGGCCTTGGCGATGAAACGCTTCTTCTTTTTCTTGCTGTTGTCGCTAGACTTCTGCGACGTCATCGTCTTGTCGTTTTCGTCGGATGACGGGACGGACGACGGCGGCGACGACGACAGGGACAGCCCCGCGGCGTCCTCGAGCGCAGCAATCATCTCGTTGCGGCTGGTGACGAGGTACGACTCGGGCACGGGCAGCCCGGCGACGTCGCGCGTGTGGTTCATGAAGGCGTCCTTCTCGTGGAGGGTGCGCGTGGCGGCGACGTCGAACTGCACGGCCCGGCACGCCGTGCGGGCCTCGACGACCTCCTTGACGACGCCGTCCTCGACCGCGGACCCGACGCCGGAGCAGCTCACCCAGAGGTCCACGTTCTGGGAGCGGACGATGCGCAGGACGGAGTCGAGGTACGGGTCGGCGCCGCCGGGGGCGGCGGACGGGCGGGCGAGGACGTGGTAGGAGGCGAGGGCGCGGGACCTGCTGCCCGCCGCGAGGGGGGAGAAGTCGGCGCCCAGGACGCGGTGGCCTTGGCGGTGGAACAGACGGGCCAGGGCGAGGCCTTTGGTCATACCGACGCCTGTGACGAGGATCGTCCGCGTGGGCCGGGGTGGTGGGGTGTGCTGGTGTTGGTCTCCGGTGGGAGGAGGAGGGAGGGGGTCCCGGGCGGGACGCCCCAGGAGGCGCTGGTATGCATAGCACGCCAGGAGGATGGCGGTGTCGAGCGGGAGGAAGGTGAGGCTGAGGGCGATCAGGGACAGGTTCTTGAGGACTTGGCCGAGGGGGTCTGAGGATGCGGCGGCTGTCATTGTGGAAGTGTGGTGTCTTGTGTGTTTTGTGTGGACGTGGATGTGTGTGTGCCGTGAAAGGCTCGAGCACCCGCTCTCTCTTCTCTCTCTCAAGGCCCGCCCCGCGACACGTCTCACCAGGCGAGACGCCGATGTTCGAACCAAAGTTGGTAGTTCAACTGAAGCTGAAGATGAGACGGGGGTGCGGAGGAAAGATGGGCGCGCGCGGGATTTGGGGTGGCTTGTCGTTTACGAAAGCATGGGGCGCACACCGTGGGAGGGATGATGGGAGTTGGAGGTTGGACAAGAGACGTGTGGGCGCGGGTTGGGATGAAACAACCTTTTTCTAGCTGCTTCGTCTCAGGAAACACAACGTCTCTCGCTCTGTGTTTTGAGGGTGTGTGAGAGGAATGGACAAAGGTAGGTAGAGAGACAGGCGCGCTGCGCGGGCGCGATGGGCGCGCACTCTATTCCATCATTGCATGTTCACCGCGCCGCGAGGGTTCATCCCGAGGATCCCGAGACAAGGTGAGGTACATTTCCGTCCAGCCCACTTGGGTTGGGTGAATTGGCAGAAAAAGTATACGTCATGGACTTCAGCTCGCGGCATGCCTCTTGTGCAACTCAAGGGAGGCGCGTAAACGAAAGGTCTCACTGCGTTTGGCATACGAAGCGACCGGGTTCTTTTGTTCTCGATGGGTATTTGGAGATGCGGTGACGAGGGGCTTTTTTTGTCTTCTTTCGATTTTGATTGAATGAAACGCGAAGAGAGCGAGGGTGTTAGTGGTGAGGCGAATACGCGTGTGGTAGGCAAGGTAGCATATGACCGACAAACGGCCTTTTACTTCTCTCCGCCTGCACGAAATCGGACATGCAGCTAGACACAATGAATAGATGGATGCTCGTGAGGGGGTTCAGGCAAGCTGATATTTGCAAGAAGTTGGGGAGGAATAGGTCGGGGCGGGTATGTACTCACTTGCTGCAGGGAACATTGAGTGAACCAAAGCCCCTCTGAAAGTTCGATCCGAACCCCACGCCAAGCCATGGTTCACCGATGACCGTAACCGTCCTCCCATCTTTCATGCGGGATCCAAAAGGTTGTTGTTGCTTCTAAGCATGACATGCCCCCTTTTCCTCGATAGTATTCGCATGGGAAGGAACATCCGGCGATGATGCATAGTCTCCAAATTTCATTTCCCGCCCTCACTGCTGCTGCATGCTTCTTTCTTTCTGCCCACCCACCCCCGCATAACACACGCCAATCTTAAGGGATCTTGGTCGGGCAATTTAAAGCGGCAGCGATCAGCATTGAGCCAGAAATAGGTTCGTCCGGTTCAACTGCCCCGAGGGAGGGAACCTGATCGGGGGGCACGGGAGATCTCCCTTTTGGCTCGGTGCATTTTGGAAAATCCCAATATGGGCTTTGTGAAGCCACGCCGAGCTAATCCAGCCACACCCTTGCGCGCGCCGCTTCGACCGCCAACGCCGTCGTCCATGGCGCCAACCGTCGATTGTTCCCCTGAATCCGTGGGACTCATTTGACGTTTTGGAGGGTGTGGTGGCGGGACTTTGACAGTTTGGATTGTATAACAGATTATGAACCAACGTGAGTGGCCATGATGGTGGTGTGGACGATCGTGTTGTGTTTGTGTCTGTGTGTGTGTGTCTGTATTCAATACTATTGAGATGTTATTTGCGTCCCATCCCGCGTTTCCAACGACCGCTCAGCTAAACTATGGTATCATTACTCATTAGAGTCATTAACAATAAACCCCCATGCGCCGCCCGGGCTTCTGTGTGTCTTTTGTTTCCCCGGGCTCCAAAAGGAGTGTCCATGTCAGAGGGTATCCCATCTCGATCGAGTCTAAGCCGTTTCCCTGTCCCTGCGTGCGCCGTTGAAAGAAGAAGGAGTGTATCCCAATACCCCATCGGCGATCCTGTACAACCCAAAAAGATAAAAGTAGAAAAGATGATAATAAAACTCCTGTCCAATGATCCGCGGTCTGAGAGCGTCTAAAAGGGATTATGCGACGGCAATAGCGGCAACAATGGAGTCCAACGCCGAGCTGTGAGTCGGGCCGGAGACTCCCTGGACGGGGCCCGACCAGACGACGCCGAGCTTGCCCGCGGTGTCGCGGTTCTTGGACCAGTTGCTGTCGGCGTTCTTGATGAGGAACGTCTTGAAGTCGTCAGAGGGCGCGACGGCCTGCAGGTACCGCAGGTTGCGGTTGAAGATGCCCTTGAACTGGTTTCCGTCGGAACCGCAGTTGGGCTCGCACGTGTCGTGGAGGATGCCGTTGCTGTCGGTCAGCGCCTTGATGGCGGCCTTGGCGATGTTGGTGGCATCTGTCAGGACGGACTTGTCGCCGGTAGCGCGGCTGAGCTCGACGAGGCCGCCGAGGACGACGCCCTGGTTGTAGGACCAGACGTTGGCGCCGTTGTTCTTGCAGTTGCCGTCGAGGCCGTCGTTGATGGTGCCGGCGCTGTTGATCATGCCGCTGGCCTTGAACCACGTCCACTGGGACTTTGCGATGTTGAGGTAGTCGGCGTTGCTGGGGACGCGGTTGGCGAGCGAGGCGGCGACGGCGAGGTAGAGCTCGTTGGCGATGGCGTTGACGTACTTGCGGTCCTTGCTCCAGTAGATGCCGCCGTTGCAGTTGGTGTTTCCGCCGCCCTGCATATCGGCAAAGATGCGCTTGGCCATGTCGAGGTAGTCCTGGTCGGTCGTGATGTCGTACGCTCGGATGAGGCCGAGCGCCCACCAACCCTCGTCGTCGTAGAAGTCGTTGATGAAGTTCGGGAAGCCCTGGGCGCTCATCTGGCGACCCTTGATGGTTGGGTAGTCGCGCTTGGTGATGGCGTAGGAGGACGTGACGAGACCGGCTGCGTTCATGGACTTGGAGACGGAGGCCGTGGTCTTTTGGGCCTGGTTGAAGGTGTTTCTGAGGATGCCACCGATGTTGAGCTGGTTGGCAGCGTCGCGGTTGAGGTCGGCGAAGTCGGCCAGGGTTGTGAAGGCGTTGGCGCTGTTCCACCAGGCATTATCCCAAAGACCGGTGCTGACGCTGTACCATGTATTCTGGAGGACGTTGATAGAGGAGACGGCGTTGCTGGTGTAAGAGGCGGCGTCTGCCCTCTCGGCGATGGGGCGGGTAGACATGAGGAAGACTACGCGAGCAGCCAAGCTGCCGATATTGGCGACCATGTTGGCGATTATTAAGTATATAGAAGCGAGCACTGAGTCGAAGCCGTGTTGTGATATTTCTCCTTCTCGTCTGGTGTTTGAAGAATGCGAGCGGAGGAGGAGGAGGATATAAGTATTAGCTGCAATGGCGAGAACAATGAGACGCCAACACCGGGGGAGGATGGCCGGGATGTTAAATATATCAGGAGCGGGCGAGGTCTTCGGTCCATGTGCCCCTTGTCCAGCTTCCCTCCGAACAGGTGGACCGGCACAGCAACAATGGAGCGGACGAGGGTGCGGGTAGGATGGCGGGTACGGACAAGACGAGGATGGGGAGGGCGAGCGATGCTGATCCTTGACGCCAATCTTTTGGGTGCAGGGTGTCGGTCGAGGAGGTGGGAGGGCAGAGCTGGACGACGTGGAGCTGAAGCCGGATTTGGAAGTGATGATGGAGCAGGAAGATTGGTTGGAGTGACAGCAGGAAGAAGCAGAGTAGAGGTCAGCAGGAGCAAGGTCGAGTTGAGGATGAGGAGCATGGGGAAGGGCAGAGGATAAGCAGGAGCAGGCGCAGGCGCAGCAGCTCATGGCAGGTTGTGAATCCTCCAGGTCCTGCTGTGGTGACAACAGCGCCATGGTCGTCTTTGGCGGTGCCTTTTCTCGCAGCCCAGAAACAAGCACAAAACAAAACAAGGCTTCATCTGAAGTCGGCATCAGGAGCTGGCTTCTCGTCGAGCCAGCGCATCGCATGGCGCTGGCTGCGCCCTGACAGGGGCCACCTGGAGAGCCAGGCCGAAGATCACAGTCAGGGGTTGGTCGAGGTGGTGTCCCTGGGCCTGGGTCTGGGTCTGGGTCATGGGTCTTTGGAGCAGCCAGAGTAGGATGGGATGAGATCATGGCGAGAAGGGTAAAGCGCGAAGGCGGGAACGTCTCTTCTGTGCGGCAAGAAGGGTTCCTCAGTCTCAAGTGACAGTCAGAGCTGAGCTGCGAGAGAGCAACAGAAGGGAGAGAGAGGGGCGTGTAACAGGACCAGTGACAATGTTAGTTAGCACTGAATACGACGGAATACAGATACCAAGAGAAGATAGAGAGAGAGAGATGCTGGTCCTGGTCTCTGCTCCGGTAAGCGCCGTCGTTCATTGGGAGGACTCAGAAGACAGGAGGCAAGCAAAGGAGACAAGACGACGAGGGTTGGCGAGGAGAGGAGCTTGGGTTCTTGGAAAGCTGGGCCTGGGGCGTTGAATGGTGTTTCAGACAAGATTGTACGTTATGCTGTGTGTTGGCTGAGGTGTGCTTAGTACGCCGTATGTACCTGCCCCAAGAATACGTACCCGTGGACCGCTTATCGGGCGATAAGCTGGGTCGCCCCAGGAGGTCTGACGAACCGAACGAACCCAAAGATCGGTATCCGGAGCTTATCCACGGGATACCTTATGGACCTGATGCTATGGCCAGGGGCTTAAAGGGCCCCCTCTGGGCTGAGGATCCACTGCGACTGCCGCGGCCAGCCCCTAACAGGGGGGGCTGCCTTCCTTAAGGAGGTAGGTACCTACCCTCACCTAGTGTACCCAGGCACCTAAGTAGTGCACGCACTGCCACGTGCGGGTCCGTCCCTCGTCTCTCGTCTGGTCCAGCCATCTGAGGCTGCTCTCGTTAGAAGGGACGTATCTTTGCTTCTGCTTCTTTCCCCCATTGTTACACTCGCAACCTTCCTTGCCTCTGGCTGAAAAGATGCCTTCGAACTACTTACGAAGAGGGCGCCTGGTCACACACTCTCAAATCCGACTGCCGTGATCCCTTCCCATGATCCAGGCCTTCTGGTCATTATTCCCGTCATCGTACAGCATGGCAGCCTCGCCCACGTCTCTCATCACCTAATGGACGTGTCCCTGACGTAGCATCGTCCTGGGATCATCAACCTTGTGGCCAGCGACCGGTTGCTGAACCCAAGCCGCAGACCGACTATTGGGCATCGGGCATGACGTTCGTGATTCAACAGACCGCCAGCTTGACTCGTCGACCTGACTGACTACTGTACTGCACTGTCACTCAACAAAGTCCCTTTGACATGCATACCAATACCAGTCATTCGATACGATGTTGCATGGCAAACTCGGCAAACACACAAGGACAAGGACGAGGCCGTCACCCCAAGAACACACCAAGAACACAAGAACATTCCAAGAACCATGGCCCCGGCGTCCATGTCTCCGATTCGACGCTTGACAGCAGCTTATTTCCCACGGCAGCGGCGCAGGCGGCTGTTCTCAATGCGGTGGACCCCTCCCTTGCCGTGTGGATGGAGCTGCCTCTGGAGCCTCTGGAGCTCGGGAAGAAAAGAATTTTTCCTTTCTTCTTCTCCTGAATGTCGGGGTCGAGACACTGCCAGGGCTCGCTTTGTTTCGAGTAGCAGAACAAAATTACCTCGACATGCGGAACGCCAAAATGCTGCCCGCAAAGACACCAGGAGCATCAGTGCCATCCCGGCGCCGGGAGGTGGCTGACAGTCTTTCCCCTCTCTCTCGGCGGGGTGGAGGGGCCGCTCCTTGTCTTGCCCGGCATCTCCTCGCACCGTGAGCATGTCATCTCAAAAAGGGCTGCGTTTTTTTTGCTCGTCTGCGGTCCTGATCGTCATTGCATCGCAGGCGACTCCAGTCTATCTCAGCATCGCGCCTGCTCAGCTTATTTTCCGAATTGTCGGCCTGGACGTGGCGGGGTTGCACCACAGACAGGCAGCCTGGTGACCCCGACAAGGACGGCGGGCGATGCGATGTTACGGCGTCGAAGATCACGAATTAGCCTCAATGGAACCGTGACCCTGTCTTGTGGCCGGCGATCTCAAGCGACAATGGCACCTCCACTCCAAAGGGGAAACCCACCATCTACTCGACTTCGTCTGGGTTCCCACGGCCGCAAAAAGTGAATCTATTCGATGGATTTGCCGCTCAGCTTCCTCCAGGCGTCTTTGGAAGCAAATAGCCCAACCTTGTTCACCGCTGGTCCGCCATGACGATATCTGATGCTATTCTAGTCAGCACACATACTTACATCACGGAGCGAAGGATTTCGCGGGGATGGTTCCACGGGCCAGCACTATTGATCAAGCAAGGCACAGAGACATTGATGCGCCGCACCAGCCTCACCCGTCGTTGCCGTTGATCTTTTGTCCATTAGGGCCAGGCACGTATCCAATCGTCTGCAGATGGGGCAGCCCTACAGAACACTGGCCGTCATCTTGGGCTTTCCGGGACAGACGTGGACGCCGATCCGTTGCCGGGAGCGGCCTAGTTGCTGCTGACTGCTCACTAAACCTTGGTAACTGCATGTCTAGCCAGCTCAGCAAAGCACGGCATGTCATGTCGCGGCACAGCAGCAACGGCAGAGCAGACGCAGCAGCAAACGACTACACAGCACGGTAAATCCTACGACTGCCTGCTGTCCTCCTGCACCTAGCAACTTACATGCATACGGGCGGTGCTCGACGCTGCAAAATGCGTGGCTCCCATACGCCCAGCCAAGACAAAATCTTCCGACCGCAAGCCTCAGCTCTTGCTTGTCAACGCAGCGGCTAAACCATATGACGAAACCTTCTTTGACGTTCGGGCTCGCATTTCTGAGGCGGGTTTGCGCAACAATCGCCGTTCAAGGACTCAGCCGGGTTTCCGAGTGTGGCCGTACGGTCTCTCCCCCAAGGCCGGCCCTCTTACCCGGCCGAGACGAGCGAGAGTCAGTCTCTGTTTGATTCCGACGCCAGCAAAACACCTCGAAACCAAAGTGACTATTGGCAAAAAAAGTCAATCGAGGTGACACGCCGCATCCTGTCCACTTACTCCATACCAACGCGCAATAGCTTGCGAGGCGTCGTGCAATATTGCTTCAATATCGAATATTGCAGCCACCGCCACCGCCTAGAAAAGATCCATATTGAAATGTCCATAAGTTGAAACATTGGATTCCTTTTTTTTTCTGGGTATGCGATCAGCACCATACGCAAAAATCCCACTTGTATGCTACAGCCAAAGTATGAACCAGATCACAAGCCAAAACAGACCCCTGGGCCGGACCTCCTGGAAACACATCCACGCGTCTTTGGTGTTCCGGTCGGGCTTATCGCAGACGCAGCTCGCAGCGTAACGCGACTTGGCCGTATCACTCATTGTCTTTGACAATCGTGAAACAGACGTCGATCCGATCGCACATCAAAAGTCACTTTGTCTCTTACCTTAGTCACACCTCCGGAGAAGTCCCGGGTCCCCGGCACGCGCGAAACATCATCACATACAACGTTTCCCGGAAAAAGCAAATGCCTCTCTGATTGAAATTTTTTTGATTCTCATTAACGATTAATAGATCTCCCGCGTTCCCATGTCTAGCTTAGTCCCTACATGATCTCGAGACGCAGCGCATCGTACTGCACGTAGATGGCCTCCGTGAGAACGGCGCTCTCGTAGTCCGTGGCTCCGTACGGCAGGCTCAGGACGATCTCGTTCTCGCCGGCCTTGAGCAGCTTCGAGTCGAAGACGAACTTGTTGGCGACGTTGTAGCAGATGACGGCCGACCGCACGGCGCACGAGCTGCTCTGGTAGTATGGGATCACCCACGGTTCCAGGTCCTTGCCGTTGACGTTGACCGTGTACTTGAGGTTCGAGTGCGGCTCGCTGGCGTTGAAGACGTCCGTGTTGCCCGCCGCCGTCTTCGCGCCCGCGAGCTGCACCGTGAAGGTAGCGTACCGCTTGCGCTCCACCTGCGCCTGCTCGAGGTCGAACGCGAGCGTCCAGTTGTTCACGTTGCCGTCGCCGAGGTACATCTCCGGCCGGAGCGAGTTGCCCTTGCCGCCGAACACCGCCCAGTGCACGTAGTTGAGGTCCGTGGCGACGTCGTCCTCGCCCACCCTGAACCGCACGCCCTCGGGGAACTCGGTCGGGAAGTCGTACCGCGCCCAGTAGATGCGGTACTCCTCCGGGTGCAGCGGCTTCGTGGCGTCGCGTGCGTAGCCGTGACGGTACTCGCCGGAGCTCTTGTCCGGCGTGCCGATGCGGAAGACCTCCGTGCCGGCCGTCTCCTCTCGCCAGCGCGCGTGCGTGGTGTGCACCTCGCCCGCGACGACGGCGACGTCGTCCTTGACGTACTGCCCGAAGACGCCGTCGGCGTAGATGGTCAGGCGGTAGGTGCCCTCCTTGACGCGCGGGATCGTCGCGTAGCCGTCGGCGTCGACGTCGGCCCAGTACTGGTACGCCTTGGTGTCGAAGACGTTGTCCTGGAAGTCGACGCCGTTCTGCGCGAGCACGGCGATGGGTTTGGACGCGCCCTGCGGGAGGTCGACGTGCAGCTTCCACGTGGTGCGGCCGGTGGAGGGGACGTAGTTGGGCACGAGGTGGGCGATGTCGTCGTAGAAGGCGGCGTTCCACTCAGGGTCGGCGAGCTTGGCGGCCTCGGCGTGCAGCTCGAGGATGTCGGTGCCGGCGGGGGCGCGGTTGAAGTGGTAGTACTGGGGGCCGAAGGTGCGGTCGAAGCCGTTTGTGATGTTGGGGGTCTGGTCGCCGTGGTGGTTGGAGGAGATGTAGTTGTAGACGATGCCGTCGACGGTCAGGTCCGAGTGCAGCGGGCCGCCGAAGTAGGTGTCGCGCGTGTTGAAGACCATCCAGGCGCCGAAGGTGGAGTTGTCGGCCGTCTTGGAGCCGTCGGCGAACATGCCGTAGGCGTCGATGTCGCGCCAGGTGTCCTGGAAGGTGTACTTTGTGAACCAGTCGGCCTCCTGCTGGACGTAGGGGTCGTTCGGGGTGTTGCCGAGGTACCAGGTGGCGTCCTGGACGACGACCTGCTTGGCGACGGCGTCCTTTGACGGCAGGGGCGCGTAGTGCTCGCGGTTGGTCAGGAGGTGCGTCCACATGGGGTCGTTGGGGCGGAACAGGGTGCGCAGCTCCTGCAGGTTGCGCAGGAAGGGGGCGGTCTCGTTGTGGTAGGCGACGCGGGAGAACATGTGCAGGCCGGTCTCGCCCTCGCGGAGGAACCAGTACTGCTCGAGCAGCTGGCCGGTGGAGGCGTAGGTGTCGGACATGCGGACGCCGCCGTAGGGGACGCCGGCGGAGTCGGTGCCGTTGTAGAGCTCGAAGACGGGGGCGACGGAGCCGGGGGTCCAGAAGCCCTCGGGGGTGCAGTAGCAGTCGAGGTAGGGGCCCTGGCCGGTGGCGCCGGAGGGGGTGCCGAGGAGGTTGACGCCGTCGAGGGTGAGCTCGACGATGGAGCCGCCGGGCTTGGCGATGGCGGCGCGGAGGCGGTCGTTGGCGATGATGAGCCGGTTGGACGTCTCGGTTGCGTTGAGGAGGGCGTTCGTCGTCGCCGAGAGGGCGGACAGGGCGAGGCCGAGGCCTGCGCGGCGGAAAGTGGAGGGCCGCATCTCGTGAGTGTGTGTCTGTGTTCACACGACGGTTTGACGGAGAAGGAAGGGGACGGCTCGACTCGTCGGACGTCGGGTGTCTACCAGACTTCGAGAGCCGGTGGGAGCGGCGAGCGTGAGGGCTTCGCTTATATACTGAAGATCACCCGCGCCTCTGGGAAAGGGTCTGCAAGTCTCTTGGCCCTCGGGCGACTCATCTCCGTGTTTTCATTTCCTGGGACCCAGGAGAGAGATTTCCCCCGCACCCCAGAGAGAGGAAGAGGTTGGGGAAAGCGGTAGAAACATGGGGGGGGGGGGGTGTTCGTCTGGTCTGTCTACGGATACCACCGCTTGTTGTCCTCGTGGATTGACAGACAGGGACGGCCATGCCTGCGTGGAGAAATGAGCTCTGCTCTCCCCGGAACGACGGGCAGATTGTGAAAAATCAACGGTGGTCATTCGCCAATTGGGTCATGGGTTGGTCCCTCTCTTGGACCGGCGAAGCGGGGACCCCGCCTCTTTGGAGATGAGCGTCCGGGGAACATTGCACAAGCGTTGGCTTCTCCGCACGCACACGAGCTGTTTGTTTTGGGGGCAGCTGGGGTTTCCCCGGGCCACTTCGGGGCATCACGCACCGAGCATGCCACACCATCCAGGCACCGCCATTTGGTTTTCCTCGTTTAGCCAAGCGCTAGCGAGTAAAGGAAAAAAAGCCAGATAGAGAGCGGTCTCTTGGGGGACATGCATCTTTTTTTGCGGTGTGGGGGGCATCCGTAATGTGACCTACCTACGTACCGTTGCAGTGCGTTGCCGTCTTGCCCGAGTCTTTGGGCTTTTGGCGTTGCGTCGGTGTAACATAGTATCGAAGGGCTGCGGGAGAATTTCCCACGTATGGGGACCGGGGGGGTTCGTTGGTAATGACGCGTTGGTTTGGGTTAACGTATTGCTGGGGATGCTTTTGATGTCATTAGATGATGTGAGCGGGTTTGCGGCGTTGGAGGGATTGAAGTTTTGGTGTGCGCGATTACCATGAGCACAACAAAAAGAGCGCAAGAGCCGACGAAGTCTGTTGGCGCCTTCCTGTTGAGACGATTCGAGGGCACTGTTGCCAGGCGGGTATCTCGACAATGTTGCAAGCTGGGTAAGTTCGCGAGAGATGGAGTTTGACCTGGTTGACCGGTTGACGCAACTTCACGATTCTCGGAATGGAAACTGGGTCTTCGGAGACATAGCCGTTAGATGAAACCCAAACACATAGCGCCGTATATATATTTCTTCCACTGCCGTCAATACTATTGAGAAGAAACCTCGTTGGCGGGTTGTCCTCTTGAGCCTCTCTTTCCCCAAAATATGGAAATCCCCAGCTGATGTCCTGTGTCTGAACCGAATCACGAGAGCACTGTTTCTGCACACGGATAGATTTGATTCATAATTCTATCTCAGCCTTCTGCTACGCTTTATCAGCCTACTTAGCACAGTTGGCGTTTCCACCACGTCCAAGAAGCTTCTGTCGTTTCAAACTGTCCAATTCACTGCGTTTAGCCCAATGGGAGTAATAGTGCATGCCTAAGGATCAACACGGCGATGTCGACATTTCCCATCAAGGTATCCAAGACGAGGAGTCGCAGGTACGTCTGAAGGTTTGTGAGGGGGTGCCAAACCGAGTGGAAAACCAGTCGGCAACGGACGCAGACACAGCCTCATCTTCTTTCATAAATCAGTTCACCACCGCCTTGAAGAGTCCTAAGACGAGCTGCAAGGTGTCGAACGAACGTGAAGATGGAGTATGTTTATTAAATGACCCGTTGCATGAACAGGCAACATGTTATACAAGCTGAGGTCAGGGGCCGAAGCAGAAGTTGTGATTGTGCGGCTTCAACATGTCTGACGCCAACGGCCCGTACCCGTCTGATCCCGGCTTCTCACTCTCCAGAATATCCGAGAAAACATCTCGTGCCTGTGCACACAATGTTGGTATGTTGCTCAACAGCCCCTGGGCCATATGTGTCCAATCCGCGACACCCGAGAGCTTGAGCCGCAGAGTCTGCCAGAACAGTTAACCAGGTCAGCAGCTATAAACACACAGAAATCCCAAATTACAAGACACAACTTTGGAGAACTCACCTCAAGCTGCTCCTTCACGTTCTCGTCTTCGTCCAGAGGCCTCGTGAGCCTGATGGTGCGTTGCGTGTGCACGGCGTACTTTGCAATCTTGAAGAACTTGGAGCAGCCGTCCAACACGTTCCGGACGTCGCAGCCTTCTTCCCGGAGCCCTGCGAGGAACTGCACGAATTGGCCAAGGACCCTGACGTTGGCGTGCGCGTCTGCGCCCGTGGAGTCTTCGAGGGCGGACCAGAGGAGGATCAGGCACGATGCGACGGGGTAGCAAATCATAGCCCTTGAGGTATTGATATTAGTTGACCAGCATAAAAGAACGGCCGTCATGGTCCAAGATAACACTTACCATAGGTGCACAAATGAATGCGGAGGCGTCACCCGTAGAATCTCAACCGTAGCACGGGCAGCCGCTGTGCACTTTTCATACGCGTCTTGCACATTGGGATACGAACCCTGGCTGGCCTCCCAGCTGGGGTTCTGGCAGAGCGTCAGGCTGTGGCTCGACACGCTCTTGAGGCGGGCCAGGTTCGTGTGGATCTTGATCAAGGCGTCAAAGTAGTAAACGTGGAGAAGCACAACGTGAGTCTCGAGTTCCCTGTCATGCACGACTGCCGTGAGTTTGGGTCTCAAGTGTTCGGGAAACGAGTTCCTCCACGCTTCCAGCTCGGCGCTTAAACCCAGGACAGTAGCCTGGTGTTGTGGTCCAGCCTGGGCCTTGAAACTGTCGACGGAAAGCTGGTCGTGGATCTTGTACCGTATTCGCGACAGCTCTGCCAGCTTTCTGACGTAGCACTGCGTTTTCTCTGCGCAAGTTATGCCTATTGCGTGGTTGAAAGAGGCCAGGCCCTCGTCTGGGAGGTCTGCGTTCATCTGGCCTAGGTTGAAGGACGGCGAGATGCCGAACCGGACTGTCATTTCCGTGTCGACGATGAACGCGACCCAGCACGCGCGCCGATGCTGCCTCGACTGTGCAGCGTCTAGCTTGGTATACGCCTCTCTCCTGTGCAGACCCATCATCTGCGTCGTCCTAGCAGCGGAAGAGGCCACCTGCAAAGTGGTTCTGGCGTCTGTCGTCCCCAAAAGGAACGTGGCCATGGTCAGCATCGCTTCAACCGTCGACACGCCCCCTCCGGAGATGAGCAGCTCCGGGAAGACGGAGAAGGCGTTCTTGAAGTAGCCCCAGCTCATGGGCGACATGTCCTCGAAGGAATCGTTCGCCGTCCTCCACTGGACCGCCGTGGCGAACAGGGCGTTGATGATGGCCCACCGGGCGGGATCGTCGATGGCCGTCTTCTCGCGGGCGCCGCCTGTGTACTGCTGTTCGGCGAGCTCCAGGAAATGCTTGCGGGTGATGGTCGGACAGAACAGTTGGATGTCCTCGATGACGGCTTGCTCTAGGTCGAGGAGGTACTCTGGAGGAGGGAAGCTCGTGAACGCTCTCCTCTTGAAAGGGGAGTGGTCCATGCGTGATTCCATGTCACTCCTGATGGCGCGCATCGTGGATAGCAGCTGGGGTCCCGAGAAGAGATCTCGCAATGGCGGGAAGCGAGAAGGCAGGCTGCTTGCTGGGAGAGGGTCCCGGGACGAATTGGCAACGTCATCATGCGCAGGTATGTCTGCGTTCTTGGCTGTATCGTCAAGATTTGCTGTCACAGGTGGTGGATTGGCTTCATGGGGATTAGTAGAATATTTCTGGACAGCCCATGTGTGAGTGCACCAACCTTCTGAAGGAAGTTGAGTCCGGCCAGGACCACTGCTAGATGCTCCTCCGTCGGTGACATGCAGTTGCGCCATCCGCTCCAGCGATGTCTCTATGGCTCTCAGCTTTGCTTCCGCATCAACAGCGGGTTTATTTCTCCACAGAAAGTCAGCGTCTGGCTCTTTACGCAGGGTATTGGCTAACGGACTTCTTCCCAGGACCGCGGCGTCTTCGTTGTGTGTAGACACACTGTACACCAAGCCTGGTGCAGAGCCCGCACGTCGGCTCGCCGCCATCGCATCTTCTCTTGCGTGATTGACAGTGTAGGCATGCCTGTGGCCGCGTTTAGAGACCCTCCAACAAATGCATCCGCCCGGGCTTACACTTACACTGTAGATCCGCTTCTTAGGGGGCTCCTCCGCATCCTCAACGGCGGCGCCATCATCCGCTGCGCTAGCCATATTCGTACGGTCAGCGGAATCGACACAGATGCAAAGATTGCAGCAAAGGATCCGCGAGTTTGGATGAAAAGAGTCCGCTGAGGTCAGTCGTGGGAGGCAAGCGGCTATGTAAGTGGTGAGCGGGAGCAAATTTAGTAAGCAATCTGCATCCGCCCAGCTTACCCCAGCCCGCCGTCCCGCCCATGTCAACGCCGGAAACGGCTTAGATCTCTGACGTTCATTGGTCGGCGGGATCAAAAGCCAGGCGGGCGGAATCAAATCCCCGCCAGCTTCACATGGGGCCCCTTGTCTCCTCCAGCGCAGAATGTCTCCTCCTCGGGTTTGCTGCGATGGCGCGATGGGCGGGAGCAAAAGTCAGTCGAACTCTTTCCTGGGATGGCACTAAACACCACGGGATTCGGAATCCCTGAGCATGAACTTGTAGAAGCTGGGCTGAATAATATTGCAGAATGTCGAAGCCCTCAAAGTCCCACTCCATGAATGGGAGGCGTACTTACAGAATCATTCGGATGGTATAATACGGGACTGTCAACCCAGGAAACAACGAATGGATCATCACCATCTCTCACTTCATCATCCCAGCAGCCAGCATCAAATCACACTTTTATCACTTTCATCACTTCAGTGATCGTCAACCGTCAAGATGAGCACCTACCAGAACGTTGCCCTCCTCGGTGTAAGTCACCGTGGTCTGAATCCAAATATACGCACATCGCCTAACATGCATCTCTACACAGAAAGGATTTCTCGGATCCGCAATTCTCACGGAGCTCGTCAACGCCGGACTCACAGTCACCGTCCTCGGCCGCTCCGAGTCCGCCAAGGAAGGTCTTCCCTCGGGCGTCAAATTCGCGACGGTAGACTACTCTTCCGTCGACGACCTCGCCGCCGCCCTCCGCGGCCAGGACGCAGTCGTCTCCACCGTCAGCAAAGGCGGTCTCCTCACGCAGAACACAGTTATCGACGCCAGCATCAAGGCCGGCGTGAAGCGCTACATCCCCTCGGACTGGGGCACCTTCACCACCGACCCCAAGGCCCAGCGCGAGCTCGTCCCCGTGCTGGGCCCCATGCTCGACGTCCAGAAGTACCTCGCCGAGAAGGCCCGCACCGGTGAGATCGAGCACACCATCTTCTCCGTCGGGGCGTTCCTCGACTTCCTGACCACGGTCCCCGTCGCGTTCGACTATGCGAGCAAGACCGTCGAGCTCTGGGACGGCGGCCGCCACCGTCTCAGCACCACCAGCGTCTCCTCCATCGGCAAGGCGGTGGCGGGTGCCCTAAAGAACCCCGGGGCGACCAAGAACCGTAACATCAAGGTCCACGAGCTGGTGGTGACCCAGCGGCAGCTGTACGAACTGGCCAAGAAGTACTCGCCGCCGGGCACTGAGTGGAAGGAGATTGAGCTGGAAGGAGAGGCCGCGTTCGGTGAGGCCCTGAATAGTGTGAAGGAGGACCCCTACAACGAGGGAAAAATCATGGGTGCCATCAAGGCTGGGGTCTTGAGTGGCCGCTACGAATCTGCGTATGAGCAAGTCGACAACGAACTCGTGGGTGTGCCTCTCCTGACTGAGGCGGATCTGGAGGCCAGGTTCGCGGCGGTTTACAAGTCCTGAACAGGCGTTGGATATTGGCCTATTCTTGGTTATGTAGCGCTCAAAGGGCATGGAGTCGGACTTTAGCACGCTGTAAATAACGTGCTTCAACAAGAGATATCATTGAAAAAACCAATAAACCGGCCCTGTCCGAATCAGAGTCTCTGTCCGTTTACAAAACAATACTCTTGTCAATCAGATCATTGCGGCTAAACGACAGAAGTATTACTACCTTCCGTTATAAAGCACCGTTTACACTTCTGTGGACGCATCCAGGGGCAGATAGGGGGCGAGCCACGATAACTTGAGAACACCACGGAGCAACGCATCCGGCCTCATGTCTGTCCAACAAAGTCCAAATCCAGGCCAGACTGGTCCTCGCTTTCACCCCATACAGGCCAAGACTGCTAAATTGCCATCTGCCCATCCATCACCGTCCACGAGGACACTCCAACAGCCTAAACCACCCGCTCGCCGCATCGGCAACCCAAGGATCCCGTCGGCATGCCGAGTACACTAGCACCACCCCATGCGCGGAAGTCTAGACCGCAAGTTTCGCGAACATGCGGAATCACACCCTCCACCTCCCATGGGAATGCCAAGGCCATGACGAGTTGCACCAAGCCGCGTAATCTGGATATACATGAAGACACCCTGTTCACCTGCAAAACGACTCTGATTCAGGAAAGCTAGCCCTGACATACAAGACCATCAACCGCTCCATGCCGTTTTTTTCGCCCCCGAGCATTTCACCGATCCAAGACTTGAGAATAGTTCCCAATAGCATTCCCCTCCGGTCTCAACGCCCGCTCTAGGTCCCCCTCATGCTCCAGGCGCATCTCGTCACATATCGGACAGGGCCAAATCTATACACACCCTGCGCGGATCCTCATGACGGAACCACCCGTTGGAAGAGAAGAATCGTACGCATGGAAAAAGAATACTCCCTTCCAAGGACTGCGACGGGCATGCTTACCTCGGCAACTCATCTTCAGCATCGCGGATGCCCTTCCGATGCGCCTTATCACACACAACCCCTCAAGATCTACGCGTCACCAATGGCATCTGACCAGGCCTGGACTCCTCCCGAGAGTCCATCTAACGCGCGAGACCCCTCTCGAGGAACCACTTTGTCTCCTCCTGACAGCTGCACTAATGTCTTGAAGAAAATTCAAGATTCGGAATCCCAGGCTTGAGCACCTGCACAATTGCCATTTTAGGAAACCAGTTCACTAGTCAGGGGAACTCGAACATGGCCATGATGCAAGCCCGTTTTGCATCAGAATCTTGAGTTTTACTTGCTTCTCCGTTTTTTGTCATTTTTTCCGCAATTCTTTTTTTATTATTTTCCACAGCTATTAGAAAAAAATAAAGAATCCATGGCCGTTAGGCACCAACACCATCTCCCTTGTTCAGGGGCTAGAGATCAGCAGCAGCTTGCGACAGCGAGAGCGAACCAATCGGATCCCACCTAGTTTCCCTTCTCGGAACAGCTCGCTCCTCCGGGGTACCCGCCGGACCGGGGGTGTCTGGTACGGGCGTTTATTCGGGGCGGAGCAGGCGGGGCCGCGCCGGTCCTCATTTACCGTTCCTTTCGCAAACCTTCAAGACACACCTGCATCTCTCTCGTGCCGCAGGTAAAATGGTTTCAAATCTCGTTTCTTCGCTTCACGTGTTGCCGGCTAGCCGCGGGACGACCCGCCACCAGCCCTCTGATCCTCAGCTGCCATCAACGGACAACGCCAGCAAACCAGCCCACCAAGCATTCTCCGCAATCGGCACCTCCGATTCCGATGCGGGGTCTTCTCTCCCGAAGCCCGGCGCAATCGCCGTCACCGTCACGCAATTGCAGCTCGCTATCTAGCCTATCTTGCAGTATTCAAATACCGATTGCCCGTCCTGCGATGCATTATCCCCGGGATGTGTTCCCGTTAAACCCGCCTAGGACCAAAAAAAAAGACTACCAAACTGATATCAAATCTATCGCTTGATTTAACCGAATATTCTACCCGGGCAGAATATAACCCGAGTAAACCAATCCGTCAGAGGCAGAATTCCTCCAGGATGCAACATTTTTAACGTGCAGTGTATGATTTGGCAGAGAAAGCATATCAAGCCCTCCCGTAGCTGATCATCGGGTTCCGTATCCGATCCCCTCCTCCAGCCAACATGAGAACCTTCAGGATCATCCCTGCTCCGCATTGCTCACGTCAAAAAAGCCAAACCCCAGGCATTGGATAAGCTTTGCCCGCTGCGTGAACCAAACCCCGATCGACGACTGACGACATATGCTGCCCCTCCAAACTCTCAACCAACCTCACACCGACATCACCGCCCAAAGTGCCATCTATCTGTGACTAGCTTTCAATCGCATATACCACACCATTCCATATCAATTCAATCGTAACCCGTAACGCCAACGGCACTCTCCTCCTCAATACTGTCTACACAATGGAGATCAAGGCCCTAAACGTCTACCCAATCAAAGCCCTCCGCCCGGTCCCCCTCACCTCCGCGATCCTCACCCCGCAAGGCATCCTCCACGACAGGACCTACATGCTCTTCAAAGTAAACGAGGACTCCTCTCTCCGGAAGCTCCAATTATCATCCTGTCCCCAAACAGCTCTCTTCTCCCAGGAGATCGTGTCCAGCACCGAAGCCTCCTCAGATACCGATGACGACACCGGCGACACAATCCTCGTGAAGTACCATATCCCCTCGCCGCCCCTCGTCCCCCACGACCCCCTCCAAGAAACAACCCTCTCCGTGCCCCTCGTCCCAGACACCGCGGCCCTCGCCCCGATCCAAATCGACCTCCACGGCTCCCCCGCCGACGCCCTCCGCATGGGCGATCCCTACGACGCTTTCTTCTCCGCCTGTCTCGGCTTCCCCACAATCCTGGTCCACATCGGCTCCGGACGCCGCCCCGTCCTCGGCACCCTCGCCCCGGGCTCTGCCTCCTCTCCTCAAACATCATCACCGTCGTCGTCCCTCTTCTCGTCCATCACATCTTACCTCCCCTCCTTCTCCTCCCCGTCCAGCGAGCAAAAGCCGTGGCTGACATTCACCGACTGCGCCCCGTACCTAATCACATCCTCCTCCTCTCTCACCCACCCATCCCTCACATCCTTCTCCTCCACCACCAACACCAACACCACCACCCCGTCGATAATGCCAAAAATGCGCCCCAACATCGTCGTCCACGACCCTTCCGAGCCCCCCTTCGCCGAAGACTTCTGGGCCGAGCTCTCCCTCCCCTCCTCCGGCGGCGCAAAGCTCCTCCTGACCGCGAACTGCGGCCGCTGCGCCTCCCTCAACGTCGACTACGCCACGGGTCGCCCCGCCGCCGGGCCCGAGGGCAAGCTCCTCAACGCGCTCATGAAGGAGCGCCGCGTCGACCCGGGCCACAAGTACGCGCCCGTCTTTGGCCGGTACGCCTTCCTAGACGTCGGCGGCGCAGACGCAGGGCCCGCCGCCGGGATCCGCGTCCGGGTCGGGGATGAAGTCGCGGTGACCCGCCGCAACGCCGAGCGCACCGTCTTTGACTGGCCGCTTGGCTCCGCCGCACCGAAGAGGACCAGCAACACCGTGGCGGTTGCGTGATATCGAAGAAGTAGCTGTGTACCTCTTCCCTTTCTCACTCACACTTGATGCGTCTTTGCTGCGTTTCACATGTACGTGTGTGTCACCCAGAAGCTCTCAGTAGACCCTTCACTTTGATGCCGTTGTATCGTCGGAACATGATAGGTAGATTTCCTTCCTCTCCATGCAGAGCAGAGTAGCATCCTAGATGGGGGTATGCTTCTTCCAGTGGGAAAAAGTAAGCATGTGAAAATAGACTAAGAAACAAGGGACGTTTCTGCCGTTGCATAGTGTTCGTTTTTTTCTCTTGTGTAACCACGGGTCGAGCATGTGTCTATGGTGTCATCTCCTGATTTACATGGTGATAGTGAAGCCACCAACATCAACATACCATGCAGCGCGCTATGAAGGGCATGCACATTTCAGCCGCATGATGACTGAAGTCCACTCTCCCCCCTCTCTGCGATCATCGTCTGCCTGCTCTCGTCACCGGCCGCTCCATTGCTCGCCGTATCATGCGCGCCGGTCCTTCACCCTTCACCAACACTGAACACCCTCCCTCAACTCTCAAAAGTGCAGCTGTCCAAACCCCTTCCTTCGTGAGAAAGAACCACTAGAAAGAAAACAATGTACCACTGACCGAGAAAAGACAACAACCACGATGCAGCTTGCGCCCGCCACCTCCTGCAGCAGCATCAT
This sequence comes from Colletotrichum siamense, assembly GCF_013390195.1. Lineage (NCBI taxonomy): Eukaryota > Fungi > Ascomycota > Sordariomycetes > Glomerellales > Glomerellaceae > Colletotrichum > Colletotrichum siamense. Next base: position 2,170,031 of record NW_023501016.1, on the reverse strand, counting down.
CATCATCATCCCATAACAGCACATCCTCCTCCCAAATCTCACTTCCACCCCGTCAGCGTCATAAACACGCACACATCTCTCTGCCTCATTTCCCAACAAAAAAGCAAATAAAGCAGCCCTAAAAGGAGGCTCCTCGTGAGACCCGTCTTGAACCTGCACATCATCCACGTCGCGCCGCGTAACAGACCACCCATGTTCCCCGACCAAACAGATTTCCCTGATCGTCGGATGCGTGATAGGCGGCCGGGGAGGGGGCGTACATACACTCTCTCATGCAGCGGCCCGTCTACGACTACTTCCCCGAGGCGACACAAACGAAAGGAAAGGGCAAAAAAAAAAAAAAAAAAAAGCCACACATTATTTTCCATGATGCCAAAGACCTCTCTGTGCCTTCTCTCCCAACGGTCTGGACACACAGAATACAACACAAGCCTCTCTCCCGGTGTAAGCCTCATCTTCCCGCTCTGTTCTTCCATTCGCCAACCTCTCGCCAGCCCGCAGCAAGAGGAGGCGCATGATCGTGGCGAGCTGCAACGGACGCCCCCCTCTGTGCCGGATCGTGCTGAGAGACAGACGCCCACCACCACAAACCGCCGCCGCGGGACCTGACAGCGAAGGGAGTGAAGGGGAAAAATAGACCGAGACAAGGCGTGAGTTACACGGCATCGCCCTCGCGTAAATCCTCGCTCGGAGAGAATCGAAGAAGAAAAACGGGGAGGTGCTCCTTCCCGCCGCTGCCAGATGTCATGCCACGCTCTTGTGCTACCCAAACCCCGGATCTTCGTGTCACGGAACACACACACACACACACAGAAAGAATTCTTTCATTTGCAGCCTCAATCAGACCCTCGACGTCCACCTTGACCGGCCTTTACACCTGTCAAAAGTGACTGTTCGGTTTCGCAAAAGGGCCGAGGGCCCCCGGGTCAGTTGCACACCGCCGGACGTCAACGACGCGATACCGGCGCCGGGACACGGGACAGGAGTAACACCGAACTTCACCGGCGATACCATCCGCGCCTCGGGATGGCATGAGTTGAACGTGAGTAATCATGAGATGTCGCGCTTTGGAAATTGTTTGGCCCTTTGCGCTGTTTCATTTTGGACGCTGTTCCGTTCAGACCCACGACGCTACAAATGCTAAACCAACCGGACGCCATGCCGTGCCGCCCTCGTCACCGCGGATCCAATGTCAAACCGAGGCGCGAGGAGAAGGGGCCTGTGATATGAATGCTTCCTTCAGTGGAAAAGGGGGGTGGACAACGTGACAAATGACCAAGGACAACATGCGCGCGCAAAACGGTGAACGGTAAGAATACTGCAATGAGGGAGAGGGAAAAAGAAAGCTCAAAATTGACAGGTAACCGCCCTTCCAGCCCATCAGCCTTGCGTGCTGTTATGACTTGTTCTAAAGCCCAATTTTTTCTTCTGTTTGCCATGCTCCGTGAAACCGTTCCCTGTAAACCCAAAGTCTATTGTTAGAGGAAGAAACCCTTCCCGCCTTCGCTCGCCTCCTCGCTCCTGACCCCGCCAACTACTGATGAAAACTTGCCGGCAAACGACTGTGCGCCGTAGAGAAAAGGGGTATTGGGTATTACGTGGCCGAATAAAACTCCGTAAGGAAAAAAAAGAAGACGCTTGGCCGAGAGGAATTCGGCGGCGGCGACGGTAAGAAGACCGAGGAAAAAGACGAGAGCTGTGGAAGAGGTCTGCTCCCTGTTGATCTGTGCCTGTCGGTTCTAGGCTCCGTCCGGCGTTGTCGCATCGGGGAATACTGATGCGTATCCCGTGGAGGCGGCCCTGTCAGGCACAGAATTCGAGGGCATCATGGCACAGGGGCGTGGCGTTGACAGGCGGTCCCTGTGGGCGGGATGCGCTCCCCGCCGGAGCCCTGTGCCTGCAGCCAGCTGCAAAGGTGCCTGAGCCAGAGGGTCCCACGTGCGCTATGCAGCACCGAAATTTGGCACCATTGCGCTAAACCACGCCAGGATAGAACACCCTGAACACCCTGCCAGGGGAGCCAAGGGGCAGGGGTGGCGGAGGTCAACGGACATCCAAGTTGACGGGAGCTTCTAGACGGTCCGGGGAGGGTTGCAAACGGAGACGTCGAAAAAAGTCAAAATTCGAAAAGGGAAAGAGTTGCATCCTCCTGGAAGGCGTCGCGGGCGCCCTGTGGTGAAAGGGGGAGAAACTTGAAAGAAGCAGCCGATATCGTCCGATCCAAGCGGTCCTGTCATTGCATGCCATTGATTGGTATCGATCGCCATCCAGGGCGCTTCTTAGTTGCATGCGTATTGCCATGCCCTGTTTGAGGACATAGCACCGCCGTCATGAGGAAAATGAGTAGTCGTATCAACGGGGTTGCTACCTTAGACTGTGTTAGCAGGTGGTATCCAGCAAATGCCGTCACTGCATCCTGTTTGTATCCCAGCGGCTCGACTTCGGCCTTGAAACGACAGGGACGTCGACGGATAGATGGAAGGGAAAGGAGAGGAGGCGCGGAAAGCAGAGGCACAGACAGGGCCGGCCTGGAGGGAGGATAGGAGAGGCCAGGCAGATCAGAGCAGAGGGCGGCGGGAATGGCAGCTTCTGTGTAAAGTAGAAAACCAGCCAGCCACAAGCATTCTGTCTGTTTCTGAGCGATGGGATTGTGATCGGGATCGGGTAGGGCGAGACCTGTCTCTGGTGGACGGTGATGGGAGGGAGTGTGCGTCATCAGAAGCAGCCAAAATCTCTTCCATCTGAGACGAGGAGCTTCATGGTGGGCGCATGTCTTTGAACATACCTCTGGAGCATCCAATGCAAAACCCCCACGTCGCCATCGTGCATCTGCCCCTCGCGGTGAGCGCCCTCGAATTCGGTGTTGGTGTGGTTTGGGGCTCGGTTCGGTGGCTGCACCGGCAGTCGATGCACTGGCGCAGCATGCATTCTCAAGCGCTCTGCGTACACGCACGACAGGTGTGGATTTTGCAGTAGCGACACTCGAAGATCCACCAATGCGGACCGGAGTGGCAGAGGTTGCAAGTCCATTGGATCAGAGTGCTGTCGGACTTGATCATCTTGAAAGAATGCGCGCAGGCGCTAGCAACGGCCATGGTGAAGGAGAGTGTGTTGACGGAACTCGGTGAGGTGAGGTGGTGCAAGGTGGTACAGATGCACTGCAGACTGAGCCGAAGTGAGGTGATGTGCGGTGCTTGGGACGGCGGAGAGATTCTCAAAGTGGTGCGCTTGCTGGACGTGCGCTGATGGTAGTAGATGCCGGTGGTGCCCTGTGCGGTTGGCGAGGGGTGTCCTGTGCGGCAGGTGGGAAACGGAAGGTGGTAGGCGGCGTTGGTGTCTGGAAAGCCGTTTGCTTGGAGACGGGCAGTTCAGTTGGCCGTTGGCGGTTTTTAGCTGTCGGGGGAGCTACTTGAGCTATGGATTTCTCGATGGCAGAAGCCGATGGGAAAGCAGCAGTGCAGTGTCTCGAAAAGGTGGTGGTTTCCCCCTCGTGTTCTGGAAAGCGAGTCAGCCCCGGTCAAGCATCTCCTGATATTATAGGTGGTGCGGGTATATAAAGTTTATGGACCTTGCAAGCCCAACTTACCGAGGTTGAAAGGAAGAGCTCAAAGCACACGCGAGTGTCTGGACAGAAGGAGGTCGAGTTATTGACAGGGCCTCCAGAGGGATTGTTGCAGAGATAAAGAAAAAAAGGGAGATGGAAAAAGTGGCTAGCCGTGGATGTGGAAGCAGCAGTTCCTTTGTATGGGACGACCGGCAAAGTTTGGGTTTGGCTGCGGGAGAGGTAAGGTTTGGGTAGCTTGCGCATTGGTGAAGGTGGCATAAAACCCGAGCGTGCCTTGCGGCAAAAATTCAGACGGGCAGGAAGGTGTCAAACCGGGAAGTTACCCGTCGAACTTGCTTCATCTTCCTTGAGGTACCTTAACTCATGGAAGGTGCTGGGTATCAAGAAGGTAGAAACGGCTAAGGTAAGGTACCTACCTACCTGTCTAAGGTAGGCAGGCATGTCTGGTTTGAAGACAGGAAGGAAGGAAGGGACGTAGGTACGTGGGCAAGGAAGGCAGGAACCACGAAAACTCAGATACGGCAAGGGAAGGTGAGCCGGGCAGGGAAGGAGGGAGTTGGGTTTGGGCTGGGTAAAAACACAACACGAGAGAGTCTCTACCTTACCTACCTAAGGTGATGGAACCCAGACTCCCAGCTGTCGTCCGGTGATGTGCCCGAAAATCAGTTCAGGTCAGACCAGACCAGACCTGTTCAGGCCACTGGCAAGGTAGACAAGTGCAGGATGTAAAAGGACGGCAGTCGTGGATGCGGTGTGACGGCCGAACCAACCAAGACGCAGATTGGTATTTGGGGGGCAGCAGAGTTGAGGGAGAGCTTATGTGCGATGGGCTGAGGCAAGGTGAGGTGAGGTGTAATGACGATGTACGATGCGTGAGAGAGAGATAGAGAGATGCAATGCAACACGGACGACGCCCACACTCCCTCGGATGGTCCTGAAGCACCTTTTATGGTCTGCGAGAACAGACGGCCCTCGCTCGTCCAGACGACCAGACGAAATCTGGTTTGCAAGGTATCAACGAGTCCCCGTCCGTTGCTTCTGGGGTCTTCAAACTCTGTTCTCAAGACTCTGGGTAGTGCCGTTTGCCTTCACCCGTTGTGGAGCTCCTCGAGCGGGAACGTCGGGTTGCCGATTGTCCAGTTTCGTTGATTTAGGGCTGCAAAAGACGGGCTGTCAAACCGTGCTTGTCGACCATGAATTATGACGGGACGGACAGCTGTGTGAGGCGCCCCCGGAAGCCAAGCGTGGCTTGGTCTAACCGTGTCTCCCTCCACAAAAATATATTCGACACCAGGAAAAGATGGCCGCTCTAGATTCCACCCTAGGTTCCTGCCGTCGACGGTTGTGAGGTAGTTCAGAGGATCCGCGAGGTAATCGGCAGACGTGGTAGTACAAAAGCCAAAGGCACCCGGCGCTAATAGGAAAAAAGGTGAGCAGTGTTCAGATCGTAGCTTGTGCTCAGCGAGAGACCAGACCACCTTCTCGTCTTATCACATTGGATCTTCTCCAACTGCGCCGCGCCATAACATGCCGATATGTACCTGTCAACCGGCCCAACAAACCCGTCATCTCGGCCCTTCCACCACTTCACTCTTCCGCTCGTTTCAATGGCCCTTCTCTGGCATGGATCCCATGCCCAATGCCTATTTGACGAACCGTCCAAGCCCGGTCCGTCTTGTCTTCAGCCAATTTGCCCGCACGTTGGGTTCCTGGCGTCGTCCAAGGTACCTGGACCATTTCCATCCACATCTCCCGGCAGCCCTGAAATGGAAAGCCAACGGGATGGATGGATGGTGCCCGCTCGCTCGTGGCCACATGTCTTGGACGGCCCAGGTCAACTCCGTCGTCCACGCCTGTCTCACTTTGCCCTCCTCCTGGGTAAGGTCTTGAACCGTAATGACGAAGATTGCTCATGATGCCTGCTACACTTCATGTCCAAAAGTCTGAGCCCACTAGCCGTTTTACACCAAAACTCACCTACTTTAGGACTTAATATATAGAAAACTTAGGTAATAATAATATATAAAATTTTAGTATTTTATAAAATTTTATAAAATATATATAATACATTTTTTCTTATATTTATAGTATTTTTCTATAAAGAGCTATAAATTTCTAAATAATTATAAAGTAGATAATTCTAGAATTAGTATATGAAATTACTAGAATTTAGCGAAAATATTTCTTTTTTAACTTTAAAAACGTCCTATACTTAATAATTAATTAGTATTAAAATTTACTTACTTTTAAAAAATTCTTTAACTATTAAAATACTTAAATAGAATTTTTAATATATAGTTTTATACTTAACTTTTTAATATATTAAAGTTTATAAGTATAGTATTTTTTTTTAAAACTTTATTAAATTACTAATAACTCTCTATATATAATATATAATACTATAATAATAATATATATAGCTTTTTTAAGTATTTATTTCTAAATAAAACTAACTTTTTTATAGTTATAATATATAATAGTAGGGATATATACGTTTAAAAATAGGGCGTTAAGTGCGAAAAATCAAGTGGGCTCAGACTTTTGACCACACACTGTAGTGCTAGACGGCCGAATGCCGACGCCCCCCTTCCCATGCCATGCCGTGTTACGGCCCACAACTCGCGGTCCACACGCGGCGCGGCAGCAAGGGACCTCAATGACAAGACCGAATGATAGGGCAGATCCATAATGCTCTCCTGCATCCATGTGCTCTTGCTGGCTAACAGACCGCATCATGTTGCATGGACCCTCGTGTTGTAAGTCACCTCGCGGATGCACATCCTCTTCCGCTACGTTCTTTTGGCCCCTCACGGCAAGGGTCTGGGGTCTGCCTCCATTCTTGCACCAATGTAGATCGTGAACTTCCACGGTTTTTTCTGCTCGGCTTAACCTCGCTAGGTTTTCTGTCCAGATCCCAACACCCAGGTCGCCGGAGGTTTCTCTGCAAGCAGCAAGTGATCTGGCTTGCGGCCTCGTGGCTTTGATTGTCGTTCAGTATCGATCTACGTGAGAGCCGCAACCCAATTCTGTTTGGAAAGCCTTTTTATGACGCCGTGCCATGCACGAGCAACTTTTAATCCGGATTGCTCTCAGAGCACATCGCTATGCCCCGCTTCACCCTCACGTTATTAGGCATCTGGTTCCCCAAGACCTAGCCTGCCAGGCTATATTTGTCCATGGTTGGAGGGATTGATCCAAATAGTGTCTGTTTGACTTTGGAAGGGGAACTGATCCGGCGGCAAGGTTGCGTGGCGCGGGTCAAAGTTCTGACATGTAACAGAGGGCCCAAAAGTCCATGCTTTTTCTCCACGCTGCTGGTAGTTGTCAGTTCTTAGTAACAAACGACGGAAATAGAGTCGTAAATCGAAACGCTCCCCCTTCGCAAACTACCCGTTGATCAAAGTCTGGGGCAAGAGAACACTCAGATGCTCGAGTAATTTGTCCATGGAAGAAATCACCCATGGCCCCGCTGATGTTGGAAGTGGATCATGTACCTTACGGTACGACCGGGCCTCCGGATGTACCGTCCAAGTCATGGTGCCAAGTCTGTCCAGTTAAGTGTGTGCTGAGGGCAACGGGTACTGAGAGCGGCCGTCCACGCGGGATTCTGGAACGAACCTGGTTTTCCGCTGCGCAAGCATCAGTGTAACGGTGTAGCTTTCCGACGACGAGTCTGGGCTGTTGCGAACCTCTGATGCGGCTCATGATGCAACGTCGACAGGCCGCTACATGGGCAGAATATCTACAAAATCATTCCCTTGTCCGCTCATGCCAGCGGCCCTGGGGGTTTCGATGGAGTATGTTTCCCATCTTGCTCTCTAAGTCCGAAGCTCGCTCGTATGCGGCGATGCTGCATGTATTCGTACTTCAAGGCGCTCTGGAGAGCGCCCAAGTTGCGCAATCCATGTGCGGGGAGCACCCCAGCCAAGACCCAGAGACAGGCGTGTTGCAAGCGAAGCGACTTCCTGTATCCGTACCAGGATGCCATAGTGCTGGCATATTTTGGCAAAAAGAGAGGCAGCGGATGAAGGGCTGTACAGCCGACGATGCCTGCTTGCCGTGTCTACCCATGTTGCTCAGTTTCTTCCAGAAGACAGCACCGCTGTCAAGCGAAAATCTTGCTTCGTGCAATGCGTATCATGAGGTGGTACTTAATATCCTCAAGTTAAGGACATGGAAAAGAGGTCGTGAGCATGGCCGTTGAGTCTTGACCGCATCGAGGTAAAGCCGCAGGTTTTTGCAGGGGACACGGGGCCGCCCATCCATTGCGTGGCAGATCCTCTTTTTCTTTTTCCCTTTCCTTCCCTTTCCTACGCAACCTCCATCCCTCCCCTCCCACCTTTGCTTGACGAGCCAGACCAGATCGCGCGCATCCAGTACCCGGAGTAAGGCTTGGCGGGGAAATGATCGGGGGGCTTTGATTGGAAGTTGTCTGGTTGACGATTTGATTGACACCATATTCCAAGGTGAGCAAGTTGTCTGAGGCGACGGTGCGATAGTACAGTTGCGATGGATGCAAGTCTGCGACCTTAGCGCAGCCGACGGCCGGCACGTCGTTCGTCGAGATCCATGCGTCGATGAGTTGATGCGCGCGAATTCAAACACTCAGGAAGGTAGGTATTGGCAAGTTGCCGTCAGGCGAACGGTGTTGGAGAGCAGGGGTTGTCTGCGCTTCTGGGCGGCCGCGCGGGCATTGCAACAGCTGGGAGGATAGGCGGGAGCTCAGTGACGGCTGGTGCGGGCACATCCTCCGTTTTGCGACAACCTCGGATACTGGGCGTAGTAGTGGGAACCTCAAATCAACCTCGTAGGAACCTCTCGTGTCTTCATTGGGGGATTGGGTTTTGCCAACAGCTCACATTGCTTTTGTCGAAGAATCGATAAGTACGGATAACAGGCAGCAGCAGAAGCAGGAGCAGGAGCTGGCTCCGGAGTCTATTCGTAGGGGAAGACAGCCGGTGGCAGTGGGTAGCCCTTGTTGAAACAGCTGTCAAGGCTTGCAGGAACCCCATTCGGCACTGGCGCAAACAAATAGGTTGTCGTTCCGAGCTGGCGAACAAGGGCCGGGGCGGCCGTTTGATACTGGGATCAAAGCCTGGCCCATGCCAAAGTCAGTTCACCACGGCCCACTTGGAGCTTCTGGAATTGTGGACGGAAGCAAGTGGGTGGGGGGGAGGTGGTGGTGCTCAGAGTGCGAGAGTGCAATGGCACGATTGCGTTTGCAGGAAGCCAGGCATCTGATTGTTGTCGCTTGAGACCTTGGAGCAAGCCATGTGCACATCCACATCCGATGTGTTGGCATCTGGGATAAGCGGGCTTCGGAGGCTTGGGCATCGGAAAGCACACTCGAATCTCACAGCCGTTGCCGATGTTGTCTCCTTTCGGCCCCCAGGAGACAAGTGAGGCGAGAAGCAGTGGAAGATTCGTAGCATCCATCCCGAGAGCGTGGCTTGTATTGGATATGGAAGCGAGAAAGGAAATTGTCGGTAATGCAGTTGCAAGAGGCAGGACAGTTTTGGGTATGGAGAAGAGGCTTGGCGAGGCCGCTGACGATGCCGGTTGTGCGGTGGATGTCATGTGGATGGACAGAGCGGGACTTTGAGTGCTGCAGGTCGTTTGAAAGGGACCTGACTCTGCTTACATTACCTAGGTTGAGGTAACACTGGAAGCGCGGCAGGCCCACCCGCCTTCCTGCAAAGCGCCTACTTCAACGTCAGAAGTCGAGGGGGTGAACCTGGGAAGAGAGAGGAGGCAGGCAGGCAGCTGACCTCATTATGTCCACGTCGATGGTGGACATTGGATCGGTGCTTCCTCAAAGACAGTGCCTTCGGATAAGAACCTTGAAGATACACTGTTCGGCTGTCTGATGTGTAAGGTAAGGCAGGTACGAATAGAGGAAAGAGATGAGGGCCCGACGTCTCTGCCTTCCTTGGGTTGTTTTCTCGTAAGCTCGGTCAGTGTCGTTGCAGGGCAGGCGCGGCTTGAAGTTGCCTTCCTGGTACCGACTTACATATCTCGTCTGGAATAGGAAAGCGCAGGGTTGACCGGACAAGCTGATGGAGGGTGATACAGGGCGGGCGAGCCGCTCCTTCCCTTCCACCATCCCAACCTACTTAGTACCTACCTCATTACCTTAGGTAGGTACACTACATAGTAAGTGCCCGCAATGCGGCTGCCTTCCATGCCGTCGTCTCGCGACGGATCGAGACAACGCCTGGCCTGGCCCCAACAACACAATCTGGTCGTCGTTGGAACCAAATCTGCACCTGTCTCATTTTGGACGCAAAAAAAACCTCCAGGCTCACAACAAACTGCGGATGCATGTGTATTTTCAGCAGCACCCGACCTGTCATTCTCTCGTCGACGCAACTGCACCGACGGGCGCCACCTGGGCGGGATCTGCCCCATCCCAACCCGCAGCGCCGCTGCATCAACTCACGCAGCCTCATCTCAATGACGTCAGTACCTCGGGAACCACCTCTTGTCTCTCGGCTGCTCCAATTGCCCGCACATCTGAATCGAGGCGCTGCCGTGTATCAGATGCACCTCCTGTCCTTCCCCAGATCTTGGATGCCGCTCGTTCAGAGTCACATGACCGACGTGTCACGCTTCCTCCAGCCACCCCTTGACAGCGGCGGATCAAACTTGTGGCCATGACAACCTACCTTCCTCACACCTACGACTTACATGAAGGTGCAATGAGGGTTGCCGTCAGGCACTGTCTGTAGCAGTTAGCGCTCGTCGACTCAGCCGGCGCCAACCGATTTTGTTGCCTCCTCTCGGGCGGGCTTGGAACCCTCCACCCAACGATAGGGCATCTACGCCCTCGTTTGCGTTCGTCCAACTACGTTGTTTGCAATTCCGTCTTTACCGGACTCCAAAACGCCGATGGTCTACGTGGAAGTAAGCTTCTCACATTTTGTCAACAACGACATTCCCTGTCTTAACCGATACACCCAAGCAGATCCCATGGGCGGGTGCCACAGTTGACCTCATCTCGCAGAGTAGCAAGCTTACGTCTATCATTATGATCCAACACCCTCTAATTTTGAACCTCAAAGCACCCAAAATCCTCAGCATCCCTGAGCACACATCATTGGACAACCGCTAGATTGCTCCCGCCTGGCTCTACGGGCGGCTTCCGGTTGCCCTTCGGTCCCAATGCCCCGAGCTACCCACCCTATCCGTCACTCCGGTTAGCCGTTCGAGACTCGGAATCGATTGAATCGCTCCCATCTACGAAATAATTTCTGGCCGCGAACAGCTGTTGATTGGTTGTGTATGCCTATACGCCAATGGTCAACTGCCCTCACCGCGGTTCGGTAAGATGCGGTCCTCCCTTCCTACCGGCCACAACGGACATGGGGTCCTGGCCATGGTTCGATGTTCGCCCTGGCGAGAGCCACACTCGGTGAAGTTGGGATGATTAGCTTCACACCATCTTCACCAAGCGAGAGCAGTGCCGGTCAAATGCCAGAAGGCCCTGCTGCACCACAGCTGACTGCCCAACCAGCGACCGGCCTCGAGATGATGTGACTTACTGGTCGGGGTGCAGACGCACCTTCACCGTTTGATACAGCCTCCAACGCTGCACCTCGCTGCAAGAAGCAATTATCCGCCGCCATTGAGCAGCATCAAATCAAATGCCTTCATCTCTGGGCGGAAATCTCTTCTCGCGACCCTCCCATCACCAAGAACAACGTTCATTTGCTGTTCTTCCAGAACACACTTCGCAAACTCCACATACGCGCCATCACACGCGCAGGATTCGACTTGCACGTCGCAAAAACCTCTACAAACACCTTGGTCAATCTCTCCAACAATGGGATGCCAACCCGTCCCACCTTGTCAATGACGCGGTCTCTTCCGCACCAAAGCTCACACCTGCTGTGGGGACCTTGCTTATCATAGATAGGCATAGAGGAAGTCCTGGTGGTGTTGAAGCTCGCCTGCCACTCCCGTTTGCAGACAGACTCCGCCGCTAGGCATCTCAACAACGACAGGCATTCTCGAGACCACGCCATATTGCACCTGAATACTGACGGGCCTCCTCAAACTAAGGCGCTACGAAGGCTTGCCGGGATATTCAACTCGCTCTCCAGAACAACCGTCCAGCGCCGAACAAAACCAGGAGTCTCCGCTTCGTCCATGCTGGCTCTCAGCATTCCAGATTCCCATATCGACATGAGACCTGCCTAGTAGATGAGGGCCAATCATATTGCCTGTAATTTTCCCATTGGAGTTGCAACCAACAAGGACAGGGCCGTGGCTTTCACAAACGGCAAACCTACACATGCCTCTGCCATCAACTATCACATATGACAGCGTCGGCTTGTTCAGTGATACTGGGAAGACCAATCATCCCGACCATTCCTCGTGTGCTCCGCAGCTTGCAATTGTCATGTCGGAGTCACTGTCGGATGTCACCGGAACGGCTCTAAACTTACTCCTACAAAGGTTTTGGTCACCCGAAAACACCAACGCTGTTTAGCTACAAAGTACAATCAGAGCGTAATGGCCATAGTATCATGTCGGTGACAACCGAGGCCACGTTTCCTACCACGCCAACTTTTGCTCAACATTTCAAAGTCGAGAACCCTGGCAGCAACAATACGATGGCGTCGTCAGAATCTCAGCTGGCTTCGTTCCCGCCCGGAGCGCGAGAAACATCCTGATGGGGCTGGCCCCGTTCCGTTGGTAATTGTCCTTCACAGGGGCTGCTCCAGACAAGACCCGCCTCCTACTTGAGAGAGGCCCAAGCCCTCGCGTTAATAGGCTTCTCGAAGCCGGAGAAGATGCAGGCGAGAATGGATCCCAAATCCCTCCATGGCCATGTTCGCGGATCCGAAGCCAGCCCCTGCAAGGGCACTATTCCGCTATTAGGAGGACGGCATCTCCAACCCCACCATCAAAGCTCACACACAAAACCACAATGACAACGGCCGCATGGCCTCGGCGAAGCTAAGGGGTACAGAACACCAGGCGCATCCGGCGAACTCCTCCTTAATGACCTGAATGAGACGATGGGCGAAGGACTTGTGCACCATGACGATACTCTACGATCCACCACCTTGCCCCCCAGCAATTTCGATGTTGCGGGGATCTTCAGCCTGTCCGTGGCCTCACGGGTCGCATCCCCTGTCCGGCGCGCACATCTCGCCATTGCCTGATCCAACCGAATATTTTTGGCATGATGGGGGATCCACAGGGGAGCAAAGAAAACGTCTGAAGTCATGGCCGTCGTAACTGCCGCCCGTCTTTAATCAGAGCCAGGAAATTCGGCAACGGCAGGGGAGCACACAGTTCTTCATGCGCTCGACACGAAGCGAACGACTTAGGCACATCGCCTATCCGCGTCGCTCTGCCTTTTGAAACCCTTGCCGCTGCTTGGCTTTATTCGGATGTCGGCGAGGCCAGAGTCGATCCCCATTCGGACCAACTCGCTCTTCGTCGACGCAGTCTGTCCTGATCCGAGGCTCATCTTTCTCCTGTCTGAACCGTGGCTTCTCGAGCCGAGAACAACATAGATCCCGGGGCGGTTAGTCACCGTCGGCACAACCAAGTTTACCAGGTTGCCATTGCCATCTCGACCAAACTTCACTAGGGTTGAATCCCGGAATTGCGGTGTGCAATGTGCGCTGAACCCAACTAGAATCCTCGTCTAGACTCCCACCCCGGGAAAGAACAAAGTGATGATACCATGGATGGTTTTCTTCCGGTCGACTAACGCTTGACGGCTCGGCGCGTCACACTCTCGCCTTGTCATACTCCCTGCGAAAATACGATGGCGAAAATCACCGATGACGTTACACTTTTTTTTCTCAACTTCGTTCGTGCCGCGCGTACTCCTTGCCAAGGAATTTAGAGTGCGCGTCAAAGCGGTTATCCAAATGCTGTTGTTGGTATTGGGCATGTTCTGTCATATTCTACTTTTGCCATCTTGCGTGATGCCGTCTATGTACTGGACCGCGAAGAAGAGTCGGGACGCTTTCCCGCCCGTTACTGTGTGGTATCCTGCGTGTTCGCCTCCGTGGTCGACTCAGATGCTGTGTCGGGAACCACCAAAGGAGTCGGAACCTCGACTATGGTTCCGGGACTAACGGGTTCCTCCTCCTCCTCCTTCTCCTTCTGGATCGACGCTGTTCCGAGGCACTCTCCAACAGCAACCATCTCTTCGGCCGGTGCGGCCTCTGTATCCTCCGCGGCAACCGGTGCGGTATCCGTAGTTTTTGGCTTGGCCCTCAGTGACTTCATTTCCAGGCCCTCGCTGTCACTTTCCCTTCTCTCATGATCTTCAAACGAGAAGAGGTCCGATAGGTTGATGGCTAGGAAGGTCTTGGGAAGCTTGACTCTGTACACAACTGTTAGCAAGTGAAGATCTTGCAACTCAACGCACGGATACTAGTAGCTCGCCACCGCGGGAAGTTCGTGGTAACTTACTGGTTGAACTTGGCTCGCAGCGTGCGGATCACATGCATCCAGTCTGCGTGGGGTGTCAAGCTGCGACGCGGCGCGCAGCTGATGCTGTGCTTGCTGTCGAGCTGCACGTCCAGAGGGTCGTAGACGTGGCATCCTGGACTGATGGTGATCCTGATGCTATACGCAAAAGTCTGCTCCTCCCCGCCTTCGGGGGCGTTGGAGGGCGTCTTGATCTCGGACTCATACAGCTCGAAGCAGATCTGCGAGAGATAGTCAAGCTCGGGAATGGTGCTGCGCTTGATCTTCGTCTCAATGCCTCCTTCGAGAATGCAATTGAGAAGGGTGTAAATGTGGGACTCCTTGGTGAAGTAGAAGAAGGACTTTGCGTCATTGGATGCCTGCATTTCCTCCAAATCCTGGACAATCTCCTTGAGCAGCGGCAGCGACGTCAGGAGACCGATCTCCAGCTTTTCGCTATCAGAAATGCCGTACTCCTGTGGGCAGATAAAGTCGAAAAGAACCTTGGCGAGCTGGTAGAGCTCCCGCAGCGGCTCGAACCGGGCATCCGTCTTGGCCTTGGTCTGGGTGGTGCCCTTGTACAGATGGAAGTATTGCTCGGGAGCGGCCTGCTCACCGTTGTGTCGTAAGCCATTCAGGAACGAACGACGGCGGAAGATGCGTCTGACGGAAGTCGAGCTCTTGCTCGCCTCACTCTTGTTATCCGCCTTGTCACTCGATCCCGAAAACTCCCGCTTGTCCTCTCTGGAGTCGAAGGACGCCTTCCCTTCTTCCGAGGTCTTTTCCGTGGCCTTGGTATCCTTGTCCTTGACACCACCGTATTCTTCCTCTAGCATGGCCTTAGGCGGCGTGAAGACCCATTCCAGGAACTGCCGATTATGCAGAGCATCGAACTTCATCGTGTCGTAAAGCTCGGAAATTTTGCTGGGATCGACCTTTTCTCCGTCACAAAACTCCGCGAAAAGCTTCTCCCAACGCTCTCGGAAGAGCTCCGCGTCTTCACCGCAGCACCAACGTGTTTGTATGGTGTTGATCGCATTGGCTTGAGACAATGATGACGACGTTGAGCTAACAGACGTCGACACATCTCCATTATGCTTCTCAGAGCCAGGGTTGGTGATGTGGGTGTTGAGTGAAGCAACAGCGCTACCGTTGTTCAGCTTTGCGTAGTTGTGATGCATCACCCGCCGATGGAAATTCATCAATTGGACGACACGGGTCTGGACCTCTGAAGGCTCTGGCATCTTGTCGGGCCAGGCAAATTGAGACGGTCTCTCGTTGCCCTTGCGCAATAGACCCTTCAGCTTCTTCTTCACCTTGTCCATCTCATCCTTGGCAGCGTTGGAGTCATCGAGAAGGTCTTTGCGAATGGTAATGAAGTCCTCAGGAAGATCTTTGCGGTCCAAGAAAGAAGACGCCCAGATCTGTGCGCTCGTGGTGACACGACGCTCAGAACTGCTGAAAACATGAACCTCGTCGAGAACATCTCTGTTGAGCAGATTGAAGTCATTGCGCATGTTCTCACCCAGTTCCTGTGCTTGGTATCGTGCGGAGTGAGTCGGCTCGCCACCCCATTTGACGATGAGCTGGAGTTTATCCAGAACAAGACTCTCTTCCGCCGCTGTGATGCGCGACATGGTAACACCAGAGAGTGAATCGTGTCTTTTCGGCGCTTTCCGCGACGGAGAAGAGTTATCCGCCTTTGAAGCGCTGTCCTCAACTTCGGACTTTTCTGCGAAATCGGTCTCAACGCCTTCTTTCAGTACCTGGTTAAGCTCGTCTCCAGAAGAAACTGCGACGTCTTCAGTCTTCTTCTTGCGGAACATGGGCTTGATCTGAACTTTGGTGCCCGCCCAGCCACCCTTCTTGACCAGGACGTTACGGAGGGACTTTAGCTTTTGACGATCCTCAACGCCGGCCCTCATTGCGACGTCGACAGCTTGCAAAACGCTCGCCAAGGCCGCCTCGCCAATAAGAAGGACTTCCTCCTGATGTCCTTTCAGCAGCTCGATAAAAGGCGCTGTGTGGAAAGTGAACTTGTACTTTTGCTTCGGGGTACGGTCAGCATGGCGTATGACTGACACAATGCCCTTGAGCTTCCAGGAGTGCTTCGGCGGTGGCGGAGCCGGAGCCTCTTCGGGCGGTGCGGGAACCTCGCCTTGCAGTGAAGGTGTGGCAGAGGGTGTTGCGGATGCTGTGGCGGATGGGACGCTTGCAACGGCCGGGTCCACGATTGGAGGCGGAGGCGGAAGTGTTGGGCTGGTGCAGGAGCTGGTGACTGTTGATGCCAAAGCACTGTCTGCTTTTGGTTGAGGGGCGCTCGCGGGTATAGGCTTGGGCTCTGTTGGCTTCTCGGAGGCAGTCGACATGTTGCTCACAGACTTGTTCTGAGTCGGTGGCGCGGATGCTGGCTGCGATTCCTTCTCCTTGCCTCGCGAAGCCAATGGATCTGTGATCTCCGAAGGGGACGGGGAAGGTGCTGGAGAAGTGACGCCGCCTCTTCTGAGTCTCTCTTTGACAAAGACCTCCTTTAGAATGCTGGCACAATGTTCGTAGTAATCGTCATTATCCTTGACGAAACTCCAGCCATTGACGTCGATCACGTAACTCTTCCCCCCGGCTCTCAGGAAGTCAAAACCACATACTCTCTGGCCAAAAGAGGTGGAAATCTTGCTGGCGATTTCCTTCTCTTCGGCGTTGAGACCGGTAACATATCGAAGCTCCTTGCCATGTGTGTTACGTCTCACAACGCCATCAACAACAGGGGATTTTCTCGTTTCGGCGTGGCAGTAGTTGGGCCCAACAGTGTAGGCTTTGACGTCTTCGGCGTTATCAACTCGCATAAACTTTTCGTAGATGTAGCTGTTCTCTGGCTCTAGAATAGCACGAGGAACGTTCAACTCCGGGTCGTATTCAGAACTCTTGTTCCCAATCTTGCGGAAAAGCCTGCGCGCACCACCACCTGTCGCTTTGGGAAAGTAGATGATGATGTTGTGGTCCTCACCACTGACAGGCTTCTCCACAAATGGCTTCTTGAGTAACGCACCGTCGACGCTGAGAATGTCGCCGTCGTCCAGCAGTTCAACCTTTCGAGGCAAGCGGTTGTACCCCAATTCCTCAGCGTCCAAGGCGATACCCGTAATATCTTTGATGTGCTTGGCCGTGTCTGGCGTTAGAATCGCGGGCCCACCATCGCGGTTCACCTCAATACGCTTCGGGGTTGGCACATTGATGCGGTCCAGGATGTTCAGGCAGAGACGACGATCCCAGAGGATCTTTTGCATGGGAACATCGTTGACGCAGAACGGCTTTCTGGTCTTGACATAGGCGATAGCCTTATCCAGTGGGAAGCCATCCGAGTAGAAGGAGATCAAATAATCGCTGCGAGAGTTTAGTGAGAGAACTACCACAGAAGATTATCAAGCGGTTGGGCGCGACCGGAATGGCCATGGCCGCTTGAACGGGCCTGCTGTCATCTGGAACGGAGCTATGCTGTTTCGGCTCACCGAGCCTTACGGTGCGGGAGGGCATACGGATTACTTACCAAATGGGCCAATTTTCAACCTCTGGTAGGAAAATCAATGTCAGCACAGTCCTCGTTTAAATTTCGTGGGTCTCCCTTTCTGCGCGACTTCTTCTGGTGGTGTTTTCCCTTCTCTTTCGTCCAGTGTATTTTCTTGCTTCCGTCCCATACCCTCCCCCACATTTTCCAGTCCAGGGTGTTGCTCTTACCTTCATCCAAGATGACTTTATCGCCAAATACCACCACATCGAACTCGCGATTCGCAATAAGGCGGTTAAGAATGTTTCTGCTGGGTTTGCTCCGAGCCTTGACGTCCAACGCGCACACTCCAATGACACCCCAGGGAGCTGGCTTGACTGCAGGTGTATTAGAGTTTGTCGGAACACGTTGACGTGGCGCGCTTGTTTCTCTTGACTGACCCTCTTCTTTCTCCTTTCCGTTGTGATAGGGTCCTCGGTCGCTGCTGGGGCTGTGGCTACTGGCGCCCGTGCTTCCACTGAACCTCCGCTTGTTTCTACTACGGGATCGGGTAGGCTGGGGACGGTGGTGATCACGATGAGGACGCTTAATCAGCTCGTGGTGGTTGTGGTTGTGGTTTTCGCGCGCCGTGAGGTTGTGGGTACCCGATGTTGCGGTGGTACCATTTTGTGCAGTGGACGAGGTGGTAACGGTGACGTTGGAGACCTCTGCGCCTGGCTGAGAGGCGTTCGTGACAGGCTTGCCGGACGACATGATTCCAGAAACCGAACGAGGAGCGCCGCCGTCAGAGCCGTTGGTAGAGGCGGCCGAAGATTGTGACTGGACTTGGCCAGGTGCAGATGAGGAAACGACGCCACGAGCCGAGGCCAGCGAGTATACAGAGAAAACGCTGGAGACGGAAGCGCGCTTATTGGGCTCCGATTCGGAAGAAAAAGAATTGCGGGTTGTGAGGGCGGGCTCGGGGAGGGGACGAGATGGGGCGGTGGGATCTTGCTGGTGGCCGGGTCCAGCCATGAGGCGTGGGGTATCGTTTTGTTCGTCGGCGTCGGCGAACTGCAGGGCGGAGTCGCTCCAGGCCTCGAGAGAGTTGTTGGATTCGCGACGGCTGCGGCAGAGAGAGGATCGAGGGCTCTTCAAGGGAACAGAAGAGGGCGGGGGCATGGAGAGGCTGGCGGTTGCGGAGTGGGCGTCGCTTGTTCCTGGCTCAGCATGTCGGCTCTTCCTGCTGGCGGAAGAGGGGAGGTTGAGCGAGTGGGAGACAGAACGGCCGGGTCTGGATCGCAGAGGTAGGTCGGCAGAGGTGGACGTCTGGTTGACCGAGGAATGAGAAGGCGACGAGGGCGGCTGTCCGAGAGGAGAGGCAGGCGCGGCAGCAGGAGAAGCAGGAGCAGCAAAGGAGCGAGCGCTATCTACAGATCGCCGGGTGTTAAAATTTGGTCGGTCCATGTTTCCAGCAGAGAAGCGACAAGATCAGACAGGACAGGCAGGATGGGGGTTGTTGCTGACTCGAGAGTTCTCGATTTTTGGACGCTAGAACCTTGCTGATTTTGCGTGCGTGGGCTTGAACTCTTTGTCCCGCGTGGCCAATGGTGCTCAGTGCGATACAATGCGGCGACCCGGGCTGGAGCGTCGAATTGACCTGACGATGACCCGGGGAGGTTTTAAAGCGCGACGAAGGTTCCTCGTGGGGTGATGAAGTCAGTGACTACTGGCAGGTTTTCCTGCAAGGACGTTGGCCAGTAGAAAAGTTGGAGTTGGAGAAGAAAGAGGCAAGCAATTGGGGTTCGAGGGCGTGCGGTTGCAGTTGCAGTTGCAGTTGCAGTCGCCGTCGCATCCAGACAAAAAGGTTGTTGGAGGTGCAGAGTGACAGCGTGACAGCAGGGAGAGGGAGCGACCAGACACCCGGAATTCCCCTTTCATTGGGCAGCAAAGGGAAGACGGAATTGCAACAGGGACCCTGCCTTGTCCTTCAGCTCAGCTCAGCTTGCCCAGGTTTATCATTATCAGGCCGAGGTAAAACCCCATGTAGGTAGGTATCTTTGCAAGAGGCGACGACGACGATGTCCTGCTGCGAACGTGATGCACCCACTGATTAAGACATTGCCGGCACACAAAAGGCAGCACCCGCCGCCCACGAATGCCAGCAGACGTGGAGGCCATTCTAGAAGCTGGCTGCCAAGATGGGAGGGCACACACGCACACTGAAAAACATGCAGCAAGGAGGGGCACGGGCAATGGCAAAAAGTTCTAGACGTCGCAAAGACCACGCTGCAAGACCAAGGATGACGTTGTGTGGTCAAAACGACGCTTGTACCTAAGACACTTGC
Organism: Colletotrichum siamense; assembly: GCF_013390195.1. Lineage (NCBI taxonomy): Eukaryota > Fungi > Ascomycota > Sordariomycetes > Glomerellales > Glomerellaceae > Colletotrichum > Colletotrichum siamense. The sequence continues at coordinate 2,150,200 of NW_023501016.1, read as the reverse complement.
TTAGCGCTTCCGGCAGCCAGCGCCTGACAACACGAACTGCTTGCTAGGTACCTTTAGGTATGCACAGTACCTACGCTTTCCGGCGAATGGCAGTGCCGAACGCAGCGTTTGACACCTGCACTTCCATTGACGGTGCGGGTGCTTTTTGCAATTCGCTTTCTCCTAGTCGCCTAAGGTTGTCCAAAGACTGGACGAAATGACACGATGCCTTGCGAAATGCATACCTACCGTCGAGGCCACGGCGCAGCTGCTTAGTTACCATCTGAAGATTCCATGTTGCTAGCATTCAATGGCCAGTACCAATTGAGCTGGAGAAAGTCGTCAGTAGCAGGGGCAGTCGTTTCTGTTACCACATGGAATATCAATCCGTGCCAGGATAGCTTCACCGAGTCTTCACCGCCAATCAAGGTGCTAATGCCTCCTGACTGCCCCCAGGCGCTGTTTACAGACTGGCCCGACAGAGCACAGTGTTCGGTTTCGTGGACTCTGAGAGCCATGCTTCGTAAGCCTTTCAAGAGACGAACACTCAATAACACACGGTGATTTGAAGTTGTATAATTGACTACCAAACGAAGTTGATAGCTTATGCATCAGTCCATAAGAATTGATCCTGCAATAGTGGCCCGGTTCTGCGGAATCGCTCCGGTATCCGGCCCCAGCAATCCGGCGGGGGCGGGGTGCACCGGCTGAAAATCGGCAAAACCACCCCTTGCACCTGATAAGATAAGGATCGAAAAAGTTGCTCGGCCGCGACTGGAGATTTTTTCGACGTGCTCGACGACCGCATCCTGGAGCTCCGTGTTCAAGTAACGTGTAGTTCCACAGCCGCAATGCCTCATTCGGAGCCAGCAGAAGGACCTCTGGTCAAGCGACAAAAGCGCGATGTCGCTCCCAAGGCCTCCTCGGCTTTGCGCCAGTCCTCACGCATCTTCGCTCCCTTTCGCGTAAGTCCCCTTCGTCGCCGTCGCCGTCGCGACCAACGCTGTACTATCAATTCCTTCTCCGGCTGACTCTCATTGCCCTAGACCGTTGGCCTGGTGTCTCCCACAAACACGCCGTTTACATCGATCCCCATGGGAAAGACGACTTTCCAAATCACCACCTCTGTCGGCCGAGCCTTGCAGACATACGACCTCAAGAGAGGTCTCAACCTGATTTTCGTCACTCGCCCCCAGACCCCCGCCGACATTACCGCCACGCTCGCATGGAAGGACAAGGTTTTCGCAGCCTGGGGCGATGGAAGGACCGGTGAGAAGCAGGGTCTTTGGGCCTACAAGCGAGGCAAGAAGGTCGACGAGCTCGAGGTTCCTGCCGACCTGAACGAGCCCATCCAGAAGATCCTGATCTTCGGCTCGTGGATTGTTGGATGCGCCTTGACGAGGCTCGAGGTTTGGAAGTCGGAAACCATGGAGCACTACACTACCCTCCACACCATGGCCAGCGCCAATGGCGGCAACGAAATCACGGGCGGCGTCACCAACATGCCCACGTATCTGAACAAGGTCTTCGTCGGCCGAAAGGACGGCTGGGTCGAGATCTGGAACGTCAGCACCGGCAAGCTGATCTACACCGTTCTCCCCCCTAGCCCGGAATGTGGTGCCGTCACCTGCCTTGAGCCCTCTCCCGCGCTTTCTCTCCTTGCGATCGCCTACGCCAATGGCACGTTGGTCATCCAGAACATCCTGACCGACAAGCCCATCATTCAGCTCAAGGCTGGTCACGAAGACGAGCCGGTGACGTCAATCTCCTTCAGAACCGACGGCATGGGAGCAGGCCATGACGGCAGGAAAGATGGTGTCATGGCTACTGCGACGGCCGCGACTGGAGACGTCACATTCTGGGATCTGAACAACGGAGGCCGTGTCATGGGTGTCTTGCGGAGCGCCCACAACCCGCCATCCGAGGACGGACCTCTTGTTCGTGGAGGCATCAGCAAGATCGAGTTCCTGCCCGGCCAGCCGGTCGTTGTCACCAGCGGACGCGACAACGCTTTGAAGACCTGGATCTTCGACGAGACCCCCTTCTCAGCCGTCCCCCGCATCTTGCACCAACGCAGCGGACACGCCGCTCCCGTCAAGTGTTTGCAGTTCTTGCCTTCCGACTTTGACGGCGCCGACGCCGGCAACAAGTGGCTTCTCAGCGGTGGTCAGGATCGCAGTCTATGGGGATGGAGTATGCGTCGCGACGGTCAAAGCACCGAGCTCAGTCAAGGAAACATCCGCAAGCAGGCGAAGAAGGCCGGTATCCTGTCTTCAAAGGCTCTTGCGCGGGGACCCACTACGACTCTCGAGGACCTCAAGGCTCCCGAGATCACGGCCATCGCCAGCTCTCTGAACCGCGACGGTGGCATCGGTGCTTTACCCGGCAACCACCCGATCTGGCAGAAGCGCAGGGATAACAAGAAGCAGCAGGATGCCGAGGTCAGTGGCATGACCGGCTGGGAGAGTGTTGTCACCGCACACAAGGACGACGCCTGGGCGCGAACCTGGTTCTGGGGTCGCAAGAAGGCTGGCCGTTGGGCATTCCCCACAGGCGACGGTTCCAACGTGTCTACTATCGCGATGAGCCCGTGTGGTACCTTTGCCTTGGTTGGTTCAGTGGAGGGTGGTGTCGACATGTACAACTTGCAGTCCGGACTTCACCGCCAGCGGTTCCCTTCCAAACTCACTCCTGCGCAGGCCAGGCAAATGAAGCTGCAGCAACTGAAGCAGGCGGACAACATCGTCCAGCTTCAGACCGAGGTGGACAGCGGTTTCGCCCCGGGCACCGGCAGGCATACGAAGGCCGTAACCGGCATCGTCGTCGACAACCTGAACAAGAACGTCATCACGTGCTCGCTGGATGGCAAGGTCAAGTTCTGGGACTTCCTCACAGGCAAGCTGCTGCACCAAATCAACTGGGCCCCGATGGCCGCCATCACGGGGTGCAGGTACCACGCCGCGAACGATCTGATGGCTTTCTCCTGCGATGACAACTCCGTCCGCGTCGTCGATCTCGAGACCAAGAGAACCATCAGAGAGTTCTGGGGCTGCCAGGGTACCATCAACGACTTCTGCTTCTCCAACGACGGCCGCTGGATCATCGCGGCTTCCCAGGACTGCGTCGTTAGGATATGGGACCTCCCAACCAGCCACCTCATCGACGCCATCCGCCTCGAGAAGCCCTGCACCGCGCTCGCTATGTCTTCCTCCGGCGAGTACCTCGCCGCCACGGTCGAGAACGAGCTCGGCGTCGCCATCTGGACCAATAAGTCCCTCTTCACACACGTCCCAACGCGCCAGATCTCGGACAAGGAGGCCGCGGTGCTCTCCGGCCCCACAACGTCCGGCGAAGGCAACGAGGGCCTGTTGGAGGCCGCCTTCGAGGACGACGCCGGCGCCGAGGACGAGACTGTCGTCGCGCCCAGCGTCGACCAGCTCAGCGCCGACCTCACGACGCTCAGTCTGGTGCCCAAGAGCCGCTGGCAGACCCTGCTCCATCTGGACCTCATCAAGCAGCGCAACAAGCCGACAGAAGCGCCCAAGGCCCCGGAAAAGGCGCCGTTCTTTTTGCCGTCCGTCGGCGCTGGCAAGCAGGCTGCCAACCAGATCGAGGGCGCCGCCCCTGACGCTGAGGGCGCGGAATCAAAATCACGCATCACCAAGCTGGAACGCGGCCGGCTGCAGGAAGTGTTTACCAGCAAACTGATTGACGGTGCCGCTTCAGGCGACTGTAAGACTTTCCCCTTTCTGACCTTTCAGGGCACGGATCCAATTAACTTTGTCCCAGTCGACGACTTCATCACCCACCTCAAGACCCTCTCCCCTTCCACAGCCGATCTTGAGCTCCGCTCCCTCAGCCCCGAGGACGGTGGTCTCCTGAACTTCATCCGCGCGCTGACGAGTCGGCTCGCGGCCCGTCGCGACTACGAGCTCGTGCAGGCCTGGATGACGGTGTTTTTGAGGCTGCACTTCGACTTGGTCATGGCTGACCCTGAGCTCCTCGAGGCACTGGGCGAGTGGAAGGCTCTGCAGGAGAAGGAGGCCGGTCGCCTTGATGACCTTGTGGGATACTGCAGCGGTGTCGTTTCCTTCCTCAGGAGTCCCCGGACATGAGGTGGTCAAATGTGTATGTGAGTTAGGGGAATGATGAGGGGCGAAAATAGACGACAGCAATGGATCGAAGAGGAGGAGTGGGAGGGCAGAGCGTGTGTGCAGATAGGCATGCTTTTTAATTGAATACCCAGAGAGTTCCAAGGGCATTATCTTCATCCTCGTGAAAGTTGTCTTTGCAAAAACATTTGGCTCGGCCTTGCATCGTTTGCTTTCGGCTACGCTGACGGGCCCTCAACACATTGTCTTTTCGATTCCAACTATTTTCGATTACGATACACTTTTAGCACCTACCTCACCCATACTTTTCAACCAATCTACAGCAAAGCTATCAAGGCAATGAGAGAAGCCACAGTGACGGCAAACGCAGCTCTGCTAATCTCCGCTGTGCTCGACGCGCCGTTGGGGTTACCTGAGGCAGAGGGAGTAGCTCCTGTGGTACCAGTGCCGTTACCACCGCCGCTTCCACCACTGGCACCGCCGCCGCTCGCACCTCCCGTGCTCGTCTGGCTCGACCAGTACGTCTGGTTCCACTCCTGGTAAGACAAGCTCGAGTTCAGCCTCAGAACCGGGTCCGTTTCATCGGCCGTCACCCGCGCCGTCGACATCATTCCGTTCCAGCAGTGCTTCGCGAAGCAGTCCTGGCACTGCTGCGGCAGCGCCAGGCCGAGCCGCGCGAGACTGCCGCGGATGGTGGCGCAGGCGAGGCAGGCGGGCCAGGCGGCGTCGATGGTGCCGTTGCCGTAGGTCGCGAGCTGGAAGGCGTTGTCGACGGTGAGGTCGAACTCGTTGTCCGTGAAGGAGGACTTGGTGTACGTGTAGTTGATGTAGCCGGACCAGGGCGAGTTGGGCAGGTAGAGGACGAGCGGGGTCGGGGCCGTGTCGTTGCAGCCGAAGAAGGTGGGCTGTCGGGTCATGTTCATGGTGATGAGGGTGTTGACGTCGGGGACCTTGGGGAAGGGGATGTTGCCCTGGGCGGCGGACTGGGCGGAATTGACGAGGTTCGTGCCGTTGACCCAGTTGTACATAAGCGAGTCGGAGGAGGCCTCGTAGACAATGACGAGGTCGACTTGGCGTTCGGGAATGATGAGGGGACGGATAGGGTTGGTCTCGCCCGCCATGCTTCCATCAAGCTGTGGTTGTTAGATTGCTGCTGGTGCTAAGTCTCTCAGGGATTGATATTGACATACCAGAAGAAGGTTATCAACGTTTTGCATGGCTGGGTTCATGTTCTCGAAGGGGTTCGGGTAGGTAGCCCACAGCGAGTCGTTGAACGACTGGTTGAAGTTTTGGGCGGTATTGATGACAAGCTGAACTTCGCTGTTCTCCTCCTTTCCAGGGGGCACTGTGATATTGGTCGAAGCCGTCTGTCTGCTCTCCAGCTCTCGCTTCGCAAACGTCGGGACGCCGTACCAGTCATCAATGAACCAGGCATCAAAAGCATCAGCCGTAGATCCCTGCAGGAAGGTGTATTTATCAAAGCCCATCACGCACTCGCTGGTGTTCTGCGCCGTTCCGTTCGACATGGACGTGCCGAGGTACATGGTAGGCATGAACGCCTGCACTCTGCCACCGCGCCAGCTTCCGAACTCGAACGGGGTGACCTCGTATGAAGTGAGATTGAAGCCATTGGTGGCGTTGCGGCCGGGCCACATGATGTTCTGGATGCTAGGCGACTGGCCTGGGATGACCTCGGAGAGGGCAAGGATGGGCATTGGCGCCTCTCCGCGGGATAAGACGGTGTTCTGAGCCGTGAGATCGGAGAAATTGCCGTATGTCTTGTTTTCTGGCAGATAGACGGCCCAGAACTTTCCAAAGGCATCAGCAACGGAGACGGGGAGGCCTTGCTCCGCCTTTGCGCCCATATCCTCGAAGATGTCCTGGAGGTATTGGTCCTGGTTGTCATCCTTGCCCTTGGTGTAGTCGACGGTGAAGTTGATCGCTTTTCTGAGTTCTGCGATGGAAACGAAGTCGTTGGCGGCACTGGTAGTCATACGTCAGTCACCACAGAAATGAAAAAGACAGGGAAGCCTTACAGGGTGCTGACTGTAAGAGCTCCTCCGCCACTAAGACCAGTAATGTACGACAAGACCTGCGTCAAACCACCCGTTTTGGCCTGCACCGCAGCTGGGTTGCGAGCGTCAAAGGCCTGCCAGATGCCGAGACCGCCGACACCCGACTGCGTGCCTCCTCCCGAGACGGAAAGGCCGACAACGGGGTAGCTTGTGGTGTTGAGCTTCTGGATGTAGTCCTGAACGTTGAAGCCGTCGATGTTGGCCAACGTCAGGTAGCTGCTCAGCGCCGGAATGACCTTCTCGCCACGGCTCACTTTCCATGACGACTCCGGCTTTGAAAGTCCCTGGGACATGTTAGAACATGTGTCGCCGTCACGTTCGGATAACTTACTTCTGAAGCAGCTCTCACTCTCAGGCCGTCAGGACATTGACCGTAGACGGGCGCGTACGGGTCCTGCTGGGAATCGTCGTCCTGAGCGCAGGCGAGTGCTGCGCCGAGCAGGGTGCTCGCGAGGAGACGGCGGTTCGATGTGAGATACATGCTGAGGAGTCTTTCCCAAGCTGTCAAAGTACAGACACAGGTGGAACGAGGCAGCTTTTCTCCCTTCTCTGAGGATGGCCTCTGGTTTTATCCCTCCATCTTGAGAACTGCAGCTGCGTTCGTGTCTTGCAAAAGCTTGCTCGGAAGCGCTGCCCAGCAGCATGCGGGGAAGCTTGCTACAGCTCTGACGAAGACGGCTAGACGGAGATCTGGTGGTGAGAGGCGCATTTTCGGAGCCCTCGCCGGAGCCTTGATCTTTGTGGAACTTGGGGGCTGAAGCTTGTCTCCTGCGAGCTGTCAGATCTGGGGCTGAACGCGCGAGTGCGCCGGCCCAATGAGACCGTCGACGTTGGCCGGATCGAGCTAGGTTGCACAGAGCCATCGCGTGTCATTTGGAACGGAATCCCTCGAACCCTTTGCAGGGCAAGTAGCTGTTAGAATAGGACGACAGGTACTTCATGGTAACATATCCCAAGCACCTTGGTTGATGATCGGCTGCAGTCGATTTCATCTAAGAAATTTTGTTGCAATTGGCAGGTTAAGGCATGCAAGACTGAGAAATGTGGTTACCGGGAGAAGCTGACACTTGCAGGTTGGGTTCGACAACAGCGTGCCTTTTGAGCTCTTGCTGTTCTTTCCGGGAGCTACTACTAAGTGTCCGATCGACGATCTCGGTTCATTCCTGCCAACCACTACAAGGACATGGTTCCTGGAACTAGAGCTCAAAAACCCCGACTATGCTGGGGATTGCTTTCAAAGAGTAATTTGGTGCAGTTTAAGAGGGTTGCTGTGGCTGCAGCGAGATTCTGTTTCCATGCCTGCGGGGTTGCGTACTGTTGCATGCGTCGATGGCTGCTGTGGCTTGGTCGCATTGAATTCTTGGAATGCGCCTGGTGAATATGGCTTATTCTGATGCAGACGAGCAAGAATGATCCATGCCTTCCTAGAAACTGAGAAGAATTGTATTTTCCATTTGTGTTTTCCGTTCGCTGAGAATCGACCATGGCCCGCGGTTCGCATTGGTGGTTATGCAGAAGCAGGGTTCCGTGTATGTCCGTCCGTACCCAATGTGAACGTGTTAGTGGCACAGGCAACTCAATGAATGGTGTCCGCTTCATCCGATGTCTAATTGACCTGTCAAGACATGAACATCCAGCCTACGACTCGTTTGTCGCCCGAAATCGTCCATCCCCAACAGTACTGAGTCGTAGCTTGACATGTGTCTTTGGAAGAGTGAATTAACCCCAGAAATAACGGCACCTTCCCGTCCTTTGGCGCCAAGGTACTTTCGGGCCCACTTTCGACGACAGGGCCCCACTTGCGCCATTTCTACCGCATTCATGTATGCTTTGCGGCCCAGAATCGTCACAACACATCCCGGTCAACATCAGACCAGGATTCGGGCCTCGTGGCGCAACGGTAGCGCGTTCGACTCCAGATCGAAAGGTTATCCGTTCAAATCGGGTCGGGGTCATTTCTTTTGCCTATTGCAGAGGCTGTAGAAGTCTCTTTTTGCTCTGGGAGTGTGTTGAGATGGTGTTGTTGACGTACAGGATTTGGTGAGCGATTTTTGCGGGTGCGGGGTGAGTACGTGGTAGGACAAGCCGGCTGAGTGATCACAACATTCAAGACATGCTACCCGTCTGAAATCAGGTTGCTGGCTCTCTTTTTCGAGACGAGAGTGTTGATTGTAGTTATGGCATCATACCTTGTTAGGCCTGCTGCCTCGCCGGTGAATTGCGCGTGTCGAGGTCAATGACTGGTCCAGGCTTCAAATGGTGGTCTTTCCAGCATAGAGAATCACTCTGAGCTCTCGCGGACTCTTGTGTGTTGATATATTGTTGCGGATACCGTGGTGAAATTGTGCACGATGTGGTTTTGTTGTATGTCGACTGACAGGTTTCCACTCGGGGAAGGCACTGTCTTGGGGACCTTCTCCATAAACAGCAACTGCAGGACAGGGGAACCATTGCAATTACAGATATTCTCGCGTCTATTCATCATCAACGTCTCGTTCATGAAGCATCTAATGTCTTCTCTTTAAGTCTACTGTATCATCTTTGCCACTCTTTTGGTCTTTCCCTCTCTAGTTGAAGTTCTCTCGGAACACACCCAACGCCACGGCTTTCCTTCGCAACGTCGACTTCGCATGCCCGTTGACACCCTCTACCGGCCCCCTCTCAAACGTGAACACCTCCTTGACACCAAGACTCTCGAGATAGTCCAGGTTGCGCTTGTAATTCGTCGCGACCTGGGCGATGCCGTGGCTGTCGTCAGAGAACGTGAACTCACCCCCCATCTCGAGCCATTTCTGCAAAATTCAAGTCAGCCCCAGCCCCAACAGCTTGACGAAATAAAGCACTCACCTCAGCAATGATTCGACAAGGATACGGCTCCGCAAGACCCTTCCTCAACGCGCTGCTGTTACACTCCAACAGGCCCCCGTACCCCTTCACCACCTCCAGATTCCTCACAACCCTCTCCCACACGCCCTTCCACTTCCTCACATCCCGCGCGGGGTCCTCGCTCATCAGGCGGATCAGGTCGAAGTGGCCGACCACCTTGGGCTCCAGCGCCGTGAGCATCTCGTGCTGCTGGTCGTAGTACCGCTCGTACATGCGCTCCTCGCACCCGCCGGCCGTGTTCATCGCGTCGACGTACATCTCGCGCGAGTAGTCGATCGGCACCGCGTTGACGTGGTGCAGCGAGCCAATGAAATAATCCACCGCCGGGTGCGCCGCGAGCGACCTGATAAAAGGCCCGTACGCGGGGCGGTACCACTCGCCCTCGAAGCCGATGAGCAGGTCGATCTGCCCCGCGTACTTCTCGCGCAGGCGCTGCGCCTCGGCAAGGTAGGCGTCGTGGCGAGGGGCGAGGACCGCGAGCGCCGCGGCCGGGTCGCCCTCCTCGAGCTCCTCCGGGTAGAGGTCCGCCGTCTCGAGGCGCGGCATGTGCTCCGTCAGGCCCATGGTCTTGTAGCCGATGCTGATGGCGTGCTGAATGATGGACTCGAGCTGGTCCTTGGCGTGGCCGGGGCAGAACTGCCCCGAGTGGGAGTGCATCGTGAACGCCATCTTGTCGGCTCTGGAGTGGGTGTTGGTGTTGTGTGTAAGTGAAGACCACGACGGGTGCGACGTTGAGGTGTGAGATGAGACGAACCGGAGGGCGGCCGAGGTGAATGAGTCAAGGGTATGACGTCTGCAAGTCCGCGAGACGCAGTTGGGGTAAAAAGAAGTCAAGGGGAGAACGATTTCAACTGAGAAGAACCGCAGACAAGTTTATCAAGCTCGACTACCAGGTACCGAGATGGCTCTTGAAAAAGATCGAACAAGTGGCGCGCAAGGCGTGTGTAATCGCCAATCAATGGTTGATAAGAGGCCAGGACTTCCTTCGTTCCCACGAGTCACCGCGGCGGGATGCAACATGCCCCTCCAAAGCCCGAAGCCGCTTTGCTGCATGGTCACTGAAAATATTTTCCCCACTGGACTGGAACCTTTTCGGGCCCCGACGGGTGGCCGTAGCAAATCACTGACGCTGGCCCGTCCACGTTTGACGTGCAGGAATTCCCAGCACCCAGATCCCTCCCGCATGCCAAGCTTCGCGCGTCCGCGGGGGATCGAAGTTCCCGGCACACGGGGCATCAACATCGTTGCATGTCACGCTGATTGCTACATGGGCACTTCTGGCTGGCTCTTTAGGTGCTTGGATGCATCTGGTGGCATTTCATTTCCTCTCCTTGGGAAAAGGTCGAGGTGATTATTACAAGTAGCGTACAAGAATGGTAACTCTAGACCAGGACAAAAAAGACCAACTCGGGACGGTGGGAGGGTATCATGACAGGCAGACTCGAAGCCTGCGACCGGCTCGCAGGCCAGCAAAATCCTTTAAAACAAACGGCAGGGCTCTTCTATATCGAATCAAGGGAAAATAAGACAAAACGAATAGGCGTTCTCAAAGTTTGCAGTTCTTGAGAGGATCCAAGTCAATCAATTCTCGACAAAAGTCCTCTTTCTAAACGCCAATGGGATTGGGATAATCCCCATTTGAAATTCGCCGCTGCTCTACTTCTGCGGCGTCTCGGGGATTTCCCAGATGGATTTGGCAGACTCTCCAGCCTCAGGCTTCACAGCAGGCTCTTTCTTGACACCAGGAGATTTGATGCCTGGAGGTTTGACGCCAGCAGGTTTGACACCTGAAGACTTGGCGGCAATAGGACCGTTCTTCTTCGGCTGCGCAAAGGGAATGGTCGACTTTGACGTGAAGACAGGAAGGTCTGCGCGCTTCATCTTAGCCAGCGGTGCCTTGGACGATGATGCTCTGGGCGGCGACAGCTTGGCGGGCGATGGCTTAGTCGGCGACTTCTTGGCCGGCGGCACCTTTGATGGTGACTTTACCGGTGATGATTTGACAGGTGTATTGGTGTTGGGCGGCAGCCACTTCAGTGGCTCTTGCGGCTTCATGGTGACTGGTTCCGGACCTTCCGGCTGGTAGTTGATAAACACATCAGAGCCCGACGACGTCTGCACTCCCGGCGAGACGACTGGCGAACTGGCAGGCAGCTCGACCTGAAGGGGATCCGACACGTTCGCAGACGCCTGCTCAATGATGGTCTTTGGCTTTGGAGTCGGCGCCAGAGGATCCGGCGATGACATGTAATCCCGCTCCGATGGCACCGGCCCCACAGGCGGCGTAGCAAGGGGCTCGTTCTCGGGAAGAACCATGGGAGCTTCTTCCTGAGGGGGAGTAATGATGGGCTCTTGGAACTCATAAGGGGGAGTGTTGACCGGTGGCGGTGTGACGGGCTGCTGCTCTTCAACAACGGGTGGCTCGTTGAGAACGAGCGGCTCTTCGGTGATAGGGGGCGTCTCGGAGGAAGTCGCGTCAACAGACGATGCCTCGACAAAAGGAGCCTCGGCAGAAGGAGCCTCGGCAGAAGGAGTCTCGATAGAAGAAGCCTCAACAGAAGTCTCGACGAAAGGCGCATCGATAGAAGGAACCTCTACAGCAGGTGGCGTCACTGCCGTCGTCTGCTCAGGCTGTGTTGCCTGCGCCTCAGCTGCTCGTGCCGCCTGCGCAGTCTGGGCTGCCTGGGCTGCCTGGGCTGCCTGGGCTGCTTGAGCAGCCTTTGCCCGCTCTTCCTTTTGAGTCTTGGTGATCAAGTTGATCTTGATCTTCTTCATACCGGCAGTGAGCTTGTCCATGTCGTCCTCAGATGCGGCCGCTGGTGTTGCCTTGGGCTTAGGCGGCTGAGACGGTTGACCGGGTTGAGGAGGGGTGGTCTTTGCTGGGACAGCAGGCTTCTTCACTGTTCGTGTGGTCTTGGGAGCTTCCTTCTTCGCTGCAGGAGCTCTTGTTTTCTTCACGTTCAGAGAAGGCCCGGCGGTGGTCCTAACACTCATCGAAGATTCGGGGCGAATGGTCATCGACGTGTCCGGTCGCATCGTCATCGAGGTCTCAGGACGCATGGTCATAGAAGTCTCGGGACGCATGGTCATTGACGTATCAGGTCGTACACTCATCGAGGTGTCAGGACGGTAAAGACCTCCGTTATTCTCGTATGGCGCTGCAGTCGCCGTAGAAACCACAGATGACGCAGCACTAAGACGTCTACCGGGTCGTTTGGCTGCTCCATTGGCCTCAGAAGGGATACCTCGGGCGTTGGCCTTGGAATCATGTTAGCTAGGGGTTCTTGGATGCATCTCAGAAGTGACAAAGTATACCTTATCCGACGAAATTGCGGCAGAACCGGCCACCGTCCTTCGCCTGTTCTTGCCCTTATCATCCTCTTCTGCGTACGTCACGGGTTTGCGCTCACGCAGCGACATGCGAGAAGTCGGCCTGCTTTCCGTAGGAACAGGAGCGGGAGGCGCTGGCGGCACGAGGTCAGGGTTGAGAATCGACTGACGATCTCTGCGCGCCCTCGTTGCCTCCGCGTTCAGGTCCTCCGGTTTGCAGCTATCGACCTGGCGGTCGGAGGGGATGAGCAATCTGCTCAGCTCATGAGCCGCGATGGTCCAATGAACGTCGGGAGGAGGAGGCGTTGGCGGTCGGGAATATACCATTCCGTGACCAGAGGCCATTCGTCTCAACCGCGTGGGATCCACGGCCTTACCGATAGATGCCGCCGTAGGTGTAGAGTAATTTCCTGGCGTAACCTGGCGTATCATCTTCGGGCTGGCTGGGCGGTTTCCCATCGCCACCTCGAGCTCGTCAAGCTCTGAAGCCGCCCACCATGACGGGTTGTAAGGGTGCAGCGAAGGGAAGGATGACTCTGTGGCCATGGGCTGGCCCTCACGAATCGCCCCTATCCTCTGTCCCATTTCATAGCCCAGTGATGAGCGGCCCCTGGATTGCTCTCCCGCCGTCTGGTCCCCTGAGAGCCCGCTCAAGTGGCTGAAGATGCCAGAGTACAGCGCGCGGTCGCTGTAACCTCCCTCGAGGACACTGATGACACGACCATCCACACTCAGCCCCTCCTCTGCAGCAAGTTTGACGACATCTTGGGCAATACGGGCGTAGAATTCGGTAGGCACGTTCACATTATGACGCTGCATACCCTTGGTTTCCCACTCGCTGGCGTCAAATCCTGCGGAAAAGAAAATAGCCGCCTTGGGCGGCAAGTTGAGAGCACGCACACGAGCAGACTGTGTCTTCAAGTAGCTTCGCGTCTTTTCGAGAATGACGGAGTACTTGGTCTCATACAATTCCCAGAACTCGTCCGGAGAGTCCCACGATCCCAAATGAACGTTCCACATGTTTTGTCCATGAGCATTGTCAATGCACAAACTTGCGTTCTTCACCTTCTCCTCATCGCCCATCTCACAGGGATACGAGTTGATGTCGTGGAGACTGAAGTATCCGATGGAGGCCTTCTTCCACGCAGCGGCGTTCTTGGCCATGTTCACTCCTCGGGAGTTGTGCGCCCAGGCAATGGCTTGAGAGCCGTCACCATGGTGGAGATCGAAGTCGATGATGGCAGCGTGCGTCAAGCCGTGGTTCAAAATGGCATGCATGATTCCAACATGGACGTTGTTGACCCAGCAGAAACCCGAGGGATAAGAAGCCGAGCAATGGTGCCCTGGCGGCCGTACTGCGACAAATGCTCTTCGGGGACCAGAAGTAAAGACCCTGTCGACGGCTTCGCATACAGCGCCCAGCGCACCTTCAAAGGCTTCCTGGGACTCCGCGCAGAGGTAAAGATCGCCCTCGTGGAACTTGGCAGGCGGGCCATCCGCGCCTCGGTTCATCTCCGGTCGCTGGAGCTCTTTACCTCCCATGGACAGCTTGGCCTCTGCTACCTCGCACATCGTCTTGAGCTCCTCCATCCACTTGGTCCCATGCACGTTGGTCACCGCTGGTGAGTTAAGAGACAGCCTGCGTTCGGTTTTGTAGATGCGAAACGGAATGTTCGGAATGGTGGAGGGATCCAGACTCGGATGGAGAGGGTAGGAACCGTCGCAGTGTCGCTCACCCAGTCGCACGTACGCCATTGCTACTCCCAACACACCGGCCTTGATTCTCTCCGGTCGCTCGACGATGGTGCTTAGGGCTGCCTTGGAGGTCTTGGGCCGGGAGAAGCGGTGTCCGTAGCAGGCATCGTGCAGAATGACTACGGTCTCGGTGCCAAGCGTGGAAAGGGGGGAATGGTGTGTCGCAAGTTCGGTCTTGAAGTAGTCGCGGGCAATCGTGTTCGCTGTAGGGGGAGGCTTGATGTACTCAGGGGGACTCGTTCGTAAAGGGGATTTGGCAACAGGCGAGGAGGCATGTGCCATGCTCGTCCGTCGCCCGCTCACGGAGTGCAAGGAGCTTGTAGAGGACTTGCGCTGGAGAGTGGGCGTCGCAGATCGCTGCGGCAGCGTCGGGGTGGAGGATCGGGACCGGGACAGTTCTCTTGCGAGGGAGGGGCTCCGGGAGGGCATTCGCGGGCTCGGGGCCGGAGAGGCTCTGTTGACAGCTGGTCTCATTGGCGACAAGGCACTCGGGGTGCGGGGAGAGTTGGCGACAGGAGAGCCAGTCGAAAGAGAAAGCTGCCGGAGCGAATGCGACAAGTCCTTTTCGGCATCGGGGGGTGTGTTCAACGTCGATTGGCGCCGCGATGGCGCTCTATTGTAAGGAGAGGCCATGGCTGACGCGCGAGTCCCATGGATCGTGCAGAATCTCGCAGTCGTGCAGCAGGACTAGGCCGGACTAAGAAGATGGTAAAAATAAGGGTTGACGTTGGAGAATGGAAGACCCGAAAGGTGTTGTTTTGGGCTGGAATTGTCAACTTTCGGCTTACCGTAGTGACAGGGTAGAGTGGCAGGGTCTCTGTCCAAATACGTCAGGCGAAGGTGGGTGTGTCATTTGGTTGTTGACCGCCCGCCTGCCCGCCAGCGCATCGTCAAAAAAAAAAGTCGCGTCCACTTTGTGTACAAACACGCGTCATAACCCGTTGCATAAATCCATCACGTGGGGCACCAGCAACAACAAAAGGGGAGGCGGGGCAATCCCTCCCATTTCTCGAATCTCTCTTGCCGGGAGCAGCCACTTATTTTAATGGAGTTCCGACGGCGCCATGTGGGGGAAAGATCTTCGCCGGGACAGTGCATCTTTAATCACTTCACTCATTCTGTTTCCTTTCTTCTGCTTCTCCCATCCCAAGTTCAAGTTTCTCGACTCTAATCTTCTGCAACACCGACTCAAGTGAGACCAACGAGACCCAACTTCTTCAACATCCCACATTTCACGTAGCGGCCCCCATATTTGTGACACAAGATCTGAGCACGTTCCGATTCACCACACTGCATCTTGGAGCAATGACCACGAGCTGGTGTGGGCCGCCTGTATGGCTCCGGCTCCGATCGGGAGACAAAAACGACTTGATCTCGGTTGCCGGCAAGGGGCTCGATTTGTGGTCAATGAATGGCATGGGTTGATACCGATGCAACAGGAGTGGCTCTTCCATAAGTCTGGGGTTGAGCTGTGCAAACCTACATAAGGTCGGAGATGTGCACGCACCTCAAGACGAGGGAGCTTGTGAATGTGAGAGCTGCAATGAAATGGTGAGGAGTTGACTGGGTGGCGCACTCCCTCTCATATACCTAAGATTTGGGCAACCTGTAAGTCTTGCTTGCGCCTTCATAATCGCCCGGCATAGCCACTGCCGCCCATCGTCGGTGGTTTTACATGCGCCAAGGCGGCGCGGGTCTCTGCCTCTACGCATATGACTTCCTCTTTCTACGCTCTGGTTCGTCGGTTTTCAAGGTGTGCCGCCTGCTAGCCGTGCAGGTTTCTGGCCATGGAGTGACCATCTTCAACCCTGATCATCTTTCTGCATCGCCTCTACCCGCATTATCTGCCTTACAGTTATTGGTCTGCTATGACTTGGGCAAATTGCACAAGACCTGTGCATCCCGCCCGGTTGCCTTAAGCGAATGGGTGGCATTATAGTCGGGCGTCGAGGTCTTCGAGGGCCAAAATTGATGGAATCTTTCATATATGGCAGCAGCGCCGATCTTGGATATCGTTGATGTGTGAATAGTCTTGATTGTATTAGCAATAGTTCTTCGTTCCGATAACACTCAAGAGCAGCATACGTCAAAATGTACATCACTTCCTTTCCTTCTAGCTCTCTGAGTCTCCTAGGCCTTTTCATCGCCTCGTTTATCGATGCCCAGAAAACTGTCACTCCCGACGCATGTGCCATCGCGAGGTCCGTCGACAGCTCTTGCACCGCAAGATTCAGCATTGACCGAGCTAAAACCGGGCTTGATACGACCTGGACAACGCCCCCGGTGATAACTTATGACGGAGTGGATGTCGTCAGATGTTTCTGTTGTCTGGAAGAGGCGCCTCTGACGCCCGTCTGGTCCTCATGTGCAGCGCAAATCGAGACCGCAAGCCCAGAGAAAGACCGTGAGTCGACATCTCTTGGTTTGCCTGACAATCGAGCTGATGCAAAAGACATATAGAGTTCCTCGAAAATCTCGAAGATTGTCTAGGGTTCGAGGAGTGCCGCGTAGAGACTGCGACTCCGCCAGCCTGTCAGAGCATGAGCGACTGGGTCATGGGGTGCTCTTCGCATGTCAAGCCGGAGACCATGTCATCAAGTGAGAGATTCTCGCGCATGGAAGAATGCCTTTGGTATGTATTGCCTTTGACTGCAACATTGAGATCCTTGACTAACAAATGGCAAGCCCCACGTCTGCTCCAGGTGCCTTCAATAACGCACACGAAGCTTGCGGCAACTGGGCTTGGATTCACAACCCTGAATATGGTTCCTGTAAGACTCCTCAGTCTCAGAGTCCCGGTTAAGATACTTCACGTCCATGGCTGACCCGTTCTTTGCTTGCAACGCAGCTATGCAATCCATTGCTCCGTATTGGTGTAACTCGAATGTGGACACCACGATTTACTCGGCCACGGCCACAAGCTCTGTCTCCTTTGAGGATTTATCCAGTACCGCCTTTGCATCTGCGTCCCTACCATCGACATCAAATCTCTCTGTCCCCACCTCTACGATGAACTCCGCAATACCGTCGAACACGGTAGTAAGCCAAGCCACGAACTCGTCTGGACAGCCGAACACAAGCATTGTCGTTGTCATCGCTGTAGTTGTGATCGTGTTCATGATGGTGGGAGGTATTGCGATATGGTCGAGCGTGAAGCGTCCACGGAATGATCACGGCATACCCATCTGAGGAAGGTCTGGGAGAAAGGGGGTTTCGGGAGACTGTACCTACAACAGGGCGCAATAGCAACATGTTGTGGCTTCGCGGAAGTAGTGTTTTGTTGAAGGCTGCCCATACTATTCACAAAGACAGGAGCTCAGGTTCACTCCTTCACTGTTCTTGGGGGTTCCAAGACTACTGTCATCCCTACAAGTCTTGCCAGTCCATGACCTAAATCTACACAACAAGGTTACTTCATCAGTCTCAGCATCTTCTACTAGGATACTTTGGATACAACGCAACGCCAACACTCAGTGGGAGACTTTTCGTGGTGGATGTTCATTCGGATCGAATCAAGGCTTTAAATCCACCCGGCAAGACCAGTGTTGTGATTCATGGACTATGAAGTGGACATTTCACTCATACCAACCAACTAAGTGAATTGACATCCCTTTCTACCAGTAGTATAAGATGTTGCCGAGGCTGTCTGATACAGCATGTTCACAAACCAGAGTCACGTATACAACAGTCAGCAGCAGGGTTCAAAATCGCAAGCATCAACATGGCAGACAGACTCGACGACGTCCCCGAGATCGCGGATACCTGCAAACTGATCCTTGCTCGCACCAACAAGTTTTTGGCCGACAAAGACAGGAACCCCAGAGTCGTAAGGCCGAGCCCCTCTTGTATTCCCCGCGATATCTCGAAGCAAGTCCTGTTAACAAACCCCACCCTTCTTGCAGACAGACGAAATGTGGCGGCCCGCCAACTGGGCCATCACCGAAACCACCCGTACAATCCCAAAGATCAAGGAGACCATCCAATACATCCGAGAGATCGCCGACGCCGAGCGCAAGAAGCTGCCCACCATCAATTACACCGCGTGGACGCAGTCCATGAGACGGGCGCCGGGGGACCCGTACGCGCGAGGACCCCCTGGTGACGATGTTCTGATTAACGACATCCCCCGCCTCGCTGACAGGTTTACGGCGCTTGCGGAGCGGTTCCGGGAGCTCGAGGAGAAGCCGTACAAGCGCGACGATGTATGTTTGACAGATCTTGGGCATTCTATTTTGCGGGGTAGTGTACTGATTTTGCCGATAGGATGTCATGGCGGCCTATGACCGTGTCAATGTGGTCTTGATGGAGTGCCGGCTGGTGAAGAAGTGGCTGCCGACTGCTTTGGATGCCGTTACTTATATTCTGACGGGGGAGAGTCGTGAATTCCATTCGGACTCTGAAGATTCCAGTTGAAGTGAGATGCCGGACTTGATCAGGGGACAAGCGTAGTTCTGCAAGCATGGTCTGCAGGTTTAGTGAGAGACGATATCCTTCATAGCAAACTTGATTTTAGGTGACACATCAGATCATAGATACGCCGCTGTTGGTTGTCTTGAAATTTGGGCTTTATTCTTGTTATTTTACAGAACCATACATAGTACAAGGCACGCTTGCCCACGTCAGCCAGAGAAGACGGTTCTAATCTTCAATCATCCTGGGCATATTTTTCATCTCCTTCATGGCTACGACTCAAGACAAGTCAATGCCATAGGTCTCCTTGCTTCCAGTCTGCTCAGGCTTGTACGGCTGCTGAGGTGTGCGGAAGTACGGCGTAGGAGCGGCGGCAGCGGCTCCCCTGAGCCCCGCGAACGGCGCCCTCGGCTCAGCTACCGGAATCTGGGAGACGTCCTTGTCATTGTAGATTTGCTCCTTGCCGGTCATCTCCTTGAGGACTGATTGCGACTCCCCTTCGGCAGCGTCAAGGCCAATCAGAATGCGGCCAACAGAGCTCATCCATGCCGACACTGGCTTGACGTAGGCCTTTGCACCGCCCTTGACATCGGGATCGAAAGAGGTGATGCCAGCAATGCGGTTCTTGTGGTTGCCTCTGAACGACCTCTCGTTAAAGGCGTTGTCGCCCAGGGGCACGTCGGTGACGAAACCGGCCACGCCAAGCTTGGCGTGTTGGGTGCCCTGTCGCGGCGCGATGATACGCGCCAACACGGGCGTGTGTTCCGCCTGCGGTCCGTAGACGGGGTGGTTCTCGGCAAAGGCCGAAGTACGCAGGTAGGAGATACCGGCGGAAGGGTGGGACATCGGCGGGCCAACTTCTGCCCATGTGCTAGGCCGGTTGTTCTGGGTCACGTCGACGAAGTTTTTCGCTGTGGGGGGTGGTTGGAGAGGAGCAAGATCCAGGAATTTGCTGATGTGGGTGAAGAGAAGTACGCGGTCGGCACGTATCTTGCGCTGGTATTGAAGAACCTGGTCCTCGGTGATGTCCTTGGCTGTGACCGGCTCCGGGGCCTCGCTGCCTCTGTCGAGAGCAGCTTGACGCCTGTCTTTGTTGATGTCTTCGGCGAGAACCTCCCTGAGATAGTTTCGGAACTCCTCGCGCTTGCTACGGACGCTCTTGCGCAAGTAGCGGTCGAATTCGCCCTCGGTCAGACCAGCAAGCCAAGGACCCTGGAACTTCCACCTGTTATCCTCGGCGGCACCGTCCTCCAGTGTTGTGAAGTCATGCTCGTCCTCGAAGACGGATTTGGGAGCGGCATTCAGGGTTCCAAGGCGAACCCTGTTCGAGGTGGGTAGTGAGACGGGGAGGTTCATCTCCTGGAACTTTTGGAGGGTGATGGCGTGGTCGGCGGCGGAATTGTAGTCGGTGACTCCCTCAATGGTATCGATCTGTTTAACTCGCACAATTGGCGTCGAGGTCTTGATCGTCTTCTGGATGGGAAGGGAGCGCTTGAAACCCCAGTCGCCGAGTTTCCTCGAGGACTCGGGGGTAGTGATGGCTTGATGTGTGGGATAATCGGTCGTCGCGCTGGGGGAGAGGCGGCGAGCGACGGCACCAGCCTCGCCGCCGGGTTGCGGAAGCGGATTCGGAATGGTGAACATCCGCGAGGAGCGCAGAAGCGCTCCTCCGGGCGTCAATCGGGCAGACATTGCGGCTGTCTGAGCACGTCGTCGGAGGCTCGGTCGTCAATCACAGGTCTCACAAGAAATGGCGTCGTTGCGGGAGAAATTTCAATTGGAGTAGGCCGGAATATGCCGGAGCCGTCTGATTGGACAATAGCTACCCCTGCTGGCAGTGAAGCGCTGGGGCCCGGGGGTCGAGTCCAGGCGCGGGACGGGAAGGGTCAATAACTGCGAAGTCGAGCACTCAAGGTCGGTCCAAGTCTCCTACATGGCTAATCTTGCTCTACGATTTCTACGAAAACTTTTACTCGGTTCAATGAACCATCATGCAGTTTTACTAACAGTTTTCTGGTTAATATATTACATGCCTTGGGACGCCAATCGAGTGCAGTGACAGTGACGAGTACCTGTTGGTCCCCCACTAAGACGTCCAGCCCATGCACACCCCACCACGAATCACAGGTGCCTTGTTAGGAAACTGCTCTTTCTAGCGCGGGCATCGAATTTGGCAACTCACATTTTCCAACCACTCTCTCTCACTCGACTCTCTCCGGCAGCTTGCGGACTGCACGATCGTCCATGTGGGCAGCGAAAAGGATGGCGTCAACCACCGTCGGGTCCTCGCCCGCGCTCACCTTCGAGCTCGTTGCTCGCTGTTCAGTAGGTAGCCATGCGATTGATCGCATGACTCTGCCTTGGCTGGACGGTGCTAACAAACTAGGCTAGACGACAAGAGCTCGCGCATCCATCCTGACGCTTCCTCATGGTTCGGTCCAGCTTCCCATGTTCATGCCGGTCGCAACCCAGGCTTCGCTCAAAGGCTTGACCCCCGAACAGCTCGAAGAGACCGGTTGCCGGTTATGTTTGAACAACACCTACCATCTTGGCTTGAAGCCTGGACAGGAGGTTCTCGATGCCGTGGGCGGGGCGCATAAGCTCCAGGGATGGAAGCACAATATCTTGACGGATAGCGGCGGGTAAGAATACACAGGATCTGCGTGCAAATGGAACTGCGACTGACGTCCTACAGCTTCCAGATGGTCAGTCTTCTCAAGTTGGCCCACATCACGGAAGAGGGCGTGCGCTTCCTCAGTCCGCATGACGGCTCGCCGATGCTTCTGACGCCGGAGCACTCGATGTCTCTGCAGAACTCGATTGGAAGCGACATCATGATGCAACTAGACGACGTCCTGGTCACAACATCTCCGGATGCCGCCCGCATGCGCGAGGCCATGGAGCGCAGCGTACGTTGGCTTGATCGCTGCATTGCTGCGCACAAGAACCCCACTACCCAGAATCTCTTCTGTATCATCCAGGGTGGTCTCGACCTAGAAATGCGCCGCGAGTGCACCCGCGAGATGCTCGCCCGAGACACCCCTGGAATTGCTATTGGTGGACTGAGCGGTGGTGAGGCCAAGGCCGACTACTGTCGCGTTGTCGAAACGTGCACCAAACTGCTGCCTGATCTCAAGCCGCGCTATGTGATGGGAATTGGCTACCCGGAAGATTTGGTAGTGAGCGTTGCGCTGGGCGCAGACATGTTCGACTGTGTCTGGCCCACGCGAACAGCACGTTTTGGTAATGCAATCACGAAAGCTGGCGTCCTGAACATCCGTAACTGGAGGTACGAGCATGACTACGGTCCTATCGAGGAGGGCTGTGGTTGCATGTGCTGTAGAAGGGGCGAGGGCAGTTTGAATGTCACCCGGGCGTTCATTAACCACAACGCCGGCAAAGAGACCGTGGCTGCTCACCTGTTGAGTATACACAACGTATGGTATCAGTTGAACCTGATGAGGGAAATTAGGCAGTCCATCATTGAGGATAGGTTCCCTGCATACATCAGGGAGTTCTTTGGTGGCTTGTATGATGACAAGGCAAAGTACCCAGAGTGGGCAGTAGATGCTCTGAAAGGGGTTGGTGTAGATTTGACAAAATAGTAAAAACATGTTGATACCCACGAGGAGATTTTGGAGCAAGCTAAATTGCCAAAGAGAGTATCTGCGATGGCCTTGCCAGTCGTTTTTCTCTCGCCCGAAACTATGAGAATATCAAGACACGGCAAGGCCGGGTACGAGAGTAATTCAATCTGTACCATCTCAGGGACTTGCGCCCACTGCAGCGAGCGCGCGGGGTCCAGGACGGCGGCGCCAAGTCCGGTACCCATGATCCGCATGCCGGCGAGTCGACCGGGGTGCCGACCCGGAAGCCCCATCAATTCACGTGAACTGTTGTAGCGCACGGACCATTGTCTCCACTCTCGGCTGGTCTGCCCTAATGAGTGTGCACACTATCGCATCTTTTTTTTTCAACTCAGCGACGACCGACGACAGCCTCCAACTCGACAACTCACTAACCCCCGTCCACCGTTCCCAGCAACCACCTGAGCCAATACCGCCAAAATGGGTCGCGTTCGTACCAAGACCGTCAAGAAGTCCGCCAAGGTCATCATTGAGCGTTACTACCCCAAGCTCACCCTGGACTTCGAGACCAACAAGCGCATCTGCGATGAGATCGCCATCATTGCCTCCAAGCGCCTCCGCAACAAGGTCAGAATACCTCCCGAGAGAAGCGCGCTTCCGGGGCGCCGTTTGGGTCACGGCGAGCGTGCTGCGAAAATCTCATGAAGAGATGGGGAAATTTCATGCTGACGGTGGATTGAATTGCAGATTGCTGGTTACACCACGCACTTGATGAAGCGTATCCAGCGTGGCCCCGTCCGCGGTATCTCCTTCAAGCTCCAGGAGGAGGAGCGTGAGCGCAAGGACCAATACGTCCCCGAGATCTCCGCCCTCGACTTCACCCAGAACTCCGAGAGCGGCCAGCTCGACGTCGATGTCGAGACCAAGGACCTGCTGAAGCACCTTGGCGTACGTCTTTCTCCCTCCAGACACCACGGCGGAGGACCCGCCACCCCGTGGCAACAGACAACGATGGCGATGCTAACTTGCCGTGACACAGTTCGACGCCATCCCCCTCAACGTCATCCCCGTCGCCCAGACCCAGGTCCAGGAGCGCGGTGGCCGCCGCTTCGGCGACCGCCCCCCTCGTCGCGACTAAATTATTTGCTCAGGAAAGAAGGAAAAATCGGGGTGGAAAAGTTTACGGTCTCACGGCAACGGCAACGGCATATCATGATACATTGCTACAGGCGTCTCGAGGACGGTAGTGAGTTGCATTTTAGGAAACTGGAAAAAAGTTTCTTCTCCCACACAAGGTGTCGCCGATTCTCCTGGAGCACTCCGGAGATGACGCTTGATTGCCAATACCACCCCCCTTTTTACTGTGACGATTCTCTCTAACCGTGAAGCTCTGGCCATGTCGAACCTCTGTCGGTTTGCCATTGTATGGCACCGACGTGGTGACACGGCACGAGAATGTGAAATTGAGGCTGAAGTGCTGTCAAAATGCCGGCTCGCCGCTTTTTGGGGGTATCAAATCTACTTCCATCGATGACTGGTTTTGTTGCCAGCCATCGGGCCAGTCCACGCTGTAAATCCACGCTCTAAATGACCCAAGTTCTTCTGCAATGCTATATCATGACATTTCTGCGTCGGCCTTCTGAGCATCCATCAATTTTTCCAACTCGGCCATTTCAACTTGAGCCTGCGTCTTCCCAGCTCCCGGCCTGTGACCTTCAACTAGCATATGTGCATCGTCAGGTCCTGCCGTAAACGCGCCCTCCGCTACGGGCGGTTTCGTCTCCCTTTCTCGAATGGCCAACGTCATCTGCTTGCCTGGCGTCGCCTCCTTCTTCACCTCCCCTCGCTCCAGGGCCAAGGTCGCAGTCTGGTCTCCTGCCCTCCTGCCCTCCTCTAGCCTCAGATTCGCGAGGTCCCGCGCAGCCTTTGCGGCCGGGTCCTCGGCCGGCTTCTCCTCGCCCAGCAGCTCAATCTCAATGTCCGGGATGCCCGCGCGCTCCCACGCGGCCGTCTCGTTAAGCTGGACCTTGACGTAGAGCGCGCGGCGCTGGCAGTCCTTGGAGCACCACTTCTCGGACTCACGGCGGTTGACAATGTCAAAGTCGCTGCGGCCGACGTTGACGAGCTTCCACTGGCCGCCCTTGGATGCGGCGGGCTTGGGCTGGGCGCAAAGGGTGTAGCCGCACAGGCCGTTTACGTTGCGCTCCTCGATGAGGTCGTCGTAGTCGGAGGGCTGGAAGAGACGGACGTTGGCCTTGAAGTCGGCGACGTCGCGCGGGGCAGGATTGGCGGAGGAGTGGCGTGGGCTGCCGCGGACCGTCGGGTACTCGGAGAGGAGGGCGAGGGATTCGAGGATCTGGAGCTCGAGCTCTTTGCGCTGGTGGATGATGCGGGCGTGCTGGATGGCGATCTCGCGGGGATCTGGTCTGGGTTGTTCTGGGGGAGCAGCTGGTTTCTTGAGGATGCCCTTGAGAGGCCGGGCATCGGTGGCCATTTTTGGAATCGAGGTTTTGGTGAATTGGAGGTTGGAGTGCGGATGAAGGTTCGGTTGTGGGCTGAGCTGGTTTATGGAGATGCAAGACTTAATTAACGCGAGAGCTGTGAGAGTTCAAAAGCTGATAATGACCGTTACTGTAGCGAGTGGTTGTGAGACAGAGTGAGGTCTCAGGGCGTGACGAGAGTTGCGACAGCAAGGGCGGCGATTAGTGAGAATGAAAATTGTTAAGGCGCGTTAGAGAAGATTCGATGCTGCTTAAGCTCGCGACCCCACATTCAGATCTGGTGCTCCGAGGTGGTGCTGTGCAGACGATGACAATTAGTAAGAAAAAGGTACGTATTGATGAGGGGCCAAGCCCGGCCGCTACATTCAGGTCCCTTAGGTAAGGTACACAGCCAAATAGCTTTCCTGAATCCTAGGTAGGTACACAGCATTATTTAACCAGACGTGGTGGCTCGGGGCTCGCGGGTGGCTTAGCTGGCACGCAGTCCAGTCTCTCGACGAGACCGCCTATTTTTCCTATGTCAGCGCTACTACATTTCCTATGGTCTATGCATGCGCGCCCTACTTCACCTCATCTAAGGCCTCTTATTAGTTAGATCATATCAGTAGCTTATTTTTCAAACTTAGCTGTTTTTTTCTATTAATTCAACTGTAATCGCAGTATAAAAAAAAATATTACTATTATTACTACTACTACTACTACTAATATTACAATACCTCTTAATACGCTAGTTATTAATATATAAAGCTATAAAACCTTAGAAGAATACCTTAACGTTATATAAGCTTTTATAAAGACCTAAAAATATACTATAATTAAATACTACCTATTAAACTATAATATCTTTAATATATTATACTAATAGGACCTTACTTATAATTATAGTAGCTAGAACTTATTTAGTACTACTAAAGTTTATAATATAACCTTATAGAAAGAGGACTACCTTTAGAAAGCTAAGATTATTAAGCTGAAGGTTACTAGTAATTATTAGTATTTCTCTATAATTATAGACTACTATAACTATAAGCTTTCTATTAATAATATAGTCTATTTATTATACTATAAAAGAACTTACTCTTAAATAGAAAAGATTTATAATTTTATAAAGATTATTACTATAAGTAGTTATAAGATTACTACTATAATAGCTTAATACTACCTTAACTAGCTCTAGAAATATAAAGATATTAATAATAAGATAACACACGTATACCTTAAATCCCTTAACTCTTATTTACTAATTTAAGCCTTTATTTATAACTTTTATAATTATAGTATTAAGTACTACTTCTACTAAGTTAAAGGCTATATTAATACTATTATTTAGACCTACTCTTACTATAAAGTTCTCTAGAAATATTATTTAGAGGTATTATTATTAAATAATATATATAAGATAAATTATTTTAAGATACTGTTTATAAATATTATTAGTGTTAATAATATTAATATTACGTTTAATATAGCTTTCTACTTTCTTTATATAGAGGATTAGACTATATATAGCTAGGTGATTAAGAGGCTTAATAAGATCTATATTATTATTAGTGCTACTAAACTTATTATTGCTATTATTAACTTTAAGAAGGTACTTAAGAATATACTTAACGTAATATAGCTAGATATATAGTAATAGATCTATATTTAGTATATTAATAAGAATATTACTTATAAAGTTAAAAAGAGATAAGTCTACTTTAATAGTAATAGCCTTAATAATAATAAAGCTGAGTAATAAGATAACTATATTAACTTAATCTTTTATAATCTTATAGCTAGTATTACTACTAAGGATATTATAGATATTTAGTACCTTTAGGAGATCTCTTATATATATATTAGTTATCTTATACTTTAGAAGGTTACTATTTTTACTAATATTAAAGAGAAGTTTAAGGAGGCTTAGCTAGTAATCTTAAAGGAGTTCCCTAAGTAAAAAGCAGCTTATTAGTATATTTAAGTAACTTACTTTCTCTTCTATAAGTAGTTTATAAACTATTATATCTATAAATATTATAACTTTAATATTAAAGTTACTTTAAGGACTAAAAGATTATATAAAGAGATTAAAAGCTATTTATTTAACTTAATAGCTAATCTAAAGTTCCTTATTAACTATATAGAAAAGATAATTACTAATTAAGAGAGTAAGTATAAAAGTAATCTTAATAACTAAATAACTTATTAGTTTTATAAATATAGCCTTATTAATAATAAGAAGAAATAGATAGGTAATATATATAGTTATTACTCTTATAAAGCCTTTAAGATAATTTATAATTAATATACCTTCTTAATTATATAGCTTTAAAAGAAGATCTTAGCTTTAGATTATATTTAAACTTTCTCTATATAATTTAGCTTACTTTATTCTTATATTATCTTTAGTTATTTTAATTATAATAAGCTGTTAAGCTTCTTATAATACTATAAGTATTAGTATCTTTAGTAAGATCTTATTAAAGAGGACTTTCTATATTAGATCCTTAATCCTCTACCTATTATTAACTAATATAGTAGGCTTCATAATAATTAATAAGATATCCTTTAAGTATTTTAATTATAGCTACTACTATAGATATTAGCTAATACTAATTATTAGTAAGGATTATAAGCTTTATACTACTAAGACTTATCTTATTAAGAGAGAGACCTTAAAGCTAATATAGTATTAGTAGTATTAGTTTATATATTTAAAACGTTTATAGATATTCTATAGAGCTAAGAAAAGTAAAGTATACTACTATTAATACTAGCATTAGCGCTTTATAGTAGAGGTTATAATAAACCTTATAAGAGCTAAGCTTATAGTAATAGAGGTAGAAGAGGTATTAGAGATATTATTAGTAAGGCTACTTAGCTTTAAAGAGGTTAGAGTACTAGTTAGGCTTATAGTAGATAAGATTAGACTAATAAGATATATAGGATTACTAAAGTAATTAACCTAATTAGGTAATAAGTAAAAAGAATAATATTAATCAAAAAGATATTAGATTTAAGTGATTTAGGTGTTAATTAGTAAAATTAGTGAAACTAGCTAAAAATGCGTTTACTATGGTCTTTTCGAACTATTTAATAACTTAGTTAATTATTAGGTAATCCTAGCTAATTAGACGTTAAGGATTTGCTGAAGTGGGGTGCGCGTACACAGACCACAGGAAATATAGTGGCGCTGACATAGGAAAAATAGGCGGTCTCCTCTCAACCACCATGTAGGATGATCTCACTGGTGCAGGTAGCTGAAGAAAGGAAGCGCATTCTCGTCCGGTCCTCACCTCCAACACTGGTTCGACCGGCGCTGACGGGGTTGCCCTGTGCCACAAGCACCGTTCAGTTACCTAATGTTTGTATGGATGGATGGATATGCTCAGAGTTAGAGTCGTGACCTGGGATGATGGTTGTGGTTGCTCCTCCAAAGGATCCCCCGCTCTCCAATTCAAGGCGTGAGCCACCTCAGCTGCCAGGCATACCTACCTTGCAGCATCAGCCCGACGACCTCCGGCTACCTGCCTGACCAACAACATCTGCCACTGCTACCCAGTTGTTGGCGTTGATCTACCTTTGCAAAGTACCTTGCCGTGCCTACCTTAGTAGATAGGTGAGCAAGTGAGGTACACCACCTCATCGTGCCAGCCAACCACGAGCTCCGTCGAGCCTGGCTGTGCCTCGTGCTGCGCTGGCCCATCTTAGTCCTGCCGTTGCTCCCGTCCATGACGGCGTATGGCGAGACTGTTTGAGAATCCTGAAGTGAAGCATCACGCCTAATAATATTCTCTCCGCCTTCGCCTCCTTCGAGAAGCAACCCAAAATCCACTCCACATCCCGAAACCCCAACTGCTTGCAAAGGCAACACACACAACACCACATATCAGACAGTGACACTCTTTCTGCCCCCGTATTCTTGGGACGACGTTATACGAACGAACCCCTGCTCTTAGCACCGCCTGCCAGTCACCGTACATACCGACCAACCTAAGATACGGATAATTAGGTGCTATCTACGGACACTGACTGAGAGGCACAGCGCACCTTAGTGAGGCGCTGGCCCGCCTAGGCAGACATATTCGACGAGACCGCCCCCCCTCCCATCGGCCAGCTTCCCGCCCGCATATTGCGGCTCCCGTCCCTCTCATCCTCCCCCCCCAGCGCAGCGACGCAGACGCACCACAACCACGCAACCTCCCACCCCCGGAAGCTTGGGCAGACAGCCAGCCAGGCGCCTCTTTCTGCTGCAACCAAGTGACAGAACACCAAAAAATCATTTGTCACCGTGGCCCAAAATACTGCATGGAATTCTCCATTCTGCGCCCCGGGCTGCATACATGACTCTTGTGTGCGCATAGGTGTCCCTCCCAGGTAAGGGCCCCCAATTGCCCCAGCACATTGAACTAAGAGAGTTACAAGTTCATGCGCTGACGTCGACACGCCAACTGTAGATCCCTCCACCCCCGTCTTCCTCGTCACAGGTCACAGCCTCTCTCTGTCTCTCTCTTTCCTCCGACAAGACCCCGTCGGTTCCCAATCCCAGGTCACCTCAACCCCCCTCCATCGGTTTGAGAAAATCCGTCCCTCCCTCCGGCCACAACTCGCGATCTGCTCATCAACCCATCGCCAACCCAGCGCGTTTGTGAGCTGTGGCTGCTGCTAATCGCTGCTGCCCGAATAACGCCCTGCTATTCGCTTCCCGCCCGCTACTGCAGCCAACAGCCCATCCATCCCATCAGTGCAGCGCACCGCAGCGCCCCAGGTCAAAGCTGCTGACGACGATTCCGATTCCGTTGCCCCACACCCCAGAGCAGCAGCTCGCCCTGACCTGCTCGACTCCTCTTCCAACTACCTACAAACCAACACGAACGACGACAACCCCCACACCCCCGACGACGACGATTTGAATATTGCCGGCCATGTCGACCGTCCCCTTCAGGGTCAAGGCCCTGTTCGAATACTCTTCGCCCCATGACGATGACTTGCAATTCCCCGCCGGCGTCATCATCACGGTGACCGATGAGGAGGATGCCGATTGGTATGGCGGGGAGTACGTCGACGACTCCGGCTTCAAGCACGAAGGCATCTTCCCTCGCAATTTCGTCGAGAAGTTCGAGCCCCAGGCCCCGCCTCGCCCGACGAGAACGCGCAAGAAGGAGCCCGAGGTCACATCTCCCGCCTCCGAGCCGAGCGCGCCAGCTCCCCCTCCCGCTCAGCCAGAGCCCCTGCCCGTCCAGGAACCCGAGGTTCAAGAAGAGCAACCTGCGCCGCCCGTCCCGGCTGCTCTCCCCGCCTCGCCCGAAGCTCCCGCAGCTCCCGAACCCGTGCCCGTGAAGGCACCCGAGCCTGTCCCTGAGCCAACCCCGGCTGCTCCGGCCCCGAAGCCTAGCGAGCCTCCTGCGGCAAAGTCGCCCCCCATCGCCAAGGCTTCTCCTGCTCCATCGAAGCCGGGACCGCCCCCGAAGCCTTCCAGCAATGCATTCAAGGACCGCATTGCGGCTTTTAACAAGGCTTCTGCTGCGCCCATCACACCGTTCAAGCCCAGCGGGTTGGCTGGCGGAACTGGTTTCATCAAGAAGCCCTTTGTTGCTCCGCCGCCTAGCCGAAACGCATATGTACCGCCTCCCCAACAGGCCCCAATTGCAAAGGTCTACCGGAGAGACGAAGACCCCGAGATACAAGAGCGAGAGGCGGAAAACCAAGAGACTGCCGAGAAGGCGGCGCCGGCTGCCGCTGCGACCGAGGAAGGCGAAGATGCCCCGAAGCCGTTGAGTTTGAAGGAGCGCATGGCCTTGCTTCAGAAGCAGCAGGTGGAGCAGGCCCAGCGCCACGCAGATGCCGCCGCAAAGAAGGAGAAGAAGCGACCCCCGCCCAAGAAGCGTACCGACAGCCAGGAGGCTACTGAGGAAGCTGGAGGAGCTTCGGCTGCGGCGCCTGAGAGCCAGGACGCTGATCAGGCGGCGGCGCGAAGCTCCATCGACTCTCCTCGCATGCCACCGCCCGCACCCAGGCGCAAGTCCTCCCGAGGCCCTGCTGCCGACGACGGAAACGACGCCGATATGAGCGGCGCCGGCGATACCACCGAAGGACAGGAAGACCTCACTGAGCGGGACGACAGCGATGCGGCGCCGCGCCCCATCCCCCGACCGCAAGTTGCGTCACCTACCGAGACACGTCAAGAGGATGCACAGGAGGAGGAAGAAGAGGAAGAGGACGACGTAGACCCTGAGGTCCGCAGGAAGGAGGAGCTTCGTGCGAGAATGGCCAAGATGAGCGGTGGCATGGGCATGCATGGCATGTTCGGAATCCCAATGGGTGCACCGGCCCCGCCGAGGAAGAAGAAGGTCGAGAAGCCTGTTGAGGCACCTGCGGAGGAAGAGCGTGAGGAGGCGACGTCTCCTGTTGGACGCGTGCCGGTGCCGGGTATGATGGCATTGCCCGGAATGGGCGTCCCGAAAAGACAAGAGGAGCCTGTTGAGGCCGATGAACCCGAGCGCCCTACTTCTTCCAGAGCTCCGCCACCTCCTCCGCGAACGGTCGAAGAGGCACAGGAGGAGGCCGTCACGAGCCCTGCTCCCACATGTGAGCTTCCAGGAACAATTCACAGAATCACCTCTAACCAGCCAACAGTGCCCGCTCGCGAACCCGCTGGTGCACCTCCTGTACCGGGATCCAGACCTGCGCCCCCTGCAGTGCCGGCTGAGGGTGAGTAGTATGATAATGACAACTCTGGTTGCCACTGACGCGATCGCAGGCCGACCTCCCACGGCTGGGCTTAAGTCTCCCAGCGAAGGTTCAGTGTCCGACGACGAACTGTCGGGTGGTGCTCAAGATACGCCAAGGCCCGAAGAGAGCACACGCGCCCCTCCTCCTCTGCCACCGGTCGCCACAGGTGCCTCGGTTCGATCGCCGCCTCCTATCCCAGGTAGCGAGTTCTCGCCAACTTCTCCTACCGGTGCTGCGAACAAGCGCATGAGCAGACCTCCACCGCCTATTCCCGGAGCCGCGCCAGCTATTCCGCCAGCACAGTCTCGGCCGCCGCCTCCTCCCCCTCCGGGAGGGTCGCTGAGTCGCCAGTCGACGCAGGACATGCATGTCGCGTCACCAATTTCCCCTCCGATTCGCCCTCCCCAACAGGGCGAAGAGGAAGACGATGAGGTTACTGAGTACGAGGGCGACTACGACACCGACATTGCCTCGTCGGTTCCGCACAAGGATGCTCTCAAGGCTCATGCGCGAGACTCAAGCATTGAGGATAACACATCCGTCAGATCGCCCGTATCTGATGCTCCACCATCAATGCCACCTCCGATCCCCACCGGTGCCGCTCCCCGCGCCGTCCCGCCTCCTATTCCGTCCCAGCCCCCACCCCCGCCTACCGACAAGCGACGATCTATGGATGTTCCGCGCGGAGCTCCCCCGCCTCCGCCACCTGGGAAGGAGCCGCCCGTTCCTCAGCAGGACGATGATGAGTACGACCCATACAACTATTCAGCACCCAGGCTGCCGTACCAGCGCACACCAAAGATCGAGGAGGAGAGCTACTTCCAAACTGAGTCACCACCTCTGCCTTCTCCTGCGCAGTCAAGAGGTCCCCCACCGGCGCCCCCCACAGGTCGCGCTCGGCAGTCCTTGGATGTCTCAAGAGCTTCCATGTCTCAGCGCCGATCTATGGATGCTTACAGACCTTCCGTCTCTGTCGAATCTGGCTTTATTGCTAACGATGTGGACCTGGCGAAGCAAAGCGGATGGTGGCGCCAGGAGAAGACTGTACCGCCCGTGTTCCAGGGGAGAAAGGACCTCTACTTTGAGACGGACGAGCAGACCCAGGGTTCTCAGGTCACGCGTACGGTCTACGTTCTTTTCCAGGATTACTCGCAGACGATTATCACGGTTCAATATGACCAAAACAACGCCGCGGATGTCATGATTGACCAAAGACACGACTCGCCTCCTAGAGCCCTTCGTCAGGATGAGCTGGAGCAGTCTTACGAGCGTTTTGGACGTCCGATCGCTGACGCGGTCGCCTCTAAGAAGGAGACTGTTGTCGCCGACGGAACACCGCAGGGCCTGGTTCTCGAGCTCCTGAAGCCATTCAACGATGTTCTTGCCCCTATCGGTACCAGAGCATACGGCGCTCTTGTCTATTCCAACATGGCCAACGCCTCAACGCAACAAAATGACCAAATTCGTGCCGGAGACATTATCTCAATCCGCAACGCCCGCTTCCAGGGCAAGCATGGACCAATGCACGCCAAATATTCGATGGAGGTCGGCAAGCCCGATCACGTTGCCATTGTCTCCGAGTGGGACGGAACCAAGAAAAAGGTTCGCGCCTGGGAGCAGGGCCGTGAGAGTAAAAAGGTCAAGGTGGAGAGCTTCAAGCTCGACGACCTGCGCAGCGGCGAGGTCAAGATCTGGCGTGTGATGCCCCGCAGCTGGGTTGGATGGAACAGCCCGGCGTCTTAGGAGACGATTAGGCCACGTCTTCCTCCAAGGGCGAGAGAACGTGCAGCGAGCACGGCGAGCACGAGCTCGCTGAAGAGCGGAAAGTCGTTGCGAAGGCAGCAGCGGCACCAGCAGCATTTCATCAGGGGTCAATACGAGGTCGACGAATCGGTGTGAGATGCATTGTTCTCGTGCGCGCGTTGTTAAACAAAAGGGAGAAGAAGAGAGATTAGAATGGGAGCGCGAACACCCCAAAACAAAACCTTCTTCATCTCTTGGGTTTTTCTTTTTTACCTAGTTGATCATTCGCTCTGTGCCCGCTGCATAACTTTGCTTTAGGTAGCTAGCAGCAACTCATTGATTGTGGTTACTCCATACTTCCCCTTATGATGTTGTTTCGTTTCATGCCAGTTCACCGTCTGTATGACCCGTTTCGCCTATATGGCTTCGACGCACAATGATAGGCTGAATTTTTGGTCACGATAACACATGCAGGGCGTGATGTCAGCCTCGAGTTTTCGTGATACGCACCGACACCGTTGTTGACATTCCCTATCCTGCCGTATCTCACGTATCATCAACGATAGTCGTGTTCGCAGTCATCGTGGGTAGCCAGGTATATAAGCCATGTATGGGTGAGATAGCAGGGTTTAGCGACAGCAACAGAATAGTAGTCGAAAATGTCCGTCGCTGTTGAGTAACGGTTGCATTAGGATTAACGGTGGCCTGGGGACGCTTTGCCTTGTACCTTCTACCCTGATGTTCGGGGATCCCTTTTGAGGGCGCTGGTGCTACGGTCGCGAATACGCACACGAGGATCGGAGATGACGGAGTTGGGGAGTAGTGGGCTGGACTTCAGAGCGTAAGAAGTTTCCTCTTGATTGTATTGCGAGCTTGGTGTTTGTTGTTGGATATAGGTGCGATTCGACCAAAATACAACGACAGCGACTAGACTTCATTGGCCTGTATGCCGGAACTGAAGCCGGGGTGGGTTCTTAGGCGTTTTATACTAGATGACATACGACGTTGAGGTTTCCTCTGAAGGACCGGCGTTGCGCTCTGGGTTACCCTCATTCATGGAGGGAGTCATGGTAGATCGGCTTCGAAAGGTATAAAGGTTACGGAGCAGCATGTTTCTGAGTCTTGCCAGAGACAGCAATGGCTTGTCGTCTACATCGCAAAGCTGGTACAGAATAACACCCTCCTTGGGAGATCTTGATTGCGCCGGTGATGCTTTTATTTGGCTTTCCCCCAGGGGCCTTTTTCACTTCATTAAGTTTTGGAGTATTTTGCCTCTGAATACATGCCAACAATTAACGGACGGCGAAAATACAGTATGAACGCGAACCACATGGATTTCATAATCCTATCACGATCCCGCAAGAGGTAAATGCAGATACCGTGACAGGACCGTGCCAGAGAGAGGCGACACCAATGGGTCGAATTTGGAAGATAATCTCCACGCGGTGCAGCGGGTTGCTGAGTATCTTCATAGACGGGGAACCTACTTAAATATTCCGCGCGTCAGGTTAAAAAGCGTGCCCCTGATGCTGTCGACACCTCGCTGGGTGAATCAGAAATACCTACCAGACTTCCGACAGCTTCAAGCAACTGGTGCGCCGATAGTATAAAGAGTAATTCTAAGGGATATGAAATAGGCATCAAATTTTGTTTGCTGCCAAGGAGGGAGGCCGAATGAAGCTCCTGGATCGTATTTCAGCATCGTGTAGTTTTGTCCTCATCTTCATTCGTTGCGCAAGCCTTGGTTGGATATGCTAACAATTTCCTATCCAATTTCTAGGTCTTGTGATCAGGTTTTGGGCTATTCATATGCGTATAAGCTCTAGACTTTGAAGGGGAGAGATCTGGCGAGCTGGTGAGAGAGCCTGTCCGAAATTTGAGCGACAACACATCTTCCTGCAGAATTATAAGACCGCAAACTCCAATAACATCTAGATAACCCATAAGATGAAGATGGATCATTTGCTTTCTGAGGTTCAACACTTTGTAAACAGCGGCCTTATATACCTTACATGTCCCTGCCGAGAGCTCACCACCGACTCAATTGGTATCGCGACGACCTGGAACCATGACTAGGAGCCGACTCGAGAAGTAAAACTTTTACGCGGATCAAAAGCCTGAATACGATGGTTTCCTGATGCTTGTCCTTTTCTCTGCTTTAGGATACCACCATCCTTGGTTGAGAATGAATGCAGAGAAGCTTGACAGGCTTGAACTAATCTACCTAGCCACCACCACATGTGCGCATCCTAATACAAGCTGGACGGCAGTGACAAGACGTACAAGCCATTAAATCAGAGACATGTACGTTTTCACGTCACCGCGGGCGGCCATTTGCAAAGTTAAGAAGATTCCCAACCACTTGTAAATGTAAAAATGCCAATGCACGCCGGCAATTCCTGTCGAAATAATTCCGTTGCTGGAAACTATGTCGGTCGTTATTAACGCCTGAAAGACACCTGTATAGGTAGCATCTCACCCCTCAGCAAGACTGCCTCGTCGGAAAATGTCAGGATCTCAGGGCTGAGCGTTGCAGTTTAGGGGCTTCTATCCTCAGCACCTCCCACGTCACTGCTATCATTTCCAGGCGAGCCCTAGTCTCATTTTTACCCGTCGAGTCAGGTGACTTCTAATAGGAAATATATGTTTGCAAGCCATTCTGATATACGAATGATCTTTTCAGAAGCTGGGAACGAGAACTGCTTTGCTTTGAACGTAAAGCTACACGAGCATGTTCCAAAGATCCGCCAACACCTCAATGGCCAGAAATACGCGAATGAAAGTGTTGACCATGCCTCTACGTAGTCTTCAGGGCGTCTTCGTCACTCAAAGTTCGCTGATTTGACTGAATACGCCGAGATAGATGCGTCTCAGGGTCTTTCCATGTGACAGTTTCAGAGGAGTAATATCGACGTCTCCTTAGACATCCCAAGCACCGTTTTTCACGAAGTCGAAAGGTATCCAAACCCATGTCAATTGGTGTTGTCTTTTGGGTCCTTGTTAGAGGAAACTCCGACTAGTCGTTATCTTCTTATACTTTCAACCGCTTCTGAAAACAACTTTATCAGCCCAGGGAGCTGTTTGATCGTATTTTCGTCAGATATCAGCTTCTCATGTAAAGACACAAATTGTCTCATATTTCACATGGTAAGAATGTGTGCTCTGTTTCGATGACAGGAGGATTCTGAGTGAGTGTGACTCGTCTTCCTATTCACCACATATCTCAAGTTTCCTTACACCCATAGCTTTATTGCTCATTAAGTGATGTCCGAGTCTCTGGTTTATCAGAGGGAGATATTCGGCAACCAAGAGAACCCAATTGTTGGCCAAATCCAGCCTTCATTCGCAGTCATCTGGAGCTGCGATGAGATGAATCCTGTGGTCATAAGTGGTCAAAAATGATACTCCTGTGTTGCGGTTTCCATTTTCATTCCCGTCTCCTTCCACAAACGGCTGTCCAGGTCCAAGGTTCCGACGTGGCCCTTCCCCAACCAATTTCATATCGCAGTCAGTCCTTCCGGCAGGAAGACCCTTTCCCACCATCCGTAATAGCTCCTCCCCCCAGGTAACCTTCTTAAGGCCGTTACCTTCCCCAAGTTCCCAACAATTCAGCTCGAGCGGGTGAAGCACCCGTCTCACCCAATGGCCGCATGGTCTAGCTGGTCGGCATTCCGGTGCTCGCCGTGGGGCGCTCAGTTCGAACTTGGAAGTCTGGAAACCCTTTCTGTGGTCGAAAGCCCTAAGAGATCTGAGGAAATTCTTTGTGCTTGAAGCAAGAAGTACTCCCCTTTTTGCTGGCCTTTGAGTCGTCTGAATGCGCGAAGCGGGTGACTCTCGGGCAAGGCACCAGGAGCAACGAACGACTTTGGTCATGGACTCAAACACAGCGGTGGTCGGCACATAAGTTGACTCCATCCTGTTGTGTGGTTCGTTTTCCTCGTCAATTCCCTTGCTAACCGTCATTAACGAGACCGCAATGCCACCTTAGCCCTTCCCCTCCAAGTCTTGAATCACAGTCAGGCCGTCCAGCAGGAAGTGGCCTTCATGCCTCCCCTTCCAATCACCAGCCCCTTGCCGCCACGAGTCCACTCCTCCCCTTCAGGTGACATGTTTAATATCGTTACCTTGCCAAAGCTTCCAACAATTCATCCAGCCAAGGAAAATATGGTCTGGAGGTCAGCGCGAATCCCCCGAAGTGGGGGACGGCCGCAAGGCGCTCAGAGCGTACTTGGACTCGTTAGTGGTTGAAAACCCCAAATATGGGTTGAGGAACTTCTTTTTGCTGTGCGAATACCATTGGCTGGTTTTCCTTGCTGCTAATACGACTTCATGGTCGTTGCGGTCGTGGTCGCGGGCGCGGGCGCGTTAAGCAAGGCACTCAGGGGGGCGCAGTCTGGCTGCTCTCCCGACGCAGAGACTGACGGCATCGACCCTGCTTATCAACTGCCATTTCCCATGGGACTGCCTTTATGCGAGCTACTTTTCTGACCAACGCTTTCAATATCGAATCTGGGCAAATGCTCGGTTGGTCTAGCAGTCTGTGAGCATCAGATCCATAGGCAGAGCTGCTCGCGAAACGTGCATAGTTCAAATCTCAGAATCTGTCAGGCGAGTCAATCTTGGGCCTCACTTTTGCGGTCTTTTACTTTCAAACCAGTCGATCATGTGCAGATGCTACTCTACGAAAAGTTGGTTCATGGTACGGCTTGGGGTGGGGAGGCTTGCTCATGACGGTGCGGTCGTTCCATTGATTCTCTTTTGCCTTGAATATGGGGACTAGGAAAGCTTCTAAAGTATGGATACAGCTGAAGCATAGATGTATCGACCGGGATCGAATACAGGACAAAGTTTAGACATTGAGTGCTCGAACGTGTGAGTCGAGATGGCTTTTCTTTTGCGTTTTGAGAAAACAATAATGCCAGTATATGTGTATGTATTTGTATAGCAGGGCGCACGGGAATCCGGCTTCTCAGATCGTCTTTGAATACACCAGGATTAATGGGAAGTTGACAGAAGCTGGGCCGTCAAGATTGGTTGAACCGAGCGCTGTTTGCCTGCGTCGACCCCCTGAGCTACATCTCTCGTAACGCCAGACGAATGCTCTGATAGGCGTTTGATGGACAGCATGCAGAAAATAATGGAAATATCTATTTCAGAAAACTACGGTCTTCAAGTTGAGCTTATCATCAAGGGAGACAGGGCTGAGATGATGTCCGGTGATGCCCATATCAACAGATCTGCAGTATCTCCACACAGGGCTGATATGGGCATTTCTAGAGCACCCTATGCAAGATGAGCGGAATCATAAGCGAGTACAGAGCTCCGTTTTATCAGCAGAGTCATCATAAGGTGTCCGGCGAACTCGGCGATGTCGGCGACAGGGACACATGTTTACCCCGCTACGGCAGCGGGTCTCCGTAACGGTCTGGGCTATGAGAACTCGTGGTCCAGAGAACTTTTGGGGCGAAGATGGATGACTTTTTCGTGGGAAGGGGGACAGCCTTTTCGGACACGGGGGGGCCTGCCGTGTCAAGAAGGTGTCTTGTCAATGGTCATTAGGGCCGGGTGAAGCTTGACATGCCAAAGCTTTCCAATTTGCAGATTACTTGTCCCCCAACGGATTTCTAACATATTCCAAAAAACATCAACAAAATGATGTTCTCCCGGCTCTGGTATTTCACACAAGCATTCAGAGTCCTCGTCAGTATCAACAGCATGGGCGATGTGACGGCCATAGAAGTAGGACCCGTCGGGGGTAGACTACGCCGCCGCTGTCCCGCAGCTCCGCCACGGCGGACGGCGGGCGTTGCGTGATTGGGAAAACAAGGTACCAAGCGATGACTGGGGCCCTTGAATCAACCGGATTCCTCTCTGTTTCCGGTTTCCTCCCAATGACATGGGAGAATTGGCATGCTCGACGCTTGGCCAGCCGTCCTCACTTCCGACGTTGGGCGCAGCTTCAAGTCTGAGCATCTAAAAGGCCAGAGATATGATGAATCATGAAACGTACGACCGATCGTGTCTCGTTTCTCTACTTGAATGCTGTCCCGATGTTTGCGCTGGCGTGCCTCTCTAGCTTGCCCTTTTCCGACCCTCCGCTCTGCGGGAGGTTGGAGGAGCGGCGTCATTCAGGATCTCTCCATGGAGACCCCAAGTTACGAAAATGAAGCGGCTCGTTTTGCGTGAGTGATAGGCCGTCATTTAGGACAAACTCAAGTCGGTGGCGAAGCTTCTCTGTCTTGTTGGGAACACAAGCGCCGCAGGAGGGCTGCATGTATGTGACCATCGTCCTACATCCAGACACGGTGAGGGGGTCCTTCCCGTCCTCCTCCCGTGTTTGCAAGATCTCGATGCCGGCGGGATGAAAGTCCGCTTCCTTGAAGGAACCAGTGCAGCTTCCTCTCAGCTGTTGCTGAGGGGGCCAATCCAGCTGCCCACCCACCTAGAGGCGGCACACGGGTCGCCGATGGTCAAAGTATTCCAAGGCGACAGCATCGAGGAGCCATTGCCATAAACCTTTGGCGAGTTATATGCTTCAGGTCTCTGTGAGAAATCTATTGGAGAGCCCGAAAGTGATGCTACAAATGGACAGTAGCAGGTGTGGACTGTTCGCGACGCCTACTGAGCCTGGGAAGGCCAGCATCGCCCAAGTCACGAGGAGTCACCTCCCGCATTTCTTATTCGCAGGTCAAGTCATCTTACCTCCATTCTCTCAGATAGTGGGCTGGCTAAGTAGCCACCAACCAGGAAAACTGCGGAGGTCGGCGTGCCTTCCTTCACGGCCGCGCAATCCGTTCCACATGATGTGGAATCGTTGCAATCTAGCTCACTAGTATCCCCAAGTAATGTCCCAGAGCAATATCTTGGACTCTTCATCTGTGGTTAAGTTAAGCTGGCATCACGACCGAAGTAGATGGGCAACTCTCATTATTCCATCAGGGCAGCCACGGCCGGGCCCAAGCTAAGGGGCAATGAATGTAACCTCCTGATCATCTACCCGAGGGAAGGATCAGAGCCGCAAGCCGTGTTGGCAGTCGCCCAAACCAAGGCAAGACACGGGGAAGTAGGGCTGCAAAGTCCACAGGGCTTGCTGTACGAGCTCCCCTGCCGAGCTGGATCAGTAAACACAAGGCCGGAGCGCCGAGACGTCATCGACGCTGGCGTTATCGTAGCTTTGGTTCAGCATGGTGCCGGAAAGGATCGAGTAATGGTAATGTGATGCCAAGCAAACCCGTATAGTTCTCAGATCAAGTCTCAAAGGTCGACTGCTCAGACGCAAATGCTTGGCGGCGGTGATCAGATCGAGAAACGATCCTGTTATGGTGATTATCGCCTGGCGTATCGACTTTTGTTCCCACTTCCGTTAAAGTGGATGGTTTGCGAGGGATGGGTATGGAATTCTCTCAACTCAAGATGTTGGCAATGTGCAAGTCCGGTCGGCGGTCGGATGTCGGGCGGAGCTGCATTTCGCTTCTTATGCACCCATGCCCATTGCCCTGTCCCGGGAACATTCTAATGTTTAAACGCAGACATGGCTCAAACTTGGGTGCCCAGATGAAAGCAACAAGAGCACGGCTGGACAACGCGATTCCGAACTCTCTGCTTTGCCCTGGATAACGCCGTAGGAGGTTCCAATCGAGGAAACCTGAGCAGGGTTTTGAAAGCGTCTGGAAGTTGGAGAGATGACATCAAATTGCACCAGGAGACAGGCGAAGACCTTTGGCAACCGTCGCCTATGTGAATTGCCCAGAGGCTGCAGTCAAAGCTAGCTCGTAGCGAGCTCGCTTCGTTGGTTGTGAAATGGTCCATCCTGATGGCACGCTATGCCAAGCTGAATCTGGGCTGAGCGAGCATTGGCGATCATCCAGGCATGTGTTGCCAGTCAGCTTAAGGGCCACCTGTTTCCAGCCTCCAAGAGCAGCAACTTTCACTTCTGGAGACACTGTCGGTACAATCGCAGGCTATTCAGCCGCTTTCCCAGCAATTAAGGGGCTCAAATGCCGTACAAAGTCTTACTGCTCGAGCAGAATTTCTCCCAAACAAGCAAGCCTACGAGACTGCATTCAGGTCGTGCCATCCAATGAATGATTCCAATGAGGAGCATTCCTTCGAATTCGGGTTCAGCCCTCACGGTAATTACGCGAGCACAGGGTTTGGGGGAAAATGCCTCTTGCCTTTCGCCATGCTGCTTGTTGGTCTCCAGATAGATTGCAATGCAATACGGGCGTAACTTGGGTGTACCGTGATGGTAACGAAGCGGATTGTCTCTGGCATGTGGACAGTTTAGCGAGCTCCATCAGTATTCACACCAGCATTGTCGGAAAAGGCGAGATATTTGGGGTTGCTGCAATATGTTCGGGGCGTCTTGTGCCCATTAACGAATAACTGCATGAGAAGATGGCTGCCAGTCTTTGCAATCAGCAGTCTGAAGCCCCCTGCAGCACAGCTTTTCTTTTTCTAGGTTAGGAGACAGACAAACGCTCACCGCATGTCTTAACCTTAAGAGCGCCTTTACCACTCATTCGGAAATGCTTGGCACTAATCGTTCTCTCGTAATGAGCTTTCGAGGGCTGGGCTAAAAGTATGCATCGTTGTTGCGGTCCGAACAGAATGTCTCCCGGCTTGTGGCGAGCAGAAAACTGTAGGATGAAGACGACGTTAGTCGGAAATAAACCACTCGTCACATATGTTAGTCACCAGCTGCGGGAAGTAAGTCGAATGGTGATCGATGGTTATCAGCGACGATGAAGTTCTCGAGGAGAGTTTCCCGGGTGGAATGTCGTTGGATATTACTGCTGGCATTAGACCGGCACTTTGGGTTTGAATCCATGACTGGGCGATTCCCACAATATGATAACCAGTGGCTGTTGCCATGTCTTGGTGCTTCGATAAACCGGCCTCGGCATGTCGCGATCGCAGTGATTGTAGTTGGTCGAGGTTGCGGGGCAAAGTTGTATGTCGTCA
Organism: Colletotrichum siamense; assembly: GCF_013390195.1. Classification (NCBI taxonomy): domain Eukaryota; kingdom Fungi; phylum Ascomycota; class Sordariomycetes; order Glomerellales; family Glomerellaceae; genus Colletotrichum; species Colletotrichum siamense. The sequence continues at coordinate 2,108,144 of NW_023501016.1, read as the reverse complement.
TGGGCCGAGACGGCTTTCGTTGCGTAGATGGCAGGCCAGAATTCGATTCGGGGTGTCTCGGGGTGCGATGGGATATGTGGATGGTGGAAGGGCAGGGACCAGGCGAGTCTTTCCCTATGAACAATAGTGGCTGGGCTCTGCCCGAGAAGCAGAGTGGCGGCGAGACAATAGGGTAGGCTAAACAGAATGGTGGTATTCCTGCGAGGCACGAAAACGAAATGTCGTGAGACTTGGGGGCCGAACGACTCGAGTGTGGTTCTCCCTGTCAATAACAGTGTTCCTCGGGGAGGCTTGCCCCGGGGACAGACACCCTAACCCACAATGTCGGGTCACGAAAGGCGGCGATGCATGACGCAGAGGTTTGCCTCATTTCACAGACTTGCGTGTTGTATTCCTCAGTTAAAGGTCGGTGACGGGGAAGTGAGGTCGAAGCAGAGACAGTCGCGGAGCCGGGAGTCGTCCGATGATGATCCCCACCGCCTTTGTGATGACCTGCATCCGGTGCGTGCTCATGATGAAGGGTAGTCTGCATAACCGACGGCGGCCCAATTTCCAGAGTCACCCAGGCCGTCTTTCGAGATAAGGCATGAGAGTTCAAGTATCGTATCGCCGTGGGGATGCGAGGGAGATATCCGAGCGAGCGAGCCGGAGGGCAAAGGCTTCGTCAGGAAGGTGTCTGGATGGTGCTCGGACATTTCCGGGAACAGAGACAAGCTTCTTGGCCCTCGCTGAGTATGTGTTGGTGTCGGTACGTAGATCAGAGGTCGGAACGGAGGTTATGACATTCTCCGATGTTTATCCCTATGATCTAGAAAGAAGGAAGGAATGACGATGATGGGTAGAAGTCTAGGCCTTCGACGTCTAATTACCTCGACGCTGTTTACTCTGAAGTGCGTCTTGTTGAGCAGAGCACGGGCAAGTGCAGGAGCCATGGTGCCCGCCGGCTGGACGCAGCTGCCCATTGGAATGTCATTGGTCTCCTGTCTTACATAAGGAAGGAAGGTTAGCGCAGGCGCCTGGGCGGCCAAGGAAGAGGAGGGGAGGAAGGAGGGAAGGAAGGGTGAAATATCGATATTTCCATTCAGGTCGGGTCCGATGGCCATGGAAAACTGAATGGGAAAGCTAACCTCCGCAAGCACTTTCCATCAACCACCCACCCACCTACCACCTACCAGTGCCACGCCAATGTCAGCGGCGGGCGTTGGCATTCTCTGTCTCTTCGCTTCGTGTAACCATCGTTCGTTGTCTCTCCCCGCGAGACATCCTGAGAAGAAGGAGCATGGTTGTTCTGGACCGCCAAGGCCCCCCCCCCCCCCCCCCCCCAAGGTTCCCAAGCTCCCCAATTCCAGCAGGCGGATTGGCTCGCCAGCAACTCCGACGCATTCCGTCCACACAGACCCCGGCCTTTTCGCTGCCCATCACGGTCATCTTCATCATTTGACCACTGCCCGCCAACTGAGACAAGGGACGTCCAGCCACGCCACCGACGACTCGCCTACACCCCGTACGGTATCGACGTCTCCCTAGACTTCCTCCACCTCCGGCTCCGTATCCAGCAAGATCCGTCCACTTCTCGCCGGACGATGCCCGCAAGCCCCCAGCATCTGAGAAAGCTCAAGTATCGGCTAAACCATTGAGCCGCAGCTCGACGATTCATCCTGCCGACGTCGAACCGACACGCTGAATCGACGGCCATGAGGAGGAAGTGGGCACGGAGCTGGGGGATGGGATAGAGATGGACCTGGAGCTGGCCCTGGAGCTGACAGTTTGGAGCTTGGTCTCTTCTCAGCGGGCACATCCGCCGCCACCAGCTAAACATGGAAGCTTGGCCAGGGTTCACCCTTACACTCGACCTTGTCATTGCGGGCTGATCCAGTCCATTTCTACCCAATCCTTACATGATACGAATGTACACGCAGAGTGCGAACTTTACCAGTCCGTCTCTCGACAAATGCCTCGCAAATTTGGATCATCGTACTCTGGAATCTGCTCGCGCGGACTGCCGGGGACCGTGTGCCGAATTGCGTCTACCGATTGCTTTCTTTTCGGTTTCACTCCAACTGGTGCGCCATTGTCGTTTTCCGACTTGTCAAAAGCCCTGCCATCAAGCCCGGGAACCCAGTTGCAATTTTGCAACTCAAGCGCTGGATGCTCACGCGGCGATGCCACCCTGCAAATCAACCAGCTATTGCTGCCCCTGCCCTGCTTCCGCATCCTGGTTTTTTGCTACCCACCTGCGAATAGCGCAGCTAGGAGCCCAATCGACCCCTCAAGTAACCAGAGATCGGCCGATTCCCAGCCCGGAGCCAGGGCATTCTGGGACACGGACCGAAGTGAGAGAGCAGGGCCAAGCAAGACAGACTCGCTGTTCCATGGATACGTTCGGCCAGTCGTCGTCGACAACTACCGTCGCCCCAGCATCAAGCACCAGGCATCCTACCGTACCGCGCTGCACCACCGCACACCCACAACGTCAGCCCCAGCCGCCATGGATGCTTCGGATGCGTTCCACGCGGCGCGGCCCATGACCGGCATAGGCTTCATAGCTTAAGGCCTGAGGGAGGGAATACGTTCCGTTCACTTCTGCACACCATTTCCATCTTATCGTAACAAGCCCCGGACCTGTCACTCGTTTACGGATAACCTAACCATAATCCGAACCGACATTGAGTTGGCGACCCATTGCCACGCCCCCCGAGGCGTCTTTAGGCGCTAAATCACCGCTGACTGATCGGTACCCGACTACAAACCGACCCCAACTACAAGAACGTTGGGGCTGAGGCATCAGCATCAGCGGCATCATGCCTGTTCTTGCTGCAAGGTCGACCAGGGTATGATGGCGTACTAGCATTGTGTGTTTTCACACGCAAAGCTCGAGCCGAGGGAATAAGGTACGCTCGGCATGAACAACTTGGGTGACCGAACAAAACGCTGTGTCGCTGGTTGCATGGTCAGAGACTTTCTGGTTCTCCCACAAGACGCCAAAATATGCGACATGGAAGAGGTCTAGAAAACGCCTAAACACCGATTGCAGCCTCAGAGGGCGTCGGACGGGGCGACCATATCAGACAAGCCAATATTGGAATTGTTAGTCTCACGATACTCCCGCATCGCATTCAGACGCACTCATCGCCACCAAATGACGATGTTCTGGCTTCCACCGCCTTGCTTCTCCGCCGAGTGTTCCACTGCAGCCGTTCCCGCTGATAAAACCGTTTGAATAAAGATCGATATGCCAGGATCGCACACAGCAGTTCCCAGCCATCCATCAAGCGGGGCCCGGCCGGCCGAATCCCAAGTCTGGCCGATCTTGCCTGTCGGGGCCAGCAGTGTGAGCCCCGTACCTGCCTGCGAGTGAGGCAACGGCGGATGACGGCCAGATGTAAGCAAGTGGCCCTGGTCAAAATTCAAAGAGAGTGCTTTGGCCGGGGAGTATATCTGGTCGCGCGGGGCTGATGATTGCTCTCACACACGAATGCACGCGAGATATTCGGCGAGGTTCGTTCTGTGCACCGTCGAACAGGGCCACCGATGTACACACACGCATCACATTCGTGTGCCAACTCTGGTATGCCATCGTCGACGGGGAAGCTCGTCACATCTCCGGTTGACACCACCCGGATATCTTCCCAGCATCCTTGCTTGCGTTCAACCTAGACTCCTGCTGCTTGCTGCCTGCCTATGTGCATATACAGCAACCCCTCCCACCAGTGCCCGCTACATTATTCCTTCTGCGCGTGGGGTTGATCAGAGACATGGGGCCTGAGTGGTCGAGGGGGGGCGCATACCTACGAAATATACCACAAGCACCCGCACCGCACGACGCGCCGCTTTTGAGAGTGGGCAGCTCGGCTCACTCGACTGTGCTCTCGGGCTGTTCCAACTGTGTCTCGATGGAATTACCCTAACAAAACCGGCGACCTGGAGAACGGCGAAGCAGCGTCGAGGCATCCAGCCTTATTTCAGACATTGTCGATCCAGGCAATGCTAGCGAACAGCACATGACGGGGAGGGGCAGAGAAACAAAGCCAAATATACCGAGAGAGACAACAAGCAAGGGAGAGGCGGACCAACATTGTGTAGGTGCCGCCCGGCACACAGTCAAATTGAGTCGACAGCACTGCCAAAGCCGCCGTTCAACATTTCCACCGGTTCATTGGGCTGTACCCTCCCTGTCTGCCGCCGTGGGAACGCGAGCTTTTGACCACCTCTCATTGCTTATTGCTCGTCCCGGCCTTCCACCCCCGATTAAATTCGCAATCCTGCTTCCCTGATTCCTTACGAATTGCATCCTTCCGCCTATTTTTGCGCGCGCCTGTTTCCCAATCGTCTTCGTCAGCGTCTGTTCTACGAGACGCAATCCTAACACATCTACTCAGACCGCTCTGCACCACAAGCAGAAACCGCTTCGTTACCTCATCTCTCATCCGAGCAACCACCAGCCTCAGCTACCTATCTCGTCACCTGCTCACTACCCAGCTTAGGAGACGTACGACGGCACTTTCTTGGATACTAGCTGTAGCTACTCCCGACCGTCTATGGGTGCTGACAGCCCTTGCTCTATCAATCTACTTATCGCCGACCAACAGCTCCCCGGCTTGCTGCAGGTTCTTGTGTGTTACCCGAAGCAAATACCCGTAGGTTGCAAGTCGTCGACAGCCACTCCCTGCGCGCCCGTGACACTCGAGGGGTGCCTTATTTAGCTCATCACGACAGATCTTGGTCTTGGTCGTCCGACTCTTCATCTCCTGCCATCCTTCCCTTCAAGTCACTCTGTCACGAGCACAGTCACCCTGGATCTGCGTGGGTTTACCAGGAGGGGACAGTGGTACCTGGTACACCGACTCATTTTATCCGGTCCTCTTCTCCCATCGTCCGCCACCCTTACCGGCTTCGCGGGTCTATAACAGGCCCGAACCGTCACGATTTCCGCCATTTATCGCATCGAGTCTATTCTCTCACCCGAAAACGCTGATGACGCCCGGACTGTCTCTTCCACCCAGACCACGCCGAAGAGGAGATTCCAGGAAACGTTTTCGCCATCGGAGGGGTCAGCCGTCCCCCCCGCCGTAGGAGACCCTCCGGATCGGCAACCTTTGGCCGGGTCCAGGTCAAGCCATTCCTCTGTCGCGCCTGACGACGATGAGCCGAGGCCTCTGTTAACGGGCGCCTCGAGCGGCAAGAGACCCTCTAGAGGTATGCGGCCTCCGATGAGGTCTAGCATAGCTTGCCAGAGGTGTAGGAAGTCGAAGATCAAATGCGACAATGACAACTCTGGCGCCCCTTGCGACACTTGCATCAAGGCTGGTCACAAATGCGAATTCCCGGAGCCCACGCCCTTACCGGCCAAGCGAGCAGAACCGCCAACTGTACCGAAGCAGGAGAGGGAGGCAGGCCCTGATCGAAAGCGAGCCAAGAAGCTGGACGACACCTTCCAACTCGATGGAACTGCAAAGGCGGAGGAAGTGTTGTCGATGCCATATCTGTCGGGCAAGATTTGGCATGAACTTTTCGACATCTACAAGCTGCACTTTGCAACCGAGCTCCCGTTTCTACATCTTCCTACGCTGAAGAGCATCATACACGACAAGGAGATCAAGAAACCGTCTGCGGATGTCAACCTAGTTCTCCTAGGTATCTTGGCCCTTACGGCTAGATTCCAACCCGAGTTGGTCAAGTACGTCGCACACCAGACATACGACAAAGTTGCAGGCCCAAAATCTCGAGGTGCTCTTCCTCGCGCAGATCCTTCAGCAGCGTCGGAATACTTCGCAAATGCTCTCACGGCGGCTCTGGGACCACTTGAATCAGCCCTAACGTCGGCGTCAGTTGTCCGGGTTCAGGCCTTCTTGATGCTGGGTTTATACAAATGGAGCCAACCCAGTGGCGGCTTGGCCGCGTGGATGTATGTCGGCGTGGCTATTCGCATGGCTCAGGGCTTAAAGCTAGGATTTGGCGACAAGCCTCTTCGTGGAAGGAGGGCTTTGGGTTTGTCTCGGTCACATAAGTCGGCGCAGTTGCCGTCCGAGTCGTGGAAAGACCAGGAGATACGACGACGCACCATGTTCAGTTGTCTCATCCTCGACCGGTTACTGTCATGTGGATCCGAGCGAGTTTCCATGGTTCGATCCGACGACTTGCAGATTCAACTGCCGTGTACCGAACACGCGTTCGATCTGGGCCGGGCCGTCTACACCGGCTTCCTCCGACAGGTAGGACAAGAGATGGAGCGCCCTATCGACGACAGCGTTCTCAGCCGCTTTGTGCAACTCGCCGACTTTTGGGGAGATATTACAAAGTACAGCTTTGCTGGTGGCCGCCATACGGAAGCGTATCCCCCTTGGAATAAGGACTCGACTTTCTATCAGCTCAATACCAAGGTCGAGGCCTTTTATGCTCATCTACCAGAAGAGTTCACCTGGTCTAGCTCAAATTTTTGGAAACATGATAACAGCATGTATGTGTCCTTACACATGCTTGGAGCCCTCTGCCGGATCATGCTACACCGAGAGTACATCCCCTTCATCGCTATCAAATGCGAGAAGCCAATCGGGCCTTTGGACGAGCCAGTCTTTGATCCCGCCATCGTTCCAGACGACTTTTGGTATCGAAGTGCGGAGCAGGTTTTCAAAGCTGCGCGGGAGATCATTGACTTGATCAGGACATGCCGCGACAAGCTCCCTCAATCGTCTCTTGTCATTTTCGCCATTTGGCAGGCGGCGTTTGTGGGAATTTACGCGCGCCACTATCCTCAGCTGGACACCGAAAAGCACATGGTCAGCGACGAAGAGATCCAGGAACGAGCTTCAGGAGCGATACCCGACCTCACGAAAACAGGAAACACTGGGATCGCCTACACCGCACTGCAGAGGGTCGCTCCATATTTCAGCATGGCTTCAAATTACGTGACGTACTTCAAGGACATGGATCAATACTTCACGAAGGTCTTTGTGGATTATACCCAGCGAAACGGTAGAAGGAGCGGCGATGGAACACTGAGCATTCGGTTAGGCTCGGGAGGCGGTGGGCTTGAGGAGTGGAGGGTCAAGGCCGATAGGATTACAAGCAATGGTATCATTATGGACGAAGATCGATCTCTCGGGTACGACGCCTCGGATGGCTCCCGCGCAAGCACTCTGGAACGCAGCTCTTCAATGGGACCCGAGTACTCCCACCTGAGTGCCAGCGGCGGCTTGGAAAGCAGGCGGGACTCGCGACAGGCAGCCTCCTCGTTTACGGCCATTAACAGTGCTCAATATCCCGTCGGGCAGGAGGGCTACCCAGGTGGCAACATGCCGCAGCATTCGCCAACGCAGACATTCGCAACAGCACCCGGGCCCATGAGAAATGAGGCCGCCATGAACGCAGGCGCCAGCGGCGCGGATGCTGCCAATATCGAGTCATATGTCAACCAGCACCAGGGTCAGCGTTTTGGAATCGCCCTAGAGGATCTCGAAGAGTTTACTGGGCAGATGGCTGCCGACCAAAATATCGGGGATTGGGGGCCGGCGTTTTTCTCACAGGTGGCTGGAGGCAATCCCCTGCCTCAGTTCAGTGAGAGCTATACCTGAGGGCGTTTGGTGATTGAAGAAGCAGTTCGTTCTCAAGGGGTGAAAGGGGTCAGCAAAGGATCATCGGCTATGACGTTTGGGCGGTTACTCATGTTACCATGATTGCTTTTTATTTCCTTTTTTCTTATCGGGTACGAAGCTACGACCGACTCCCTGTTTGTTATTTACACCCGGGAAGGTTTTCTCTGGGAAGCCATTGGCCTGGCGTCTAATTCCGTACGAGACCGCCGAAGGAGGGTTCTTTCCCTCTTGGGAGATCCGGCCAGGTCTCTTGGCCATTGACCGTTTGACGACCGATCTCGGAAATCTCCCTTCCTTTGGGGTCCTTGAAAAAAATTGACCTTACAATGTCCAGACGTACTATCCATCTTTTCTATGCGCGATGACTTGAAGTCCCAATGCTGTCATCACCCCCATGCGGTTCGTCAGGTGCTGGTTACACAAGGCTAGACGAGGAATTGGCCATCACGCAGTCCCCATGTGCTGCAACGGCAAGGCCCGCGTGAGGCCCGCGTGCGCGCGAGTGCGTGTTGCCCCAGTCTGCCATGAGCGAAAACTGTAATGGAATGCGCAGTCTCATTCGAAAAAATGGGCGTGGGAATGCGTTTTCCAGTTACCTGGTACGCGTCTGGATCATGGGGAGGTAAGGGAGCATCCGTCCGTCTCTCGGGGAGACCGGGAGAGATTTTTTCCACGCTCGCTCGTCGGCCGTCAGCCACCCCGGACAATGTGGAATGTAGGGTGTGTGAGTGTGTGTCAATGTCTCGGGGAGACTTCCGAGACCTTACTAGGGGCGGCTATCCATTGGGCCAAGTCTGCGATGCTGATTTTTATATCCCGATTTGTCCAGAAAGGGCAACTACTCTTCAAATACTAAACGATCAACTGAATATCACACCTATTGCGTGATTCTATGGCATTCTAAGTTACATCGGACTCGAGGGAGCGCATCGGCCGGACGTCGGATCTAGGGCAGCGAGGTGTGGGCTACCAAGCTGCTTAGGAGCAAGGGAGGTGAATACATGTCAGCTGGAGTGAGAAAAGAAAACAATGCGAGAGATAGAGTTTATGAACAAGAAACGAGTAGAAATGACAAGAACGCCTTGTGGTGTTTTGAAAAAGGGTACGTAAAGGCGTCAGCGGGCAAACTTGTGTAACTTGAGGCGCCAGAAGTGAATGCCCGGGGCTGAGAGGAGAGAACGGCTGCGAGTGGAATCAGCGTTTACCCGATCTAGATGCTCGTATAAACAGTATGGAGGGCACCCTGGCAAAAGAACTAACTTGGGCGAGCCCTTTGAGATCAGTCTTTCAGCCACTCTGACGTTTTGCTCAAGATGGGTTGTTCAGAGTTTGATTGGGCCGAGAACTTTTCAATTCATATATAGAGTACATGTTTTGGTTTGGTGTTGTCCAGAGCAGTGCGGTTTACTATCGAGATCTGGGAGTAAATTCCGAGTAGTTGAAGTATCCATGGATCCTGTCTGGGCCGATTGGATCCTCGTGGTGCGGTCGCTGCCGCTGTCCAGAGACGAAGACGTGCCCCCTTCCAGCCTCCAAGGAGCAGAAGTTCATCACTAGGTTTCACTGATGTTGATATTACGGACTCCTAAACTCAGGGGGTGAAGACCGAGTTGTGCCTGGCAGGGCCAGTTGAACGGTGGCAGTGGCAGCCTTCCCCTCCAGGTGGTCTAGGTCACTATGAACCTGGGTTATGCAGACTTAGACTTGTCTTGCTGCGTTGAAGCGGTTGACTGACTTCTGACTAGACGAAGGTTCCACCTTGTGTATATTTGCGCCACGGTAGAGCTCAACTGACCCTCTTTACCGCTTCTCTAATTCTGCGACGTCCTAAGCTTTGGGCCTGCAAGACCTGCGTGTGAAGTCGAGAGGTATGATGGGGTAAACTGAGTACGTTATGGATGTCATGCCGGGCCAGTTCGTCTTGTCTATCTGAACCTTTGGTGGTGACTTGGCTGGCTGGGCCAACCGGGTTTCTGTCTGCTGAGCTGCATGATTGAGGCTTACTTTGAGTTGGGGCTTTCACGCAAGCCAACGGGTCGTTAGTGTGTTGATAGATGTGCTGTGCCTCTTGTATTTTGACCGAGATTCTCGTGGCAAAGGTCACGCTTCGTTACGACCGTTATCGCCAGCTTTCTTTTGGGCCTCAAGACGGTTAATATGTCTTCAGTAACTTAATTTGATGAGGGTATCACTGTTTACCATCGCAGCAGTGGCAAGCAATGCTGCGTCTGTCACTTTTTCGCTCCAAGAGCTTGATCTCAGGTACAACCAGCAAAGTCTCAGGGCCTACAATAGTTCGCAGGAGGATGCCACTCTCGCCACCTTCACACAGCTAATCGACCATAACGACCCCACGAAGGGTTGTTTTGAACAGCGGTGCTGGCACAATACAAACTTTTGGGGGGCCCGGGGTATCCCATCTTCATGGTGAACGTCGGTGAGGCAGATGCCGAGGAATATGCATGGCACTTGAGCAATCAAAGTCTCGCGTATTTGTACGCTGAAAAGTTATAAGGAGCGGTCGTCCTTTTTGAACGTAGATGTCTTCCACTAGGTGGTGGTTTATGCTTAGTGAAGCGTCTGTCCTGACAACCAGCCGTGCAGATCGGTATTATGGAAAGTCCCAGCCCTTCAAGACGATGACTGCAGAGACCCTGCAGTACCACACCGTTCCTCAATCGCTTCAAGACAACAAGCGCTTTGCTCAGACGGTGAAGTTCGGTTTCGACAACTGCGAGGGTGCCAACGCTGACAAGTCTCCCTGGGTGTTGATCGGCGGGAGCTACGCGGGCGCCCTCGCGGCATGGCAATCTGTGATCACGCCGGGGGTGTTTACTGCCCACCATGCTTCCTCTGTCGTCATCCACATCATCGAAGACTTTTGGCAGTTTTGGACTCCCATCGAGCAGACCATGCCACGGAACTGCTCTGCAGGTGTGAAACTAGTCATCAAAAAAGTTGACTCCATTCTATCAAAGGGTGACAGGCAGGAGATCGCTGCGATGAAGAAGGAGTTTGACGTGGCATTGCTCAACGATGTCGATTTCGCATCCACGCTGACAAAGATACTGTCAGGCAGCTTCTCTTACGTCTGGGAATTCTGCAATCATATGGAGAAGAGGATCAATAACGAACGGGACGCTCAACAAGGGTCTAAATGAGGCTGATGTTGTCCTAGATGTTGCGTGGAATATGTTCGCGAATTTGACACAGCGCTGCTGAAAAGACTTCTGCACCAATACCCCATGCGACTGGGAGCACGACAAGAAAACTGAATTTCCATCCAGCCCAACAAATCTCAGGACCGCTCGTAGTTGGACGTGGCAGCTATGCAACGAGTTTGGTTGGTGGCACATCGGCCCGCCCAGTCTGACGGCAACAACATCGTCTCTTCGCATCTTACGTCGGAGCGTTATAAGCGCCATTGCGACGACTGCTTCCCCGGAGGTCAACGGCTTCAGACCAGCCATATCCCGAGGCGCCACTGCAGACGATTTCAACAAATGGACTAAGGGAGGTTGGGATGCGCCGTTCGAGAAGGTCATGTTCGTCGATGGTGAATTCGATATCCGGAACTCGGCAACGACGAGCTCAGCGTACCGGCCCGGCGGCCCTTGAAACAGTACGGAGGAGGTGCCTCGAATGATGGTTGCTCGCGGAGGCCACATTCCGGACCTAGACCTTATCCATGTGAATGAGGACGTGGTCGAGGCATTGGCGGTTGTAACGAAGAAGCAGTTGAAGATTATGTAGAAATGGCTCAGTGAGTGGAGGCCCAAGCATTCATAGACTGGAGCTTGGTCTTGTCTGCACACATTAGGGCATGGTTCAAAAAATAAGACAGATAGACGCAGGCCAACGTCCGAGATGTTCCCACAGCACAACTGCTGTTGATTTCTGCCGAAGGGCTTGCGGCACATTTGGGATTCGTCGAGCCTACGCTGCTCTCATGGTGGTGAAGGGCTGTGCTTTCACCGTTGAAAGATGGGATTTCCTCTTCTCTTGGGAGGCCGATATGGTCGGTTTTATGTTACGCCAATGTAAATCCGAGGGGAAGACGTAGAGCCAGGGTCTCATCCTGCAGAGCGGAAGCCTGAGGGAAGTGCGAACGTCGGTTATTGCCCCTTCTTCCTTCCTTCCTTCCTTCCTTCTGACCATTGCGCCCCGCTCAATGTGTCCTTCCGTTCTTGCACTCTGTTGTCACCTTTGCCAGACACATGTTGTTTGTCAACTTCATCACTGCCATGCTGATCCTTCTCCGGCTCGGATGCAAATCGACGACGTCGACCTCCACCATCTCCACCTTTGATTATCAACAATATCGGAACTCTATGTGCTTCAAACCGCCAATGAGTCACTCCGGCAATCCTAGCTTGGTTCTAGCTGGACGGACCGACCGAAAGTTCGTCATCCCCGCTGGCCGCGAGAACGAGAACGAGACGCCGAGGAGAAATGTCGTGAGAATGATTTTCCAGCCTCAAAAGCTCCAGATATGGCAGGAGATGTCTTATCTATCTCCGCCCGGCTCCGATTACAGACCACAGGCTACGGAGACCCTGCAGCATTTCAACCGGCCGGATGATCTCCAGAGACAACTGATAAGCTTATCAGGCGCGGGAGGGGACATCAAGCTCGCCTCCACGCTTGGGATGGATGGCCGCTCCCAACGCGACGGAAACCATCCCGTCTGTGGCCTTATGCAAGGAACAAGTGATTGATCAGGTCGCCCGAACTGGAGATGGGAGATTGCCCTGCGCCAAAATTTGGCTGTCACGCGAGCATCGACGTCGATGCCTGCCAACCGCGTCACCTTAAGGCCTGACCGAGCTTCACCGAAAACACCGGCCCCACGCAGTCACTCTCCCGTCAGAATGACAGCCACCAACCGGGTCTTCCGTCCGGCTTCACGGTCTGCAGCCAGGGCGCGGCCACCTTGCTTCTTCCTTCATCCTCTCATCATACGGCCACTAGCGGCACAGCAGCAAACCACCTGCCGAAAGCTGACAAAGGACCGCTCGGAGATGCTCAATCGTTGCAAAGCCGACTTTCTCAGACCACGCGCACCCGCAAAGGTCCATCCAGGCCAGCAAATCGTCGGAAAATACGGCAATGCAAAAAATCCTCCGTGGCATGTTTCGACCACAAAAGTATGGCAGGGTTCAAGACGACGAAAAAAGAAGCTGCAAGGCAACAACCACCACCTGGTGCGAGAACTTCCCCGCACCCGACATTGTCACGCATAAATCGCGCTTTGCTGGACCTGCTGCTGCTGCTGCTGCTGCCGCTCGACGCCCTGACTGCCGCCCTACAGTCTCGTCATGACTGTCCCGTGTAACGGGTCTTTTTACCGATCGACACGACCTGTGGTAACTCAATTGGGACGGTGCCTGGATGTACCCCGCCCCGGCTTTGGAATCTGTGTCCATTGCCCAGAGGCTGTGCCACAAGTGCCACGGGTACTGGAACTTGGACACCTTTTTTTCCTTCTTCTCCAGCAGTGTGCTCTGATGCCCGGCGCAGAGAAGCATGACGTCGATATCCTCTCACCCACACGCACAAGGACCCGTCATGTCGGAAGGATTGGTCATCTGGGTGGGCTGAGGTTTCTCACGACACGTCGTTGAAATGTCGGGAACCTCTCGGTGCCCCTCCTTATTGCTGGGCCTCACCCCCGCAAGGTTCAGGGAGACATGCAGCTAATTTGGGCCGGGGTTGCACGCTGTTGGCCGATCTGGAAGCCCAGACCAGCCAAAAGTACTGCTGCGACACTATTCACACCCTCAATCATAGGCGAGCTGACCGGTTGATGGAGCTCTCCAAGAGGAGCTGCGTGGGAGCTATGAGCAGCTGATGGCGCGGCATCTTAGCTGGGAAACCAGCCTAACTCTGCACTGCACAGTCTGCAGTCAGCTTTCCTAACGCCCGCCCTGTGAGCTGCGTTGACCGAACACGACGAAACTATGACCATGAAGAAGATTCGACGAGCCTCAACCCGCCAAACACGGAACCTAGCGCATCGAGACGGTCTGAACGCCACACCTCCCTACGTCTTCACGAGATGGAAAACTCTGAAAACTCTCGTTGAATCCCATTGTTTTGCTGGTGCGGGTTACTGGTTTTATTCAATTTCAGTCATCCTGGCAACCTGACACACCTGGCTCCAGTCAACTACGAGCCTTGCAAGGATCATGCACACCCTTCCCTCTAGCCACTTAAACCTTGGACCAACACGATGCTCAAAGACCTTGAATGAAAATGCCATTTTCCCGCTCAAAAGGGCGTGGTGACGGCCGTTTCCAACATTCCAGGTACATGACAGCCATGTCGAATCCGGTGATCCGCGTCGAGCTCCAGCAGTCTTAGTGTGGCCGCCCCATGGTGGGGCGTGGGATACGCCTCAGATGACGTCCGCTGATTTGTTCGACTGCGAACTTCTCCCACTCTCTGTCCGGGATGAGGCTGTCACACTCCTCTCTCTATCTGCACGTTATGACAAAAGAGAATTGTATCGTTTGGTACAAGCACACGGAACCGGGCTACCTCGAGTGTACTTCCGAACACAGCTCTCGCCCGGTGTTTGTTTCACTCAATCCGATCTCAGCTGCCCCGTACCCTCGTCGTACACCTGCTCCATCTGGTCGCCAATATCCCCGAAATGCATCTCTGCTCCATCAACTCGCTACACTGTAGACCAGAATGGCAGGCCCAAGAGGCCTACGGTCCGCCGAGTCACCACTTCCATGTCCGCATCCACAAAGAACACCTGGTACACGTCTCGGACCTACCCTATTGCTAGCATGGCAACACCAACGCGTATCGCCGTCCGCTTGCCGGCGCCTCCGCCGGCCTGGGAGACCCAGGTACCTTTGTCGTGGAGGCTATAAGCTCTAGGTACCCGTCCGTTCTTCTCGTCCCAAGCCCGTACTGCTTTGCACATGCTACCTTCAACGTCCTTCATATAACATCTACCTTTGTTCCGCTCTGTTGTACCTGGTCTGGATTCAAACTCTCAGCGCTTGGCTTTTTACACACTGAATTCCTGTCACGATGGGTTCAATTGCTGTCTCTCAGGACAGCCTCCCGTACGCTGGCCCCAAGGCGGCTAAGCAGAAGGCAGTTAAGTCAGTCGGCAAGCATGGCGTTGACATCATTGATGTTCGACGAGTTGCGGTTGAAACAAACTTGAAAGACGACATCCTCTCCATGTGGAACCCCACAAACGGACCCCGGAGGCTCCCAACCTTGCTCCTCTACAACGAACGGGGCCTGCAGTTGTTCGAAGATGTGCGTGCTTTTAGACCACTCATCGGCTCAGCCACGTCTTGCGTGATCGGCACTAACAATTTCTCTAGATCACATATCTCGAAGAATATTACCTCACCAACAATGAGATTGAAGTTCTGAACCGTTCCTCGAGAGAGATTGCGCAGAACATATCGCCGGAGTCCATGGTCATTGAGTTGGGGAGTGGGTCTGTGGTTCCCTTGCTGAATGGTGACTCTGGGATGATTCTGACCAAAATTCAAGCAATCTTCGCAAAATTGGGATTCTGTTGCAGGCTTTCGAGGATGCCGGGAAGAAGATTGACTATTACGCCCTGGACCTCTCACGCGAAGAGTTGGAGCGCACCTTGGCGCAATTGCCGGAGTTTCGACACGTTCAATGCCACGGACTGCTGGGTACCTACGATGATGGTCGAGAGTGGTTGAAAAAGCCCTTCAACTTGGCCCGCCCCAAGTGCATCGTAAGCCTTGGATCTAGTATCGGTGGGCACTTCTCAAAGGAGCTGTTAGGCTTCGACTCATACTGACATTGGCTTTCAGGCAACTTCGAGCGCTACGACGCAGCTGGGTTTCTGAAGCATTTCAGCGATGTCCTCGCGCCGTCAGACAAGATGCTTATTGGTTTGGACGGATGCGGCGATCCAGCGAAGGTCTAGTATGTTTTCAGTGTCCCTTCACTAATACAGTACCAAAAGCTAACGTTTTACAGTCACGCCTACAATGGTATTTGCTCCTGATCAAGTGGTAGGATATTGCTGACATTTGCAACTAAAGACAAATATGGGATCACTCACGAGTAGGTTACAAGCTAAAGCCAGTTATATGCTTTTATCTAATAAATCTCAGGTTCATCCTCAATGGACTTACCAATGCGAACGAGATTCTCGGCCAAGAAGCTTTCAAGCTCAAAGATTGGGAGGTCATTGGAGAGTATGTCTACGACGACGAGGGTGGCCGCCATCAGGCTTTCTTCTCTCCAGTCCGAGACACATACGTTTTGGGTACCTTAATCAGGCAGCATGAGCGAATCCAGGTCGAGCAGAGCCTGAAGTACTCCCAACGTGGAGCCGAAAACCTTTGGAGCATGGCAGGTCTGGTAGAGACCGGCCGTTGGACCAAGGGCGATGAGCATGGTGAGTGGATCATTTCTGTGTACAACATCAGGAACTCGGGATTTTTGGTTGCCACCCCTTACGCAGCATCATGCACCCCATAAGCCTCCCCCACGTCTGCCGGCAACGTGGAGCCAATTGCCCAAAAGGTGGATGTGCATTCCCCGGATCGTAAGATATTGGACGCGACTGGCTCCGACATCGTCATATGACGGACTCGGGAATCCTACTGTTGTAATTGCAACACTTACAAGAATGCGGTGCTATCCAGAATATTGTTTGGCGAGCTGACAGTCAAGTAGGATTACACATGATCTCGAAGAGAAAGATGCCTTTCAGCCTGCTCCCCGATCTCTATGCATCGTCTCCCTGTCCTTCGTTGAACGACTGGGAGGCGTTATGGACGGCCTGGGACGCCGTTACGCAGAGCATGCTTCCCAGAGAAGAGTTGCTGGATAAGCCAATCAAACTTCGGAACGCCTGCATCTTCTACCTCGGTCATATCCCCGGCTTCTTGGATATCCAATTGACAAAGACAACCAAGAAACCAGCCACTGAGCCGGCGCATTTCCAGCCAATGTTTGAGCGAGGCATTGACCCCGATGTCGACAACCCCGAGAAGTGCCACTCTCACTCCGAGATTCCGGACGAATGGCCTGCTGTCGAAGAGATCATCGAGTACCAGCGGAGCGTGCGCTCGAGACTCCGAAGTCTTTACAAAGACGGTATCAATAATATTCCCAGGCCAATTGCACAAGGCATTTGGGTCGGCTTTGAGCACGAGATCATGCACATGGAGACTCTCCTCTACATGATGATCCAAAGCGACAAGACTCTTCCGCCGCCTGATGTCGAGCGTCCGGACTTCAAGCGCCTAGCCCAGAAGGCTCACCAGGCACGTGTTGCTAACGAATGGCACGATGTTCCCGCTCAGTCCATCAAGGTCGGCATGGACGAGCCTGCACTTGATGCCGGCATCAACGGCTACTTTGGGTGGTAAGTACATGGAAACTGCGGCTTCAAAAGCATAGCTCACAGAGACTAGGGACAATGAGAAACCGTCCAGAAGAGTCGATGTTCACTCATTCCAGGCCAAGGGTCGGCCGATCACTAATGAGGAGGTGAGTTTTCCGATTTGATGCAGCAATTCTGCGCTGACACAAGAAGTACGCACAATACATGTTCGAGAACCACATCGAGCAGGTTCCCGCTTCTTGGGCTGATGTTCACGCGTCGGAGTCCGACACCGAGACGAACGGTCACACGAACGGCTTCGGCAACGGCCACTACAATGGACACTCTAACGGTCACACCAATGGACACGCCAACGGGCATGCAAACGGACACACAAATGGTCACGTCAATGGGAACACAAACGGTGCGAAGAATGGCGTCAACGGTCACAGAAACGTTTCTCTCCCCGATTCGTTCCTCGAGGGCATGGCTGTTCGCACAGTCTACGGTCTTGTGCCGCTCAAGTATGCTCTGGACTGGCCCATGTTCGCATCTTACGATGAGCTGTCCGGTTGCGCCGCATGGATGGGCGGTCGTATGCCAAGCTTCGAGGAGGCCCGAAGCATTTACACATACGTCCACAACCTGAAGAAGATGGAAGCTGAGCGCACTCTCGGACGAACGGTTCCGGCAGTCAACGGGTGAGCCTAGCATATGACTCGAGTGAATAGGGGTGCTGACAAGCGACAGACATCTCTCCAACGACGGTGTTGAGGAGACACCCCCAAAGCTTGCCTCTCTCGAGGCCGAGAAGGCTCGCTCTGAGCTCTTCATGGACCTCGACGGCGCCAATGTTGGCTTCCAACATTGGCATCCCGTCCCCGTGACAGCCAATGGCGGTCGTCTCGCGGGACAAGGCGAGCTCGGTGGCGTCTGGGAGTGGACCAGCACGCCCCTTGCTCGGCATGAAGGCTTTGAGCCCATGCCTTTGTATCCCCAGTACACTGGTAAGTTTTAATCATTAAGAGAATACTGTATTGATGCTAAAGCGACGCACAGCCGACTTTTTCGATGGCAAGCACAACATCGTCCTCGGTGGCTCTTGGGCTACTCACCCGATCATCGCTGGACGCCGATCCTTGTAAGTCTTCCTTCGCGCCAATATCGATATCATATCCCGGCTTGATGAGCGGCAACTGACATCATCTAGTGTCAACTGGTACCAGCGCAACTACCCCTACGCCTGGGCCGGTGCTCGTATTGTGAGGGACATCAAATAACCGCCTGGACCCCACAGTCTTTCATTCATTCCTGGATGTTGTAATAGTACAATCTTTAATCATTTGCGTGGTGTAGCCAGTCGATTCAACAGTGGGCTACAGTGAGGCCGACTCAACTTCGCCCTCATTCCCTTCACTCTCTGCAAAAAGCTGGAATTCATGTCACTTATGATCGCTACAGCATGGCGTTAGCGGGGTCACAGTCTGGAATCTCTTCGACCTCTGTATTTTACCAAAAGGCTTTCGCTACCATTCATGTCATGGAACCAGGGGCGTATGTAAAAATGGGGAGCATACGTCAGACATACTTTCTATCATTGCCTCAGTGCAGTCATTGCCTCAGGTGCCACGAGGCCAGCTCAATTCAACATTCGTTAACATTCAACCATGAAAAATTCGTATAAATTGAAGTATTTTTCATCACTTAGAAGGAGTCTCGCCCTACGCTGCAATCTATTTTGTCCAAGTTCATGCAATATCAGAATAACGACATTCTTCATGTCACGTTGCGCTATAATAATCTCCAGACAACCAGCTAATCGCCAAATTTCCCCAAACAGTGCCAAAACATCATTCGGGATGAATAAGTGATAAATACGGGCGACGACTAAGGGATTTTCTCGATTCTACAGCCGGGCTCCAGCGGGAACTGCGCTCTTGTCCTGATTCATCAGCTACATCTTGCTGGTCATGAGGTCAAAGGAGGTGGAAGATCAAAATCCAGAATTGACCCGTATTTGCTAGAGATTCCTTCTGTTTCAGATGTTGATCTTATAGGTTTTCAAATACCCGGATGCGGTAGGCGATCCTGATCACGGAAACGGGGGCCTACTTTAAATTGAACATCCAACCCACCCCCAAAGCCTGATTGCAACAATTAGGCCTGTCACTGTCTGTGATTAAGTGGCATATGTCGTGATTGCGAATATGTCTACTTTCTGGTCTCGTTGGTGATCGGATCGAATACAACACATTTTGGTAGCGTGGTTCGGTCGAAGGATCGGTTTTGGGAATTTGGAATGAGAGCAAGGCAACAAGGTCAACGAAGAATAAGGATTGTCCCACCCAGGTACGTTTTGCGAGACCAGATTGCCTTGACGATGCCTGGAGACAACAGTTTGTCAATTAGCGCACAACAGTTTAGCCCGAAGTCAATTAGAAAGAGGGATGTCCTACAACTCCATCTTGTTGTTGGACTTTCTTGATTTGCGGATTCTGGGCCTTTTTAAGCAATTCCAACTGTCTCTCACGTCTCCAACCCGCTTCGTTGACCGCTTTATAAATTATAACCGACCAGTGCCGTATATTGAGAATTCCAAGGGAAACGGCATGTGTGTAGTCGCTGCCTACACGACACAAACCAGACAAGCCATGTGTAGTGATGACAGTAGGCACACACGCTCTGAGTCGTTGTTTGACGATATGCTTCAATCTTTCGACAGCTTACAATACTACTTAGAAATACACCACGGACAGCGACCAGGGTAGACAGTGAATACCGCCGCGTCCCTAAGCCATCTTGCTTCAGGGTGTAAAACTCATTCAACACTTGCTAATGACAGAACTGGGAATCTCTGCCAAACATCGAAGTTGCCCACAGCATGACATCCGCGCTCGATTCTGGGGAGCTTCATCACCCTGTACTTCGTGTCTTCCATAAAAAGAACACTACGATTCCATCTCACCGGCCAAGCATCGTGACGAAGGCCCCTCTAACACGTCCAACACGTCCTTCCCAAAACGGCATCCCGACAAATCCCCTAACGCCTTCCCCCTCGGCCAACTCCTCCCTTGCCCGGCGTCCAGGGTCAAACAGACAGACCTCACGATGCCTACGAAACCCCTCACTCTCACGCCGCGCAGCAAGCAGCAAGGTAGCACACGGGGGGCGCGGCGGGCGTCTTACATACATGTGACCCGGTGACCGTGACGTCAAACCCCCTTTCGCTCGTGGGGGTTCCCGCGCCCAAAATGTGGGGTTTTACGGCCTCAAAATGAGGGGAGAGGGGGTGGTGTTCGCGCGACCATGCCCGAGGGAAAAAGCAAAGAAACTGGCTGTTTCCCGCCGAGTTCCGCATCAGACACATATACACGTGTAAGCATGTTCCGTTTTCTCGTGTTCGGCCGGATCCTGGGACGCAAGGAGATGGAGGATGCGTGTCAGGGGCAGCAGCGCGGGAAAACTTTCGCGGGTTGAGGGTTGGATATTACATGCAGGACAGCTCCTACGTACGTGGTAAACGTGGGTCAAGTTCGGCGAGAATGCCGTTTGAACAAAATGTGATGTTTTCATTCTTTCAGAACGGGTGTGTGGGTGGGCAGGTCCTGCCGATGAACTGCTGCATATTCTGCCCACTTGGGAGGGGTGGGAGTTGAGCAGTAAGCGAGGTATCTTTCTACAGCGACATGTACTCCTCAAGTACCTTTTCACAGACCATCCACTTCGTATAACATTCATCCGTTTGTAAGACCGCGCGGGATGCGAAGTCCGACCGGTCAAGCTCCTCCCGGACAGTCGGCCGCTCCATGCTAACTTGTGGACCGGGTTTTGTCTCCACAATGCGGCCGAGGCGGAACCCGCTGCATCCGCGACGGAGCAGATGCTTTTGTCTTACCCATACTCTATCATCATGACTGAAGACTGTAGACCACAATTATCAACGGAAAGCTTTTGAGCTTGCTCAACCGTTCAAGCTTCCGTAGATGTCGAGAAGCTGCTCAAAGACGTAGCTGGGCAGCTTGACGCCATTCTCTGTAACCAAGTTCGAAATAAAGTCAGGGGGCTGCGATTCATTAGCAAATGTCCATCGTCGAAAGCATGAGGAGACCCACAGTGTAATCGACAGCGTCTTCCGGCTGCACACTCGACCCGTCAGTCCTGAAGTCCAGCACCTGCTGCTGGAATCCCAGATCCCTCTGGTCGAGCGGGAACTTGCGCACGAACTTGTGAGACTCGGCAGCGACGTAGAACGGCAGCCCTGCCTCCTTGGCCAGCTTTGCAATCTGGTAAGTGCCCATCCTAGAGATGATACCTCCATTCTGCGTGACGGCCTCGGCACCCACGAAGACCATGTGCACCTGCCTCAGCAGCCCCAGCACGTGCGCCACAGCCGGCTCGGCAATCTCAGCCACGGGGATGCCCTTCTCTCGCAGCTCCTTCACGACGCGGTCCGACTCAGCGACGCGGTGCTCGTCGCGGACGTACACAACCTTGAACCGCACACCACCGCCGTTCGCGCCGCCTCCGAACTGGTCCGCGGCCTTGAACAGCACATTGGACACAGCGCGAGATGCGCCGTGGGTGAGGACAACCTTGCCGTCGCGCACGAAGCGCCAGCCGGCGTCGGCGATTCTGTCGCGGGCGGCGATGGCGCGGGAGGCGAACAGGCGGCCGTTGCGGAGGAGATGGGTGCGGACGGCCTCGAAGGACTGGTGGGGGGAGGTGTCTGCGGCGCCGGACTCCTGCTGCTTAAGCGAGGAGACGAGGTACTGTAGGAAGAGGTCTGTGCCGGCCTGGAGGGGGACGGGGTTGTTGACGGATGCGCGGAGGATGTCGGAGTGGCGCTTGACGAGGTCGAGGGTTTCGTAGACTGTGGTCGTGCCGGAGGCGTTGAGGAGGGTGATGAGGGCCTCGATTGCGGCGACAGGTTTTGTCAGGTCTGGGTCTTGGAGGAGGTCGTGATATGTCTTGACGATGTCGAAGGTGTCTTGCTTGGGACGGACGGGGAGGTCTTCGGTTGGCTTGGAGCCAGATGCTGGAGGAGACACAAGTTAGCTTGGAGGTGGGCAGCAGGAGTCGACGACAACGGACGTACGTGCGAGATCGCCGGTGGCCATGGTGACGGCTCGGAAGAAGGATGCGCTGTGGAACCTGGACAGGGCGCTTCGTAACATACACTGATGTCGCGTTGTCTGTGAGGGCGCCGGAAGAGTTGAAGACGAATTCAGCGGTCGTCGTCGAAGTGCGGCGGGGGTTGTCAGGGAGCGCAGTCGACGTCGTGATGTCGCGATGTTGAAGCTCTGGGAAATTTTGGGAAGAGTGACTCAACCCGCATGGAGCTTGCCGTGTCCGTGGTGGGATTGATGGCTGTGATTTGGCGGGGTAATTTTGCGAAAAGAAGGCGGGGCTGCTCCCCCCTGCTCCCTGCGATATGTGGCTACCTGACATCATCAGCACCCTCCCACCAAGCAGCAAGGTATCTTTTTATCGCCGAGACCGTTGGGCTGGCCACCTTGGGGGTGAGGTGCCTCCTTGTCTCCTTCCAGGGTCCTCCCAACCACCAAATAGCGGTCTCATCGCCCTGTCTGGTCCTCTGTGCCTGTATCATCACCCAAGCATCCCACTACCGGCAGCGGGGTCCCCTCCACTCCCGAAACACTGACACCACCAAAAACCCAGCTAACCAAGCTCCCGTCCTTGTAAGCCTTCATCTCCCCCCCTGAGCACCATCCAATTCGCACCCAGTTCCCTCTTTCCCCCCTTCTCAAATATGTGATGAAGCTCGAGCTCTCTCCTGCTGCTTCCCACCGACACACCCGTCGTCGAACCTGCCCTCCCCAGCAACCACCTCCTCCTCCCTGAACGAACGATCTAGACGAGAAAGCTCACCTCACCTCACCACATCAGCCAGAAGAGAGCAAGCAATGGAGACCACCGATCCCGCAACCGGCGCGCCCCTCCCCACCGACGCGATCCAGCGCATCCTCTTCCTCGCCTCCGGCGCCCACGTCTACAACATCCCGCCCCTGGCCTCCAACAAGGGCTACACGGCCGCCGGCTGGACCGAACGCCAGATCTTCACCGCCCGCCTGCGCGTCCTCGAGACCGCCTGGGAGACCGCCGCCGCCGCCCAGCCCGTCCCCGTCGGCGCCACGGGCAGCGCCGTCATCCCCGTCGCCCCGGGCGCCCCCGCCGGCATCACCACCAAGGAGAACCACATCAAGGTCGACATCGTCCTCGAGGACCCCTCCAACGGCCAGCTCTTCGCCGCCGCCCCCTACACCTCCATCACCGTCGTCGAGCCCGTCCTCGACTCCTCCCGCTTCTTCGCCGTCCGCGTCCAGGACGGCCAGGGCCGCAAGGCCGTCCTCGGCATCGGCTTCGAGGAGCGCAGCGAGGCCTTCGACTTCGGCGTCGCCCTGCAGGAGGCCCAGAAGAGCCTGGGCCTGCTGGACGCGAGCCATGCCAAGCAGGCTGCCGAAAACAGCAAGCGCGCCGAGGAGGAGAAGACCAAGGACTACAGTCTGAAGGAGGGCGAGACTATCACCATCAACTTTGGCGGCTCCAAGCTCGGAAGGCGGTCGAGGGGGCCCTCGGCCGCGTCGTTGACGGGACCGCCTGACGGCGCGAGCTTGCAGGCTTTCTCGTTACCGCCGCCGCCTGCTGCGCCCAAGAGCAGCGGGAACGGAAGCTTCCTGCCGCCGCCGCCGAGTTCACAGAGCGTGCGGGACCAGAAGCGGGAGAAGAGGAAATCTGCGCAGGATCTGGGATTCGACGATGGACAGTTTGGAGAGTTCGCCTGAGGGGCGGTAGCTGCGATACACTAAAAGGGGGCGCATAGGAGGAAGGACTGATTTGAGCAAGATATTCCCTGCGTCGTTTGCCTAGCTATTATACATGCGTCCATTGGCATGTTTTGAAAAAAGCACCATATCAACAATTTCAACCAACATTTTCTCCGCGCTGTGAGGATCATGACCTCGAGCCAGTCGTCAATTCTCTTGTTGTCCGGGCCAGAGACACCTCAGTGGCGGCAGACTCATCCTCCGTCGCCTCTTGTCCGCGATATCCGCTCCCGGGAGCTCGCTCGACGCCTCTTCAGCCGTTCGGGCATGGCTTTGGGGGGTGTCATAGCAGAATTGCAGGCCGTGATTTCCCAGTGCGTCGATCGGTGTCTCGTTCATCTCGTTGTTGGCCCACATTTCAGGGGGCGACGCCTCCGGCTCGTGACACGGCATCATTTGCATCGGGCTGTAAATGGGATAGTATCCCACCGGGAAGAAGACGGGCGAAGCGGCATCGAGCGGCGTGGAGACGACCGAGGCTAGGTCCGTTGGCGATGCCATGTAACCGGTCACGGGTGATTCCATGGCCCAGTAGCAATATCTTTGCTCGTAGATTTCGTGTTGAACCTGCATCCATCGTTCTCGGATGTTGAGCTCCGCATTGATATCACAGAGTCGGATGGAAATCGCCTTCTCCTGTGCGGCGGCTTCCGTGATCTTGCTCTTGATCAAGGCGGCTTTCTTTCGAGACCTTCGCCGCTCGTCGGGTGGCAAGAAGCTGTCCATCTGCTCATGCAAGATGGTGAGCCTTCTCATGAGCTCGAGTGAGCGCTCGCCCTGGCCCCTGAGAGAAGCGTTGAGGTATGCCCTCTCGTTGTACAGTTGCTCGAAAGAGCCAGGAGACGTGAAGACCGACCAGGCCGGCTTGACTCTCGTGTTGAGTGATATGTTGTTGACTGGTATCGTTCGACCTCGCCTGGCGTTGCTCCTACAAGAAGCTGTTTGGAAACTTGGATATGCCGTGACAGAACCCTTGCGGCGGGATAGACAGCTATTGTGGCTTGGTGAATCTTCGGAAGATGTGGTCGACGCATCTTGAATTTGCACAGATCTAGGAGTGAAGACCGCTGCTTGGACGTGTTGTTCCATGACTGAGGCTGTAAACTGGTGATAGAGAAACGATCGGAGGTTCTGGAAGTCTGTTCGGCATAATCACTTCAGATATAGATGGGCGTTCCGCTGCAGAAATTCCCACTGTATCCAAAATTGACCAGATGGAAACAAAGGTGGATTTGCCTATCCGTAAACTTAGTTGACGGTTTAGGATCATTCCTCTGATAAGGGACGGCAAGGCTCTCGTCCGATGTTTCTCAATAAAGCCAAGAGCCAAAGGGGTCCAGATTTAGCTGTGTACGCAAAGGA
Source organism: Colletotrichum siamense (assembly GCF_013390195.1). Lineage (NCBI taxonomy): Eukaryota > Fungi > Ascomycota > Sordariomycetes > Glomerellales > Glomerellaceae > Colletotrichum > Colletotrichum siamense. Next base: position 2,082,996 of record NW_023501016.1, on the reverse strand, counting down.
TGAGGAGGCGCTTTTGACGAAAGAACAAACTGGCTTGGCAGCCTGCGGCTTAATTTGACGAGAGCATTGAACAATGGAAACCCCGCATTGAACATGATCAGACGCGTGGTGCTCGGCACTCGGCAACGTTTGTTGGTTCCAACAACATGGTACAGGGTGGGAAACCTCGGACTTTGCTTGACACTCTTGGCCCATACCATCTGCAAAAGTCAGCGTCCGCTTGTTGTTAAAGAGGCCCGTGGTTCTCGTAATAGTCCTTATGATAGTATCAACGAGAACGTAGGTGTAACTGATCACGACTTCAAGGGAACCAACACACCTGAGGGTTGCCACGCGACGTCGACATGGCTGCGGCACAGAAGCAACGAGCCTGGCATGATGGCACCAATTTCAGTTCGCCGCCAACTGCGAGGAGCCAAATGCCACCATGTTTCCTTCATGAGGTGCCAAGAAGCATGCTAGCGTTTGTCTTGTGATGCAAGGGGGTTCAGATGTTGAAACCATCATGGCGAGGCGGGTCACAGAATCGCCACAGACCAGCTGCTTCCGCCGCCCTCCGGACCGAGGAGATCTCGTTATCCGACACGGCTCGATTGATTTCACTGTATCGAACCTCCTCTCCACTAGACTCGGTGCTGGCGGCCCTGGCTTTGGGACGTCTCCTGGCCTTGCCAACGTGGGCATCTGGGTGATACTGCTCCATGATGTTGACAAAGCAATCCCTGGAAACCTCCTTGGCCAGGAATTCCATGATTTTGTGTCCCTCTGCTTCCTTCCCTGGCATGACCAGATGGCGTACAAGGAGGCCCTTCTTGGCGATGCCGTCGCCAGTAAAGCAAAGGTCGCCAACCTGCGCGTGCATCGCCTTGATGCTCTCGCGCGCCGTGGCCGCATAGTCGTCTGCTTTCAGGAGACGCTTGGATGTGCTGGTTTCCCAGACCTTGAAGTCAGGGAGATAGATGTCGACCAAGCCATCGAGCAGCTCCAACGACTCGGGCGAATCGAAACTCGAGGTATTGTAGATGATGGGCACCTTCAAGCCTATGTGCCTGGCATGCAGGATGCTCAAGACAACCTGGGGAACCACGTGCTCCGGAGTGATGAGGTTGATATTGTGGACGCGGCCGACCTGCTGCAGCTTGGTGTACCACTCTCCCAGCTCCTCGGGTGTCAGGTCCTGGCCGTTGCGCTGGTGGGCAATGTCATGGTTCTGGCAAAAGACGCAGCGGAGATTGCAGCCGGAAAAGAATACCGCGCCACTTCCATTGTGCCCCTGGACGCATGGTTCTGTGACGGCTGGTCAGTGTGCGGCACCCTTGCTTTGGGACAGCTGCTTCCAGACCTTCACCGAAATGAGGCGCAATCACATTGACCTTTGTGTTATCGCCAATCAGACACATTCCCGTCGTCTCGAAACGGTTGACGCCGCATAGGCGCGGACAGAGATTGCATTTTGAGAGGTGATGGTACGCCTTGGAGCGCTTTTTGGATTCATCGATGGAGGACAACATCATGTACCGTGGTATGTAGTCATCGAGGAGGAAGGGTGGTGCAAGATGGAGGGATCGTCTGGGAGGCCATATGGCTCTCCTGGGAATCCCATTCTTTCTGTTAAGCGCTCTCGCCAACGCTTGCATCTTGCAAACTCGTTCGTATGAACTGGATGAAGAGCATGTCAGGAGTCTTGCGTCAGAGTCGAAGCTCGAGGTGGGAGTGGTGGTCGGATTACATCAGGGAGCTTCCTATTGGCCCAATACCAATTTGAGTGGGGCGATGGCACCTTCACCTCGGTCAACGACGGCAGCAGCATTCGTCTTCCTTCATCTCTCTGGACTTGAGAGTCAAAGTCCGAGGAAAGCTCCATCTGGAGGCCAACTTTCATAATTCTGTATTGAACTCTTGTTTTTCCGTCATAGCGTTTCAGTGACCATCGAATACGAGCAAATGGTCGAACAAGACAGTGATTGGTCCCGACCAACGGCCGCAAATGTATTGATCGACCTGGCATCCGTCGCATATCAGCGGCCCTTGCTTGGTGAGCCTTTTCCCCGAGCAAAACGAACAGATTTGGTTGATGGCTTCGGTGGAGTATCAAAGTCCGAGCAAGTTAGTGCCATCGGGACCCTCCCTTCAGACGGTCTCCCGACGGGCACTGTCACACCAAACATGATATTTAATTTGATCTCCTGTTTCCTGGCTTGTTTGCTGAATCTATGAACCCGTCCTCCCAGTCTAATATAAAATGTCTGCAGAGATTACACAGCACGACGAACGACCCATGAATTTCCTCCATGAGTTTTCTAGATTAGCAGGCAGACAGAAGAAGACATGATATGAGATTCCCAGCGAGGGTGCAGCGGTCCAGAACCACGCTGGAAAGATGACTGTTCTTCATGACTCTCTACTGGCTTAGGCTGTATTCGGGAGCTTCTAGATGTTTCTTTTGCGGCATCTTCTTGAAAACGGTCAAAAAGACTCGACTTAGCACGGCCTGGTTTCGATCCAGGGACCTTTGGGTTATGAGCCCACCGCTGCTACCACTGAGCTACCGTGCTGGCTGCTTGTTGAGGACAAATGATCATGATCAGAATGATAATTGCGGCATCAAGTTGCTGTGTGACTCACTTCTGGCAACCTCTACGGGGTGTGATTAGGATGAAGTTAGGTGAGGCCAAATGCTCCTCGGCGATACATGGGTTTGCTGACAAGCCTTGACTTGGGAAGAACTCGGAAGCATGCGAAATAGTCACTCATTCCTACTTCGCTCTGAAAACGGGGACTATTACTTAGCTCAAATGGCTTAACATACCAGAGTTAGCTGGATGAACGGGAGATGGTCACCTACATCCAGGAAGTGACTCTCAAATCCTCAAGGTGTATTTACCCCTCTGAGCAGTCTACCCTGAGAACTTAACTCACAGTCCAACCTTCAAGTACTGATCTAATCATCTCTTCCATCAACAATACGTCCCCGTAGCTCAGTCGGTAGAGCAGCAGTCTTATGTTATCCTTAGCCCCAGCGTAATATCCTTAAGCTGTTGGTCGTCAGTTCGAGTCTGACCGGGGACAATTCTTTCTTTTCGTTTTTGCTCCTTTCAATATGTGATTTCTTTCTATCTTCTTGGCCTTCGTTATGGATCTTTCAGGCACACTGCCGACGGGTTATAGAGGACATGATTGCCATCCATACCACTGTGGAGTGCGACCCGAAAGCATTTCTCTCTTCCTCGAGAGTGAGGCCGCTCGTTCGGATTCCCTTGCGTTAGGCTAGTTACAGCATCCTTCACCTGCCAAGTTTTGGTGAGAGCTCTCCACGCCAGCTGCATAGCAGCGTCTCATTCATAATAGTATAAAGCTTTAGCAACGTGGGTTGATCTTGAAGAATCTGCTGATCGGGTCATGCGATGCACAACTTAAGTAGCGAGCACAAGTCGCTCTGTTGGCTTTCTTTTCGCCAACAACGATGCTAGGGAGAATGCTTGGCTATTTACTTCGTAAATAACAGAGCAACCTGGGTGGTAGGTAGTGTTTAACCACACCTTACATCAATCAACAGGTGCTGATCGATCGGCATTTGCTTGTTTGCGGCTGTTTATGATCATCCGAGCTTGACAGCAGTCAGCGTCGCGCATTCATGACCAACGACCTGGCAAGCTTCGTCCCTGGTAGCGGATTCCGCCGGCATCATCACATGACCAACTCATAATTACCGTTGATGTATTTTTGTTTGCTTTGTCTCAACACGTATCCATGCACCCGCGTGTTTGTCTCAGTCAATTCTGTATTATAGAGGGGCGGCGACTCGGAAAAGCAAGCAAGATCAGCGGGCTGAACCGACGCCCACGATGAAAATGGTCAGACGAAGAAAACGTTGCGAGCTAGAATCCACAGACATTTCCAGTATGTGTTCAGATCTTTTTGGATGTTGCTGCTAAGAAGATTTATCGTGGGTCGACGGCCTTTCTGCGGCAGTCCTTCCATCTCGTAGTCATGCCATGTCTTGCCGAGCAAAGATGCTCAAGAGATTACCGTCTCAAGAGATTACCGCGGGCAAGGACCCTAAAAGTCGACGATTCGAATGAAAGAAAGCACTCAAGCAGAAGTTCGAGTATATCTTATAGGATCCCTCGAGGTTAGGATGGCTCACTGAAGGTGCGTCGGTGAGCAAGTGCTGCCTCACTCCTTCCACTCTTTCACACCGAGCGACGGTCTCAGACCCTCTTACACTCATTCATCTCTCTCACCCCACCAAGTCGACCTCTTTTTGTCCACCCTTCCAACACACAACATCAATAATCGGATTTGGAGGCTTTTTTGTTCTTCTTTATTGGAGGTATTATTTTGATTTCTTTGGGCGACTCTGGCGGCGTGCGAGATGCATCCTTTCAAAATTTTGTTTTGTTTCGCCCTCTCGCTGCTCTTTCCTTACTCGAGCGCCCTCCACATCACCAACCAGACCATTGATAAATTTCTTCTCGATGAGTACGACTACGTCGTTGTTGGTGGCGGCCTCTCCGGACTCGTGGTCGCGAACCGGCTCAGCGAGAATTCCGATGGTATTTACCCCTTTGCCAACTATGGTTCGTTACGCTGACCAGATACAGCGACTGTGCTCGTAGTCGAGGCCGGCGACCTGTGAGTATTCCACTCTTAGACTGTTTCATCGCTTTATTGAAAAAAACAAGCTAAAAATTCACCAGTGATCGCCGCGAGGGTCGGGTCATCATCCCGGGATACATTGGACGTACGCCCCCTTCCGGCTATGGTCAAGATGTCCTCACCGCGCCCCAGACCTTCTTGGACGGGAAGACTCGAGACATTAACCAGGGAAAAGTCGTCGGTGGCGGGTCGGTCGTGAATGGAATGTGCTGGACCAGAGGCGCCGCTGCCGACTTCGACGCCTGGGAGGAGCTCGGCAACGACGGTTGGGGATGGGATGGCCTGTTGCCATACTTCAAGAAGGTATGGAATCCTTGAACTGGGGCGGTGCCAGGTTTCTTACGTACAACTTAGGTTGAGAGGTACACGACCAACGTCGGTCAAGGCATTCGTGACGAGTTCAACATCAAGCCCAACATGTCTTTCCACGGAACTGACGGTCCCATCAACGTGGCGTACCCAGAGCATATCTACAACACATCCAGTAAATACTGCCTAGATTTGGAACGATTCAAAGCTAATAGGAAACAGGCAGCGTTCTCCAAGGTCTTGCCGAGGTCGGTATCCGTACATCCAACGACGTCAACTCGGGTGACCCGACCGGCGCTATGATCGTCGCCTCGAGCATGTCCCCCACAAACCAGACGAGGTCCGATGCGAGAACTGGCTACTTCGACACTGCCAACGCGCGCTCCAACTTTCACGTTGTCACTGGCCACATGGCCACGCGGCTGATCGTAGGGTTGCCCGGTTCCCTGACCAACCAGGAAAGCCGCCGGATTATCGGCGTCGAGGTAAGTCGTCGTCATGAGTTACACACTGGCCCTACGAGTTCTGACTGTATAAGCTTTCATCTGGTCCGTCGGATATCAACAGAACCGTCACTGCGAACAAAGAAGTCATCCTGGCCACCGGAGCCATCCAGTCGCCTGTTCTTCTTCAAGTCTCCGGCATTGGTCCTCGTCAAGTTTTGGAATCCTTGAATATTTCCACGCAGATCGATCTGCCCGGAGTTGGAAACAATTTTCAGGATCACCCCATGGCCAGATTCCCATATGATTGTGAGCACCCAGGATCCTGCCTAATCTCTACTTCAATCTAACATGCTTTCAGACTCTAATGCTTCTGTTTTCACTTCTAATGATCTCAACGGTGACACACTCGAAGATGCGCTGGAACAGTTTTTGGCCAACAAGACGGGCAAGTCATGCCCTTCCCCATAACGACGTGAAGCTAACTATCTCAGGTCCCTTGACAACACCTCTGATCAACACCGTCGCCTTCCCAGCGCTCAAGCATCACGCCAACGAATGGAGAACCCTTCTTGCCCATTCAAAGAACCAATCCTTCGACTTCCTTCCGCTCGACACTCCGTCCGCTGTGGCAGCCGGCTACGCAAAGCAGAAAACCCTTGTACTGAACCATCTGGCTCGCGAAGACGTTGGCGCATATGAACTCCTCGCCGCATCGTGGGGTCAGATCTCCATCGCAAACCAGAAGCCCCTGTCTCGCGGCACCGTTCGGCCATCCTCGTCCTCCGTCTACGACGCCCCCGTAGTTGACCCTCGCTACTGCGCCGACCCTCTTGACTGCAAGATCATCAGACTCGGCCTCCAGCTCACGCAGAAGCTGATGGCCACAGACGCCATGAGGCCGCTCCTTCCAGTAGTCGACGCCAAGTACAACTCTACCGACGAGCGAGAGCTCATGACGGCGCTGAAGCCGCTGGTGGGCACTGAGTATCACCCTAGCGGCACGACGAGCATGTTGCCGAAGGACCTTGGCGGTGTTGTGGATTCTGAGTTGATGGTGTACGGGACTTGCAACCTTCGTGTTGTGGACGCCGGTATCATGCCGATGATCCCAGGCGGACATATCCAGGCAGCGGTGTACGCAGTGGCGGAGAAGGCGGCGGATATCATCAAGGCCGCTGCAGATGGAGCGTCATGCCCGATGGGACAGCCCCAGTGGCCTGTCGGACAAGGTCCCATAGGCGGTGATGGGCAGTCTGCCTGATTATCAGACGAATCATGGATAGACAGTGAACATCTCACTTAATTGCTTGTAGTATTATAATAATACCCATCCAGCCAGAAAGGCTGACTTAGCATCTTACAAAAAGCTGATGAACCAGACTTGTTTTCCTTTTCGTCTTCACCATCGACTTCGGCGTTGCCCCTTTTCCCAGCTCCTTGTATAGCGTCATAGCACGACCGCTGCTTCATGCCACACGCATCAGGGGAAGCACAAACAACCCCATCACCCACCAACTCCACATCACAAAAGACAGCCGATCCGCCTCTGGCCCTTTGCAGCACCATATCCTCGCCGCCAAAAGGGCCCCGGAAAGCCACACCCACCTAGCCACGCGGACCTGCACGATGCCCCAAAACGCAGGACAAACGAGCGACCAGAACATGATGCCCACGCAGATGCCGAACCTCGTGAACGCGTCCCCGAGGATCACGGGGAAGGTGTGCCTGCCGCGCTCCTTGTCGCCCTCGTAGTCCTTCAGGTCCTGGACCTGGATCGTCGTGCCCACGACGAGGCCCAGCAGGCCCAGCCACGCGTACGCGCCCGGGAGGATCTCGGCCACGCCTACGTCTGCAATGAGGATCTTGAGCGCCGCGACGCCGTAGACGGGGTACGCGAGCCCGTTGATGAGCTGGCGGAGGAGGAAGTGCTCGTCGGCGCCGCCGAGGTCGTTGTAGTAGGAGCTCGCGCAGATGCAGGCCAGCGTCTCGGAGCCGACGCCGAGGCGGAAGCTGAGGGCGAGGGTGAGGGGCACGGCGGCGAGGAGGAGGTGTCTGGCTTGGGCGGCGGAGGTGCGGCCGGAGGGGATGGGGCGCCAGGGCTTGTTGAGCTTGTCCTCGAGGACGCCGGCCGGGTCGCGCTCGTTGGAGACGGAGAGGATGAGGATGTTGAGCCAGAGCCAGAGGAGGAGGGCGGGCAGGTTCGAGAGGATGGTTGGGAAGGATGTTGGGTGGGAGGTTAGAGGAGGCCCGGGGAGGGATGTGAGGATGCCCAGGGCAGAGAGGGGGACGAGCATTGTTTTGATGTCGTTTTTGGTGAAGAGGTAGAGGGTGTGGGTGTGGTAGCGGAGGGTGGTGAGGGCATGGTTGAGGTGTTGCAAGGGGAGCGTCAGGGGAGAGGAGAGCTTGAGGTGGTTGGTTGTCGATATCATCTTGATGTTCTGATGCTTTTTTTGATGCAATATTTCTGGCATCTGTTTTTCAGCGGTGGTGATGAAGAGTGAGGAGGGGATGAATACTATAGAACCACGAACAACAGCTAGGCACTCCAAGGCGAGGTTTTATAGTCGTTTTGAACGCAACGAAATCTAGCACCGACGACTGTATCGTCAAACCTCATCGCGATGGCCGGATGCCGTCGTCGTGTCTCCGTATTCATTACTGCCAATCAAGAAACATCGCGGACATGTGTGTAGTTGCTCAGTTCGGAGACACCATTCTCGGCACTTGAAGCATCTCGGAGACCCCGTCTGTGAAAAGATATCACCGACACAAGCAATGTGGTTGACAGCGCTTCGATTTCAGCAGCTTACACGACAGCCACACGTCAGCCCTTGCTCGGGGAGTTTTGATGTTCTCTCAGCGAAGCTATTGGCGTTCTTGCAGCAAGCTGAAGCCCTCAGCTGGCCATCGGCTTAGTTTGGCTCCACGCCGCTAGACCGTCCGAGGAGGAATGCATCGCGGCGGTCTAGTCGGATCGGGAACTTGGCGGATCGTGATTGGTGTCGAGGAATTCGACAGCTTCAAATAGTTTGGCGAGACACAATATGGGAGATTCCCATGCTATTTGGTGCCGCTTTCGTGATTGATCATATCTGCATCTCCGTGTAGCTATCCGCAACATCGGTATGTACGCCTTCGTGGCCGATTACTCGTGGTCGAGACACAATATGCGAACCACATGGTTGAATTTCGGTTCTAAATGATGTTTCGGCGTGGCCGTGGGAGAGCATATCTCCATGTTCGCTAAGCAAGAGGGTTGAAGACGGCTACGAGACAGAGACAACGCGACCAGACTTTGCTACTGCTTGCTAGTTTCTTTCTCTCTGCACTTTTCTTAGGTGGCTTGCTCTGCCGCTGTGTCTGTGTCCCTCGCTATCATTGTCACAGCTTCCATCTTCTCAGTCTCTCTCCTGACTTCCAATTTACTCAAAGACCCGTGACGAAGGATTGCCGAAGAACGTCGAAATCAAGGGTTGACGTTCGGGAATCGTCGACATTGTTCCGGGGACAAGATGAGAGGAGGCGTCGATGAGGAGAGCAGTTTGGTACATCCCTCTGACTGAAAGCCGTCTCCGGTCTCGCGCGTGTCGCGGGCAGTGTAACCGATATCAAAGATATCAAACTCCCACCAAGCTCGCATCTCTGGCCACTTGGTCCGGGGCCAGTTCAAATACTTCTTCGTCACCGAGAATAGAAACCCACCGTCTTGGCAAAAGACCGTCTTCGATATAATGTCCGGAGGACCAGATCGTTTGATGAGAAATCAGTGGCATACCGAGCGGCATACTCAAGGCCACCCCCCATGAATTGCTCTCGAACTTATCTTGGTTGCGCGGCAAGGAGGCCTGCCGGATTTCTTCTTGCGTGCTGGAGTCTTTGAACGGACCAGCCAGGTCGTAGTCGTACTACCCGGCGGCACCTTGTCGCCATGTAGACATGACCGAATGGTCTCTTCTCCTTGGACTGTCTATGAAAGCCCATAGACTGCTTGATGTCTCTTGTGCAGTCTCCATTCCCCGGTCATACTAGCAGTTGAACCAATGTCAAGGGTGAGATCTCAGAATCTTGATTGCCACGAGGGCTCTTCATGACCCTCATCAATGAGGGTAAAGTGGAAAGATGAGCTGGACTTCTGCCTCGGCTATCATAAGTGTTTTTGAAATTCGAACAATTACAACACCCCGGAGACCTTGACTGCGCAAAAGTTGCTCCTCATGGAGAGAAGACAAGGCATGATGACCCAAGTACGCAAAGCCAACGCACTTGGTATGTCGATTTCTAGTTTTCAGGAGTGGCCAAGATCAGAAACACTTGAGCCTGGTCTAACCTGACAACGCACTAGCAACGGTGTGAGGAACATTGTGGACCGAGAAACGGTGCAAGCATACAAGGAAAGGACAGTTGTGAAGGATGAGGGCAAATGACTCTGTCGTTGGAGACGTATGTGTTGGTTGTAAGTGGCTCGGAGTGGACATGGAAGCTGGAATAACACGTCCGCAACTCTCAACAACGCTTGTCATTCATAGTACAGCCTCGTCCAATGATGCCAAGAAGATGCAATGCGCAAGCGGTCGACGCGTGGTCTAAGAGGGGAAATCGATAGAATATGCTTCATGCAACGAGGCGAAAGTGTGTAGTATAGCACAGCCATGATGATGGGCCGAGATTGTTAGTTGAGGTTGGGGGATGGTGGAAAGAGCATCAATGCTGGGAGTGATTGCGTGGACACGGCAGGCAGCAAATGGAAATACCAAATGCTGATTTCCATGTGATGATTTCTTGGCAACGGAGCATTTGCTCACAAGGCCCCGTATTCGCAGTTGAACACTGCCCACTTGGCAAATTGAGTGTCGAAAACCGAGACAAACATCGGACGGGGCTCGAGGGAGGGAGATTCGCAACCTTGGAAGCGAATTTGAGATTCGCCTCCCAGCCTGATGACCAGGCGAGCAAGAAACAATGCTGATCAAAGAAAGAGCTGGACCACCGATGAATGGATGGACTTGTCTCAACCGTCTTTTTTCGCCCGTTGGATGGCAAAAAATGACGACGGCGGGTGGTAGCGAAGGGAAAGTACGTACCGGGTCGCTGCCCTTCACAGCGGTTTTAGAGGCAGAGCGGGGTGGGGCGCGCCAGAAAACACATGGGGGTGTGTCAGTGCAGTGACAGCTGCCGAGAGGACTCCAGGGACTAAGGGACCACTGAGGGGTTCAAGCGGTGGCCGGAGCTCTGCACTAGCACATACCTTACTCTTTAACGAGCAGGTCCACGGGCGGGTGAGAGGAGGAGCAACAAGGTAAAATGGAAGGCGCCGGTCGCAGGTGGCTGTGCACGCCCCAGAAGCCAGGAACCCCCACCATCAAACACAACGGACACCGCTGCAGCTTCACAGCTGTTGTACTCTATGCTACGGTTGGAGGTGACTGAGGGACACTGATTGGAATGGCAGAGGGGGGCAAAAGGGGTCGTCAATGTCGTCCCGTTTTACTCCATGTTAGTCGGTGGTGGCACAAGAGCTAAAATGCCAGTGTGGATTGTGTGCACTGAACCGGGGACCGAGACTGGGAAGTGCCTGGAACACCACTGCCCAGCACACCCAATGACGTCGCCCGCCTCAGAGAGGCCTCTCGGGCACGTCCAGGGAATCGGGATCCAGACCACCTCAGACAGAGAGAGGGACAGCACCAACAGCAGCGAGTGACGGGTGACGAGTGACGACGGGAGGACGAGAGTGGGTGACCTGCTGAGGTGGAAGCTGCCCCGGAGCTAAAGAAAGAAGCAGCACCAGCAGCAGCACCGTCTTAAGCGCCATGCCATGCACGTAGTTTCAATCTCGTCCAATCCAACCGACTTTGCCATCACCACACCCCCAACCCAACCTTTAAACCTGCGAATCTCGTCACAACTCTCACGACTCGCCTCCTACCTACCGCCTACTCACTCTCGAAGCACCTTGTCGCTCGATCCTCCTTGGCGAATAGTCGTCGCGTCTGCTCCTCGTCACCTTTCTTGTCGCTTACTTGCACCTACCACCAGCCTGCAGCTACATTTCCGACCAAATCCTCCCAGCATCACAAAACGTCGACCCCAAACACCCCGCGCTTCCCCCCTCCTCAATCTAGCTACCCCTACGTCTTGATTTTTCACGCTTCTTCTTTGCGCCAGTCGCAATTTGAGACGCTGATCTGAGGCAGCCAAGTCTCCAAAAGTTCGCGCCTGTTCTGCGCATCACAAACATGGCTTCGGGACACAACGTACGGCACCGGGCGCGCAACATCACCTCGACAAGCTTAGAGCGTCTTGACTGACGTTACGATTTAGGACCCCAAGCTCTTGTACGCCATCAATGGCGTCAAGGCCTACCACCTTGCCCACGGCAAGGAGGAGTCTCTGACTCCCGCCGGCCCCCAGACCCTCTCGCTGTTGATGGTCCCGACATCGTCACCCTTCTCCGACACAAACGGAGAAACTCCCGCAGAGGACTTCTACCTGCACCTGCACCTCCCTCCCGAACTCGACTTGCCTCTCCCTGCCACAACCCAGATCTACCACCAGCCGCCAACGAGCTACCTGATTCCAAGATGGGATATGGGCCCCGACAGCGGCGCATTCACTCGCATCGAGTTCCCCGACACTGGCAGCAGAAAGGGTCTCCAAGAAGATGTAGATACCTTCGAGACAATCCTCGCCCAGTGCACCGCCTTCCTCGAACGTGCACCCCCGCCAAAGGGCTCCTCCGCCGCGAAGTCCGCGAAGGCTGCCGCCATGCCCTCCGCAGCTTCTTCCGCAAAGGCGAGAGCAGCAGCTGACGACGGCCTCCCCGCCTACAACCCCGCCGACTATCAGCCTGGTCAAGCCTACGCCCAGGGAAGCCACAGCTCCCCTAATGGCGGCAGGATCGTGCTGATTGACGAGGAGGATGGCAGCGTCATTGGCGAGCTGGCGGAGAACTACCAGATCCAAGAGGAACTGGGCGTGAAGCCCGGCACAAAAGGTAAGTCGGGCGGCTACTCGGCCGACCTTGACTCACATGGCATGCCAGATCCCGTGGAGATCACCCTCCCCGCGAACCAGAGCCAGGCCATTACCGTCCAGCCTGTGTCGCAGGAGTATCGCGAGATGATCATGCACCCAGCTTACAAAAAGTCCTTCCTGGTCTCCAACGCCTCCAAGGCTTCCCGTCTGATCGTTACGTCGTCAGACATGGTCACCAAGGGTCTGCAAACAGGAGCCGATAGCTTCACCACAAAGACCAAGTCCAACGAGACGGCCATGACGTTCACACCGGCGGCGCACGACCGTATTCGTCGCATCAACCAGTTCACTACTACTGCGGCTGGCTTGTCAGCGACGACGGTTGGACAGATTGGTAAAGTTGCACAGAACCTGGGCGCTACCCTTGCTAGGAAGAAGGATGGCGGCGGAAGGGGGTATGACAAGGATGGTAACCCCATTGAGGGTTACAAGCCCGGGCTGCTTAACAGGAGCTTGATGGCATTCAACACCGTCGCCGACGGTATCGACCAAGCCGGACGCAACCTGCTGGTGGGCACTTCCTCCAGTGTATCGCAAATGGTCGAGCATCGCTGGGGTGCCGAAGCCGGCCAGGTGTCGAGAAACATCGGCGGCGGTTTCAAGAATGTTGGCTTGGTCTACATCGACGTGACCGGCGTCTCTCGAAGAGCCATCCTGAAGAGCGTCGCTAAGGGTATGGTCGTCGGGAAGGTAAAGGGAGGTGGCCAGATCATTGTCGGAGGCGGAGACGGTGGTAACACTGTTGGACTGCTAGAGGATGGAAAGCCTCTTGCCCGCAGGGATGACGAGAGCGACACGACGAGCTTGTACACAGCGTATGAGGGGAACGGTAAGAAGGCCGCCGAAAAGGTGCGATGAGAGGAGTGAGACAATTCTGGGCAACGATGATTGTAGAGCGAATGAAGAAGGTGCTTTTGGATGGCCACACCTGGGCCGCCATACTCACACTTGTATTGAAGACCCGCACAAGGATTGGGCAACTCCGTATCTCAGCTTGTCGAATGCGAGAACGACATGAAAATAGGAAGTTTAGCCAATTCAGTAATTAAGAGCAATTCTAGCAGATCGTCGGGGTTGGGATAGGCCTGGTTTAAGAGCTGTCAGACGGCACCGGACGGATCAGGGGTTCCACTTCAAGGCCGGGCACCGGAATCCGTCGACCGGGCCGCTTCCAGATCGCGGGGCTTACCTCAGCTCGACGTAAGGAACATCACGTGCACGTACCTAAAGAGGGCCCCGCAGGTCTCAGAGCGGGCAGGTCGTGGTCAGTGTCACTTTAGCCCGCTGTCAGTTAGTCGCGTTAAGTCAAGCCCCGTCGCGCTTTCCCCTGATGTCGATTCCATCAATGCCGCTACCGTGATATGGGAAGGGATCAGGCCTTCGAGCATGGAGCCTCCTTGACAGCCAGTGCGATTTCCGTTTTTGTGGCTCGGACGCTCCTTTCTTTTTTGCGAAAGGGGACACGGAAAGAGAGTTGACTGGTTCGTGCGACGAAAGGGGACTTTGCTTAATGCAGAAAACAACATAACAAGGTAATCTGCCAACCATCACATCACCTTACCTTTTTTCCGGCTGCGACGTCTTGCTTGCCCAACTGCCCCGCCTCCCATCCTCCCGCCCAAAGGAGCCGCCTTCGTTCGAATTGCTCTCTCCCGCCATCCTTCGCGCCCGCACCGACCCCGACGTGTAAATGTGTCGCTTCGAGCTGTTAGGCGCTTTCATCCTGCTTCTACGCGACTTTGGCGAAAAGTCAAAGTCCAAGAAGCAACCCACCCGCGAAATGTGCTGATGCCGTCTCTTTGGGCCCCTCCCAAGACCTCCCCTCGAACCCATGTCCACCTCCACCAACGCCGCCACGATTGGAACCGGAGAACCCATGGCTAACACCTCGGTTTTCTGTAGACACGACAATCATAGCAACAGCAGCAGCATTGGCCTGGGCCTCGGCGCAAAGAAGCCATGCTCCACGAAATCCTCCTCGCCCTCTCCGGGCACCCCTCCCCTCTGCTCCGAACCGAAGCTTCAGACCCCGATGCGCTACCATCGCCCGCCATCTCACCACCGGAACGCGAGCTCCTAGCCACCGTCGCACACCTGAGTGACTTGCACGTCAAACTGCAGAGCTACACAGCGCCCATTGCCGCCGAGCATCCGTCAACGATATGCCGCGCCGTCGCGACAGCCGTGCAGTCTGTCCACCTAGCTGCCTTCCAGCGCAAAGTGCTCGAGGTCGAGGAGACCATCCTGAGGAAAGACTCGAGCCTGGTGGGCGCGTACAATATTGTACCTTTGACGGCAGTCGTGGGCGAGTTTTCGGAGTGGACGCGGCGGATGGAATGGCTCTGGGAGATTGTGCAGTTCATGTTGCGGAAGCAGCAAGGGCAGACATGCCGCGGCGCGCAGCTTATTGATCGGTTGCGGAGCGAGCTGCAGAGTGGTTACGTGGATATCGAGAGGACGGCCATGAGTCTGGTCTCCGTGGCGGAGACGGCGTGGTTGAAGCAGGTTTCTGCCTGGATCCTCTACGGCCGGCTGCCTACCTTTGGCGGAGAGGATTTCTTCGTGCATAAGGCGGAGAGCGGCGATCACGTAGGTTGAGCCGGGCCTGGTGTGGAATGCGGTAACTAACGACGATCAGGACTATGTCTCAGTGCCGAGCTTGTTGCCGAACTTTGTCACGCCAAAGACTGCGTCTTCGATGGTCTTTATTGGGCGGTCATTAAACCACGTTCGTGTGAAAAGCAGCGTCGAGTCGGGTCTCCAGGGACTAGACCACCTCTCGTCGCAACTGAAGGAGCTGTCCGCGTTGACATATCCGCTGAATACGGCGAGCTTCTCGCGGGCAATTACCGCCATTCGCCTCACGCTCTCACGCACAGTACTACTGAAGTTGCTGCCGCTCACGAAAGTCGTGGAAGCACTCCAAGTTTTGCGCGAGTTCTTTCTCTTGGGACGAGGTGAATTCGCCATGGCCTTGACACACCAGGCTGACGAGAAGCTACGAAGCCGCTGGAAGAGGGCAGATAATCTCGCCTATGAAAAGCGCGAGGGTGTCGGTCAGTTTGCGGTCAAGGAAGGCGAGGTCGCAGCCGTGCTGGCCAAGACGTGGGGAGAGATGGGCTTGATGCAGGGGCAGCATGCGGACGAAGATGAGGGTCTCGAGATTGGGAGACAATTACTGCGCTTGAATCTGACCAAGTCCAAGCCTCCGGTGCCCCTCAAGCTTGAAGCCAGCACATCGCAACCAACAACGAAAACGTTGGCCACGACCCCTTTCCGCAATCTTCTGCTGTCTGTTCCCGTCATCCTGACGATGCAGATACCTTCACCGCTGGACATGTTCCTCACCTCATCCGATCTCCAGATCTACTCCACAATCAACTCCTATCTCCTCTCCATCCGCAGGGCACACATCCGCCTTACCGAGCTGTGGAAGATTACATCCTTACGCCGGCATCACCCGGCACCCCCTGGCCCCCCAGCCGGAAGCACGCGAGCAGGTCGATCAAAAGTGGTGCTTCTCCGCCAACGCTACACTACACGATCGAATGCGCTGCGCAGCGCCTGGGTCACTTGCAGCTCGGCCCTCTTCTTCCTTTCCGAGACGGAAGCGTATTTGCAGACAGAAATCGTCGCAGGTCTATGGGAAGGCTTTCAAGAGTGGCTTACCTCGGGCGAAAAGAAGCCCGAAACCAAGCCCAACTCCACGTTACCATCGAAAGCACCCTCGGCAGCGGCTTCAGAGGATGAGGATGATGATATTTGGCTTGCGCAGAGCACGTCCAACCTCAATCTTGGCCCCAAAGCACCTGAGCCGACTCCAACTCATGACCCCCAGTCCCTCGCAACAGCACACCGAGCGTATCTACGCGCACTCTCGACTCGTCTCCTGCTCACATTTCCCTCTTACACGGACCCTCTGTACAGCTTGTTGACGCATACTGATCACCTCGTCGCGCTAACGACGCGTCTCCACGCCGTCTGGACCTCGATGGACCTGGAAGCCGACGCCGGAGTCGTAGATGCGTTCGTCGACCTCGAGATTGAAGAGAAGGACGTGCGCGCCGCGATACGGGACGTGGAAAAACACGTCAAGGACGGCATCCGTGAGGTCATAGCCGCTTTGAGGTCCCTCGAGGCGGACCCCGCCGCGTTTGCGGACGAGGAGGAAGGCGGCGAGGAGGGTGTCCTCAGGGAAGAGGGCGAGTACATTCCTCGACGGGTCGGTGGCGTGGAGAGACTCCTCATGAAGCTTGACCTCGGCGGCTGGTTTGGGGACAAGAAGGATGAGTTCTTCGTCTTTGGCGAGTACTGAGGCCTATGCAGTCTTTGCACCAGCCTAGTCTCGAATACTTCGTTTTACTTCATTGGCATCCCGCGTGGAACAGCACATAACGGTTGGCATTGCCACTGAATAGATAGCCGACCCTATCTGCGGGGAGTCTTACATGTCATCAGAAATGACATGATGGCGATATCACTGCAACACGCGAGTTTCCACAACGCACAAGCTTTGGTGCGAATCATTACTCTGGGAAACGTCGCCCTGCCCAGAAATTCCGACCTGCAAAACACCATGCAAGGGGGCAGGGAAGGCGGGAAGTGAAATCCCACGTTGCAAAAGACATAAAGAGTGGGCGGAAGACAACGTGTTGGTAACGCGACGACACCGGCGGGACGGACCGGAGGACGTCATGGGTCACGCCAGGGCTCTCTGCTCTGGCACGCGGGGGTTGGTTTCCGTTGGGTGTTCCTCGGCTTGGCGATTTTCGGGCCCCTAAAAGGTTAGGCGCGTGGGTGCTGTCATTCCAGAAGCCTGTGCAGACTTTTTGCCAGAGACATGACCTACATCATCGGCAAGCGAGCACAGCATCTCATGATGGCGTTGGGCGGGGTGCATGGTGTTCATCGGGCTGGGTGGGGGGCCTGGGGTGGTACGACACTGACGACCGCTCTCGTGTTCCAGACCGGCCGACTTTTAGTCTCGTCTACCTCACTCACTCCACCAGCTTTTTTCCTGTTTCGTCACCGCCTTCGTGGACATGAGGGCCGATTGTTTGCATCCGCGGATTTCCATTATTCACTATCAAAGCGAAGCATAGGTAGAGACAGTATGGTGATTATGAAAAGATGTTTGCATGAGCAAAAGGCGTTTGCGCGCTTGGTTTTGTTTGTATTGTATCTCAGTCAAAAATACAGACGTGGATCATCATTAGTCTGCCTCATTCGTACAATTTCCGTCCCCCCTCCTTCATGATGGGGATTGCGCTCCAAATACTCCCCGACTCCTCGCCTGATGAATGAAAAGAGAAAGCTGAATCATTGAGAGAAAAAACGACAATGGTGGTTGACACAAATGTATGTACAGATAAATGTGAGATATCCCCATGAAGTACGCCGTCCTACCATCGCGACGCGGCGATGCGATGCGCGGTGCCCTGAAAATGGTATCCTAGTTTCCTCCCATATCCTTTGGTCTGTCTGTATGTGCTGCGCTGTTGCGCGCTGGTCTGTAGCTGCTTTCATTGTAGCTGTGTCCCGGGTTTCCGTCTTCTGTTTTGTTCCATTGCCAATAAAATTGCTGTAGGTTTTTGGTAAAAGTGATGATTTGAGGTGTCGCTCATAATGGCTAGATGCTCGTGGCTGGAAATATGAGATATGAAATGTTTCTCTGCGACGGACGATGTTCGGAGAAGTGGAAATGGTCGTAAGTCGTCAATGTCGTCGCAGTGTAGATTTTGGTACCGATTGATGATGCAATTTTGGCCGTGCCTCCCGTAGAGAAAAGAGACAGCAAAAGGGCATAAAAAGTGTGTTGGTGCTGAAGGTTCATCTCAGTAGGTTGAGATGGGGCGGTGTCGCAGGGGACTCGACTGATGGTCCGAAGTACGACGCTGGAAAATGTGCTGCACAAAGGACCTGGGGCCCTCGCTCACGGACTTGGACGTCAACGGGTTGCGGTGCGTCTTCTTGACTTGCCAACGGTCCTTGATGCAGTCGTCGACAAGAGCCATGAGGCCGGTAGCAACAATGACATCGGCGACGTCGGTGACGGCCTCGATGACGCTGCGGTCGCTGATCCACATGTGGCACGGAGGCACCCAGCCGCCGGCGCTCTCGTCGTCGTAGACTTGGTTCGGGGCGCGGGTCTCGGGGACGATGTGGGCGACTGCGGCGTCGGCGGCCGTATTGCCGTCCTTAACGAGGTGGAAGGAGACGACGCCGAGGTTCTTGTCGAGGACGCGCTTCCACTGGTACTTGTGACCCCACCACTGGAACTCGTAGCGCTTGTTGTTCTTGCCGCCGCAGCGAGAGACGTCGACGCGGGCGTAGTTTGAGAACTCGAGCTTCATGGTGTTTGTCGGCTCGGGGCGGGACTTTTGCTTCATGTCGAAGGAGGCGGAGCGCTGGAAGTAGGCGGAGGGGTCCTCGTCGCCACCGCGGGAGGAGGAGCTGGAGGCGGGGCGTTGCTGCTCCTTGCCCTTGAGCATTGAGCCGCCCGAGTTGGTGCGCGAGAGGGGTTTCCGGGTCGAGAGGGTCTTGAAGGCGCTGGAGAGCGATCGCTGAAGCGTGGGGCGCTCCTCGGTGGCGGGCTCGACGTACTTGCGCTTGGAGTTGCAGACCTCGCGACCAGACTCGCGACAGTACCGTCTCAGGGAAAACTCGCGCTTGCTAAGGTCGTACATGCGCAGGTGGAAGAGCTGCATGGTGAAAGGACGGCGGCCCGGGGCGACGGTGTCGACTCGCAGGTTCATGTTGCCATCCGGGGTGAACTCGTCATGGCGGATTGATAACCTGTTCATGGAAGGGAAGAGCTTTGCAAAGTCCTGGGGGGTGGAGGGGCGGACGTCATCGACGACATCGCGGCAGTAGACGGGCAAAGGCGGGATCTCTTGGTGCTCCTCGAAGCTGTCCATGTCGATCTCGCGTTGGAGCTCTAGCTCATCCTCGTCCTCGGAAGCTATACTCGAGTCGAAAGTATCGACGGTCGACCTCGGGTAGCTGCTTGTTGAAGGAGAAATGTCCTCCTCCTGGACGGGTTGAAACTTGCTCGAGACCTGCTTTGCTTCCCTGACTGATGCCTCGGTGCTCGCGTAGTCGTAGTAAGACGTGGGCGTTGTGCTTTGTGATTCATATGTCTCGAAGGAGTCGACCGAATCACTACTCCTCCTTGAGCCCCGACTACTCGTGGAGCTCTTGGAGCTGTATTTTCGATTTGACTGAGGCATTGTGGTGGAGGGGATGTGATGAGTTGATGGTGGAGGTTCGGAGGGATGACAGTGAATGCCTTGTGAAGGTGGGTTGATCCGTCAAGGGAGGGAGGGAGGCTTCATATATCTCAAGGTGGATGAACTGGCGAAGTGGAGGAGAGGCGTGAAGTGTCGGTTGGTTGGTGAAGAATTAGGCAATGATATGTTTGACGGTGGCCAGGGTCCTGTTTCTGGATTCGGAGTCAGGTTGAGATGCTGGGGCGAGGGTGCGGTTGGATGAAGCAGGGGTGTGTGTAAGTGTGGGTGGTTTCGAGGCTGTATCCAGCGGATGGTTGACCGTGTTGGTTGAGGATGATTAAGAAGATGTATGGCAAAGCAGTTGTGAATATGATACAGCTGTGGGAATATAAGGCAGCCAGCAAAGTGAAGAACGGAACGGGCAGTACACCAAAGAAGTAATTAGGTAGGTAGTGTGGGAGTGGTGATGGGTCGGAGGACAACGGGTGGTGGACAGCAGCAGGTGGTGCTGGTCTTAACGGTGGGTGGGCAGCTTTCTAGCACGGGTCGCAGGGAAGAGGAGGACGGGGATCGGAGATGGTCGAGGTACCGCTGGCTAGGAGCGGTAACGACGGGCCTGAAGTGTCGCAGCAGTGCGACGGCAAAGAAGGACCGAGGTACAATATACAGCAAGGTACAGATATAGAAAAGGACTAAGTAACCCTAATAGATATAACCTAAGGTGTGAACATAGAAGTACTATACTTAGTATTAGAAGATATAGAGGTTTTAAAAGAAATAAAGATAAAATAAATAAAGTATAATAACTTTTCTTTATAATAGCCTTAGCTACTAAAGTTATAAAAACCTTACTTTATATAAAAAAAGTAGTAATAAAATAAGTAACTAATACTCTATATCTATTAAATAATATAATAGTAGATTAATAACTTAATAACTTTAATAATAACTTTAACTTAGAAAGTACTATATATATTAACTCTTAAATAGTTACTTAAAGTATATAAAAGCTCTAGTTAAGAAAAGTATAAAAGTTCTTTATAAGTACTATTAAACTTAATACTAAGGATATTATTACTATATTTATTTTTAGTACTTACTTTTAGAAGTAAGCTAAACTATAGCTAATAAACTTATAAACTTAAGCTCTAAACTAAGCTTATAGGAAGTATTAATAGGGGGTAATAAATTAAATAGAGTAGGATCTTATTATAATTCTCTAAAGTAATAAATATACTACTTATAGAACTACTCTACTAAAAGCTTTATCGATCGCTTAAATTGTATAAAAAAGGTAGGATAAAGAGTTAAGGGATAAAGTAGTATACTAAGACTAATATAAGAGAAATTCAAACCAATAACAAGCCACTCACACCCTAGGGTGGGGGGAGGGTGGCAAAAAAGGACCAACTGCCTCACAGGGCCCTGACCTGGCACCTGGTTGTGGTGGCCCCCTGTCCCCTGCCCAAAAGATGGTTCTCACGTTTCTGTGCCTTGCTGCGACCACGCCGTCCACGAATAGGTACTGCGACCTGCGACTGGACATGGCTGCGGTACGGTGCTGAGTCGGCGGCGGTGGGCAACAAACGGAGGGAGGTAGAATACTTGGGTACTTACCTGCTGCTGGAGCGCAGTGCGGATAATGTGCCTCAGCTGCGAATCCGAATGTCATCATACACGTACCCTCCCTGCTGCATAGGTAGCCTCTGCTGCTAAGGTCGTGCAGGATGAGATGGGACGGGGGGGTCAACGGGATCCGAATGGCTGGATTTGCAGGGTGGGAGGGTGCTGCCCGAGTGAAAAGGTTCAACCTTCTCTCAGCGCGAGCCAGACGCAGCAGGCCAGTAGGAGCTCCAGGAGACGATGCCTGTTGGGGAATGTGGATGCGTGGGCGAGGCCGACACTCGTGGGCAAGCGACACTCGCTCATGAGGAAGAGTCACACTCAACGGCCAAGTCACCGCTGCCTTCCCTGGTGGAGGAAGTGACATGGCCCAAGAGGAAAGACTGGCCGGGCCACTTACCACGTCAACCCTCAGGAATCAAGAATCAAGACGTGTGAACTGCCTTAGGTTAGTAATAATGCAATGTGCGTGCCTAAGGTACGAACAGCTCATTGAGCATCTGCTGCGTCGGAAGGAGGAAAGAAAAAAAAAAAAAAAAAAAGAATTAGGGAAAGAAGGGACCCCGGGGACTTTGGGAAGGGACCACCAAACGCAGCAGCAAGCACGGCCAAACTCAAACATGGCACGGCATTTGTGGGGGGGAAGAAACATGGGCAAAGAAAAACATATCGACGCACCTGCTGGGCTTGGCTGAGGCCGAGGGAATGGAAAGAAACGGGGAGCGCAGGAACGGCTGTCCGCCATAGCATCACTCATTTGCGTTTGCCCTTGCCGAAACCCCTGCAAATACGGGATTTTTAGGTTTCAGCTATACCACTACCCTAAACGTTAATTAGCATCATCTTTTCGTCGTTTTTCGTCGTTTCTACTATTATTAATTAATTATAGATAATATATAATAATTATATAGTATTATAAACTTAAATTAATACTATTATTAATATAGTTATATATCTTTTATAATAGATCTTATTAACGCTATATTTCTAGTTATATCTAAGCTTATAAGTTATAAAGTTAAACTATTCCTATTAAAATTAAATATAGGTCTAATTACTAGTTAAAGTAGTCTTAAATAGATAAAGTAATATTTTTATATTTATACTTCTTATAGTATATAATATATAGATATAATAAAAAGCTATAGCTATAACTATAATATATACTAATAATATAATATAAATAGCTTAAATCTAGCTAATATATTATAGCTCTTATCCTTCCTTATTAATCTTATTATATACTAATATATTAGTATTAAAATAAAAAGATATAAACTAATTAAATAAATAATTTATATATACTAAATAATATTATTACCTCTTAGTATAAAATAAAGAGCTCTACTTAAAGAGCTTCTATTAGTTAAATTCTTTAGTATTATAGCTATAGTAAATATAGTTTAATATATAGAATATACTATTTAATATTATTATATTTTATTTATTACTATAGGGGATATACTAAAACTATATTAACTAAAAAGTTCTAATAACTATAAGTTAATACTATTATATAAAGAAGTAATACTTAAACTATTATATAATAAGTTAGATATCTATCTTAATAAACTATAGATATTTCTTATTAATAAGTTTAATCTAAAAGTATTAATCTCTATAATTTTATAATACCTAAAAGTAATATAATAGTAGAAGAAGAAGATTAGATATATCGCTCTATAGAGAGATAATAAAAAATACTTAAAGTATTAATAGGATATCTATAATATTAGAGCTAATTAGTTTATTTTTATTAATAAAAGTAGTATTAATTACTATAATAAAGCTAGAAGAATAGTATAGTTACTAAGAAGTCTTTAACTTTTAAAGAGAAGTATATTAAAATAGGGAGAATAATATTATATACTATTAATACTTACTCTTAATAGTATTTTTTATTATATTATATATCTTAGCTATATAAACTAAGAAGGCTTCTTATATTAGATTAAGTATTTAGTATTACTACTTATAAACTTATTCTTAAGGTGAAATTTAGTCTTAGTTATAGATAATATAAGTTAGTATTATATATTAAAGTTTTAGATAGTATATAATATTATTAATATTTATCTACTATATTTACCCTTATACTTATTAGATTATAACCCTATAAAGGCGTTTTTTAGTAACTTAAAGGTATATCTATAGCGTTATTTTATATATTATAAGTAAGTAAATATAATAGATATATTCTTTAAGTAGTTTCTCTATAAAGTAGTTATTACTATTAGTTTATATTTAGAGTAAATTATAAGCTACTTTTAATATTATAGGATTAATATATTAAAAGAGGATTCCTTTAGTAATAAGGGGGGTGAAGCTTAAGTATAAAATATTATAAAGTTATAAACTTATAGGCTTAATAATAGTTTTATCTCTAAGGTATTTACTAAATAATAAGCTAAATATAGTAATAGTTTTATATAGATAGAAGAATATAATATAGCTATATATTATTAAAGTTATACTTCTACTAGCTTAACTATATATATATCTCTCTATTTAAACTATATTTAAGCGTAATAATTATATAGTAATAAAATATACTAATACTTATATACCTATTAATAATATTTATTATAGAGGTTATAGCTAGTATCCCTTTAAGTATACTTAACTTAATAGTATTACTATAGCTAGAAGAGAAACCTATAATTATAAAAGCTAGAGGAAAAGCTAATAATTATAATTAAAGATAGTAAATAACTATATATAGTCTATATATTTATATATTATAGGGGGCTATTAGTTAATAATATATAAAAAAGCGTTAAATATAATAGATTTATATTATATAGTAATTATCTTTACTACTTAGCTTCTAGCTAATAGGATTTAGTAGTTAATAGTAGGAATAATTCCCTAAATAGCTTAGCTTATTAATAATATTAAGCTTAAGAGTTTGCTTCTATATAGCCTGTTTATTAATAATCTGTTAGTAAATAGTATATATCTATAGTTTATTTATAATTAATATATTAAAAGAGGTACTAAATAAGGATAATAATATAAACCTAATAGTTCTATAGTAGTTAGTTTACTTATAGAGGTATTACTAACCTAACTAATTACTTTATCTTATACTAATTAACTAATAAAAAGTCTATATTACTATTATAAGAGACTAAAATAATATTTACTAGAGAATAAAAAAAGAGACCTATAGTATAGCTTTATATATCTATTTAGTATATATTTTATATAGCTTTAAGTAATATAAAAGTATACTAAAGAGCTTAATATAATTCCTTAAAGTAAATATATTATTAGTTAAAAAGATCTACCTATAAGCTTAGTTTAGTAATAATATTAAGCTTAGGAGTTTACTACTATATAGATTATACCTATTTAATAATAGTTTACTAGTAAATAGTATATATCTATAGTTTATATATTATAGATATATTAAGAGAGATATTAGATAGGGATTATAATAGTTATCTAATATATATATAATAGTTATTCTACCTTTAGATATATAATAAGCTTTAAGCTAGTCCCTTCTACTTATTAAGAGGTATTAAGAGTATTTAATTATAGTTATATAGGACTACTAATTTATTTAAAGATTAAGGAAGAAAATACTTATAAAATAGTATTATATATATATATAGTATATATTTTATATAGTTTTAGTTAATATAAAAGTATACTAAATACTTAATATTTCCCCTTAAAGTAAATATAGGTGCACTATATAAGTAAGTTAATATACTTATAAAGTAAAAAGATAACCTTATATAACTAAGTAACTGCTTTTTATAATAATTTATTAAATATTCTTAATAAGGTTAATAAGGTTAATAATATATTACTCTCTATATCTCTCTATTTCTATATATATATTAGCTAGTTAAATATATTATATATAAACCTAATTATTAAAAATAGTAAATAAATAAATAAAATAAATCTAAACTATATATTATTAACTTTATTATTAAAATCTTCACTCTCTTAATCTATTATTCTTAAGTATTCGCTCTTTATCTTTATAGATTAGGCTACTTCTTAGTTTATATTAAAAGTTTATATATAAATATATTAGTTAAATCCTCTTATATAGCTATACTTAACTTATTAAACCTAGATATAAAATTAATAAACTACTTTATAACTTCTATATTACTTAAGAACTATTTAATCTTACTTTTAATTATAAGTATAAAACTTAGTAAAACTTTAAGATTCTTAAACTATTCTATATCTAATTCTTAAAGTTAATAGATATTAACTACTTTATCCTTAATATCTATTAATAACTAATAGAAAGCTATATCCTATTTTATAGTACTAAGTAATATATTCTTCTATAACTATTTAAAGTACTATAAGATAAAATTAAAGATAAGCTTATCTCTAAGTATAACTAGTAATAATAATAAAATTAATACTTTAAAATAAGGTATAGCTAGAGGAATATTAGCCCTTATTAGTAGTAATATTAAAGCCTCTATAGAGGGCTTTATAAAAATAGATAGTAAAACTAATAGAGGAGGTTAATAATATAGCTATAGATATTAATACTATATATATAATATATAAGGTAGTAGTATATTAATCTAATTTATAAAGTAAAATCTACTTCTAGCTAATAATACCTAAAAAGTATTATCTTAAGTTACTTAACTACTTAATATTATACTTAATACTACTTTACTTATTAATATAGTCTTCTTTACTATCTTTCTCTTATTAGCTAAAGTTTTAATTATCTTAAGTGTTAAAGTTAATAGTCTTTTAATAGTAATATCACTACTTATAATCTTTAATACCTATTTAGCTATAATATTTTTAGATATTTAATAATATTTAGGGTTTACTTCCCTACTAGTATAATAATAATACTTATTATTACTATTTAGGTAGAAGTTATACTTAGAGGTAAATAAATACTTCTATTTATACTATAGTTCTAAATAAATAGCTTATACTTACTACTCTTATATATAAAGTTCTATTAATATTAAGTTAAGTTATTAAACTAATATAGATTATATACTATATTACCTAAGTTATACCCTAAATAATATTAGTTAATCTAATATAATACTATAGTTATTATTATCTATTTATATTACTTATAAAGTTAATATTATAAAGTAAGGTATATTAAATATAAATTAAGGCGTCTTAAGTATAGAGAATACTACTTATTAAACTAAAGTGCCCTACTTAATTATAGAATATATAGAGTGTTAAGATAGTAGTATAAAGTGTTAAAATAGTAGTATTAGTAGTATCTTAGCTTATTATTAATAAGTAATTATAATAAGTATATAATCTTATAATAAACACCTTAAACTATTTATACTTATTAATAGCTTTAGTTATTTCTTTAATTTAATATCCTTAATAATAATACTAATAAGTTAATCTTAATATATAAAATACTATTAATAAGTTAATAAGTATTATTTAAAACCTTTCTTTAAAACTACTTCTTATTTAGACTTATAGGATAGGTTTATATCCTTAATAGTAACCTAATAATCCTTATATAAATAATTAAACTTTTTTAGTAGTTATTCTATAATATTATAGTTAAACTATATTATAAACTTAATAATAAGATTATAAGTTTTAAATATATAGGTATAAACGTTAAGGCTAAATTTTAACTTAAAGCTAAAAAGAAATATAACCTTAAGTTAAATAAGAATCTTAAACTAATAAATCTTAAGTAGTAAGATAGGTTCTTTAAAGTTAAAAAGTTTATTAGTAGTATTAAAAATAAGCCTCTCTTAATATAGTTTAATTTCCTCTTTTTCTATAAATTTAATATCTTTAAGGTTTTCTAAGTTTATTATATTAATTATCTCACGCTAAATAAATACTTCCTCCTCTTTAGCTTTATTATTAACCTCTTCTTCTTAATCTATATTATCTTCTATATTAATATTATCTATATTATTTAGTATCTTAGTTAGAGAGGTATTTAAAGTTTAATTTATAAAAACTATATATAGTTTACCTAAAAGTATATAAGCTTAAGTTTTAGTTAGTTTATAAATATTACTACTTCTTTAAGTATAACTATATAAGTTTATATTTACTCTTATTAGTAATAAGTTTATAGAACTCTTACTATATAAAGATATACCTTTATATCTATTTCTAGTAGTTATTAACTTTATAAATAATTTTATAGGTATTAGTAATTAAAACTAACTTAATTCCTTAAAAGTAATATATTTTAAGTTTAATTAAGTATACTAAGGTATTATAAACTTTAGTTTAATCTTTCTAAAAGCTAATAAAAGAAGAAATAACTTCTTTATAGCTATTATATAGTTAATTATATATTATACTAATATATATATATATTATACCTTTATACTATATTAGATCTTATAATATATATAATAAATCTTAGGCTTATAAGGACCTATAAGCTAGTGCTATTATATATAATAAGATCTTACTCCTAAATATATATATTACGCTTTATATAGTTCCTAGAACTATAAATAACGTTAAGATATGAATAAATTAATACGAATAGTATTAATTACTAGCAAACTAATCAAAAACGATAAAAATAATAATATTAATTAACGTTTGGGGTAGTAGTGTAGCTGAAACCTAAAAATCCCACATTTGCAGGGGTTTCGGCAAGGGCAAATGCAAATAAGTGATGTTCCCTGTACGAAACGGCACGAGGCACCGGTGCAGAATGCGAACACACTATTGAAATCCACGAATCGACGCGACGTCGCAATTCCCGTCCTCTCCTCTACCTTACAGTGTACCGTACCTACCAAGTGGCACCACCAGTCTCGCGGTTACCTTTCAGTGGCATGTTATTCTGACTTTTGCGCAGAATTTGCTCTGGTTGAACTTAATTCTACCCGTCCATCTCAATTAATAACGCTCAACCTGAATTCGACCCGACCTGGCTCTAGCCGGGATAGTTCGGTTCGCAACGTCGTTGAGATAGATGTGCACTTCAAGCTCTCTCAGCAAGGCGCCCAACTTAGACGCCCAGAAAGCTTTCTGTCACTTATCTGTTTGCACTTTTGCTCCCAAAAGATCCAGCATCTCAAAAGGCTGAGCGCATGCGCACGCGCAAGGCATCAATGTCCAAATGTCAAGGCGACCGTCAACTGCTTTCTGAACCACTGAATCCCCCAGACGTGACCGAAAGATTCACACCTGCTTAGCCGCGCCAGTCTGCCGTCTGTCTGCCCAAACCTGCCTT
This sequence comes from Colletotrichum siamense, assembly GCF_013390195.1. Lineage (NCBI taxonomy): Eukaryota > Fungi > Ascomycota > Sordariomycetes > Glomerellales > Glomerellaceae > Colletotrichum > Colletotrichum siamense. The sequence goes on along the minus strand of NW_023501016.1, from coordinate 2,054,488 downwards.
CTGCCCTTCTCTCTGCCTCTGCTCCGTTTGGTGTGGCTTAGGTACCTGAGGTGCAGTGAGGCACATACGGGAGGTTGGACGGCGACATCAGCCTGATTGTGGTGCCAAATTCGTCAGGCAAGGCAGTCCGCCGGCCGTTCTTTCCCGTCGCTGCTGGCAATCCTCGTCCTTCCGTCTTAGCAATCAATCAACTATCAACCACGGAGAGGGAAGAAAGACTAGGGGCAGAATTTTCCCAAGAATTTTGGCCATCCCCTTCTTTCCTGCCCATCTGATTGATCCATCGCGTCAATGATCGGCGTCTCTCACCCTTCCTCGCCCTTTCCCCCGTCTCGGGCTGGACGCTCACTCGACGACACTCGGCGCTTACCATCCACCACCGCCTGACCCTGCCAACTTCCCACGTCTTCGAGCTGCGTCTAGAACCTCGGACCTCCATCACATCCCCGTCAATACTGCCATTCGCTGGCAACTCCGTTATCTCTGTGCAATGGCTCTCCAAGTCTATCAATTCAATTCTCCTCACAGCAGTCTTGGGTTCCGACGGCCTCGCCTCCTCTCGTCTTTCCTCGTCTCGTCGCTCGTTCTACCGACTCCCTGCTCCGTCCAACTCCGTCTCACGCAATGAATAATCAACTCCTACACTCCCCTAGGAGCCGCCCAATCGACAGCAGCGTGCCATCGTCACATCCGCGATGCCACCCCCAGACGCCCCCGTCCGGCTCCATCTAGCCTTCTAGAATGGCCGTCGATATCCATCTTTAAGGCGCACCCGTAACCCTGTGCTAGTCGGGTACGCACCATGTCGATCACAGAGGAAACGGATGACACATCGTGCACAACACTGCGGCGCGACACCAGTTTCCACCACTGACCAGTCACTCCTTCACGACCTTTCCTGCTGTACCCCACGATGCCCGCCCGGACGCCACAGCACGGAAGAACTGAGCACTGTTGATGTTGCTGCGGCGCTTTGTGCACACACAGCCCTCATTCCCCAGCCAGGCCTGTGCTCCCTCGATCTTGCTCCCGCTGCCATTGAAACTCAAATCAACCAATTAACCATGTCGCTGGCTCCATCATGGAACGAAGCACAAGACAAGCCGCAATCCAAGAGCTGTGTCTGCGTCGGCAGGGAAGACACATCGTGGGGTCCATGGCTGGCCCGCGCTTGATGCCTCGATGCACCTTAATTTAGCTACTACTCAACTGTCAGCCACAACCAGCCGCCAACATGACGCCGTCTTCCCCACGATGCTGCTGTCCAAGACAGCGTCTTCAACCTTCAGCTGGCCCGGGATGACGTTGGCCCCGTGGAACAATTCACTCGGAGGGTCTCTCGGTGCGCCTCTGGGATGGCTGTATGCTGCTGACTATGGAAAAACCAGAGAGGCACACGAAATGGTCTTGCGTAACCACGCAAACCCGTGGGACAGATCCTCGCCAACGCCGTGTGTTCCGTTTCGCTCACGACAGGACCAATGGGTCCGGCGCGCTCACCGTTGCGAATTGCACTTTGCTGCGCCGCCTTAGTCGCTATCTCGATATCACATTTGCAACAAATCCATCACCGCCTCTTCTTGTCTCCTTTTGCTTGCTGCTGATGCCCAACCTCGCAAACCAGCCCCACGATTGAATCTCGAGGCTGCATCTCGCCTCTCTTCATTGGCTGTTGCGGCCACGATGTAGGCCCCTGAGCCCGCTCTTGCTTCGCTGTTCTGTCTCCATCTGTCGTTCCTGCACCTCCGACTCGGCAGGGCGTTCTTGGATTCGGCTCTGATTCGATTTCCGCATGGCGCCCATGTAGGCTACCATTTTACCTGGCGCGCCGTTGACGCGAGCACTTTACCTTGGTAGCCAACCTGTCGCCAACCAATTGTCCGCCTCGACAATGGTCGTATTGCATCGCCAGCAGGAAGGAACAACTCAATTGCTCCAAGTCGATTCCAGAGTCACCATCGTCGAGGGCTGTGCAAGAGATGCCTCATCTCGACCGCCTGTTCCCTAGCCTGACGATTCGGTGTGACGCAGATGGCTTTCCCGTCTATCGCCAATAGAGCGCGTACGCTTCGCTAGGTCCTCTGCAAGGTCTTGAGACATCTATGTCTCACAACTTTGCAGCAAAAAGACCGACCTGCGTCTGCTTAGACATGGGAAGCGGCTTTTTGCTGACTTCTCTGCACGGGCGACCGCGTATGCGGGTTGAGCTCATCTTGGCTTCGAATTGCGGTCGTGTGTCAGCCGTTGATTCGCTGGGTCGCAGGTGTTACCAAGCCCGATTGTCGGCCCTGGTCACAGCAGGCCTTGAGCGCCGAACACGTGCTGTGTGATACCTATCTGCGTCGGCCTCTGCCAGATTTTTCGATTATGACTCCTATCAACTTGCGTCGACACTTCAGGGTCTTTTGGCGGCCCAACGGCCTCCTGGGCGGAGCGAAAAGTCAGGCGTCCAGATCTTAGTCGAGTCTGAGAAGGCAGCCAGATGGCGATGCCGGGGGGTTGGGACGTGCTGTTCAACCACACGACCTTATTCGTACTGCTTCATCGACTTTGAACATGCGGCCCAGATCATGCGGAGCGAAACTGAATTCAGGTCCTGTGCATAGACCCTGCTGAATGGCCGCATGCGCCTCCCGTGCTGGGCGTTTTGGGCGACGACGGAAGACGGGATCCCTTCATCGACTCCGAAGGCAAAGACGCTGATCAGGGCGACATCAAATCGCGTCTATTGATCCTTAGTGTCCGTCTATCGACGACCTTTTTCTCCGGGTAGCTACCCGACGCTTGTTCGTTTCCTGCCATTACCACAACTGGTGGACGGCAGAGAAGATCGTTTGAGTCGACGATGAATATCCTTATTGAGCAACTAGTACACATCCGATATCCAATGAAATCGTATCGTCAGAGTCCACCAGAGGAGAAGTACCGGGTTACGAAGCGGATGTCTCCCTGCTAGCCGTTCATCGGCCCTGATTGTCGGGTCTGGAAGGGTTCTCGACCAGTATGGCGCCGATGATCGCGAGCCGTTCCAGGGTCACGGTGACCTCACTGCCCGTTCAACGTCAAAAAGAAATCTGCGGCAAACATGCAGCTGTCCGAATACAGGTTCTGTGAAGCCGTGGAGGTTTGGTCGCTGGCCATTGACGCCATCGCTCTCCTAAGTAGAGCTTCCTGAGCACCTTCCTCGGAGTTCCATTGCCCCCTCGCTTGCGTCTCGCAGAGACTGCGCTTGCCCTCATACGCCATCATCGTGAGGATTTCTGGGCCGTTGTAATGGCCAGACGACCGTGGCAAAGCTGCTGGGCGACACCGTTATCGCGTCCTGGATATGACCAATTCGATACGAGCGATATAACGCATTCGGCGCCCATCGAATACCTTTTTCGATTTTGGCCACGTAGTCACTCGCGCTTCATTACGTTACTCGCCACGGCGTCTCTTTCTTCGATGTTATTGAGTCTTGAAGTCGGACAGCAGCTGTCAGACTAGTCGGGCTGCGCGTCTGTCGTCTGAAAACTGACAGACATACTAATTAGGGATCCCGAAGTCTAGCAATGTCGGAATGCATGCGAATGATTCGGGGAGCCGGCTCGAAGCGACGCAGTATCTATCTGGCAAGGACAGGGCTGGCTTCTGATTTAGCATCGCGTTTGCCCAGTCCCTTCACCACGACGCCTCGCCTTCGGGCTTCAACGGCGTTTCACCTGCTGTGCGAGTGCACCCAGCCTTATTCGTCGGGACACTAAGGGCCAGGAAGCGCGAATAGAAAGTCTATCCGCCGTTGAGTACTACGCCGAGACACTTGAACCTGGCTGATTCGTCTCGGCAGTCATCCTCCTGCTCCGGATGCTACGCTCTGTGTTTGTCGCAAAAGTTCTGGACTTGAGCTCAGATTCTTCGGCCCCCAACCGATTCACGCCCCAAATGAAAACTCGAAAAAGACCTGCCTGGCTAGTGCTAGAATATAGCGCCCGGTTGAGTGCAACCGGCCCAAGGCTCCAATTGGGCATTCGAAAAAGCCATTCCAATGACCTCGTGATCTTTGTACATACAGGACATCCACACACAATCTCGAGAGAAAGCCTCCCCCGCACCGGCTGCAGGCATGGTGCGCCCGCGAGCATCATTGAACATTAGTCCTCATGCCATCTCCTGTCGTTCAACTCACCCGCCCGCCTGTCAGGAAATTTCGCAGGGCGACGATCCCAGTTAGATGGGCAGGCTAGGTAAGAGCCGCCGCCGGCAACGGAGCGGCTCACACCATGTCCTGGCATCTGCAGACTGGCGGGATGCTGCTGCGTGTCTTGCTCGGGGTTGATCATCGAGTCCGGGGTAGTCGGATTGTTCAGATGGAGGGGCATCTCGATAGCAATGTAACGAAATAGCATTCCTCTCACAGGACTGAACACCCGCTGGCTCGCTACTACGCGGTTATACCACCTTGGAAGAGTCTCGCCGGGTCCTTCGTGGAGGGTGCCAATGGCATGTTACCTGGCGGATCCTAATTATCCTGCTGAGCAATTTTACCTGTCAGGTTGGACGAGCCCAGCTCATCCGGCAATAAGAAAAGTTTCTTTACGTCAGTCCATCGGGGCGTTTTACCCCAGAGCCTCTAATGTCCTCGTCCTTCCCCGCAGATCTCCCCAGTTGTTGTACGAGGATTTCTCGGGAGCACACCATCTTTGGAGTCAAAGGTAGGTGGCATATCTCGCGCGCGCAGATGTCGTGCCTCTGCGACCGGACTCGGGTAGCTTCGGGGATGGCCGATGGGTGTTCAGGAGGAATAGTAGCCTGTCCGATGGTTGACATCCCGCATGCCCGGTGTGTGTTAGTCGGGCAGGCTGGTGGAGGGATGCTTACTTGTGGGATTGGGTTGGGGGCGGGGGAGTTGGGGGTTCGGATGGGTGGGATAGAGTGGGATGACGGCGCGTGGGAGGACAGGCCACGGTCTCACCACCTTAGCCAGGTTGGACCCCTGGTATGGGAGGGGATTTGGCTTGGACACCCTTTTGTGATTCTTTTGACGTCCTTTGGTTATTTTGTGTGATGGTATGATGAGATGTGCCTGTCGTGGGAGAATGCTTGTCTTTGTGGTGACGTTGCTGGTTTCTGTCTCGTCCTCTCCGGGAGATGGCTATGACTGACTGTCATTTAGTTGAAGCTTCGTCATGAGTTCTTCGCTATCATGAAAGCACACCAAATCTCCTGAGCTGGAGCCTCTCAATTTGAATGACGACGAAATCTTTTGACTACCATGCCTATCTTTACACACCCTAGAGCCTATTTAGACGTCGTCCTCGTTCTACACTTTCTAAGAACCTATATAAGATATGTTCCTCACCCACCAGGCGAGTCGTACTTTGACAGAAGCAAGCAATCACAAAGCATAAAGCACCCTCTGAGATGAAGTGTCTGGGAAGTGGAATGAATACACTAAAAGCCAGGCAGTTAATGTTTATAATGAGAGGGTCTCCATCCGGAAGGCTCAGAAAATTTTAGCTTGTTGCATGCGTTGGTATTCATCCTCATACCCACGCGACAGGCGCGACGAGTGATGATGACTGCGGCAAGGTCCCTTGGCTTTTATGAAAGTATGCGCCTTCTTCTGCTTTAATTATATGCAGCTGCTGAGCGTGAACTGCATTGGCTTCTAATATATAGCAGACACCTCATTTAATGGCTATGACCACAGCAGAGCAGATTCTTTATGTAGTTTATTTGGGCGCTATTTAGACTATCTTTTATACCTTGGAGGGCAGAGGTGTCTTTGAGAAGGGATTAAGATGACGCTGTTTCATTATTTGTATTTAAGGACCTGCCGCTAGCTTTATGCTATCCATCACCAAAAAATGACATAATTGCGGCATATTGTTAGATGTGCAATTTTACAAAGTACGACAAAAATTCAAGTATTTGGCTGCGTCTAAATCAGGGCTTTATGGCTGTCTAAATGTGATATGGCATTTAGCGCTGATTTGCGCGCAATAAGTCAGGAGGGGAGGTGATGGTGAGCGAGGGGAATACTGAGAATGGCTCTGGGTTGAAGTTACTTGCAAATGGTAGGTGTGCGTGTGAATGACCATCAGCTGGATTGCGCGCAGATGCCAAAACCACAAGCCCATGGATTGCTGTTGGGCGATATCTTGAGCGCCACCAACAACTTTGTGAGGTCAAGACCAAGCCATCTCTTAAGGCGGCTTCAAATATGTATTTGCGGTGGTATGAGATGATTCATCAAGCCTGTCTGCTGTTCTTTCTTACTTTGGTGTTGCCTGTGTTGACCAGCATGAACTAGGTACCTTATAATTACACATTCTATCGCCAAGTTTGTTAGGGAGTCTTAAGCGCCAATGTCTGCATCAGAACTGATCACTCCCACTATCATCGCAGGTTCCTGAGAATTTCTCCCTTTGCTTCGTCCGTTTGAGACAGACATACTGCAACATTGGCAGCACAGAGCATAGTATCCGATTGAATATGTTACAGAAGAAAGTGATGGAAAGAAAACAAGGGTTTCATCTGATAGACAGATTTGCATCTACAGCCGCCATTAGGATCTCTTCACTTTGTCTCATTAGATGAAGCAGGCAATAGGTATGTGACAAAGCGCGAAGAACCCTTGCGATCTTGCGGGAATAGAAAAGCCAAGATGAGCAGGCAGCTCTTTAATACCTCGTTCTAAGATGAGTGAATTAGGTGGCGGGATCTCCAGCGTACTTAAATGCGAACGAAGACGGTTGAAGCCGGGTTTTGATTGACAATAGTGTCCCATGTTGTCACAATTTGAAGTTGTCTCCATCAGTCTCACGTAAAGATAAGCAGCGCTGCTCCAGTAAGAACCGAATAGTTACAATTTTCGTGATTATTATAACGTATCACGGACCCTACGAAATATGTACTGCGAAGTTATTGGGAATCATACGCAACGGACAGGAGAGTGGACGGATGGGGTGGAGTGTGATTCACCCGAGGTGTGAGTCTTAAGGTACGATAGGTAATTCAGAGACATGAAGGTCTGCAAGTTTAAGCGCGGTCTGATCTGGAGCCTGACGGGAATGTTCAACGACGATTGCTGTCTCCTACATTTAGAAATCCTTGTGCTCATTTCAAATTTATACATGGGGTCCCTAGGTTTTGCTAAGGTAGTGGAACTAGACACTGATGGGGCAAAAGAAATAAAAGAATCACCGACAGTCGGCGTTCTAAAAGAAGTGCGGTCAGCCCAGATCTCTATTCAGGAGAAAATGATACTCCAGAGACGCATCCCATCTTGAGAAGCGCTGAGAAGGAGACGACATAAGCCTGCTCTGAGCACGGAAAGGACCTCTCATCACCACATCGCCATTGTTAAGCACATACCCTTCTCGCAATATTCACACCAATACCTACGAAGTGATGGATAAAAATAATGAGCACTTACGCAGACGATCCTCTGATGAATTGTGCGGGTTCTTCTAGTGGTAGCAGTGCTGATGCCGAGGCGTGTGTGGAAATAAATAAGGTAATGACTCAACCAGAGAGAAGCCTTACACATTTACTTCTACGGATCGTGTTTTAAAAAGGCAATTTATGTGTATTGCAAATAGGCACATTTAGGTTACTCCTTTAAGCATTACTACGCGATCACAATCATAGCCGTGCGACAGGCGAAGATTTCAGTCCTCGACGTGAGAATCTTGATTCACAAGGTCGTCAGGTGTTAGAGATAAAGATCCATACCAAAGGTAGATATGAAAGGTCTCAGAATGGCGAATTAAGCGTTCATCCACCAACGCCGCCAAATGTACTCAAATCCGTCAACCCATAGGTTTTACTTCAAACTTAAGCTTCAAAGTTATGCCATAGGTGAGAACGATTGCTGATATGATACATACAGAACATACACATTGCCACATTTTACACTAGGTCTAGACTGTCGTTTCTTGCATGATCCTCACAGGATACTTGAGGAAGACCTGGGATGACGAGAGTTTTCGGAAGAAATAACGTGCCACAGTTCCTAGTATGTGTCAGGACGTCCATGTTTGGTGCGGTTCGAATGGAAAGAGACTTTGGAGCCTGGTGTCGGCTTCGACAAACACCCAAAATGTACATCAACTGAATAATATTGAGATGAAGGACGGTAGTAAAGGCAGGCGACAGATTAATATAAGCATCAGAGGAGTTGCTCATATATTAGATGAGGCAAAACACACTAAATACTCACACACCCCTTGAGTGAAAACTCTCTAGGAGCCGTAGCAAACGATCGGCGTATTTCCTTCTAGCAGAAATAGACGGATGGTATCATTTGATCTGAGTAGATACTGAGTTTATACATATTGATATCGCGATTGAGCGGTGTTAGAATTACCAACGTAGGTTTGATATTGCAGTACATGTCTGTCAAGAAACCGCAAAATAACTCCAGCTTTATGGTGGCTCTTCTGAAACACCCATCTCTGCGCATGTTCACATAGACCTGAGTGATGACGATGGCGAGAGATCGCCATCAAAGACGCGTTATTGGCTTTTTTTTTGATTCTTGACTAAGGGGGTGGCCTCTGTCCTCAATTATGAGAAGCAAAACGTTCGTTCTCAAGAACGCTGGGCCCATCGACTTCCAGATTCGAACGGAGTGCCTTTCAGCTAGAAAGCCCTGATTGAACCCAATGCTCCTTCCCGTCACCTAACCCTATTTCGCTTCTCTCAAACACGACTGAGGGGAGCGAAGGTAGAGTGGCCGTCAGGTATTGCTTACTCCCGTTCATCTCCCACCGAGTCCACGCACATCAAGACAAGACGTACTGTCAGGAGTCGATCGATCCGGATAGAAAACAGGTCGACATCTCGCCGTGTTCTTTCGGTCGAAGCATACATGAAGAAATGTCATTTCCACGATGAAACCCCGGCCATTAGACGGCTGACAATTAGAAAACCTTTCCCAAAAGCAAGAAAGCCAGAGGCAAAGAACAGAACACTGCAGAGCCCACCCAGAAAAAAGAAGGTTGTCCTCAATTTCGCTGGGTCTGTCGATCTCCAGATTCGAACTGAGCGCTTGACGCGAGCAAGGGGTGCCTGTCCTGGCCTGCCTCCTTACTGACCGGCTGACTATATTGCAGCTGCTTTTTATTACTTTAGATGACAAGTGACTGATTAGTTAAAATATGTAGAATTGGAAGCCACTGCATGCCTGCTTCATCTGGCGGCTTCGCGATCACGCAGACTCTGCTCTGGGATCGACACCTCGACCAGCCCGATCGTCATGAGACCATAACTATAATCCCTACTACCTAACAGAGACTAACTTAGCACCGATAGTAATAAGCGCATCTATACCGCCTTAAACTCTTCCCTAACTTCCCCTCTATAAGACAGCGCAAGAAAGGAAAGCAAAGAACGAAGGGAAACAACTAAAACGCAAGTCCAGTTGAACAGAAGATGAGTCAAACTTCGACGAAAGCGATAGCAAAACGCAAAAAAGTAATATCCTCAATTCACTTTTCACTGGGCCTTTCGACCAAATCAGACTCGAACTGAGCGCCCCAAGGCGAACGAGCACTGGTCCCCGTTCTTCTTAAACGTTAGGTACCTCACTCGCTGACCAGCTAGACCATAGCCTCTTTTTTTAGGTTTTGTAAGCTAGGTAGGGCAGCTTGTGCCCAGCCCGGCAAGGCCTGCTGAATTGTTTGAAGGTGTGGCAGGGAAGGGGCTTATATAGGTTGCTGGGGAAGGGCCCAAGGGGCGCCTCCTGCCCAGGCAAGAGCTCGGAAAGGCAGCCGCCATCTGTCTCCCACAGCCTGAAGACCCCGCAAAGAGGTCGCAAATGCTGCCAGATTGGCATGAAGCTGGTGAAGATTCTAGGAGGGAATATGAAGAGTGATTCAGCACCGAGGATAACAAACGAATCGAAGGAACGCCGACCAACTCACGTTCTGACCTGCCTCTCCCATAGTCGAATGAGCCTGAATCTGGGCCCAGTTGACATTTCCGGCATTGTCCGGAAGAGAAGAAGAGCATAGAGAACAGATTGAGGAGCTATCATAGGTAGGACGGGTCGATATCTGGGTCGGATGGTACCCGATGGCAAGATGGTGGGCATTCGCATGGCTTGTACCCACACTTGTAAACATGCAATGTGGGAAGGACATCGTAAAGTGCAAATTAAGAAATGAAAGATTCCATAGCTAGGCTAAGTATACTGAGTCTTAGTAGCCCCTTTTCAAACACGAGACGCGCCAGACAACGCCATTTGATATAGTACAGCCCATTTCATCCGTTCGACACATCAAGCATTGCTCTCGATCCACTCCTCAAGCCTCTCGACAAGTTCTGCCTTCTTTCCGGCCGTGCTCAAGCCTCTCGCAGCAAGGACATCCTTCAGGTCTGCAACGAGCATTTTGCCCAGAGTGTCTGAATCAGCAGCGGCCTTGAGCTGCGCCGTAGTCATTCCCGATCCAGAGACCTTGGCCTTCGGCGCCGATTTCGCCCTCTTTGCCGGCCTGCCATCGTCATCGTCTTCCGCATCTCGCTTGATAGCCTGCTTAGCCATCACATTCTTGGCTTCCGCCTGCAGCGTCTCAGCCCACTCTTCGAGGTATCCGCCGGCACGCTTACTGATGGCCTTGTACTTGGGCTCCGTCAGATCTTCCGCTTTCTCGGGGTACTCCTCCTCGAGCGCGAGGACCTGGAGGATCTTGTAATGCCACTGGAGCGAAGGATTCGGGTACTTCTTGGGGTTGTACATGGCTTTGGGCAGCTGCAGCTGTTGAACGATGACGCGCATTTGGTCGGTGAGCTCGTTGGTGCTGCGGACGAGGTCGGCGGGCGGCTCAGGGCCCTCGCGGAGGTCATCGGCAAAGGGGAGAGGTGTAAGCCAGAGGCCTGCGGGTAGGTAGGGCGTGGTGGAGTCGTCTTCGGATTGCTCGTGGGAGGGAATGATGGCAACGAGAATCGGGTTCGCGTTGGAGCGAGTGATAGCCCATGCAATTCCAATCTTTTTGGACTTGAGCAGCTTCTGCCAGAGGGCAGTGAAGACGCGGGTCGAGCCGACGTAATCCTCCTCGGAAGGGAAGATGAAAGTTGACTTCTTGACACTGGCCCAAAATGGGAGCATGGACCGCGGCTTGAAGCCGATGATGCGGATGATGGGGGTACCAAAGTCCTTGAGGGACTTTTGCTCCTCGGTGGTGAAGTGGACGTACTCGCCGCCAAATTTGTAGGCCTTTTTGAACTCGGGCTTCTCGACTGTGCGGGCACTATCCTCTGCAATTCGAGTTGTTTCGCCTGTGGCGAGCTGGGGCTTTTCGCCGTCAAGCCAGATGTAAGATGTCCTGGCGGGTGTTTGGCGGTGGAGAATGTTGTAGCCCTTGACGGAGATGCGCAGCCCTGGGGCGATCTCGAAGGGGAGGTTGGAGAAGAGGGAGCGCTTGGGGGTCTCCTTGGATTTGATATTTGAGATTAGGGAGTTGAGTAGGGTGATGCCGTCTCCTGATCTCGAATTGCGGATCTCTGAAAGATTTGCCTCTGCTGTTTGGTCACGATAGATGATATCCTGTCACTGTTAGGCGGGAACACCAAGGAGAGTGCGAACTGCTTACATCGTAGAACCTGGTGAGGTCGAACTTCTTGTCGTCCCTGGTGATAGGGAACAACTCGATGATAACACCGAGGTCGTACAGATCCTTTGCGCGCACGGCAGAAGCGGACTTGGCCGCCTTGTCATCGCCGTGAGGACTGTCGTTGTCTGTGATGATGAACAACCTCCTGCTTCCGAAATTCGCAGCCTTAGTTGTGAAAATCTGGTTTGCGCAGAAGAAGACATTCGCCATCTGGACACTCTCCTTGGCTGGCACCAACACCTCATCTTCGTCTTCTCCCTCCTCCCCGTCGACCCCCACTAATGTCTTCAGCGCCTTGACGTCCTCCGCTGCGGGGACGTCTAGGTCAGTGAAGAGGTAGCAGTGGGGATAGCCCAGGCCAGTGCGACCGCTTTCCTCTTGGAATTTCGACTTTTCAGTACCGAAGAAGAGGATGCCCATCATGTCCTTGGGGTTGGAGATGATACGCTGCTGCATGAGCTGGTAGGCGCATTTCAGCGCGGCCTGGACGGCGCTGTCCTTGTCTGCCTTTTTAGAGGTCGATGCTGGAGGCGGCTGCAGCATTGACGAGCTCACATCAATGGCCAGAAGGACGGCGTCCTTTTGCGCCTTGTAGTCCTGGGAGGGGTCAGCTGTAAGTCATGGCGCTCAGATGTGGGTTCGTTCGTACAGTCTCATCGAGCTCCTCCTCCGCATCGTCATCCTCCTCTCTCTTGTAGTCTTCGCGATCAGCCATTGCAAGAACCTGTGTGAGTCGATGTTAGTTTTGGCGTTGTTGGTCGCGGCGGGCGACAGCTATTTCATGTAGTCGCGAACTCGGTTGGGCCCTTCAGCGCAACAGGCAGCTCCAGGCAGCAGACGCGACAGGGGCAGCTGTTCTGGCGCGGACCTCTCTAGCGAAGCTCGCAGGTACCCGCGTGCGAGCGCGCGACCACGTGATCTATATTTCGGATTACGCAGCGTGCTATTGGCCAGAACCGAGACAGGTTAACTGGGTACCTGGAAAGTAGCGGTGGCATGGCCTTCTGAAAAGTACCGCTGTATGAGCTCGGTCTTGCAGGGGTGCTGCTCGGCATTCGGTGGGCTCCTGTCCAGATCGGGATTTCCTTCGTCATCGAAGCCGAAATCCACATGGCCTCGTTCAGCATCACCCACACATCGCCAGGGTCCACGATTGCCACAGCTATGTTTTCTTAGACCACTCTGAACCATCACCACTTACCGACCGTTTTCTGTGTTCTCTCTTTGTACACTATCTTTTCGTACATCGTCGTTGTAGAGCAATGGCGTTCAAGTACTCAACAGGACAGCTCTCCAGGAGCTTGTCTAAGGCGACGACTTCAGCGCGCAATGGCGCCGCACCTCTAGCTTTGGCTCTGCCAAAGCAATCAGCACCTCAATTGAGGTCTATGGCGACCGTTCCGCCCGTTACACAAAACTCCGCCGGTTCCAAGGGTCCGACGGCCATGGTATTCCTGAACATGGGTGGCCCTTCAACGACAGACGAAGTGGGCGACTTCCTGAGCAGACTCTTCGTATGCCCCTCCACGAACCCCCAGACGCTCCGCACGCTGACAATGCGCAGGCAGATGGAGACTTGATTCCTCTCGGACGCTACCAGAACTACCTCGGCCCCTTCATCTCGAAGCGACGAACTCCCAAGATCCAGAAGCAGTACGCAGAAATCGGTGGTGGTTCCCCCATCCGCAAATGGTCCGAGTACCAGAGCGCAGAGATGTGCAAGATCCTCGACCAGATCTCACCCGAGACCGCACCGCACAAGCCTTACGTTGCGTTCCGTTACGCCGATCCCCTGACCGAGGAGATGTACAACAAGCTGCTGGATGATGGTTTCGGAAACGGAAAGGGCGGAAGAGCCGTAGCCTTCACACAATACCCCCAATACTCGTGTTCAACGACGGGAAGCAGCATGAATGAGCTGTGGAAGTGGCGCCAAAGGTTGGAGGGCAAGTCAGCCACGGACGCGACGCCGGGCGATGGCACGATCTCGTGGAGCGTTATTGACAGGTGGCCGGTACATCCGGGCCTGGTAGAGGCGTTCGCGCAAAACATCGAGGCCAAGCTTCTGGAGTACCCCGAGGAGAGGCGGAAGGACGTCGTCTTGCTGTTCTCAGCACACAGCTTGCCCATGTCTGTGGTCAACAGAGGAGACCCGTATCCGGCCGAGGTTGCTGCTACCGTCTACGCTGTCATGCAGCGCCTTAAGTTCTCCAACCCCTACCGCCTGTGCTGGCAGTCTCAAGTCGGCCCGTCCGCATGGCTTGGCCCCCAGACCTCTGACTCGGTCGAGAACTACATCCACAAGGGCCAGAAGGACCTGGTCCTGATCCCTATTGCGTTCACCTCCGACCACATTGAGACTCTGTACGAGCTCGACCTGGAGGTTATCGGAGATTCAGGAAGCCCCGAGACTGTGAAGCGTGTTGAGAGTTTGAATGGCAGCCCTGTCTTCATCAAGGCTCTGGCTGATATCGCCAAGGCTCACCTTGACAGCGGCATTTCCTGCTCACCACAGATGGAGCTTCGCTGCCCCGGGTGCAAGAGCGAACGTTGTGCTGAGTCAAAGAAGTTCTTTGCGGGTCAACAAACGAAGCTGTTTGGAGCTCAAGAAAAGGTACTGGCGCAATAGGAAGTATCATCTTAAACCACGGCGGGAGACTGTAATCATGTACTTTTATAGCAACCGGGATCTGTTAGGGTCAAAATGCAATACTGGCGGGGGCAGGAATAAAAATAAGTTCAACTCTGGTCGCAATCCGTCCCATAAAAGATGTCTACTCAATTGTTGCCGGGCGGTTGAATCCATGTTGATGACGCCACCACACTTCGAGCGTGCCACTAACAATTTCCCTGGCTGAAGTTACTCCACCAAACCAGACGATCTCCGGAGGGTCGTCTCTCCTTACCCATGTTCCAGCTGCAGCTCACACCTAACTCACAGAGGACCATGTTCAGCTCAAGAACATTTTACAACTTACCCAGAGCTCATATTACTATTTCCCGACGAACAATGAGCTCCCAAGAAAAGATTCATTTCGGGCCCTTTGAGGTCACTGGGCAGGTTAGTCTCGAAGAAGATCTCGGTCATTGAATGGCCGTATGAGATGGGCATTGGAGCGTCTGGATTGCGCATCTTGCCATTGGAGTTCAAAACAGCTGCCGCTCATCGTCACCTGCCTGCTTCAACCCGCTATCCAGAACTCAACACGGAAGCATCAAGAATAATGGCTAACATGACACAGGTCTTCTACAAGACAGCCCACTCCTTCGCCCTCGTCAACCTCAAGCCCCTCCTCCCAGGCCACGTCCTGATCTGCCCTCTCAAGCCTCACAAACGCCTCACAGACCTCCCGCCAGCGGAGGTAACAGATCTCTTCACCACGACGCAGCTCGTGCAAAAAATGCTGGCGCGCCGCTACTTTCCCTCCTCGCCAGGCACGCCGGCTGCCCCGGAGGCAGGCTCCTTTAACATAGCCGTGCAGGACGGCGCGGACGCAGGCCAGACGGTGTCACATGTTCACGTGCACATCATTCCGCGCGTACCCGGCGAGACGGCGAAGGACGACTCAGGGCCGAGGGATGAGATTTACGAGCAGATGGCGAGCGAGGAGGGCAACATCGGGGGTGCGCTGTGGGACGCTGAGATTGGGAGGAGACCCGAGCCCGGGGGCAAGTTTGCGAGGATTGAGGATGCGATGAGGAAGGCGAGGAGCATGGAAGAGATGGTTGCGGAGGCTGACTTGTACCGGGGCTTGTTGAAGGAGATGGGAGCTGCTGGTGCGAGGTAGAATTGAAGTATGTCTAGATAGAGTGTAGGATGGAGAATATGAGAAAGTGTACGGCATTTTGTGTTGGCTGTGAAACTGACGGGCCATGAGGCCGGTTGTGAGATCATATGGGAGTTCTCACTTGCGGACTGTGATCTGCATTTACGCCTCTGTGATGTAAGTTGATATGAAACATTACAACGCATTAGTACACAATTCAATCTCAAATTTCGTCTCCAAAACATCAATTGGGCTCACCGCAACTGCTCTCAAGGCTGGTGTTGAGTATCCCTTCACGTCATCAGTCTGTAAGATACAGTGCGCTAATTTCATCTCACTCAATTAGCACAGTGTGCAGGCGGACCCACTCGCACTCAACGCGTTCAGGACGAAGCGCGTCCAGTCGCGCGTCTCCCATTTCACCTAGCTTGTCACTGCAGCGACACACTTTCTGCGATTGCAAGTCGAAGCAGCCTTGGACGTCGCCACGAAGATAGCCTCGGACCAGATCTCGTCGTACCAAACAAGTAATCAAAATGCCGAGTGCTTCATCACCCATCACATTTCCTGCCAGCTCCTCACCACCCGCAGGGAAGCGCGCGCGCCCAGCAGCGGCCGACCCGACAAAATCCAAGCCGAAAGTCAAGAGCGGATTTCTGCTTGACGATGATTCCGATTCCGACAATGACGCCCAGCAGCCACCATTGAAGAAGCAGATCCTTGACTTTGGATCGCGCAGTCAACGACCAGCCCCTGTTACACTCACCCCTGACGAAGAGATTCTCGAGCCATCAGCGCCGGCACCCGCGAAACAGAACAACAGCGTTCCCACGGAAACAGAGCCTCCTCGCGCCGAACCGCCTCGAAGCCTTGCATCTACATTGTTGAGTTCTACGCCGTCGATTTTCAAGAGCGGGCGAACCTTCAAAGTAACGACTTGCACCGGCGCCTCTACAACGATCAAGCAGCGGAAGCCGACTGCCAACACTTCATACGAGAACATCGTTGCTGCGAGATCTAAGACGAAGGAAGGGAGAGCGAGGCGCGCATACTATGGCATCGATATCAATGAGCTCATCGACAACGCCAAGAAAGAGGCCGCGGAAAAGCCCAAGCCGCAAAGGAAAGAGAACGATGTACTTGTTCGGTCAGTGGAGGAGCCAGTGGTCGGCAAGCATCAGAAGAAGACTTTGCTCTGGACCGAGAAGTACAGAGCCAAGAACTTCCTCGATCTTTGCGGTGACGATGGCACCAACCGCATGGTCCTGCGCTGGCTCAAGCGATGGGATCCTATCGTCTTCCCTGGTATCGCAAAGAAGGCGCCCATCTCGAGACGGCCAGGCGCGAAGCAGGGTCAGCAGGAGGAGGAAAAGCCACACAAAAAGATTCTCATGTTGACGGGCCCCCCTGGTCTTGGAAAGACAACGCTGGCGCATGTGTGCGCGCGGCAAGCAGGATACGATGTGATGGAGATCAATGCCAGTGACGACCGAAGCAAAGACGTCGTCAAGAACCGCATCCGGACCTCTCTAGGAACCGAAAGTGTCAAGACGGTCGAGAACGTCAAGACCAAGGATGGTGAGAAGCAGCAAAAAGTTGCAAAACCGGCTTGCGTGGTTGTCGATGAGGTAGACGGTGTAGTCGGCGGAGCTGGAGCTTCAGGAGAGGGAGGATTCGTCAAAGCCCTCATCGATCTCGTGTTGTTGGACCAGAAGAACGGCTCAGGAGTTGTGAACAACAACCGCAAGAAGAAGAAGGGCGACGACTTTCGTTTGATGAGACCGCTTATTCTCATCTGCAACGACGTCTACGCTCCGGCACTGAGACCTCTCCGGCAGTCAGGTATGGCTGAAATTATTCATGTTGGAAAACCCACCATCGATGCGGTTGTCACGCGGTTGAAGGCGGTCTTCGACAAGGAGGGCGTTCCCTGTGAGAAAGATGCTGCTCGCAAGATCTGCGAGGCCGCTTGGGGTATGACAAGTGGCATTGATGCGAAGCGAGGAGCCGAGAGCGGAGCTGAAGGCGATCTTCGTGGTGTTATGGTTGTTGGTGAGTGGGTTGCTGGACGTTTCAAGGCTGCTGCGAGCTTCAACGACAAGTTGACAAGGCAATGGCTTGAGAAGAACGTTATGCACGATTTAACAAACGGCGCTGGCGGAGCAAGGGGTCTTGGACGAGGAAGCACGAAAGACATCGTGTCACGCATCTTTCAGGAAGGTGGCGGTTTCCCGAAGCAAGCTTTGGACAGCACATCGCATCTCAAGCACAAGCATGAGCAGCCCAAGGCTCAGCTGGGTTTTGCCGAGTACCACAAGAAGAACGCCATGGAACGTTTGCGACACATGGTTGACACCAGCGGCGAAGTCGATCGTATTATGACTGACATCTTCCTCGAATACCCCAACCGCGAATTCAACGACGACTCGTTCTTGTCCAAGCCCAACGAAGCTTACGATTGGATGCACTTTCTGGACACTTGCTCGTCAAGAACCTTTTTCAGCCAGGACTGGGAGCTGGCGCCATATCTAAGCCAGCCTATTCTTGCCTGCCACTCTCTCTTTGCCTCGTCGAAAAAGTATCAAGTCAACATGGGCTACGACAAGAAGTGGGGTGCAGATGCGCAGGAGAACGACGAGCCACCCGTGCCATTTTCTGGTCCTCAAGCGGACTATGCTGCCCACCAAGCATTGAAGGAGAACAAGTCTATGCTACAGGCCATTCAGGCACAGCTCACTCCCACGTTGGGGAGGTCGTTCCGAAGCCCGGAAGATGTCGCGACAGACTTCTTACCGTATCTTGTTCGCATGGTATCACCAGACGTCAAGCCTGTCGTGATTGGCGGCAGCGGCACGAGCACAGCAAGTGTACGAAAGGATACCGAGAAGGCCATGGTCAAACGCGCCGCGGAGATTATGGCGGAGGTTGGCATTGAAATGCAAAAGGGCAAGATTGAGACAGATTCGTTGGTGAACAGGGGGCCTCAGTGGGTGTATCGCATGGAGCCGCAAGTCATCATCCGTCCCCTCATGTACGAGTTCGCACTAACGTATCCTCAGTGACCTTGACGCACT
This sequence comes from Colletotrichum siamense, assembly GCF_013390195.1. Classification (NCBI taxonomy): domain Eukaryota; kingdom Fungi; phylum Ascomycota; class Sordariomycetes; order Glomerellales; family Glomerellaceae; genus Colletotrichum; species Colletotrichum siamense. Next base: position 2,036,047 of record NW_023501016.1, on the reverse strand, counting down.
TGCGATATACGAAACAGCAGGAGGCCTTCTCCTCTCCAGCTCCGCCCCAACACGCTTCGCCGTCCGCCAGTGCCTCGACCAAGAACTCCAAAAGACCGTCATTCTCCGCGAGGCGGCCGCGCGACAGGCGCGCTTCAAAGCGGGCAACCCCATGGGACTTGAGGAAGCTCCTGTGCAGGTGGACAAGGAGAACATCATTAAAGAGCAGGAGAAGGCCCTCGAGAAGAGCGTTAAGAAGGACTTCTTCGGGAGGATCATCCCGACGCGGCCTCTGGGCGAAGTGGATCCGAACGGAACCAAGAGGAAGAAGCAGAGAGAGGAGACGAAGGAGGATATCAAGATTTGGGTAACGTACCATGAAGGATTGAATAATGCGGTCAGGAAACCTATCTCGTTCGGGGAGTTCATGAAGGGGTTGTAGAAGCGCTTTGGGTATGAGGGATGAATACATTATGATGTTTTGCCTTCACAACTGTTACTGCTGAGAGGAGTTGAGCGTTCTTTTGGTCACGATGAATGGTATGTATTGCAACTAAACTGCCTCTGATTCCAGGTCACCGCGTCATCCTCTCGCCCATCATCTCACTCAGAGATGCGTAGCCGTTTAGCAGCTGCCGGCGCAGCAGCCTCCGTCAGGCAGGTTTCCGCCGCTATCAACATGTCAGTTTCCATGGTCTTCCAATTCTAGCCTTGACCTCTCTAGGGATTTACTCACGGGCAGAAGCAGCCGATGGGGCAGGGCTCGTTGGAGTTGTTGCAGTGCTTCAGGTTGTTGGCAGCGCACTGGGCCGGGGTCAGAGGCTTGGGGGCGGCGATGGCGCTGACGGCGGCAACGGAAGCGAAGACGGTGAGGAGGGTAGAGAACTGCATTTTGGCGGTTGGTTCAAAGGTGGTTTGTAGTTGTGAGGTTTATTGAGCTGAGACGAGACTTGGTGCGTGGATGGGGTGATGGGTGAGAGCAACATAGGAGGAGACTGGACAGTCTTATAGCTTTCTTATCTACCAGCAGATCTCTTGGAACACAAACTCCCCGTATGCCAAATCTCAGGTCGGCGGCGGTGGTATCCATCGACCAGTAGCTAGACTTCAAGGCGGAGCCAGCGCCTCCACAAGGGCAATTAAAGCAATTTTGACCCCTATACTTATTAACTTGGCTCTTTTTTTTGGTGTTTTTGATTACTTAGCTAATTTATAAATAAAATAAATTAATTACTATATAAAACTATATTATACCTATTTAAAGCTATTTATACTACTCTTAATAGTTTAAAGTTATTACTAAGTAGTATAACCCCCCTCTTTAGCTAGTTTTTTATTAGCTAGAGACTCTCTATAGTATTAAGCTTTATTAAGAGCTTCTATAATATAAAGGTTAACTTAGTTTAATTAAAAGCTTTCTTATAGTTAGTAGATATTATAAGGATAGTAAAGATATTAATTACTAGCTTATAGAGTACTAAATATATCTCTAAGTAGTCTTACTATTACTTAATAAGATTACTAATAACTTTAAGGGGCTTCTAGAAGTAGAGATTAAGCTTATTAACTTAGAGTAGTATATAGTAATACTAGTTATTAACTTACTACTAGTAGTAACTATTATTATTATCCTTAGTCTTAGTATTAATAGGGATAACTACTAACTACTTATCTAATATTAGTATTACTACTTCTAGCTTAGATTAATAATACTACTTATTAAAGAAGTCTTTAAAGCTATTAAGAGCTTTTTTAACTTATTCCTCTTAGTATTTATAATACTATATATCTTATAAATATAAAATACTTAATAATAGATATAGGATTAATATTATAGAAAATAGTAGTAAATCTCTTATCTTATTATAATATAAAAAAAGCTTTTATTATATTAGTTTAATATTAATATAGAAGAAAAACTACTACTTCTTATTAAGAGAGTTAAATTATAAAGCTAATTATAAGGCTAGTAATATTTAATCTTTATAAATATAGGTTAAGAGGATTTATATATAAAATTAGCTATATTAACCCTAGCTTAAATATCTTTATAACTACTATAATTAATCTTTAGTATTATTATTAATAAATAGAGAGATTATAGCGTTATAGTAATCTTTTTAGTTAATAAGATATAAAAGAAGATATTTTATATTTATTATAACTTCTTAAAGTTAACTATAATTATTACTAATACTTTAGCCTTTATATCTCTTTATCTACTAATAAAAAAGCTTTAAGATTATACCTATCTTAGCTAGAACTTTCTAATTTTCTAAAGATAAAAGGTCTTCTTTAAGGATATATTACTTAATATTATTATTATTATTATTTAAAAGTATAAAGGTTTAAATCTCTATTTTTTTCTCTATAGCTTTTTAGATTATAAGATATATACTATTTTAGTAAATATTATTATTTAAGATAAAGAGAGCTTCTTAGTATAACTCTAAGAAGATCTAAAAGTTAAAATCTTTATTAACTTCTATTATAGCTTTTTAGTATTATTTATAGTATTATAGAGATAACTAGATAAACTTAATAATATTATAAAGCTAGCTAATAGGGCTAAGCTACTATTAATACTTTAGATTATTATTATAACCTTTAAGCTTATAGAACTATAATTTAGTATATAGAGTCTCCTTATTAGCGCTAAATAGGAACGCTTAAGTTAAGAGATTAAGGATATAGCTATAATACTATATATACTAGGCTTAGATATCTATCTCTATTATTTTTAGGTTTAGTTCTCTATAGAAATCCTAGAAATAGATATTATTATTTATAGCGTTATTAGAGATAGTTACTCTAATTTAGTCCTAAATATAGTAGTAGTTAATAATATTAATAAAAGTTACTATAAGGGTAATACTATTATAATTACTATAATATTAATAAAAGGCTAGAAGATAGGATTATAAAGTACTATTAGTATTAATAAAGTAACTAGTAACCTCTATAAAAGCATAAATATTTAGGGATATCTATAGATTAAATAATAAGTGTATTTTTAACTTTACTATATGAAGTTCTTTAATTACTAGCTTTTTACTATAGTAATAGATATTATTAAGATAGTCCTAAATAGATAAATAACTTTATAGTATTTTATTAGTAACCTCTATATTATAGTACTATAGTATTTACTAGAAGTAGGAGTTTTTAAAGTAAGTAAATAGGAGGTTAGTAGAAATAATTAAAGCTATATAGAGATTATATAGAGTAGTTACTTTAGCTTTAGGTATATTTATATAGCTAAGTTAGAGTCTCTTTAGGGAAAGTAGTATAGATATAGCTATTAATAATAATATTAGAATATTATTAGAGTTTTTATTTAAGTGAAGAGAGATTTTATAGATAGTATAAGCACTTTAGCTTTATTAAAGTATAATTATTATAAATAGAAAGCTTAGATTAATATACTATAGTAAGTGCTCTTATAAAGTAGATATAGTAGTAATACTAAAGACCTTTAGCTAGCTTTTTATATTATATTATTAGTAACTTTAGTAGGACCTTACTATATATCCCTAAATAATCTTAATAAGGAAGTTATTATAATCTTAAATCTAATTAGATTAATCCTACCCTCTCTTATATAAGAGCTATACTTTAAGTATATATTATTTACTACTAATAATAATAGTTAGTAAGTTATTAATTATAGGATTTAGAGGGATAGTAATAAGTAGGGTAGTTATAATCTATATTAAGATATAGAAGTATATAGTAATTAATAATATATAAGTATTACTAGTTAATAAGGAAGTAGTAGTAATAGTTAATATCTTAACTCTAAAGATAAAAAAAATAATAAGGAGTGTGAATAATATATATAAGCTAAAGTAATAAATAATTTTTAGAAATAATATCTAATTATAATATTATTTATACTATTTAAGCTATTATAATAATTTCTACTCCCTTAGAAAGTTTTATATTAATTAGATACTAATTAATATTATGAGGGCTATCTAAATATCTTTATTATTATATATAGTGATTAATAAGTTATTAATAGTATTATATTTTAGTAACTAATTATACTTAGAAAACTAAGGTAGGGGCTAATCTATAGCTTCTTATTAGTTAATCTATAAATAATATAAGATATTAAATATTTTAATTTAATTAAGGGATATTAAATTAATTGATTAGGTGGTAGTAATAGCCTCACTTTGCTTAGTTAGGTTAAATATGTTGTTAATTTACTTGCCCTTATGGAGGCGCTGGGCGGAGCAGTCCGCCTAGGAAAACTCAATGTCCGCGTACCCGATTGTATAGAAGGGCACTTTCCCCTAAATCCGCTCCGTATACGCATCACGTCTCCGGACTACGGCCAGCTTGGATACTCGCATTTGCTCCACCTTTACCGCCTCCCACATAGTGTATGAACCAGCAGCAATATAACTGACATGAGTTTCACCAATCTGAAAAGCGTCCATCGCGAACTTTAAAAACCCGAATGTTGCCTGAGTCGTGGGCGTAGGGCTGGGGACGCCGATGCGGGTATCTTGGGATGAACGTGGGGGGAGCAGGTATGAGATGAACTGGGGGGCAGATCCCAAGTTGGTGGGAGTTGAGGGCATCCCTGCCCAACTACCGGTTGCAAAACTATCCCGCCGGCTACCGACCAATGGGCTCAGTTGGTACGAAACCGAGAGCGAAGGGTTGAGTTGCGTAGAGGACGGGAAGGCGATGTTGTCATCCTTGCTCAAAGACTCAATTCATTGAGCTTTTGCATCAACTGGAAACCGTTTCCCCTGGATAAATAGACTCTATGATAATAGCCTAATTGTATCGACGGGAAGCAACAGTTGACTCAAGAATGATGCAGAACAAAAGGCATGTCCAGATGAAAGTGGCAAGTTGAACAGCAGCGAGCCATTTCCATCCCGTCGGCAACCATTTCCGAGAGGATTCTCAAAAGAGGCATGGGCCTAGTTGAGTTGCAAGACCTATCCTTCCCGCCCCGTGTTGGACAAAGGAAATCTCGCCTATTAAGGTTCTCGCCAGGCCGTTACTTACTCTGTCGCTCATTACGTACACGAGATGATGCTCCGGCATGCTCGGGTCAACAGCGGCTCCATCCGCAGTTACCATTTTAGGACCTGCGACGGCTGTCAAGTTGTGGAACATACCGTCGGTGAGTATTTGGCGGACTTTCGGGCTGCGGCTGGACTCTAGGCAGTTGCGGTCTGCTACGTGCAGGGAACGCTATGCTTATGAATGGTAGCCGTCTTCTGACTTGTGCTATATTGCAATATCTATAACATCATTAAGTAACTCATCCGCCACAAAGAAGACTCGTCAATTGGCACAACATGTGTCTACGGACTTTGCTATTTCGCCGAATTGAAAAGCAAGCAGACAGGACCGTACAGTTCTTTGCAGAGAAAAGGGAGGTTTATTTCTATGTGGATATGTTTGTTCTATTCTGAATTCATCCAAAAAAGATCTCGGGACTAATTTTCAAGAGTTTTGCTATCCGGGCGGGTAGTAGGCATAGATGATGCTAGAGACAACAGGGACGACGGTAACAAAATTGTATGAAATAAACTATTAGACCCAACATAATAGTTATCCGTCCGAATAGCAAGAATCCTTCTCAATGCCCATTATCAACGAGACGTTGAACAATAGGCTATCCCTCATCTTAAGCAGCGCAAGGTAGTCTTCACGACAGGCATCCATATGACTACATCACTCCACTGTTGTGTGATTGACACATCCATAACAACAATCAGGGAGCCTTAACTTTCACATGGCCCTCTGCCGTCACCTTGTAGTTCGTTCCTTCTTTGTAGAGCAAATGGATGACCGCGGCAATGAGAGAATACAAGTCGGGGTTCTCGCGATTCTTGGCCTTGACGTTATTAGCCCATCCGTAGGCTAGATCCATGTCGTCAAACATAGCCCCAAAGGACGTCAGATGGAAGAACTGAAACGTGTGGTAAGCAAAAGAGACTGAATAAACAACATCTGTTAGTAATAGAGCCTACCTCGTGCAAAACGTTTGTTGTGAAGCAGTCTTGAAGCAAGCCATCCACTGGACGAATATCCTTTTTCCTCTCCTCACTTAGCTTCTGAAACGCATCAGGGGCCGTTTTCGCTGTGGCTTTATTGACCGTTTCCTGCGTCCAGTCAACAAATCCCCTGCTCCGCTGGAATTTGATCCACAGGGGGTGAAAATTGATCGATTCGGGGATTCTCAAACGCTCGCCGGTTGGCGTATTCAGATCGCGCGCGGTAACGGCCTTGACTTTGACTCCATCGTTGCCTATCTTACCCCAATCTCCTAGCGTTTCTTCCTCTTTGAGAAAATTGACAAAGTCGTGGGGGTTCGTGAGTTGATTTTGTCGGACATTGTCCCATGGAACTGGGAAGGGGTTGAGTTCGTTTTGGTCAGGGACCCAATCGATGTCTGGTCGGCAGGTGATGATCTGGTAGCGGACTTAGTCTCAAACGATAATTGCATGTGAAAAGAACAAGTATGTCTCAATGTTTCAAGACTCGGGTTCTGTTTGATGCTGACATGAGATGTAGACGAAACTCACGAAGTTGAAGCGGTGGTCGTCCGACTTTTTGAGAGCTGCCCAAGCTGAAGACTTCTCATATCTCCCATTCTCGTTACCCTCCCTACCGACGGGGCCTTCCATGGTGGCGATGTTGTCGAATTTCGCTACAAGTGTTTCGAAAGTCAGGTTGAGGCCTTACGCTGTAGACTGTAGCGTCACGGAACTCGAAGAAGAAACATGATGCTGTCTGGGAAGCAACTTACACTTGACGTCGCCTGCGGCTTTGTTATAGTCATCCTTCCCAACAAGGGGTTCTAAAGCAGCTTTGACAGCCCGACCCTTCAAGGGGTTTTTGCTCAGTGAGTCTTTAATGTGGGAAGCGGCGGCTGCCGCCCAGGCCTTTGCGTCCTCGACGCCTTTGAGAATGGCATTCTCCAATTCCTTGTCGTCCACAGTGATCTTCTTTGATGGATTGCCGTTCTCGAATACTTCTTTTCTGTCTAAGTGCTCGTTAGTAGGCAGTCTTTGCCTGACTACACACCAAATCCAAGGCAAATTCAGATCAAATAGCTCGCTGAGACATAATCATTCGGCGAGTAGATCGGATCACCGACTTACAACAAGATTCGTGCAACGTCCAGCTAGCTGCTTCAGCGGCAAGCGAGCCTTGCAAGACAAGAATGAGGATTTGAAGAGGGCGCATGCTGACTGTTGACCCAATGAAATGAATGTTGGAGCAACCTTCAATCGTGAATCGTGATAGTTGGTGTATGAGAAATCTTCGACCGCATGAGCAAGTTCAGCATGTTCTTCTACTTCAATATGAGCTCAAGCCAGTTGGCAAGACACCATTTATACAGAAGAGAAACCATTCTATTCATGGACTGTAGATAGACCGTAGAGCGATACCAAGTTGGTCCTCGGCCCTGGGACCAAGACTGACAGAAAGGCAACACCGCCTCGACCCCAAGACCCGGAGGAATTCTGGAGGCAGTAAATGGAACCATTGACTAAGAATAGCCTACTTGGCTACAGAAATTTCTTGGATTTGGGCGTCCAAGACTGACCTTGACAGCTTCCAAACATACGCCCCCAATGACTGATCGACGCATGATCAAAATTAACGAGGCTGATCGCCTGAATGGAAATTGTAATGGGGGTCTGAGAATCGATTCCGTTGCAGTCTGTTGGAGATTGAAGGCTCTTATGGGGTCTGTTGGCCCGGACTTGCGACCCGGAGGTGGGCCGGAGTGACAGTGATGGGGGCTATCGGCCCCAAAGTAGTTACCGGCGTGCTGCGCCGGTGCGGCTTTGATTGAAAATCACCCGACTCTGGAGCGGCTGGGCCATTATTCAAGGAATTGTGACTGATTTCGAGGGCTCTGTTGGTTGCTTCGGTCAACATGTTGAGCTTGGCATCAACATTGACGCTGCCCTGTTGGCGTGGGGTCTGAGGCTAGACTCCAACACGATGACCAAAATAGATGACAGCCCCCAGAGCAATGGAAGACAGACGGCAAGTTTTCGCCAGTGAAGTCCGCTGAGAAGATTTGCGGGACATTGGCGATAGCTTGTCCACAACTAAATGTTACCTATGTGTATAAGGTATATTTAGGCCGGTGGCTGGCATCGTAGGAGCCATGTAACAAGCTTCCTGACCATCCCATCTTTCTCGTAGAAGTTGACTACAAAGGCTTTTGCGAACCTCCATTCAAAAATACTTTCAATCTATTGCTGTCAATTCCATTTTCGTGTTACAGCTATTATGAAGCCGTACACTCTTGTTGTTTTCGGTCTGCTGTTAAATGCAGGGGCGGCTACGCAGCTTCATGATCAACCCTTGGCTAGCGTCACCAACGAAGGTCACTTGACTGCCCGACAGACAGTGGATCCTGCGGCTGGCCGGTATGATACACTTTCTGAGGCCATTCGGAGGCAACAAGTCCAGATGCTAATGGCTTCATGGTAGTGTCGTGGTTGCCGCCATTGAGCCGACTAAGAGTGGTCAAATTGGAGTCAACCCCCCTGGGGCTGAGCCTACGTAAGTACGCCCATCAGAATGTTCAAATGAAATGCAGCAGCTAATCGGTTCTTGTGGATCAACTATAGACCAGGTAAAATAGAGGCACATACGAGATATCTTACGTTGGAACAAGGTACAACAAAGGTGAGGTTGCCCGTCTTTCTCTTTTGTGACTCTTTCGTTGACACACAACTTGCCTAGTGGATAGGACACAACTCTCAGTACATTGCGATAACAACTGTCACGTCTGTTGGTTCGGGAGGGACAGCAGTCGCGACCGTCACGAACGCTGTCACTGCATCGAAGAATGCCGCTGGCGGTCTCAACATCTTGCTGAGCCCCGGACTTAAAGCTAAGCTAGAGGCGATAGCGAAGGAGGTAACCGCCTGTGCTGCAAAGCACAGGAGACAGCCTCGAAACGTGGTCTACAAGCGTCAGGGGGCCCCAGCTTGCGGCTTGGCCGATTACGTACAACGTGTAGCCGCCGACACAGAGCTCAGGAACAGCTTTGCGCGTCCTCTCACAGATCAAGTCTTGACGGAGGAGTACGACTCGGGATATGAAAGTGGCCCAGGAAGCGAGGACGGCTGGGTTGACGGTGGCGAGGCCGAGGGTGGAGCTGAGTCTGCCGTGGAAGAGACGGTCATCTTTTCATCTGAGGAAGAAGCTGAAGCTCTAGGTGCAGCTCTTTCAGGCGGCGAAGCAGCGGCGAATGCAGCCGTCTGGGGGAGCTCGACTATCACAGCCGGCTCGTTTTTGGCCTGGGTTTGGGGACACATTCAAAACGGCAAGGCAATCCCCAACGCGAATGAGATCCCAAAGGAGAGCATCCATAGGGTCACCAAGACCAAAACATCCACCAGGAGCACTTCAACCTCAAGCAGCAGCTGTCCTACGGGAACTCCGGTAAGATATCCAAGCCCATTCTGGATGCTCATCTCTGACTGATAGATCAACCACAGCCATCATGCGACGGAGATTGTAAGCCCACCAGTTCCAAGATCGAAGATCCTAAGGCTACAGGATTAGTTGATTGGGCTTGTTCCGAGGTGAGTCAAATCGTCCGCCTTAGCATGCACACTCTTCTCTCTCCCGGGACAGCTTTCCGCGGATTGCATGGACATACTGACTTATGAAAGGGCAAAACAAAGGGATGCAGTTGCTTCCCAAGTATTGTTACCCAAGTCACCATTTCCGACATCGTCTTTGACCAGGCTGTCCTCGATGCGTTAAAGAATATCAAAGAAGAGCCCCAGCAGCCTCCGCAGCCCGAGATCAGCATTGAATGTCCTGGCGAGCTCACTAATGTTCCCAGCAAGTTCTTTCTGGACAGCACTTCGAAGACATTCTGCGAGAGGGTAATGAATGATATAGGCGCACCGCAAGGACCTACACCGTATGATATTAGTGGTAATGAGATCCCTCGCCTGAAGGCCGCCTTGGCAACCCAGCAACAGACGAAAAGAGGTTTTGTGCGAAGAACACCACCGGAAAATATCGACAATTACCAAGATTACACCATATTTCTGTCCTTTATTCCTCTTGATGACGAATGCCAGGTAGACGACCAAGACGTCTGCAGAAGCGCATGGGATAAGCTTGTCAAGAGCAACTGTGAGCACTCTCAGACTTCAAAAGTTAGTGACCAAGGATCAACTGACTAAGAGTCTCATATTAGGTGGATCGAATCATGGCTCAGCAGGAGACCGCATGTCCAGAAAGGCGTCTATTGACGTCGGCTGCGGCAAGTTCACGTGGGAGGTGCAAAAGATGGCAGAGAAGCCCTCACTTGGCAAGCGAGAGTGCCATGATTGGTACAAACACAGCGACGTGCATAACAACGTTCAGGAACTTTGGTCTGTCTTAGGTTGCAAAGAACTTGCCAAAGACAAGAAGATGAGCGCAGGAGATGAAGACGTCTACTGGCATCCCCTGCCCGGCTACGAGCCAGGGAACTTCAGGATCACGTGGATCGACGGTTGCAAGGCTGCTAGTGAGCAGAGCCTTGAATTTCCCATTGCGGATGATAAGAGCATCACCTGTGCGAGTATCATGAGGGAAAACTACCTATCATGTATGTTTTGCACCGTTTCAATCAAAAGTATAACCCTATACGCTAACCAGACCATTCTTACAGGCAACAATGGCGGAACTGGAGGCCAGATTGATGCTGGCTGCTTGCGGTACGATTTCTATCCCAACAAATGAGAGTAGATAAATTTGGGATGATCTTGATTTCAAAGTTCGATTATGTCAACGTGAGGGGCTTTGTATGAGGCAGCTGGTATGAGGCAGTTAGATCCTGACGACGCGTTGCAAATACAGACTACCTCGATCTTTGTTGATAGCCTTTAGCTAGGTAGGAACAGCTCATGTCAGCTGAGTGAGAAAAAACTACAAAAGGAAGTGGATTGGTTACCTCCAAGAGACTTTATGATCTGTCCTCTGTTGTCTTCTATGATCAAATCCTAATCGTAAGTGAATCTCTGTGTAAATGAACCGTTACGTGTTCCCGTTCAAGAAGGAACGCACGCATCTGAAGGTTCCAATGTGCGCGAATATTGAGTACTTCGGATCTGAACATCGTCTGGTTTTTGGTGCTGGGGAGCTGGCTTGTAATAAACCAAAGCTCTGAGACCCTAGTGCCGTGAGTATTCACGCTTGGTTGTCTTGAGTATGGTGTGGGTAAGTATGCGCGCGTGCGCGTGCGCGTATGTGTATGTGTGTGTCAAGAGCTGGCCGAGATGGCGAGAAGAAGATATACCATACGGCTTCGACCGAAAAATACGTCTCATGCGAAAGTTCGACTCTCTTTAAGAGAAAAGCTAGCAACTATCTACGTCCTAAACGGAGGCAATTCCCCACAACTTCTGAAACGGAAAACACATTGTAGACTGACCAAACATACGGCCAGTAGCCGCATTCAACCGTCCTTCATCAAAACGTAATTGGTTCCGTCATAACCAAGCCGAACTTCCCTATTTGAGGCAAAGTGTTAGCCAAAGTAGACGTCAGAAAGAAATCAAGTGCTCATACATCTCAGATGTGGTGTGAATCACATCGTCGTACATGCCTCCTGGGTTGACCGTTCCCAAGATTGGATGGAATTTATCACCGGACCCTCGTTTGTAAAGCCGAATACCAGGCAATGCGACATCTTCCACAAAACCCTCTTCAGGTGCTATGCGTGAGCTAAGGGGTGTGCTTATCGTGAGTGAGCCAATCAAGCTGAATGGCGCAAGACGATCTCTCAAATTTCTTGTATCAAGTTCCTTGATGCCACAGAGAGCATCGTACTTTGAAGGAGTACGGTTCGAGCTACAACGTGAAGCGATCCATATGTTGAAGGTCTGGAGGTTCTCGAATCGGTCAAGGCGCAACCAGTGGAAATCGTAGACATCGTGGCGGCGAGGAATTCCGGGAAGATCGAAATTGGCACACAGTAGCTGCAGGGGAAAGTCCGGACCAAACGAGAGCTCCACGTTTCGAGCGTACTTGAAAAAGGCTAGTGGTGTGATGCCTATTTTTGGGAAGGTTTTTACGATTGGATGAAGCTCGCAATACCCGAAAAACATCTGCACAGTCGGCATATCGGTGAAGATGAATGTTGTCGACCTGTAGATGGACTGCAGGCACTCTTCCGATCTACGTTCGTTAGTATTGAATGGTCTTCTGATCGGTGGGGCAACTCACACGGTCTTGCACAACAAGAGCATGGAAAGATATGGGTTTGACCAGGCGTTGTTTTCATAGCCACTGCAGCCTTTTTTCCAACAAATAAACCCTGAAGTACCAAAGCCCGGCAAAGCCCCCTTGCCGTGCTTCTGATAGGCAACCTCGCCACAAGGCCAGTGGTTCATCCATGGAGATTGCAAATATCTGGCATAAGGCCTCCCGATTCCAGGGCAACTGTGACGAGAGATATCCTCGCCTAAGGGAACGCCGAGGCGGACTCTCACCTCTTCAAGCTCTTTTTGCAATGGGTCATGAACATCGAACTCGATAGAGCACGGCCAATGGCAGAAGTGATGGTACTCTGGTTCTCCATGATATAGAATATGTTGACGGAGACCACAGGAGCGCCAGAGCTCGAGATATATGGAATCACGGACCTCGCGCGGTATTACATTGATGAAGGCAGATTTGATCTGAGTATTGACGGGCATCGTGGCTGATTTGTCGAGTATGATCCGATGTGATGTGAGCTGTGGTGGAGGTGTACCACAAAAGACCGGACTTGGCCAACGGTGCGTTTAAATCAGAACAGCCAACAAGAGAGCCCCCAATCTCAACACCTGACGGTTTAGCGACAACCAAAACGGACCGCTGAAGGGTTGTGGCTGCGCAATACTATTATTAGCAGCTGGCGTTGGGGGCTGGCGGTTCGCATGAGCTGCAGTTGTTTTCCCCGTCATGAGTATTGATTTATGGTCGCATTAGGTCATGCGGCATCACCAATGCGGATTCGGGCGCTTAGAACGGCCAGCAGCCAATCCGGGCGAGTCAAGGGAGCCTTTGTGCGAATCTGTACTAATTAACGTACCCGACGTTGAAGACACCTCGTCTCTATGCAAGTAGTAAGGTCAAGCGCACCTGGAATGTACTGACGTGCTTGAAAGCTTTACCAACAAGTCAATCAAGGTGGTCTTTTCTATTGAGCGCATGACACAGAATCTCGGAGATTGGAGAGTCGACCACGTCACCTCTAACATGTGTGTTTAGTTGATTTTGCAAAAGTTAATTACATAACAGATTTCCAAATCTATATGGTGGACGGTGAGGCAACAGCACTACTCAATTGTTAAACTTTTGCCAATATCAGACTGGACAATGTTTTCGCGAATCTTAGCCAGCAACGTGGCCCTAACCGCGTCGCCGCCATCCGGCTTGGCGATTACGGGGGCGTGATCTCCAAGGACTCTGAGTTTATCAGTGTGCCACGGAGCCAGGTCAACTCATCGGCACGAGTTTCACTCGCAGCCCCGTGACGCAGCTTTTACTCATACAGGGAACGTCAACAGGCAGTTCAATTGTAATTTGGAAACGCCGTAAGTTTATCAATTAGGCTTGATCAACGCACTAACGTAGACGGCATGCGGAGATTCTCAAGCCCGACTAAGCTTGCAGGCTGCTTGCGTGGTATTCCAACTCTAGGAAGTTTAATCTGGCAAGACTTCCAAGGGCAGTGGCATGATACGCAGGGCTCAGTACCTTGTTAGAAGCTTTCGTAACTTGGGGGCCAGGCTGAAATCCGGGAAACGCTGGGCGGATTCTGCCTGGCGCAGCACCTCTTGCACCAACATGCAAGGGTTGAACCCACAAATCACCAACAAGAGTACGCATTCTATTCTGTTGGGCTTTCTATCAAGATCTGGCTTCCACTTAACCAACAAGCCATCGTCATAAGCTAGCGAAGATCTTGCCATGAAGGGATAGCTCGTAAAATAACGTTCAAGGATGTCTTCTACGTCACGAGGCTAACGCCTGTGTCTCCGCGAACAAGATCGTGAGTGAGCTCACGTAAGTCCCACCACCAAAGTCCCATTTAATTTTGATCGAGCTAAAAGAAACTTCAAGTTGTGAAGTGAACCAAGTATATCAACCATGCCAGTATCCTCACTCAAGGCTGTCAGTCTCCTCAGACATTACAACCTCCATCTGCAATCACTCACAACCCCCATCTTCAGATCACATCCCAACGCTTCGATACTCAGAATGAAGACCAGCGCCATTCTCATCTCTTCCCTCCTCACCCAGGGTAGCCTTGCGGCCATCGCTGTGTTCGCGTCGGAGACAGCTGGCGGCACTGCTGGTCTCACCTTCGACGTCTGGTACTGGGGCGGACCACCAGTTGGTGATTGGGCCAACCATACGCCCGAAACCTATTGCAGACTTCAAGGAACTCATGACAGTTCACGCGAGGTGTCTGGCTATAAAGTCGTTTTGCATCCGTTTAATAGCCATGGCTGCAGATACGGCACCGACATTCAAGGTGGTGAGTTTCGTAGTGAAGAACTATGACGCCTGTTCGTGAACGAGTCCATATACTGACTAATTCTCCTAAATCCACGATCACGAACTACAAGGGAGAGAGTATTCAAGCTCCCTCTGACGGTTGCAAAGAAATCAGTACCTGCATCTCAGGTGGCCTTGGCGGTGCAGCACCAACGGCTGGCAGTGTGACTTCTAAGACCTCGGTTTTGGCTTGAGGTATCTCGTATTAACACGCCAGCACAACCGTCGGCCTGTAGCTACTCTTGCGTGGTCGCCGGAATTGCTATAAAGGGATATCTAACTGAATTATCTTTGAGCGAGATAGGAGGAACAAGGAGGGTAAATCTATGTCTGTAGCCGTAGACATCTTTGGTGGTTAGGCTCAACGCACCCGGGTCAATCCCCTGATAGCTCCCCTGACCCTCAGAGCGCCTATGAAGCATCGTTGCTGGGATTCATGCTAGAAGAATTGACTGAATCAAGAAGTCTGTGATCCACGGCTATCTGGTTTCATATTTGATAAAGAAGAAACTTCCTATCTGAGTCAAGTTCAGCGGTCATATTCATAACAGACCATGGTCTTCGATTTAGCCTACGCTTCAACTTCCTGTCAAGACACATGTACGCTATGCTGCCAGGAATGTTCAGGAGAAGACACTCGCCATCCCTTTCCATCATAACATGACCTTCTGAACGCTTTCCAGCCTGAAACTAGACTCAAAAGTCGAGTTGAGAGCTTGACTGGCTCTGTTGCAGTATCTCCAGCCGTTGCAGGAATCGGGAAGATGATGAGAACTAGTAACATCCTACTCTATCCATGTCCTCCTATCCAGCCTTTCAAGCACAACTCCCAAAGTGTTCCTCATCCCGCCAGTTCCTGACCCTGTTCTTCTGACAGTAGCCCCTCTTGCAACCCTCGCAGAGCTCTTGCTCGTGTGGCGGGCCGTCTGTTTTGTTGTAGTCCGGCCGCTCCATCTCAACGCCCGCCCACATCTTGAGCCGGTATGCGATACGCTCCACGTAACAATCTTTGTCGACCATGAAAGCGCCGAGGGTTTGGCAGTCGATGCAGTGCTGATTGAAAACCGTGGCGTTGTAACCATTGCCCGAGTATCCCCTGATTAAAGTTGCTACCGTCCTACTGCCCCAAATACTGTTGTCGCAGGCTTCGTTCTCGCACATGAACCTGCCCATGATACGTGTTTGCCATTCCTTGACTGGATGCTGGTCGCTGTCCTGATTGAACCACGTCGAGCCGATATCGTCGGCCACGGCGGTGGCAACCGCTTGGTGGAGCCGCGGAAACATGAAAGAGGCCTCTCTTTCCTTGTGGACCGTGGGCTTTTTTCTTGCCATTGATTCAAATGTAATTGACGAGGGTACATTAAAGTGCAAGTGCAGAGATAAAATGGTCCTGCGCAGAAATTTCATGTGGCCTCCTTTTTATACAAAAGACGGCCGCGCGAGAGTACAACAACAGCGCAGGTCTCGACAGACTTTGACTTGGCGTTGTAAATGCAGGAGGCCGACAACCCCGCAGCTGGCAGGATGGCGACACACCTGTAAGACAGGACGTCCCCGTATAACACTGCATGTCTTGTCTTCACATGTGGCAGACTTCGACGATAAATTTGCCGAGAGGAGAAAATACTTTCAGGCCATATATGCTATTAGAATCCACATGATATCTATGAATTGAATCATCCTCAATACCCCTTTTCAATGCTGCGGTTGCGTGTAAGGTTAGTAACAGACCATCTCGAGGTTATTTCCTTCCAAAAATACTCGGCACCCTGTCGTCGGCGGGAGAAGCTAGCCCTGCTGTCGATGGCACGAGGGTGCGTGGGAAGTCGTCGGTTGGTGTGTTGATGTAGGTCGTCACATATCATCCTCAAAAGCTTTGTTTGGTTCAGCTGAACCACGGATACAGATAAAAACGCCAGGGAATTTGAATATTCGATCACAAAGGGTATGCAATAACGACTTGTTGAATACGTCTTTTTGGTTCAATCGCAAAGGTGTCTTGTCGGCTTCTGACATCTGGGCGTGCCCGTACACGTTCATCTCAACTGTGTACGTTCACACATGCGTGACAAACAACCGCGTTCACAAGCTTCTTTAATAACAACAATCTAGCCCTTTCGGCGCTTGAATAGGCAAAAGAATCATTGTCCACTAACGAGTGACCCAGTTGACCCACGGCTCGTAGTAGGATATTGTAAAAATCGCAAAAAGAAACGGCTTTTCCGACACCGAGAATCGAACTCGGAGCTCTCCGGTGAAAGCGGAGTATGTTAACCACTACACCATGCCGGATGATGGGAATAACTAATGAAATTTGAGTTTATGATGGGCTGCGTGCGTGGGGGCGTGGGGGTATGCGTCCAACCTTGCAGGGGCAAGCATCCGGGTTTTCCGAGGTTGCCACCGGAACCGAGCCGAGCCGGGGCCGAACACCGTTTGGCAGTTGGCGAGAGGGATGACGACAACGGAAACGGGAACGAGAACAAGGACGAAGCATGGTAACAACAAGCAGTCTGACTTAAAATCATGCCCCGAGGATTGAGTGTATGTACAGACATATCTGTAAATTAATTAGGTTTGATAGGTCCCAGGAGTGGTGGTTCCCTGAAGAAACACTTGTGTTTCTCATCAGCCCCATATTGAAAGGGTCATCCCCATAACAGCTGTACACAGCCATGCAATATCTACAACTCGAAGCCAATCTTCATTTTCCCAGCAAGACGATCTAACACGTCTTGACCGTACTCCCACCCCCGTACCATGGCGTCCAAACCGCATCGACCCGCCCCCAGTAGTAAAACTTGTACGGGTCGAACCCGGGCCCCTCCACGGCCGCCATGCACATCGTGCCCTTCCCGGGGTCCTGCGCGACGGCCATATCCCGCGCGCCGGCGTCCTCATCCCCGGTCTCCACGCCCAAATTGCACCACGACAGGTGGAACGCGCCGCACACGGCGACGTGGCACTGGTTGGGCCCGGCGCTGAGGCGCGGCGCGCCGAAGAGGGTGTTGAAGACGACGTGCATGGCTTGCAGCACGCCGTGCGAGGAGTCGCCGCCGCGGTAGCAGGTCCAGGAACGCGAAGGGGCAGGGAGGCCTGGGATGGGCGAGGCCTGGCGCGGGGTGAGGAGGTGAGTGTTGTTTTGGTGGGGGGTTGTGAGGGACAGGCCTTCTTCGAGGAGGGCTTTGGCGGATTCGTAGGCGGTTGGGGAGGAGAGGATGGGGGATGCGGTGGGGAGTGATGCGTGGAGAAGCAGGGGGATGAGGGCTGGGAGGTTCTGTTGTGTGTGAGTATCCTGAGTGAGGTTTTTGGTGAGTTGGATGACGTACCATCTTGACTGTTTCCTGGTGTCAGTGATGACCGCGGGCGAGACTCCCTTCCCAATCACTGGAGAGAGACTATTGAGAAAGGTCATTGATGGGAATGGCTTCAGCCCTTATGAAGCGTGGCTCATGTCCGCAGGGATGAGTGATTGTCACACAAATTCTCAAGAGGCACAAATAAGTCACCACAGATAACGTCTTGGCAAGATTAATGGGGTTTGCTTTCTTTGGCAATACTCCAGAGGGATGCTTTCATGTTTGCAAATGATGCCGGAAGCAGACCTGCTGAAATATAAGTGTCACGGTGAGGCTTCGTGAGATGAGAAGTCCGTTAGGCAATGAGCCGTGTGGAAGTTGCTTGTGCCTCGTTCGATGAAAACCCACTAGCACATCTCACAAATCACACGAGTTTGGGATTTTCATTGTTGATATGAGGGCGGTTGTGACAGTGTGCCAAGCAACAGATTGGCACAAAGCCCCCCTCACTCCTCACCTCATTTTCATTTCATGTCTCACTTACGGGGTAGTTGGTGTAATAAACTAAAGAAAAGGTGTATTGTGGTATCGGTGATACTGCTGTATCAGACAGGTAGACCCTGCCACTCTAAACAGATAATTCTGTCCACCTCTCTCAGCGCTCATGGGCGCAGACGTCTATCTTCTAGGTATCTTGCTCTGCGGTATTGCCCGCTTAATGACACAACTCAACGTACATCATCCCCCGCCGATGCAAATGTCTCAGTTGTTGGGTATCAACTCCTCCTCCGCCGCCACCTCTGCCAGGATCTCGGTGCTCGCATTGCTTGGTGCCGAGCTTGCGACAGGCTCATACTTATCCTCGAGATAAACTGCAAAGTCTTAGCGAGCTATTCGATCAGTAGGGGGGGAGACTTACCATTAGGTTTGACCATGAAGGCGGCCACCAAAGCCAGTCCGAACAGGGCGGACAGGAGAACAAAGATAGCCTGGTCGAATGTACCAACCGTCGAATAATACAGCGTGTTAAACGCGATGGGGCCGAGGACTCTCGCCAAGGAGTGCAGGACACCGATAGCGCCCAGCAGCTGGCCGACCTGGTCCGCCGGGACGTGCTTCGTGATGGCGGCCTGGATCGTGGCACTACCGAGACCGCCAAAGGACGTGATCATGCCGGACATGACGAAGACGGCCTCGTTCCTGGCAAAGAGGTAGCCGAGCGAGCCGGTGACGTCGGACAGGAGCGCAAAGCGGAGGATCCACGTATCAACGGTGTCTGCGCCGTTGTTCGACTCCACGATGGACACGCCTGAGACGCGCCGGCGGTAGGCGGCGGGCCGGACGCGGAAGACGTAGTTGATGGTCGGGAGGACGATGAGCAGCGCCAGCACGCGGACCATGGAGACGGCGGAGATGAAGCGCGAGCTCTCGAGGGTGCCCCAGCCCCACGTCTCGGGGGACTCGGAGTACAGCAGGAGGACGGTGCCGGCGCTCATGGCGGCGCCGAGGAGGATCATGTCCGTGAAGGAGAGCGCGAGCAGGTTGATGCGCAGCCGGGACGAGGTGCCGGGGCCGCGGGGGTAGAGGACCTTGAGGGGCGCGAGGGGGTTCGCGGCCTTGATGGAGGCCCAGGTGGAGTTGTCGACGGCCTTGGCCTCCTGCTCGCGGTCGTGCTTCTCGCGGGCGCGCAGCTGGCGCTTGATGCTGAGGGACTCGGGGACGACGAAGCCGACGAAGATGATGAAGACGATGTGGCAGCCCATGGTGACGTAGAAGACGGAGAGCAGGCTGCCGGTCCAGGTGACGAAGTAGCCGGCCAGCAGGGGGCCGAAGGCGAGGCCGGTGAAGAGGCAGGCGTGGAGGTAGCCGATGCGCACGCCGCGCTTGGAGGGCGGGGTGCAGTCGCTCGTGTAAGAGTTGATGAGGACGCTGCCGGCGGTGAAGGAGCCTGTGATGCCGTCTGCGACGGCGCCGACGAGAAGCCAGTTGTAGTGGAAGGTCCAGGGGAAGTTGGCGCACAGGATGACGGTCGCTTCGGCGACGACGCCGCCGACGGATGCGATGGCGAGCAGCTTCCTCCTGCCGTAACGGTCTGACAGGTGGCCCATTCTGGGCGCGGTGATGGCGGATAAGATACCGGTGGTGAGATTAATGGCCAGGGTGAACATGGACACGCGCTTCTTCACTTCCGGGATGAAGCATTGCGGGTTGTCCGCCCCGAGCACGACAGGCGTGTACACGAACGCCGGGTCCAAGACCGTCTGGTCCGCAAAGTGCCTTTGGCATACCAAATCCACGATTCTGCAGTCGCACGGCATTAGCGACTATTTTGCGACACGCTCCGACTCACACACAACAGTCACTTTGGCGAACAACATACAGATTCAGCTTAGGCACGAGGGAGCCTCCAAAGGCGAGGGTGAAGAGGGCATATGGGAGGAGGAGCCAGTAGACCTGGCGCAACACGCTTGTCAGCAACGAGAGAAGAAGGGATGATGATCAGCCAGCCCGCGGCACGGGCCGGCAAGGTTTGGCGGTGTCCTACAGATGGCGTTTTCCACCAGGGCAGGTCTGCGAAGTCTGCGTAGCCGGGCCATGTGTCTTCGCAGGAGGAGGTCTCGCTGCCTGAAGCGCCGGCGCTGAGCAGCGATGTTGTTTCGGTGGCCTCGTGGATGGGTTTTCCTTGGGTGTCGCGGTCCACGCGGGTGACGACGATGTCGTCTTTTGGCGCTGACATGTTTGCGCCGGGTTGGAGCTGTCTGGCAGTTACGGGTTGTTTTTGTCGCAAAGAGGTTGGGAAGCTTCCTAGAGCTCTCGCTGGACGAGAAGACAGCGTGGACGGTTCGAACAGGTTAGGCTGAGCTTTTTGAGAAGCTGATTTCGTCGGGCGTCGGAGCTATTTCGTCCCTCTCGGACTTGGATGTTGGGGGCCGGTTCAGTTCTCGCAGCGACACTGCCACGATGCCATTCCTGTTGGATCGCACTTTGGTGATACAGCAAGGTCTCTCTCAGCCGCACTCTCGCAGGAAGCGGGAGGCAGTAATTATGAACAGAAAAGATAGAACGGAAAACGCTGAAGAGGGAGGGGGCTGAGGAGGGGCCGTGGCTACATGACCAAGGCCGTGACGGGCAGAGAGGTGGGAATGGGAATGGAAACGAGAAAAGAAATAGAAAACAAGCCCGCTGCGAGCTTCGTACCTACCCTACCTTACGCTACCTTACGTCGCTGGGGACCGGGGGGCGCTGTCCACATTCAGAGATAAGGCGCGTGTGGGACAGCGATGGACGCTGATGAAATCGAGCCAAGGGCCCGGGCGGCGACATAGGGACAGAGACAGAGGAACGACGCACTGGACAGAGCAGACAAGACAGGGGTTTGGGACTGTGTGGGATGGGGGGGGGGGGGGGGGGGGGGGGGCAGAGCTGGGATGCCGGAACTTCTGGACAGCGCGGGTAGGGATCCAGGGGGTGATGATCGGATGGAGAACCTAAGGGCACCACGCACCGCCGGGGATGCGTACTCCACGACTCGGGGAGGCGACGATGGGCGCTGCCATGCGCTGCGCAACGCTGGGAATCCAGAGGTGAAGCAGACAAGGTCAGAGCAGTGCGCGCCAACGGTTCCTATTGGCGCAGGCTGAAGAAGACAGTCAAGTGACAAAATAGAGAACAGACCAGACCAGACCAACGCCGCAACGGCCTAACCACGTTTCGTTGGGGCCGGTGGACTGGCGGAGTTTTGTTGGTACAGACAGAGAGAGATGCGGGAGGAATGGCCGCGGACTCCCTTGGACTCGACTCTATCAGCGGACATTCATCATGTTGCGGTCATGACAGGGCAATTCAGCATGAACCCCCATGGAACAGGTACGTAAAAGGGCAGTGATGTACCCTCTCCCTCTACCACACACCGTCTAACAAGTCTATCATCATCACCAGCGTCACCACCATCAATCCCTCAAAACAGGTCTTCGCAAACCACAGTGTCCCTGCCACAAGTCTGCCCAGCGATGGCCCGCGTGCCTGCCGGACCTGGGGTTCTCGACGAGTGCGAACCAATCTCGTGGGACGGATGGCGCATGAGTTGGCGTATGCCAGGCATATCCATGACGCAGTTTCGCAGAGATGGGCGCGATAAGGGGTGCCACCCTTCGGCTAATCTTCACTGTCCGCAGCCACTAACAGCTGCTTATTTACTTTACCTACGTACAATGGTAGGTACCTTAGGTGTGTACTACATCCCTAGTATCCAGATCTGTCAGGGCCGACAGTTAGTGAGGGGCACTACGTCCAATGGAATTAGTACTCTGCAATACTAGTCCAGTCGCAGCCATCGCGAACCGGGATTCGACTCGACCGCAGTCCGGGGCTTGATTTCTAAGCTTCATGTTTCCCCGTTCTTGATACCCGCGCGGCCACTTTGCTCCTTCACCTTGGGCGACCAACAGGTATCGCTGTCACTGGCCGTCTGGTTTGTCACTGATACGCCAGCAAGCAATGCAAATGCTACCCAAATACTACCCAAACCACCCTGACCCGAAAGCAATGATAACCACGACTCCGCGTCAAAATACGTGTCAGATTGACCCAGCATACGTAACAATGTCCACACAGTCAGAGCACCACCTCTCACAGAACACCGAGTCTCTGAGTCCTGACAGCAGCAGCTCACTGACAACGGCGCAAACTCACTATCCAAAAACGGAACACAGTCCAACGCCCAACGCCAACGCCCCCTCAGAGGCCGACGGCATTTATCCTGTCGTTACCCGTCGACAAGGTTCGGTGGTCGGCCTGTTTCAGCACCGACCGGCGGACCGGTCCCGCGGTGCCACTGTCCTGGAAGTTCCATCTGTTGGCTGAAAGTCTGCCCTGTTTTGCGAACTCTGTTCTGCCGAGCCTGGGCTGGCCCAGGTTTCGTCTGAAGGTGCTGCTCCTTGCGCTCCGGTTTCCGACTTGCTAGAACGCCAGAAGAACATCAGGGTGACCCGAAAGCAATTTGTGAGAAGTTGATTGTCCCCCGTCTGCAGCTTCGCTATCTGTTTGCCATCATCCGACGGCACATCGCCCTGTCCACGGGGTGGTGTGCTGTCCGCCATGTGGTGTCTTGACGGCCAACAAACTCCACTCCGCTTTGCTGTGCTGGAAAAATGGTAATCTACCTACCGCATTCAGCACTTTGCCGTTTTCCACAAAAAAAACAAAAAAAAAAAAAAAAAAAAAACAGTGATCCTATCGTCGGGCGTTTGAACGCCGAGTCAGCTGGTGATGCAAACTCCACCTCTCTGCAGCGATCGAAGGCCACGCCATCTTGCGAAGCAAATGCTCAGAGCTCGTCACTATCGACAAGAAGGATCGACCAAGATGTAGGCCACGCAAGGGACATCGTCGTTGGTAAATACGACGGCCGCGTGGATGCAACTATGCCTCGGCGGCGTTGAGGAGGAAAGAGAGGGGGCGACAACTTGACTTCGTGAATGCGGCTGCTCTTATCAAGGTGCTAGCGGAGCACAGTCCAATCGTTGCTGAGTTCCATGCACCCTCACGTTTTGTGGTCGTAATTGACTTTGGGGAACCTCACCGAGACATTTTATCAGATCGCGCTCGGTGTGGGTCGGCCAGTCCCGGTGAGCTGCATTCTCGGACTTGCGCAGGAGCCAATCACGCGTGCCTCCTGCTGACGTAAGTGAGGACTCCCATCAGCCTTGTACCAAAACTTTACGATCGCCTCACGTTTGTTCGCATCGCGTAACGCCCTCGCGACGGGCTTCATCGACTTTTGCAACAACCCGCCCGCCCGATTTCATCACCGAACCTTCCAAAATGGGTGTCGTCAAGGGAGGTGTCTGGACCAACATCGAGGATGAAATCCTCAAGGCCTCCGTCTCCAAATACGGTCTGAACCAGTGGGCGCGTGTCTCGTCGCTGCTCGCCCGCAAGACCCCGAAGCAGTGCAAGGCGAGATGGAACGAATGGCTGGACCCGAGCATCAAGAAGATTGAGTGGAGCAAGGAGGAGGATGAGAAGCTGCTGCACCTCGCCAAGTTGATGCCCACGCAATGGCGCACCATCGCCCCCATCGTCGGCCGAACCGCCAACCAGTGTCTCGAACGATACCAGAAGCTCCTCGACGAAGCCGAAGCCCGCGAGGCCGGCTCGTTTGGCCTCACCGGCCCGGAAGGCGGCGAGACGCAAGCACCCAGTGCTGATGATGTCAGGAGACTGCGTCCCGGCGAAGTCGACCCCGACCCCGAAAGCAAGCCCGCCCGCCCCGACACGATCGATCTCGACGAGGACGAGAAGGAGATGCTGAGTGAGGCTCGCGCGCGTCTCGCAAACACACAGGGAAAGAAGGCGAAGCGCAAGGCGCGAGAGCGCCAGCAGGAGGAGTCGCGCCGTCTGGCTGCGCTGCAGAAGCGGCGCGAGCTGAAGACGGCCGGCATCAACATCAAGGTCGTCACGCGCAAGAAGGGGCAGATGGACTACAATGCCGACATTCCATTCGAGAAGAAGGCTGCGCCCGGGTTCTACGATACCACCGAGGAGGAGGCACGCAACGAGCAGCAGCGGTTGGCATTCGACCCGAGAAAACAGCAGCTTGCGAGCAAGCGCAAGGGTGACGGGGATGAGGATGGCGAGAACAAGAGGAGAAAGAAGGAAAAGGAGCCGCCTTCTGCGTCGTTCCAAGCCGCCATGAAGGCCGGACAGATGCAGAAGATCCGCGAGGCCGAGCAGAGCAGCAAGCGACGGGCGCTGAATCTGCCTGCGCCGCAGGTCAGCGAGGGCGAGCTGGAGGAGATTGTCAAGATGGGCATGGTCGGTGAGAGGGCAAACATGATGGCGCGCGAGAGCGAGAACGATGCGACACGTGGGTTGGTCAGCGAGTACTCGACTTTGAACAATAGCGCCCCAATCAGGACACCCCGAGCACCGGCGCAAGAGGACCACATTGCGAACGAGATCAGGAACATCCGAGCTCTAACCAACACACAGTCATCGCTGCTTGGTGGTGAGAATACCCCTCTGCATGAGGGTGCCGAGTCGACGGGATTCGATGGCATTGCGCCTCGCAAGCAAACCGTCGCAACACCCAACCCCATGGCGACGCCGATGCATGCCAACGGCGTTGGTCAAACACCAGCTCGGATTGGCCAGACCCCCATGAGAACGCCCCGCGATAGCTTTGCGTTGAATGCCAACGACGGCACAATGGTCGGCGCCACCCCGAGAGACGTGAAGATGAGAGACATGGCTCTGCGTAGTCAACTACGACAAGGCTTGGCGTCTTTGCCCAAACCGAAAGATACTGAATGGGAGCTGGAGCTTCCTGATGAGCAGAAGGAGCTCGCAGCAACCGACGAGATGATGCTCGAGGATGCTGCGGAACGAGACCGCAGAGAAGCCGAGTACAAGGCAGCACAGCACGCCCTGGAGATGCAGAGAAGGACACAAGTCATGCAGAAGAACCTGCCCCGGCCAAGCCAGGTGGACGTCACTGCACTTCTGTCTGTTGCAAGCCAGGTGAAGAATGAGGCGGAGGCGCTCATTGCCAGAGAGGCGGCTGCGTTGATTGCCAACGACGCAGTCAAGTACCCTTCACCCAAGATTACCGTAAGCGGTGTCCCGCCTCGCCTGCAAACCATCAGCGACAACGATCTTGCCGAGGCCCGCCTGCAGATTCTGAGTGAGACCAACCCCAGACCTTCCCGGGCCGAGATTCAACAGTCCTTTGACAACCGCGGCAAGAACTCCCTGCTTCTGGGACTTGGCTGCTACGGCGATGATGAGGAGGAAGAAGAGGCAGCTATGAGAGATGCCTTTGATGTAAGTCCAGAGACGAGTTGATCTCTACGAATCATTAGCTAACGATGCCACAGTCAATTCAAGACGCCATCGTGGCCACTGCCGAAAAGGGCATCAAGCTGGAGAAGAAGCTTGCGCTGCACCTTGGCGGCTACCAGAAGAGGCAAAAGATGCTAAAGGACAAGATTGGCGAGGCCGCCGAGGCTCTGGAGAAGGCCAACAACGCCCTCAGCGGCTTCAAGACCCTCGCCATCTCGGAAGAGGTCGCCATCCAACGGCGCCTGGGTGCCCTTAGAGACGAGGTCGGATTCGTCAGCAGGAGAGAGCGCGAGGCGCAGGAGCTCTACCGCAAGACGAAGGAGGAGCTGGACGCGCTCCGCAGCAACGGGGTGAACGGACACTATTAGAATGTATTGTACTGTACGATTGGGTCTTTTGTGAAAACACCGGGGTGGTGGGCTGGCTGGCTTATAACGCCTGGGCATGGCAAATTGAAATTTTTATTATGTGATCCCAGCTAACGCCATTTGATGCTATGCTTTATATATCATTCTCAACATGGTGCTTGAAATCATGTACATTATCATCTGAGTACCCCTTATTTACGCGAACCAAGCCTGGGCAGCTTGATCGGCACCAGCGTCAGCACCGACACAAACGCAATCGCCGTACAGCAGACGAACGTCAGCCGCAGTGCCGCCTCGTAGCTCATGACGACCTGCTCGCGGTACACCTCAGGCAACTTCACGACCTCCTCGACGCTCTGGCGCACCTTGCGGATGACCTCGTCCTTGTCGGGGCCGGTGACGAACTCGTCGAGGTAGCCGACGAGCGCGTTCTGCACGACGAGGCTGCTGCTGGCGACGCCGAGGACCATGCCGAGGGAGCGCCAGAGGATGAGGGTGCTGGTGACGACGGCCTGCTCGCGCTGGTCGGAGGCGGCGAGGACGGCCATGAAGGTGCCCGGGAACTGGAAGCCCTGGCCGACGGCGGAGGGGACGAGGCAGAGGAGGTAGAGCCAGGAGGGCCAGCCGCGGCGCATGAGGGAGAGGGCGAGGCAGCCGACGAAGAGGGCGGAGGCGCCGGAGAGCGGGGGCCATTTGAGGCGGCGGGTGTAGGTGATGAGGAAGCCGGTGGCGGTACCGACGATGGAGGAGACGACGGAGGGGAGGACGAGGCGGAGGCCGGAGGAGGTTGCTGTTGTTAGGAGGACGGCTTGGAAGAAGAGGGGGCTGGAGCGTGGTGTTAGCAAGGGGGGAAGTTTGGATCGAAAGGTAGAGACTTACATGTTGAACAGGATGGCGTTACTCAGCAGGGCCGCGAAGAAATTTGAAAAGATGAGGTTCGCCCTCGGGGCGTGGCGGACGAGGTACAGCGGCATGATGGGCCGTCCGGCGTACGACTGGACGTACAAGAACACGGGGAAGGACACCCCAAAAATGACGAGCGAGGCGACGACGACGGGGTGGGACCACGGCAGGACGTTGCCGCCGAGGTTGAGGCCGAGGACGAAGAAGGTGATTGCGGTGGTGAGAAGGGCGGAGCCCTTGAAGTCGAAAGCGCGCAGGGCCTCGACGAGGGTCTCGCGCTTGGCGCCGCGCGGGAGGCCGAGGTCGCCGGGCACGGCGATGACGGCGATGATGCAGCAGATGATGAGGGGCGGGACCTGGATGCCGAACTCCCAGCGCCAGCCGAGGTGGTCTGCCATGGCGCCACCGAGGGCCGCGCCGAGGGCGGAGCCGACGCCGTAGATCATGTTGATGTAGGATTGGTAGGCGCCGCGGTTTCTGGAGAGTGTGTTAGTTGTTTGTGTGGGCGTATATATTACCACGGTATCGAAGGGGAGGAAAAGGGGGACTCACTCGATGGGCACCAGATCGCTGACGATGATGCTCCCCAGGGTCATCATGCCGCCGGCGCCGAGGCCGCAGGCCGCCCTGGCGAGGATGAAGCTGGTCATGCTCTGGGCGAGGGCGCACCAGACGGTGGCGACGCAGAAGATGGCCATGGTGGCGACGTAGGGCGGCTTGCGGCCGATGCTGTCGGACAGGCGGCCGAGCAGGGGCTGGAAGGCGGAGCTGGTGAGCAGGAAGGCGGTGGAGAGCCAGGACGCGCTGTTGGAGGCGTGGAAGTAGGAAGTGATGACGGGGTGGCTGCTGGCCATGATGGTGCCGTCGAAGCAGGCGATGAAGTAGGTGAGCAGGATCTCGGCGAAGATGAACCAGAAGCGCGAGCGGGAGATGCCGTTGAGGTAGGGCGTGGACTCGACGCTGCTGATGCTGGCGGCGTCGGAGGCATCGTCGTCGGCGATGGTGACGGCGGTCTCAAGGCCGGAGTCGGAGCGGTCGGAGCGGCTGGCGAGGGACGGGCGGCGGTTGGAGGTTTTGGAGTAGCGGCGGGGCCCGCGGAGGAGCGGGTTCACGGTGGACTCGGGCTCGAGGAAGGGGCCGGTGGTCGGGAGGGACTTGGAGAGGAGGAGGTCGAATTCGTTTGGCGGGATGGCGTTGGTTTCCGAGCCGATGGGGAGGGGCGTTGCTGGTTGGTGTTCGATGGAGGGGAGGAGGGGCGTTCTCTCGTCCGAGGACGGCGAGGTCCCCTTTTTGGGAGCCATGATTTGTTTTGATTGGTGTTATTTAGGATTCAATGTTATTGAAAACTGAACATGAGTTAGTATTGTGTACAGAGTTTGAGGCTCGTGTGAGCAGGATGGTGGGTGAACCTTGAATTACGATGTCTGTGAATCCTGGGCCAAGACAGAATGAGGTTGCAATTGAGTTGATTGTATGCAAGCAATCTAAGCTCCTGCGCAGAATTGCATGTAATCCCAAACTTTACGACTTGAGCCTCAAGGGTCCATTCCAGTCAATGACACAATGTCATGAGTCAAAGATGATGAAAGGAAAAGAAAAAAGTATGAGAGTGAGAGAGAGTGTGTGAAGAATTGGCTTCCGCATGCAGCTTTTTTTTCCCACGGTCCACCCCCGGTTTGCGGCGGGCAACCTTGAACTTCTCCGCTCCCCTACACACTGCAATGCGCTGTAAGAAGCCGGTCGAGGTATGCGGCCCAGGCCGATTCCCTGTTACCGCCCCCTCTCAAATCCTTCTCAATTCATTGAGAGGGGTCTCTCGTCTGTCCTGTCCTCTTCCCAGCCACCACCAACAGCTGTCCACCGCCGTTTCTACCGCTACCGCCGCCGGTCGCGGCCCGGCGTCAGCGCTGAGCCGTCTTGTGACTCACGAGAGGTCAGCAACCGTCCAGCGACTACTGCACCAGAGGCCTGTTACGGCTTACCTGCCTGACTTGACCATGTAATCTCTGATGGCAGCGCCCGCCCGCTCTCCAGGCGTAACGTACACTATGTCCCGTCCCCCTTTTGCTCACTTATCAAAATTTGCAAGAGACCCAATCACGCAATAGCGGGTATGTATGTGATGGACGGCACGGCAGGCTTTCTGTCTGTTGCCCCAGCAGTTCACGCGCGAAGGGGGATGGGCGGGCTGACACTAAAGCATGGCGAATCCGCTATTCCCCGGGGCTAGTGTGTCTATTCCCGCTGCAGAGTCCGTTTAGATGGAGGAAGTGTGCAAGTTTGCAGAGGGAGGGGGGCGGGCATGGGGGTCAATGAGCTGGAAAGTGGGGTAACCAGCGCTGACACTCGACGGAGACGGGCCGGATGTCGGGGGTGGCAGCCCCACACGACCCATCTCGGCTTCCGGTCCTCGGCTTGAATGGTTCGGCTTCGGCTTTGGAGGGCGGACGGCTTGCCACCACGCTCCTATCCTCTCTTTGGGATCTGTCGGCATCGTCTTGAGCCGAGTCGTTGCGGAACATAGTGGAAACTTGCGTCTTACGAACGCTTGTCCAAGTAAAATGCGCCGCGGGTACGCTTGGTTGACTCCGTCGAAGCTCGGCTTCATGGATCTTCAAAAAAAATGTAGGTCAGTTCCATATGACATTGAGAGTGCGTTGAGAGGCTTGAATTACCGTATTTAATACAGGAAGTTGCACCGGATCTATTCTGTGCAGGAGACGGAAGACTTTGGATGGGGGACAAGAAGCATGATGAAGAAACACAACTAGCCATTGTATGACACTTGCTGCAGACTATCTGCTCATATGACCATTTCATAAAACCAAACAACCAAACCGGGTAATGCGGATGAGACGCCAAATCCCGATGTAGGACCCGGCAGAAGCCGATCGATTGTGGATCTCCGGCGCCGTTCGGCCATCGGCAGCAAACGGCGTTTGGCCGGGCAGACCACGAAGAACGGCGTGTTCCACTCCGAACCTCACGTGGTTTTTCTTCTGGTGCCACTGCCAGGTAGTTTGCTTTTCGCAAAGAACCCTGAGAGATCGCCTAACGGTATCTCAAACGGCAGCACATCGCCGCAGAAGCCGTTTGCCATGGCATAGAATCCCGCCAGCGCGGCAATGAACCCGAACGATCCGGCGACTTTCGTCAAGCTCATACCCGAAGACGTGTGGCCATCCGCAAAGGCAAAGTTCGCGGCGCAGTTGAAGGTGTAGGAGAGCTCGAGTGCGCCGTACACGACGACGTTTGCGATATTGCTTCAGTTTCGCTAGGGTCAGCATGCAGCATGTGGTAAAGCTCTTCATAGGGGGGAACTTGCGTTGAAAAGGCGGCGATAAAGAAAAAAAGGTTGAAAAGCGACCATGCTGGACCGCTCATGTTATCATCAGTTGTTTCAGCTTAAGAGACGCAATCGCGTACCAGCAAGATAGAAGCCGAAAGCATTAAGATATTCCGCCGTCTTGCCTCCATAACCATCCACGATGCCCACGGAAGGGATGAGAAGGAATCCGTAGCCACCGTAGTAGAAGGCTTTGGTCCTCAGTAAGAGAATCGAAACGCGATAGGTAGTAAACTCACCAAATGCAATCAAGGTCGTGTAAGCAAACGTGTTGCCTCTGACCATTTCCCATTGCGCAGAGATAAGCAATCCTATACCGGCAAGGAAGCAGAGATTCGCTATGAAGACGGTCTGATTCTCAACATTCCGAATGCCCATCATGGACAGAGACAGGGTCATCAGTGTCGTCGAGAACGCCCCGTAGCCGAATGGGCCCTGCCAAGCAGTCTTCGTTAGCCTTTGGAAGTCTGTAGATTGGAGCTTTGATCTCACCGGATTTGCGAATTGTAATTTTGAGTGCATCTTTGCATCACAAGCCTCGAGATCACTTTCTGTTCCGGAGGGCATATTGACGACCTCGCCGGCTTTGCTGCTTGAAAATTCAACTTTCTCGTAAGTTATTAGAGTGGTGAACAGCGCAAGCTTTGTTGCATGAGCACATAAATATCATTTACCCATTCCGCAGCAATTTGGTCGCATAACTAAACTGTTTTAATAGTTTCTCAAGCCATTCCCATCGGCCGATATGGAGTGTAGCCCCTGACAACCAAGTGGTCATTCGGCGTTTGAAAGCTCCTAATTTGGCCCCAACGACTTTATTCCAGAGGCCTTCGGGGCAACGCCACTCAGTATTCTGCATGAACTTGATACGGAATTTGCGGACATTCTTTCCAAGTCATTTCGAATCGTACAGCTTACCTCATGCCTGGCCTTGCGCCGAAGATTGCGCAGCGTCTGTGGAGAAGCTTTTCGCGCTGAGGGTGCGTAGACGTCAATTTGCCTGCGGAGGCAGCAGTCTCCATCCCCCTTTTTCCCTGGTTAAATGATTGGCCAAATAAAATGTATAAACTTATAATTGGTCAGTTGTTATGCTGTTGGTTCAGTGGCCTGCATGGTAAGGGGTCACATCCGCTGGTGTTGGCGCGTAGTTACGCGCTTTCAAGAATATAAAGGGTTGCAGCGACATCCTGGGTTTTTGAGTATTCGATTTCTCATTCAGCTTCCTTGAAGCAGGCCAAACGCGCCCATTGAACTCGCTGATACTTCTCGATCTTTTTCCTTGACATACAACATGAAGCCCACGAACGCGAACTCAGGGCAACCTTTGTTGGCCAACGCATCCCAACCATACCAATACACGCCGCTTCGCTGGGATGATACCCGCGGTGAGATCCGTCTTCTACACCTTTTACCGGCTGATGGCCCAACGGAACCGCTCCGGTGTTGCTTGGAAACATCAAATCTGGCTGTGAACGGAGATATGAACTATGAAGCCCTTTCTTACACGTGGGGAACGGAGGCTGCAACCGAGATGCTCATACTTCATGAGAACACTTACCTCAAAATAACCCCAAACTTGGCTTCTTTTCTCCGACAGCGTCGACAGAAAGACAAAGAAGTGGCGCTTTGGGTGGATGCGTTGTGCATCAACCAGCAGGACATCGACGAACGAAACTCGCAAGTCATGATAATGGGTGTTGTATACCTCCGATGTGCCGCCATCACGGTGTGGCTCGGATCGGAGAGCGAGAACAGCGACCTGGCCATTTACACATTGACACATCTCGCGACGGAGGCACCATATGGAGCAATGCCTGAATTGTGTGAGGCGATAGAAGGGCTACTTAGCAGACCGTGGTGGGAGCGGGTCTGGATTGTCCAAGAGATCTGCTGGGGCGGCGGGATGAGGAAGATGCTGACGGCCGATTCGGTAATTCTCCGCTGCGGGAAAGTGGCGATACAATGGAATCTTCTGGTGATGGCATGTGCAAGGATCAAAGTTGATGAGTCTATGCACCGTCAGACTATCGCCGGAGTTGAAAAAGCTCTACATTTGGACTACGTACGTTGGAGTGCCAAGCGGCTTTTTGGCAAATTGGCAGAAGGCAAGATCGATGCAACAGAGATGCTCCGACTCGTTGTGGAATATCGGCACTTCAACGCAACCGATCCTCGGGACAAGATCTATGGCATATTGGGCTTGGTCTCTTTCCCCCTCAGCATCATCCTTCCAGGGCTCGAAGTTGATTACAAGAAACCTGTTGGAGACATCTACATTGCGTTCGCGGCGGCTTCGATGAAAATTTCGAAAGGCTTGGAAGTTTTGAGACATTGCACAGAAGCATCAAACCACAAAATGCATTCCGGCAGCCAGATGTTGCCATCTTGGGTCCCGGATTGGTCTCATAAACGGTGCGACATACCTCTTCCAAGCCGTGATGCAAAGACTCACGGCGACATTCCTTGGTGGGCAGTCTCACAAGTGATTGGAATCAAGGAAGGCGTGCTCAGTATCGAGATCCCAGGATCTTATGGGTTTGCTGAAAAGGAGGCGCAAAGGGTCCTGAAACGAGGAAAGGTCAGCCATGATCCACAGGAGTGGGCAAGATACTTGCCGCGCGAAATGGTGGATCAAATCCAAGGCTTTGTTGACCAGAAGAGGCTCGTGTTTGCAGGTGTCCATGACGAGCACTACATCGATCCAGAGGCGAACCTGGGAATGCACGAGACTGCCGACCATGTCAGCAAATCAAACCAGATATTGACTCAGCGAAACGTTGTTCGCAGCTGGTTCGACGAGGATAAAAAGAAGCGGCCTGCATACGCGGCCGGGGGAAACTCGAAAAGCGACTTCTTCGTGGACAATGCGAAAAACACAGTGGACGTGGAGGGCATTCTTTGGGACGAAATTGAATGGATACACGAACCATATATAGGGGAATTATATTCGAGCTGGGAAAGTTCAACAGTGTTTCTTGTTGCTGTTGGGAAGTGCAAGCAGGCGGCCCTAGGTTGTCGACGCACGTCACCTTATTCTTCTGTCAAGGCGCAGCATGCAGCATTCTGGGATAGTCTCGTTGCAGGTCAGGAGTATCATTCAGTGGACGATTTTGAAGGTTGTCTCCCAGAAGTGGCAAAGGACTGGATTGTAGGGGAGCCACCTGTAACCTTCCGGAATCCACGACAAGCAGAACTTGCGGAGCGCCAAGAAATTTTGAAGTCTCGAAGCAGAGACCTAGCAGGAATCGCAAGTCGAAGTACTGTCGAGGCTGTTCTTTCTTCAGCGTTGCCGCCCATGGCCTCCTCGGACAAAGAATTGCAGGATCTGAGGGTAAGCTTTCAGCGACTGGCAGACATGTGGAGCCTACAGCCTTACGATCTGTATCACCGCCCATTCAGCCTCCCCAGCACTGTCCCAGACCCGTACTGGCAAAGCCGCTGCCAATTTGACAAAAAGGCTTTGAGAGAGACCGCCGAATCTCGGCGGTACAAATGGGAGCACAGCTTGCTAAGTCCAGACAAGGAAGAGACAGCCCGACTGCGGGAACTTGCTTTCCAAGCCTACGGAGAGTCGCCCTCTATCATACCACAACTGGAAGAGCGCGATGCAGACTTTCAGCTCGGAAAATACGCACTGGGCCGACGCTTCTTTATCACTAAGAAGGGGTACATGGGCCTTGCGCCAGCGGGGGCGGAGACTGGTGATAATGTCGTCGTTCTGTTCGGCTCTCACGTGCCGTTCATACTGAGAGGCCGAGAAGCAGGTGACTACGAGGTTGTGGGCGAGACATATGTATCCGGAATCATGAAAGGGGAGGTGCTGAAAGAACTTAACGATGGCAAATGTGAGGCGAAGAGGTTTATACTGACCTGACCGGATAAGTAGAGGTGGCACGAAAAGTTACCATTGTTTTGTGGTTGCCATGCTTGTTCTCTTGCTCCAAATTGGTTGAATTAAT
Organism: Colletotrichum siamense; assembly: GCF_013390195.1. Taxonomy (NCBI): domain Eukaryota; kingdom Fungi; phylum Ascomycota; class Sordariomycetes; order Glomerellales; family Glomerellaceae; genus Colletotrichum; species Colletotrichum siamense. The sequence goes on along the minus strand of NW_023501016.1, from coordinate 2,001,789 downwards.
AGCACCGAACAGAACGCGAGTCTAGCGGATTCAAAGACAGATTTGCCAAGTCGACTATGTTTACGCTATGATAGATATTTCATCATCTATAATACAGGACGTCTAAACAATTAGCACGCGCCGAAGAAAATCAGAATGGGGACAAACTGAAATGCAGCTGGAAAAATATCCCACGCAATTTTGTTTCTTGTGAAACCACAGAAGACCTGTTCCATCACGCAGGCCTTCAAAGTTCCTTATTCTCAGTTTTCTCGGCCGACTTGTAGATCTTCATTGGCCCTTTATGCGGCCTCGTTGCAACAGTCCTGTGGCATTCGGCGCATTCATAGTGTACATCCTCAAGCCATCCTATAGCACCCGGAACACAAAGTACGGCGAAGAAGAATAAACCTGATACCACTCGAAGAAGCCTGTTCTCTTGTTACCAGTCTGTTTCACGCAGCAATACTACACGTATTCAAATCCTACAGCTGGCGTTTTGTCCCTGTCTTGGAGACTGAGGTTTGTGCCCGTTTGCAGCAGTACGGACAGTCAATCCATTGCGGCGTGTCGCCGTCTAGTTCTTCCAATAGCGTGGCCTCGTGGGAGTTATTCGTTTTGCCCTTGTTCCTTCTGAACATTAGCATTGCTGAAATTGAGATCGACTACACATACTCATGCTCTGACTCCATTGGAGTTTGTCTCATGTTGCTTAGATTATCGTTTGTGGCCGTCTCAACGGTGAAATATTTGAAGTTTGAGGTGCTGAAAGAATGACCGTCAATTTCAATATTCTCTTTTTAAGCAGTTGAGAAATCTATCAATTAAAACAATCGTGGAGGCAAACGTCTTTTGATTGACGATGGGCTGAGTTGTGGCACAGCATACGTCAATCTTGGCAGACGTAGACAGCCACACCATACGGAGATGGCAGTGACCTGCATCACACCCTCAGGCTGTCAGCAACGTATTGATCGGGCGGACACACGTTACGCCCAATTAGGCAAATTGGAGTAAAGATTATGACGTGAACAACCATCAATTCTCAAAGGACGTAATTACAATATCCCTTTCTGGTAGACCAAGACAGACCGCCTCTCTTATGTACCGTGCATGCAGCATTGTTCTCGAAGGCTGAAACATCCCGGAAAACATCGTTATGGTAGCCATATAGAGACATTAGGCGAACAGCCCCTTTTGCCACCATGTGCACCTCTGGTTTGCTGTGTCATCCTTTTGCAAAGAGGTCCCATTGGTTGCAAGATTGACCAACACGGATTCTGCACCGTACACAGGCATCTCAGTGCCGTTCGACAAACTTGGTACCGACTTGGTGACGAAGCTGACAATGTACTGTTGTAGAGCGTCAGCTACCGACGGGACGACGCCGCTTGTTGCACCGTTTCGGAAGACGTAAGGTGTCTGCTGGCCATGGATTCCAGGAGGGACTGCAAACCGCACTGGATTTCCAATGTATTAGTAAAGCTTCAGTGCGGAGGTTACCTGTGTTGAAGGCAAGGAAGTATGGGAATCAAATGCGTGAATAGTGTCACTTACGTGCATACGCCTGATTACTGAACGCCTGGGCAATGTAGTGGGTGTTGCAAATGATGTTGACGTCCTCAACTGTGCCCAGGGCCCGCTGAAATTCGTCTTTGTATCCCAAAGATCCATCAAACACCGGAGGATATAGGGTTGTGTTGATGAACTTCAGCGCGTCCTTTGAGATCGTTGGGAAAGATGACGTGACCGTGGAGAGGTAGTCGGCGGACGAGTTGATCGTTGGGTTGGTGAAGGTCAGACCTTCCAAAGTGTTGTGCATCGTCATGATCCTGACGTCCTTGTTGAATGTCCCGTTCAGAAGTAGTTGACCAGGCAGAGCAGGAGCGAGAGTGCCGTCCACGACGGGTCCATAGATGTTGCTTCCATAGGATGCCTCGCTGTAGATTTGCAAGGCGTTGGCGGCGATGAGAGCTTCGCTAGGCAACTTGCGGGCTTCGCTGAGAGATGTGACGTTCAAGAGGGCGAGGAAGTTGCTAAACGCTCTTTCGGCGCTGATCATCGTCGGCGAAGGGAGGAATGCGGGCGAGAGAAGGATGGCTTGGCTGAAGAGAGACTCGTTCTTGCGACCACCGAAGGCTGTCAGGTGATGCATGATTGACCCGGCACCTGCTGAACCTCCCATGACAGTAACTCTGTGTTTGTCGCCCCCGAAGAGGTGGATGTGCTGTTGAACCCATTCAAAAGCTAGTCGTTGGTCATAAAGCCCTGCATTCAGGGTCCCATTGGCAGAGACTTCCTTGCCTGCAAGCCAGCCAAGGGCGCCGAGTCGGTAGTTGATGGAGACGTAGACGAAGCCCGAGTTGCTAATTCTCAGAAGCTCGGCGGGGTTGAAGTCGCCATCACCTGTCTTGTCGCCGCTTGAGTAGCCACCGCCATAAACCTGCAAAGAAGACGAGTCAGCTTGCTGATTGAGACATCGACTTCATGAAGACAAGCCATTACGTACATAGATCAAGACCGGCAAGCGATTTTCCTTCTTGGCAAACCCCGCCTGAGGCGTGATGACGTCGAGGAAAAGGCAATCTTCAGTGGTGCGGGAATCTGCGCTGACGATAGCATCACTCTTGGGGACGGCAGCCATCGCGGCATTATAGTCGAATGTCTGGCCGTTAAGATAGGCTTTCGAGAACTGGCTGGCTATGAGAGACCAATTTCCGGAAGATTGAGGGCACACGCGCCCGATGTCCCCGTTGTCGACGTGGCATTGCCGTCCAGTAGGCGCAATTGGTTCACGGAAGCGGAAATGTCCCGTGGGCGGCGCTGCGTAGCGGATGTTCGAGAAGTTGTAATAGCCACCAGTCTCCTGGATGGGAGTCAGTTGCTGATAGCCGGAATCAGGGTTATTTAAAGCCTACATTGAAACTGTTTGCTCGATATGATGCCTGGGAGGATGTCAGATCGTCAAGGTTCAGCAACCCCAAGAATTATCAGTATTTGGAACTGCATACGTAGGTAAGATCCACCACCGGCAAGTTGCCTGCCGGAGCCGCCAGCGTGAAAGCCGCGAAGCATAGAATTGGAAGCAAAAGATGCATGATGTTAGCTAAGTTGGATGAAAGATGATTGCTGATGAGATTGTGGTTGAGATGAGCCAAATGTGAAAAATGACTGCGACGTTAGGAGGTTTATATCAATTTTCCAACATCATGGCTAGATACTCTTCCAGATCTGCCTCGGCACTTGCCAGCTAATGGTGACCGAGATACACGCCATCTAGGCGAGTGTTGGAGAAACAAGCCTCCACACAGATGCTGATCCCTGAATCCTTCGACCATGGCGTCGGTACCTGTCTCTTAATAGGCGTGCCGAGTTAGGTATAGTTTACGATGAGGCGGATCCAGCTGTAAGCCGGAACCCAGAGCCTCCACGCTCACGCACGCCAGTGATGGGGTCAATCCGTACTTTGAAAGTACGCTTATGAATAGCCTCTAATGCCCTTGAATCACCCAAGAACTCACGAAAAAACCATGCAGGACACGCCGAAGACTCTTCCGTCAAGCCACTCTATTAGCGTCGCGTGGGAAGCTGAAATATCTCTCAAGATAGCAGAAAGTAGCACCCATGGATGAATTCTCGCTTGAAATACATTCTACAGGGTATGTTGGTAATCGCGCGACGTAGGCATGATCAAACCGTCATTTTCCATGCTCAGGGCACCTTGAAATGGTGGCATCCCGAGGCGAGGTGAGAATGCTCATTGCACATTTGTTTAGTCAGATCTGGCGTTGTCGGAAGTAGGAAAAGAACTAGTTAGCTCAGCCGTTTCCCGTAAACTATACCAATACGGGCATAGCGAAAGCCTTGTGATGAGCCAAAGAGCTTTAAACTCTTAAGTACGGATTGAACGATGGCAACAATTTCATACTACAAAGGAGGCATGTAAGAAGCCACACACGGCAACATTAAACTTTCCAGGCATGGAAATAATAGCACGATTTTCCACTTTTAACCGGGCGTTGACAACAACGTTAACACAGAGGCTAGGAATGATGGCGGCCTCCTTCACACACTGCCCTCATTCCCCTGGCCGGCCGTTGTTCTGGCCTGCGCACACCAGCCCCTCAAGACAAGCATGCTGCGGATGCCATGCAGCAACGCATCGTGGCATTGCGTGCTAGAAGACAGGGTTTTGAAACGGACCCCAATGGTCCGCAATGATAGGAGTGTGCATTTTGTGTTGGTAAAAGTCAAGATTCGATATGCAGAAGCGGAGGTTATCGCCAAATACGGGCCAACAAGGGGAGGCGCAGTTCCCCAAACCAACATAACCGCCCTCAACCCCGGTCACCAACAGCGTTTCATTACTCGCCAGCCCCGACCGAGTCTGCCTTGAGATGTTCAGAACCAACGTATTTAAGGATAGCAACCTGCCGTGATAAGATGTACCAAACCCATACGGCATCTTCGTGATCATCCTCAACGCCCATTTTTATTTCACTGCGAGATGATGTCATTCGAATCTTCATTTAATAGCCAGAATAACGGCTCTCAAGACTCCAAGAAGCGACCTTCGCCGCCTCGGCCATCTATCAGGAATCCTAGACGACGGAGCCATGCCGCAGACACAAATCAACTGAGCTCCAAGTCATCTCCGCTAGCCCCGACCCAACCCGGCCTGGCCCCTCACAGGGTACGAAAGCGTGCTTCAAGTCAACTTTCGGCAAGAAATATCGAGAGTTCTTGCAATGAAGACCTGCCATTTTTAGGATCCTTTCAGGGGACTGATAATGAGATCGACACATCAAGCCGAAAACCAGCCCCTAGAGTCAGGTCAATTTCAACTGGGTCTTCTCACGCCTTAGAACCTCCGCCGTTTCAACAAAAGAGAACACCAAGCAATGAGTCTAGACCACCACTTGGAGTTTCTCACACCTCACCAGAGATGGGTGACGAGGCAGAAAGACGTCAGCAGCGCCCGGATCTGCCCGAAAGAGGCACAACCGATGTTGGCTCTGCCCGAAAGAAGCTCTCGAGTTTTCAGATCGATCGAAATCTAGCAAAGCTCATCAAGGATGGCCCTTCCTATAAGGGGAAAGAGACACAAACTGGATCCATCTACTTGTACAAAATCAAGTCTACGGAGACCGACGTCGAACTTCTTAAAATCGGGAGGACACAGAAACATCCCGACCGGCGCCGTTCCCAGATCAAAGGCGTTTGCGCTCACTTGGAGGTTGAAGAGCATGCCAGTGCAGTGGCTGAAGAGATCAATTTCCACGGATTTGCGGAGAAGCTCGTCCACGCGGAGCTGGCCAACTTTCAACATCAATGGGTCTGCAATTGCGGGGCCAGGCATAAGGAGTACTTCGACGTGAGCGAGGACCATGCGGTCCAAGTTTTTGAACGGTGGAGAGACTTTTGCCGAGAACGACCTTGGACCTCCGACGGCAAGATCTTGCCCGGCTGGGGCCAGCGATTGCAAAACATGGGCAGATTCAGCGGCAGCGAGAAAGAATTCAACCACTGGGAACTGGCAAGACGTTGGAGCGTCTTCACTTCGCCAATGACTGTCGAAAGGGTTGCTTCTGATGCAATTAGGCTCTGGAAGGATGGGTTCCCGAAGCGTTGGCGCATTGTTGCCTTGGCAGAGTTCATGACCATGGCCTGCATCTCACGAGTGTCATTCTGGACCACGGCATGGACGGTGATCATCGTCGGCTTATTACTGGTTGACCTACTGACGACGGATGACATGCATACTTTGAACTGGATCGATCGACTCATGGGCGGTGGCTTGCAGGCCTTCATGCTGGGGCTGGACATCAAGATGGACGGCAAAAGCAGTTCGGATCAGAGCCTGTCGCCAGATTCTCGTCGAAAGCAGATGCTGAATGCATCGCTCGCACAAGAGACAGACCATCCGACACCGATTGGCACGCGAGGAAGCGGATTCGGGGACTCGCACTTCACGGACGATTGCTCCCTCGATGCCAACACTGGTGAAAGTCCAGACGCCATGAACTGCGACAGTAGTTCAGAAGACGAAACTTGCTCATCACCAAGCGTCGAAGTGGCTTCTAGACGCTACAGAGTTGGCAGCGGATTGGGGTTTTCAAGCCCCAGCACTGAGACCCTTGCGTACGGAAATCGCGAAATAGAGGTGGTTGATCTGACTGGGATGGATTCGGACTAGCTACGGAAGATAGTTTAGGTGACGAATAACGATTGCATTCGCTATCATCTCTCCAATTCATGAATGTAGTAAAACTCATTGCGGAAGGTTTTACGGCGCAGAACCCTCCTTCAAAGAGCAGACTTATACGCCTCGAAGTCCCATGGCTTCCCATCCTTCCAGAAACCATCCACAACGGGTTCTCGGGGCTTCTTCCCGTCAACGGCCACCTCGTTCAACCAGCTCCAATACGTGGTTGCCTTCCAGCCCTCCTTCTTCCAGTCATTGATGTCTCTCGTAGGATCCTTGTTGAAAACTGGCAGGACATCGAGTAAGCTTGCGTCGTGAGCAAGGCAAACCATCACATCATCTCTCGTGTCAAGCTCGCTCATTCTCGACACTGACGCGGATGCTTTCTCAAGATCTGTGTATACATGCCCGCCATCAGGAAGGTTATACCATGAGGAGGTTCGAGCAGAATCTTCGTCCTCCGCGCGAGGGTGGTGAGTGGTGAAGAAGGAGCACGGGCAAACTGATCTCGAAGCCCAATCATTGCGGAGAGAGATGGCGCTTGCTGGGATTTCCTTCGGTAACGGCGTATCTGCTGTTGGGCGGAAGACGCCCGCAAAGTGGCAGATGTCGCCGCCCAGGAATACGAAAGAAGCCCCACCGGGTGCTGAGGATGGAGTCGTTCGTGCGAGTGCACAAATGTGCTCTGGCTGGTGACCAGGGGCGTCAAGAAGGTAGAGCGACCCGTCACCAAAGAAGTCCTGAGCCCTGAACTTTCCAATCATCAAGCCGCTGTCAAATTTCGCTTCCTCCAGCGGCCTGCCCTCGAACTCTGCCGAGGCCTCTGGATCACCGACTCCTCCAGGTCTTTCTTTATCAGAAAGGTACCCGGGGCCCATGACCAGCTTGGTAGATTTGGGGAATAGGGCCATGTCACCGCGATGGTCAAAATGAGCATGCGACCAAATACAGCTGTCTGTTTCCGAGTAAGTAGCTAGTCGCCTGATTTTCTCATAGCTTCTGATACTTACCAATAGTGTTCAAGTCAACACCCCCCTTCGTGAGAACTTCATCAATGCCCTTATCCACCCTCATCCCAAAGATCACACATCCTTTCCCGATCAGCTGTAGCACGGCTTTGGGCAGCTTCCAGTAATCCTTGCGCGTGCCCAAGTCAAACAGTGCCTTCTTTCCCAACTTTTCATTCTCGAGAAGAAAAGCCAGTGAACAGAAGTTGATGACCTCATGCCCCGCTACCACTGGCCTAGCGAAGGCGGTCATGTCCCCGACCATGGCAGTGGACGTGTCGATCAACTTCACGCGCACAACATTGTCGGATGCAGGTATGTTTGCCATCATGAATTGTGTGATCCGGATAGCCTCTCAGTAATGCGATACTTCGAGGTTGTTGTCAGAACAAAGTGAGGGGCCCGTTGCTCTTCCAGAACCTAAAAGCTGCCCAACCCTTCGACGTCATCCGATGAACCACAGTTCTCCACTTCCCCAGGTTGTCCGACGCAAACGCGGCAACCTTATTGATCGCATCAGCCCAACATGCAGCCATGCAGCAAGCCTCCTGGAAATGATTACCCGGTCTCGGCATCAGATGGAGCCTCAGAATCACATTTCTCCTTGGCCAGTACCTACGTGAAGAGAGGGAAATAATCTCTTGTTCTATGTAGTACACACTTTCAAAAGCAGTAACAGAGTCGAGAATCGCCGACATAGTCTCACAAACGCCTCGCGCGCCGCTCCCCGCCGAATGCTCTAGTTTAGTAGGATATCGTACCCGTCGCCCATGATCCGAACCTCCTCGTTGCCCAGCCCGTACTTGCGCCGCACCAACTCGAAAATGATCAAACCTGCGCTGGTGCTGGGCACCTGGCGAATCGTGTTCCACCAGAAACCGCGCCACAGCCATCGCCGCATGCTCAGCCCTTCCTTTTGCGCCTCCAAGCAACATTCCGACCACGTTTCTTGATACGCGCGATAGTAGGCCCTGAACATCCTCCAGCCCTGCTTCTGATGATTTGGGTCTGCGCCCTTAAGTTCTCGGAGTTTGGCGGCTTTGGCGTCTAGTTCTTCTAATCGATCCCAATGCTCTACTTGCACATGCGTTAATGGGTGAAGGACGACTTGTTGGGTGATGGAGGCGGTGATGCCGGCGAGTAGAAGAAATGCTGGCTCGATGGCGTAGTGAGGGCGGATGATGAGTGGTTGGTTATTCTCCCCAAGGGCATCCTTGGTCGTTGGTCGCTTCTGGGCCATAAAGTCGACAATGTGCTCTTCCAACCCGCCGTAATACCAGGACACAAACTTGTAGTAGCCCTGTGCCTTTACGTATTCGAATACGCTGAAGAAAATGGCACTTCCCAGACTGTCCTTGGTGAGAGACAAGCCCCAACCTGCAAAGATACCCCGTGGTCCGATTTCCCTCAGCTTTTCCGCGCTAAAGGTCCACATGCTCTTTGGCTTCCCTCCCTGGCCGGTCATGAGATCCCGATGGTCGTACCTCGCTTGGATGGCATCCAACGGCGCAGCGACAAAGCTCTGCAGGCCTCCAGCGAGCAATCCCGCCGTGAACGTTTGGTAAGGCTGCGGCGGCGGGTAGACAGTTTTTCTTGACTTGCTGCTCGGCTCATGAAGGGCACCCAGGATCGTGAGGTAGCTGGTATACAGCACCGCTCCGACGCCGACGTTCGCAATGAGCGGCGGCAGTACCTGGTGCGGGAGAACGCCCCAGCCGTGCTGCTTGACGGCGGAAGTGAGGACACCGGGCGTCGTACCCCTCAGGTAGAACCATGCCTGCCGCAGTCCGAGATGGAGCCTTGAACCGCCTTCCTTTGCAGCAGCCTGCGCAAGAAGCTCGGTCTGCGCCTGGTGCACGCTGCGGGCATAGGCGAGGTAGTCGACGCGGGTGCGGAAGAAGGCCTTGACCGGGGCACGGAAGTAGAAGGCGACGACCTGGGCGCTCAGGGCGCGGACGCCGGCTGCCGATGCCGCGGTCGCGGCGTTGCTGCGCGGGTTCTTGTCCGGGAGCTGCGCGTCCGGCGGGAGGACGGGCAGCAAGCCGGTGTATGGGTCGTAGGTGGTGGTGTCGTCATCGCGACGCCTCGTCATTGTTTGCTGCTACAACTGCGAATCATCATTCCCTTTGCTGGCGAAGTCCGTGTTTCTGGAGCGAGAGTACAAACCGGCAGAACTTGGCGTCGGTCGCGATCGGCTTTTTGATGACTAAGCGCATGACGTAGAAATTTGCATAAGGTTATGCGTGGTCATGCTCCCCATTTGTGCAAGGTTTGTGTCTCTCCTTGAAGAGTTCCATGATCCATCTGGATGAGTGCAACAAAAATACTTTAAGTTTCAAGCTAGACGTAGTGTTTAGATGTTCAAATTTATAACTGAATTGCGAGAAAGCCTTGAGGCATGATTGGGCTGCACAACTAATGTCCGCTGGAGATTTCGTGATCTTCAAACCAAGCTTCAATCTTCCCGGTCTCCTTGTTGTGGGTGCTGTTCGCCTTGTTCCACTGACCCTTTCCAGCAAGTGCCGTATTGACTCGCTCGGCCTCATTGGCGTCGTATCCAATGACACCTTCAAGGTAATCCTTATAGCCAAGCCAAGTATGTTCCTGGGCCCACCTTTGCACCGCGGCCAGGTCTCGACACTTCCGGTCGTGGTTGTGGTTATTGAAAGCAACAAACTCGTTTGACCCCGACATTGAAACGTCTGTAGGATCTAATCAGACCACATCCTCTCGAAAATACTGTCGTTGATCTCGTGAAGGCTGGAAAAATACACTCACCGACGTTGCACATAATCTCCTCTCTCAGATGGTCCACGCAATGCATCGTGTGGATGTCATTGCGCGGCCACTTTTCCATCGGCACATTCGAGATGAGCCTGTTTCGGATGCGGTACTGCCCTCATTAGTTTTATAGTAAGGCCATTGGGAAACTTTAGTCTTCATACCAAGCAATGGAGAGAGTGGAAGACATTCACCTGAGTTACGGTTAGCTATTACACATTCGTGAGAGAGAAGAAGATGGCAGCCTACTTGGTAAACTCGGAGTTGCGGGTCATGAGGGTATTTGACAGTGGGCGGGAGATTATTGCTCTCCGCCCACGCGTCGTCTACTGTAACGATACCGGTGTCTGAAGAAAAAGAGACGTGAGTTCAAAGTCCAGCCCAGTGTCATGGTGGCAGATTTAGTTTCATCAGGGGGCTCCTACATCTCTTCAAATCATTCCAGAATTTGTCCGCGTCTTTCGACGGATCCGCTGCGTCGATAATGCTGTACGGAGTCCCGGTCGCGTTGTACGTTTCGAATGCAAGGTCTACCAGGCTTGACGTTAGACTGACGATAACGAAGGCTGGGCATCAAAATGAAGACACCCACAATCATTCTTGTCGTACGTGTCGCTACCTCTCTCGTTTCTTTGAAGTATGTACCGGAAGACCGCGAAGCTGAAAAGCAGAATGGGCACTTGGCAGAAGACAAAAGCCAGAACAAACTTCAAAGTCGAGAATGACCTCCAGGCCCGATCGTCCGAAATAGAGGTTTCGCACCGGCTGCAAACGTGGCCATTGTCGACCGAACTCTCGTCATCTGACAACAGCTTGTAGCTGCTAGATTCAGGCTTGCCTGATCCCATGGTGAAAGACGAAAGGTGCTATGAAGGCCAAAACGCAAGTTTGAAAGGTTTTCAACGACAATCGAGGCGTGACAGTGTGACATGGAGAGTTTCTCTGATATACAGAGACAGAAGGCTAATCAATAAGGGTAGGACAGCTTCAGTGGTCTTGCGACAACCCCGCGATGATGGCGCAAGTCGGCCCTGACATTCAACCTCTCAATCGACCGATGAAGATGTTTGCTACAACCGCCCGCAAAGACATCGCCTCAATCCTTCGGCGGAACTAGAGCAAACTTCCAACTTTTCGGAAATTGCAGGAAACCGGGCTACGTTCGCAAGGCCTTGTTGGTTCCAACAACAAGCAAACAGATAAGAAGGCACATTCCTAAAGGGGCCATCCGACGAAGTTTGAGATACGCCACCTCGTCGAAATCATTTCCAGAACCCAGTTGGCTGGTAAATTGCGTGGGGTATCCTGGAAGATCTGGTCTTCGAACTTACCTGTCAGTGTTTGTTGGGTCAGCACCATCTCCTAACGAAACCATTTACAGCTTAGCAGCTAAGGGTGGCACAGCCTCTGTGCTCATCATGGCTGGAAGGTATCCCAGTTCCAACAGAAGCGAGGAAAGCTGTGCCGCTATTCATCACAACATTTGGAATCACAATATTAGGCAAAAGAGGAAGGAGACTCGACCGCTGGGCATGGCAACTGAGAGTCCAGAGGGTCGTTGTACATGAAATAAGTCCAAAAGTGTGAGTTTAATATCAATTATGAACATGGACATGAGATATGCTCGGGAATAACGATATCATCTCCGATGATGTTTCCTCCTAGAATAGTTTAGGCCTTTGGTAAGCGTGAGTGGAATGCTTGGAGCTACGTAGATTAGAAGCGTTTTAGACGTAGACAACAATTCAACGATATGGTATGGCGATATCTGTTAGCGCCTTGCAATCTTAAGGTACCCAAAATGACACTTCAGAAGGCTTTGTTCCAGGAGCGAGTGAATCACTAGTCAAGTACCTCATGGTATATTTGTCTAAGCCTAACTAACAACTCAGCCCGCCATGCATCCTTCAAGCCGCCGATGTTCCGCGACACCATAAGACCGTTGCGTTCAGGTCCATCTAGTCTGTCTTGAAATGTTGCGGCTTGCGCGATTCGCGCCTTTAGAAGTAAACTATCAGAATATCAGTCAGACTCACAGCTTAGGTTGTGTGAGGTAAATCAGCTGACTTACTTTACTCAGTGATAGCTTCACCGACCTCCGAGTCCTCAACCAGACCTTCATCGCCAAAAGAGGCAATGGAAGGGCTCAAGTCGAACCATCTACGCTTGGCTTCCGCTGCCTCGTCAGAAGTACCAGCATCCGCGTCCTCGACCGGACCTTCGTCACCGAAAGAGGCAATTGAGGGGCTGAGGTCGAACCATCGTGGCTCCACATCGGCCTTCGAGTCAATGGGTGCCGCAAGAATAGAGGAAGCGAGGGCACCCAAGGTAATGATCATTCGAATGAGCTGCATCGTTGAAAGTACAAAGACGTATGGTGGGATGGAATGAAGCTTGATTTTGCGGTGGAGGCTTGAGGTTTGCCGTGCAAAGAAGTGTCTTGAAAGATTTGCAGCCTCCAGAGAGTCAAGTGGATGGGATTGCTGCCAATATTTATATCTTCGATACAAACATGATCGTTCTGCGAGGAGCCCTTTCCGGTCTTTTAGCTCTCGGTCCCCCGTGAGTACGGGATTTATCAGATCTGCATGTCATAGGTTTAAGACAAGTGCACCGCGACGCCTGCTTGGACTAAACAAGAGGCCTCTACCTTCCTCTTTCGTACATCCGGTCGGTCCAGACACAGACAATCTGAGATTCCGACAGCTCATACAGAGAGCGTCGATGCCTCTCACCCCCTGAAAGTCCGTCATCCAGCTTGTTAGAGGGTCACACCACTTATCTTGACTGAGTACCAATCAAGCCTTTCCTATAGCTGAGACGTTGGAAGTGAGTCTGGTACCGTGTATTTGCCAGCCTTCGGGTTTGATTGTTTCCCGCTCAACAGCTTCTGTTGTTGAACCGGGGCAAATATAACCTGGTGATCGAGATCTTTATCCACTCTGGCGACTGATAAAAGTGCAGAATCTTGCAGCTCATGAGCTTGGTCGCGATGGTGTTATGCTCCCCAGGGATGATGCATGTCCTGCAGACATCACATGGGCCAAGGTGTCTGTGAAGGGTCGGGTGTGTTTGCTCTTGGCAGCAAACTTGCGGGCGGGGATTCACCAACACGGCGCAGACGACCCGAGAGCCCGGGACGCCACCAATAAGCTGCAAAATACACAATTGATCCATGGAGCTGCATTGCAATCAATGCGAAAATTCGCCAAGACCATGGTTCTGAGTTGTGACGAGAACTGAGAACCGCCAGTGTGGCGCATGAGGCGTAGTTAAAGTAGTGCGACCAGCACTTTCGGGACTTTGGCCACCACTCAAATTACCCCTGAATCGCAGCTGGGGCCCTCATGGTCTCTTTTACGCACAAAGATGCACATTGAGAGGAGAGAGATTCTCCCATTTTCTACGTGCCTATTGACGCTGCTCAGAGGTTGCGGCAGCTCAAGCCTTGGGTGGATAATTGATAATGCCAAACCAGTGATGTGTCGGGGAGGCAAGTTCCGTGCTTGCGATAAAGCGGGAGTCACTTGCTTTGAAGCGTTATCCGTACAGCCAGGTCAAGTACTATGGTGCATGAATTCTCCGAAATCTCCGACTCATACCTGTTGGCACGCTGAGCCTAACAGTGAAAGGGGCTCCTCAAATAACCGAGGTTGTTACGATGAAGCTCCGGAGCCCTCTAGGCCATCTCCGTATTCAATACGAGGACAACTGGATCTGGAGCTGGAATATTCAAAGTGCGTATGCTTCTTTTTACATTAGAAACCCCAGATGGAAGGTGTCAGTCTTCAGTTTGCCAGCAAGAAGGTTCAGGCATATGAGGAAACGTCCGTCACGACTTCGAAGGGTCACTTGGGTGCTCGGCGCCTTCTCGCACAATCACGACTGTGCAGTGTAATACCGTGCCTCAAATTCAAAAATGGACCTTCGAATTTCGAAGCAAGCACTTATGTCGAGTCGGTGGAATGTGGGAGGTGCTCGGGTGAAGCGCCTGCAGCGACGAAGCTTCATTCTCACGCAGCCGCCTTTACCGGGGCAGTTCGTTGGTACCGCAGCATCTACCATGGACTGTTGGTTTGATTCGACCCAGCAGGATATCAGTAATCACATGATTTGCTGTATTCCCTCGATTTATTTGGTGCTATCAACCTTTTTTTCAGTTCAGTGGTGTTCTCAGAATCGAGCTTTCGTGGTTCTAGCGATGAATTCGACTTCAAGCCAAATGCATGTCGGCGATTGAAAGCCCGTTGTTTCGCACAAGGCGTATTTGATTGGCTTGATTCTACTTCATACGTGTAGGTATGCTGTCTAAGTAGGCCTTCTTCTGACTCCGTGGCACATTCTTCCGAATAGACATGAGGATTGGCTCAGAGATAGGAGAATGCGCGTGGTCGCTGACCTAAGCCCCTATTCGCATCTTTGTAGCCATCGCAGAGCGGTCTTGCTGAGTGCTCACATACCTGGCATCAAGTAACCTTACACGTTACGAAATTTCACACCTCGCGACCGAGGTGTACGAACTGTGATGGAAAGATCCTGCTCAAAATAAAAAATCACTCTTCTCGATGCCGGCATCAACTCGTTCCGTGAAGCATGTGTGCAAAGTGAAGTCTCTTTTCTTCATCAATGGAAGGTCTCCATTTGAAGGGCGACCGCGTCGATCAATCATCATCGCCGCCGCTGTCATTTCCTTTAATATGGTTACGACTTCCGGTTTGGAACTGTGTTCATGCATCTACCCCAATTGCATCCAAATCCGGCTCCGACCTACCCATCCATACTTGACCTCATTTGGAAGTCGGATCCTGAGCAGGTTTACCGGCGACCACGACACGTCATGAGCTGCTAGACACCAAGCTCAGACGATGTCAGAGAGGCCCTCAACGAGGTTGAGCCAAGCTGGCTGCTGCGCGCAGGTGACGCAGGCGAGACTTACCATTATCAGAACGACGAATTCAACTATTTGACTATTCAGACAAGCTTCCTATATCAAATACATACTCGTAGAGATATGTCTTACGCTTCGTCCGCGTGGTACAACTCGCCTACAGTCTCGTTAACCTACCAACACAGCCTGTAAATAAGCATTATCATTGGCTCAGAGGCTCGGGAAGACCCCACTTCATGATCGGCAACGATTCCGATATCACCTCGGACTAGCCCCACTATGGCATTTAGACTCTCTGCCACCGGAGGAAGGGCGGGTCCTCGGCGGCCCCGTCTTTCTTCGACTTTGAGCTCTATTTTGATGAAAGACGGCATGACCCGCCTTGGAAGACCGGAACATTCTCAGGAGAGGCGAGCAGAATTACTCGGTGGATGACAGTTCATGAGCTCACCGACGCCCACAACCCGAAGGCGGTGCCGAATCGGCCGCAGACTTGGTGCGGCGAAGACCATACATGTCGAGCTTCTGCAGAGCGCGCAGTCGTAATGGGCGTAAAAGCCCCTTTCCAGACCTTTCTTCTTGTGGGGTTGTCCCGAAGGAAGGGCTCTGCTATACAGAAGCTTACGACTCACGACTCATCTTAAGGCTTATGCAGGCATCCCTTATTTTACCTGAAGAGCGTAAACAACAGGGTATTCTCGGATCCGAGAGACAGGAAACTGTGCAGGATGCCCCGCCGAGAAGGAAAGGAAAACTTCCGCGGTCGATGTTGGCTCGGGAGTTTGTTGTGGCTTTCGTCTACTTGAACAGTGCGCCGTCATCACGTTACGCTGCGATCTACGCCACAAACTGGCTACGACCCTAGTGTATCTTCCTCAAGCTTGACTCGGTTTAAGCTCTAGCCCCCAAGAACGAGAATTCTCGGGGCATGGATACCGCGTGATTTGTGGGGAGAAAACTTTCCGCTGGGATAGACTTAGCATGGTGAGGTCATTCCATTGAAGCTTGCCCGTGTGCTATTCTCTAAGAAGGCTCAAAGTAAGACACATGGCTGAGGGCCCTAAGGGCAGACGCGTAACGCGTTACTGCCACAAAGACAGCGCAGAAGATTGTACAGGACCAGAGTTACGTGGCACCCCGGTCTTCTGATGTTGTACCCGAGGTGCTAAATCAGACATTTCAATGCAAGGAACATGTCCCGACGAATGGAAAGACGGGTCTCCACACGAGCCAGGTTCGTCCCGACTCCTAGTCTGCCAGCCTTACCATCCAATATGGCATTCCCGTTCATCGTGGCTGACGTGGACGGAGCTTACCGACATAGGGGTTACTCGGCCCCCATCATATCTACCGGGCCAACTGGGGTCGATGCGAGAGCTCCAGATCACGGCCCTACTGCGCCTCTGCACTATGAGGCGTACCTACGGGACGTGTGTGGGGGGGATGTTCTCGATCGCAATGCGACGGGGACTGTCGGACAGCGACATCGTCGTCGAGGGTTGAACAACGACGATCTTGTTTATAAAAGCAGTCGTCCTAACAATGTGTTTCTGGTCTTGAAACTCCTCACCACCTCAGGTTGTTTCCCTTTCTCTCCATCCACATTCGTTTCAACTATAATCCTAGGGCGTTTCCATCTCAACCTCACCAACATGCCTCAACTCTCCAAGGCGGCTGTCCGCGCCCTCGCGGCTGCTGCTAATGCGGCTTCTCTCACCGATCTCTGCACCGTCGAGAACGTCCAGAACGCCCTCCCCGCGAACGGCACTCTTCTCGGAGTCGACCTTCTTCCTTCCACCGTCACCGTGGCCGCGGTCTACAACGCCACCACCGGCGGCGGCGGCATGGGTGGAGCTTCCTCCGGCAGCTCGGCCACTTACAGCTACTGCAACGTGACGGTCCACTATACCCACACCGGCCACGGCGACAAGGTCGTCCTCAAGTACGCCTTCCCCAGCCCCGACGACTTCAAGAACCGTTTCTACGTCGCCGGAGGAGGTGGTTACTCCCTCTCCAGCGACGCCACCGGCGGTCTGGCCTACGGCGCTGCTTCCGGTGCCACCGACGCCGGCTACGATGCCTTCAACAACGACTACATGTCTCAGGTCCTTTACGGCAACGGCTCCATCAACTGGGATGCTACCCACATGTTCGGCTACCAGGCTCTGGGCGAGATGACCCAGGTCGGCAAGGCCGTTTCCAAGAGCTTGTACAGCTTGACCGATGACCAGAAGGTCTATACTTACTACGAGGGCTGCTCCGACGGTGGTCGTGAGGGTATGTCTCAGGTCCAGCGCTGGGGTGAGGAGTACGACGGTGTCATTGCCGGTGCCCCTGCTTTCCGCTTTGCCCACCAGCAGGTCCTCCACGTCTACTCCTCTGCCGTTGAGCATGTTCAGGACTACCTGCCCCCTCCCTGCGAGTTGGCCAAGATCGTCAACTCCACCATCGCTGCCTGCGATTCTCTTGACGGAAGAACCGATGGCGTTATTTCCCGTACCGACCTCTGCAAGCTCAACTTCGACCTGAAGTCCGTCATCGGCGAGTCCTACTACTGCGCTGAGAAGAACAGCACCTCTCTCGGCTTCGGATTCAACAAGAGAGGTCTCAACAAGAGACAGGCCGCCGGCAGCACCACCAGCTACCAGCCCGCCCAGAACGGCTCCGTCTCCGCTGAGGGTGTCGCCGTTGCCCAAGCCATTTACGATGGTATCTTCAACTCCGCCGGCGAGCGCGCCTACCTCTCCTGGCAGATCGGCTCCGAGCTCGGTGACGCTGCCACTGTCTACAACTCTGACACCGGCGCCTGGGAGCTCTCCATCCCTTCCACTGGCGGCGAGTACGTCACCCGCTTCATCCAGCTCCTCGAGCTCGACAACCTCTCCGACATGAACAACGTCACCTACGACACCCTCGTCGACTGGATCAACACCGGCTTCCTCCGCTACTACGACACCCTCCAGACCACCTACCCCGACCTGAGCACCTTCCAGTCCTCCGGCGGCAAGCTCCTCCACTACCACGGCGAGTCCGACTCCTCCATCCCCGCCGCCTCCTCCGTCCACTACTGGCAGTCCGTCCGCTCCATCATGTACCCCAACGCGACCGACGAGGCCGCCCAGCAGGCTCTCCAGGACTGGTACCAGTTCTACCTCGTCCCCGGCGCCGGCCACTGCGGCACCAACAGCCTTCAGCCCGGCCCCTACCCCCAGAACAACATGAACATCATGATCGACTGGGTCGAGAACGGTAACAAGCCCGACCGCCTCAACGCCACCGTCACCTCTTCCACCAACGTCAACGCCGGCGAGACCCAGATGCTCTGCCAGTGGCCCTCGCGCCCTCTCTGGAAGGGCAACAGCTCCGACTTCGACTGCGTCAACGACGCCAAGTCCATTGATAGCTGGACCTACACCTTCCCCGCCTTCAAGGTCCCCGTCTACTAAGCGTCTCTTTTCGCTCAAGTCTACACCAAATCGATTTTCTTATTGTTGAAAAAGCGTGAAGTTGCCACGAGAGTGGTGACTGTGTTGAGATAGAAATTGTTTGTGGATAGTATGTGGGATGGCTTTGCATTTCTACTTGTACATTTGGTAGCCTTACCTTTAGGGCTCTCTGCGAGTCATGGCGATGTATATAAATCAGATCCAGTCTGACACCCGAAATCTTTTAGAAAGACCAATGTTGCAGTCTCAATGACCGTGTCTACTAAGTGTGACGCGAGTTTGTCGACGCCATGGAGGTGGACTATATACGTTTGACATGGTTTATGAATTACACATACGTGAAGATAAAAATATTCATTATCAGTAAAGGTATGTTAATCTCCACCCCGAATTGTTTTCTAAGGCATCTGAACCGTCAATGACCGACCAACGACGACCGGAGGCACAGTGACAACCTGTGTCGCATTCATCGTCCCGCCTCTGTATGCATAGGTGAAAGTCCAACCCGAACCTGCCCCTGCATGCTCGCCCTTGTTGTTGACCACCACGATGCCAGCTGATACTGCCGGGTACTTCTTGACCATGCGAACGACGGCATCTCGCGCTGCTTCCTCCGGGGTCATACCCCTCCTCATGCTCTCAACAGCCTGATAACACGGCAGGAACCTCATCATGATGTCGCCATCACCCGTAGCGCCGCAAGCCCCGACATCACCGTCAACATACGAGCCGGAGCCAGTGATAGGCCCATCGCCCACGCGCCCAGGAACCTTGAACGAAGCGCCGTTCGTCGACGTACCCGCCGCCATGATTCCATTGGCATCGATTGCTGTCATGGAGATGGTGTCGTGAGAGGCTTGGGCGGAGTTCGGCGCGATGAGGTTGAAGTAGTCTGGAGAGCTGGAGTCGAGCTCAACCGGCGTGTATGGGCCGCACGCAGTCTTCGGATCCGGGCTGACGTTCTGTCTGTAATTTGACTGGCAGTTGCCCTTCTTCCATTCAGCACATCTTTCGGTGGATGCCTCAGTTGATAGGGTCTCAGCGGTAAAGCCGTTCTCGATGGCAAACTCCGTCGCGAGGTCGCCGGCCAGCATGGTGTGCGAAGTGTATTCAAGCACATGGCGGGCTACTCCAATCGCATTCTTGACGCGGCGGAGGGCGGCGACGGAGCCGGATTTCATGGTCACTCCGTCCATGATCATGGCGTCGAGAGTCGTCTCGCAGTTCTCGCCCGGGGACCCTCCGAAACCGACGCTGCCGTCGCACTGATTGGCTTCGCAGGTCGCGCAGCCGATCTCGACGGCGTCGAGGGCCGAGGTGCCCGGCTTCAGGAGCGCCTGGTACGCAGCGTCGGTGGCAGCAGTGAAGGGTCCGCCCCACGTGTTGATGACCATGGGGAATCCCGGGGAGGATTGACCAAAGACATGACCGGGATGAAGGGAGAGGAGTGCGATGAGCTGGATGAGTGGGGCCATGCGGCGGGGCCGGGTGTCCGGCATTGTGGATGACGGCCGGAGGAGAGCCGGAGACCAGTCGGACAACCTAGGGCGGAGGTGAGTGAAGTCGGACGAATTGCGTCTCCTCTTCGTCAGACTGATTGAGGATGGTGTGAGGGATGAGTGTTTGAATTGGTTGGCGAGGCGTCCTTAAGAGCACGGATGCCGTGCGCCGCTTCGGCGTTGTTTACCCCGCGCGATAGGCTGATCTGCTGCGATAAACAGGGATCGAGGGGGTTACCACGTTACTCTGAACCCGCCAAGAGACCTTGATCCTGCGTCTTTATCAACCTTCCTCTCTGAGCACCACCGTCAAGACTCCGGAAATCGGTATTTCGAGCAAGGGCATGGCGGGTCACCTGTCATTTTATTTAATGCCCGGCCCGAAAAAGTCTTATCTGATTACGGGCCGACGCATCGAAATGGGATGTGGCTTTAAGCTTGCTACTTCATCCCGAGTCAGGTATCATCAACACAATGAGTTGCAAGTGGACACGGTTCATTGCATTTGAGACGATATAATCGCTCCTACAACACTTCGTCACAAAATTCTTTCGCCACTTCCAACACTCTGTTGATATGTTCCTCCTCGTGGGTAATGTTCAACGCCAGAAATCCCCGACGACCGACGTAAATCCTCTTGCTCAGCATATAAAAGAAAAACAAGTCTCGCAAGTTATCTGCCGAGGGCCCGTTGAAGTGCACTCCAATGACGCTGCCGAACCCACTCAGAGTAAGTATCGACTCGTCCTTAGCCTTGAAAAGAGCGCCAAGTCCTTCTCTCAGCTTGTTGCCGAGGCTATTGTTCTTATCGAGGGCTTCTCTCGAAAGCAGCTTCGTCGCAGCAACACCTGCTGTCATGGAGAATTTGTTGTTGTTCCAGGTGCCGGAGTGATGCAGGCTCGTGGGAGACGACGGGTCGTACAGGTCCATGATATCCTTCTTTCCGCCAAAGGCACCGAAGGAGAAGCCGCCTCCAAAGTGCTTGCCGATTGTCGTCATGTCGGGAATAATTCCGTGGATTTCTTGCAGACCGCCGTAGTTGAGGCGCGAGGTAATGACTTCGTCAAAGATCAAGATAGCGCCGACGCGGGTGGCCTCGTCCCTGAGAAACTGGAGGAATTCCTTCGTTCCAGCAAACATGCCGGCTGCGCCTTGCAACGGCTCGACGATAACGATGCCGAGTTCTTCGGTAATGAGAGGGCGTGTGTACTCAATGTCGTTGTATCGACCCTGAACGAAGTCATGAGGGAGAATCAACGGGTTTCCTGGCGTGAAGGCTAGTGTGCCGCCGTGATAGCCATTTTCGAAAACCAAAATCTGATGAAATTGTTAATAAAGTCCCGAAGACTTGTGGGGATTGAATTACTAATTACTTTCTTCCTCCCAATAAAGTGCAGAGCAGTAGCAATAGCCATGGTGTTAGCCTCTGTACCTGAGTTACAGAACCTGATGGCGTCGATACTTGGAAATCGGTCCACAAGCAACTTTCCCAATTCGCCCTCTTTAGGTCCTGGTCCACCGAGAGTAAACCCTGACTTGGTAACACTCTCAATTGCGGCAATGATGTCTGGGTGTGAGTGGCCAAACATGCCAGCGCAGTACTCAGAGAGAAAGTCGAGGTACTCGTCTCCATCCATGGATGTTAGATGACAACCGTGACCTCCCGAAAACGCCAGTGGGAAGGGTTCATAGTAAAGAACGGAGCGGGTTGTTCCTCCTGGCAAGGAACCGGATGCCTCCTTGTTGCATTGCAGTGACTTTTGGTTGTCTGAAACGTATTTGTCGAGGTACTGGGCGAGTTGCTGTTGAATCTTGATGGCTTTGGAACTCACGTCCGCGGCATGAACTTCGGGAACCGTCATAATGAATTGCGGGTATCCTGAATAAAGACACAATAAAGACTCGGGACGGTGGGATGATGGATCGGAGTTCTCAGCTGTGGAAAGTCGCCAAGAGCTGTGCTAATTTGCAGGATGAAGCAACGAAATATATACCTAGTACTGACGAGCTCAAGTCTTCCGAGGATAACTATCATTGCGATATCTCACCCCGGAGCACCATCGGCGTGCCGGCCGTCTAATAGAAATGTCAATCGCGTTGCTGATAAGACGAACCCCGCTCGGGTATGCATGCCAGCGGTAAGCCGAGTCCGGGGTCGGCCCGGCCGATTGATCGGGAAAGAACCAGAACCGAAAGCCGAACCTTGGGTGATTCCTGACTAAGGCACGAAAGGAATTAGTCCGATTGATGGGATCAAATGTCAGTTGAAGATTTACCAGTGGTTGCGACGAACTGACAGCTATTTAGGTTCTTTCAGAACAAGACGCTGACCCCTGATCAGGTCGACTGCGGGGCGGAAATCGGATCAGCGCTCGTGTGTAAGTCATCAGCATTTCGAGCTACGTTGATTCGCCAGACCAAAGACAGATTTTGTCTGGGGATTCTTGTCTGAAAATAGAGCCAGCTCCACTGACGTTGCGAGTCGTAACCGCTGCCTTGGGTACGATGCGATAGTTGGCTGGTGCCGAATCTGCTGCGGAAAGCAAGACGATACTTCGAAGGTATCTCTCGAAGCATGAACAGTGGCGCGAGCTTTCACGAATTGGATGGTTGGGCTCCCAAAGAATATAGATAGAGCAAAACATGATCAGCGTTTGATCTGCTAGATTGTCGCATGTATCTTGAAATGCTTTGGCTATGAGTAGCAGTTGCACGAAGTTCATCACAACCGAGGAGATTCTCATGCTTTTGTCTATTTATCCCTTTCCCAATAATGCAAACATGTATGTAGGCTCCGTATTCTGGAGCGTATGCTGGCTTTTTGAACGATTGTAAATGCTGACGAGCGTCTTTATCTCGGAGAGGACTGTTCAACCCGAACGCCCTGCCTCTTTCTCGGTCTCTGTCATCTCTTTCGCCTGAATTCTTGCAGCTCTCCATTGTTGGCCCCAGTACCAATGAACAACCGCCAACGGCCCAACGACAACCATGACAAGTGCAAGTCCAAGAAACGCGGCCCCAGGTCCTGTTGAAGCGATGAACTGCTCTATGAACGCCACCCCAATCGCTCCTAGGCCGCACCGGACGAGATTGTTGATGGCTGTAGCACTTGCTCCTTTGCCGGGGCACAAATCCGTGACGAGAGTCTGATTGAGGGCGAACACAGCGTTGCTCGTCGCAGCGATGAAGAACTGTAGTGTAAGCGGAACAGCGATCCAGCCTGTCAATGAGGTCGCGGAGGGAAAGTTGAGCGAGACGCCGTAAGCACCCGTTGATGCGATGAATATGACGACGACCCATGGCAAACGACGTAGACGCGCCCGTTCTATCGGGAAGTCGGCGGGCATGTTCTTGGCTGTCAGTTTTTCGGACTTCTCCATGTTATGGGATGCCTTGTATGCCTCTTCTATTGCTTTGTAATCTCGTGTCATTAGCTTTCCAGCTATGGCTGAGCCCACGATAGTTCCGAATCCTGTGAAAGAGTGAGTCAGATTTCGTCTAAGTCGTCAAGAGTGGAGCGTTGGTATAACATACCATTGGGTAGAAACGCCAAGCCAATCTGGAGTTCATTTAGGTTGAAAAGCTGTTTGAACAATCCAGTGGTACTCGACGTGACCATGCTCCAGATGGTGTAAACAACACCGCCGAATATGAGGTTGATGAGTATGTCTCTCTGTACGAGCAGACGCAAAGGCTCCAAGAAGGTTGCTGCTGTCACCTTCTTCCGCGGAAGGGGTTCTTCCGGGTCTTCTAGATAATCAGGCTCTTTTGTAACAAGGCGTATCAGGGGCTTATAGACACCCCCCAGCCGGAGCGAGCCATTCCCGGCAATGCTTCGCATGGTCTCGGGCAGAAATATGATAATCACAATAGTGACTACCGAAGAGAGTATCAAAAGAAAGACAAAGATGGATCGGAAACCGAGGAAGTTTGCGAGCAGACCGCCGAGCACAGGCCCAACTGCTATGCTGAAGTTTCGGACTTCGAGATTACCTCCGAGTAAGCAACTCCGAGCACCAACCACTCACTGCAGAGCATGAAACAGGAGGCATCGACTTACTCGCCTGGTAAAAACTAATGAACTCACCCCGCTCCGCGGGAGGAGAGATATCCTGGATGACACCGTTTCCTACAGTGGTGGTTAGAACTTGATGAGGAGTGTGGTTTCTTTTAAAAATAGGTTTGGTGGGTTTGGGCTGATCGCCCTCGGGTCGGGCTTACCGATGCTGACGGTCGAAGCGCTGCCGGCCGCTTGCAACCCTCTGAAAACCATGAGAATGGTGAAATTTGGCGAAAAACTGAGACCGATGTTGGAAATGATGTAGACGGCAAAAGAGGCAATGTAGATAGGTCGTCTCCCCAAGGCATCTGAGATGGAGCCCCAAAAGAGCGGCGAAATGCCTTGGATAATGAGATAGGAGGTGATCGTCAACGAGACCATCTCGGCGCTCACATGTAGATCCTATATTAAAGTTAGCTAATGTTCGTAAATCCGAGGTACAAAAGGGCCTACCCGTGAGATGGCATCGAGCGAGGGAAAGTAGATGTTTGACGATAGGCCAGAGAACAACCCCGCTGTGCCTATAATGACGATAACAAACCACTTTTGCCTCTTGGTGAAAATGTGATAGGGCGGCTCTGGAGGCTGCTCCTGCAGTGTGTCCTCGGCACTTGAATCGTCGAACGGATTCCGAGCATCGTCTGCCTGCGTGTCTGCCACAGAGTTCGTGTCTGCAAATGGATTGCGGAACTGGCTGTCGTTGTCACTATCTCTCTCCCGAATGGAAGGCAGTGACATTGCTCGATCAAAGAAGGGATCCAGATCTGATAGACTCGAGGATCCGGGACTTCTAGACCGGAGGCTCATGCGATCCCTCACAGAAACCCGCGTCGGCGATATGTGTTCGTCGTGTTCTCGGCCTCGGTTGAGATCCGTCTCGCTGGTCAGCAGGTGCAAGCCACCCGAAGCAGCCGCAGATATGCTTCTGCGGATGCCCTGCTGCAGAGTGCGAGGAGACGCACTTCCAGCAGCTGCCATTGTCAATAGAGATGCCGACTGTTTCGAGGACATTGGGTTCCAGGACTACGACTTGCGCAACCCCCGAGTTTTGTGAGGCGATCCGTGTAAATAACGAGTCTGAATTGCTTTTCAACGTTC
Organism: Colletotrichum siamense; assembly: GCF_013390195.1. NCBI lineage: Eukaryota > Fungi > Ascomycota > Sordariomycetes > Glomerellales > Glomerellaceae > Colletotrichum > Colletotrichum siamense. Next base: position 1,976,826 of record NW_023501016.1, on the reverse strand, counting down.
AGCCAAGATTCGAAATCCCGACACACAGATCATCAACTCGTCCGCCAAGACCTCTGACGGGCGATTTCAGACTAACACCGGCTGTTGTTGAGTCCCGGGCGTCTGTATCCACGCCTCTCCTACACAACGGCAAACAGTCGCCGACGTAAAGGAGTACGCAGACAGGCCTGACACTGCCCGGCAAATGTTCCCAAAAATAGTCTATTCGAGAGTATCAGAGTTTCCGCTGCAATTCGTTTTGCGGGTGCATACGGCCGACGGGATCAATCTGCCTTGGGGTGATTGACTTTTACCCAAATCAGCTCGTAACGCTACGCTACTGGCTGGCCTGTCAGTAAGCGTGAAACGCTCAAGGGTGATGCGCCAAGCTTAAAACCACTCGCCGGCCTGCCATGTGTCACCACCTTGCATTCAGCTGCGCGGTAATAAAGACACCGGAGCCTCAACCCTTGCTCGGGGTCACCATATTGCCTCTCTCCACTCAAGAGGAGCCGATATCTAATGTCAACTTTACCCCGCGGAAATTTCCTTCTGTCGCTGGAATCCTGTCGAGACGATTACGCACGCCCAGACGCTGGAGCCAACGTTGGACCTGTTTGACTTGAAGTAAAACCAGAGGTATGGGACCGGTTACATTACAAGACGTGCTAGTGGTTCATATCCTGACAAGACCAGACTCATGTTGTTGACTCAGCTGTCATGACAATCAGTCTCCCTCGGGACATTCTCATAGGCTTCCAGGTCTGAACTTGCTCCGCCACTGGTTTGTCTGACCTGTCCCACTTCTCTCTAAAGTCTCGAGATCCCAACTCTTACACTCATCCTTCCAGATTACCATCAAGACTCACATTCATAATGGCTGGTCTATCGATGGCCAACAGGAGGGCGGCTCCTCCACCCAGGCTGGACCTCGAGATTGTCCGTAGGCAACAACAACAACAAGAAAAGCAGCAGCAGCAGCAACAAGGCCGCACTGATCCAAACACTCCGACTGGGCCACTTACACCAAACCGACCTTTGATCGTCTCGGAACTACCAGTAGTTGCGATCCCACATGCAACAACATCAAAGCCGGCTCTGCTCACTCCATCATCAACTCGTCCATTAACACCGATACCGACATCAACACGTCCGCCTCCTGATCCAGCTACTCCTACACTGCCAGTTCCAAGAACGACATTTCACACTTCAACACGAGTTCCATCAGTTCCATCAGTTCAACTAACTCCATCTAGGCTTCAAATTACCTATACTATAGATACCTATAAGTACCTATCTAAATAAGTTAAGTTATAAGTATACTTAGAATATAAGTAGATAGGTTTATTAGGTATATAAGTAAATATTAATATAAGTATAGGTAGAGATTCTACTTATACCTATAAGTTAAAAGTATATACCTTCTAATAGATATAGTAAAGTATTATATTAACTATTCTATTAATTATATAAAATTTATTTTATTAGTAATATAAGTTACCTATTTTAAAATAAGTAAGTTTATATTATAATAATTATTATAATAATCTTATAAAAATTATTTCTATATTTAAATACTCTTTATATAATATAGTTACACTTTTATTACTAAATTCTTAAGATGATCTATTTAAACTAAGTTATTCTTTACTATATAGTTTTATAACTATTTTATTTTATTATTATTAATTAAGTCTTAGTTTTAATCTTATTCTTATTAATTTAAGAATAGTTATCTATCTACTCTTAAAGAGTATTATAAAATACTAAATTATTAGTATTAAGTTAATATATAATATCTTCTACTACTTTTTTAAAAGTATTTACTAACTTAATATTAAAACTTTTTTTATTAAAGATTTTAAGATACTTAAAATCTTTAAAATTATAGCTATATCTAATAGCTTCTTCTCTATTATTATTACTTATTATATTATTACTAAAAAGATTTTCTTTATAACTAATAGAAGTTTTAAGGTTTCTATTATAATTATTAATAGCTATAATATCTTACTTTAGATTATTAATAGCTTTAATATTTCTTATAAAGATATTACTATATTAAGCGTTTTCTTTAGTAGTATTAGAAATATAAGGATTTCTAATAGAGATATTATTAAACCTAATATTTTTAAGCTAATTATTAGTATAAAGTAATTATATAAAAGTATTATCTAAAATTATATTACTTTTATAATTAGAACTAATAGTAGAAATTAAGTCTTTATAATTAATTCTTCTCTTTTTTTTTAGCTTTATTATAGCTTCTCTTATTATAGCTCTCTTTCTCTTCTTTATAATATTTTATTTTTTTTTATTACTTTTTTTAGAAAGTATTATCTTACTTATTTATTTAAATAGGATAATAAGATCTAGCTTTAGAGTATTATAAATTATAAAATAGAATTAAGTATATATAATATCTTTCTACCTCTATTTAATTTTATTATAATAAACTAAATAAATATAAATAAAATAAAATAATAGAATAAAAATAGAATTTAGTACTTTTTTAAATATTATTAAGCTATAAATATTTTATACCTTAGGATATTATATAAATCTTCTTAATAAAGTTAATATCTATAGGTTTAATAGTAACTCTCTTAATATAGATTACTATATATAGAGATATTAGAAATAAATTAGTAAAAAAATAAAAAGTGAATAGATAAATATACTTTTAAATATAGTTACTAAAGTTATTTTAATAGTTTCTTAAAAAGCTATTATAGTTATAGCTTACTAATAAGATAGACTAAATATATTAACTTTATTATATATAATTTCTTTAATAAGGTACTAAAAGGGTGCTTTAAAGATAAAGGTATTATAAAAAGCTTAGTATTAATAAGTTTCTTATAAAATATAACCTAAAAGATATTAGTATTATAATAACTAAAATAAATTATAATAATCTAACTTATATCTAAGCTTATAGTAGTAAGTAAATATATACTTTCTTATAATATAAATAGGGATTTTATAAGTAAGCTTCTTATTAGTCTTTTTAGTAGCTATAGTAGTAATCTTATAGCTATACTTATAAGTAGTCTACTTAGGTGTATTTTTAGTAGTATTTATACTAGATAATATAGTAAGTAAAAGTATTATAGATTTAAGATATCTAGAAGAAATTAGATTCTAAATAAGCAAAAATAAGGGAAATAGTAAAACTTATATAGCTATTTATAAAATAAACTAAATAAGATTATAATTATAATATATTATAGAGGAAAAAGAAAAAAGAATATATAAAGTAATAAATATTAAAAAGAGGGGTTATATATATATATCTAATAAGTAATAAGAGTAACTAACCTATTTTTATTACTATAGTAATAGCTACTTACCTTATAAAAATTATATAACACACTAATATAATCTATATATCTATATTATATAAAATTAATTTTATATTTATAATTAATCTTTCTTCTTATTATAATTAAAATAAAATATATCTAAAATAAGAATAAATATCTCTCTAAGTACTTATTATAAAATATCTTTAATTTATATTATATAGTATACCTTAAGAAATATTATTACTACTATATATTTATAGTTTATACTTATAATATTATTATAATAATCTATAAAGTTATTATAATAATCTTTCTTATAAGTTACCTAGTTAGATCTAAAGCTAATAAGAAAAAAAAAGCTATTAGAGATTATTCTATTAATCCTTATATAATAAAGGTATAAAAGCAAATTTATAATATAACTAATATAAAAGCTAAGTTTTACTAATTAAAGTAGTATCTAAATACTAAGATAATATATATAAAAAAATAATAATATAAAAATACTAAAATTAAGATTCCCTAAGTAAAGTAGAGTAAGAAGCTATAATCTAATAAATAAAAGTCTAAATTTATTAAAATATATAAGTTCTCTTAGAAAAAGATATTTTAAAAATACTTATAGGAATATAGAATAAAAAGTAGCTATTACTTAGCTTAATTTAACCCTTACTTTATATTACTTATCTTAATTATACTACTATAGTTAATATCTTTACTTAATACTAAAATTTAAGCTAACTTTAAAATACTAAGAGGATTTATTTTAAAACTAAAATATAAAATATAAATATCCTTTAATAGCCTATATAAAGTATTAACCTAGTTTAAAATAAACCTTTATTAATCTTCTTTTACTTTATATTATATAAATATCTAAAGTTTAAAAACTAACTCTTATAATAGTTAACCTAAATATATTATTAAGGATAATTATAAACTAAGCTAAGAGGATATACTTCTATATAAACTAATAGAGTTTAAATAAAACCTCTTAATATAGTTTATAAATAATCTTAACTTTAAAATTAATAAATAAGATAGAAGGGATATATTAAATAAGTATCTTTAGAATAAAATAAAGGTTATTCTTAAAGTTATTTAGTATATAAGTATTTTATAATTCTTTTTTTTAGGTATTCTTATTAAGGTTTTATAGTAAACCTTAGTTATTAATTACTAATAATTCTAAGTAATATAGCTTATAATATTTAACCTATTTTAGCTAAAGCTATTATATTTCTATTAATTCTTAGAGAAAATATAAGAGATTTTTAAAAAAGTTAGTATTATAAAGCTAAATAGGATTTTTTTATAAGTATAAGACTTCCTTATACTTAAGGAAATATTCCTTCTCTTAATCCTTTAGAAGTTTAATACTATAATAATTAGTAAAAAGAAAAAAAAGGTTTTATAGAAAGTATACTAAGTATAGAAATAGAAATAATAAGATACTTAAGAGAAGATATATAAGAATATAAAACTTAATAAAAGATTTTTAAGTTAATAAAATCTTAAGACTAAGTATATATAAGTTTTAAAAAGTTATCTTATTATAAACTATACTTATAGCTAGTAATTCCTATTCTATATATTAATATAGAAGTAGATCTAAGATATCTTTAGTAAGGTTAAGAATAATAAAAAAAAAATTAAGTTAAACTTCTTAGTTTTATTAGAATTTAGTATAATATTAATTAGATCTATACTACTAATATAGAGGTTCTAAATATAGTTTAATACTTTTATAAGTATAAGTTAACCTTAATACCTCTTTAGCTCTAAATATTAGTATTTATAAATTAATACTCTAAAGTATAGAATTAATTTAATAATAAGGTGATATTTTAAATATTTAGTTTCTCTTTTCTCTTAAATAGATAGAGTAAATAAATAAAACTTAATAGTAATAAAAGGAATATTTATAGAAAAGCATAAAGTAGAATTTTTAATATATTATAGAAAGAAAGATATAATAATTAATATATTCTTAATACTAAGTAGTTTTAAGATTATAAGAAATTATTATAATATAATTATTATAATATAATTATTATAAAAAGCTTACCTTTTTCTATATCTATATATCTATTATAGTTCCCTTATATTTAGTAATTATATTTAAGTTACCCTCTTCTTTTTAATATTAAAATAACCTTAATTTAAGCTTTCTAAAAATATCTATATCTTCCTATAAAATATAATCCTTCTCTTCTATAAAGTTTAAGAAGTTAATAATATTATAAACTACCTCTTTAAGATATATAATAGCTAGAGTAACTTATTTACTATCTATATATATACTTAACTCCTTAAAATATTTATTAAGTATATTAAGTATAATAAACTTATAATATCTAATCTTTATAATTTTAAGTTCTTTTTTTATAGCCTTAAGCTCTTTAAGTAGGAAGTTTTCACCTTCTAAATATAGAAACTTACTTAATATCTTATTAAATCTTATTAATAATACTATATAAGTAAATAGCTATATTAAATCACTAAGATTACTTAATTAAGCACTTTAAGGTAATAGTTCTCTACTTATAAGTATTAATTTTATTTAAAATATTCTAATTATCTTTAGTTTAAAAAAGTAAAAGAAATAATTTATTACTTAATAAAGAGTAATTTAAAGATCTATCTCTTTAATAGGATTAATATAAATATTCTTCTTAAAGATAGTAATAATCTAAGCTAAATAATTATACCTATAATAACTCTTAAAGCTATTAATAATACCTTAATCTATAAGTTAGAAGATTAATATTATATTAAGTAAAAGAAACTTAATCTAAAAAGTAAGTAGTAATAATATAAGTTTAACTATAGTAATATATATAAAGAAGTTATCTATAAAGAGAAGGACTAACTTATTAAGTTTTATAACTTAAATATAGGTATAAAAAGCTTTAAGCTAGTTTATTATAACTATAATTATAAACTAAGCTTCTTTATTATTCCTCTATATTAAGTTAAATATAGAGAAATTAAAGCTATATAAAGTATAAAGTATTATGCTTTTACTAATAATTTAAACTTAAAAGGAGTTATTACTTATAGCGTTAATAATAAGCTTTAATAAGATTTAGGTGTTATCTTTTTAGTTTTTAAGTATAATAGGGGAAATAAAAAGAGAAGATAAGATCCTCTTTTAGAAAAGATTAGTCTTATCTATATTATATATAGTAGCTAGAGAGTAATTTTAGATTACTTAGTAAAGATTATAAATATATATATTAATCTCTACTACTTTAATAATAAGGGCTATTTTAATAATATACTATTATATAAAATTACTAATTTAATAAAACTTTATTAATAAAGTACTTAAATATTAAGAGATATTAAACTAACTAAGTGTTATATTATATATTTCTTAAGTATAAGTAATAATATCTTTATAAGATAGTTAGATAAATTATTAACTTACTTAGTAGTAGAAAGTAAAATAATCCCTTATATTTAATCTTATTATCTAAAAGATTAGTAATAAGTAATAAAAAAGGTAAAATAGCTTAAAAGTTTTAAAAGAGAAGCTTAAATAAATAGGAGTTTAACTACTTATTATAATCCCTATTAAGACCTATTTTATAGCTAAGAATAAATTACTAGCCCTAATAAGAAAGCCTATATATAGTAAAAATAAATATATATTAGACTTAGTATATATATTAATTAGATTATTATAATCTAATTATTATAATCTAATTATTATAATCTAATTATTATAGTATAACTATTATAATCTAATTATTATATCCTAATTACTATAAAATATAATAACTAAATTATAACTTATCTCTATTTAAGTAGATATATCTTTAATAAAGGTTATTTCTCTATTATTAAAATTCTTATAATATAAATTTAAATAAAAGTTTTATTAAGAATAAACACTTATATACTTAATATTCTTTAAATTATCTTATTTATCTTATATTTCTTTTTAAAAATTCTTATACTAATATTCTTATTTCTTTATAACTTAAGATATTAAAATTATAAAATCTCCTTATTATATAACTTCTTATACTATAGTTATTTTTTATATAAAATCTATTATAGCTAATATTTTAATTTTTTATATTTTATTATTAAATATTTCTATTACTAATATAATATAAATTTATATCTTTTATAAATATTTCTTTATTTTAAATTTATATCTTAGATATTTTCTTTATATATATTTCTCTCTTTAATATTTCCCTTTTTAATATTTCCTTCTCTAATATTTCCCTTTTTAGTATTTCCTTTTCTAATATTTCCTTTCTTAATATTTCCTTTTTTAATATTTCCCTCTTTAATATTTTCTTCCTTAATATTTCCCTCTTTAATATTTCTTTACTTAATATTTCCCTTTTTAATATTTCCCTCTATAGTATTTCTCTCTTTAATATTTCCCTCTTTAAGATTATCCTCTTTAATATTTATCTCTTTAATAATTTATACTTTAATATTTTCTTTTTTAATATTTCCCCCCCCTCTTAATATTTAGATAAAAGATTTTCTATTTAAAACTATTCTCTTTAATAATATAAATTAAATATATTCTTTATTTTTATTTAGTTTTTTTTTTTTTATTTTTTATTTTTTATTTATTCTTTATTTCTTCTATTTAGTTTCTTATATTTTTTTATATTTACTATCTTTATCTTTAATATAGTTAATATCTTTTATTTTTACTTAATACTTAAAGAACTAAATATATTTTAATATTTATTCTATTAAAGAAAATTTTAAGGGCTAATATATATTATTCTAAATAAAGGAGTAAAATAATAGAATCTAAATAGAATTTAAGTCTATTAAAATCCTAGCTAAGCTATAATATTCCTATAAATAAGGATATCTTTATAATCTCCTTTAAGAACTAAATATTAATATCTTTAATTATAATTTATCCTATATAAATAGCTATAAGTTATATTATTAGAAAGAAATTAAAAGTAAATCTTTAAGTAGGAAGAAAATATACTATAAAATAATATTACTAAAAGATCTTTAGTAGATTCTTAAAAAGCTTTAATTATATTTAACTAGAAATAAATAGGTTTAATACTAAATTAGTATTTTATATTTTATATAATCTTATAGATAAGTCTCTAAAATAAAGCCTTTAAAATTAATAATTTATAGGATTTTTAATAAGTTCTAATTTCTTTTAAAGCTTAAGCTAAAAGATATTAGTATTATAATAGCTAAAATAAATTATAATTATCTTACTTATTATTTAGTTTATATTATTAAGCTTATTTTTAATTTTTAGTTCTATAAGTTAATCTCTTCTTAATAGTCTTATAAGTAGTTTTATAAATAGTCTTATAAGTAATCTTATTACTATTATTCTAAAAACTTAATAGTATAATAAGTTTAGTTTAAGTAATTAGATAATATTATAAAATATTTATTTATATTTATATACTTTATAAGAATATAGAATATTAGATATCTAAAATTAAAAATAGTAAATAAAAGTTATATATTAAAAGTATTTTAAATTAAAAGCTAAAGTAAAATATATTTAGTATTTATTATTTAGGTTTATTCTCTCTTTATAATAACCTCTTTATTCTTTAGGTTATACTTACTCTATATTTATTTTTACTTTTTCCCTTTATTTAGTATTCTTATCTCTTTATATTATACTTTCCTAGTTAGTAAACCTCTTTATATTATTTAAATATAATCTTTCCTCTATATTTAATCTAAACTTCTTATTAATAATAATATTATTAATATTAGTATAACTTATCTATATATAACTAAATATTAATAATAAACCTTTTCTTTTTAAGAACCTAATTAAAGATATCTTTTAGTAAGTAAATATTAAGTTAATACCTATAATATTATTATAATAATCTATAAAGTTATTATAATAATCTTTTTTATAGGTTATTTAGTTAAGTTTAAAGCTAGTAAGAAAAGAAAAATAGCTATAGATTATTCTATTAATCTTTATACTATTAAGGTGTAAAAGTATCTTATTAATATATTAGATACCTAAAAAAAACTTATTTACTAAAATAAAGCGCTATAAACTATATTAACTTAAAAGCATATAAAGATACTAAAGAAGATTAATAAATAGAAGTTTATAACTAAAAAATAGTAGAAAGCTATTTTTAAACTATTTAAAGCTATAGTTTATAAGAAATAATAAGTTATTTTTTTTATATTATTTTAATTTATTTTAATCTAAAATTAAAATAAATAAGAGAAAATATCTATTTTAGTTTAATATAGAGATATATAAATTATACTTATTAGCTTTATTATCTCCCTCTCTTAGATTTATAAGTTAGTCTTAAAGAACCCTTAGCTTAATTACTATACTAAATATATTTATAATATAATTAGCCTTTAATAGCTTTAATTTAATATTATCTTCTCTTTTATTTAAACTCTTTTTATTTTCTATAATACCTATTAATATAAACCTATTAGCTTTAGGTCTTACTTTTTAATACTTTTAACCTTAAATCTTAACTCCTTTAGATATCTAATATTACTAATTAAATATTTATATATATAATATTAATATAAATCTAAATAGTTACTCTATAGAAGATATAATAATAGATATAATATTATTTAATAAATATACTATAAAAATAATAGCTAAATTAATAGAGATATTAAACTTTAATATATAAATACTCTATATATATTTCTTTATCCCTTTATCTAAAATATATATACTTACTATTTATAAGATATTATAATTAGAAGTTTTTTAGTTTTCTACTTAAATTAAATTAATATCTTTAAAGTATTATATTAGAAGCTATTAGTATTTTATAAGTTCTTAAAGAATACTTTTAAAGTTTTCACTAAAATAGGTATTATAAAGCTTAGAGTAAAGTTTCTATAAGCTTAAGATTTCCTTATTACTAAAGAAATCTTCTTTATTTATATCTTTTAGGAGTTCTAAAATAAGGATATTAGAAGAGCTAAGCTTTAGAACTTTAAGAGTTTATCCTCAGTTTATTATACTATTTAATAAGATATTTTTTACTTTATATTAATTTCTAGCTAATATATAAAAGTATTTATAATATTATCTATAATATTATTAAGTTATTTTTAGGAATTATTATAACTAATAACACTTATACTTATTAATACTTATATAGTATCTTAATATAGAAGTAGATTTAAGATATTATTAGTATAACTTAATATAATAAAAAAATAAATTAAATAAACCTCTTTAGTTTTATTAGAATTTAGTTTAGTATTAGCTAGATCTTAGCTAAAAATATAGAGATACTTAATATAATTTAGTAATATTATAGAAAGAAGCTAGCCTTAATCTTAATTTAGATAGAGATATTAGCTATTTAAGATATGTTGAGGAAGTTTTGAGCCTACCTAGTAGGGGTTTTCATAGTAGGGGAAAAAGCAGTAAAAGCACCTCGGTTAGTGCCTAGTCTAGTAGCTTTGCAGTATACGTACCTAAGGGTTTGGAATAACTGCCTGCGCTGACCCTAACTCGCTAAGCGAAAGCATCTGGGCCAGACGTATATACTATTGTGGCTGTCAGCCTTGTTGACGATGGCTTTGTTGCCAGCAAGGTTAACAGCCTCGCCTGCGTGACTCTCGCTGCGAGTGAGACATGTACTAGAGATAGCTTCATAAGGTCTTCAGCCACGGAAAAGCTTGTCTTGGCCACGTACTTAAGACGCTGCTTGCGCTAAGCCTTGAGCCTATTCCTCACCCTTAATCTTAAGTTAATACCACTAAAGCAAACCACCTAGATTCCTATACCTTCACGATGTGTTCCATCCTGCCCGATCTATGGGATCTCATGCCGCAAGGCTTTGCCTGAGGCATGCCCTAAGACATTAAGATCGATACTAACTATAGGGCTAGGCTTGCGGCGATTAGCAAGATGACGCCCTTTAATATGCAGAGCCTTAGGGACTAGATGGCTATAGCTAGGTCCTGCCTTGAGGTCTTAGAGGTTAACCTTAGCGGCGATAGCGTGGAGGCTGCCTGCCTGCTTTGGCAAAGCCTCTCGCTTGACGATGTGGACGCGTTTGCTGCTGATCCTGGCATTTGCGCCTACTTTGACGACGTCCTTGGTAGGGCGGCGTAGCCAGTAAGTTGACCAGGCCAACTGCTGATCGCGGGTGTTGCTGACGAATGTAGACTGCAAAGACGTTAGCCTAGTTGACAGAAGGCTTAGACAGATGCAGCGTAGGCGGCGGAAAAGACGGCTGAGCTTGACGACAGAGGGTGTGCGTGAGGGTCGGTAGATAGGTTGGAAGGCTGGAGAAAGTCTGCTGTAGTAATTGAACCTAGTCAAAGTTGTGAAGTTGTTGTTGAAGTGATGTTGAAGGTGATGAGATTGTGATGGCGCACCTAAGCGCGTGTGGGGGAAATGGGGCTGAAGCTGGAGATGGCGATCTGCGGGACTGTGATCACGTGACTAGTAGGCTGTTAGCTGAAGGGTGAAGTTGGAGGTCGTTGCAGTACAGGTTCTAGGTAAAAGTCATAGTAGCTGGCTAGAGGCCAGCTATTTAAGATATATATCTAAATATATAAGTAAAGTTTAATATTAATATATTTAATAAGTTTATAACTTTTAATTTCCTCCCTCTAAGTAAAAAAGATATTAAGTTTATAAGTAAGGTTAATAATAGAGATAAAGAAGAGAGGGATTTATAATAAGAAGATATAGAGATATCTAAATAAACTTTATTATATAATAAAATAGATTTAGCTTATAGTATTAAGGAATTAAGCTTCTTAGAATTAAATAATAAAGTTTAAGTATACTTAAGATTCTTTTATTTATAATAATATACTATTAGAGTTTATTATAAATAGCTAGTATAATAATCTATTATAATAATCTATTATAATAATCTATTATAATAATCTATTATAATAATCTATTATAATCCCTAATATAGAAATTTATAAAAATTATCTACTATAATTATATACTATAATTATATATATTAAGATAATAAGTATAAACCTTTAACTTTTAAGTTTATATCTAAGTTTTTTAGGAACTTATATATTTAGTAAGCTACTTAACTAAATCTATATCTTTTTTTTAAAGCGTAATACGTTTTATATAAATAGTATAGAGATTTATATCTATCTATATTAGTAGAAACTTTTATATCTAGAAACTAATATATATTTTTAAATATAGTAATAAGATATAATTTAGTAACTATTTATAATACCTTTATTACTTCTAACTAAAATTATAAATCTAAATATATAGACTATAATATCTCTCTTATAAGCTTTATAAATAGTTACTTCTATATAATATTATTTATTATCTTCTACTACTTTTTAATTTCTTAAAATACTTATACTACTTTTATTAATATACCCTCTCTTTATAGATTTCTTAAAACTTACTACTTAGATAATATTAGTATAACTACTTTTTATTAATAATAATATCCTTTTATAATACTTTTTATACTTTCTATTTTCTTAGTAGAATTAAAGTATTACTTATAAGCTTTTTCTTTATATCTCTCTTTATTAGCTATAATAATATATTATTCCTATTTTTTATAGTAGTTTTTATTACTAAGAGAAGTAGTAATTTAGGTTTATTAATAACCTCTTCTATTATATTTAGGCTAAGGGATTACTACTATAACTTTATTTATAGATATATAGGGGTTTTAGAAATCTTACTATTTCTTAAATACTAACTTAATAGAGCTAGTATTAATAGGATACTCTTTAGTAGTTAAGGTAGTATTATTATTTTTAAGACTTATTAGAGAATTAAGAAAATATATATTCTACTATTACTATAATAAATACTTATAGCTTAGTTATATATATAAGTAAACTAATAATTACTTAGACTTATTACTAAATATTATAATACCTTATATTTATAATAATTTATTATAATAATTCTTTATAATTTAGCTTCTCCTTCTTTTTACTATTTTATCTATATAAATAAAATATACTATAAACTTATATATTATAGATAACCCTCTTAAGGATATATCCTCTTTTTTCTCTATAAACCTCCCTCTTAAATATAAGCTTATTTATAATAGCTTAGTTATTCTATTTACTATAGATATTACTTTTATTAAATAGTAGTATTAAACTTAGTATTATAAATAGAAAGTAGAAGATAATATTAAGAGCTTTTAGTCTTTATTTAGCTTTAATATATACTTAAAGAAAGTAGATAAGATCTTTAGTAAAAGTTATAAATAAGTAAATATTTAGGTTAATTTTTATAAGGGGGTAAAAATTTAATATAGTATTCCCTATTTTATTTATAATATATATAATACTCTCTTTATTTATCTTAGTATAGCTAGCTTTAAGACTAACTTAATAAATAACTATTATAGTAAGCTAGTATATATTAAGGTGTAGTATAGTGTTTTAGTATCTTTTAGATTATAATATAATAGAGAGATAATTTATTTATAAACTATAAAAATTATTTAAGTTATTTATATTAACTATTATAATAATTATTATAATAATTATTATAATAATTATTATAATAATTATACCTTACTATCTAGCTTATTAGAAAAGGAGATAAATCTACCTAATTAAATAAAGTACTTCTCTATTATCTTATTAATAGTAATATATCTTTTAACTCTATTTTAAAGTTAACCTTTAAGTTCTTTATTAGCTTTATAAACTAAGAATAGATATTATTATCCTCTATAATAATAGCTAAGAATCTTAAAGCTAAGGCTTTAGCTATTTAGATAAAAGTTCTTAATAAGATTATTCTTAGTTTAAAAGTATTTCTAATAATTAATATATAGATAATATTAAGTTAGAAGTATATATTACTTAATATTATAGCTTATTTTATAAATAAGGACTAGAAATGCTATTATATTCTTCTTAGTATACTTAGTATTATAAAAAACTATATTATAGAGAATATAGCTAATATAATTATTAATACTCTCTAGAAGCTCTTAATAAAGAATATACTTAAATTTAACTATATTTCTATAGATAATACTTCTAATTTTAAACCTAAGATCTTATCTAAGTTCTATAAGTTTATATTTAATAAAGTACTACTAATAGTTACTTATATTTAATACCTTATTTATATTATTAACTTTATAGTTTAGGAACTATATAACTACCTTAAAGTTACCTATATATTTATAATAGGTAATCTTATATAATATATATTATATACTAATAATAAATAAATTACTAAGGATACTATACTACTATAATAAACCTTAATAAGATAGTAAGCTACTTCTATTTTATAGAATAATAATCTTAAAGATTAATTAGATAATAAAACTTCTACTAATTAATATCTAGATAAGATATTAGATTTAGAAAGCTAAATTAAAATAAAAAGTATTTTAATACTTATAATAGTAATTACTAAAATAAGCTACTTTATTTCTTACTTTCTACTCTTATTATTATTTATCTTCTTTTAGATTTACTACTTTATACTTAAGATTAAAGCTAATCTAATATAATCTATATAATTCTTAGACCTTTAGAAGAATAATAAAAATAAGGACCTTAAAAAGCGCCCTAAATATCTAATTATTAATATAAAAATATATTAGAACTTAACTATATTAATATTAGTCTATACCTTTAAACTTTAAGCTTTAATCTAAGCTTAGTTTATAAATCATATTAATAATTACCTATTTAGGCTAAATAATCCTAAATAGCGCTAAATTTAAGTTATTCTTAATATCTCTATATATTTCCTTATTATTATATATATTTTAAGTTAAGACTAATCTATTAATATTACTTATATAATCACTCTTATAAAGATCTATAATAATTATTTAATAAAATACTTAGAAGCTATTAAAAAGCTTAATAATAATAAAAATTCATTTTAAGTATTAGCTCTTTTAGAAGTAGTATAGATAGTAATAATAAAACTAAAGAAATATTAGTTACTATAAGAGTAATAGTAATTTCTTTATATATCCTCCTTATTCCTCTCTCTTATATTAATACTAGATTTAGTAAATAATAATCTAAGATTTTATAGTATTTATAAAACTTATTCTAACCTATTAAAAGATATAGCTAAAATAAAGTTCACTTAAATTTATACTAAGAAATACTATAAAGAGGTTTTATAGAATTTTAAAACTAATTTAGATAAAGCTTATAGATCTATCTATAGTTTAATAGCTTTAATACTTTAAAGCCCTAAGAAATAGATATATTATTATACTTCTAATATTATTATAATAATTATATTTATAATAATCTATTATAATAATTAATATAATAATCCCTTTATAATTACTATATTAATATAGTTCTTTAGAAGTAAATAGATATTTTATCCTAAAAGGTAAATAATATTATTTATAATTTCTTAAAAAAATATAAATATTATACTATCCTTCTTTCTAAAAATATAACTAAATCTATATAAAGCTATTCTACTAAGTAATTAATCTAAAACTTCTAGAAAACATTAGACTAAAAAATAAAATACTATAATCTCTATAATATAGCTTATAACTATCTTTATATTATCTTAAGTTCTATCCCCCTTAAATAAGTATTTAACTTTAGCTAATATATCTATTACTATATATACTTTAATATAAAACCTAAAATAATTTTCTATTAACTCTTTTTTATAATTTATAATAAATATTAGGATTAGCTTTTATTCTCTTATCTAAAGCTTTTTATTTTAAAAAACTTTATATTCTATAAACTAAATAAAAACTAAAATATATTAATCTATTAAATATTCTAATATAAAGTTCTTAATATTAAGGATTCCTACTTTATTATCTATAAACTTATTATTAAGTATACTTAAGATATTATTAATATTTTAAGTAATAATAATAATACTTAAAACTTAGTAGAATTAAAATCTTTAAATATAAAACTTATTAAACTATCTAACTAAATCTTAAACTTTATAGATAAACTAAACTAAACTTCTTAGATATTATTATTTAGCTTATAAATATTATAATAAGGTTTATAAGCTCTTAAAAGCTTTCTACTATTATTAAATTAGAGAAATAGTTAGAGAATAAAAAAGTAATTAAGTAACTAAAAAACTATAGAAAAAATAAATTATAGTAATTTCTTATTATTAGAAATTAGTAATATACTATAATAATATAATTTATTTCTTATATAGTTTTAATATTTTAATTTAGACTTTAACTCTTTTCTAAACCTCTCTTAGTATATTATATTTATAAAATAAACTATTACTTAGAACCTAAATTATAATTTCTACTTTATTTATATACTTAATACCTAAATAAGAAAGTTTTACTTATTACTTATACCTACCTAATACCTACTTAGGTACCCTTCTATACTTATAGACTATATAGGTATATACCTATATAGATATCTATAGATAGCTTAAAGCCTAACTCTATTAGGACCAAACTTTAGCAGCAGTCTCAGTCAGGCTAGCCTTAGCCCAACAAACACAGTCTTCGTCACTCAGCCTCCTCAAACAGTCACCGTCACTGCGCCTGCGGTGGTGCCTACGTTCTCCTCTACATCACATACATCCTCTACAATCCCACTTCCCAGTGAGGCTGCCGACACAACACCGCAGCCATCCGCTTTACCGGCCAACAATGGTGTTTCCTTCACCACGGGGGCAGGAGTAGTGGTAATCGGAGTGCTGGGAGGCATAGGTGCGACCCGTCCAACATGGGATTCTCGGAGAGTGTGCTAATCTTGACAGCTTCGGCATCACTGTTAGGTATGGCCGGTACAATATTATGGCGAAAGCACAAACGCCGCAGGCGGGAAGGGGTAACACGATGATGGTTCCTGTTGAATTGAGGTATCACTAACTGTATCTTAGGAAAGTGGTGGACTGATAGGAAAATCCATGTGATGGTTGGTTTTGTCATCCGCTTTGCAAATTCCGAGACATCATTTTGCTTCTCGACTCTTCGACATTCCATTTGAGTCCATCCAAAAGTTGTTCTTGTGGCTTCCAGTGGCTACGGGAAATATACGTCACTTTTCTGAAGGCTACATCGTGGGTTCACTGAAGGCAGATCATAAAACGATGTGGCAGCGGTGCTATCGTAACCCCCTGGGACGTGTTCCTCGCAATTCAGACGTAATCAGCATTATTTATTAGGCTAGCGAAAATATGGAGTAGTTGAAGCATTCGCAGATCTATGGCCCCGTAAGAGGATTGACGTGAGATTGAAGTTGCTCCACAACATATACGAAGCACAACATATACGAAGCAAGTAACTTGCTTGATAATGTTCGTGATATGCGAATCCTGCTTCATAGGCTCGAATAAAGGATACCGACCCGTAACTTTGACGATTCCTGCAACACTATCTTTGTCCTGGTCTAGGAGGAATCGGGAAATATCTCGTTTGATGGGGCAGTCACACCCGCGGGCCGCGGCTGGAGATTTCCTTCGGAGCATTAGATCTACGGCTGAATTCCTACCAGCCACACAACTGGACTTAGCGCAACCAGTGAACAGCTCTTCCTTGCACGTCATGTTTCACCCAGAAGGTGTCAATGTTAGAAGGAGGAGTAGCACGAACTACTACGGGTGACTTGACGATACATGCATCGACAACAGCCTACTTAAAACAGCCGCCTGCTGAACTATGATAAGACTTCAGCTACATGATCCCGTCGGGAAGGCTGCGAAGCGCAAGATATCATGCGCGACATTTAATTGGTCGCCACAGCTTAAGACGAGACAAAATATTGAGCAGCGGCTGGAGCAGTACTCTTAGATAGGGTAGAAGGCAGTCGAAACGAAACGGTATTAAACTTACTCCAATAGTAACAAGAACATTTCAACATACTATCCTGTGAGTAATTGGTTCATCCACCTGGAGTTGCCACAATTGGGTTGCACACGTAGGGACTGAATTCCCAGTCGGCTTTGCACACCGTCTTCCCGTGTTCAACCCACGTGGAACTCAAAGCTTACTCCAGCCAATTATTCTCCGAAACCATGAAGACTGTGTGGATTCAGTTAGCCCCATTAGCCTCCAAAGCGTCGTCGCCCAGACTTCAAGTTCCAAGCGTACGGTTGACGTTGAAGAAAAAGTCCATTGGTTGCGGCCCATCGCTGCCAGGATACAGGGGCTTTGCTAGCATGTGACTACGGTCTACGGATCCATCCAACGGTGTTCTGGGCTCTCAATGCTCCGCCTTTCAGAGTCTATGATATCAACGATTGCGAACGACTGACCGGTGGGGTCCAGCGACTGTGCGATGCCGGTCAATCGGCGAATTGAGCGGATGGCAAAAAACAAAAACGCGAGTCGGGGATGTTTCGCACGAATCCCGGAGTTGCCAAGCGTTGCGGGGGAGAGGAAGAAGCTTGGGCGCAGCAGTGGTCAGCAGCCATCAAAATCGAAGAAGGTTCGACATCGCATAAGCCCAATGTCCAATGCGAGCTGGCCGTTTTCTTTTCGCTTTCCTCGAAGGGGGCCGTAGAGGTTGCTGTCGATGTGTGTGATGAAGATTTGATATCTTGGGATATCGACATCCCATTCGCCTGTGATAATCCCCGTACACCATCAAAAGTCCGCCGGTCATCGGCGGTCTTAGCTTCAGAGGCCTTCTATCGAGTACCATCTCTGTCGCAGACTACCCTGGTTTGGGAGCTAGCGTTGGTAATCAGAGAACCAGTGTCTGGCGTCGACGCGGCACCGAGGAAACAAAGTGGGGTTGAGTGACGTCGCCGAGGTTCTCGAGAAGCTTACCCCCGGTCGCTTTCTCATGCAGCCCGGTATATATAGCAAGTAGAGAGGGGTCGCGCGGGCGGTTCGGTTCGGCGAATATGAACAGTTTGCTGCATGCTTCATTTTTCTTCACTGCAGAGAAACCACCTGAGGTTAGTGAAAAGTGAGCATACTGCGGGGTTAGTTTAAAGACAACAGCCATTCACACACAGCGTATTTCAACAGAACACAACATGGAGTAATAGCAGAAGTGGACAGGCTGGGGCAGCCGGCTCGGAGCGAACGGAATGTGGACAGACGGGGCAGAGGGACCCAGAGGTACCTCCACCCTGCTGCAACTCAATGTCACTGTTTAACTATTCCACATGGTTTCTGCTTATCATGTTCGTTTCGATTGGACAAAAGATGGTGTGTCGATCTGCTGCACATTCCCTTTCCCCAGGCTCACAGGCTCTCTCGATGGGTCCTCCCCGCACGGCATTTTGACTCGGCCCAAGCTACTGTTCCAAGCTGGTCACGCAAGTTCACGGTACTGTTGCATCTTATTGGGACTGTGAGGCTAACGGCCCAGTGTGGCAATGCCTCCGAAATCTGCTAGAGCGAGCTCTAAATCATCCCAATGTGCGCGTCATAGCAACCAGAGCACGCCCTAGCTGGCTCTTAACAGATGGATAACAAAGGGACAATCGTTTTGTTGCCTCTCGCCTCGAGGTGAACGTCCATGGAAGGAGAGAACAAATGGAAGGCCTTGCGGATTGACCGCAACGGGCTTGCCGCGATTGATCTAGATCATCTCGAACACAAGGACCCTGAGAATATCGCCATCCCGTGGCTTTCCTAGCTCCCACCATTTGTCATACCAGGCCCGAGCTGCCTCCCAAGCTGCCCTCCCACGTCCCTCGCCCCCACCCGCACTAGAATCGAGTCTGGAATGGATGGCTGCTGTCACGCGTTAGTGCAAGATAATTGGGAAATAGATGTGAGCGCACAGTGGTATTCACTATGTACTCGGCTCTGGTCCATCCCGCCCAACCGCCAACAAGATTCTGGCTATTGGTCATGCAACTGGATGAGGGGTCGGGGGGCGTCGCCATGACCCTTAGCCATAAAACGCGGGGTTCTCGTCCCTTTTCCGCGCTTCTGAAGGGTGATCGACTTTCTTTTTTCCTCCCTGCTTTTGTCTTTCTTCCATCAATTGAAGACGCAAAACAGAAAACACCATTGATACCACAGAAGATCTTACAAGAGAATAATCAGCAATCATGGCCGAGAGCAAGTGTCCAGCCACCCGCCTGATGAACACCGGCGGAGGTGGCACCAAGAACCGCGACTGGTGGCCCGACGCCTTAAAGCTCAACATTCTCCGCCAGCACACTCCCGTCACCAACCCGTTGGGCCAGGAGTTCGACTATGTTGCTGCGTTCAAGACCCTCGATTACGAGGGCGTCAAGAAGGACCTCACAGCTCTGATGACCGACTCTCAGGACTGGTGGCCAGCTGACTTCGGTCACTACGGAGGTCTGTTCATTCGTATGGCGTGGCACAGCGCAGGAACATACCGTGTCCAGGACGGTCGTGGAGGTGGTGGCGAGGCAAGTCACACCCGGAGTCCGCTCCGAATCCCCGCGTCAGATCAAGTTGCTAACCGAACTTCGTCGTACAGGGCCAGCAGCGATTTGCTCCTCTTAACAGCTGGCCAGACAACGTCAGTCTCGACAAGGCTCGCCGCCTACTGTGGCCTATTAAGCAAAAGTATGGCAACAAGATCTCATGGGCCGATCTCATGATCTTGGCCGGTAACGTTGCCCTCGAGTCGATGGGCTTCAAGACTGCTGGATTCTCCGGTGGTCGCCCTGACACCTGGGAGGCCGATGAGTCTGTCTACTGGGGTGGTGAGAACACATGGCTGGGTAACGATATCCGCTATGCCCACGGCCATGAGGGCAAGGACGGCCCTGGTGTCGTCGACGGATCTCAGGACACCAAGTCGGACATCCACACTCGCGAGCTTGAGGCGCCCTTGGGTGCTGCCCACATGGGTCTTATCTACGTGAACCCTGAGGGTCCCGATGGCAACCCCGATCCCGTTGCTGCCGCAAGAGATATCCGTGTCACGTTCGGTCGTATGGCCATGAACGACGAGGAGACCGTTGCTCTCATTGCTGGTGGTCACTCATTCGGCAAGACCCACGGCGCAGCCCCAGACAGCAACGTCGCCGCTGAGCCCGAAGGCGCTCCCATTGAGCAGCAAGGCCTCGGCTGGGTGAACAAGCACGGCTCCGGCAAGGGCCCTGACACCATCACCTCTGGTCTTGAGGTCACCTGGACTGCCACTCCCACCAAGTGGAGCAACAAGTACCTCGAGTACCTGTTCAAGTTCGACTGGGAGCTCACCAAGAGTCCCGCGGGCGCGAACCAGTGGGTGGCAAAGAACGCCGAGCCCATCATTCCCGATGCCTACGACCCCAACAAGAAGCACCTCCCCACCATGTTGACTACTGATTTGTCCATGCGCTTCGACCCCGAGTATGAGAAGATTTCTCGTCGCTTCCTCGACAACCCCGACCAGTTCGCCGATGCCTTCGCCAAGGCCTGGTTCAAGCTCACCCACCGTGACATGGGTCCCCGTTCCCGCTACGTCGGCCCTGAGGTTCCCACCGAGGAGTTCATCTGGCAAGACCCCATCCCTGAGGTCAACCACGCCGTCATCAACGACCAGGATGTCGGAGCCCTCAAGAAGGAGATCCTTGCCACTGGTATCGACGGCTCTAAGCTCATCTCTACCGCCTTCGCTTCCGCATCCACCTTCCGTGGGAGTGATAAGCGTGGTGGTGCCAACGGAGCTCGCATTCGCTTGGCTCCCCAGAAGGACTGGAAGGTCAACAACCCTGGCCAGCTTAAGGAGGTTCTCTCCGCCCTCGAGAAGGTCCAGCAAAAGTTCAACAGCTCCGCCTCTGGTGGCAAGAAGGTGTCTCTGGCCGATTTGATCGTCCTTGGTGGTGTTGCCGGTGTTGAACAAGCCGCCCAGAACGCGGGACACAACATCACCGTTCCATTCACCCCTGGCCGTGCCGACGCGTCACAGGAACAGACCGACGTTGAGTCTGTTGGCCACCTCGAGCCTATTGCCGATGGTTTCCGCAACTACGGCAAGTCAACACGCCGCGTCAAGACCGAGAACTTCTTGGTTGACCGCGCCAACCTCCTCACTCTGACTGCTCCTGAGCTCACCGCTCTGGTCGGAGGTCTCCGTGTTTTGAACACCAACTATGACGGCTCCAAGCACGGTGTCTTCACTAGCCGTCCCGGTGCTCTGACGAACGACTTCTTCGTCAACCTCCTGGACATGGGCACCGTCTGGAAGGCCACCAGCGACCCCGACGTCTTCGAGGGCAGTGACCGCAAGAGCGGCTCCAAGAAGTGGACTGCCAGCCGTGTTGACTTGGTCTTCGGCTCTCAGGCTGAGCTCCGCGCCGTCGCCGAGATCTACGGCCAGGCCGACGGTGGCCAGAAGTTCGTGCAGGACTTCGTCAAGGTCTGGGACAAGGTCATGAACTTGGACCGCTTCGACGTCAAGAAGGGCTCGAACCTCCCAAGCCGTCTCTAGATTGACGTGTCACGATAAATTAAAAAAGTTGCTTAAGTGCGGGGCATGATGATGATAGGTGTCTTGCTCTCTGTTATGAGATTCCCGATGTAGCCTATCAAGTTTGCAAATAGGGCAATGTACTTATGTCTTGGATTGTAATAATCTTTCCCACTCAACGTCGTGCTCTTTTCGATCATAATAAGCCGCTATTTTGCTTCCAACTGTGTCATAATGCTACATGCTCGCACAACGCACTGGACGTCGGAGCCATCACTGGAGCTCGCAGATCTCTTAACCAGTGGCTAAGAGCAGTAGCCTCAGTGACCTGCCGTAGCTACCCCTTCACAAGTGTCATCCTGAATCGACAAAGCTTTGTTTCATAGAGCGCTACCTACACGGTCATGGACACGTTCCCGATCAATGGTATGTTTCGTACCTATGCCAAGTGGCATGATAGGGCCACGGACGTTATTACTGGAAAGACCTTCTCAAGGTCTTCTCGCACGCTCAGGCTCTGATAGGTGAAGCGATACACTCAAAGCTCCTGTTTCAAACACTTCGTTCTCGTTTTGTGTGTTTGAGGCTGCAGTCAGTTGGTGTCCAGGCGAATTGAGTGTGCGGACCCTGCATGTTGCGATTCTGTGACGCGATATCATCAGACGAACCTGCCAAGCGGCTTTCGGCCTTCGTCTGTGGATGTTGTCACCTTTTACGGTACCTAATTAGCTCGGAAGTCTGTTCAAGCTTTATTTCGATCCAATATTTAACGAAATACATTCCAGGATAGGACAAATGAAGTATCTTTGTGGACCGTCTCAAAAGCTCCATGTTCGAGCTTCTGCCCACCACACTAGGTCAACCTGCCCAGGAGCTTTGATTCACATATGACTTAGTTTGGATTTCAAGGATTCTTCTACAACAAGGCTTCCTCTAATTTTGGTTCAACTATGATACGGATTGCAAGGGCTGTTCCCATATCTCTTCTTCTCTCGAAGCCTGTACTATACACTTGAAAGCGTGATGGTGACCGGGTTGCCAGCATCCGTGCCGTTCTCGCACTGCAATGAGAATGCTTTTCCCTTACATGTGGCTCGACCAGCATTGCAGCACTCTTCCCATCTGCCCTTGAAGATGTTGATCTTCTCCCCAGCAGCAGCCTCCAGAGTCCACAGAGCCTTGCCTGACGTTCCGGTCGATTTCTGTTCCGTGCCTGGGCAGTTGTTGATGGGTGCCTTGATACCTCCGCAAATAGAGAGCTCTGCGATGAGCTGATCGTTCTTCGACGGAGCACTGTAATGAGATGCATTAGAGATGAAGAGTTTTACCATATGCACGGTGTAAACATACGTTGCAGCTAAGCACTGAACTGTTCCTCCAATGATCACTTTGGGGTCGAAGTTGTCATGCGGGTCTGAGGTCTCGGGTGTCGTCGCGACCTTGGTAGAAGTGCCTTTGGCAGGCGCGGGCGCCTGGGGAACTCGGGTGAAAAGAGAGATGTCCGATCGAGGTGCCACGGCAACTCCAGCAGTCGCCACTCTGGCGAGGCTCGCAAGCGCAATGGCGAAGACGGTGAGGCGCATGTCGATGGACTGAATAACTGTATCAAACAGCTCAACTTTAACGAAGAGAACGAAGTTGTATTAGAAGAAGGCGTGCTGGAATTATAGGAGCGAGGAAAAGCCGACATCAGACGAACGGCAACATGAGACGGTTTATATCATCCGTCTTTAATAGCAATTGAGAAAAGGGCAATTCAAGCCGAGTCAAGACGAAGGGAATGATGCGAAACCCGAGAGTCCACCCAATCAGCGGGTACGAGACTCAGTTCAGGATCGACTCTACAGGGGCGCTTCTGCCGCGAATCTCGAAATGCGAGGACGATGCGTTTCGCGAATTCTCCGAACTGCGACAAGACTTGCTGCTACCTACACGCCGAGACTGGATCGACCTGACAGATTCGTGAGAGACAGTCATCGTCAATTTCTAATTCGAAGGACAAGACAGTGATGCAGATGAAGTCAAGCCTTGAGAGACTTAAGTCATCCGTATCCTGCAAGTTGCGGGCTAGGTTGGGGTAAGCGACGTCAGTTTCAAAGCCTGCCCTGGTCAACTCCTTGTTACTCGATAATGAGACGATAGTTTCAGCTGCGACCCAAATCATCGCAGAAGAGCAACTTTTCCGAGTGTTCTTCTTCCGATGAGCAAGTACGATTCAACCTGGTCAGTCGTGCGACAGAATTTTGACGAAGCGTCGCGGCTGCGGCTGCAATATGTGCATCTTTTCGGCATCCAAGGCGGACGTCGCATTAGATTAGACTGTTGATTATCATATGAGCAGGCTTGCAGGTTACATACAAACGAATCCTTTCAATTATTAGGTCCATAAAAGCCGACAAGCTGGTGAAGGTGAGTCCGACTTTAAGCGATGAGCACATACTGTCTGGTTTCCTAAAGATTATCTGGACTGGTTTTAGCATCCTGGGTTACTTCGTCATCCCAAGAACGGTCGATCAGCAGTTAAGCAGCGGACTCCACTGCACCTGCCAGGGGCCGAAGCAAACACCCCAATACGGTCGCGGTGGAGTGCCGGAGTACTCTAGTGCGACTTGGCTTGGAATCCATGTAGAAAAGCTCCAACAAACACACTGCTTACGGATACGCGAGCAACGAACTGTGACCGGATTCCGTACTTTAAACCTCAGGCCCCTAATTGCCAAATCTCTTGAGGCCAGCCGACCAACGAGCAGGCAGACAACGCCACTCATTCCACCCTCGTTCAATACGGCATCTCGTCTGCTTACCTCTTCTCTTCGTCTTTCTAAACGCCTGCTATGGCGACACCTCGATCCCGCTCCGATTCGTCTACGGGGCAAGCTTCTGTCATCGACTTCATCGCTACCGCGCCCTTCGAAATATGCGCCCTCGTCTTCGCCCCCCTCGACAACTGCCATCTCAAAGCTCTGCGGTTAACTTGCAAGAGGCTCGCCCACCTCATCAGTCCCCATCTCCGTTTCAAGCGCGTCTTCATATCCGCTAGTCCCCTGGATGTGCAAGTCTTTCGCGCTATCGCAGAACACGATATCTTCCGCCGCAACGTCCGCGAGATCGTCTGGGACGATGCTCGTTATGAGAAGCCACCGCCCGACTTCGTAACGTTCGAGGGCGAGTACAACGATGAATGCGTGTACGCGGATGAATATCCAGACGACCTTGAAGAAGAAGATGATGATGATGGACCAAAAAAGATCCCACGTAGTGTTCCGATATGGTACTTTATACGCTGCAAGGAGAACATCGAGTACTTAGAGGAAAGACGAGATAACGACGTTAAAACCTTACCGCAGCACGTTAAGACCTTTCGGCAGCTTAACGCCCTGCTACCTCTTAACGTCGCCTACGCCTACTACCAAGAGCTACTTAAGCAGCAAGAACAAGGACTTTCTACATCAGCTGATATAGCTGCTTTCGAATGGGCGCTAGAGAAGGATAGATTCCCCTATCTAAATAGGATCACTCTAACTCCCGCCGCGCACGGTTTTCTATCCAAGCCGCTATACCCGACCCCAGCTATCCGCGCTTTTCCGTACGGCTTCAATTACCCGCTCCCTCGCAGCTGGCCAGCTTCTAAGGACGAGGAAGGAGCCGGCTACGAGATGTGGGAGCGCGAGAAGGAGAAGGATAAATGGCGCGGATCCCGCCATGTCATCCGCATCGTCGCCCAGCAGCGGAGCGCGACCTCAAAGATCACCGAGCTGATTTTCGACGGTAATCAAATCCATTCGGGGCTCACGTGCGGCATCCTTCACACACCAGAGCCATGCGTCGAGTACAACCACCTCGCCGCCGTGATCAAGAAGCCGGGCTTCACCACGCTCAGGCTTAACCTCATGATCTACGGGGCGGATACCTCGCCTTCCGTAACGGACGCCTAAAGCAGATGTTAGAGGCCGACTTAAAACACTTCATACTAGAGACCGACGAGGACGGAAGCCTCGGACAGGAGCCACAGCCCCTGAATGGTACGAGGGATCACTTCATTCCCCTACGATCTATCTTCCCTGTAGAGGTATGGAAGAACCTAGTGCACTTTGGGCTATCGCGCTTCCTCGTTAAGCAGCAGGACCTACTCGACTTTCTCGCTGTACTACCGCAGACTCTGCGCTCGGTAGAATTGAGCTTTCTGATGTTCATGAGGAATAATGGTGACTATAGAGAGCTGCTCTTTCATATCCGTGATGATCTGGGCTGGCAGGGGCGTGCTATAAGACCTCAGTTGCTCATTCGAGATTGGATAGATCGTGTTCTGGTCGGGCGCGCAATCTGGCTAGAGAATGAATTGCAGGAGTTTCTTTACAACGAAGGCGGGAACCCGTATGTTCGATGGCGAGCGATAATAACAGGAGGCCGGCCGGGCGAGGGTCCGGCGAAGCCCATTGTGCAAAATGGTTTTGGAATGCAGATGGACGAGTTTGAGCCTATGTTTGAACGTCCCTTTGTGTCAGAAAGGCAACTCATCCGGTCGGGAATTCTCGAGAATCGGTTTGGGCAGTACTTAGATATATTTCCCTGAGCGTGTTGAATCAACAAAATGCGATGGCCTATATTTTCTCATGCATAAAGAATTCTATCGTCATATGAGTGATTCTGATTTCAGATGATAAGTACATACTGTGTGGTTTGCTTTTCAACGAAATGTTAGCTGGATCCAGCTTAAATTAGGGCAAACATAATAGAGAAACATGTCTTTGGGGAAAATCTCACGTGAAACAAAGAGAGTAAATCAACCCGCCATTGAAGGTTCTTGATGAGCCAGCCAGCCTTTTGTGCAAAGTTCCAGTGCAATAAAGCGAGCCAAGACTGTCGAAGCAAGGTTGCGTCTATCATCATAGTGGGGTTGCAGCACATCATCCCGCGATCGCCCTGTGACCGTCTTCGCTACTCAATGTAAACGACCCATCGTAGCATTGGATGTAATCACGTTGGATCTAGTTACCGATATCGCATGCTGTTATCGCCGTTTCTTCACTTCCACCCTGGCCATTTCTTCCTTCGCGTCTTGTGCCTCCACTTTTCACCAGTTCGTTCCTCAAACTTCAGAAGCTTGTGGTGCATCAGAAAGATTGCAATTCTCTTGGATTCTATTGCGCAATGGCTCATGTGAAATTTTGAAGAAGATAAGATTGGCCCAGACGGGTCCAAAATGAAAGATATATCACAAGCACGAGCGTCCGCTTACTTTTGGCTTGGTCAACCAAGTGATTTCGAGTACTTCACCCAAAGCTGTCAGACCATCATGGCATCGGCTTTGAAAGAGTCCGTCCCGCGGGACAAATGGTGGAAAATCAAATGGTTTTCTGACGACGACACCCCGGAGGAGCGCCGTCTCATCACCAAAATCGACATGTTCCTGGTCCCGTACTCTGTCCTAGGGTATTGGGTCAAGTACATCGACCAGTCTAACTTGAACAATGCCTATGTGGCTGGTATGAAAGAAGACCTTGGGTTCTACGGAAACGAGCTCGTACAACTTCAAACCCTTTTTACCCTTGGCTCAGTGCTTGGACAAATCCCCTTTTTGTAAGCCCTTTTGAGGAGGTGAATATTCTGTTATCAGCGCTGATAGGGTCTGCAGATTCATCATGACATATGTTCCTATACAGTATCTGGTGCCGATCTGCGACGTCCTGTGGGGAGTGTTCACTCTTCTTCAGTATCGCGTCAACTCCTACGCAGAGTTGGCGGCGTATCGTTTCATGGTAGGCTGGTTTGAAGCCGCCTTCTTCCCCGCTATGCACTACGTTTTCGGTATGTCTTGACCATTACTCGGCCATATGGCTGCTAATTTGAAGTCAGGCTCTTGGTATAGAGGCCACGAGATTGCTCGCCGTGGTGGCATTTTCTACACAGGCTTAGCTGCCGGCACTCTGACTGCAGGCTTGATCCAAGCGGGCGCATCGACTTCTTTGGAGGGAGTTCGCGGTGAGACAACGTTGAAGAAACTTAGAACCACTTGAATCAGGTTATTGACTTCGGTATACAGGCATGGAAGGATGGCGCTGGATGTACATCATCTGTGCCTTAATCACAATTCCTGTAGGCATCTTGGGCTACTTCGTCATCCCAGGAACGGTCGATCAGCCCAATAAATGGTGCGTCAACGACAATGATCTTCGAGTTGCTCGAGAGCGCCTCGAGAAACACGGGCATGTGCTACACGGCAAGATGAAATTTGGTCATATCAAGCGCACCCTTTTGGGGTTCCGTTTCTGGCTGGTTATCACGACAGACGTTCTTTTCTGGAACGCCGGTATCCACAAGAACACTGGATCTTATCTCCTCTGGATCAAAAGTCTCGGTCGATACAGTGCAGCAAAGGTTAACGAGCTCGGCACTATTTCGCCAGCGTTGGGTATTGCCTACACGCTTATCGCCTGTTTCGCCTCGGACCTCTTCCTCGGACCAGCATGGGCCATCACTATCTGCTCCTTTTTGAACGCTGTGGGACTAGTCTTGTTGACTATATGGACAGTTCCTGAAGCAGGCTTGTGGTTTGGGTTCGCAACTATGTATTGGTCTAACGCCCTGTCGTCCGTCTTCCACGGGTGGGTCAACAATCTACTGCGAGACAGTCCCGAGGAGCGAAGCTTCACCTTGGTGCTCATCAATCTGTTGTCTCAGAGTTCAACGGCATGGACGCCCTTGTTAACATTTCCGACGGTCGAGTCTCCAAGATACAGAAAGGGATTCTCTTTCTGCCTTGGGTGCGCTATCGCGTTGATCCTATTCACGTGGATTATGCACTATTATCTGAAGAGAGATAAGAGACAAGACACCAGTCCATCTGACGAGGAGACAGATGGGCAACAAGAAAGTGACTTGGTCTCTTCGGCCAAGGAAGGGACCCAGCAGTCTGGTATACCTATACCTGAGAACAAGGTCCTGGACGCACGTCTATCAGCCACGAAACCTCTAAGATAGGGGGTAGATAATGAGACAGACGTATTTGGCCTTTTTAATGGTGCTTGCAGGAGCTACGGTCAAGAACGCCATGAGAAATGATTTCTCATAGCGAAACGGACCACTGGGGGCGGGGCATCATATTGCCTGAACAGAATTTGCTCACTTTATCACTCACTAAATTGCTAATACTTTAAAATACGTTTGAAATATAGTGTTCCTGGTAGCCCGTGGCGGGGTAATAAACTCTGAAGTTCTACTCGTCGGAGGTCTAAACACTAAAAGACTGAATCCCTCAGCTCCGCAATCATTCTGCTCACTGATAAATTTGCTTCTGCATGTGATCTGAATGGCCCTACTAGTACCTCACATCACGCCGAATTCGTGGAATTGAACGCTTTGTTATGCATGGATATTGGGCTTTTACTTGAAGATCCACCGATCATGGATCTGAAGATTTATTGGGTCGATGAGCGGAGTTCTGCGGACCTGTGCGGAAATGAGAGAGTCTACTGTTTGTGGTTGCGTACCTTAGGTTCGGATAAGCTCGCGTGAGCATCAACATCTATCCCACGATCTTGAAGATTGGCGTGGTACTTGCGGGGCTTCTTTATATGGAACCCCTGAAAGAGTGACGGAGCCATGGTGATAGATCTTTGACACTGCGACGACCCAGTACCACAATCGGGTACGGAAGCGTAGCGGTCTCTTCGCCGATCGCCAACACGCGTGCGTCGAGAGCGCGACTGATCAGTTCGAGCGGCGCTTTGAGTTCAAACCATGCGAGTGTATTCCAGTACTCAAGATCAGCAAAAGATTTTGGTATTTTCCGAGTACAAAATTCGCTATTAGCTAGGAAACAAACGTCGATCGATATTCGTGTTGTTCGGATATAACCCCGCATGCCGTGTACTGCAGTCCAACGTATGTAGAAAAGAAGCCATGCCGGGCTCACGCCGAATGGTCCGTATTGCAGAGTCCCAGCGGCTCTGTGGCAAATTCATGGCCCTCCCACATGAACACTCCCCAGCCTTCCCAGCCGGTGACGACCTTCTCGTTTGGCAAAGGGTCGCAGCTCCCTGGATTAATACCTATGCGGAACTGGAAGGGCTGAGGGTCGCTGCCAAAGGTGATGTTCGTTAATGCTTGAAGGTTGCCGTTTTCGTCCTTGAAGGTTGCAGAGGAGCACTTCGTTCCGGGCTGAAAGTTGCCAGAGAGACCACATCGAACGATCTGTGCAGGCTCGTCCCATGTGAGCCATAGCGTATCATAGTTGTAGTTCCTATTGCCGTATCCGGTGTCTTGCAAGCTGTTTCCCCAGCTGTCTCTCCAGCAGCAGTTACCAGCCATCGCATGGACGACGAAGAGGCCCATTAGGAGGAGTCGGGGAAGTGGTGATGTCGGCATCGTAAGAAGGCGCTGGAAATAACGGTTGCGAGAGTCAAATTGCCGGTTTTTTTTTTTTTTTGAATTCGTTATGATTGATCGATTGTAGTAAGTCATATGTCAATTGGATTAGAAAGTGACTGAGAAAGGATCGTCGGACAGACGGACGTCAGCAAAAGCTGTTACGTTAAATAATATGCACCGCAGGAGGCGGCTAAGAGTTCAAGAGCCATGATAAAGTAGAACCAGCAGTCAGGAGTTAGTCCTCATTCTACCTTAGTCGGACATAAGATAGAGGCTGACAGGTGCCCTGACTCACGCGCAACGCACCTCATTCTAGGCGGACATAAAGACAGAGACGCTGACCTGCGCCCTGACTCACACGCAACATTCACTATGCGGATAATACCACCACATGAGATGAACACTATCATCATTCGCTATATACCATGCTGTTATTGTTGAACATGGCTAACGACCAACCAACGAGAAGCTCCCACCGGCAACCCCGAAGTTTCTACAGGGATCATCCTTCAAGGGGAGCTTAGAGGGAAGGGAGTGAAACCGAAGATAAGGCTTAAGCATACCCAACAAATGTTGCCATATCTACAGCAACTGTAAGTAAACCTAGTAGAGTGCTCCAAGGGAGAATGGTAACTACTTAGGGGACAAGGCGCGAATGTGATGAAGTCTCAAGTCATGTCGATATAGCTCAGATTCGGGACGCACCCGCCGAATACATTCCCATCTGGGAGCTGCTAAGTCATGCGCACAAAGCAACGAGCTGAACGAGATGATATTCCCATTCTTACTGCAGTAGCAGCCACTGCACATTGGGCGATGATGGACTTGCGCAGTCCAGGGCTGATCCTTCTCTGTGAACCCCTTCCCCACAACCATAGCCACCTGGCTGAGGGTTCGTGCGATCATCTCCCGACTCGGTCTCCCTGTCTCTAACACGTAACACTCGCCTAAGCGGCAACGCATATACAACCCCAAATGTCCACCCAGGGGATTCCCCCGCTCGCTTCGCTCGCAAAGATTGACTGCCTATCGCCTGCGATGGACCGTCGTAGTTCCAGCCCTACATCAATCAAGTGTCCACAACCGCGTTGCATTCGGGTAGTTTACGAATTTGAGGCTTCATTGTTTTTTCCGGAAGAAAGTAATGCATGGCATTTCTTCCCTTCACAAAGTCGAGATAAGCGGCTAGTCATGTTGTTCAGAGCTCTGAACCGAGAGCGAGATCGAGTTCCAACATGCATAACCTAGTTTCAACTATATATACAGGGTTCTGGGCCTCATTTAAACTTGTCTTATGAGTGATTGATAGTCAGACGTGAGTTCCTGACGCGCAGACGGCCAGCGCCGAAATGGTCTACCCGGTGCGGCAAGAACGAGACCCGGCATCTCCGCAGGAACGAATAGGATAGAGTCGCGGATCCGTGCACACTTGTGATGAAAAGAAATCTCCTCAATTGCAGCTAGTATCAGCCCACATAAAGACTGAAAGACTGATTACAGCCCGCCATTTGACCAATTGGGTACTGGTCAGCTGCCAGTGGTCACACGACACATCATAGTTGCACAAATTTGATGTGCACCTCCACCCGAACTGCTGGTCGGAGCGCAAATGCCATACAGCGCCGACGGCGACATCAGGGATCAGTCGCATGATTGGGCCCACCAAGCAGGCTTAAGCTCTCGCTGCTTTTTGAGTAGAGGGGAAAGGCCACCAACAGAACGGCAGCTATCATGCGTTTTCACATGGTTCGCATCCGAATGCTGTGTTATCTCAGGCTAGGCATGTGGGTCTCATCTGACTTCGATGTACGAGCTGATGCCACACTCTGCCTGAACCTGCTTATATTCACACACACATGTCCTGAAGAAAGCTGGCTCTTCAGTGTGTATGAAATGACGCGGTACTAACGCAGGGAGAAACTCAGAAACTAATGTTCACGAGCTGTTTTCACTTGTGACCTGCCGAAAACCCATCAAAGATCAGGAGCAAATGCAACACCGACAGCCTCAATGAAGTGTTTCCTATACCTCGTTAAGGCGGCGGGTGATCTGGCTACACCTGAGCGACATAACAACATTACAGAGATAAATTTCTGTTAATTGAACAGGGATCCCTGACAAGAATCATTCGAAAGGTTTGGTCATCTACTTATCCTGATGACGAGCGATGAAATCCTTAATCTGCTCCGTATCTGCTTGGTAACCGACACCCATCAATGGTTCTCCGCCCATAGTATGATGCGTGTATCCGTATCTGATACGCTGTGATCTCAGCTCCTTTGTGAGCTCCGTGCCATCCATCCAGCTGGTATTCATGAGCAAGTCCATAAACTTCGAGTCACGTACCAAGGTGGAGACGTATCCCAGAACTTCAGGGCCATGCGCCAAGTGTGTGAATACGACGCTTAAAATGCCACACGCGAGAAGAATAAGACACGAAACAAGGCAAAACCCAATCCACAAGGCCGACACTTGGAACACTTCGACTAGGTTACTGACTTCTGACGAGATCGTGATGTTCGGTTCAAAACTTGCCGTCTGACCCAGAGTACTGCTAGTAATCTGAAGCTCTTGTTGACTGAGCATCAGATACGTGTTGAGAAGTTGGTTTAGGCGGATCCCGATCTTATCGTCAGGGAGATCATCAAGGCTGACGTCCGGCGACGAGCTAAGCTCTTTAAATGTCGGATCCTTCAGGTACTGGATCGAAAAGTCGGGAAACCCCCCAAGGGGCCGGCCTGTTGCCGCTAGAGGGAATTCTTTCGAAATGTAATAGAAGAGGTGTGGAAGAGAGAGAATCGAGATGGCCTCAGGAGCGTGCAGCTTCTGGGATGGCCGCTGTGCAACTACCGCGCAGGTGTGACGGCCAGAAGCGGGCACGTACGTGCAATTCACACGAGACTCCACGTACCTCTGTGTAACACCACAGACAGCTTCGAGTTTGGTTTCAGGCGTCCGGGTAGGCTTGATGCTAGGGATGATGATCTGCAGCAGCAAGTTCGCCTCGCCAGCCTCGATGCCCGTCTCATTCACAAACAGTCTCAACCCGTCCCTGACGTCTGCTTGGACGTCGGTGGTGTTGAGCTTTTCAACCAAACGAGCATTTTGAACTTCCTGATCTGCCCAAAATGGGTCGACAAATCGGTCAAGTGCAATGGCCCAAGTCGTTAGGTTTTGTGTGTTGTTGACGTGATTCTTGACCCCGCGCCACGTCCCATTGGGGGCCTTCAAAATGTTGTCACTATATGTATGACTGTTGGCCCAAAATCCGCTCGTAATGTTCGTCATGTTATCCTGCGGAAAGCTGATCGGAAACTTCGTGATGTTGTTGCAATCGAGATGGACGTAGCTACTCTCGACCGCGAATGTTACGTTGCCAACGGTCGAGTATTTAAGAGGAATTCCAGCCAAAGATGAGTATTGAACTTCTTGAGAATTGCGGGGCACTTCTGTCCAGTTGTTGGGCGCATTTTGGTCCAGGAAGGGAATCTTGACGTTTCCCCAATGGTCCATCGTATCGACCTGAATGGAGTCGGGCTGGGCAACGAATGAGGCATACACTGTTGCCAAGTATCCAAGAACACCAGCATTGGCTATCGCTACTATGGACGCGGTACTGGCCACAGGCAAGGTATTGAGTTGATTGTTGGCGCCCGTATCAAAATACGTGAGATCCGTAGTCGAAAACTCGGGTATGAATCTTGAGGACAGCATTCGCAGGATTGACTGGCCCCCAAGAGGTGAGAAAGCCCAGATAAAGATTAAGCCGAATCCGAGGAGGTTGACTGTGCGAAATTCAATCATAGTATGCAGTGTGGCGCCAACAGTACGGCTTCCCATTAGTTGTTCCAGGCTGCCGACACTGGATCCTTTCTCGAGTCTCCATCGTGCAGCTTCAGCCATCAATCTTCCAACAACAGCTGCAAAGAGAATCGGGAAGATAGTAGCAAGCTAGAAATCCATCTGTTAGATCACTGCGGTTGAAGTTCAGCGCGTGAACATCGACTTACCACAGTAATGGCGTTCCGCCACTTTCTGTCAGTCTCCTCGGTGGTCCGAGTACCGTGTAATCTCCAGACCAAGATGACGAAGATCAGAACACCGAGAGGAAGCATGACTGCAGCGGCGTCTGCCAAAGCGGTCCACGTGGAAACATTGTGCTTCGGGAATCTGGCGCCGGCCGATCCTTTCTCGTTCGTAGACACGCGCTTGTAGTCCTTGGAGCCGCTTTCTCTGTCTCTGAAGTTTCGTGTTGAGTCGCTAGCCCCCGAGCTGCCGAGGAAGCTTTCTCTTGGCCGGTAAGATGTATCCTCTGGTGCACGCTGGTTTAAGCTGTGGCGGGTAAGGTTGAGGGAGTCTGGTGAAGTGCTGCGTCGCAGGGACAAAGGAAATGACCATGATGCATCGGGTTTCCTCATCTTGTGTCCTAGTGGCTAAAAGCCTCGCCTGAAGGTTCGGCTGACGGCGAGAAAATAGGAGAATGAGTAGGCTGGCATTGACTCTGTGGAGACTGCTATCGTCTACTTATTCGACATTGGGCAGATGAAATAGCTGAAATTCTTGCCTCCCGGGGTGGCCAGGCTCTCGCCAATTCTTCTCGCGCCTACGTGATTCCAGCCAATCGTCAACATCAATCGCTTCAAAAATGACTGCCAAGCACTGGAAACCCTTGCACAAATGAGCTTATCGAAGCTAAAGCCTGTGAGCTCAGAACTAAAGTGCTGTGACATGCAACGCACTAACCGACTGTGGTTCATTTCTGCCCCTCAGGAACAGGCTGGGTTGCATTTCTCCATGGTGTTGTGGGCTCACCCTGCTGTCTTGGGGAAAGATTGTTGGCTGATGCCAGGGTAGCAGCCAGGTTCAGGCGTCGGTTGGCCTAGGCAGCCAC
Organism: Colletotrichum siamense; assembly: GCF_013390195.1. Lineage (NCBI taxonomy): Eukaryota > Fungi > Ascomycota > Sordariomycetes > Glomerellales > Glomerellaceae > Colletotrichum > Colletotrichum siamense. Next base: position 1,940,967 of record NW_023501016.1, on the reverse strand, counting down.
TGTCACGTCCTGCATGCTGGCGGTTCAGAAATAGAGTCAAAAGACCCTGCCGCCACTCTTTTGGAGGTCGCAACATGATTGCTCAAACGGATTTGAGTGATTAAAGATGCTCAGCTTCATTGGGGGAAGTCTTTGTCGCATTGTTGGCCAGTGGAAGTCCAGGATCACTGTAGACGGCTTCGTTGGAGGTCAATCCGGCGTACGTTTCTTCTGGCTGCTTCATCTATAATACTGCCCGTCACCTTCAAAAATCGAAAAACATCTTAGTTTGTGTAGGGAGTGTACCTGGTAGTCGTGACAGATACCTTGCATTGACCATTCCGTAGAATTACTTCAGACTGGCGCTCACAGCAATGATTCCATTCGGATTTTCCGTCATATTAAAGTACGGGAAGACGTCCATTTAAGGTCTGCGAAAACTTTCTTGGCTCAGACTACTCCATCGTCTGTAGCTGGCCACGCCGCGGCCTGGGCGGAGTTCCACTGTTCGTTGAATCTTCTCAGAGATCAACGGTCTGAATTGACGGGAATACCGGACTCCGTCTTCGGTTTTACAAGCGGGGCGGTCCGCATCTGCAAGCCTCCTCAGGGCGAAGCCATGTTGCTTCCTTCATTGGCTTCATTGGAGGGAGGAATGGATGGTACAAAAGTCCCATTCGGCTGCTGTGCTGCCTAGGGAGCTGAGCCCTGAGGTTGCTTGGCTGACGTCAAATTTACTGCTGAACCGATGTCTTACTATTAGCCGAAGAAAGCTCGGGAAAGAAATGGTACGATGGCACGATGGTTGTATTCGTGTTGCTCCTAGGACTCAATTGAGCTAGGACTAGTGGTCAGCATAGCTCTAATCCCTTCACCCAGAAGCGATTTTGTATGCCTGGAATCAGTGATAGACGGTCTGAATTTCTAGGATTATTCGATCCGTCGCTCCCGAGTGGTGTTCATCGGTCCTTGTGAACTTCATTGCGCGCTTAGTTGCTCACAGCCACGCCGAGATCCGGTCCGCGTTAGCATACTTGCAATTTCCTTTCACAGTAATTACTGAATCTGACAGCTCGTATAACCCCAGCCGAAGGAATGTCCGTCAGCATCTACGCCCCAATACGAAAAATGTCTTCCTTTTTAAATATGAAATACCGTTCGCGTCTCCAAATCTTCTGATTATTCGCTGCATCCCAAGTCGACCAAACATGCATCTTTCAGTCTTTACAGCACTCATCTCTGTGGCCTCGGCCGTCCTCATCCAAGGACCTCCCGGTCCTTATTCGGTCGCCCGCAAGGTGCAAGCTTTCGAGGATTCAGCAAGATGGGATCCATTGGCACCGGCGGATAAGCCGGAGAAACGACGCGTTGCCACATCAGCATTCATCCCCGTGAAGAAGGGTAACTGCTCGGACGATGTGGTCCCTTACATGACACCCATCACCGCCAAGGCAATGGCAGGGTTTTCCGCCTCGCTCGGGTTCGCTCTTCCCGACGACTTCTTCGACAATCTCGAGATGGCATTCTGCAAGGTTGGCGAAGCTTGCAAGTCCCGACGCGACGCGTCACGGAAGAAGTACCCAGTAGTGCTGTTCTCTCCGGGACTTGGGGGCTCAAGACATATGTACGGCGTTCTGGCTCGGTCTCTTGCTAGTTATGGCTATGTTGTTCTCACATTGGATCATACGTATGAGACCGGCGTTGTCGAATTTCCGGATGGAAGCGTAGTCTACGGCGTGGTCAACGCGACAGGAGGTCTTGCCCCGGCCTACTTAGAGTCGCTTGTCGAGGTGGGAAACTCATCGTCTATTGCATCCATCAAACGCTAACTTCAATTTCACAGACACGACGAGCCGACTTTTCCTTCGTCATCGATCAATTGCAAACCCCCGATGTAGCTGCTCAACTTGTGGCTGGCACGGGGGCGTCAATCGACTCTGACGAGGTCTTTGTTTACGGCCACTCACTCGGAGGAGCGACTTCTGCCGCTACGATCCTCACTGACGACCGTGTTCTCGGGGGGCTCAACTTTGACGGCGCCATGTACGGTCCAGTACCCACCGAAGGTAGCGACAAGCTCCTTGTTCTAGCCGGGCAGCCGGTATTGCCCCAGACAGTTTTCCCTGGGGTTCCCTCTTGGAATGAAACGTACGACAAACACCAGGGCCCTGCACTTATCGTCACGATCAACGGTACAATGCACCCGACGTTTCTCGATGCGCCTCAACTTCCCCCGATCAAAGAACTTTTGAAGAATCCGGACTACACCGCTGCTCTCCAGGGTTTCCTCGGTACTATTGATGGCGACCGCGCTGGGCAGCTCACCATTGACATCGTGAGGACCGCCTTGCATTCTGTGTTTGACGGGAAGAAGGATGAACTCTGCAATATTGAGAAGCTCGGCCCGGAGCTTGACCTCCTGAAAATCAAGGGCCTCGGCTGTCCGCAGGAATGATGTGGGTTGCAGTAGTAAGTCACGACTCAGAACAAGCAATTACCTTGATGCAGATTTCTGAAGAGCTTGACTGGCAAGAAGCATTACTTCAGAAGGCTGAGGACGGATCAATGTTGGTCCTAAGCATACATAGCTGTGGGCAGGTGGAGGCTGAAATACGATTCGAACGTTCTCATTATTCATTTGCACATGAGGTCGTGAGGTTCCTGTCCGATGTTATGCTGTTCCAGGAGTAAAGCCAGGCCGGTTCCAACCTAGTCGACCCCGCTGCGCAGAGTGACCAACTCCCTTCTCATCTCCTCAAAGATTTTCTGGGTGCACTTTGAGCGTTCGGCTCTTTTCTTGGCTTTTCTCTCCCTTTCTTCGGCCAACAAGCCTTGGTCGAGTTCTCTCTTGAGCATTGCCGCCTCGGTCGGCGACTTTTCTGGGGGTTTTCCGGGAAACAGCGCTGCCTGCTCAAGCATCTCCATTCTCTTTGTCTGAGTGTTGTTTTGAGTGATCTCCATTCCCAGATGCAAAAGGTGCCTCAGCGTGACGTTAGCATTGTTCCCAGCGTTCCCTGTGGTAGTTGGCAGTTGCGGTCTAAGTTCGCTAAGGGAGCCAAGAGAGCCGAATATCTCGCGAGTAAGCTGGCTTGTGTTGAGACAACAACTGAATTTGCCATGGTCCAAGGACTTCCGCCAGCCTGGCAATCCCAGGCCGTTGTGGACGAGAATGACTCTCATCCGCCACGTACGAGTTTCTTCATGTGTGATGCAGGATCCCTCGTTTTAGTAGGATTCCAAAACCGAAAGAACCTCGCTGCGAGGTAATAGCCCCATGCTGGATGCAGAGCCGAGCTTCGCCGTGTCTAAAGATTGCAAGACCGTCCATACGAACACCACCGAAGATGCCGATGTCAACTGCGACGAAGACAGAATACTTGCAGCTTTCGCATGACTCTTCCCGGGGGTCAAAGATCTGATAAAGTACGCGTAAGTCTTCTTCGGCGTTGGCGTCCGGAATCCTAATACTCTGCAGTACCCGCGACTCTCGCAGATTGGTCTCCTTTTCAATGATGGTCATTCTGTCGGCTTCCGTCGATTGTTTTGAGAAGGATGGACGCCCGACGTATTCTGAAGTTCAAACAGGGAATGTTAGATGCTGGTATATAAATCGGCCTCTTCTGTCCGGGCGCGGGCTAGACTAGCAGGTAAATATTGCTCGGAGGTAGGTAGTTTCATGAGGTAGGTCGCTTGAACGGACCGCTTTTAGGTCGACGACATCAAAGTCAGAAAACGAATGTTTGACTGAGATAAAGTTTGGATTGTTTTTCTTTTCTTCTACAAAGCCACCTACGCCTCCATCGTGTTTTCTGATGCCGAGATTGGATAGGAACTGGGCACTAGGATGCTGCCGTGAGGCTTGATGACCCCAGAGCAGAATTATGGCATTTATGCTTCTTTCAAAAGATCCTTCTGCGCCAGTATGTGCTCATTATGTTCAATGTCGTGTGATTATTTGTCCTTCGTGATATGTCTCTTCGGGGTATTCAAAAACAAGCGGTCAATGCTTCCATGTTGTGACGTTGATCTATCGTGGTCATAAATAATTGCGTTGTCGTCTAGCAGGCCATCATCAATCCAGCGACAACGGCCAGGCTGAGAAGCATCTTGTTGTAATCCAAAGCGCCGGCTGCGCTGGCGCCCGTAGGGGTTGAAGAAGCCGCGGCATTATCGGATGTTGGGGCTGGGGTAGATCCTCCGGTTGATGCAGCTTCCGTGGTCGGTGCAGCGGAGGTGATCTCTGTCGTGGCGCTCGCGGAAGCGCTAGCCGAGGTTGATGCGGCTTTGGTCGAGGTTGCTGATGATTTCGTAGAAGAGCTGGTCGTCTGGGCCCCAACGACTTCTTGAACCCATTTTCCAGCACTGCCAGAGTAGATGTCGAAGTAGTTGAGATGGTTGGCGGCCGTGTCGCCACCGGCACAGATCGGGTCGGACTCCACGCAGTACGAGCGGAAGAAAGCAGCGTAGGCCTTCATGCCAGCGAGCTGGTCATCCGGACGGGGGAAGAGGCCGTTAGCTCCGGATCCCGACTCGTAGTTGTACGGCTGGCTGGCGGTGTGTCGAACATCACCAAAGATCAACACCGCAGAGACTGGGGTTGAAATGTCAGTTTCTCAAATCCAAAAGTGCTATCACTCATTACTCACTCTTGTTTCCAGGAGCCTTCGTTGCGTCAAGACCAGCGTTCGGGGTCTGTTGGCAACCCTGGAAGAACGTGCCACCTCCACCACCCAGGATATCGCCGATGACATGACCTCCCTGTGAGTACCCACTCAACACCAACTTCGAGTCCGGACACCGCTTGTTGTACGCGGTGACCTGTGCAGTGCCGTTCGCAGCACCCTCTTCCACAGACTGGCAGTATGGCGCCTCCAGTGGGTTCCAAAACTGAATGTCCTCGTAATCGCAGCTATCGAGCCCGTCGCAAATGGCTGTGACGAGCTTTCCCTGACGGCCCGGATATGGCTCGTTATTCCCGCGGGCGAGAAAGACGTGGACGTCGCGACACTCGCCGTCACCCGTAGATTGACGCGTGGCCACCGAGGCAGCCGAGGCCCATGGCAATGTGGAGACTAGGGCGAGCGCCGCTGAGAGACTTGAGACCATCTTGGATACGTCGGACGGCGGCAGCGGTGTTCGGCGGATGAGGTGAGAGGTGAAAAAATTACAAGAGAAGAGACTTCAGCCGCACGCGACAAGGGCGGACATCCGGATCTTTTGAAGCTCAATCGTTTGGGGCTTCCTTGTTGCTTAAACTGGAGATTAATGAATTCCCCGGAACCAGCGAGGGATGCGCGGAGGCTGTCAAATACGAAGCGACGATAAGACGGGTCCACCGAGACCAGGGATCCCGGAAATTGATGCCCTGGTTTACCTGCCAAATCAACGTCATGTCTCCGGCCTAGCGCTATCTGTCAGGCAAAATCAGTGGTCCAGTTCCTGTTGATCCCCAGCAAAGTGGGTGCCGAACAGCTTGTTGGATATCTGACGAAAACATTTACTCATCGGGAGTTTCGTGTTGGCTGGATGCGCGTGGGAGCCGACGTTCGTTTACTGAGTCAGGGAGGGCTCCATCTACGGGGCTTTTACAGGGAATAGCCAAGGCTGAGGCGCGGATCAGGATGGAATTGGCCTATGCGCTCAACGGGCTGGTTCGTAACGACCAAAATAGAGAGACGGTGTATCAGGTTGAGTGGTTCGGCGGATCATTTGCCGGAGAACCCGCATGTAGGGCAGCCAGCAATGGGCAACAGACAACTTAAGCTCGTGGGCCGCTGCGATTCAGATGAATGAAGCAGTCGTCAGCCGCATGCGTTAAATACAATACGCGTTTACACTCAAGCCAGACCTAAAAACATCATGGTAAGATTTTCAGCCACGACAAGTAAAATTGCAGTTGCGCTGCCACTGGAGTGATGCTGCAATGCTAGCCCACAGTCGAGTACCAACTGTCAGGGTGGCTCAACTCGACCATACGACGTTTCTCGATACCCAAGGACGTGACAAAAGATAGTTTGAAAAGCTCAATGGATCGATGAAGATTCTTCGTCTGTTGATAATATGCTAGAGGCTGTAGATCCCTGCAGTCCTGTCTCTAGATGTCCTTCTCATAAACCGCCCGATTCATAAATTGCCCCTGATGTTGTGCTTGTATACCGTACGATATTCGGAGACCTCGGATATCAAGCATGTATGGAACTCATATCAGTTCACATCAAAGACTGGATTGTGGAACAGCATTTGACTGAGCATCCAAGGAAGGACGGTCAATCAATTAGCTCATGGTCTCAAGATCCTGCATGATGCATCTGCGAGTGTCAGCAATAGAGAAAACATAGGCATTTGAAATTCCGCAGAGTGTATTATGTAGGGAATTTAGAAGCGAAACGGAAAGCTATAATTGAAGGTTGGTTGTTAGCTTTCAAGTCTTGTTCAAGAACAGAGATCAGATATTCTGGGCAACGTCAAGTAGTGGGTTAGTAGAGGCCTTTAGAGAAATAAATTTCAGACTACAACCGGGCAATCAACTGCAACAGAAGTTGAAATGTATATCACTATATCACATAGTTCAAATTGAGATTTCATTTCATGATAAAATCGTTTACTTTAAACTAATTGCATTCTTTTCGGAATACCATCGGGATAGTCCCACAATTCCGTGCGGAACATCGGGGTAACGCGGGGTGTACATTTTTCCCCCGGTTGCGGATCGGAACGCCAAAACTCTCTCCAGCTAAGGTCCCAAATGACCCCTCAATTAGCACGTGGCTGTGCCGAATCCGGAATAACAAGACGTCTCTCCTATTTCATGCCCATTTTCAATTAAACTATTCTACAACTCACAAATCCATCTCTCGACAGACCGTGAGCCCATCCTCATTGCAGAAACAGACTAGATACCAATCAGCAACATGTCGTCCGAGAACACTGATAAGCTACGTGCCGAGTTATGGGAGCAGGGCTTGAAGAACCGCCGTGAGGTAGTCGGGGAGAGCTACGTCGATAATGCCATGCGAAATGGCTCCAGCGAGTTTGCTTTTGCCCAGCAGGAGCTCATCACCGAGTAAGAGGCCGCCCCAAATTGTCATCTTAGGTTTATTGAGCTGATGCGTGTTTAAAAGATGGGCTTGGGGAAACATCTGGTCTCGCCCGGGCCTCGAGCGCAAGCAGCGAAGCCTGCTAAGTGAGTGACTTGAGACCCGGGTATAAGCTATCGCTAACAATCTGTAGATATCGGAATGCTCATTGCATTGAAGAGCTGGGCTGAGTTCGGCATTCATATTCGAGGAGCCATTAGAAATGGACTCACCGAAGTCGAGATTCAGGAGGCAATTCTTCAGGCTACTGTGTACTGCGGAGCGCCGGCCGGAGTTCAGGCCATGAAGGTTGCCGACGAGGCTATCAAGGACATGGTCGAGAAGGGAGAGCACAAGAGGCAGATGGCAGAGGTCTCTCCTAAGTATAAGAAATAAGGGTGTGAGGATAAAGATTATTGCTTGCGTGATAGAAAGCATTAGCACTAACAGTGTCTTCTAACATTGGCAAGAAGCTTCTCATGACATGATTCTGTAGGTGAGCTGTTTAGAATTATTAGGCGTAGAATTGCTAAGTCCTGTGACTCCAGAAGCTTCATGGATCTCATGATTATTGCCTGCTCCCTGTGAAAGGTTTTGGTGGTTTTCTTTTGGCTAAATAACACAAAAATAGAAGCAGACTCAAATGCGAAAATACTAATTAAACCAAAGAACTCAGAATCACTGTCGCAAATTGATTTTATTCGGTGTCGCTATCTGTAAAAGAGACGCTGTATTGTCGTGACTCACAGCGAAAGTGCCTAAGAATGTTTTTTATTATGCTCAGCGACCGCAAAGAGCATAGTGCTTTGTCCAACCATCCGTGTACCACTCTCCACCTATATACTCAGGGGGCCTTGGCGGTAGCGACGGCATTCTGATCAGCCTGAGAAAGGTTGCAGTATGGCTCCAGAGTTTTGTAATGAATGTCTTTGAGGTGGCGGCGCAGGGTATCGTTGAACGAATATTTGTCGTGATAGTGCACACAGACCTTAGTAGAAAGCTTTGCGCGCTGATGGGCTCTCTTGGCTCTTTCATTAGCCACCTTTGCCTTAGAAGCAAGGTCTGCATCTGTGGGAGACTCTGCAGCTTCAGCTGAAGCCGCAGCCGCCTTGGTATCGAGGTCGGCAAGATGAGCAGCGCAGGAGGCAGCAGCCTCAGCTTGAAGATGGGCAGGGACGGAAGCGAGTAGAGCCGGGGCACTGGCAGAGATTTGGGCCAGAATTGGATTGTTGATGGCTTTCGAAGCAGTGGCAGGAGCTTGGGCAGGGGCCAAGACAGCGGAGGAAGCAAGGTTGGAATTGCCCTCTTGGGCCCGGCGTTCGTCTGCAACTGCACGCTGAGTGTTGTGGCTCATCTCGTTGGCGATGGCGCGTTTTCGTCTGGTTATCTCGTTGTTCAACTCGATTCCTCTTTGCTGCCACATAGCAGCGCGGTCTGCAGCTCCTGTTGTAGCAGAGGCTTCCTCGCGCGATCCCACAATGCATTCCTGAAGACTTGCATTCATGACGCGGTCCGTAAAGGCAGCGCGTGAGTGTGAATCCATTGTATTTGTCTGGTACAAATGTTTGTTAGATTGAAAGTAGGGATTTGAGGGCGCAACAGGCAGTGCATACCTTTGTCAGGTCCCGGGGTGTTGTTGAGAGCTGTGGGATTGTGAAAAGTATGAGGCTTGGAATTGGGAGAGGGAAATGGTAAGAGAGGAAATAGAAGTGTGGAGATTGGATTTTTTATAACCCTGGAGAGAAGGTGAAGAGAAGCTGGGATTTGATCGGCAGGCGCGAGACTGGAGGAAGATTTGGGCAGGAGGTAGAGGCTCTCAAGAATATGGATCACTAGCTGTTAGTGGGAAACCTGTCTAAAGATTCGAAGCATAAGTGTTTGGAGCATTCTCGCCCTGATGAAACAGAGATCAATAAAACTATCAGCGTTCCGATCTGTCTCGGTCTCGATAATGATGACCTTCTATCAAGGTAGCCTTGTGCATGCCCTGCTTCTGCTTCAACATCCAAACAACGTCAGATACCCAAGTCAATACGATCCTGGGCAGCCGGAAGATCTCTGTCGGCATTCTGTCTCTAAAGTTTAACTCTAAGGGGCCTTGCAAAAGCTTCTAGCGACCACAGTCCGTCAAGGGTTGATTCCAGTATTCCAGCGAGATCTCAAACTGCTCGATTATTTCTTCTTGAACAGACCGAAGGTCTTGGCGCCAATCTCTCGTTCGGCTCTTTCCCTCGTCCCTTACGATTGATGCTAAAGTTTGCCTGGGTCTCTCTAAGTCCTTGAAGTCCCTGCTCCAGAATAATCTGGAGCATCGGGTAGCTCTGATACAGGGCCTGGCTTCGTCCGATTGAGCAATGTCGAACACACCGCTTCGGTATACAAGTCCTAGTCAGGAACGTGGACATGGAAGGCGTCTCGACAAGTCCCAGAAACAAAGATAAGGTCTCCAACTCTACTTTCATTGGCGATCTGAGGCAAACATCAAAATCAGAATGTAATGAAAAGGAATAAGAATCGAACTCAAAGGCTTCGAAATGATGCCATTGAAGATTTTCTCATCAGTACAACTAGAGTCATGACCGAAGATACTGTCAGAAATGTGAACAAATCCAATCCTTTGACACTTTCAGGCTGTAGAAGTAACAATATTCCCGTTTCCAGGCGAGCATGGCAGTTCACATATGATTAGACACGCTAGACACACGTCTGATACAGGCATGGACCCGTGGTCTACGCAGCCCAAAGAGTAAATGAAGAGGATCAAAATGAAGCCACGGGTGTGATGCCAGCCCTGAAGCAGTGTAGTTTTTTTCCATCGTGGGATTAGGGCTATTATGGAAAGAGCGCATATTTGAGATTTGGTGACGGGGTGCTCTTGATAGTGCCTCAAATAAATGGACTGACGAGCAAAACTTTGTGTCACTCAATTCCCCACAACCCATAATTTCATTGCCTGCCTTTCTATCAACAGCCTTGAATATCGCTAGCTCCAGTACAGTTGCTTCAAGGTGAATGAAATTCGAATGACTCACTAGATGAGGATGCAAAGCAAGCACATGAAGTTCCGGAAGTTTCCTAGGCATCAAAACAGGGCAATTACCAACGTGTATGAAACAAACTTCAACGATTTTCCTTGAAAGCGCGATTTGCAGCACAGTCCTTCCACCTGTGTGTTTTGTTTGTCCTATTCGTCTGCCTTATTTCATGTTGATCTTGCTTGCGACAGAAGGTGATTCGAGCGCATAAGTAACACTTGAAGCTTCTATGTAAATGTTTTCGTCACACATACATATCTTACGGTTTTTTTCTACTTTGCTTTCTTCGGCCGCGAGTTTGCCAGGCGACTTCATGCTCTTAGCTCAAGCGACAGGGGATGCTCCAATAGTAACTTAGGTCTATTTGCCAAGCCCAGCTGTTTGAATCATCTTTTAGTCTACTCTGGATTTTTGCATGCTAAAAACATCGTTTTAAGAGATTCTGGGGTTATTGTGCATTGTCATGTTATTCAGGTCGCTGGGATTTGCTCCAGACTAATAGTTTTCTCTGTGGTAGATACAAGATCGAATCTCAAGAACGTTTTACCAATACGGATCCGTCTTCAAATCAATTCTCGCTAAATACCCCTCTTCGACCAGCTGCCAAAGCTGTTTATGATCCGGCATTAGAAACTGTATTCCCAATCCCTGTTGGCCGAACCACGGCGCAATGGGACCACCCTCTACCACCATGTTCCTCATGACCATGTACACATAATAGTTGTACGGGTATTTTGCTTCCGGCTTGGCATTGAGATTTACTGGCGGCAAGCTACGTAGGGCATATGGTGTGCCTGCCGGGGCTACGTATGTGCCGTTCTCGCTGCCGAACCGGTCGATGAAATCTCCCCGCTTGAGCGTAAGATTGAACTTTGCAACTTCGCCCGCGGTGTCGAGACTGTAGCCTTCATGCTTCGGGTAGTCAAACCATTTAGATGTCGTGTTCCAGTATTTGGCGAGAAACTCGCCAGGGCAGAGCCCGCCGAAGCGTCGATATGTACTGCCCATGCCAGCGATGCCTTCAAGCGGGATTCCGGAAGGCAGCGTGACAGGCCCGAGACGCTTGTCGCCGCATACATACAGCGCCGGATCCGAATCGGTTGTCGTCTCTGTGTTGGCGCAAAAGTCAGGACAACGAGTGGAGTTAAGATCGGTCTACTCAGCGGATGGTCAGTATATGAGAATGATTACAAAAGTATTATTGGGACCTACATCGCGTCTTTGGACAATTGGTGAGCCCAGGACAACGAGTGTGCCGAGACAAAGTGAGGAGAAAGCGGAGAGATGCATCTTGGATTGCTGTGGTCTTGACTGCATTGGTAGCAGGTTGTCGAGGAGATGGATAGCTGGTGTCCCTTTTATAATGAGTGTTAGCTGACCTGTCTTTCGTGTATGCGCCGAGGCCAAGACAAAAATCTGTTGACAGTTCGCACAAACATTCATATTATTTCCCGAAACAGTCGTCCTGTCAACTTCAGCCAGCCGCTTCCCCACACCGGAAGCAGTTCACCGCTTCCAGCGGGTACCACGGTAACGCGCATATGTGCGCAGTCATATTCTGATATCCTGTCTTACAACAAGTAGTTTGCATTGGAGTGCGGCACGCAAATTGTCTCCAAATACCCTGAGACATGCTTCTTTAGCGGCCCGCTCCTCTGCCGCAACGTCTAGCGCCCCGGTAGGGATGTGATTGCGGCGGTCGTATTATCCTCCTATTCGTTCATTTCTCTGTGATTTACGTTTTCAGGACCTCCACAGACCTCGGGTCTAGCTGAGGGTTTTGAAACTGTCTTCGTTGCCGAATCGGTGCTCCCGACCGAAATCTCTTGGCTCTCCCACGCGAGAAATAGAAGGAGCATGTCTCAGGTTTCTAGCATGAAATCAGACCATTTCAAAAACACTCTCTGTAGGGTCGAGTTTTCCCCGCACGCTCTGCGCCGTTCAATATCAAGGCATGTTGGCATACCTTCCTACACCGCCAAAGCTCGGCTCCCGGCTTGCAACAAATGTTGAGACCCCGGTCTTCTTGTACTTTAATTCTGTTTTATGGGCCTTGCATGATGTTATTGGGCTGCCAGGACACCTCTAGGGACGCTTAGCGAACGGGTGGTAAGCGATTTGATCATAATAGGCAATGAAGAGACTCGAAGGAGTATCCATGGATGATGTCGTGGAAGCTCTGAAGTAATCATTGAAAGTTCAAAAGAGCCAAGAACCAAGATCTGGGGATAGAGACACCTCCACTTCTAGCAGACGAGTCTTGGTCTTGGTTCCCTCAGCGGGAATGCAAGCTTCTGAGATGACAGCAAGAAAGATACCTTTCGGTTGATGTTAGGCAAGCATTGTAACATAGCATGTTAGATGAAATTATTCCCGAGACTCACGATCGTGATACTTAAACGTCCCTCGCCGTCGAGTCCCTGGTCAGTGACCCCTGCAAGAAAGGCTTGGCGGAAAGATCTGACTTCCCGGTCGATCATTCGCGGGTTCTGGGTCAGCCAAGCGAGAGCGAGGCGCTGTAGCATCCGAACACCCAAATTGTTCTCAAAACACCATGTTCGGAATGTCGCGATTTCCAAGGCATGATTTCTGTGGTGGTTGGCATCTTGGCATTGTCAACATTGTGGCGGACTCGGTCGGTTCTGATAATGAAATCGGGATTAGAGCCCGGGTTTCTCGCTGCGACCTTCCTCATTCTTCGATCACCCGTCCAGGGGTCCCACCGAACACGACATGATACCATGCCGCTCTTCGGCTGTGGCAGTCAAAAAGGTGCGCGGCAAACTGCGAAGAAAAGTTAGAAAGAAAGAAAGAAGGCCGCCATTATCTTAAAAAAAACGGGAACCCGCTCCTGTGAGATCTCAATGTTCCTTTAAGGTGTCACAAGTTCACCTTCATTCCCGCCCGTAAAGAACCGTTCGAGATGAGGTCCTTGGCCATCACCGGCGCCCTCTGGGTCGCGTTGGGCGCATGCTCGCTGCAAAAGCGCCAAGACGACAAGCCCCTCGTCGACTCGGCCAGCTTCCAAGAAGCCATCACCAGAGACAAGTACGCGCTGTCACAGTCGAAGATTTTGCTCATGTCGCAACTGACACATTCCGCAGCTTGGAAGCCAACCTCGTCTCCCTAAGCGACATCGCCACAGCCAACGGCGGAAACCGCGCCTTCGGCCTCCCAGGCTACGCCGCCTCCGTCGACTACGTCTACGACCGCATCTCCAGCGTCTCCGGCGCCAAAGTCTGGAAGCAAGACTTCTCCGCCGTCTTCAGCAGCGAGATCAGGGCCAACCTTACCGTCAACGGCGAAGCCCTCGTCGCGTACGGGCTCACGCTGTCGCCCGCGACGCCCGCCGAGGGCATCACGGGCCAGCTCGTCCTCGGACCAGAGGGTTCAGACGCCTGCAACGCGTCCTCGTACGACGGCCGCGATGTGGCCGGCAAGATCGTCCTGGTCCGCGAGACGCTGTGCGACGGGTACAGCCGCAGCTCGCAGTACGCCAGTATCATGAAGCCGGCTGCCGCGGCTGGTGCGAGCGCTGTGATTGCGATTCCGGACTTCCAGTTTAATTTGACGGCGGGTTCGCTTGGGGTGGCTGATGACGGGACGTTCATTCCTAGCGGGTTTGTCAATAAGTATATTGGAGACCCGCTGGAGACGCGTCTGCTCGCTGGAGAGGTTTTGACGGCGACGTTCTGGGAGGATGAGTACGTTGATCGTCGGGTGACGCAGAACGTCTTTGCCGAGACAGAAGGCGGAGATTCCGAGAATGTGATTGTTGTGAGTTTGTTTGCTTCTTAGAAGTTGACGCGTTGCTAAATGATGCCTAGCTTGGTGCTCATCTCGACAGCGTTGCTTGGGGTCCAGGTATTAACGACAATGGTGAGTGTCATCTTATTCACGTGTGTAGCCATGAGAACCACTAGACTAACTTCAGCAGGATCTGGCGTATCACTCCTTCTGGAGCTCTTCCTAGCCCTCGCCAAGTACTCCGTGAACAACAAGATCAGATTCGCGTGGTGGGGTGCGGAGGAGAAGGGCCTCATCGGCTCGCGCTACTACGTCAACAACCTCACCGCCGCCGAGGCGGGCAATATCCTGGCGTATCTCAACTTCGATATGGTGTCCAAGGGTTACTACGGAGTCTTCGACGGCGACGGTGCCGCCTACGGCGTCCCCGCACCGGCCGGCTCGGACGTGATCCAGGAGCTGTTCACCGCCGACTTCGTCTCTAAGGGTATCGACGTGACAGCGGCGCGCTTCACCAACGGCAGTGACTATGCGTCGTTCTGGCAGGTGTTGAACAAGCCAATCGGAGGTCTTCACACGGGGACAGGTTCTGCCCAGGATCCCTGCTATCATCAAGCATGCGACAACATCAACAACCCGGACCTGGACCAGCTGACGGTGAACGCAAAGGTAAGGCTTTCGTTCCTCTCACCTGTGTTGCATAGCTAACTTGGTCCACAGACCACCGCTCATGTGCTCTCGACTCTTGCTCTGGACGGCACCAATCTCATCAAGAAGCTAACAGGTCGTAACCTTTTCGAGCGTTCAGAAAGTCAGAAGCGGGAGATAGCAACCGTTGAGGAGTCTGACGATGAGCACCACCATTGCTAAGACCTTAAAGTAGCGATAGCTTGAAGAAAATGCCGTCTGATATGGGTGAATGACAAGCCTTCTTGGTATTGAATTATTAGATTACATTAATTGTGTGAGGAGTCGAGCTCATAAGAATGATGGAATGATATCTCTCGAGTCCTGAGTTTCCGCCTTCTTCACGGGCGCTCGCCGTGGTGGCCTTGCCCTTGCAGTGCGATTCTTGAAGCGCGTGAATATGTCGTCATCTTCGTCATCGCCGTCATCGAAAGCAGGCGTCGTCGTTGCAGTCGTGCTGTTTGATGAGGAGCTGCTCATCGGTCTTGCCGTTGATGATGTATGCTTCTCAGCTCCAAGCCGTGGCGTTCTTGCCCTTGCAGTGCGATTCTTGTGGCGCGTGAAGATGTCGTCTTCGTCGTCACCATCATCGGCAGCTGGCGTTGCAGTTCTTGTTGTGCTATTCGATGAGGAGCTGCTTGTTGGTCTTGTCGTCTGTCTTTCTTTGGATACACGGGAAGCATGCCTCGCGGCTCCAAGCGAAGTAGCGGCTCCCGCTCCCTTGGAAGCCGGCGCTGTGGACCGCGCCAGATCCTTTGGCAAAGGCCTCGATACCTGCGCTGACCTCACCGGTTCTCGGCTCGTTGGGGCCTTCACCGAGCCGCCAAGGTCATCGCTCTCAGACTCCGTTTCCTCTTCCAAATCCTCTCTTCTGCTCACAGGTGCAGATCTCCTCTGAGACTTGATCACTCCTCCAAACAAGCTCGTCTTCGTCCCCGAGTCTGCCCTCGTCAGCGTCGTGAGCGGCACCTCCTTCTTCTGCGGGCTGTCCATCAACCCCTGCAGCGAGGTGCCGTGCCACGGCATGCTCGTCTCGTCGCCACTCTCATCGTCGACGCCGGCCTCCTTCTTCGCTTTGCGGAGCGCCTCGCGCTGCTTCTTACGACGGAGCAGCTCCTCTTGACGTCTCCTCGCAATCTCGGTCAGGGATCCGACAACGGGGCGGGAGATGTTCTTGATCGTCTCCGCGTTCTGAGATTTCGTCTGCGTTTTGAGGCGTTGGTACTCCGCTGCGTGGAGATGCGCTGTGAACTGGCCGGCGACGGTGAAGAGTTCGTCCTCGACCATGCGATACTTGTCGTCATTTTCTAGGCCTTCAATCATGAAGCTGCGAGAGGTTCAGTGCTGCACGAACGTGTTGGTTAGGCAGAGAGCTCACATTTCCGGTATGGGCTGTGGTGGTGGTGAGGTTGAAGCACTTCGGTCTGCGACATCTGAGTGAGCGTCCGCGCTGCCGTGAGTGATGAGCACCTACCTCTGAGGAGGCCATTCAACCGTGACGATTGTTGCTTTGAGTTGCGCGACGTTGGTGTCGCCTTCTGCTTTGGCGTGGCGCGTTGCGGCGTCGCTGCTGAACGAGACGTCGACGGCTTGGTGGCGGCTTTCGCGGGTGTTCGTACTGGGTCGACGTCGTCGCGCGCCCAGGGCAGTCGTCGTGTCATGTTTGGAGGGGTTGCGGTCGCGTGCGATGTAAAGATTGACCAACGCTGATCCCTATTAATGACATGTTATGAGTTTTGAGGGTGAGCTTTCGATTTGCGACGCGCGGGTTCTCGAAGACTTCGCGGAAATGGATTCAGCGTCTCAAGGTCGATGCTTCGTGAACGGTTTCGGTGAGATTAGGTAGCCGTCCGGGTGGTCCAGTGCTGTGTGAGCTAAAGTAGCACTAACAATTTTGCGGGGGATGACCAGCCTCGATTGCTGCATATTTTCGATAGCAGCTTCCATCACAGAAGGTGCAGAGGCAAGAGCATTTGTGTCGACAAATAAAATTACCCAGTCTGGTATATGACCTTTTAATCGCTATAAACATGACCTTTTGTCTATAAACCTTTTACTGCCAAACATACACCCATGCACAAAGACAACTCAACCGAGGTTGAACTCGCTGGCCGCGTTCATGACCATCCTCATCTTCGCCTTCATCTTTCTCTCCATCTCGCTTGGCTCCTCGCCTCCACCAGTGTTGATGTCTTCCATGGCGTTGCCTGACGACTTCCTCTCGCCACGCCTGCCGGCAGCCTTCTGTTTCATAACAGTCTTCTTGCCGCTGTGGTCGCCGCGACCGACACCAGACGGCGCCTCACGCAGACCGTAGGCCTTCGCCATGTGACCCAGATGCAGCTCCGTGATGTCGAAGAAAACGCGCTCCTCCTTGACGTGGGTAGCGTATGCCCTGATGTGAGAGCGGAACGCCTTACGAGCCTCGTCGAGAAGAGTCTTGCTCGACGGCAGGAGAAGGCGCTGCTCGAGGTGGAGTTGGAGGTTCTCGGCACGAGCATTGAAGCTCTTGTCGGTTGCGGGCAGGGGCTTAGCATCGGTCTCGACGGGGAACTCCATCGGTGTTGTAAGGCCGCGCTGCAGAACAGTGTCGTAAAGCTCGGGCTTAGGAGGGGTGGCGTTCTTGGCCTTGAGGTGCTCAATGTAGCCTTCTTCGCAGCCAGGCATCAAGAACAGGACGGCCTTTCCGGGGCGACCGGCACGAGCGGTACGACCGATGCGATGAACGTGGTCGGCGGCGGCGAAAGCAGGGTCGTATTCGACGACAAGTTCGACGGAGGGCACATCGAGACCACGGGAAGCGATATCGGTGGTGATAAGGACTGTTGGGTCTTTGCAGCTGCTGTAGGACGCGAGCGTGGCCGTTCGGACGGGTTGGGGAAGGGAGCCGTGTAGCCTGTGAAGGACGATGTTGGTGTTGGCTGGTGACGTGATGTACCCGGCTGGGGCGACGGTGTTTGCTGTTCCAGAGGGATTGGCCGAGGATTTCTCATCCTCGGATTGTGGTTTGCGGAGGAGATCGAAGTGGTAGTCGACGGAGTCGGCACAAGATAAAAAGACGATGGCCTTCATTACCGAACCCTTGCGTGAGAATGTTGACTTGAGGAGCGAGATGAGAGTAACGAGTCGCAATTTGGCAGGGACGATAACGTAGTTCTGCTTCAGCTGCGCCGGCGCCTCAAACTTGACCTCTTCAGCGCCATCCTGGTCCTCTTCAGATGTCGTGACGTGTACGGCATCCTCCAAACTGATCTCGCCAAGCTTCTGGACGTTCATCTTCATGGTAGCGGAACACAGAACGGTGATACGGCGCTTCGGCAGACCAGCGAGAGAGACACCATTTGCCGTCGTGTCTGAGAGACCGCCCTCACGAATCTTGCCAACAATGGTACGCAGCTCCGCCTCGAAACCCATCTCCATCAGACGATCGCCTTCATCGAGGACCAACCATCTGACAGTACCGACATCGAGACTCTTGGTGTTGTTGAGATGGTCGCTCAGACGACCGGGTGTGGCAATGAGAATGTTGACGCCTTTCCTCAGACGGCTCTTCTCAGAGTGCTTGCTTTCACCACCGATGACGGTCGTGCTGACTAGATAAGGTGGAAGAATCTTGGCGAGGACAACATCAATCTGCCGGCAAAGTTCGCGTGTCGGCGCCAAAACGATGGCAAAGAGGCCGGAGTCTCTCTTGATCTGACCTTCGACTGATAAGATCCGTTGGAGGATGGGAAGCAGGTAAGCCAGAGTCTTTCCGGAACCTGTTTGCGCCTGCACAAACGCATCGCTGTCTTCTGTGATGAGTTGCGGGATGACCTTGGCCTGGATTGCAGTCGGGGCCTTGAGCTGAATCTTGTCCGACAGAGTCAGGGCGAGACGTCGTGAGATGCCGAGGGCATGGAAACTGGCAGCTTCGGCGGACAACGCCGCGTTTGACGGTTCTCTCACAACTTCCTCAACCTTCTCTTCGTTCGGGTCGTCAAACACAGTCTTCGGTGTCGGGTTGAATGAGAAAAGTCTTGAAGTAACCTGGCCGTCCCTCGGCCTGCCGCTGGAGATGCTGCCTGGCGGCAGCTTGCCGGTCTGGTAGGAGCTTGGCATCGGAGGGTCGGCTCTTGGTCGCTTCGCCGGACGCTCGTGAGAGCCGTCGTCATTGTCGGCTCTGTGAGACTTCCTGTTTCCGGGCGTCCATCTTTGGGTCGGCGGGGCGTCTGAAGATGGTGATGAAGGACGTTTGTCGCCGCCCTTGTTCGCAATTCTCTGCGCCTTCACTCTGTCGCGCCATCGTCCTCCCTGGATCTTGACGTGGGACTTGATGGGACCCGTCCCCAGGTCAAAGTTCATAATCATGCCATCGTCCGCCATTTTTGCTGATGAGATGCCGTCGGTCGCAGCGATGATGAAAGGTCACTGAGGCGAAGCCGAAAAATAAAATTTCAGAAGCAGAGCCTTATCGCGATCGGCGTTTAGATAATGGCTCCACTCTTGTGCGTCGCCCCGCATGACGCTTGGATCCACACCCGGTTTCCTGTCACAGTGGCGTGTGCCCGGTGCTGTGCATCGACAACACTGAACTACTACCTAGGTAGATACGCTCAATCCCATGATAAGAGGCCGGCCCTTGGGTTTGCTCATCAATAACATCGCAACAGCATCATTTCAATTCCCCTTGAATGCTGAGATTTTCCAATCCATCCAAACTCAATCTATTGCAATGACGTTCATCCGGTGGTCCGTAAGGCCGGCCTCTCTCGTCGTTAGACTTACAGGCTCACTTGTTTCCACACAATAGTTGAGAAAAAGTCATTCTCCATGTCTTCTTTAAAATCACAAAGTTGTTTACGCCTTGTTTTTTTTCCTTGCTTTTGAGGAGTATCTAAGTGAATCACTGAGCCTCCTTATCGCGCCCCGCCCTCAAAAGACATACGCAAGGTGCGCCTTCAAGGTCTCGCCCTGGTTGCAAAGCTTCTCTACCTTTTGCCCCTTCCTGCTGATTTCTTTCCCTAGTCAAATACTTGCCAATCCTTCAACGACATCGTGGACTTCTCTGCCGACGATATGGATGATGCTACGCTGCAGCTGGTTCTCCAATTGCAGCAGGCCGACCTCAAAGAGGACGACGACGAAGAGGACGACGACGAAGAAGAGGACGTTGGCCAAGCAGAGGATCAAATTGGAGAGACTGAGAACCGGCATGATGATGTAAGCGCGGAATGTCCGACCCCTCGTAGGTGGTGGGAGACTCTTATGCACGCGGGATTTGCCAGATGGCGGGGGACCATCCGAACACAGAAATGCGACATGTGTATGGATGAGCACCCGCAGACCAACCTTTACCAGACCACCTGAAACCACAAGTATTGCTCAGGCTGTCACATCAATATCTTCGAAGCTTCCATTACCGACGAGAGCCTATTCCCTCCTAAATGCTGTGGAAATGCGTTTCCTGTCACAGAGCATGTCCTCGGCAATGAGCTCGTGGAAAGATGGC
The DNA here is from genome assembly GCF_013390195.1 of Colletotrichum siamense. NCBI lineage: Eukaryota > Fungi > Ascomycota > Sordariomycetes > Glomerellales > Glomerellaceae > Colletotrichum > Colletotrichum siamense. Next base: position 1,920,952 of record NW_023501016.1, on the reverse strand, counting down.
GCGTGAAGGAGGCTGAGTACACGACACCCAACCGAACATACTGCCATGTCCCTGCCTGCTCTGCATTCATTCCTTCGAGCAATATCAATGGGGACGTCGGTCATTGTCCAGTATACTGGCATAGCACTTGTACTCTCTGCAAAGGCCCAGCGCACCCCAACTACGCCTGCGAGCAAGACCAGTCAACCCAAGAAGTCCTTCGTATCGCTGCCGAGAACAACTGGCAGAGATGTCCCCGCTGTCAAGCTATTATCGAGCTGAATCAAGGATGCTACCACATCAGTAAGGCAACCATCCGATCATATCCAACTCAAGATTCGCTAACAAAACCTCACTAGCCTGCCGCTGCCACAACGAGTTCTGCTATCTATGCCTCGCAGAGTGGAAGACATGCGATTGCGACCAGTGGGATGAAGAGGACCTGCTCGATGCCTATGAAGAGAACTACAACGCCGCACATGGTGGCATACAATGAAGTCCTAAAACACTGGTGTAGGATTCGTGCATTGTCTTCATTCAATCATTTGTATCACGGGTCTAGAAAAGTAAGGCTATATCTCAGAGAAATCACCAAAGTCTTCTTCAAAAGGCCAGTTCACTTCACCGGCGGAGCTTACGCATCAAGAAACATCATTATGATTGGAAGTATTCTTCATGAATTCTGCTAGCCGGGCAGTGTTAGCTGGCCATCCGGGCATTGTCCACTACATAAGCAGTATAAAATCTATCTGTCCTATATCTATGCTAAGACGACTATCCTTGCGGTTGTTATCGTTTTTGTTATCACTCTTGTTATAGCTATCGTCGTCGTCCATCGTTATTCCTATCTACCTCTACTATAGTCCTTATTAGAGTATAGGTACACTACGATATATTTAAGCGGGAGAGACACTGCCCGGCTACCAAAACTCTTCGTCATATTTTCGGGCTGTCCTTGACGAACTTCAGTGCTGTCGGCAAGTTGTGTGTTGCCCTCAAAACCGGCCGTCTTGCACCATTCCACTCAGGCCATTTGAGACCCCTGATTCCTTCGTCGAAAGGTCTCTACAAACTCTCACATGCTCAAGTAGCTGTCGCAGAACGACGGTAGCATTTCCGCCAAAATAATATTGCAACCTATTCAACATTAGTTTGTTCAGCCAAAATGTTATCGTTACCCTCATCCCTGGGCCCCGGTGAAGTTCAGACGAGGTTTATCAGGCGATTCTCACTGGCTCAGTCAGTCGTCAAGACAACTTCTTCTCCTAAGGCGTGTCTGGGTTTACCGGCCATGTACCTTGTTCAGGTATGCCTCGGCGTACTCAGGAAAGTTCCGATTTGGTCGCATCATCTGAAAGCAACCAAAGACCGAAGGTTCCTGTGGTTTGGGTTGGAGTGAATGATGCAATCGTGCCCTCGCCAGGGGTGCGCCTGGAAGCTTGCGCATCGGCTGGCTGCTATTCCCACATGTAATTCGTCCACTCCGACGCAGGAGGCCGTCTACATCTGGAAGTCAAATACCAAGCCGTCGGCAACCCAACAGAAAAGCATCGAGCTTCAGATTTCGGTCCCGGAGGACGTATTATTTTATTTCAGCTGCCCCTGCCTTCGCTTCCAACTGATCTGCACCATTGTGCCCGGCTGCATTCTTCTGAACAGGCGCAGGCTCCCCAGCTGCAACAAGTCATCTCCATCTTGCACTTAACTTCCAACTCCAATACTTCCTTGCTTAAGTGTAATTTGTCAGCATTTCTTCTTGAGACCCATGAGCTTTCCCCGGCAGTAGAGTCCTATTTCACAATTTCGATCTGAAACGACATCTCATCCGTCTCCTCTCGGGACTCGAACGGCTTTTGATGAATCCTACTCCTATCCACCTCGAACCCTCACTAATCATCTCTACTCATCTCATCTAATTGGGCCAAGATGCTTTGTCACGACATCGACGAGGAGACCCTGCACCTGGTCATCCAGATGCAGCTCGAAGATCTAGAACATATGAAGAATTGCAGAAAGGGCAAGCAGAAAGAAGGTAGTCTTCCTGACTCGGAATTCGCCTTCGAAACCTACCAGTCTGAACTCAAGACATGTGAGCAACGAGTATCGGACAGGGCCATGAGCCGGAGCATTCAAAAGGCCACCCGTACAGATGGTAAACTTGTGACAGTATTCGCTGCACAGGAGAGGCAAGCTGAGCGCGACAGAGAGATGGCACTCCGCCTTAGCCGCGGCGAGACAGTCAACCAGAACTCCTTTCAGACTTCTGCTAATTCAAAGACCACTTCCCCAGACGAAGATGTGTCCGACTTAGACGCCGACATGCTTTGCAAGCTTCAGAAGCTCTACGTTTCTGGAGACGCCGACGACGACGAGACTCTAGACCAGCCAGAGTCCTCCTCCTGGGCAGCTTCGCGAAGCGACATGGATGGCACCGCGAGGCCCGTCAAGGTAGCGAAGGAACCCTGCATCAGCTGTCAGGACAGGTTCTCCGTCACGAAATTGTCCCGCTGTCCTTGTAGCCACCTCTACTGCCATGACTGCCTCCGAAGTCTCTTTGAAGCATGCCTCGCAGACGAATCTCTTTTCCCGGCACGTTGTTGCGGTCAGCAAATTCCCGTTGACGACCATCGCCCCGTCCTCGGCTCCAAACTCGTGGGCCAGTTCCGCGCTAAGGAGGTCGAGTTCTCAACCCCGAACCGCACGTACTGCCACCAACCCACCTGTTCAACTTTCGTGCCTGTGGAGTTTATTAAAAACGATATAGCGACGTGTCCGCGATGTGTTTATAAAACATGCGCCATATGCAAAGGCGCAGACCACCAGGGTGAAGACTGTAGCCAAGACACCGCTACGCAGTTTCTGCTACAACTCGCCGCCGAGAACGGATGGCAGCGATGCTTCTCTTGCCGACGCGTTGTGGAGCTCGAGCATGGTTGCAATCATATGAGTGAGCTTCCCATCATACCTGCCTCTACCGAGCGTTCGGCTGAACCGTTCTTGAGCCTGTCACTGCGGTGCCCAGTTCTGCTATACATGCGGCCTGAAGTGGAAGACATGTGTATGCGAGCAGTGGAACGAGGAGCGACTTTACGCTCGCGCTAATGCCATCATCAACAGAAATGCTGACGCTCGGCATTTCGACGCTGAGAGGAGGGCACGGCTGGTTGAAAGGGAGGCACAGAATCTGGTCCAGAACCATGAATGCACCCATCAGGCCTGGAGATATCGCAGCGGTGTCTTCAATTGCGAGGAATGCCACGACACTCTGCCTCGATTCATTTACGAATGCGAGCGGTGTCGAATCCGTGCTTGTCGGAGGTGCCGTTTCAATCGCTTTTAACAAGAACACCTTCCTCCCAGCGTTCATCATCTAGTAAAACAGTTCGACGATAGAGCCAAACTTGTGGGGTTTAATATTGATTATTGCTCTGGAGCAAAGGGTATCAGCACTGCTGGAATTGGAAGACCAGAAGGAGAATCACAATGGGGTACACTAAGACTGCTGCAGAGGGTGACGAGGTGAAGGATAGGAAGCAAACTGACTTGGCCAAGCTGGGGACAAAAGGGACCGTCATGCACGTAGACTGAGAGAAAAACCTTGAATGCGATCACAACGATTGGAGGACAAGCCAGAAGGCGGTTTGTCGTTGGGATTTACGGAACGTCCCGTACTATAGGCGAGATCGTATGCCGTCGTCGTCGCTACCATCGTCGCCGAACTACTACTATCATTGCTTCTACCACCAGCTTTAGTAGGAGTAATTAACTACACAGGAAACATTTCCGTATAGACACAGGGAAGTTGGGCGGTCTCATGTAAATGACGCGATCTCTCTTTCAGAGAGTGCTCTCAAGATGAGACTTTGTCATTTGCTAGCTACTTAAGCTTCCAAGATGAGGTATTTGCGAATTGCTCAAGAGTCCAAGATGGACGACTGCTCTCCAACGGCCTACCCCATGCCAGTCATATTTGAATCCCCGTAATCTCATACGATGCCAGTAGTACTCTCCCTTCCTTCTATTCAGGTAAATCGGTTGAACCTGCATCTCGCACAGGACGGCAGAAGACAGTCGTCGCATCGAAAGATGAACTCGCTCAGCCTGTCATTGCACCCCTCACAAGTATGCTCACCATAAATTTTGGTCCAACGACCATCATGCTCGCATGCATGGTTCCGTATGGCATTTCGCCGGGCTCGAGTCAAAGCAGCAGCGCGCTGCTGGGGGGTCATGTTCCGGGCGTTCGGCGCTCTGTTGACTCGTTGTTCGGCGCCAGCAAAAAGCCTCGGCTCGTCCCATTGGCGACAAGTGCAGGTCTTCCAGGATGCTTCGCAGAGATAACAAAACTGTCCTCCGCAGCGGCAAGCTGAGGATCGTATGATCAGCGGGGACCTGGGATGTGCATGTATCTTCGGAATAAACTCACTCATGTGGTAGCAGCCCACGTTCAGTTCAACGATTGCCCGGCACTTGTTGCATCTTGACCACTTCTTCTCGGCAGCCAGCTTGAGAACTGCTTGTGTCGCTGTATCTTCCTTGCACACTTCGTCGTGTTTGTGCTCCATGCTCTTGCACAACACGCACGTCTTTGCTTCACATACAGGGCAGGTTGCGATGCCTTCTTCGATGCTGGTAGGAGGTCAAAATGCTGAGCACTGAGGCTGATGACAGTAGGTTCTGTTGACCGTCGAAAATTCAATCTCCTTGGCGACGAATTCCTGCGTGAGGTGCTTGGGTATGATGTGCTGTACCTGATCCGTGGGGATGGGTTTTCGGCAGCATCGGGGCGGAAAAAGACTCTCGTCTACCAGAGACAGACGGAACAGTTTTTGCAAACAAGTGGCGCAGTAAAGGTGGTTACATGAAGCGAGGTAAAAGGTGCTTGCATCATAGTCCTTGGTGCAAGAAATGCAGGATCGGGTCTCTGGCTGGTCTGGACTTCTTGATCTTGTGCGCTTCGAAGTTTCTCTGGACGCACCCCAGGAGGAAGACTCGGGCATGTCAACGATAGAATCATTGTCGGAAATGTCGGTGTTGCAGACTGTATGGACAGCATCTGCGGCGAGGATCTCCTCGGTGACGATCTCATCCGCGACGATCTCCTCGGCACTGGAGCTCTCAGCTGGCTGCGAAGTAATTGGGTTGCTTGCGTCCGGTACTGCCTGCTGCTCTGTCGGAGCTGTGATGGTTGTAACTCTTGGGTAGGTGCCTTCCCGGTGAGCGATACGTCTACTCAAGGCGCGGTCCGCGGCGAAGGTCCGGAAGGACGCAAGCTCGGCTTGGTACGTGTCGAAAGCCACGTCTGCGTCAGACCGATCGGTTTCTTTAGCTTTGCCCTTGCTTTGGTCCTGCAGTTCTCTGATGTCTTCCTGTTGCATCTGGACAATCAGCTGCAGCGTCGCTTCGTCCATGTCATCGAGAAAGGCAGACATGATGGCTTTTGGTGATGAGAAAGGTATGCCAGAAGAAGAGCTTGAAATCTTGGAAGGTTGCGTCGCTGCTTTCTGCACGACGGTCAGTTTTGCGCCAAGGCACTTGAAGGTGAAATCATTTCCAACAAGCCCTTTAAACCTGAAAGATAGGAAGGCGCCAGGATGAAGAGAGAAGGGGGAGAGAGATGGAGAGAAGCAGAGGAGCAGATAAACCCCCCGGAGATTGAAACTCACCTTTCATAGAAAAAGATTGATCGAGGTTGAAGAGGAGGAAAAGCTGGTGCGATAGTGATCGTCGAAAAGCGAAGGGAAGGTGGGTTGCAAAGGCGGCCGCGACGATGTAGAGAGAAAAGATGGAAGGAGGGAGAGAGGGGGTGATGATTGGGCGTACAGTTGAAGTGAAGTGATCTGGCCTGCAAGAGAAAATTCTACAGAGCTTCAGAAGCGTGTGGAAGGAGCATCTACTTGACACCCAGGAAGGAGCGCGTAGACTTGAATGAGTACGACAGTAGCAGAGATTACGATGGGGACGGCTACGACGACGACGACGACAGACAATACCAACGAAGGACAACAATGAACGACAGCAGACGATGACGATAGTGCTTGAACATAGAGTGCATATAAACTGATAGGAAAAGTAATTGCTCTAGCACAATAAAAATACGCAGTCTTATCTAGAAAGCCTAAATAGGTAGCAAAAAACAAAGTCTCAGCTTCAAATAGTTTCTGAACAAGGAGCAATCCACAAGTTGTTACACAGCGCTATGTCAAGAGACATATCATGAAAACAGCAAAAATGCAAAATGTAATGCGGCCAGTGTGGATTGAACACACGACCTTCAGATTAAGTGATTGAAGTTGACTTCAGTCTGACGCTCTCCCAACTGAGCTATGTCCGCCGCATTTGATTGGTGACAAGTAAGGGTCGAGGCTAGCCTATGTAGCGCATTTGTGTGGAGCACCCACAGAGACGACAGCTCACGACCACATCCCTCACCCGTTCAATCACCCAAGCTAGTTTTGCATCTTCGAAATTTCACGCTCAATTGTCGTTGCTATGTTCTAAACTTGCCGTTTTCTTTTTGAACTCCCTTCGATTGCTCATCGCCTCCCCTTCTTTCAAGAAAATCGCTTCACGAAAGCCACCCAGCATAAACCCCCAGCTCCTCCCTCCTCGCACCCTCCATCTCCCCCAAAACGCCCAACAACTTCACCCTCGCCCCCTTCTCCCGGCTCCACCCCTCCAGAAACTTCTCAACCCTCTTCCTCGTCTCCTCATCATCCCTCATCACCAGCGCCAGAGCGTCAAACCCGCCCGCGCCTGGCACCACGCCCCCCAGCACGCCCTCCACCCCGCTCACCGCGTCCAGCAGCTCCGTCTGGCTCGGCGGCTCAATCGGCACCCCGCTGCCCTCGCCCATCTTCCTAATCAGCCCCCTCACCTTGCCGACCGCCTCGCCAACCTCCTCGGTCCGTCCATCCTTCAGTACCGCCGCCAGCGCCTCATTCCGGCCCTGCAGCTCGTCCCACAGCGCCTTGCTCCCCGCCGCGTCCTCCTTGCGCCACGCGAGCACCTTCTTCACCATGCCCACCGTCTGGCTGCCGCAGTCCACGTCGCACATGCGCAGGCACAGGCCCGGCGCCAGGCTGACGCTCTTGTCGACCTCGACGTCCCACCCCTGGAACTCGTCCACCTTGCGCACCAGCGCCTCCGCGAACCCGGGCTGCCCCGGCGCGCCGAGCCCGTCGAGCAGAGACGGCGAGAAGCGGCGGTACCGGCAGCTGCCGAAGACCGCGGCCGCGACGTCGAAGCCGCTGCCGACTTTGCCCTGCGCGGCGCAGTGCGCGGCCTGCGCAAGGTTGTGCAGCGTGTGCTTGCCGGCCTCGGAGGACAGGTTGAAGAGGTTGGAGGGCAGGTGGTGCGTGAGGAGCGCGGCGGTGAGGGAGGTGACGAGCGCAGCGGAGGAGCCCAGGCCGGTCTTGTGCGCCTCGCTGAGGGTGTGGGGGTACCGCGCGAAGCGGCCCTGCTGCTGGGCGGCGGCGCCGGGGGTGGTGTCCGGGAGGGAGTAGTAGTCGTTGTCGGCGAGGATGATGAGGCGGGTGGATGTCAGGGCGTGGTTTGGGCGGCGCTTGCGGATGCTGGCGATGTAGGTGAGGGCGTAGGAGAGGGTGGTCTCGACGAAGGGGTTGGGGTTGATTTTGGAGCCGCTGGGGGATGGTGTCAGTGACTTTTCAACTCTGGACGTGTGGGATGCTGGTGAGGTTGGTTCATCGAGGCTATTATCTCACATGAGATCTCACATCTCGAAGTGAGCGATATCAGCCCCTCACCGCAACCACCGACCCCACCTCACCGACAACCATCACCACTTCACTTCAACATATCAAACGTGACGAAGCCTGATCCAAGCCGAAAGGGAAGCACGTAATGAGAAGCAACTTACACCTGCAGCTGCGTGACGGTGATCCCCCCATCCTCAGGCGCGAGATGGAACCCGTACCGCCACGTCGCGTCGAGGAACTGCGGGCTCTCGACGATAATCTCCGTCAGGTGCACGCCGGGCGACGTGTGGATCTCAGCCGCGACGACATTCACCCTCGCGCTGAGCCCGAAAACGAGGCCCGTGTACGCCCGGTCGAGGACGAGATACCCGCCCGCGAGGAGCACCTTCCCGGGCGCCGAGACGGCGGTCGCGGTCGTGTCTGCTCCGGCCGTCATTTTTTTTTCTTTTTTTTCTTTCCTTTTCTTGCGACCTTCCGTCTCTTGTTCCCCAACTGCTTACTCAAGGTAGTCGCTCGATGACCGGTTGTAGTCTGTGAACTGTAGCCTTATGTTGAAGGGCGGGCCTTCTCGTGTTACCTACTTTAACGTGAACAAAATGTCTCGGGCAAACTGAGGAACTTCGTCTTATATAAGCTAGGTATCACTTAGAGAACCCCTCTGTTCTCTACTTATTTGTGATTACCTAAGACGCGCTCAACTAGCTTACCTAAGGTATCCGTACTCTACCACAGAGACGACGGAGGACGGAGACGGACGACGGAGACGAATAACGACAGGGACAACAGAGACGAGGATAACGATGATAACGACGATAGCGACGATAAGGCAGGAGCGTCTATTGTCTTTCCCGTGCTCGCTTAAGCTGTGCTGCAACCTGCCGCTTTGCCGAGTTGCTTTTCTCAAAAGTAGATAAGAGAGAAGAGAGGGCAAGATCGCCAATTGGAACAATCTCAGCGGGAAAACCGCAGTGTGTACCTTTTTGAAACTCCGGTCTGAAGTTGCAACCAGAGGAGGTCAAAGAGGAGGGTGAGTTGATGACGCAGTCGTGATGGAACCGTAAGGCAGAAAGTTTGGGCCAGCGTTGAGGGAAAATAAAGAGGCGGACGACCTTAGGTACGCATCGTGGGGGGAAGAGACAGTGCTAAAATACAGTAGCATCCGAGTCCGCCAATTCTGCCGCCTGCGCTGCTGCTGCATGATTGGTACCTTACCATGCCTGTGTTTGCCGCGACTGTGTTTGCCCGCCCCATAAGCTCCGGCCCCCAACGCCGAGGACGGGAGTGACCCCATCCGTCCGTCCAATTGGAGCGGGCGAAACCCCGATGGATTCGTTGTCGAGCTTCTGCTGGATCAACTGAAGAATTCCAGCATGGCAGCAAACCAACACACACTATGCCTTTCTGCCAGACGTGCCTCCCCGATGCCCATAGCTGTCAGACCTGCTTCCGTCCAGGAGCTTGGGCCCGTTTCCTGTCTCTTCCGCGTGTTCTTGAAACATGCACGGCTTGCCGGACGTCAGAGCTGCCTTTGTAGGCACGGACGGAAGCGGCGGCCTCTTACTTGACAGGGGCCCGGCCTCTTCGAAACGTCAAATCACGCATTCGTCTTCACTTCGAGTAAGGATCAAGCTTTGAACAGTTTGACATAATCTTCTTGGAATGCCAATGTCTGCCGATAATATACATACAGCAGGATCACACGCCCCTTTCTGTCATGGGCATGTCGTAATCTGACCTTCGTAGATACCGTTATCCGTGTCCTCCCGTCCGTCCGACCCGTCCCTGATCCCTCTATGCTGCAGTCGTCGCGCATTCTACCCGCGCGCGCCCTTCTCTTTTTTATATGCTGAGTGGAGTAGTGTCTATCGTTTGTTGCGGGCCAATGGCCGTCATCGCTCGCTTTCCGAAAAAGCCCCTGTGAACGGGTGGCTCTGCCCCTTTGACCCTTTTGCTTCCGCAACGCCGTGGTAACCCGCCCCGAAACACGTCGGGGATGAATTCGACTCCCACACCCAAATTGAGACTCCTAAAAACCAAGCACAATGTGACATAGGAAACGAAAATGGAAAAGATGCCTCCGGCGCACTGCCGATTATCACAACCTAGCCGCCCATCCTACCCAGACACCCCGAACCCTCGGTCCACCGGCGTAAAAACACACAACGGGGTATCAAACAAAACGGTAGTTGAGGGCAATTACAAAGGAAATATGGTAATCTGAAAGGACACGCAGAGCTGCTGCTCAATGCGTGCTTCGATGAATTGACAAAAGATGGTTGCGGTCGAAGCTTAGTTTTGGGTAACAGCTTCCTCACCGCCGCCACCACCGAGAAGCTCGAGCACCTTGTTGACAACGGCGCTGGGGTAGCCGCGGCAAAGCATCTCGCCAACAACGCCCTTGGCCTTCTCGCGCTCCTCGACAGCGAGGAAGGCGCGGGTCATGGCCTCGTACGTGCTGGGTTCGCGCTTGTCGTGGACGACGGAGTCGTAAATGGACTGAGCCTTGTCGATGTTCTTCTCAGCAGCCCAGCCGTGGATCAGGGTGTTGGCGATGTACGGGGTCATCTCCACACCGCGGCGGCGCATCTGTCCGAGAATTGCCTCGGTGTCGGCAACCTTGTGGTTGGCAACCATGGCCTCGAACAGAGCCTGGAAGAGGCTGGCGTTGACAGAGACGGAGCGGTCGGCCATGACGGAGTCGAACACCTTGCGGGCTCCCTCCATGTCGTGGAGGTTGCAGCCGCGGGCGTGGATCAAGGCAGCGAAGTGGACGGGCTCCGGCTTCTGACCGGAGGCGCGGATGGCGTCGAGAACAGCCTCAGCCGCGGCCATATCAATAGGCTCCAGGGTAGCGTGGGTGTCAACGAGAAGCTTGAAGGTGTGCGCGGTGGGCGCAATACCCTTGGTCTTCATGCGCTCGTAGTAGGCAAGGACCTTAGACTTGTCGCGCTTGGTGGTCAGGAAGAACTGCATCATGCTGTTGTAGGGAGCGGGGCGAGCCTTGTAGTTGGGCATGGCCTCCATCTCGTCGAACAGCTCTTCAGCAAACTTCTCATCGCTGACACGGCAGAGGGCGTTGACGATAGTTCCGTAGGTGACAGAGGTGGGCTTGATTCCTAGAGCGCGCATCTCAGCAAAGTAGAACAGACAGTCGTCAATGCGACGAGCCTTGCCCAGCTTGCCAATCAGAGCGTTGTACAGGAAGGAGCTGGGCTCGACGCCCTCAGCCTTGGCACGGTGGAAGATCTTGACAGCCTCGGAAGCCTCGTCGAAAGTCTTGGCGGACTCCTTGAGGGTGGTGATGTAAAGACCGAAAGTGTTGGCAGAGGGGGCAGCTCCCATGGCGAGCAGCTCCTGGTGGTACTGCTCGGCCATCTGGCGGTTGCCCATCGTCAAGCAAGCACCAACCATGGCGTCCAGGATGGAAGACCAGCCGTAGCGAACGACGGCGTACTGGGGCAGGAGAGGAACGTCGGTGCGGGCCATGGCGAGAATGTCGTTGCACAGCTCCATCTTGCTGTCACGTGCGGCAGCAGAGATCAGCTTGGCGTAGGTGATGTAGCGGGGGTGACGGCCAGCACGGCGCATGTTGCGGAACCGGGTGAGAGCATCATGGAGCCTGGGACCCTTGCGACCGTGCGCGCCCTCCAGTTCATCAGAGATAAGCGAAGAGCCCTTGAAGTCGGTGTTGTGCGCATACGGGTCGAACGAATCCTCGAAGCTGGAGACAGTGGCGGTGGATGCGAAGGGAGAAGCGGAGTTGACCTGGGAAGCGATCTCACGAGGGTCTGCGATACCGCGGCTGGTCATGAATCGGTGGATAAAATCAACACCCTCCTCGACCTCGTCAGCGTGCTCCGGGCTAACTGCGCGAATTCTCTGGAACATCATCTCCGATTGAGACAGACCCTCAGCGACCTGGCCGGAGCCAATAAGGGCGATGGCAAACATGGCGGTGGGCTCGATAAGGGCGGCGGTGACAGGGGTCTCAGGGTTGCAGAGTATTCCCCAGTAGCGGGCCGCGGAAGCGACATCGCCCTCACGAACGCTGAGAGCCAAAAGTGCCATGGCGGGGGTGGCGACAGGCTGGAAGTTAATGGGCAGGTTGGCAAATGCCGCAATGGCAGTGAGCTTGTCACCGACGTCGGCAGCGCGGGTTGCCAGACTGCTCATCGGCTCAGCTCTCACCTCGGCCTCGACCACCTGAGCCCAGCGAAGAGCCTCGTTGAAGATGCCACGCTCAGTGAAGGCCTTGACGAAACCAGAGCTGACAATGGCATCCTTGATGTCGCCAGCGCGAACCTCGTACTCCGTGATGATCTTCTCGTAGAACTTCATGGCGCCCTCGACCTTGTCGGAAATGATGTAGGCGTGAATTACTGCGGCGTAAACCTCGGCGTCGAGTCTGTCGTTAAGAGAGGGCTCGCCCTTGTCATTAGCAATGGCGAGGTCCTTGTACTCATTGTAGCACTCGACAGCGCTGACCAGGTCACCGGCATTGGCGAATGCGGTGATCATGGCGGGGAACATGGCAGCAAAAGGAGTGACGCGGTTCAGCTCCATGTGCTCGTACAGGCGGAGCATGTCATCGACACGTCCGGCCTGAGCACAGGCAGAGATCAACTGATGGTAAGACTCAGCCGAGTAGGATGCCCTCTGGGTGAGGACGGACTTCTCAAACATCTCCATAGCAAGACCCAGTCTGTCGTCCTCAGAGAGGATGGCATGCTCAAGCTCATGGGATGCGAACATGAACTTGCCAGGCTCGTCCATGCCACCAAAGCGAACGCGCTTCTCGTCGAGGGACTTCTTCAGAGCAGCGACCTCGAGAGAGCGGGCCGCGAGAAGGCCAACCAAGATGTTGTAAGTGTCGCTGTCGGGGACCACCTTGCGGCGGAGCATATCAGCGTACACGTCCAGAGCCTTGGAAACCATCTCATTCTTGGCGTTGGGCAGGTGAATGGCGGCCATCAACAGGGCGTTGTAGGCACTGGCGATGGGGGGCACGCCGGCGACCAGCATGGCCTCGAAGACGGCCGGGATCTCAGAGTAGCGGCCATCCTCAGACAGGTGGTGCAAGTGGTCGGCGTAGACCTGGGATTGCGGGTGCACGGGAGGGGTAGCGGTGCGGATGCTGAACGGTGTCCTCGAGGGGTCGATGGCCGGGGAGTGGTATGAGCGGACGGCGGGGGAGGCTGATCGGACGGAGTGCTCGGAAGCCTCTTCCAAAGCCTCCAAGCGGTTCCTGTGTTCAATCTCCCTCTCTAATGCTGCGTCAATCTCGGCCAGGGCGGCCTGGGCCTCTGGTGGGATGTCGGATAATGCCTCTGCATCCTCGGCAGCGTCCTCGAGATCGAGGGCCTTGGGCTCGGCGGCAAGGACGGCCTCTGGCTCCGGCTTCCACTCAATCTGCCTCTGGAACTGGAACTGGCTCCATTCCTTCTCGAGATCCTCCTCGGAGGCCTGCTCCTGCTGCTTCTGCAGGGCCTCAAAGTACGCGTCTAAGCTTCCATGCTGGCTGGTGAGCTTCTCGTGGCGATGCTCGGGAAGACCGGTGGTTGTCCGCTCGTGGTGGAATGCGGACTGGAGCTGGAACGACTGAAGACGACCGAAGCGGTTGGTGTTCCGGCGGGCGAATGAGGGCCGGTTCTGGGTGTTAAGGATGGGATGTGTGGCAGCTACGACGGACTGGGCGTAGCCGTTTGTGAAAGATTTCGCGAATCCTTGACGGATGAAACTCTGGTAGAGGGAAGAGTAGATGGTGGGCATTTAGAACTCGCGGGGAAGGGGGGGATTCTGTGGTTGGATTGTCAGTCGCAATTGTCTGGAGATGCAGGATCGACAAAAAATTTGAGAAGCAGCAGCCAACGAGAAAAAAAAGATTTGCGCGGTGCATTGCAGTGTTCAGACGAAATTTCCGAGGTTCGTCTGCCGTGTTTGTTTCGCCACGGCAAAATCCCGGACGAGGGGCGGCGAGTCACCACAATTTTGCAGCGACGGGAAGGTGATCTCGTGAGAGGGCAGCAGGTGGGAATAATTCAACTTACACGGGGGAAAATGTGAAGAGTCCGTTGCAGGTTCATTTGACAGCACTGTAGCCGTCAAACAAACGCGCGAATCTGATTAAAGAAGGGGGTATAATTGGGATTGGAGGGAGGAGAGAGGAACAGAAGCTGGAAGTGAGAGCGAGGGGGGCGAACTAGAAGTATTAGAGATGCCGGTAGATTTTCAGAGTGACCGAGTGTGAGTGTGAGTGGCAGTGGCAGTGGGAGGAAAAGGCGAGCAGCGGAGCTAAGCTAGGGACTAGAAAGGTGGGAATTTGGCACACTGGAGCGGGAGCTTTGTGAGATCGGACGGAGTCAATGAGACGTACAGCCGAGTACCTACGGGCTACGGGCCACGGGGGACCCACGGCTCCTGCCATTGCCATTGCCATCCATGGACCGCAATGCATATGGCCCGCCTCAGTGTCCCGCCTCTTCACTTTGATTCAGCAGTCTTCTTCCAGTGGAGATCTGCGCCTTTCCAGGACCGTCTTTTTTTCTTGCAGTCTCTCCGCTGGAAGGAATGGGGAATGCGACAGAAGGGCACAGCTACGGGCGCGCTAGACCGGGGCATGAGGGTTTTGGAGGCAGGGCATGGGTGTTGCTGCAAGTGACGTTCACACTCATTTTCACATTATCATTTCATCAGTATTTGAGCAGTAGACTTTGAATATTGTGTGTTCTATGTCGAATACAGATACAGCAAGTGACTTCAAGCAACACCTCCACTGAAAGATTCAATACCGTGACGGATTTACTGCGTATGGCTCCGTTCGCGTGGATTCGGAGCTCTCTCGCTCAGTGACGGCAACAGGGTGGATTCGGGAACTTTAAAATTACTAAATAGAAGCGCGTTTTGGTCCCTGTTTTCCGATTCCCTCTCTGGCGCCGATACTTGGTGCGTGGTACTTGCCTGCCAGACCAAGGCGAGCGGGTTTAATGACTCAGGCACCAAACCCCGACGCCGTTGGGGCCTTGATCCGCGGCTTGTGAGTGGCTCAGTCCCTCTAGCCTCAGTGGCTCTCACCCGCGAGCTCCCTGTCGTTCTTGGTGTCCCAAAAGCAACGATTAATTGGAATGGATCTTGACTCCAAGCCTGAGATGGGGGGGCAACGATGCTCAAACACCGGAATACTGAGGCAAAACTCGAGGAAGCAACAGGTGGCCTTGACGCCTCGCGGTTCCGATATTTGCCTTGCTCGACACCCTTTGTCGCAGGCCGCAGGGCATCAAGCTGACAGGTGACGACGTGGAGAGAACGGACGAATACCTCCCAGAGACCGGACGGATGCTTCAGCAACGTCCGGCACCGACTCCTCGAAGGTACTGCCTTGGTCTGCGTGTCATCATCCACTGCTGCCTTTCGCCCGCCAACGCGAAATGGCTCACGGCTAGCGGTACTCACGCGCGCAGACCGTAACGGCGGAAGAGAGGTACTCCGCGGTACTCGACATGCGACAAGATACCTCGCCCACAACTCCTACAGGTCTCCTCCAAGTCTCTTTGCGAGATGACGACTCCCTGGTGACGCCTAAGGACGCGAGATTGATCATCGCTGCAGGCTAAGCCAAGCCCGCTGGAACGTCAACACCCTCTCAAAAACACGGGGAAAATTTGGGGGTTCAACGTGTGAAGGGGGGCTGCCTCCCAGCGAAGTCCCAGCACTCTTACAAGTTACGAACCCAGCCGACTGCCAAAACGGGCCTGATGACTCTTTGACGGTTGCCCTGTGGCCCCTGCCAGCGAGAAGAAACCGGCACCAATGTGCTGGAATGGCGGGGGAAGCCAGTCAGGGACTCAGAGGGCTGGCTGACCAAGGGCGAAGGCCGTGGACACGAATAGATGTCGGTGTCCATGACCAATCACGGGCGCCTCAATACTGGGAGAAGCCGGAAGGAACGGGAGGGTCGGAGACTGGGGAGCCACAGTGCACCAGGGGCAGGTGCAGGACTCTGAGGACTCAAAGGGAGCCCGTCCTGTCGGGAAGCAGCCTCCAGCCCCACCTTCCATCTCCGTTTCCACCAGTGGCTGCAACTGCATCTTGGCCCGTTACTTCCCCGCTGGTAGCCTCCGCTAACGACCAAGTCGCGCCTGCTCATTGGTGATTCACTACAAGAAACCAATCACTCAAGACGCAAATTTTCACCTCTAGCAACCCCTCAACCTCATGCGCATGAACGAACCTACGGGGAGCGGACCTCAAGCTCAGCTCCCGCTGCAACCACACATACTACGTATGCAGTACGGATACATGCACAGCAGCGATGCCGTCTTGACAGAACGGTGAGGTTCAGAGTACCTTGCTAGCAGTATCTAGTCCTGATATTGAATGGACGCATGTCGTCAATGACTGGCTGATATCAAGCATCACGGCTCTGAGACCTGCGAGATCTCGCCTCGATGGAGAGACAATCTCGTTGACCAAACAAACACGTCCATGGCCGTGCCCTCCTCGCGCCCAGCCGCACATCGGCATGCACGTCTTCAGGATCGAGGCCGGGTAGTCACCGTCACCGCCCCGCGAGCAGCACGCGCAGAAAAGAAACAACACATCAACACCGCCAGTTCAACCCTCGTCGGCGTCCCTGCCGGCCCCATCTATACCATCGCTCACCTATCCAAAACGGGCCAAAACAGCAAACACTCAATCCCACGCTCACCCGCCTGCCCTGTCCCTTGCGTCCGCCGACGAATGGCAGCGCGCCCAAAATTGCCAGTGTAATCTGCCCCAACAGACCCTGACCTGTCCGTAATCATTACCATCTGGAATCTCACACATGGCACGGAGATGGCGATGCGATCTCCATTGACCAACTATTGGTACCGATTGGTACTTGTTAAAGTGGCAGCGGGAGCCAAATTGAATCAGGGCTTACAGCCGTCTGGCACGCGAGTCTGGCACCTTGCTGATGGAGCCTGGGAGTTCTGCCCACGACAAATGATCCTCGAGGGGTTGCACGTCGTGCCCTAACAGACGTGACGTGCTGAGACATTGGCCAACATGCTTCCTCCACAATTTCGCAATTGAGCACCGGCCAGCATTCCCCTAGCTCTGACAGATCGCGCCAACATTTCCCGCAATTCGTGGGGGCTCGTTCACGACTTTCAGGTCACGCGGCCATCCATTCACGAAAAAGAGCCGCCATGTGTTGCGGCACGGCACACACAGCCTAGGAGCCCACCGGTTCCCCAAAAACAGGATCTAGTCCAGGCACCGCTTTGCCGCAGGCATGGATGACCATGAGTGGTGATGCGGATGCTCAAACTGCGAGAGCCACGTTCTCGTTGCCTCGGAGGACGGGCATCTGGTTGCGCCGTCTTACATCCGGCCGCCGGACATGAGAACTTATCCCCGTGGCCTTGCCAAGTGGCCCTCAATATCCCGACGCCGACGGCCCAATGCCGCTACCCGGCCCTCTGACTGCTCCGACCAGATCTGGATGCTGCTGCTGCGTATCCGTCTTTACAATTCCCAGCCCTGGGCTCGTTCCCGGATTATTCAGCCACTAATGCGCTGTAACCTGCGCCCATCCGCCCCAGAGCCAAGACTGGCACACTGGCGAGCGGTCCGCCTGTCACCGAGATACATCGGCTCGGGTCTCGGTGAGAGTGGGTTGGTTGGAACCTGTGGAGGATCGACAACATCCCCTGGCCTGCGACCTCGCATGGGGCTCAGCTTACGTGACACCCGCAAGCGCGTAAGTCCCTTTGACGACCCTCTCGATCCTGCGCATCATTGCGCAGCATTACCCTCGCCTCATGTTTGCTTACTCGGCGGCTTCGCCCTACGGCTCCGAGGTGGGGATCGGGGACCTTCGGGTGCAGGCTGCAAGGCAGCAGCCATGGCCCATGGCTGTGCAGTTTCACAAATCACGAGGCTGACAATGACGATGGTTGCTGAGGCAGCTCAGCGGCATGTGACTACTTCCAAGTCAGGGTGCATGCGTCACACAGACTCCAGAGGCACAGTTGTCAGAAGCATTGCAGGGTCACAGGCATGGCAGTGGAAGAAGTGAGGGTAAAGATAATTTTACTGTATTTGTCTTTGGGCCTTTTTGGGCGCCAGTCTCTCTCTCCCTCTGAACAACAATCATCCTCAGCTCGCAAGCTTCTCTGCAGTCAACACTGCGTACCAAGTGGTATCGTACTAAGAATCTCAAAATAGTGACAAAGCAAATCAAGAGCGAATCAACTGTCGTCGTCGCTGCAGTAGTTTTTCCCCGCTCCAATAACGCCGTCGCTGAAGTAATTGTTCCCAAAAGGCATCATAGTGCCGGACGCTCGCTCTCGCTAATAGTTGACGCTCATAAAATAGACGTTGCTGATCACCGTCCTGGGTGTAACAACCCGTGGCAAGTTGCCATTACCGTCCATCGCTAGTGTATGTAAAGTTGTGTATGTTTTTGTTGTTTTGCAGGTTGATCAGATCAATCATCTGCTGTAGGAGCTGCCGAGGGTGGAGATGGAGGCGCTGGACATGCCGGACTGGATGGAGAACATCGGCCTGGCGGGGTAGTCGGAGTCGAAGTCGGCGATGCCGATGCGGCTCGCGACAGCTTGTTCCTTGAGCATGGCAATTCTGGAGAGGTTGTTAGTATCATTGCGTTTAATAGTAGTGATTTAGGTGTGTAGACTTACTCATCTGCGCTGATGCCCGCGAGTTCCAGGTTGCACTTCTTAAAGTCGAAGGGGGCGGAGATGTCCACGCCCCTGGGCTTGGCCTCCTTCCTGCTGCGGCGGATGACCTTGTTGAGGAAGACCTTGAAGCCGTCGTTGTGGGAGTCCATGGCTGCGTCGGTCTGCATTATGGCTGATGTGTGTGTGGTTGTAGTGGTTGTGGTGGTGGTTGTGAGAAGTTTGTAGTGTGGTGCGAGGATCGAGGTGGTATATGTAAGTGCGGTGTCGCGGTCGTACACAGGGATGAAGAAGTGAATGTTTTGTTTCTCGATTCCGAGGGATGCCGGGTGACGATCTCCGACATGAAAGATCGATCGGGTTGTGTAGCTGTGTTGGGTTTATATCCAATTGTTCCTTGTGTTCCTTTCTTTTTCTGATGTTCCCTTTCCAGCTTCTCGAGTCCTTCGCTCTTGATGGGTAGTGATAGTGTGCGAGTATGCTTTCTTTTGCTCCTTGTCTCAATGTGATTGAGTGTCGTGTTGTAGCTTCCTGCGGCTCAGCCCTTGGATTGAAGATATTGGGTAAAGATTGGGATTTGAGTTGGTGGAGTTAGATTGCGAGCTGATTCCGAAAAAGAAAGCAGAGGTGAGGGTGGGAGAAGCCAGAATCATATATCTCCATTTCCCAGATCGGCGGGTGTGTGGTGTGGTGTTGGCAGCAGGATGGGCGGAGGGGGGGGAACAGCCGCACTGCACGCGCAATACCACACCACACGCCCTGCCCTACGGCAGACGGGGGGTGCGGAGGGGGTGTGTATGTGTGTGGAGGTGCCGGGGACGTATGCTGCATACGTACGACACACACCCCCATCCTTCTGCTTCCCTTTGGAGAGTTGCGCTGAGTGTGTGCCCTTTTTTCTGCGTCCCATCTCATCAATGCCAGAATCATCTACCTAGCGCTTCTTTCTCCCCGAAGGACGGGGAGGGGGGGCGTGTGGAAGGAGAGGGTGGAGTGCCGTGCTCTGGTGCTCCCCGGCATGCCATTCGAACATTCGCGTGAAGGGGGGAAAATTGAAGAAATGTGTCCGTCCGTCGGCCGACGGGCGCCACGCTCTTGGGCAAAGAAGGTTAGGTGGAGGGTGTGTGGCAGGGCGTGAAGGCTTCATTCTCTGAAGGGGGGTACGATCTTTGAATTCCTGGGTGGGGTGCAAGGTTTTTTGGGTTAACGGACGTAGAGAGGGACGGACGAGCCTATCCGTAGCTACTAGTCGGCCTTTCTTTTCCCTATGGGCCCTCTGTCTCTCAATTTCACGAGGCCCTTTCAGAGAGGGTTTAATTGGGAATTTGCTATGAGATTACGGTATTTGGGCATGTAATGCAGCAAGCCGTGCAAAATTCTGTATGGAGGTACCCTTTCGCCGTGTCGTTGCCCAAAAGAAGACTTGACTTTGCTTGGCCGTGGCAGGGCAAGGCTGATCGCGAACCGGGGGTCGGCGATGGTGATGGGTGCTTACACTGCTTCAACCTCCAACGACGAAAACGAGCAATGCAGAGAAAAGTTTGATCGGGGAATACATACACACGCTCGTCAACCTCCCAATCAGAGCGCGATCCTGCCGCCGCCGCCGCCTACTCCTCCAACGGCGACGGCGACGACGCACGCAGAGCTGCGGACGGCAGCGGCTGGTTCTGCTTCAGGCAGCCTCTGGGAGGAATGCGGTGTGCTGGGCAGAGCCTTGTTTCCACGAGAGACAGGTACGCGTGCAGACACAGAGTTCGGACTGGGCGGACTGCGGACGGAATGCGTGCGTGTGTATGTAAAACTGTAAAACTCTTTTTTCTCTCTCCTTAACTGCGAGATTCTGAAACTTCGGCGATGACGGTTCGGCAGGGGTGTGCGCTGTTTGGAATTTTGGCTGTCTCTATCTGTCTCTGTCACTGTCTCCTGGCGATGTTTCAACGTTTCCAGCGACTTACACGCACGC
The DNA here is from genome assembly GCF_013390195.1 of Colletotrichum siamense. Lineage (NCBI taxonomy): Eukaryota > Fungi > Ascomycota > Sordariomycetes > Glomerellales > Glomerellaceae > Colletotrichum > Colletotrichum siamense. The sequence goes on along the minus strand of NW_023501016.1, from coordinate 1,900,610 downwards.
ACACGCGCAAGCGGGCAACAGTACACACGGCCTTCCCGTAATGGCCCATCAATGCAAAAGGTACAGCACAGCAACACGCGAGATTGTCGTGCGCTGCACGCATTTTAACGGCTTTTTCTTTTTTCGTGATCGCTGTGCTCGGTCAAGGAAAAATGCAGGAACAGAAACACAGACAGGTACGCGACGCACGCACTTAAACCGTACAGATGGAGAGATCAACATCCGGATGCAAGGGGAAGTGCATCACGGCCGACCAACCACGGCGCGGCCTACGGGATCACTTGTCTTGTTTCTTCAGCGACATACAACGCGCTGCCGCGCTGACGTGCCAAAGAAAGGGAGAATTAAACAACAGAAACGACACATGGTCGGATAACGGGTCACGCGATTCTGAGGCCATGTGCCCAGCGGACGCGGCGACGACGATCTGAGGTTACATGTGTTCTCTCTCCGTCTCCTTTCTTCGATAGTGTCACAATGTCCCCAAATGCGACCTCCTGCTGCAGCCTGCGCCGTAAACTAATTGCTGTACGGCGTCTACAAATAACTCTCTGCAGATATAAGCCCCAAGGAACAGCAGGGGGCGACCCCTGCATCTTCCCGACTCTGGTGGACGTGGGTGCCCTACCAACTCAAAAGGAATTGCGAGCAAGCAAAAATGGCACGTCGCCGTCGCCGATGCCGTGGCCGCCGTGCTCCTACTCCTTTCGGGGACCTGGTCGGATGTGCTGCAGGGGGTGGGTGTGCTGCCCACGCATTGCCCAAAATCTGTGCTTCTTCAGTCATTCATCATCCTGTGCCTGGTCGCAATGCCCCAGATAATCTGTGCGCAAGCAGAACCTGAGAGTTGGCCGACTGCGCGCACGCACGCCGGCCGCACAGCTGCTGAAGGGCGTGCTGCTTGCTGCCCCTGGTGGAACCCCAGCTGGGCCCGGAGTGCCGGGGCTCGCCGGTGGGGGCCGCGGGGGCGGGACATGGGAATGACGATGGGGTCACAATGCCGGACCCAAGATTTGTTGCCAGGCTGGGGGTGATTTGTGAAAGGTCGCATTGGGCTGCAACATTTTCTTTTGGGTTGCGTGCGGTGTTGATGGACGCCGTGCGATGCCGCCGTCCGGCTGCGGCGGCGGCGGTCATCGGCATGAACGGAAGAAAGGACGGTGATCACGATTTTGTGTGTTTTGAGAAGCTTCAGAGGGGGGGACAAACCCGAAGCCGAGGAATCTTGACCGGAGACTATCTTGTCGGGCTTCACCGGACTTTTCTGTCTCTACGCGTGGTTCACACTTTCGCTTTCGGCGCGCGGAGGTTGTATCGCGACGTGTAACTAATGTGAATTTTGAAGGGTGCGACGTTTTCGAAATGTGTGAATTGGAAGGGGGCAGCTACAACATTCCTCGCATTCACGATGATTACTGGACCGACTCGACTCAGCCAGCCCTGCGCCGTCTCAATATGACTCTGATAGACACTCTTGTGACTCTGATAGATACCCATTAGCCAGTGACTCGGAAACCCAACTGTGGACTAGCGCCGTTTTCCTTTTGCTTCTTCAGCAGAGTTACGCTGGCGTTGATCTGGCAGATTACAGCAGGCCGCGGCAGGGGTAAACTTCTGTCTGGGCAAGCATTCCTCGGGACTTGCGGTTGGTCGGTCAGTAATCAACCTGCAATCTACTAATCACAATGCCACGGAGGAAGAAAATAAAGGGATGGCCGAGACCGAGGATCCAGTTGAAGCCCTACACCCACCTTAACCCTGGTGACGATATCGATGATGACAATCTCTTCTGCTGCCCACCCCCTTGTGAGCCATAAGGCTTATTCTCAATGCAGACGTGCCCAGTATGGACCCCTGGGAAGGACCACCGATGGGGAGAAGGAGAGATCGGGCCATTGCTGTCATAATCCCTACGAGCCCAAATCCTTTCCCCCCGAAATTTCGTGATCACCGCGTTCAGGAAACGCATCACCATCCGAGTTCTCCGGTAATGGACTAGAACGTTCGTTGCATCGTTTCCCTCTTTGCGCAAACAGCAAAACCGTACAACGGTCGTCGTTGTCGGAAAATGCAAATTGGAGCTAAGCTTCAGATTGTGTGTATGCATGTATGCATTTGGGTTGGACGCATCCAACGTAGATCTCTTCGTTCCCGTGAATAGAGTAACGACTTGCATCTGCAAATCCTCCCCACCACCACCCCCCTGCAGAAAAGCAGTACGAAAATAATCAGCCACGCCAGCCACCCTGCCAAGCTGACAAGTTGCAGGTTTCATGGTCGCTTTTGGACATGCTTGAGAAGCTTGGACGAGGCTTGCCAGCCCAGGGCGTTCAGCCTCGAAGTTGCTTGCCCTGGCTAATGGGGTTGAAGGTGGGCATACGCCAGCGCTGAAGTGGAGGGATGGGAAGGGGGTTTAATCGTGCAGTACTCTGCAGCATGCTTGTTGGGCTGACGAAGCGAAGGCGAAGGCGAGCTGTCGACAGGGGCATCCTGAGGTTTGCGTGCTTCTTCCCCAATCACGTATTTCGCTTCTCCACAACCACGTATCTTTCTCGGACTTGCATGCGCACGGCCCAGGATGCTGGGAGATGCGAGATTGCATGCTGTGCAAGGGAAAAAAAAAAAAAAAAAAAAAGTAGTCAGCCGTAACCCAGGCAGCCGCATCGCGAGATGGTGTTGCGCTAGGCTGCCATATCTGGAGCGATCTCGCGGGAAAGGATCGTGATGCCTGCTGTGTTTCCTCGCAGGGCGGTGGGAACCAGGCAGTCGGTGAAGGCATGATTACACATCTTCACACAGCAATAACGAACAAACCCATGCCCTTCAGCTCGCCTCACATATACGAATACCCCGTTTGAGGTTTTCTTCAATCTTACTTGACTGAGAGGGAAAAGCAAACCACTAGCCCCGATGATACCCTGCAAGATTACGAGATGGAGAGCGAGGATTCAGCAATAGCCATCTATGGTAAGGCGGCACTGCAGACTGTGGAGAAACAGATAGAGAGAGTGCATATTCGTACGTGCAAGGTGAGATGAGGTAGGACACGATGGACCTAAACGCCGCGTCCGATCCCCCAACCCGACCCATCCCCCAATGAGGCTGCTGCCCAGAAGAAAAGAGTCAAGAGATCTCGTCCGTAGGATTGGGTCGTACGCGACGTGGCTCACGGATGTGAAGTTCTCCAGGGACTAGCGATTGCTGTTACGGCCGAGGAAGTGGAGTTTGGGGGTGTATCTAAGGCGTTCTGCCTGTCTCGCTACCAGAGATGGGAAAGGTCGGACTCTTTGCTGGGGATAATTAGCCCTGTCCAGCAGCAGCAGAGGAAAGCAGATCCATCCATCCTCGGGATTGAACCTCGTTGGGCATGGTCAGGAAGGGCTGCCCTGCCTTACCTAAGGCAAGACTGCCGCAGCCGCCCATGACTGAACGAGGCCTGTGATCTGGTTGGATGGTTTGTCGACGCCTCACGATGAGACGGCCAGAAGCTTGCCTTGCACTGAGAGTGAAGGTGAGATCTCTGACAGAGAACCTCGGTCGACGACTGACCCGCCGCACCACTACTCCCACTGGCTGCCGCGCACTACAGCGCATCTCACAAGCCTGTGCTGCCGCGTGCACCCACCCACGGCGCCGCCTCGACGCCTCCCCCCCACCCTTCCCGCTCCTCCAGCGCAGGCCGCTAGCGACTTAGCGACTTGGGCGTCTCTAGGGCGGTCCCAAATCGCCGGCTTCGGCTGTCACACGGCCTTAGCGTCCCACGGCATTGGACCTTCCCAGTGGCCCAGCAGTGCCTGACAGAGTCTCCAGCAGTGCTTGAGCAGGGGACCCCACCCCCGTCCGACACACTCATCAACCTTGTCCAAATGCATCCAAACCACCACACCGAAGCAGCACACCACGATCGAGAACATCACGATACCCTCACTAGGCCCCGATCACCACCGCCCCGACTGTGGCTGAATGCGGCAGTTGTCGCGGTCCAGTCTGCCTGCTCTGCCCATCGGTAGATGTTATCGTACGCTACACCACCACCACCACATCCCGTCAGTATCCGCCCCTTCTTCGGAAACACACAATAGACCCTTGGTATGTTTTCCGTTTGCGGACATCACATCCAACAGTCTCACCTGCCCTTGTGTGCATTTTGTTTCTCCTCTGCACGCTCAACCGTTCCCGAGTCGAAACTCACAATAGAACTGTTGCGGACCCTTTGACTCCGACCTGTCTGCCCCAGCACTTGCGGCCGAGAAGTGGCTTTCCGAGAATTCTCTTACAACACACTGAGCGGCCGACTCCAACGCTTTCCTTCGACGGTTTGCGGCGCAGTCGTCTCTGACACACACACACACTCACACTTCTCATCTAGTCTTCTGCTTCTTCGCCAGTCTGCCCACAGAGTCTATGCGTGTATGAGAAAGGAAGCCACATCAAAGGGGACGCTGGACCCTGAATATGCCATCCACGTCTCCCGTTCGCCACACATCATGTACGCCCGTAACGCCTCAAACCTATGCAGTGTCGTCGCCGCGGTGGTCGTTGAGCCGTGATTCTCTTCCTGCGCCAGTCTGAAAGTCTGATTCTCTACCCGTCCCCTTCCCGTGCCGTGCACCTGCCGCGCTTCTGACTAAGGAAAAAAAGAAACTTCGGACCCCCTTCCTTTTTCCAGGTTTGAAGTCCGAACTAACTCTCAAGGCCGCCGCAATTGTCCGAGTCGATCACCCATAGTCCGTGATGGAGAGATCCACTTTAGCCCGTATCGGAGGAGCAGAGGACGTGGGAAGCATATCGTCTCTCGTACGAAGCTAGCACGCGGGAGCATCCTTCCGTGTCCTTCGGAAGAGGGCCCGCGATGTCAATCCGATCCCAAACCTGAACTAACAGCAAAATCCCTCCGTGATGCAGTCATAGTCGTCGCCCTTCGACCTTTGCCATGCCATGCTTACAGTATCATGAATCACACAAACCCCCCTTGAAGCCATTCCCGCATATCGGCCGCATCGTCGGCGCCGCTTTCGCTCTCGCTGCGTGTCCAAGTTTCAAGGATTCGTCGTGTTTTGGTAGTGCGGCAAATGACTAACACCGCAGCTGCGCTTTCTCTAACGTTGTTTGCCCTCCTTTGCCGCCCATGCGCCCTTGCAAACTTGCTGCGGCGTTCATCTCATGACGTCGACGGGGACATCCCCAGCAGCAAGCAGGATGGCTGTCGCGAAAACGAGACGAGTTTATTTTGAGGATACCGCAGCACCCTACTGCGTACACACGGCGCCGGCAGCAGTTGGTAGCAGCGTACGGCAGCGGCAGCAAACATAACACACACGCCCTTCACACCACCACCTGACGGCTCTCGGACAATCTGAAGATTTGCCCCAAACTCTCTTCTGAAGATGCGTTGTTGTGCCGCTTCAGCAACGCCGCCAGCCAGTGACAGCCTCGGTTTCGGCAGTGTCAGGGACGCATACACACACACATTCCTGCCCAGCATTACTTGATTACCCGTTTTAGAGATCGCCGAAAGGACAGGGCAGTCCACCACCCCAAGACACAACGCAAGCAGGAGAGACACCACGCACGCGCGCAAAAAAACACAACCCACGAGCTTGGCCTTCCCGTCGGGGACGCAAGCAGGGGGGTCTCCTGTCCCGGGTTCCTGGACACGCACGCGCACAACTGACAACGAGGACGGCGACGCACGCGGTCTGATCATTGTCCGTTGGGCTGATCCCGCAAAAACAAAAAAAAAAAGCATGTTGTTTTGTCTTGTGTCGTGGGCTGTCTGGCTGTCACCTCACCCAGGAGCTGGAGGTGAGGCGGCCTGTGAGAAGAGTGCCGACCGCTTCAGCATATCGCTGTCGGCGTTTAGGAATCATGCCATCCGTGGTTTAATCGTGTCATACCGGCAGCCCAGGAGACAGACTGGCCATACTATGCAGTACGTCGTGAGAATCACAGTGATCGTGCACTCCCCTTACCCTTCCCTCCCTCCACCCCCTTCCGCGCCTCCACCAAATCAACCACCACTTCCATCATCGTGCATCCCCTGGGTCTTGGGTCTTGGGTCTTGAGTCCGCGGCCCCCACTCTCCCCGATCCTCCGGTTCGTGCCCCGTGCTCCCACGGCCCCATCGCTCCTTGAAATCCACCGATCTTGATGCCCCCCCGGCCCACATCCATATACATCACGGTGGGCAGATTCTCTTCGAAACACCAAGGAAGGGTCACAAGTCATGGTGCGTGATCGTTCGTGAAAAGAGCCCATCGCCAAGCCACTGAACCCAGCGGCGCGGCGCTGCTGTCCGTGCATTCTCTTAGACTAAGATAGACAGAGAGCTAGGGAAGAGGAAAACTCTACACGGCCCTTCTTGTGCTCTGACTCTCCCCTCATCTTGCCAAGACCCGACTGACAAGTGCCGCGGCTCCATCGCAAGCCCGCGATCGCGTTACTGTGAAGCCATTCCCTTGCCTTGCAAAGCACCCTAAAACAAAAACCCAACAACCATAACTGCCATTTTGCCCAGCGCCGCCGCCGCCCTCGACCGGTGCTCCTGTCAAACAAGCACAAATAGGGACCATCATGAGGCTCGTGCGCTTCCTAAACCTTTCAAACCACTCAGTGTGCTACCCAAGCTTCCCTTTCCCCCCCTCTCACCATCACTTATTTGGGGTAGTCCTTCAAGTGGTAGCTCTTGAGCTTGACAAACTGATCGTAGCCGAAGCGGCTGAGCGTCTGTCCCTTGCCCGAGTTCTTCCATCCCGTCCACGCTAGGTCCTGGGGTGGTTGTTAGTAAAGTGAAAGAGCCCTGACGAAGGTGGCTTGCGAGAGGGGATCAAAGAAAGAAACGACGTCATAAGGAAGGACAAAAGAAAGCGGTTGTAATGGCGGCAGTTCAAACACAACGTCAAGAAGAGGGCGAAGTAAAAGCCGTTCAAAGCCCACTCCAGTCGGTTGAGGTTTCTAGCTGCTTTCTAGCTGCTGGAACCAAGAACCCTGGTAAAGGGCCGAGCAGCTGGTGTCACGGAGGATGCCGGACGAACATATGGAAGGAGTGGGGCAGCACCGGGAGGGGTGTCATCCGGAGCGAACGGGAGGGCATTGAAAGAGAACCAGTGAGGCAGTGATGGGAATCAATCGGAAAGAATGCAGTTTCTAGAAAGGACAGCATTGTAGAACTTACCGGGCTAGGGAAATCGCATCGGTTGACGAAGACAGTTCCCGCTTCCACCTGGTCCGCGATCTCGTAGCCGCGGTCCGTGTCCTTGGTCCAGATGCTGGCCGTCAGGCCGAATTCGCTGTCGTTCATGAGCTTGACCGCCTCGTCGTCATTCTTGACGCGCATGACGGGGATGACGGGGCCAAACGTCTCCTCCGTCATCACCGTCATCGAGTGGTCGACGCCAGTGAGCAGCGTCGGCTTGACAAAGTTGCCCTTGGGCGGCGGGTTGGCGAACGACTCGTTCTCGGGCGTCGCGTCCTTTGCGCCCTTGGCGACGGCGTCCTGGACGTGCGCCTCGATGGTCTCCTTGGAGCGCTTCGAGATGACGGGGCCGACGTGGGTGCCCTTGTCAAAGGGGTCGCCGAGGACGTATCCCTTGAGGACCTTCTGCACGGCCTCGACGAAGGCGTCGTGGATCTCGTCGGCGACGTAGACCCGCTCGACGGAGCAACAGCTCTGGCCCGAATTGAAGACGGCGCCGTCGACGATCTCGGCGGCGGCCCAGTCGATGTCGACGTCGCCGCGGATGTACGCCGGGTCCTTGCCGCCGAGCTCGAGGCCGACGTTGACGACGCGGTCGGCGGCGGCCTGCTGCACGGCCAGGCCGCCGGCCACGGAGCCGGTGAAGGCGACGAGCTTGATCTTGGGGTTGCGCACGATGGACTCGATGAGCGTCGGCGAGCCGCAGTGGAAGTGCTGGAGGACGCCGGACGGGAGGCCGGCCTCCTCAAAGACCTTGGCGACGCGCTCGACGATTGTGGGCGTCTGCGGGGAAGGCTTGAGGATGACGGTGTTGCCTGCCAACAGGGCGGGAATGAGAGAGTTGACGAGGATGAGGTAAGGATACTGGAGTGGTGTTAGTCAGATGAGGTGAGCAGGGGTGGTGGCAGTTGCTCGTGATGTCTCTAAGTGGTGGAGTCGCCACTCAACGGCCACGAAGATGGCAAGACATATAAAAAACGTACATTCCAGGCAAAGATGACGAGAACCGGGCCAACGGGAACCTTGCGAATGAAGCGCTTGAAACCCTTCTCAGCCTCGCCGTCGGTGTCCTTGAGGACCTCGTCGCTGATCTTGAGGAGGTACTCGGCGCGCTTCACGGCGGTGGCGACCTCGACGCCGGTGTAGGCGATGGGGCGTCCCATCTGCACGGTGAGCTCCTGGGCGAGGTCATCCTTCAGGTTGAGGAGAAGCTTGAGTGCGGTCTTGACGATCTTCTGGCGGTCTGCGAGAGATGTCTTGCTCCACGACTCGAACGCCTTGGTGGCGGTGTTGGGAAGCTCATCTAAGTCGGCCTGGGAGATGCCGTTGCGGGTGAGGATGGGCTCGTTGGTGGTGGGGGAGATTGTGGTGAGGACTTCGACGGACATGATGGGCGGTTTGTGCTGGGTATTTGGGTATAATTATGAGAATAGAGAAGAAAAGTGAAGAGTGAGGTTGACGATGGTTGATCAGTTGGCAACTCGGCTTAGATATCCCCTTTGGCTGGGCCACATGAATCGTCACTTGGAGGGGCAAATGGAGGGGCAACACTGAACGTCGGTGAGGGGCGATGGAGCTGAGCTGCCCCGCCGACCGCGGAGCGCGCTGTGAGCGCGGTTGCAGATAAGATACCGATAGCTGTGATAAGAATGATGAGGTAATCAGGCTAGTCGCGGTTGACCGTTGGCTCCACTAAAACTTTTTTGCAGAACACCACGGCTGCTGCGATTGCATGTGTGTGTGATCAACGACGACTCCATATTCGACGAAGCCATTGGTTGTGCTGCGGACTTACAATCGACCCCGAGGATCTCAATCGCATACCACTGCCAATATCACTAATTCCGGTTGCTCACCATGGCTCCCGAGAAGCGAAACAAGTTCCTCGACGCCGACGAGAGTGAAGACGATCTCGACCAGGGCTACGACTCCGAGGCCGAGGACCTGCGCAAAGGAGGTCGCAGCGCAAAGAGACGCAAGGTCGACTCGGACGAAGAAGACGATTTCAGCGACGAGGAGCGTGAAGTTCCCACCGTTGCCGCCGAAGACGACGATGAGGCAGACGACGACGATGAAGCCGCAGACGCATCAACCTCAAAAAAGCCCACCACAAAATCCCCCGCAGACCTCCTCCCCGACGTCACCCGGCCCCTCACGAACAAGAACCTCGTGCAGTCCGAAGAGGCCGTCAAGAAGTCGGGCGTCGTCTACATCTCGCGCATCCCGCCCTTCATGAAGCCGCAGAAGCTGCGCTCGCTGCTCGAGCCGTACGGCAAGATCAACCGCATCTTCCTCGCGCCCGAGGACCCGGCGGCGCACGCGCGGCGCGTCAAGGCCGGCGGCAACAAGAAGAAGTCGTACACGGAGGGCTGGATCGAGTTTGTGCGCAAGCGCGACGCCAAGGCCGTGTGCGAGCTGCTCAACGCGCGCACGATCGGCGGCAAGAAGGGGTCGTACTACCACGACGACATCTGGACGCTCAAGTACCTCAAGGGGTTCAAGTGGAGACACCTCACGGAGCAGATCGCGGCCGAGAACGCGGAGCGGACGAGCAGGATGCGCGCGGAGATTGGCAAGGCGAGCAGAGAGAACAAGGAGTTTGTGCGCAATGTGGAGCGCGCGAGGGTGCTGGACGGGATTGCGGCTACGAGGGCGAAGCGCGGGAAGCAGCAGGAGAAGCAGGGGGCTGGCGCGGCGGAAGCGCCAGAGGCGTCTGCTGGCGGCGGCGGCGGGGAGGGGGAGAAGAAGAGGCGGACGGTGTTCAAGCAGATACCCCTGGCGGAGAGGAAGAGCGGCGAGGCTGCTGCGGCTGGGAAGCCGGCGGGGGATGTTGCGAGGGTGCTCGGCAAGATCTTTTGATGGGCTGGGCTGGGCGTGGGTGTATGGTGTGTGTGTATGTATGCCCTCTCGGCAGTGGGAGCGGCAGCGGCAGCGGGAGGGACCCTCCCACTCTTTCTTGTTTAGACTACCGTTGGTATTGAAGCATAATCGATCTCCATTATAGGACGAAAAGGTTCCTTGGGATCGGTAGTTGCTCCTCCTTGATGAGGCAGCTAGAGGGGTGTGAACTGCCTGCTGCTGCGGCGTACGGACGCCAAGAGACGGCTGTTGGATCACCAAGTTGCCAAGGGCCCGGTGATGATAAACGTCTGGCGTCTTGGCAATGAGGCGATGAACGAGAATGTTGTGATGGAAATCTATTCTTGTCGTCTTGACGGATTGTAGTGGGTCTTGCTCAATATTGTTCAGCGTTTTGCAATACGAGACTACACTCGTATCAACAACATATAAAATCATCAATGTATTTTAACAAGTGTGCACATGTGAAGTTATTCACGACTACCGGTCTGTCTCTGTACTCGGCAATTTGGTGTTGTCTCCTGTTCAATTGCCGAAAAACCTCATCATCTCACCGGAAGCCTCACTTACACGCGTCCCCTCAACACCCGCCTTCCCACCACCACCACCACCACCACTACCGACAGTGCAACCACCACTCACAGCGCCAAGACACCGAAGACATACATCATCAACCTAATGCCCCTCGTCATCGTAAACCATCACAACAACCACCCGTCCAACACCACCACCAACCGGTCACCAACATCGCTCTCTCGTCCGCCGCAGTTACCACATCACCATCAGATGGCAGCCGCCGGCGCGGCGCGGACAAGACGCACTCCACCCCCATCCCGCCGCATGAAAGCCCGTTCAGCAGCCTGCGTGGGTGGGTGGGTGCCGTCGGACACCAGAGTCCGTCTCGGCCAGGTAAAACCTACGCCGCCGAACCTGCCCTCTGCTTCTCCAAGGCCCCTCCCTGACTCTCTTTCCTCACGCCCCCCAAAACCGTCTCATCCTCCTTCCCGCCCCAGCCGGCAGACGGCACGGCCGCGGCGGGGAGGTGGAGGTCTTGGTACGGGCGCGCGCGTCTGGGCAAACTGCCGCAGCAGTCTGGGGAAATAGGACTTAGGGCGTAAGAGAACACAAACGAGGGCATGGAGGACGGCACCGGGAAAGGGCGGGAAGCAGACATGCCCCAAGCCCACGCGCCGAGGGGTGGTCGATGCCCTGGGGTAAAAAGGCGTTTCGGCGCCGGCGTCTATGCATAATCCCACGCCCAAAGGAAACAAAACACAGAGCAATGGGTCCCGCGGAGGCGGGCGGCGGCGGCGGCGGCAAGCATAGACGCCGCAGTCCGTCGTCCGCGGGGAGGGAAGACAGCAACGACACAGGGGCCACCGCCGTCGTGCTCGCCATCGGACTCGTGATTTCTGAAACGACATCGCCGAAGGGCATGGGGTCAGGCGTACTGCGTCCCAAGGTAGGGGAGCCCTGCCGCGAAACGAACGAAGAGCCTCCTCTGCCTCCGCGGGGTGCCGACCGCACCGACCACGAAAATCGGCGATTAGAAACGGTTCGGCGACGGGAAGAGGATGGGGGCCAGTGGAGGGCCCAGGCAGTCGGCACCCTAAGGCAAGGCGAGGCAGAGGCAGAGGGCACGTACAATCGTCAAGAGGTGTGCAGCACGGACGACGAGGGCAGACGAGGAAGGTCGGGGAATGGCGATGGACACACGTCGGCAGCGGACGGGCTGGCGTTGAGGCTCGTGCGGGAGTGCCGGACGCACGTCCGCCTCGCTCGTCGACGACGGCCGTTGAACGGGGAATTGGGATCAGCCACACACACATACACCCCTCCCCCTCCTTATGAGGATTCGCAAGCGGCGGTGATAGAGTTTCTCAGAAGGCACATCGCCGACTGAGGTGGCCAGTGCTTCACCCTCCCCTCGACGGCGATAACGACAACGAGAGACAGCCCGACAGTGACACAGAGAAGAGACAGAGAGGACGAGGCTTTGAAGCGCATGAGCCACATTGTGGCCTTGTCTATTCTTCCTATCCCAACGACGACGCAACGCCCACCCCTGCTGCTGCTGCGCCGGCGTGCGAGGTATCTGATTCTGATGCATACACGCCTTGCCCATCCCTAACCGTCCCATCCCTCGTTTTTGAAGACATTTTAACCCTGGACGTTGTATTGTTGCTCTGTGCCCTAAGAAACAAACGCTGAGAGAGGAAGCAACGAACTTCGTCCCCGCAGACGGCCACTTAACCTTAACACCCCACCGGGACCGCGTGAGTGAAAGTAGGTAGTCGGGGCATCTCCCGCACAACCAAATTTCCGTCGCATCCCGCGTACGACACGCACACGCCCCCCTCGCCCCCTTCCCGTCCCGACTAAGCTTAATCCTGAATCTGGAGTTCGTCCATGTCGTCGAGGAGCTCATCCATGTCGACCCTCGGCGCCTCGTCATCGTCCTCCGTCTCGGCGATGGACATCGCATCGGGGTCGGCGGGCTGGTTGTTGGCCTTCTGGGCGCGGTAGATGGCCATGGTGGAGCGGAACTCGTCGTCCTCCTCGACGTCGCGGAGGAACTGCTCGTACTCCTCGTCCATGCGCTCCTGGTCGGCCTTTTTGGGGAGCAGCTCGCCCTCGTCCTTGGCCATGCGCTTGAGCTTCCAGTTGCGGGTGCGCGTCTTCCTCTTGCGCGCGTAGTGCTTCTTGACGAGCACGACGTCGGGTATCGTCGAGCCGTACGCGTGCGACTCCTCGATGGCGTCGAACTCTGGGTTGTTGAAGTTGGTGCCCGTGAGCATGTAGCCCATCACCGAGTCGCCCGCATGCAGCAGCCCGCCGAGGTGCGTCCTCGCGAAGTACGTCTTGTCGTTGACGCCCAGGTCCGCCGCGCGCATGACTTGTACCTCGCCGAGCTGCCACTTGCCCCTTGAGGCACCTGTCGGCTCGATGTCCATGACAATGAACTCGACGAGGGACTTCGCGTCGGCGAGCGAGTTGAATGGTGCGCGCCAGTAAATGTCTGAGGGGATGCTTGCTGTCTGGAGGGTGTTTGTGTCGAGGAGGTATACTGCGGTGCCGATCTTGTGGCAGATGACGAGGGGAGAAATGTTGCCCAGGGACTTGGCCAGCTTGATGGGCATGGCGACAAGGTCGTCACGGCATATGGGGATAAGCTCGGCCGAGAAGGTGAACTTGTATGACTTTGTGGACGTGTGGATATCCTGAGAAATAAGCTCCTGCGCCTTCTTGACGCGGCAGGGGGCCACAGAGTTGAGGAAATCAACAAACTTCTCGGCCTGATTCCTTGCGGAGAAGAAGAAGTCGATGCCGTCCTTGGCCTCCTTGATGTTCAGGGTATCTCTGTGCGCTCCGTGCTTCATAATCAACTGCTCGAGGTAGAGGAACGTCCTCTTGTGCAGAACCTTTTGTCTGACCTGGACGCAGGCGCGCCAGACGTTGGCCGTGTACGACTTTGCGCAGTCGGGACATTGTTGGTATGCGACGATGAAGACGGCCTCGAAGGACTGCTGGAGGAGAACGCCGCTCTGCACCTCGTCCTGGATGGTGATCTTGACCTTTACTCGTCTCGAGTGCGGCTCAGTCCACACAAAGGAGGCGTCGATGATGCGGACCTTGTGCAGGCCCTTGAGCTTCTTCAGGCAGAGCGCGAGCAGCTCGCGGGATTCGGGGGCGGCGACGATCCAGCTGGTGGGCGGCAGAAGCCAGCGGTCGCAGTCTCGGCAGAAGTTGAGGGTGGCCTCGCGCTGGACGCCGTTGGAGATGTCGACGGTCAACTTGATGCAGTCGAAGCACAGGGCGTTGGCGGCGGTGGTTCCGTCGATGGGGGCGCCGCAGTTGCAGCAGAGAATCGTGGCGGCCGTCATTTTGTTTGCGCTTCTCCCTCGATGCCCCTGTGTGTTTTGTCAAGATATTGCAAAAATGGGAGGGCGGCAGCCGGGGTTGATGGGATTTTGGGCTGTCGTATGGCGGGGTTGATCGCAAAATCCAAAAATTTCCAGCGATAAGCAATGGAGGGGTTGCTTATCATGGAGTCTCAGTCACGTGCGCAGACTTTTTTCTTCGTCCCCTGCTGCATCCACGGTGGCGGCATTAATAATCGGGCCTCCCACCGGTAGCGTCATTGCTGTCACACAGCGTGCAGAAGCGCCTGAAGGACCGGGGTTGGAGTACTGACTTGACAGCATTTTAGCAGCTGTTTGTCATCGAAGAATGCACAGCGGAAACCATGACAAATTGTCGTATATCGTTTGGTCTTTTTGGATCGAGAAAGCGGTTTATTGCGATTTCAGTGACTGACCGCTGGGCTCACAGTGACTCAAGTTAACTACAGCCAAGCATGCTATCCCCAAGCCCATCGGACGCCACCGAATGCTGTGATACCCAGGGGAAAAAGCCATGATCGGTCCCACGACGAGTGAGCGTCAGCACAACCACCAAAAACAGGCAAACAGGACTACCCCTCCACTCAAACCCAGCGATTCGGGTCACCGCCCCCAATACCACTCCAAGTCAGACGCTTGATCCCTTTCTCGCGCAAACCTAAGCTGTCGCCAGCGGCACAGCAATGCTTGTAAAGAAAAGAAGAGAAAATGAAGGACTCGAAGGTGTCAGGTTCCAAAAATTGAGTGTGCGTTGGAGAGCCGCCAGGTCCCCAACGCAGCAACAAAGCCGCGCCACCACGCGCCAGCTCCGCCCGCCAAATGTCGACTCGAAAGAGTCAAGTTCCAAAAATTGAGAAGTAGAAGAAGTAGAAGGAAGCAGCAGCAACCAACGACAGCAACAACAACAACAGCAGCACCAACAACACCAACACCAACACCAACAAAAGTCCTGCGAGAAGGGTCAGTTCGAGGAGCCAAAGATTGTGCCGCCCTGAGACAGAACGAGTGTCTGCAGGCACTCGAGCCAATGTGCAATGGCCGGGACTTGGTCGAGGGCCCCAACATTATTGAGCGAGGGGGCCCGACGCGGCTTGGGACGTGGTTCGGGAATCCGGTCCATGATGTGGAAAAGAATAAGAAATGGAGGTCGGGGCAGATGGTTTGGGGGATTATATAGACATGGGAGGGGGACACCAATCAGTAGCCCTCATGTCCCTGGGAAGTCCTATGGGAAGGGACGTCTTCTCATGAAGGCAGTCACTGGGCCTGGTGTTGCCGGAATCGAGCACCTTCTTTCCTGGCGTGAAGGAAGCAGCCGGCATGTCGGGAAAGGACGCAGGCCGGGTGAAGGAGGTGCCAGGCCTTGCACTTGCCCGAACCCAACAACGTGCCTTCCGTCGATTACCTTACGGAAGGTAGGTACTAAGGTAAATGCATTTTGCAGGAAGGAAATGGGGTGACTACCCCATGGGTTATGACCCGATCGGAAGGAGGTTCCTGCCAGTCGTGTAAGCCAAGGTTTTACCCGGCGAGCTGCATGTCAGCGCGACTGTCTATTTCCACTCGAGGATACAGAAAGTAGCATCCGTCTACCGCCCCTTCCAGATTGTCTCCGATGCGCCCCGGAAGAAACACTGTGTGGCAGGTGCTGACCGGGAACGGGAACTTTGGGCAGCGGTAAGGGAAGAACCGTCGGCGACTTTGCTGTCTGCGTGAAAAGGCCGAGACTTCCGTCGCTGACAGAAAATGCCATTGTCGTTCGGGGCTAGTGTAAAAGCTCATCAGTAGAAACGACAGAGAAAATGAGTGTTGGACTCGCATGAGATTGAAAGGCAAGGTGTTGATCGTTTTCACCGTCGCTTCGTGGTGAGGTCGCGTTGCCAACTAGACCCAGATGTACGATACTTGGATTCGCAGGTTATTGGCAGATGGCCCAATAATCCACATTGCAAAATATCACTTTCGAGGGCCTAGAACGTTTCACTTGACCATGTCTATTGTGCTCTTGAGAATGTAGTGGTAACCTTCACAGCCCAAGTCGTCTACACTTCGTATCCAGGCATCTTCGTAAATCATTCGTCTTAGTTTAGTCTCAGGGGTATAGCTGCTCAAATCTTAGAACAGAACTCTTCATCGGCTCAGGCAGCAACTGTGTTCACTTGCCATTCTCTCCATTCTCCCCGTTCTTCTTCGCGCCGTTCTCCCCATTCTTCTGCCCCACAGGCCCGACAATCTGCTTCGCCTGCTGCAGGTCCATCGCCATCATGCCGAGGTGCAGCACGTCCGCCGACATCGAGATCAGGCTCATGCGCTTTGCCGCCTCCTGCAGCTTCTCGGGGCTGCCGTACGGCGGCGTCGCGAACGCGAAGCCCGCGTACGGCTTGTCGTGCTTGTCCATCGTCTCGAAGAAGAGCTTCTGGATCTCGAGCCACTCGGGCTCGTCCTGCGGGCCGCCCATGTTGGCCGGCAGGTTCATGCTCACGCGCGCGTCGAGCGAGCCGAGCCAGACGACGTCGATGTCCGGACACTGCGTCAGGATGTCGTCGAGGTTGCGCACGCCCTGCGCCGTCTCGATCTGGATCATGACGGCGGCCTGGTTGTTGACGCACTTGTGGATGTCCGACTTGGGGTCGTACGGCGTGTCGGTCAGGAAGGGGATCAGCCGGAAGGGCGGCGCCGAGCGCGTGCCGTTCTGCTTGGTGCCGTACTTGGCGGCGGAGAGGACGTGCTTGGCCTCCTCGACCGTCTCGACCTGCGGGACGACGATGGAGGCGCCGCAGTCGAGGGCGTAGCCGATGGCGGCGTGGTCGTGGCCGGGGACGCTGGGAGGAAGGATCGTCAGCGCTAGGGATGCTTGAGATCGCGGCGGGCCGCGAGCGCGGGGGAGGGGCAGTGGTGGACTTACCGGACAAAGGGGATGGTACGGCCCTGGCTCATGAAGATGGCTTCGTGGACCATCTGAGTTGTGTTAGTGTTGTTGATTAATATGCCCTTGGGGATGAGTGTGAACTTACAGATGTCATTGTCTCAACGTTGCAGGAAGTGTGCTCCCAGTCGATCCATACGGCATCGTAACCCATGGGGGCGAGGAAACGTGTAATGGGAAGAGAGCTGAGGCCAGCGTAGTAGCACATCAATGGGGGGATCTTCTTCTCGTGGGCATCGCGGATGGCTTGGCGAGCCTTGTGAGGTTGGAAGAGCGAGGGCGCGGCATAGGCGTTCATGCCCTGCGCGGCAACGTTCTTGTATTCCTCGCCCATGACTGACATTTTGGCTGGATTTTGAGGTGAAGTTGGAGATTGGATGATTAGATAGGCGTTTATCAGAACTTGTGAGAGACGGACTGAAGACGAGGGAAGATGGGGGCCATCAACAGCAGGAAAGGGCAGCTGGAAGATGATCTTTTATATGCTGTTGGTGCCTGAGATGTCACATTGCATCTGTGGACCGTCAAACCAAAAGTCCCAGGGTCTCCCGCATTTGCCCAGGGTCCCTCCACAAATGGCGATAATACCGCGGGGTTCGGACGCGGACGGATTGCCCATGCCGGTCCTCATTCACCGTGGAGCGTGTCGTTGCTGAATGAGGCCTAAGTCATCGACAGGTCTGCGTGGACAGGGGACGTCGGTCCAGCGCACGATGGATGCAACGATGCAGCGTCCCACTCACGATACTCTCACGTCAGCTAACAAGGGACCTTGGTGAGAGCCGCACGGGCTTTACAAGCAGTGTTTCTGAGCCATGTAATTCTTGTTTGATTCGATTGTATACCGAAAGCGGCGGGCTGTAAGGCAAGCCAATGGGCTTGATAGGGCGAGGTACTAAAAAAGGATCATTAAGGAGAGCTGCCGATGCGGTCCTCTCCCCCGCTGCCTGGATGTAGCGCGTCGGCGGCGCAGCAGCGATGCACCGAGCTTGAAGGCAATTGCTTCTTGGAATTGAATGCGGGCCGACTGAACGGGCGCCAAAGGATTGCTTGCGCGGATGTAAGGCCTAGAGACCAATATCAAGAAGCGATGACAGAGGTGACATGGCCTAGTCTTCGCGCTAAGCGGTAGGTCTTACCATGACGACACGCTTCAAGGCACAGCGAAAGCCAGTTAATTTCTTCTTTTGTTTGTATGCGACCATCTCAGAAAATATCCCACAAGGAAATCTTGCCGTCCTTACTCCCGGCAGCCAGCCAGTGGGCGGATTGAGCCTGAAGAATGCGCCTTTCCTTGACGCTTAACTGCCCTGAACGGGACACGAGGTCGCGGGGCGGCTCCTCTTCGTGCTGCTGCTGCTGCTCGCTTGGAGCATCCCGACCGTGTGTAGTGCTGGCGCCGACGTTGGCGAGGGCGACAGCATAGCATCCCACTTGGTGCCACTTGAGGGTCGCCACCTCCTTCAGTGTCTTTGATGAATAGACGCGTACCGTGGAATCCCAGCCCGCGGTCGCAAAGATGCGACCGTCGTCGCGGACGCGCAAACCTTGTTGGCCTGAATGCTTGGTGTTTGAGATCTTTACCGGTTGCTGTACGACGGACTGGTCGTCAACGCCGGAGTTAGGGCGCGGGATGGGGTGCTTCGCTACGACGGCGTCCGCACCGGAGGTAAGAAAGTAGGATCGATCCGCGGCGACGTCGAGGGAGAGGACAGGTTGCTGGTGGACCCTCGACAAGTAAACGGTGTTCCACGTTCCGCCGGCGGCGAGCTGCAGGACCGTTGCCAAGCCGTTCTCGTGGGCGGCAACGAGGGTAAGGACACCACGATTGGCAGATGATGAGCCTGCAGACTCGGCTCCGTCGACGTACAGCAGGGCCAGGGCCATGACCATACCGTTCTTATCACTGGCTTTCACCGTGTGCAGTCGCTTATGCGATGGTAACTCGTAGACGTCGACCTGCGCCCGCGGCCGTCGGGTTAGGGTCCGGGACGATTCTCATGCAGGGCAACGAGATGGGCAGGGCAGAGCCGGGCTTTAGAGCCGGAGATAGAGGGCGAGGGGACTCACCGATTCCGAGGCTAGGGTGTTGGGCACCGCTAGCAGCATGCCCGTGGTCTCGGACCCGTCGCCGGTTCGTGGCACACAGGATGCAAATGAGCAGAAATTCATCGTGTTGACGTCAATGGTGTGAAGAATTTGTGGCTGTGGTCTAGACTCTGGCGCCTCGTCGAGAGGTAGCTTCTGGCTGAGATGAACCTCATCGTCGCGGCCGAGCTGCCAGACGACCAGCCTGTGATCGCGACCGTGGCTGGGAGAGTGTCAGAGAATTGCACGCTCCGTTGTTCTTCAAAGAGACGCTCACGTAATTATACGATCGTGTCCCCACGCCTGGATGCCCAGAATGGCGTTCTCGTGCGGTCTCCAAACGACAGTCGGCCGCCTGGTGGTGAGGTCCCAAAGGACCACGAAGCCCTCAGCATCACCGCTGGCCATACGCTCATTGCCGCGGACAAAGGCAAGTGCATGTACCTGGGCCTTGTGTCCTCGCAGGATGGACTTTGGGTGTGGCGCAGCGTCTCCCATCGCTTCCGAAGTGCGATCACCCTCGTCGGATGGGAGGGGAGGTCGCGACGGTTGATGTGGTGTTGCAGTTGCAGCCTGAAAGGGTTTGTTTGATAGCGGAAGGTGGAAAAAACAGCAGCTGCCTATCAAACACCGTGCAGCCGGAAAGGTGCACAGTGTGCTGCATTTACAGTGGTGTCAATTACAGCATCACACCGTTAATTTCAATGTCTTTCACAGTGCGTACAGTGGTACTGGTCTATTGAGGCAATCCTTCGTCCCAAACAAGTCTCTAGCCCAACTCACTCCCGCTCTGAGGTGAGATTCTAACCCAATGAAACGCATCCCAGGCACCGGGAAAATCCTCACCGTTTTGCTGATGTCTCCGTCTCACGTCAGACGTCTGGTTCTCTGGTTCCATCCGCCACGTTGGACAGGATGATGTGAGGCGGCTAGATACTGAGGGAGGCACTTTGAGCGTCCAATGAGCCGCCGGGCGTCAGCCGGATATCGCGGAACCAATAGACTGCAAAATAAGTGAAACTGACGAGTACCAGATAAGGGGCCTGTCGAGATACCGTGCCGCGAGGGAGGAGCGAAGGGGGAGGACAACAGAGCTTGGCTTCTTGCGAATGACTCCGACGGCAAGAAAGAGGTAACCTGGGTGGACTAAACGGTCCGAGATGAGCAATGGCCAAGCCAGACAGTGAAGTCATTTTAGGGTTGGACAGCAGGCATCGTGGCATCCACTGGGATGCCGGCTCTTTTTGACTCTGTACTCACGGTTCAGACGAAGACGAAGGAGCTCACTAAAAAGAAGAAACACGCAGCCCCGGATTCGTCCACGGATGGGGATGAGGAATCGAGGCTTTATATCTTATTCTAACGACTTACCGGAACATCAGACGGTAGCCTGATTCCATGGAGTCAGGTACACGGTTTCTGCAAGGCAACCTGGAGTTGCACCGTTCGTCCCAGAAATAGACGGGAAAAGCGGGTGAAGCGGCCGAGCGAACGAAGCACCGAAGGAGCCGGTCCGGGTCGGATCCATCATGGGGGCGACGGAGCGTGCTCGGTCCCACGTAAGCTCGAATGGGTAGCACAGATGGGATTCTTCGGAAAGAGGTGACTCGACATCTGCAGTTGTGTACACAAGAACGCCCCCAAGTGAGACCTGTTACAGCAGTCTACCAGTTGCATGTCGCTGGATGCGAACGGGCAAATCTTGTGCTGAGACGGGAATGTCAGATTGATAAACACAGAAACCAGGGACACGAATTGGCTGGTCCGGGACGGGGGCCGGAGGCCGGGGATTGGTAATCAGGCACATGGGAATCGGGCATGGTGTATCCGTATGTGTTGGCGGGCTTCCGCCAAGGGTGCATCTTTTACAATTCCCATCCAACCATCCACGGGAAGCCAACCTTATTGGGCGTGTCCCTGGTGTGTAGGGCAGGCCAGGCAGATTTACGACCCGTGCAACCCCAAGACTCGAGATTTACGGTACCTGCACTTTCCACTTTCTCTCTCAACTTGTCTTGCTTCACTAAGCATCCTTACCATCCCGGTCTCTAGCGTGAGTCCTAATCTTCTTTAGTCTTCCTCCAAAGGCCATCCTCCTTACATAATCTCTCTCTCACCTGCATCTCTCGTAAATCTGGTCGCGGCAATCTGACTGACACGTGCGACGGCAACATTGGCACGAGAAAAGTCGCCGAAAGACAGAGCCCCCTTGGCAACATCCTCATTCCCATCCTATCTCTCTCTCTCTGTCTATCTCCACATCAACATAACCCTTAACTCTTACCCGACCAGGCGGGTTCTCGGACTCTTGAGACGGGCATACATCCGTGGACTGGCACCATTTGTTTTCCTGGTCCCTCGTCTGTGTCTGCCGTGCCGTTAAGGCCCCCAATGGCGTTGGCCCCCGACTATCTCCTATTTCCGGGTCGAGCAGGCATTATGGTGAATCAGTGGCTCAAATTTGACTTCGCTCTGACCTTAGACCGCAGCGTCAAGCCACTCGTGATAGCCCTCCCCCCTTGTCCCGTGCCCTGATGGCCGAGTGATTCATGCCATCAGCTTCTGGCGTCCTCAGCTTACTCAAGCATCCCGTGCCAGCGCCGTCTGCTATTCGCCCATTGTACGAAATCCTCCTTTTTCCTTATTTCTCGTGCATCGCGACGATCCCGGCCGAGCACTGCCATCACCGCTGCCTGCCAGTCGAGATGACTAGCGGGCAGACTCAGATTTCTTGCATGCGGAGACAAGAACAAACAAACAACGATGTTCCATGGCCAACAACCTTACTCGATGGAGACGTTCATCCACCCTCATGTCAGATCCAGGGTCGACTCCATTTCCTGTTGATGAGCGAACGACACCATCTTTTTACTCCTCTAGCCCTAAGCTTAAACAGCCTAAATCATTGTTGTTGAGTTGTTCCACTACAAGTTTTATCCTCCGCAAGTCGTCGGATATTGGCCCGCAAAAGTCCGCAGTGCCGGTAGACAGTGGTCACCGGCAGGCGAAGCGGACACACGGCCGTCCTTTACAAATCAAATCAGGCCTCAGCATGCGAGAGAGCTATTCGTCCGAAGTGCGACGAGGCGCCCAGTGCCGTATCTTGTTCTGATGATGTGGCGCGCATCAGACGGGCAACAAGCGCAGCCTTATCCGTCTGCAGTCTTACGCCCCCTAAAAGAGAGTGCCAGTGAAACATCGAGCTATTCCAAAGTGGACGCAAAGTCAACGAACCCAAGGCGCAATCCGCTCGCAAGCGCGCTCCAATTAGTCCACGGATCGACCCCAAAAAGTGCCGTCGGGTCTGACTCCCTCCGCCGCTTAACTCCCTTTCACGCAAACTCCGCCGAGCACCGTTCTTTCTTTGGGCGTCTCGGGGGAATTTAGGATGGATTACCTTATGTTCCCCCTTCTTTCTTCCACCGAGTCGGCGGAACCGGTACTGCAGCAGCTACCCTGCACGCAGGAGCCCATCAGGATTATCAGACAGGGGGTTTCTGCCAGCAGGTACCGTAAGATTCCTTGCTGCACGAGACTGGGTACTTGGGTAGGTAGGAGAGCCTCAGAAGAAGGGCAAGGGATGCTACGCGGACTTTTCGGAACATTCCAGATCTACGTCCAGTGAGCCGTGTAAGACTGAGATGAGGTGCTGCGCGGCAAGGCAAGGGGGGGACTCATACTCACAACCACACATTCACAACACGCGGCACGCGGGCGGAGATTGGATGTCGTGGTTACCAAGCAGCAACGCCCAAGTCTTGCTGATAGGTGCTCATCAGGCTCTCTCTCATTCTACCTCTCTACATCGGTCTTCGGTGTATACCCGTCGATAGGGCTTACCAATGACGCCGTCCCAACACACCCGGCCAAGACTCACACGCACACACGCACCCACACCATATTCGTGTTGTACTGTCGTACCATCCCGGCCTAACGCATCCTTCGTAAATCGGTTTCCCACCATCCACCGCGCCGGGTCTAACATGCCCATTACCGTTATGCTATTGTAACACGGTACCCAAGGCTTAGTCTCTTGCACCATACACGATGAGCCATCGCGTCAAAAATGTCTCCGCCGTGTGAGATGGGATGTGCGCAGCGGAGGATTGGCCCGCCGTCAGCTCGTTTTTGTCTGCATCCAGAGAGTGAGCATCCCAAGGTACTTCCGTCTCTTCCCACTACTGTCCCTCGTCCGGGCGCCGGGTTCAACGTCCCCCCAAAGTCCGGTCTAAAATCGGTGCTCTATCTGTTCATGGCGTTTCTTTCACATACATAAAGCCTCCCGGTCTCCCCCCCGGATTCCCGTCTCGGTCCCTCTTGTGGCACGCACTCCAGAGACATTCAACCTTAACCTCGACAAGCTCGACGTCTCTCTCGGCCGAGAATCCAACAAATACGGATCGCCATTCATATCGAACTTCATTACACGCCGAGTATCCATCGAGACTACCGTCGCAATGACGTCCACAACCAGCACCCTGGTAACCCCTCGGGACCGCTCACAGCGGGTGGGAAGTGACAAGGAGGGAGAAACCACCAGCCCATCACCATCAGTCCTCGCCGGGGAGGGCACCGTTGAGAAGAAGGAGGAAGCCGGCACCGGCACCGATGAGGAGGCCGGCGAGGTGCAGCCTCAGGAGCCGGCCAACGCCGAGTATCCTTCCGGATTCGCCCTCGGCCTCATCGTCTTCGCCCTCGTTCTCAGCATTTTCCTCATCGCCCTTGATATGACCATTGTTGCAACCGCCATCCCGAAGATCACCGACGAATTCAAGGGTCTCGACCAAGTATCATGGTACGGCGCTGCCTTCTTCATGTGTGTTGCCGCCTTCCAGTCAACATGTAAGTTCCATTGCCTCCAACACCATCCCTTCTTCCTGAGTTTCACGATACTAACCATATAACAGGGGGCAAGGCTTACAAGTACTTCCCACTCAAGTGGTCGTTCCTCCTTTCCATCTTCATCTTTGAACTTGGCAGTCTCATCTGCGCCGTCGCCCCCAACTCCGTTGCTCTCATCGTCGGCCGTGCCATCGCAGGTGTAGGCGCGGCAGGTATCGGGTCCGGAGCTTACACGATCATCGGCTTCTCGGCCCCGCCCGACAAACGCCCGACGTTCACCGGCATCATCGGTGCCTCCTACGGATTGGCTTCAGTCATCGGCCCCCTTATCGGCGGCGCATTCACCGACCACGTGAGCTGGAGATGGTGCTTCTACATCAACTTGCCCGTCGGAGGTCTCGGCGCGGCCATCATCCTCTTCTTCTTCCACACGCCACCCCAGGCCGTACCCCAGAAGGCTAGCGCGCTCGAGAAGTTCCTCCAGATGGACCTGATCGGCACCTCCCTGATCATGGGCGGCACCATCGCCTTCCTTCTCGCCCTCCAGTGGGGTGGAAGCACTCACCCGTGGAACTCGTCCACCATCATCGGCCTCTTTGTTGGATTCGGGCTGATCATTGTCGCGTTCATCGTCCTGGAATGGTACCAGGGTGAGCGTTCCATGATTGCTCCTCGCCTCATCAAGGACCGTACCATCTACATCTCTTCGGCATACGCCTTCTTCTTCGCCGGCTCATACTTCGTGCTGGTCTACTACCTCCCTATCTACTTCCAGTCCGTCGACAACGCCACTCCCACGGAGTCCGGTGTGCGCAACCTGCCCATCATCATCGCCGTTACCATCGCCACGATCGCATCTGGTATCTCCATCTCTGCCACGGGTATCTACGCACCAATCATGGTTGTTGGCGGCGCCGTCGCGACGGTCGGTGCCGGCCTCCTGTACACCTTGGACATCGGCACGGGCAGTGACAAGTGGATCGGCTACCAGGTTCTCGCTGGTCTCGCATGGGGCGCAGCGTTCCAGGTTCCCATCATCGCGGTCCAGGGTACAGTCTCCGAGACCGACATGGCGTCCTCTACTGCCATTCTGCTTTGTAAGTGATCCTTTTCATCCCCCAGTCGTTCATGGGACTTCATCTAACAGCCATCCTAGTCTTCCAAACCGTCGGCGGAGCCTTCTTCGTAGCCGGCGCGCAGTCAGGCTTCCTCGTCACCGTCCTCAAGAAGGTCGCGGTCTACGCCCCCAGCGTTGACCCCAACCTCGTTGCCCTGACCGGTGCCACCGAGATCCGCAACGCCTTCCCAGCCGATGCAGTCCCCGGCATCATCCAAGCCTACATGGACGGTCTGAAGGTGACCTTCGCCATTGCCATCGCCGGCGCAGGTGTCTCATTCCTCATCTCCCTCGGCTCAAGATGGGGCAAGCTCAACACCGCGAACCTCTCTGGTGCCGCTTAGAGAAGCGACACGAGTAGGGAGAAAACGATTTGTGTGTTTTGATAGCTTGCATGTGTTTCCTGTCGTTTACAGATACCATGTGCCAAATTGTCGGAGGACTTTTATATCTCTCTTAATCATAGACTCTAATGATGGGGGCGCTTCTTGCAAGAGGCGACGGCGTTACTTGGTTGCATTTTCCTGGAATCAGGGGGGCCCTGAGCGGCATGCCCCATGAAAGTCGCTTGGAAGGAACCAGCTCGACTCTTGATGGCTTATGAGAATAGTATCTAGATGTAGAGAATACGAAAGGATGAAGTACATCAATTTGAAGGCTGCCTCGCGCATGGAAACACTGATGACTTGGCAATGAGGCCCAATCGTGAGAGAAAAGGTCAGAGAAAGAGAGAAAGGGTACCTGAGACGAAGGTTGTCGACAGGGACATGCGACTGAGGCAGGATGCAGTGAAGCAAGGTCAAGTGAGTAGAGGAAAGTGAGAATGAGCGTGTACAAGCAAATAAGAGGAAAGGGCAATGCTGGAAGCCGCGCGTGGAAATGGAGGGGGGGCCGTTCCTTGTTGCCACATCTTGCTCGATTTCGACGTACGAAGAAGGCGTAGACCATTAATCCATCATCCAAACTGAGTCTTTGTCGCTTCCGAATCCAGGACACACAGTCGGCTGTGACGTGTTCATCACGACCACGAGGCAATCGCGCTCGAATGCCTCTTGCCTCATGAAAGCACGACACTGAAGGCAGCCAATCTCGAATGACACCGGGCTGCCTCTACTCACCCCCGCCCGCTTTAACCCACCAACTTCTTTTCTTCCGCAACATTCAGCCCGTGTTCAACTACCAAAGCTTTCCAGCTCTTTGACTACAAGGTCAACTTCACGATTACTTTTGAAACCAGACCGCGCTTTTTGGAGTCTACCATTGATCGAATCCCTCTATCCATCATCCATCTCAATCATCGTTCGACCTTGCCTTTGTCCTCCGTTGTCCTCGCCATTCGAGTGTTACAGCACAACTTCCCCATCATGTCGCATTTCGAGACCGAATATGACAAAATACTCAGAGAACTTGCCATCAGATGTGACCAAGCCTGGGATCTTTATGCTCAAGACAAGCTTGACGAAGCGCTTGACATGGCCGAAAACATACTCCAGGAGGAGCCGGGACTGCCTGCAACTCACAAGGCTGTCTTGCACGTGCTCCTCTCCAAGTCTCAAGAAATCACTAAGGCTGTCGAGCATGCTCAAAAGGCAGTCAACCGCTACAGGTGGATCATACAGGACAGCAAAGGGGCTTTCACATCCTCGGATCACAGCAAGTTCTTCAATAAAAGGAGTCTTAGGCACGCGGAAGAAGACCTCCAGACTCTCATGACACTGTAAGTCATCGAATAATCATCTCTTCTACTCGACAATATCCTTATACTGACACTTTCTGCAGAAAGAGACTCAGAATGGACAGTCTCCAGGACAAACAGGTAGATCCCGATGGCAGTCAAGATGACACCAGCCAAGAAGATGATGACAGCAAAGAAGACAGCGACAGCCTGGTCGCACCGACAGTAGCCTTCCGCTCACCATAGAGCTGAATTGATGAATTACTTAGCTTGCATTTTCTTTCAAGGGATCCAGCGTATAATTATAGTAACGTGATTCTCTAACCTTTTCTTTCGCAATTTAACGCCTGGATGAGCACCTTTTTGACTGCTATATGACTCTGACGGGGAAATATATTGGCTCCGTAGTAGAAGCTCATGCGGCGGTGGAAGCACTGCAGACATCCACGTCTCGGGGACGTACTCGCTGCAGAAAATAGACAACACGGCTGGTAGCTTGAAGTGTTACAAAAACTAGTCCGCTTCACGTTCCAGAGAGTTGCCGAAGGAATCATGGGGGGATTCTCGGTCTCGCAACGCGGAGTAAGGGCACACGAATAGTAGTGGCTGCGCTTGTTAGTCGAGACATTTGAGACGAGACGAACGACGGTCGTATCAAAGATTGTAGATAACAGCCCGGCAGTACCACATTTACCATAAAGATCATGCGAAAAGCTCCTGCGTCGTCCGCCTATTCTCCCCGGAAGCAGACGCCCCCGGCACCGGCTCGACTACATACTCAACCTCCTTGTGGATACCTCTCACCGGCCGCAACTCCGTCTCGCTATCCAGCACCGAGCCATCGCTATCCCCGCCGTTCAAGCGCTCCCCGCCTCTCTGCCACCTCCTGGACCTCAACGACATGCCCGACCCGCCGATGGTCTGGACAGCGTACTTAGACGGCGCCTGACGCGTCGCGTTGTGGTTCTTGCTCAGCAGGAACCGAAACGCGGGCAGCGTGGCGACGATGATGCTTACGGTGGACTCGACGTGGCTCCACATGCTCAGGAGCACCGGCCCGTTGGCGACAGTCGTGGGGTCTTTTGCGGTGTCGCTTGTGGCTTTGGTGACTTGCGCGAGGCGGACGAGGGCGAAGGCGATGATGATTGCGCCGAGGGAGAAGAGCACGACGAGACCGAGTTTGTGGGTTCGGGATGTGGTGAGTTTGCGGAGGAGATTGAGGGGGAGGACCATAACTGGTTGGCACGGGCTTGGGTTAGTTGATGAGGAGAGGGATGGTGAGAGGTGGACTGACTGAAGATATCTGCGGCGATGTCGGCGCTGGTTGCGAATTTGATGGAGGCATCGGCCCGTACGAGGTCTTCTGGGGCACTGCATCCAGCTGGGTTTCCAGAATCTTAGCATGCTTCGCTGGTGATATCGAGGAATCATGAGTGGCTTACTTGTGCTCCAGTACTTGTCCAAGGGCGTGCAAGTCAAGAAGTTGGACAGCATGCACGCGAGATACAGTAGTAGAACTACAGTAAAACACACCCACCACGCCCGGATGTAGTTGGGCAACCCGGTGATGAGCCTCCGGACGAAAAAGAGGATCGAGAACTTGGCTGTAGCATTTCGGGATCAGCTTGATGTCGCGGAAGATATAGAGAACTCGAAAGGTCCTACCTGCCCACAGTGTCGTCCAGAAGAGCAGCATCTGGGAAAACATCATCTTGAGCGACGCAACGGTCCTTGCCATAAACTCGTCCACCGGCAACGGCAGAGGAGTCAAGGGGTCCGTGGCCGCGGCCTTGGTGTACTCTCCAGAGAGATAGAAATGTGGCAGCATGCTGGTAATGACGGCGCTCAAAGCCGTCAAGGTGGCCAGCCCAGCGAAGATGAAGTAGTCATCCGCGTGAAGCCGTCGCTGCAGCATCCACTGAGAGGTGCCGCGGAAGATTGTCATGCCAAAGGCGACGAACCACGAGACCCAGATGAGGACCTAGAGAGAGTCGCGTTAGCATCGTGCTATCCAAGCGACCGACGCAACGGAGGGTAAGACGGGTCCCGGAGATCAGCTACCGTGGTACCCGGGCGGGTCTCCGGAGAAGCGGGGGTCGCAATCGGGTTGTCATACCATCATCTCGGTGAAGCCAAGCACTTGTGTCGCCATGATGCCAACCAGTCAAGCGCCGTCCGTCTCCGGCGGCACAGCTTGTGACAAATGTTGCTTGTTCCACAATGATGTCGGGACGTGGCGCAGAAAAAACGCTCGGGAGAGTGCGATGAACCGGACATATAGACACAGAGGAAAGCCTCTCTAGTTTCTACCCTTTGTCCTCCCATTTCGAATCCTCCCCGCTCCGACCTGCTAGATCAAGTCATCTGCGCCGGAGCGCCACTGGTTTCGTCTCCTGCAGACTCGCAGGGACCAGAGAGCAGAAAAGAAAAAAGAAAAATCCTTCAACGGCGGATAGACCGGCTGCAATCGAAGGGATCGCAACCGAGGCAGCTGTCACTTTCCCATGTTGAAGATGCTAGCCCAAGTCGAGCCGTGGGGGACGGGGGGCATGCAAGGATGTCTTGGTGTTGACCGGGGTCGTCCGCCACCAACACCAGGAAACCTCATCTCGGGTCTGCGAGGGATGCAGATAACGTGCCAATGGGAGCGTCGCCAGATGAAGCCACTACTGCAGGTTGCAGCCGACCATGGACATTCCTTCGCTAACGACATTTTGCTGCAGGTTCATGGGGAGGGACCCTGGATCGTCCCGGTGAGGTTTAATATATTTCGTTCGCCACGACGGGCAGGACGTGGGAAATCCTGAATGAGAGATAAATCTGCTCCTGCAACCATTGCATCTCTGAGGCTTTCGCGACGTGAATCCTCCCTGCCAAGTCTGTCCTGCCGATTCTGCAGCCATGGTTCGCGTGTCATTTTTCGCAGCCGCTTTTGCGGCTTGCGCTTCGTTTCACGGCGCCACGGCCGTTGAGACGGCTGCCACAAGTTCAGCCATCGTCGCTAGTCTGCCCGGCTCCGAGAAGGCTGCCTGCTCGGTGCTGAGCAAGAAGTACCCCGCCCAGACATTCTTCAACGGGTCTGCTGGATATACCTACGAGACGCAGACGCAGTATTGGTCGGCCACGGCCTACAATAGCCCGGCATGCGTGTTTGTCCCTCAGAATGCACAGCAGGTCTCCTTCGCCGTCACGACTCTGACGTTGAGCTTGACCAAGTTCGCGGTCCGCAGCGGCGGACACATGCCGGTCGTGGGCTACAATAGCATTGGCTCCTCGGGCGTTCTGCTGTCGACCTCGAACCTCACTACGCTCGCCGTGTCTGATGACAAGGCGACCGTTTCCGTGGGCGCCGGACACAGGTGGAGAGACGTATACTCATACCTCCAGCCCTACGGCCTGGCGGTGGTCGGGGGCCGCATCGGTGGTGTCGGCGTCTCGGGCCTGCTTCTCGGCGGCGGAATCTCGTTCTACTCAAACCAGTACGGCTTCGCGGCCGACAACGTCGTGCGCTACCAGGCTGTCTTGGCCAGCGGTCTCGTCATTGAAGCCACGGCCACCAATGCGTACTCGGACCTGTACTGGGCTCTCAAGGGCGGCGGCAACTCCTTTGCCATCGTCACTCGCTTCGATCTCAAGACCGTCAAGTCGCCCAAGGTCTGGGTCGGCATCTCACAATACGCCCAGAACGACAGCGCAAAGTACCTCGATGCCGTGTACAACTTTGGCAAGCATGGGTCCGCCGACGGCAAGGCGGCCATCATCCCGACGATTCTGACCTATCCGTCGTATAACATCACCGCGTACGCCGCAGCGAGGTTCTACGACTCTGAGACTGCGCCTGTCACGGCGTTTGAGAACTTCACCTCGCCTATCCTTGCGCCCGTGGCCGATTCGTATGCTTTGCAGCCCCTCGCGGAGTACGTCAGCGCGGTTGATGCTCTTCAGCCCACTGGACTTCGCCAAGAGCAAGTTGCCCCTCAGAAAACGACAAGCAAACCAGGCTAACACGTCTACGCAGATTCCGCGTCTTGTCGCTGGTCGTCAACCGCGAGGCCGTCGACCTCGTCCACGACGCTTTCATCGCCGCCGCCACATCCAAGCTCTCGTCCATAGTTGGCCTGTCAGCATCAATCACGTTCCAGCCCATCACCAAGGAGTTCATCGAGCAGGGCATCAGCCGCGGCGGGCCCAATCCGCAGGGCGTGGACCCTGCCAAGGCGCCGTACTTCTGGGTCGTCGAGAACCTGTCCTGGCAAGATGCCAAGGACGACGCGGCAGCGCGCGGTTTCGCGGAGACTGTCACTGCTGATATTGAAGCTGCTCTCGAGGCCAAGGGCGTGGCTGGCGGATATTTGTACCTGAACGACGCGGGCAAGGGCCAGCGCATCTTCCAGACTTATCCAGCTGCGAACCTCGCGAGACTCAAAGCCGTTCGAACAAAGTATGACCCACTAAGGATTTACACCAATCTCCTTGTTGGCGGCTGGAAGGTCCTGGATGCTTGAGGAACCAGCGCATGGTGTATGTGGAATGAGGTACACGTCCGTTAGTTGTTATTAACCTGTACATATTTCACGGTGTTGCCTGTACATCTCTAGCTTAACGTAACATGTCGTCGTA
This sequence comes from Colletotrichum siamense, assembly GCF_013390195.1. Taxonomy (NCBI): domain Eukaryota; kingdom Fungi; phylum Ascomycota; class Sordariomycetes; order Glomerellales; family Glomerellaceae; genus Colletotrichum; species Colletotrichum siamense. The sequence continues at coordinate 1,869,386 of NW_023501016.1, read as the reverse complement.
ATCAGTAATGAAGAGATCTACCTCGTGGAAGTTGTTCGCGGCCCCTCTCATCCGCTCGAAAACACAAAACATCCCAGCCACCTTCATGTCGTCGCATCAATACATCTTTGCAGAGAGATTTTGTGTCGCTGTTAATTGACCTTTTGAACTCCATTCTATTCAAAGTCGCTCTAAATATCAGTAATATGCCATGCCATCTATGCGCCAGTAACCTTAACACTGCCATCCTCCATACCAAAGTACGCCGCGACCGGCTTCTGGGCAAGACCAAACTTGCCGGCCTGGGCCGCCTGCAGCCCGTTGAGGCCGTGGAAGATGCCGATCTCGACAATGCCGGGGATCAGCAGCAGCTCCTTGGCCAGCGCCGAGACCTCCCACGCGCCGGCGGCGTTGCGGCTGGCGCCGGCCTCGACGTCCGAGGGCAGGAGGAGCTGGGGGAACGGCGCGTCGATGATCCACATGCCGTTGTCGGTGACGGCCTCGCCGGCCTTGGCGGGCAGACCCGGACGGACGATAGGCTTGATGGAGCCGAGGTCCGTGAGACGGTCCAGGACATCCGGGGCGGACATGGGGAGGACCTCGATGGGGATGGCCTTCCAGTTGGTGAGTAGCCTCTGAGAGAGCTTGCGGTAGTCTGCGGGTTCTCGTCAGCTCGTCTGCGTTCACACTTTTTCGCTCGGACCTCCACCAGAGGCGTTTCCCGTAAAAGACTCACCAGCAACAACGACAAACTTCTTGGCGGCAATGGCGACAAGCTTCTCCTGCAACAAGCAGGCACCGCCGCCCTTGATGCAGTTCAGGTCCGCGTCGACCTCGTCCGCACCGTCGAACGCAACATCCAGAGCGACGAGCTTGCCGTCGGGGCCCAGTGGCCTCTCGTCGAGGTTGCACAGGCGAAGGCCGGCGGCGCGGATGAGGCCCTTGGACTGGCTGCCAGTGGGGAAGAAGGTCATGTTGGACCAGAATGAGGGGCCCTTTGCGGCGATGGCGTCGACGACGTACACGACGGTGCTGCCGGAGCCGATGCCGACGAAGCGGGCCGACGCGTCAAGGTGCTCATCGACGGCGCGGTAGGCGGCGGCCTTCTTGGCCGACTCAACGAGGGATACTGCGGAGGACATGGCGCGGGCGTAGTAGAGTTTTGGTGTGACGGTTGTGCTTGTGCGGGGTGGTGAGAAGGGTGAGAGGAGTGGTGAAGTTGTACGAGAAGAGGATTGGCGGAGGGACGAGATGGTTGATCTTATTAATAAAGATGCTCTGCTGCAGGAGGTGAACATGGGGTCGGCCAGAAAGAAGAGGCTTTGACGGTATGGGGTGGTGGTGTTAGAGTGGGATGAGCCATAAAGCTTTCTCCGGTTGCCGGGCTTACTCATGAATCGCGACGGACAGTGGATTCCGACACGGGTGCCAGCGGCTGGCCACAGATGGCTGCTGCATCTGCTCCCGGTACCTCGAGACGAGGACGGTGAGATGTTGCGCCATGGCTGGGCTGGATGCTTTGAAATTTGGGAGCCAATTGGGTTTATTGACCGTTAATTAACCCATTAAATCAGCTGTTTGGCGTTGTGGAAAAGGCTGAAGCCGTTTCTACCTCCAATTGAGCGCGTCCTCGGTAAGCCTCGGTCAGTCCCTCCTTCACCGAGCACCCCGCCTACACCGACCGCGGGGCATCTTCTCAAATGCCAGGACCACTTCTTCACCCCACCTATGACGTATCTGGCGACTTTTCCAGGGACGAAAAACCCACCGTTGTAATGCCCGTCACCTTCCGAGATCGTCTCAGGACGGAAGCGCCGAATCAGACCGAGAGCTCGGCGGGCCAGTGAGCGTCCCGGGAGCCACCGGCGTGCTTCCGGTGGACCTCCGGTGGATCAAGGAAAAAGTCTGTACGTGAGATGTTATCAGGGAAATCCCTCGCGCGCATCGCGGCAAGTAAGAAACTTGGTTATTTACCGACGTCACTCGTTGAGTCTACTCAGTACATGCAGCTGGCCAATGGACGGACCGATAATTATCAACAGGGTAGGTAAACATCGACTTGGCGAGGTTCAGACGCAGCTCAATTTGACTACATTCGTCGCGCATCGACTTGCATGGCGGCTATCAATAAGACGACAATCCGATCAATGCTATCTTGATAGAGAGTGCGTTTCTGATATCTCTCGTCTCCCCCATAACTTTCTAGTAGACCAACACCGAATAAGACTGCTATACCGTAATTACAAGGCCGCGAGTGTCATCGGGACAAACATTTACAACATGGGCTAGAATCTTGCTTGCCGCAACTTGAGGCGTCAAATGAGACACGTCAATCCGTAATCGATGAGAGTGTCCACTAAAATCGTACAGGTCTTCGCCAGCCCGGAACATTTTCAAAACCTCAGTGTCAATTAAATTCCTTTCCGCTTGTCGGCCACCTTCACTTAGTCTGCCCAAATTGGTCTGTTCATCGCAATCTAGCGTAATGGGGATAAAATCGCAACCTCGCCTGTCAGCACAGTCCTTGTATTCTTGACAGACAGCCGTTCCTGCCTCGTTGGCTGTTTGGGCGTCTTTGAAAATGTAAAGTGTTGAGTAGGTGGATGGCTCATGAATGAGCGACTCAAAAATCGCCGAGCGGATACGACGACGCAGGTCTTGATAGCCCGGCTGATCCCGACTCAGCACGGCTTCGGCAGGGTTTATGAGGAGGTGGTTATGCACCAGCTTGATTTTGTCGCTGGTATCGTCTAGAAATTTGGCAATAGTCAGCTTGCCTGTTCCTGGGAAGCCGTTGATATGGACTATTGGTCGAGGTTTTGACGGAAGGGCCATTGTGAAATTCGACGCTGGATTCGAATGGCTGAATATGGTTGATAACTGTAACACCGACTCAAGAGTGGTTCTTAGGAAATAACTTTTATGTGTGGATTTTATGAGGCACAACGGCAAGTCAGCCCCGACGTTATGAGTCACGCTTCACATATGACTCCTATTCACGATTGTACTAGGTCCGAAATCACCCTAACGCCAGAAAATAATAACTGATCTAGTCTGCACGGTCACCAAAACGGTAACGTTTGATGAGCTTCGGTTTGTGGATGGCTATAAGGCGGCGCTGGTAACCATGTACCCATCGAAGCTTAACGGAGACACCATCAACGTTATTCGGTTCTCGGCTCAGTTGCAAGAGATGATGCAGAACATGCTGGCAGACACATACTAGGAAACCCAGCAGTAGCAGACTAGTCACCCTTGTCGTCTTACGAACACACACAAGCCACATGTTCTTCAGCAGCCACCAGGGTATGTCAACAAGCATATCCTCCTGTGGCTTTACCGGACATACGTGCAGAAAGATCTTCTCAGGGTTCCTGCCTATGTTTCTGCTTTAAACATTGCCGAGATTCCCCATATTTTGCTTGCTTTTTCCGGGTTCTCGGGGGCCATGAGGTCTCAACGTCAATAGACCCGGAAGTTTGAGCTACAATTCCTTCTCGCACGTGGTAGCAGTCGCCGACTCGCCTAAACCATCGGTAGAATGTCAGGATTCGTAACTCCATACTGATTCATCTTCATCTGTCAAAATTCCAACACGCTGGATGACAGACCACCCGAACATTCGGCACGTCTCCGCTCCCATCATGCACGGTCGTTTCGGTTATCTATACATCTCATGATCCTTTCGTTCCATTTCTAAACCGGTGGCCTGACGGACTCGACTGCTGCGCTTCTCGAATCGGATTCGAGAGCAGACGAGCAACAGTGACATCGTCTGCCCAAACTGATGAACCCTTCAGGACTTCGGCCAGGAGCACAGGGACGAACTGCGAGTCGCACATCCCCCAAGAACCAGTCTTCAGAACTCAAGATGCGACTCTGCATCGCGCAGCCATGTCGCACCACCCCTGTCCAGTCAATATGCCAGGAATCTTATCTCACATGAGGCAGGCACGGTCAAATGCGACCCTGTTCTACGTTTGTCCATGGAGGTGTTGCTGAGGATGACACTCTGCTCTCCTTCACCCTTGTCTAGAGCCAACGGCGCGACAGCGTTGCTAGTCCTGCGCGTGGTACCAGCACCCCAGCGGTGATCTTGCATGTTTGTTTCCCTGAAACTAGTTTCCACAGCAGCTAGATTAAGCCAGATGCTGTTACGTCTGCGTAGATATGCAGCATCGATCAACAGCACCAGCGCGGATCATCGATGTGGGGGATATTCATCATGATGACACCGGGACGACAGTAGGCCGTCCTTATCCGCAGCTATAATTGATGTGACCACTTGACTTTGATAAACTCAAGAACATTTCTGGTCTTCAACATGAACCTGATGCAGTGTGGCGCTCCGGCGCCGGTCTAGCCAGACAGAAGCGACAAGGGGAACCAACGGGAAGAACCCAGCCGGGCAGGGCTATCAGCTTGGCTATCACTGCAAACAAAACAATTATAGGATAGACTAGGCCTGTGGAAGAATACTCTCTGCTCTCGGCCGGTGTCTCTATCAACCACATATTAAACTCAGTTCGGCGGAGAAGAAGAGGCCTCCTCCGCTGATGATCGACCGGAACGTGTTTATCGGCGGGGTACATGACACGCGCCATAGCCGCTCTCGCCGTCGTCGCCGTGATCATGGCATTGCTTCAACCGTCAAGGTGGGCAGTTTCGAGGAGGCCTAGATTGACAAAGTGACGTTGGCGAGCCCGGCCGATCATGGCAAGGAAGGGTGACGATCCAGTGAACACGGAGGAAGAAACCCCCACCGAACGTCTCGAGTCATGCAGCTGAGCGTGGCTGAGGTCGATTCTCATGAGCGAATCGCATCTCGCCATTCCCCTGAAGAGAACCACTTTTATCCGTCTGGGACACTTGACGGGCCTGTCGTCCAGCCTTACGGAATTGGCTTCCAGGTGTCAGAGAAAGGCCAAGGGGGCACGACTTGGCTGTGATTGGGAGGCCGTGTTTATTCCGTGGATGAATAACTACTTTCCAAGAGACTGTCAAGTCTGAAGCGGGAACAGCATCATGGATCAATCCCAGACAGCCTCGACATGTCAAAAGTTCTTGGCTACCGATTGGCTCATGAGAAGGCCATCTCGGAACTCTGCGCTTCCTTAACTTTATGGTTTGGCTTGACAGCTTTCCAAGAGCCAATCGCAATCAACATCGGGAACAAGGGGATCCATACCCATCACCATGACCTCCCCGCAAACAGCCGCCAGAAGACAGCATGTCCCAGCTAGATGTTTACATTTTTAGGGCACAAGATGTCCATTAAGACGCTGTGTTAAGTTCAGTCAGCGCTTAGAAAAGACGGTGGCATCCCGTCCCGCGTTGCGCACGAACCTCCTCTCCCCATTGACATTGATGACTGTCGTGATTAAGCTGAGGAGGGGGCTATATCAGCTATATCTGACCCTGGGCGACGGGCTGTGCAATTTTCGTGATCTCCAGGCGATCTGACGCTGCAACATGGCCTCCTGGACGTTCTGGTTAGCGAATCGCATTTCAGCGGATGCACACTTGTTCCGCCGTCTCCCCCCATTTCCCCAACTGTTCGTGCCACGAGATCCTTGGCATCGACGCACCTAACGCCGATGTCAAATGGCTGACAATTGAAACGGTCGGCCGGTTGTCCCTAGATAGGGAATAGATCTGCTGAGATCTCAAAAGTCTAACGCATTTGCCGAGAGAGGAAGAGGGCGACGCCTCTTTCATGTGGGCCCTGCCATTATTCCGCCGTCGTCAGGCCGTTTATGGCCCGGTTCACACTCTCGCCGGATGCCATGCATCCATCACCAACCCCCCGGCGTTTTGGAGGGTAGGCGCCGACGTTGCATTCCGACACGAGCTATACCACCTTGTTTATATGACTTGCATACGGTGACGGGTGACGGGTGATGGATGGTGGGAAAGCCCAGATCGTGAGATACATAAACGCCAGCGTCGATCCGGTTCTCGCCAAGATCGCTTCTTCTGCTTCTCTCCAGATCACGGTTCACAATCTTCTCGGCGGCTTTCTGATTTTCTTCAAACCATTTCTTATCATTCAATTCTCTGTCTGCAGGTATCAGGCGCCATGGAGTCTTATCTCGAGGAAACCTCCTACACTTTCTTCCCCAGCGTCGACGGCAGCATGGGATACACCTTTGACTCCCAGTTCATTCCTTACCCTTCTGGGGATAGCCTCGACAGCTTCCTGTATCCTTTCTCATTCCAAACATGCCAGCAACCAATGCCAATGATGGCCACCAGCCCAACGCTTTCGGACTTCACGTTCAACACCGCCTACGCCACGCCCTCTCCTCCCCCGGATTTCTCGCCTGTCCCCAGCGAGCAATTCGAGTTCGCCCCATCACCCAGCAGCGTGACCACATCACCAAGCTCACCTCCCAAAGAGTCAGAGGTCGACAGCTGGGGTCCTTCGGATCTCCATCAGATGGGCTACCTCGATGTCGCCGGAAACTGGCGTTGCCGGTACGCCGGGTGCTGCTCGTCGCGCGTCTTTCTTAGAGCCTGTGATCTGCGAAAGCATTTCCGGGGCCACGCAAAGTACTTCTTCTGCACCGAGAAGCGTTGCCAGCAAGCAGGCGTCGGCTTCGCGACTCGCAAGGACTTCCAGCGACATATGGGGTCTCATAAGCCCGCAGTCCGGTGTCTCCACCCCGATTGCGACAGAATCTTCAGTCGCAAGGACAATATGGTATGCGTTAGTCTCGCACTGTTATCTGCAGCAAATACTAACTTGGAAACAGAGGGAACATTACAAAAAGATTCACCAACGGTTAAGAAACAACTTGTTTCCTCGGCGATGCCGCAAGACCACGCAGAGCGAGCCTCAGCAGGCCGTTTCTCCGGCATCGACCTGCTCAAGCTGCACGATGGATTCTTGAACTGAAACTTCTGTTCTGTGAATTTAAGCGGCGATAGTGGACTTTTGCAGCAGCACGATTTTTGCAAATAATGTGTTATGCGGCGATGTTGATGATTTTCACGTCAAGCCTGTCTTTTTTGAGCGACCATAGATACTAGGATCCCCTTCTAAGAGGCGAACCACTCTTTTAATTCCATATATATATATTGCAAAGACGTCCTAGAAATCTTGGCGTGATTGTTTAGATGAACGGAAGGATAACCGAGAGAGCCCATCCTTGACTCCATCCATGCATGACTCCACGCCTTCGTCATTACCTTACATGTAAGCTTAGAAGATGGCCACGTAGTTTTCCAACTGATGCAAAATTGAGCCGTTAGACTTAGGATATTGTAAAACAACTTCTAAACTTTCTTTCTACGCCTATGATACAGCGCAGCAATGACTTTTAAACTCATGTGCGCAAGAATTAGTTGGCGAACTATGAGGATGTCTTCTGGGTCTCATCGGAAGTCGGAATCCGAAAACGCACGGGAAAGGACGCCATTGGTTGATTTACGAGACGAAATTGCGCCATAACAGAACTCCGAAAGTTTGAACTTGGAAATTGACGGTTTTGGGCAATTTTCTAGACGGTGGGATGAACAAGATGTCGAAAATGTCGAGCTCAACATGTGCACTCGGAGGCCGTAACAACCGAAGACCGAGACCTGTTATCCACAACTCGGAAAAGTAGTAGACGATGAACCTGGCAAAAAGCGCTGTAGAGGTATCATTCTCATAGGCGCCAGCAGAAAGGGAAGTCTTCGATGGTGGTATATATATGATCCGATGCCCCCCAATCAAGATTCCAAGTAACCTCATTCATACGGGAAACATCCAAAACAAAACCTCACTTACAAGCCGATCTGGACAATCAAGATGAACAACGCTGATGTCACTATCGTTGGAGTCGGCAATATCGGAGCCGCCATGGTCAGCGCATGGCTTGACTCGGGGTTGAAGGTCGCAATGTGGAACCGCAACATTGATCGACCAAAAATCGCCAAACTTGTGGAAAGGGGTGCAATGTTCGAGCCAAACATCAACGAAGCAATGCATTGCAGCGACAAAATTGTCTTATGCGTCTCAACTTACGATGACATTGACGAAGTCCTAACGCCCATTTTACCCCTCAAAGGAACCGAGAGAAGCATTACGGTCATCAACATTACCACCGGCACGTCTAAGCAGGCCCGGGATATGGAGACGCGTCTTAAATCCAACGGTATTGCTAAATATTTCGACGGCGCAATCATGGTCACTCCCGAGCTTATTGGCACGATGCACTCGTCCATGTTCTTTAGCGGAGAAAACGAAGCCGAATTCGAAAGTATCGCGGGGATTCTCAGGCCGCTAGGAAGTTCTCACTACGTCGCCCAGGACTCCGGCGCAGCAAGCCTCTGGGATATTGCGGCCCTCGCAGCCATGTATGGCATGTATTCCGGGGCGATTGTCGCGCTGAATGTGCTCAAGCGGCAGCGGCCCGATGACCCGGCCACAGAATCACCATCAACTGAAGTACCAATGAAGAAGATTGTGCTCCCTCTCCTCTCGACACTTTTGCCTCATCTAGTCAATCTATCAAGAGCTTTGGATAAGGAGGACTGGGGCGAGAACTTTGGAAATCCGGTCTCGATGCAGTTGAAGGGGCTGCAGACCATCTTGACAACCTTAGGAGAGGAGAAGGTCAACGCGGACGGGCTCGAGTTGTTTTACCGAATGATGCAGCGAGTGGTGCAAGACAAAGGCGAGAATGCAGGATTAGCTATCATGGGAACCTACCTGCTGGAATGAATAGAAAGATCGAGATTCAAGAAATCTACAGTAGTGGTCTAGTGATGCTTGTTACAGCCGGGGCTTAGGCAAACAAATCGGAAACAGGATGTGTAATCAATCCGTTGGATTGGGCAAGTAGAACGAGTTCAAGACCTTGACATGAAATCAAGGGAGAAGACAATACACTTGTCACTGTAAGAAACTTTTCCCTTGCAGTGGCAACAAAGGTTCCACTGCCCTTGTGCATTACTCATTATTGACGGTCAATAGGCTTGTTCGCCGAGCAGAAAGAATTGTTGCTCCCTTGCTTCCTGACGATAAACGTGATACTCAAGATTAGGAACTAGCGGCCTGTGAGAGTCTTTGAAGCTAGGTAGTTGAAAGCTGTCCAAAAACACAGTCTGCTGTGTGCTAAAGAATGGCCTAAATAACAGTTTGGCGACGGTTCTGCACGCATCTCGACCTTATATTCCATCTGAATAATTCCCGAAATCATATCAGTTCTCAGGTCATTCCAATATAACATTTCTTCACACAAGCCGTTGCCTATCTCATTCAATTTCACACTGCAATCTCATCATCCACGCCATCTCCTCGTAACTCGAATTCCACCAATAAACAACAAACTCTTTTCACGTTACTTTCATCCATTACACAAATAACACCGTAGCATAGACGTCACGATGTCTTCTCCTAACGACAACGAGTTCGAAACTAGGGTGAATAACATCACGGACCTCCGAGAGTGTATCTCAGGTTCGCGGGAACAGCTTGGCATTGTAAGGACAGCCGCGGGCCGAGCCCTCTTGTTGCAACAGAGAGGATTGGAGTTGAACCGCGGGGTTACGCGCAACGAGAATGACATTGCGGTAGAGCTCAGCGAAAACGAGCAGCTTGCCTACGACATCCATCAAGATATTGAGGAGGGGCACAACAACCTTGAAGAGATGGTTGTCGACTCCTCCCCGTCTGACAGCCCTTCCCAATCGACAGACAGATCAGCGTCTCCGGACTCGAATTATGTTCCCGCTGCTGTTCCCGTTGCTGGTCCCCCTCCTGCTGCCCCTCCTGCTGCCCCTCCTGCTGCCCCTCCTGCAGCCCCCCCTGCTGCCCCTCCTGCTGCCCCCATCCCTGTTGCCCCAGCTAACAACCCTCCACGTCTCACTGCCAACCAACTCTGCGCCAATGCTCCAGCCTTGGTCGCGACAATTCCAGCCAATCTCCAGAATCGAGGTGTTCAAGAGTGTGCCAGAATTGTGGCTACGTACGTTGCGCGAGCACAGGCTGCAGCTGCAGCGGCAGCAGCCTCGCCTACTGACGCGAATCTCCGCACTGCGTCTGAAGTGGCGCATTCTAGGCTTCAAAATGCTCGAAGGAGACAGATGCTGTGGACTAGAGTATGTGTTCACTGCCATATGGTTTCCAGCTATAACGAAAATACACGGCGTCATTTGAGAGAATATCACTACATGAGAGACCATCGTTACAACCACTTGAATAGAGCTGAACGCAGAAAAGTGGCCCAGGCTGAGGCACCTTAAGATGTGCCTAAGGATCAAAAGAAATCTGTGGGTTCATGTCTACAAATATCAGGAGGCTACCAGGGAGCGGGAGATGGGATTCAAGCTTTGCTATGGATTTACATCTTTGCTTAAAAATCAACTGATTTCAGATAATAATCACTTTCTTACGCTGCCTTCCTTTAAATACCGCGGGGGATGGATAGGTGTAGAAATACCATATCACATCACTTTGCGGTTATGTATCTAATAGTTCAAGCTAATAATATGACAGATAAAGTCTTCTATACATTCTCTCCCAGGCCTTCTTCATCAACTACAATACAATAAAGGCTTCACTCTGTTCACATCAGTTTACACGCTGCGCCTTTCGAAGGCCAGAACATAGAGGCGTCAGTGATTCCATCTGTGTTCTTCAATCCTTTGGTTGGACGACTGAGTGCTAAGCCCGGCAACATGGCCCAGCGAATGATGGTGGACGCGATGTTGTCCTGATTTGCGGGGCTCTGCCCCTTTTATCCATCTTACATGTCTGCCCCCTTCCCGTTGAGTAATACGGCTGTCCGTAATACACTAATCGAACGTCTCTGCTCTTTCAAAGCTCCAATCCTTTCATGCAACCTCGTAATAGCACCGAAAAACGTCCTCGGCTTGCATAGAACTATTCACGCGATAGGTCAGTCGGTGCCCGAGTATCTCCCCTCTAGGCTTGAGTCACTACCGACGGAGCTGCTCGAGGCGATTTTATTTGTCTCTCAGTCGCAGATAGATCTCCATACTCTCGTCAGTGCCTCACCCACGATTTACAGAGCTTTTCTTTCAGCCAAGCGAACGGTCTTCCTCAGCATTCTGGTCCGGGATCTCGGCCCGGCTCTGTGGGATGCCCTGGCTGTGGCCACTCTAGCCCCCGCCAAAATCGAACACCAAGGAGATGAGGGAGAAAGAACGAGTATTATTCAGCGATGCAAGTCAATAACCAGAGACGACGAGGCTTTGGCGTCAGCAACCATCGATGTAGCTATAGCACTGCTCCACGTGAATCACAGCGTGCAGTTCCTCACTGACGAATTCGCCGCATCAAGGCTCCCGGAGCTCGAGAAGATCCGTCCGGACGCCGCCCATCCATGTACCCAAACAGAACGTTTGCGTTTCGCACAAGCCCTGCTACGGCATCAGGTCCTGACCCGCATCACTAAAGGCGGCGAGCCCCAACCGGAAGGATCCAATGTCCTGCATGACTTCTTAAGTCTCTTGAGACCTTGGGAGACACACCTGCTGTCCGATGCTCACTGCTTCATCTGCTACATGATAGACCATGCATTCTCTTACTTCAGAGGAACGGCGAGGCCGGATAGGATTACAGTAGACAGCCCGCGAACAGAGTTGCAGAAGGCGAGAGCCGCAACTTGTTGCAATCTCGGCGTGCTACACAGAAAGATCGTCTCGGAGCGAGCTCGCCTGGTCGCTAATCCGGAAATTGCAACAGACCCTTGGCAGGCATACATAAACAGCCGAAAGGGGCCGATATGAGGACTATGGCCCGGTTTAACTTCCTCATAGCAGGACCGTTGCCTGTGAGCATCGGTTCCAATAAAGTGGCAGAAAGAGACAGGGACATACGTGACGAGTTATATCGGCGCGAGGATGCTATGCCCCTCTTGGTGCATGACGAGAACGATGATTCAAGGCCACCTTTCCGATGGGTTGACGCGCATGCTAGCATCAACTGCCAGGGATGGGGCGTGCATTTACGCCGTGAGGTTCTGCCAACAGGCCAGGAGGAGCTTACAGCCCGCCAAAGAGGATGGACAGTGCAAAATATGGATCAGTGGCGCTGGTTTGGTTTCGCCTTCTGGAGACGAGATCGTGTCGCGTTGCTGAAGATGCAGTTGCCGGCAGCGCTGCTATAAGTACAAGTCACTTAGCAAGTAATATAAGCTAATTAGCTAAGTTAACGCTATTACTACTACCTAAGTAAGTAATTTATTACTCTTTAATTAAATTATTAGACTTAATATCTTATTTATAAATAGATCTAACTAATAAGAAATTATAGATTAGTTAGTACTTTATTTATTCTAATATATATAGTTACTAAAATATAATATTATTATTAATATTATAATATCTCTATATCTAATTAATACTTTATAAATTACTCTTAAAATACTAAACTCTAAGTAATTTTTTTAAAACTTTTTAAGGAATTAGAAATTATTATAGTAGTTTAAATAATATAAAAAGTATTATAATTAGCTATTTTTTATAAAAAATATTTATTATTTTATATTTTTTTTATTATTTATACCTATATATTTATATTTCTAATAATATTAATTATTACTACTAACTCTTTATCTATTACTAATATATATATAGTTTTAAATATTTGTTATATTTAAATTTTAACTTAAGTTATAACTACTCTTATTATTAATATTTCTCTAAACTTTATAATTAATAACTTATTTTATATTATTATAAGTAATTAGAAGTATATAGTTAAAAAATAGTTATTATAGAAGTAAAATAGAAGTTAATTAAACTAGATTTAATATTATAGCTACTTCTTTATTAAAGTTATATAAAGCTAAACTAATACCTCTTTCTAAAGTTATTAGTAATATAATATAAAAAGAGCTTTATAGCTATTTAGCGCTCTTATTATTATTATTAAATAAGAATACTTATTTTAATATATTATTTTAAACTTTTAAACTATATAAATTATATTTTAATAATATTAAAATAATTATAATATCTATAAAATCTCTCTTTTATTAAATAAAAACTCTAATAATATTATTTTTATTTTTTTATCTCTTATATTAATATTATCTCTATATAAAAGATTTTATTTTATTAATATTAATATCTTAAAAACTAAGATTATAATTTTTAAAAACTTCTATATTACTTCTATTATCTCTATTAATTTACTATTTACTTATTTTAAGAATATCTTCTTTTAGTAGATCTTTTAATATTATAATATAGAAGTTATTAATAAGGTTTTATAAAGCTAAAGTTCTATTTAAAACTAACTTTAAGACTTTTTTTAATATAATAAAGCTTTTATAATAGCTAAACTTTATTTAGTAATATTAAAAATATATTTATTATTTAATTTATAATCCTTATTTAATATTTATACTTTTATAATAGTTACTAATTATTTTATTAATAATAAAGGTATTTTATAGTTATATTTTTTAGTTTTCTCTTAATATTATAGAAATTATAATAATAAAAGCTTTATAGAGACTTTTATTAATATTATTAATTAATATTAGATTTAGAACTATATTAGAGTAATAGTTACTAATAATATTATAAATAATAATACTTATTTTTAAGCTTTTTATTAATAAATTAACTTAGAGATAATAAAGATAGATATTTAGGTTTAATATATATAATATTATAGCTATATCTTTAATCTTATAGTTTAAGCTTTTTTATTTAGTAAAGATTAAAAAACTCTTAAAACTAAATTAAATTACTATTAGTTTATAGAGTAATATGATAAAGATCTAAAAATATAATAATATCTTAAATTTATTAGCTAGCTCTAAAATATTATTAAGTTTATATAAGTTTCTCTATAATAAATAAAATAATATTAAAAAGTAGTAATAAAGATTAATAATAGTTCTAATTTTTAGATCTTCTCTAAGTTATACTAAAAAGCTTAGCTTATATTAAATAATAATATTTATTAAAATAGTATATATCTAATAATTAAAAAAGTTATAAAGAAAGAAATAGAGATTTAAACTTTCTTATTAATTAATAATAATAATAATAATATTAAGTACTATATACTAAAATTAAACTTACTCTCTATTAATAATTAAAAAGTTTTTATTAAAATCTTAATAATTTTTAAGCTTTTTTATTACTAAAAAAAGTAATATAAAAACTAAAATATTAATAATAAATATAACTAACTTTAAGAAGTTATAATAAATATTAAATACCTTCTCTTATATTAGCAGTCTAGTTAACCTATATAAGTAGGTATCATAGTTCACTCTATACTTTTTTTCATAATATTAAAACCTAATAATAGCACTTTAACTTATACCTAATCTTAATAAAGTAAATAAATAAATCTTAATATAACTAGTCGTTAATACTTAGCTTAATATATCCTTAGTAGAAGAGCGTAAGTAAGTAAGCAGCAAAGTAGCAAAATATACTAGCGAGAGCGTTATTCGCGACGTTATAAACGCATTATTTATAACGTCGCAAAGGCGTCGTTTTATAACGTAGCTAGAGCCTAGCGATAGCTTAAACCTATACTTAAGGGCGTAAACTTAATAATATAACTCTTTGCGTAGCTAAAAAGGTTCTTATAGCTATAGTATAAGAACTTAACTGCTACTTTAAATAAGGCCTTAAGCTTATTCCTTATATCCTCCTATACGTATAATAACCCTATATAATATCTTTCCCCCTTATTATAACTACATATAAACTAAGTAAAGCTATACTAGATAACTTAATCTATAAAACTAGAATTAATAAAATTAAAGGCTTTAAGTATAGTAACTTTATCTATACTAATAAGAAAACTCTATTTAAATTTACTTAGAAGTACTTACTTAAGATAGCTAATAAGTATAAGATATTAAAGTTATATAGCTTTAAGGTTAATATAGAGATAGTTAAGGTTACTAATAATAATTCTAATACTTATAACTACCTTATAAACTTCCTTAAGATAGCTAAAATAGCTTAAGAGCTTAGTAAGTTAGGAAAAGTAAATCTAATAGCAAAAGTATAGCTAATAGCAGTAAGGCTTTACGTTAAGACTATATAGTAGGGCAGAAGATATTATTCATAGCATAGACGTCTAAATAGTAGAAAAGAGGAAGATAAGTATAAATTAAATATAGCGTAAGAGATAGAGGAAACTAATAGAGATAGAGGTAGTTAGAAGAAGATAGTTAACTTAGCTTATTATAATAGTTAAAGTCTAATAGAGGAGCATAGAGGTAAAGATAATATCTAAGTCTGAAAGTTATATAACCTAAAGGTTATTAGTAGAAGGTAAGGGGACTAGTCTAGCTTTTACAGTTAATACTAGTTAAATTTCATAATATAAGGCTAGTAGCTATACCTTCTCTTATATTTTATTAACTAAAAGATATATTATAATATTAATATTAATCTTAAGGTTAATAATAATAATAAAAATATTTTTTAGGTATTATAACTATTTTAAAAATATATTAGTTAAGCTTAATATTATTAATATAATATTTAAGCTCTATTTATTTATATATAAAAAGATTAAATATTATTAATTTTATAATTTATTTTATAATTTAAAACTTTTAATAAGAAATAATAAACCTTCTTTTATAGTAATATTAAATAAGTATAATAGAAGCTTTTTAATTACTATAAGTTTCTTAGAGAGTTATTATTATTTTTTAGTATAATTATTCTATACTTATTATATAATATTTTATACTTAAGAGATATATAAAGTAAAAATTATTAAAAAAGATAGATTAAAAAAGTTTTAAGTACTTTTATAAAGTATTTTAATTAGTAATATTATTAGTTTAATAAGATCTTATTATTAAGCTAATAAGCTTATATACTTCTTATTAATCTTAATATTAAAGATATAGAGGATATTTACTATTAGTAATAAGTTAATAATTAATATTATTAAATATTACTTTAAATAGATAAGTTTAATCTTTATTTTTATTAGCTTTTAGAGATTATTTTTAACTTATTATAATAATAAATAGATTATATAGAAACTTTCTTAAAACTTATTTAATTTATTATTAATATTTTTATTATATTAATAATAATAGCTAATTATAAGAGAGCTTTTAGTATTATTAAGTTAAATTTCTTATTATAAAAGTTCTTAATAATACTAAATATTATAAAAACCTTCTAACTAAATAAGAACTAGTTAAAAAGGGGAGTAATAATACTTTAAAATTACTTTAAGCTATTAGGGGTATTATAACTTTATTTACTTATTACTTAATTAAGAAGTAATAATAATATTATTTACTATAGTATTTAACTTACTATACTTATAAGTTAGCTAATAATTAAAGCCTAAGAAAAAGATCACTAAGTTAATAAGTATAGAGGGCAAAATTAACTTAATTACACTTATAGCAGCATATTACAACCTATAAATAAGGATAATAGCTAAATAACCTACTTAAGTATTAAGTAGCTAGGATAGGATATTTATACTATAGGATTATAAAAATAATAGGAACTTACTTAGTATAGAAGAACTATAGTATAAATTATATAATAATAAAATAAAGAAATAATTAGTAAAATATAAAATAGAACGTTTAGTAATTAGTTAGTATTACTAACTAATTATAATTACTTTATATACCTAAATAATTACTTCTAAATAAATAAAAAATATTATTTAGGATTTATATATAGTATAACTTAAGTTTAGTTTAAAGTTAAACTCTTATAGCTTTTTAGTAATTAATTTAGTATTTATTTTTAGGATATTTTTAGCTTACTTTTACTATAAATTACTTATTAAACTTAAGATTAATTACTTTAATCTCTAAAAACTTAATCTATTATAGTTTATAACTTTTAACCTAAACTATAACTTAATATACTATTAAAATATATTAATCTTTAACTTTTATTAGTAAACTTTATTATTAAATAGCTAATTATAATATTTTAATTACTCTTATTTAATAAATTAACTATTAATTCTTACTAATAGTAATAAATAATAATATTTTCTTATATTTTTATTAAGTTATTTATTTCTAAACTTTTATTTACTTTTAGAGGATAAACTATTTAGAACTTAGCTTAGAAACTAAGAAACTAGAAATTAAAAAATAATTTAGATAATAAAGATAATACTAAAGAACTTAAACGTTAGCTTAATAAAATTAATAATAACTTTAAAGTAATATATAAAATATTTAACTAAAATATTATAGTTTTTAGTAAACTCTAAGAATAAGTTTATAAAAACTAAGATTTAGAAAAAGAAGTTATTATTTTTTAAGCTATTATTAATATTATTTTAGTTTTAGTTAAAAAATAAGAATAACTTAAGTTTAACTTTTTTATTATTTTTAATAAGATTTTAAGATAACTTAAGAGATATTTAGTTTAAATATAAATTTATTAAGCTTTTTATATAAATACTTTTTAGAATAAAACTAAATAAGTAATATATATAGCTACTTTCTTTAGAAAATAAACTTTAGTTTAATTTAAACTCCTCTAATAAAAATAGTTTAATAATTTTATTAAGAAATATAGCTAAGAAGTTAAAAATATTTTTTTTAATTTTATAAGATATATTAAAGCTTTTTAATTATTTTTCTTAGAATTAAATAAAAAAAGATAAGCTAAATATAACTTAATTTATTTTAAATAAACTAAATTTATTTCTCTCTATATAGCTAAGTTCTAAAGAATTACTTCTTAATTTAATATAACTAATAAAAATAAAGTTTTTACTTTTTATTAAGGATTTAAGGATAATATTAAAGATAAAATAGCTAAAGTTAATAAATTTTTTAGTTTTAAAGATTATATTAAATATATTATTAAAATTAATAACTAACTTTTTAAATATTATAAAAAAAAAAGAAAAAGAAAACTAAACCTTAATATAAAATATAAATATTAATAGTAACTTTAATATAAGTTTAATAACTTGTAGAATAATAATAAATTATATAATTATTAGAATAATATTTATTAAAATACTATTTATAGATTGAGTTTGTAGTTACGACGCAGCCCCCCCGCAAAAAGACTACGGCAAAATTCACCCTATACGCGGGCACAATTCTGGAAACACTATATGGGCACCTTGACCTGTGCCCTCTACCAATTAAGGAAAACAGTACAGAAACCCCATACGTTCCTGCTGGCAGGCAAACCCTCTGAACGTCACAAAGTCGAACGCGCGCCCTGGCCGAATAGACCGGCGGAACAGCAACGGCGCCGGCCGCGCGGCGCGGGGCCGGCGGCGCCGCACGTAGCGGGGCCGATCATATCGGGGCCGAAGGGGTCACTGAGGCTCTCATGGCCTGGCAACGCCGCCACAAGAGAGATGACTCCTCAACCAAAGAGGTCGTAACGCCACCACACGAGAGATGACTCCTCAACCAAAGAGGTCGTCAGAAGAGGTTCTCACAGCCAGAAGCATAAAAACTCTGGCGCAGGGCCTTGTGCCCATCCCTCTTCCTCTTCCTCTTCCTCATCCTCAAACCCATGTTAACAACCTGTTATCATAACCCACAACAAATCCTTCACCATGTCCGCACCACAAGAGATATACAAGAACGCCAATCCCCCGCGAGGCACGCCCTTCTGCGAGGGAACGGCTGAGGGCATCGCTACGCAGAACAACATCCATACGATAAACGAAGCCCTCGAATTCGGCAAGCACTCTTTCGCCGATCAGCAGCGTATCGTCAGGGTAGCCATAGCTAGAGCCCTCATGAATACCCCTAGAGGGGACCCTCTCTACACTGCGATCAAGGCGATAAACGACAGCCCTAGACGCCTCCGCGCAGAGGCTACGCGCGTTTCTAGCCATCCTGAGGAGTGGCCCTTCTTCGCGCAAGCCCTCCGCAATGCTAAGGCAGAGGCAGCCTAGGCCCAGACCCAGTAGGGATCGGTGAGTGCGCCTTGCGCCGACTGTTACACAGAGAGAGCGTTGCTGACGACGGCACAGCTGCGAAGGCGTCAGCCGGCCCGATCGAACAAGAAGAATGGCGGACGGCGAAGCAGTGATGGGGACGGTGTTGGCGGCGCGGGTGATGCGCGAGAGAGAGGATAGGTCGACAGTTCAGTAGTCAGTAATTGAGTAATTGAGTAATCACAAACTACATCGTTGCCGAAGTGAAGTTGAAGATGGTGAAGTTGTTGACGTGCACATGTAAGTGCGGCTGAGGTTGGGAGAGATGGTCGGAGACTTGGGAGGTCGTCAGGGATCACGTGACCGAAGGCTGTGTGTATTGTCAGGAGGCACGGAGTTAGGAGGTCTGTCGCTCTAAGCAGGTAAAAATCACAGTGAACGGCCAGAGGCCTACTATTTATAGATAATATAGTAAACCTATAAACCTTAATATAATAACTAAACTTAATAATAAAAAACCTTAAAACCTTAAGTATTATAACTATAATAAATAAAGATATATTACTAAAAATTATAAATAATTTAAAAAGCTCTCTTAGAAACTAATAATAAAATAACTTTAATAAGTTAATATAATTATAAAAGCTTTATATATATCTTAATTATAAACTAAATATTATAATAATAAATATTAAATCTATTTTAAAAATAAAGAAATATTAAGATACTATTTAAAAAATAATAACTTTAGATAATTTAGATATAATATAACTATTTTTAATATTTACTTTAAAACTTTAGCTATAATATATTCTAATAATAATAGAATTATTAGGAAATTAGCTAAATAACTTAATAAAATACTAAAAATATAATAGTTTAAACCTATTAATACTTTAGTAATATAAGCTTAAAACTAAGAATTAGAAAATAATAATAAGTAAAAACTAATATACTTCTAGCTAATAAAACTTATATACTTAGAATATATCTAAGAAGAATTTTATAATCCTATATAAAAAAAATAACTAAAAGCTATACTCTTATATATAAAATAATATAAATATATATATAGAAACCTTATTAAAATTAAATAAATTAACTAAGAAATAAAAAAATAAGTTAAAAAGGAATCTAAAGATAAATTAAAATATTAATATAATTTACTAATAGAATAATAACTTCTTAGTATAATTAGTAATTAGATTTTTAGAGAAAATAAAAGTTTATTTTATAATTTAGATAAACTTTATAATACTACTTAATAATATACTTAAGTAAAGATTACTTATAGTTTTACTCTTAGTATAAACTTTAGCTTTAGAGAAGAATCTAATAACTAAGAAGATAAAATTAAGTAATTTTTAAAATACTAAGAAGTTAATATACTCTAAGATAAATAATAACGCTATTTCTATAGTACCTTAGTAGATTAATAAAACTAAGATTATACTTCCTAGCTATATATAAAAAATTATCTTACTCTATAAAGTAATTATTAATAATATTAAACCTTCTTTTAGTTTTAATATTTTTATAATAAGTATAAAGAATATATAAGAGATAAGTATAACTATTAATTTTATTTTAAAAGATTTAATAATAAACTTATTAAGAATATTTATACTATATATATTATAATTAGATAGATTATAATAATTTTTAATAGAAAAATTACTACTTTTTAACTAAATTTATAATTCTTTATAAAATATTAATATAATAATAATATAAAATAAAATAAATATTAATATAATAAATACTAAGTTTACTACTAAGATAAAGTTTATATATAGAGAATTATAAAAAATAGATTAAAACTTCTATAAATTAGAATTTATAAGAATAACTTTACTAAAATAGTATAAAAAAAAAAAATTTATTTATTTAAAATAATTAGAGTAATTAAAAAACTAAACTTACTTATTAATAATAGATTATAATAAATAATAAAGAAAAGATCTATCTATTAAATATTATAAAAATATAAAAAGAACTTAAAACTTAAAGTTATTATTAATAAATAAATAATACTTATATTAATTAATAATAAAACTAAAGTAAAATTTATTACTTTTTAAACTATTAATAAACTAGAAGTATAATAGAGAAGAAAAAAATAACTATACTTCTTATATATAATAAAAAGAGAAGAATTTAAGTATAAAAGAAGTACTATCTATAATAAGATTATACTTCTTAAGATAAGTTATTTAGATTAAAAAGAAAAAATCTAATTTAATATTACTAATATAAAGATATATAATATAATATTAAGATTACTTTAGCTATAAATAAATAACTTATAAATAGATTAAAATAAAAACTAACTTTAATAAAATTATAATAATTTAGTTACTAAATAACTTTATAAAAAATAAACCTTAAATAAACTAATATAATAAAAAATAGTAAAATAGTATATCTACTATTTTAAAATAAAAAAAACTATATTATAATAATTAATAATAAAAGATCTTAAGAATAATTTATTTCTATCTATTTTAAAAAAATATAGAGTTTATAAGAAACTTTTTATAGCTAAATTAGAAACTAAACTATTTAAATATATAAACTTTAACTATAAAATCCTTTTTAAAGAAAGAAAAGAACTATAATTTAATAAAATCTATAGCTTTAATCTAATAAAAATAGAAGTTTTAGATAAATATTTTAAAGAAAATCTTAAGAAAAAATATATTAAACCTTTAATATTACTAATAAGAAACTTAATTTTATTTATATTAAAAAAAAATAAAAAATTATAACTATATATTAATTATTATATATTTAATAAAATAATAGTTAAAAATTATTACTTATTATTACTTATTAATAAAATAAAGAAACTCCTCTATAAAACTAATTAGTTTATAGCTTTTAACTTTAAAGAAGTTTATAACTTAATTAAAATAAAATAAAATAAAAAATAAAAAATAGTTTTTAAAACTTAAAAAAAATATTTTAAATACTTTATTATACTTTTTAGTTTTATTAATACCTCTATAATATTCTAAAATATAATTAATTTAATTTTATATAAATATATTAATATTTATATAGTTATCTATTTAAATAATATCTTTATATTCTTATTAATACTAAAGAAATATAAAAAGGATATTTATTATATTTTATAAGCTTTTTAAAAAACTAAACTTTTAATAGAACTTAAAAAAAGTAAATTTTATACTTAAAAAGTAAAATATCTTAAATTTATTATTACTCCTAAAAAAGTTTAAATATTAGAAAATAAAATTAAAGCTATTAAAAAATAGTTAAAACCTAAAAACTTTAAAAAAATCTAAAGATTTCTAAGTTTTATTAACTTTTACTAAAAATTTATTAAAAACTATAATAAAATTAATATAGCTTTTATTAACTTTAGCTATAAAAACACTTTTTTTATATAAGAAAAACTTTAATAAATAACTTTTTAGAAAATTAAAGATTTTATTAATAATAAATTAGTTTTAATAATATTAAATTTTATTAAATAATTTAAAATAGAACTAAACTTTTTAGATTATACTTTTAGAATATAGTTATTATAATAAAATTTAAAAAAAAAGCTATACTTATATACTTTTTTCTCTTAGAAACTCTATAAACTTAAACTTAACTATTAAATTTATAATAAAGAACTTATAGTAATAATTAAAATTTTTAAGAAATAGAGACTTAAACTTTTAAGAATAGTTTATAAAGTATTTATATATTTAGATTATAATAACTTCTTATACTTTATTACTTCTAAAGTATTAAATAAATAATAAGTTAAATAGTTAGAATTCTTTTCTAAATTTAATTTCTAAATTATTTATTAAAAAAAATTAAATAATAATAAAACTAATACTTTTAGCTAATAACTAAACTATAATATCTTAATACCTAAAGAAACTTAAGTAATTTTTAAAGGAAATAATAATAGAGATTTAATATTAATAACTAAACTCTTAATAATAGCTAAATAATCTAAAATTAGTTTATTTAGTAAACTAAATAATAAAGTAATTATAGAGTTCTATACTTAATTTATATATAGTTACTAAAGAATTATAAAAACCTAGAAATAACTATAATAATAATATAGAGAAAAAGTTATTAGAGAATATATAATAAAAATAATTAAAGATTATAAAGTTTATTTTAAAAGTAAACCTATTTAATATTAACTTTATAATATATTATAACTTTTATTTATACTATAAACTACTTAATAATTTATATTACTTAACTTTATTATTAAGTTATTAAAATTTTAAAAACTCTTTATAAAAGTATATTATAATAATATTTTTATTATTATAGATTAATTTATAAAATATATTTATTTTATTTTATATAAAGAAATAAATAATATTAAAGAATATACTTATATATTTCTTAAGTATATTATTACTAATTATAAAATATTTAAAGAAATTATATTAAATAGAGATAAGATCTTTATTTCTAACTTTTAGAAATTAATTATATTATACTTTAGTATTAAATAGTTAATATTTATTATATTCTACTTATAAACTAATAAATAAATAAAATAAATTAACTAAATTCTTAAAACTTATTTTTATATTTATATTAACTATAACTAAGATAATTAAGTTATATTATTACTAATAGCTTAATTTACTTATAATAATATAATAAGAGAAAATATTAAAAAATCCTCTTTTTACTTTAATTATAGATTTAAATTTATTATTTATAGAGAACTTTAAATAAAACTAGCTATAATAAAAGCTATTACTTTAGTATAGTAAATTAAGGATATCTAAGAATATATATATAAAGAATTTAAATTTATATAATAATAAATAACTTAATTTAGTAATAAATAAAGGATTAAGGAATTAACTTTAAAAGAGGGAGATAATACCTATTTTATATAGTAAAATATTAAAATAAAATAACTAAGTAATAAACTTAATTTTAAAAAACTTAGACTTTTTAAAATTTTATAAATTATTTTACTAATTAATTATAAGTTTAAACTTTTAGATATTATAAAATATTACTTAGTATTTTATATCTTATTACTTAAATTAGCTTTATAAGGATTATAAATAAGTAATATTATTATTATAGAGAATAATAAACTAGAATATAAAGTTAAATATATTATTAACTATTTTAAAAAGCTTAAAAAATATTAATATTTTATTAAATAAAAAGGATATAGATATAAAGATAATACTTAAGAACTTATAAAAAACCTTACTAATATAACTAATAAACTTACTATCTATTAGTAATAATACTAAGAATAAGAAATTATACTAATATTAATAATACCTCTTAGTTAAATAAATATTAATAGTTACTTATAGATTAAATATTTATATAGATATATTAGATTATTAGTAGAAGTAAATAGATTATAATAAAGAAAACTATTTATTTAGTTAGGAATACTAAAATATAACTAAACCTCTAATATAGGAGATACTATTAGCTCCTCTTCTATAACTTCTTAACTTTTTTAGAAAATTATTTTTTTCTATTTATATAAATAATCTAACTATACTATAGATTTATCTAACTTAGCTTATATAGTATATAAAGTAGTAGCTTTTTTTTATAATACCTCCTCTTTAGCTACTTTTATATTTTCTAAATAAGCTACTTTATTTAATAAATAGTTAACTATAATAAGTTAGTAATATATATAAAATATAAAGAGTATAGAAATATATAAATATAAATAGTATCTATTATTATATTATAAGATTATTTTAAGTAAGTATACTTACTATAAACCTTACTACTATAATAAAGTAAGGGAGAAAACTTATTAATTATATTAAGCACTCTACTCTAAGCAGAAAACCCCTAAAAATACCTAAATACTTATATATTAATTTTCTAAATAACTATAAGAGATAAAAAAGTAAATATATAAATATAAGTTTAACTAAATTATACTTTATCTATATTTTTTACTCTCTTTATATTTTAAGTTATATAATTTCTTAAGAGAAAATAAGCTACTAAGAAGAAGTTTAGTAGTAATATTTTTATAATATTCTACTCTATTTTTATTTTAAATAATTAAAGAAGTATAATAAAAACTAAAAAAGGAGATAAAAGTAAAGCTAACTAAAACTAGAAAAGCTTAAAAATACTTATATTTATTTAGTTTTTAAAAGATAAAGATTAATAAACTTTTTCTATAAATTAAGCTAAAAAATCTTAAAAGCTCTTCTAAAAAAGTAGTTATTAAAGTTATTAAAGAAAAAATAGGAATTTATATAAAAATAAATATATTTCTTATTTATTTATTTAGTTTTTTTTTATTATAAGCTAATTAAGCTTCTATCTACTTATATAACCCTTTTCTTTTTATAATAACACTTAATACTTATAAAAATACCTATTTATTTTCTTTTTTTTAAGTTAAAATTACTAAAAAATTCTAAATTCTCTACTTTTTTCTATATATCTCTTAAATCTTTTATATACTATAAAAAGAAAAACTTAATTAGCTTTACTTTATATATATAAAGTTATATTTAGTTCTTAAAGCTTTTAAGCTATTAGCTTTACTTTAAACTAAATTTTTAGCTATTTCTTACTCTATATAAGTAGTATTTTTATCTTTTTTTTATAACTTTTTAGTATATTATATACTAAGTAATAAGTATCTTTTTAGTATAGTTAGAAGTAAATAAAAGTTTTAAAACTTTATCTTCTAAGTAATATCTTTAATTAAGTTATTTTATATTAAAAAGAAGTTATCTAAAATATAATTACTTAGTTTAATAATATTTTTAAATAAGTTAAGTTTTAGCTTTTACTTCTTAACTTTTACTTAGTATATACTTTTTTAAAGATTTTCTATTTTAACTTATTAATTTTACTCTTTCTTAATACTCTTAATAAAATAGTCTCTCTTTTTAATATTATCTTAATAAGTTAAAAGGTTTAGATCTCTATTCTTAATAAAGTTATTTAAGTTATAAGTATTTAAGGGGGTAATTAGGTTTTTTTTAGTAATTTAGATTAAATCCTAAGTAACTAAAAACTAATTAAGATAAGCTAAATATAACCTTTTAACCTTTTCTTTAGTTTAGTTTATATTAGTAGATCTCTAATTTCTACTATTTCTAGCTATAATATCTATAGCGTTTACCTATTTATTATAAGTTTAATTAAGTTTAGCTTAAAGTTTTTTAATATTATTACCTCTTTATAGCTTAAATTTATTAATAATAAACTAAATTTAGTAGTTAAGAAGGAGTTTATAATAGTTATTTTTTATAATTTACTTCTTAGCTATATATTATAACTAAGTTATCTCTAAGCTATAATTTCTTTTATAAAATATATAATAAATAAAATTAGTACTATAGAAGCTATATTTCTAAAAATTATTTAATAATTTAAGTTAGAAGTTTAAAATAATAAAAGTAATATAATTAATAAGGTTTTATATCTCTATTAATACTTTATAAATTTTATACTAATTTCTAATAAGTTTTATTATATCTTAGAAAATAGTTTAAGAATAACTTAAAATATTAGAAGTAGATTTAAAGTCCTAAATAAGGTTTAAATAGAAATATAAGTTATTTTTTTAGTTAATAATTATAATTAAAAACTAACTACTTATTTTATAAATCTTAATAAAAATAATAAAATCTCTTTTTTTTAAGTAGTTTTATTCTTTTCTATAAACCCTTATTATACTATCTTTAGTCTAAAAAGTAAGTATTATATAGATTTTTATATATCTTTTTTTATTAATATCTCTAATAGTAAGTTTATAAACTAATTTAATATATTTAGTTTTAAGAGGGTTATATCTTTAAAAAAATCTCAAAAAGTTATAGAAGTTAAGAAAGTATCTTTTTTAAGTCTCTTAACTTTATTTATATTATTAATAATTATTATTATTCTTTCTAAATATATTACTTTATTACTTAATTAGTATTATATTTATAATATCTCTACTTTTATATATCTATTTAAATATAAAGTAGTTTCTAGAAACTTTAAGTTTTAATATATTTAAAGTGTTCTATAGATTAATTAAGGTTTTAATAAGCTTAATTATATTAAATATAATATTAAGAAGGTTATTTTTAGGATAAATAAGAAAGATATAATAGCTTTTTTTAATTATTATATTAATTATATTAGGAATATTTAGATCTAAGTAATAATCTAAAGTAAAAGGGTTTTTAGCTTTTAGAAATTTAAGTACTTCTCTAACTTATTTAGTCTTTATATACTTAATTAACTAATCCTTATAAAGGAAGTAAATATAGATCTAAAGGTTTTTATAAAGGTTTTTATAAAGGTTTTTAATATTATTTATATCTTAGATACTCTTTTAGATCTTATAGATAATAAGAGAGTAAAGGAGGCTTAAAAAAGGAGAAGAAATAATAAATATTTTAATATTTTTAGTTATAACGATTTATCTTATAATATATCTTCTGCTTTATGCAGCCCCCTCAGTAAGCCTTACTAAAGGAGTAAGTTATATAACTAGTATAAGCCTTATAAGCTTATAATTTAAGGACGCTTAGGAGGATAACTTCCTCTTAAGCAATACATACCTTTTTATAAACTCTTCAGTTTCCTCTAACTACTAGCTCTTAGTATTAGTTATTATAAAAGAGAAATAAAAGTATAAGAAGTTATAAATAAGACTAAATAATTTTATATTATAATCTATTTAAACTATAGTAATAAAATATCTTAAAAAAGAGAGTAGAAATAAGAAAGTAAATTTATAATAAGTAAGAAAGTATTAATTATAATACTAATAATTTTTATTAAGAGTTAGTAAGAGTAAATAGAAAAGAAAAAAGCATAATTTTTAGGATATTTAAGTAATAGTTAAGCTTAATTAAAATATTATAGTTAAATATAAAAATATTTATTAAAGTAGAATAGTTATTATATATATAAATATATAAAGTTATTTAGTAGAAAGTTAGTAATTTAAAATACCTTTTTTTATAGATATTATAAAAGTAAGTTTAATATTAGTAATTAATATTCTTTCTAAAAATATAATTTTTAAATAAAGAAAGAGTTAGTTAAGTTTAAAAAGTAGTTTTCTAAAAGTAAGATTTATATAAGTAATTAAAGTAGTTAATAGAGTTTTAAAAGTGAAATTTAAGTTTTAATAAAATAGTAAGTATAAAAGAAAGAAGGTAGTATATATAATTTAGTGCTTTATAAGGGGTTAAATATAATTACTAAGAAGTTAATTAAGCTTATAATAATATATTTTTAAAAAAGAAAATTAATATAGCTTATAGAAGAGTTAAAATTTCTTAAGATCTATTTATAAAATACTTAAAGTTTATAAAGCCTCTTTTTATAGATAATAGCGCTTTAATCTATATATTTACTTTACTCTTACTTCTAAAACTTAATTAAATATATTTTTTTTAGACTAGTTAATTTTAGATTTATAATAAAAAGTTTTTTAAGTTATTCTTTTTTATCTTATTAATAGATTATTATAGTAAATAAGCTTTTTAATTATTATAATTACTATTTTAGTATTAATTACTCCTCTTTTTAAATATAAAAAGGTATATTTCTTCTACTTAGCTAGATTTTTTCTTTCTTCCTCTTAATATATTAACTTTTATATTTCTTAGCTTAACTAAACTTTTTATAATAATAGTTAAACTTTCTTAAGTTATATAATCTTTATATTATAAATATTAAAATTAACTTTAATTATTTATATACTACTAATTAGAATACTTTATATAAACTTTTCTTCTTCTCTCTTATTCTTATTACTACTATTAATAAATTAAATAAAAATAGTAAGTTTTATTTATATTAAACTATTATATTTACTTTAGTTATAATAAGTTAATTTTAGCTCTAACTAAATTAACTATTAATTTATATATAAACCTCTTTTTCCCTCTTATAAGCTTTAATTAAAAGTCTTATTAGCTTAATTTAATATTAATTTAGATTTATAAATAAGCTTTATATTAAAGATTATACTAAAGCTATAATAAAGTAGTTTTAAAAGTTACTTCTAAAGTTTTCTATTATATATATAGCTTTAACTAAGAAGTAAAAAGTATTTCTTTACTAACTATTTTTTATATATAAAATCTATATTACTAAAAGTTATTCTAATCTTTAAAAGTAGTTATACTAAAAGTTAGATAAGTTAAAAATAATTAAAGCTCTATTAATCTATATATATAGCGTTTATAACCTTTATTTTTATAATAGATACTTTAAGTAATAAGCTAAAATAGCTTTTAAAATTAATAAAAATAAATAGCTAATTAAAGTAGCTTTACTATTTTAAGAGTATATTTCTTATTAAACTAAATAAGAAGAGGCTTATTCTAATTATATCTACTATAAAAAAAGCTTATTATACTTATATAAAGTTAACTATAATAAAAAAGAGATAAAATAAGTTAGATATATTAAGAAAAGTAATCTATAAAAAAAGATTTATAATAATATACTTTATATAGATAGTAAGAATATAAAGTCTTTTCTTAATAGCTAATTAGATTTCCCTTTAAATAAAGTAATTAAAGAGGATTATAGAGTATTTCTTAATTATATAGATAAATTAAGTAAAAAGTTTAAGTTTAATAAAAAAAGAAATACTCTATTTATTAATATTCCTATAATAACTTAAGTTATAATTAGATAAATAAGTTATTTAAAAGTAAAGAAAGAAGCTTTATATATATAATAGGAGTATAAAGTAGTTTTTAAAAATAATAGTTTTTAGTAAAATATTTAGATTAACTTAGATTTAAATTTTTTAAAAGTAGTATTAATTTCTTTTAAGTTTTTTAGTATTTTTTTAGTCTTTTAGCGTTTATTAGTTTTTATTATTATATATTCCCCTTTTTTTTATAATAATATATATTAGAAATAGAAAAAGTAATATAAATATATAGTTTAATATAAATTATAATATAAAAATAACTAAATAAAAGTAAATAAAATAATATTTTATTTATTAAAAATAGATAAAAATAAATAATTTTTATAGATTTAGCTATTTTTTAGTTCTTCTATATCTTTATATTAGTTATTAAATTCTTTATTCTTTATAAAGATATTTACTACTATTTTATTTTTTTTCTACTAAATATTAACTTTAGTTTATAATATTTTATTTTATTCTTATAATTATTTAATTTATACTTTTATAATATTAAAATTATTAGTTTCTACTTTTTTTAGTATAGATAACTTATTAAAGTTTAAGATTTCTATTAAACTAAATATATTAAGATTAAGTTAGTTTATAATAAGAAAGACCTTATTAAAGGTTTATTTAAAGTTTAATTAGATTTCTATTTTAGAGATATTATTTAAATAGCTATCTTTATTTATTATAAATTTCTTTAAGTAATTATTAATTACTATCTATTTAATTAGGATTTTAATAAAACTTTTAAGTAAATAGAATAAAGTTTAAAGGGATATTTATTAAATATAGAAGAAGCTTAATTAATATATATTAAGCTTACTAAAAAAGCTTTTATTAATAAATAGCTTTATATTATAGATAAAAATAATATCTTTAACTTATAGTTCTTTATACTATATTTTATATTTATTTCTTTAGTTATAATTTTTAGTAATTTAATAATACTACTTTATAATATTTTTAAGAGCTATTTATTAGTTAGAATTAAGCTATTTAAAGGTCTATATATAAAAAAGGAGTTTAGTTTTAATATTTCTAACTTTTAACTAATTTAATACTTATTAAGTAATACTTTTAGTTTTAATTAAAATAATTAGGTTATAATTATAAATAAAGTAAAAAAGAGAGTATTTTATAAAGGATCTAATTAATATTTAATTAATAAAAAGAGCTATATAAAGGATTAAAGTTTAGTTCTTCTTACTAAAGTCTAACTAAGTTATAAAAATATAAATAAGAGGTTAATATTCTTTTTTAATAAATCTATTAGCTTTTAAATTATATATTAAGATAATAAAGTATTATCCCCTATAGATTTAATTAAGTTTCTTAATAAACTTCTTATTTTCTAGTCCTCTATTAATTATAAAAAGTTTATAGATTTTATAGTAATAAATTATATCTTCTTAGATAAATTTAGCTATTATTTTTAAGTTAATATTCTTAAGAAGTTAATAAACTTCTATATAACTAGTAAGTATATTATAAGCTTTAACTAAAGAGTAATTATTAATTTTTTAGATATTAATATAAATATATTAAAATAAGATTCCTAGAAGTATAGAAAAAGTATAAAGGTTTTTAAAACGCTTTAATTAGGCTTATATATAAAGTAGATAGCTTTTTATTTTATTATTTATTATTTAATATATATTTTCCTAAGTATATTACTTATAAAGTTTAATATATATTATATCTTAGCTTTAATATCCTTTTTTAGTATATATATATTAGATTAACTTCTTTTATTCTTCTTTATTATTTATTACTTATCTTAGTATAAAGTTTAACTTTATTCCTTTTTAGAAAAGAAAACTATCTTAGAGTATATACTTTACTATATATAACTTAAATTTCTTAAAGTTAATCTAAGAGATAGTTCTTAAGTATAATAATAAAGCTAAATACTTAGTAATTTATTATAAGTATTAAGATTAAACCTAATTAAAGTTTAATAAATTATTAGCTTTAGGTTTAAGATCTTCTTTAGCTTTAAGTATATAAATAAAGTTATTAATTATTTTATCTAAGTCTTTTTTTTACTTAGCTTCTTAAATATTAGATTCCCTTATTAGTTTATATAAAAGACTATTTATAGCTCTATTTTTTATATTAAGTATATAATAAATATTAAAATTAAATATCTTAATTTAAGTAATTTATTATATTAAAACTACTTTAAGTAAATCTAAAATTATACTATTAATTTAATCTATAAGGATTTTTATATTAGTTTTAAGAGTAAATTATAT
This sequence comes from Colletotrichum siamense, assembly GCF_013390195.1. Lineage (NCBI taxonomy): Eukaryota > Fungi > Ascomycota > Sordariomycetes > Glomerellales > Glomerellaceae > Colletotrichum > Colletotrichum siamense. The sequence goes on along the minus strand of NW_023501016.1, from coordinate 1,837,627 downwards.
ACTATATAAGTAGTTCTTAAGTTTTTTAAAAATAAATAAAATTAATTAAAACTTAAGTTTTCCTATATTATAGTTAAGAGCTATACTTATTTAGATTCTACTTTTATACTTAATAATATATCTCTTACTTTAATAATATTATTTAAGTATAGCTCTCTACTTCTTAATACTTATATTAATAAATAAATAAATTTTATTAGCTTCTTCTTTATAATTAATAAGTTAAAGTAATAGAGGACTAACTAAGTAAAACTTAAAGGTTTTTATAGCTAGCTATTATTTTAGCCCTTATTTAAAAAGTACTCCTTTTTAAAGAAATCTTATTAATAAAATAGAAATAGTTTTATAATCTTTAATTTATACTTAATAAAACTTAATAATACTAAAAAAACTTTTAATTACTATAATATTATTATATTTTTCTTATTTAAAGATCTTAATAACTTTATTCTAATTAAGTTTATATCTCCTACTACTTACTATATAATTAAAGAAGTTAATAATAAGCTAATAAATCTAAGATTTCTTAAGAGAAATTATAATATTAATAAGTTTAAAATTCTAAAGTATTATATTTAGGTTTATAAAGTATTTAAAGATATATAAATATACTTTTAGAAGTTTAACTATATAGTTATTATTATATATTATTTTAAGCTTCTTAATAAGGATATTATTAAGGAAAAGTTAGTAAATATTTAGAATTAAGTTATAAAAGATTTTTATTATAACTTTTATAAACTAAGTAATTAAATTAATTACTTCTTAAAATAAGATATATATTCTAAATAGCTTTAAAGGTATAATAAATATAGTTAGGTTTTAGCTTAATTTATTAAATAAAACTTAGTTATATTTAGAAAATAGATCTAAAAAGCTTATAATTTTATAATTAGTAAAGTTTTCTAAGAATTTATTAATATTTAGAAGAATAAAAATATCTCTAATATTAATCTTATTAAGCTTTATATATAAATTAATTAGCTTTATATTATTATCTTTCTTAATAATAAAAAACTAAGAGTTCTTATATAACTTATAGGATTTTTCTAAAACTCTTTATATAATTTATAATCTAAGTATATTAATAACTTTACTTTATAAAGCTTTTAGAATAAGAATTCCTTTTTTTTACTAAATAATATATAAAATAATCTTAATTTTTTATAGTAGAGCTATATAAAAGTTAATATAATTATATTCTATAAAATCCTATATTAATACTTCTTCTTAATTTATAAAGATATATTTAAATATTTTAATCTCTCTTAATAAAAGATATAGTTATATAACTTTAAGCTTTAAAAACCTCTCTAAAGTAAAGTAAATCCTTTACTTAAACTATATAAATTATAAATATATATAGCTAGTAAAGAAGGAATTAAAAAGCTAATAATAGCTTTCTACTTCTTAAGTTAAGATCTTTTTTTAGTTTTTTTATTTATTAAGAATAAACCTATCTAAAAGTAGATTATTAATTAAATAAACTTTTTTATCTTTATATTTATATATTATATAGATATTAATAAAGCTTTAGTTAAACTTAAGATTTTTTTTAATTAATTTAAAGACTACTTAATTTTTTAAAACTTTAGAGAAATACTACTAGCTTTTAGTATTCTTAAAAAAATAAGCTTAAATAGTTTCTATAATTAAAGTAACTACTATTTTAGTAATAATTCTTAAGATATTAAGTATAACTAAAAATAAGATTAAAATAAAGTATTAATTAGTTTTAAAAATAAGATTTTCTTATTTAGAAAAGTTAGTTTCTTTTTTTTTTTAAATAAAGAAGTGCTCTTTTTTATAATTTATAGTAGTATTAATATAATAAGTTTAAACTTTATTATATATATTATTAAGGTTTTAGTTAGTTTTAAGTTAACTTTTAGTAACTTTAGAGGTATTATAGATATTTTTTATATAGTTTTCCTATTTAAAGAAATAGTATTAAATCTAATATAAAGAATCTAATTATATAAAGCTAACTAAAATATTAATCTTTTAGAATTTACTACTTCTATAGTTTTTTATTTTTATTATAGTAATAATAAAGCATTTTAAATACTTAAAAATAAGTTTAATAGAGATAGTAAATAGAAGTCTAAAGAGTAAGTTATAATTAATAATTTTAAGGTTTATTATTATTATAGTTATTATAATTTTATAATTATTAATCTAAATAAATATATAATATATTTTAATAAAGTATAGCTTTAGGTTACTTTTAGTTATTATTTTTATTATTAAGGTAATAATAAAAATTAGAATATTATAGTTTAAGATATATTAATAACTTATAAGACTAAATTTTATATTAATATTAATTATACTTTATATAAGTAAGTAATTATTAAGGTATTTACTATTAATAGAGATTTTTAGAATAAGTTATAATATAATAATTATAAGAGCTATTTAGTTTATAGTTATAAAAATAATAGTTTTAACTAAAGAAATCTTTAAATAATTTTAGGTTTAAATAATTTTATTATATTTAGAAACCTAATTAGTTTATTATACTTTTTCTTTTAAAGTTTTAATAAAATTAGTAAAGTCTATAGGAATAAATATATAAATAACTCCTTTTAGATTATCTATAAAAGTATATATCTTTTTAATAAATTTTTTTCTATATTTTAGTTAAATCTTATAGACTTTTTTAACTAATAGACTAACTAAATTATAAAGTTTATATAAGATAAATTTATTAATAAGTTTTTTATTTTTAATAGATTTCTAATTTTTACTATTAAAGAATATAGTTAGTTAGAAGTTATTTTTAAAAAGAAATAGTTTTAAAATAAGTTTTAAAAGAGGAATTTTAATAACTTTACTAAATATTACTTCTCTTTCTATCTTAGTAGTTCTTTTTAGTTTTAGAATATTAATAAAAGTAGAAGTTTATTTAAAAAACCTCTCTTCTCTTATTTTAATATCTAAGTTTTCTTTTTACTTTTTTTAATTAAAAAGTAAATTCTTTTTTATAACTAATATTTCTAATAAGTTTAAATAACTTTTAAAGTAAGATTATAAAGAAGAAGGTTTTTTTAAAATAGTTAGAATATTTTTAATATTTTATATTATAAAATAAACCTTTTTAAAAAGAGATTTTAGAGCTTTTTTTTTAATTTTTTTAAGGTTTAATAGCTTTAGCTTTTTCTATAAGAATAAGTTAGTTCTATATATTTTTAACTAAATAATTATAAACTTAGATATTATAAAATTAAGTAAATCTTCTTTAGTTAAACTATTAAGTTATATTAAGTTATATAAATAAGAAGATTAAATTAAATTTTTATATTCTTATTTATTAATAACTAAAACTTAAAAAATAGAAGCTTAACTAAATATTTTATTTTCTAATATAATATTTCTTTTTTTTATAAACTTATAAAAAACTTTAATTAAATTAAAGTTATTATAATCTTATAAAACTCTAATAAGTATAAACTAAGGTTAGCTAATATTTTATTTAAAAATCTTAATAGCTTAGGCTTTTATAGCTTTATAGCTATCTTAATTCTTAAAGTAAGTAATAATAGCTTTTTAGTTAAGCTTACTATTTTATTATAATAAAGTAATAATTATTTAGAAAATATAAAACTTATTATTTTATAGTTTATAAAAATAATATCTTTAGAAGTATTAAATTAAGTTACTTCTTTTATTAGCTATCTTTTAAGGATAATAGCTTTTTTTAAAGTTATAATTTATATAGCTTATATATTAATACTAACTATATAAACTATAAAAGAAAAGTTTAAGATTTTCTTTATTAACTTTAACTAAATAAACTAAAGCTAAATAGTAGTTTTTTATAACTAAAGAGGAATAAATAATCTTCTTAATAGAGATTTTTTAATTATTTATTATTTTTATTAAATTAGAGAGTTATTAGTTTAAAAACTAGTTTTAAAAACTTTTAATACTTTAATTAAACTTAGCTTTATTTTTCTTAATTTAAAGAGGGGGAGTAGTTTCTTTTCTTAATACTTTTAGAAGTATAAGAAATAAAGTATAAATAGAAGTAGTAATTTAAAAAGTTTATCTCTAAGTAGCTTTAAAGCTAAGCTAATTTATTAAATTAACTTTAAATTTATTAAAATCCCTCTTTTTAAATAACTTATAAATATTAATCTTTATAAATAAAGCTATTCTATTTAAAGCTAACTAATTAAATCTTAATATAGCTATTTAAATAATTTAAAAGTTAGTTATAATATTAAAGTTATATTTTATAACTTTAGTTTAAATATTATTAATTTTTTATAGAAACTATATAGCTACTTTATAGTTTAGATTATCTATTATTAAAGTTATAGAAATAATTTAGTTAATCTAATTATTTAGAAGTTTTTAGTAATCCTTATTTATAGTTTTATAGTATTAGATAAAATAAATTTTTATTTATAACTAAGTTTTCTTATTAAGTTTTATTTAATTATTAGTTTAAAAAGATATATTTATATAGAAAATAATACTTAATACTTTTAAAGTATTAGTTATCCCTACTACTTCTATTATAGTTTTATAGCTTTTAAGAAAGTTTAAAATATTATTTTTAGTAAAAAATAATACTTTAGCTATTCTAAGTTATAATATTTTAAACTTTTAGAGTTCTAAGCTATATACTTTAGAAGCTTTTTAATAGGATTTAATAAAATTTAAATAGTTTTATACTACTTTATTTTTTAAAAAATCTTCTTTAAGTATTATATTTATATTAGAAGTACTACTTTTAAAAACTATTATTTTAAAAACTTTAGTTTTTATAATTACTTTAGAACTTTAATTTAAATTTAGAATTAAAAGGGGTTTCTCTTATTAAAATTAATAAAAAAGAAAACTTATAAAAAGATTTATTAAACTATTATTAATAACTAAATTAGCTTTATTATTTATTATTTTTAATTTAAGTTATTTATCTTAAACTAAAGTTAAAATCTTTAAAGTTCTAAAGTTTAATAATATTATTCTAAAGAAAATATAAGTAAATTAATAGAAGAAGAAGTAGAAAAAAGCTTTTTTAAAAAAAACTAAAATAAAAAGATTATATAAAACTTAAGTAAAGCTAATAATTTATTAATAGAAGGAGTAATAAAAGAATTTTTATAATATAGGTTTAAAAGAATAATAAAAAAAAAAAGAGAAAAAAAAAAAAAAAAGAGATATTTTTATTATTATTTTTATTTTTATTTTTCTCTTTTATCTAGAAAGTATATCTATATTTATTATCTCTCCTCTTTTCTATTATCTTAATAATAAAGTTATTTTATATTTTAGGTTTCTTTTTCTTCTTCTTATAAAAAAAGTTTAGTTATTATTAATAATATTTTTAGTAATTTTATTTTATAATACTTCTTTTTTATAAGTTAAACTTAAGATTTAATAAAGTTTATAATAAAACTATAATATTAACTATAGATTTTAAAAGAAATATTTTATTCTAACTACTTATTTATTACTTAAGAATATAGAAGAGGAGTAATAAAAGAGATATATATATTTTCTTTTCTATAGAGTTAGTATAAAATTATTCTTAGAAAAGAGAAATACTTTTAGTTAAGTTTAAAAAATATTCCCCTCTTTTTTTTTAAAAAAGTTAATATAGTTATAATATTTTTCTTTTTTAGTTTTTTATATTTTTATATTTATAATAGTTTATAATTTAAGAAAATTAGATCTTAATATTTCTATATATAAATAAAATTTAGATCTTAAATTTTTAAACTTTTTAGTATTTCTCTTTATTAATTAATATATTATTAGAAACTTTTTAATAAGTTTAAATAAAGAGAAGTTTTTTAAAATAGATTAATTAATTTTATCTTTTTTAAAGTTTATAAGAGGAGTAAAATAAGTTTTATTATTTTTATAACTTTAGTTTTAAAAATAGAAATAAAATAAGTTTATTTTATTTTAATTACTTTTAAATTATTATTATAATAGCTTATAATAAAGTAGTATATAATAATTTTAAATAAGTAGATAATAAACTAATAAAGGGGATTAATTAAACTTTTATAGAACTTTATTTACTTTTTTCTATTTAATTAAATACTTTTTTTTTTAAGGTTTTTTAAACTCTTATAAATTTAATTAATTTTTAATTTTAAGTACTTAAACTATTACTCTTTATTTTAAAAGAATAGAAGTTAAAAAAGTATTAGCTAAATTTCTTTTTAATATAGTAATACTTAAATTACTTTTTCTTTTAAACGTTTCTTATTTTAGTTTAATAAAGTAGTATAAAATAACTATAAAAAAAATCCTCTATAGTAATTTAGCTTACTTCTTTATATTAATTATTAATTTTATAATAAAATAAAAGAGAAAACTTATTAATTATACTAAGTATTCTATTTTAAGTAGAAAACCCCTAAAAATACCTAGATATTTATATATTAATTTTCTAAATAACTATAAAAAATATAAAAATAAATATATAAATATAAGTTTAACTAAATTATATTTTATCTATATTTTTTACTCTTTTTATATTTTAAATTATATAATTTCTTAAAAGAAAATAAGCTACTAAAAAGAAGTTTAGTAGTAATATTTTTATAGTATTCTACTCTATTTATATTTTAAATAATTAAAGAGGTATAATAAAAACTAAAAAAAGAGATAAAAATAAAGCTAATTAAAACTAGAAGAGCTTAAAAACACTTATATTTATTTAGTTTTTAAAAAATAAAAATTAATAAACTTTTTCTATAAACTAAGCTAAAAAATCCTAAAAACTTTTCTAAAAGAGTAATTACTAAAGTTATTAAGAAAAAAATAGGAATTTATATAAAAATAAGTATATTTCTTATTTATTTATTTAGTTTTTTTTTATTATAAACTAACTAAGCTTCTATTTACTTATATAACCTTTTTCTTTTTATAATAACGCTTAACGCTTATAAAAACGCCTATCTACCCCTTTTCCTTTAAGTTAAAATTACTAAAAAATTCTAAGTTCTCTACTCCTTTCTACTACTTAGAAGAAACTTATAATATTTCTTTATAAAATAATAATAAGAATAAAGTATATTAATAATAAAGCTAAACTTAATAATATATAATATATAATTATAATAATAAAAAGTAGAAGTAAATTTTAATTTTAATTTTTAAATATAACTTAATATAGTATTAATATTATAAGTAAATTAAAAAGTATAATTAATAGATCTCTAACTTAAGATTAATAACTTATTTATATTAAATCTTAAGAATAAAACCTTTAGAAAGGGAACTTAATATTATAACTTATAAATAAAGATAATAGCTAAATAACTTATTTAAGGATTAAGTAGCTAAAATAAGATATTTATACTATAAGATTATAAAAATAATAAGAATTTACTTAATATAAAAAAACTATAATATAAGTTATATAATAATAAAATAAAGAAATAATTAGTAAAATATTAAATAAGATATTTAGTAATTAGTTAGTATTACTAACTAATTATAATTACTTTATATACCTAAGTAATTACTCCTAAGTAAATAAAAAATACTATTTAGGACTTATATATAATATAACTTAAGCTTAGTTTAAAGTTAAACTCTTATAACTTTTTAATAATTAACTTAATATTTATTTTTAAGATATTCTTAGTTTACTTTTACTATAAATTACTTATTAAGCTTAAAACTAAGTACTTTAGTTTCTAAAAACCTAATCTACTATAACTTATAACTTTTAACCTAAACTATAACTTAGTATACTATTAGAACGTATTAATCCCTAGCTTCTATTAGTAGACCCTACTATTAGATAGCTAACCGTAACACAGCGCTAGTTACTAGTATTTAAAACTAGATAGCTTAGAGTTACGCCTTAACCTAAAGAGGAGTGCAAAATATACACAGCACCCAGGGTATCTAAGCATCACCCTAGAGCACCTGCAACTGCAGCTTCTTTATAAAACGTTACAGAAAGGCGTTCTGCAGTTAAAATATAATTAGTAATTAAACATATCACTACAATTACGGACATGCTGATTCAGATATTTATCCCCTGATACCAAAGTAGAGTTTTCATAATCAGCGTTAGGCATGCTGTCGCCGTCAGTCCTTTTCTTAAAACGCCTACCATATGTTTCTGGTCTAACCCACACACATATTGCACAAATATCAGCTGCGTCAAAGACTAAATAGGAGATATGTAAGTCTTCCCCAGGGCAGGTTTGATTGAACCAAAACCTTCCTCTTTGGCCAAGCTCTCAATATGGGGTTTCTAGTGCTATGAGAGTGGCTCTTCTTCTGTTGTATCATCATCATTCTTCTGTCGCTGTCTTCAAAGTGCCACTTTGACTTTTTGCCAATGGACTTGGATGATGAGCCGGGCGACCTTAATTTGACATGAAACTCAAACATTGCCGAAGATCAACTCGACGCAATGTCTTCAGGTCGTGGTCAACTGATGAAGCCCTTTCAGCGAAACGTCTCTTTCAAGGAATTTCGTCAGCACATCAGTTTTCGCAGCCAAGTTTGACGTATTGAGTTGACTGCCCAGAGGAGCCCATCTGTTGAGTTTTGCAAGCGTAAAAAGTCAATATTATTCCTGGATGGAAAGTTGCTCTCCGCAGGCGCACACAGCCTGCCTGATACTCCTTCTGTTCCCCCTCCCCCCGGTTCTGGTTCTTGGAAATCTGTGTCAATATTCATGAGTGTTGTTCTGACCATCTGCTCGTAGTTTTCCTCGTCGGTTCGTCTGCCTAGACTCGGCCTCGGCTAAAGTTGTGCCGATATCGTCGTGGCCCCAACAGCCCTCGCTGATGGGCCTGTGATGTCTCTCAGCCCCTGGCCGGGTTTATCACCTCTCTCCACCGTTTTACAAGGGTTTGCTCTCAAAGCAACACGAGAACTTTTTGGATCCACTGTGATGCTGGTTCAGTCCACTGCCAGTGCGATGAGACCATCTACACTGCTGCAAAGACTTAGAGACAGGTGGCCATGAGGGCTTACGAAGCGATATCCAAGAGTATGTATCACTCTCCAATACAAGTATTGAACCACCCACCAGGCTCAACAACAGATGGTTTAAGGTACGCTACGGGCCGTGGCGGAAAGGCAACGACTTGCCACTACGTAACATGAAATTGAATGGGTCCCAACTTCATGGTCCACTCTAGCGCCAACACATTGTCACACAGAGTGTGGAACGACCTTCTGATTTCAGCTACGTTCTCCGGCGCCAGTTCCAGATGATTGGGAGTACACTTGATTGGTGCGTTAATAGGTTCGTCCGTTCCAAGAAGCCGCAGGTCTCCCCAGCTTTTCGTAATCACCAATTTCGTTTGAGAAACGTGGATCCCACTGAAGCAGTCCACTGTTTCCTTGTGGTCTTCTGAATGCCCCTGCGCAGGCATCGAATTCTGATACCGCTGGAAAGTTCGGCGGACTGGGTGTTTCATCAAGCTCTTCTGAATTGTGAAAGGGCAGTAAATCAGGGATGTTTATGCAAAACTAGGTAGTATAAACTGAGAAGACTTAGCAGGAACCTCTGTTCAAGAACGTCACTTAAGGGCTGTAAATCATATTTCATGAGCCATGAAATTGCTATCGACGCTCGGCATATCTAGTCCAGATCGGATCGTTGCAAAGCTTCTCCAAGCAATCCTCATAAATACCTACAAGCATCTCCCGGCCACCATCGGGGTGTTGAGGATACATAATCTGCATGCCGTTAAGGATACCACAGCTAGGTGAGCGGATAGCCGCAATCTTGCCACCCAGAGCATGACCCCAATCAAGATCGTACATCTTGAACTTTTCCCACGACGTCTGCGCGCAGTTTTGGCCAGGCACATCCAGGAATGACGTTGGGATCAGAGCGCCGAGGTCGCTCTGATTGTTCACCAGCTGGACGACATCGTTGATGAACGAGCCCGAGAAATCCTTGTCCATTGCAATGATGGCCTTGCGAATCAAGAGGGACAAGGCCGCAATGTTGTCGGCCTCGAGAATCTTCTTGATGGGAAGCTCGACTTGAATAAAGCCGAGGAAGCTTCCCATGGCTTCCGGGTGAATCGGCGGCTGGCTTCGTCCTCGACCATCGATGGCAATATTGTAAACGGAATTTTCGCTGCCATCTAGCTGGGCCACGTCAAACTGAGCTGCCATGATGCTTCGCCAGATCAGGGCTGAGAGCGCGTCATTGGTGGACACGAAAGACCCGTCATTCTTCTTGGGTTGGGCATCCCGCTTCAGTCGTTCGAGCGAATCCTTCGATAAGTAGAAAATCTGTCCGACATGACCATCCGTTGTCGCAATCTTCGCCAGCTGGGTTGCAGGATCCGTGACAATGGTGTACTCGGGATGGTCTTCAAGACGTCCGGCTTTGCCTTTGGGAAGAGTCTGTGGCGAGTCGTATGCAATTTGGCGGTCCGTGTAGATACGGTCAGGATAGCGAACTGGATCCAGGATTTCAAGATTTTGAGCTCGGCGAGTCTCCTCAGCCCAGACTCGAATCCAGTTGTAAAATGCTTGTCCATCACCAACAAGGTGAAACAAATTCCAGTTGAGAATCAGGCCCCCTCGGATGAAATTGGCTTGCACAATTGTAATGGGCACCCGCTGTCCAGGGGCGGGCCAAATGGGGCAGCGGGTGAAAACTTCAGCTGAGAAGCTCGAGACTGGAAAATGCTTAGCCTTGAGCTCCTCAAACGAGGCTGTGAATGTTTCCGAATGGCGCAAATCATTGACAATGACGGGCTCGATCTCGTGGTCGGTGATCTTTTGAAGTTTGAGCGCGTTGGCTTGTCTTGCGTCAGGATCAGGAACAGCCTCGCACGCCAACGTCGGGAAGCGATCCTTGGTTGCTTGCAGGCTTCTGCGAAAGATGTCCGTGATGGCTTCAGGATCATAGTCCTGTGGGAGTTGAAATGGAAACAGATAGCGGACCCACCCCCTTGGGCTGATCTGTTCCAAGGGGGTAAGTTGGGGGATCCCCGAGAGAAGGTGGACATCTGGCACAGACCCCATTGCTTTGATGATTTTCTTTTGTGTGTTTAAGTCTAGATAGAAAGGATCTTTCGTAGTCACCTTAGCGAAAATGAAATGGAACGGCATCGGGCTTGTTTATACACCTTCGGCGGCCGCCCTCTTATGAGAGTTCAACGCCAAGCCAGGTGCCCTTGAAGGGTTCCACTCGGGTAGTCCTTAGGTCACTTCCCGGAGGGCAGATCAATCAACAATGGTCTGTCTTCACTGCGCGATGTTGGTTGATGTGAGCACCAACGCCTCGTTTGGTTCGGCTCCACAAGAGCCACTAAAGTGACGAGGGCCCTCGTTCGCTTGCGTTGGTTGGATTCGACTAAAGAATTGCAACGCTTCACTTTCCTTCAGTAGGAAACTGCTCCGGAAACGAGGAACTTTGGAGACGGGCTCCTTCTGGCTGCATAAATGACTCGTCAGACACCTAGAATGGCGATCATGGGCGAGTTTTGTTCCTGGCCGATTCACTCGCGTACCTCAATGCATGTATGAGGCCGCTCACTGGGATTTTGCTTTGGCCGGAGCCAATGGCTGTTGAAATCTGTGCAATTCGCTAATCATTCATGTAAGCATGCCTCTCCTGTCTGAATTTCTGCTGTCGTTGGGAAAGGTTTGAACATGCAGCCTCGATAACTCACACCTTTCACAAACCCACTGTCAACAATGGCTGTAGACCCCTTCATTGAGGCAGCCTTTGGGCCGCCTCCTGATGGCGTTGACCTGACCGAGAGCCAGGCCACGAAGAACAATGCCATTGTGATTGTTCTCCTCATCATTGCTGCTCTTTCTGTTGCCGGTCGCCTGGTCGCTCGCAGCAAGTATGGACCTGGTCTAAGCCTCGATGACTACGCCATCGTCGTGGCTTGGGTACTTGTCGCAGCAACGGCAGGAATGGTAATAGCCAGTAAGTCCAATGTTTCCTCTCATAGTAATCGTAGTTAAACTTGGATTTTAAACTAAAAGACTGCAGTTGGCCAGGCTGGGGCTGGTCGCCATGTCTGGGCTCTGAGCGTGGATGATCTAGTTCAAACTTCAAAGGCAAGTTCCAAAAGACGTCACAATCATGAATTCATACTAACAGCTACAGCTGCTCTATATCTATAGCTTCATCTTCTGCACCGCCGTTCTATCTACCAAGATATCGATCCTCCTCTTCTACTGGCGTGTCTTCATGGGCAACCTACTGTCATTCCGCTTCTCCATTTGGATTGGAGCCTTTCTCGTCGGCTCATACCCTATCTACTTCATGATCACCATGGGGTTCTGCTGCAACCCACTGTCGCACTATTGGACTCAGTTCAAGGGCACTACAGGCACGTGTCTGGACGTTGGCCACTTCTTCTTTATTCTGGCTATCATCAACCTGATCACGGATGTCATACTGTTGGCGATTCCGGTTCCCGAGATCCTTAAGCTTCAAATGAGCAAGGACAAGAAAATTGCAGTGTGCGGCATTCTTGGCCTAGGAGGATTGTAAGTAACTGGTAACAAAATCTTTGGTATTCGCCCCGTGCTGACCATCTTTGTAGTGTCTGCATAGCTAGTGCGGTGCGTGTGCACTATCTCAAAGTCTTCTCCACGGCCACCGATATAACATGGATGATGGGTCCAGTAGCGATTTGGTCATCGGTTGAGCCGTCTGTGGGCATCTTTTCTGCCTGTCTTCCTAGTTTCAAGCCATTGCTCCGGGCCATCAGAGGCAGGAACATGAAATCCAGTAGCTCAGGCGACAAGGGATCTATTTACCCACTAGGCTCAAAGGGCACTCGAAGTACACGGCCCAGGTTGAGGCTGGATGATGAGATTGCTTTGCAGAGTCAGGCAGTGGGAGGCGAGGGAAGCGGAAGCATGCACAGCGAAAATGACAGCGAGTTTGGACGCCATATCCACGTCAAGACCGATATCAAGCAGACGGTCAATGACTTTTCATAGCATCATACAAAGACGTTACGGAATGATACCACTTTGTGACACTGCATTCTGATTTTCAAGCCTCATCTAGTGAACAGGGTACGGATGGAAATAATTCAACAGGATAGTCGAAAAGTAAAACACCAAATAGGTTCAAAGTAAGAACATGTTACATTCCATCCATGAAAACTCCAAAAATGTTGTTTTCTGAAACACTAACTGAAATCCAAAGCATCAGCAAACGACCCCACGCATGGTATTCCAAGCATGGCGTGAGCCAGCTTCCACGAAATCTCCTGCAGGTCTACGGACGTAGCCAAACCATCAATCTCACCATTCGAAGGCTTGCAATTGTTTCTTCCTTCCATTCTTGTCAACAGCCTTTGACGAATCAGCTGAAGCTTCTTCTTACTTTCTTCTGGAATCTTTTCACTGTTTACTTGCTGTGGGGGTATACTGGCCGCCTCTTCAGTAGCAATCACTTCATTATATTTAACGCTATTAAATTGATCGCAGTTGTCATGTTTTTCATCGGGGGTGAGATCAGAATACTGTTTTATCAGGTCCTGGAAGAACGAAGACTTCAATCTTCCGTCCAAGTCGAAATATTCTCGGTATTTGGCGGGAAACTCTTTGCGGGGAATTATTTCCAAAAAGGAATGCTTTTTGCAAGCGAATCTAATGAACTCGCGTCGAGGATTGAATATTGCGTATATCGAGGTCAGTCCCCTTTGCAAGAGAGCCAATTGTTGAGCTGAGACTGAACTTCCGAAAGAGTCTTTGTTTGGGCTATGCCGTATAATGCTTCGTGCATTGTTGAGTAGGTTGACAAACCTCCAGCCTAGGATTCTTTCGTTGGCTGGGCTTGCCCGTGATGAAAAGGTTTTGGACCAGCGTGAGTATGCCGAAATTGTGGAGTGTAACCACTCTTTGGCAACTTCATCGATAGGCCTCAGGCAGTCTACCAGCAGACTGGCGCCATACATGCGGAAAACCTCGGCTATGCGAAGAACAGGATGAACAGTCTCCTCGAGATCCCACAAGGCGTCGATCTGGCCCGGAACCGTTTGAGGAGGTTCGGCGGAGCAATAGTCTTGATAGCACGCCTGACAAAGATCCAAATCGATACAAACAGTGCAGGAATATGAGGGCACCGTGATCTTTTGCTGACAACCATCGCAATATAACCAACCGGCCAGATAGTGCTCTATAAGCTCGGTTCTGCAGAGCTTATACTGTTCCATGCTTTCAGCGGTATTGAGCAAGACTAGGCTTGAGGACAGGCCAGTCAACTCCCGGTACCTGTGGCCCCTCATACTCATCATTTCGAAACTTTGCAAAACTACTTGTTCTGCGAAGTTTACGATAGTCTTTCTTTGCTTCCGGACCTTGACGGATGGGTCTGAGGGAATGTAACGATGAAGCCAGGGTCTGAGGATATGTGCTAAGTTGGGGTGCTTTGCAGCGTAATCGATAGCACAGAGACCGTAGCAATCTGTTTCCGTAGGATCAGAGCCACCGTCGAGCAGGAGCTTGGTGGTCCTGGCTTTTCGGTTCACGATTGCGTGTATAAGGGCGTCTCGTTGTAGTCGCTTGTCCCAGCGATGGTCCAGATTACGTGTACGAGCACCCTTCCCCAAGGCTGCCCCCACGAAGTCTGTGAAACCCTTTCCCGCAGCCTGGCACAAAGGGCTGAAGTCACCTAACCCTGATCCATCAACAGAAATTCCAAGATTATGGAGAAGATTGACCATATTTGCATGACCACCCTCAGCTGCATGAGACATGGCATCCCACCCCTCACTGCTCACAGAGAGGATCCAAGCACGCCTGGCATCATCTTTCAGACGGCCCAAAAGTCGATGAACAAGCCTTTCATCCCCGGTAGTAACGGCGAGATGAAACATAGTGACACCGAGATTATCGCCCTTGTCTACAATGCTTCCATTGTCCAAGAGTAGATTTGCAGTAGGGATATGCAAATTTGACAAAGCAGCAAAAGCCGGCAGTCCACCGACAGCACTGGTTTTGTTGACATCCGCACCACCGCCAATCAGGTACTCAACAACACTTCGGTGGCCGGTTTTGGATGCAAGCCACAGGGGGGTTGCACCATCGACATCCTGACAGTCGATCGTCTCGGGTGTACATAGCAAGGCCACACATTGTGTATGTCCAAATATGGCAGCCAGGTGGAGTGGTAGTCTCGAATGCTTGTCTTGAACTTTGTGAGATAATGAGTCGAGTTCGATAAGCATCTTGGCAGTTTCAGTCGCGCCATTCCGGGCTGCTACGTGAAGAGGCGTCAAACCATCAGTACTTTTGACCCTGACATCGGTACTAGGCCACAACCCGATCAAGCCATTGATAAAGTCGTAACGGTTTAAAGCAGCAGCATAGTGAGCTGGTGTAAATCCCTCATCGTCTTCCATTACGCATATTTCATTAGGAACTGGGATCAAAGACAACAGCTCCGTTATGCCATGCTCAGCGATATAATGTACTGAAGTTTTCCCATGAAATCCAGGTGTCTGAGGGTCTGCTTTGTGATCCTTGAGAAGAATTCTCGCTACTTCTATGCACCCATTATCAATCGCGATATGTAATGGCGTGGACATACTAGTGTTGGTTACGTGAGGCTGGGCTCCATACTTGAGAAGCAGTTGGCCTGCGGCTTCTTGTTTCTCGTATAACGCTGCCAGAAGAGGGGTGTTCCCGTTTTTGTCGATAGTATCAAGAAGGCTTTCTTGAGTAGTAGATGCAACAACCACCTTCATAAGGGCCAGATTCCCACTTCTTGAAGCTATATGAAGTGCGGTTGACTTGTCTTTCATGTTACGAGCAGAGACTTTGGCACCATTTTGGGCAAGAATTTCTAGCACTTTGATATGACCCAAATAGCAGGCCAACAAAACGGCAGTATCCCCGTATGAAGTCCTTGACTCCAAATTTGCTCCGTTTTGGATGAGAATCCTAACCACGCTGGGCATATTTGCTCTTGTAGCGTAATGCAAGGGGGTCTGGCCATAGAAGTACGAAGCAGTAGAGCATACCACGTTGCAATCCACTCCGTGATTCAGAAGGCTAAGTGCCATATCAACAAGTCCGTGTTGAGCGGCGTGGTGAAGAGCATTCTCCTGATTTTTCCCAGGCTGGTTGACTTCAGCCCCAGCTTCGAGAAGAATATCGACTCCTCTGGAATTCATATGAAAGGCTGCAAGGGTGAGAGGAGTATGGAGTTCTCGAGAAGTCTGATTTGGTGAGCCGCCCATTTTGAGTAAACTTCCAAGAGACTGATTGGCCCCTGCCTTGGCTGCTGCATGTACTGGCGACTCTCCAGAAAGATCGCAGATGTTGGGATCAAATCCTAAAAGCACGAGGTCTTCGACGATATCAGCCCAATTTTCTTCCGCGGCACTGTGAAGTAGCCAAGCTTTGCATGACTCAAAGACTTCCGAATCAAAAGGGCGTCGGTTCTGGTGTTTCTTTAGATGTTCGTCAAGTAACCAGCGCGTCATCTGCCTTCGTCGCCAAAGAACTGAATACTCAATCGGAGTATGGTCGAACTCGTCTTGGCTGAAGAGGTAAGTCTTCAGGCCCGGCATGTCCTTTGCTTCTTCAACGAGATTGAAGATGGCCAATAAGTGAAGAGGTGTAGGGTTTCCAAGAGACCACAAATTGTCCCGAAAGGCTCTAAACTCAAGAATTTGGATTGTGAGTCTCATGGCAGCCACCTTGTCCAGCAGTCCAATCAGCAAGTTGTGCAAGACTTCCTTGCGTCTTCCTTCACCGTCCAGAAAGTGATCACCCCAGAAGTTTGCCGCATAGTCAAGCAAAGGATATTGAGCTTTAAGATCGGTCAAGCTGTCTGGCGACAAGATATTGACGGCGTTTAAGTCTTCATAATTGATGTACGTCAGACATGCCTCAGCAAGAATTGAGTGAGCTTGTTGTTGTAGATCCCCGTAAGAAAGCAGGATCGGAAGTTGTGATGACAGAAAGTCCTTCAAGGACGCATGTCGAAGGCGGTACACCCCGTTGACCTCATTGACAAGGTCAGCACACTCCGTGCTAATTGAGATATCCTTAGAAAGACGCTGACAACGGTTGATGCTGCTTTTTCCTGGCTTCACAGATAAAGCCTCCAACAATTCGAGCTTCGTAAGCGGCCGATAGGAGTTTGTCACCCACAACAAAGCCCGTAAAGCTCGGTCGCGGACGAACCGCGATGGATGGTTTAAAATCTTCTTGATTTCCTCGCCATAAAGATCGTCCAATCCTTCGGTAGTGTCCTGCAGGGCGTCTTTGATGTCCTCGACGCATCCGATTTCTTTGAAGTATTTCGCTTTGAAGTGTACCCACAGGAACAGCCCCGCCGCATTGTCGAACATCAAGCTTTTGACATCCTCGAATCCTAATCGCTCCTCGGGAGACGGATCAGTGTTGATTTCGTCAACCTTCCGAGATATGTACGCCTTGATATCGTCATCGTTTGCGCCGTTGTCTACCTGTACTTTCGGGAAGGTGTCAAAGGAACGACTGATCTCCTTGTAGTCGGGGCGACTAAAAACAAGTACCCTAATAGAGCCTCTAGAGTCCTCGGACTCGGCAAGACCGGCGAGGAACTTGCAAAAGTCTTCGAATTGACGGTCTGGGAACTGATTGCACTCATCCAGACCATCAATAATGATGAAGGCCGAGGATAGGCGAGAAGCCACCAATTTAATGCCCTCTTTCATTTCACTCCTTTTAGGCTCGTCTTTGCTAGCCTCATCCGCGCGAGACAGCAAAGTTTCTATGCCAGATGACAAGGGAAGACTCTTGTACAACTGAGAAAGAAGAGTCCCAAGGAGACTATTCAATGTCATCCTCGTTTTTGTCTGAGTGGTGGTGCAGTAGGCGTAAGCCAGGGCCGTGTCCTTCCCTGTGGATCCTGAGGGGTCGAGCTCATTGATGACACGAGCTGCCAGATGCGACTTTCCTGAACCAGCTTTTCCGTGAACCCAAAGTAAGGCTGACTGAGAGCTTTTCTTCCACGCTCGAAACTCTGGATGGTCTAGGAGCCAGGTGCCAGAACCGGGAACTCGTCGTTCGAAATTGTTTTCTTGTATCTCTCCGAAATTCAAGGACGGTAGCCAATTCAAAAAGCGGCGACGTCTTTCTTCTAGAAGAAGTCAGCAAATCCGTTCAGAACTCAATGGGACCACGTCTAGATTACCGTTCCGTAAGTTTACTTCCATTTCGATTCCCGTCTTCTCCCTAACATCCCTTTCCTCGTGCTCGTGCCTGAGAAGTTGGCCAATATCTTCAACTTCCGAATGCATTGATTTCATCCTGTGGGCACTAAGAAGATCTCTTCGTTTCTCCAACGCAGCTAAATGCAGTTTGAAGTCGGTCTTCACATCGCCGAAGCGGGCATCGAAGTCTTTACAAAGACCTTTCAAGGCGAGTACCATGCTGTTCTTCCTGGCTCCTAAATCATCGTAGAAGAGCTCAGTGACCTTGACGCAAAACTTGAGAATATCAGCAGCCAGATTGATCTCACAAGTCTTCACAGACGGATCTTCATCGAAGATATTTTCTTTTCGATACTGATTGACAAGGTTCACTTCGTCGCCCATCCACTCCAGAGTCTCCAGCAGCTTGCTTTGAAAGTCATCCATGCGAGTCGTGAGTGACAGAATGCAGGTAATTCCCCCCAGGACCAGAGACGCAGGCATGGGGTTGAGTTGACTGGCACTGCTCATGATTGGCGCAATGGAGCTTGCAAGCTGATGAATTGGCTTCATCTTTCGGGAAAACCTGGATACTTTGCTGTCACTGGCAGCTTTATGAATCGCGCTCTTGAGCTCTGAGACGTAATTGTCGTAGTCGTTCGAGTCGCTGACGCTCGAGAAAAGCTCACGTCGAGGTTCGAGCTTTTGGGCTTGAGATAGCCAGAATGTGAGCGCGCTGTTCCGACTGGTTTCTTCATTTGAGCTCTCTTCGTCGGAAAATTTCGAGTATTCTATTCCGGCCGGTACCTGCTTGGAGGTACGTTTCGGCAGGCCACGCGATGCTTGCCGCCCGAGCATTTTGTGATATCTGGATCGAGACCGATTGCTGGGCAGTAATCAAAGGGGAGGAGATGAGCCAATAAATTCATAACATAAAGGGGGCAAAAGAGGCTGTAGAACCCGTCTCAGGTGATGGCAAATAGCAGTAGGGCTCTGGTGACGCAACCTGGATATATGTTGTCTCGATCATGAGTCCCATAATCCATTTCCAAGCGAGGCAGTGCCTTGTCATACGTAGGCTGAACAATATGCAAAATACGAGGCACAGCAGTGAGGGGTAGGCGGTGCATTGCTTAGCGATCTCAGCCAGTCATCCTCATTCGATCGCAAGTATTCGGGCGTTCAGCTCCATGGCGACAGCCAATGAAATCCTTGTCAATGGAAGCAATGGTGTCCCACAGCGGTCAGACTTGTCACCCAAGGCGGAATCCTCTATTCATCTGGCATACTATCAGAGGTTCGCTGCAGTGACCTGTCTGACGAGCACGCCTCATAATCAGCAGTTTAATCCACATAATTGGGAGTAGGGATGCTTAATCACCCATTTCTATTGATGAGTTAAAAACATAGCAAGTCCACCTCAAGGCTTAGCGGAGCAGTCTTCTACGCCCTCAATGAAAAGCGAAAAGACGTTTCGGGTAATTGTGAAGAGAATTCCATTCGAAGAGTCTGAGCAACTTCAAGTCCTTATATGGTTGTCAATTTTGCGTCTTACATAGCATGCTGCACATCGCCGCACCGTAGAAGGTTACCAAATCGCGCCGAAAGATCACCAAGCCAAATGACATTTCGGCATCCTGGTCCCATCAAAGAACAATTCATCTCCATGTGCTTGTCTTTGCTCCATTCCAGTCATCCATATGGCGCTAGGCGTAGGCCTGAGACTTTTTGATATCCTATTGCAAATCATCCTTGAGGCTGTCATAAACTGAAACCGATTTGCCATCAAGAAATTCTCCAAGGAAAGTCTCAAAGGTGATGGACTTAGATCTGAGTACAGCTTAGTCCCGTCAATATACCCGAGGAACTCGGCATACTCTGGGGTATTGTCTCCTCGCACGCCCATCGAGTACCAGTACTCGTAAAAGATCTTCATCCTGTGGTCAAAAGCATTTTCCTTAATGGCACCCACTGTCAGAGATTCAGCAAGAGCAGCTTCCACAGCCTCAGCAGACATCTGTGAAGGTAAAGCAGGTCAGTCAATTGTCAGGCTGCCAAGTTCCTGCCGAGAGACGCTCACATATTCCCGCTTCGTAGTTTCGCCACTCGTCTTGTCGAGCATGTCGAAAACCTGACTCTGGGAGAGAAAGGCGCCGTAGACAAGGACCATTTTGTTGATGGTACGAGAATCGGTGATTATGCGCGCAGTGAACCTTCTAAGGTCTCTCACGTCCGTTAGCGCAGTGGGAGTGTTGCCATTTCCGGCTATTAAACTGACCAGCAAGGGCGTAGCGGAGTCGATGCGCCCAGAAGGGAGGCGCGGGATGCTGGGTTGGTACCACCAGCCGATGTCGATGACTGTGTACGAGAGGGAGATCTTTTTTGCGCGGAGAAGTGCCTTCTCCTTCCATACCCAGGAACCAAAGTTAGCGCAAGATTCGGAACATACGCTCTGTTAGGAGGTCCTCACCAGCCGGCGCAGTGTCAGGGCGCCCTTGGGAGACGCGACGGTGGCAATGATGCAGGGGACGAATCGTCTCACGCTCGCGGCGTTGGCGGCGTTGGTGAGAAGAATCTGGCTGCCCAATCCGCTGAAGCGAATAGTCAAGATCAAGACGTCGAAATCCTTGTGGACATTGAAGAGCTCGACTCGAGGGCCCTCCAGATCAACACCAGTGATGGCAACTCACCTCTTCTCCAGGGCGATAATGTGGGGTTAGAGGCTGTATCATGAAACGCCCCGTCTGCCGACTTACGTGCTCCCTGCCAAATGTACCATTCAACTTCTCACCTCAATACCATTCCATATCCCCATTCTACCTAGGCGTGTCTGATGTGACGTGCTGTGATGGTGACTGGCTTCAGCATAGCTGACCTACCATGATGATCAACCCGTTCGTCCCTTCCTTTCCTCTGGTAACCGTGACTCACTACATAGACCTTTCTTTCTACCTTGATCCCAACAACAAGAATTAACAGTCTCTCGTGGTGTAGTGGAAACATGCGTTCTTGTCGCGGACGCGCCCCTGGTTCGATTCCGGGCGGGAGAGAAAATCTTTTTTTTGCACCTGCGTCTGATGAGGGGGTGATGACATTTCATTTGCGTAAAGGCTGTACTCAGCAAATGTATTCCCTGATAGAACACGGTCTGAATAGGAGCTGTATTCGCTACACGAAACTCTTATTGTTCGAGCATGGAATGTAAATTACATACGCTTAATCTCTATATCTGTACTTGTATCTCACGATCAATCAAACATCACATAGCCATCTATAGGAGGTGTACGCTTTTGGTGCGTTGATCATTCGAAATCGCGTCTACTTTGCACAGAAGGTAGCCCGCAGATTGCTATGTAGACTTGGGGACCACGCTCACATTTCTTAACAGTGACTCAGCGAGGTTCACATTCACAAGAGCCAAGAGGTAGATTGCACATGTAAGCTTACTGAACAAGGCTGGAAGGCAGCAATCATGACCTACCTTGTGGTCCTTTCGAGTCACTTGCCACAATGAGTCACTCCCCGAGCCTACCTACATAGTCTTCTCTGGTCGTCTAATCTTTCAACAACAAGCAATGAAGTCTCTCGTGGTGTAATGGTAACATGCCACCTTGTCGCGGTGGTGCCCCTGGTTCGATTCCGGGCGAGAGAGATATCTTTTTTTGTTGTCTGTTGAGACCCTTGTGTGCGTTGGATAGTGGCCATGCCACGCCGACCAAGACTTTTCCTCGCTTCTCTCAATCAATTGTTTTGCGCAAATCTGATCGAATATAGTTGTGCTCAATGTGACGTGCCTTGTCCCGAGCGCCTTCTGCTCGACCTCGCCGAGCAAAACTCATGGTTGATGTCGCAGCCGGCTCCGAATCCACGGCCCCACCTCCCCGAACGAAGACCCGCCACGGAGAGGTGTTGCTGTCGGCATGCCAGACAGTCGCCTCTAATCTAAGCATCTTCGATGGGGCAAAGAATCATGCAGCTCGCCTCAATTCACTGAAAAGAGTACGTTCCAAAGGTACCTCCAAGAGGCCGTCCACATAACTGGATGTCCGAACGAGATTCTTAAGTTTCATAAGTCCGTCTGACATCCTGACGTGTGTGCACCGAATGAGCAAACATGCTTCTCGCAAGTCAATGACTCAATTACTTGTAGCTATTATCAACCTATACACATGCTGCCTCCTTCGCTTGTTGAGAACCGTTATTCTGTGAAGCCACTTAGACCCTAGACTTGTTTGTGACATCCTCCACAGCCTCGGCCTGACCAGTCGCCGTCTTACGCTCACCAATCGGCTCCATGTCCTCGTGGTGAATAACCTTCTCAACGGCACCATTGGCCTGCTCAGCAAGAGCCTTGTCCTCAAACACTGGGAGCGAACGATCAGCCACATCTTCATCACACTCATCACACACTGAAACTCACAGAAAGCCAGCTCCTCGAGCGTGCGTCCCGCCGTCTCGGGGAACATGAAGTACACAAACACGACCTCGAACGCGAGCCAGCAGCAGTAGCTGATCAGGTACCGCCAGCTCGCGTTCTTGATGCCGATGGGGTTGACAAAGGTGGTGAAGAAGCCGGCCATGCGGCCGAAGAGCTGGAAGAAGGAGATGCCGCGCGAGCGCAGCGCGTATGGCCACAGTTCGACGAGGTAGGTGTACGTGAGCGCGTTGTAGCCGATGTTGTAGCAGGGCGAGTACATGAAGATGAAGAAGATGGTCGCGATGGAGGCGGACTGGTTCTTGTAGTCGTTGTCGAGGGCGTGCACGGCGCGCTCCATGGAGATGGTCCACGAGATGTAGCACAGCAGCAGCGAGATGGTGCAGGCGAGGTACATGACGCGGCGGCGGAAGCGGCGCACGAGGAGCGCGACGGTGACGCCGCAGACGAGGGACCAGCAGGCGATGCCGACGTTGATCTTCTGCTTGGTGAGGGAGTCGTTCATGCCGATCATGCCGAGGAGGTCGCCTGGATGGGTGGTTAGAAAACAACACTCCGGAAGCCGCCACGGGATGTTTTTGAAGAGCAGTACCTAAGTAGTATGAGATGAGAGTGTTTCCACTCCATTGAGTGAAGAGGCCGAGCATGGAGGTGATGAGGCAGCGGCGGCGCATGCCAGCGGTGCGAAGGAGGTCCATCCAGGACTGCTTGGAGGCCTCCATCTCGAGGGTGATGACGGTCTTCATCTGGGCGATCTCGGCCTTGACGAACTCGGAGTTGGGGTCGCCCTCGGCGTGGTACTTTACGAGGATCGCGTTGGCTTCTTCGGTGCGGTCCTGGGTGATGAGCCATCGGGGGCTCTCGGGGAGGAAGCTAGGGACGCGCGATGTTAGGCATCTTTACGGGGAATGGGGGAACGTGGATGTGGTTGGCTTACAAGACGAAGCTGATTTGCAGGAGAGAAGGGCAAATCTGGAGCAGTGACGGGATGCGCCAGGACCAGTTGCTAGCGATGTTGTTGGTGCCGAAGCAAATGGCCGCTGCGGTGATCTGTCCAACAAAGTAGGCAACGTTGAAGCTACAGAGCTGTCAGCTGCATTCTGGAGGTATCCGCATATATTGAAATGGCTTACAGAGAGGTGAGAACTGGACGTTCCTTGGGGTATCCGAGTTCACCGATCAAGGATGAGCCAGAGACAATACAGGTCGGGATGCCAAAGCCGAGAATCATGCGGGCGACGATGTACATGCCAACTGTTGGAGTATTAGCTACCACGATCAGTAATTGCGGGGTGTTTTACACACCATGCTGCGAGAATCCTTGAATCAGAGCTCCCAGGATCATGATACAGCTCCCGCCAAAGATGGACCATCGCCTTCCAAACTTGTCGTTGACGATAGGGATAAAGGGAAGCGACAGGATCGCTCCCAGCGAGTACGCAGCCGCGATGATGCCCTTCAAACTACCCTCAGGGTTCCCGAAATCTAGCAGGCACAGTCAGTCTCGGCGATGCTTCCCTAGCTCTCCATCTTCCGTGCGACTACTCACAATCCTTCCAGGGCTCGACGATCTGCAGCGCATTGATCATTTGCGAGTCGAAGCCGGACGTCAGCTCGATGCCCATGCACGTCGGGAAGAGCATCAGGTAGAGGTATCGCAGGTTCGGCTTCCGGTACCACGGCACCTTGTCCTCCTCCGAGATGCGGGTCAGGATGGGGTCCGCGGCCCCAGTCTCCTGGGCGCGCTTGATGGCAACCATTGTCGCTGGTCAAGACCTTGCAGGCTTGGATGTTTCTTCAGTTCGGGGAGTCTGGGTCCGGAAAGGCGGACGAGGCAAAGAGGAAGAGGTTATCGCGGACAAGAAAATGGAGAGAGGGAGATGGGCCTGATAGAGAGGTTATATCCGCTTTCATACAAGACGGGAGTATATACTACCGAGTCCAAAACGCCTGGGGTTTGTGCAGGCTACGGATACCGGTGCGCAAACTTCCTCGATCCAATTTCCAACACCAACGCGTCTTCTCGACGAGGTCCCACCCCGTCAGTCTTTATATGCCATAACACCCGCCAGTGTTACCCCATGCTCGGATTCCCGTCTGACCTGCTTCTCCAAAAGCAGACGCAACAGCACTGAGTACCGGGCATGGGGTTGGTTGGTTGGTTGGTGTGTGGTTTGGAATAGTCCAGAGGGAGGGCGTGCTAAGGCGGGAGGACGGGAGTGCAAAGCGACGCCCAGGTGGTTGAAGGCCCGAAATGAAATTGAACATTGCAAAAGAGCCGGATGGTGCCAAGAGGCCGGGGTGTTTGCATTTATCCATCCAGTCAGATGGCGGCGCGGTGCATCTCGAGGCTCCATTCAGTTGCTTTTTGGACGGGGGAACCAGGGAACGCAAGCGGCGGTCCTCCGACTCCAGGTTCGAAAAGGGCCACTCAGAATAAGACTGCGGGGAAGAAAAGGGGGGGAAGCTGTTCTCCCCCACACTTGGTTACACGGGTTTCTCCCCCATGGGCAGCGCTCACATGGTCAGATGTAGGATGGTTTGTGCTTAAAATATGGGTGGACGAGGGCGGTAACTCCGCATCTTGTTTGGTGAACCGTGAGGGGGAACGACGAAGCAACGGGCTAGCTCCAACTTTGGATATGGGGAATGGCTCAACGTCGATGTTGGTTTAGACGAGGGTTGCTTGGCGATAACGGGGGACGGTGGCCGTATTCGGTGATTCGGGACGAACCTCGAGCGAATCATACCCGAGGTTCTGGCGGAAGTCCGAGTTCGAAGCCGGGCTTCTGTCTTACCACCTCCCACACTGCTTGCCAACAAGTTTCTGGCAGCTTAAAAAAAGGATTCACCCGTTTTGAGCCGTGTTCTGGCAAATTTGATAGTAGAGCATGTCGGTCTACTCGATGTGTGCTCCTCTGCAGAGCGTCATGAAGCCTCCATGTCAGAAAGGCGGCATGGCGCTTACATGAGTCCGAACTTGCATACGAAAAGAGCAAGATAGTCGGGGTTGATTGCAGTAGGATGCAGGTGTGCTCATGCGCACCTCTGCCGAGAGCGCCTCCTCGCGGCACAGCTCATCTAGCTGAGGCGGTAGGGGCAAGGGCTGCGGGGGATCAACACTTTCTTTTTGGGATTTGTTCACACTTTTGACTGTGCCTCAAAAGCGCGAGGCATGCCAAGATGGTGATTGAAGCGGCATGCTGGCCCATTGGGTTGTCAGGTGAGGGCTACTCTGATCAACTACTCCGCATGGAAGAGTGGATGGGCCCAAGACGGCGTTGCTGGAAGCTGTCCCGGCAGAATGGTTTGACGGAACGGCGGAGATGTAACCTTGCCGTAAGAGCTTCAAAACGAGGACGGGAAAACATGGTGCCTCCTTTGCTTTTGGGTTCTTCATCCACTACTGAGAACGGACAGTAGTCATAATACTTCGAGGAACAAAACTATTAAAGGAGGCATTAAGGCTCTACTTCATAAAGCACGATTGTCCAAAGACGGGATGAACATCGCAGGGTGTGTCGCCCGGCTGGGGTAATAGGCAACCTCCAACTTTCCCCAATACCAAAAACCACCACACCACCCCGGCAGCAAAGCCAGGCAGATCCTCCAGTCATCTTCCTCCCCCGCAAAGCAGAAACACCAGGAAGGAGAGATTTCCTTGCGGGGGAGGACAGTACCGCATTCCCGATGGCACACAATATTCACCACGCAGCAACCTGACTCGTCTGCTGCCCTCTGGACTCTACTCTAACTCGCGGAATCGCGGAATAGCAGACATCTTACGGTCAATACTTTCCGCGTTAACCACACCTTCATCGCAGAGGGGGACAAACAAACCACCGCCGCATCGTGAAATCACGGAGCTCACACCCCACTAAACACTACACCGGCAGGGGTGCGCAGCCACTCCCGTCTGCCGGCATGGGGCATACCGTTAGCCGTAAACACCCGAGAGAAGGGCCGATTGCTACGGGGTGTCGAGGGTAGATAATCGGGACGTCGTCCCTGAACTTCTGACCCCAGGTTCTCATCTGCTTCCGCCATACCTTCTTCCTTTTTTTCCCCGCGCCAAGGAAAAAAAAAAAAAAAAAGCAGGGAGGATTCCGACCATGGGCGCCACTTACGAGACGAAAACCTGGGATATTTTGACTCGACATCCTGCTGGGACGAAACCGATTGAGCGCTCCTGCTGTATCTGAGGTCTGAAAGGAGCAACTCAGGGCCGGGTACATCGACGACTGCTTGGCTTAGAAGGGGAAGATGAGGATTGGTCGGAAGCTGGATGAAAAGAAACAAAACACAGACATTTGGTCAAAGGCGCACCACCGAGACCGAACCGACCAATCACCATCCCGACTCCCACTTACACCGGGCAACAAACCCGACGGCTTAGCTCTGAAGAAGCCTACCGGCTGATTCTTTCAGAACCGGGCCACTTCGCTCTTGAATGCTCGATTGCAGCATCACCGATGCCAGCCACAGTCATTGAAATCCTGCGACGCTCGACCTGACGGGAGGAAAACACAAAGCAGCGAAGAAACGCCATTTTTTCTCACAGATCTCTCACCTGAAAGCTTTCAGAGAGAGAGAGAGAGAGAGGAAGCTATATCAGAACTCACAGAAACAGCATGCGGCCGGCAACCATTGTCATATTTCGATCGACTTTCAACAAGCAAGTTGCTGAAGCCGAGAACTGAGGTTCCAACCAGCCGACCAGTCTCGAAGACGCAGCTTCCCGTGGAGGCCCTCAACGTAGATCAGAACGACTACAGTTTCGCCAGGAGACGGCTCCACGATGCGCCTTGTCGAAAACGTTGGAGCAAATGTGCCGGCATATGGTCACATACCCAGCTGTTTGACGAACAACATGACTACGAGAACAACCCCACGATCGGGGCCGCATTCTGGGATTTTCAGCATCACGGGCAGGAAACGTGCTGTCATGTTCCAGTCCCTACACACAAGTCCAGGAACCCTGTTTGCGGTTATGGCTAGAATCACAATTGGCAACCTTGACGACGTCTACGCCGAGCAGGCGTGATTAGACGTATCATGGCAAATTCAACACTGAACCAAAGCAAAGGTAAGCCTGTAGATGTAGCAAAATGGAGTGATGCAGTGAAAAAGACGTGATGCTTGAATACTCCAGAGCTGGGAAATCTATTCTCTTTTTTCCATTTCCTGCCGTATGTCCCTTCGGCCGTCAATCTGTTCATCAGACGGTCATGTAAAGTCTTTAAAAGAGCCCCTCCCAATCCTCGGGCCGCCTTTACAGCCCGGGTCCCAATTGGCCTACACAACCCACATACATCGTCTACTGCGACTCGCGAACGACCTTGTCAACGGCCTTGGCGAAGTACTCGACATTCCTCGTGTTGAGACCGGCCATGCTGATGCGGCCGTTCTTGGTCATGTAGACGTGGGCGTCCTCGCGCAGCTTCAGGACCTGGGCCTCGCTGAGACCGGTGAAGCTGAACATGCCGATCTGGTCGGTGATGTGGTTCCAGGTGCCCGGGGTGCCGAGCTCCTCGAGCTTGGCGCGCAGGACCTTGCGCATCTCGATGATGCGGCCGGACATGGTGCGCAGGTTGTCCTCCCACTCGGCGAACAGGGCGGGGTCGTTGAGGACGGTGCTGGCGACGCGGGCGCCGTACAGCGGGGGGTTCGAGATCTCGGAGCGCTGCAGGATAGCGAGCTGGGAGGCGATGCGGGAGGTGATGTCGGCGGCGTCGGAGGCCGGGGCGGTGACGAAGTGGAAGCAGCCGGCGCGCTCGCCGTAGAGGCCAAAGTTCTTGGCGAAGGACTGGGCGATGAGGAGCTCGAAGCCCTGCTCGATGAAGTAGCGGACGGCCCAGGCGTCGCGGGCGAGGTTGCCGGAGGCGAAGCCCTGGTAGGCGCAGTCGAAGAAGGGAAAGTGGTTCTTCTGGCGCAGGAGGGCGGCGATCTCCTTCCACTGCTCCTGGGTAGGGTCGACGCCCGTGGGGTTGTGGGCGCAGGCGTGGAGGAGGATGATGGAGCGGTCGGGGGCGGCGGAGATGGCGGCCTTCATGCCCTCAAAGTCGAGGCCCTTTGTCTGCTTGGAGAAGTAGGGGTACTGGGCGATGGGGAGACCGACATTGCCGAAGATCTGGTTGTGGTTCGCCCATGTCGGGTTGGAGATGTAGACGGTGCGGTTGCCCTTGTAGAACTTGGCGAGGAAGAGGGCGCCGAGATGGACGGCACCGGTGCCGGAGATGGTCTGGACGGAGGTGGTGCGCTTCTCGCGGATGGCGGGCGAGTCGGCGCCGAGCATCAACTCGTTGGCCTTTGAGGTGAAGCTGACGATACCGGCAATGGGGGCATATTCGTGGTTGAGTTCAGGGTCGTTGCGGAGGATCTCGTCGGCCTGTGCAGTTGCATCATGGCGGGGTCAGCGGGGGTGGGTTCACGTTAGGGGCTTAGGTAGGGGCTCAGGAAGGGAGGGAAGTGGAGGCGGCATGAGGGGAAATCTCGTCAAAAATAGGTGGTGCAGCCATCGCATCAGCCGGTTTGCGGCTGCCGGGTGACGCAGCTGAGCTTTTCTGCGGGTGGGCCGGAGGGTTCGTGACGACAGAAAAATGCCACGGAAACGGGTTGAGAAGCTGTGAGAAGCAGCAGCAGTAGAGAGGAACGCACCTTCTTGACGACGGGCAGGACCCAAGGCTTCGCGTTGTCATCGCGGTAAGCTCCAATGCCCAAGTCGACCTTGTCCTTGCTCTGGTCGGCCCTGTAGGCGGCCATCAAACCGAAGAGGGGGTCCTCGGGAGCTTGGGGCACCGTGCTGGCGGGGAAGTTTGTCGTTGATACGGGCGCCATGATGTGCTGTGCGATGTTGCGTATTCTCGAAAGGGTAGAGTTTGTCTGAGGAGAGGAAGAGGATGAGGGAGAGGAAGCAGAAAGAGAAAATGCAGAAGAAGACGACGAGGAGTCACCCGGCATTTTCAGTGGTGTCGGAGCTTTCGTGAGATGGAACGAGTCAGAGGGAAGGGTCGCCTGGGGTCGTTGTTATTATTATGGCATCAGGAAGTGGTACGATTTAGACGGGCGAATGGGAGGCTTTGCGATTACAGGGGCCAACCGGGGAAAAGGACGGGACATAGGGAGTGACCAAGTATACTAAGGTAGAAAGAAAGGGAGGTGGAAGCGGACATGCGCCTCCATGGCAGCGGGCAGCTAGTTGCAGGCCGGGGGAAGCTACTGCACAATCCAAGGATTGAGGTGGCTAGGGGAACCTGAGCAAGTACCTGGGGACGAGGTGGGATGGTGAGGTAAGAGATGTACCACGGGGGCGGGGATGACGATGTAAGAGGACTTCCTCCCAGATAAAGGAGGTACTTTGCTGGGTGCTCACCTGGGGGCTGCACGCGGTGTCTCGCCGAGTGTTGCAGGTTTGCGGTACTGCGTAGTAAGGTGGTTGGTTGGTAAAGAGGCGTACGGATACTCAAAGAAGGTAAGGTAGCTAAGCACCTAAGGTAAAGTAGTCAGTTACAGACCGTTGCAGACAGTTGCGTTGCAGGTGCAGTTACAGCCAGAAAAAGAGCTGCAGAAAATAGGCACTGTTTGGTTTGGCTGATGCAGGACCAAACGAAACAGACAGGGCAGGCAGACACAGACACAGACGCACAACGGGGTGGCCTCGTTACGGGGGCTGCTTGGATGATCGGGGAACGGGGGCCCTGGTTACCTACCTTACAGGCTTACGGGATTGGAATTCCAGGAGGACTGAGAAAAAAAAAAACAGGTACGGCCAGGTGATGCGGCGGCGAGGGTAATACAGAGTAATAGGTATCCACAGCCTGCGGGCAGCTATTTCGTAACCTGTTACTCGAAACGGGCGCAGACAGCCGGCGGTTGTGGGCTGTCTTTGTCTTGGCTGGCTTGATTTTGCGGATTCGGGGGGCTGGCTGGCTGGCTGGACACAGTGAGAGGGAGAAGAAACCCGTGGAGGAAAATCAGTCTGTCTGTGTTTGACGATAATATCCGACAGCGGGTTGATATGATAGAGGGGGACACCGAAGAGTGAGATGCCGGCTGGGCAGAGGCAGGAATCGGCGAAGTGTCGGGGGACTATCGGGAATCGTTTTCTACAAAGTGCGTGTGCAGGTAAAACGGGATTGTTCAATGACGGGACAACTCCGATCACACTGATGCTGCTTCTACTGCTGTTGCAAGGCCCGCCGCGGGGGAATGCGCCCTCTCTTATCCTCCCGCAGCCGGCTCCCCCAAGCTCGAGCTGTGAGGTCACTGTTGCGGATGGGCCGAGGTCTCGGGAGCAGCGCCGCCCCCCATGACTGACTCTCTCTGCCGCCCAACGGCCACGGCACGACTCGAAGATGCCTCGACACATGGTTCACTTGATGTTTTGCCTTTTCTTCATTTTCGTTCTTGTCCGCATCATCCGTATTTCTCCGGAGATTTCCCCAGATCCCAATGCAGCGAGTACAAGCTCCGGGACGCCCTGACAGGAACGGTTGAAGATCATCCCATCTCATGCAAGTTGACACCAACTTACACAATATGTCTGCAGCAGCACTCTGCACACGCTGCAATCACAGGCAGTTCCTTCTATAGCCCATCTACCCTCATAAATAACCTGGCTCCACGGGATTACGACGCCGAGCACCCTCCAAAGCCTGGATGAAGACCCCCGGTTCTGTTTCGCACATCAGATGTACCTACTTTGACGCAGTTAACAGCGCCAATCAGAAGCTTGCTTCGCAACAGCTCCAAGTGCCGTGGCCCAGACGCCGATAGAGCTCCGTCTTGTGGCTCCTCCGACGAACCCGCCAGCCAACGCACATAACTCTGTGCACACCGCAACAACGTCCTGTGCACTTGCAACGCCTTTTGATAGTGGCCATCATCACACTATGGCCGGGCTGGAGGAACCGGTCCAGATTTGCTGTTAATGAAATCGAGATGGCTTGATGCGAGAGGTCACCTGGTCCTGGTCTGGGCTTTCCATGCGGCATGTGACGCTAGACCCCATGCTTTCACATGCCAGCCTCCCCCGCCATCCCCCAGCTTACTTTGAACATCCTACGAGATATTGAGCATTGATGTGTATTTTCACAGCCTCCTTATGAGGCAGTTGAGGTATCTATATCACCAAATCCCACAAGATCAAGAACGCACATAACCCCGCCGACGCGAAGAAGGTGTACCTCGCCGCACTTGGCCTCTGCGTCGCTTTCTTCAACTGCTTGTTACCACCGCCAACGTCCGCTGTGATGTTCTCCGAATCTGACACCAGCTGCTCGATATGTGCCGATTGCGTCGCGAGGTTACCCACAAGCAACGTCTGCAACTCGGCAATCTCAATCAGCGACTTCTCTGCCGTCCTGCACAAAACACCCATGTTAGCAAAAGCCGTCTTGAAAAGGAACCCCCATGCCACGTACCTGACTTTGTCCAACGTGCTGTTATAATGCTGCAGCATGTCCTGATTCCCCTTCTCAAACATCTGAATCTGCTCCTCCGTAAGGTCCTGCCTGAAGTCATACGACCCCTCATCCGGCGGCAACCCCGTCGCCGTATCAAACCCTCCCTTCTTCGCCTCCTTCTCCCTCTTCATCGCCTCGTAGAACCCCCCGCCCAGCTCCGGCATGGCCCCGCCGCCCGCCTTCGCCAGCACGCTCCTATTCTTCTCCATCTCCCTCGTCAGCCTCGCCTCCATCATGTCCTGCTGCGTCCGCCCGCACAGCTGCAGCGCCTGCCGCAGGCTCCACAGCACGCCGTCGCGGTGCAGCCCGATGTCCCGCGCCTTCCCCTCCGCCGCCAGGTGCTCCGCCGACTTGCGCGCGTCCGCGACCTCCGCGCCCGCCGCCCACGCGCCCAGCGCGCCGAGCCCGCGCACGTGCGTCTTGCGGATCACCGCCGCCTCCGTCTCGCGGCGCAGCTGCTCCGTTTCGTCGAGCGCGCGGATGGACGCGTTGAGCTCGCGCAGCATCGACTTGGCGCGCGCGTCGATGTCCTCGCGCTGCCGGTCCGTCAGGGGCTGTTGGGGTTCCTTCAGGGAGCTGCTCCCTGTGTTCGTGCGGACATGCCGCCGCGGTTGGGCGGTGGAGAGGTAGGCTTGTCGGACGTCTTTGAGATCCTTGTGGAGGGTTGTGATGTGGGAGTTCTGCGGGGTAAAAGATCAGTAAGATTCCGATGATTTGATACAGAGTTGGAGTGACCGACTATTCTGTAGGCCTCCTTCAGGAAGCCGTCAATCGCTTCGAGGCTGAGCTTCTTCTCGGTGACGGGGGGCGCATTGTGCTTCCGGAGAAGCTCGTTGAAGAGTGGTGTGATGTCCATTGCGGCCGTAGCTGGGGTCGGCCAGACGACAGATTCGAGGGAGTTGAGGGTTTCGTCACCTAGTTTCGGTGTGCATGCTATTCGTGTGTCGTGAGTGCAGTCGAGCAGCAACGTCGTCAGAGGCCATCGACATTCCACCACGACCTGGAATTGGCAAGCTGTTCTCCAATGACGTGGCTTTGGCCGTTGGACGCACCAGCCACAGTACCTTCCTGTGGCTGACTTGTATGGCTTGACTCCTATGGCGTATGTGGCCGTGCTTAGGCGAGTTCTACCGGCGCAGCTTCGGCACCGTGGTCGGCAAAACGCACGGTCTAGTATCCACCCGGGTCGGTGGCAGGAAGCTTCGCCGCCGAAGAAGACTTCGGTCAAACATTTCGACACCGGTTTCAACATGCATAGTGGCCAGAGAGTCCCTTCATAGACGTTGATGACAGACAACTGAGCCACATTGATAAACCGAGATCGGCCTTCACTGTCGTTGCACGACAGGAACCAGCTGGTCAAGTGACCATGTCCCTTTGAACGAAGATCAATGGAGCAGAGCTGGAGTCAGCTCGACGCTCACCCAAACCCCCGATACCGCACCAAGCTTGTCGCATCGCTGTCAATACCAGACGGTCGAGACAGAACCACTTGCCCAAAACAGCGGGCGTGGTGGACACCATGGGCCGGACCGGGCGAATCACGAGAGCCGCAATGGCGAACGGCGCAGGTGCCGGTTTTCCAGGGTGTGGTGGAGGCGATGCCAGGGCGGAAATAACATCATTCATGGCGGCCCGGTGGGCGGGAATAGGGCCCGCTTACGGACGGATACCGACGACAAGTTTTACATGAAGGGAAGGTCGATCTACTGGTGTTTGGTTTCTTTCTTCTTATCTTGAATTTTGTCCTGTGTTTTGTATATTGTGTTGACGCTGTCTTGTTTCTCTTGTTTCTAACTCCATCGACGGTGGCGTAGCGAATCGAACCGTACAAGTACTATCGTTCATCTCACTTGTAGTCGTGATATTCACACCGACTTCAGTCTTTCTGCGCTCAGAGTTGAGATCAGTATGGCACACAATGACACCCCCCGAAAAGGGGAAGACACAAGTTTACCGTCCGTCATCAACTCGACTGAGCCGCCAGTAATACCCACCCCTTCACAACCTCAACCCATCAACGAGAAAGAACAAGACGAAACCGCCTCCATCGACAACTCTTCAGACAACACGCCCGTTGACGAACCCTCACCAACAAACCTACAAGATGACCCCGAGAACCTCACCCGCCAACCCTCAGGCCCAGCCTACAGCGCCTTCCCCCCGTCCACAAAGCGCTGGGTCGCCTTCATGGCCGCCGTCGCCTGCTTCGTCCCGCCCATGTCCGCCAACATCTACTACCCCGTCCTCGCCCCCATCGCCGAGGACCTCCACGTCTCCGTCGCCGCCGTCAACCTCACCGTCACGTCCTACATGATCCTCCAGGCCATCTCGCCCACCCTTTTCGGCGACTTCGGTGACATGGCCGGCCGCCGCCCGGCCTTCCTCGTCGCCTTCGCAATCTACCTCGTCGCCAACATCGGTCTCGCCCTGCAGCGCAACTACGCCGCCCTCATCGTCCTGCGCATGTTCCAATCCGGCGGCAGCTCCGGCGCCATCGCTCTCGGCTTCGCCATGGTCGCCGACATCTCCATGTCCTCCGAGCGGGGGAAGTACATGGGCATCGTCGGCGCGGGCATTAACGTCGGCCCCACCATCGGCCCCGTCCTCGGCGGCGTGCTCACGCAGTACTTTGGCTGGGCGTCCATCTTCTGGTTCTGCGTCGCGCTCATCGGGGCCTGGCTCGTGCCGTTCGCGCTCTTCATCCCCGAGACGTGCCGCAACGTCGTCGGCAACGGGTCCGTCCCGGCGCAGACGTGGAACCGCCCCGTGCTGGACCTCATCCGGCGCCGGCGCCGGCACCGCGAGCGGGAGGCGGCCGGGCTGGAGAGGCAGGAGTCGGTGGCGGGGCAGCCGGCGCGCAAGCTGAGGTTCCCGAACCCGTTGAGGGCGGTCAAGATCATCTTTGAAAAGGAGATGGCGCTGATCCTGGTGTATAATTCCTTGTTGTACGTTGCCTTCATCGATGTAGCCGCGACGTTGGGGACTTTGTTCCGGGAGATTTACCACTTTAATGATTTGCAACTGGGGTTGTGTTATCTACCGTACGGCGCGGGCTGTTGCATCGCGAGCCTGGGTCAGGGGTACGTGCTCGACTGGAACTACAGGCGCATCGCACGAAAGATCGGATTCACCATCGACCGCCGGCGCGGCGACGACCTCAGCAAGTTCCCCATCGAGAAGGCCCGCCTGCAGCCGGTCTACCCCGCCGTCGTCGTCGGCCTGATCACGCTGGTGGCGTACGGCTGGGTGCTGCAGCTCGAGACGAGCGTCGCGGCGCCGCTGGTGTTGCAGAGCATCATCGGGCTGACCATTACGGGGTCCTTCAGCATCATGAACACGCTGATCGTGGACCTGAACCCCGAGGCGCCGGCCACGGCCACGGCGGCGAACAACCTCGTCCGGTGCCTGGTGGGCGCCGTGGGCACGGCCATCATCGAGTACATGATTTCTGGCATGGGCAGGGGGTGGTGCTTCACGTTCATTGCTGCGTTGTGCGCAGTGACCAGTCCGATGATGTTTCTGATTGTTAGAAATGGGCCGGGCTGGAGGAATGAGAGGCGGATGAAGGAAGCCTCGTGATGATTGGGTACATTGTTGCGCAAAGCGCGGTTAGGCAGATGCGATAACTGATAGCGTCATTGAGATCTCACAACTTATTCGGACCATCTTGCTCGAGTCAGTTGCTTCGTATGTGACGGCCAAACATCGAGGGGGGTCTTCTTGCGCGGTCTGTCATCGAGCCTGTGATCGTTGCGTCGCTCCGCTGTGGCTTACCTGCCAACGGTAACCCCTCATATTTAGAATGCGGGTCAACGCCACGGAACGATGCCAAAGCTCCAGACGTTCCGCCAAATGCCTCAACAGCACTACCGTAGCGCCCGTACGCCAGTCCCGTTGCCTCGATCCTAAGTATTTTCTGCTGGGTTGGATGGTCTCAGCCATCGGTCTCTGTCGGTTCACAACGGACAAAGCAGCAAAGGGAAATAGGGGGGGCTGGATGGAGAATGAGGTGTATGTCATCGAGGCTGCTGCTTGAGCCTCCTTCGCGATTCTCAACATGGGTTTCTCTGTTTTCGGTGCCGCGTTCAATAAGCATGTGCAAATGCCCAGGATACAGCTTCGGGGATTGGCTTCTGGTAAGACCTGGCAGGCTTATTCCGCGAAGGTTTGATAAGGGAGATATATTAGCGTCGACTTAGACCGGTGAGGCAGTCGAGGCAACCATCTACCTACGGCTGGAGGTTGGGCGGGCGATTCAGGGCACGTCTGGATAGACGAAGAACAAAGGCCGCGGATCAGACATCGACTGCCCCGACAGAAACCACGAGAGACATGAACCAGAGACATCTTGCACAAACACGGCATCGTGTACACAGGTTTCTTGCGGGTGAGCGACCTCTAGTGTGCGGATGGGCAAGCATGGCCTGGCCAGCAAGCCCACTTGTTTCGAAAAACACGCCAGGAAACGGTGGGTGGTCATGTTCCAGATTTTGGAACCCAGAGCTGGAATGTAAAGGGATCGTCATCGTCCTAGTGTCAGGTACAGCTTTCGAAGCCTGCTTTTCCTACCAACCCATTGGCCAATGAGCACGCGACAGGACGTCAGAATCAACTCCGACAAACCTATGGGGAATACTGCCAGCCTGTACGGAGCAATGTCTCTCACACGGTTGGGGATTCCAAATTGGGGTAAAGACTCGGACTGGCTTCAGCCGCTTACAGTTAAAAACAAACACGAGCGTGTCAAGTGAGCGTTACTGGTTGAAACACGTCCTCTTCGTGGTGTTGCGATGGTTGTCTTGATCAGTGTGAGCTAAAAATAAGCTTGCGATGCTGTCACCTTCGATCCGGACAGCCTTGACATCTGAAGCCTCTTGTTCAACCTCGACTGCAGTCTAAGGATCGGTTGATGGATCGGTCGATGGTTATAAAAGTCTATGGCCCCCACCTCCATGAAAAGCAATGAGCAGCGCCTTAACCGTGACAAACAAACCCATACATATATTCAGACCAACCTAGATGTTGACCGAGATGGTGAGACAGGATCGCCCAATCTGACCCTGGTGCGGAGCTGACTCGTTTAACAGACTCATGTCGACAGCCTTCTCACTGAGCTTGGAGCGATCCACCTCCAATCTCTCGAGACTTTGCCCCTTGAGCTGCCCTTAGAGGCAATCCTTGACGACGAAAACGACCTAACTGAGGCCTTTATGTTAGCCGAAAGGGGTGCCGCTGTTGCCAGGGCTCTCCAAGAACCGGTGGAAGAAACTGCAGGCATACCACATAATGGCGTGGCCATTCCAATACAACGACCGCAACGTGATCGGCAACGGGCGACATCGGATGATCAACCTGACATCGTAGTATTCGGTGTGAGTCCACATGACGAGTCAACCTCGACACAAAGGCAACGCTGGCTTGATACGCCCATAGAAGATGATCCATTCAACGACATAAGCTTAGTAGTTGTTCCTGAACATGATCCTGTCACTCAGCGTATTGGAGATACTGGAACTGCGGCGTCGACTGCAGGGAGCGGACAATCTGAGCAACAGACAATGACGATTAATGATAATGTAGGCGGGAATTAGCTGAGACGCAGCCTTGAATTGAATTGATGTCTATAACGCGGGCACT
Source organism: Colletotrichum siamense (assembly GCF_013390195.1). Lineage (NCBI taxonomy): Eukaryota > Fungi > Ascomycota > Sordariomycetes > Glomerellales > Glomerellaceae > Colletotrichum > Colletotrichum siamense. The sequence continues at coordinate 1,799,960 of NW_023501016.1, read as the reverse complement.
GAGAACTCCAGGGGTTCTCTGCGGACTTCCCAAGCCAGCCAATCTGATCGTGTTGTCCTGTGTTCGTATTAGTATATGGCCGATGCTGGCAAACGATAACACATACGGTAACAGTCCCATCGAATTGACCTTCCACACAGCCAAGCCCAGCGCAACAAACTGCATAGCGACGTATGCCAGCTTGACCTGGAGCATCTTGCCCTTGTTCGTCTCCGACTCGAACCTCTCAAACGCCTGATTGACCGCAGTGAGACCGACGAGAGGGTTCTTGAACGCCATGAAGACCATCATGATGCTGAAGATCTGCAGCGAGTTGCCCGACATGTACATCATGATGGCCGTCATGGGCAGGTTCTTTACGGGGGCGAGGGCGACTTCCCACGCCTTCTTGACCTTCAACGTGTCCATCTCCTCGGGCGACTGCTGCTTGCGGGGTTGAGGCTGCACCTTTTGATCCTTCTGCTTCTGTATGCAGATGTCAGCGCAACTCCAACGCGAGCTCGACGCGATTCCGTACCTTGGAGCCAGTGGACTGCGATGGGTAGCCGGGGGGATCGGAGATGCCTGAGACCTTGGACTTTGCGGCCGGAGGAGACTGCAAATCCGCGACCCATCGAGGGAGGGAGCCATTGACCAGGGCCATCTTTGTAGATATAGGGATCGGTCGGTTGGGTCTTCGGGTTCGGTAATTGAGGACACGGGCGCGGCCGTTGGGATGAAAGCTTCGGAGGCGGCGTTGACAGCTCGCGACGACGTTGGATAAGGTCCCCACCATAGCTCGGTTAAACCATGGGACAGGCGATGTCGCCTGCTTACCTTAGCAGCAACCGGAGGTCGGGTCCATGTCTTATCGGCCCTGCATAAGGCCGATAAGCTAAAACCGGGGCGAGCGCGACTGCTGCGACATGCGAGTGGTAAAGTAGCGTACCGGGGGCCTGTCGCATCCACCGCGGAACGGCGGGAGCTTTGGGACCCTTTCTCACCCAACGTTTCCCCTTAAACATCTGGAAACGAAAACGGGCCGTCCACGAGAACCGACCGACGACGACGACATCCCGCAAAGTCGCCGTTGCACCGAAAGCGGCACTCTTCAATCGACCGTTGCCGCACCCGCGAAATCGATCGGACTTGCGCCGCGCGAGAAAACAAACAACTCCGACCTCGAGGAGATCCGGCCGGCATCTGGCATCGAGACGAGAGAAGGACTATCGCAGCAAACACACCCTTCGATTGGCCGCGAATCGAAAACCCCCCGGCCCCAACGACGCATGTGACATCCCTCACTTCTGCACCTGCGCCCCCTCCCACCATTCCAAGACACTCGAGTCCAGGAAAACTGCAGCCTTCCGCCAACTTTTGCGACCCTCTTACCAATTGGGTGGCTTGATCCTAGGCCCGCGGGGGAAGCAAACAGCGTCAACGATACCTACCCATTCTCTGCCGTCTTTCGTACAGCTGGGCGTGAGGGGTCTGTGGTGTTATCGCCCACCACCACCACCACCCGATCGAAGCACACGCCGGCAAAGCTTGTTGGAGGCCTGTCCGGAGGGGAACCACCGTCTAAGATTCGCACTACATACTACCACACCGACCACCGCCAGGTCTCATACAGGAGGGCGTCATCATGTCGGCCGCTCAGGGTGGAGGAGACTCCAAGTTGTTTGCCAGGGTAAGCTCTAGCTTCTGCCTCTTCTGTCTTGCACACTCTTTGCTGGGTGCGCCCGTCTGTTGTCGTGTGATACCTGCATGTATTGCATCTGAACCCCTGTCATGACTTTGAAGAAATCGAGGTCTTGGTTCTGAAAGTCTACATTATCTCCCCTCTCCCCCATACCCTAGCCTTCTGCACCCTGCGGCTTTGAGCTGCCTCGCAACCATCACCGAGTTTCTTCTCCTGGCCCATGTTTGCCTGAATGCTTGCATATGCGCCGCCCAGCATGTTCATGGCCTATGTGCCCCCGCCGCCTTACATCTCCAGACAGCTGACAACCTCGAAGGGCAAGGTAGCCGAGCTTAGGCTCGAGCTGAACAGCGGCGGCAAGAAGGACAAGAACAATGCGAACAAGAAGATCGCCCTCAAGAAGATTGTCGCCAACATGACCATGAGCAACAATGACATGGTTGCCTTGTTCCCCGACATCATCGGCTGCATGCATATCCAGAGTCTGGAAATCAAGAAGATGTATGGCCTCATGTCTGCGCTCCCAGGGGGCTCGTTCTGACAAACTCCAGGTGCTTCTTGTTTTTGGTGAACTATGCCAGAATGCGACCCGAGATTGCAGTTCAGGCGATCCCAGTACTAGAGCAGGTAGGTTGTCATGTTGCGATGTTGCGTAAGAAGCCGTGACTGACAGTGTCCAGGATATGGAAGACCACAACCCTCTCGTCAGAGCGCTTGCACTCCGAACGATGTCCTACATCCACGTACGCGAATTCGTCGAAGCGACTGTTCCACTGGTTAAGCACATGCTGAAGGATGCCGACCCATACGTGAGGAAGACGGCAGCGTTTTGCGTCGCGAAGCTCTACGACCACGATCGACGAATGGTTGAGGGTTCCGATTTGATCGACAGATTGAATACCCTGCTCAGAGACGACAACCCTACGGTTGTTGCCAGCGCTTTGGCGTCTCTGATGGACATCTGGGAGCGCAGCGATGCGATCAAGCTCACCATCGACTACAGCAATGCCTCAAAAATGGTGGCCATCTTGGCGGACTGCTCTGAGTAGGTTGACACCCAAAGCGTGATGTCAAGATTGAGTGCTGACACAGACGTTCAGATGGGGCCAGACGTACATCCTCGAGGCGCTCATGTCATACGTGCCGCAAGATGGAAACGAAGCTCTTCTCCTGGCGGAGCGTATCACACCACGCCTATCACACTCCAACTCTGCTGTCGTTTTGACGTGTATCCGTGTCGTTTTGTATCTCATGAACTACATCGCCGACCAAAGACATAACGCGGCGCTTTGCAAAAAGCTGTCGCCGCCCCTGGTAACGCTTCTCGCAAAAGGACCCGAAGTGCAATACCTGGCCTTGAGGAATGCTCTCTTGATTCTGCAGCGTCGGCCCGAGGTCTTGCGCAACGATATCCGCGTCTTCTTCTGCAAGTACAACGACCCCATCTACGTCAAGGTCACGAAGCTGGAGCTCATTTTCATGTTGGCCAACGAGAACAACATTGACGAGGTGCTCACCGAACTGCGAGAGTACGCCACCGAGATCGATGTACACTTTGTGCGCAAAGCCGTGCGAGCCATAGGAAAGCTCGCCATCAAGATCGAACCGGCAGCAAGGCAGTGTATCAACCTGCTCTTGGAGCTGGTCGCGACCAAGGTTACGTACATTGTGCAGGAGGCCACGGTCGTTATTAGAAACATCTTCCGCAAGTACCCCAACCAGTACGAGTCCATCATCAGCACCCTGTGCGAGCACCTCGACTCTCTCGACGAGCCGGAGGCCAAGGCCGCCATGGTGTGGGTCATTGGCCAGTACGCGGACAGGATAGAGAACAGCGACGCCCTCCTGGAGGACTTCCTGTACTCCTTCGCCGAGGAGCCCGTGGAGGTCCAGCTGGCGCTGCTCACCGCCACCGTCAAGCTCTTCATCCAGAGGCCGACAAAGGGCGCGGAGCTGGTCCCGAAAGTGCTCAAGTGGGCTACGGAAGAGACGGACAACCCCGACCTCCGCGACCGCGCGTACATGTACTGGCGCCTCCTGTCCACCGACATCAACGCGGCCAAGAAGATCGTCATGGGCGAGAAGCCCGCCATCACGGCCGAGTCGGAGCGCCTCGACCCCGCGACCCTCGAGGAGATGTGCCTCAACGTCGGCACGCTCGCCACCGTCTACCTCAAGCCCGTGCAGACCGTCTTCCGCTCCGCCCGCCCGCGCAAGCTCATCGACTCGCCCGCGCTGCAGAAGCACCTGCTCCCGACGTCGATCGAGAACCAGAAGAGTCTCAGCATGCTCGGCATGGGCGGCCAGGCGCAGGACATCAACATGCACAGCCAACACGTCAACAATGCCGCTGCGGGCGGCGACGATGCCAACGGCAACCTCGCCCAGGCCGTCAGCGACGCGGACGCCTACTTCTCCAGCATCGGCCCGCAGCAGATGGCGGCGATGCGGATCGACCAGGGCGACGCGTTCGGGGACACGTCGGGCTACGAGACCGGGTACGTCGTCAACCAGCACGCGCCGCAACAGATTGTGCAGCCGGCGCAGGGAGGCAACGGGGACCTACTTGTGCTATGAGAGCAAAGGGGTAACAGGCAGTAGTAGTTTTGTGAGGGTTGCTGAGCGGACGAGCGTAATGTGTGGGAAGCTTCTGTACGTAAATTACATTTGATATCCTCGTCGGTAATGGCAGAGACCCTATTCTTGGATTCATTCAACTTTTAATTATTGCTTCAACATCACGATAATGGGAGTCTGAGTAGGTCAAGTACGGTGTCACTACGGGCTTGGACTGCAATGTTTTACAGGCTGCCTGAATTCGCGGGGTAGTTGGTTCTTCCAAGGTTCGCGATTGCAGATTAGTGCCATCACGCTCTCAAAGGAAGTTCAGACAAAGGAAACGCAAAGATGTCTCGAGAGCGGGCGTACGGGAGGTTTGTTGCTTTTGTTAGAGTGGCGGGATCGCGGGAAGTCTATTCGAATAGGTCCAAGATTTTTGGGGACCTAGATCTTAGTCTCGAGCCAAAAAAATAAAAAGAGAGGGGCAAAATGGTTCCGGTTTGGCAGAGGGACCGAATTTGGGGCGACGTCTCCAGACACCGTAGCTGGCAGAGTTCAGTTGAAGGGGCACCGGTCTTCGGGGTGATATACGGATGGACAGACTCTCACTGCTTTACTAATATCATGAGTGAGGGCAGATGGATGGTGTGGTGTATTGTACGTATACTTGGCTTGGCGTTTTCGCAATCGGGTGGGGGAGAAAGGTGGATTCCCCCGCGAATTGAGCGAGGGAACCAGTAACGTGGAGAGGGCGCCGAGGGAGGGGAAGGATCGGTGGTGTTTCTCGGCTTTGTGGTGGTCTGGGGTAGGAATGTTTTTGGGGATTTTGAGGCACGGGTATGAGACCGGGGTTGTGGAGTTTGTAGTGCGCCCGGTCTGTGGGGGATTTGACATTGTCTTCACGTTACAGGCTTCCTCCATGAGGTACCTGATGGGCGATATCTCGAAGAAGCAGGCGACTCGAGGTAGGGTATCGGAATGGCAGCGTCCATCGCTCGCCGTTCCGCACTTCAGTTAAAGGCAGGTCGGTGAGTAACGAGGAGGACGAGGGAGGCGATTGGCGGGCTGGGTGACTAGCTCGAGAAACGGGCTGGAACTCGGGCGCCCTTTCCGTTGGAGCCGTGGATGGAGCTAGTCCCAGTGTCCGGGCAGTTGAAGGAAGCTGAGTTCTTGGACCGGCATCTTGTTGGCGGCTGGATGCGTTTAGGTCTAAGATCGTGGCTTTTGGGCTGTGTCTTGCCCTCTTTTGACATTTTGATCCTTTTGGAGGGGTTCTGTGATGGTCGGCTCAGCTCGTAGTGTTCTCGACTCTGCTACGGTGTGTGTATTGTTTGCTGCTGCTGTTGCTTGACATTCTGCAGCTGTTCTGTGACTTGGATCGGGTCGAATCCTCCAAGTCCTTCGTTATGCCGTATACACCGGAGGTTGCCGATGTTGAGGCTGTGAACTGATGAGAGCAGCGGTAGGCCGAAAGGGAAAGGATAGAGACTCCAGAGCCGCATAGGAGCTCGAGCTTGCGGCTTCTATTTCTGCAGATGTCGTGAGGAACATGGGGCTTGAGCGTGGGATTCCTTCCCGTCCTGCGTAGATCAAGCGAATGAGCCTCCGTGCTGCGGCGTAAGGTGGTGAGGGTTGAGTATGAGTTTGGTCGTTCCTGGACTTGTCCCATGTTCAGAAACAGAGACAGAGACGGCGCACTGGCGTTGACGAAGAAAACAAGCATAGCGGTGACGCCTCGGGGTCTGTCTGCTGCGGCTCTCTTTCGAGCGTCTGAGTACAGTACCAAGCTGTGTTTCCCACACGCGTATGGAGGAGGACTGAAACAACTCGTGTCGTTTTTTCCTGGCCCACGTTTCCAGCGTGCCCGATTGCATTTGGATTCGGGATGGACGCCGGGGGAGGATTTGGGATGCCCAGACACTTGGCCAGGGTGGTGAAGCTGGATGTTCCCTGGAAAATAAGAGAACCGACGGGGCACGACCTGACCTGAAGGGTGCCGGTGAACAAGTACGTACCCTGTTTGATGAGCGGCCTAGCGAGTGCGGTGTCGTGCCTGGCTGAGCGAGTGAGGCAATTCCGTCGAGGCTGGGCTGGACTGGCATTGACGCCGCGGATGAGTTGCCCGCGCTTCGTGCCGTGTTTTCCATTTGATCCTTCCCTCAATCGATGTTCCACTGAAAGGCAGCTGGGCTGACCTCAGAGTGCATCATACAGTGCGTGCGCTGGAAGTGTGTCATGTCGAGAGAGATAGCGGCCCTTCTGATGGCGGGGGCTAACCGCGACCGCCCGGTGTTGGTGCTTGCCAAAATCCGATAGCGCCCCCTACCCCACCAGCCCAAGGCGCTAGACTGGAGCAGGCCTAGCGGGAGAAATACAGTGCGACTGCCCCTGTGGGTTCTCGGTTTTCGCACCTCGCATCTCGGCTGCAGGACGTGCTGTGGAAGCACCCGATCCGATAGGCAAAGGGGACGACGGGACCTGGGACAGTATCTGGAGTCTGGAGAAGGAGGGGGAACGGCCGATGGATTGATGGGGGAGGAGCAGAGCTGGGTGGATCCTTCTCTTGAGAGTTGAGGCCGCAGTGAGGTGCTTCACTCTGACTTCCACTCTCAGTGGAGTGCTGCAGCAGATGGAAGCAAGCAGGACCCTTCCCGCTGTTCCTTCAGAAGCCAGAATATTGGTTCATCGAGCCCAGCGTGTGCCTGGAAGTGGGCAGTGGCTTTCTGTTTCTTCGAAAAAAGACAATTGGCTTCCAAGGAGTCGCCGCGATCCTGGACCCTGCGTCTGCAATGGAGGACCGTTTCTTGATGCAAACCGAGGAAGAATAGGGGAACAGCAGCAGTAACTTCATTACTGCACTCATCACCGGCCTCGTTTCTCAGCAACCCAGCCTGCCAGCCCCTTGAACGCTGGCTGCATCATTGTCTCATTGCCATAAATCAGCTCGGCCACTCATCTCGTTTGTTGACACAGAAAGGGCAACGGCAGCGTGTACTAAAAACGACGCTGCTGTACTTTGCAGAGGACCGAGTGACCGACATTTGGATTTTCGACACTGAACCAGAGACCGAAGCCCGTGATTCCGGCTTGACATCCTCAACGCTTGACCGATCGTTGGCCGCTTCGCTGCCGGCTTCCGCCGCAACCGCCGACCGATATCCTGCCTGTGTCTGCTAGGGACGCCATCTGCTAAGTAGGTAGGCTGGTTGTCAAGCTGGACCTACAAGACGAAACAGGCTGCACGACTCGAAGACGCCGTGCCTGCGCCGTAATCCGATCTGCCCGGGAATTCAACGGGAAGACAAACGGGACCACCGCCTGCTGTCATCACGGCATTACCCTGTCTCGTGTCTTGGGCTGACCTTACCGCCATGTTGTTGGCTGGGGCACCTTAGAGCGAAGCAGAGAGGTAGAAGGCGCATAATCAACACCCGCAGTGCTACCAGAGCCACGCGGCGGCGTCTCTGTTTCCATGTTCATGTCCAGCAGGCCAAATGATGCAGTACAATTCAAAAAAACGGAAATCAGGAAATAAACGGACGACGATGGAGGGGATGGTGTCAGTGACAGAGACGAGCAAGGAAGGAATCGCGATTGCAGGTACCTACCTACTAAGAAGGGTAGGCACGTAGTCAGCATAACCGTATCTGAGTTGCCGGGTACCTTTACTGGAGCATGAGGTTCGCCTCCCAGGTTCCCTCAATCGCACTCCTATACTGACTGGGCCTGACCTGACCCAGCACAACGGACTTATTGCCGAACGGCTGCCCACCCATCTGGGCACCGCACCGCACCGCACCAGCACCCGACCCTCCTACACTGTGACCTGGAGACCTGGACCTGACGGGAGCGAGGTGCTGCTCCCAGTCCACTCCAGTCCCAGCCTGTGAGTTCCGCCAGCCCAGCCAGCCCAGCCCAGCCCAGGGCACCCAGCAGACAGCGCCCAGCCCGTCCGTCAACCTCCCGTCTCCAACAATCCGACCCCCATAACATCCCGTCCTTCCTTTTTCCCACATTGCTGGATGGTTGGAACTTGACTTGGGTCCGCCTTCCGCTTCACAAACCCCCCATCCTGGCAACTGCCAACCAACTGGTAGTAGTAGCACCTTCCAATCCGTCTCACTCGACGACATCTCTACCAATTTCCTACCTCACCTCACCTCAATCCTCGCCGACATTCCTGATCGCAACCCCCGTCGCGCCTCCCGCATGAATTGAGCAATTGCGTCGCCTCTTCCCCCATCGCCGCCCTGCCGCTCCTCACCACCACCGCAGCCGCCGTCGCCTGTCGCCCGTCGCCCGTCGCCGTCGGTCTGCCCCAGCACCAACGAGGCCGCAGTCCCGTCCCCCTTTGCAAGGCTCGACGACCTGCTGCTCGACCCCTAAAAAAACATCGCCATCGACATCGACTTCAGTAATGTCCGATACCAAACCATCCGATACCGCCAACATGACTGGAGGACAAGCACCCCCCAAGGACGGCGACGCCTCTCTGGCCCAGCCCAGGGACGCCGTTCCCATGACGAACCTGTCAACAGACGATGCCGCCGCAAACACATCCAAGGCCGCCGCTGCCTCATCACACCCAGAACCCAACACCGCGACGGGAGCCGATGATTCAATCGAACCCTCGGCCAAGGGAAAGGAGAAGGAGTCCGGCAACACAGCGCAGCCTGCGGCCCAGAGCCAAGACGACTCCTTGGCAATTGGTCCCTCGGTCGATGACGTCCAGCCCATCACCGTCTCACCAACCGACGGCCCCGTCTGCAACATCACGCTATTGTTAACAACCGGCGCGAGACACCCCTACAAGCTGGACGAGAAGTACCTGACAAAGAGGAACGTCAATGTTCCCGGATTGACAGAGGCCGGGAAGAAAGATCCTTTCAGCATCAGTGTGTACACCCTTAAGGAGCTGATACTGCGGGAGTGGCGTGATGAGTGGGATCCAAAACCGGCCAGCCCGAGCAGCATACGGTTGATCCATTTCGGAAAGCTGCTGGATGACAAGGACCAGCTTAAGCGTAAGTAAACCACGATACCCTACACACAGCAGTAGTTTCCCTCATACTGACTCATCCTGCAGAGTACCACTTCAGCGCTGAGGCGGCAAACGTCGTCCACATGACGGTTCGGCCTGCCGACATCGTCGAAGAGGAGGAGCCCAAGGGAGGCAGCAAGTCGGCCTCGGGCGGCAGCCGCAACCGCGAAGGAGGCAGCGGGTGCTGTGTAATCTTATGATCGAAACGGCCTCTCGACCACGGTGTTTTCTTCAGCATTCTCTACATCTCCAAAGATCCATTCCTTAATCGACAGGGAAGAATGACATGCATGGGAAGAAGGCGGATGGAAAGGGGGTTGGTTCGGTTTCGATACTGCATGCATTTTCAGATGTGCCCCGGGCCGGCTGGTCTCGAGGCTCTCGGGTTTGGGTGTTTCAGGGTCTCTTCTTTTTTTTACTACTTTTCTTCTCTCTTCTTGAGTGCGTGTCCATCTGCCGACACTACCCCTCTCATCCCGAGCGTATTACAAAGAGCGAAGAAGAAACGGGGGGAAACAGGAGTTGGCGTATCCATAGCTTGTATTTTTTGACTGTTCTGTCTGCTCTCGCGCCCGTCCATGGGTGGATCTGTCCATAGGATATTAGAACGAACGTATTCGGTTCCCTTCCATCCCTGGGCTGCTCTAGCAAACTCCTTCTATGATATTGGGGGTAGTGTAAAATCTCCCCAGCCGGGGGTTCATTGCGCGTGTGTCGTATTGTTACAGTCAATCCAGCTCCCTTCTGCTCCGGTTCCTCACGAACGTCATTCCGTCTCCATCTCCCTCAGATCTTGAGCTTCCTCTCCATCTCATCGTGCATGCCCACGATGCCGACGCTCTCGTCACCCGTGTACACGTCCTCCCACGTGATGCTGGCGTCCTTGCCGCGGAGGATCTCCTCGTGGACGGAGGCCTGCTGGCCGCCGAGGGCGACGGGGCGCCACTCGCCGTTCTGGGTGATCTTGAGCTCCATCTGGCGGCGGATGGGCTCGGCGGCGCCAAAGGTGCGGCGGAGCGTCTCCATGCGCATGGACTCCTGTGTGGCCTCCCAGTTCTTGAGGCGGGCCTCGAGGGGGTGGGCGGAGGAGGGGACGTTGTTGCGGGAGTCGAGGGCGGACTGGCCGACGCCTGCGCGGAGGGTGTCGTGGACGCCCGGGGCCGAGGGGGCAGCGGCGCCGGCGGCGTAGGTTGTGGGTTGGTTTGCGGCGGGGACGATTCGCATCTAGAAGGGCGGAGGGGTTTGTGGTTAGTGTGGCTATTGTTAGATTGGGGGAAAGAGAGACGGGGTACTCACCGACATCTTGACTGGATTTGGGGAGGTGATGGAGGTGTTGTGTGTGTGTATGGGAGGTGGTTGATACGGCTGTGATGAAGGGTGTTGGTTGGGATGCTGGGAGCTTGCGCCTACGTGATGTGCCTGGAGCTGTCCGCCTGCCGTTGCTGCTTTGGTCCTGCTGGCTGCTGCCGTGGTTGCTTCCCCGGTCGGAACTGCTTAGATAATGCTGGCACGTGACTTCCAGGCTGAAATGCAGGCGCGGCAGGAAGCTGCCAGAGTGCACTGGCCACCCCTGCCTGCTTTCTCCCCCGGCCCCGGGCGAGCTGTGGAGGAAGGTGGGAAGGTACCCGCGTGGTGGGGTGCGATGACGGTCGAGCTTTCACCGAGATCGCAGCGAAGCTCTGTCCGCTACATTAACTACGTACCCGCGAAATAAGAAAAAGTCCGGGGAAAGCTGCGACGTCAACTCCCCTCCCCTGAGACCTTTCGATTCAAGAGGGAGACCATGTGGAGAGGTCGTCTTCATTCCACACACTACAAGATTCCACAAGAGCAATTGACCGTGTTATAACGGCCAATTGGGGGACACATTTTTGAAATTTCACGATGAGGTTACCACCGCGCTCCTCGGCGCCGATATTGCGCATCGCCAACGGCACGTTTTACCGACGACACCCGAACGCGCAGACAACGCACCCGAACCCGTCACTGTTCGATGAGCTGAGCTTCGAGATTCCCTCCACGACGGCGGAGGGCACGAAGAAGAAGCACTGGTGCATCGTGGGGCCGTCGCTGTCGGGCAAGACGACGCTGCTGCAGGTCCTGCGGGGCCAGCACCTCGCGATCCCGCCGAGCTCGCGGTCGTACCCGTACCTTTCCAGCGAGGACGTGCCGGCGCGGCTGCGGACGGCCAGTAAGGCGATACAGTACGTCGGCTTCGACGGCGAGCAGGGCGGCGGTCTTGGGGGGCCGACGACCAGCGCTTATTTGGCCGCGCGGTACGAGTCGCGAAGAGAGAACACGGACTTCAGTCTGCGGGACTTTTTGCTCGGCAACTTTGAGCAGAACGCGCTGGAGCGGGAGCTGAGGCAGAAAGGGGAGGGGGAGCTCCCGCGGGGACTGTTGGAGAGGGTTGTGAAGGACCTGAGGCTGGAGCAGCTGCTCGATCTGCCGGTTGCGTTTCTGAGTAATGGGCAGGGGAGGCGGGCGAGGATTGCAAGGGCGCTGTTGACGACGCCGGAGGTGCTGTTGCTGGATGAGCCGTTCATGGGGCTCGATCCACCTACCGTGGCGAGTTTGAGTCCGTTGCTGGAGAGGCTGGCGGAGAAGGAGAGCCCTAGGCTTGTGTTGAGTGTGAGGCCGCAGGACCCTATTCCTGAGTGGATTACGCATTTGGTGTATTTGAGGAGCGATTGCCAGATTGGGTCCATGGGCGAGAAGGATATTGTGCTTGAGGGGCTGAGGAAGTATGTCAGGGGCGTATGGAAGGGTGGGTTGACGGAGGATGAGAAACTTCCTGTGCATTCACTTATTGAGATGGGAAGAACGCTGACTGCCAAGGGTGTCGTCGGCGATGGGCTTTTTGGGGCAGAGGAGAAGAAGGGCCATGGTGCTGGGCCCGTTGTCACTGAAGAGGGCGTTTCCAAGGAGGTTGGAGAGCCATTAGTCGAGATGGACGGGTGCCAGGTTAAGTACGGAAGCAAGATTGCCCTCGGGAACTGGTCTCAGGATACAGAATCCGGGGCCAAGGACGGTTTGGTTTGGACAGTGAGACGAGGTGAGAGATGGGGTGTCTTTGGGCCGAACGGTTCTGGAAAGACCACCATCGTCTCTCTTCTCTGCTCCGACCACCCGCAGACGTACTCCCTCCCTATCAAGCTATTCGGCCGAAGCAGACTCCCTGAGCCAGGCTCGGGACAGAGGCCGCTCACGTTCTGGGACATTCAGTCACGCATCGGTCACTCGAGCCCGGAGGTTCACCAGCACATGCCCCGTAGCTTGACGGTGCGACAGGTGCTTGAGAACGCGTGGGCAGACACCTTTAAGGCGGTGCCCAAGCTCGACGACGAGGCACGGGGCAAGGTTGAGGCATCGCTTCGCTGGTTCGCCGCCGAGCTGAACCCCGAATACCACAACACCGCGGGCGATAGCCTGGCCTGGGCGGACAACTTTCTCTTCGGCGGCCTGTCCTTCAGCGCGCAGCGCATCGCCCTCCTGCTCCGCGCAGTGATCAAGAACCCCGACGTGGTGGTCCTCGACGAGGCGTTCAGCGGCATGGACGACGCCGTGCGGGACAAGTGCATGCTGTTCCTGGCCAAGGGCGAGGAGAAGACGTACAGCGGGGAGGAGATCGTCGACAGCGAGGCTGCCAAGGCCGGGGAGGTGAGGGTCCGGGGCCTCTCGGACCAACAGGCGTTGATCTGCATCAGTCACATCAAGGAGGAGGTTCCGGATTGCGTGCGGGAGTGGATCTGCCTGCCCGAGGCGAACGAGGGGCTGCCGGCCAGGTTTGGACGGTTCGACGGGCCTCTGAGGACGGATGAGAAGCGTTGGAGGGCGCTCTGGGGTGTTTAGATTAAGACAAAGAGGAGTGGATCAACACGATAGAGAGAAAACAGACAACCTTAGCTGGAGGCGGAGGGTTGTTTACATGCTTAGACGAATGGGCGGGGAGACGGATACACAGAAGATCTGTCGTGCTGCATACGACATCTGCGGTGCGTCACGCAAGACAAGAGGAGCAGGACCAAAAAAGAAACAGTCCAAGCCATGGGGTTGTGTTGTGTTTCTGCGAGCAATGGCCACGTTGCGCCCCAGGTGAGAGTTGACAGGTGCGGTGCAGGGCGGAGCATCGTCAAAGGACATGGGAGACACTATAGACGGCATCGCGGATGACCCAGGTGCCCAGCTCGATCTGTTTACTTTGAGCCACTCCGCCCAGCGTTGGATGGCCGTTTTAGGCGACGGGGTCCAGCGACGCCCCTGTGGGCGCTAACCGGGCGCCTGCTAGGGAGTTCCCACAGGCGGTGCTCTGAGCCCAGTGCATCAGCAGCCTCCCCATGCAGCGTCCCGCTTTTCTGCGCCCACCGAGCCAGGAACACCGCGAATCACGGCCGGGTTGCTGTGCCAACGCGATCAAACTCCCCGATCCGCCCTGTTGCCCCTCGACAACTCACGGATGCGCTGGAGGCGTCCCATAGGTACCAACCAGACGCCAGACTCCATCCCTCCCACGAGGTCTTGCTCCCCCCCAGCTTTTTCCTGCACGTCTTTTCTGCCAGGTGGAATTCCCAGCTGCCTGCCTCTTATCATCTCACTCCATTCCCACTTTGCGGGAAAACGAAAGACGAAAAAAAGAGGCCAACTAGCTCATTTTTTGCATTCATCCGGACGTTTGTTGGCGACTCCTCTCACCGACCAGCATCGTCATCGAGACCGACTTACACGACGACCAATTGACCCCACGCACGCCGAGAATCTGCGCCCGGCAAACTCACCACCCACGACTGAACGCCAGACTCACTCAAGACCTCCTTCGCGGCGCCCGGTCCCGTTGTGAGAGAAACATTTTCAATTTCACCGGCCAAACCAAGAAGGAAGACCAGCTTCATTCTCATTCCTGAGACAGACGAGACCTTCACCCCAGTAACTGGGCGGCGCCGACCAGAACAGGCACAATGGCCCCAAACCGACCGCCCGACTACAGCCTGCCGTCCTATGATGACCGCGACGACGACGGCACTCCCACCGGGAGCTCCAGGAATCCCGCCGCCATTCGTCTCTTGACTCAAGTGGAAGAACCAGACAGTCGATCAACGTATGTAGCTTCCAGCGCTCAAGTCCAGACCCCCTCAGCTTCTGCCTCTTTTCCTTCGTCATCGTCTTCTTCTCTTCAGCAGGACCACAAGACGCCCGAGTCGTCGCCCAGCCTCTTTCCACGCCCGCTTTCGCTGCGCAGGAAGAAGTCGGACGGGGCTGACCCGGTGATCTCCACGCCTGAGCACATTGCGACATTGAGGCAGCAGGAGGAGGCGCAACCTCCCCCGGAGCCCATTCACCCGCCGAGAGTAAGGGGCGTGAATATCGTCGACTTTGGTGAAGCTCAATCCGCCCCTCTGACTCCTAAGCCGGCGCGCGCTGCTACTGTCAAGCTACAGAAGAAGCGAAAGTCCGCGCAGATGAGGGACGCTGAGTTCCGGGACAGTCTCCCGACCATACCAGAAGGACCTTCGCCTCGGAGGCAGGCGATGCGCAAATCTTCAAGTGCTCCTGTTGCTCCTTTGTCAGACGATTCTCATGACAGCACAAACTCCAGCGCAGGCAGAGGCTCACACGCAGAAAACAGTATTAGGCCTGAATCCTCCCGGCGGTCCTACGCGGCCTCCTTCATGTCCGACCGCTCATCCATCCGGGACCCGCCCCGCATGCCGCCGCCCACCGACTCGACATACGTGCCCTTCCAGGGCCGCGACTACGCCCGCGAGTATGAGCGCACTTACCAGCAGGAGTACGAGAACGACTACGCCTACGAGTACTCGGCCGGCCGCCAGTCCCCGACGAGAACGTACAGCCCTTCCAGGCTTTCCTCCGAGTTCACGAGACCGCCTCCTTCCGGCATCTACGAACCCAGCGACCTCAATGGCAGCCCACGACCCGGAACCCCGTCTTCGAGATACGGCGGGAGCCCGAGACGTCCTCTCCCGCCCGCGCCCCTGTTCTCAACCGGTGGAAATCGCAACTCGGCCGCCTTCGCAGACGACGCGACAGTCTCGATCCCCCTGCACGACTCTGACGACGTTTTCGGCCCAGAGACTGACATCAGCGAGAGCCACCCCATGAGAGAATCGTACCTGTCCCAGGACCAAGTCACCCTCAGCGAGGAGGATGAGGCCGAGACCGACCTCAGCGAAAAGGTCGAGCACTACGGACCCGCCCCCGACGGACACCAGGAGCGCAGAGGCGTGCGCGCTCCGCAGATGTCGAGGAAGGAGGTCCAGCTCATCAACGGAGAGCTCGTCCTGGAGTGCAAGATCCCGACGATCCTCTACAGCTTCCTGCCGCGCCGCGACGAGGTCGAGTTCACCCACATGCGCTACACCGCTGTCACCTGCGACCCCGACGACTTCGTCGAGCGCGGGTACAAGCTGCGCCAGTGCATCGGCAAGACGGCCCGCGAGACGGAGCTCTTCATCTGCGTCACCATGTACAACGAGAACGAGTTCGACTTCACGAGGACCATGTACGCCGTCATGAAGAACATTTCTCACTTTTGCTCGCGCAACCGCTCGCGCACCTGGGGCGACCAGGGGTGGCAGAAGATTGTCGTCTGCATCGTCTCCGACGGACGCGGATCGATCCATCCGCGCACGCTCGATGCCCTGGCTGCCATGGGTGTCTACCAGCACGGCATCGCCAAGAACTTCGTCAACCAGAAGGCCGTGCAGGCCCACGTGTACGAGTACACGACGCAGGTGTCGCTCGACTCGGATCTCAAGTTCAAGGGTGCCGAGAAGGGAATCGTGCCCTGCCAGCTGATCTTCTGTCTGAAGGAAAAGAACCAGCGGAAGCTGAACTCGCATCGTTGGTTCTTCAACGCTTTTGGAAAGGCGCTCAACCCGAACGTGTGCATTTTGCTCGACGTTGGAACCAGACCTGGCGGCACGTCGCTGTACCATCTCTGGAAGGCCTTCGACAACGACTCCAACGTTGCGGGTGCCTGTGGTGAGATCAAGGCTATGAAGGGGAAGTTCGGATCGAACCTGTTAAACCCCTTGGTGGCTTCGCAAAACTTTGAGTACAAGATGTCCAACATCCTGGATAAGCCTTTAGAGTCCATCTTTGGGTACATTACTGTGTTGCCCGGTGCGCTTAGTGCGTATCGTTACCACGCCCTGCAGAATGACGAGACGGGACATGGTCCTCTCAGTCAGTACTTCAAGGGAGAGACGCTGCACGGTCAGCACGCAGACGTGTTCACGGCCAACATGTACCTTGCTGAAGATCGTATCCTCTGCTGGGAGCTTGTCGCTAAACGGGGTGAGAGCTGGGTGTTGAAGTATGTGAAGGGCTGCCACGGTGAGACGGACGTGCCAGGTAAGAAACTTCCCTTAGGCCATCAATTGACCACGACTAACAAACACTAGACACTGTGCCCGAGTTCATCTCGCAGAGACGTCGTTGGCTGAACGGTGCCTTCTTCGCTGCCGTCTACTCCCTCGTCCACTTCAAGCAGATCTGGTCCACCGACCACACCTTCGCCCGCAAGGTTCTCCTCCACATCGAATTCGTCTACCAGTTCCTGCAGCTCATGTTCACCTACTTCTCCCTGGCAAACTTCTACCTCACCTTCTACTTCGTCGCGGGCGGTCTGGCCGACCCGACAGTAGACCCCTTCGGTCACAACATTGGTCTCTACATCTTCACCTTCCTCCGGTACACCTGCGTGCTGCTCATCTGCGCACAATTCATCCTCTCACTCGGCAACCGTCCGCAAGGCGCCAAGAAACTGTACATGTTCAGCATGATCGCCTACAGCATCATCATGATTTACACGACCTTTGCCACAATCTTCATCGTCGTCCGGCAGTTCAAGGAGAAAGACAACCCAAACATCCACCTAGGCCAGAACGTCTTCACGAACCTCATCGTCTCGACCCTATCCACCGTCGGCCTCTACTTCATCATGTCCTTCCTCTACCTCGACCCCTGGCACATGTTCACCTCGGCGGGCCAGTACTTCATGCTCCTGCCCGCCTACATCTGCACCCTCCAGGTCTACGCCTTCTGCAACACCCACGACGTCACCTGGGGCACCAAGGGCGACAACGTCATGAAGACGGACCTCGGCGGCGCCGTCGGCAAGGGCAACAGCGTCGAGCTCGAGATGCCCTCGGAGCAGCTCGACATCGACTCCGGCTACGACGAGGCGCTGCGCAACCTCCGCGACCGCGTCGAGGTCCCCGCCAAGTCCCTCTCCGAGGCCCAGATGCAGGAGGACTACTACAAGAGCGTGCGCACGTACATGGTGCTCTCGTGGCTCATCGCCAACGCCATCCTCGCCATGGCCGTCTCCGAGGCCTACAGCGAGCGCGGCATCGGCGACAACTTCTACTTGGCCTTCATCCTGTGGGCCGTCGCCGTGCTCGCCGTCTTCCGCGCGCTCGGCAGCGGCACGTACGCCGTGCTCAACCTCGTCAGCATCATCGTGCACAGCGAGGGCCGGCTGAGTCTCAAGATGCCCAAGTGGATGGGCGGCTTCGGCGAGAAGGTCAGCGAGAAGATGAGCAGCCTGTCGAGCAGCGTCGGGGGCAGCAGCGTGGGCGGGAGCAGGCTGAGCGGGACGAGGTTGAGCGGGACCAGCCGCTTTACGAACCCGTTCCGTCGCTGAGGCGGGGCGTTCGTTCCTTCTTCATGCTTCTTCCTCCACACCTCCTGCTAAACAGGAGGTCACGACTCGACGAAACGAAATATGTGTCTTGCAGCCTTGGCGTTTTACGGTTTTCCCATTCATCCCCCTACCCCCATTTCCTCGACCTTTTTCTTTTGAAAGAATAAAGGACTGCAAGAGAGGTAAGTTACTTGTTTGGGCAGGGTATTTGTGTTTTGTGTTTTTTTGAGAACGCAGTTATTGATATCAGATGGGTATGATTGGGAAAGATTGATGCGGTCAGATAAACGCTTTTTGTAATGATGGAGCGAAAGATGATGGGAAACGCATGTGTGTCGATGGAATTTTGTTGTGTTGTATGAAAGATGCATGCAGCACTTTTTTGTGTAAATAGATAAAAACATGATGGGATACCATCCATCATCGGGACCTATCCTAAGGGAGGGTCTTTGATTTTGATTTTTGCAATTGAGTGATATACCCCGGCACCCTCCAGATCCTTTGCCTTGATGTGATGTTTATTCTCCATCTCAGCCGCTCTTCCAGCCCCAAAACTTCCAAAACCTTGCCGCAATGTGCTCTCTGTCCCTGCTCTCAATGGCTTCTCCCTGTCTTCTGGTAACACTCTGAACCGCCGGGCACATCATCGACAGCGGGTTATCGACCCAACACGACCAAGGCAGGGCACCCTGCGGAGTGAACCAGCCGATGTAGTCAACAATTGTCTGCCGCAGTATGCGACCTGGACATCTCCTCCCGTATGTGTCCCAAGCTTTGAGGGTGCGCTTTGTCTCTTGGGAGTTTTCTTCCGGGAGATTTCCAGAGCGCACAAGAAAGTCTGTAAAGTCTGCGTCTTGACTGGCAGCTTTCTGCATGCCGGGACCGAGTAAGAGTTGAGCCATGGACTTCGATATGCCTAGCCACTCTTGAGCGCCCTGCTCTGAAAAGCGACCCTTTTGGATGGCGTTGTGGTGGAATCCTCGGAGGATATCGACGGCTGCGTTGGTGATGTGGTCGAAGACTCCGTCTGTCTCATAATTCGCCACAGGATAAGGATCATGATCGTTGTCTGGGAAGAAGAACCGTGTTTGTCTTCGCTTCAGTGGCTTTCCATGAAAAAGGCACGACTCGTGCCATATGATCCTGGTGCTGTCAGGGGTTTCGAGAGGCTTCGTGTAGATGTTTGCGATCCAAAGCCGGGCACCCGTAGAGTTTCCGGTTCCAGCCCTCCACACAGATAGGTATAGCGCCAGCTGACCCATGTGACACATGGACTCGTTTGTCGGATCGTTCTTGATCTCTTGATCTGTTGGAGGTGGAGGACATTCGATATGCAGTCTCTGATGCGCTATGTTATACATGGTACGGCCACTCTTTTCATCGTAGCAACATTCGATTTTGCCGTCGTCGGTCCAATAGGTGTAAGCGTAGCAAGTTCTCTCAGGGAAGCGTTCCCCGCGCTCTTCATGCCATAAGTTGTCGACTTGGTCGGCACTTTGTCTGCCGATCTCGTTCTTCACCAGAATCCTGAACCATTTTGCCAAATGAGCGAGAAAGAACGGCCAGGATGCCAGACAATCCGATCTCTGCCAGTCCAGGAGGTGAAGAAGCATGTATGGGATCGTTGTGTCCGCGGTATCCCCGATAAGACCACTAAGCACGGCCTTTGAAAAGGGGTCTGTCGCGTTCCGTGTGTATCCTATGCCTGGCAGGCGATTCCACTCAACAAATATGCTCCAGGGTTCTTGAAGACAGAACACTATTGATGCCAAGCTCCACGACATAATCGCGCGGGAGGGTTCGTTTTCTTGCCTTGAACCCGGAGGTTTCCCACTGAGGCACATCTCTATTTTGTCGTGGGCGTCATTGAAGGTTTCCACGTCGACCTCTCGACCAGAAGAATAATATGCCGAGTGGAGACCTCTCATCTCGGAGTAACAAACGCCTAGTATGAAGCCGAACCCAAGTTGTAAACCTGCAATCACAGGATGTTGATGCACGCGGGCTTGGCCATACCAAATCAAAAGCCAACCGTACAACCGAAGATCAACATCACCCTTACCATTATAGAATGTTCCCTCTGCAGGAAGGAACAAAGCGGTGATAACAGTGCTATCCTCGGTCGGGAAAAGTTTTGAAGCTTGGCAAAATTGCCACGAAGGAACGTCTTCGAATTTCTTGTACCCCCCAATCCTGAAATCGAACAGCCTGCTCCCTAAGAATTCCCAGAGCAGAATGCCGCGGCGGATGCGATGGAACTCTGTGGTTGGAAGTCGCTGCAGGTTAAAATGAAATGGAAAAATAAGTTGTTTGGTAGCGGTGATGCATGAAAAGACCGTATGAACTGTTTTTGTATAAGGGTAAATGTTGAATACGTTGCTATTGGCGGCATCGTAGCAAACTGCCGGAAGATTAATATCTGAAGGCGTGTCACAGGGCTCTATACTGGTGTAAATGGACCAAAAGTGCGAAATATGACGACGGTTGTTGTTGGTGTCCTTGCTACGGCCAACATACTCATCCAGCATGATTAGTGATGTTTCCTTCAAGGTCTTTTGCTCAACGAGACTCAGGCGCAGTCTTGCCCACAAGTGAATCAAAGGGTGGACCGAAACATCACTAGCGCCGACAGACCTTTGAATGAACGAAAAAGAGAGCAGGATTCCGAAGGCTTGCTGGACCTGCAGCTCTAATGAAAACGTCATTATTAGTCTAGATCCCCACGTTGATGAATTGGACATACCAGATAAGAATCCTCCACAAGTGAAGAAAATCTGCGGGATACCTTCCGGAGCAAGATTGCCTGATATCAAAAGTATCGTGGCAGCTTCTGGCATTTTCTTTTGTACGGCAGAGAAAGAGATTTCCCACGTGGTTAATACCGTGTCATCTTTGATATCCCACTCTAGCTGCCTAGCTTTTCGACTTAGGACGTCCTTAGGGTACTTTTGGTAAAGATCCAGATATGTCATAAATGGTGCCGGGGAGTGATGCATTGCTATATAAGCTCCGGCTTGTGATATTGCTAGGGGTAGATATGCGAGCCGTTGAATAATAGCCTGGGCGCTCCGATGATCTAGCTTTTTGTCAGCCGATTGCTTGCAGCTGGATTTGTAAGACTTCGAGTGTCTGGTTGCGTACTTTCTGTCCCATTCTCAGGCTTCAAATTACTGCTTTGCACCAGAAGCTCATAGGCTTCGTCGTGGTCCATGACGGGAATCTGGATCGAATCCCAAGTGATTGCCAGATCAGATCTCCGACTAGTAACTAGGACAGAACCCCACTTGGTAGAAGGAAGGATTTCCCTTAGACTGACACTCTCCAGGTCATCAAGGTTATCAATAATCAAAAGCCACGGCTTATTGTCCTCGTAGCCCAGCCATGTAAGGAAAGCTTTCTTTGCCGTTCCGAATTTCATCTCGTTCTCTAGAAAAGCAAAACGCGGGCTGTCTGTCATTCCGTGAAGATGATAATGTGCCAAAATATGACCAACACATTCTCCAATGCTCGCTTTGACTGTCTCTGGACGATGAGCATCGATCCAAAAGAGGAATGCATAGTTTTGTTGCTGTCGGCGGGCATACTCAAGTGCAAGCTGTGTTTTACCTACCCCTCCTGTGCCATAAATTACAGCCACATGAGGCTCCTGTTGCCGTGGCTCTGGCCGAAGAAAGTCGTTCATGAGTAGTAGAGTTTGGTTTCTGCCAGTGAAATGGCGATTCCAAATATTCTTGAAGCTAACACCGATACTGAACTCTTTGGGCACTTGCCGGGTGTTGCTGCTGGTCTCATGTTTGCCATTTTCTGTTTTGTGAAATGTAAGCCGAGTCAGAATTGTATAAGGGCGCATATCCCGGACCTTCGATGACGTTTCCGTCTTCCCGATCTTTCGGAAACGCTGCGATTGCCTTCATAGAGTATAGGCCCAACATTGTGGCAACCTTTACGAAGTTTTCGTCCTCTGCGCTTGCGAACTTTACCATCGTCGAGTGGTCCGCAATTAGCGGGATGGCTTCCGCATTCACTGCGCCAAACACAACTGCCGAAAACTTTGGTACAACCTGCGTCAAGTCCGGTCAGAGTCATCTCTCCGTTTCTATCTCTACCTTGGCGAATAGGGACAATAGGGATAGTGTAGAATTCGCTTCGGTTCACCGGCAATATCGACCCGGAAAAGAGAATTCTACTACATTCTATGACCGAGGCTGAAATTGAAGCTGTCTGGTGGCTTACAAGGAGACGACCTAGCAGAGGTATTGTCATTTTGAGAGTTTCATAAAAGAATACTGTCTTGAAGTCCTGGCTGATGGCGTTGTATCGCTTTTGAAGGTCCATAAGCCAATCTGAATTTGGCTTCATACGTTTCAGTAGCCTCTCGTTAGTATGTGAAAATGCAGATAACACCTTCGTCAGCACTTGGGCAAGCTCGATTCCTTGCCCGCCTTGGTGAGGTGTTCCGAGAAAAAGTACTGCGTAAGTCGACAGCTTCATTGACTTCTGCTCCTCCAGATGACCAGTCCGAGCCATGTCTGAGTGGAGAAGTGCCTTTAATCAGTCAGGAGCGATCCTTTCATTATTTTTTAACGTCACTACTTACACTTTTGACAATCAATCCGCCAAGACTATGCGCAAAAAAGATGATGGGTCGTCGTTCGGTCTATGTTTAATACTTCAGCTTCGGGCTCAAGACATATGAAAGGCCGGAAGTTGCTTTCAGATGATGCGCAGAGATTGAATGTGACTTACAGCGGTAAGTATTCGTTCGACGGTTAGATCGCTAACCAGTGCGCTTCCGTGATCTGATATGTCAAGCGTTAAGGGGACATCGCTCCCTCTTGTCCTTGAGTCGTGGCTATAGGAGTATATTCGCGCCTTTGGAAGCTTGCTCGGGAGAAGATCTTGTAGCCAAAATACGCCATTGTCAGCAGTCCATGATCTCCTCCAATGTCCATCCAGACCGTGGACTGCGACGATGCTGATTCGTTACGTTTTCAGCCGATCGAGCACTGCTAAGGCTACCCATAAAATGAGCGGTACATACTTACTCTATCTCAGCATCTGATGGATCGGCAAGAAGATTGAGTCCCAGAGCTCCTTGACTAGAGGGGTTTACAATTGACAAGGATGCAAGGCAACAGCCGTAAAACAGGAAAAATATCTAGCAAAAAGGTCGCAAGTTAGAAGATATTCTGTCAATTTTGAATTGGACGGATACCTTACCCATGCAATCATACTTCTGTTGATGATTTGGTTGGTGTTCAACGTAATCTCGCCGAGGTAAACTGGTGGACATCACAACAAACAAGGGAGGTTTTAACGTTCATTCAGCTTCAGGAGGTCGAGGATGCTTAGGTGTCTTTTCCCGGCAGGAAAGAAGAACTCATTTCTAGATTAGCACCGGCGGTCTAACCGCATCATATTTAATGCGTGAACGCGACGTAGGGTCTCAGTTACGCCCTGGCTAGGGAGACTTCATGTTACACAAGTTGCCTGGGACAGGACGGCGAACTAGATCCCAAGAGCTTGGCTGGTTCGCTTTGTCTCACTTTCCGCAACAAGTCAATTGGGACATAAATAGGCAACAGCCACCTCTCCATAGTTTACATTTTCCTAAGCCTTTTAGCCTCCGGATCAGAAACTTCCACGACATATCGTCGTTCTGCGCGATTTGCTTTCAGCCCGGCGAGCATTTGGGAGACTTATTTTCAATCTGGAATAGACTTCGCGTCTTGATTGAAATCCGTTTAAACAATTGACAGAATGTCGTCGAGTAATTCAATCGTTGCATCAGATCCGATGCCAACTAAAAACGCACCAAAAGCCACGGCCGAGCAGAGTCTGCCCAGCGAAGATTCCGTAAAGGCAAGATTGCAACATCCGAACGAGACTGTGATAGAAACCTCCGTCAAAGATTATCAAATATTCATCACTATCATGCTCACCATATCCATCTTTGGCGCGTCCACGTTTGCTATCATAGCTGGACAAATGGAGGACCCAGCAAAGCTTTGGAAGCCAAAACAGCCACCATTCACCTTACCTACAGTCAGACGATTTCTCGCGGTAGGATGGCTTTGTTTTATTCTCACGATAGCCATCGCGGGCTACAGCTCGAGTCTGCTCACCATTTTACGCCAACAAGCTCAAGAGGCCGAAGACAAGTCCTGGCATCGAAACTGGGATAAGATTGGAATAGTAGCGTCAGCAATGATGCACTTATTTATTGTGCTGGCGTTCTTGTTCCTTTCATTGGGTCTCGTCGCGTACGTGGGGGCACTGGGATGGGTTGGGGTTGGGTTTTCCAGCCTTGCTGGCGCTTTCGTGATCGGGCTATCCATCTTTCAATGTCGGTAAGTTTCGCCATGGGACTACACATAAGTTGGACCTGATAACTAACTTACCATCAAAGGAGCCACCATCAGCATAGGAAGTCTCATTGAATATATCAGCTCGTCGACTGAGACCATGGTGTGTACGAGTGACTCAGGGCAGACTCATCCGTCATTTAAACGCGATAAAAGGACAAGACACCTGGATTTTATTTGTAATCGTTTCTATTAGCATATAGAAGCCATCGCTCAATACCAAATGGTAGAGTTCTGGCTTTTCTGACACGTCCGCCAGTGGATAGATCTCCGCTCAGAATGTGATGCTCGTTTTCACACCCATTAAACGGTGACAACTCGGCTCTGAGAGAGGAGCTTCGATGCAGGAGAGAAGACAAAAGCGCACAAGAAAAGCGCCTCCTCAAGGTTGACCAGCAGCCTCAGGCGTTGAGTGTGTATTCGTTACCAGAACACATCGACTTCTTCCGACTCGGGTTGGGTAGAGTGGCTGTTCTGTTGGGCGTCGTCGGTTCTCGTCTGTTGAATACAGAAGAAATGCGCAGTGCGCATTTCATGTCGAAAGATACCTTGCACGGCACGAGCGCTCATTGCACAAGCATCAACGACATGCGAGATTTTTAAGGAACTTAGCGCGTGCTACGGACTCAGTACATACCTGCCAATCATTCACACAAACGGGAGGGATTGAAATGCTGCCTGCGTTAGAGGAAAAGCATTAAGCGAGACGTTCATCTTCACGTCGATTGACTGTAATTCAGCTCTAAGGAGTGAGCCAAGCCAAGGGTTCGAGTGCTCCGGGAATGCTGTCCAGTAAAGCTCACTATCGGACCGTCAAGCAATCCCGGCCGGCCTCGGCGATTCGGGCAGTTTCAGGCCCCCGCCCCCGCCCCCGCTCATCGCCGGATGCTGGCCTCCGTAGACATCACGCCGGGAACCCAGCTCAGCATGCCTCTGATCAAAGTCCTTCGAAACTCAATTGAAAGTGTCATGTGTCAAAGCTTCGCCTAGGTATTTATGAAAACCCCATTTTAAGACTACCCGAAACCTTGAGCTTGCTTCTGCTTCTAGTTTGCAGAACATGCCGAAACTCATACCCGGCGCTCACGTGATGCAATCGATGGTGAAATCACATCGGAGGATGGCGACAGATGGCGAATTGCACCCGACCAACCCAGTTCCCCCTCAAACCATCTGATAGATGACAAATGCGTATGATGCCACTCGGCAAGATATCGTGTTTGACGGGGGAATGTTTCTCTATTTAATTCACTTGCATGTGTTGTACATCTTAGGTCTGAGCTTCTGATGTGTAGAACTCGTCATTGTCACAGCTTTTTGGTCTAAGCTTCTGTGGAATTGAAATGGGCGGCGAAAGGAAAATCAAGTCAGTGGCCATCATTGGCGCCGGCGCTGCGGGTAAGCCAAGCCCAATATGATACGGAAGAAGCCATGCCGCGACACGATCGTCTGTACATTTGGCTTGATGACTACGGTTGCGGTAGAGCTGACTCGCATTTCGTGTGAATAGGTGCTGTCACAGCTGCTGCTTTCAAGGCGGAAGATTATTTTGAGAAGATTCGGGTGTACGAGCGAAGAGAATCTGCTGGTGGAACATGGTACGGTTCTTTCATTGGCGCTGCTATCTGCGCAAAGACTAACTGAACCTACAAAGGATATACGATCCGAACCCAGCCGAGCTCCCTCCGCTTCAGCCGGGATTACTGCCTCCGGAACTGGACCCGGCGTTGGAGATCCCGGCCGAGCTTCCGCAGGTGAAGCCGCACAGCACCTCTCAGGAGAGGTTCACGCAGACTCCTATTTACCACTCCTTAACGTGAGCCTTTCCGTCTTTACTAGCTCGAGGCAAATGTTGTACTTTGTTCAGTGCTAACGTATTGACAAGAACCAACGTCCCTGATATCGCAATGTCTTTCTCCGACTCAAGATTCGCCTACGGACCTTTCGCACCACACTGGATCCCGCGACAATACATCGAAAACTACTTCTCGCAGCACAAGACGGATGATATTCTGGTGCTTAATACAACCGTCGAGGATGTCACGAGAATTGATGCCGTTGATCGGCCTGAGCAGTGGCGATTGACGTTGCGGAGATTTGACCCAGCAAGAAACGTCGATGTGTGGTGGCAGGAGATTTTTGATGCCGTCGTCTTTGCGAACGGGCACTATTCTGTTCCTTACGTATGTTCAATCTCAAATGTAACGATAACACAGACTAACACATCATAGGTCCCCCAAGTAAAGGGTCTGGAGGCGTACATCAAGAAGTTCCCAGGCCGCGTTGTTCACTCGAAGATATATCGCTCACCGCAACCATACGCCGGCAAGAAGATTGTTGTGATCGGCAACTCAGCATCGGGCCATGATGTTACGGCTGAGCTTGTGGGGACGGCCGCCGAGCCTGTGATTCAGTCTCGTCGTAGCAAATCACGCTGGGATGGTGATGAGCCACCCCCTGGCCAGGCTTGGAAGCCCGTCATCAGAGAGTTTCAACCCGACGGGCGGATCGTATTCGAAGACGACACCTACTTGGACGATGTAGATCACGTTATCTATTGTACGGGCTATAAGGCTTCGTATCCGTTCTGGAACAGCAAGGAAAACAACAATCGGCCGCTGTACGATTACAAGAAAGGAAAGCTGGTCAAGATCTTCTGGCACACTTTCTTCCAGGATTTCCAAACTTTGGGCATTGTCGGCATGCCCCGCGTTCTCACATTCAGAAGTTTCGAATATCAAGCCATCGCCCTGGCAAGACTGTTTTCTGGAAGGAACTCTGTCGCACTACCGCCTCTCGAGGAGCAAGAACGCTGGGAGAGAGAAAGAGAAGAGACGGTTCGACGGGAGGGAAGAAAGTTTCACGACATCCCATGGGAGACAGGCGAGACCTTCGAGTGGCTCACGGGTCTGTACAGGGTGGCGGGCCTGCCGACGCTCAGAGGTAAAGGGCGGGTACCTCCTGTGCTTTCCGAAGATCTGATATGGGCGTTGGAGCATTTAAAGAAGTACCCCGAGCCGGGTAATGAAGATGATGAGGAGTCCGGGGGTCAGATGAATAACAGCAAACCAAAGCAAGTTGACGCATATCACCATGAGCGTCTCGATGGAGAGGCCAGAGGGCAGTGGTCGCTACCGGCGCGTCCCAAGAAGGATTTACTGAGCTTTATATAAATATCCTGGACCTGCAATAGGCTGAAGGTAGAGCGCGAGAAGAGAAAGACCACATAAGCCTGCCTCTCTTCATCGATGATTGAAGATAGATGGTTCTACTTGTTGAGCCACTTCCAATCGTGAAGTTTCTTGGCCCTTGAATTATAACAACTCTTGTCTTCGCACCACGTGGAGTGCCGCATTTCCTCATCTTGTGTGTAAGTACTAGGATCAATGCCCAGAATCCATCCGAAGCTCTCTTCAGTCAGGCCAGAGTGCGCGGCTGCAAACTTGAAGTCCGTACTAATGTCCCAAGACCCCAACAAAACGACTACGTCGTTTTCTTCTAGTCTCCATAGATACTTGAAACTGCAACGGCCGCAAAATATCGAGTGGTGATGGACTTGTTGGTGTTGCCAGCCATCGTGTACCATGAATCTGCCGATCAAATTTGGATTGTCTTCTACATGACAAGCGCAGCAAAAACGTCGGGCATGATCCGATTGAGATCCGCTTGGTGGATGCCAGTGACATTTGTTATCCATGACCGCCGGGTCTCTAAAACATGCACACCGATTTATGTTGAACGGCGACATAAAGACATCTTGGTCGGTGAAGCGTAGGTGTGGGCAACACAAATCCCCATGGTCTCGCTGTAGCCTCTTCAGACCTTGTCGAAGAAGGTCTTTGGTCACGACTTGAGTCGGCTGGAGTTGGCAGACTATAAGCTTCCACTCCAAGGTTGTGTTCATGGTCGTCCGTTTAGCTGGACATGCGGGCGTTGTATTTGTCGCACTCCCGGCACTCCCGCTGACAGCGATCGGACTGGGTTGGTACGAGTATGGCCGCTTGATTAACCTGGGTCCCATGCCAGGCCATCCAATGCTCTTGGAGCACTCCACACATTTAAAGAGGACAGGTTCTGTATGGCCCCTTGTAGCCATTTGTAAGGAGATCAGTGAAGACCATGACATATCGTGGTGGGAGCAGATTCGCACACTGCCCTCCCAGCCGATGCAGACTCTACGGCCCTTTTGATATCGGTTCACAGAGAACCAGCTCTCGTTGTGCATGGCATCGCAATAATGGCAGAAGAGCAAGCGGGTTGTAGACGCTTCTGGGCCATGTGAACATTGCTTTTCGGTAGACGAGTCCACCCGCTTCCAGCATTCCTGGCATAGGTCCTTGCGCAGGCGATGCCTATGGCGCAAACTTTTCAACTTCTTTTTGCCGTCATCTTGGAGACGGAAAGTCTTGAAGGCTGGAACCTGCCGCCGTACTTGAAGGTCAAATATTGACCTGAACAGTCGTTGTAGCCCTGAAGGCTTCCATTGCGGTGTTTGCTTTTCTTCTGCTGTTTTATAGTTCTCAGCAAATGCGCCTCTCAGAGATAGTTGGAAAGTCAGACTGCATGTCTGTCGGAAAAGAAAGAGTTCTTCAGGCTTGAGGTGAAGCATGATTTCGATGAGGAGTTCTCGGGGCATCCAGTGAATGGTCGAGTTGAGCTGGTTTTTGTTTCTGCGATCCTCCCAGCCCGTTGTATACGTGTAAGCTGTAGCATGGCTGTCAAAAGTGCAGACATCTTTGCGATATTTGATGCAACGTTTCTCGGGATACGCCGTCTTTTCTTGCAAGGACATCGTGGCCAGCGGTTCTGTGAGTTGACTCTGATGCATACTGGTATCTCATGTGTGAAGCAGTGCGAAATAGGAGCAGCACGAGGCAATGGTGTTCACTTTTAAGCAACCTTTATGAGCAGTCGAGTTTTCAACGATCCACATGGAACCTAGTTGAGGTGCCAGCCAGAAAGGTTGTGGGCACTAACAAAAAAAGGAGCCTCGCCCTTTGGTTTGCAATACCAGATACGGTGTCAGAGTAGAGTCACAGCCACGAAAGACACGAAGGACGTCTGAGACGATGCTCCGTGTCATGCTGGGGTATGCCCCAGGAGTACGATTCTCTGGGTCGCCAGGATGTGAAGTTCATCTGATGTTGTATTCATCCGAAAGAAAAGGAAATTGGTATATGGAAACATGAAAGAGTCTAAAGAACCATGAAAACCGTGCCTGCAACAACACTACCCGTTACTAGGATAGTCAAAATAGCCGCTCCGGCCTTGTCTGCAGTAGTTATCGCCGACGGGGCCTTCGTCCCTGAGCCGTCACTCTTTCCTCCAGTGACATCGCCCGAAGAGTTTCCTCCCGTGTTAGCGGTGACGGGTGCCTCTGCAGACGAAACGAGGTTGTACATGATGATCTGCAGCGAGTTCATCTGGGGACCGACACCAACCAAGCCATCGAAGGTGTTGTTCAGCCAGGAGAAGCCGCAGGCCGTACCCGCATGACCCTTAAAGCCCGAAGCCGGAGATCCTGAACATGCCGTAGCTGCCGCCTGTGCACTGGACAGCAGCAGAGGCTGAATGGTGTCGGTGGTGTATGAAGCCACCTGCATCGTAGCGGCCATCCATCTGCTGAGATATCCCTTGAAACTCTGTGCATCTTGACTGCACTGCGCCGTCGGTTCGCAATATGCTTCATAGAGAATGTTGTTCTGGACAAACGCGGTCGTGATATCGGTGAGCATCTCGTCAACGCGCGTCTTCCACGTGTCGCTTTCCGTGATGTTGTACATGACGGCCGCGCCGTACAGGAAGATGCCGGCGTTGTAGGACCACTTCGTGCTATCGGTGGAGCTGGGACATGATCCCTCGAAATGAACACCGTCGAGAATCTCGTGGTTGCTCGTGATCAAACCGACGCTTGTTTCCCAGTCCCAGACCTTCTCGGCCCAATCGGAGTAGGTGGTGTTGCCGGTGTAGCGAGCCAGGCGGGCGGCCACGTTGAAGAAGCATCCGTTCGAGATCGAGTTCTTGTAATCGTATCCGGCGTTCCACGTGAAAATCTGCCATCGCACGCCACCGCCGCAGTTCCCTGTGTCCCATCTACTGACGTATTCGTTGAAGACTGCCTGCACTAGAGCAAGCCATTGTGGCTCGCCGTCTGGGGGATTCGGGTATTTGTGTTCGGCTGCTGACATGGCAGCCATCGCCCAGAAGCCCTGATCGTCATTTCCTTCCGTCAAAGTCTGGTTTTGGGGCATGTAATCATTATCGTCACCGACTTGATGCAGCAACGCTTGTGTCGTGATCGTGTTGTAGGAGTCGTCGCCTGTGAGCCACCAATAATCAACCAGCGTGCCAAACATGGCACCAGCCTCCCACCCTAGAACGCATTAAAATCAGCTTTGAAACAACCTCAACAGTCATCAAATCTTACAATAGTAAGGATCTGGCAGGTTTCCTGGTGTGTCACCAGTGTTGTTTCCTGTGTAATATTTCACCAATCCATATGCAATTGTGCCCGCAGCGCTCTTGATCGACTCTGCAGGGAGTTAGCCACCACCTCTTCGCAACAGTTTTCCCATGATGAACTCACCATTGTCGGTGAATGTGACGTCGATAGCATTTACCGCTGTCGCCAAACCCAGACCCGCGGTCAACGTCGATAATGTTGTTGGCTTCATCTTGACTGTGTTGGCTGGCGCGTGCCCAGGATGCCAAGGCGAAAACTAAAGTGAGTTCGGTTGAGCAAAGGCTTGAATCGATGTCGCGATCGCTTGGTACCTTGGCATCGACGACGACTGGGCTCAAAAAAGGCCGCCAGGACCGCCAAGATGGGCAGAAGGGTCGCTCGAGTTAAAAGGGAGCTTCAAGGGGCTGTGCAAACGCGGGTCCAATTTCGACCTCTCCACCGCTGACGTTTGCAACCCACAACTTCAACATGCAACTGGATGACAAACAATGAATATCGGATCCAACTTTTTCAAAACAAGCCGAGCATATTTTTCACTCCTGTCTGAAATTTGCATCTTCAATCCTGATGGAAGATCTCAAGTTCCGGAATCGTCCAATGGAACCCCAGCCTTATGTGCCTGCTGCAGACTTTGTTCATGTTTATGGCGCAACAATGCAAGTGGATTTGCCCGTGGGTTCCCTCCATATCGTGAATCCACTGCCTGGTTACCGCCCGACACCAAGTGGAAAGATGTTCTCCAGAAGTTATGCACCGAGTATCCGTATCACTCGGCAACTAGATCCGTCGCCTTTCCCCGGATTGGAACGATGATCAAACATGCGGACGAAGCTGCGAACTCGTGGATTTGTGACTGCAGATTACGTGCGCCTTTTGAAGGGCCGCGAGGCACAAGACAGAAAACTTCCGGTCCGCTCGGACTTAGCGTCGTTGGCCCCCCGGGTGGTGGGGTGATCTTCCTTGCGATGACGATCCGGCCCCATTCCATCGCCCAGAATTAGATCGTTAGTGGCAGAAGCTGTGGACTAGTTGTGGGGAAACGGTTGACTGACGCGTCTCAGGCTCTCCCAGCACGCGATGCGATGGATAGGGGTAGGCGGCTATCTTCCGGAACAAGTTCCAGCCCCTGCCGTTTCCCTGGATATTTCGACGAGTTTTCAGCCGGGCAGTGCATGTTGGCTCGCCGGAATATGTCCTGGTTGTCTTGGAAGTCGTGTGTTTTCTTGATTGGCTCTCTGTTTGGCTGTAGGAAAGCTGTTGTTCTATTGGCTGAAAAAGGTGGATTCTACCAAATTGAGTACAAGATCCAACACACAATTCAATGGAACCGGACATTGCGGAGGACCCAAAGGATTGGGGGTAGTCGAGAGATTCATATCTTATTGGTCTTTCTTTGAAGTTCGTGTCCAGAACTTCCCGCAGTTTAGCCGTTTCCCATCTTTCCTTGGGAGAATTGCACCTACGCTATTACAGACAAGGTATTAGAAGGGCAGTGGGGTCCCAGATTTCAATCTCCCTCCGAAACCTTGTTCCCGCGAGCCGCAGAGAATTCGATGATGACCATACAGGCTTGGAAGTCTTGAATTTAACCAAAGGCCGAGCCTACTTGTGCTATTTCTGTTTGTGATGTATGATCCTAGCAATAATAAAAGACACTCGTCTCAAGCAACTTAGCCCCCATCACGAGCGCCCCCTTCACAAGGCTGTCCATCGACCTCCTTTTTCATGTTTGGGGGTGTGATGAGACCAGGCTTCGAGGATCAGGCAGCGGATTGGTTTGTTCACAGCCACCTTCATAAAAGCGGATCAGCACGAAGGGTTGGAACGCTGCAGCGCACCAGCTCATCAGGGGTTGTGACTTTCTTTTGCAAACCCTAGACTTGATGTCTTGAATAGGAAAGCGTTTCTGTGGCCCCGGCAGGATACCTGCATGTCCTCGACAACCATTTTCTCGTATTGACGACCCGATAATAAATAAGATTTGGAGGCTGCGACTGGTGGAATTCAATACTTTGCTTGCTAAAATGGTCGATCTTTGGCATATGCGGTAAAAACTATTCCAGTTTCACTCACAGTTTGCCAGCATTGCATTCCCTCGAAAGCCATAAGGATCTCATGTTTGACTTAATGCATCAGTGGAAAGCATTCAGGCGCAAATGATGAATTGAAATCAATCTAGGGATAATAGAGCTTAACAGAGACTTATCGGCATGGGTATCAAGTAGCCACTCAGTTGGTCGACAAGCCGTAACCCCAAGTCGAAACTGCTCTTTGGTTCTGGTAATCGGGTGCACCCTTTCCTTCCACAATGCGTACATCTTCAACGCTGACGATGTCGAGCTCGGCCAATCGAGCGGCCACGTGATGCAGTGTGGGCAACTCATCGAAACCGAGGGCCTCAAAGTGGATCTTCGCGTCCTTCGCCTTGAACATGCGCTCCAACTTGAAGCACTCAGGAGACGGGGCCGGGGAGACCGTGGCGTACTCGACATCAGCGACACCCGGGCGGCCGGTGCGAGGGATGTACTTGAAGCAAAGGACATCCTGGCCGGGTCTTGCGGGCTCAGGAGGCGCCACCTCCAGCTTCAGGCCGGAGATCTTGACCTCTCCAAATTGATTGCCTTCCCAGCCCATCGAAAGGCTCCAGTCTCCTGACGCTTCAACGTTGTCGTCCTGATCCAGTGTCGCGAAGAGCTTCGGGTAGCCCAGCTCCTCTCTGCCGCTGAGGATGGGGTCCGGGAGGTTCTCAAACAGGACGCTGAGATATTTGCCATGAACGGTTTCGGTCTTGCCCTGGCAGATGATATTGTGAATGTAAAGGCCGGAGTGGTTGTATCCGCGGCCAGCCAGCCAGGGAAGGTTGCCGAGAGAGGTAAAGGAGATGGACGCTTCCGCAAGACCCTCCACCACGGTCTCCGCGTCGATTTGGAAGCATGGTCGGGGAAGGAGGGCGACCAACTGGTCGACCGGGGCTTTGAAAGTAACGGTGCAGGTTTTGGTGTTGACCTGATCCCAACCTTGGAGCGGTTGATTGCCCTTGGCGTCTTGCCGGGGTCCTGGGCAAGGGCCGTAGCCCAAGGGCATGCGCGAGAAGTTTCTTCCTGTTGTGATGACCATATCTGATGTCTTCCTACGGTATCTGAGGTGACGACGATTTCTTTTCCTTGAACGAATGAAGTTGAATTAGGGGAATGATTTGCTTGGCGGGTGGGCAGAAGAAAATGTTCGTCTAACGGGCAACCTGATCAAGGATTAATGACGATGACATGTGACAAACGCGTCCGAGCCTGCGTTTAAAACGAGATCGATCCTCCAATTTCAGACTGCATTTGCAGAAAATGCACCCTTGGGCCTCCTGTCCTGAGCGGTGCAGGCAGCGGAGGAATATCACCGACAGTCATCCGCCGGAAGTCCGTGAGGGGAAACGGAGCAAAGAGGACTTCCTCAGCCTCCAGGCTCAATGTCTTGCGATAGTCGACAATTGTTTTTCGGTGTTGCAGATGTTTATTCTTGAAATTTACCTATGCAAAGAGTGGAAGTATAGAACTATGATTGACACAATGATTGGCAGATGAAATGAGACATCAGACCAGACCAAAATTAAAGACATTGAGTGACTGCTCGCCTCACATTGCTGATAATTTGTGCCACGAGAGATGTACGTGGTCCTCATGGTAAGCCCAGAATGTTAAGTCTTTATCGATTCCAGGCTCTATAACTTTGGGGGAGATCTACAGCTTCTGACTGTACAAATGAGACTACAAGTCTTTCGACGTTCATTCGATAAGGCAAAAAATGCACATCTTCGGTGACTTGACCCAAACGTTTGGGAGGACGTCTGCATTTGCAGACATCAATTAGTTGACTTAGAGAATGACTAGAGTTCTTCACTGTCTTTCGACTCGTCATTGAGTGACGTATTTCTACGAAACCGTCCGGGAGTTTGGGACACAGTAATAAAAGTTGCAACTCTCGCGGAATATGTCAATATCAAATGCCGCAAACGCAAAGCAATTAACGTGGTGAATCATTATCATCTTGATGTGTATGAAGACATGCAATCTTGCCGGTGATGCTCTATCGAAAGGCGTATTGGTACCCGACAATGATGAAAATTCAATTTTGGTCAAGCCATTTCTAACAGCGTCATTGACCAGCTGCCCCTTCTCCTACTTGTGTCTTATTTTGAATATTTGGCGACTATTATCATGTCTAGTAGGATATAACAAAAAGTTGCTAAGAGTTTCAGTCGATCCTATCATAATTATTGTCGCTGTTTTTACCCTATTCGTAGTATGATATCGCCAAATTTAACGAGACCAGCCAAACCAATTTTGCTTCGCAGAAAGTCAGAAGTAATGTCCCTCGAACGTTCACTCAGTATCTAAATTTGTGAAGTGTGCGAAACGCGGAAGGCGCGGGAGTTTACTTGACAGGCTGCAGACAGACGAACTCTCAAAGTCGGGAAGAAGGCTAGAAACTCGGGCATCTACCCAAAAAGGATGTGACACCGAGTCCAACGATTTCATCCTATGACGACTCACAAGTACGTACTGTCCGTACCTGGACTTCATAATCTTAATTGGAAGTGACTGGTTCCGAGCTCACTATTTTTGATATCACGATAGGTATGTGAAAAGCAATCTGGTACATGCTGCACCGAGCTCAGACGGTATACCAGTAATGCTTGCCTTTGTTTGATTCCCCATTCCTTGTCATATGCTCTACAGCGATATTTCAACCGTAGCAATGGTACGCATACAATCCTATATCAGATGTAATCAATAAGTCAATAATACTGAACTAGGCGAATAGAACCATGAGACAATCCAGAAGAGGCCTCCCCAGGAACACTTTGACACAGAGAAGTTTCTCAGTGCAGTAACACTTCGATCAAGCTCTGGCCAACAGCGCGTAAGTTTTGCATGTGTAGAGCGACAAATTCTACCTTATCGAGGCTTGCCGGGCGGCATCTACGTTGTTGAATTCTAATCAAGGATGGCATCGAACAATTCACGGCGACCGCAGTGATCCGCAAGCCGGCCGACGGAGTTCGGGACCCGAAAACGACCGTTTCCCCAGACTGTCCCAAGTTCGTCCTGTCGTTCGCAACGAGGAACCTGCCCTATTCGTTCTTTGTCGAGAGTACCACATCACCGGTATGGATGTTTCAAATTGACGTTGAACTCTCATGTTGTTCTAGTAGAAGTTTTTTCTAATCAAATTGATCAACAGTCCAATCATCATGGATCATGTGCCAAGAAAAGGAAGAAGCTCAAGGATCCAATGGGTTCATGGAGTGTCGCCATCTTCAAGAGGTCCGAGTGTTCAACTCAATTGACATCGGCTGGAAATGCCAACCCAGGTCATTGCCCTTTATGGAATGCAGCTCGTTACCCGCCGCGGGGAAACTTTCAACAGCACGTGGTTTCGCCGCTTTCAGTTGCCTCAGAACGAGGAATGTGACGATGCGCTTGCAGCCAAGCTAAGCCCGAAACTGACAGCTCCTTGGACCACAACAAGGGAGGTTTCTTGGCTGCCATCAAACAACAGAGGATTGCATTGATGCAGTTATTTGTAGGGAACCCAAGTAGTTGCCTGATATAAAGTCTTACGGGCTCCATCGAATGGCTTGTGACTTGCCCAGCGACGTGTCTTCGTTCGTCTCGTTTCTCAACGCATACTCGATATGTCACATGTAAACATGTCTCAGAGCGCTCATCTCGTGGAAGAGGCAGGATCTCTCCCTAGACGATATGGTTTCATTCTCCTCACCCTAGGCCTGACGGGCTGGCTGCTATACAGTCTCTACCAGAAGGCCTTGCCAAAGCCGATCAAAGGTATCCCGTACAACCCCGATTCCACGAAAAGAATAATGGGTGATCTTCCGGACCTTGCCAGTACCGTGGCACGTACAGGAGACCTGTCAGCATGGCTTGTTGGACGAGCAGCCCAGTTCGACTCGCCCGTCGTCCAGATCTTCCTTCGACCCCTTTCGCCACCGATCGTCCTATTGAGCGATTTCCGCGAAGCACAGGATATGTGCATGCGGCGTAAAGAGTTCGATCGCGGCAAGATCTTGCGCGACCTCTTCACAGGTCCATCTCCAAATCATCAAATCACAATGGTAACCGGAGACCAGTGGAAGGCAAACCGAAGGCTGCTGCAAGATCTCATGTCGCCACCCTTCCTGCAAAACGTTGCGGCGCCCGCTATTTACGCGAATGTCGTCAACCTGATCAACTTATGGACCGAGAAGACACGAATCGCGGAGGGGCGCCCGTTTGATATTTACCAGGACATCTTTTACACAGCTTTAGATGCTGTGACGGCGTTTTCGTTCGGCGAACAGTTTCCACACAATGCTACGAAGCCGGTGGCGGATCTCATCCGCGACCTGAGCGAAACACAGGTTGCAAGACTCCGGGACGGGCTATCTATGGATGATGCGGTCAAGTTCCCCACGGTTGAACCCGACGAAGTCATTCAATCCATCCTCGACGTCAGCATCAATATCGAGAGGTTGCACGGATCTCCTTGGCCCGTATTGAAGTGGAGAATCATCGAGAAGCTCCCACCCCTGAACAAGACGATGCGGGTCAAGAACGAGTTTATAGTCAGGGAGTTGAACAAAGCTACAACCAGACAAAATGCTAGTGGAGGGGATGACACATGGGTGCGATCTGCGGTGGACTTGATGGTTCAGAGAGAGAGGAAGATAGCCCAAGAAGAGAAGAAGACATCGAATCATTTGGCACCCAACATGAAAGACGAGGTAAATCTTCATTTACCCGCATCCAGTTTCGAAGATTAACATATCGTGCAGCTATTCGGCGTCCTCACCGGCGGCCATGATACCACCAGCACCACCATGCTATGGGCCCTCAAGTACCTCACTGACTGCCCCCAAATCCAAACCAAGCTTCGCAAGGCTATGGAGGATGGGTTCTCCGCAGCGTACGCAGAAAAGCGAAACCTTCGGATCGAAGAGATCATGCAAATCAACGTCCCTTACCTGTATGCCACGATGGAGGAAGTCCTCCGATGTGCTGGTACTGCGCCGCTAGTTGAAAGAGAGGCCATGGAGGATACGATCCTTCTTGGATATCACATTCCCAAAGGCACCATGGTCTTTTCCCTCGGCAAGGGAGCCAGCATCGTCACACCAGCTTTTGAGATCGACGACACGAAGCGAAACGAGACATACCATCTCGCCGTAAAGAACCGCGGCAAGATACCAAATTGGGACCCTGCCGATGTTGAGGTGTTCAGCCCTGAACGCTGGCTCGTGCCAGTCACCACTCAAGAAGAGAAGGACCAATTAAACGGGACTGGCCCTGGATATGAGTTCGATTCTTCCGCTGGACCACAGATTGCCTTCGGGATGGGCAGACGCAGCTGCTTTGGTCGAAGACTGGCATACGTAGAGTTGAGGATTTTGCTGAGTCTGATTGTGTGGAACTTCGAGCTGCTGAAGTGCTCAGAGGAGCTGAGCGGGTACGAGGCGAAGGATGGTGTGACACACAAGCCCTTGAAGAACTATGTTCGATTACGGAAGGTGGAAAGGAAATAGCATGTATCATGAGAATGGCTAGCGAGCGCTCTGTACTATGTCGAAATTGATCTTCGTTTATTGAATGAGTCATGACATGAAGATATGGAGTGAATATTAACAACATGTGTCAGTCATTGCAGACCCCCAATCGCCTGCTGGCATCATACTGTCAGTGCGATCAAGTACGGCGAATCAGCTCGAAGACCAAAGCTCATCATAAACGCCAACCGCAGAGACCAGCCCCAGCATAGGTGCCGCTTTCTCACACAAGAAACACATAACCTTAAAAGACCACGGGTCAAGAGAGCGGGCTGGGGCGGAGCGGAAGGGGTGGAACGGCGATGCTCGGCGGCGCCGTCGAGCTGGGCAGTGCGGCCGCCTTTATGGATGCGCTCGATCTAGACCACTTGTCTTCCAAGTCCCTACGACAAGGAGAAAATCTCCGGCGGAATCGGGAGACTAGAACTACGGCAGTTAGGTATGGAGTCTCTTGGCACAATCAGATCTTGGAGGACATCGTTGACAGGCGAAGCGGTACGGTTCCGGAGGACGATGGCGGCAGTACTAACCTTATTCGGCGGAATTGAGGTGATGGCTGAAGACCAGCTAACTTGCAGTATTACCTGATGGTTATGTACAAGTAGTACTCTCACGTGTTCGATGCATAGATTTCCACTGATAGCCGCTCAACCAGCCGCACAGCATTGTATCAGCTCAACATCGGTAGCTCTCATCCTTATCGTGGAATTACGCGCCAGAAACCTTTTGCGGCTCAGTTTTCATTTATTCAATTAGCAAGCTTCAAGCATTTCTGGCTCTCAGTCACCGCCCCGTGTCCATGTTTGGTCGGACATTAATTCGCAGTGGTGTTTGAACCTTCAATCGTCCCGGTTGACTTTCTCCATCCCGCAAGGAATGTGGGAGAGAAACATTCATCAGCGAGCCAAATATTACTGACTTTGGATGCGGATATTCTCCGCACTCTGATCGCGTGCCCAATCACCAGTTTCCCGGAACCCCCCTTGGAGGCGTCATTGTGTCTCTCGCTAAGAGGTAAGGGTCCGTTGGCTTTTCAAAGGGTCGCCTCATTCTTCATCGCGAAGGGCTGCGGGCGGGCTTATCGGCCGGAAACGGTCCAGCCACCTTCCTGGGCTTTCTGGCTAGATCTCTTAACATTGCTGGATTTCCCGAGGGCAGTCCCGCACGATGGGAACGCCTTTCCTCTGCCCAGAGCTGGAATGCCCTGCGAGACAAATTCCTCTCTGCCGGAGGAAATTGCCCTCCCACATACGGCCGAAAAGACAAAACTTTGTGCAACATAAACTCACGT
Organism: Colletotrichum siamense; assembly: GCF_013390195.1. Lineage (NCBI taxonomy): Eukaryota > Fungi > Ascomycota > Sordariomycetes > Glomerellales > Glomerellaceae > Colletotrichum > Colletotrichum siamense. Next base: position 1,760,301 of record NW_023501016.1, on the reverse strand, counting down.
CTCCCACCGGGACCATTCTCGATCTTTTCCCGCTCTCCCCCTTTCCGCTCTTTTGGACGACCCGCCGGTCCCACCCCGCTCCGAGAGTTCCGATGACGGTTCTCTGACCCTCGCTCCCCGGCCGTCATATTGATCAATGGCGCTCCCATTTTCCAGCTTGTTGGCGGGCCTACCAAGCTGTGCTGTGAGTGTTCTCTCTTCTGATGCCTACCAGCTTCGTCAGCCTCGTGTCACTAATACGAGCTCTCCTTGACAGGCACCTTGCGCAACTGAAGCTCTTAATTTCACCTCATCTTGTGGGGTGACTGAGTTCAATTCAGAATGTCTATGTAAAGACCATAGTTTCATAGAAACCTACCGGGTTTGCGTTCGCGCATTCTGTGACATCGGGCCTCTATTCGGTAAGACCGCGACGTTCTGCAACACTTGATGCATCTTTGATCATCGTTGTTCATGAATCACTCAGCGACCGCTCTCACTTTACTAATGTGTCGAGTATTCAGAGGCTAAGAATGCAACATGGACATGGTGCGACTATCCATATTCCGATCAGCAGGGATCGGTGGCAGGGAGGATAATCATTGTTGGGGTAACCGCCGTCTTTTTCTTCCTGCGACAGATCGCCAAGGCCATGAAGTTATCCCAATGGGGTCTAGATGACTGGACTCTGATACTCGGATATGTGAGTACTTGCCCACGAAGCGTTGCATGGCAGCTTGCTGAAATTCGAGTATAGCTATTCACTCTCTCTTTCGCGGTTTCGAAATTCTACGGTACTGAAAATCTCTGCCGTACCAGTTGAGACTGATGTCTGATACTGCTTCAGGTTACGAGCTTGGCATTGGCCGAGACGTGTGGTCACTATCCCACGACGAAATCAATAGATTCATGCGAGTAAGGCGCTACAGCCCCGAAATACCAACGATTCCCAACATGCCTCCCAAGAGCGAAAGTCATTGTACACGTGACTAATTCCAATCAGGTTTTCTTCGCTTTCGAAATAATCTACACCGTGAGCATTGGAACACTGAAGGCATCGATCTTGTTCTTTTATCTACGGGTTTTCAACCTCGTCAGTCCTACGTTCACGATAATTCTCTGGTGCACTCAAGCTTTCAACATTCTTAACTGCATCGCCTTCACAATTGCGAATCTGAATCAGTGCAAGCCTTTCTGGTTTGCCTGGGAAGGCTGGGATGGGCGACATCCTGGGTACTGCGTGAACCTCACCGCCATGCTAGTATCGCACGGGGCAATTAACATCGCTCTGGATGTCTGGATGTTAGTCTTGCCTGTAACGCAGGTCCTCTGGTTGAATCTACGGAAAAGACAGAAGCTGGAGATCCTTTGTATGTTTGGATTGGGCATCATGTGAGCTTTTGCATTCAATCAACGCGAATCCCCATAGACTAACTCAGTCAGCATCACTATCGTCAGCATCATACGTCTACGAGTGTTGCTAAACTTCCGTAACTTTACAGATCCAACGTGTAAGTTGCGACATCCGACTCCACATGACCGACTCCGCTGACCTATGAAGATGATGCCTTTTGGCTACACATGTGGTCATATGTTGAGCTTTCTGTTGGTATAATTGTTGCTTGCTTGCCATCTGTACGCCAACTGTGGCGTGAACTTGTGCCAAAGATGAAGAAAAAGATCGGTATCAACCCGCCTTCACACACATCATCAATCCCTGGAGAATCTGCGAGGAGGCTGAAAGATATTCATTCCCTTAATGCGGACCAGTCGAGTCCCACAAGTGGAAGCGCTTTCATGTCGACAGCGTCCTCGCCATCGCGAACGCGAAGCGGAAATACATTTTGATATACAGATAACCTCGCATCAACTATTGCATGCACCTTTGACGAAATTACTGTTGACTCCACCAACTTTTGTCCGGAAGGTGACCAGCGTGTTTGTAACCTTGTGTATAAGTACAAGTGTATCGAGCCAGTATTCCCGAGGATAATCGTATGTGTTGGCATTCCGAGAATATTTATGCCCGACAGACTCTCAACAACCCAGCCAGCCAGCTTACTTCATGCATCGATCCATTTTAAACGCGAAATGAACTTCGGCTCAAATGGCCCTCCACCTGCTCGAAGCAGATGTCTCTTGCGTATGTCCCCTCTCCTCATAGGAAATGCTCACGCAATCGGTCCGGATGATTTTCCCATCCGCAGCATGCTGGCTAGAGTCGCTGTTGTTTGTGAGGGTCGGGGCACCCGATGATGTGGAGGTTTGGTTGTTTGTACCGGTTGTTGGGGATAGTATGTTCTCTTGACTGTCGTCGCTCTCGATTATGGTAAGGCCGAGGTCGTCCTTGGGCTTGGACTTGGGCTTGCGTTGGCCGAGCTCGATGCCGCCGCCGCGCGATTTTGATTTGCTCTGAGAGCCGTATTGCTCGTAATACTGCGGTGTCTGCTTGGATCCCTTCCCGGAACTGAAGGGGTTGCGTCGCAGGATGAGCTCGAGGAGTGGCTGCATAACAGGTATGGAGCTCGCGATGATGATGGTGCTGCCCTCGACACTGCCAAATGCCGTGATTAGAATATTGTCTTTAAAGAACGCTAGCAGCACGCAGCCAGTTGGCCCAATGTGTCTGTGGTGGGTTCATCTTACACTGTCCAAATAACCAGATCAGAGGTATCATCTGTGAAGCAAAAGAAAGTCAGCTTTGCGAGCCCTCATCCATCGACGGAAAAGCGCAGGTAGAGGACCTACAAGAGAAGTCATCGCTTGCGAGAGACGGGATGCGAGTTGTTTTGTAAACAGCAACAACACCAGAACTATGAGTCGGCCATTAGTCACAGCAGTCTCTAACAATGATGCGTGCCAGATATAATACGTACACTGAACCAATACCAAGGGCGCATGACAGAGCGACTTTCTTCTTGGTGGACATTTGGAGACCGAAGAGCACTATTGCCGGATACACAGCCAGGTAAACATCAACAAACGCTGAGAATGCTGTTGGGGAAAATTGTGTTAGAGGAGCTGAGAGCTGTGTGGCAAAGAGGGTCATCATACCGCCCGCGTAGATGCAATACGCGACTAAAATCTGTTTACTGAAGCATTCGCCCGTGACAGAAAAGTCCCAAAGTGACCTGGCTGGCGTGCAGCGCCCAAGGAGAAGTCCTGCTGTCACAAAGAGCGTCAACTGGCACCAGATTCCCATCCACCACAAGAACCACTTATGATACCTCCCTGGATTCATGAGCCGCGTCAGGAGAGAGATCACGGCCAGTTTGGGGAGGCCAAAAGACATGATGCCAGGGCAGAAGGCGGCTGTTGTCCATAAGATGGCGCCTTGCTTCTGCTCGTCCGAGAGAAGCTTCATGTGTTTCCCATTGCCGTAGGATACTGCGATCGTGGACAGAGCCGTCGAGATGTAACCACAAAACTGAAGGACAGCACAGGTTAGAGGGCCTTCTCGTATGGGGACGTCTGCATAACAAAATCCACGGTGAAGAGAAACACTCACCAGCCCTAGGATGATGAACCAGTCATCGCTGTGGAACTTCCTCATGATCTTCCCCCTTACATAGACTCGGCCGAGAACGAAACAGGTGCTGATGGCCGTGACAATCCAGCAAACGACAATAATGGTCGGCCCTTTGTCCTGGGCCTTCCACTCATCGGATTCCTCCGGTGGACTCGACATGTTGGAGTTGTAGAAAAGAACTCGCCAGCGACCATGCGGGCATGCGGAAGGATCTCGGAGACCGGAGACAGCTTTGGACACATGCAGAAGCTTGAAGAATATATGCAAGCCGACCAGACTGCTCGCGGACCATGCTCTCGGTACGCATGAAAAATTGCCGATTGCCGATCATGCTCATTTTTCAACATCCCAAGCTATTTTTCATGACTCCAGGGTTCTTTTGCCCGACTTATCAGACTCGAAACAAACTCCTTCATATTTCTCTCCGAGAAGACAATTCGTGTAAAATCTGTGTGGTTGCTTTCAGTCGGCGATAGCATTGCCACATTCAGTATAATCCCACATCCCGCCCCTGATCCTCCTGATACTTGATCACGATTCGTGAAGATCAGTCAACGAGCAGACCAAACGACGAAGCACTAGGAGGCTGTGGGCCCTCTATTGCATACGATTGAACGTGGCGGAAATACGGGCTGCAGCAGAATCCCGAGTTGAAATTCTCCAACCACTTGTTGGAACAGGCGTCAACTTTCAGGCATAGCAAGCCAAGACCATCGGTCTGATCATTTTGGGCAAAAGAATCGTCTTTGTGTTGTTGGAAGTACCCGCAGGTCCCATTTATATTGCAAGGAATCTCCATATGTAATATGTTGGAAGCAGTCTTCATCTGTTGGAGTCTGGACGTGTTCTTCATCGTGTTGGAACATGCCTGGCAACCGCATTGTCCCATTGGGGAAGTTAGCCCGGCCCATGGACAGGCCACATGGGCTGTTCGTGGGCACAAAAATGTCTTCATTGTCTAGGTGCCCGGCTGGAACCCCGACAGCCGAGCCTTCACCAACAGCATGTTGTGTGTCTGGCTGCAGATATATGGAGCTGTGTCGTCAGGCCCAATATTCTTTTGTTCCAAAAACATGGGCTGCGAGCGTTGAGCAGAATGTGGCCAAGCCTCGGACGGTAGGACGGCGGCCGATCAGTGTTGACCGAGAGTAATTATTTCCGTTTGAGGATTACTGTTGGGCTCTCGCGCTGTTGGTTGGTAGCCAAAACTGTGACTATCAACCAACACTGCATCTGCCCCCTGCTCGGGCCTGGTCCGGAAGGTGGTTCCTGGTGGGGCCGGTGGTCCGGGGCCCCGGTCTTCACAAGCCGGGGCAGCGTGCAGGCCACACAGCCTTCTGGTTTAACTGCGGAAGGTCCCGTTGACATTGTCAGAACTGTATTTGGACGGGGATTCGGGATCCCGGCCCGGACGAAGTGGGATGGAGCACTGGACCTCGAGATCTGCTCTGCCAGCAACTGTGCTGCATCAGGAGAGACGCCAGTTCCGCCGCTCTCCAATTCCCCTTCACCTTCCGAGGACCTCGATTCCCACCACAAAAAGGGGACATAGAAATAGACTTACGGAACGTGGGGGCTGTAGCAAATGCAGATGCCCATTGTGTTCCCCGACTTCCGAAGAGGTTCCTTCCGACTGATTTCGCGGCACGATATAACTACTCGCCTTGGAAGCGCCATGTCAGTCTGGCCCCAGCTTCTTCACTTCTCCTCGGATTACTTCATTCATTATCGTTATTCATATTCATGATGCCAGCTGCAAACGGCACCAACGGTACGAACAGTACCAATGGCACCAATGGCACCAAAGACGCCCCAGTCATCGACCCCTCAATTGCCACCAGCCCCAATGACCTGGCAGCAGTTCCTGGACTGCTGAAGGAGCTTAATGCTGGGATTGGCTCTTTGTCCACTGGTGGCCAAGAAGCCCGTCACGAGCTCCTGCTGAAGGCTCGGTCCATTGTCCAAGCTCTCGAGGCTCCGAGAGAGACCATGATCAAGCACTGCTGGGCACAGGTAGGCTTCTGCCTCGGCACCTGTTACTATTCCATGTAAACTAACTAAGTTTTCCGCAAGACTGGTGCCATTGCCGGTATCAACTTTGGTGTTGACTCAGGGCTATGGAAGCTCATGGCCAAGAATGGCGATAGACCCCAAAAGGTAACCGAGTTGGCCGAAGCCCTTGGTGTTGACCCAGCTCTCCTGAGTAAGTCTCCCAATCAATCTACCTCTCACACTTGTTCGACTAACAGCCCATTTTAGGTCGTCTCATGCGCCATCTTGGTGCTATGGGATACATCAAGGAGACCGGCCTCGACGAGTACCAGCCCACCAACTTCTCAAAGTCGCTCAGCCTTCCCATGATTGGAGATGGATACATTGCTATGTGAGTCTTAAATGTGCCTGCCATTTCGAAAGTCACGTATTATCTCTATGTAACGGTTCACTAACATCATGACGCCTCCAGGACTTCCTGCACCAGCGCTGGCCCCTTACGATTCCACGAGTACTCTCGCAAGAGAGGCTTCAAGAACCCGACCGATGCAAAGGATACATCTATGATGTACGCTTACAACACCGACAAGGATATGTTTTCATGGCAACAAGACTTGGGCTGTAAGTTCTACAGTCACAAATAAGCTCGCATGGATACCTGTACTGACAGAAGTAACCGCAGACGGCACTCACTTCAACCACCACATGTCCGGCTACCGTCAGGGCCGTAACCCCTGGATGGCTCCGGGATTCTTCCCCGTCAAGGAAAGGCTCATCGAAGGCGCCGACAAGAATGCCGACGCCGCCTTCTTGGTGGATATCGGTGGCAGCATCGGTCACGACTTGGCCGAATTCCACCGCTACCACCCCGACGCACCGGGCAAGCTCATTCTTCAGGATCTGCCTGTCGTCATCGGCCAGATCCAGGAGCTGACGCCAGCCATCACGCCCATGGGCCACGACTTCCTAACAGAACAGCCCGTCAAGGGCGCTCGTGCTTACTACATGCACTCATGCCTGCACGACTGGCCTGACGATGTCTGCGAGAAGATTCTAGCACAGATCAAGGCCGCCATGAAGCCTGGCTACAGCAAGTTGCTCATCAACGAGAACGTCATTCCGTCAACTGGTGCCTGGTGGGAGACATCGGCGCTTGATATGGTCATGCTAACACTCTTCTGCTCTAAGGAGCGCACCGAGGGTGACTGGTACAACCTTCTAGAGAAGATTGCTGGGTTGAAGATTGTGAAGATCTGGGGTGGAGGCAAGGGCGTTGAGAGCTTAATTGAGGTTGAGCTTCCATAGCGCTCTTGTTTGTACCAATCTTGGTTAGAGACATGGTCATTGACTCATGATTTCATAGTAGAACAGACCTCATATTGGCCATGCTAGCTTTGGTTGATTTCCTGTGACTTTACAGAATAAGTGTGCAGAATTCAAAACATCCACTGCTCGGAGGGGACTTTTGTTCTCGATTGCTGCAATCTTGAGCGAATAAACGTCGGGATTCGTTCTGCATGTTTTTAATGAGGGGCATGGCCAATTAAAAGTAGGCAGGAGTATGGAAACCAATCAGAATATTCAAGAGATTTCCAACCAACAAGTAAGCTGAGCGAAATCGCTCTTCGCTCTGCCACACCTCCTCAATCACTCAACTTTCCATTTTGGCAAAGTCGGCCTGCGGTCTGCGGAAGCCGCACTTGCAATAAACATTGGCCATTGGCTGCTGGCTTTAGCCGCATTTCACTGCAATGCATCCCGTTTACCAAGATCTTCCAGATGGTCATATTCGTCTCCTCACTATTCATCCCGGAGGCGAAGCAACGGCACTCTCTGGTGTAATCAGATCAGCACCGCTTGAATTGGCCCCCAAATATGAGGCGGTGTCTTACGCCTGGGGCGCTGAAGACTTCACCGATGCGCTGAATGTCGTCTGCGACACTGGGTCAACGTCGACATCGAGCGAAACGAAAGATGTCAGAAGTATCTCAATTACGCCCAATGTCACGTCTCTTCTAAACTCCCTCCGCTATCCCAACGAGCCTCGCGTTCTATGGATCGATGCCATTTGCATCAACCAAGCCAATGCCTCCGAGAGGAGTGCGCAGGTGCAGCAAATGCGGCAGATCTACAGCCGTGCGCAACGCGTTATTATCTGGCTGGGCTTGGCGACTGAGGACGGTGAAAGCGATCGGGCCTTGCGCTTCCTTCAAAGGATGGGAACATACAAGAAGAAATATGACCAGAGACCGTTTTCGGATGACGAGACTTCCGATTTTAGCCAGGATGAGTCTTTGACTCTCAGTGATCTTAGAGATCCTAAACGTGGAGGTGATAGTGAGGCAGTTGACAATGACGTTGACGCGGCTGCAAGCGACGTTGACGCAGCTGAAATTGACGTTGACACAGCTGGCAGCGACGCTGACACAGTTGATAGCTACGACGAGGTTGACTCGCAGACCCTCCTTACGCCAGTGGAAGCCGCTGAATCCGCTGAGCTTACAAGGTCAACCGTCATTGCTAGCTTCTTGCATTGGTTCCGAAGTTGGGCCAAAAAAGCAATAGAGCTGTTCCAGAGTTGCGCCCTACGTGTTGGCCTGAACTGTGGGAGTGGCCGCGCCAGAGACAAATTTGACGAGACGAGGAAGAAAAAGTGGGAGCAACATGAAGCTATGATTCGTGGGGAACTGCCTCGTACGTGGACCAGGTTTCTGGAGCGTATGAAGTTCTGGGAGCGCAGAGCACAGAATGGTACACAGGAGAGAGCGAGGATGGCCTGGGCGGCTGACATCAATATCATGGAACCAAATGTTGGCCATGTCGCCATCGGCTATCCTGTCCTTTGCGACATGTTCGGCCATCCATTGGCGTCTTTTTTCCATGAAAGTTTCCAAACCCACTGGGCCGCAGTCGACAACCTTCTCGGCCGGCAATGGTGGAGCCGCACCTGGGTTGTTCAAGAAGTCTGGAGCGCAAGTGACAGAGCAATTATTCAATGCGGGAAGAAGACCATCAGGTGGAAGATCTTTCAGAGGGCCATGTCTTATCATGAATATTGGGATGACATAGGCAAAACAATGAAAGACAGCAGCGACTGTCGAGTCGGAGTTTGGGCGCAACTTCAGAGGCGTTACGGGTTGGCTCTTCATCTGTGTAAGATGAGACTCCTCAACGGAAAGCTTTCGGACCTGTTGTGGAACACCTGGGACCGAGACGCAACTGATCCGAGGGACAAAGTGTTCGCGGTCTTGGGTCTCGTCGGCGAAGAAAACCGCTCCCTAATGATCCCTGACTACAACAAAACTGTCAAGAAAGTATTCTGCGAGGCAGCTAGGGATATTATACGCACGGAAGACAGTCTCGACATCCTTTTGGCAGCGGGTGGATCAAAACCCGCTTGCAACGGCGGTATGCTGCCGTCTTGGGTCCCTGACTGGCGGAAAGAGGCGAATGAGACAAGACCAGTTCTGTTTGTCAACCGCACGCGGCTACTGTCTCCCTTCTTTGGAGGCTCTATGGACTATGCGCTCGTTTTCGGGCACGGGTATGCAGCCTGCGCTGACGAGAAGGCTGTTGCCTGGTTTGGCATGAACCTCGAGACACTTCACACTCACGCCATCCTCATTGATGAGATTAGTAGTTGGTGCGGTGCCCCTCAAGGCTCTGGTCCCGTTTCAGTAGACTCGATCATTACTAAGTCCTATGCCCTGGCACAGAATGCTCTGGAGGGAAAGACAAATCACTGGTGGATAACGGATGAGAAAGTGAAGGATGAGCTACGGCCAGAGTGGATGAAGAAGAGACACGCGACTGAGTTGCGAGGAATCATCGAAAGGGTCTTGTGTGCGGGCTCGGCGGGCGAGAAGACCGTTGCTCAAGTCGTTCAAAACATCATGCCACTTCGCCGATTCTTCGTCACAAAAGGGGAACGATATATGGGTATTGGTCCTGCTTCACTCAAACCCGGTGACAAAGTTTATGTCCTAGCAGGGTGTAACTTCCCCCTTATCCTCAGAGAGATTGTAGACGAGAATGGTGACAGAAATGGGGAGTTTGAACTTATCGGGGAAGCCTACGGTACGTCAATGATTGAATGCTGTTAATCTAGATGTTTCTAATGGCCCCTTTTCTCGCAGTTCACGGAATCATGGCCGGAGAAGCAATTTCAAGGATCAAGGAGACAACGTGGTGGGAAGACCTTGCTTGGTGGAATTCGAGGAAAACTGTGAAATGGAGTGAAATTATTATTCGCTAGAGACGAATCATCGACCGCGTAACGTAAACGTTAGTGCGAGAGAGAAGAAGCAAAAGCCAGGTGAGAAATGACTTGCGAGGCATCGTTGACATGATTTTGTGTGCCGGTTCTGCGGCCGATAGCACTACTTCCGACCTCATACAAAACGTAATGTCGCTGAGGCGGTTCTTCGTCACGAAGATTAAGAATGAGAGATACATGTGCATTGGTCCCGCTGTGCTGCGATCAGGCGACAAGGTCTTTATCATAACTGGTTGCAACTTTATATCGTTCAGAGAGAGAAAGTGAGCGGCTACGGAAGGGTCATGAGAAGATTCGAAGTTATGGGGGAAGCCTATGGTGACTTCTTAGGCGGTGCACTATCCAGAAAAGTTGTCTAGAACATGTAGTGCATTCCATTATGGCCGGAGAAGCGCTTTCTAAGATTAAAGAAACAACCTGATGGGAAGATCTTCTCTGTTCTCGCCCCTTGAAGCGAGTGAGGTGGCTCGAGGTTGCGATACATCGAGATAGGCCCCTTTCGCAAAATGCGCGACAACAAGAGATCCGACTATCTTTGCTCTCGAGAAAGCTTGATGTGGGCCATACTTTTTTGGTGTTAATAGACGAAATCGGTTATGATCATAACGATATTTGAGAAATTGAAGGATTAGATTACCCGCACCCCTTGGGGCAATCGGCGAGTTGCATGCATTTTTGTTGGCCGGGCCCTGTATTCGGCAGCAGAACGATGGCAGAAATGCAATTATTGATTCAAAAAGGACCATCTGTACCTTGGCCTGCGTCTCGGATCCCCTTTTCGGTTCACTTTTGATGACGGTGGCGCCATCAGCCTGATATGATTCAATGCAAGTTGACGGAAGTTGAATTGGACGATAAAAAAGGCACCAATGAGGTGTTTGATTGTCTGTGTGACCTCGCGAGTAAACCACCTAGTGGTGGGTAAGACAGAGCCTTACGGAGGTAATTGAGCTGCGTAGACATGCTGGCTAGGATGGAGTCCCTGGCTTCGAATTTCTCTATTAAAGCAGGTCCGGTAAAGCCAGCCTTGGATCCAAAGACTTCGCCCAACCTTATGTCGGCAGCTCCTTTTTCGGCAAAACTTTCAAGATCAATATGTCTTCCCTGTACAGGCCAGACCGTGCTGATAGCACAACTCCATAGGAAGAGCCAGAGGTGGAGATGACGAGGTTGATATCCGGTTCAAACAGCTCTACTTTGATCAAAGGGCATTCACAGCAACAGCCTCGAACTGGGACGGAGGAATCAATTCAGACGAAGTGAGCCCCCTTTTTGCGTGATAAAGGCCACCGATGAAGCGGTACACCTCCTGCCTCAATGTATTACTTTTGATACTGATCCCCTCGCATCTTTGGACTAGGCCGAATTTTCAATGGAAGGAGATTATCCACAACACTCTGAAGGCATGGAGTCTGCACTCTCTCTATCGCCTCTTCTATGATAAAGTGCATGACCGTACGAAAGTGGTCATCTACAAGCACCGACCCATGGCACTATTAGCCGCATTTATACATTTCCCTCCCATCATAGCAACTGCTATCATGGCTCGCTTCGTTTTCCGCGAACACTGGGTTGGGGCCCACCTAACACCGCTTCGTGCGTGGGATAAGCAGGCCGCTTTGGCTATTCAATTTGCTGCAAAGCTCATCGAGAGCTTCATTATCGGATCTCTTACCACAATGATCTTCACGTTTGTGCGCATGGAGGCAACTATGCCGCAAGGCATACCATTGGCAGCCTTTTTCGCCAGCCACGAATACAAGTCTCCAAGCTTCATATGGTCGAATGACATATTCGCTATGTTGCGAGGGCAATTCTCCTCCGTCTGGAAGAAAGGCTTCTTTATTGTCTTTTCACTCACATGCTGTGCGTTGGCCGTACTAGTCGCTCCTGCAATCGCAACCATCTTGATGCCCACTCAAGACTGGTACAAATTAGGCGGTTCGTGGGCCTGGATCGATGTCTCAATTCAGGAGATGTATCCTAGTATGATGACAGCCAATAATACCCTCCATGGAGAGATATGCCAGGTCACCGGCGATCTACGCTGTCTATCAGCTGGTTGGGAATCGTTAGAGCAACTTGCGAGCTTTTTTCCGAGCCAGAGAAAACTTGAGGTGGAGAACCCTTTGTACACCTGACCTCCAGGATTATGGCCTCTACCTACGACGGAGTCTGTGCTGCTAGCCAGTCTATCCGTTCGCGAGCCTGTTGAAAACCCGGAGATGCAGTGGGAGGATTCCAGGATGATGTTGCCTCCCCATGCCACGGGTGTAGGCCTCGTCAAAATAACGGCGCTCTGGGAAACGGCCATGGCACGCATGGGACAAGAAAACAAGAGAAATTACAGAGGATCTGATTCCCGGTACACCACATACTCAGAGGTGGCATCGATCACGACACGGTGCTTGGCTAGGAACGATAATCGATCAATCCAATTTCCCGGTGTCCGAAACCCCCAAACGCTATATAGCCCTATGATAATCGAAGATGTTGATACGGAGGATTTTCTGAAGAGCATGAACGGTTCTATTCCTGAACTGTTCTTCTTTGACATAAACCCGGAGGGAGACTTGGCAGCAAATGCCTCAATCGTGTCTGTTGTCTCCCTTCCACTCGAAGGGAAAGAGCCTGCGCTTTATGGTTCCATAACCAACGCCCAATGGACGGCCGCCCAAATTCACGTGTTTCAGTACTACCATGTCAAGACGCAAGAATGGTTCGAAAAGAGTGACTGGGGCTCCGACCGTATGATCACCATCCATACATCCTATGCGAACCTCAGCAATCCTATTGTGGAAAAGACCAATACAACTGTCTTCCAGAGGCTTGCCACCACTGCTGGGCTTGCCTCGCTCGAGAACAGGGGGCCGGACTGGACGCCGTGTCACATTGAGACGTTGATCAACGGCATGCTCATTAACGCGATGGCGCGCACGGTACCCAATGCTCATCTCATCACAACGCTCAAAGATGAGAATGGTGCGTGGTGGCGTCACTTCTTTCCGCGGAGTCGCCTCTTCGAGCGCCAAGATGCCGCAATAGATGAGGCCGCCTTTGCCGTCGAAGAAGCCGACCAGTCACGTTTTGTCTCATTTTATTTCCGCGCGGAAATGCAAGGTTTTGCGTATAGTAACCAAGACAACACAGTAAGAAACCTGGTGTTCGGGTTGTTCGTGTACTGTGGTATAGCTGGGCTTTTCGTGCTGTGGAGTGTGGGAAGGGGCATCACGAGCTCAAGTTGGGATTCAATTTCAGAGCTGTTGGCACTCGCCATGCGGAGTCCGCCTCCAGGAGACTTCGCAATGCCGACTAGTGTTTTGGAAGACACCAAAGCACTTAGCCATAGGTACGGCATCATGGCCGAGAAGGAGGCGTTGTTTCTGCGACCGATAGATGATCATGAAAGGATTCCGAGAGACAAGAGAGTAAAGCCGAACAAAATGTACCGGTGAGGGATTGTTCGGATAATACAACCAGTAAGAAAAACTTCAGAGTGACTAATGAAATGCCAATCTGTTAGAGATAGAAAGACGAGACAATGAATTTCTTCTCATTAGTTGCAAGAAACGAAAAGTTTTACTTCCAATGGGAAAAGAAAGGCGCCTTGAAACATCGAAACAGAAATCTTTATGTACCAATGTCGCATTTGATACAAGGCAGATTCGGGTAAGGTTAGCTCAACGAACTGAAGCCATTCACATCCAGGTCCCAACCACCAAGTAGCGTCATTGAAACGAATTGACAATAGGAAACGAGTAACCTCTGAGCAAGATTCTATGGACAAATTTGGGAGCACTTACATGTGCCGACTAATCACAGGCACCATGTATGTAGGTATCGCGCTGAAACAAGTCCGATACATGCATACGGTCAAAGCTCTATCGATAAGCGGATAACGTCGCGATCGCGCCGCACTGAGGATTCACCTGCCGCCTCGGCACGCCCCCTGTCGGATTCATTGGATAACCTCCTCTTAGACAAACGCCATAAAACACACGGCTATGCTGGCAATGGACAGCCCACCAAGCCAGAAAGCCCAACCGTCGTGATGCTGAGCGGCACGTGTCTCAGGCTGTCCCTAGTGGTCGCCGTTTTCCTCATCGCCGCGATATTCCTCGTCCCCCAGCTCCCCCACGTCGGCTACAATCCTCCCACCCCGGTGAACAACCATGCGCCAACAGCGCCGGCCAAAGACGCCGCCAACAACGCGAACAAGGGCGGTAATGGTGTCGCTGCCACGATCTCCTCGACCGCTGCCGCCGTGACGGCATCGTCTGCGCCCTCGAAACCCGCAACGCCAGCCTCCGACCCGGCCAAAGATGCGCAACCAACCTCCAAGACGCCGTCGAAGCTCGAAGCCGGCCAGACGCTCTCCCCCTTCCACCTGACCTCCCCGTCCGGCCGCTACTCCCTCCGCCTGCTCGACAGCGGCGCCCTCTCCCTCACCGACACCAAGACCGACGCCGAGCTCTTCACTTCCGACACCGAATACCACTGGCCCGTCTCGTGGCAGGTCGAGCTCACCCAGGAGGGCGTCCTCATGCTCTCCTGGTCCAACTCGACGGCCGCCCCCTACGGCGCCACCCCGTGGATCTCCAACCTCCTCCCCGACTGCGCCTCCGCCGACTCCAGCGACGGCGCCGCTGAAAAGCCCGTCCTCGAGCTGCTCGACAGCGGCAAGCTGCACATCCGCGCCGGCTCCAAGACTACCTGCACCCTCCACCGCGCCGCCGACGACATGGGCCGCGCCGCCATCGTCTACACCGGCTTCCTGCGCACCTACCTCCAAACCTGCAAGGCGCAGAATGACAAGCTCGTCAAGACCTGGACCGGCTCCGGCGGCGTCGACGTCCACGTTTTCACCTACGACACGGACGTCTACGACGCCGCCGGCGACAAGGACACCTCCGACGAGGCCACCATCGCCAAGAACCTCCGCGCCTGCTTCGGCGACGCCCTCAAGACCGTCGTCGTCAAGAAGCTCGACGACGTCAAGGAGAAGGCCGTCGACCCGCCCGACGTCCTCGTCAAGGCCTGCGGCGCCGACAAGCTCAACCACCAGCTGAGCCAGTGGAAGGCGCTCTACCTCGCCGCGCAGCAGGTCCAGCGTTACATGGTCGAGAAGGGCGTCTCGTACGACTACATCTACAAGGGCCGCCTCGACCTGCAGTTCTGGGGCGACGGATCCCCCGCGCTATCATCCCTGAAGGTGCCCGAGAACGGTATCCTCGCCCCGCGCGTCGCGCTCGACTGGACGTGGTACTCGATGCTGCACGACGGCGAGCTGCGCGCCGGCGTCAGCGACATCACGGCCTTCGGCCGCCCCAACGCCATGTTCACGTACCTGTACCTCTACCGCGAATTCGTCAACCTGCGCACCGTCGAGAAGGAGGGCGGCCGGTGGAAGGCGTTCAACACGCACTCGCGGGAGAAGACGTTCAGCGGGCAGGAGCCGTGCACGCCCGAGGGGATCCTGGCGTATTGGCTCAAGATTAACGGGATCGCCGTCAAGACAGAGTGGCGCTTCCAGATGGGCCTATTGCGGAAGAATGGGGAGGTCATTTTTACCTGTCCCGAAGGCAGAGGGTGGCTGTGTCCTAATTTCATCCCGAACGTCAACCAGGATGGCACGTTCTCGTCGTAGGCGTGCATGATAGGAAAGAATGATGATGAGAATGGTTTTACAAGAATACCCGGTGACATTGCAGGCGATGAGTGCCCACAGAATGATACGACGAGCAGCGTTTGCTTCTGCTATTGTGATACGAGATCAACGATGTTCAAGGATGCTGAAATCATTGCGGTCGAACAATAAAAACTCCATTGTTAATAATGAATTGCAGCATGACCACATGTCTTGCTATCTCGGTTCTCTGCTTTATATGCATATCCTCTTCAGTAACGCAGAATGTCCTCCAACGCCACAACTCCCAGGCGGTATCAACACATGCCCAGCCATCCCAACTGCTCAAGGCTCAAAAAGGCCAAAATGCTGCAGACATTACTTTTCTCATGATGCATTCAACTATCCTCCATTTTATTTCAAAATCAACCAACGCCAGGGAGAGACATCCACTCAAATCTCCTCGACAGCAGCGTTGGGGTGGACGACGTAGACAATCTTGGCCGCAGCAGCAGACGCGCCTTCGCCGGCGTTGCCATCTTCGTCCATCAAGCCCTCGCCGCGGATGGCCATGAGGAAGTTGTTCTGTCACCTGAATTAGCATCTTTTCAACGAATCGTATGACTGGTGGACAACTGCTTACCTTCACCATCTTCTTGAGCACCATGTTGGCCAGGGTCTTCTCCTGGTGGTAATCCTCCTCGCCCTGGAGCTCGTCCTCCTTCTGCTCAAGGTACCATTCGACAAGCTGCTCGCCCTCAACACCCTCACCACCTTCGTTCTCATCCTCGACGACATGCTGCAGGAACAGGTTAACCATGCTGACGTACTTCTCGTACGTGATGGTCTGCTTGGGTCGCGCGGGCGCGGCCTCGTCGACAGCCATGGCAGTGTCATCCTCAACGGGCTGGCCAGCGGCCTCAGATGCCGCGCGACGCAGGGTAGCGCTGTCCTCGGGCTCTTCATCATCAACCTCGACATCATCGTGCTCGACAGAAATGATACTCTGTCTGAGGAGGTTGAATGCCTCATTGACCATCGGGGGTGAGATTTCCTCAACACAGTTGGCCTTGGCGATGGCCTCGGACAGACGAATCATACTCTCGAGCTGACGAACGGTGATACGGTACGAGTTCTTGCCGATTCCGCCCTGTGCGTCGTCGGCGCGGAGCTCCTTGTACCTTTCGACGAGAACCTCCCTGGCCTCGGCGGTGAATTCTGGGCGGAACGTGCGCGCGAAACGGATGTATCTTTGGAGTTGCTCGGTGCTGAACTCGGGCTCGATGGCCTCGTCACGGAGCTGGTGAAGCCCGACAATGTGCTCGGCAAGGTGGCGGTCAACGGAGTCATTGCACTCATCGAGAACAACGAAGAACAAATCAAAACGAGACATGATGGGGGCGCTCATGTTGATGTTGGCGCGGAGAGTGGTCTTGCGGTTATAGCGACCACCGACGGGGTTGGCAGCGGCGAGAATAGATGTGCGGGCGTTGAGGGTGGCTTGAATGCCGGCCTTGGCGATAGAGATGGTCTGCTGTTCCATAGCTTCGTGGATGGCAACTTGGTCGGCAATATCCATCTTGTCGAATTCGTCGATGGCACAAATTCCGTTGTCTGCCAACATAAGAGCACCAGCCTCGATGGTGAAGTCACCTGTCTCCTCATCCTTGACGACAGCAGCCGTCAGACCAGCAGCGGAAGAAGCCTTACCACTCGTGTAGACGGCGCGGGGCGCGAAAGAACAGATGTACTTCAGGAACTGAGACTTGGAAGTAGACGGGTCACCAACAATGCAGATGTTGATGTCGCCTCTCAGTTCCATGCCTTCAGCAGTGGTCTTGTGAACACCAGACATGAGCTGGAGAAGCAGGCCCTTCTTGACGACCTCGTGGCCGTAGACTGTGGGCGCCATGGATTGCACCAAGCGGGAGTAAATATGATCGCTGTGCACCATGGTACGCAGCTCGTTGATCTCGGACTCGTTCATGGAAGCGAGAACAGCCGCCTGAGCAGCTTCCACCGACTCGGCAGTCTCCGCGGACTTCTCTGAGGTCAACGAGCTAATGACGTCCTGGACCTGGCCGCTGGCGGATTGACCCGCCGATGAGGTATCTGGGACGACCATGCACGCCAGGAAGGCCATGCGGTAGGAAAGGTCGCGCACACCGAGAGCCTTCAGACCCGTCACGCCAGAGCCACCAACGTCAGCAGGCTTGTCATCTCTGATTGCAGTTGGCTTCAGGCCCGGCAGGCCAAGCTGGCTGACATCTGGCACGACGATGAGCGCACCCGTGAAGATGCACTTCTCACCTGCTTTGGCTCGGTCGACAATCTCACCACGCAGAATGACGTCCATCGTACGAGGCATGCTTCCTGTGGGGATCTCAGAGCTGTTCTCCTGAATGCGCACCTTCTGCCAGTCGACAAATGTGCTGTGCCTAATGTCCAATCGCCATGCCTGGCGATTCTGGCATGTTGAGTTGGGGCACTGCGTAGGCTCCGTGTATCTGAAGGTCTGCTCGACGTTTGGCACAACCGATCTGCACGCCTCGCACACAAAGGTAGCGAGCGACAACTCAGGACGGACCTCGGATGTTCGCGTGACCGTACCGGAGATGGAGAGAAGTTGGCCAATATTCGTCGCTCTGAGACTGCGCACTCTCGAGATAAGAGGCATGTTGTAGAAAGCGATATTGAAAAGCTTGTCAGTCTGCTGGTTGGCCGTCTTGGATCCCATTTCCGACTGGCTAGCGGAGCCCATGTTGCTGGCAGCGGAGGTGGCTTGGTTGCTCGACGAGGTTGGCTGCCTGTGCTCCTTAAAGTATTGCGGTTCGTACTTGGCGATCATGTTGTGTAGAGCAGCGGTGAGGAAGGGGAGGAAGCGGTAGTATCCACGGAGGACACCATCGGCCAATTCTCCTTTATTCCAGGACTCCAGGTGCTTCCAGTCAACGTAGAAGGTGGAGAGCTGGAGCGCGCGCATGCCGTGGATCTGCGCGACATAGTATTTGTCCGTGGTGACGGCGCTGGATGTTGGGGCAGAGGAGGTAAAGTCCTCAACAAACCTGTCAGGCATATCGTCAGTTATGCTCTTGGGAGAAGCATCAAAGCTGGCAGAAGTGGTACTCACTGCTCGATGAACTCCTCAAAGTGCTCCTGAACCAGCAGGCCGATCCTGTCTTCGACCTTGGGAACGTTTGAGGCGTCCTGTATCCTTGAGCCTCGCGGGACCTGATCGTCAGCGAAGCCCTCAGCCTCGTCGTCGCTGGGAGCGCCCATGCTCTCGGAAGGGGGAACTCGTGGCCTGCCGGCGGAGGAGCTGGGCATGAACTGGCGTCTAGGGGTACCCGCCGCGCGGGACGGGGCGTCCGACATCATAAAGCCGGCGTCGCTTGAAGCAGCCATTGTTATTGTCTTTGGTGTTGCGACTGCTCAAAATGTGTTCGTCTCTTCGGGTATGATGCAGCAGCGCTGGCGGTGGGGGTTAAAGGCGGTGATGCGGGATGGTGATTTTTGGGGGAGGTGGGATTTTGGGTGGTGGGATGCGATGGATCCTTTTTCGCAGTTGGAGACGGCAGAATTGGCCAGGGGCTTAATTGATTTTGACGCGAGAGGGGCACAAGTCGCGTTGGGACGCGTTGCTGCTCAGGGGTGTCGCGACGGCGTAGATTGAGTACAGTGGCGCTAGTCTCCTTCGGGTTAATTGTTAGTGTATGCTGGTGACCAGCACTTTGATGTCAGGTCTCTGCAGTTGATCAAGCACATCCGCCCAGTACAATGGATAGTTGTTTTGCATTTTTGTCAATTGGACAGAACGATGATGTTGATGATTTGTGAAATATTTGGTATTTTGTCTGCAAGAATGCGGCGCCTTCCTTTCCAAACGCCTGAACAATGCAATTATGCGGCCATCATCTGCCTAAGCGATGTGACTAGCCAACGAACTCAATCTAGCCGCGACACTCTCTTAGACAGCAGCGTAGAATGCAGCAATTCTTTTCCTGGGTAAGCATCAAGATTAAGTGCCCCCGTGACTGCCCGACTGGCCTCTCTTGGTCATCTCCGTGGATGGGGCTTCTGGGCTGAATATTCCCCTGCAATTATGCACCATCATCTCCCTATGCGCCGTTCTTGTTGTCTGGTGATGCGTATGAGTGTATCTGTATCATCAATATTAGTTAGACAGATCAAAGTCGGAACACAGTCACCACAAACCTGGTCCGCTACTGTAAGCCACTCCTCGATACTCCTGACATATGGATCCGACGCAGCCTCGGCGCTGGCCTCGTGTCCCCAGATGACCATCTCGTCAAACTCGGCCTTGACATCCATGGCACCCACTTCAACTAGCGGCTCCTCCTCTTCAACCTCCTCCTCGACTTCGGACTGCCTGTTCTCGATCTTGTCGCTCTTCTCCATCACCACTCCTCTGTACTGCTCGGGCAGCTTGACCGTCGTTCCGTGGAGCTTCCTTCCTCGAAAATATGCTACGTTCTTTCCATCTGTGATAGAGAGTCAGGATGGTGCTTCATTTCAGGGGGGAGAACGGGAGATGTGCGAACCATCTGTCTTGGTGGGATTCCAAAAGGAGGAATCGACCTCGCCAATTGGGCCGTCGTGATGAATTCGGCAAGGCAGAAGGTTAGCCACTGCCTTGCTCTTGCTAGAGTCGCCGGACTGGATAGAGAGGATTGGTTGCGACATGTTGCCTTCGTATCTGGTTGAACCCGCAGGGGATGAGAGTTGTAGACTTGCGATTCTTTGGACCGAGTATCACACGACGCGTCTTTTCCGAAAGAGACGCGATCTGAATTCAATTAAAGCCGATAAGGCGTCTCGATAAGCTTATCGGAATCGATAAGACAGGTCTTGGCTTCAGAAGAGAGGGTGTGGTGCACGGTGCACGAGCCCCCCTTCCAAGACCTTTCCTCCCGCTGTTTCAGTGGCTTCGGGCCAGGCCAGCCGCAAGGATTGTATTGTACGTACGCTATATGTATCCGACCACATCATGACGGCACGACAGTCTTTCTCGTCAACACTGCCCATGCGTGCACGCTTCGTTCACTGGCGGAGACGTTCTAAGAGTGTGACAGACGGGGAAGCTACAGGCGCACTTTGAGTCAGGCTGCGCGCTCTGGCTGGGCTGAAGAGGCTGGGTGATGTTACAAGGCGCGCTGCTGCTGAGAGACATGCATCCTGCTAGTTGAGTCTTGACACCAAAACTTGTCCAATCCTCCATCAACACCCAGCCTCCTTCGAGACCCGAATGCCTCGTCTTGCATCTCTAGCCGTTACCACAGGGATCGTTTCCCATGGCCCAGGGAACAAGGCACATAAGCCTTAAGACGGTCGGTCCCACGGGCGGGTTAGGTGTCTTGAGACAAGTACGTGGTCAATTTGGTTACATACCCAAGTTGCTGCAAGACCGGATGTTAAAACACCCAGAAGTTCCGCCCCAGGCCCCCCAGCCACGTTGACACTTTTCTCGTAATGATTCCATCCTTTTTCTATGTCTTACAAAAATCCAATCTTCTCAGACGTACAACTCAATGCCCATCTTACCTCTGACTTTTTTTCCCTCGTCGGAATACGAAGTTCGGAGTCGAGTCCTGCACGAAATCTCAGCCATGCAATTGGCGGCGGCGGTGGAGAGGATCAAAGTCTTGATGTCATTGACATGAGAACAACCCCTGCCGAATTTCCAGAAGCACACAAAATGCTCCGCAGACCCTGTGCTTCACCCTCCTCGGCGTTTACCATCTACGGGGACCAGCCCCAAATCGGGTTCGACGCCTTGTCTAATTCGTTGTAGCTCGCCTCTCCCTCACACGGCGACGACTCGAGTCACTCGACAGCTCCCGCAGAGCCGGTCATCGAGCGTTTCTCTGCTGGATCGGAGCTCGCACCGACGGACGGACTTTTGTTCAAAGATGGGAAACCGGTGTCAAAGGAAAATCGTTGACGGCTCGACTGGCATTTCACTCCAAAGTACCTTACCCAGTTGGCAAGCGGACTAACCCAAGGGGAATGCACGACTAATCCACCAGCCAGCCGTCCTCGCCGTAGAAACGAATGCTGCCGCATCGCAGGCCCTGCAGGGATCTGCCAAGTGCTGCCACTGCATCAATGCAGATATCCTCACTTGCTCCAGCAAAGAGAAGCCTCCTCTGCTTCTCTTTGCTCGTGAAAGCGCATTGTCCCAGTCCCTGAAAATGCGTGCGCCCATGTAGAGACGAAGGAAAACGCGCAATCGAGGTCAGCGCGCTTGATGCAAAATAAGCATCTTCATCCGATGGCCGATGGACTCCTGAATCGTCAAGCCTGCCCTAGGCTAGGCTCCGTTTTGTTTCGTCCGCCTGGCCCTCTGCCAGCCGGGGACAGGCAGCATTCGACGGCTTCTCGAAACCTACAGCTCGTGCTTCCATCACTGACACTAGCAGCAGTTCGATGGCTGAACGTGGCTCCGGCCGGACGCTCCGGGGCGGCGCACTGGCCGGTCTAGTGTCCATGGAGGCTAGATGGTGGTGGTGGTGGTCCAGGACTTCGTTCCGTGGGATGGATGTAGGTACTTTGGCAAATGTAATGGTTCTTGACACGAGCAGCGAATGAGCTTGCTCAAGGCCAAAGGTTAACTCCGATGAAGGCGCACATGCGTTCGTTGCCATGCGCTCGGCTCGCCATGTCTCCGTTGGTACCAATTGACATCATGCCGTCTTAGCCCTGCCCTAAGAAGAAATGTTGAGAGTTTGAAGCTGCTGCTACTCTGCTCATTCACCCTTCTTCTCTGTTGCGGTTCTAAATGACACGCAGCGAACGCTCTTGAGGAATCACCCAATCCACACCAGACGATCGGTGCCTTATTGCATCTGGATACATGTGTCTGAAGAATCTGTACCAGGATACATCTCAGGTTCAAGCCAATGCCGTGATCGTCACCCATAACGTCCATCGACGTCCTCAATGAAACAAGCGATGGCCAAGGCCTCTGCCCCTCCCGAGAGATTCCCGTCTGAGCTACCCCTGCCGCACCCACCATCCCACTCATGCTCATCCCAGTCGGGACCCTCTCCCGCCCACATTTTTGGCCCTCGGGCTTGCGACGGTACCGATGGGCGAGACAAGAAGCACGCGCTCGTTGCATCCGTGACGAGAGAGAAAGGGCAACAAGACCATTTGCCGGTGGCCCTTTTTTTCTTCTGTTCTCTTCTAGCTAGAGTGAACACCTATGCGCCGCGGGGCTGGCTCCTCTAACCACCCCTCCCAGCCGTTGTCGCCCTCCAGAAGAAATGCTGTGTGGTGACATAGTGTAGGAATAAAATGATCGTCCCGCCCTGCCTCGTGGTCTCAGATGTGAACACCACAACGTTCTGACCTTGCCTTTGCTGCTGCTGCTACTTCTGCTACTGCTGCTGCACCTGCTGCTGCTACTACCGTCCTGCCAATAGCTAAACCTTCCGCATTTCTCAACCCTCCCTCCCCCCTCCAATCCCAAGTCCAGCCCCCCTCCATCACCGAGGAACCAAAACAAAGCAGATGCAAGATCCCAGAGTTGTACCTTGAGAGCTTGCTTTAGGTTCCCTCGGCGTCCCGCCCAATCCAATTGACGGTAATTCGGTTCGTCCCCAATTCGTACCACCGCCTTTTCGCGCTTTCCCGTCTTATACGTCAATCGGCCTTTTTCTGTTTCCCCCGCGCTCCCTCAAGAAAGTTGGGGAGAGAGAGAGACATATAGAAACCAACTGAGTTTTTTTTTGCCTTTCCTCGAACGGAATCGATTATGCCCAAGCTGCCCTCTCTCGTCCCGGCGGCCGTAGCCCAGCCGCTGTCCCGCGGGACGGAGCTGGTGAGAGGTGCGGTCGGGAGCCTGACCTGGGGCCCGGCGCTGTCCGTAGCCAAGCCCGCCATCTTCTCCTTGTTCTCAAAGATTGAGCGCGGCACGCTGCTGCTGGTCGACGAGCCCGCCGAGTCGAGGCACGTCTTCGGCCAGAAGCTCGGCGCAAAGTACAACGAGAACCTCACCAACGGTGACCACCATGTCCCGCGCCGCGCCGACGCCGTGCCCCGCGTCGAGCTGGTCGTGAAGAGTGATGCCTTCTGGATGCGCCTGTTCCTGTTCGCCGACATGGGCTTCGCGGAGGCGTACATGCTCGGGGAGATCGAGTGTAAAGACTTGACCGCCTTCTTCCAGGTCAGTAAAAAGATACCCTTGCGCGGCATGCATTTTATTCAATTGCCCGTCACAGTGAGCTAATGGGTGAGCGGGCGCAAACAGCTGTTCATTGTCAATCGCGAAGAAATGGGCAACGGGACGACGTGGATCTCAAGCTTCTCCGCCGCGATCTCAAGCCTGGCCCGCACCACGAACACCCTCTCGAACGCGCTCCTCAACATCTCGGCGCATTACGACATCAGCAACGAAATGTTCGCCGCCTTCCTCTCGCCGGATATGACGTACTCATGCCCCATCTGGCAGCCGCAAACCGACCCGAACGCGCCGGAGGAAAGCCTGGAGGCTGCGCAAATGACCAAGCTGCACCGCTTCATCGACGGCGCGCGCATAAAGGCTTCGGATCATGTGTTGGAGATCGGCACTGGTTGGGGCTCGTTCGCGATCGAGGCGGTGAAGACGACGGGGTGCCGTGTCACCAGTCTGACGCTGTCCAAGGAACAACAGGCCCTCGCGGAGGAGCGCATTGCGGCGGCGGGCTTGAGCGACCGGATTGAGGTGAGGTTGATGGACTACCGCGCGCTGGAAGTGCCAGAAAAGCCGTTTGACAAGATCGTATCGATTGAGATGCTGGAAGCCGTTGGGCAGGAGTTCCTGGCGACGTATTTTGCGTGCATGGACAAGCTGCTGAAGAAGGACGGCGGCATCGCAGTCTTCCAGTGCATTACCATGCCAGAGGGTCGCCATGAGGCGTACTCCAAGGGAGAAGAGTGAGTGAACGGCAAGGGCAGGGCTTCACTGAGCGCCGCGCTGACGAGCAATAGTTTCATCAACCATTACATCTTCCCCGGAGGGTACCTGCCATCAATCACCCAGCTGCTGAACCACATTACGAACGAATCGAGAGGTACGCTCATCGTCGAGAAGGTCGAAAACATTGGTGGCCACTACTCAAAAACGCTGCGCCTGTGGAAGGAGGCGTTCCTGCAAAACTTTGACGAGAAGATCCGGCCAGCACTGAAGCTGGAACACGAGAACATGACCGAGGAAGAGATTGATGTATTCAGGAGGAAGTGGGAGGTGAGAGGATGCACCATCTGGTCCTTCCTGGTCTATGCTAATGAGTTCTTAGTATTACTTCACATACTGCGAAGCCGGATTCCTGACGAAAACGCTCGGCGATGTGATAATAACGGTTGGCCGCGAGGGCGCTTTGGAGTTGATGGAGGGTATTCCTCTGTAAAGGGATTATTCTGAATTGAAGAGGCGGAATGCATGGCGTTGCGGCGATTGTGGTAAGCCCCCGAAGGCTCAGGCGGTGGTAATGATGAAGGACATTCGGGGTCACGACTCCGACGCAGCAGAGATCGTAGGCGATTAGACTTGAAGCTCATTTCTTCTTTTTCGTCTTTTTTGAGTTTGGTTTCGGTTTTGAAGATGTGTTCCCAGAGCCGGGGAAGCGATTCGCGTGATCGACGTCAAAGGCTTGTTTGTGCTTGCGGAACAGCAGCATCGTTACCCTCGCGTCTTCAATACTCGAGTGAGCGCCGGTCTGGATGGTGACTTTTAGAATCTCCTCTGCCAATTTCCTGAGCGCTGGTTTCCTGCTGTTGGCGAACTTTTTGAAGCCTGGGTGGTTGGAGGTATCGCGGATATCCTTGATTGAGTGGCTGAGCTTGAGAGCGTCCAGATCATGCTTCACATCATGACCGACCAGTATCCTGTCCTTAAGCAGTGCAGCGACCTGCGTCTGTACCTCGTTGAAATCTCGAGCGAATCTCATATGCTTCGGCAGGATACCGCTCACAGCGCTCCGCCAGTCGGTGACCTTTTCTTGCGGCTTCACGTATGAGTCGTAAACCTGGCGGCCGTGAAAGTCGACGATGCTCACCCGAGCCAGCACAGACTCGTACCCTCCTTGCCCGACCCCGACCATTTCGCAGTCCATGGCGATGTACTTCCCAACGTTAAGTCCTTCTGTAAGACCAGCATTGACCTTGTCTTTATCTGATGCAAGCATCGAGTTATTCTTCAGCCCCAGACCGTACGCCTCGGCCAGTGCTTCTGAAGAGACGTCATTGTCTGCAGCCCAGAGTGCGAGGGAAGGTGTGGTCCTGAGTTTGGGGTCCAGGTCGACTTCAACCTTGGAACTCTGTGCAACACCCATCCGGTCGCCCTTCGGTTTGGTGGGTTTCTGGAAACTCTTCTGGCTGGGTTTTTGAGCGGCTTTCGGGGCGGGCTTGTTCTCAGACTTGAGCTTCTGTTTTTTGGTTGGCTGCTGGGTTGAAGAGTCCGCCTTTCTCTTCACTGCCCCGGTAGTGGAAGAAGGAGGCGCGGCCTTGAGTTGAGCCTGAAGCTTCTTCCAATTTGATGACAGCTCAGAAGCCATGATATCGAGCAAGACGTAGATGTCTTTGGTTTGAAGGCTCACGCCTAGCCCAGCAAGACCAGAAATTGCCCTCGAGACGTCGTACTTGATTGCTGAGAAAGAGTCTAGAGTCGAGTGCCAACATCGGGTTGCTCGTTCGAGAATTAGCGAAAAATGAGAAGATGCAATTAACGGAGCGCGGAACGGCAGTGTGGAGCAGCGGGTCCCATTTACATGGCAGGGGTTCGCGGCAATTTGTTCACCGCCTTTGCTTAAATCGCGTTTTCTGCCACACCACCTGCCTCTTCCCGCTTCCACCATCATCTTTTGCGACGGAACGCAGGAAGCTCAGTCTGCGACGAAAATCATCAAACAACAGCCACAACCTCGAGCATTCATCATGGCGGCACACGGCTCCAACGGTGAAGCCACAGTCGGTTCTGGAGAGCCCAGACAAAAGGGCAAGGCCACGCCAGAGACAATCAGGTACGTCATCTCTTCACCCCACCAGAATTCCCCATCGGCCACTTCGACTGACCCATGCACCATAGAATAGGATGCATTGCTATGGTAAACAAGGAGGGCGTCCCTCGCAGAGCCGAAATTCTTAGTATAAAAGAAACGAAGAGCGGACGTCAATTCTACTGCAACTTCGACAACTTCAACAAGCGTCTCGACGAGTGGGTGCCGACCTCCCGCATCGACTTTGACCAAGATGTCGAGTGGCCGAACCCGGACAAGGACAAGCCTAAGGATGCAAAGACTAAGAAGGGCACTGCGACGTCTAAGAAAGCGCAACCCGCCAAAAAGTCTCAGAAGAGACCCGCAAAGAGAGAACAATCTGCGCCCTCCGAGGCCACGACACCGCACCCATGGACCGAGTTCGTCGAGTCGCAAAGCCAGAAGATGACTCCCGCAGCCGAAGAAAGTCAGGCACAAACCCCCGCGACGGGTGAGGCGAGCGCGACACCAGCGGCTGTCGGTGACGAGATGGACATCGATGGAGACGACGGAGATCAGAAGGAGGACCTTGGTGGCTTCAGCCGCGAAAAGGAGATTGAGAAGCTTAGGACGCATGGTTCCATGACGCAGAACCCTGCCGAGATTTCGCGAATCCGAAATATTTCTAAAGTGCAATTCGGCAGGAATGACCTGTTCCCGTGGTACTTCTCACCGTACCCAGAGGTCTTCAACCAGGAGGACGTTATTTACATTTGCGAGTTCTGCCTCGGGTACTACGGCGACGAAAAGGCATTTTCAAGACACCGACGCAAGTGTACCTTGCAACACCCTCCTGGAAACGAGATCTACCGGGACGACTCTGTTTCGTTCTTCGAGATCGACGGCAGGCGGCAGCGGACATACTGCCGCAACCTGTGTCTACTTTCCAAGATGTTTCTGGACCACAAGACACTTTACTACGATGTGGATCCCTTTTTATTCTACGTGATGGCTAGTCGGGACGACAAAGGCTGCCACATTATCGGATACTTCTCAAAAGAAAAAGAGAGCGCAGACGGCTACAACGTTGCTTGTATTCTGACGTTACCGCAGTACCAGCGGAAAGGCTACGGTCGCTTGCTCATTCAATTCTCGTACGAGTTATCCAAGATCGAGGGCAAGCTCGGCTCGCCAGAAAAGCCGCTCTCTGACTTGGGTTTGCTGAGTTATCGACAATATTGGGGTGAGAATATTCTAGATCTGCTGGTGGGATATAACGAGCGCGAGGAAAAGGCGACGATTGAAGCCATCTCATCGCAGCTGGCCGTCATTCCCCAGGATGTGGAACACACTCTCCAAGCGCTTAAGATGCAGGTTTATCATAAGGGAGAGCACAAGGTTGTGATTCCTGAGAAGCTCATCCAGCAGCGCGAAAGGCAAAAGGTGAAGCAGAAGCGTCTCATTGATCCTAGTAGGATTCAATGGAAGCCTCCGGTGTTCACTGCTTCTACAAGAACGTGGGGATGGTAAGACAGAAAAGTTGTCAAGGCTAGACAGACACAACTGCAGTATACTGTATTTTAGCAAACATGATACCCCTGTTCTTTGCTCATAACTCTTGATCATCTTATGAGCTGAAGCGTGTCATGTTGGAATACCTTAGAGCTGGCGTGGTCTCATGGATACCATGCCACGCTTTGCGAAATATTATGGGGCGAGGACCGCCCATTCCTGCGCTCAAAAAGGCATGTTAGCCGTTGGGGTGTTATCTCACCTCCGCAGTCGGAGCGTACCGCTTTGAACTTCACTTTGACACCAAACTACTATGACATAAATAATCGCCTTCTCCTCCAAGCACCAAGTCAATCCTCTCCCGCACTACTCACAGAGACCTCAGGCAAAAGAGGTAATGAAGCGCAGCCTGTTCAAAGTCCCGAAAGATCTTGTCCAGATACCTCACCACCGGCCCCTCACCCACATCGCCCGCCCCTCAGTGTCCCGCGCCGAAACCCACATCCGTACCCGCCCGGCCGCCTATCCCGATCCTATCCGCGTCTCATCACATCGTCACCTTCTCACTCACCAGTATTTCTCAACGTCTCAATTTCAAGGACGAGAAACCACAATGAACGCCTCTCTCAAGAAGAAACCCATAAACCTCCTCCGGGGCTGGCCCTCGCCCTCCCTCCTGCCCGCAGCAGCCCTCTCCGCCGCCGCCGTCAAGACCCTCGCCGACCCGGCCGTCTACGTCCCCGGGCTCCAGTACGGACCGGACCCGGGCTACCAGCCGCTCCGCGACGCCCTCGCTGAATGGCTTTCGGCGTTCTATCCGATCGCGGGTAAAACGCCCGAGGAGACCCAGGACCTCCTTTCCGCGGTGGAGGCGAGCAACGACACTGCCCTCCCCCACCACCCTCCCGACGTCAGCCGCATCTGCATCACGGGCGGCGCAAGCCAGAACCTCGCGTGCATATTGCAGTCCTTCACGGACCCGCTGTACACGCAGAACGTGTGGATGGTCGCGCCGTGCTACTTCCTTGCTTGTCCCATTTTCGCGGATGCGGGGTTTGACGGCCGGCTGAAAGCCGTGCCGGAGGATGATGAGGGCATTGATCTGGAATACTTGAGAAAGGGGCTCGAAGCCGCTGGGAAGGGAAACGATGATGTGAGTATTCGTCGTTCCCCATTCACATGTCATTCTTATACATGAGAAGTAAAGTGAGCTCAAGCTAACACACACACATCTCCAGCACTTCAAACAAGCCAAGAAGCGAAAGCTCTACCGCCACGTAATCTACCTCGTCCCAACCTGCTCCAACCCGACAGGCAAGACAATGTCCCTGCGCCGGCGGTACGACCTCGTCCGCCTCGCCCGCCAATATGATGCCCTCCTCATCGCCGACGACGTCTACGACTTCCTCCAATGGCCCACGACCCACGCCCCCACCGACGGCGACGCATCCTACCCGCCGTCGATGCGCCTCCCACGGCTCGTCGACATCGACCGCGCCCTCGGCGTGCCGCCCTCCTCCTTCGGCAACGCCGTCTCCAACGGCTCCTTCTCCAAGATCGTCGGCCCGGGCGTGCGCACCGGCTGGGCCGAGGGCAGCCCCGCGTTCGCGTACGGCCTGTCGCAGACGGGGTCGACCTGCAGCGGCGGCGCGCCGAGCCAGCTCGCGGCGATGCTCGTCGCGGAGCTGCTGGCCAGCGGGCAGGTGCAGCGGCACCTCGACGAGAAGACGCGGCCGGCGCTGGCGAGGCGGCACCGCGCGATGATGGAGGCCATCGCGGAGCACGTGCAGAAGCCGCTGGGCGGGACGGTGGCGGTGCGGGAGAGCTCGTTGGAGGGGGCCGGGGTGTATGGCGGGTATTTTGTGTGGTTCACGTTGCCGGAGGGGATGTCGAGCCGGGAGGCGGCGGTGAGGGCCAAGGAGACGGAGGACTTGGTTATTGGGCACGGAGCGCAGTTTGAGGTGCATGGGGACGAGGAGGCGGCGAGGTTTGGGAGGGAGATTAGGCTTTGTTTCTCGTGGGAGCCTGAGGAGGATGTTGTAGAGGGTGTTGTACGGCTTGGTAGAGTGTTGAAGGCTATGAAGGATGGGGTTGAGTGGAAGTCGTCGAGTGCTTTGGATGTTGACAATGTTAAATAGGAGACTTGACCAAAGAGAAGGTAAAAGTAATATTCTGATTTACGATGGCGGCCCAATGAAGGTCTGAGTAGGTACGTCACGAGCAGCGAGCCAGCTTAATGCAAAATTCGATTTAGGTCATGAGAGGCCCTCTGGGTATAAAAATGCAGGTGAAGCGAATCCAGTCGCCATGCCCAATGCTCCTCCGTCAATCATCTTACAGCGAACCTCTATTTACGTGTGGTTTACAGGATTGTCCGTCTTCGTCTACACTTGGTAGGGCTTAGCCTCGGTGAAGATCAGATGCGGCTTGCGTTTGGCAATATCCAAGATTGTCTCGGCGAAAACACCGTTGGCCCCTGAAGTAGTTAGTATCGTCAATACCAAGTTGGTTCAGATCTCAAGTTCTTACATGCAAACCAGCTTCTGGTGTATGAAGTGATGTGGTTGACCTCGACACTCTCGTGCACCAGACCCAGACGGGCAGAACGCAGCACGAGGTCGAGGCACTCTGTGATCTCCTCATCGTTCTCGGATGTTTGGGCCTGGATCAACAGACTCATAGGCCAGGCGTTCGATAGACCGATGTGGGGTCCTGACAGAGTTAGTATACCACTCTTATGTAGAAACGACTTTCACTCACCTCCAATTCCATGGAAAGCCCGGCCCTCAAGATAGTACGGGTTGCCGGTCTTCTCCAGAAGCATCTTTCGTGTGTTCTGGTAAGTCCTGTCCTCTGGAGGCAAGAATCCCATGAGAGGCAATGCGAGAAGCGAGGGATAGTTGGCATCATCCATGAGGATAGACGAGCCGTATCCGTCAACTTCGTACGCGAACACGTCACCGTACTTCTTGTGCTTCACCACGCCGTGCTCCCAAACGCCATCAGTGATGGTCTGGCTCCACTTGGCCACCTCCTGCGCAAGTACGTCCTTCCCAGCAGCTTTCAGAACCTCCGCCGTACGCTTCAACTCGACAGCCATCATGGCGTTGGCCGGGATGAAGAAACCAAGGATGGTCGCATCATCGCTGGGCCTGAAAGCTGATCTCACGAGGCCTGTTCCATTGTTGAGCGGGTTGCCTACGCCCTTGAGATTCAAGGTTTCGGTTCCGAGGTCCGTCTTGCGCTGGAAAGTGTACTCATTCCTCTGGTACTGACCCGTCGCCGAGTCGAACGTGGGGTGCGATTGCTGCTCCAGCACGTCGAGCACCGTCTCAAGAGCAAGGTACCATCTCGGGGTCAAAAAGTCTTTGGAGTCGGTGTGCTCGTAAAAGTCATTTCCCAGAGCTAGGAAGTGCGCCAGCGAGTCCAATTCGTACTTGCATTCAAACACGAACGAGGGCTCGTAGACTGGATGCACGGTGTCGTCCTGTCCGTTATGACTCGGCTGCAGGTTCGCAATCGGGGGCGGCTGGAAGGCATTGCAGTATGGTGACTCGATAACGTACTCGGACTGGGTGTTGATGGCGCCGAGGATGAGCTTGAAGATGGCGGGATCTTTCTTGGCCAGGGCCTGGTAGGGGGACAGCTGGTTCGTGCTGTCGCGCAGCCACTCTGCTATGATATCTCCCGTGATCACGAAGGATTGCGGGCCCTCCCACTTGCCCTCGTCGCGCAAGCTTCGGCCGTTCAGGTCGACAAATCTAGTGTCCGTCCCGTCGGTGTGGAACTTGACTGTTGTGTCTGTGGTCGAGGGGAAGGCATTCTCGAAAAGCCTAGCCAAGTCGGGGTCCTTCATTCGGGACGTGACATCCTGGATGACCTTCTCAATCGCTTCAGAGTGGAATGTACGGCATCGCGGATCGGGTCTTTGGTAGGGCAGACCGAGAGGGCCTTCGCTCAGGGGCTTACTGTAACCAGCAAGTCAGCATCAATTCCCAAGCAAGGTCAACAGCAAAGAGAGGTCTGCAACATACTGAGGATGAGTAGAGTACTGCTCGTAATTGGGGCACGCGCCGCGGTCCTCGCCAGTAAGAGGCTCTTGCGCCGCAGAGACATGGCCGACAAGAAGACCGGCAAGCGGCAGCAGCACGTCGACAAAGGTACGGAGGGACATGGCTTCGAGGCCGAAAAGGCAAGCAGAAGGAATCCGCGGTATATCTTATGTTCGCATGGGTATCGTCAGTAACCTCTAGAAGGGGAGAGTGGTTCACCGCAACGAGTTGTTTTCGAGTTTGATGTCGAGCGGACGGATGCAAGAAATTGGGACGAGAGCTCCCACACCACGACAGCCAGGTGTCCGCTGCGCCCGCGCTTGGCTGGGGCCCGGGGGGAATCTCGTCACTGTGGTCCCTTGCAGGAGCTCTGACAGGGGGCCAAACGCCCCCTTAGCGTCCGGCATTAACGACCTGGATCCACTGCGGGGTGCGCGGGGCCGCCGTGCCGCCTTCACGTCCGATCTGCCGTGTTTGATGTTGTGGCCGTTGCTGATAAAACATTTGTTTGTTTCTCTTCCGGGATCAACTCATCAGCCAGTTTTCCCGCGCTGTAATTTTTAAAGGTCCAATTGAGACATGCAACTTGCTCAATTTTTGATATCATACCATCAGCTAACTCTGACATCGTCTTCAGTATTCCTTCAATAAGGTAGTATTACTTTGTGGTTTGATGTCCATCTCCGAGTGACATGCAAGCCCCCTATTCTAGCCATTTACACCGGAACTTCAATCACTTCTTAGAGAAGAACGACATGATGTTGCCCTGCCCCTTTGGCGCAGCCTTCTTGGGTTTCGAAGCCTGGCTGCCGGAGCTTGGGGCTGTCGAAGGTTTGGGCTTAGCAGCTGGAGCGGGAGTTGATTTCGGTGCTTCGTCTTCTGAGAACTCCTCCCAGACGGCCTCTTCCATAGTAACTGGTAGCCTAACGTCAGTATCAAAGATGCCAATACTTCGAGACAGAACCTACCCAGATATCCTTCATCGTCCATGATCTGCTTCTTTTTCATCACCTTCCTCTTGCCGCGCCGTCTGCCGTCGCCGCTGCTAGCAACGACCTCGGACTGCTCTGGCTCCTTCTTCGCTTCAGGTTCAGGCTCAGGCTCCTCCATCGGCTCATCTTCGGGCTCCTCCTCCTTCTCCTCAGGCTCTTCTTCTTCTTCACTTTCCTCCTCCATCATGCGCTTCAAGTCGGCCTCGCGCTCCTTTCTTGACTTCCTTCCATCAGAGGAAGGTTTGGCAGCCGGTATATCCTCGTCATCGTCTTCGCCGTCGTCGGATAGAGCAGGAGAGTCGTTGACTGGTGGTGCCTTCTTCGGTGCTTCCTTGGGTTTGCTCGCAGCTTTTGCTGCGGCCTTCGCAAACGAACCCATGATACCTGAAGAGCCGCTCTTCTTCAGCGGGGGAGGTGCTGCACCCTTCTTGCCGGCAGCCATTGAGAATGGAGATTCCTTGGCAGCAGGCTTCGCCTCTTTCTTGACCGACTCCTCTGCCTTCTTGTCGGCAGCGGGCTTTGCCGTGGGTGGAGACGGTTCCTTCTTGACGGGCTTGGCCGTCGAAGCAACAGGTGCGGGCGTAGGAACTGGCTTGCCTTTGCGATCGCGCTTTCGTACATTAGGGTTTGTGATAGATCCGTACGTCTCCAGCATAGATATGCTGTCATCACCGGATTGCTCGCGAACCTGCTGGGCAACGTCTGCTAGCATCTGGGGTTCCTTGGTCTTGTTAGTGCCTGGGTATACGAGGGGCTACTGCACCTACTCTGATGGGATGACGAGCCAGACTGTAGACATGGAACGAAGAAACATCTTCGTACGTAGCCAGTACCTCTGTGAAATTGCTTTAGCACATTGCCCGACTAGGCTATCAAAAATCATTCTTACCCTTCAGACGATCGCCAGGAACCAGGGACAAGGAGTAAGTGACGACATCTTCGGACAAAGGCTCGACATCGGGAAGAGAGCTGGTCATCTCGACGTCGCCGTCTTCTTGGACATTCTCCACTTTGCGAATGCCATAGATCAGGTAGGTCGCATGGATGGTGCCGGGGCGCATGGCATTCTGGGATCGGTGAAACTCATACAGCATACTGGAGAAAATGAGCAGCTACAGTGCGCAGTAGACGTGGAAGAACTCACGCCTTTGCAGTATTGACATGAGTCTTGAGTGCCCTGCTAAGACTTCTGTATGTGACCTGGACCATTGTGAGTACCGAGCTTTAGCAAATGCGATGAAGCGCCGTCTTACAATTTTCTCCTCGCTGAGGACCTGGTCCGCCAGGTACTTCTTGTACTCGTCCATTTTCGGAATTATGTGGTGAGGATGCCGGTGTTATTGAATAGCAAGACGCAATGCGGAGAAGTGAAAATGCCCTTGGAGTCAAACCTCGCCCTCTCGTTTTCACGATGCTCTCATGTAGGAGGGATGATGAGGGTTGGCAGGACGCGATCAAGACGCGTAAATTGATTTCTGGGTACGTACCTCTTAGAACCACTCAGGCAGGCGCATTTGGTGACGTGATCCACTTAA
The DNA here is from genome assembly GCF_013390195.1 of Colletotrichum siamense. NCBI lineage: Eukaryota > Fungi > Ascomycota > Sordariomycetes > Glomerellales > Glomerellaceae > Colletotrichum > Colletotrichum siamense. The sequence goes on along the minus strand of NW_023501016.1, from coordinate 1,725,832 downwards.
ACACCTGCCCCTGTAGCCCGGTCCCTGGCCTAGGCCCAGCGCGCCGCCACTCTCCTCGACGCGACTTTGACATTCTTTCTGAAAACTTCCGGCACACCTACTTCGCATAGGCCGCGATCGTCTTTAAACCGTTCATAGCCTGCCTTACCGGTGCCTTCCTCAGGCCAGAATTGCTGCATACTCCTTTGCTACGAAGTTCCGTCCAGAATCCTCTCGATCAACGACATCGCTCGCCCAGCATGGCGGACAACTTCGACGACGTCCCCGACTCCACAGATTGGCTCTCGACGCCTTTGTCAGGGCTCTCGGCCGTCGAGGCCGCGCTGCGATGCCAAGTATGCAAGGACTTCTTCAAGACGCCCATGCTCACGTCCTGCTGCCACACCTTCTGCTCGCTATGCATCCGCCGCGCCCTCTCCAATGAAGGCAAATGCCCGCTCTGCCGCGCCTCGGACCAGGAGCTGAAGTTAAGGAGTAATTGGGCCATGGAGGAGATTGTCGAGTCTTTTACGAAGGCGAGGAAAACGACGCTGGAGTTCGCCAGGACCGCCGGCCAGGCCTCCGCCAGAGGCTCGTCGCCGAAGAGGAAGCTTGTGGAGGAAGACTCCGCGCCGGAACACCAGCCCGAGGCGAAGAGACTTAGGAGCTCAGCGCGACTCAGCAGGACAAGGGCGGGCCAGTCAACAACGGTGGTAGACCTGGAGGAGGAACACAATCCAGAGCCCAGAGAAGAGGAAGAGGACGACGAAGCAGACGACGCAACATTCAGTAAGCCAAACCCCCATATTTGCCAGTCCACTCCCCTCACTAACACCTTCTCAGCACCAGAAGACGGCCTCGTACCCTGCCCAATCTGCCAAACCCGCATGAAGCAATTCCAAGTCTTTAGCCACCTCGACAAATGTCCCGGTCCCCAGCCGCAACCCTCACGTCCCAGCGCGAGCCGTACCCCGACCCCGAACACGCCCGCCCGCGGCGCCGCTCCGCCGCGCCAGACTCCAGCTCCCGAGCGCCTCCCCGCCATAGCCTACTCCATGCTTAAAGACGCTGCCCTCCGCAAGAGAATGTCCGATCTCGGCCTCTCTACGAACGGCACGCGGCAGCAGCTCGAGAAGCGTCACAAGGAGTGGGTGACGCTGTGGAACGCAAACTGCGATTCGGCGCGCCCGAAACGCCGCGCAGAGTTGCTTCACGATCTTGATGTGTGGGAGCGCACGCAGGGTGCGAAAGCGCCCATGTTTGCCGCTCGTCCGGGGGCTGCAGTCAAGGATAAGGAGTTCGATGGCGCGGCGTGGGCCGTGAAGCACGACGACTCGTTCAAGGACTTGATTGCGAATGCAAGGAAGACCAGGGCGCAGGCGAAGCAGAAGACAGAGGAGGCGGCTGCTGAAAATGCTACGGCACAAAAAGAGTCGGATGCTGCTACGCCAGGTGTCGTGGAGAACACAGAGAGGGTGAAGAGTTTAGAGATGGCTGAGAGCACGGCAGCAGAGGTCACGATGGTTGACCTGACGGAGCCATCTGTAGACCCCGTGGCCACTCCCACTCACGAGGCTGCGATTCCAAAACCACCCTCATCCGCATATTACTTGCAGGACGGCTTTTCAGAGCAGATACCCGCGGTGGACATTGGCGCAACAAATAGCCAAGAAGCACGGTAAACGTTCTGTTGTAAATAATAGCATATGCGATGTCGCTTCATTATGATACCCTCCAACATAAATGTACAGAATCCCCAAACGCCACCGTCTATCGTGAAACACCGTACATAGTACAGAAGTCATGGTCTCTATGCCGCCTGTGGCTGCGGCCGTTCCTCCAACTCCAACTTCTCCAGGCCCTCTGCCGTCTCCCTCGAAGGCGTCTTCTCTCCCGAAGGTTCCGTCACGGGCGCCTTCAGCCCTTGCATCTCTGCCTCGAGTCTCTTCTCCATTTCCTCCGCCTCCTTGGCCTCCTCCGCCTCTCTCCTCGCTCTCTCCTTGGCCTCCTCGGCTTCTTTCTTTGCCCTCTCCTTGGCCTCCTCCTTCTCCCTCTCCTCGCGCTCCATCTCCGCCAGCTCGTCGTCGACCTCCACCTCGTCTGCCGGCGCCGCGTTCGCATCCGCGATGATGTCGCCCACCTCGTCCACCTCGCCCATCTGCTCCCGCAACGAGGCGACCACGTCTCCAACCCGGTCCGCCCCGCCGACCTTCTCGTTGAGCCCCTTGAGCGCCCCCGCACTCGCCTCCATCACCTTGACGAGCTGCACCTGGTCGCGCGCCGTCTGGATCCTCGCCGCCACGTCCTCGAGCTGCCCCAGCGTCGCGAAGCGCGTCTGCAGCGAGTTCTCGGCCACCTTCTTCGACTTGAGCGCCGCCATCGCCGCCACCTTGTTCTTCTTCGCGACGGCCTCTTTCGCGGTGACGGTGAGCTCGTCGATGCGCGTGGAGAGCAGCGCCGTCTGCTTCTGCATGTCCTCGATGAGCTCCTTCAGTGATGACACAGCGGCGTCCTCCTCCGTTATAGAAGCCTCGTCCTCGTCCGCCCCTGTGCCCTTGATCTTGACCACCTTGCCGTCGTACACCACCAGCCCCTTGTCGCGCGACAGGAAGACGAGGAGGATGTCCACGTCCTTCTCGGATAGCCTCCGCTGCTCGACCAGCGCATCCGCAAACGTCTTCTGAAAATGCATCTTTGTGTACGTGCGGTCGAACCTCGTGTCCGCGGGGCTGACCTTCTCCGCGAGCTTCTTGGCCGTGGTCTCCACGTTCTTGAGCACGACGAACTGCCCCTTAGGCAGCTTATCCTCGCCCGACGTCGACCCGCCGCCGAAGCCGAGCTGCCCCGCCGCCCACGACACGACGCTCCACGGCACCTGCGACCACGTCTTGGCGTATATGCTGTCCTTTGCGCCGAGGAACTCTTTGACAGGGTAGAGGTCCTTGTCAGCGACGGCTTCGCGGACGACCGTACCCAGGGCGAGGGGCCGGCCGAACTGTTTGCTCTCGAGGGCGCGGAGGAGGTTATCGTCGACGTCTACTACGAGCAGGTTCGGCGCCGAGAGCTGCGAGGGTATCCTCCCTTCCCAGGCCGCGCGGGCGAGGGCCTGGCGCCAGGCGCTCATGTTTGCTTGGAAGCCATCGGGGTTCAGGGTTCGCTGGGGGCGGAAGTCGGAGTAGAGGGCGGGGAGACGTGCTCTGCCAGTTTGGTTAGAAATTCAACGCTATCATCGAGGTGGGGGAGTAGGTTGGACGAACTTGCGGAAGTTCTGGTCGTGTTCCGTGAGGAAGTCTGCTAGGTCGCCCATCGTGACCGGGTGACGTCGAGGTCGGCTGCAGGACTGTACGTTGTTTTATTTCCCGTAGAAACCTCGCAGCGGATTGTAGCAAGCGGCGCGGTGATTCTCTCGGATTCTGACGAGAGCCTGGTAGGAGAGGATCTTCTTTTGGATCAAAGTTGGAAGGTTTGAAGTTCCTGTGATCTTTCATCAAAGACGGAAGGACGGGGGAGCTTCCATGTTGGCCCGCGGTGGGGTGGCGCCTTATCGGCGTACTTTTAGCGGTGCTTCCCCCTATCGGTTGCCTGTGAGATCACTGGGAAAATCCTGGGGACCCTGGCAGCTGCGGGTACGTACAGGGATGACGGGCTTCGAAATGCCTCGAGCGTCACCTCATGAATGCCAGATATCTAAGCTTGAATGAGAGGTCGTCGTCACATTCAGTAGTCACTCATTGTACGCGGAACCTCAAGCCGGAACACATGGATAACAAATCACGGAATGAAACGGTACAAGCTCGTTCGTAAAAACGGTGTAAATGCTATTAGCCCGCTTCATAAGAACGCATCTACAACCCCAGTCACCCAGCGCCATCCTCATACCAGATCATGTCTTTATCCGAAATCATTTTGTACAGAGTCGTCAGCCCCCTCGTCCTCGGCCGAGTTCACTTTATGTAACGGCGCCGTCTCGAGATTAGCAGCCTGCGGCCCCGCGCGGCCCATCATGCTCGCCCTCCGCGACCGCAGATCCAGAGCCTCGCTCTCTTCGTCCACGACAACGTCCTCGGCTTCTTGAGACGCCGATTCGTCGCCAACATCCTCGGCCTCAAGCTTTTCGTCGATCTGGTGCTGCAGACCTGCCACGAAGTCGTTGGCAACGTCAAACTTGGAGATGCCGTTCTCGTGCGGGAGGTCGGACCATATCTGCCCTGCCTCGTTGAGACAGCGCTGCGACTGGATGTATTTTTGCTGGAGCAGCCAAGACTCGCTGGCCAGGATACACCACATGGCCGACTTTCGCTTGCGGTGGCCCCATGAGCCGGACCCGACGCCGGGTTTGGCGGAGTAGCACACGGCAAGACGCTCCTTCATGAGGGCGTCGCCGATCTTGCCTAAGATCTTCGAGTCGAGGAGTCGGATGCCCCATCTGACCGCATCGTCGACGCTACTTCCGCCTCTGAGACGTAGGAGCTCGATACCCAGGGTGAGCGAGCGCAGAGCTCCGAAAGGGGCGCTGCATCGTGTTTGGTACGAGTAAAAGGCCGCTTCGAGCATTTGGTCAATCGTTTCGGCGCGAGACTTTGAGGAAAGGTTTTGCGGCATGATCAGGAGACTGACGGCGGCCATCTCGTTGGTTGCGGCGTGATACCGCCACGCCTTGGCGTCGCTGAAATCGGATCTCAAGAGATCGTATGTCGAGTGCGCCAGCTTGTAATCTCTCAGCATGAAAGCGAAATCAGCAAGCTTTCGCATGATGGCTTCCGAAGCGTCTGGCCGATAGAACCCCGCAGGGTCATAGCTGCTGGATGATCCACTGCCGACCACCGATGACCTCGAGCTGCTGCCGAAGCCGCCCCATTTTCTTGATATGCTCATGAACCTGCCGGTGATACCTCTTCTCCGAGATGCAACCTGGTCGTTCCATAGAGACACATGCCGCTCCATCGTAGGCACAATAGACTGTGTCACCATTTCCCTCACAAACGTGCGGATCGCTGTCGCGTCAGACTCAAAAATGTACCTCGTCGGGTCCTCAAAGTCTTCCTGGTCCTCGCTGTGTCGGATATCAACCAGCTCTTCGGCCGCAGACATCCAGTCGCTGCGGGGAAGCGGTATGCTGTCGTCGTCGGTCTCGGCGCTTTGTGTGCTTCGTAGCCGTAGCAAGTGGCAGTGCAGGCCCAGGTGGCGCTTCATCTGGTCAAACAGAGCCAGTGACCGTGTTATGTCGTCGCGCTCTTCGTCGTGGACCAGAACGTAATATCTCAGATAATCTCCATCCACCCAGACCGGCAGCTTGTTTTCGCCGGAGCTAGTGTCGTTGTACAGTTTCCGCAGATCCTCGATTGGCGAGGGGCTTCTCGAGCTGATAGCAATAACACACGCGACCGGATGCGCAAAGGTCTCATGAGGTGATACCTGGATGCCTGAGAGGAGCCGCCTCAGGTATAGCGAGTAGTATGGCGAGGTAGCCTCCACGTCCAACCCTTGCCTCGTGAAGGCGCCGTGGTGCGGAGTATGCAAGAAGGAATCCTCGGCGTAAGACAAATGGCGATCGACAACGGCCTCGACATCTTCGAGGGTGTTCCTCGACTTGAGCGACGACCCCGGTTGCCCGTTGGCCTGCGCGCCGCCTCTCGCGCTGTCCGGCGAGTCGATGTTCTCTCCAAACTTGACGAACCGGATGGAATAGTCCTCCCACGTCCTGCTCGCGCCGTTGCTGTCTCTAATAGTGACCTTGCCCTGCACCTGCTCGCCAAACGGCCTCAGCAGCTCCCACAAGCCGTTCTTGAACCCCTTCTCCTTCGCCAGGTCGTCAGTGTCCTTGGAGGTGTAGATCGCAACGTGGGGGACGTATGCCTTCACGAGCAGGTTGCGCGGGTCGCCGGGGCTGTCGGACGAGATGTCGATCAGGGATCTCCCCGCCGGGCCGCCGAAGACGGAGCCGGACATGGTGCTGCGGGCTGGCGAGCCACGTCCCATGGGCGATCCGGACCGTGAGCCCGGCGGGGTCAGGGTCGAGGCGAAGAGTGGCGCGGCTGAGGGATGCGATCGGCGGTGCGGCAGGCTGACTTCGGACTGGGACAGCGGGTGGCCCTCCGGCACGGACTGCCTCTTGGGCAGCCTCACGGTGGAGGCGGCCATCGGCAGCGCCTGGATCGCATCGGTTGGTGACGCATCGTTGTCCGGGGACTGCATGGGGGAAGTGGTGGTGGCCCGAGGTATATCAGCCGCGGGAACGACTGATACCCTTTTCCGGCTCGGACTTCTCGCAACTTCTGCGGATTTGCGGTTCGCGTCGATATCGTGGGGGTTGGGAAGAAGCAGCGGTTGCGGCTCTAGATTAGACCTCGTAATCCGTTCGAGTGGCTTCGGGCGACGTAATCATAAGGGGGGTAGGCTCTCTCTCGAGGGTGGATCGCAGAAGAAAATGCGTGGTTGGATCAGTCCGTAAACTTGAGAGTCAGTCAGCACCATCCAGGTCGCTTCCACAATGTGATCTAATAGACATACAAAGACTGTTCCATCACGAGGCCGCAAGACGTACAGCGAGCTGCCAGCAATCCAAATTACCTCCAGAAAGCTGTCGTCCAGGCTCGGGGCGGGAGACATTTGATCCTCCGATAAGTGACTAGCGCCCCGTCACATGCACGTCTACCCGCGGAGGAGAGTGGGGGACCCTTGTCCCTTCCGCGGCCCCTGCCTTTTCTTGGTTATGACGCCCGTGCGTCGCGAACCAGTTGTACAGTGCAGGTTGCAGCTGCATTAGCAGCGAAGCATCCAAGCTCGCGACTTTCTTCTAGATCACTTCCACCCAGCTTCCAAAACGATACCCACCCCCCATCCGCATCTTGCCTTTTCTAGAAGTCACAACCTCCAAAAATGCCGTCCGACCTATCCTCATACCTAGCCACGCGCTACCTGGTAGCAGATCCCAAGCCCTCCAAGAAGCGCAAGCGCAAGGCCGCGACCGAGAACCAAGGCCTCATCATCGCAGACGACGACGACAACTGGGGCAAGTCCACACAAGACAACGATGACGACGAGAGCGGTCCGATGCTCGTGTCCGGGGCCAAGTCAGCCGAGTTCCGCCGCACAAAGAAATCAAACTGGAAATCCGTCGCCGGCAGCGGGCCCTCGAAACAAACAGATGACGACGACAGCGCCGCCGCCGCAGACGCGATCCTCGCCTCGGCGGCCGCAGAGAACGCAGCCGCCGCGCAGGCAGACGACGAAATGCCCGTGGTAGAAGGCGGCGGCAACGATGCCGGTGTGGTCAAGATGAGCGACGGCACGCACGCGGGCCTACAGAGCGCGGCGTCGGTGTCGGCGCAGCTGAAAAGGCGGCAGCAGGCGGAGGAGGCCGAATTCGCGAAGCTGAGGAAGTCGGGCAAGGAGCAGGAGACGGTATACCGCGACGCCACGGGCCGCAGGGTGGACGTGTCCATGAAGCGCGCCGAGGCGCGCAAGCTAGCGGCCGAGGCGGAGGAGAAGGAGAGGCTGGCGAAGCTGGCGCCCAAGGGCGAGGTCCAGCTCGAGGAGGCCCGGAAACGGAGGGAGGCGCTCGAGGACGCGAAGCTCATGAACTTTGCTCGGACGGCGGACGACGAGGAGATGAACAGAGAGCTTAAGGAGAAGGAGAGATGGAACGATCCCATGGCGCAGTTCATGATCGAGAAGACGGGGCCAGGGGCCAAGGGGAAGAAGGGCAAGAAGAGGCCGATATACACAGGTGCTGCACCGCCGAATCGGTATGGCATCCGACCAGGTTACAGGTGGGATGGCGTGGACAGGAGTAACGGGTTCGAGGGAGAGAGGTTCAGGGCATTGAACCGAAAAGAGCGGAACAAGGGGCTCACTTATGAGTGGCAAATGGACGAGTAAAATCGCATATATTACGGTGTTAGAACGCCGTGGTTGGCGAGGAGTTTGATGGAACTCATTTAATGACTTTGGCATGGCCAGCCTCCTTCACATTTGATCTTGAAGTTCCGACATACACCCCCGGCTTGTGACTCGCAACCCAAATCAGCATCCCTACCTTCTTGGCTGAAAGTGGAAGTTTAGACTGTCATAGTCACAGTGACCGTGTGTAGCCTGGCAATCACTCGAAGCTTAGATCGGTGGCAAAAGCTGTAGATTTCGTAGGGGACAAACATGACAGCTAATAGACGAAATAGGCAGACTGAAAGAAGCAAGCCTGTTCCTCGCCAATGTATCGTGATACGGTAGCTCTAAGCTCTAAGTCTATCTGGCCGATGGATTCAGGAAAAAGTAACCTGAACCTGCGTGCCGGCGGCTCGGACACGGCGTACTACCTATGACTTGCGACGGAGTACCTTATCAGGCCCGTACAGGCAGTTTTCTCTGACGAGCTTGATCCAGTCCTTGCGGTCCATCTGCCCCGGACCGTCTCCAATGCGACCAGCGAACTTTCTCATAAGATTTCCAATGGTAATACCATTTGGAAGCTCCGGCAGAGCATTGATAATCTCCCAGGGCTCGATAGGGCCGGGAGATCCAGCGCGTGGAGAGCCTTCTGGAATAGGCGAACCAGGCTTGGAGCCTGCCGCAACGAGTCAGCATGTCTTGAGAGTTGAATGATCGGGTGTCCGAAAGAAGACTTACCAGGTGCAGCGGGAGCGGGACTACCGGCCCTCGATCCCACAGGGGTCCCTCTTGCGCCACTTCCAACGAGCTTGATCTTCTTCTTCTGCCGCAGCTGGCCATCAGACATCTCTCCTGCCGTTGCTTCGCCATCACTCATCACACCCTTGCCCAGGTTGCTCTTGCCCGCCGGGCCTTGCGACAAGGGAGTCGACGAACGGCTTTGGTGAACAGAAGCAGTCTGCTTCTTGATCTTCTTGCGAGAGGACTCGTTTCCACTAGATTCCGACAAGTTGGGGGAGCCGGGACGCTTCAAGGATTTGCCCTTTTTCAGAGCGTCTGTATGTTTCGGTCGGCCAGACGGGGTCGTGTTGCCCTTGGAAGACACACCCGAGGCGTTCTTGTCCTTTGAGTCTCCCTTCTGCTCGTCTTCCTTCTCCTTGTCCTTGTCCTTATTCTCATCATCTTTCTTCTCCTCGTCGGAGTCTTCATCGCTCTGGGTCCACAGTTAGCCAAAAGCTGAAAATGCGTGTCGGGTTGAACGTACCGAGGAAGACTCGAAGGGATCATAGCCACTTGAGTCGGATTGATAGATGGTTTCCTTCTCTCTCTTGATGAGCGCCTTGGTAGTCCGCTTGCCCTCTTTGCGACGCTCCTCTTCAGCCTTTCTTTCTTCGTCGAGCTCCTTCTGAACTCTGTTTTCATCAGCGTCGCCAAAGAGATTGGCACCCATCTGGTCACGGCGAATACGTTCAGTCGCCTCCTTGAAGTCCTCGTCATTGTCGACTTCCAATCCCGGGGCTTCGTCGTCGTCCTGGAACTCATCTCCTTCCATGTCGATCTGATCGTGATCCATCTTCTCCTCGCGAGAAGCGGCACGGAAAGTGCTGCTCTCCGTCTTGATTCTTGCCGGGCCGTAAAGTGCATGTCTAGTTGCCTCCCACTCCTCTTGCTCACTCTTCTTTTGCTTATCGCGCATGTACCAGCGGCCGACATCCGTTTTCTTGCTCATCAAGGCCTCGGCCTCTTCCAGTCTCATCGTGTTGAAGTGCGGCTTCGCAGTGAATTTATACCACTTTTCCAGAGGAACAGCCGCAAACTTCCCGTCTCTGGTAGCAACAAAGGCGACGGTGGTCTCCGACAACGGAGCGACGTAGGATCCAACCCAGACATTCTTGCCATCAGCGTCTTCAAGATGCCAAGGGAGTGCCTCCTCATATCGCAATTCCTGTTGCTTCTTCTCCTTCTCGGTTCTGGGTTGTCGGTGAAATTGCACATCCTCCTCCTTCTTTTTCTTTGGCGCGGGTTTCTTGTCGAGACTGGGGTCCTTGAGACTCGGCGCACTCTTTGCCAATTCAACGGCGCGAACAGCCTCGCGCTCAGCCTTGAGCTGTGCCAATCTCTCGGCCTCCTTCTCGTCGACCGGCGGTGGCTCGGGTGCCTCCTGCTTGACCTCGCGGCCAGGCGGCGGTTGACGAGGATCGCGTCGCTGGAGCGTCACAGGTCTGGTGAACTCATCTTGGTTCGTGGGGTCGATTCCTTTCTGCTCGAGGTCCGCCTTGGAAGATGAGAGCTTCATTATGTGATGTCGAATGCCGTCCTTCAATGCCTTCTTTGTGGTTACGATCTTGTACTCTCTCACGTTGGCCGGAGGAGGATCGAGCCAGCCACCGTTTGCCGCTCTTCTAGTTTTGATTTCATCTTCGGTCTCGGGACGCTGATGACCGAGATGGCCTGACGCGCCCGGAGAAGGTCGAGCGCCTGCTGCATTCTGCAGAGTGTTCGGCGCAGGACGCGAAGCCGCGGGTCGGGGTTGGCCAGGGCGTTTTCGGGCGACTAGAGGGTCTCCGCGAGGTCGTCGCTTGATCGGAGGAGGGCGAGGCGGGCCGTTGGGGTTTTGGCCGTTCGGCATGCCGGGCGGTGGCGCGCTCATCTCGAGGGCGTAACTTGCGGCTAATACACTACCAGTCGATCGCTATTTGATGGAGCCACGGGAGTCTCGTTGTGAAGGCGTCGAAATTTCGATTTCGGGGAGGCAGTCGGCACCGTGGAGGCCAGACGAGTCGTGACGTGAACGGAAGAGACGGCGCTGCGGGCGCAAAGTAGTTGAAGCACGCCGAGGACAAGTAGCAAGGCTATGCAGTTGAAAAGTGATGTCTCTGAAGAATGCTTTAAACTCGCCCAATAGAACTTTCCAAGTATTTGCTGGCGATGCGATGTGGATTGGTAGTCGCGAAGAGGGAGATGATGACAAAGAGGAGAAGCGGCGATGAGGACGGCGTGGTAGCGGGAAGGTTATTGGAAGGCGCGCCTTGGAAGTTGAGCGCACCTAGGCAGCCAGCCCAGCTCGGGGGAGCTTACAGAAAAGCTGGTACTAGTGGGTCGGCTGCTCTTAGGACGACCTGCATTCACATGTACCCGCCTGCTTCTTTTTGGTGCGGAGTACTTGCTGGTCTCAGCTTTTTGCAGGGAACTGTACCTTTTTAGCGCGGGTGGCTCACAGTGCCTGGCAATCCACCTCAGCAGCAGGAGCCGCATATGGAAGGGGCTAGCCTTGCTGGGGAAGAACGTCATAGGGATGAATTTGCGACCATGCTGCACGTTGCGATTGTGTGTAACTCATCAACTCAGGTAGGGATAAATAGTAGAGAAACTGCTTGAGAGACGTCCATGACTACTTCAAATTACGTAAATGTCCGCTTTTTAAACTGATTGAACTCGTTTTCATTTTTCAAGTTATAAGCTCAAACCTGGCGCTGGACCAAAATTACAACCCTAGCTACAACAGCTGGAGCAACGACGAGGTATTGCAGTCGGATAAGACAGAATCAAAAGACTACTCACAGCATTTATGCCAGGGGCAAGATGTGTGGATATAAAAGACTGCTAAGGGCTACAATTAGCATAGCAATGTCAATTCTATGAATTAACTATATTTGCGCCTGTGCTTCATCTACACGACGTGTTCGTATCCCGCGTGTGACAGTTGATCACTTGACACCTCGACATCAATTACCTTTCCAAGACGCTTCCAATTGAAGTCGGAAAGCTTATACCACCAACTCTAATCCATCCAGGGACTTTACTTTGACCTCGTTCCTGCCGTCCCATCAAGGCCAGTCGACGCCGACCAAGCTTCGCACAGTTCAAAGACGCCCGAGCACGCCAAATCTACACAGTATCCATTCGTCCTACACTGTAGCCCCTCACCAAGGGATGTACCTTCCCCACGTCCAGCTTTCACCTCACTCCAGATTTACACTGCACGCTTGAATGAGGTGATCAGCAATCGGAAACTGGTTTCTACCCTGCAAATCAGCCTTCCTCTTGGTCAAGTCGATCAATAGAACAACAACTACCTCACACCTCAACTCTCAGCCACCGGCCATGTTCCCCAGACGTTCCTGACCAGGTGAGAATGCAGTGCTGCGGGCCCCGTAGCAGAAACCTCAAGCTCACTCAACCCCACAGCAACATCACCATCGCCAAGCTCTGGCCAACTACATCGCATGAGTACGACCGCAAGCAGACATCGCCATCATGCCGAGTAGTGACGGGCAGCCTGCCGGCCCCAGTGCCCTCGAGAATCGCCTGAGAAATTTGATTCTCACCAACGCTCCCCCTACAAACGGCCCGCCGCAGTTCTCTGACACCCCGCGAACGGCCGCACCTCTCCCTGTCGGTGCTGCTTCTCCGCAACCCGCCAACAATGACAACTCTGCCTCGGCCTCCGTTGATGGAAAGCTCCCAGGCTCGCCCAAGATTTCCAGAAAGCGCCCCAATCAAGCCCAAAGACGCCAGATGAACGCCCAGCTGTCAATTCCCATTGACCCTCGACCTTCGCCGCCTACCCATTACGGAAGACCTTTTTCCGGATCTCCGGGTCACTCGTCTCATCCTCCCGGCTTTCACCAGAATGGCGGCAGATCTCACCACGCGGCGGCCCCTTACCATGGCCAGGGACAGCCGCAGGGTCAGTATGCTGGAATGCAACCGCACACGCCAAGGCGTGATGGACCTCGACACCCCGGAAATCTAGACACTTCTCGCTACCATGGTGATCAGCCTCACTTCGCGCGTCAGGATAATGGATCACCCAGATATCCGCGCAATCCTCACGGTCAGCTCTACAGTCCCCGTGGCTCCCAGCACCAGTTCCGTCCCGAGGAGCTGGAGAATCAGGCCGCCTACCTGGAGGGCCTCTGCAGCACTCTTGTCGCTGGCGCGGAGATTGAACGCGGCGAGATCCTCGAGAAGGAAAACTTTCGACTCAAAATTGAGCAAGTCTGTCGGGTTGCCATCGCCGAGTATGAGCAGCAACAGAATAACATTGAGAACTTCCCTCCTCAGTCCGTGGAGTTGAAATGCTTCGGCAGTCTTTCCTCAGGTTTCGCTACCAAAGCATCCGACATGGATCTTGGCCTCGTCTCGCCGCTTTCCCAACCACAACCCGATGCCGCAGGCTCACCCATTCCCAGGCTCATCGAGAAGGCTTTCTTAGAACTCGGCCTTGGCGCTCGTCTCCTCACTCGAACCAGGGTGCCGATTATCAAACTTTGCGAGAAACCCCCCGAGAGACTGAGACTGGACCTGCTGGAAGAACGAGACAAATGGGAAAAGGGCATTGTCGACGTCGACCATGCAGACGCAGCCGATGAGGATGAGCATGCCGACACTGAAGCTACCCATGTCAAGGAGGCTACCAACGATCAGCCAGACGACTCGGCTGATCATAAGACAGACGCAACGTCCCCCACGGCGGGAGATGCCTCCGAGTCGAAGCCGAGCATGCGCCAGTCAGCCAACATGTCTCTACCCGCTTACTATAATGTGGCAAAGCGGGCATTGAGAAAGTTGGGAGGCCGTGACGTTACTGTGTCAAACTGCCGCGAGCTGACAGATGAAGACTACGTACTCCTTAACAAAGTGTGCGAGGCCTTCTTCGCCGGTCTTCACAATAGGGAACTGAAGAACAGGTTGTCGGCTTATCAGTCGCTGTCCTTCAAGCCACTCGCCAACGTACCCAACTACCGTTCGTTAGCCGGCGTCTACGCGCAAATGGAAGGCGAAAGAATCGTCATGCTTTGCGAGGCGAACACTATCGTGGCTAGTGCTGAGGATGCTGATGATTCTGCTAACGCGCTCATCGCAGCTTGGAAGTCCCTCCAAGATCAGCCACACTTTGGCATTGAGCCGCTGACTTACACCAAGCACCTGCAAATCCAATTGGAGAAACTCAGAAAGCTGCCAACCGCACAACTGCTCACTCTCGAGCAGAGCCAACACGAGGCCGCTGGCGCGTATCACAACAGAGCCTCCAAAGTTGTGTCGCAGCTCAGACCCCGCGATGCCGCCAGCTTGGTGGCTGCCCAAAATCTCATCATCGAGAAATTCGCGTCCGGCATATGGATCAACAGCATTCGTACGCAGGTCGCAGAGTTCATCGAAGCCTCCCCCGCGAATATCAGCATCCACGCCGTCGCCCGCCGCCACAAGAGTCTGCAACTCGCGTCAGAGCTCGAGAAGGCTCTGGACCACAACTTGTACGATGCCACTCTCGAAAGCGATATCAGAGATTACATCTGTGTCCTTCGTGGCCCCATGCGCAAGAGCAACGCGGAAGACCCTCACTATGACTACGTCATCCCTGTCACGAAACAAAACATTGAAACCATCAAACGCATGCGCGAGATCAAGGACCCGGCAAAGATGTCCGTCAACCAGCCCCGCGACCCTTACCGCGACAAGCTTGAGTTTCCCAAATCCGGCGTGGGCGTCCAGTGCGATATCAACTTCTCCGCTCACCTGGCCCTTCATAACACTCTGTTGCTGCGGTGCTACTCCCACACCGACCCTCGCGTCCGGCCCCTCGTCCTGTTCATCAAGCACTGGGCAAAGGTCCGCGGCATCAACACACCCTACCGCGGCACCCTTAGCAGCTATGGATACGTCCTCATGATGCTGCACTATCTCGTCAACGTCGTCCAGCCCTTCATCTGCCCCAACCTCCAATCACTCGGTCCAGCCCCGCCGCCCGAAGGTATCTCTCCCACCGGCCTCGATGACAGTATCATGTGCCGCGGCCGCTTCGTCGGCTTCTGGCGCGACGAGCCCGAGATCCGCCGCCTCGCGCAGATGAACCTCATCAACAGCAACCGCGAGTCCATAGGCCACCTCCTCCGCGGCTTCTTCGAGTACTACGCCCAGAACGGCTCCATGAGCACGTACCCCGGCCGCGGCTACGACTGGGGCCGTGACGTCCTCAGCATCCGCACCCCAGGCGGTCTGCTCTCCAAGTCCGAAAAGGGCTGGACCGGCGCCAAGACCGTCATCGAGTACCGCCCCAACGCCGCAGTCAACTCACCCAGCACTGAGACCCCTCCCGCAGCAGCGCACTTTGCTCTCAAATCGCCCATCGACCCGCCCACGCCGACCACCCCGTCCGCCGCGACCGCATCACAAGATGCGCCATCCCCGACCGTCGGGAACAAGCCAGCCGTCGCCACGCCAACGACCGCCGCCGCCGCCGTCACCGCCGCGTCCCACAAGAACGGCGAGGTGAAGGAGGTGCGGCACCGCTACCTCTTCGCCATCGAAGACCCCTTCGAGCTCGACCACAACGTCGCGCGCACCGTGACGCACAACGGCATCGTCGGCATCCGCGACGAATTCCGCCGCGCGTGGCGCATCATCAAGGGCGCCGGCACCGGCAACTTCAGCGAGGAGCTGCTCAAGGACGTCGCTGCGGTGAAGGAGGAAGACGAGAAGAGTACGTTCGTGTCGCTGCTGGACGAGATCCACGGGTGGGAGCTGTTCGAGTGATTGAGGGAACGATTGTGTGTGTATTCCGGGAAACAGATATGGCAGTGTATAGGGATGTAACTTTACTGTGTTTGTATGAAGAAATGTGCCATGTGAGGACGGGCGGACGGACTGGAGGGCATGCTCTTTAGGGACGATGTCACGAACGTATCATGAGAAAAAAAAAGAGGAAAACCAGAGATGAGACGAGGTTGAGTTGCTTGTATTATTATTGCCCTGTGTAACTACAGATATATTAAAAAAAAACCTCAAACTTGAGCAGTTACTGACAAAGGTAATGAATCAAGTTGGCACAAGTCAAAATATATTTCACAGAGGAAAAGCATGTTCGAAGGTTTCTCTTACCCCTCGCCCACCCATCCCGGAGGTGGTGAACGCCATAAAGGCAGACTGAGCGAGGGGTCTTCTTTTAGTCGAAAATTTGATCTACCAACGCTCCGTTAAGGACTTCTTCTGGGATGAAGATAGCCCTTGCTGTCCAGAAGACAGCATCGTTGGGGGTGAGGAAATCCTCCAAAAGTCAAGAAAAGGAAAGATTAGTGTAGCACACACGAGACACACACACCGTAAAGGTTGCGGTCGGATGAGGTATCAAGATCATCATTCATGTCTAATACTGACCATGTAAAAAACGTTTCAAGTGGCAGACCATTCCCAGGTCGCACTTTTGTGTTGCCGCCATACTGGCTTTTTCCACTGTGCCGTTGCCGTCTCCCAAACGCCGCGCTAGAATGCCATCACACCTCCCAAGGATGCCAATGAAAACGCACACGAGATCCAGAGTACGATTCTTAGACCAAGAAAGAAAAGCAAGAAAAGAAGCCGTGGTGTTCAGGCAGAGAATGACATAATTCCGCCTCACGCTCTTTTGCTGAATTCTTCTAGTCCAGGATGTGCTGGTACAAGGGAGAGATTGACTCGCCGTAGTGGTTGCGACGGATGGCCTCGGCGAGGAGGAAGGAAAGATCCAGGACGACAAGCTTGGGTGTGCGCTTGGCCTGGTCCTCGGGAATGGGGAAGCTGTTGGTCACGATGATGGCATCAATGCACTCGCATTTCTGCATCTGCTCAAGACAGTCGCCACCAAAGACACCGTGGGTCGCCATGCAGTAGACCTTCTTCGCGCGGCCCTTCTTGACCACAGTCTCGGCCGCAGCGATCCAGGAGCCTGGCTTGTCGATCATGTCATCCACGATGAATACGGTCCTGTTCTTGACATCGCCGACCAAGGTGATCATGTGCTCGACCTTGGGGTCCTTGAGGACCTCGTCTTCCTCGTCTGACTCAGGAACCGCGTCGCCGGAGCCGCCGAGCGCATGGGGCTGAGGAGCGAAGAAGGACGATGCCTGAGACATGGCCATTGGGTCGTCGTCACGGACGCTGCCGCCCGCGGTCGAGGTAGCCGGCGATGGATAGTCGTCGTCAACGATGTGGCCTTGGACAAGACGTCCGTGGGTGACTTCGTGAGCGCGGCGGTCATCGTACTCCGCATCGCCCTCCTCGTCGTCATCCGTAGCACCGTTGGTAGGCTTGGACTGTGTAGGGGTCGTTGGCCGCTCAGCCATTGTGCTGGGATGAGAGCGCGGGGGGTTGGTGTGCTGAGGCGAGCCGTGAGCGTCGGCCCTGACTCTGGCAGCGCGACCGGTGGCAGGAGGGGTGGTTGGTCTAGGGGCAGGTGGAGTGCGACTGCTCTCCAAGACAGGCTCGCGGTCGAGGTTGTCTAGGTGGTGCATGATCATGCTCGATGTCATGTTGCCACCACGCTTCTTCTCGGTCGTGACCATTCCAAAGTTCAGCTTCAGGGCATCCGCAAGCGATGTCACACGCTTGGTGCCGCCGGCGTTCTTGGATACGACAACAGCCTCCTTCCAATTCGGCACGTTGTGGCGGATCCACCTCGCCAACAAGGGCTCCGCGTGGAGGTTGTCGACGGGACACTTGAAGAAGCCCTGCATCTGAGACGCGTGGAGGTCGACGGTGATGACGTGCTTAACGCCAGCGACGCCGAGGAGGTTGGCAAGCATCCTCGCCGTGATCGCACCGCGGTGGGACTTCTTCTTGGACTGGCGGCTGTAGGGGAAGTACGGCAGCACAGCTGGAAGGGGGAGGGTTAGCGACGCGATAAAGGTGGATTGAGTGAGCAAGAGGTTGTGCTTACCAGTGATCTTGTTCGACGAGCCGCCCTTGCAGGCCGAGATCATGATCAACAGCTCCATGATGGTGTCGTTGACATTGGCGCTGCCGGACTGGACGACGAAAACGTCCTTCTCTCGGACGCTGGTCAAGATTCGCACGCTCGTCTCGCCCTTTTGTGTGACGGGTTAGCCTCAACAGGGAGTCCAAACAAGTTTGGAATTGGTCCAATCAAGGCAAGAGCCGGAGAGAGAAGAGGCCGCGACAGGTCGCGAGTCCCATCCTCGCCGACTCCCCGCCGTTGGTGTTGACGGCAGCAGAATTTTGTGTCTTTTGGGGATTGGCCAAAGAACAAAGATCGCACTTCAGCTTACATTGGAAAATTGGGTAAGCTCCGCCTCGGCAGGAGCCATGCCCAGGTTCTCACATATTTGCGTAGTGAGGGCCGGGCATGAAGAGCCCGCGAAGATGAGAGTGCCGCGCATTTTGCGAAGAAGAATGCGAGAGGGTCGAAGAGTTTTGGTTCGCGTAGCGGGGAGCTTTTATTTGCGGGCTGCTGCGAAAGGAAAAATTGAGTTGGGCGCAGGGGGGAGAGGCCGGGGGTGGTTAAGCCGACAAACGGGGTCGGGCCAGCTGAAGAGTGGGGGACGGCACAGTGCGGCTGTCATAACCTGGCGGATGAAGCCGTTATTCGTACTGTATTTATCCGACCCGGACAAGCCTCGTTCGCACCGAAATTTTCAGCTGCACCGTGCTGGGCACTGGGACCCCGCGATGCTGCTTGCGCCCCTCCGAAGCAGGTGCAGCCAGTATCAAGGTCGTGAAGAAGGTGCGCCTCGATAGGCAACGACCCAACCGTTCATGCAGGGGGAAAAGTTTGGGAAGAATATTCCCCAAGTTTAGAAGACTATTGGTGTTCTATATATGACTCACTATTCGGAAACACTCACCTGCGAATTTTCATAGATGATTTTGAGGTTGGTTCAAAAACTCCTCCACGTAGTCCATTCACTATTTTTTCCCGCTGACATACGCTTGGAAGTGTGAGATTTGAAGTGCGCTCAATGAGAAACGGAAATTGAGATGGGCATCCCTCACTTAATCCACCACCTCGCTCCATACGGGGTTCTCGCTCCTGTGGACGGCGACAGAGTTGTGATCGACGGCCCTGCGCTGGCGTATCACATCTACCACCTTTGCACGAGGAGCAGCACCGGCCTTCCTTCCTACCAACTCCTCAGTGATACTACCATCGCTTGGCTGGACAAGCTCACGAGTCACAACATCTCCATGTACCATGCCTTAGCCAATGCACCATCGTATCTTTGAAGACTTACGCGTTGCAGAGCTGCGATCTACTTCGATGGCTTCCTCCCACCATCCAAGATTCCCGTTCGACTGGACAGGATACTGAGGACTTCAACACAGCTCAAGCTCTTCCACTCAACATTCCCCAATGCTTGCTCAGCCAAGCAGGTCTCAGCCACACACCACAGGCAGCCTCCTCTCTTTCCGACAGACGCACCAAAAAGAGAACAGCCCCTGACCCCACCCCCGCCATTCCTGGTCGCTGCCGTGGTCGACAAGCTCAGCCAAACTGACAAGTATGCGGACTTGGTGCGTCTGGTACCGGGCGAGGCGGACGCTTACTGTGCAGACGATGTCCTGAAGAACGGAGGAACGATCGTAACCTCCGACTCTGACCTCACAATACACGACCTCAACGAAGGGGCTGTTGTCTTTTTCAAGGACCTCCACATAGGCTCTGCAGATGGAAAGGATGGCCTCCTCGCATTGAAGTTCTGTCCCTCGGACGTGGAGAAGCGGTTGAAGCTGCCCGAGGGACAAGGCATGCGGCGGTTTGGATACGAACTTTCCAAGTCCAGCAGGCCCAAGTTCTCACAAGTCCTCGAGAGCTGCAAGGGAGATGTCGCTGATCCGGAAGACTTCCACAGCTTCTGTAAGCCATATGAAGCCCTGAATACAACGGATTGGAGCGCGGTCCCCGTACTCGGAAGCCTGAAGAATCCCAAGCTCGATGCAAGGCTGTCAGAGATCGTATTGCAATTCGTTGGCTACTCAGGGGCCTCCGCTGCCTCATCTGAGGAGAAGGGTGCAGAAGGGTGCATGATGTGCCTTCCGCCACTCCTAGACTGTCCTGCTCGTGCAAGCGCATGGGACAGCAGCGCTTCTGTCCGGCAGTTGGCGTATAGTCTGGCTTCCCTGCTGAAACCAGGAGCGTCGCCCCCTGTTCGAGAGTACAGAAGAGTGTATAACGGGATGAATCAAGGGAAGAATATCATCATCCTTCCTCGGACATCTATCAAAGACTACACCGATTTTCTTTATGACACTCTGAGCCAAGTCAAGGATTGTCTAGGGGAGACCGAGTCACTTTGGCAGACCGTGGCTCTTCAACAGGTCCTGGCTTGCTCCAAGGTGGACGGCAAGTACGATGTATGCGTCGGAGCAGTCAAGCAAGCACTGTCAGTGGAAGCAGGCTCTGGTCTCATCCCCTGGGATGTCGTTCACCTGTCAGCGCAGGTCCAGGCCATGCTATACTCCTTTCGTCTCCTTTCCCAAGTCTTGGTCCTTCTGGATGTCGTTAAACCCGCGAAGGTGCCCAAGGGCCTTGATAAGCTCCGCGATCTTCTGAGATCACTGCCCTCTCTGACGGAATGGCCAACAGTAGACGTAACTCTGGCCTTGCTTGGCAAAGGGAACCTAGCCAAGCTTGCAGAAGCACTCGAGATACCCGAAAGTGATTTACTTCCTGCGAAAGAGGCAAAGAACAGGAAGAAGAAGAGAAAGAAGATGGCTGAGACTGAGCCTCAAGCGTTGCCGGAGAAGAAGAGGTCATCCAACCCATTCGATGTTTTGGGCGATGAGTAGAATTAGAGATAAACTTAGAGAGTCGATCCTGATGAAATTGACGTCGATTTACAGCCTGGTTGTATCCAGTTAGGGCTTGAATGATAGCTTCGGCCATTTGTATTATTGGCGTCTGGATATCTTCGTAACCATCGTATTTACGGTTTTTCCTGCTTAGGTTCTCTGCAACCAGCTTGTCACAAACCCGAAAACAGGTAGGTCTTTTGGGTTTTCACTTCGCGGTGCCCCCATACACTGAGGTACTGTCATCTTGTCAACAGTGAATAAATCAACATGGATCAGGCAGAGACAATCCAATGCAATATTAGCTTGTAATTCTTTCTCCTTCATGTCTGGCATTCCTTCTCATCTTCCTTCGCCTATCATGCCCAGGTGCCGTTTACCGAAAACAGGCAAGCAATTCTTCTAGAGTCATGTGTCATAGACCGGGCGTGGTTTGGCATATCTTGGAACTGTAGCTCTAGGTGCTGAGAACAGTTTCGAGAAACTCCCTATTGTCCCGTAGGATCTCTGCTTTAGGTCATAGTTGAATAATATATACATGACTCGACTCTTAGTTTTCTTCATGGCTACGAGCCGAATGCGCAACATAAGAAGGTTCGACGCCCTGTCTTCCCATCAAAACAACTAACCGATGGGTTGAGCCATCTGACAAAATGTTGTGCGATCTCGGAGAACTTGTTTCCAGTTTGTGGTACTCATCTAGCTTCGAGTTTTCTATTGGTCGCACCCATCGTGAAGGTATTGCGTGCATCACAGATTCCAAGAAAAAAAAAAAAAAGCCTAACAGCATCTGATGACAACAAGATGACTCAATAGCAAGAACTGTATATCAAGCACGCGTCAAGTTTCTGATACTTCAACTACTGAGGACCACACACTGAGAAGCAGTTGGAAGCTACATCGACTCCACTCACGCCAAAGCAAGAAGATCACTGTTCAAGGTTGATGAAGAACATATCCAAATGTCTCTTTTTTAGAATAGCTGGTGACTGATTTGATCCCTGTATGTACGAGCAGCTATAAATTGTAAACAGCAATTGAAATGACATCATACAACAACGCAATTTTTGTAAACGAAGCCTTTTGGAAGCGTTGCCCACTGGGACACAGAAGAGCCGCGAAGTTCATACCAGATCATCAGCCAAGGCTCAAACTTATCCCAGCTAGCCATCTATCTTTTCTGGCCGTCAGTTTCTGTCACATGTTCCCTTTGGAATAACGCTCAACTGCGTGGGGAAGTAAGTCGAGGAAACGCACTTACCGTGTGTACTTTCTCTAGTGGACAGCACCTGAGTGCTCGGCCGATCCCACACCACCACACCGACGCCATCTGGAAGCGACTTTGCTGCTCTTCCCCATCGTGTCTAATTCTCTGCGATATACAAGACCTTACCACGAAGCCGAATCGAGTTACTCAACACGCAGAAAATGAATAGCATAAAAGCTCGCTCGGGGGAACGAGACCTGTTTCTCTCAGCAGCCAATGTCCGGCTTCTGCGTCCATGATTTGACAGACAAAGGCAATTTTTAGCCAGAATACTCTCAAACCATTTCGGAAGTTGCAATCCCAGGCAACGTCTCCCACTCCTCGGCGGTACGCCTGATTTTACCTAGTCTCTCCTCATGTCTCTTGCTTTCTGCATATTCAACTTTGATACGCAGGGTATTTCAGTACAGTTTCCGCACGGAAAGTGCGTGTTGGTCCACTGCGGCTACGCCTCTGCGGAGGTGACAACACCTCGAAAGAAGTTGCACACTCTACTCTCCTGGACTTTATGACGGCGAGTGAAGATTACGATTCCTAACAATCTGCCGTCTTCACATCCAACGAAGCAAACACCGCGCCTACTTCTACCAACAGCCTCTCGATGCTGTAGGGTAGGAATTCCGTCACATTATCCCTTTGGGCGCAAATATCTTTCACTCTCACGCCTCTTCAGAAACATCCGTCCCCTCAACCAGTGCACTGAGAACGTGGAATCAGCACTTTCAAGATCGCCTTCATGACCCGAATCTCATCTATAAAAGCCCAGTCCCATACGACTTCCTCTTCCACAAAAGCAGACACCAAATAGTTCCGCGGAGCAGCGAGGCAGCTTACGCGAGCCTCTGACCCAGTGCTAATTAGCTCATCTGCGTCAAGTTCTCGATTCACACCGGCTACAAGCCCAACTTTGTCCCCGGAATCCTTATCCAGCCATCGTTATACATCACTTCCTGGCTCCTTACGAGTATTACTCACAAATAGACAGATAGCACTGCCCATGTTGACTCTTACAGACATCGACTTGCTGCTGGCCACGGTCACAACAAAACTTACAACGAGCAAGCCTCATCGAGCATCGAATATTCTTCGTCCGCCCCCCGCTCCTGCCGATTGTCGGTGGTTCAAAAGAACGAAAAGATTTGAGCCGGGCTTTTATAAGCAAGCAGCATTCAATCAGCCAAGATCCACGGCGCGTACCATATATCACTTTGAAAAACCCAACCCAGAAATCTTGCCTCTCCTTTCCTACAGCAATTGTTCGTGCATGTTGTCGCTGTCACCAGGATTCAATCTTGTCAACTGAGAAGGTCATCGGCATCAAATTGTCGACTCTCAAGAGCAGCAAGCCCGTCCGTCTACACCCAAATCGATCCATCATCGTTCGTCGCCTCTGCCCTCTCAAGATCGTTCTGCACGAATAAGTAAGCAGCGTTGCCCCCCATAGCATTTCTTGCAGACGTTGGTTTGTCCTTCCTTGGCCGAAATGACGACACAACTTGCAGGGAAAAGTTACCATCTCGTATCCGTAGCGCCCACCGCCCCTGCCGATTGTCGGTGCCTAGGAAAAGAGAAGAAAGCTGATCTGTGCCGGGCCTTTATATGCAAAGAGTATTTCAGTAGTCTACTTTAAGATATCCAGTCTCGCGTCCAACGCCTTCGGAGCACGTCGAAATGAGACTAGAGTAGTTTCGTGATTGTTGTCTTCAAGTTTGACCATCCTTCTAGACAACAACTGGATCATATCACACATCACAACATGTCACCCATCAAAGTAACCGCAATCTCTAACAGCAAAGCCACTGTCTTTTCATCCTTTGTTTGTGTATTTTCTGAACTGCAATTATCAAAGGGACACCGTAGGCTTCTCCCCCGTCCCGATGTTTCCATCCCGTACACCTCCACCCCCAAGTTTAGTATCAGTCAGGTAGGTTGGTTTGTAGTAAAAGACCGCGTTTTTTCCCTCCCGGTTCTCCCAACCCCAGCCGCCGTCCGTCTTTCCGCCCCTCTCTCCGATTCGTCGTTGCGTATGTAAATATGGTTGTACTTAAAATAGCCGGGAGACCTTGATCAAACAAGAGGTTCCATCAGCGTCGAAGAGCAAGGCGCGGGGGTGGTTTCAGGCTCCGGAGTGTTGTTCGATTCCATGGTCGGGGAGAGCGTGATGTACGAAGCTTGCTCGTGTGGTTTTTGTAAAGAAGAAGAAAAAAGTTTGCGCAGAAAGAGTTTGCTCTCGCTTCCTCCCAACCCTAGTTGTTCGCGTGCGTTCCGGTGCTTACGTCGTTCCGGTGGAGCATCATAATCAAAGGTTTCGAAATTGTACACTGCTTATTCGGGCATGCGTACGTACAGTCGTCGGTGTGTTGCCTCCAGAAAGGTGGCGGCCAGTTGTGATAAAAGTGCAAGTTTATGCCGTTTGGCTAGCAGGGCTACGCCGAGACCAGGTTTCACCTCCACGCCCGCGGTAGCCGCCGCGGCTGCGGCTAGGGGGCGGCGTCGAGGTGCTTGCCTCAGAGTACGAGGACTCGCGGCCCTTGCCGCCTCGGCTGGGTCCGGATCCTCTTTGACCGCCTCGTCCACCCGAGCGTCGTGTGTTGCTGGCTGATCGGGAGAAGGGCAAAGGAATCGTCTTTGCTTCGCTCATGCCGGGGAGCTGAACGCGATAGACGCTGCCAACAGATGACATGTCGTGGGGGAACCACAGAGCTCGGATCGTCGGTTCAGCATCCGACACCCAGAAGCGCCTAGGCAAGGGCTTGGCCGGAGCAGAGGCAGGGTGCCACGCGGCATCGGGCGTCTTATGCGGGAGCTTGATTTGAGGCAGAGATCCCATTTCCTGCTCCTCAAAGCATTCCTCCGCCATCGGCTTCGTTGTGAAAGACTTGATGTCGTCTGTAAGGTTTTGAATAACTGAGCGCGGCAGCGACACGGTTGCTGCGGGGTTGTAATACCCTGTATACTCGAGAGCGCTCTTACTAACAGGCTCGACACCGGGGGCTCTGGGCGGTGAGTTCGGCTTGCGGCCGGTAAGAAGGTTATTGATTCGATCCTGCCAGTTTTCGTGCTCTTGCTGTCGCGAGGCATTGTTCTGCTGGTAGGCACCGCGCGTGTAAACATTGGGTTCCTTGTAGCCGGCAGGGCTCGCCCAAGCAAATGATCCGCTGGACCTGGCTGCAGTAGGTTCCGCGACTGCCGAAGGCGGCAGCTTTACTACGTATCTTGGGCGGGGAAGGGAGACATGGGGATGCGAAGCGTCGCCATCGAAAGCAGGATGACCGTACACCTCCGGCGGCGGGGGCGAGGGCGAGTTAGGTCTGGATCGCTCAGCAGGATGGTTTGAAACGTCATTTCTGCTATCCTTGGGGGGAAAGAACCGGGATGGCCGTGCCTGAGATGCGGCTGGTCCAGTGGGAGGCAGAATCGAACCGGCTGCAACATCGTGATGAACCACATGAGAGGGCTCACGCCTGCCCTCTCCGGAAGGTCTCCAAGTATCCTTGATTGCGGGTTGGGCCTGTTCAATAGTGAGACCTCGCTCGTTGAGCTGACGGTCACGCTCCAGACGCTGAGTTCTCCGCTCGTCAAGAAGTGATTTATCGCCATCCAACACCGAGTTGGCCCATCTGTTCCGCATCTCGTTCAAGTCACGATTGGGTCCGGGAGCCGGGCGAGGCTGAGTTGTCGGAGGAGGCTGGTTCTGGGCGCGCTGTGCGCTGGGCGGCGCAATGGGGGCGGGGCCTTGCCTAGCTTGGGTCGGAGGCAGCTGGCCAGCTTGTGACTCAGGAAGGCGTCCAATGTCAGTGTTGAATGTGCCATTTCCTAGACCACGATCATTGTTAGGAGATCCCCATACGTTCTTCGCCTGCTGCCCAGCAGACCCCCAGGTCGGCAGGCGGTCGGGTTGCTTTGGAGTTTGCGCGTCCCACAGATTCGGCTGTCTTGCGTCATGTCCAGGTCTTCGATGTTCGGGGTCGCCAGTCGTAGGTCTTTCGCTGGCGCTCGTCACGGTTGTAGGTACGGTCGACGGGCCAGAGCTTGCCGCAGACTCTCTAGACTGCGATACGGTGTCTGGACCAGCGGAGCCGTCGCCTTGCTGAGCCGGGGGCTGAATGGTGGCACTTGCGCTCTCTGGAGAGTCCTTCTTGGCACTCTTGCGTTCCGGTGGCGGTCCCATGGCATCCAGCTTGGCCTTGATGCGCTCCTTCCTCGCAGCCTCCTCACGTGCCTCCTCTTCACGTCTTCGTTGCATGGCCAGCTCACGCTTCTCGCGCATAATCTTCTTTTGCAATTCCAGATCCTCTTCGAGACGAGCCATTGGTGGCGGCTGAACCGGACGTCCCTCGGGTGGTCCAGCTGAGTGAAGACTGGCGTAGTTGGTACCCGGGGAAGCGCGGGGCTGCCACTGCTGGTTCGAGTGCATCCGGGGGCCATGCTGAAGGCCTGAGGGGGAGAAGTTCCGCGGCGAGACGGGGCTATCGATCGAGCCTGTAATAGAACCTCTGCGCGCATTGAGCAGATCTTGAGGAGGCAGAGGCATTTCGTGCTTGCCAGGTCTCTGCATGTAGGAACCGCTTCCGCCACTGACGTTCGACGATCCGCGGCGTCGACCAAAGGGGCCATCGGGCATCGTTGTCCTGCTAGTTTGGAAAGCCGCAGAAGGCTCAGGATGATCAGAGTGGGAGGGGCGTTGCAGAACGGGAGGCTGTCTGGCATCAGACCGGAACGATCCCCTTCGGTCATTGACTGGTTCATAACGACCAGACTGGGAGTTGAAAAGCTCCCGGTTTCCGCCACCAGGCCCTTCTCTCCACGCAGACCGATTGAAGTCGTCGGCGGCGATTTCTCTCGCATACGGCGGCGGCGTGTTGTTGCGGCCTGGCTGATCTCTGGGGGCGAATCTGTGTCCTGCTTGAGGCGGGGGCTCCGCGACGATGGGAGGCGCTTTTTCAACGGGTGGAAGAGGCGCCCATGGCGACTTGACGGGTGTTGGGGGAGCAGGTGGCTTTGCGACAAGCGTTGGTTTGTCGGCTGAACCGCCCTTGAGAATCAGACCCTTTCCAGAGGCAAGAACACCGGGTTTCATGGACGGGGACGGGGCGTTGCGTGGAGGCGCGGGCGACTTCGGTTTCTCGATCGGTTTCTCTTTTGGAGGAGCTGGCGCGGGCGCCGGAGTCGGTTCAGGAGGCGGAGCGGGAGTCTCATCAGGGTGCGGCAATGTTGTCTTGGTACCGTCGGTCCAGGTGATGGTCTCGGGCGCCCAGTCGTCATCATCGTCCTCAATGTCCGCCCAATTACCTTGCGCCTGTGCGCTTTCCGGGGCCAATCGATTCGCCATGTGGATGCCATACTTCTTAAGTTCCTCATCTGTGAATTTCTTGGGCTCCGGAGGCGGAGCAGCTGGGGATAAAGATTAGCAAAGACCAAAGCCTCCACGATTTCCCGACAGCCTTACGTCGATTTTTGTTCCATACTGCGCTGGGGTCCGGGCCGGATGCGTTGGTACCGTTGGCTGCCGAAAGTCGCGGAACGTTGCCAGTGCCGCTGCCCGACTTTGCAATAAGTCGGGGTCGCGACGAAAGGGTAGAGGTGCCAGAGGGGGAAGAGCTCAACAGACTTGCGGAGCTCTTGTCGGCGGGTTTCGAAGCGGTACTACCGGCGGCGGCGGCAGCGGCGCCTTTCGCGGCAAGAAAGGTCTTGTTGACAGACACAGCCTTAAAGGTCGCGGGTTTCTTGACGGCTGATGACGTCCTTCCGTGGCCCTTTTCTCCATCTCGAGCCCTCGATGCTTCCGTATCTGAGCCCCCACTCACGCTGACATCTGCTGAGATGGCCTCTTCGACACCGGTGATGTGCTTGTTCTCGAGGTCATCGAAGGCTGCGGGGCTGCCATTCAGTTTTGCGCGGTTTGGACCATCGTGGGCGCCGCTGTCGTTGGTCTGTTTGCGCAAGTTAGCCATCGTGATGAGGCATGGGTGTTGGTTGGAGTTAGGAGGGGGGGACGTGGGGACCTTCCGGCATCTCTGCCGTCGTGGTCTCCGTCCGCAACTCCATTGTGTCCGTCGCCGTCCTAGCTCTAGACGACGCCCCTCGGCGCTCTAAACCGGCAGCGCTGGGTGACTTTGAGGGTGAGCACTCACGAGCTTGGGTTCGGAGGAAGCATCGACGGGGGCGAGGGTGGCTTCAGTAGCCATCATACGTCGTGCTGCGCTGCGGAGGAGGAGCGAGGTTGGGGTGGGCGGTCGCTTGCCTCGAGTGGTCGGCGTTTCGGGGTAATAATCGAGCCTGCGGTGGTTGTCGAGGTTATCGTCGGCGCGGTACTCGTCGCGATCGAGGGAAGGGGAATCGTCGCCGGTCGTCGTCCCGATTGTCGTGGGATTCTAGGTGGGAGGTAGAAAAAAGGGAGCGCTGAGGCGAGGTGGTGTAAAATGGCACCGATGCGGCTGTGATGGTTGTGAGGTTGATTTTCCAGAGGAGCTGCACCTAATCAGGGAATAGCGTGCGCGTGCGGCAGGGGAGCACTGGGCGCTGAACCACCTATGGGCTGGTACAGGTAGTGGTCATAGGTTCCCGTCGCACTCAAGGACGGCACTTTAGTGTACCTACCTAAGGTATGTCCTGACAGCACTCGTTTGACTCCAAAGGCCGCTGTTTCTTGTTTTTCTTTTCTCTACTTCTTTCGTTTCTCGTAAATCTCTTGCCTAGATTAACTCTATATACTGTTTCCTCACGCATCACCATCTGGGGGTATTTTATTGCAACATCGTAACCCAAAAGAAACCATGGGCACAGACACTGCCCGCAGGGACACAGCGCACTTCAAGCACTGGGCCGGGCTGAGGTGCCCTGCCTTGACTTTACCCATTAGGTGGCACGGTGGGTGGGTGGTGAGAATGAGGGGAGGCAGGTGAGGGAAAAAAGAGTGGAACCTGCTGGGGCCTCTCCGCCGACGTGGACACACCACCACCGACCCGACGGCTTCGTGAGGCTGTGACAGTGCGGCCAGATGACTCACTGTGCGCCACTAGTACTGTGCCGCCGGTCTGTTCCCTGCTCTTTCCTCACGAGAGGCAGGCACCAACCAACGCGGGATTCCCCGACATCGAATGCCTATTCTTGGACTTTTTGCATTGATCGGCCTGTCCCCCCAGTCTGAGCATCGCAGAGGGCCGCAAGTGCGCACCCGCACTTCTCCGACTGACACTTGTTTTACAGACCTAGCTTACAAGGCTACTGACTGCTACCAAGTGTTGGTCGACGACAGTTGTTACATGGTATCTTAGGAGTCCTGTCTCGCCACTGGGATGGATGCATGTGTATGGCGAGCTCAAACTCAATGCCCAGTCCTGCCCTTTCCCAACTTTTCCCTTTTGCCCGTTGCATCCCGTCTTGCGAGTGGTGGTTGTCTGACTGGTCGGTCGATTGGTTTGTTGGGGGTGCAAAGACTTGACTGAGTATTACGCAACACTCACTCACTTTTCGATTAATCTTTCCATTAGCTGAAACAAACTCTCGGCACCTGTGGTCGCCTCTGCCACTCGCTCGACTTGTAGGTGGCCTTAGCCGAACCGAGAAATCCGGGGTCGCATCTGAGGGGTCACTGCATATCCGAACATAAATGAGCAGACGGCACATACTGCTTCTAAGAGCTCTTGAGACAGAGTGAGTACGTAACGAAGACATAACAAATGACTGAGTAGTGCGAGATGCCAAAGTGTACACAAAAAAGGAAAACAGAGCTCACGAGTCGACTCGTAGCTGTCGGACGGTCGAGCTTCTCTCAATGTGATATGTGATTCATTGAGGCCGTCAGACCATGTCATGAAAACTCAATTACACCAGTCGATGGATCTGACACCACAAGTGCTAAGAATGAACATAGACATAGCGAATGAACCGTACAGCTGGATATAAGTATACCTACCGCAGCAGCTACAATGCTGAGATTGGACTGGGCGCACTTAAGCTTGGTCATACTCGGTGGAAAGGCATAAAGGCAGATATAGACTTGCGGACAGTTGCCTACGAGACTTTCAACCAATCTTCAGCAACGTAGTCCATTCATTGTAAGCTCTACATGAGGTCAATAAAGCTGGCGTTGGAACTTCACAAGTCGTCAAACACGTCGTTATACGACACAAGGGAATTTGCCGAGGAGCTTCCTCTCGGAGAAAATAGAGCTTCTAATTCTTGTATACACAGTCCCAATGCCATTACACAGCCTACGGGTTCAGGCTGGAACTACACATCCGATCGGGAGAGAGTAGCTTAGTGAGCATTGTTCTTGTGGTGGCCTGTCACGGTTCAAAAGACGTCAGCAAATCCCATCCGTTGAAACATTTACACCTCGTATCTCTTTTCATCCGAACTGCCCCGCGCCCGCAGGGATCCCTAAAAAAATCGCAAAGGCAAAACTTACGGAGGTGGAAGTAGTAGTTCTGGGCGTAGCCGACGACGAGGAGGAAGCCGATGGCGTGGATGATGGCTGCGCGCAACCTGTCAGCAATGTCTCTTTACACATTCGTCGTCTCGGAGGAGGTCGCAACATACGCTTGGCAGAGGCGTTCTTGCCGTTGAAGTGCTTAGCGGCGTAGCGGCCGAGGATGCCAGAAGCCTTGGCCTCGGGAGCCGGGCCACGGGGGAGCTTCTCGTAGAAGTTGACGACGCGCTGCATGCGGACGGCGTTGGGGTCCGCACCAAGGGCCTGGATCGAACATTGCGCATGTTAGCCAACCATCCCCATCAATCAACAGACATCATCAAATCCGGCCAGCGTGAATAAGCTCTGCCCCGCCTCTTCCAACCGCATGTCGCAACTGCGTGCACCGCCTGCCGTCGTCTCGCGATCCTTCCAAAGCTCCGAGGAGCCCCGTCCACCTCTTGACCCAGTTTCCGGCCGCATCCTGCACCATCCCGCCCGAACCTCCGACTTTCGCGGCGTTATCTTCGCACCACCTCGGCCATCCATCAAAACACGTCAGAATCGCAAGAGATATCGTACCTTGGGAGAGGCGACCTAGATGCATCCCAATTAGCCAAACTGCAGAGTCATTCCGCCGTCCGAGAAGCTCTCGTCAAACGACACCGGGCGGGCGGAAAGGGATACCCGAGAGCTAGCGTACCTTGGGGGGGATAAGGGTCGAAAGACCGCGGCGGGTGACGAAGCTCATTTTCGCGAGGAGGGCGGAGGTATCTATCGGCTAGGGATGAGCAAGTCAATTGACGGCGCGGGAGGGTATCAATTGACCTTCGTTTCGACGTTGGGGGGGTTGAGATGGCTGCGAAATGCGGGTGGATTTGCCGAACGTGAGGTTTGAACGAAAAGCACTCGTTTCTCTTCGGGTCAAGGTTCTTGCGGCTAGCCAATCAGTGTGCGGGACATCGGGTGAAGGTGGGTCCCTGGGCGGCGGCAGCGGCAGCCAACCCAGGCAAGGCTGTTTGCCGAGCGTCAACCACCATCACCAAATCGACTACAACCGTTTCCGAAGGAGTCGCCGATTTCGCCATCCCCCCGTCGCAATGGCTTCCCTCCGCGTCCAGGGCGCAGCCCGTCTGCTGCGCAGCGCCGCCCCGATGCGGGCTGCCCTCCCGCTGACTGCTCGTCGATTCGAGAGCTCCGTCGCCACAACCACCGCCGCTCCCCCCGCCGTCGCTCCCTCGACGCAAGAGAACGCGCCCGACTACACCATCCAGGCTGACAAGGCCACCTCGTGAGGATACCCGTACCGTCCGGGCGCCCAATTGGGGCTACTCGGGCCGCCAAGAACATACCAATGGCTAACCTACGAGCCTCCAACAGCACCTTCACCCCCGTCCCCAAGAAGATCCAGGACGCCAGTGAAGACGTCCCGTACCTTCAGGCCGCCGTCCTCTCCGGCGCTCCTATGGAGCTCCAGGCCCGAACCGTTCGGTACGCACGCATCCCAAAGCCCTGCTCCCACGAAGCTTCCCCAAAGACACAAGGACGGGATCCGGACATTTACTAACAAATCATGACCAGCATCTACCAGGAGGCCAAGCCCGCGACGCAGTCCGGAGACTGGCAGGGCCACCACTGGCGCATGGACTGGGACATCCTCCCCAAGGGCCACAGATGGGAGAACCCCCTCATGGGCTGGCAGTCGTCCGGCGACATGATGCAGGGCACCAAGCTCAACTTCAAGAGCAAGGAGGACGCCATCCACTTCGCCGAGAAGCAGGGCTACGAGTACTTCGTGCAGGAGCCGCAGTCGAGGAGGATTCGCCCCAAGGCCTACGCCAACAACTTCCTCTACTCCCCCAAGAAGCTCAAGCACATCCGCACCAAATAGACGACCAAGCCAAAAAAGAAACTTGTACTGTACATAAGACGCCCTGCAAAGAAACCTTTTTTTCACACCTTCCATTGGTCTGAATTCTCATGGAACACGCGTATTACGATTATGTGATGGAGTATACATGAGATATTTCTGAGCAGTAGAGTTGAGTGTACAACGAGACTTTGTTGAAGCGCATTAGGAAGGGCCAATGTCAGCGGACTTTGGTGGCACGCTATTGGTCCGCTCTGGGCCCGCCGAGATGTGTATCCGAGCTTCGTTGAGCTCAAACCATGGTTGCTCGTAGAATGAGATCTCCGCCTACAAACCAGCAAACGCTTTTTACGTTTCTAGCATGGCCTCATGGTGGCATCAGGAGCAGTGCTTTAGACAGTAATTGCACAGCGGAAATAACACCATCTAAGCTCCTGCAAGTCAGACTTGCCTTGGGGAAGCTCTGGATACTGCTCTCGGCTTTTCACAAAGCACCTAGACATGGAAAGGCGCGCAACAGGGGCATGGGATTAAGGGAGGAGCGATTAATAGTGACAATGCCATTTAAGCTTCTATTGTTTGTTCGGTGCGCTGTTTATCCCGAGTATCATGATATCGTTCGAGGATACACCGATCCTCAATTTCCCAACGCCTTGCTACCTTGTCCCTAATGCCAATTATTCCGAGTCGTGAAACTCATCAAAAACACCATCGTGATATGAATCTTCGGACTCGTAATGTTCCAACGCGTCCTGGGTATCAGCCGAGTCGGAACGAGGTTCGTTCTGCTCCTGGCGTCCCGGCTCAATCTAGGAAACAGCCGAGTCTGAGCCCCTTTGAAGACGCAGGGTCAATTTCACTGCCTGCACCTAAGAGGAAAGTACCATGGGGTCGTGGACGTCAGCGTCGCCGTCCCCGTTGAGGCCAATGCTTATCCTGTCTGGTAGCGCCTTCTTCTCAGCCCGGGCAGTGTTTTCAGCCCAGGCACGCATCCGGATCAGGTTTCGAATCGAGGCCTCCCTACGCTCTGTCTCACGCTGCAGGATAGCCTTGTTGACGTCGTCTGCCACGCCGCGTCTCAAGTCAGGGTGCAGTATTGCGGCAAGCTGGGGCTCGAGATCGCTGTGAGGGAACACCAGGAGAGCCATTGTCTCCTCCAGATCCTTGAGGAATCGAGGATCCGTAGGCGCTCGAGGACCAAGGTGGTGCGTGGCAAAGGTCAAGGCGGGAGTGATATCTCCGCCGGGCGTCGCCGTACACGACCGAATCAGTTCGACGAGCTGGAGGCGCAGAAGCGCAAAGTGGAGGGTGGGATCCCTATCCAGGATCTGGTCCATTTGTTAGTCGTTGCGACAGGAATATGTTGCACATTTAACAAGATGAAGTAGGAAAGGTAGCTCATTGAATAATGGTGTGCCTCATCAAAGGGCCCGAAGGCGCTATGAGTGGTGCATGTAAAACTCGGTTTCTAATCACAGCTCGGAGGGAAGACAGATTCAAGCAAAATCAACATACCTCAGAATCAAAGTCGTTCAGGGCCTCGATGGCAGCCTGGATGCTTCCAGTGTGGATAGCTCTCTGAATCTGCTGGCGAATCTTCACCGTCTCATCGATCTGGTGTTCTTGCAGGTTGGCTTCCTTGCTGAACTTGTCGGCTGCCCTAGAGTAGCCCTCCATCGTGAGGTAGTCGAGGATCAGGGCGTTGATGTCGCTAGAGGTCCATGTTAGCATGAGCCTCTTTTTGCAAATCAAGCATGTGTTGCAAAGGAAAGGTGAAGCAGCAGTGTCAGGGTAAAATTTTATATCGAGTTCTCCGCATGTTAATTGCTAGGAGAGATTCCCATTTGATAGTCGATCATCATGTGAGCTGGATGGGGGGAGGAGATTCGCGCGCGAGACGGACTAGCGTGGAGCTAGCGTGAAAGACAACGGGCTTACCTCTTGGGCGACTTGACGTCCTGGACACGCCTCTCGAAGGCATGTTTCATGGGAGTAGCGGTCGACGCAGACGAAGTCTGAATGACATCTTAGCCCACAGCCCCCAGGGAAGGGAGGCAGCTTCAACGGACCATGATTCTCTCCAGGGTCTCCCGCACGAGGCGAGCAGCAGCTCTATTCCAGACTGCTATCGCTGTTGGGTCGTTGATGTCTGGCAATCCTGACATGCGATGTCGGGGATGAGGCGTCGGTGCAAGCCTAAATCATGAAGAAAAAAAATGTGAAGCGGAATCAAAAATTGGCCGTCGTCACATTGGGATGGCCGGTCGAGGCCCCGTGGTTTTGTTGTTGGAGCTTGAAAGAAGCTGCAAAGCGGACGGAGAAAGGATTGGATGTGGAAGAAGGAGAAAGCGTCAGAACAAAGAGAAAGAGGCTGGAGCGGAGCTTTATTTGGTTCCAGATTTTGCGGCTGCAGCGCACCAATTGCAGAATCAGCCGGTGGGGGAGGTGGGGCAGACTGGATTACATAAGTGGGATAGGCCACATGAGCACCGCTGCTGAAAGCGGGCTGGAAGGGCTGGCGACAGGGCAAGAAAAGCACAGGGCTGCAGATAAAGCTGCTTGAGATGGTGGCGACCTGAGGGGCATCGCGCCTCGGACAGGGCAGCAAACGTAGGAAAAATACAGGGTAAGCTCCACTACGGGCACAAGACAGGCAGGTACGAAAGCTAAATGGAACACTACGACTCTCCAGCGTTTGGGTGCGAAGCCTCAGTGCTCCTCTCTGGGCTACGTCTGGGCCCCTAGGTCTAAGCGAAAGTCACCTCGCTGTAGGTATGGTAGGTTAGTATGTAGGTAGAAGTAGGTAAGGGAGTCTCCGTAGATCAGTGAGGAGGCTGCGAGCGTCTAGAACCGGTGTAAGGCGACCGCCGATGTTTACCAGGTCGGTTTAGAGTAAAGAGGCACACGACACAGCCTCCCGTTTACAACTCCCCCTTTCCTGCTTTCTACATTCATCATTTCAGACTTTTCTTGACATCTTCCAACATAACACACTGTCAAATCGCATTTACACACAAGATTTCATTTGCTTTGCGGGCGTAGTAGCTCTGGTCAGCAACTGTCCCGACGCAGCTTTGCCAGGACCTAGGTTACCTTACCTTTACAGCCAGGTGCTCCACACTGAAGGCTTGTCAAAGTCCAGCATCCCCTCAGCGCTTATCTTTGGAGACTGGACCCTTGAACTTTTGCCTCACCTCACCACCACCTCACTTCCTCTCTTCCATTCTTATACCCTTCTCTTCCTTCATTCAACTGCGAGGAAGCAGAGACCTTCAAGACCGACCGGAAACTCCTGCAGCGTGCCCCTCACCCGTCGTTACTCCTGAGCTGCAGGAACTCGAGGTCCAAGCTGCAACTATCCGCCATCGCCTGTACCCCTCCACGTCGGCCAGCTCCGAAATGGCAGAGACAAACGGCACAGAGTCTCATGTGACGGTCCAGAAGCGAACGCACTACTCACCACCATGGGCAGACGTCAGCATCATTGGCATCGCCGGCAGCTCAGGCTCGGGCAAGTCCACGCTGTCCCACGCCATTGTTAGGAAGCTGAATCTGCCCTGGGTGGTGATTTTGTCCATGGTATGTGTGCAAATTTACCCCGCCAACCACCACCACATCACATCGCCCCTGACTTGTGATATTAGGACTCTTTCTACAACCCCCTCACTCCTGAGCAATCTAAAAAGGCATTTGCCAACGAATTTGACTTTGATTCACCAGAGGTGGGTTAGTTTCCGCGAGTGTGAAGAGCGGTTGTTGACGGCTATGACAGGCCATCGACTTTAATGTGCTTGTGGATTGCCTCCGAGATCTCAAAGCTGGGTAAGTGACAATGGTCCTGAGATGACAATATCGAACATCAGAGGATCTACTGTCTACTGTCGATGAAATTTCTTACCGAATTATGACTTACGCCTACCAGCAAGCGTGCAGAAATCCCCATCTACTCCTTTTCCAAGCACCAGCGTATGGAAAACACCACAACAATCTACTCCCCCCACGTAATCATCCTCGAGGGTATCTTTGCCCTTCACGACCCGCGCATCATTGACCTCCTGGATATGAGAGTAAATATGATCTCTCCAGATTTCGGTTACCGCCTTCTCACAGCTGTCTAGATATTCTGTGAGGCCGATGCTGATACTTGCCTGTCTCGAAGAGGTCAGTGCATGATAGCGATGAATACGTATGCAGGGATGCATAAAGCTGACCTCGGTTCCTAGTTTTGAGAGATGTCAAGGAACGTGGCCGTGATGTGGAGGGCATCATGAAGCAGTGGTTCACCTTCGTGAAGCCCAACTTTGAAAAGTTTGTCGAGCCGCAGCGAAAGGTGGCAGGTAAGGCATCTCAGTGTTATGAAACTCTCTACCACCCGTGCTGACGCTGCATAGACATTATTGTCCCAAGAGGAATTGAGAACCGAGTTGCGATGGGTGAGTAGACATGAGCGTTGTGAGTGAGCGTTGCTAAATCAACGAACAGCCATGGTCGTTCAGTACATTGAGCGAAAGTTGATTGAAAAATCGACCCACCACCGTGCAGCCCTGACGCAGCTTGAGCTGGCTGCCGCCAGCGAGCCTCTGTCCGACAGGGTCGTAGTCTTGGAACAGACGCCGCAGCTGAGAGGCATGAGCACCATCATTCAGGATATTGACACCTCGGGCGAGGACTTCATCTTCTACTTCGACCGCTTGGCTTGTCTCCTGATCGAGCAGTGAGTGCATCATCCTCGACCTCTCGGGCAGCAAACTAATGATGCAGGGCGCTCAACAACGTGCACTTTGAGGAGAAGACGATCGCCACGCCACAGGGATATAAATACAACGGTCTTGTGGCCAAGGGCAATGTAAGTGCAGTGCTCGTTCTCCGAGGCGGAGCCGCATTCGAGACGGCCCTGAAGCGGGTCGTCCCCGACATGAGGACGGGCAGGGTCCTTATCCAGTCCAACGTGCGGACCGGAGAGCCTGAGTTGCACTACCTCAAGTTGCCCGATGACATTGATGAGCACGAGGCAGTCTTGCTCATTGACACGCAAATGGCCAGCGGAGGCGCGGCACTCATGGCGGTGCAGGTCCTCGTGGACCACGGCGTCGCGCAGGAGAAGATCGTGCTGGCTTGCTACGCCGCCGGAAGGCTGGGAGTCCACCGTCTGGCCAAGGTGTTTCCCGGCATCACGATTGTGCTCTGCAATATGCTTGCAGACATTGAGGATCGTTGGGTCGAGAAGAGATACTTCCGGTGCTAGCCTTGCCCTGCCCTGCCCTGCCTTGACCTTACCTCGACTTATTCGGTCCTAAGGCACGCATGTAGAAGATGAGGCTGCGTCCTTCATCATGTGCTCCAGTAAATAATACCCTTACTCATGTAGCAACAGGAAGGGTCTAGCAGTAAAAGCCGCATATCCCATAGGGATGCCAAGATATCTGACAGAGCCTCCACCGGGATGTTGCGAATGCGACACAATGCAGCCCTTCTTTCCCAGACCGTCAGACGTGAAGAAAAGACGCAGTTTTCGTATGCAAGATCCGTCAATCCGTGTCTGGCAGCGGCATCGCTGGTTTATCAACGGACGTCATTGGCCAGCGGCCCATCTTCAATTGGCCGAAGGAGGCACCGAAGAAGTGGACAAGCACTGCGAAAGGTGTGGGGTCTGCACGCTTGCCACGGCAGCCGGCATGGGTTTTTGACGCCGCTGACTGAGGTCTTTTGGCGTCGCCAGGGTCGCCATTATCAGATTTTGCAGGGAGGCAAGCTATCAGCTCGGCGGATCAGGGACGCGGCGCCGACACGGGCCCAGAACTTGGGACGAAAGTCCGAGAAGAGTTCGGTTGACGACGGCATATTGTTTGCCTCTCGGAACGGGCGCGAGGCACATTTTCAGAATTTTGGAAATAATATCGCTGGAGGAGAGAATAGCTAGAGTCCCAAGGGCAGAGAGAGACGGGAAGAAGACTGATGAAGACGCTGGGTGCTGCTTAGAAGCTTCTGGCGGTAGGCGCCGTCCTGCATAATTGCATGCAATGGAAGGCAGGTTTTTTCGGGTTAACCGACCTATGACGACACTTTTGGCTGGAGTCGCCGGGAAAGGAGCTCCTCGGAGGTTCGAGGTTGACTACTGCAGCACCTTCCATGTCGCCAGCGACCAGTGACAACACGCCCTGCGCCTGCAATTGACCTAGTACGGGCAAGCATCATTACGCATACGTTATGTCCAGGGCAGCTGTCCCGCCAGTTCCATTAGGTCGCTCTTTTTTTCGTAGCCATTAAGGTACATTACACCTTGATTTTCTCATCCTGATCTCGAACCAAGAAAGCTTCCTCTCTCCAACGATTCTCCCTTGTCTGTCTACTGTTGCTGCACCTAACTTCCACGATCGACCCTCCCACAGAGCTGTCGTGCTCCCTTCGCTCGTTTCGACATGACATCTCCCTGTTGAATCATCAGGACATTCATTCCGCTCGAAACCAAAGATACACGATAATCAATAAATGCCTCCAACCACCTCGGCGCTGATGCGCCTAACCCGCGCAAGCCGGCAGACACCATCGCCAGCCAGTCTGCTCAAGGCCCTGCCGCCATGCAGACAGCCGCTCGCGGCGCTGCCGCAAAGGCGCGCCTTCGCTAATGTCCCCCAACGATCTCGAACCCGAACACCCCTTACGAACTTCTTCAACGCCCACGGCCTGCCGAAGAGTCCCCTCGTCCGCGCCGCCTCTAGTTCTACCGCTACCTCGACCACCACCTCCAAACCGAAATCCCGGCTTCTATGGCTTGCCTACCGCGGCGCGGCATGGCTTGGCGGCGGCATCATCTTCGTCGGTCTCGGCATTGTTGGCTTCTTCATCTACGACGCTTCTACCTACAAGGAACACCCGGACCAGTTCGAGATTCACGTCTCGGAGCTCGCGCTGAACCCCAGACGCGGCGGGCCTAAGAACCTCCCCATTGCTGACGTACTTATCGACGACCTGGACACCGAGGGCATGAAGAGCACCAAGGACAAGCCGAAGCTGGTTATTCTGGGCGGCGGCTGGGGCGGCGTTGCCATGCTCAAAGAGCTGAACCCAGACGACTACCACGTAACTGTAATCTCGCCGACGAACTACTTCCTGTTTACGCCTATGCTGCCGTCTGCTACTGTTGGAACCCTGGAACTGCGATCTCTGGTTGAACCTGTCCGCCGAATTCTCGCTCGCGTGAACGGCCACTTCATTCGTGCTTGCGCAGAGGACGTCGAGTTCTCGCACAAGCTGATTGAGTGTTCGGACACTGACGAAGCTGGCAACACGAGACGTTTCTATGTTCCCTACGATAAGCTGGTAATTGCTGTTGGATCTACTACGAATCCCCACGGTGTGAAGGGACTCGAGAACGCGCACTTCCTCAAGGACATCAGCGACGCCCGTAAGGTCCGGAACCAGGTTATGCTCAACCTCGAGAAGGCCTGCCTACCTACCACATCCGATGACGAGCGCAAGCGTCTCCTTTCCTTCGTTGTCAGTGGAGGTGGCCCTACCGGTGTTGAATTCGCAGCCGAACTCTTCGACATGCTCAATGAGGACCTCACTCAGCACTTCCCGAAGCTCCTTCGCAACGAAATTTCCGTCCACTTGATCCAAAGCCGTAGCCACATTCTCAACACCTACGATGAAACGGTTTCGAAGTATGCCGAAGAGCACTTTGCCCGCGACCAGGTCGATGTGCTCACCAACTCGCGCGTCAAGGAGGTTCTCCCCGACAAGATCATTTTCACGCAGAAGCAGCCCGACGGTTCGCTTGTCACCAAGGAACTGCCCATGGGTTTCTGCCTCTGGTCGACGGGTGTCGCCCAGACCGACCTCTGCAAGCGCCTGTCTGCAAAGCTCGGCCCGTCACAGACGAACCGTCACGCTCTGGAGACTGATACTCATCTCCGTCTCAATGGAACACCCCTGGGCGATGTCTACGCCATCGGCGACTGCTCAACTGTTCAGAACAACGTTGCCGACCATATCATGACCTTCCTTCGTGGTCTTGCCTTCAAGCGAGGCAAAGATCCCGAGACCCTCGAGCTCCACTTCACCGACTGGCGCGACGTTGCCAACGACGTTCGCAGACGCTTTCCCCAGGCCGTCGGCCATCTCAAGCGTCTTGACAAGCTCTTCGAACAGTTTGACAAGGATCAGTCTGGTACCCTCAACTTTGGCGAGCTTAGAGAGCTCCTGAAGCAGATCGACTCAAAACTCACCTCGCTCCCCGCAACGGCGCAGCGCGCGCATCAGCAGGGACAGTACCTTGCCCACAAGTTCAATAAGATGGCTCGCACCTCGGAAGGCCTGAGGGCGAACCAAGTTTTCGACGGTGATATCGACGCAGTGGTTTATAGAGCATTTGAGTACCGCCATTTGGGAAGCTTGGCGTACATTGGTAACTCGGCCGTCTTTGATTGGGGACAAGGCTGGAGCTTTGCCGGTGGACTGTGGGCGGTTTACATGTGGCGATCTGTCTACTTTGCTCAGAGCGTCAGCCTGAGGACGCGTATTTTGCTTGCCATGGACTGGGCCAAGCGTGGCCTCTTTGGAAGAGGTAAGCTCTCTTACGTTCCCCTACTAATTGGACCTTTACTGATACTCAACAGATTTAATGACCTACTAAAATCAAGACGCGAGTGTTGTATGATTTTCTTTTGTGTTAGCATACCCTGGGGAGTACGAGGGCATAAGATGCATCCCCAAGTGATGCCGAATCATGGGGATAAAAGAGTTAGAAAGGGGCGTAGACGGT
Organism: Colletotrichum siamense; assembly: GCF_013390195.1. Taxonomy (NCBI): domain Eukaryota; kingdom Fungi; phylum Ascomycota; class Sordariomycetes; order Glomerellales; family Glomerellaceae; genus Colletotrichum; species Colletotrichum siamense. The sequence goes on along the minus strand of NW_023501016.1, from coordinate 1,685,085 downwards.
CTCTGAATTCCATTTTTGTCGTTAAAGATCCAGCCTCTGCTTGGCCAATTGAGTGAAAGTGAATGCCCGACGCTTTTGTATTACCACTTTTATGATGCCTTCTATCGTATGTACTCCCTTTAAATCTTGAAATCCTTGTATGACCACTTTTCTGTGACTTTCGACCTGGCCTGCTTCTTGAACGGAAGATGTCTCCGCACCTCAACCTTACCGCGCAGCAACATGCTACGGTACCTATCCTTCAACAGATTTCCTTCGGGCTTCAGCAACCTCAGCGAATCCTGCAGCTCGTCCGGCAACACCAGCTCCAGGTCCTTCTCCGGCAGCTTGTACTTGCCGAGCTGCCGTCTCCTCAGTGGGGCGTCGTCGTCGATGTCGTCGTCGTCGTCGTCCGCGTCGCTGCCCTCGCCCACCTCGCGCGCGAGCTCCAGCGCGCTCTTGGCCGCGTCCCGCTCGGCGAGCTCCGTGGCGATCTGCTTGATGCGCTCCGCCTGAGCGGCCTTCTTCTTCATCGCGAGCTGGTGCTTCGCCTCGCGCTCGGCCTCCTTGCGGCGCTTGATGCGGTTGCGCTGCTGCGGCGTCTTGCGCTGCGGGCGCTTCTGCGACGGCTTGTCGTCGTCGTTCTCGACGCCCGACTCGAACCCCTCCCACGCCGAGTCCTCGTCCCACTCGGACAGCTGCGCGCGGCGGTCTGCGGCGTCGGCCTCGGCGGCGGAGCGCGCGATGGCCTCGCGCTTGAGGCGCTCGGCCTCCTCGGCGGCGAGGCGGGCTTCTTCGGCGGCGACGGCCTTGGCGGACTCGGCCTCGAGGCGGTCGGCGTAGTCGTCGAAGGTGGGGTTGTAGGAGTAGCCGCCCGAGGGCTTGACGACGGCGGGGAGCGGCTTGCCGGAGGCCGTGAGGGAGATGGGCTTGTGCTTGAGCGTCTTGGGGGGCTTGGCCTTGACGACGGGGGGCACGAAGTTGTCCTTGCCGGCGGTCGCGGGCTCGGCGGCGGGTGCGGGGGCGGCGCCCCAGAGGTCGTAGGTGGCGTCTTGGACGGTGATGGAAGACTCGTGCTGGCCGTCGGCGACCTTGCGGAGGCGGGCGAGCTCCTTGTGGGAGACCCAGTCGGTGGTGCGTTGGCGCTTGACGGGGAGGAGGCCGTCGGAGGTTTTCGAGGGGGAGGAGGAGCGCTTCTTGCGGCCGGAGACGGCGGGGACGGCGGAGCGGGCGGCGATGATTTCGTCGGACTTGAGCGTCTTTTTCGTCTTGGGCTTGGGGAGGGCTTTGCCGACGGTGTCGAGGGCGAAGAGGTCTGCCGAGTCCTTCTCTGCGACGACGCCACTGTGGCATGGATTAGCGACTGGTGCTGGGCTGTAGTTGTGAGGCAGTAATGGGTAAATAGCTCACCCGGTAATGATCTGCTTGTTCAACTCATCGAGACCGTCCTGGACATCGGTCACGTCGACGTTCTTCCTCCACGCCTTCTTTCCCTTCCTCGAGGGCTGCTTGCGTTGCTGCGGCGCCTCGCCGTCGCCCGAGAGGGGCTTGAGAACGGGCATCTTGGAGGGTTATTCAACTGGACTGGGGATGTTTGGCGTTTCGTTGGGTATCTCTCATTGATTGAGGTGTTGTCGTGAAAAACCGTCGACCAGCGCACCCTGCAGCTTGAACAAATGTCCGCTTCGCCTTCAATCTGGACCGCAGGGACTTTCTCTTCACCGGCGGGGCCTAGATCCCGGCATCCCAGCGACCAGAAATTTTTCGTTATCGATATGGAGGTTGCATTATCGGATTATCAGCACGTGATTGGACTAGTACGGCGGGGACCCGCTTCTTATCGGTCCCTCAATGGATGACGGGGACCCTGCTAAGCTGCAATGCGCCGCCCAGAACGAGAAAGTTGACCTCCTTTTACCGTCGAGTTGCTCAATTTCCAGCTTTGCGACCAACTCTACGAGTTCCTCCCATCTCCGAAAGGCCTCCCTGGACCCCTTATTCCCCCAGCGTCCCTCCTTTTCCCCCTCTTCCTCTTTCTCTCCCTTGCATCCAAAACTCACTTCCTCCCCGGCGAACCTATCCGTTAGTGTCGACCGTGTTCCCTCCACCGATACTACGTCGAGCTTCCCTTTGATCATCGCGTATACTTGGCAACCATGGCGTCCGGCGCAGGCGGGTCTTACAACAACCCACTCAAGAAGTTCAAGTACGATGCGCCAAACATGACGGGTCAATTTGGGGACATCAATGCTGACGGCTAGGACAACAGGCTTGTCTTCTTGGGCGAGCAGAGTGGTACGTTTTGGTCCTTGGAAGAGCTAACCCAGCTCTTTCTTTGATGCACGACACCCCTCACTAATACCGTCTTTGTTGCAGTCGGTAAAACCTCACTCATCACGCGGTTCATGTACGACTCCTTCGACAACATGTACCAAGCGACCATTGGCATCGACTTCCTTTCCAAGGCAAGATTCTCCATGACATCAGGGTGTGTGGAAGGGGCGTTATTAACTCGAACCGCAGACCATGTACCTTGAGGACCGGACGGTGAGGTTACAGCTCTGGGATACCGCCGGCCAAGAACGATTCCGCAGTTTGATTCCCTCGTACATTCGCGATTCCAGTGTGGCGGTTGTGGTGTACGACATTTCAAGTATGTGACGAATGAGCTCAGGGAGGGAGGCGAGGTGGGGAACCGACGGCTAACGACCAACGATTCTAGATGCGAAATCCTTCCAGAACACCAAGAAGTGGATCGACGATGTGCGCGCCGAGCGAGGAAACGACGTCATCATTGTGCTCGTGGGCAACAAGACGGATTTGAACGACAAGAGAGAGGTCACGACGCAGCAGGGAGAGGAGGAGGCCAAGAAGAACAACCTCATGTTCGTGGAAACTAGCGCGAAGCTGGGCCACAACGTCAAGACGCTGTTCAAGAGAATAGCGCAGGCGTTGCCCGGCATGGAGGGCACAGATGCTGCTCAGCAGGCCTCAAGCCAAAGTGAGTGCTTTTTTTCCGATCTCTCCCCCACGAGCGGCTTACTAACACGAACCCACAGTGATTGATGTGAAGACGACCCCTGCCGCATCCTCGCAAGAGGGATGCGCGTGCTAGATGATGTTCTTATTCGAAAAGAAAGCAAACGAGACTGGAGTAGGCCCCAAAAAGATGAAAAGACGAGCGACCCGCGGCGGACCGGACGACGCGGGGCTGAATTGCCGTTACATTACGACACGACTGGCGGGGCGGGACATCTTAAGCATAGCGTGCAATGAGGATTTTCAGCATCAGTTACAGTTTGTATAATAACGGGCTATAATCCACGGTCGTTAGTACATACCTACATTTAATGGCTCCTTTTATTCCTCTTCACCATTTATTTGGGCCTTTGCGAATTGAGCAACACCTATGTGTATAGTGTAGGTGGTGAAGGTAGCAGCTTAGGGAGCATGATATGCTGGACTAGCTCAGTGCATGACCTGCAAACACTCCTAAACGAAATAAGCTTGAAGATTGACGTGTGGTGCACCGCCCGAAATGACACGAGACTACCTAATCAGCCTAGGCTCTGGCGATACTCGGACTCCGTAGGACCGCTGTGGACTGTCACCGAGTGCCAGGGTCCGTCAAGGCCCAATCGACTGGTCGAGAGCGATCCGGTGTCCATCGCTGGTGGGGTCGTGGAAATCGATTTGCACTCGCCCGCTGCGCTGCGCGGCGGCCGGCGGGTTGCTGCTCAAATCCGCGTACAGAAAGCGAAGGGGCGCTCGGACACACGCCCCGGGGAGTGCCATCATGACGGAGCAGGTGGGGCCCATCATGTCATCGAAGGGGGAACGCAGGTGCAGGGTCTTTCCACCCTTTTTTTCTCGGAGCACCATGTCATCCGGCGCAGCCGCTTTGGTTAAATGTGACGAGCCTTTTGCAACGCTTTTCGCAAAGCTTCCCAAACATTACCAGAGCTCCTGGACCCCTTCTTCTGACGCAACCCTTATTGTCCCTCCCGCCTCTGGGTCTTCCCTCCTTCAACAAATCACCCTACATACCTACACGATTATTGATTCCACGAGGGAAAGAAAAAATCAAAACGAAATGGCGCTTACAAGATTCAGGTTGCGGGTTCCGCGCCCAAAGGTTCGTCACATCATCGCTAAGCGCCGGCGTGCATCTTCCATCGCAGCCCACGATTACTGACGCAAAAGTCACGCGACACAGACGTTCCTGGGCTGCATCAGCCTGCAAACCGGCACCGAGATCATCTCACTGATCCTGCTCTTCAACCGCCTCACCGGCCTGTACGGCCTCCTCGCGATCCTCACCGGCTACGAGATCTCCGCGACGCAGCTGTCGATGTACATGTACTCGGTTGGCGTCATCGTCTGCCTGGCCATGTTTCTGCCTCACATCCGCAAGAACAGCCCCTTTGAGGCTCTCGGGCTCGCGTGGCTGTACATCATCGACACGATCCTCAACATCGCGTACACGACCTTCTTCGCCGTCGGCTGGTACCTCCACAGCACCGCTCTCGACAAGCACCCGGGCAGCGCGGGCGTGCCGGCCGCCGCGGAGATTGCGGAGGAGGCGCTGGCGAACGGCGCGCCTGTCGTGCCGGACGTGCCCAAGACGACCAAGCACATTGGCCCGCAGGAGTCGTGGATGAGCCTGGGGCTGATCATCACCGTGACGCTGCTGAGGGTCTACTTTGCGGTTGTCGTCATGTCGTTTGCGCAGAGCGTGCTGCAGCGCTTCACTGAGATGGGCTGGGAAGAGGAGGGACGCAAGAAGGGCCCCGACGGACCGTTCAGCCCTGGCGAGCCCGACGGCGAGGGCTACCGTGGTCGCATCGGCAGAGTGATGCTTGCCCTGGGACGCAGCTACTGGCTTGACGAGAAGGCGCAGGAGGAGTGGGCGAGTGCGATGAGCTCCAAGTTTAGGCACGCAGGCGCTTAAGCTTAAATTTTCCGAAGCATATTAAGCGGAAGCGATTCCGAGATGGAAAAAGGTGGATTCGCGGATTTATCATTTGGCGGTGGGCGGGCGAGAACCCATGTGGGTTTTGCTGGGTATCGGTGTCGGCGGGAACGGTGACGGCTTCGTCGGCGGCAACTGTGTTGACGCAGACCCGCCCCGCCGGCTGGCGGTACGGCTATTGTGCGGTATTCCCAGCGGGCAGCGATGACGGAGGCGAAAAAAAACGGCGGTCCACGATGGCGCCATCGCGGAGTGTCATCATTCGGCGAGATGGAGAATGTGTAATGTGGATGGTTGTGGATCACGGAGGATGACACCTTTTTTCTCTTCTCCTCCTTCGGGGTTTAGATTATGATTTGAGCAAGAGTGGTCAAATGGCCATCGGCGTATGGACGATTGGGTAAGATGATTTCTCGGGCTGGCGATTGGGAGTGGGACTTTTGGGTCGATTGATGACTGGGTAGAGATGGCAACCAAAGCCCGATCACGGGAACAGCATACCAGATGGGAATGACCTATACACACGGCCTCGACATATACATAGTAATACACGTACGTTAATTCATCAGACCTGTTGGTGGGAAGGCGCATCGTCGTGCAGCATGGGGATTCGGGCAGGCTACATTTGCCCATCTGGCTGGCGACTTGGGCAGGGACTACTTGGAGAAAATCTGCTGCTAATCCAGGGCTCACCATTTGTAATCCGAAAGATTCCCCGGGGGGAGGAGGCATGGATGGGGGGGACGCGAGACGGGGTTCCACGACGGGATATGGAGCGCTGCACTAGCACGGCCAGGTACCCTCTTATTGAGGCGTCGTGTGTTGGTTGTGACTCGCCTCCTTGCTGTGTAAGACGCAACGCAGAGGTTCTCTGCTAGTAGAAAGTCACACAGTCTACAGCAGAGACGCGGCAGCGGCTGGAGTGAGGCGGCTGCTGCGAGGAAGAGTGACCGACAACGGCGTTTTTCGGCATTCGGCCATTGGTTCCTGGTGTAAGTGCAGGTGCTAGCTAGTCCAGAGACTTCGATGCCTTTTTTTTTTTTTTCCCTGCCTGTAATCCAGGTCCCTCGCTTTTTGGAGAAGCACGGGAGGTTGCTCATCTTACGTCAAAGTATTACTGAGTTCCCCGGCAACTGCGACCTTGTAGATGAGAAGGTTGGGGTAAAAGCTAGCGGTTCATGGTCATGTCTGGCTGTACGAATAGCAGTCATGGAGATGAAGAATTGGTCATCATGTTCATCCCGAAGTCCAGCGTGAGGGACAGCGTGTGAAGGAACAGGAGGCACATCTCCCCAGCTGGCAGCTGAAGAAAGTTGCCTTTGTAATCCATTCCCCGTCTTCCCCAAGGTACCAAATAGGCAAGCAATGCCGCACACGGTACTTGTTTGATACTGACTGAGGGTGTCAGTGTCATGCCCTCCCCCGTTTTCCCAATGCCACCCGCCCACCCAGCCGGCCGCCCCCATGGCCAGCCCATTGCACTCCCCAAAAATGGGAAAAGCGCACCCAAGCAACCCAAGCAATCCGCGGCGCCAGGTTTCGACAGTGCGGCAGGACAACCAGCGAATGGACTGGGGGAGACGCTGCGCTAGCCGATCACGCAATCGACCCTGATGTCGACAAAATTCATTGTTTTCTGCGGGGCAAATTTTGTCGGTGGGAACTGCGCGCCGCAGAGACAGCCGGCAGCCAGCAACAGCTCTCTCTTTCTCATTGAATTAAAACCAAAAGCAGCACGGTTTCGGAGCTGGTTCGCTGTTCCTCCCTTGCTCTTTTTTCCCTTACATATCGTCACTTTTTTTTCTTCCTAAAGACCCTCCCATCTTGTTGGTTGTTGTTGTGGTTGTTGTTGCTGCAGCTGCTGTTCTTTCTTGGAGTTCGCCTGTCTCTTACACACAGCAACACCGGCGAAGAGGAATCCAAGGAACGAAGCAGAGGGAAACGCATAGGGGCCAGAACGCAGCCTTCTTCCCTCGAACTCCTCCGAAATATCTCCCCATACCCATATACCCAGACAAACCGACGCAATGGCACCGACAAGAGGCCAGATTCAGACGCCTGGAGAGGCCGGTAAGTTTTGGTTCTGTTCCTGACACCCGGCTGGTTTTACTGGCTGCAAGCCCGTCCTCCTTCAGCGCTCTGCCCACTGTAATTCCAGCGAGTCTACAGCGGGACCGGATTGCGACCAATCACAGCCGTGGTATTTGTCGCAATCCTGCACCCAGCAGCCCGCTAGCAGTGGGCGGCCTAGGAAGAGCAGGACGGGCAGCGATGAATGAAGATGGAAGTCGACGATGGCGAGAGACAGAAGCTGACACGATGCGCAACCAGTCGCCAGAATCGCCTACCTTTCCAGTGATGTTGTCGTCTCCGTCCAGCCTTCACTGGCTAAGGACTCCGAGTTCTCTTCCCACCTGAAGCGCTACGTCGCTCGCGGCGACAAGAGCCTCGTCGCAAAGAACGCCGTGCCAGAGGTGAGCAACACCAGAAGAACCCCCCGCCCTCGTTGCCATTGAGTCTGTGGAAACTGACAATTGCTTCTCTCGTCGACAGGTCCAGCACGTCAGGCACAACGCCGACCCCCTCCTCTCCGTCTTCACTCCCACCCGCGCCGGCAAGCTCGTCGCCGTCACGACATCCTCCACCGTCCTCCTCCCGGCCATCGCACACCTCTACAAGCTGGCCAACTACCCCGTCGTCCTCCATGTCGCCCTCCAGCCCGCCGGCTTCCCCGACTTCTCCAGCATCACAGCCATCCGCAACTCGGGATGGACGTTCCTGCAGTCCGAGTCTCTGCAGGAGGCCCAGGACATGGCCCTGACGGCCCACGCCCTGGCGCTGCGCTCCGGCAAGGGCGTGATTCACTTCTTCGCCTCTGCCTCCAGCGACGAGGACGCCGCCATCGAGGCCGAAGACCCCGATTTCGTACGAGAGATCCTCGACGTTGATGCTGCCAGGCGGTTCCAGCAGACCAACGGCACGGAAGCGGCTGTCGGCATCTACGCCGATGACGGCCGACTGCCGGTCGCGTCAGACCGACCCGACGTGCCGCCGACCGGCTCCTCCACTCTGGGTGGTCTGAGCTCTTCCGAACTCGCTTCGTCCGTGCACTCCAAGCTGGCGGACTCGTCCCGCGCCTCGGTCCAGTCTTCCGCCGAGCACAGCGTCACCGAAAGCCCCCCGTCCGTCGTCTCCTCCAACGCCACCACCATCGAGTCGGCCCTGCCCGTCGTCTCCTCCGAGGACATCCTCAAGTACGCCAACGGCATCTGGGCCCAGATCCACCGCGTCACCGGCCGCGAGTACAAGGCCTTCTTCTACGCCGGCCCCTCCAACGCCGAGAACTGCCTGTTCGTCTTCGGCTCCGGCGCCTACTTCTTTGGCGATGTCATCGACCAAGCCCGCCGCGGCGGCGACTTCTCCAAGGTCGGCATCATCACCCCGAGACTGTACCGCCCATGGTTGAGCTCTGCCCTCGTCGACACCCTGCCCAAGTCCGTCAAGCGCATCGCCGTTCTCGAGCAGATCCACCGCAAGACCACGAAATGGGGCCCCGTCCTCATTGACGTTCTCACCAGCGTGAAGAGCGGCTTCGGCGGCGTCCGGACCGTCGTCGGCTACCAGCTGGGCTACATCGACCCCAAGACCGTCATCCAGGCCCTGCGCGGCGTCCTGCAGAACCTGAACCTCGAGACCCCCGTCCAGAACCTCGAGGTCGGCCGCAAGGAGGTGCCCCAGGAGGCTCTCGAGTACGGCCTCGAGAAGCCCAAGGTCGAGACCTCGTACACCAAGATCCTCGACCAGCTGTTCGGCCAGCGCGCCTACGTCGCCAACGCGCTCAAGTCCAGCAACGCCGGCATCAACGCCTCCATCCAGGCCAGCCCCGAGTTCGGCTTCGGTTCCCTGCTGGCCCGCAAGGAGCGCCGCGGCCGCTTCGTCAACGAGGTCAAGGAGGCTGCCAGCAGCAACCAGTTCGTGACCGAGTCGCCCAAGAGCTGGCTCGCCCGCTGGGCCGCCAACGCCGACGATGCCAAGAAGGCCAGCGAGATCGCCGACGACCTGATCCCCCGCCTCGAGACCGACGGCTCCTCTATTGCTCGCAATCTGCTTTCCAGCAAGCGCCTCTTCCGCAAGGAGTCTCTGTGGCTCGTGGGCTCTGACGCCTGGGCTTACGATCTTGGCAACTCTGGTGTGCACCACGTCCTGGCCTCGGGCGAAAACGTCAACATGCTCATCATCGACTCGACTCCCTACTCGGAGCGTGCCGCTGCTGATGCCAACCGCCGCAAGAAGGACATTGGTCTGTACGCCATGAACTTTGGCAACGCCTACGTCGCCTCCACCGCCGTCTACGGTTCCTACACCCAGGTCCTGCAGGCCATGCTCGAGGCTGACCAGTACGACGGTCCCTCCGTCATCTTGGCCTACCTCCCGTACAACGGAGAGGCTGACTCGCCCCTGACTGTCCTCCAGGAGACCAAGAAGGCCATCGACGTCGGCTACTGGCCCCTGTACCGCTGGAACCCCGCCAACGAGGCCAAGGGCGAGCCCCTCTTCTCTCTCGACTCTGAGCGCATCAAGAGCGAGCTCAAGGCCTTCCTCGACCGCGACAACCAGCTGACCCAGATCATGAAGAAGGACCCCGTCTTCGCCGCCAACCTGTCCCAGGACTTCGGCACCGAGGTCAGGGCCCAGCAGAAGCGCAAGGCCAAGGACGCCTACAACCAGCTGCTCGAGGGTCTCTTCGGCGCTCCTCTGACCGTCCTGTATGCCTCTGACAACGGCAACGCCGGCACCGTCGCCAAGCGCCTCGGTAACCGTGGCAAGGCCCGCGGCCTGAAGACCACCGTCATGGTCATGGAGGACTACCCCATCGAGGACCTACCCTCTGAGGAGAACATTATCTTTGTCTCCTCCACCGCCGGTCAGGGTGAGTTCCCCCAGAACGGTCGCCCCCTCTGGGATGCCCTGAAGGACAACACCGAGCTCGACCTCTCCAACGTCAACTACTCTGTCTTCGGTCTCGGTGACCGTCACTACTGGCCCCGCAAGGAGGACAAGATCTACTACAACAAGCCCGCCAAGGACTTGGACCGCGTCCTCTCCAACTTGGGCGGCAAGCGCCTTGCCGACACCGGTCTCGGTGACGACCAGGACCCCGACGGCTACCAGACCGGCTACAACGAGTGGGAGCCCAAGATCTGGGCCGCGCTCGGCGTCGACAACGTCGATGGTCTCCCCGAGGAGCCCGCGCCCCTGACCAACGAGGACATGAAGATCCAGTCCAACTACCTCCGCGGCACCATCGTCGAGGGTCTCAACGACACCTCCACCGGCGCCATCTCCGCCTCCGACCAGCAGCTCACCAAGTTCCACGGCACCTACATGCAGGACGACCGTGACGTGCGTGACGAGCGCAAGGCCATGGGTCTCGAGCCCGCGTACTCCTTCATGATCCGTTGCCGTCTGCCCGGTGGTATCTCCACGCCGTTGCAGTGGATCCAGATGGACGACATCGCCAACGAGCTCGGCAACGAGACCATGAAGCTCACCACGCGCCAGACCTTCCAGTTCCACGGCGTCGTCAAGGGCAAGCTCCGCCCCGCCATGCAGGCCATCAACCGCGCGCTCATGACTACCATCGCCGCCTGCGGCGACGTCAACCGTAACGTCATGTGCTCCTCCCTGCCGAACCAGTCCGCCTACCACCGCGAGGTCTGGGCCTACTCCAAGATCATCTCGGACCACCTCCTGCCCTCCACCTCGGCCTACCACGAGATCTGGCTCGCCGACGAGAACGACAAGAAGACCCAGGTCGCCGGTGACGCCGTCCAGGACTTCGAGCCCCTCTACGGCCCCACGTACCTGCCCCGCAAGTTCAAGATCACCATCGCCATCCCGCCCCACAACGACACCGACGTCTACGCCCACGACATCGGCCTCATCGCCATCAAGGGCGCCGACGGCAAGCTCGCGGGCTTCAACCTCATCGCCGGCGGCGGCATGGGCGCCACGCACAACAACAAGAAGACGTACCCCCAGATCGGCCGCATGTTCGGCTTCGTCTCGACGGACCAGGTCCACATCGCCTGCGAGAAGATCATGCTCGTCCAGCGCGACTTTGGCGACCGCAAGAACCGCAAGCACGCGCGTCTCAAGTACACCATCGACGACATGGGCCTCGACGTCTTCCGCGGCAAGGTCGAGGAGCTCTGGGGCCACAAGTTCGAGCCCGAGCGCCCTTTCCACTTCCAGAGCAACGTCGACACGTTCGGCTGGCAGAAGGACGAGTTCGGCCTCAACCACTTCACCTTCTTCATCGAGAACGGCCGCATCGAGGACACGCCCGAGTTCCAGATGAAGACGGGCCTGCGCGAGATTGCCAAGGTGCACAAGGGCGAGTTCCGCCTGACGGGCAACCAGCACCTGATCCTCAGCAACGTGGCGGACGAGGACATGGACGGGCTCAAGGCGCTGATGAAGCAGTACAAGCTGGACAACGTGCAGTTCTCGGCGCTGCGGCTGTCGTCGTCGGCGTGCGTGGCGTTCCCGACGTGCGGCCTCGCGATGGCCGAGTCGGAGCGCTACCTGCCGGTGCTCATCAGCAAGCTCGAGGACTGCCTCGAGGAGAACGGGCTGCGCCAGGACTCGATCGTGATGCGCATGACGGGCTGCCCCAACGGCTGCGCGCGCCCGTGGCTGGCCGAGGTCGCCTTCGTCGGCAAGGCGTACGGCGCGTACAACATGTACCTCGGCGGCGGATACCACGGCCAGCGCCTGAACAAGCTGTACCGCCAGAGCATCAAGGAGGACGAGATCCTCGCTATCATGAAGCCGCTGCTGAAGAGGTACGCGCTCGAGAGGGAGCAGGGCGAGAGGTTTGGCGACTTCTGCGTGAGGGCCGGCGTCATCCGCGCGACGAAGGAGGGACGGGACTTCCACGAGGGCGTAAGTGATACATGTTTCTCTGATTAAGTTGATGATTTGCTAACAATGATGCAATAGGTCCCTGATGAGGATGAGGAGTAAATGATTTACAGATGAAAGAAGATGATGATTTTGGTGCGAGGCAGATGTGTCACGAAAGGGGGAAAAGAAATCTTTGTAAAATGTTGTGTTTTATTTATATCCGTCAAGCTTCAGCATTGGGGGCAGGCGTTTGCTAGTGCTATTTTCTATATATCATATATATCACGTTTGAATCTTGTTCAATATTTGACTGTCGTGGTAGTATATGTCGCGAGTCGCAACTGGCTGGCCCGAGGAAGGAAGGCTGTGAAACGAATAACCACAGATGCGTTTCTTCCATAAAAGCGAAGCTCGTGAATGACTTGATGAACCAGGCAATGCGTCCTCTTGATGGTTCCATAGACCAGATGCACCAAAAAGGCTTACAGTTACTCGCTTAGCCTGCTGAGGTCGATGCTGTGTAGATGTGTGGTCTTGGTCAAAAGATTTAGGACAGCACTGGGTTCTCTGGCGGTTGATTCGATGTGATTACCCACAAAAGAATCATGAGGGACAGAACTTGGGCACATGATGTGGCTTTCTTGTTTACTGGAAACTGCCAAATGGCATGAAGGCATCATAGAGGCTGAATTAGGTCCTGGCTTGTCGGCTTCAAGAAAAGCCGGGCTCATTGTGGTTTCTCAGCTTGAGTAATGGTCTCAGGCGCTCAATATATACCCTACGAGATCCCAAAGTTCCGTTGCTTGGTCAAAGGTTGGCATATTTTCAATAAAGCAAGTGCGGAAGCAGGAGCCTGCGACTTCTTTGTCTTTTGCTCTGCGGCCTGCGACTGATATTTAATTCAGTCAGCAGACAGGGGAATCTTCTCGGTCACAATACGCACAATGCTTGGCTCAGGAGCAATACCGCCAGCCCAGGAACTCAGGAAGACCGCGCTGACACCTCTTTGCAGAGATGGATGGTGTCACCAGCGCTGTAGTGTGCAATCTCACAATTCTCAAGGTCGGTATGCAGCTTAGATTCTTCAGCGGTTTATTTGACATGATACTCTCAAAACGATAGTGAGCCCTGGTAAGGATAAGTATGTGATGAGATCTGCTTTACCTGTGACTGAATAATATGAGTTATTAACCAATCTAGTTCCTACTAGTTAGGTGTAAGGAAAGGATGAGAATGGGTTGAAGCTTCACTGTACGTTGCGGGCACCAGTTATATGCGCACATAATACTAGGGTAAATAGAGACCCGTGAACTGTGATTCATTGGTGCTATGTATCATAAAGCTTGCTTTTTTGATCTGATCTTGTCCAGTCTCGCCACCTATCTATGAAAGTCTGGGGTGCCTTGGAAGAACGCCTCTAGAAGTTACAGCTATTGCATTTACCAGACATATGCAGTGATTAGTAGATGTGAACCTTCCAGGTTCCTTTATAAGCAGGCCTTCCAGCTTGTGTTTTTTGTTTGACAGTGTCAAGCCGCAATTCATCCATTTTCTGTGCGGTCCGATTGCTGGCGCAAATGTTGCGGGCTAAACGTATTTTATGGATGCTACAGGTCTACAGGCATCAAGGCACCTGGTCTTCTTTAGCCCGCGGTGGGCTACACAGAACTTGAGCTCTCTGTCTCTCTCTGATGGTTTATTCGTGTTGATTTTGTGAGAATCATGATTTAGAGGTGGCGGACGAGACTGTAAGTAGTATTACTCCGAAAATCTTTCCCTTCTATCCTCTTGACTTCTACTGGACTACAGTATGAAGCGCACGGGGTCAATCAGAGAATATCGACACTCTCGCACCATCAAATTTCGTGTTTGTGAGGAGTCAGAGACATATCAGGGAAAATTAAGGGCTTTTATACTGTGAACCAGCGGCATTTAATGGCATAGTCCTTATGTTCTGGGATCCCCCAAGACTCGCAACAATTGCCCATCACACATCTACATCTTCCTGATATTGAGGACACAATGCTTATGAGTTGAGACCTTGATATTCAGATAATCCGCGAAGTTGGTTCATCACTGAGATCACAATTGTCTTAGGTACCTTGTCTGCCACTATTAAAGCTGGCGAGTTTCAAACCGAAACTTCGGGGCCACAGATGAGCCACTTCTAGCTCTTTGGTCACTACAGATCTTCACGATTAGGACAGAAAAATTGCCAGAGCTTCCAACTCATTGATCATGCGTCATACGTCAGAGACTCGACCTTCAAGGTACCTGAATATCGGGCTCCGTTCCTCATGTTTGGAGTTTGCTGAGTATTCTCTCTCTACCTTACCTTATATCTCAGTATCCTGTACGTCACCCAACCGAGGGAAGAATGCCCTGATCTGGCATGCGGGTTTGACAGCCAAACATCTCATAAAGTTTTGAAAGAGAATTACTTGAGCTGGCGGTCTTTGGTTCAATGTTATTTTACCAATTCCCGCAGCCGATACTGAGCTGTTCTACATGCTCGATTCTGTAATTTCCATGAATAGACTCCAGCAGTATCTCCTCCAACTCCTGGACGTTGCTCCGTGTATCACCCGAGCATAATGTCTACGAATGCAGCGGCTTTCTTCCCACCAGGGTATATCTATGAGCTGCAGTCAGCCAGAAAGTAAAGCAAACGCACCAATGCTCCGGGGAAAAAAAAAAAAAAAAAAAAAAAAAAACAAAAAACCCGAGAAAGCTACGGCGTTCTTACATGGTCAGGTAGGAGTGAATTTTCGGGTCCCTCATGTTCTTGCGCACGTCAATGAGGAAGACGTCCACCTCCTCCTTCGTGTATCCATGAGCGCGCGTCAGCGGTCCCATAGCCAGAGCTTCTGCAGCGGCCACAAAGTTGTGGTAGTTCCACTCCCCAATCTTCTTGTAGTGAGGGTCTTTGGGCCAGGGGTTCGACGGCCACTTGAAGCGCTGAAGCGCAACATCCTGAAAGCCGACCTCCTTCATCATGTCCTCCATCAGAGGCACGTCGATGAATTGCCGACCAAACTTGACGCAAGCTTCGCGGACAAGGGAGCTGAACTTGGCCAGGGGTTTCTCTGGGGAGAGAGTACCATCGTCGGAGGCGAAGAGGAAGTCGTTCTCTTGAAGCTCGAAGTAGCCGCCTGGCTTGGTAAAGCTACATGGAGCGGTTAGAGGTTTCTGGACTGTATCCAGTGTGCTTCGAAGCAGGAGAAAGGTGACTGAAGCCCATGTGGACTTTCTGCCTGAGGGGATGTAGAGCTCACTCGTAGGCCTTCTTGAATAGCTTCTTCCAGTCGGCGATGGACCCATTGAGAAAGCGGAGGTGGATGTAGTCGAACTTCTGTGAGTACAGCCAATCTTCCTCGACGTCGTCGACCTCAAACTTCAGATTGGGAGGAACACTTTGGATTGAAGTCAGTTTTCTCACCGTTTCAGAGGCGCGTACACTGCAAAAGACGGCGTAAGGCGGACGTACTCTCGTGGCTGGATAGGAGAAAGGTCCACACCAAGCACCTGAAGGTTGCGACGGTTAGGCAAATTACTAGTGGAAATGTAGGTTTCCGACGTGACTCACCTCAGCGTCGGGATGCTCATCAGCGTATTCGATGGCCCACAAGCCAGTTCCGGTTCCCAGATCAAGAACTCGGCCTCCTTTGGCGTCTGGGTCGCATGGGGGCGCGAAACCCAACTTGTTGTGGAATGTGAGAAAGCAGATCTCGTTTTGCATGTCTGAAACTTGACTTAGCGAGGTGGAATCCGAGGTGCATCAGCTCACAGAGAACACACCAAGCCTCTCGTTCTCTTCAGCATCATTGGGCCAGGCATATTCTGGTTATCAAACATTGGTAAGAGATTTTCGAAGCCAGGACTCAGCCGTCTCGTATGGACCTACTGCCATCTTTATATGTGTGATACGACCGCCCATTCTCGATGCGGTTTTCTAAGATCGAGGTTCTCAAACTGGTGACCTCCGAATAGAGGGACTTTTCCGTTCCAGTCAGTTGGGCCAAGGGGATGAATAACCAGAGCTGAACTTACCTGAAGGTCCGCCTCGCTATCATCGTTTCTGATCTGCCGTATGGTTAGGTATGGGACAGGCTACTCAGGCGTTCTCACGCACCTCGTCGTCGGGGACAAGCTCAGCATCTTGATGTGGGTTCGCCATGGCTTATTGCTCTGTCTTGAGGCTCTTTCCAAAGTGGGTGAAAGATTGAAGATGTTTCTGCAGAACGAGTGACTGAAACAACCAAGCTTTTTTGAGGGCGGCAGGGTCGGCAGACAATCGGCTGTTGCCCCTCATCTTGGCTTGCACGACCTGGCGTGAAGAACCAACAAGCGAACATGCATCATGCATCGACGGCGAAGTTGCCTTATTGCGACCAAATGTGGGGCATAGGTGAGCTCAAGAGGAAGGAGAAGATGATCATTATATGAATCCAGATTATCCCTGGCGATTGGAGGCTCGCGTAGTCGGGATATGGGGTGCCGGTGAAGTGTGCCGAGTTCCAACACGTGCAGGAATCCGCAGTCGAATGGAGTCCAATTCTGATGCGCACCGATGCCATCGAAAGTGAGGCATTCTTCAGATACAACTTCATCAAGTGCGGCTCAGTCTTTAGATCCAAGGGTAGGTATATGATTTCAGCGCTTGCAAGTAGAAGTAGCCTTAGAGATCAATACTAGAGAGTTGAAAAATAGCTAAAAAGAAAAAAAGAGGAAAAAACAATGGGCGGCCGGCCACCAGAGATATGTAGAGCCACCCAAAGAACTCGAACCATCGAGCTTTGCCAAAACCAGGCATACGATCCACCGCTAGGCTATCTTGCGACGGTGGTCGCACCCATTGTTGCGGATTCTGGAAGGTGAGTTGGCTGTGAGGGAAGGAACTCTCTAGAGACAGCAAGTGCGGTGAACTCGGCTGCACCTTCCAGCTTAATACCTAGTAGTATTGAAATCATTCTTTGGCAATACCTTAATCAATACAATAAAGCTGGCCTTGATACTTGAATCTCTATCAAAGTAAATTCTTAACATTCAATATAAGAAAGGTGCAGGTGATACATTACGAGCATACTAGGGTGAACGGACCAGTACTTCTTGTAGACCATGCCCCTCGATGCCCGCGGTCTACTTTGCGTGACGACTGCCATAGGTGGACCGTGGCGCCCATATCAAGACGAAAAGATTATGAGATTGACATGAACAGCGGCTTCCAGATGCAATATACACCGCGCGACAGTAGTACCCATCGATACACAGTCTCCAGTAACGTGAAGATTGTCCGGAAACAATATCCCAACAGTTTGAATCAACCCAAATCGTGCTTTGCTATCTCAGCACCCACCAATATAATATCAAACCGTGCAAGAGAAGCATCGACGATAACATACTGTACTGAGAGTTGCGTTTCAAGAGAATTACGAACCAATTGTGAAAAGATGAAGTCTAAACATGACTGATCAGGGCGGAGCTTGAGAAAGTTGCCCGGGCACAGACCCGGCAAATCGGTGTCCGATGATCTCCGAGTTACACCATCACAATCGGGGGCCGGTTGCGAGCGGCTTACATATCAAGAGCCACGCTCCTTGTCCGAATCTCTGCGACCGTCAAATTCATTACGACCAAGGAATCCGGCAGAAAGAGATTTATAATCTTCGCTCCCAGATAAACCGTACTCTCGGACCAGAAATAATATAGAGACGGCGACCTCTCGACTACGAAAGCAACTTTTCCATCCCATTCATCAGTGCGAATTGATCACATCAACCCAGCTTCCAGCCGTCTTTTGAGATCAACATCAGAACGCCCATGAACCATGGCGAAGGATTTGCACGACAACGTGTCTCGCGTCAAGAGATTCAATGCCATTGGTACAACTCTTTTTGTTGGCCTGCGCGCAGCAGACGTTTTGCTTCAGCACGCTCTCCTTCAGCGCGGCTGGGCCAAGAATTTGATTGAACTAATCGGCGGGACTTCGTTGAAGTCGAACATCGTCCTCAACCCAGCGACTTCGCAAATACATCCTTACTACGGCATCGTCACGTTCATGGCTTTTGGTAGCAGCTTCAAGCAGATCTACACCTCTCTCGCCATGTCGGAACAAGACATGCCACCATCATCGGCAGTAATCATCGCACTTTTCAACACGATCTTCAACTCGCTCAACACCTGCCTGTCTGTCTGGACCGCGACATCTGTGTTGTCCAGCGCCACAACTCTATCGGAGGTACTGGGGTCTCCGGCAGTCGCGACCGGCCTCGCATTTTACCTGATTGGAATTTTGACAGAGACGGCCTCGGAAACGCAACGCATGATTTTCAAGAAGAACCCCGCCAACAAAGGGAAGCCATACGCCGGTGGCTTGTTTTCTCTTGCAAGGCATATTAACTACGGTGGCTACACCATCTGGCGTACGGCCTATGCCTTCACCTGTGGCGGCTGGGCCGTTGCCATTCCGGTGTTTACCTTCTTCTTCTACGATTTTGCCACTCGAGGTGTCCCAGTGCTCGATAAGTACCTTTCGGAGAGAGTAAGTCCCTACCTTAGTCTTCATAAGACTTCAACACATTACTCACCTTCTTTACTTAGTATGGTGATTCGTGGAAGACTATCAAAGCCAACGTCCCTTATCGTTTGATCCCCGGCGTTTATTAGGCCTTTGACTCGCTCAATATCAGGCGCGATGGAGATAGAAATGCGGCTATCGGGGCGACTTCATGCAGGAAAGATTAGGGGAGGGGGGACTTCTTGATGAATTGAAGTACTCAACTCTTACTCAATGTGTGTTGCGCTTCAATCTTGACACTCATGGTGACTGAGACTCTTCACCCCAAAGCAACTAGCCCGGTCAGTGCATACAGGGGAATACCACCGATCTAACGCAAAATTTAAATGGAACTCGCTGGCCAATCTTTTGTTTCCGTAAGAATCCAAATAAACTGGGCGGGAAACCAAACGGACAGGGTTGCAAGAAGCCCCAGGGTTGAATCATCGAAAGACTTGAAAAGAGTAGTAGTTTCTACAGGCTCTTGTGGTTGGAGGGTACTTTCAACAACGCACCTGGTCCGTTTCGGTTGGATAAACACTGCAGCTAGTCCCATTCCTCACCAACGCTAACTGTCTCTGTGCTGATTGCAAGCTGCACTACGAGGGCACAGCAGACTCTCCGGAAAGCAAAGAGAACTTCCGTCAATCAGCTAGCCAATTACGCGTCATTTCTGGCAAAAGCTTTGATTGAATTCGGGATGCAAGTGTTCCGACGGGACGCTCTTCCGGCGGCTGGCTTGCTTCAGGGCCGAGTTCCGTTCTTTACGCCTCTGTGAAGCATTGAGCTGTGGCCTTAAAATAAACAAGAACCCATAAAAGCCAAGCAAGAGACTGAAATGGAAATGATTGAACATCTCCCTCAATATCAAATCATTGAAATTTGACGAGATGTTGACATTTGGGTTGACTCTTACCTTGCTCTTTTGCACTAGTGTTGCTGGTCAGGTTGATCCATCACCGTCGATTGTCATCGATGCTGGTACAATCATCGGTACAACAACATCATTGCCATCTACCACGGCCTTGGTGCATAAATTTCTCGGCATACCTTTCGCGCAGGCGCCTGTCGAAGAAAATCGATTTCTCTCTCCAAAAGCCCTGCTGAAGCATGATGAAAACCCGCTGAATGCTACAGCGTGGGGGAACAAGTGCATTGCTGTCACTGGAAGTGAGTGGCATTATACAATTCGTGAATCGTGAGCTGACAAAATCAGGTAGTGATGGGCCTCCTGAAAGCGAAGACTGTTTGTTCTTGAACGTGTACACACCAGCTGGAGCGGGATGTCACAGCTCGGGTCGGCCGGTTCTTGTGTGGATCCATGGCGGATGGTTGCGGGAGGGCACAGCCAGCCAGCCCATGTTTGACGGATCCAGATTCGCCGCCGAGCAGGGCATAGTTGTTGTGACTTTCAACTATCGTCTCAATGGTGTGTTGGATGATTCCGTTCTCGAGGTAGCCTGCTAACCATGAGATACAGTATTTGGCTTCCCAAATTCTCCTCAACTACCCCTGGAAGAAGAAAATCTCGGCTTTTTGGATCAGCGAATGGCCCTCCAATGGGTCCAAGAGAACATAAATGCGTTCGGCGGAGATCCATCGAAAGTCACGATAGCCGGAGAGTCCTCGGGCGGATCTTCAGTCGACCGTCTCGTCACTACCATTCACTCCAATCCTCCATTCCGCGCGGCGGCATGTTCGAGCGGCCAGGCTACAGTAAGCGCAATTGGTCGGGAGTCTGGCCCACTATCATGGGCTGCCCTTGTGTCTCTTCTTGGATGCACCGGCGAAGACCAGATCGGGTGCGTGCGTGCAGTCGACGGCAAGACCATCCGAGACTTAATCGTTGCGAACGGTCTGGACTTCAGCCCGGTGAACGACAATATCACCCAAAAGGAGCTTCCATACCTTCCGATTCGAGCCTCTGGAGGTGTTGCTCCGGTCCCACTGTTGATCGGCTCGACAGGTCAGGAGGGAACTTACTTGGCTCCTGCTTATGGCCTGAATCTTTCGGCTGTCACTGAAGAGATGCTTATGCAAGTCATTGGCGTATTCACTGGCAACGACTCAGACCTCATATCCGCTATTATGCAGATTGTTGCCGTCAAACAACAGATGACGGGTATTTCGCTGTTTGGTGCTGCTGCTCAAGTCTATACTGAAGTGGTCTATCAATGCGTGAGTCTTGATCCTTTTGCTCATTAGTTCTCTCATCCGTTACTAACCAAGACCCCTTTGAAGCCCGCTCTCCTTGTCTCTCGTGTTTCCTCTCAGAGCAATATTCCGACCTGGAGGTATTTTTACAATGCCTCGTTTCCGAATCTTGCTGCCGAGGGCTACACTTCTGACGAGCTGGGCGCATCCCATGGAACGGACACGGCCATGATCTGGGGTACTTACCCTCAAGATGGTGCTATAGATTACCAAAGAGAACTCAGTCGGTATTTGCAAAAGCTGTGGGCAGGATTTATCAAGGACCCTTCAGGCAAAGGCCCCGGCTGGGAAAGGGTGGACGCAGATGGTAACAATATTGCATGCATTGGCTGCACGGGAGAAAGCGGCGAGCTGAATCTCATCGCATCTGCCACCGTCGATGGATGGTGCCCAACGTACGAGCCATTTTTCGGCCGAGTCAAGACACCGTTTGTGAAGGCTTAGGTGACAGGGTTTCCTTTGTCGATGGGTCTGAGTCCGGGGTTCCTCGAACCGTCACCTTGCATGGTTCTGTTGGAACCATCAACTAGAACCGACTTACCCCCGGCTGATGTACCCGACAAACAGCTACCAACCACCAATTGACACAGTACATAGGATGATAATCTTAAGAGAAGTGATATCTGTTCAATCAATGCTACCTGATACGCGCGTCGTATCCTGTTCTGGAAAATGCAGTATCCACGGACAACACCCCAAATGGTTTGTTTGCCGCCAACGTGCATAACACTCCCTGGCCAAGAAGAGGGGTAACAAAATGTGCCCACCTTTCAAAAACAACAAGAACTGAAGAATCACGCACATTTCTTTCTCGTCTCTTTTCTCACTTCAAACACCGAGTCGTCAACATTTAGTGCAAAATGTGCGGTGACAATGCTGGCGCGGCAGCCGCCCCTGCGGCCCAAGCCCCTGTCCAGGCGAACAACCCCGTTGAGCTCGTCCCAGAAGAGGTGGCCAATACTTCGCATATCTTCTCTGATCGACATTTTACTGATTATTTTCGGCTTTTTAGGGAGCTGATGATGGTGCTTCGGAGCTCGGCCAGGTAAGTTGCACTTCTCATCGCCAAGCTTCGTTATCCTAACATCACCGCAGAGTGTCGCGTCCTCCAGCACAAGCGTGACAAGTTCCATTCTCGGGTACAGAACCGAGAATGGCCGAACTTACCACAAGTACAAAGATGGCAGTGAGTTGCGTTGAAGGTCAGCTAAAATGGTCGGTGTCTGATGCCTGCAGAATACAATATTCCCAATGATGAGACAGAAAATGACAGACTTGGTATGATGCGGGATTTCCCCGAACACGAGCTAATGCATGCTAAGTCATGGGCATCCAGATCTCCAACACAATCTCTTTTTGCTGACGTTCGATAACACTCTTGGACTCGCGCCTCCTAACAACCCGGGTTCCAAAGTTGGGCGTGTTCTAGATGTGGGCACGGGAACCGGCATTTGGGCCGTTGACTTTGGCGAGGATCACGAGGATGCCGAGGTAGTTATCCGTGGCTTCTTCTTCTCTCGGATGCATAGTCTCACGTTGTCATCAGGTTCTTGGAATGGACCTGTCCCCCTCAATGCCAGAGTAGTAAGTTCATCAAATGAGTGTATACTCCCAACGACTGACTGCTAATATGTACAAGCGTCCAACCTAACGTCAAGTTCGAAATCGATGACTTGGAGGAAGAGTGGACGTACTCGCGACCATTTGACTACATCCACAGTCGGATGATGAACTCATCTATTGGTGACTGGAAGGGTTACCTAAAGAAAGCCTATGAGTACGCCTCCACAGAGATCACTCGGACAAGCCCAAGGAATTCGATTGGAAGTCGAGAGCTAATGATAACTACAGCCACCTCACACCTGGCGGTTACGTTGAGCTCCAAGAGCTGGATCTTTTCCCACGCTCGGACGATGGCACCTTGAAGGATGACGACCCTCTCTCGAAATGCATCAAGTTGATGTACGAGGCCTCGGTTATCTTCGGACGACCCTACCAGGAGATCCCTCCTCTTGTCAGGGTTATGGAGGATCTTGGCTATGTTGATGTAAAGCTGAACATCTTCAAATGGCCGTCGAATGGTTGGCCGAAAGATCCCAAGTACAAGGAACTAGGAATGTGGAACAACGAGAACTTTTGCGAAGGCTTCGAAGGATTCTGTATGGCGCCCTTCACTCGCGCCCATGGCTGGACGCGTGAGGAAGTCATTGTCTTCCTGGCAACCGTGAGAAAAGATTTGAGGGACAGGTCAATCCATGCCTACTGGCCTATGTAGGTGTTACGACACTGCTCACATTTGACTTGCTAACGAATCATCAGCTACTCCTTGTACGGAAGAAAGCCAACAGAAAAGGAAACGGAAAATTAGGCATTAGCACTACACGTGGACCTTTCACGTTGAATAATCGATGTTTGTCGAATGGTGTGTTCTAACAACAACACGTAGGGTTTAGCATGATCTCATCTCTGAATTTTAATAAAAAAGCTTCTCCTATAATTTAGATATGCCTCTTGAGGTTTCCCTCAATATGTGCTCGCAATAGATGAAGAAATTGAAACGAGCCCAGTCCGGTCTAACTGAGATAAACGTTATCGACGCGATATTGAGCCGTCTCAACTAAGTCTTGTCTTGTAATCACCACCAAATACCTCTTTCCTGAGTTGATGTTG
Organism: Colletotrichum siamense; assembly: GCF_013390195.1. Lineage (NCBI taxonomy): Eukaryota > Fungi > Ascomycota > Sordariomycetes > Glomerellales > Glomerellaceae > Colletotrichum > Colletotrichum siamense. The sequence continues at coordinate 1,661,785 of NW_023501016.1, read as the reverse complement.
GAGAGCTGCCTAGGTATCCACTCATTGAGGCCAAATCTTGACTAGGGGCTACCCGGCTAAGGACAAATCAAGCTCCTTGGCCGAGATTGAAGCCAACGCCAAACCCTGGAAATCTGCCGCACCGGCCTAATCGGGAGTTTAGCGGCGTTGGCATCCGTGTCAACAACAGCGCCTCTGACAGGTTTTTTTTTTCCAGGTCTCTACACGGCTTTGGGCATGAAACATTAAGATATTTAAGATTGAATAGCCACCGATGTTGTGGATTCCAAATTACAACCTCTCCTCCGCAAACACTTGGTTTCACTGTTCTCAGTGTTAGGTCTCAGCCAACTCTCGTCCTGTGGCTTCGCACTTGAGACGGATTTTCTAGCGGAGCAGCCCAAACAATCACCGACAATGTCCACTTTCCACCTCTTTCACTTGCTTCCTCTTGAAATACGCCAACGTATATGGGAGTTGAGCATGAAACCAAGAGATCTTCCATACGGTCCCAAGCCTCGCCCTTATTTCAAAATTTCATGGCCAACGCCGGCGCCAACACCGCCTGCCCTACAAGCCTGCAACGAATCCAGGACATATCTTCAGCGTCACTATGCAAAGGCATTCCAAACGCGGAAAGACCCAAAGAGATATGTTTGGGTCAATTTTGAGATCGACAGTATCTACATAGATCAGTATCATCTCAAAGATCTTGCTGCAACAGAAGAGGGCTCTTCCATTCGTCAGCTCGTTATCTCCGGCCAGTGCGTCGAGCATTTTTGGTATTACCATGAGCGCTGGCTACGCGAGATGGATGGTTTACAGACTGTCACCATTCTTTACCATGAGACAGCGCCAGACGAACAGGAGGAGGACTGGTGCAGAGACTGGGATGAGCAGCTGCGGTTTTGGTATTCCGGCGATTTCATGGAAGAAGTTGTTCACTTTAACGCCAAGGTAGTGCATTTGGTGTGCCCGCCTTTCGAACTCAACCGACACAACTATGAGGAGGCCAGGGAGATGGTTTTGCAAATACGGCAAGCTCAGTTAACTAGAATGGCAGAGTCAATTAGAAGCCGGATGGGGAATCACGGAAACTAGCTCTTATCCCAATCTCAATAGGGCTACCTTACTAGAACCTGAGCCCGAGATTGGGGAGGTACATTGAGGGAACCTCAAGTACACCGCAGGTATATATGAACTTAGGGCTGCTCTGCGCTCAATCGTTGGACAGGGTCGATGCGCCTTGGTTAAGACTGGAACCAGAAAGACAACTCTTGTCGAACACTAGATTTCGAGCGGAAAACTCAAATTGACACCAAGCTTCTCCGTCATTGTTCCTTCTACTAATTATTTTCATACTTCACTGATATCCAGAGAAAACCCAAAAGCTCCTGACAGGTAAGAACAACTCAAGGTGAAATGGCGATAGTGCGTGTCTTGCTCGATTCAGAATGACCATCGTTCCGGACGTCTTCGCCATTGGTGACGACGAGACCAGTCGGCGTGTTCTAAGTATTACAAGCCATGATACCAATAGAGGTGACCAAGTCCGACACAGGCGTGTTTGCGCCGAATGCTGCTGAAGATTATTACGAAGAGTTATCAGGGTGGCAGCAAACTTCGATGTTTGAAAAGCTCGCATCTGGGAGGCTCCAATAAACACTTTTACGGAGCAGGACAAAAGTCCGAACTGTTCGTACTGTCATTCAGCCTTGAAGATCATTTCGGTATGCGATATTTTCCTGCCTGTTCCCGCGCAATATTCTCGCATTCAAAGGGCATATTCACGATGACCTCGCACAACCTGCTCGGTCTTAGCTGTTTCCACCTTGTCCGTGCGTTTCCGCTTGAGGCAAGGCGACTTCTCACTTGCAGTAGGTTGTCTCGCGTGTCACATGACAACTCCAACCTACGCTTACCATACGAAGCCGATGACCTCGTAATCTCGCATGCATTCGCATTCAGCCCTACAACTAACCAGACCGGTGTACATGAGCAGAAGTTCTGGTCAAGCTTTGGCAAGCTACAATCGCATTCGGCGTCACCATCCGGTGTTAACGGACCTTGACCTCGGCTCGGTCTTGATAGACGCGCTTGTTCTGATCTGTGTTTCGCACTGACTCAACTCGTCCCATCTAAGGTCCGCAGAAGCTCACCTATCGTATCTGTTTATCACGAGCTACGGAAGTACCCGATGAATCTTATTTCTGTGCCGCAAAGCTTTTTGAAGTCGCGGAGGCGACCGCTGCAACGATGGCGTCTCGGGACAGGCTGCAGGCATCGGGGACGCGGCCGGGCTGACGACTCGCCTCAAACCAGCCGCCTGACAACTTCTTGACATCTGTAACGTCTACTAGTGGTCCCAATTCCATCTGTTGTCGGCAAAGTAAGATTTTGATTGGCAGACGGACGTAGTTGAATCGATGTATCACCGGTGCCGTTAGCCGCCCGAACTACGTCTCAGTAGCTCCCCGATCGTACAAGGTCCCCGACGAAGTGGCTCAAGTAACGATACTGTTGAAATATATTTACTGAATAACCAAGATAATATCAATTCAATCCATACACACTGCGACTTCTGAAATCGACCTTTGATCCAGCCACTTTATTTCTTTACGAGTGTAGCCATGGCTCTGAAGGACACATCCGCAGGAGCGGCAATCTACGTTCCCGTTATTCTTCGTTACGTCTACGATCCTCTCGTCCTAGGCTTCTATTGCCCATGTGCATGGCAAATATCATCGAAAAGATTACGGGGCTTTTTCAACGGCCACATCACCAGTGCCGGTGCTCGCTCAAGGTCTCGATTTTCTCAGCAACAAAGCAGTCTCTCCAAGTCGGGCTCCTCACCATGCCGAATACTCGACATTGGAGTAGGAACCGGATACTTTATCAAACACGCGCCGATACCAGAGGGCACTCAAGTTACCCTGGTAGACCTGAACCCCTCGGCTCTACACGCCGCCTCATCACGCACGCTCGAGATGCACCCACATGTCACCTGCAAAACCTCAATAGGGGACTTCTTGGATCCTTTAGCCCGGGGACTCTCGTGTGAAGACTTCAATGGTGCCAAGTTCGACGCCATCTCAGTCATGATGCTGATTCACTGCGTGCCGGGTCCCCCGGCCAGGAAGGCGCAGGCCCTGATTCGATTGAAGAGTCTTTTGACTCCTGACGGCAAGCTCTTCGGCGTCACAATTCTGGGGAAGGGTGTCAAACACAACTCTATGGGCAAGGCCCTCATGTTCTGGCACAATTTATTTGGGGTTTTTGGGAACACAGAGGATGACATGGAGAGCTTTGTCGGGCCGCTCAGGGAGGCTTTCGAAGACGTCAGGTGGGAGGTACACGGAACTATGTTACTGTTTGAAGCGAGTAGACCGAGATGTTGATAAGATAATACACGTGGTTGTCAGTTGAAGATGAAGAGCGAGTCGTGTGCAGCCCTCCCCGACATCGAAGTACACAAGCCGACTAGTACGACTCATTTTACTTTGGCACTTCGCATTCGGTTCGCAAATCTAGATTCTTCTAGTGACGTGACGTGGATTAGAGTTGCGGTGTGCTTGACACCGCTAGAATTTCGCGGAGATTGCTAAGTAGCCTCGTGGTGCGGAAGTTTAATGATGGCTTTAATCAGACGAACCGTACTATGGTGAACCTAGCTCAAGAATAGACGCGATTGGTTGTGTTTGAAAATAAGAAGCAACTTTCCTGGGGTTCAAGCAATCATCCGAGCTTTACGATACTGTCATTGCCTGTAGAAAGCACAGCTGCACGACGTTCGAGAATGATCGCGTCCACTAAGATTAACCGCGTTCAATGACAAAAGCTTCTCGGGCTTTCACTGCACCTCAGACACGAAGCGCTCAAGCTCGAAAGCCAAGCGAATGTCAACAGCGTATTATTAGTCCACGAGTTGAACGGAGTAGCAACATTCACGAGCGCGACTACTGTAGTAAAGAGGCGAGTTCCCAGCAGATTGAAGGAAACGTTTTCTGATTTATACTATGTACTCGAAAGATATTGCGTAAGTTTTTCCTAATCAGTACCCCCACTCTTTAGGGCTAGGACTATGGAAACTTCCTCAAAATATGTATCCAATAGAATGAAAGCCAACGTGGGCGGAAAGTAAAGTTCAGCGCTCACTCCCATATGCAACTTCTTATTCTACAAGTCAAAGTTCCAGCCACCAGTGTAGTTGGAAAAGAACCCTTCAGGATCGTACTTGGCCTTGATCTCCTGCAACTTGCTGTAGGTGGTGAAGGTCTTCAGGGGATCTTGGTCGTAATGCGCATCATTGATGAACAGCGGCAGGTCGTCGGCAAATGGCACACTCTCAACCATCTTCTTGAAGCTAGCCTCGAGCTCGGCGGTCTGGCCACTGGTGAGGAACGGGCTGGACTGCAGAAGGAAGCAAAGCCACAGCCAAGGTCCATCGGGCATCTGCATCGCATTGCCGCCGTTCTGGCTCTTCGACGCGTCGGTAAGACTCTTAGGGATGGGTTGGTAGTCAATCGACAAGAGCGTGTACTTGCCCTTGTTGTCAGCGCCCCATTTTGTCCAGGCCTCGTGGGCGGAGCGATAGGCGTTGTCGACCACGGCGTTTCCGGTCTCGCTTCAAGGGAATGGGATGCGGTACACGCCGTTGCGGAACTGGTTCTTGCCCTTGGACAGCTCGGCGCCGTTGGGCAAGGGCATGTTGATCACCTCCTTGTACGTCTTGGTGCCCAGAGTGTTGAGCAGGTGGGGAATCGAGGTGAAGTTGGCAAAGGCCTTCTCTGCGCCGGCCTTGTCACCGTCGTAGACCATGAACAGAATGGCAAAGTCGTCGAGGTTCAAGTCTCCTAGAGCGGGAGTGCCCAGCTTCTCGTAAGTTCCGATAATCGCGGCCTTGGGGTCCTCGTTGTACAAGGTGAAGTTGGCGATGGCGTTCATGACGTTCTGAGTCTGGTTAAACAGATAAATGACATTGCCAGCGTACAGATTTCCGATCGGGCGTGTCTGGACCTTGTACTTGGTCACGACGCCATAGGCATTGCCGCCGCCTCCGCGCATCGCAAAGAAGAGGTCCTCGTTTTCGCTGGGCGAGGCAGTCACGATATCGCCGCTCGGCAGCACAACCTCCAGTTCGCGGAAAGAATCAACGGCCAGACCGTACTGGCTCGAGAGATAGCTCAAGCCACCTCCGAGAGCCAGTCCTGAGCCAACACCGCTCAGACGGGCCCCAACAACCGTCCTATTGTACTTGGCGAAGTAGTCGTAGATGTCGCCAAACTTGCCACCGGGCTGGTATGTTCCAAGCGTCGTCGTTTCGTCGTAAGTTCGTTCATTCATCTCGGTGAGGTCGATTAAGACGCCCTTGTCCACGCTGGAGAAGAAGGTGTTGGGGTTGTGACCCTCCGTCTTGATGGCGAAGCGCGACCCGGCTGCGCGTACCGACTTGAGGATGGCTGCCACATCCTGGGTGGTGGTTGGAAACACCACGCAAGAAGGGTTGTAGCCGCTCTGAGCCGTGTTGAAGTACTCATTCTTGCTCTGGATGTAGTCGATCTTGATGCTCGTAGCAACCTTGGTAGTTCCCAGCTGGGTCGTCAGATCGGTGCAGGCCGTGGAGCCAGCATCTCGCGCAGCCAGTAATGCGCTGGCTGTGTTAGCGAGACCAAGGGTGAGGGCGGCTAAGACTGCGCGCATCTTTGCTGTAAGAACAAAACGAAGGGGAACGAGAATGCGACTGTTCCTGACACCGCGAAAAAGAGTGACTGCAAATTGACGCTCAAGAACGAAAAGGGTCAAGAACCTCTCAAGAGGATTCACAAGGCTGGCTGTTTCTAAGTGTTCCACCGTGGCCGGCGCCCTCCTTAACCGTTTTTGTACTCCGAGCCACCATCGGCGGTCCATCTTCGTCGGCGACCCCCACAATCACGGGCGTCGCTCGGCCAGTTCATCATTTCCCGCGATATGAGGATCGTCGCAAGGATGGTGACCCCGTTTTCGCATCCTCAAATACGAAAACGAGCAGAAAGAAAGGAAGATGCAGCCTCGGGACGAATAAAGAATTATAATCACTGCTATTCCACCAAGCCACATGTTCACCACCTTACTCGGATTCGTTACTCAAGCGGCAATGGCCAATCGCATCATTGGAATCGCGCAGAGGAGTGTCACCGACATGAAAATTACCCCGCAAGATGTCTTTCAAAGCCCAGAACATGAAGAGACATACCGGTTAGTTGCCGGCTGATGTTGCATTCCTCGGTTGTCGAACCACTTGCATGAATTGAACTGAGGAACAGTCTCCTGATATCAGAAGAGCGTCTTACAGACACCCTCTAGATGGCACATGCACTTTTGCCTCGGTCAGTCATCATGATGTTCCTGCTGCCCCTTGTGATATTCGTTGTTTATTCGTGATAGCTTCCTTTGCACCGAGTTGCAAATTAATTCCCAAAAAGTATCCGTCTATCCGTTGATTGCTCCTCCTCTATCAGTTTTCAATCTAAGCCCAAAAGCAATATCAAAAAAAGCCTGTATCCAGTTCTAACCTCTATAGTGCCCTTTCTTGAGTGTTTCCAATTTTCCAGCCGCAGTTGTGTCAACGTCGCGACCGCTTCGTATAATTGCTTTGCCATGTCCTTGTTTTCCTGTCGTCATTTCGTCCACTGTTCGTTGCGAGTCTTTAGATCAAGTGCCCCATTGCGTGCCTAATCCGATCAGACCACGCTTGTTTCCGTAATCGTGACCACTGTCTCCCCTTTCTTGGCGGCGGTTGTGACTTTTTTCTCCGTGTATCTCTTCTCGATTGCCTCGAGACTGTGGCCCCGTGTTTCCACCATGTAGAACGCCACAACGACTGTGCAGAACAACGAACAGCCCGCGAAGAGGAAGTAGGCGCCGAAAGAGGAAACCGAGAGAAGTACCGGAGTGATCAGCGCTACAACATAATTGGCGAACTGTTGGCCGGTGTCAGCAGCTTTTCACGTGAAATACCTCATGGCAGTCTGCCAGAGAGATCGGCCGAGACTCACCCAGTTGGCGCTCTGAGCCAAGCTCGACGCGCTGCTTCTGGTCTTCCTAGGCAGGCTCTCGACCAAGAAGGTGCGGAAGGAGAGCGCCCAGGTAAAGCTGTAGACGATGGCGAATAGGTAGATGGACACAATGACAACCCACTTGCCAGCTCCTCGGTCTGCATGAACTTCGTCGGCGGCGTACAGCGAGCCCATGAGGACCATCAGAGCAGTGATCAGCACACCGCCTAGGAGACTGGAGGTCTTGCGTCCCCAGCTGTCAGCGAAGAACGTCGCGGGCACAGTTGTGGCCAAGATGACCAGCGCAGACACGCCAGAGGCCAGAAACGTCGCCTTTTCGCCGTTCAACCCTGCCTGCGTGAACATGATTGGCGCGTAGTACAGTATTCCGTCAATTCCGCTCCATTGTTGGAATCCCATGAGGAACAAACCGAACAACGTCCTGCCCCTATACGGGGCGGAGAAGGCTTCGCGGAAGCCGGCGAATGCTTGCCTCAAGACTTCAGAGACCGGGGCGTTGGGATCATGTTCTTGGTCGTCAGATGAAAGCTCCAGTATCTCTTCGCCTTCTTTTTCATTCAAACCGAGCTTCTCGACAACGCGACGGGCCTCGTCTTGCCTTCCCTTAGCAATTAACCACCTGGGAGAGGGAGGAACGATGAAGTAACTTCCGGAGAACAGGAAGCCCAAGAACGAGGCAACAGCCAGCGGGAGACGCCACGCCGCAGATGACATTCCTAGCGTCGCCGTACCATAACACCTGGCAATGACATGTCAGTATCTCCAACATGAGAACATGTTAGGGCAACATACATGAAGTATCCAGTCACGATTCCCGTGACGATGGCAAATTGCGGCAAAGCGGTCATGATGCCGCGGATGCGAGCAGGAGAGATCTCAGAGACTTGAACGTAGACATTGCTCAAGAACATGCCCTCCCCAATGCCCTTGATGAGCCGCCCAAGAATGAAGACACCCAGGATAGGAGACGCGCACTCAATGCCGGTGCCGCATCCGTAGATGAAAGCCCCGAGAGCGAAGAGGCGGACGTGGCCGAACCGGTCGGCCATGACGCCGGAGACTAGCGCCGAAAGGGCGCCGGGGATGAGGACGGACGAGACGATGACTCCGTGCATGGTGGGGGAGAAGTCTCCGAAAGTTTCACGGAAGGACGGCATGGTCGTTACGGGGCCGATGCTGCCCGTGTCGAGGCTAACTCATGGAAAGTTTTCATCAGCAACGCCGGCATAGTTGTTGACGGTGAGAAGGGCAAGTACACACCCGAACAGCATGGCGACACATGATGAAATGATGCTGGCTCTCACGTAGAGAGGAGCCGATAAGAATTTCATGTCAAAAACGGTACTTGAGATATGTTGGATGTGATTCTCAACGGGCACGAAGCATCAATGTTTTCTCTTTGACACCGCAAGATGACTTTTTTTCTTTGCGGTTGGCATTGGCAAAGTCAATGACAAAAGCCGGTGGGTGAAAATTGGGTTTGAGCCCAACGCCGCCCGCCACAGCGCTTCGCAATGCCCGATTCATCGAAACCCACTTGTAGAGTTTTGCCTTATCGTGAATTTCGGGCCCGTGGAGCTCCACATCTCATGCCGATAGGGTCCATTGGCGTTGCAAAAGTTGCCTCTTTCGGAAACTTTGGCGGAACGGCGCATGTGAGTAGTGATTTGTCTCAAAGATAAGCTGCATTATAATGGGCCTAGAACGCCGTGATCGTCGAGTCAAATGGCGTACGAGAAAGGTGTGGTTGGTTCTGTCTTCGTTGGTAGCGGGCTGACGCCGCCAAGATCTCACATGCTCTCAACCATTTACGTAGACTCGTTTGGAGAGGCACGGGGTTACACCAAATGGAAGTGTCTTGAGATGAGACCCTCGCGGGAAAAATTGACGGAAAGCAACACCGAGTCTCTATTAATATCTACAGGCCACCACACCACGCTTCAGTTTCAATGAGACCCCGCTCATTTCCGTCGTGCCTTGAACGTTTTCAAAGGGTTTACTTTCCTAGTTCCGACCTTCTTGCCACGTCCAAACTTGCCCTTCTTATTCCTCAATTTGCCGCCAACCTTTCTGAATGGTACCATACCGACCTCGTTTGAAGTGAGCGAGTCTTTGCCCTCCTTGGGAAGCAAGTATTCGGGTATATGCTTAAGATGGGGCTGCTGTCTTGCTGTCCTCAGCTCTCCGTCGTGACGTAGGTGCTGCAGTTCTGTAGGGTTCTCCTCGAAGTATCTGTAGAACTCAGTCAGTCGTGTCTCAGAGAAACAAAGGCTGCACCGATGATGTGTGCTCAGAATGCCTTACCTCTTCAGCTTCTCACTCTTCAAGAGCTCCTGCTTCAACTCCCTCATACGCGCCTCTCTCACAGCGACCTTCGTGACTGCTCTCAACGCATCGTCCAGACGGTACCGGAACGCGTCCAGATGCTCCTTCTTGAAGTTGTATGGCTTCACCTCCTTGCCCTGCTTCGCTTGCTGCCTCTTGATCTTGGCTAGTACCTTCTCGTCGTTCTCCGCGGTCTCGATGCTGGTGGGCATGTGCTTGCGGTACAGCTCCTTGGGTACGTAAAACGAAAGGGCCATGCCTGTCCTTCCAGCACGTGCTGTCCGACCAATTCGGTGTGTGTATGACGATGCTGACGTTGGCAAGTCAAAGTTGACAACGGCTGCCACATTCTTGAAGTCGATGCCTCGTGATACGCCAAACTCGACATCCCGCTTTGACGACTTCTTCTTGTTCTTCTTCTTAGACTCCTTCTCCTTCTCCTTCTCGCCGTCTTCCTCCTCGGCGTCCTTCTCTTCGACGCCCATAGCGCTCTTCTCGTCGGACGCGATAATGATATCGTAGACACCGCGGTTGAACTCCTCGAGCACGTGTGCTCTTGATGTAATGGGGAGCTCGGAGTTAAGGATACAGCTTCGGACCTGGAACTGTTCGAGGAAGAGCTTCAGGCGGTATGATCTGTCGACGTCGTTGACGAAAATGAGACACTTTCCCTTGACCAGCTTCAGCTTAAAGATGATGAAAGCCAACAAAAACTTCTCGTCCTCGGCGCAGCTCACAACGAACTGTGACAAGTTATCACCCTCCGTTTCCTCGTCGTCCAAGTCGAGGACGGTCGGTTTCCGGGCGAAAATTCCTTGCAGAGAGGTGACATCGGTTGACAAGGTAGCGCTCATCATCAGAAGCTGAACACCCTTGGGGAGCTTCCTTGCGATGTTCTCCAGATCCTCGTTATAGCCGTACGAGAGGATGAGGTCCGCCTCGTCGAGAACGAGATACGAGAGCTTTTCGAGGGACAAAGCATCGTTGAGAATATTCCTCCACGCGGTGGCAGGTGTGGAGATGACAATATCGGGGAAGTTAGACAGGAGGGAGCGTTGAACAGCATCGGAGATCTTGTCGACAAGCTTGACGGCGTGGATGTCCTTCGCGCAATAGGCTGAGAATTGCTCAATCGCTTTGAGAACTTGGTCGGCGAGTTCGCGTGTCGGGACTAGAATAACGGCAGTCGTGGCGGGAGAGGAGTCGGTCTGGAGGAGGGCTGGTTAGCAGCGGTCGCGAGGGCGTTAGTCTGCAGTCTCTTACCGTCTTGCGCTTCAGGATGCTAGACAGTACGGGCAAAACGTAAGCGGCGGTCTTTCCAGAGCCACAGGGAGCCTTAGCGACGACATCCTTGCCGTCAAGAGCGAGCGGGATGGCCTTCTGTTGGACTGGCGTCGGGTCCTTGAAGCTCTCCGCGGCGACACCCTGCACCAGTCGCGTGTCGAGGCCAAGATCGCTGAAAGTGAGTTCCTTCACGGCAGGCTGTGGCTCCTGAGTCTTGGCGCGCTTCTCCTCCTTCGGCGCGGAGTCGTCGGTCTCGATATGCTTTCTCTTCATGGTGGGAGTGGCAGTGGTGACGGCGGTGGTAGCAGCGTTGTCGATGCGACGATGTAGACGGCGATTGAGTTGAGGCGGCTGCACCTCAGCCAGAAAAAAAATCTGGAGGGGCGGGTCGAGACTTTTCTTATCTTATCGGCAAGCACAGACACTGGACGCACGGTTATGTAAGCCAGTACCCACTATCTTCGCCCCGGGGGCGGGGTCGGAGCCGGGACACGGACGACGGCGGCGGACGACGATGGCGGACAATGGCAAGGACGATGACAGGGGCAACGATAAGAGAGATCACAACAATTGCGATGATAGAGACGACAAGGTCATGATTTTGCATTGAAGACATTCCCCTAACTCGCCAACAAACATACTGGTAATGAGCTCATCTCTTTAACAGGCAGCAAGTACATATGCTCACAGGTAGAGGAAGTGTTATTCAAGTGAGTTTAATTCAGACGAATTATGAAAGAAATTACTGTAAATCTACCAGAAGTTATTTGGTTGCAAGTTGCGCTAGTTCTAATCGATTCTATTTATTGCAAGCAACACGCTCTCTAATACGCATCATTCACAAGATCGCCCTCGTTTTCATGATCCCGTGGTCATGTGATACTGGTCGACAGGCCTAGATAAGAAGCTCTACAGCCACCTTCATCGACTATTTCATCCGTGCCCAGGAGTAGACAATGCCGCTAACGAATCCAATCGCTATCGCAGAAACGCTACCCACCGTCGCAGGGGCTGAAAAGAAGATCAAGCCACTCAACGCAACTGGTAGCTTATTAAGGGCGCCTACCATCGAATATGTTGTCGAAGAGGTGACTCTAATGCACCATGCGGAGCTATACGAGATGATGATAGCACCAAGGCCTGAGTAAATCATGCCAGCTATGATACTGTGACGCGACGACTCGGGAAAGTTCTTTGCCAGGTTGGCAGCAGACCAGTCTTCCACCATAAGGGAGCAGGAAAGCAGGACGGGGATTGTCAATAAGTTGTTGTAAAACATGGCTGATAGAGTCAGTAAGAAAGAATCCATGAAGTAAATTAGATGAACGTACTGTCCCAATCGCTAAAGTTCATCTTCTTGATGATCTTGCGCATTGACAGGAGATATGCAGCGCTGCACACAATATTGATGCCCATCCAAGTATATCCGACATCAAGATTTGATGACAGGCTTGAGACGCCTTTGCTCAAAGACGCGTTGGCGGCGCTCTGTATGTCGGCCCATGCTGCAACGATCGAGCTCAGGACCATTAGGCAAAATGACAGGAAGGCCAGTGGGGTGACCTTGCCTCCGAACAACAGCACTTCGCCGTACGCAATGACAATAGTGGTGAGATTTTTGAAAATGGTGTAAACCGGGACGGACAGAAATTGGAGCGCTTTGTTGCCGGTGTAAATCATGCTCACGAGAAGCAGAGAGATTGGAAACCCTGCATGAGACACAGGAGTCAGCATGTGGGGAACCAACGAATAAAGAATGACGACGTACACTGTTTGGCTTTTGCGTAATTAATGGGGGCCATATTCCGAATCATTCGCAGTCTTTTGGCGAAAATAATCGCAGTAGTCGAGACGATAGCTTGGACGGCAAGGTAGAAGAATGTCAGGTTCCACGAGCTCCCTGACACAACATATTTATTGACGACTGTCATGCTGATCGAGGACAAACAGTACGCAACAATGGATAAGGCAGTGCTGTTTTCGATTTGCCTGGTCGTGGTTGAAGCGCCATTGGAGTCGCTCGCAAGCAGACCAGAGGCGGCGTTATCGGATGGTTTCGCGTCGCGGCCATCGTAGGCGTCATCCGGGATGTTGATGACATGGTCCCCCTTTTCGGGATTAGACATCGCGAAGAGTAGACAAAGGCTCTCGATAAGATGGAAAAAACGAAGAGCACGGGAAGTCTGTGAATAAATTGTGTTTGAATTTTCCGTTTATATGGGCAGCTGCGAAGGTAATTTGGAGAAGAGCGATAGCGAGAAGAGGGGTTTGCGACGTGTGCTTGATTGTGGCTGTGTTCAGTCTGCAGTCAGCCATCTCATTTCCCCAATACGAATTTCTGACCACACTTGGGGAGGCTGTGTAGCCTGTGCCGCAATGTCACTAGTGTCTCACTTTTATCAATACATGTCTTCGGTTGATCTCAAAACATCCTTCTTTTCAGATAAGTCAGAGAGAAAAGTACAGCAGTTCCTAGGTTTGAAGCCTTGCCGATTGTTCTTGTCAAGTCTCTCTGTGAACTTGAGCGCGTGAGGTTAATGCAGCTGCTGATATTTCGGATCATTTAAGCTTCAGAGCACTTGATAATAAGTCCGGCCACATATGAAAAGAAAACATATTGGTTCATAGAATTTAAAAATAAACCAAAAGCAATGGTCACAGCGGTGAACGTATCGAATGAAGAACTCCTCTGCGCACTACGAACTTCATTTTCATTCCATAGGTTGGTATTAAGTATATTCTAAGTCTACATTCTAAACTGCAAAACCCATTATCAGATGATTAGTGACAGAACAGTGTTGTGCAAGAGCTATAAGTTTGCGTTTGACAAACTGTGATCTGGATCCTTACTTGAAACCTCTTACTGCGGCTTTCCAATCACGTTCTTCTTCCAGCCGTTGTAGTTGACGATCTTGGTGTCTGAGAGGAGCTTCCAGTCCTTCTTGCAATCGACTTGAAAGTCCAGAGCTCTGTCGTTAACAAGGTCTGTCGGGATGAGCAGCTGCTTGGCCCCCTTAGCAAACTTGACGGCGTCATTGGTTTTGTCAATCTTGGACATTCGAAGAGCGCGGTTAAATGCTTCGTCATCGACCTTCTTATTGTTGACAGTCTGCGTGGACGCCCAATCATACTGCGCACCGATTTTCCACCAGGTGTTCGGGGGAATCCACGCTTTGATGGTGTTGTCAACGGCGATTCTGTTGGCAGTAATAAGACAATGCCTACACAAGAGATAATAATTAGCCGTGAAGCCTAATTTGCGATGTAACGAATGCTTACCAGTCACCAGGGTTTCCTTCCCACTGCCCAGGTCCAGGAGTGATGTAGACACCTTTGCCGATTTGAGCTCCGCCAGTGGTCAATGCCGGCTTGTATACGATTCTGTGATTCTGGTTGTAAATCTTTGCTTGGTCCTGGTTCACTCTTTAGCTTGCAACTCACTGAAGCCACCATTTCATGGGACACCTACCGGATGGACGGTCCTGTAACCAATTGTGATGCGGTCTCCTTGGAGCGTTGATTTCGGCTTCCCTCCCAATCCACAGCAGCCTTGGCGAGGTTCTATGGGCGCTGAGACAACGCTGCTAACGAGAACCGCAGCCGAAAACAAAGTAAAAATGTTGGAAAGAATCATGATGAGGGCTCTATTGGATGATTTGGCGAGAAGTGAAGTTGTGTGATGATTCTGTTTGATGCATGAGTGGATGATGCTCTCTTCTTCGACTAACAGAGCTTCGAATGTCGAATTTATAACTCTTTCAATGGCACCATCATCTTTTGGGATCTATGTTGAACTGTTCGTATGTTAGTGCCAAGAGAGGTCCTGAGCGATGCTATCCTGCTCGGTATTAAGCTCGCTGCGCAACGCACGATGTCGGTGGGCCTTGGAGGATATCCGCACCGCCAAGATATGGGCCTTTTCTAAAGTTAGAAGACACTTCGAGGTACGAAAATCAGTGCCAGCTGAAACTAAAGAACCGTAGCGATCATGATTCGGGTATAATGCGATCTATTTTGCGAGGATACTCTGTTTTCCAGACCGTCAAGGTCAAAACCAGTGACAATGAGGCCACAAGAGCCTAGTTTGGCAGTGTCCAGATGTCCTTGGCTGGCCACCCTCGAAATTCTCGCGAGAATTTCACCTCCCACTTCAGCCGATGGCATCCATAATTATTTATTGCGCTTTGGTCGGATATTCCTGTTCAAGATGCCGGTTACCATTCTTTCGGCAAGACCTTGAGCTTCAATCTTGCGCAAATAGATGTGCGCGTCGTCAAAGATGAAGACTGAAGAATGTTCTGCGTAATGTTCAGCCGATGTCGCGTCCTCTCCCTTGCCACAAGCTCCCAAGACTGTAAGGTCTTCTGTGAAGGCTCAAAAGGCCAAGTAGACTCAATTGTGAGTTTTGTCTCGTTACGGAGGACTTCGTAACGAAGCAAGAATCCCTTGCCCACAGCGCCATGCCAAATCTCCATGGTGTGCAAGCGTGGCATACGCCACGCTGCCCTACTTGCCGCCAATAGTAATTCGTTCGTTTCCATGGAACCCGTCCGTCTTGTCGGAATTTGAGAAGTAAGTGAGAGACTTCTGAGCCTACCCCACAACCTCATCCCGACCGGCAAAGCAGAAATTCTGGTTTCGGAATAGAACGGTCGAAAGAAGTTACTCGCTTCTACCGCGTGGGATATGGCAAGTGTTTGTAGATCAAAGCTGGCCCTAAGTGCAAACCACCCCAGTTGCGCATTCCTTTGCTTAGGTTTTCGGCCATGCAACCAAGATTCCTGAGCCTCCCATATGGACACTGCGAAGACCTTTGGCGGTAAGTTCGCCAACAGAGCTCCGCATGCTTGATTTCTCTCTGCTTGACCCTCACCATCGATGCTTCGCCACGGCATGTATCTCACACGCCTCAAGCCGTCCAGTCGCTGCAAAATCTTCTGTATCGCAGAGGATGACAGAGACCGGAACATGTGGCGATTCATTGAAAATCCTGAGATGACTGGAACGTGCGGTAGCGATATCTCTCCGTTCCGACTACAAAAGTCGAGTAAACTTCCAATGAGGCGTTGTTTTGAGCCGAAATGCGAAAAGACTCTCGATCGTTGTCGGTGGGCGACAACGCTATGACTCTGGGCATTTCGACTGGACTGATCGTCGATTTGCGCATTACGAAAAGAATGCTGAGTGTCACTGGGCGAGCTAGCACACATCTCAAGCCAGATGCCGTGGCCGGACGGTAAAGTCCAAGAAGACATTACCGAGAAGAGAGATACCAGTCCTTCGGTGAACCTGGCGTTGTTTTTAAGGATAGTGGTTTCGTCTTCTTTCTTATCACATCCATCACAGGTGTAATTTCTCAAAGAGATGTGAAATGTGATCTTTCTACACGCTGATACCCGGCTGTCGCTCATATAGGACTGAAAGGTGATGATTTCGAAGGGAGAGTACGGGAGATTGATACTTCGGAATGTAACTTTCTCAAAAAAGGCTTTCCAGTCTAGACAGACACTGGCGTAGTTGGAAAGTCGGCCAGTCCCGTGGCCGGCTTGGGAAACCAGGAATTCCAGAATGATGAGCCGGATCTCGGCGGGCAGCGTCTGCCATTGGAAGCTAGTGTTACCGCTCATTCGAACTTGGTTAGTCGATTCCTCTGTTAGGTTTTGCCCCGCTGCTTGGGTAAGGAGAAGCATGTTCTTTCGATATTTATTTGTTCGTAAGTTGGAATTAGTCGAAGATGTGATTCAAGGCAAGGCAGGTTCGTGGGGTGTGAACGGGATTGTTCGTGTTCTGATTTGCCCCTTGGTATTGTCCTATTCAATGGCTATTGAGATATAATTGTGGTGAAAATTAAGTTTTCAAAACAAAGTGTGTCAATGGAGTCGGCTGATTGAAGTAGATACCTGTCTGTACCAGTACCTGTTTGTACTAGGACCCCTCTGGTGTGTGTGTTGGGGGGACCTTTCCGGTCAACATTTGAGACTACTATTTTCAGTGATAATGTACAGGATTCTGGATTCATCTAGGTCTGGCGATGAAGTCACTTATAGAGAAAAACCTCCCTTTCTTGCGAGGTGCTGAAGCCGAAAGTTTCAAACCCAAAAGAGGTCTAAGACAGAAGGATACATTGAACATGACTTTCGTTGGAAACTACAGTATGTGCGCTGCCTGCATCTGCAGGTCCTGAATGCAGAATCTCAAGGTAACCTATCTCCGTTACGCGGTGCAAAAGATGTGGATTAAACGTGCTTCAACTCCAGGAGCAGTCTATGAATCAATTTTTTACCAAATGCCGTTTCATCGTTTGAAGCTGGAATCGACTACCCTGTTGGAATGAGTTGGGCAGTCTCACTGGTAGCACGCATTTGAAGGAGTTTCTTAACTATCAGACTATGTAGTTTGCACGTAGATACTAACAGTTGGCTTTACTGCTTAAGCGCAAGCTCTGGATAGCTCGGCAAGGGCCAGCCTCCCTTCTCCTCGCTGGAGAACTTGGTCGCTATTTCAGGGACGCGCAGTAGGCAGAGGATCCAGACAATCCAGTGCAGGATGAGAACGCCCCAATACGTGTCTGGCATGGTCAGCCTGATCATCGGCAGGCTGAGCTTCTGACATTCATCGATGAAGGGACGCAGAACCTTGTCGTAGTTCTCAAAAGCGAGCGGAAGATCATCTGGATGCCGACTTATCTCCCCTGCCAAGACATATGCTCCCACGAAGCTGCTAGTTGTGCCCATGGCACTGAAGGGCGAGGGACAATGTGCCGCATCGCCAAGAAGAACAACGCGGCCCTTGGACCATGTCTTGGTCTGGACCTGGACAACTTCCTGGCTGTAGAAGTTCTCGGTTGTCTTCATGCCCTTCATGAAGCGATCCGTCTGCCAACCAGCGTTTCGAAACTTGTGCGCCCAGAACTCCTTCTGCTGCTCCACTGATCCCCTGTGAATGAGTGACGCCTCATTCGAATGGTCTTTGATGAAAAAGTAGACTTGCGTTTCCGTCGGGTTGTGAGTCCTACGAAAGACCATGCGTCCTTCTGCTGGATGGTACACTCTGCCGATATTGTCGTCACCGTCCTCGCGCGGAATGAACCAGTATGATGCATGCAAACCCAGATGGCGGTAAGGGTCCGGGGCGTCCGTTGGCTGTGTGGCTTTTCGAATCCTTGAACCCTGACCATCGGCCCCGACGAGTATGTCGAAAGTATCGGACGAACCATCAGAGAAGTAGGCGATAACCTCTTTCTCATCCTGCTCGAAACTCTCGACAGTCTTCCCGAAAATGTATTCGACATTGTCCTTTGTCGCGTCGTAAAGAATGCGGACAAGATCACCTCGCATAATCTCATACTCAGATGTCCCACTTTGAGCACCTTTGCCGGACGTGTTGGCCATAAGAGTGCCGACAGCTTTGCCAGTGGAATCAACTATAGCCATGCCGGCCTCGTCGACTCGGTTCCCTCTAACGGTGTCGAGAAGTCCCATGCGCTTGAGGACCTCGATGCCTTGCTCGCGGAAATCGATTTGTGCTCCGGTCGCTCTCAGTGTCGGGTAACGCTCGACGATGGTGACACGATGGCCTAGCCGTGCAAGCCAGAATGCCAATGCTGGCCCAGCGCAGCCACCACCGCAGATGAGAACTTTAAGGCGGGTCATGATGAAAATCAGCCGCTGTTGAGACTGCTAGGCGGGGATGTGATCTTGGGTGTGTTGCCTGATGTGTCTAACACGCATTCAAGGGCGCTTTTAGATGGCCAACGTAGCTCCTTTATAAGCATGACGTCCCTTTAAGGCTCTAGACATAAGCATTTGGGCTCCCGCTAGTCCTCAGCCACCCATCTCATGCGGCAGATCAGTAGCCGTTTCCGGCCAAGGGAAACACGGTGTGTACGTAAGCCAGCTCTAGTACACGACTTCTCTGCAGCCTTGATATTTGTATATATGGCATTCGGAAGGTCCTTGAACAGTTGGGCTGTAAGCTCGGGACATTACTAGCAATGGCGGTTGAGATGCATCCTCCATCTGTTAGCTGCTTGACAGTTGGTGCCGGGATGACATGACATGATCCTTGCAGCTGAGGACCCCTGAGACTTGCATGCCTAATTACGGCTAACAGGTGCAGAGCAAATCTGTGCTGCTAGTGTCGTCAGATTCCGTTGCTTATCGACTGGCGGTGCTTTTCTTCAGATGAGTATCGTCGAGAACGTGAGGCGAGCCTGTTGGTCTCTTTCGAAGTCTCCCGCGTTACTCAGGCTGCCCCTGAGTAATCCACAGCGACATGTTACGTGCGGGCAGGCAATTTTAGATATTCTCTTTTCAATATCACACCCCTGTATATCCATCCCGCTCCTTGTCTCAAGGGTCCAAATGCTCAGCTGAGCCTGGCCCTGCTCCTCGTTGGGGCTTTCTCATTACCTTTTAAGCGACATGCGGCGCAGAGCTTTCCTCGACAACCCGATCGACTACCATACGCATTTTCTTCTGTGCACACCCGCACGCTTCTTTTTACCTGGCCATCACCGACTCATCGTAGAATCTGTCATTGCATTGAATGAGTGAATCTGTGTGGCCGAAGGAACATGGGCGATTCGAACGATGTCGCGCACCTGGACCGCGCGTCTGTTGAGCTGAGAGTGAAGAAGACAAAGACCAGGAAGGCGAAGAGGAAAGACGGAGGGCGATTGGACAAAATCGCTCAATGGCTGCTTGAAAATCAGACTGGTATGTAAGAAAGTGCTGACTATGTCGATGGCTGCAGATATCACCTCCCAATGCCGCACCCTGAGCCATGCAATGCTGACATCCGCCCCATGAACAGGCCTTGCGTTTCACACCATCTGGCCCCTTCTTCTTGCGTACGTCTTTGTCCCTGCAGCCCGTCCGTTCACGTCGAAGTTCTTTGAGCTTTCATACTACAACCCAAACACTGGCAAATATGGCGCCGGCCACAAAGATCTCTGCTTCGTCGCTCTCTGTGTGGTGCTCTGCATCGGTATCCGCGCGTTCTTGATGAACCATGTCCTCTCACCCCTTGGCAGGCACTGGGGTATCAAGAAGGAGAAAGATGAGACGCGATTCGCGGAACAAGGTTGGATGCTGACCTACTACGTGGTTTTCTGGCCTCTGGGAATGGTATTTCTGACACCGAGCATCAACCGACCACAAAACTCATGAAATTGACTGGCTCTTAGTACCTTTACTGCAAATCACCTTATTACCTCAATATGAAGGAGTTGTGGTCCAATTGGCCTCAGAGAGAGCTCGATGGGTTGATGAAGATATACATACTGGCTCAATGGGCGTACTGGGCCCAGCAGGTCATTTCCGTCAATATTGAGGAAAAGCGTAAGGACTACGTGGAAATGCTAGTCCACCACGCAATCACGCTGTCTCTCATCGCCGCAAGCTACGCATATCATCAGACACGAGTCGGCCATTTAATCTTGGTACTGATGGATGTGATTGAGTTGATCTTCCCTGTGAGTTTAGTGGATACGAAAACGCTGCAGAGGATCCTTGCTAACAATACAACAGCTGGCGAAGTGCCTCAAGTACATCGGCTTCAAGAAGGTCTGCGACGTGGTCTTCGGGGTTTTCTTGTTTGTCTGGGTCTTTACCCGGCACGTTTTCTACCTCATGGTATGTTGGAGTGTCTACTACGACCTACCCAAAGCCGTGGAGATGCCGTGTTTCCGGGGCGCACCTGGCGAAATCGAGGGCCCATTTCCTGCACCAACAGAAGGCTGGTCGCATCTTCTGGAGCCATTTAAAGACTCAACAGGAACTGTGTGCTTCACTGACAGCGTCCGCCGAGGCTTCTTGACGTTTCTGCTGGCCCTCGAGGTCGTCATTTGCGCGTGGTCTTTCTTCATCATGCGCGTCACGGTGCGCGTTCTCAAGGGCGCCTCGGCTGAAGACGTCAGGAGTGACGTGGAGGAGGCTGAGGAAACGGAGATCGAGTACGAGGTGGTGGAGGCTGTTGAGAAGGAAGTGGGCGTTGATTCTATCGATCTCAAAGCATGGGAGCGTCGTAACGCCAAAAAGGATACGGGCTCGAAAGCGACTGGCGTCAGGCTTCGCAGCCACAGCGACCGGAAGGACTTCCTGAACAGGATTGGTTGTGACAAGCAGATTGATTGAGAAACATGACCGGGATACCATGGCTTGCGACTTTTGTGGACACTTCATCCGGGGAGAGTTTTGTTCGAAAAAGAAAGGTAGTAATTACTACCAAAGAGGTTCTTGCAACCACCATAAGAATCCAAGACGAGTCGTCAACACGACTACCGACGAGATTTTGTCTTGAATTCAAGAGCCATTTCAACGTTTTTTCCACTACATCTGCAGCACAGATCAGCTCCTACTCCAATTTCAACATGCACGATTGACGCAAGGGGAATGAGACATCTTTACCGCACGCTTTTCTCGTCGTTTACAACCCTATCAACCGCTAAATTTGGCGGAGGGAACAAAGTTGCATTAAATCTGTCAAAGCAGTACTACGCGGGGCTGGGAATCTCTTCCGCCTCAGCCAAGAATAACTTTAATGACGCTTTGTTCATATTTGGACGCATACTTTAGTAGCAGAAGCCGATCTAGGCTGCTAGATGTTGACTTTGAGTCTCAACTCCGTAGACCGGCTCACAGTGATCTTGAGTTGGAAAGGCAACAACGTCTGCTGGCAACGAAAAGTCTTAGAAGGGGCTTAATGGGGCATTTTGGCTTGGTATATATCTCTGGATATGACGACACAAATACGTTGACCCTTAATGTTCATGTCGGGCTTACTTGAATGAAGATGTGCAGCTTATAAATCCAATGACCACTCTACAACTATAGTCCGCCCTCGATTAAACGGTGCTGATGAGCGAGCACGTCTGCCAAATGAGGTGGACAGAGTAATTCATAGCTACAGGCGTGTCTCTTGGTCTTGAATGTACCTACCTAGGTATGTAGTCAATTTCAGGACAAGGACGGCTGACACCAAATAGGTAGCGGCAAATATTCTCCAATCTGTCGTCGCCTACCCATTATCGATGTGATTCCCCATGCTTTCTGTCATCTCTGTACTCTGAATTTCTTGTTGGCTGATTTCGCGGAGAGGACTGGGCTGACCAACCAGAACAGAATTCGGCCGAGCCTGGTGCCATGCAGTCATCAACGAATGCCAACCACAGCAATTGACTTAGGTACGCCCGGCTTGGTAAGCACTAGTGATCTGTCTGCTTCCACCTGGCCTTAACTTTGGATTATATGCCTGAAGCTCTATTTAAGGTAACTCGCAGCCCCAACCGGTATTTGGTTAGAATCCCTCCTTCTGGCATCTGTGGACCTCATAGATAGCAACTTACCGAGCTACAAGACTACGCATAACTTCAAGAGGCTCCACATCATAGAAGAAACTCTACGTCGCAGCTACAAATTCTTTCATGATGGCGTATTGCGACTTTTGTGCAAAGCTCACCGTTGAAACCCTTTTCTACCAGGATATCAAATTCCACCCCGATCTTAAATCCCTCAAGGAGAGCGCCGAAAAAGGCTGTGATTTCTGTGGCCTTTGTTGGGTCAGTATTAAGGCCAAATGCATGCCTCGGTATCTTACTGAGCTCCTCAACGGGGAAAGACCAAGCTCACTTGATGGAGACCAGCCATGGTATCCCAGCATCTGGCTTCATGGTCAAATCGTACCTGTTGCATCGGATAGTGCAGATGGCGTTTGGATCACTTGCGGACGAAGTCGGACATCGGTCGACTTGGGTTTGTCAGAAACCAACCCTCCCGGATCCCCACTAAGCATCAAGCTATCGTCTTACGCGTGAGTGTGCAAGATTCGAGCCCCATTCAACAAACACTATGTAGAGTTTCATCAGGCTGATAGATGCAAGTATCGATGGATCTGCCGCTGCCTCGATATATCCCGAACGATGCATCGCTACAGACCCCGACCCCGACCTGTACATCTCGTTCACTCTTTCTCGGCTAAAAGACTGCCGCGAGAAACACGCTCGCTGTGCAAGACCACATTCACTACAGATGCCCACACGTGTTATTGAAGTGGGAGCGAACCGTAAGTCCAGGCTTCGGGTTACAAATAGTCTTTGCAAACCATATGTGGCGCTATCTTATTGCTGGGGACCCTCGACAGATAATGTCAAATTGACGCACGACACTTACGATGATTTCGTCATCGAACTCCCGGAGCAGAGCCTAACAAAATCTCACCAAGAAACTATTCAGTTTACTCGGGCCCTTGGATTTAAATACTTATGGGTTGATGCCCTCTGTATTATCCAGGGTGACGAAGACGACTGGGCTTTTGAGTCCAGGCGTATGGAACATGTCTACGGCAACGCGGCTCTGACAGTGGTGGCCGCACGCTCTCCGGACTCCCGTGAAGGCTTCATAAAGGCTCTATCTGGGATGAAGCGACAGCCATGTCCGATTCCCCTATCGCCTTCAAGTGAGGATGTTCTCTACATCGATCGGCCTACCAATTTATCCATTGGTCCTACGACCACCCGCGGCTGGTGTTATCAAGAAGAGTTTCTCTCCAAATACACCATTCAATTTGCCGAGGAGCAGATCGTATACAATTGCCGGACCTTGAGCTCTTGGGAAGACGGTACGACTAAAGTCTGGGGCTCGCCCGGCATGCCGTCCCCTCCAGTCTTCCCATCCACGGCCAAAGATGTGAACATACGGAGGGAGCAAACGCTTACCATGTGGTATGCACAGATCGATAGGTTCACACTGCGCACTATATCCAATCCCCACGACGTTTTTGCCGCCATAGCCTCCATCGCCAAGCTCGCTGTTGGCGTTCTTGGCTCTCACTACGTTGCTGGGCTGTGGGAAGATGATATTGCCAGAGGCCTTCTTTGGAAACCGCGTCATCACGTACACCAAGGCTTTCATATTCCTCCTGTGCGCCCTCAGCCTACGAGGCTGGCCCCTCCACCGGTCGTAAGAGCACCATCATGGTCATGGGCCTCAGTCGAAGGCCCAATACACCACCAACACACAGGCAGGAAATTCAAAGATTTTGAAAAGCCGGGGTTCATCAAGATTAAGCCCCATCTGGAAAACGATAGATGGACAGTCGATGCTTATTGCAATACGGCTACTCTTCACATGCCACACTGCGAGCTTAGTCTGATTGGCCATGTTGCCAAAGCATCGGTTATGAACACACCGACGGCTGACTATGTTTCAAGCAAACAACGAAACTGGTGGAAGTACTGGTGGAAGAACAAGGCTAAACATTACGGGGTTCTGCTCGCTGACGCTGAAGAGACATGCGCAGATCATAGCACCTTGAGTGACAAAGTGGTCGACATCGGTATGTTTGATGTGCCCGAAGAGGCAACCAAGCAGGTTTGGTGTCTGAATATCATAGAGAGGGAAGGTTTGATGTTAGTCAAACAGGGAGAGAAGTGGCGGCGCATTGGTTGGTTTGCACTGGAAAGGATATCGTGGTTTGATGTCCGTCATGAAAGTCAAATTAGGTTAGTATGACACCGTACCGGAATGCGTAATATTATGAACATCTTTCTTCCCTTCTAAGTTTTCTTCTTCGTAGTTTGCCGCCTAGAGGCGCACCTTATTAACTACTATATAACTCTAATAGGGAAATATATAGAGAGTTATAGTATAACCTCTATAGCTAACTTATAGGGTATATAAAGGGGATTTTTAAGCTACTTAGCTAAGCTAGTAGAAATAGCTCTTTATTATATTATAGCTTATATTTAAAGTTCTCTAAGATAAATTTAATATATACTTCTTACTTAATTAATATAGTTTTTATTATTAGTAATATTAAATATTTAAAAAAAATTAATTTACTATATATTTAATAATAGCTTAATTATATCTTTATAGCTAAGAATAATAATATAATATCTCTATACTTTTTTATAATATATATTAAGTTCTTAGAAAACTTTTAGAATTAAACTCTTTATTAAATTAAATAGAGATTTAAAAAGATTACTAAAAACCTAAAAAATAAGAATAATACGAGGGAGATTAATAGGATATTTAATAAGAAGTATAGTAAATAGTTCTAAGAACTAATCGCTATTATTACCTTTATCTAAGGATATAGTAGTTAAGAAAATTAGCTTAGGTTAGGGTAGAGGAAAAAAAGGTCCTTATATTCCCTGTAGTTATATAAAAATTCACAAAAGAATTCTTCACAAAATGATATTATGAACATTTTCATACTCCAGTGTTAATCAGGAGAAGCCTTGTTACTTTCTCGATGGCTTCAACGATCTTCGCGATCCACTCGGTCACACCTTTCGTGTCTTCCGCCTCCATGCATTCCACGATCCCGGGAAAGATAACTCCATCGTATCCATACCAAAGTCCAGGAGCAAAGATCTGATAAATTGTCAGCGACCTGCTATTTAATCTAGTAAGAATGGTACTTGCCATGTGTCGATACCACTCTCTCCCTGGCAAGCCTTCGCCTTTCGGCAGTAAGAAATGACGGTCGAGATTGAGGTACTTTGTATTTACACCGCTTTCGGGTTGCAAGCTCGTTGGAGAAGCTTTGGTGTTCGATCTCGCGTCCACTTCGAGAGCTGCAGCATGAAATCGACTGATCGCTCCGTCAAGGGCCGAGAGGTCAAGGAAACTGCCGTATTTGGTCTTCAGCTGTTTTGAGTGATGCGCAAGAACCTTGGGATACTCCACAGCCTCAAATATGATGCTTCCAGTACCAGCGAGCCGAACAGTCAGAAGTCCCCACAGCTGAGCCATGGCACGATGCTTCTTGAAGCCCACGTCACCAAACTTCTCAACCCAGTAGAAGCTGTCATAGTTGGAGTGATAAGGATAAACTCCTTGGCCCTGGCGATTGAACAGAAGATCAACAGAGGGAATGCCAAGATGGTTGAAGAAGACTGTGTAATCGCTCCCGGTTCCCATGAGGTCAAGCACTGGGGTCGGACGCCCAGGGTCGGTCCGACGTTGATCACCAAGCCAGTCATCGTAGACAGTCTTGCCTTCGTGGATTGGCGACCGGATCAATTGGGTAACATCCCTAAGGACACTGGCCAAAAGGGGGCTACCAGTGACTCCGAGTACTTGGCCGCCATTTGTAGCCTCGTCGACGTTGAGGTCTGAACAGGAGTCAGTCATGGCTTCAAGGGACAACAGATTGCTAGACTTACAAGCTACGCAATTCTTGCTCAGTTCTTCCTGGTGATGCTCACCCCATTCGGTGGAACCCACCAAGCCGTACTCTTCATTATCCCAATTTGCCAGTATTCTACGTTCATATTAGCTGTCAGATTCAGCAGAAGTAGTCAAATATCATTCCAATTTTTTGAACACTTACATCTTGCGATATGGTCTCCAACCTCTCTGGCACAGCTCTCCCAAAGCGCGGGCGACCTCATTCATAGCAGCTGTTCCGCTGACAGGGTCAATGGCACCGCAACACCAGGAATCGTGGTGATTTCCAAGAACAATACTTTCGTCCGTCAGTCCTCGAATCGTTCCTATGACATTGTAGATCGGAGCGTATTTGTAAGTTCCTACCCAACATCAATCAGCATTAGCAACTCTTGCGTCTTCAGTTATTAAGGTATGCATTGAAAACTTGCTAGAAGCATCATTAAGGGTCGGGGTCAACGCAGATGCACTTCAAGTGGGATGGATTTAGGGTTGACCATCTCAGACAGGAAAGGACCCTTACCATGGTTGGCTAATGCGACTTGGACTTTGCTTGGTCCCGTGAAGTATTTTACGTCAGTAAGGCAACCTTTCCAATCACTCCCTTCGCCGGCCATGGAAAAGGGACTCAAACCCTGTCCATTCAGGGCTTTCAAGAATGGAACAGCGTCGGCATAGGATATCGGAAGAGATGGTATCTTCGGGGTTGCGTGTCCAGGATCTTGGCGTTCGACGTTAGTTCCAGGCAAGCTTGGGTACCCAGGGGTCGTAGGGTCTCCGACAGCTATCGAGAAAAAGTCGACGCTTCCTCTCTGAATAGACTTGGGGTGTCTGGCTGGTCCATGTGGGAAAGGCTTGTAACCATTGGCCTCGGTGTACTTCCCGTCTTCTTGTGGATCGTTGTACAATACAACAGCAGCAGCACCGTACTGCTCTGCCGCCCGAACCTTCAAGCCTCTGAAGACTTTGGCGTACTTGCAGATGACAATCTTCCCCTTGACTGAGATCCCCTTTGACTCAAGAAGCTCAAAGTCTCTCAACTCGCCAAAGTTTGCGTAAACTAGCTCGGCGCAGGCCTCGCCATTGGCGCTGAAGCCGTGGAATGCCGGGAGACCATTCTTAGGTGATGACGTGGGGTCTTCAGGAACCTCGTCTTCTGTCAATGAAGCTTCGAATGCTACTTCTCGGTCGGAGTCGAGGAGTTGCAGGCTTTGTGACACGGGAAAGTTTTGAAGCACATCGTATTGTTCCAGTTCCGTGGGAATGCCGTATGATCTCCAAAGATCTCGGATGCGTGTGGCGTGGGCCAGATCGCCGGCGAGATGGGGTTCCGCGCTGTATTCTTTGGACCAATGACGCAGGTTGGCTGTTGTAGGTGTCTCCAGCATTAGCTGTTCTGCCTCTTGTTGAGTCACCTTGATCTCCATGGTGGGTGTTCACGTTATGAGAATCGATAAATCCCCGCATGGGGAAACGCGACGTTCGAAGGTCGTCCAGAGTCAGCTCTATATGTAAGGGATCTACTTGTAGCAGTCTATTCCTGCCCCACCAAACGCGGGGACCTCGGAGACCCAGTCAAAGATAAGAGAAACAGGTGTTCCGGTGACTTGAGACAGCTTAAAATGTATACATAATGAGACGAAGATCGGAAATTGTTTTGGTTCATTTGTACGTTTTAGCCACATATATCTACGATCAAACGCATGAATATTTTGACACAATCAATATAGTCCACAATGTCGACCTTTTCGTCTGGCCGGGTGTTGTACTTCCCTCCGGGACCACAGACTATCCCCTCCATACCCAGAGTTTTGAAGAGATGCCCGGCGTCAGACCCGTAGAAACAAGTCGGCGCAAGAACACCAGTTGGTTGCTCTTGATTCCGAATTTCACGGTAAGTAAGCCTTATTCAAAGATGTCACAATGCGTGACTCGGGTGAAACCTCGAACGCAGGCATCGTCGGCTCAAATCTTTGGCTTACCGTCGCCGACATCCCGGGATATCTCTCAATTATCTTGTCGACCAGTTCCCGGATGTCAGTCATTACGCCGTCTTGGGTTTGACCGGGAGCATATCTCGCGCTCCCGGCGAGCCTGCAAACGTCCGCAACTTGAGCCGGCCGCCATTCAACCAAGTCCTTGCCAAGAGCACCATGAACAACGCCCACTGAACACCGGTTGCATTTCTCATGCTCGCTGCTCTTTGCCCCGCGGAACTTCATCTTGTCCATTTGCAAGATCAGCTCGCATCCAGCCAGAATGGCGTCAGAAGCCTCCTCTTTCGCGGACATGTGCCGCGTAACCCCGATGATTTCGATCTCAAAGACCAATGCTTCTGCATGCATGGTCACAGCTTTGATGTCTGAAGGCTCACAGTTGACGAAGTAGTCAGCCCCTTGTACCCGACCTTGATCAATCAGAGCCATAGTACCGACGCCTCCTTGGAGCTCTCCCACAACATAGGTCAAGACCACGTCGCCTTTTGGTCGCCATCCGCTTTGAAGAAGCGCTTCAACGGCACAAAAGTAGGCCGCACAGCCTGACTTCATGTTGCTGACTCCAATGCCGTAAATGAATTCTTCGTCGATTTTGCCCTCCCAGGGGTCCACCGTCCATCCTTCAGAGACAGGGTTCGTGTCCAGATGACCATTGAAAAGTAAGGTCTTGGGTGTTTGTGAACCTCCAGCAACTCCTTTTCCTTTCCAAATTCCAACAGCATTTTGTCTCCGGCCTTCGTCG
Source organism: Colletotrichum siamense (assembly GCF_013390195.1). Taxonomy (NCBI): domain Eukaryota; kingdom Fungi; phylum Ascomycota; class Sordariomycetes; order Glomerellales; family Glomerellaceae; genus Colletotrichum; species Colletotrichum siamense. The sequence continues at coordinate 1,633,224 of NW_023501016.1, read as the reverse complement.
AAAGCAAAGACATCTGCTTCCAGGCCGATGCTTTTCATCTGGTCGGCCATGAATCTTGTTGCCTCCAGTTCTCCATCAGTCTGAGAGTAACTCTTGATCTGGATGAGCCTGGAAAGAAGATCCAGACAATGCTCTTGGTCGATCTCCGGTACTTGCATCTTGGTATTCCGTCGTAATTCTTGATGCTGCCGTAGGTGTCGTGGTGTTGCAACAGGTTGCACTTTTGCTAATCAACCAGCAATAGTTAGTCAACAGACTTTCGTCCAAAGCTTCGAGCTGCTGTCTTTCTGTTCGTATGAACTGTAAAATTCGATGATGTTTGCGCATTACGAATCGCCGCGATAAGCCGGATATCGGTAACCGCCGAATCCACCGCAGATCGCTGTGGTTCCCCGAGGATAACTCTAACAACCCCGGACCTGGGGTTGGCTAGCGCGACTCTACTGACGATGCTCTTATCAGGGAAAACACAAGTCTGTAGGATCTTAGAGTCAATCCCTCTCTACTGTCCAATGAAGGTGTCAGCTAGCCTAGGCCCCCGGATGTCGATGTGGGACTCAAACATTCAGTCATGGAAGGTCCACGCCGTAAGTACTATTAGCTTTGATCTTGTAACAGGTTATTTAATTGTATGCAGATCGGGGTGGGTTTCCGTCAACACAGTCTAGCTGTGATTGAGCGCAGTCTTATCAAGCGAGACTGTATGCGAATCTGCCGACGTCGTCGGACCGGCTCCGATAACCCGGAAGAAGGATTAAATCCCCAGTTGCCACAAGATAAGCACCGCCAAAATGCTGACTCTAATTGACGGAGTCTGCAGTTTATCTCCGCACACGGCACCACAATTGATACGCAGTTCGGCACCTATGATCCGAGTGCAAATGGAACTCGAATGATGCCGCATATCTACTGCCGGGATCCTTGTTTGGGGAGAAAGGAGAACCATTGAATATGTGAACCAGTTTTCGATCACAAGCAGCAAAAAAAAAAAAGCGCACGACTCTGCACCAGAACAATCCTCTTGCCGACACGGCCACCAGCAACGATGAAGGACAATATCGAGGCGGCCCCAGAGGCACGGGACTCCGTTCTGGAGGAGAAGGGTGTTGTGAAGGACCAGAAGGCCGACGAGGGTTACGAAATCTTCGAAGAGGGCATCTCGCAGTCGATACCGCAGGATGTTGCCGATGCAGTACGACGCAAGATCGACATGCATCTGCTGGTGCTCATGTGCGCACTCTATGGCCTCAACTACGTCGACAAAGTCGCCATGGGATGGGCAGTTCTTTTCAACTTCAGAAAGGATCTTGGGCTTGTTGGTGACGAATACTCGTGGGCCAGTTCCATGTTCTACTTGTGAGTTCCTCGAAAGTCCAGGTTGCTAGAGGAGCCGCAGCTGACGTCTTCACCAGCGGCTATCTTGCTGCCCAGTATCCTGCCAACTACTTGCTGCAGCGTTGCAAGACTGTCCAGATTCTGTCTGGCGCAGTCATTGCTTGGGGAATCTTGATGCTTGCGTAAGTGACGGTCTGAACCTTGTTGCGTATCATTTTCGTTCTCTTCACTCCAGTTGGCCTCATCATGCACATCATCTAATGAGACGGGCAGGCATCTCGGTTTGAAAAACTTCGCCGGACTCATGGTGGTACGTTTCCTCCTCGGCGTCACGGAAAGTGTGGTCACCCCTGGATTCGTCTTGTACACCTCCATCTGGTACACCAGAAAGGAGCAAGTTCTCCGGACTATGCTGTGGGCCGCCATGCAGGGTGCCTTCTCCATCGTCTGCAGCTTGCTATCTTACGGCCTTGGTCACATCACAAACACAGCTCTCAAACCGTGGATGTACATCTTCCTCGTCCTCGGAATCCTCAGTATTATCGTCGGAGTCCTCTGGCTCCTGTTCATGCCCGAAACGCCCAACAAAGCACGGTTCCTTACTCATGAGGAGCAAGTCATCGCCGTCCAGCGCGTGGCCCAGAATATGACCGGTATCAAGGGCTATGAGTGGAAGTACTACCAGATGTGGCACGCCCTGATTGACGTCAAGACATGGCTCATCTTGGCGTTCGTTCTCTTCACTCAGCTTCCCAACGGCGGTCTAACATCGTTCGGAAGTCTGGTCATTTCGGGCTTCGGTTTCGACTCTTTCAGGACTCTCTTGATAGGTCTTCCGTCATCCGTGGTTAGTGCTGGTAGCATGATCGTATGGGGCACGATTTCCATCAAGTACGGAAACTTGCGAACTTGGGGCATGATCGTTCCACTTCTTCCCGCAATTGCTGGTATTGCTGCGGTCTATGGAACTATGGACACGGGAGCGAATAAATATGGCCGTGTGGTGGCTTACTGGCTGATCAACTCTTACGCAGTGACGGTAAGTCAGCTTGGTGTTGACAGAAGAAGGACTGTGCTAATTTGTCTGCAGTGGCCATTCATTCTCACGATCGTCGGACAGAATATCGCGGGGCACACGAAGCGTGCCTTCACCAACACTCTGCTTCTCATGGTCTTCGCCGCCGGAAACATCGCTGGACCGTTCTTCTTCCGTAGCCAGGACGCCCCGAAGTATGTCCTGGCAATCGCCATCATCTTGGTATGCTTCTGTGCGGCTCTTTTGACGGCTGTTGTTCTGAGGCTTTACATGACGTGGGAGAACAGGCGGCGGGACAAGAAGTATGGAGGAGTCGATGGAGCTCAGCGTGTGGACGGAGTCAGACTCGGAATGCATGACAAGACCGATCTGGAGAACCCTGACTTCAGATATGTTCTCTAAATGATTGAGAGTGTCTTTCCACGGCTTCCGATTGCTACTATGAATAGAACTCTGATAATCTTATTAAGACTTGGAAGCAAATCACTTCACCGAGACTTTCTATTGCTTTTGTGCAATCGCTTTCCCCATGGGTTCTTTTCTAAAGCCTAAGCGGGCCCTGCCCCTTCTCTCATGATCTGTGTCTGCCGCTTCTTCGCCTCCAGAGATGCATCCCTTGGATTCTTAGCTTCAAAGATCTCGTCCAACTCTTCCAGCGTGAAGCCTTTAGTTTCGACGAAGAAGAAGTACATGAAGGCGATTTCAAAACTATCCCACGCCACAAAGAAGACGTAGAACCAATACCCAATCTATGCAGATACGTCAGCACCTCACTCGATTACCCCCAATCATGAAAGGTGTAGGAAGACTCACGCTGGAGAGAGCAATCGGCCCAACAAACGTGTTGAGAAACCCGGCAGCGCCAGCCGTTAGCTTGAATGTGCCCATTGCCTTGGCTCGCATCTTGTTGCTGACCACTTCAGCCGGGTAGATGGGCTGCATGGGCGTGAAACCCGCGGAGAAGACGGCGCCGAAGACGAAAATGAAAACGATGCTGACGGTGGATGCAGTTGTGTTGCCATAGTCGGTGTAGCCGGCGGAGCAGCCAGCAACAATGGCCAAACAGACGGTCATGCCTGCCGTGGTGGTGATAAGCATCTTGCGGCGGCCAACAACGTCATGCAACCGAGATCCGGCGGTGGAGAAGACCCATCCAATGACAGAGTACACGATGTTCAAAATCAGTTTTGTGTTGGTATCGGTAATACCCACGCCGGAAAGCATGATGGGAAGATAATACGAGACTAAAAGAGGCCAAAGATCAGCTTTGATAATATTCAAGGATAAGGCTCATGGGCTTACTGATGTTGTTTCCGCTGAACTGTCCAAACCATGAGAACGCAACGTTGAGCATCAGTCGGTACCGGCTGGAGCGAGTCTCGACAAGCACTCTCAGATCGAAAAGGTCCCTCCATGATGGAACGTGTGCTGGGTCAACTGAGTTGATCATCTCTTTCATTTGCAAGTCGACGAGAGGGTGGTCGAGATCGCCATTGGTGTGGTAGGTCGCGATGATGTTCTTAGCTTCATCATGGCGATCCTTCGCAACAAGCCTGTCCATGTTAGAAAAACAGCTGTAAAAGGTGGGGTGCAGAAGACGGTTGAGATAGCCTAACTCACCAACGCGGAGACTCTGGGAAGAACTTGATCAGGAGACAGACAAGTCCGGGACAGACCATCTGCAGCCAAAGCGGAATTCGCCAATCCAAGTCCCCCTTGTCGCCAAGGTGCAAGTGGCATGCGTAGACTGCTGACGTCGCCAAGATCGAGCCCTGTCATTTCGTACATTAGGGTCAACTATCTTTTGACTACCATCCCTCGTGGAGGGTCGACGTACCACGTTGTAGAAGGTGTTGTACATGCCCGCGATCGTACCTCGGTACGCGGCAGGGGAGATCTCGACCAGATACAGAGGCGCTGAGGTATGGGCGCAGGTTGCTGCGAAAGACAAGATGAACCGACCGCCGATGAACATGGGAAGATTGGTGGCTAAGGAAGTCACGATGGTTCCAATGCAGACTCCTAAGCAGCCAAAGAAGATGTGCCAGGTTCTGCCGTACCAGTCTGCCATCCAGATGAAGAGCGCGCCGCACATTTGGCCGACCTACGATCAAGCGTCAGACCGCGTACGTGCTGGAAAAACATCACCAATCGTACCTGAAAAATAGCAAAGACTATGCCGGTGCTTGTGTTGCCATTGGAAGGCAATCCGAAATACGCGGTGTAGTTGGGTAACGCGTTGATGGAGCCCATAAGAGAACTATCAAACCCTTGGGAAGATTGTCAGTAGTGTAGGCTTGAATCCTATGCAGCTGCACACACCGTTCATGGTTGAACAAAGGAACACCATTGAGGCAAGAAGATACAGCTTCATGTACCCAGGTCCCCGAGGATCAGGCTTTTGCGTCGCCATGATGGCCGCGTATGTGTCGGCGCCCGTGTCCGCATCGTCAATGTGCTTGAGGACAGGGTCGTCCTTTGCCCGATCTCGGTCCATCATGCGCAGCTACAAGATCGACCGCCGTTCTTCAATCCGCCAAATGACTTTGATAACGGAAGAAAACAGAGACACTTTCCGAGGACGTGGAGCCAGGTAATGAACGTTGAAATCGAGCGCATTTGCCCTCGACACTCGCGCATGGGTGCTTCAAAAATTGGGACGCGACTCCTCTAAATAGGCCCAGGTGTTTGGATCCATCTCCGGCCATTTCCGCCCCCAGCTGGCTCCCTGTAAGAAGTTGGGGCCCCAGATTTGCATCCCCGGAGACTCTCCGGTGTGCGTGCGACTCAGTCCCACACGGGTTTATAAATCCTCGCTCTGCTTGAGGGGAACTACGGGGCTATGATCTATCGCACCACTTGGTTTCAGTCTAGACTAGCCGTTTTCTGGGTGGTGAGCCAACCATGCATCTGTGGATATGGGCCTTTGCCATCCATGTAAGCTCCATTGAGAGCATGTGGAACTTGAGCCTCCAAAGTGGCGAGTTGTTTGGTATGATTTTCTGAGAACTTGGCCTGTTGTTGCTGAGGTCGTATATGCAGGCCTCCAGCCCTTATTCACCTTGCATCTGTTGCGATATGGCGACATGCATCATTTGTTTGATTTCTTTATCTTGCAGGTACCAGTTGAGTAATCCAGTTTCTACATACAAATTATGACTATAAGTTTGAGAGTCTTCTTTTCGAACATCCTTCACAGCTTAGGCCTCAATTCTCTTTCTACCTCCTCGAGGCCAGAACTTCCGCCGAATAGCTGTGCCTGTAATCCATCTGTGTTGATCTGAGAGTCCCAGTGTTAGTGTGTTACTTTCAAACTCAACAGAAATACAACTCACATGTCTTGGATTAAGTTGATCAACACGCTCTACCCCGAGCAACCTCATTGCAGTGACTGTTTCATCTGCAAGAACTGCACAACTCTTTGTCAGTATCTTTCATAAAGAAAGTACTTGTTTAAGAAGGGAACTCACTTTGCAATGCCCTCTCAACTCCCGCCTGGCCTCCAACAGCCAAGCTATAAAGCGCGGCTCGGCCAATTCCAACACCCTTAGCCCCCAGAGCCAGAGCCTTGACAACATCCGTTCCTCTCTTGACACCTCCATCGATTAAAACATCGATCTTGTCAAGCACCTGCGGACAAAACTTGCGAATTTCCAGCAGTACTTGAATCGGCGTCATCGTGGTGTCCAGCGCACGTCCGCCGTGGTTGGAGATGATGATGCCTTTGACGCTCGGGAACAGCGTAGCCGCATACGCATCTTCGTGCGTCTGGATCCCTTTCAAAACAATCGGGATTGATGTGTGCTTGCTGAGCCATGCCAAGGTCTTCTTCCACGTCAGCCCCGACTCTGTGCCCCAGACCTGAGGTGGTGCTCCCCCGGCGACCTCGGCCATCTTGAACCGTTCGTCGGCCTCTCGTTTCCCGGGGAAGGGCGCGTCGAGGGTGAGCACGATGAACTTGATCTGCGGGATTGCGCGGATCTGGGCCAGCGTCCTCTCGGTTGCCTCGATGTCTTTCAGAACGTACAGCTGCCAGGCAAAGATCGCGTCTGGGCCGGCTTTGACGATCGCCGAGGGGGACATTGAGGCGTTCTTGCTGATGATCTGGAGCGCCTGGAATTTCGAGCAGGCTGCTGCGATACCTGCTTCTCCCACCGGATGCGCAAGTTTTGCCATGGCGGCAGGAGACACGTAGATTGGCATGCCGACTTTGTTGCCGAGAATTGTGGTTGATAATGAGCACCGCGTGCAGTCGACAAACACACGCGGCCTGAGCAGGATGGACCTAAAGATGGTGCCGTTTCCTACTTTCGTCACTTCGTCGTCGGTGCCGGAAGCGTAGTACGAGATGGCCTTTGGACTCAGCTTTTTCATCGCATAGTGCTCCATCTCTGATATGCTGAGAATTTGTGATACTGGAGGGACTGCTGCGTCGAGCCCCTGAGATGTGGATTCTGGCGGATCATTGGAAGAGCCTTCGCTGTCTGAAAGCTTCTCCATCTGTTCCACTGTAAAACTTCCCATAACCTGATCTTTTTTGAGATACTCATCGATGATCTCAACGGGATGGAACGAATCAAAAGCGTCAGACGCATCTTTGCCGGCGTTCTTTAGGAGAATTGCCTTGCCGCCAGGGTGGATTGCGAGGAACGCGGTGATCTGCCAGAACCAAGTCAACAATCTCGCTGCCGGCCAAAAGTTTAGAAATATTTTTTAATTCATGTTCTCACATCATACACCTTGCCGTGCAATGCAATCCAGCAGTCGTCGACGGTCTGATGCTTCTGCACTGCAGCAAGTTAGCAAGGCTTCAGACTCTGAGCAATCGCGGCCACATACCCTCAGCGAGACTCAACGCCCGATCCATCGTGACGTATTACTGGATCTCAACGGTTTCCTCATACATACCTCTCACCGTCGCACCAAAAAGACGCAGGAATAAGTCACGAGGTCATTCGTGACACGGCTTTACCCCGTGACCAAGTCGGCTCGTCTATTTGCCAGAACAGCACGATTCCCCGCCGCCGCGGTCCTCCACATGGTGCAATTTCCCCAATCCCTCGCAGGGATGCTAACACGGACTTTCAAATACCCAGCTGCCTCATTCGGATGCGGAGATGTGAGTCTCCTTACCCCAAGTGGGTCCCCTTCTCCGAATTGCACCACGGTCCAGGTGCAGGGGGTGCGTCCGGGGCCGAAGTCCTCGGCTTCTCATCGTGCCGACGACTCCCGTGTGAACGCGAATGTGTCGTTCGAGAACGACAGGACTTTCCGATAAATCAGACGATTTTTTTCAGATACGCTTGGTGTTGTGTTTGAGTTTAGTGCTTACATTACTCTAAACTGACATGCAATACAAAGATGCGTCTCTTACAGCTTGACTTGGCCATGCGGTGGTCTTTCATGCAACATTGAGAACGTTGCTTGCTGATTCCGAAGGTTCCGACTCAAGGACTGCGATGTTTTTGAGAAGAAGATATCAGTCTTGATAAGTTGGCCTAAACACTTGACCCCAGAAGTCTTTGCTGCGCCGGTATATCTCTCACCTATCTTGCTCCTGCAAGATTAACGCGAAGCCTAGAGCTTCGAGTCGCTTGGTCAACTTCAACACCTGAGTACCATGACATAACAAAACTAACTTAGACACAGCCATTCCGCACACAAGCAAAAGCCATGCAGTGTGCTATGCATGTGGCCCAAGGCTTCCACAGAGTGATGTTTCGAAATCTTTAGCAACATAAGCTGGTGTCAAGTCTCCCAACTGTCCTTCCTCTCAGTAGCAGCCAATTTTCTCGCCTTTAGATACCAGATGCGGCTTCCGCAAGGGGAAATAACTTGTAACTAGTCAACGTTTACAACGGGCGAGGTGGCGTAAGGCAACCGAGACAGCTCACGCGACCGGAATGTTGCCCACTCGACTCAGCCTTGCGAGGAGTCTCGAAGGCATTCAGGGAAGGTTTTGCGGCTCAGCTGGTTTTACCATGGCTTCGACCCAATCATTGCTCTCGAGAAATGGGCTTCAAGGCTTATTTTATTGGCGGCCGCTTGCCGCATGCACGACTTGCGGCTTGATTCCGCGCCATAAAATTCGAGTGGCTCTGAGTGGCCGTTTGTATCTCCCTCGGATGCCTGTCTGCCTGGGTCCTAGGTGAGTTTGTCTTATCTTCTTGATCTGGGCATTACACGTTGCTGGGGCATAGCACTGGAGCTGCCTTTGGGTTGAGTGCTGAGCCGCTCGGTCTGGAGGATGCCCGCCGAGCCTAAGCCACGTATGAATGCGATGTTGTTCGAAACCCTGAAGAAATGCAAACATGAAATGGAGGGATCTACTTCCGAGACAAAATATCAGCCGCACTCAACTTGGCGGTGAGAGAAGCTATTTAGATAGTTGGATTTCCCTCAATCTTTGCTGGCCCATTAACCCAGGTCTGTCTGCATCACTGTCTCGTTCCACTCTAGCCACTGCGCAGAACTACGTCGCGTTAAGGGGCTATCTAACGCCTCGAAACTCCACCTCACTTGCGTCAGCATGGACGAGTTCGGTGGTTACCACACCACTACACATGGCAACCCCCCCGGCGACGGCATCTCTCCAGTCCCAACACCTGCACCACGAGTGCGGTTCAGAAACGCCGCATTAGCTCCTAGAGACCTTTCATTGACTTGCGGTGTCGTGCGTGATCTCTCCTCAAGTCAGAGCATACCAATCCAAAGTAGATTCTGCACATCGGCTGCTAACCATGACACACAGTCGCGAGCCCTTACATATGCCCATCGTCGGCTCCCTGCCAGACCTCCGGTTCGTGGTTCGGATGCGGGTCCTCAACCAACCCAGTAACCGCATGCTACGATGGCACGGCGACTCAATGTCAGTCTGGCTCTTCGATAGGAATCGCAACTCGGTGTTGGTACGTATCTCCAAGTCTCCTGCGCCCTTCTCTAATTTGGATATGGCGTGCGATAGTTGCGAATGGCCAGATGCTAATGCGGCAGGGAAATTTTCTTTTAGCACGGTGACCTATAGTGGTTATTCGCCACGATGTGTAACTTACAGTAAATGGGTGTCCCCCACATACGCGACATTGAAAGGTTGCTACAATGACGACTGGGCGGTCGGCACGTCGAGGACTACGTTCGTTATGGCGGATGTGGTCTCGTCCACCTCGTCGACCACCTCTTCGACCACTTCATCGACGCAAGGTACCACCCGTGCTGTGACGGGTGTTATAACGACCCGTACTGGGACGGCATTTATTTCGACACCCTCATTTCCACTGATATCTCCTGCATCCGACTCTTCGCCATCCTCAGCCCTTGCCTCAACTACTTCGGACGCATCATCCTCGACCTCAGACCAGTCTCACAGCAACACCGGTGCCATCGTCGGCGGAGTCGTAGGCGGCGTTGCCGTAATCGCACTCGCAGCATGCATCATCGTCTGGCTCATTGTGCGTCGAAGAAGGGGAGCCCGCACCAACGAGCCACCTGCTCCAACGAACGCGCCCGAAACCAGCCAGCCTCCGATCCAGCCATACGCCGCATCTCCGGCCCAGCAACCTACAAGTCCCGATGGCCAAGCCAAGGGCTGGAACCAACAAAACGCCCAGCAGCGGCCCGTCTCGATGTCTCCTGTCCCACAGTACACCCCAGTGTCGCACTTCAGTGGTGTGAGCGGGGAAGGCGCGCGGCATGAGGCCTCGGCTGTGAACGCGAGAGGGACAGGAAATAACGCGGCTGAGTTGGGTTGATGAAGATTCGTCGAGAGCGGTCTCGCTCAGCTACGAAGTTGGCGACCGCCGTGGTGTAACTCTGCATGGTCGTTATTACGGCTCTCTGTTGCGACGGAAACGCATGCCAGGTCTCGGACGGTGGGGACCTGCACGTGTGCACAATCCAAAGGACACAGTCAACGCAGAAGTCAGTTGAGGGTAATAGTGGGATTCCAATCACGAGAAACTTGACAGCTTCAACGCGTAGAAGTGGAAGGCGGTGTCATGTGTGGCTGGGGAGCTTCAGAAAGCATGATAATTAACAGCCCTCAAGCTCCAGGTTATATTCGTTAGTAGGTACCAGTAGTTACACTCATCATGTCAAGCTCATCCCAAATGCTCATCAACATCGCTCAAATACGCGATACAACCCCTTTAGATCAGCAACCTCCAGCACAGCCGCCTTCATCATCGATGTTGTCGCAACTAACCGCGCCTTGAAGGCTGGAAAGAAGATATGCTCGACGGCCCAACGCACGTTTCTCCGCCGCATTGCGATCTCCTCGTCCATGTTCGCCGTCTCCTCGTTGTCCTCGGCGCCTCCGATGGTTGGCGGCAGCTGCTCGGGCACGTAAAAGGTCGCAAGCTCTTTCAAAAAGAGCTCAAAGCACGGCTTCTCATCATTCCAGTTGACGCATGGCCCAAGGCGGAGCAGGAAGCGGGGCAGCTTGACCATGGGCGGAGTGTAACCCTTGATCAAAAGGGGAATGCTGAGTAGCTCTCCCGCAGGGCTGACTTCGAGGGAAAAGTATTCGCCAATCATCTCACGCCGCTCAATAAGCTGTGCGGCGACCTTTTCGACGACCACATCCACGTCAAAGTCTTCTTCCTCTGACTCGATGTTGTTCTTCTCCATCTCGGCTCCAATACGAAGGACCTCTCGTAGGTCAAGCGGGGGAGTGAAGCGAATTGTGCCGAAGTTGCCAAAGTCGGTGAGGCCGACTTGATAGCAGTACTCGAAACAGGCGCGGCCATAGTCAATCAAGTACAGCTTCACGCCGCCCTGGATAGCTGCTAAGCGCCGACGCTCGTCGACGACACCGACGAAAGTGTGGTTGGCAAAAATTTCGGTGAGGTCATTGTGCATGTCTTCTCTGACCTCAGCACGAAGCTCTTTGACGCTAGTAAGCTTCATCTGAGCGAAAGGCTTATTCACAATTTCATACTGAATGTTTTCTGAGGCGGACAATGCATTCTCACCGGCGGAGGATGGCGCTTTGGATGGTGTTGCAGCAACTGCCGCAGCAGGGAGCATGCTGGTAATTTTGCGCAAGCTTGTATCAGTACGGACGAGGTTGTTGGAGTTCCTCCGTGGCCGTTTGGAGCCTGGCGTTTGCTTGTCCGGGGTACTTGGGCTGCCTTCAGTTTCCTCCTGATTCGATATGTGCATCAGCTGGCTACCTGGCAGCAGGCTCTGTGTCATGAAGGTGCGGCTTGTGTCCACCTCGGCGAGTTTCGACCGGATGTGTTCACAGATGGACTGGATGATGTCATCCTCGTTGAGGAAGTGCACTTCCCTTTTGGTGGGATGCACATTGACATCGACGCGGGAAGGGTCAATCTCCAGGCTGAGGTAGATAAAGGGGCGGCCTCCCTTTGGCAGAAATGTGGCGTATAACTGCTCAAGGGCCTTCTTGATGTTGCTAGAGTCCACGGACCGGTGATTGATGAAGAGGAGTAGAGTAGTCTTCTTGATGTGATAGTTGGCATTGGTTGCCCAGCCGTTCGCTCTGAAACCCCAACGGTCTTCAGAGGTGTCAAACTCCATCAACTCGTTGGCAACGCTTGATCCATAGATCTGGCGAATGCGATCGACCTCGGTGGCAAGTGCTTGTATGGAGATGCTTGTGCCCGACTCACCATGCTTCTTGCAGGAGAAGCCCACTCCCTTACAGTGGATGGCGTAGCGGCCCACGACGTCAATGATTTTGTTGTACTCTTCGGCGGGCGATCTGAAAGCTCTTCTACGGGTCGGGACGTTGAAGAACAGGTCTTCGACACTGATCTGGGTGCCCTGGCGACCGGCGGTTGGCTTTGGTTCGGCGGGCTGACCGGGTTTTGCGGGCGCCAGCTTGCCATCGAGGTAATGAGCACGCCATGCGCAGTTGGAATCACTGGTCTTGGTGGTGACGGAGAGGTGTGCGATATGGCTAATACTTGCTAGTGCCTCGCCTCGGAAGCCATATGTGGCGATGGAGGTGAGGTCCTCGAATGAGGTAATTTTGGAAGTGGTGTGACGCTCGCAGAGAATCTCCAGGTCACCTTTCTGGACAGAGGTCAGAGCAAGCTTGAGGGTCAAAGATGCGGAGCTGAGCTTACTTGGATACCACAGCCGTTGTCGGTGATTTGCAGAAGTTTGAGGCCGCCCTCCTTGACAAGGACCTCTACTGAGGTGGCGCCTGCATCGACGGCGTTCTCAATCAGCTCCTTCAGGGCATTGACGGGAGCGACGATGATTTCTCCAGCAGCGATTTTGTTGACGACGTTGGGGTCAAGGGCCTAGCAGCGGGGTTTAGAAAATGACACATCAAACGAGGCGCAAAAGTGCAGCTCACGCGAATGCGGCGGGGCGCACGAGACTCATCGGGATCTTCCTCCGCCTTTCGTTTCGTGCCGACAGGGGAATCGGTATCCATCACGTCGGAGATTTCCTCTCGATCTAGCGCGGGAGGTTGGGTCTGGTAGGTGCGGGCATTGAACTGAGACGGGGAGGTGTGGTGTGGTATTCTGGTGGTATTCGCGGTGGCGTCCAGTATTCGCAGCGATGGAAGTGAGGCGAGGACGGAATTCCCACGATTGGTAGATGGGCAATCTCCTGACTGTGTTTCCTTGCCTTGCACAAGTGCAATTACATGTCCACCTGTCTGTCGTAGGTCGGTGCAGTCGTGTCTTGCCTTCCTCGGCCACGGCTCCTGAAAGCGTGGCCGGGTGGGGCCTACGTCGCGTCTTCAGATGCGTCATCACGTGAGTACTTCCTTAATCAGCAAAACCACTTAAGGTTTGCTCCCTCAACCTGCCTGCTACTGCAGGGGCCATGCTGCCAATGCAGGCAAGAACGAACCGGGCTACTTTCGTCCCAGCTTGACGTCCGTACGTATCCGTACTTTGTACGTCTTCCTCGCCGTGACATATGCAGCGCTCGTTCGTACGAATACCTACAAGTCTTCTATCCTTGGTCATTCCAAGCCACCGTTTGACCGACACATCATTGGAACCTTTGACGACGTCAGGCTTTTCCAAGACATCTCGTATCCATGACTCTGCCTCCCCTCCGCGATTCATTCGACAGGCGCAAAGTGCACCTCACAATGCTGCAGCCACAGAACTACGCCTCACACAGCCAGATGCTCTTTGCCTTATGATGCAGCTCCTTGCGAGACATCTCGGTAATCCGCATTTCGCATGAAATTCGCGAACGGGGCTCTACGCCAGCAGCACGGCCTCTGGCCTCCCGAGGCTTCTTCTGAATCTGGGCTGCCGCCCATCTGATCTGCCATGGACGGCCCTCTTGTTCAAAGGTGACGGGACGCCCGCGTTGCAACACCACGACTTGCAACCTGCACTACCGAAATTGCTACAACTCTGATCACCAGTCGTCAACTAAGATACCCCCACCAAATCGTTCCTGACAATGTGCGAAGACGGCAAATCAGAAGCCACAGCAGAGGCCGGGGCGACCTCGTCTCGCGTCCACCCGCCGAGTACAAGGTGAGTCCCTGATGCAATCGGGTCCACCGCTGGGTGTCACGTCTGACAGCCGCCTTAGCGGACGCAGCGGACGGAGCTCAAGACTGCCCACGCCGGAATCTCTCCTCCAGGACCCAGATGGCCGCCGTGTTGCTCGCACTTTTCTTGCCGACAGCTTGATAGACATGCGCCTTCCACCTCGAGCAAGCCCATCGTCTCCTCGACCAAGAAAGAAACGGGGCATTGACCAAGTCGTCAGTGGTAGCTTGCCTCCATCGCCAGACAAGATGTTTCTCGAGCTAGACGAGCAGCATGAAGAGGCTAAGAGGGCTAGACCTACTACCCCCGTCGCACACCGAGACCCCAAACCTGAAGAAGTCGTTGTCGAGGGCCAAGACAGCAAGAGGCAGAGAAGACTGCCTATTCGTGGCAGCAACCCTACGCCCGAGGCAGCACCGACATCCGCGGCTCAAACGACTGACAGTGGCGGCAACGGCACGTCGAGCAGACGGCCCTACCAGTCAAGCTCGAGCCCAGAGCAGCAAAAGGGTTGAGATTGAGAAGCAAATTTCAGTTCCCGTCCACCCACCCACCCCATCTCATGATGCCATGCTTGCAGTAGCAGGACGACCTACCGTCCAACGTCCACCGGCAGCGCAACATCGCCCCTCTCTTATCAGACTCGACTAACAGGTGGTCTAACGGCAACCTTGGCCCCCAACAGGGCCGTCACCCTCGCGTGTCTGGCGGCCTGGCCTTCCTGGTGGGGGCTTCACCGTCCGCAGCAAGCCACACACTACTCCCCAACAAGACTCACCAGCGACGCAGCATCCAGAGAGACCCTCCCTCATCTCGTTCAACTCGCCAGGCGCTGAGCAAGACGACATGAAGCCGTTTGGGCAGGCGTATAGCGCACGTCGCTCGCTGCAGCAGGCCAGCAAACCCACGTGTGTGGTCGACGTCCAGCGGTCGGCACCGCCACCGTCCGGCGCCCCTCCCTCATTTCCCTTCCCCGGCAAACAGGCGGCCACAGGACGTGTTCGCCATGCGAGGTCCGTTTCGAAACAACCTTAACGCTCGACGCCTTTCCTGTTGGAGGTGCGACCCCCAACTGAATAACGTGCCACGGTGCCCAGTTCAGCAAGCATCGCCTCCCCCTCAGGGCATCTGGGCAGCTTAGCGCGCTGGAGTTGAACACACCAAAACGGCAGAAGCCCAGAAATAGCCAACATCATGAAGATCTCTCGGCCGCGCCTCTTTTGTTTCAGGTCATTCTTCTAGCCATTTTTTTGTTCTTTGATTTCTTTCTTTCTCAATCTTTTTCCCCTCCTCTTCGGCTTCGTTTATTTTCTTCTTTCGCTTCGCATTCATGCTCGCTCAATCAAGACAAGACTTCGTGTTTGCCGTCGGCCCATGCCCGAATAGCAAATAGACAATTACAGACCCCTGTCGCCTCTTGCCATTTCCAGCGTCTCGCATCCACCAGCTTTCCCAATGTGTCTGTCAGCGTTTCAACTCTGGCATTCTGTCTCCGTTGCTCGGACGAATGCGAACATTACGGTGTCTCGTCTTTCCGACCTCCCCCTATCCTCCTCATTCCAAGGCACTGCAGTCTTCTGTTCTCTGCCCATCGACGTCAGTCATGAGACAGACAACCGTGGTTTGCAGGCCTCAATTACAGCTCCCTGATTCCTCATCTTTGCAACTTCAAGGGGGCACTACCGCATTCAGAAATGACAAGCGCCCGCCCTGCATGCACAATGACCGAACGAAAACTCTTCGGGCCACAAACTGGCTGTCCGGCTCCGTCTCGGAGATTTTTCACCACCGTAAAGGGCTCATCCCCTGCAGTCTTCATCCCATCCCCCTGGCTGGTTCCCCTGGAATGCCCCACGCCCGCCGCTAAAATCCGTTTTGTTTCGTTTCGTTTCCTCGTTCGTTTTCCGCTCCTTGCTCTCGGTTGGCTCTGGGGTAGTAAACAGAGGAGACCGAGGTGAGAAACGGCTTGACCTACCTACCTACGAATACTAACGGTCCCCCAACTCCCCAAGAAGACGACGTTGCTCCCCCCTACCTCCCGCACACTGTCCCCCTGAACATCGCATCTTTCTCACATTCAATCTCATCTCATCTCGCAGTCCCGCTTCATTTCACGGCTTCTTGCTTTGTTGGGCATGGCTCCCACTTCACGGCTACCCGAGCAGAGGAACGATCTGCGGACGACGCTCTTCTCGCCCAAAGAAACGGAGAATGTGCCCATCAGCTTGCGCCATAATATACTACCGTTCTGGCCCATACACAGATGCGGAACTTCAAGAATCAGCCACGACGGATGGAACACAGAAAGAACATGGGAAACACGAAATCCGCCAGGCAACATATTGAACCAATGGCATGGCCAACACATCCCGAACTTCACAGGAAACATCCACGGATCTCCGAAGGGACATTCCCGAGCAGCTAGCCAGACAGCCGTCGTCGCTCAACCGTCTCTCGCTCCCAGATCGCCCCGTCTGCCTCTCCTCTCGTTTCCTTCTATTAAGATCATGGATCTTGCGTAAAATGGTTCGTCGGCAAACGCGAGCGGATATCAAGGCGTGAGCCCGCTTCGAATGAGTCCAATACCAGACCCGGGTTATACCATCCAATGCGGATGCAACTCTACACTAAGGGCTCGTCCAAGGGGCCACGCGAAATGACCACACACCACCCACGCCAGAGGAGGAGGGCTGGCCATGCCATGCACCACTTGCATTGGGCTGGCACGCACGTCGATGGAGTACATTAGACGCACGCATCCGCATCCGCCGGCCGCCCGGCTGGGCGCCTACTGGATGGATGAAGGGCTTTGACAGACTTGACAGCGGACTACGTGTGAGTGGCCAAAGCCTTTTCCCTCTCTCCTATGAACCAGGTGTTAAATTATCTACGGGCCTGCTCGCAGGAGAATCTTTCTCCTTTCGTCTCTCTCCTCTGCTTCTCCCTCTTATGTACCTCCACCCCCCTTGGCTCTATTACGTTCATTCCTCTCCCTCACTTTCACTTTTCCCTTCACTTTTTCCGTCTCTACGCAGCGTTGTTCCCACCCTCGCCTGCATTACTCCTCCGTCCTGGCCTAGCCCAGCCCAGTGCTGTGCGTATGGAGGCTACCCTTTCGAGGTAGTATGCTACATTACGGTCACATACTTCGACGGCGAGAAGGACATCAACCTCCACCCGGGACCATGGAACATCCACGTACAGCAACAAGCTGTGGACACCGTCCGAAGCCCTCGGGATCATCAACCGGGCCTTGACGGTAGATGTCTCGCCGCATTGACCCCCCACTTCCGGTCCCCAGGGCTCCGCATTTCCCGGACCCTGAACACTGCGCAATTATTAAGGCCAACTTCAAAAAGCGCTCGCTGTCCCACCCCTCCTCTCGCCCGCCCACGGTCTGGCCGCATTAGACCCCTCCTTCGAGAATCGAACCGGAAGGACGAAGGTTTGTGGTTGTCGGACAAGGAGAATTTCAGCTGTCGCCTCAAGTGTGGCCACATTCCGGGGCTTAGATGATGATGACGCCTCCCGTCCACGCATCGTTCATCCACTGGACGGACTTGTTTGCCTCTCAGGCCGCATCATCAACATCGACACGGGCCGCCCCCAAGGAATTTTCTCTTCAGCCATTGCCAGCCAATTTGCAGCGACACCAAGCAGTATCGACCACGCGGGCCGAAACCAGGGACATGAACAGGAAGTGGTTCGACCGCCTAGGTCGGATTCCCTTTCGCCTTCGACCACCCCTCCATGAGGTTCTAGCACTCTAACGATGTGGACGACTAAGACTAGGGCCGAACAGGGGGGCTTCTCTTGGACAGCAAGGAACATGGAAGACCTCGATCGGGAACAAACACGAAACATCGGACACGAGAGCAACATGCAAGACAGCCGGCAAAACGCACCGGGTGATCTCCTCTGTTTTCAACAAGGCAAACGACAAGGGGCTAGAACCCATGAGAAACAAGACAGCAACGCATGATGACCGCCCTAAATCATTCACTACCATTTATCACCCACTGCCGGAAAACAGGACAGCAGCCGGAATATTCCTACAACTCTTTCAACATCTTTCATGCAGATAACCAAACAGCCCCCAGAGAGGTTGAAAACAAGAACGAACGCCACCGACGGATGATGCCACACTGTCCTCCGCAAAGGACATTTGGGAAAAAAGACAACAAGAGAACAGACAGTTATGTATGACGACGGCCGGGCTGAAAAAAGTGGTTGTACAGGTGGTATCTCATTTGACGGCTTGTGACCGCCGGGGAAAATGGAACGATGGTCTTGAAAGGTGAAGGAAGCGAAGCTTGGTACAAATACAAGAGACGGACGCACGACGCCCATCCCGTATGGTTTTAAAGGTGGCCAAGAGGGACCAACGAAGAGGGAACTCGACCCGGAAGAGACTCGATCGACACTGCGACGGAGGGGAGGCACCGGGCCGGAAAGAAGCGAATCATTATCGACAACGAACCGCTAGGGCGGAGGAAGAAGTCATCAATCATTGCGGACGGCGCTGCTGCGGGTCCGGTTGTTCAAGCAAGCCGCCGATGTCGACACGACCGGAGGACCGCTCGTCTCTTTGCCACGATGATTCCGGTTGAGGAGGCTGATGCGGGCCAGCGCGGATCGGAGGGAGCTGGAACGAGGACTGCGGCGGCCGAGTTGTCGGCGGTAACTCACTGCGGGGAATCTGGTAGGATGACGGCCCGACAGCGTAGTCGGGACGGCTAGGTGAGGCCGCGTATGATGGCATGCCAGGGCTGACGCCCGGACTCAGTCCAGATGCCATGTGCTGAGGCTGTCCCGGAGACGGCCGGGGCGCAAGTGTGCTCTCGCCAAACCGAGGCCGAGAAGGCTCAAACGTCGCAGATATCGGCGTATGTTGGGCATACGTCTGTGACTGTGGGGGTGGCGGAGCCTGTTGCTGGTACGAGTACGGAATGTCTCTAGCGTGAGGTGATGGTGAGGGATACGGATATCTAGGTGCAGCGTTCAGTAGGAGCACGATAAAGTATATCGACTCCCGCTTCGCAAGTCCCATGCGGACCGAGAACGACCGGGGCTGGCCATCGCTCGATGCGAAGACGAAGAAGTCTTGACGATCCAGTTGGAAGCGCGACAGCTCATCCGCCTCAAACCGCAACGACTCGAAGACGCGCTCCTGCTCGTGCTGGCCAAAAATGGGTGGCAGGTACACCGGATCTTTCCTAGCCCGCTCGTCCTGCATCTGCCGTTGGTGGCTCTGGACCTTTTCTCGATCCGAGGGCACGACGATGTCGAAGAGTTTTCGACCTCGAACGCTGACGATACCGACAGCATCCGAAAATGTCTGCGAAACTCGTGCAATATCCAATTCCATTGTCAAATACACGACCGGCTCAGGCGCACCCGGCGCTGCGGACAGGGGAGGTGCGTAGAGGTTCGCATCAGCCGGCGAGGCCCGTTCGAGGTATCGAGGCGCAAGGGGTTCGCTTGGTTGAGACTTTAGAACGCGATAGGACTGACTACGTCGGATGGGGTCATCGTACCCTGAGATGGGACCGCCAGAAGAGTACAGACTCAACGGCCTCCTTGCTGCAGCTGCATCCTGCGGATGCGGATATGTCGAGGGCCCGTACCGGCCCTCTCGGTCATCCCTCAAGCGTGGGCGGCCACGCTTCTTGTGTTGCACGTCGACGCAGGCGTCTTCCTTGCCGTTGCTCGTGCATCGTGAGCAGGGTCGTTGAGCTAATTGTCGCGAACACGCAAGTCAGCAAACTGAACTGAGTAAGTACTCAAAAGCAAGACGACCGCTCCATGAAGAATGATCGCTGCAAGTGCAAGACAGAAAGACGTGCATGACGTCTTCCAAACTGTCCCAGACGCGAAGCGCTTGCTCGTGCCTGTAAACCCGCGTGGCTTAGACGTTTGCGCGGACGACGTTGTCCCCATCCGCCTGCTGCGTCGCATCCGACACGTCAATGACACGCTAGCTCAACCCACTTGGATCATCCCGCGAACCACAGCAGACACAGCAGCGATCGGCTGGCGGAATCCACCCAAAAGAACTCCTGCTCAAGGGGAATCTCCTCCGCTTCTGTTTCAGACATGGCGCACGCGATAGCGTTCGATAGCAACCACACCAAAAACCTGCCGCCTTGCGATTGGCGAATTCACCCAGATCCCAACCGTAATCAAGATTCGAGGGCTCGAGGGTCGCTCCCGGGGGGCCCGGTTTGTGACCCGCCAGTCTCCCAGCTGGCCGGGCCGAACTGCCGGCCGGGCGGCGCATCAGGAACCAAAAGCCTAGCCACCGTGGCCAGTCAGTCGGTTGCCAGATTCCGTGGCTGTTCGCTGCTGACGGTGCTGCTTGCTTGGGATGGGAGCTGAAGATAACCCGTCAAGGCGCTGATGCTGGTAGGTATGACGCCGACGACAAACGTTCCTCGTTCGTCCTAGAAACCCAAAACCACGGACACGCCGTGGACCAGACCAGACCAGACAACCTTCACGTTGACGGCGGCGCCATCCCATTGCCATGCAACCACCATCTCAACTTCCGTCCGAGTTTCTGCGAATGATCCGCCCGAACGGGATCGTCTTCCCCTCAGGATCAGTCTCAGGTCCGGGGGTTGATCCCTGCTGCGCGTCGAGTGTCGCACGCTCCGGCCGGCTGCTAGGTTAATGCCGCGTCTAAAATGACACCTGCAATCTCAACGACCGGTAATGATGTCAATTATCCTTCCCCCGGAGGAACCAAGAAGAGTGTGAGTCCCCTCCCAGCCGCATGCACGCACCCACACACGCGGGTCGCGGTGCCGTGCCCTTGCAGCGGTTCCCATTGGTATCGCATATCTATCCCAAAACAAGAAGAGAATGAAGATGCGAAAATAGCAAAACGAGAACGAAGGAAAAATTAGTGCCCGCGGGCCGTACATACCGTCACATCTAAGAAATGTTAGCGTCACCGTATCAAGACAATGCCGGCCCGTTTCAGCGCCGTTGTGCGGAGGGGAGAAATAAGATCGCCTTACCGAAGATGGGCTCTCTTACATGGCACGCAGGCTGATGCCACATGGCCCTTTGTCTTTCGTTGCGTCTTGGGAGACGTGTAGGGAGCATTCTCCTGGGGAGGCTGCTGCGGCATCGGTGCCGGGTAGTGTTGGTGTTGGGACGGAGGCGGCGGAGGGCCGGGCATTTGCATATACGGCGGCGGCCGTTGTTGCAATGCCTGGCTTGCCATGTGGGCGTATCCGGATGGCGGATTTCGCAAGTGGTCGTCAGGGCGGGGGTAGGAGTAGGCCATTCTGTCTGGCTGCTCGATATGATAAGGTCGTGCTGGAGGCGGCGGGAGAGTCTGCGGCGGGGGATGTCCTCGGATGTCGCCCTGCTGTGTAGTCGGTGGTGGTGGCGGCCCTCCCCTGTAGGCATCTTGCGGGTTGATGGACGGATAGCTGCCATGCGGTTGTTGCCCTCGGTCACCAACCTCTTGGTTTGCTTTGGGCGGGAGTGGAGGAGACCCTGACATGGGCGGAGAAGGGTAGTCTCTGGGTTGAGCAGGAGTTTCGAACTCTGCTCTTGGAGGAGTTGCCCAAGTCAGGTCGAGGGCGAATCGCGCCAGATCGGATATGCCTCGGCGCTGGCCGAGCGAGTTAGACGACGTATCGCAATCGCTGCTGGTGGCTTGCATGGATGTTGTGATGCCGGCTTGAGCGAGCGTCCAGGTCGAGAGGCTCTCCGCGTCTTATTCCAGACGACGGCCCGTTTCCCCAGACTCTTTCAAGACAAGACCGGTTCTCTTGCCCAACGTTTCCAATCTTTTGCCTCCCGTGAAGTCGATATCTCCAAACAGGTAATCCGCGAGAATTGCTGATTAGTCCAGATGCTACTGCTTGCCCTTCAATGCGTCGGAAGACAGTGTAGCTGCTGCTGTTATGCGCTTTGGCGTTCGGTGTGGTTGGCCCCGTTGTGTTCGGTTCAACTCGGCAACGAAGATGCACAGATGGCCGGTGGCTTTGGAGAAGCGATCTGTCTGCGGATAGGGTTTCCAAGAAAGAAGTCTCTGCCTTTCCAAGTAAGATCGACAGCCCCAAGGTCGGTTCGTGATTCTCAGAATCAAAGGTGGCAAGCTCAAGAGGGCTTGAAAAGGGTGCTGATGAGACCCGTGTGTGCGAGGCGCGCGAGAAGGCTAGGCCACGGAGAGGATGCCGAATCGACGGGTCCAGAGAACGACAGGCGAGCGATGGAGGGATGCAGCTGCTAGCTACTGCGGTGAGACGACGACGACGACGATGCTGCAGAGTGATACTCGCACAACAATGCTTCGGGCTCCAATGAAGCTACCATGCGGTGGTGATGGTGGTTCGTCGAGAAAGATGGGTGTTGCGGGCGGCTGCAGGGTGTACCACGGCGGAACCTCAGGCACGGGATGCGGAGGCGGTGGTAGGTGAATATACTTGGGACCGGCGGCCAAGTGTCAGTCAGTTCAGTCGTCGATGGTGGGAAGTTGGATGGATTGGTTGATGAGAGAGAAAGAGAGCGTGAGAGAGAGAGAGAGAGAGAAGGCAGGTGTAGAAAAGGGAGAGGGAAGAGACAAATTAAGTCTGTCCCGCTCCGAGATCTGAATTTGTCTCTCTTTTCTCGGTGGCCGGAGTGAAGAGTGAGCGTTATTTGTCGAGGGCTGGATGTTGGAGAAGGGGCCCCGTAGACTTTTTTTTTGGGAGCAGTCGATCGGTGGCTCCCGGTCGGTTTTTGTGCGACTGGAGACAGGCGTGCTGGGCCTGGGAAGGGGGGCAATTGAGATGAAGCTAGGGTGGTTCAGGGTTGATCTGGACGAAGGACAGGTAGCTCAGGGAACACCCTGGTCCACGTCTTTAGAGTGGCTGCTAATCAAGGGTAGAGGGCTATGCCATCACGATCCCCTGCCTGACGACAATTCTCCGCGCGTCTGTGTGTGTGAGAGCCAGAGAACAGCGAGGAGTGGTGTAAGGTGTAAGTAAGGGTGTGTGGTTTGTGAACCGTGGCCTGGTCTGGTCGGCTCGACAGGACCAGGACTAGCCCGCGGTCTGTGGGCGGAGAGACAGCGGGTGGTAGTGTGAGTGGGAGCTCGAGCTGACCAGCCCGTGCCTATGTAGTTAGATGGAGAGCAGCAGGCGTAGTCGCAATAGCCTGCAGCCCGATGGACGATGGTCAATCTGCAGATATCTGTCTGGTGGGAGGACGAGGGAGAGGCGCGGAGCGACAGACAGAGAGGCGTGTTCAACGCAGTCGTGATAGGCGGTAGCGATGGTAGCGCTAGGTCTGAGTGTCCCTGGGTGAGATTAACCAGGCACGTATGAAGCCACAACGTAATAAGACAGTGGGGGAGACAAGAGTCAGTGAACGGGAGGGAAGTACATCATCAACGGGCAAGGTACGGGCTTGATGGAATAAGTAAAGTAAAGTAGGTAAGGTACGGTACATAGGTAGGTAGGTTAGGTTGGGTTAGGTAGGTGGACGGGACGGAACCGCGGCCGTGGTGGCCAAGAAGCCAATCGCCAAAGACAACAGCGGGCAGAAAAATAAAATAAGGAAATCATAAAGACAGCTTCCTCCCCGTCTCCCCCTTTGGATGTGGTGGTGGTGGTGGTGGTGGTGGTGGTGGTGTATGTGCGTGCGTGTGTATGTGTGCCTGTCTGTCTGTACCTGTGCCTGCGTGTACAGTAAGTGGTTGCGACTTGCGAGCGAGCGAGAGAGCTCCCAGCAGCAGCAGCAATGTGCAGCGTGCAGCGCTCCAAATTTGATTGGGGAGGCGAAGGAGGGATGGTTCAGGTGGGAGTGGGCAGGGAGGGGTGCACGTTGTCTCGCATGTCGGAGCCGGTAGCAGATGGCAGATGGCTGTATGGGTATGTGTGTATGTACTGCGTCTGAGTAGTGCGTAGTGAGTATACATGTAGCCGGGAGCCAGGAAGAGGGAAAGCCAGACTCGCTGGTGGATGGATGGGAAAAGGACATCGCACACTGCAGAGTACTCCTGCACGGCGCCTGGGGTGAAATGGGATGGATGGGATGGGATGCAGTGGGATGGGATAGGATGGATTGAAGGATGGATGAATGATGAGTGAATGGATGACAGGCCAACACCTAGGGGTGCTACTCTGCATCGCCGCACGCTCGCTGTACGGTGAGGAGTTGCCCGTTGAGTGAAAGGCAGCTAAGGTAGATACAGTTACGCATGCGCTAGAAAAGGCCAGAGAGAGAGGCCGGGCCAGGATCGATACAAGCCGCCGGAGTGAGTGGAGGGCCTGCGAAATTGATATGATGGAATCGTGGCAGAGAGTCCACGGTACGAAGAGTGTGTTAAATTGGGGGCTTGGGTGGGGGTTTGGATTTTTCCCCCTCTTCTCCTTCCTGGCTTCCTCTCCTGGACACGAAAGGAGACGGGAAAGTTGTGCTCGAAAAACGACGAAGGTGTCTTGTTCAAAGGTGGCAGCCACGGCATCTTGTCTTCCAATTTGAATTTGGTGATGGATGACAGTGCCGGACTCGATAGGCTCGAATAAGTCAGAATCGGTTGGCAGCTGTCATCGAGGTGTTCCTGGAGCTCAGAGCGTCTTAGCAGGCGAGGTAAGACAGCCAGAAAGCGGTACGTAGCTGCACAAAGCATGGCAAGCGTGGCGGCCAAGCTCCAGCCAACAGGGAGGGCACGCAGAAATGATGGTGTGCCGCCGCCGCAGCACAGTATGCCTGCCACGGGTGTCGCTCTTGTTGCTGCTCGTGGTAATTATGGGTGGTGGGGACTCCTGGCCGTGGCCGTGGTCGTCCAGGGTCCAGGGAGGAGGGGGGGAGAGAAGCAGATGAGCGGACGTGGGTGCGTGGAACGAGGGGCCACGGGGGACATGGGGGGGAAGAAAGGAAAAGGGAAGCAGAGAGGGGGGCGTGAATGAATCATGACTGATTGGGGTCGAAAGAAGGTTGTGGGATGTGTGGAGAGGCGAGCGGAGGGATCGACCTGCGAGCGCAACAGAGAGATGAGATGACGGGTTTGAGATGGTGGCATTGGATGAAAAGGAACCGAACACTGTCATTAATCGCCAAGCCGGTCTGCGGTCTGCGAATACGCAGGAGGCGGGAGTCGAGGGCCTTTCGCCGTCCGATTCTTGGAATGCAGATGGAGATGGAGATGGGATGAGGCCAGGTAAGGTAGGATGAGAGATGGAAATGGGATCAGAATAGAATGGAACATGAGGCAAGGGGCCCGTATGCGTACGTACCTTCGACGGATGCTCGAGGGTAGGCAAGGTGGGTACGAATAGGGCCAGATAGGTACGGATAGCTTTCTTTGGGCAGGCAAGGAAGCCGCGCGCAGGTAAGGAAGCGTCCAGTGTGTCTTGTGTGTACATCTGTACATCCAGTATCCGTACTGCAACACTCGTCGAGGTGAGGCAGGCAAGGTCGGTATCCATGGGCGCTATCCGCTCATTGGTTTCCATCTCCGGAGGCCCTGCCCAACGTTGCAGGGCAAGGAGGCTTACACTGCCGTACCTAGCTGCTCGGTAAGGTAGGTAAGGGAAGCGATGCTGGGCATTGGTCAAGTCCCTACGGAAGAGTACGCCGTAGGTATTCGCAGCATGCTGGGTGCAGGCTCGCCTGGTCTGGAGCCGCAGAGATCCGCCGCCCACGCCGTCCGCCGCTGCCGTTTTGCAATCCTCCCATGCCTTGTCTTGGACTGACGTGCCTGGCTCTGTAGGGTTCGGTGGCTCTGTGCGGACATGCGTGTATTTGTCTCGGATGTCTTCTGAGATTTCGATGCACCACGAGACAGTGATGCACGATTAAGGTAGACCGGGAAGAGAGGGGGTGTCTTAGGGAGGGAAATGGTGGTACGGAACCTCGAGAGAGGCAAGCGGCACGTTGCGCCCTGGCGCGTGGCCGGGACATGTAAATTGTGGGCGCCGATATGGATGACATGCCGACGAGCATGCCAGGCCGAGGCCGGGCGTCGTCGGTACGGGCGGGTGCGAGATGTCTTGATATCGTCCTGTCGCGCCTGTCTTGCTTCACGACGATAGGAGCCAGTTGCAGCTCAACTTGACGCATAGTTGGTTGGGCCTGTCAGCATTCGTGCCTGCGTCGAGTTGAGCTGAACAGTCCGCAGTACAAAGTGCAATGTGCCACACCTGGGCGAGAGACACATGCAGCAGCGCTGCTGTGTTGCTCCTGTAAAGCGAGGAAAGCCTGTCATGGCGATGGAGATTGAGTGGTTGCAACCCAAAGCGAACTCGGGCTCCTCGTTCTCGGTATGAACGCATCCCGAAAAGGAGAAGTCCCTCTGCGTCGTAACGTGCTGTGCCATTGTGTCGGTCCTGGATCACAACTGTGACTGGGCGGTTGACGAAGGCGCAGATGAAGGCACTGAAGAAAACCAGCATGTGCCTGGCTGCCCTGGCATGCTTCAGCCGCTATCCATGGATGGCCCGTCCTGTGCCTGGTCACCGGCCAAGATGAAGTTTAGCTAACGAGCGGTAGCCACTTACCAACCCGTGGCTGACGGGCTGGCCGGGCGGGCAAGGCGAGCAAACGAACGGGAAGAGGGGGGCTGAGATGGGATGAGAAAATGGAGACGGACACGGAGACGGAAATGGAGCTAGGGCTGTAGCTGGAGCTGGAAATGGAGCTTGTCGCCCTGGAACAGGATCTGGGCCTGAACCCAGACATGTAGATGGGGAGAGTACCTACATAGCGCAATCCGTAGAGACGAGGGACGGAAGGAAGGAGGAGACGAGTGGACAACATGGACCAGGGTCAGCGGCCGTTGGCGAAGGCCCTTGAAGAGTCCGCCGTCGCTGTCCCCGTCGCTCCATGGCTATTGCCGCCATCACGCTGACGTCTCCAGCCACCTGGCTGTGGCTGACTTTGACTTGACGACTTGCAGGCTCTATGTGCGAGCGTGAGTGGTATTGTGGGCTTGAGGATGGCTGTGGCTATCCGTGGCCTCGGTCATGGAGAATTGCGGGTGAAGGACGTGCACTTGAGACGGAGATTGACAGAGGCGCCGGCGCCTATTAGTCGTGTCGAAGCTTCTTCTCGTTGTAAGATAGGGCCGTTGAATACCAACGCCTAGCTCAATGACTAGGGCGCGGGCGGTAGAGACAACCACTTCCTTGCCTTTGTCGACCAGGCACTAAGTGGGCGGAGGCCTAGCCAGGTGGTTGAGAAACAGAGAAATACTTCTTTAGGTAGGTAAGGTACGCCGCTCTTAGGTAGGACATTTCGCAGCAGTGAGACAAAAAAGTACACAGGGACACCCGTGCTTCCTTTTCTTGACTTTTTCTTTTCTTTCCGCGTACGAATATTCGCACCAAGACTCTCCTTAGACTCCGAGACTGAGATCCGCATCCCCATCTGCCATCTTCCAAGGGCCGAATCCCGGAGAATGTTCCGAGAGGACGTAATGTAGGCGATACAAACCAATCAAGCTTAGGTAAGGGATCGTCAAGCCTCGGCTGATCATTCTGGTGCTATCCGTATTTTTTGGCGGGAATTGTGGCATCCGTGTCGGTTCATTGAGATTGAAGCCAAGGACACGGCGGAGGAGGAAACGCAGATCCTGATGCCGGTTCTTCCACCAGACCGGTCAGAGATTGGTGGTGGCGGCGGCGGTGGGTGAGGTGGAATTGAAAGGTGAAGGTTATCCACGATTCCTTGACATGACCTCCCCTAACCCAAGGCGCCACCACTTTGCATTTGGCACCTGGCCAGACGAGTGCCATTTTCCGTCCAAAATGCAGTGCAAGCAGGCATGTCAAGGACACCCGTGTTCCAGATGCAAGGGAAAGAAAAGAAGCGTGACGCGTGATGCGGTACGTACCCGTCATCTCAATGTTCTCCGTCGGGGAGGATGGGATGACCAAGGTAAGGCGTTCAATCAGTCCTGGGAGCTACCGGCGTAGTCGTCCAGTCTCGAGGTATCTGCAGTCTTTTGGCTCGCTCCTAGGCTTGCCTCCTTCGCCAGGTTCTGGCCGTTTCCGTGCGTGCGTTGGCGGTTCAAACAGGGTCTCATCCGTTCAGATGGGGTGCTTTCCCGTCCATGGATGCCAGTATTAGTAAAGACTCCGGTTCGACAAAGGATCCGCCTCAACGGCCGATTGGCTTCCTTGCTGCAGCGATGGGGTAGCCCAGTCTCCTTCTGGTAAGTCCCCGGGCACCTTCATCATGGCCCCAGGCCATCACCATCACTACCGCCTTTTCTCTCCGGCGTCAGGTATCCGCAAGACACCGGCTTTGGTTACTTGGATCATTCTCTAAAGCATCTCGCCCAACAAAGACGTGACAGGCTTCCTTCCTGCCGTAGTGCTGGCGTGGCGCTCGACTCTGAATCTTTCACCAACGTGCCGTCGGCTTGAAGCAATCATCAACAACGGTCTCCATGTTTGGTCTTCGGGTTCGTCTCTGAAGTTCAACGGCCGCAATCGAGGCTGAGCTACAGTCCGAACGAGATTTTGTGACGTTTGGTTGGGTTGACTGAAACCGGAAGAGTCTGGTTCGAGGTCTCGGTCGAGAGAGCAGAGCTGTTGCGGCTGTTATTGAACCTGTTGCACCCAAAATGCTGGCTTTGGGCCTTGGTCGATTCGGGCTAAACCACCTGCATCAGTGTCGGCGTTTCTCTTCGTTGTATGCCCGTTGCAACTTGCAAGCAATATGCTGACCACAGCAAGACCTGCCCAACAATTCCGTCGCTCCTCTTCTGGTGCGCATGAAAATTCAAAAGGCTGCCGCCGTCTCTTTCCTTGCGAGGTCCATTTGTCGTCTCCAATCAAGAGCACTCTCGCATAGGTACCTGCGCGGGAGCTAAGACGTCAACCCCCGCCAGCGCTCAACGGTCATGAATCGCACCATTTCCCTCTCAGTTGAGCCGTCCGCATCAGATAGGTAGGCTGGCCCCGGCTATTCATCCGCCAACACAGTAGAATCGTTCCGAGATTTTTTACGTCAAGGGTTTGGACTCGCCAACCGCGGTCACCAAACCGCCGTGAAGGCGGGTTGAAAAGAGCAGATGGGAGAAGAAAAAAAGTTGTCTCCACCCCGGTCGACTCCAATATCTTCCAGTACCAGCGACCTGACGGCAAGGTGCTGAATATGCAACTCCAATCTCCAGCCATCCATCCATTTGCCTTAGTGCTGGCCCAAGTATTGCGCCGCGCCCCACGTCATGCGGGAACGGCCCAACTCGGGCTGGCACAGCTTGGGCTGGGAGGCCAGATACGTACTAGCCACCGAGGTCGATGCCATCGCCAGCCAGTGCTTTCGACAGATACGGATACACTTGGATGGTTGAAATTGGGCCTGGGTGTCCGGTGCCTGTAGCGCTGCAGTGCGTACAGAGGGGTGTGTGTGGTGTGGTCTCCTCCTCACGCATTCCCCTCACCACTAATTTGTTCCCCCAATTCACGGATGGCAGGGCCAGGGCCAGCTGCGACCTTCAGGTGGCTTTGCTCGGTGACCCTTCGTGGCTCTGCTGTTATTGCTTCTGCTTTTGATGATGCTCCCGCAGTACTTGCCCCATCATCTTCCGGTCTCCATTGTTCGCTTCTTCGCAGACTGTTTTCTTCTAGGGGAAAACCATCTTGGTTGTCAAATCATTCCTTTCGGTTGTCGGCAGAAGATGATGCAGGATTTGACCAGTCGTAAATGTCAGAGGAACGTTATCTACGCAACTGTGCCATGCTGCGGAGTATGTAATTAAAAAGTGCCGGCATCGCGAAAGTATTGCGATGGAGCTGCCCAGCTAAAGCTGTCCGCATAATACACTCGACCGCGTGAAGTCTTGAATTGGAAGGATGATGTCGACAGGGGTTAGTTAATCGAGTACCGGCTCTCCTCATGCAAGAGACCTCACCACCATCTTTGGGGTGAGACGAAGCGTCCATGCGGCGGCAGCACGCATGCAGGTTGTTCACGTCATGGCCGCACCCGTCTTCTCGTTCGTCCCGTTTTTACAACCGCCATTGGATCATTGGATCCCACCCACGCCCGCTCTGTAGTATCTGCGTGTATGCCCAGGATTCGGTGAGCTCAGGCACCATTGACAGTCATATCAGCGAACTGAGCATGATTCTTCGTTCGCCGTCACTGCCCCTCTCTCTAACTTGCAAGCGCTCGTGTCTAGGCCCAGGTTTGAATACCCCGCCAGCAAAACGACGGCCGATATCCCCAGGTCTGCCTCCAGATGAGAGACTTATGAGCATGCAGTGGGACGCTGCGATTGAGTTCGCGGCAAGTCCAGTGCGTTGGAGGCGTGACGTTACCATGGTCATTGGATGCACCGCTCAAGCCATGGTTCATCGAAATAACACGAAGCGGAAGGCCTTTCCGTGGGTTCCAGATCATCGAGAATGTTAAGCCTTCCGAGGTACGAAAACCGATAAGAACCAACCGCATTTTTTTGGTCCTGTCGGGTTTAGAGTTTCATTCCGTAGGGCTTGATTGTCAATAATATGATCGACTTAATTCCCTCTTCAAGCTCGTTGCGCACCCCGCAGCTGTCGTGCAAGTCGTCTAAGAGTCCATGACCGTCATGCAGCGCTATTACCCCGAGATTCTGCTATGCCACATGCCTGGAAAGCTGTTCGTCTGTCTTCATAGACTTCGTCGTTCATCCGAAAGCCACATGCCCGCCCACGCCTTGAGGCATGTGCGGCACCATCTTGTTGTTCTGTCCACTTAGGCCGTTGGCATGTACATACTCAGTATTTGCAAGGTCCACCCTTGATTGTAGACGTGATTATAACGCGTCCCACAAACGATCGTGGCTGTTGTCTCGCTGCGAAATGAGCTCCAGGTAGCCCGTTAAGATTGTCTTCGTCAACGTCCTGTCCGTCCTGTCGATATGGTCGGAAGCCGGGAAGCCTAACGACAGGGTTCTTTGCTGGGTGCCACGCTGACGACCATGCCGATGTGGGGCACACCAAAGCCACTCGGTATCGAGCCAGACTATGAAGTTGCCCGTGTGGGATTAGCTTCGCCGTGACAAGATGCAGATGCCAGCGGTCGTCACGTCACCTTAGTGAGTCTCTGTCCCTGGTTTTGCACGCCTATGCGCGGCTCTGGAACCCATTTCGAAGAGTCGTGTCCCAGCCACAAGAGTGCGTGTCTGCATTGATGGTGTTCTCGGTCTACTCTCCAAGTAGATTATGCACTGGAGAGGTGCTAGAGTAAAGCAGACACCAGCCGGCCCCAGTATCGATCTGCAACTGCTCGGCTGACTTTTGGGCTCCGCGCTGGTTTTCGTCCGCTGGCCTGGACCCAGTCGTCCGCGCCGTCAACAAGTAGGCAGCGCCACAGAAGGTCTTTTCCACCCCGGCCCCGGCAGAGGTGGCTCTCCAAAGCTCAATGTGGACACTGCTGGACTTTCGTCTGATCATGCCCTGTCCAGATCCCTGGTTCCATCCACCTGCAGCCACGTAGTAGATCATCAGGTCCAGCTTTCCAGGAACGATAAATTGCGTCGCTCGGCTTGTGCCGTTACAACAGGCACGACCAGATGACTTCAAGCGATGAAAGCCAACGACGTCGCGCATCTTTTGATCCTTCGCTTGCTAGAAACCGAGGCTTCTGACGGTTTGCCTTTTACCGGGACCTGTTAATGCTCAATCGCCCGAAGATCTGCTGCACCTGCTCGTCTGAAGTCCCCATGTAATGTTTGATCTTCTGCGGTTCCCCCGTGTCCTCACGCATGTAGTCAAAATCGTCCGAGGAGGGAGAACCTTATTCGATGTGTTCTCATGGCACGCAGGACTCTCGGCAATGCTTCGAATTTGACGTGGCACATCAGTTTTGACTTGTCGCAGGTTCCCGAGAGCTTGGTACTCGTCTGCATCACTCTCAAACAGCCCCTCCGTGCTGGGTTTGCGAACTAAGGGGCTATGAAATGCCCACGAACAGGTTGAAGGATAGTAGACGTTTTGGCTCGCACATTGGGCGAAGTTGCCGCATCGTATCAAGTTCGTGTCGATGTATGTCTCAGAATACTCCCCGCGACAGCTGTCACTGCGATAATCCATTGCCTCTGGTCAATGCGGCCAGGTTTCTTCCCAGACATTCTGACGCATATTTCGTCTGACCTCAGCACGTCAACGTCGCGATCCACATGAGCCTGGGATCATGCTCAGAGGTAACAACCGGGCCACTGAAATCCTTGAGTCATCTCCTGCCGTTCTCGACGCCTTTGTAGAGCTTTGGCACTTTCTCAACGAAGGTTTGCTTGTAGAATTGAAGTCGTTAATCGAGTTTCCGAGGTTGGTGGTAGATGATAGTCGCCGAACTACAGGGAACGGGCTTTACAGCCACTAGAGAAGACGCGAGCAATGCGTCGTCGTGCTACGGCTCGGAGCCCCTCGTGTTCTGGGGACGGTTGTATGGATTGACCATGAATTCGGTCGGATCTTGGAGGCCAGGCCACACACACACACCCCTCTGCTTGTGTCTAAAAGCAACCCCTCCCACGAAGCTCGGGGTGGAGAGACGGAGGGGCAGGGGTAGAACGGGGCATGCCCTGGCACGTTCGTCAAGTTGCGGGAGGTTTGGGCGCGGGTCGTTGCAACGCTGTGGAAGAGAAAGGTTGTGCCAAAGCCGGGTCGCAACCTGGCCAACTGCCACAGCGCAAGTCGAAGTGTTACGCGTAATTTGGGTTAATATAAGTCAGGGGAAAGCCAGCTTCGCAATGCGCTGGAAACGTCGCTCAAGCATCGAAGCAACAGTGAATGAGTCAACATCCTGACGGCGAGTTAAGCTCAGGGTCGGCGGCCGCGATGCGTTGCGGAGGAAAGGCGCAAAACATGCCGGGAGCCCCGACTCCCTGCGTTGATGCTTGGTCGCTTGTTTGATTCCGCCCGGAGGTTTTTTTGACTTTTTTTTTTTTTGTCCTCTCGTTCCGAGAGGCCCATGTGCGGCATCGAGAGGAGGCGCAGTCATCGGCCGGAAGTGCCGCCAGTGCCCACAGCAGCGGCTAGGTCCAGGCATGCACCTTGTCTATCCATGATGAACTGGTGCCGACCGAGGGCCTTTTGATATTTGGGTGACGCAGTGTCTGGGTTAAACAACGAGATGCTGCCAGCAGTGCCAAGCTTGAAGCTTTTGGGCGCTCAAATAATTGAAGAAAGAGGCGGATGAAGCGATTCGTGTTGAGGTTCGCTAGGCGCGGGGGCCGTATGAAAGGAGCGGCGGGTGTGAGAGACGGCATGGCAGGGGCCAATGGTTGCAAGGGCAAGCGGTGGTACCGTACGGATACGGATACAGAGCAGGTGATGGTTGTGAGTGACAGCGAGTATTGTCGAGGTCATTTGTGACAGTGCCGATTCTGGCAGGACGGTACCCGTGTAGGCAAGTGTAAGGCTGATTGCTGGGCAGATAGGAGATAGATGATGGAGCTCCGAGGGGTTCCATTGCGGTTTGATGGTGTAGGTATGGTGTGCCGTGTGCCGTCAACCGTGGCGAGCCGCAATTTGTGTCGTGTTGGACCAAGGGCATGGACGGAAGACTTGAAGGACTGAACCCCATCGTATCTGCGCGTGGGAGGGGAGAAAAAAAAGCAGCAGGTCAGGTCTGGACCCAGAGCTAGCGTAGACCAGGAGGATGACGGGCATGGGGCCAGAGCGGAAGGCCAGGGTGGGTGGCAAGATGCGCAGCAATATTGGACGGGGGTTGCGTAGAAGACGAGGTTATTCGGAGATGCCATATTCAAAGAGGTCGGTGGCAGTGGCTGGGTTGCGGTGGGCAGCGGTGAAGGTGGACGCGAGCGCCGAGAGGAGAAGAAGCCCAGTCCCGTCGACGTGGGCAAGGTTGACGATGGCCCGGCCCCAGTTGCGTTCGGTGAGAGAGGCGGGGTGGGTTGTGGTGGTGGTACGGTGCCAGCATCATGACCATCCATGGATATCGGACGAACGTGGGACGGGATGGAATGGGATGGGGGCATGCATCGTGCCAAGCTTGCAGAAGGAAGAAGCCACGCCAGATGGAGCAGATGAGGCAATCAAGAATACGATCTCACAGCTGGGGCCGAATAAGGAAGCAAGCAGTGGATAGGTAAGGTATCCGGATGTAGCACCTTCCACGCCTTCTATTCTACGACGTACGGATACTGTGGACGGATAGTGCTGGTAATGGAAGGGAGGCGTCACTCGACTGCGGGAAAGTAAGGTCAGGTCAGGTGGTGAACGATAACAACCCACCTCACAACGTCATCTGGTGGTCCTGAATATCAACACCAACTCTATCAGTAACTTCTAATGTTCCAAAGCAGTATTCTGGAAGGAAGTGGTTCGCTCTTTCCGTTGGCGATAGCTACCGTACCTGCCGTAACTACCTTGGCTTAGGAGGTCACCTGCTGGTGATGAGATGAGGTACCGTGTACCTACCTACCCACACTCTACCTTTACTGAGGTACACACAGGTGGGTGAGGTGTGGCTCCTTCTTTCAACGACTGTGCCTGCCAGATCTGGCAGTTTGAGTGATCTTGGCCAATCATAACAATTTGGTCACAGATATCTCCACTCCCGGAAAGACCCCACTGTGTGAAGGCGGGCGGGAAGCTGCAACGGCGCTCGGAACTTTTTTTTTTTTTTTTTTTTTTTTTTGGTACCTGTGATTTTGCCCTCTTCTTTTCCTGCCGTTCGCTGCCACCAACAATGAACCCAATCGCTACCTACAGACACTCCAGCCTCACTTCGCTCTCGTCAGTTGTCTCGTGCACCACGCGGCAGGCAAGATGACGGTGTATTACCGATATCTCCACAGCGGCATGCCAGCCGCATGTGGACTGGTTTGAGGGGCCTGTTTTGCTTCTGTCCCCGTGTTCACTGGAAAGTTCGTACTTACTTGTTGGTGTCTAGGTACACAGAGTACAAAATACATGCCATACCGATGGATACCAGCCACCAACCAACGGCCAACGAAACGACACAGAAGGACGGGTACAGAGTCTGAAGGGCTCAAAGCAGGCCAGGTTTTTCCTTTCGCAAGTCGGATATCATCATCCAACTTAATGAAATGCTCCGACAGAAACACCCCAGACCCAGGGTATCTCGGGCACAATCTGCGGTCGACAGGGGCAAACATCAGACAAAAACTCCCCGGCGCGCATTCCCAGCCTTGGATATGTTAAACGAGAAGGGTGGAGGGGCGGAGGGGAGGGGAGGGGAGCTTCAAAAGCCCATCCCCTGCCCCTGCTCCCCCGTCGCGTTGCGTTGCGTTGCCCGCTGTCCGAAGCCCGCAACCGCCGTCTCGAGCCTTGAGGGTTGAGCCTTGAGCCTTCCAAGCTTGTCGCTGAGGTGCATTTCGATGACGCCTGGAAGGGCTTTCCAGTCTCCTCCGCCAATGTCACTTGCCTGTAAAAATAACAGGACAGGACCCCAAGAGCACCCAAAGTCAAGCCGCATCCCTTCCACGCAGGCACCTCCCTGGCACACGCCAATATCCCTACGAGGAACTAAGGCAGCCTAAGGCGGCCTGCTGGGAAGGACCAATTTGTGCAATTTCAAGTCCCTCTCAGAACGCTCTCTGAATCGCGCGCCAACAGCTTCACCCCCAAATCTGCTCCACTTCACCTGAATTCCTAACAGACCTCATCACTCGGCCGAGTACTGAATTATCTGCACGACAAGGGATGCGCCCGGCTCACATCCTGCAATCAATCAAATTATCAACCGGCGACCCCCAAAAAAACGAACACCTCTGCGAACGCAGAGTACCTGCCTAATTATCTCCTCTTGTCTGCCCGCAGAAACATCTGTCAGCCGTCACCGAACCCGACGGCAAGCAGGGCAGGCCCAAGTAGATTGATTGAGACCAATCTCTCTCGCCTCGCTCTCTGTGTGTCCTTCAACCACAGATTCCACCTCGAGCGTCATCTGCCACACTGCCACACCACACCCTCGGCATCAATTCAAACTGGTTGGTGACGAGGCCAGGGAACGACAATGACCCAACAACGGCACAAGCCACAAGGTCAAGGCCCTCGCATAAGTGCCCAGCTGCAGTTCCAGCGCTGGGTTCAGGCTCACAAACTCCGAGCCCTGCTTCCGTACCGCACCCGATGCGAGCATGTCAAACTTGTCATCCCATCTTTTCTCCGGCTGACGATTTCCCCGACCCGCGGCATAACGAGTCGCAGCCTGTGACGATCGTCGCCAAGCCTCCTTGCCTACCAAGTTCGACCCAAATTCATCCGTTCTCCCTGCGTCTGCGTTCCCCATCTCTCTTCCCCGCTGGCTGCTGCTCTACCACTCTCCAGGTCCAAATTTCACAGGACTTCGGCGGCCTTTCACATGGCTTTTGAGTTCCGACCGAGCACCTTCACCGACAGATAGTACTCAGAACTACATAGTACATGAATGATACCTCCTCACCTTACCCACTCTGCGCTAGCCGACAACGACGCAACGGGTCTCCAATTCTTTCTATTTGCGTCCGTACGCCGACCCCAACATCCATGTCAACCGCAAAAGAACTCCGAGTGCAACTCTGCTGAAGCAGCCATCAATGCTGAAATGGCGGGAGGAGACAAGATGGGGGATTCAGATGCAAAGACTACAGACGAATGGCTCCATTCAGATGAACACCTCGCCTCCATTTCCCCCGACTTGACGACTTTCCACCCCACCTCCATCGCACAGGAACTCGATGAAACTCCCCATTCGCTCATTGGAGTAATGGCAATGTACTGATATAGTGGTTTTCCCAGCACGGCCATCTGTTGCAACGCGATTATTCGGGGCCAAAGTTGCACTCGCCAACTTTCCGAGAACGCAACATTGCGCACCAGCAAGTACGGATACTGTCTTGATTCAACGTCTTCCCAAATCGGCATGACATCCCCGCTGGGGCCAAGGGACTTCTACACGCATCTCACTTATCAGTTTTGTTTACAGGGTACCTTTCTGTTGGCTTCTGACGCATTAAGGAGGCACATGAAGGAGGCACGTTCGGTTCTTGAACTTGACGAGTCGGCCTACCTGTCGATTCATTCCTGCAGCCACTCTCAACGGCATGACACTAGTTGATGTCAGTGAGCGGCATTTAAGACATGCGTCGACTTTAACGACAAGCTCCAAGCCTGAGCCTGCGACTGGGTCAGAATGGTAACATGCTCACCGTCAGATTGTCGTTTTGCTTGACCGCCATTCGTACGTACTGACTCAAGCACGAAACCGGGGCATTTACGTCGGCCTCATTGTCCACGTCTGCCGAAAAGTATCAATGTCACGAGGCCTGCGCTTCCTTTTGCCAACCATGTCGTCAACTGCATTCAAGAAAAGGCCCCGCCTGTCACGATGCTGCTATTGCACCACGAAAAAAGGGTACGACAGGGTAGAGGACCCTGATCTGGTCGGGACTTGACAGATGCGCTCGGGAATATCTTCGTTTCTCACGGACCTCTTTGCGATCCCGCAAATGCCTCAATCAGCGCACGCGATCCAGACAAGCGCTGTCTTAACCAACCTCATGTATTGCCCAATCGAGTCAACCCGGAGAATTTTCCTTGTCCCAGGAATCTTTCAACCTGGGACACGGCGTCCCAACGCCGTTCGTCGGATCGGTTATTGCTCTTAGCGCAAGAAGTCCAAGACTTGTTCCAGGCGCGGACGGGACGGGGGCCCACGCAAAAACTGCGTACGCATAACACTTCTGGGCTGCGCTGCATGAACCTTCAGCGGTCAAGTCGTGCCAACATTGTCGCAAACCCGTTGATGCGAGGCGCTAGGGCCTTGCGACATCCCCAGCATTAGCTACCGTGATGTCAGATCATAAGCGGCGATACCACCGTACGGGCGAGCTACCGAAAAGGGCGTTCGCCTAGTCCTCAACAGTACCAGCCAGTTGGGAATATGGTCAGTCTTACAAGGCCCTGCCTGTCTGGTGTATCATCCTGCAGATCGCCAGTAGGTTGACCCAGCCCCTCATTATTCAGTGCACAAAGATACATGCCAGAATCTGTCCGAGACCATGCTGCGATAGCTGGTCGGCAGCAGTCAGTCTTCGTAATGAGAATAAACGCAGGTCAACATGGGCTAAATCAATGATGGCAGCGATTCCCACTGGTCAGCGTCTGGGCCGCGGAAGGCGTGGATGAGCCTCAACCTTGGGCATTCGCAACCATCCTTGCGAGGTTGATTGGCTCAGAAGATGGGACGAATTTAAAATTGGGCGACAAGGGACCATGGGACGGACTGGTACCGAATGTGGCCCCGTGTCTGGCTCCAGGGTGGTTTGGGCCGATCGTCATGCCTGCTGTCCTGCAGCGGAATCCTGAGTCCCGGAGCCCTATATCTGATCTCACCCTGATCATAATATAGCTGGGTGTGCCAGATTCGGTTGCCTGCCACATGGTACGGGCAGCAGAGGAACACCAGAAATACTCACCCAGATGTGAGTGTCAACAATGATGAACATCCGGAAAAATTCGGCGTCGACGAGACGCTGTTGAGTATATAGCCTAGAGATCACTCTGAAGATTCGTGATCGAGTCTGAAAGCCCGTTACTATTTCCATCCACTACGTACCCAGAGGTGGTGCATCCGGAACGGGCCCCCCCGCCGTGGATGCTCGGCGTCACCGCTGGTTTGCGAGCGCGCCAACAGCCGGTCACAATGGACTCATTGATTCTTCAGATAAATCAATTCGCGGGGCTACCTAAGAAACGCGCGCATATCAGGCGCCGTTTCGACTCGCATGTGTCAGTCGCCTGCTGTTGCACTGGAGCAAAGCGGTTGTGCCGAAATGCAAGGACTCCCGCGGGCTTTGGCTGCGTTAGCACGTCGTAGGTTCGCGGTACGGGATACAATGTGGCGACAAATCAGCAGCAAGGACAAGGCCATCAAGCTTAACAGGAGGAGACAGGCGGTGACAGTTCTCACAAAAATGGCCAGGGCAGAGGCCACTTGGAAGTTGGGGGTGTCTTGACAGACGGCACGACGGCTCCAGATCTGGAGACATGACGCACAGCCGACTTCACCAACGTCTAGACTCACTCGGAAAACCATGATAGGTTGCGGCACGACAACGGATGCAACTGTCATGTCCTCACCGGCCAGCCAAAAGAGACAGGCCACGGCTTTGCCTTGGACGATTCCATCCATACCATCATCCATCGCATCGGCCAAGGGTCTCTGGGCCACTCGGTGATTATCATCCCGCGCGCATTGGCGGTGGAGTCGTTACGAAGGCTTGTGACGGCTCCACCAACCTGACGAGCACATCCGATTCTGATGGCCTGCGCTGCATGTGCCCGTGTGGCCGGCTGCATGTTCAGCGTGGAGCTCTGACAGACATCAGACGAACTTTTCAGGCCCCTGTCCCAGGCCGCAGATTCACCCGAGCCGCTGTGAAGGGCTCGCAGATGGATGACAGGGACGGCAAACCACCTACCGACCCC
The DNA here is from genome assembly GCF_013390195.1 of Colletotrichum siamense. Classification (NCBI taxonomy): domain Eukaryota; kingdom Fungi; phylum Ascomycota; class Sordariomycetes; order Glomerellales; family Glomerellaceae; genus Colletotrichum; species Colletotrichum siamense. Next base: position 1,593,961 of record NW_023501016.1, on the reverse strand, counting down.
TGGCACTTGGTATTGTGTTCTGTGTACAGAGACTGTACATGTACATACTCTCTTGCTTCCTAAGCCTCACGTATCCGTACCTCTCTCAACTGTACCCGCACAAAGCTTGCTTGGTCGCGCACACTCCAGACATGACAGCATGTCCGGCTGGCGAAGATTGGCGCCTTGCTCGGTCGTGAATGGCCATGCTTACCCCTCTTCGAGTTCACCCCGAGCCCTGGCATCACAAAATGACGCGCCCCGTCCGGTCAAGCAATCCCCCTCATGATCGTTCAGAACGATACCATATCGGATTAGATGGAGCAGGGCAATTTGCGCATTGTCGAAGGATCTTGTGTTGCCACGGATATACGAACGACCGTGGGTCGCCGCGGCTGCACGGCAGCTGGAACACATGTTCGCCAATATCAGTATCATTGAGTGTTTCCAACGATTTGGTGTCGCAAGGTACTCGGAGGTCAATGCAACACAAGGAAGTTCGCGAGCCATCAGGTCAATATGCCTCCAACAAAGCCTCTTTGTGACACTTGAGGGGGGCCGACAATGGCGTTCATGGCGACCCTGATCATTTCCCTTTTGTTTGTCACTTGTCAACAATGCTGAACCACGTCCCCGAGGAGCCCACTTGATTAATGGACCAGGCGCAAACTTGGCAACTTTTGATGTTGATCTTGTTGGGCAGCTGCACTGCGTACGCGGCAAATGAAGTCGGGCGAATTGTCAATCAACAATAAGCTTCAACGACTCGACAGACCGAGGCCAATCTCTCACGATGTGGAAATAGGATGCTAAATGACTGGAGCCTCGAGGTCGTGTTGATAAACTTTTGAGCAGGCTTGGTGAGTTCGCAAGTTTGCTCCGAGATTCATCAGAGTTCCTACAAAGACTTGCGGAGTGAAGCTGGTTAGCTTCGACGTCATCGCAGTAGCGTTAGGCGGTAAACCCTTGACAAGGAGGCTGAAGCTTCCACCCCCCATCATAATATCGTCGGGTCTTTGATGCCGTTGATTTGACTACAAGCGCCAAAAAGTCTCCTCAAAGACAAACCGCCTCGTTCATGCTAGCATCTGTGGGAAAATAGCCCGAGAGACCACACTACTGGATATCTACAGCCACATGGCCCCCGGCACTTTGTACGAAGGCGCTCCTAGATCTGCCGCTAGACGCCCGTCAGCAACTTTTACGGCTCGAGAGCGTCGAAGCCGTTGCTCTTAGCGTCTGAGCAGAGGCGCAATGGCGGATGGGGCGTGTAGTGTGTAACGACACAAGTTCAAACTGGCACCCACGAACAAGACGCCAAGCTAAGGACGTTCATCCGATGTCAAAATTGCGATTTCAAGCCACGATGGGCTTGATGCTGTCAAGGTTCTAGTCCAAAAGATGACTATTGAGCCTCTCCCGGCTGCCTGGTGTCAAAGAGTTCAAAAAACTCATCTCCAAACACGAGATTGCCCTTGCATTCACTAGGTCTAGAACGCCCTGACTTCTCTCTTTTCCCTTTGCCTTTGGGGCCGGCACAGCCCGTCCATGAAAAACGAATCCCCCGTATTCCGTAATTTCGGAGATATGGAGGGGGAAGTGGGAAGATATGTTCCGCCCGCGCCGGCGCGAAAGAAGGCTGCTCCCGGCCCCATCATTCCCGTCTTTGGGATTCTGCCAATAGCCTCCCAGATCTTCTCAAAGGTGAGAGGAGCCAACTCCCAATCAAGGAGATTTGTGGCTGGAGATCGCAGAGGCTCTGGCGGGGGGAGAAGGGGCCGGAACTTTTCCCAGGAGATTTCCTCTTTCTCTGGATCTTCTCTCCAAACGGGGGGGTTTTCGATCTACAGAGCTAGGCAGCGACGAACGGACGGGCTCGCGATGAGTGCATAAGAGCCTCTTTATTTCGCCGTCGAGCCGCCGCCGCCTCCTGCCATCATTGACGACGTGAACGCCAGAGACAATAGCGTGGGGAACATTGGAATCTCCGTCCTGCAGACTATCACCGGTCCGGCGTGCCCTTCAGCAATGCCCGCCGAGATCTCTATCTGCGTTTCTTCCCCGTGAGAATCTACACTTCACCCCCTCCTCTAACCCGCACTACGGCCTTCCCGCGGAGGTTGAGAGGGACTGTGACACAGAAGACATCATGCATAGGAGAAAGAGAGAGGGAGAAAAAAAGAAGTCCCCGTGACAACATGGCCATCCCCCCTCTTCCGTGCTACACCAGACCTACCGGAAGAGATTTCGCTTATCGAGTCCCAGTAGATTTCTGGTTCATGCTGTAGCACGGGGATATCGACAAAAGGGAAGGGGGGCGTGTGCATCCGGCTGGTGTGTGAAGGGCTCGGATGACGACGACGGCCACGGCGTATGTGTCCATGCCAGCTGAAGAAGAAGAAAAAGAGGCCCTGTGCTACGTTGGCCGGAGGTAACCGTCTATCTGGTGCTCGCGGACACTTCGGGTACTTCCTTCGACAATGGCAGCGGAAAGGACCGCCACAGATGCAACCTTGCCTCTCTTTCTCATCCACCGGGTTGAATTTGCTTCAATCTACGCCCTCATTATACGTTAGCAGAAGGGGGCCATGAAGTTCTTGCAAGGGACAATGCTTTCACTCGGCAGCCTCGTGATTCCCCCAGAGAAGCTAACAAGTTGAGGGGCGGATGCACCCTACACTGGGAAATATTGTCAACCCTCACATGCCCCGATTTTACTTCAACTCAAGACTACTACGACTATTACTTCCCCATCCCGCAGTCTTGGAAGCGAGGGGCTGGAGTGATGGGGCCACGACCCATTGGACAGGAAACTTGGGAAGATGGTGATTGGGTTCCCGAAAGTTGCCGCGGCCTGCTCTGGCTGCGGGCAGCCGTTCGAAGAGCGGAAGCATGCCGGCAGGGCATTTGAGATAAACCAGATTAAGACGAAACGTACGGGCGTGTTGCGCTTGCTTCGATTTCGAATGACGCACAATTCACCGACGGGAGACGAGGGATTGTTGGATGCGAAAGCGAGTATACTCTGGCAATGACATGGACGTGGTACCTTCCCGCAGACACGCAATAACGAGGCGCTGAACTGGTTTTACAAGTAAAATTCTTAGAATCTGTTGCGTATCCAGGACGGGCGGGGAGGGGACGTCCGTTTCGAATCTCGATATTGAGGGCTGAATATTCAGATATCAATATTGATGTTGAACCGCGCAAAAAGACAAACGGAAAAACCCTTCTATGGGTATTGTCCTGTGTGAGATCTTCGTTGTTTCGTACTGATGCTAGGAATATAGCTAACAACAATGTATCCGATCTTCCCCCTCCATTCATTCGTAAATTATCCCGATAAGAAAGGAATGCATAAAATTCAAAGCTCGTCGTTTGACAAAGCCCACTATCCCAATCCCACCTCTTGACCGCTTGAAGCTGAGAGCATGGCCCGTCTTCTTGATAGGCTTCCGTGTCTCTTTTACGCGTGCCCTCTGCGGACGAATCTACCCTTAGCTTAATATAGAATAACGCCTTTGGCATCGATACCTACGTGAAATCATACAAGAATCCCCCCTTCATAAACCAAGTTGATCCAAACTCCTAGACTTGGGATGACGTGTCTTCCAGGCACAGGAGACACATGATATATACATACATAAACCATGTCAAGAGAGAGAGAGAGAGAGAAAAAAGGACATTCGTCTGCTGAATCTCTCGGTATGGATTTGTATCTAGGAATCCCGCCTCTTCTTTCGCTATTCCCAGTCCGTCTGTTGACGGCAAAGACAAAATTCAAGAAACGCATATACTCGGCAACGGTACCCTCCTCCCTCGGCCACCTTGGCAGCCCACGTACCGGTCGCCGTATCAAGCGTTGTAACACAACATGGCCATGGAGAAATAAATCCGCGAGCTTCGAGCGGATGCACTCAATCTGCTACACCCTCAGCTTGATCTGACGAAACATCCATCCGAGGTGCATGAACACTGGACCAGTGACCCTGCGCTGAAAACTCTCGGGGAGGACAAACGCCCCTGGATGGAGCATAGTGTACACGACACATGATATCTCAAGTTTTTGAATAAACATAACTACTCAGGGCCACGTCGCAAACTCGTCTCAGAGTAGAATACAAATTCTTCCGCGTCTGCGAAGCTATCAAAAAGGGTTACATACAGACGGGAACGGCTCCATATCATGGCTATGAAGGCCACCGCTTCTCACTGACGGGGCGTCCCTCATTCTCCCTCTCACATGCCCCGAGACCCAAACAAATAAGATGCAAGAAACAAAGTCCATACTTTCGATAAAACGCCGAATGAAACCGAGACCTCTTGTCCGCGTCTGCCGTGCTATGCCGCTTCCACTTGTCGATAGATACACTCTGGTTTGCGTGGGAGAATAAGCGGCTAGGCCTCGGTTCCGATGATGATGGTGGTGTTGAGTTGGCTAGTACAAATCCGCGGCTGCTGCGTCTCCTTATCCTGGAAAATGGTACGTTTTCCCACTTTCCTGATTTACAAACGGCTCTCGATGGGAGGGAACGGCTCAGCGCCGGGCCACTGGGAATCGGGCCAGACGAGCCGGATGGCCTCCCAGATGTGGCTGAAGTAGGACAAACGTCAGTTACACTGCGTGATCAATGGGAACGGTTCCAGGACCAGGGAGTGATGAGTGGGTTGCGAGGTTTGCATCGAGTCGCACCGCGTCGGGGAGACACGACGCCATGGGACGGACGGGAGGGCTTGTTGGTGGAATGGGACGACTTCAGGAAGCGAGGGGGCAGAGAGTACAAGGTAAGGGGGTGAGAGTGTTTGAGGTCGGACTTACCTGACGTGGAGAATTTCGAGACCGTCCTTGACCTCCTGCGGGAGATCTTTCACATCCTTCCGATTCTGCGCGGGGAGTAGCACCGTCTTGACACCCGCCCGGAGAGCGCCGATGAGCTTCTCCTTGATGCCTCCGACGGCAGTCACACGGCCTCGCAAGGATATTTCACCCTGTCGCACGAGCATGTTGTGTCAGTACACAGCCTATCAGGGAGGATGTTGGTAAATGAAGACTTACGGTCATGGCCATGGTTGGGGGAACTGTCTTTCCAGAGAACAGAGAGATGAGGGCGATGGCTTGGCCAATGCCACTGCTAGGTCCGTCCTTGGGAATGGCGCCAGACGGACAGTGGACATGAATGCTGCGCTCCTTCATGATGTTGGTCGTCGGCTCCGCCGTCAGGCCCAGTTCATAAGCGTGTGCCTTGACCCAAGAGAGGGCGACCTCGACGCTCTCCTTGAGCACATCTCCCAGCTTGCCGGTAAGCTGCACGCTGCCGTTTCCAGGCATGTCGGCAACCTCGATGAATAGGATACTGCCGTTACCGCCCGAGCTGTACGCCACCAGGCCGGTCACGATGCCGGGTCGACTCGTCTTCTCGGCAATTTCCTCCTCAAACCGTTCGCTACCCAGGATGTCCTCAATGTCCTCAACCGTCAGCTGTGCTTTGTATGTCTCAAGCTGTCCACCATCCTTGGCCTCGGCGAACTCGACCGCCTTGTGACGACAGACGGAGCCAATCTCGCGTTCCAGGTTGCGAACCCCTGACTCACGGGTGTACGACTCGATAATCTTGGATACCACGTCCTTGTCGAAGTGGACCTGGTCTTCCGACAGACCGTTGACCCGGATTTGCTTGGGCACAAGGTGCTGCATTGCAATGTGCCGTTTCTCAAGCGTCGTGTAGCCTGGCAAGTAGATGGTTTCCATACGGTCTAGGAGGGGCGCCGGAATGGTGTTCAGGTCGTTGGCGGTGGCGATGAAAAGTACCTTGCTCAAGTCAATGGGCAGTCCGACGTAGTGATCCGTGAACGAGTTGTTTTGCTCCGGATCGAGGACCTCAAGCATCGCTGCGGAAGGGTCGCCGTGGAAGTTGGACATGCCCAATTTGTCAATCTCGTCCAACAAGAACACAGGGTTCGCCACTCCAACCTTCCTCAAGCCTTGCACGATCAAGCCGGGCATGGCCGCGACATATGTCCGTCGGTGACCACGAATCTCGGCTTCATCTCTGACACCGCCCAGTGAGATTCGGTGGAACTTTCTGCCCAACGCGGTGGCTACAGATCTCGCCAAGCTGGTCTTGCCGACACCCGGTGGTCCAGCCAGAAGCATGATCGGTGACCTATCAACCATGCGCCTTGACCGGAGAACCTCGAGCTTTGTGTTGGCCAGCTTCGATCGCTCTTCCTGCTCCGCATCGACTTTCTCCTCTTCCTTGGTCTCGCCCTCCTTGTCCTTGTCCGACTCCGGCGGGACCAGCTCCTGCTCGGCCTTCTTGATCTGCTCCTCGACATCATCGTTGATGGACTGCTTGAGTCTCAGGACGGCCAGGTACTCGACGAGGCGCTTCTTGACCTTGTCCAAGCCGTAGTGATCTTCGTCAAGTTGCTTGCGGGCTCTCGCCAGAGTATCGGGGCCCAGTCTGTCGTCTGTTGTCACGGTCCAGGGGATCTCGGCGAGCACGTCGAGCCATGTGCGAGTGACCTGGTATTCCTGGTTCCCAGGCATCATCTTCTTCAATCTCCTCAACTCCCTGTCGGCCATCTTGGCAGCCTCCGGCGGCAGCTGCGCCTTATCCAGCTTCTTCTTGAGCTCCTCCAACTCATTGGGCTCCTGATCCTCGTCTTGGTTGGGGCCCATGACGCCGTTGGGACCAGGAGGGAACATGGTGTTCGGCGGCATCGGGATGCCATTGGGACCAACGCGGCGCGATGAGCGGTCGTTGATCTTGTCCAGGAATTGGACAGGCACGCTGGTAAACGTTGTGATCTTGAAGTTGTTCTTAATACCCCCGACCTGACGATCCAGCAGCTCAATGACCTTGGCCAGGCGAACCTTAACATCCAGGGCCGCAAGCACCTCCAGCTTCTCCTCGTACGAAGCCTCGACGATGTTGGCCATGAAATCTGCCAGGTTGCCGGCGTCCTTGAGCTCCTTCTTGTTGATGAACAGTTCGAGACGTCGAGTCAGCAGGGGCGACAGGCCGCCGGGGCTGTCGGGGCTTCTGGGGAGGAGGGCGGATATGCGGAGAATGGTGACGAGCTCTCTTGATCGCAACTTCAGGAGGGAGAAGAGCTCCTGCATCTGGGCATCTGCAGAGACTGCGGCCGGGCATGTCAGCATGTGACGCCGTTGGTGATGTTGGGGCACGAGTACTGACCTTCATCGTGGAAGTACTTAACCTTGGCCTCGAAGTGCGGCCTCTCCTGTGTGACCTTCTCGACGCGGACTCTCGCGACACCCTCCACGCGCAACGCAAACTCGGCAGTTCCTCTACCCTCAATGCCGGTGATGCGAGCGGCGACGCCGTAGTTAAAGAGGTCGGCCTTGCGGGCGGTACCGGGATCGACCTCCTTGATGAGAGCCTCGTCTACCTGGTCGGCATCCTGAATGAGAAGCTGGCCGTTGGGGCCGACGAAAGGCGAGGAAACGGGAACGCAGGCGATGGGGACGGAGTCGATGCGCTCGTTGGGGGCGGCGGAGGCCGCGCGCTCGTAGACGTTTGCGAGGAGGGCGGGGATATCGGGTCGGGCGGCGGTGACGGGAATGCGCTGAGTGACACCGGGCAACAGGATGGTGCCGCGGGCGAGGGGGATGACGGGGAGGGTCTTGGTTTGTGATCGCGCCATGTGGAAGCCGTAAAAAGGGGGGTTCGGATATCGTGGATGGGCTGTTGTTGTCTATCGGTTCACGTACACCAGGAGTGGTGACGATGGGGCGATTGAGAGATCGGTAAAGGCGTTGGCAGTGGTGTTTGTATTAACGTTGCGCCGAAAATGTACGTAGAATGCAATCGAAGTGGCTTGCTGGGCGGAAGAAGAACGTGACGGTGAGGATGTCGCAATCGAGCAGCGTCGGTCGGGTGGCAGTGGCGGAAGGAAAAGGGAGTTTGGGTTTGATGGTGCTGGGATGGTTGATGTCAGAAGCATCGGCATGGGGGAGCCGGCGGCGGAGAGAGAGGAGAGAGCTCCCCGGTCGCGGCAGGTGGTCCAATGTCTCCAGACTGCCCGCGAAGCGTCCACGCCCACTGCCCAGTGATAGCGGTGCAGCGTCACTGCAGCGGGCCAGTCGTTGTCAAAGCCGGGGTGCGGGAGCCTCCACAGCGCCATCAGCCGAGGCTAATCTTTGGCTCGGGACCCTGCCGCCACACCGACCACCGAACATGGGAAGAAACTCGTGGAACATTGCCCAATTTGTCTGTGCTTGTCCTTGAGTGTTGCGAATGATTCTATCAGTTCGATGCAGTGTCCAGCACATAGAATACTGTTCTCTGAGGTCAATATGTTCGTCCAATGCATCCATTATCTGATGGAGTTCTTCAAGATCCATCAGCCGTGGCTGACACCGTGATCCCGCCTCAATATTCGGACGAAAGCAAGGGTGGTGTTTGAGCTGCCTCGACTTCAGTCGGCTTTCACTCACACCAATGTTGCATTCGACTCAGAAACCAGGTCCAACATTGAATGTTCTGGTTGTCATAGAAGACTCAATTGTTCTTCCATCATGTGACGCCGAGCGGACTTTGGACCTTCATCTGCGAGTCCAAGACCCTGAATCGGGTAACTCGCATTCCGTCTCATAGTAAACACTTCAAGTTGAACACGACATATGAATGAGAATAAAGCAAAGAATGACGGGTAGAATCCCGGGAATATCTATCACGATCCTTTGATGACTGTATCTTGATCCAGAGTAAAGAGCTGCTGCACATGTCTTGAGCAGCGTCTGCTCACTCAACTGACTACCTGCGTTTGATAGGCATTTACGGGGGTAAACAACGCGAAAAAGTACAAATCCAGTACTCATTTTGTGATTATAATTGAATCAACGTCTGCGTGATTCCAGCCATGAAACAGTACAACTTGCTGTTCAACTCACTGTATCTTGGACCTTCATCGATCAGATCAAGTTACCTACTACCGCGAGCGACGGTGACATCAATTGGATCCCGGCACTCAGCAGCACAGACCACATCCCGTCCATCTTACCTAATCACCACCCCACATCCACCCAGTCGCAGGGCAGCAACATTCCCAACGCGGGGCAACCATGCAATGGCACAGGCACCCACCGCCCGCCGCCGCCGGGTCCGCCGTTCAAAGTCCAGTCATCAATTAACGCGTAAAGACGCGTCCCCAGCACTAAACCGCCCTTTCAGGCATCTCGACAAAAAAATCACCCCTCCCCATCGACCGCCTCCCCTATCTCCCGCGTCACCAATCCTTTATACCACAATTACAGATACGATGGGTACGTCCAACCGACTTGTCTCCATTATCATCAATCAAAAGAAGAAGAAAAAAGACCCTGTCTTGCTGACTGAAAACAGCTGCATACGGCGGATACCAAAAAACATCATACGGCGCCCAGGGAGGCGACGACGCCGGCGGCTTCGTCTACGGCGGCTCGCAGCAGAACAGCCAGGGCGGCGGCGGCGGCAAGGCGTACAGCGAAGAATCCCTCCGCCCCGTCACGATCAAGCAGATCATCGACGCAGAGGAAGCCTACCCGGGCGCCGACTTCAAAATCGACGGAGCAACCGTCACACAAGTTCGTGTTTGCCCCTTCTCCTCCGCCTTACTTTTCCCCTTCTACCCTCCAAAAAAATCACTTTCTTTTGCTAATTTTTCCTCCTTCCACACAGGTAACCTTCGTCGCCCAGATCCGCCAAATCTCCCCGCAACCAACAAACATCACCCTCAAGCTCGACGACGGCACGGGTCTCATCGAGGCCAAGAAGTGGGTCGACACGGACAAGAAGGACGACGACGCCGCCGGCCTCGACCTCGAGGGCCACGTCCGCGTCTGGGGCCGCATCAAGTCCTTCAACGGCAAGCGCCACGTCGGCGCCCACTTCATCCGCCCCGTCACCGACTTCAACGAGGTCAACTACCACCTCCTCGAGTCCACCTACGTCCACCTCTACTTCACCAAGGGTCCCCTGGGTGCTAACGGCGCCGCTAACGGTGGCGGCGGCGATGGCATGTTCGTCGACGGCAACGACAACTACGGGAACGATGGCGGTGCCGGCGGTGCTGGTGCGGGCGGCGGGTCTGCGCACGCGGGCAAGCTGAGGGGGTGCTCCGTCGCGGCGCAAAAGATGTTCAACTTCATCAACAACGCGCCCGGCGGCAACGAGGGCGTGCATATCAACCAGATCTCGACGGGTGCGGGCCTGAGCATACGCGACGTCATGGGTGCCGCGGACGAGCTGCTGGGCCAGGGTCTGATCTACACCACCATCGACGACGAGACGTGGGCTATCCTCGATTACTGATCTGGTGGCTTACTTATATCAAACGAACTGTTGGAAGCCGAACGGAGCAGATGAGTGTGTAGGTGCGGGTTGTAAAGAACGCAAAATGCGTTGGCGGAGGGCTGATATCCCAGCATGAGAAGAAAAAGAGTTGGCAAGGTGGGCGGAAACACAAGAACGCGCCTCTTCCCCAGTTGTATGAATGAAATGAGTGAATTGGTCGTTATTCTAATGAATGGCTACAGCTAGTTGGTAGATACAAGCGAAGCAAGAAACCAAATGAAAAACATTCGCAAAACCGGGTCACATGTTCATCGCCCGCTGTGGCAGAGACTGTGTGCGAGAGTCAAATAAATATGCGCCGATGTTGGATCGGGCACGCCCCTCAGGGGAGGTTGAACACTTGAGCGTAGGTCAGTAGCAGACTGGACGCAGGCGCAAGCCCGACAGGACCGAGAAAAACACCCGAGAACAATTCCCTAATTTGTCAAGAAGAACACAACCACATCATCTGACAGCATCACATCACTTATTCCATTTCAGGGGAAAGGTGACTGACAGGCCTTGCACCGCGAAATCACACCAGTGACACTTCCTTCATGACCGTGTTGACTTGCATCTTGATGTTGCTAGCCACGACGGCCGAGTAGACCCCCGTTTTGCGGGGGATCGGTTCGCGGACCATGACGAACAGACTGACGGGGGTGTTCCCACGAGTCAAGCGGATTTCACGCTTGTACTCGAAGCCGAACTTGCTGTAGTAGACGTTATTGGAGAGGGAGCTCGACTCTAGGTACACGGCGCGGTTTTCCGCGTCGGCCTGTGCTTGTTAGTGGGATTTATGTGAACGAAGTAGAGCGGCAGTCCTTATGGCGGACGCAGAGTCATGGTTTCTGAAGGAAGAAATGGCCGAGACGTACCCTCTCAATCATGTCGTTAAGCAACTTCCGCGCATACCCCCTGCCTCGGGCACTGGGCTTGGTCCCTAGATAGACCAGATAGTAACAGTCATTGTCCCGCTCTCCCATGACCTCATGCTTCGTGTCGTGTAGCAGGGGCATTAACTCGTCATAGTACCGACTCCTGCCTTCCGCGGTGAGCTGGTAGTAGAGCCGCCACATACCACTTCGGAGGATAGTTAGCCAACCATTGTCGACCGATCCGGGAGGCATCCTGTATGTATCCGTCCGATGTTAGCTCAGAGTTACCTTGATGTCAAACTCAGAGCATCACCCATCATGAGGACGTGTAGTTCCATAGATGGTAGAGCCCAGGATGATGAAGTATCAAGATTACTCACCAGAGAGCGACGCCGTCGTGGTCGGGACCTATGGTAGTGACAAGTCCATCGTAACAGTGAGAGGCTGTGATGTAAGTCATGATGTCGACATGTAGCTTCCACTTGTGTTCTGCCGAGTAGCTGGCCATGTCATCGGCGTCGAGGAGGTACTGGCTAAGTTCATCAGCAGCAAAGGCATGGGCCAGCGAGAGGCCGGCCTCCTTGCACTCCGACATGCCAATAACACGCACGGTATCCTCCCATTTCGGGGGAACGAGAGAGCGTTTGAGCTCGACGAGGGTGACGCTTTTGCTTACGTGCTCCATGACGGGCTTCTTTCCAGAGAGCCTGTCTTGTTCACGAATCTGAACGTGGTCAGCCGCAGTCACTGCAATGCGTCGTCGTCTCTCCACCGTGAGACGTACTTAAATTCTGTATACTGTCGCCCGTGTGTACTCTCGAGAGCTGCGTTCTCGAGACGGGCATAAACCTGGATGGATGGCGAAGGCAATTGAGGCTGGTGCGAAGGTCAACCGACATCAATAATGATTTGACGGGTCAGATCCTTTGGATGGGTGTGGGATCGAAGCAACGATAGAGGGTCGTTAGCGTGATGCTGTAAACGACGCCTTCACGAGGTGCGATGAACGATGTGATATGGGACTGGCGATGCGTTGTCAAGCAGAGTATCAGATGAAGATGTATGGGCGAGAAAGAGATATGGTTTGAGAGATCTTGAGTAAGTGCTGTGTTCGATTGAAGTCGAGTGAGCAGCAGTCTAGCAACAAAGCACAGCCCGTAGCTGTGTTCTTGTCCAGAGATCTGCCCCCAGAAACTTGGGGCCTTGAGACGAGGAACTCTCGATACAGATAGGACTTGATCCTTGTCCTTGACCAGGTAGAAACCTAGGTAAAAACTGTACGAGAGCGAACCTATCCAAAGTGTAATGGTATGAAGAAGAGAGTGCCAGAAAAGCAACTCGTTTGGAGAGCGGAGAAGAAAGAGGATTATGTAGTTCGGGGTGTCACTAGACCAACCGCACAGGGTAGGGATGAGACGAAGGGAGAGAGTAAGACAGCAGGCTAGGAGGGTGGAGGAAGTGGAGGGACAAGGAGCCCTGCGTGGGATGGAGCTGGGATTGGGGCGAGGACTCAGACAGTGGCGGCCGTGGGTAGCGGGATGTTGAGAGGAAGTGTCGAACAGCTGGATCGGCCGTTGCTGTGCGTCTACACGGTACAACCCGTCTGCAGAGGAATGCTCGTAGGTATGCTGCTATCTGTTGTAGAACAGAGGCCGAATAAGACGAGAACAGGTGATGGACACCGACGACACACTGAGTCGTGGGGAGGTTATGCCGGTTGCACCGACAGTATGCGGGCAGCTTTGCCTTTGGTATCCGCCTTGGCTTGCCTCAACACTAGCCAAAACCATGCTGATGGGATTCGATACCATCCAGATATGCCGTAATGAAAGGCACGAGGACAGCGCCGTATAAGCTCATGGGGGGTGGGCAGACCAGGATGACCTGGGTTTAGAGCTCAGGAGAAGATTGCTAGCTGTGTCGGAATAGAGCATGTGTTCGTGTGCCGCATCAGCACTGGTGGTCTACTGAGCAAACCGGCGTGGACGGGTATGCAAGTCCAGCCAACGCCGTTTGCCCCTCTAGCGCGAAGGGATGACCGCCGTGTTGCTCAACTAGTATATGCAGAAGTCAAGTGGTTGAGGAGTGAACGGCGCACAACGGATGAATCCTGAGTCTTGCTTGTTTGTGTCTTGGTGACGGGAGGATGGAGTGGGGTGTGCGGGGAAAGGTTGGCCAGCTGGACCCAGAGATAGGGACGCAAATCCCAGGGTTCATCAGTCGGACTGCTCTCTGTGCCCCGTATCTTGAACCAAACACCCTGCAGTCCAGGAGCCCGCCCAATCGATGCGGATGCACATGCCAACAACGGCATAGTTCGCTGTGAAACCTGACGCGGCCAAGGCGTTCCACTGTGCCTATCAGCTCCGACGTGGAGCCACGGCCGTCCCGGGCGGTGTCCGGGCGTACCGCACCGTGTGCTCCGTTCCGCCCCCAGCGCTGAGCGGGCGAATCGACGTAGGGCGAAATCCAGGCCGGGCCCAACGAAGCTTCCGCTGAGGACGGTCTGCAGCTTTGTCAGGTGAGGGGTCTTGGCATGCCAGAGGCTCTGTACGGCACAGGCTCGCCGAAGCGCCCGATTGTCCCGAGGAATGCTCTGATAAGGCAGCGCTGCACCAACAAGGTATGTGATGTGACGAGTCGTTGACAGCTTCACACGTGGGGTGCATACGCCAAGCCCATAGACGAGGATCGCCTTACCGTTGCCGTGTCAGACGCAATACTCTCTGGCTTTGTCGTGGTGTTTTGCGGGTGGCGGATCGATCTCGTCTTACGTTGGCGGAGAGGAATGGTGGGACGGAAGGCATGGACGTTGGCAGTGTTGTGTAAACATTTTGGCCCTTGAAACGGGGCTCGCAGCCGTATGTAAGCTGTCTGCAGCAAGCACGAAGTTAGCCTAGTCAACTGGAATTCCATCGTTTAGAACGTAATCACCGTAGATGAGTTTCTGCTGGTAACTAGGTTGATCGTTGAAAACACCGAGTCGGAGGGGCTTTGGGCGAGCAGTGATGCGTGGCTGCTTAGTGGCACAGGGTGTCTTGGCGCTCCCGTGAAGCATTTGTACGACGTGGGATTGCGCGACGTCCAGGTACGGAACGTTGGGCATCGGATGCGGGATTGGGCTGCGTGAAGATCATGGCTTTTCGTGGGGTACACAGCGACGACCGCTGTCAAGAAGACGAATGATATCTGATGGGCGACGAACAAGAATCACCAAGTTTGACTGACGCAGTGACGCAGACGCACGTTGACTGCGCTTTTGCGGTTGGATCGAGAATAACAACAGAGAAGGAAATCTTGCAGCAACGTTCGAAAGTAACCGAGGAATTGAGGGCGGCCTGCGGGTGTGCTTACTTCGTCGCTGCCCGTTTGCTGGGAAGGTGTGCTCCGGAGCTACTTCCGAAAGCTGGGCAACGTTGAATGGCGTGGCAAGCCGCTGACAGAAGGCAAGTTTCTGACGCCATAGCCCAGGTTCATTCACCATCCTAATCAACATGTTCTTCCCCATCATTTGAATCATAGCACGAGGTAATTGACCATGCGATGCAGTGAAAGTGATGGTTGATCATTCGTCTTGGCAGCTTCCGCCTTAGATACTTTGTGTTTTTCCTGGCGTCCAAACTTCAAAATATTCCATGCTGTGGCGCCTTTCGACAACTCGATTGAATCACCGCCTATCCCTAAACTTGGTTCCGGCAGGATCCACGATGTAGAGTTCTCTACGGCCTGGATCTACGTACCTGGCGGCGTGACGAGACATCACTGCGTATTCCACGCTGATGCCAGTCTCCTTGCCTCAATGCTCCTTTTCACTTGTCTCTAACAAGGCTGAGACCCATATTCATGACGTATAACAAAAAGGCGGCGTGTTTGGATATCTAGGTTATCATAAATCAAGAAAAAAACATCGTGAAACTGCAGCCACACCTCAACATAACAAGAAACTCCCGCGTCTAAATGCTTCTTGGAGCACTGGTCATACCCATATCCTGTTTTTTTCATTGAAGCATTTGTCTCTTTTTCCACCATTTACATGCGGCGAATCTCCTGCTCGTTGGTGTACTTGTCCAGCCCGGACTCGAGGCTGCCCCACCACTCGAACAGCATGCTCTCGCAGATGAGCTTGAACCACGGCGTGAACTTGAGGTCGGGCTGCTTGAACAGGTTCTTGAGCTCGTCGGCGCTGACGTACTGCGTCGCCTGGACCTCGTTCTTGTTGGGGTTGAGGTCGACCTTGGCCTTGATGAAGAGGATGTAGTCGACTATAGCACAGTCCACGTTAGCGTCGTCTATTCACACACACTCCAGGCTCTCCAAACTCACTCTCGTGCTCTCCCCACTTGCCATCGCTAGGCGCCTTGTAGTGGATGCGCGTCAGGAAGTGGAAGTCGTCGAACGGCACCTGCTTGGGGTCGATGCCGAGCTCGTGCTCGAGCTTGCGCCGCGCCGCGTTCTTGACGCCCGCCACCGAGTCCTCCAGGTTGCTGCCCGTCTCGCCGGGGATGCCCAGCGGGTGCGAGCAGCACGTGTTGGTCCACATGTCCGGGAACGTGATCTTCTCCGTCGCGCGCTGCTGCAGCAGCAGCTTGTTGTCCGCGTCGAAGAGGAAGACGGAGAAGGCGCGGTGCAGCAGGCCCTTGTCGATGTTGGTCATGAGGTGGCCTGTCCCGTAGCGGAGGAAAGATTAGCCCTTGTTCGTCCTTGACGAGCACACTAGATGCCTCCCAGAGGAAGGCAAGCTAGTAAGGGGGAAAGAGGGGGAGCTCCAAACTTACAAGCCTTCTTGCTCGCGTTGCCAATGGGCTTGTCGTTCTCGTCAAGGACAATGCAGACCTCGTCCATCAGGCGAATCTGCTCGGCATCGTGACCGCTCAGCGCCTCGGTGCTCGTGTCGATGTCGGGGAACAGGCGCAGGATCGACTCGGCCGTGATGGCCTCGGTGCCGGTCGTCGTTGTCGTGGTCGACATCTTTGCTACTTTTCTTTCTCTAACCCTTCTCGGTGTCGACTCGTGGTATGGTGGGTGGTTTCCGCGCGCGCAAAGCTGTGCTTGTGGCTATACTCTTAAAGGTACAAATTTACCGTAACAACAGATTCGAGCAAGAGTCAGGAAGTGAAGGAACGTCCCGGGAGATTGCCGTGCAATATATAGAATTAAACACACAAGCAGCCGCGGTCGGAGCTTCCCCCCCAAAAGTGCGAAAGTGCGAGGATACCTAGGGTGGGTGTGTTTGAAGATCGGACAGTTTTCCCACACACGCCCCTCTCAAGTTTAAAATGGCGGCGAGCAGAGAAAAAAAAGGAGGGGTTCAAGCTTCGTTGGGACTGATTGGTGTTCCTGGTTGGTCTGGCTACTCGACATCACCAAGAAAGAAAAAAAAAAACAGTGCCCCTCACTCCCTGCCCCTGCACTGATTAAATGACCCGCGGCGGTAGCGCGGTAAGCGGCAAAATAGGCACTGGAGCTGGAGCTGGAGCTATCTTTCACTATTTGCTTTCTGACAAATTGACTTAGATGTGTATTAACTACGTATCCCTGGGCATAGGCAAAAACTCTGCGCGTAGCTTTCATAGGGCCTATCGCTCTCATTAAGTAGGTTATCTATTTATCTAAGCTACCCCCTAGTAGCTAAGAAGTGCTATTTTAACCCCTATAATTTAACATACCCCCTTAGGGATAATTAGTATAATTATATAGTTATCCTTATAGCTTAATTAAGTATTTCTAAATAGTTTTAATTATTTCTTATTATTATAGTTTAATAGTTTTATAAGTTATAAAATAATAGCTTTTCTTACTATAAATAGTTAGAGTAGTAGAATAAAATATCTTCTATTTTACTTAACTAGCTTAAAGTTTCTAATTAGTTATAGTTTTACTAACTACTTTAGCTCTCTTTAAAAGTAAGAAAGTAAATAAATAATTTTTTATTATTTATACCTCTTATTATTTTTCTTCCCTTTTTCTTTTAGCTTTTAAGATTTTATAAATTATATATTATCTTTATACTACCTTTTTACTACTATATTAATACTTACTTTAAATAAATTAAATACTTTATAATATTTTCTTATAATATTTTTAATACTAAATATAAAACTTACTTTATTACTTCTTATACTAGCTATATATATATACTTAAAACCTCTAAATATTATTATTTAGTTTACTTTTTTCCTAGTTTCTCTAATAACTCTAAAGAGGATAAGCTAGCTTCTCTTATTAGTTTTAGCTATTAGTTTATACTCTTTTTATAAATATTTTTTATTATTAATCTTCTTCTTATAGCTTTTATTCTTATTTTACTTATTTACTTTTCTAACTATATTAAGTACCTTATTATTTAGTTTATTAAAAAAGAGGACCTTAATAATAGCTAAGTTAAAAAGACCTTTATTAAGAAGAAATATAACTACCCCTCTAATATCTAACGCTAAACTAAGAAAGAAGCTAAAGAGAAGAAGAAAATTAAAGAGGCTAAAACTCTTACCTTCTCTCTTACTAAATAGAAAAAAAAAAACTATATTATTAAATACCTTACTAAGTATATTACTACTAAAAAGAAGAAGTAAGAAAAAGAGGAAGCTACTCTTTAAGCTATTTATACTAATATAAAAACTATTATTATTACTATTATTAGTAAAAAAGAAAAAAAAGAAAAAGAAAGTAAAGTTATTATAAACGCTAATAACTTCTTTAACTCTATAAACTTCTCTCTTAAGTTAGAAGATAAGCCTTATTTTAGCTACTCCCTCTCTTTTAGTAGAAGCTATTTATACTCTAGCTATTACTTCTTTAGTAAGAATACTTATTATTACTATTATATAAAGAGTAATAGCTATTTTATAAGTACTAAAAAGACTATTATTTTCTATTATAAGCTTTATAAAATAAAAAAGTATACTAAGAGTAGTAAATCTATCTTAGCTAAAGTATAAATTATCTCCTATTAAGTATTTCTATATAGTTATTAATTTTTTATAAAAAATTAATATTACTTAAGAAGACTTTTAGAATATTATTTATAAAGTTATTATAGCTTATAAAACTATTAAGAAATAAGATATTACTCCTCTTAAGTATACTTTATATATTTATTACTTTATTTTAGCTTTTATACTCCTTATTATTATACCTCTTCTTAGTTTATTTCTTCTTTATCTAGAGATTTTAGTTTATACTTCTCTTACTCTTTTAAATATTTTCTTTAGTTTTTACTTTACTCTAAGTTATACTTAAAATACTATTATAGCTACTTACTATAATTTTAACTATACTCTCTTTTATACTTTTAAATCTAGCTATATTAACTTTAAGGAGTTCTATAACTAGTTTAATACTTTTAAGTTAGCTATCTCTCTAGCTACTTCTTATAAAACTATTTTTCTTATTCTTATTTCTAAAAGTATTTAAATATTCTTATTTTATAATTTCTTAGTATTTTAAAAGCTTTAACTTAAGATAGTTCTACTTTTAAACTATAAACTTATAAATATTTAGTTTTTTTAATAGTTTTCTACTTTAAATAGAAGTTCTTTTATACTCTTTACTTTTTATTTCTATAACTCTTTATACTTATTATATAAAGTTATTCTAAATATCTTCTTTCTCTATTTCTTTTTTTTAGCTCTCTTTATCTTTTTTAAGCTTAAAAATATAATTTCTTTTAAAAATTTCTTCTTAACTAGCTATTCTTAGCTATATTTAGAAGTTCTTAAAAACTTATTATAAAAAGGACTTTATAAGATTATTTACTATTAGCTATATAAAAAGAGTATATACTACTAATATATATTTTTTATAGATCTCTTAATAAAACTAATAGTTATAGATATTAATATAGTATAACCTTATTTAGAGATAGATAAGCTTCTTAATAACTAGCCTAACTATCTATTAGTTATTATATTAAATTTATATTATTATAAGAGTGTTTTTTATAAGTTAAAAAGATATTTTTTATCTTATCTCTCTAAGGAGTTATACTTAGAGAGATATTATAAAGTAGCTTATAAATATTACTTCTTAAACTATAAATAAGAGTAAGAAAAGCTTTATTTCTATAATTAAAGTTATTATAGTTATTTATTTACTTACTTTTTATATAATAATACCTCTAAAAAGCTTTATTATAAATCCCTAAAAGCTTTTTTAATTTAAAGTATTATTACTAAAACTTATATTAGAGGCTACTTTAAGAGTATTATATAAGCTTTTAGCTTTAATTCTATACTTAATATATAAGTAGTATATTTTATAAAGATACTATAAAGCTTAATCTATAACTTATTAATATTTTAATCTAAAATTTTAGTTAAAATAGGCTAGATAACTTATTATAAATATAAAATCTAATCTTATTATTACTACTATATATAAAATAATCTCTACTTTTCTCTAATAGAGATTAACTTTACTATTTAAAACTTCTTTTTTATATAAAAGTAGTTTAATATACTTTATAAAAGTTCTATTTTATATCCTTAGAGAGTATCTTAATAAGAGGAGTTTTCTTACTTTTTTTATATAAATTAATTATAAAAGCTAAAGTTTCTTTATTTTTTAATTATAGAAAACCTTAATACTAAGAAACTATTATAAGCTTTTATTACTTTTAAAGTAATATCTCTTTTAAAGTTCTTTAACTACTTTTTTAGTTTCTTTTTAAGAAGCTATTAAGTAAGTAAGTATATAGTTATCTATATAAAAGAAGAAGTATATTTAACTCTTTTTCTAGTAGTAATCCTCTTTTATTATTTATAAGAAGTTTAACTCCTTTAGTTCTTTCTTAAAATAATACTACTATAAGAGAGGAGATTAATAAAATCTATATAAAGCCTTTTTAAGCTTAAATACCTTTTTAAGCTTTTTATAGTTAAATAAGAACCTTATATATACTATCTTATTAAACTTAGTATATATAAATATATTTATTATATTATACTAGAAAAGCTCTAAGTTAAAATAGTTTATTATAGCTATTAAAGTTTAAAATAATATTCCTATAAAAGTTATAATATAAATATCTTAAGTATCTTTTATTTATTAATCTCCTTAAATTACTAAATAAGTTTTTAGCTTTATAAGTTTACTATACTTATTAAGCTTATAAGTATATACTTAATAATATCTAAAAACTTATTAATCTCCTAAAATATTTTTTATAATTTCTTTTTATAATTTAGACTTCTTATAACTTTATAAGTAAGATTTCTCTATTTATAAGAAACCTTCTACTAAAAAGTAGTAGTTAAGCTTTAAAAGATTATATTTCTTCTTATAATTTAGCTATTCTTCTTAACTTAAGAGTTATTAATATAATATTAAAAAGAGAAGTAACTCTTACTAATAGGTACTTATAAAGTATAAATATATAAACTAAGCTACTCTTAATAAGAGGGAACTTCTAAAGAGTATTTTATACTTCTTTAAGCTTTTTCTAGAAGTTTTTAAGCTTTTAATCTCTACTCCCTTACTTTATAGCTTTTCTATTATATCTATAAATTAATCTTCTCTTATAACTATATAAAGCTAGCTAAGCTATATATATAGGTTACTTAAGCTATTTAATCTCTAGAGAATATAAAAATTCTTATATAAATTACTTTTTACTAAGAATATAGTTTTAAATAAAGTTTTAAAAGTTATTTTTATTACTAATAAGCTTATTTCTTACCCTTTTATATTAAAAACTCCTTAAAAAGCTTTACTAAATACTATAAATAAGCTTATTAGTTCTAAAGAGAGAGGTAATATTAACTAAAGCTTAAACTATATATTTATATATAATACTATCTTCTCTAGCTATTTTTAGTTAATCTCTTCTCTTATAGTAGTTTTAATATAATTAAAGATCTTATTTACTTCTTTATTAGCTTCCTATCTTATAAGAATACTATAAAACACTTTAATAAGCTAAATAATATATTCTTAAATTACTTTAAAGTTTATATAATAGAACTCTTCTATTATATATATTAG
The DNA here is from genome assembly GCF_013390195.1 of Colletotrichum siamense. Lineage (NCBI taxonomy): Eukaryota > Fungi > Ascomycota > Sordariomycetes > Glomerellales > Glomerellaceae > Colletotrichum > Colletotrichum siamense. The sequence goes on along the minus strand of NW_023501016.1, from coordinate 1,572,783 downwards.
ATTTCTACTATAAAACTTCTTCTTATTAAATATTATATCTTATATAGTAAATACTTTACTTTTTAGTAAGTTCTATATATAAAAAGAATTACTTAATATATAGTTTAAAAAAAAACTAATAAATACTTTTAGTATAAATTTCTAGTATTTATTTCTTTTAAATTAAGTATCTCTAGTTATTATATATATATAATATCTATATATTTAAAGATATAAAAAGTCTAACTATACTAAATATAAGTTTTCTTATAACTAGAAGTAGCTATAAAAGAGCTTATATAGGGTTTTTTATTTTTAATTTATTATTAATATATAGTTATATATATATATAGCTACTTTACTAATTTCTAGCTAAAATATATCTAATAACTTTATATTTATTATTATTACTCTTATATACTACTTAATAGCTATAGCTACTCTTTCTACCCCTCTATTTTATACTTATATATATAGAAAGGATAGCTTAATCTTAATACCTCTTATATATAGTTCTTCTCTAACCTATTTATATTTTAATATTTTATTATTTATTTTAATTTCCTTAACTTAGATACTAAATATAGTTTAAAAGTAGTTTAAGAATTTATTTAAAATATTAAAAAATAAGTCTATCTTCTTACTTCTTAAATAGAAATCCTAAGCTAAACCTAAAGCTCTATTAATAATAATTATACTTAAAGTATAACTTTTATATCTTTCTTTATAATTATAGAAGTTTAAAGTAATTCTCTCGCTTAGAAGAGCTTATATAACTACTTCTCTTAATATATATTATATTTAGTAATATAACTTCTTTTACCTATATATATTATAGTTAGTAATTAAGATTCTTAAGTACTTATTTAATATCTAAACCTCTTTTATAAAATTAAATAGATACTAAAAAGCTTCTAGCTTTAAATATCTAAGTTTCTAGTATTAAAGCTCTATTAATCTCTTAATAAGTTTATAATATATTAAGGTTATATAGTTATATTTTCTTCTTAGTTCTAAAGCTTTATTTTATATAGAAGCTAATAAGAATATAATTATAATAAGAGCTACTTTACTAAGTAATCTATAATTAAGAATATATTAGTTATTAATATTCTTAAGTAAGTATAAAAATATATAGTTTAACTTCTATAGATAGTTATTACTAAAGCTTATATCTTATTATATCCCTCTCTAGTATAACTTTTATAAAGATACTAAATTATTAGTAAATCTAAAATATAGAACTATATTAAATAGTTATAGTTTTATTATACTATTTATACTTCTTACTAAGATTTTAGCTATACTATATACCTTAATAGGAACTCTATATATTTTAACTTATAAGAAGTCTCTTACTAAAGCGCTTTATAAAGTAGTAAACTATCTTATATAATTAAATATATATATTATAAAGCTTAAGTTTAATATTATAGATCTTATAAGAGAGTATTCTCTTAATATTATAAATATTACCTTAATATACTTTTTAGCTCTCTTATAGAGTTATACTAACTCTAAAGCATACTTTATTACCTTATAAATATACTTTATAAAAGCCTTATTATTCTCTATTCTTTTATTAAAAATATATTAGATATTATAAGCTACACCTATTATTAATATCTAAGTAGTACTATAGACCTAAGAGAATTCTGCCTTTAGTAACTATATTTACTTAACTACTGCTTTATACCTATTTTTCTTCTATATAAAGGGCTTCTTAGAACCCTCCCCTTTTTAGCTTAGATTCTTATAATTAAGGTACCCCTAAGTTAAATAAACTAAAGGCTAGCCCCTTATATATCTAAGCTTAATTTAAATACTTACTTTACTAATTATATAGAGTAATAGATAATAAGCAGAAAATAGAGCTAACTAAGCTAGAAGCAGCTAGCTTAAAACTAATATTAGTAAATAAGGAGGTATTTAAAACAATCTATATAGCTATTAATAAGCTTAATAACTAGCTTAATAACTTAATAATCCTATAGTAGATTAATAATAAGCTAGCTATAGATCTAATATAAATAATAGTAGCTAATAATATATTAGTATTAATAATACTAAACTTTATAATAACTTTATTAGTATTACTACTAATACTGCTACTACTCCTTAAACTAAATATTACTTAGGAAATAGGTAGTATTTAGCGCTTAAAGCCCCTCCCTAACCCCCTTAAGTTTAAGAGAAGCTATAATAAGTATACTATATAGGTATAATAGATATATAATAAAATTAAGATAGATTAAACCTTTTACTTAAGTAACTAAGAAGCGTAATATCTTATTAACTCCTATTTAAAACTTAAAGTATAACTAATAGTTATAGCTTTCTATAGCTTAAGAGGTAATAATAGCTTATTTAAGCTAAATACCTTTTTAGTATACTTAGACTACACTTATAGTAACTTAAATATAGAAAATAAAACTTTTAGAAAACTATTAGAGCTTAAGATAAAATATAATAAAGCTTTCACTTTATTCTTTCCCTACTTTAAATATATTATTATAGAGGTAAATAGTATAACTTAGCTAAATAGTATTTAGATTAATTACTTATATAAAGTACTATTATATAAGCTCCTTAATTATTTAGTTAACTACCTAACCTCTTATAAGTATATTAAGTATATAAGCTTTATATAAGATATTATATAGAAATTAGAAGGATTATACTATATTTATAATATTTTACGCTAGCTTAAAACCTTTAGAATAAAGTTATTACTTCTAAAAGTAGATATAAATAAGGATATTAAGATAATAGGTTTAATATATACTTTATATAAAAGAATAGATAAAAACTTTAGTAAAGAAATATATTATTATTTTAAGTATAATTAAGTTAGCTACTTATAGAAGGACTACTAAAAGATTAAGAGGTTAAGAGATAGCCTTAGAGTAATAAAAGCTATTAAAGAAATAATATACTTAAACTTAGAAGAAACTAAGAAAAAAAAAGATACTTCTAACTTAAGAAATAAATAACCTTAATATAAAATTAAGTATTAGGGATAATAGAGGAAGAGTAAGCTAATTAGAAATAGTTCTAGTTAGAATATAGTATAAATAGGCTTTTTATAATATTAATAGTTAGAGTTAATAAAAGTACTCCTATTAATACTTTAATAAACTATAGTTATAATATTTATATAATAATAAACTATTAATATACTTACTACCTCTATTTATTATATATTAACTACTAAGTATAATAATTATAAAGCTTTACTAATAATTTAGCCTAAACTATTATAAAAAGAGTAGCTATATTATACTTTAAAATTAAGGGCTATATATAGTAACTTTTTACCTATATAATAAGAGGGTTAAATATTAACCTCTTCTTAAAGAAACTATAGATAGAATAAAATAATATTATTTATAACGTAGTAGAGAAGTATATATTTTATAAGAAAGTAGAGGTTATAGTTACCTTATAAGGATAAAAAGAGCCCTAAAGAGTGAGGGAAATCTAAGAAACCTACTAATTAAATACTACCTTATTTATAGTAATCTATTAGAAAGTTAATAAGAATAAACTATCTAAAATAGTAATAAAGATATAAGCTATAAGCTTAAAAGATATTAAAAAAGCGCTTAAAGTAAAGAAACTAAAAGATTATTCTAAGAGACTACTATAATATATTTATAAAGAATTTATAGAGCTTTTTAAAGTTACTAAATTATATCTCCTACCTTTAAATTGCCTTAATATAAATCATAAAATCTATTTTAATTATAATACCTCTAGCTAAGAGGTACCTTTACTCTAAAGCCCTCTCTATAGTATATTAAAAGAAAAGTTACTAATATTTAAAAAGATACTTACTAACCTACTTAATAAGAGGTTTATTTAAGCTAGTAAATTACTTATAAGTATATTAATCCTCTTTATCTAAAAACTAAGTAGGGAATTATAGTTCTATTATAATTATAAAGTATTAAATATAATTATAAAATGAAATTATTACTCTCTACCCTTAATCTAAGAGACCTTCTAGAGAGTTAGCATAATAAAATAGTATACTAAACTAAATATTATAGTAACTTTCTATAAGATTTATATAATAGAAAGATACTAAGAGAAAACTACTTTTTATATATAATATAAGCTTTTTAAGTAGCTAGTTTACTTATTTAAGCTAAATAGAGCCCTAATAATATTCTAATAATATATTAATAGTATATTCTAAGAGTTCCTTAATAACTTTATAATAGCATATATTAATAACATATTAATCTATAGTAGTAGCTCTTAAGTAGACTATAAGTAGAAAGTTTATAAAGTCCTTTAAGCGCTTAAAAAAGCTAGCTTTAACCTTAACTTAGTAAAATATAAGTTCTTTATAAAAACAGTAAAATATATAGAGTTTATCCTTAAAATAAGAGAAAGTATTACTTATAATATAGAGAAAATATAAATAATTATTAAATAAGAAATACTTACTTCTATAAAAAAGCTATAAAGTTTCCTTAAGTTTACTAATTATTATTAAATCTTTATATTAGAGTATTTAGAGGTTATTAAGCTTCTTACCTTCCTTATAAAAAAAAGAGTCCTATTTATCTAAAATAAGAAATAAAAAGATATATTCTAAACACTTAAATACTACTTTTAAACTATATTAATATTATACTACTTTAACTTATAAGCCTTAATAACTATTAAAATAAACTACTTAAGGTTTATACTAAAAGGAGTATTAACCTAAAAAAACTTATAAAAGTAATAATATCTTATTACTTTCTACTTATAAAAGCTAACTCTAGCTTAATATAATTACTTAATCTATAATAAAAAGCTATTAGTAATAATTATATACTTAGGTATATAAAATATAAAGTTAAGAAGCTACCCTAAATTTAAGGTTTTAACTAACTATAAAAGCTTTAAATACTTCATATAAAAATAATATTTAATAAAATACTAAAATTATTAAGTAGAATAGCTTTTAAGATATAACTTCTTCTTAGAATACTAACTAAGTTACTTTATAGCTATACTTAATATACTCTTATATTATAAATAAAACGCCCTAAAAAGTTAAAAAGATAAATAAGAAAAAAGAAGGGTAATATAAATAATCCCTAACTCTACTTTAAGAAAAGTATATAGATTAATATCTATAGAAGCCCCTAAAATATTAATATTTAAAAACCTAGCTTTTTAATATACTTAGAATAAAGTATAAGTAAGTAATAATTAATACTAAGAAACTTATTTTATAATAAAAAAGGGGGATTAAAGTTTCCCCTCTTAATTAAGCTTAAAACTATAAATTACTAAGTATAATATAGATACCCTTAACTAATTAACGTTTAGGAACTAAATTTAAGTATTAAGATTAATAGATAAAAACTACTTATAGAACGCTTTTTAAATATAGTTAATTTAAAAATACTATAACTTAGTAATAATAAGCTACCTTAGTTAAAATAATATACTAGCTATTTTAATTTAGTAGTACTTCTAGCTAAAGTAATCTATAGCTATCTATTATTTTATAAGGAACTATAATAACTATAGCTAGGAAATAATATAATAATAAGTAAAATATAAACTCCTTTAGCTATTACTAATAATAGAATAGCTATATTATAACTTTACTATAAACTTTATAATAAACTTCTTATATATAATAAAAATAAGATCTAAATACCTCTAAGTAATAGTTAATAAACTCTTAAAGATAATAATACTAAAAAGGATAATATTAATAGATATAAAAGTATATATAAAATACTTTATAAACTATTATTATTAGTTCTATAGCATACTAAAGTTAATTATTAGTAATAGAGATAGTAACTAAATAAGCTAGTTCTAATAATAATTTTATATACTTACTAAGATTAAATAATATTTAAGTACTACTTTCTACTTATAAATAGATAGAATAACTAAACGCTTTAACTAAGAGATCTAAGTAGTCTTATAAATAATAGTTAACTTTACTTAAGATAACTAAGAAGTTCACTTACTATTTATTTAATTAATAATTAATAGTTATAATATAGCTATAATAAGAATAAGCTTATTCTTTTTTACTTATAGGTATTATATTAACCTAATATTAATAATTCAGCCTATACTAAAGCTAGCAAACTTATATAAGTTAGCTACTAATAAGTTTATTAATAAACTAAAGTTAACTATAAAGTTAGTTTAAGCTACTATTATAGTAGCTTAATAAATAATAAAGTAATTAGTAAACACTAAAAAGATACTAATAGAGTACTATAAAGTAAGTAATAAGGTCTAATTATTATTAGCAAACTTCTATATAAAATAACCTTATAAGAAGTTAAATTAGTTATATTTAAAATATAAAATAACTAAAGTAATCTTACTAACTATAGTTAAATTAAATATTTTAAGTAAAGTTTATAACTATTTTTATATTAATCTATTATAATATACTATAAATAACTTACTCCTAAGTTAAAAAGTTAATAATCCCTAACTACTACCTATCTTTAAAAATAGAGAAAATAAATAAGAGGTTAAGTCTATTTTAGTAGCATAATAAAAATATATAAACAGAAATAAATACTATAAATTACTAATTAAGTAGTTAGAATATAGCTAGCTTACTTAGGAACCCTTATAATCCCTATAAGATAATTAAATAATAGATAAATTTAAAGAAAAATATAGCTTTATAGATAAAAATAATAATAACTCCTAATATATAGTATTATAATTAAATAATAATAAGTAAGTATAAATAGAATAAGAAGAAAAATAGTAAAATAGTTTATAAATAAAAAGATAAAAAGTAGTAAAAAAACTTTATTATAATATAAAGCTATAGAAAAGTATAATAAGATTAAGATAAGCTTAAAATAAGTAAATAAATAAGTAAAATAAAAACTCTAAAAATAAACCTTTTATTCCTCTTACTTAATATAAATAGTAATAGTAGTATTAATAAGCTAAAAAGAGTTAGAATACTAAAAATAAGAGTAAAATAGAAGTATAATAAACTTTATAAAGAACTTTAACTATATCTAAGTAAGTTTAAGTAAAATAGTATAGCTAAACTTTATTAAGCTTAACTAAAAGAGATATTAAAGTAGAGGTAATAATAGAAGTATTAAGGATAGAAGTAGCTAAAGAATTAATAAAAAGTATAAGGGAAATATTAATGCTAATAATAGCTTTAGTAGTAACTTTAGTAGTATATTTCTCTTTAGCTTTAATATAGATCTTATAGCTCTAAATAGAGGTAGTATAGAGGAGCTTTATATAAGCTTTAACCTATATAGAGAGCTAGTAAAAAAGTTAATAACTTTATTAGAATAATAAAATAATAAGGACTTACTAAGGTTTTTTTATTAATATTATAATAAGTAAAATAGTTATAACTAAGAAAAGTAAACTCCTCTTAATAATAAACTATACTTTTATTACTTTAATAGATTATTAGCTTTATAGTACTAAAATAGTAGAAGATAAATATTTATATTAATATAAGCTAACTTAATAAACTTATTAAAGTAGTAGATATACTAAGTAATATTACTTAAAGAAATAGTTAGTTCTAAAATAAACTTAAAGTATAAAAATAATACACCTTATTTAAGAATATTATAATAAGCTATAATATTATTAAACCTCTTAGCTTTAACTATAGTAGATATATACTTTAAATAAGAGACCTTATAAGGAAGTCCTTAAGTATTATCTAAGAGGATACTACTAAAGATAAGCTAATATAAATAAAAGCTTTAATAAAATATTAAAAAAGTAATAGAAGAATAAGATAGAAATATATAAAAATAAGTATCTTAATAATAAAATAGAAAGAGAGAAGCTAATTAAAGTAAGTATATAAACCTTAACTCTCTAAAGTAAAAAAGAAGTTATTAAAAAGGTTAAACTCCTTAAGAATAAGCTCTTTATAGTTAGAAAAGCTAGTAAACTTAGAACGTTTAGAGAGTAAAATACTACTAATAATAGTAAAAAGAGACTTTATCTCTATATTAGAGTTTAATAAAGTAAGCTATATTAAGTTAATTATAGTAAAATAATAGGGAAAAAGTAGGTATTTTTATATAAGTAGCGTTATTATAAAAGCAGAGAGAATAAATTAATTAGATCTAAATAAGTTAATAATTAATAAGGATTAGAGGCTAATTAACTTATATAAATAATAAGCTAAAAGCATACTAAAAATATTACTAAAATAATAAAAAGTTAGCTAAAATAATATTATAATTAATTAATTAACTTACTACTATATAGGTTAATAAGAGAAGGAAAAATAAGAAGTAAACTAAGCATAAAAAATCCTATTATTATATTATTTACTTATAAAGTATAAAGTAATTAGTAGCCTAAATTAATATAGCGCTAGCTTTATTTATAGCTTATACTAATTACTCTTAGCTTATATTATAACTATACTTATATAAAAGCTAAAGGGGGGGGTATATATTATAGGCTATACTTATTATTAACATCTAAGTAGTACTATAAACCTAGGAGAATTTTGCCCTTAGCAACTATATTTGCTTAACTACTACCTTATACCTATTTTTCCTCTATATAAGAGGCTTCCTAGAACCCTCCCCTCTTTAGCTTAGATTCCTATAATTAAGATACCCCTAAGTTAAATAAACTAAGGGCTAGCCCCTCATATTAGATAACTATTTAAAATACTTATACTTTTAGTTAAATTATAGTATTAATATAAAAGTACTTAGAGAGAGTATATATATTATAATATAGCTTATAGTGTAATTTCTCTATACTTTAAGTATTTAAAAGAGATTCTTCTTATTTTTAGTAAGTTCTTATTACTACTAAGAGTTACTTTAAGTCTTATCCTCTTTAAAGGCTTCTTTTATAGTTTATTCTATAGTTAGTTATTTTATTAAGTTATTTAGATTTACTTAGTTAAAGTTCCCTATTTTAAACTATAAAACTAAATATACCTCTACTTATTCTAAACTTCTATAAAGTAGTTTTAAGGTATATAAGATATATTTAAGTATTAGAGATAACTTTACTAACTATAAAGCTCTATTAGGTTATTAAGGAGAGCTTAGTTATATAGTAAGTAGATATCTATATATTAAAGTAGCTCTAAGTAAGTATACTAATATATTTAGGAAACTAAATTAAGGAGTCTAAGTTATTTAGAACCTTATAGCTCTACTCCTTATAGATTATATTTTCCTATTAAGAGATCTATACCTCTATATCCTTCTTTATTAAGAAGAACTTTTAATTAGAAGCTATAATTATTATTATATATTTAAAGATTACCTAAGTTTTTTATTCTTCCTCACTATAGCTAATATAAATCTTTAGCTTATAAAGCTACTTATTAATACCTATATTAGTAGTATAGTAATACTATAGAAACTTTATAGATATTATCTCTCTTATAAACTACTAAACCTCTTATACGCCCTTTATTATACTATCTTACTCCTTTTTAAGAAAGCTATAATCCACTCTAAGCTTACTATAAAGAGTATAGTTTACTTAAGAGAGATCTATAAGTCCTATTACTTAAGGAGTCTCTATATTATTCTTATAGAGAACTATTATAGTTATATTTCCTTATACTAAGTAGTTAGAAATATAAAGGAATCTTAGAAGCGCTATAAGCCTTTAGAAAGTAGACTTATAAGCCTAAGTAACGCTCTTAGAGAACCTCTTAAAGTCTATAGTATATTATAACTAATAAAAGTAATAGAAAGCTTAGACTTAGTTAATCTAAAAGACCTAATCTCTTATGCTTTTTAGAGGGATCTTTTCGCTATTTAGAGGTATTATTATATACTTATAAGCTGTTCTTTAGTACTATAAATAGCTTATTAGTATATTAGTTAACATAAATCAGACTATTAATTAATAAATTAACTTAGATATATATTAACTATATATCCTTAAGTATAAGCAAAAACTCTATATACAGCTTTTATAAGGCTTATTACTCTTATTAGGTAGGTTATCTATTTATCTAGGCTGCCCCCTAGCAGCTAAGAAGCGCTATTTTAACCCCTATAATCTAACACTTTCTATCCCTCTAACACCTACTTTACATAACAGTAGACATATAGATATAAGCAGTAAGCATTAAGCAAAGCTCACTTATTTGCGTTTGCTTTACCTAAAACCCCTATTAGTGTGCGATTTATTACCCCTCTACGCTACTTTTACCTATTTATATATACTAACGCTAAAAACGCATTAATTAACGCTAATTATTATGAATTATTATATAAATTAAGAGACCACCTATTTTTCCTATATCAGCGCTACTATATTTCCTATAGTCTATATATATACGCCCTACTTCACCTCATCTAAAGCCTCTTATTAGTTAGATCATATTAATAGCTTATTTTTCAAACTTAGCTATTTTTTTCTATTAATTTAACTATAATCATAACACAAAAAAAAATATTACTATTACTACTACTACTATTACTACTAACGTTATAATACCTCTTAATATATTAGTTATTAATATATAAAGCTATAAAACCCTAAAAGAGTACCTTAATATTATATAAACTTTTATAAAAACCTAAAAATACACTATAATTAAATACTACTTATTAAACTATAATATCTTTAATATATTATACTAATAAGACCTTATTTATAATTATAATAGCTAGAACCTACTTAATACTACTAAAGTTTATAATATAACTTTATAGAAAGAGAACTACCTTTAGAAAGCTAAGATTATTAAACTAAAAGTTATTAATAATTATTAGTACTTCTCTATAATTATAGACTATTATAACTATAAGCCTTCTATTAATAATATAGTCTATCTATTATACTATAAAAAAACTTACTCCTAAATAGAAGAGATTTATAATTTTATAAAAACTACTACTATAAGTAGTTATAAGATTACTACTATAATAGCTTAATACTACCTTAATTAATTCTAAAAACATAAAGATATTAATAATAAGATAATATATATATGCTTTAAATCCCTTAACTCTTATTTACTAACCTAAGCTCTTATTTATAACTTCTATAATTATAATATTAAGCATTACTTCTGCTAAGTTAAAGGCTATATTAACGCTATTATCTAAACTTACTCCTACTATAAAGTTCTCTAGAAGTATTACTGTTAGTAACGCCAGCCTATTGCAGCATTAATTAAGCTAGGTGCGCCTTATGTAATTAGTGATTATATAAGGCACTAGCCTCTGCGATTAACGCTATAATTATAGCTACTACCTCTAATATAGTTAACCTTATATATATCACTACTAACGCAGTTAATATAATATAATATTTACTGCCTATAATACCTTACTAGCTAGCTAGTCCTATAAGACTAACACTAATTAGTAGTTAACTTTATAGTTACTACTATACGATATATTAATTAACTACAGATTAATAAGGCTCTAGAAGAAGCAGTCTTATTAATATTTATTTAGATCTATTCTACTTAGAAACGTTTAATTAATTAACCTATACTAATAAGGTAGTTATAACTTTAAGAAAAGATAACTTATATCACCTAAGCTACTTTAAACTTACCCTCCTCTAGTCTCTAAGAAGAGTATATTAATACTAATATTACTAATACTAATAGGATTAAGTGATATCTCCCTATAGTATTAATAATAATAAGATTATAATAATAGCTTTCACAGCCTCTAATTTTATACTTAATAGAAGTAGTTATAATATAACCTAAGGGATAGTCTATTTCGCTTAGAATACTCTTAGTAATTACTCCTCTTTCCTACTTAAAGAGCATCTATTATATACTTAACCCTTAATATTAACTTTAGCCTATTAACTTATAATTAATAGTAAGGTTAACTATTTACCTCACTCTTAACTACTTTGCTTAACCTCTTACTTTCTTATAAATAGAGTTTTTATACTATATAAGTAAATAAGAGATTATTCTATTTTTAATAGCTTTTAACTACCTTCTTTTCGCTAAGTTAATATTAATAGTAAACAGCTACTTTAAGCCTATTTAATAATAACTACCCTTATACGCAGCATATAGTATACCCTACTATAAGTTTTTCCTATTATTTAACTACTAAATGCTAACTGCTAACTACTAGCTATAAGAGAATTTTTTACTATTTTTTACCTTTATTAACCTACGCTCCTTCTATAATACTATTATATAGTTCTTCTATTTCTCTTATAATACTGCTTATCTTTAAGATTTTACTATTTTATTAATAATATTACTTATTAAGCCTACTTACTTTCCTATTAATACTTACTCTTAGTACTCTTCCTTATATAGGTAATTAACCCTTATTCTATTATAGAGATCCTTTCTAACCTTTATACCTCTATTTTTAACTACTATTAAGCTATATTAAGTTAAGCAAAAGTAATAGAGTAATAAATTATCTACTAGATAAATAAGCTTTAGCTACTATAATACCTAATAAGCTCTTTATAACTATAGTGTAATAATCCTCACCTGCAATTTAACTTAGTATTTTACTCTATTAGAAATATTAATACCTACCCCTCTATATTTTTAATAAGCTATATAACTTCTTAAATAACTATTATTAATTTATTATAGCCCTATTAGTGTTACTCTTTAGTATATTTATAGTTACTAAAAGCCCCTCTAATTATATCTAATTTAGTTACCTTAGCCCCTCTAAGTAACTTTCTAGGTAACCCTTTAGCTCTACTAATACCTCTAATACCTCTAGCTAGTAACTACCTTATCCCTATCTCTATTAGAGTTTATAATATAATTAATTAAAGCTTTTAGAGAAAGCTTAGTAATATTAATATAGAATTAAGTATTACTACTTATAAATAAGTTACCTTATACTTCCTATTTAATATAGAATACTACTAACTTAATAGCTTTATTAGTTCTACCCTTTAAGGTTAAGCTTCTACTAACTTTAAAGATATACTAAAGTCTACCTTTAATAACTATAATATAGCTACTATAAAGGAATTTAAAAACTTCTTTATTACTAATAAGGTCTATATTATCTAAGATAGCACCTCTATTACCTTTAATATCTATACTGCTTTTTATAGAGACTTCTATTAGTAAACTAATAATAATATTAATAACAAAATAACTAAATTTCCCTCTCTTAAGAAAGCTATTAAGGATATTAACTTCTTTAATAATATTAAAAGTATTAAGCTAGAACTACTAGCTTCTTCTAATTATACCTCCTCATATATAGCTCTATTTTTTAAACTAATCTAATATAGATTAAGCACTTCTAAAGCCTACTAATTAACTACTTTTATTCCTCTAAGAAGCCCTAATATTAACTTCAGTAAAAGTAATATACTTAATATTACTATACTTAATTAGCTATCCTCTTAATAACTTATAGATCTCATAAAGTTATATAATAACAGTATATAATTTAGAGGTAATATATATAATATCCTTAACTCTAAGCTTCTTATCTTTAAGGATTATTACGTTAAAGCTAGTATTAATTAGTTCTAAACCTTAGGTACCTTCTCTATTATACTTAAAGGTAAAGCATTTAACTACTATTATAATAAGCTCTATAGTAATAATATGCCTATTAACCTTACTAGATTAGTTACTAAAGTAAAAGCCTATTTTAAGACTAAAAAGTTATATTAAGTATATCTTTCTAAATAGCATAATATTACTTTTAACTATATAATCCTTAAGAACCCTAATAAGACTAAGATAGAGTACCTTAAGATAGTTTTTAATAAACTTATTACTATCTAGTATACCTTCTTTACTATTTACTATTCTAATAATACTCTCTATAACTAAATCCTTAATACTTACTGAGGTATACCTAAGTATAACTATGCTTTTATAAGCCTTACTAAGGACTATAAGAGCATTACTAACTAGCTTAGATTATCTATTAGTATTATAATATAAAGCTAAGCTTATAAGCACTTTATAATAAATCTAGCTTTAGTTAATAATTAATACTAAACTAATTACTAATATAATAGCTATAGCTATAGCTTTTAATTTAGCTGTTATCTATATACACCTTATAGTTAATATCGCTCTTAACCTATACTTCCTAAATCTAAGAAGAAGTGTTATATTTATAGTAAAATAGGCTGCTAGTTAATAAAGTACCTTATTAAAGATTACTATAAAGCTTTTAATTACTTTAAGTAGATATATATTAATAAGGATACTTCTACTTCTACCTTTAATTACTTTTTAGTATAGTATAAAGGTGTTAAAAGTATTAATAACCTTTTTATTAATAGCTATAATAAAGATATATTAAACTATTTTAGCACTCTTAATATTAATAACTTTAATACTAAAGATAGCTAGTATAGATTAGAGGGCTTAGATAATAAAAATTAATAATTTCTTACTCCTCGCTTTATTAGTATTACTTTTAATAGCTTTAAAGTTACTAATATATTAAGTAATAACGCTACTTTTTATACTATCACTAAGTAGGATTAATATATTATAGTTAAGCTTAAAGAATATACTTTATAGTTCTCTCTTAAGGGAAGGTATAAGTTAATAATCTTCTAAGGTATCCTACTTAACACTAATACCTCTAAATATTTAATAGCAGGCTAACCTTAAGTCCTCATACTTTAATAATTAATATTAAACCTTAAAGTTAATACTATAAGAGTAGCTATTATTAGATTTAGCCTTAGTAACCCTATCTACTTACTAAGATCTATTAAAGTCCTTATACTACTTAGTCCTATTACCTTTTATATTATACTAATAAATACACCTTTTTTATACTACTTTTATAATATAGATAAAATAGAAGTTATATTTAATAACTTTAATAACATTATAAAGTAGAAAGACCTTAGAGTTTTAGTTATCTATAAATAGAAGTATCCTTAGATACTTTTCTAATAAGAATAGTTAATTACTTATTACTACCTTAGTGAGGTTAAACTTTAATAACTTTATTATTATTTTAGCTACTTATTAGTTACTAAACTTTAATATATCCTTATTAAGGCTAAGTATAAGGTTAATAAAGGCTTTCTTATCTATTTAACTAAGGTCTATTAGTACTATTAACTCTATACTAGTTAACCTAAAAGGTTTAGATTTACTTTTTATAATAACTATAAGTTTAACTATAAGATCTTTATAGATATTATATATCTTAATAGTAATAAATTAATACTCTATATTATTAATAATACTATTAGCTTTAATATAGCTTATTTCCTTAAAGATTTATTAGCTTAATATACTTAAGAGGCTTTATATATATACTAGATTAATATATATTAAGGCCTTTTAGACTTTATTATTATAGATATTAGTACTAACTTCTATAGCTATAAATTTAAATATACTGTTTACACCTTAGTAATTACTATTAAAGAAGTCCTTATTAAGGCTTACTATAGTATTAATAAGGTTAAACGTTATTATACTACTCTATACTATATTTATAATATTATTTATACTAAAGACCCTTCTATCCCTTATAAGTAAGCCCTATAGATAACTATTAAGACTATTAATAATACTACTAGGCTTAATAGTCTGATCCTAACCTTATTTATTTTTAGTACCTACCCTTAAGTAACTAAGGATTTAGTGCTATCTCTAAGTATTACTAAGCGTTAAGAAGCTATATAAAAGGCTACTAATAAACTCTACTATATATATACTAAGCGCTAAGTCTCTAATACTTTTACCCTCTATAATAGCCTAAATATATTATTAATACTAGCCCTCTTATTATAGTTAGATATTCTTATATAGTATAAAAATAAAAGCTAGGCTAGCTTATATAAGCTTCTCTCTATTAATAGAGAGGATTATATATTTAACTTACCTTATAAGCTAAGAACGTTTTAATTAACTTATATTAAGCCCTTTTATAATAACTTAGATAAAGATATTATTAATACTAACTCTCTACTAAACGCTCCTAAAGTACTAATAATACTAATAAAAGAAGACTAAAAAGGATTACTAACGCTAATATTACTACTACTATACTAATATAGCTAGCCTTATAAAGGAAAAGAACGCTTAAGACTACCTTTAGGTGAGCTGCACTAAAGTTTATAAAGATAGATATTTATAGTGAAGATAGTTAATATTAACTTTACCCTTAGTATTAACTTCACACTAGAGGTTAATAATATTAATACTACTACTATATTTTTTACTACTAATAAAGTCTTTATAACTAATAAGGAATATACTAACCTCAACTTAGCTATATAGCTTTATAAGGTAAGTAAGATTAATATACCTAGCTGCCCTTTTAAATAATCTAATAAGGCTAAAATTAAAGGACTTATTAATTAAGGTGTTTTTAAGATAGTTATATATAACCCTATTAAGTATATAAACATCTATATCTTCTAATTATAAATAGTTAATAAGATTAAAAATAAGAATACTAATAAGCCTTATAAGAAGTCCTACTTTATTATCTAAAGATATACTAATAATAGTAAAGAAGTAATTTTAATATAATCTCTAATAATATAACATATAAACTAACACTTTATCCTTACTATCACCCTATAGTTACTACTTTTTAGTAAGATCCTATAGCTTTATAATATAATATAGATATATATCTAGTTAGCAATAAAGCTTAATAGAATAATCCTTATATACTTACCTACTTAGATTTATAACTAATACTTAGAAGGTATTATTATAAGAGTTATTAAGCTACTCTATAGTATTACTAAAGCTAATACCTATTAGTAAGCTATATATAGCTATTACTATAGAGAAGTTCTCTAGATAGTTATTTTAAGCTATAATCTCTACCTTTTAGTCTCTTCTACTATTAACTTTAACTTTATAATTATTAGTATGTAAACTAATAATATTTTAAGCCTCACTAATACTAATTTCTCAGCTTATAAGGATAAAGCTCTAACTAAAGCCTTATTTATAATAAAAGCTAAGTAATAACTTACTATTAACTAACTACTAATATTTAATAGTAATATTATTAGTATTAATAAGTTAGGAACTATTATCCTCTACTAGAAAGGTTAAAGTAAGAAGCTTACTCTTATTAATACTAATACTACCTCTAACGCTATTAAGAAGTAATATATTAAATAACGCATATATAGAGCATATATTATATTAATCTACTAGCCTAAAGTATACTATAATCTATTAACTACTACTTAGTACTAAGACCCCTCGCCTAATAATATTAAAGCCCTTAATATATAACTATAATAATAGATAGCCTTACTAGCGTAAAGGTTAACATTTATACCTATTAACTTATTAACTGCTAAACTCTTTATCTTTATTAATAGCTTATTTACTAATAATACTAACTTAATATTATAGCTTAGTTTTACTATTATTCTCACTAATAAAACCCCTTTTAATAAGAATAAATTTATAATTAATAGTAATATTATCTATTTTAGTTTAATAAAGAATAAATAAGTTACTTAAAGCATACTAGCCTCTAAAATCTATAGTATAATCACTAATATTAATATAGCTTATATTATCTCTATAACTTTCTAAATAATTACTAAATAGCTTAACCTACTTCTAATACTTACTATTATTTATACTAACTTATACTTACTATATAAATACCTTATTAAGCTAAATACTATAAAAGAGAAGTATTTAATAATTAATATTATAGCTCTATAGTAGTTATATAAACACTATAAGCTATACGAAATATATTAGATTAATAGTAATAATAACCTTACTAACACCTTTACTAAAATAAAACCTAATTAATACTTTATATACTTCCTTAACATAAACTTAATAATAATATAGATAGAGGGATAAGTTATACAGGCCTAAGTAGCGCTAATTACTAGCGCTAACCTAAAATAGGATTAAGTAATAATTATAGAGCAACTACTATAGCAGGAGTTATAAGTAATTATAAGTAATTACTATAATTACTAATAATTACTGCTTTTTGCGTTATATATTATTTAATAACTTCTTTTTAAATTATACTATAGTTACTATTAACTACGTTAACGCTAATAAAAAGAGAAAGTTACTAATATTAGTAATACTAGCCTATCGCAGCATTAATTAAGCTAGGCGCGCCTTATATAATTAGCAATTACATAAGGCACTAGCCTCTGCAATTAATACTGCGATTGTAGCTGCTACTTCTAACGCAGTTAACCTCATATATATCACTACTAATATAGTTAATATAATATAATATTTGCTGCCTATAGTGCCCTACTAGCTAGCTAGTCTTATAAGACTAATAATTACTTAGAAGTATTATTACT
This sequence comes from Colletotrichum siamense, assembly GCF_013390195.1. NCBI lineage: Eukaryota > Fungi > Ascomycota > Sordariomycetes > Glomerellales > Glomerellaceae > Colletotrichum > Colletotrichum siamense. The sequence continues at coordinate 1,554,549 of NW_023501016.1, read as the reverse complement.
AAATAATATATATAAAATAAACTACTTTAAGATATTATTTATAAATATTACTAATATTAATAATATTAATATTATATTTAATATAACTTTCTACTTTTTTTATATAGAGGATTAAACTATATATAGCTAAGTAATTAAGAAGCTTAATAAGATCTATATTACTATTAGTGCTATTAAGCTTACTATTATTATTACTAACTTTAAGAAAGTACTTAAGAATACACTTAATATAATATAGCTAGATATATAGTAATAAATCTATATTTAGTATATTAATAAGAATATTACCTATAAAGTTAAAAAGAGATAAGTTTACTCTAATAGTAATAGCCTTAATAATAATAAAGCTAAATAGTAAGATAACTATATTAACTTAATCTTCTATAATCTTATAGCTAATATTACTACTAAAGATATTATAAATATTTAATACTTTTAGGAGATCCTTTATATATATACTAGTTACTTTATACTTTAGAAAGTTATTATCTTTACTAACACTAAGGAGGAGTTTAAAGAAGCTTAGCTAGTAATCTTAAAGGAGTTCCCTAAATAAGAGGCAGCTTACTAATATATTTAAATAATCTACCTTCCCTTCTATAAGTAGTTTATAAACTACTATATCTATAAATATTATAATTTTAGTATTAAAGTCACCTTAAGAACTAAGAGATTATATAAAAAGATTAAAAGCTATTTATTTAACTTAATAGCTAATCTAAAGTTCCTTACTAACTATATAGAAAAGATAATTACTAACTAAGAGAATAAGTATAAAAGTAATCTTAGTAACTAAATAACTTATTAGCTTTATAAATATAGCTTTATTAATAATAAAAAGAAATAAATAAGTAATATATATAATTATTACTCTTATAAAGCCCTTAAGATAATTTATAATTAATATACCTTCCTAATTATATAGCTTTAGAAGAAGATCTTAACCTTAAATTATATTTAGACTTTCTCTATATAATTTAGCTTACCTTATTCCTATATTATCTTTAGTTACCTTAATTATAATAAGCTATTAAGCTTCTTATAATACTATAAGTATTAGTATCTTTAGTAAAATCTTATTAAAAAAGACTCTCTATATTAAATCCTTAATCTTCTACCTATTATTAACTAATATAGTAGGCCTTATAATAATTAGTAAGATATCTCTTAGGTATTTTAATTATAGCTACTACTATAGATACTAGCTAGTACTAATTACTAGTAAGGATTATAAGCTTCACGCTACTAAAACCTATCTCACTAAGAGAGAAACCTTAAAGCTAATATAACGCTAATAGCACTAGCTTATATATTTAAAGCGCTTGTAGACGTTCTATAAAGCTAAGAAAGGTAAAATATATTACTACTAATACTAACGCTAGCACTTTATAGCAGAGGTTATAGCAAACCTTATAGGAGCTAAGCTTATAGCAGTAGAGGTAGAAGAGGCGCTAGAGATATTATTAGTAAGGCTACCTAGCCTTAAAGAGGTTAAAGTACTAGTTAGGCTTATAGTAGATAAAATTAGACTAATAGGATATATAGGATTACTAAAGTAATTAACCTAATTAAGTAATAAGTAAAAAGAATAGTATTAATTAAAAAGATATTAGATTTAAGTAATTTAAGCATTAATTAGTAAAACTAGCTAAAAATATATTTACTATAGTCTTTTTAAACTATTTAATAACTTAGTTAATTATTAAGTAATCCTAGCTAATTAGACGTTAAGGATTTGCTGAAGTAGGGCGCATATACACAAACTATAGGAAATATAGTAGCGCTAACATAGGAAAAATAAGCAGTCTCTAAATTAATCGTTAATAGCTTCAAAAGAGCTTTCTTTTGCTAGAATCTATAAGCTAACGCTCTACTTATCCTTATAGGGTTAACTCCTCTTAAGTATACATCTTAAGGCGCTAAAATAAGTAAAACTATTACTAAGTGTATTAATTTAAAGCTTATAATATTATTATTATCTATCCTATTAGTATTATTAATAAATTAATATATATTATTATGAAATCTAAGTATAAATTAACTATTAGTATTATTAATAAGCTTCTTTTTATAGTATAATACTTATATAACTATATTCTATCTCTTAGTAGTAGAGTGCTTTAACTATATTAATACTAGAGATCCTATTACTAAACCTATCTAGGAATGCAAAATATATATAATATAGCCCTCTTACTATCTATCCTCTTTATTAGCGCTATATTTAATTAAAATTATACTAATATTATAGAGTAGATAATACTAAAGCTATTAAGTAGTAAGTAATAAGCTTAGCTAAAAGAGTTATTACCTATTTACTATTTTAATAATAAAGTAATTATAAAGCTTATTAAGTATAATATTATAATAGTTTAGATCTATTATTAATAATAAGAGGTATTTAGAGATATACTAAAACTATATTAACTAATAGGTTCTAAGTATTATAAGATATTACTAATCTATAAAGAGGTGATCTTTAAGCTTTTATATAATAAAACTAACTACTATCTTAATAAAGTTTAGGCTTTTCTTATAGAAGAGTTTAATTTATCTATATCTATATTAGTAATTTTTTATTACCTCAAAAAGATCTAATAGAAGAAGAAGAAGATTTAATATATTACTTAGTAATAAAACTAAGCTATATAAGAGGTATATATCATATTAATCTATAACTATACTACTAATATATTTATTTTTATTAATAAGAGTAGTATTAATTATTAAAGTAGTACTAAACGTATAAGCTAGGCGCTAAAAAGCATAAAGCTATTAAAGTAGAGCGTTCTAAAAAGAGGTATATAGTACTATATCTTATTAGCCCTCACTATTAATAGTTTTCTTAATTATATTATTTATCTTAGATATATAGATACTAATAGCTTTTTATTTTAGATTAAGAACTTTATATTACTAAAGATAGAGGTATTTCCTAGCCTAAAGTTAGTATTAGTTATAAATAACGCAGCATAATATAATAAGAGACTATTAGAAGAGGCCTACTAATAATATAGCATTAAGTTATTATACTTACTTATATACTTACTAGACTTTAACCTTATTAAGGCGTTTTTTAGGGACCTTAAAAGTTACTTATAGAGGTAATTTATATAATTTAAATAACTTAAGGTAATAGATACTTTCTTTACTAATTTCTTTTATAACTATACCCTTAAAGTAGCTAGTAATACTAATACTATCTTAAATCACTTTTATTACTATAGTATTCATATTAAAATAGTTAAAGATACTAATAGAGAGGAGAGCTTACTATAAAGTTAATTTTGCAGTTATAGTTATATTTAACTTTAATACTATTAAGGGCCTCTTTTACTTAAAATAACATAATATTAATATAAAAAAAACAATTTAATTTTAATAATTAGTTAGCTTTATAACGCTTTAATTATAATATATTTCTCCTCAGCTATAGCGTTAGAGGTATATCCTATTTATTAAATAAATTACTACTAGTTATTAAAGTTAAGATCTTTATATTATTATAAAGAAGTAGGAAAAAACCTTATTCTGCTTATTAAAGCTTACTATTATTATTATTATTAAGTAATTAAGTAAGAGATATAATAAGAGAATAAATATAATTAGTTATTTTAATAAGAGGATCTTATTTAGTAAGAGGATCTTATTTAGTAATATTAATAAGAAGTATTACGTTTTCTACTTAAAAATTAATTAGCTTTTAATAATATAAAGTAGTAAGTATAAACTATCTTTTACTATTAAATCTATAATATACTACTTAAGTAGGAACTACTTAATTTAGCTTCTAATTACTTTTATAATATTTATAAGGATATTATTCTTTTTAAACTAATCTATTAATACTTTTTAAAGAGATTTAAGTTAAAAATAAGCTTATAAGATAATATTAAGAGTAGTATAGAGATTAGTATCCTATTTATTATCTCTTATCTCTTTTATTCTCTATAAATACTATAGATATTTATAGAGAAGTTATAATATAGGCTTAATCTAAAGAATAAGTAGTAAAGAAGATAAAATTAATAAATCTTACTTCTTAGCTTATAGTAGTGTTAATAGCAGCCTTATTAGTAGTAATATTAATAATAATAACTAAGTAGGAGTATAGTTATAAAAAGGAAAATTTAATAGTATATAGTTATAATATAGTAGTAGTAATAAGATATTTACTTAGTTTATAATATTTAGGTAAGAAAGTAGATTAAACCTATTAATATTACTTTTATTACTTCTACTACCTCTATTACCTCTTAACTTTAATATAATCTTACTTTATAACTTAGATTTAGTCTTAATAAAGTATCTATTATAATATAAAGTTATATTTATAATAATCTCTTCTAAAGCTTTATTAATAGTTATTAATCTTTTAGCTATAGCTTCTACTTAAACTATAAAGTATATTTTGCTAATCTAAAGATATAATAGTAGCCCTATTAAAGTAAAAGGTTAAGATATATAATAATTACTAGTAATATTATTATAGTTATTAATATATTTAACTTTTAATTTATATTTATATATAGCTTAAATTACTTAATAAATATCTTAAGTTAGCTTCTACTTTAACTTACTAGTTAATAATAAGTTACTCTATTACCTCTATTAATATAATAGCTTATTAGTATTACTAAGTTTAATAAGAAGAGGCTTAATAAAGTTATTATTCTACTATAAAGTTTATAGGGTAGTACTTAATTATAAAAGTATTTTAATAGAGTTTTAAACTAATATTACTCTAATAGAGAGGTTTATTTAAATAGAACCTATATTAGATAGTATTAAAGATAACTACTAAGATTTATAATAGTAGTTTATAGAGATTAATATATATTAGTTAAGTTTTTTTATTATAATATTAATAAGAATTTTAATTTATAATAGCTTATTCTTCTTATTATTATTAGAGATAGTATTAATAAGCTATTACTAATAATTAAATAGCTATAATTATAATATTTTGATGTTTTCTAAGTTTATATAGAATATCTCTTTTAAGAACACTATTTAATAGTTTAACTTAGAAGTAAAAAAGACTTAAATAGAGAGAAACTTAAAAGAGTAGTTATTATATTATAATTTATATTTATAGTTAAAGTCTTAGATTATATTATATATAATATAGTTAACTATTAAGTAGAAATTACTTAGGTTTAATTCTTTAAACTTAAGGTTTAGTTATATCTTAACTTTATTCTTAATAATCTTAATCTTTATATAGATTTAAACCTCTATAAGAAGTAGTAGTAATAATAATAGTTATAATAGAAGTAATAAAAAATACTTATTAAATAAGTTATCTTCTTTAGTAGTAAGATTAATTAGTAGCTTAATAGAAGTCTTAATTATAAGCTTAGTAATAGCTTTAATATTATTAATTTCTAGCTATTTTATAGGTATCTCTTTAACTTTATTAGTACTATCCTCTATTACCTCTAATATTAATAAGTTATACTACTTATTTATAAAGTTTATCTATAGCTAAGGTTATTAAGTAATAACTATAATTATAGGTTTATATATACTACTACTAATATAAAACCTTCTTCTTCTTATATTTACTTTACTTTAAGAGTTCTAATTACTACTATACCTCCTATTAATTAAGCTAGTTTTACCTCTCTTAGAGCTAATAAAAGATTTTACTATCCTTTTTATAATTAACTAAAAGCTCCTTATTATAGCTATTTTATTAAAAGTAATATATTTTAAGTTAGATTAAAATTAATATAGTATAAGCTCTTTTTTATAATCTTTTTCTTAGAGAACTAAAGTAAATAAGAAGGATTTTTATATTATTAGTTTTATTAGTATAAATCTTAGTTTAGAGGAGATATTCTCACTTTTATATAATACTATTAGCTTTAATAACTATATTAGTTATATAGAAGTAGGATTATTATTATCCTACTCTAGTATTATAATATTATACCTATATTATACTCTAAATAGTATTAAAAAGCCTGAATTATGTCGAAAAGTGCGTTAATTAATATTAGTAGTGTTATTGTTAATAGTAAAAAGTGGCGTGGAGGGGCAATAAATCGCGCACTGACAGGGGTTTCAGGTAAGGCAAACGCAAATAAGTGCTGTTTAAGGAATCACCGCCTCGCTTCAGCTATGGGGTGGTGCAAGCTGCTGGACGGAGGGGTTGGTCGAGGCCCCCAGCGCCCTCCCCACCAAGCCAACCAACCTTCACTCTTAGGAGCTGCTGTCATGTCATAAAGTACTAATCGACCCTTGCAAGACCAAGCCCAACACGGATACTTTTTCTGCAGCGAGCGTATTGCGGGTATTCGGACACAAATGCCCACGGAAACATTGTGAATGTTTCCGTGCTCTCAACTCACAGAGCATCAACCTATATTCGCCAAAAGTGTTTTCTTGAGCTTGATAACAACACTGTAACTAAACTGCACCAACATCTCTCATCTACTTCTAATCCCGTATCAGGACAAAAAACAGTCCCTCGGCACGGGTCCTCAATTTTCCAAAACTCTCTAAGCCCGACCTCCGCATCGCTCTCGCACCGGCCAAGCCCTTTAGGAACCCTCCCACCACCTTGAACGAACCTACCAAAACGAGGGCAAAAGAAAAACCACGGACGTCCGTCATCGTCTGAGCTTTCCCATGTCGCAGTCGCAGGAAACTTCCTCAAACCAAGCAGCACGCCTCCAAAGGCACCGCTGAAGTGGTAGAAGAACAGACTTGAAACGAATCCTTCGTTCGAGAACTTCTTCTCCTGCTGCGACTTGATCCCCACGTAAAATTGCACCAAGGTAACTATTAACCCAATGGGACAAAAACTTGCTTGCTGTGCTACCCATTAAGGAGCAAAAAGACAACTACAAATTTGAGACGCTACAGAATGCATCATGGACATCATCGTCGCGCATTATGATTAAAACAAGACCTCCTCTTTTCCTAGGCAACTTTCCCCCTTCATGTGTGTATGTATATGCTAAAGCAGAACTTTTCTTGCCTGAAACGATCCGATCGCTGAAAAGAAAACGCAACAGCAATGTCATCGTATATGTCACCCCGCAAGGACTTTTTGTCATAAAGCAACATCCCCCCCAACGGCCAAGGAGCCCCTCTCGTTTCACTGGGCGCTGTTCCTCGACTCCGCTTCCCTCGCCGCCTGGTTCCAGTCAAAGAGGACGACGAAAGCGTACTCAATCACAGAGACACTACGTTCAAAACAACCGTCAGCATTCGTTCCATCAGAGAGAGAAGAGACTCGTTTCACTGTCCAACGGGAGGAGAGAAAAGTAGCGAAAACACTTACAGCGCAAGACCGCCCGTGACGCCGGTCCACAACCCCTTGAGCTTCCAGTCGAGCCCGAACCCGGTCCCGAAAGACACCGGCAGCGCAATGAGGTAGTACACAACCAGGTTGGTGTACCCGCCAATAGCGGGCCGCCCGATGCCGCGCAACAGCCCGTGAGCACCCGCGGTGAGGCCGTCAAAGACCTGCATCAGCGCGCACAGCGGCAGCACGTCCGCCACGATGGCGATGACCTCCTCGTCGCTCGTGAAGAGCTTGGGCACCTGGAAGCGCAGGCTGCTGAACACCGTGAAGTTGAACAGGCCCACGATGAGAGCTGCGGCAAATGCCTGGCACAACACGTTAGCTTATTCTACTTTAAATCCCGAAACAAGTGGCAGAAATTCAGATGATTTAAGCGGGAAGGCTAGTGAAAACTTACCACTCTGGCGGTAGTCTTTGCCGCATCCACCAACCCTGCACCGATGAGATTGGCGATTCTGGTGGACGCTGCGATGCTAACTGGGAACGGGATTTGGTACGTGATGGCTGTCAGCGTGAGCACGATGCTCTGCGCCGCCAGGTACTCTGCTCCAAAGTGGCTCGAGAATAGCGTCAGGACCTCGAACGCCATGTACTCGGCCTCGATCATGATCATACCAGGCAGCGCCAGGCGCAGCATGGGTCCCCAGTTGGACAGGGCGCGACTGCTGAAACCGCCCCAACATTGAGAGCCGTTGACGAAGCGCACGTAGAGGAACAGCAGCAGCGGAAGCAGGTTCTGGGTGAAGACGACGGCGACGGGCGCGCCAATGTAGCCCCAGTTGAGATGCCAGACCAGAAACCAGTTGACAAAGACATTGATGGGCGCCGCAATCAGGAGCACCCACGTCGTTGCCTGAAACAGACCCTGCGCCTGCACGAACCGCTTCCCGCCTTCGAAGCAAACGAAAGCTGGACCGCCCAGAATCAGCACACGCAGGTAAATGCCCGCGAGCCGCGCGGATTCAGGCTCCGGGATGATGGCGCCCAGAACCGCGTCTCCGAAGAACCACAACACGGCCAACGGCAAGAAGCACATAAGCAGGAAGTACGTCATGCGCTGCAGCTGCAGACCGACCAAGTGACGGTGCCCAGAGCCGTACGCCTGGGCGCAGAGAGTATCGAGACTGGTTGCGAGACCCTGGAAGGGGGCATAGCAGGTAATGGTCGCGGTCATGGACGCCAGACTGACGGCGCCGAGCTCCATCTTGCCGATGCGACCAACGGTGAAGATGGACACGACGTTGATAGAGTACTGCAACATGAACGTAACAACTAGGGGAGCCGCATACTGAACTATAGTCTTGGACTCGCGCTGCCATGTCGTCCGCAGATGGCCCGTCGCGACGGCAGCTTCCCATTGCTCGTTGAGGTGCTCGTGGCCGTCCTCCGGAGCCCCGGGCGCGGGGGTGGCACCGGCCAGCAGGGGAGTTGACTCGGTCGGACGGCGGACGACAATCTGCGGGGCTTCCTCGTCGTGAGGCTCAAGCGGGACCTTTGTGCTGAAGAGACGACGATATGCACGGCGGTAGAAAGGCTCGTGTGGTGGTCGGGGGTGTTTTGGCGGGAGAACGTGGTTGTCCCGGAGTAGACTCCTCTCAGCGTCGCGTGACTGCTTCTTCTCGACGCGGGTCAGGAATGGCGGCTCCTCCAAGTCGACAGTTTGCGGGTTCATAACCGGGCGCGATGTGCCAAAGGCGACACCGCTGGGCCGCCGGTAGAACAGCGGTCCTTCCTGCTCGTCGGACTCTGAAGCGGAGCCGACAGCATCCTCATTCTCGTCGACATATTCTTCGTCTGAGCACTCTGCCAGATCCCTGGCTAGGAGTTCTTGGGCGGTTGGTGTTCCTGAGCGGAAAGAGGAGCTGAGCTGCGAGACGAAGTCGCGGCTTGAGGATGCCGCCTTGATTGGGATTGAGCGGTCGTCGCCCATGTTATCGGTGGTTGATGTTGATCGCTGAAGATCCCCTTCTTTTCCCTATTTAGCCGGCCGACAGTTTTCTCTAACTCTTTTGTTTGTCAACGGTCGAAAGTCCGGCGCAATGATGTAAGTGATCGCAAAGCCAAATCCAATCCGGCCGGAAGCTCGTGTCTTGAATGTCTTGTGAGACGGCGGCGATATAAACAAGGCGATGAGCGGCGTGTGTGCCGAGACCGGTGTGCTCACTTCTCCAAAAGGGCCGGTTGCGCTCCCGATGTATTACTCTTATGCGCCAGCAGAGACGGACACACAACGTCGCAGGCGTACCAACTGCCCGTGAAACTTCGTCGTATGATTCGTTTCTTTTTTTTTCGTCTCTCAGCAGGTCAACAACGGCGACGACAATGCCAGGAAGCAAATAACGATAGGAGAAAACTCGGGGAGAAAAGGAGTCGGAGGAGGGTACCGGGCAGACTAGATAGATAGATAGGCAAGTAAGCGCGGCTCGCTGCCCACGGCGTGGCACACCTACAGCAAGGTTGGTTGATATTGGACGATGCAGTATGAGTGGTTCCCGAGGCAAAAGCTGGGGAATCTGACCATCTTAAGACGCGCCCGTAATAATTGTGAGCAAGATCGCGCCGGCCGACAAGGACGGGAGCTGCGTTTCCCAGGGTCCCCCCCTCCATCCGACCCTGCTTGCCTCCCCGGCGGTCGCCATTGCCCGCCGTGTCTCTCTGATCTGTCATGGGAAAGTGCGGCTAGACCATGGCGGTTGGTGCTTCCCATGTCGCCATACCCACTCGGACCAGCCTGTCTGCCCGCCTGCAATTGCGCTACTTCGCTGCCCACCACCTCGCCAAGCCATCCCGTCCACGGGTTGTCCTGTCATCCTCCTCGGCCTGCCTTAGTGTAGTCGCCATTGTGAGAACCTACCTACCTCACAGAGTACGGATACAAGCGTGTCACTTACAGGGCGCACACATAGGGCGCACGCACGCTCTCCGCAACTGATCTGCCATGCAATCAATCTTGGAATCGCCTGACTCACCAGCCAATGACATAACAGGGAAAGGCCGCTGAAATGCTGCATTAAGCATGTCTCTCACCATCTCCCCCAAGCTCACGTTCAGCTCTTCGCTTCGCCGTCCATACCAACCATGCACCATCACCCATCACCAGAAAAAAACATCCACCGCCCAAACACACCCCAGAGATAACACGAACACGGCCATCCTCCGACTCCGCCGCGCAAAGCGACCGGGACCCCGGATTCAAGCACCGCCCAACGGCCCGACCAGCCCATCGCCTTTTCCTCCTTCTCTCACCTGGCCACCACCAAAAAAAAAAAAAAAAGTACACTATCCGATGCGATGCCTGCTTGCCCATCGCCCCTCCCTCCTAACCCCGACCCCCGGTCCCCCCGCCACGCACCCGATGCTTGTCGTTGCCCACATCTGGATGGCCGACCCTCCCACCAACACGCACTAGCGAAGCCGAACGACACCCAGGAGGGGCGAACACCACTGTCGCAACCCGCAAATCGGCGTCCTACGCCGTGCCGTCCCCAATCACTCTCTCAGCTTGGTGGTGCAATTTACAGAGGAGGGCCTGCATGCCTCTCCGTCCCCCGTCAAGGGTCCCCCCAATGCCTATCTATCCCGTCTTCCCCGTTCCCCGTATCGTGAACAGGCAATATCCCACCACCAACCATTGTGACGTGTATTACGTACAAGGAAGACGGACGACAATTCATCGTGGCCGCCATTATCTCCCTCTTCCTCTCTCGTTCTGTGACTCAATGGGCAACTTTCGGCGCGACCTGAGCATTCTGGGCTGGCTAGTTCGCCTGCGTCTGTGCCAACTTTGTCAGAACTTGAGCAGTGGGCAGCATATCGTGCACGACATCACCATGGTCATCATGGCAACTCGCTGCGCTCGAGAGTAGCCTCTGAACCCTCCAACCACCAAACCTCAGGTCACGGCCCGACAATGAAAGAACTTCCTTTAGAAAGGGTAAAACAACGCCGTGTCATTGCAATATCGATCCGTCTATTCGTGGGATCCCATCTGTCTGATGCTGTTCCGCATGCCACTCGCAGATGTAGAATTACTATACAGTGTATCGTGTCCCAGCCCCGAGCCTGAACCAACGATCCCAAGACCCCAAATCAGTCATAACGCTCTATTTGTCCGCCTCCCAGTCGGGGTTCTATCATTCGTTAGCATCAATCCTCGAACACATCCACGGAAATAAAATTAGCTCACCTTCTTCAGAATGACCAGTCCCTCTAGTGTGCTGTTCAAGCTGATGTACTGCTCGTCCTCAAGCTCGGCACGCTCTCCGTACGCCAGGACGACCGGCGTGCTCTGTGTTTGCCAGCCCGTGATCGTCTTGGGGCGGCCGGCCTGGCCGACAACGTCCACCGCCTGACCAACGCGGACGTTGACCTTGAGGGGCTTGAGGTCCTCGTCCAGCGTCACCAAGAAACGGGGGTGCATCGCTGTGACCAGGAAGTAAAGCAGGTAGTGTGAGTTTGATGTGATGAACTGCTTCGCGTCGATCATGGCAACCAGCACTGAGAGCAGACCGGACGCAGCAACACGGGAGAGGACGTTGCGGTCCGTGTGGAAGGGGTTGACAGACATGGTTCCCTTGCCCATGTGCAGAAGACCCTGCGCGATGCGCACCATGAAGAGAGACTCCTGGTCGCGGTGGTAGAAGCTGGCCAGCTGGCGGAGCAGCTGAGCCAATCTGGCGTTGTTGGTGCCAGCACCCAACAGACCCATGGCGAAGATGGCGTTGATGGCAACATCGTTGTCGTTGTCGTGACTGTATCTTGAGAGCGTGTCGTAGACCTTCATCTGGGGGTTGCTGGGGCTAATGAGACCCATGGCCAGGGGAACTGCCCTCCTGATGTTGGGCTCGCCGTAGTGCATGAGGTGACCGAACTGGCGCAGAACCATCTCCTGGCCGACATCCTCGCCCATCGCCACGAGGGCAATACCGAGAACGGCATACGACTGGAGGAGCTCGTCGCCCTTCTTCTCGTCCGAGTCCTCAATGTGCTCGTTGCAGATGTGCAGGAGCTCCTGAATCTTCAGGACGGCACCAGTGCCTGCCCAGGCGCAAATCTCCGCCAGAACGGCTGTAGGCTTAGCCATGGGATGATCAACAGCCTTAAGCGTCTCAAGAATGACATCCACCTCCTCTTGGCGGCCGAAGAAGAGCAGACCAAGACCAAGGGCAAGGAATCGGGTCCACTTGTCGGTGAGCTGGTTCTTGCGCTCGTCGTCCAGCAGCGTGGTGACAATCGCCTCGCTGACTTCGGGGTTTGAAGATCCCGTGAAGATGAGACCGCACGACAACGCAGCCATGGCGGAGATCTGCATCTCTTGGGAAGAGTCGGTGATGATAGGCAGCAAGAGCTCCAGCAGCATCTCGTTGTTGGAGCCTGCGTAGGAGAGACCCAGGCCCATGATGGAGGCCGTTCGGACGAGGGGGTTCTTGTGGTGCAGCTTGTCCTCGTCACCCAGCAGAGCCAATGCGGGCTCAGAGTCAACGCGGGCTCCGGAGTTCATGATACCAATAGCAAGCATGGAACCAGCCAGGATCTCGGGCTCTGCAGCGTACGTGTACTTGTCGATCTTGTCCAAGCCAGCCTCGACATCCCACAGAAGCAAAGTACCCAAGGAAGCCACCGTCGACATCATGCCGTCACCCTTCGTCTTCCACACCCAGCTTTCCTTGTCCTGCTCCACCAGCATCATCTTGTCGTTGCCAAAGCCGGCATTAACAAAGGCGTTCACAAAGGCAGCGGCCAAGTTGTGCCTGGCGGAATCCAGGTTGGTCATTCCAGCAACACGGCTGCTCTCGAGATGGCTCTTGTAGATGTCCTCGGTCGTCTTGGGGTCAAGGATGTTGAGCTCCTTACCCAGAGACTTGAAGTGGTCAGAGAGCTTGAGGTTGGACAAGCACTCGACGATCGCATTGTCGCCCTCATCGGTGGGCAAGTCCAGCACGATCCGTTGGCGCGCAATCAAGAATGCAAGCTGCTTCTTGAGAGCGGGGTCACCGGCCTTCTCGAAATCATCCTTGATCAGGTCGATGTCGTTCAGACGGATAGCCAGGGTCATTGCCAGAGTGTACTCCTTGTACTTGAGGTAGATGTCGTGGGCGGTCCTGAGGAATAGCTCGTTGTCGGGGTAGGTGAGGAGGTTGACCATGCTGACCATGTACAGGCACACTCGTCCGTAGGTGTCCTTGTCCAGGTAGTTGGGGATCTGGTCCATGATCTCGAGTTCGCTCATCAGATCTACGGCATCGGCCTCGGCGTTGCTCTGGAGAAACAGAGGAATGAGGATCAGGGCGAGATCGACCAGATCCTTCGTGGGCTCATCGGCGTTTATCCTCTTTCCGTAAACCTCACCAATCTCGAGGGCCAGATGCCTGGTGTATTCGTGACCCCAGGAGCCAATATCGGATGAGGGTGCCAGCAGGCGGTACTTGAGGGTATCTTGTCGGTCTTCGTCTGAATACGTCATGCCAATCACTGACAGGACATCCGCGAGTGAGACCTTGTTGTCGCCCTCTGGCCAGTCCTCGTACAGTTTTGTCATCGTCTCGTAGTGTGGTCTGAGGAACTTGAGGGGCTTCGGCACGGCCGTCATTGACGAGGTCGACGTCTTGATGAAGTTCTTCATGGCCTCCAAGGCCGGCTTGTAGAGGGAGGAGTCGGATTCCTGGTTTCAATTGTCAGCATACAATCCGATAAAACCCTCCTTGGCGAGACTGCACGCACCGTCAGACGCTCGACGAGCATGTCCAGCTCGTTCTTGAGCTGTTGGTCCTCCTCGCTGAGCTCCTCCGCGGCTGCAAACGGTTAGCCACCTGCACCTTCCAGCTCGCCCTGAGATGCTCTCACAATCGATGATTTTCTCATCCTCCTTCTTGCCGTTGACCTGAGTCTTGTCCTTCTTGCCGTCCTCCACGGCCTTGCCCTTGCCCTTGTCGGCGGCGGTGGGCTTCTCGCTGTCCTGCGCCATCTTGACGTAGTGTTGTGGACTCTGGGCGGGCGGGATGCGTCCTCGGGATTTTTGTCAAGAATTGGCGCGGAGATGGAAGTATCGATAGGAAATAATACACCGGTCGATGATTGCTGTCGGGAGAGGTTGAGGTCGTGAGTGGTTGAAATCGAGAGGGATGGAAGGTGGGAGAGCTTTGTTGTAAAGCTAAGCAACATCGAAGCTCCCGTCCCTGGTTACGCGAGCAGCCTTGCAGCCTGCTTGCTGTGCACAGACCTCCAAGGCACGTGACCCGGACTTGTCATCAATCGTCCTGCCGGTTCCGTCGCAAGTATCCCGGGGCCGGTTCTTATCGATAAGCCATCCCACCTTGCTGGTGGGCAAAATATCGAACTTTTCGTTTGACTTGGGCCGCGAAACGAGGTGTGATATCTCGGTTCCCCGTGCAAGCGTCTATTTACATGCAGAGAAAACCCTCAAACCCGACTTGGACAATCGAAAACTCTGAAAGATGCATTTGGATACCAAGGCACTGCGCCATCTGGCGTCTGAGGACTGGAAAGTCCTCGCAGCTGTACGGATTCTACCCCTCCATGACCCCTCGCAGCCCACTTACAGGTGCCCCAGGTTGAGCAAGGCAGCAAAAACCACGAGCTGGTTCCGACCGTGTTGATCGAGAAGCTGTCGCGACTCCGTGGTGGCGCAAATGGCGTGCACAAGTCCATCTCCAACCTCGCCAAGGTCGGCCTCATTGCCCGCGTCAAGGAGGCCAAGTACGACGGTTACCGATTGTCCTATGGAGGTCTCGACTACCTTGCCATGCACACCTACTCGACGCGAAAGGAGGTCTACAGCGTGGGAAGCAGAGTCGGTGTTGGAAAGGAGAGTGACATCATGATGGTTGCCGACGACAAGGGCAAACAGCTCATCCTCAAGATCCACAGATTGGGTCGCATTTCTTTCCGTACCGTCAAGTCCAACCGAGACTATCTCAAGAAGAACCAGTCGGGATCATGGATGTACCTCTCGCGCTTAGCTGCCATGAAGGAGTTTGCGTTCATGAAGGCGCTCAAGGCAGAAGGCTTCCCCGTACCCGACCCCATTGCCCAGAACCGACACACCATCGTCATGTCCTTCATCGACTCCTTTCCCCTTCGCCAGATATCTGCAGTTCCGGACCCGGCTCCGTTGTACGCCGAGCTGATCGATCTGATCCTGCGTTTGGCCAAACATGGACTGATTCACGGTGATTTCAATGAATTCAACATCCTGATCAAGGAAGAGACGACCACCACGAAGACAGAGGAAGGCGAGGAGGAATCCATCAAGCTAGTTCCCATTGTCATCGACTTCCCACAAATGGTTTCAATGGAGCATACTAACGCTGAAATGTACTTTGACCGAGATGTCAACTGCATCAAGCGATTCTTCCAAAAGAGATTCCACTTCACACCCACCACCCCGGGCCCCTTTTATAAGGATGCGAAGAAGACGGTTGGAAAGGATGGTGCGACCCGCCTCGACGCAACCGTTGAGGCATCTGGCTTCACCAAGAAGATGGCCAAGGATCTGGAGAAGGCCATTCAAGAGCAGGCCTCGTCCAAAGACAATGACCTGGACGGCGAGGCTGGAGAGGAGTACGATGATGAGGAGGAGGAAGATGAAGATGAAGAGGAGGACGACGACGACGACGAGGCGGAGGACGAAGAGCCTGTTGTCGGTGGCCATGAAGACAAGGCTGGCGAGGGACAGGAACAAATAGATACCCAGAAGTTTTCGAAGTTGACGGTAACGTAGACATGACACATCACTTGAAAATAAACGCGATAGAAATTCGTCCATCCCTCTTCGTGTCGCCGTCAAGCATCACATGGTTGAAATTCGATTCGGTGTTGGATGGCACGTTACAACAAAACATTGGACAAATAAGTACGGCAAAGGACAAAGCTCCGTCCCAATTGAATTGCCCCCAAAAAAAGCTAAAGTACAAGAAGAATTAGAGCTGGCCCAACCGGGCTGAATGCGGCAAGAGTATCAGCTACCTCAGAGCATAACATGTTCCCTGATCAAAAACCGATACTGCCATTTGTTGCGGCGCCCAGAATACCCGAAGACTGTGCGGCAAAACGTGAATGATGTACCCCGAAAATGCAAATGCTCCTGACAATTCTCTCACTTCTGCTCCTTTTGCTCCTTTCTCTCCTTCTTCACAACGGGCGAAGACTGGGTGCTGACAATGACCGGTGTGGTCGCGTCAGCATGGATTGTCACGCCCTCGTCGCTATCGTCGGCATTGCTGGCCTCGACGGAGACCTCAACGGCCGATCTGCAGAAGCAAGTTAGTCAAGAAGAACGCTCCAATGGCGAGGGTGGTCACAGTACTGGGGTTTTCCCTGAACAGTGTTGCCCGCCTGGTAGCCCTCAGACTTGACGCCCTTGCCCATGCGATCCAAACCGCCAGTCAAAGAGCGAGGCGCATATGCGCTGTGCAAAGTCAGTGGTTGCCTTCTGAGACAAAACGAAGGAACACTCACGTGTGGGCGGTTGCATGCAAGGCACGCTTCCAAGCTGGCTGGTTGTACATGTTGGGCTGGATGCCAACAAGAGGAGTGCCATAGGCACCAATGTTGTACTCGTTGGTTCGGAACTGGCGACGTTCGGCAGTGACACGCTTCAACTCCTTCTGACCAGGAGTATCGGCATAGCGGATGTTCATGACCATTCCCTCTTCGCCGATGGGGATGCCATTGAACTGCTTGATGACAGCGTCGCAGACGTCTCTAGACTCGAAGCTGGTGATGTTGTCAGTGCCAGATCCCAAAGCATCAGAGACGGAAGCAAGCATACCGAGCGAAGCCAACGCCACGGCTGTTGCCCATGCTGTCACGAAGGATTTTGGAGGACATGATATGGTAACCCCTGAAAATGTCGCCGAGGTCCTGGGAAAGTCAGCCAAGTCAATCTTGTCTGTGTGAATGATGGCACTCACGTTCTCGGTGAGACTCTTGGGGAGGTTCGAGATGTACAAGTTGGTAGATCCCTCGTCACCCTCGGCCTTGAGACGAGAGTTGAAAGACTCCTAGAAGAAATGTCAGACGATGTTCTTGCATGGAGGAGTGACGAATGACTTACACGAGCGAAGCCAACCTCGTATCCCAGACGATGGAAGCCCCGAATGCACATCTCCGAGTCGCGAACGTCGAAGAACTTGGCGAAGCCAAAGCCCTTGCAAGCACCAGTGGCGGTATCGATGATGGCCTTGGAAGTCTCGACCTCACCGAAACGAGATGCGAAGCGGTACAGGAGCTCGTCATCAGTGGTGGGGTGAAGACCACGAATGTAGACATTGCGGTTGCCGGGGATGCGGTTCTCCAGGCTTTGGTCCAGCGTCTTCATCTGAGCAGCAGGAGTGAAGACGGCGGGGACAGCCTTGGGGATAGGAGGCTCTTGCTTGAGCATCTCCTCCAGGTTGCGGTCAACCGGAATGCTGATGACGCCGTGCTTGGCAGCAGGTTCAACGAACATGTTGGGACCAACGATCTGTTGGGGAGATGGGGTGGTGTAAGTAGAACGATCGAGAGCAGCGACGCGAGGGCCCTTGTCATTCTTGGCACCGTTGTAGAATGGAGTCGTTGGAGCTGACTCTGTGGTGCTGTAAGAACCACCACTGTGACGGCGGTTCTCAAGACCAGGAACGTCGTTGTGGTTGCGGTTCGTACGATCCTGGAGGACCGCGCTGCCGCTGACTGCACGACCAGGGGTGAACGGCATCATGCCATAGGGGACGTAAGGATTGAACTGTCCAGGGGCAGCAAGATAGCCTCCGGCAGCGGGGCCATAGGGACCTTGAGAGAGCTGGTCCATGCCCATGGCGGCACCGGGCAGATGGGGAGCGAGGATGTAATCCTGAGGAACCATGTACGTATGGGCGCTCATCTGGCCCATGCCGGTGCCATTGTGACCCATGCTATGGCCCAGAGACATGCCCTGGAACGAGCTCATGGCACCGGTCAAGGAGTCGACGTTGGACACCATGCCGGGAAGCTGGTTCTCGGGATACTGAGGGACGTGGGTGCCGGCTCCGGCGAAGGCAACGGAGTGCTTGGAGTCCATGGCGTGAGTCTGATAAGACATAGTCATGTCCGAGGTCTGGAAAGGCTGCTGTCAGCGACTCTATGATTGCGAGGAGACGACGCCCGTGACTGGTGGTGTGACAGGGAGGTGTTCCGAGAGCAACTTACTTCGAACGATGCCAGATGCTTCCAAGAAGCGGGGAGAGTGGTTAATTGGGGGAACCTGGAGGGGGAACTCAGTCAATATTAACGATGCATTGACCAGCGGAAGTCAACGAAGGTGAGGACCAGTGTGGCTCCAATTTGGGGCATGATGACAGGAAATGGACGCCCGTTTTCCTGAACCTGGCATTGGAAGAACTTGACGCAGACATGGATGCAGATGAGGTCCAGGACACGGGGAAAAGCCCTTGAAGTGTAAAGGGGGCGAACGTAGGATGTCATCGCCACTCACCTTTGTTGTCTGGAGATGAATCAAGGCCTTGGAACCAGGACGAGCTCGATCGACGCCGACAATGGCAAATGTTGTTACCAAAGACTCTGTGGAGAAGCGAGTGATCAGTAAAAAAGATGGAACAAGCTATCGGGAGCAACTGAGTCAAAGAGACTGTGGGAGAATGGTTGGAACAAGAGTGGTGGTGATGCTGTGGTCGGGAGAAGAGATGGAGGAGGGGGGATAACGGGAGACGAGGAGATAATAAAGGGGCGACGGATGCTGGACTCCATACCTAAGGATACTTGCTTCCTTTCCAGTCAATGCCCCTTTGAAGAGGAGGAAGCTGCCAGAATGGTCTTTCTGGAAGGCAACCTAACGTATTTCGATGCTTGGTTTGGAAGGAGATGATGTTGTTGGGAGGAAGACACAGAAGGGGGTGACGATGTCAGCGGAGACACCGGAAGGTGATTCTTTCCCAGATGGCCGGGGCGGGAGCTCCTTGCGGGGCCTGACTTCCTTCACAGATGCTGTTCCTGCCTGTCACCTTCCCATCAGCAATGTCTCCGCGGGTCTGATGCTTTCCCAAGTTGGCGGGACCCCCTGAGGAGCATGGACTTACCTGCCTTGAAGTATGTCACCGGCTGCCCTCCTTTCCTCGGGGAAATGTGCTCAGATCCTTCTTGACTTCCCACTTTCACACACACAAGCAAGCGATAGTGATAAGGATGGCTCGATAGGACCAGACTAGCTGATTCCTTCTCGACGAGATGTTTGCTGACAATATCGAGGACAAGAGAAAGAAAGGAGCGACTCCGGAAATCTCGACTTGTCTCCTTGGTGGTTACAGCCAGCAGGGTCTGGAGTTCGACTGCCACGTTCTTGAATGACGTCTCGATGCCGACGCTCCTCCTGGTGCGCAACCAGAGAGTTGGGAGAGAATGAATGGGTGCTGCTCCGGTTGGCTTACTGTGGTCCTGAGGAGAAACACGGCGAGTTCTTCGATGAGACCAAAATCCTCGCAGCAGTGAAGGTAGTTGAACTCTCTCCCCAGTGTCTTGTCAATTGATGACAGAAGATGTCGACCAGTTTCTAATAATGTTGATGTCTGCAGACGCCGTCAGTTTCTCCCCGGAATCATAAGTCAGAGGCAACCAACCTTGGCCTATGATCTCGGCCGGGTGTCTTCTTTAAGTCGTCCAAATGCCACGGTGATGCTGTTGGCGACACACGTGTCCGCAACTGGTGGTCTGCGTCGGTCCGATATCCAAGAAATGTCCCCAAAGACGAGGCTGCAAGTACCCAAACCGACAAGGAAATCCCGATATCAAAAAGCAACCGCCATGCACCGTCCGTTTGTCCTAAGAATACCAATAGCCGCTCAACCACGAACGATTTGTCAAGCAAGCGAAGAAAAGTTTATCTAGGTGCCATCTTCCGAACAAATAGGGGACACCTGGGCGGGCAGGAGGGATATCTGCCCTTCTATATGGGATGGTACGCATCCAAGTACGCTGCTTTGCGGACCAGAGCCCTTGCCCTGCAGCCAAGCGTGGTTGTCATAGAGTGATGGTCCACCCGCCTCGTTGCTTTTCTGATCACTGGCTCTGAGACAGGGTTAGCGTCAAGAAGCAGAGAGAGAGGTGGCTGTCGGATCACAGAGATTCAGGAAATTCGGGCTGCCTGTGGTGTCTCTCCTGCAAAGGGCCAGCCTGAAGTCTGCGACCTGCAGTTGATCCCCATCGACATCAGTGTTCAGATGCAAGCCAATGGCTGGCAGAGATCACTGGGCACGCTGCATCTACATTCGCAGGCAAAGCACTCTCTACCCACCACGCCCACACGGCTGCTGGAAGACGACTGGCCACCTGACATCTGGCAGTCTCGAACACCAGGATCAAGGGTGCACATCATTGCATCGAGGCAGCCGAAGCCGAACCGACTTGCCAAACGAGACGTTGAGTGCCAGGTAGAGGCAATCTGCAGTCCGGAAGATGGGTGGAAGGTGGTTCGTCCAGATTGGCCGAATCCGCGCTTTCTTATTTTTTGTTGAGAACCTTTCACTCGGAGACGAAACAGGCCCTAGCCACCTTTGGAATAGGAGGCATGCGGCTTGCACTTCACGATAGTCTGGGGCTGGCGTGATCTGGCGCACTGGTTTTGAAGGAAGGCCAGAGCTGTCGGACGTGGCGAAGCGGGTACCTGAGACCTTTCTCGAGGCACATGGTTAGACGAATCCTGCAAGATGGCCTTCTCCGGTCATGCTGCGTCTCGAGAGAACAGGTTTGCAATAATCTCCGGTCTTTGAGTGGGTAGTGGCATTGAGCAGATCATAGTGGTTGTCCGTTAGAACCTCGACGCGGTCTCAGAATAACTCTGCGGAGCACAACCCAGTCGAGCCACGAGTCTTGCCGTATGGCTATTCCAATTTCGAATCCAAACCAACCGAACCGAAGAGAGCAGACGAGCCCTCCATCCCAGCGAATTCCCTGTGTTTGGCTGAGACCTGAAGACTAAACATGCGTCTTCCCTGCTTAAGCCGGCGCCAGGAAAAAGAAACGACGTGGGGTGGTATGGAGGAAGCCGTGCCGCTCATTTTTTCACGCACTCCATGAGACGAACCCAGCTATAGGATTCTCATTGAACCCTGCTCGGTTTTCTTTTGTCGGCTGCTCGTCGTCTACCTGATGCTAGGCAAGCTTTTCGTGAAGTCACAAGAAAGTTTATGAGGCTGAATTCCGACGAGAACGACATTAAAGCACGATCTACATACTTCCCGCTGCCCCAGGGCACCTTTCCCCATCCCGCTAACCTGCGGTCCAGGCCAAGTTAGGCACAAGACTGAGAGAAGACTGTCAACTATCTACTCTGGCTCAGGCGACAGTGTGAACTGACTATCGAAAGACCTGTCACCTTCAGCGGCGTCGTTGGCCGGATAGTTGGGCAGCCACCCTTCTGCAAAGAGACAGACAAGATGACAGGTGGGTAGCCCTGAACTTGTCCAAAGTGGCGGTAAGGAATATCCGGACTGTCAGAGGCAAAGATTGCAGATTGGCTGGGGCGGAGATCGATCTCGCAGCGGCAATCACTGGTCAAGGCAATCGTCGGCCTGTGTGATGCAGTTTACTGCAGGTTGTCGTTTTGGTGTTGGTGCATTATGTCAGGCATTCGTACCCCTTGCCTCTCTGCCAAATAAGTCGTCTAGACATATCACAACAGCTGCCAGAGAAGATGACAGTACCGCTGCCTCTATCTCAAGGGGCCAAGACCTGTGGGCTCATTGGACAATGATGATGCCCATTTTGGTTGGACTGGTCGGCCGCATGAGGGGGGTGATGGAACAATATGCTGCCTCGGCCGTCTTGCAGCGACGCCCGAGTCACCATGTCTTGGGCATTTCCTCGAAGCTCCACCGCCAAGATAGGAGCCGGCAGTCCCGGGCCTCTGCTATTGCCAGAGACACCAGAACAGTGTCGCACGGAATTGCTGCGAGATAGTGGGCGGCATCTCGTACGGGACGGAAGGGAAGCCCGTCTCCGATCACAACCAGGCCTAAGTTGGGGTAATGCTCCTTCGGCTTTACTTCTTGCCCCCCCCCCCCCAGTGTCTTGATTGTTGTTGCCCCGGGGCCTCTGGCGACGCATCTGATCGGATTGAGGTGCGATCTCACATTGTCGGCAGCCTGCTATGCTGGGGGTCTTTCTTGATCCCTTCAGGCCCGGTTGGGCGGGCTTCATGAAGGGGGCCGCCTCGCTTATGTGCGATGTTTACATCGGGGAGGAGGCAGACTCAAGGTTGTTTGCTTCCCAGCAAGACCGGGATTGAGACCCGGCAATGGACAATCCCCCCGACACCCATCTCTTGGCATCGAGGCCCTGCTAAGGTTGCGGGGGCGATCGGATCCCCGTCCCGTCCCGCGCCCGGGTCTCGAACAAGCATGTTTGTCAATCCTGACGCACTCCCGTCCCAATGGCGTAGTGAGACGTACTCTGGTATAGCAGAGAAGCATATTCTCATGGTTGGGAGCTATTTCATGGGTTTCCCAACCTGACCTGGAAATGTCAAACGCAACTGGGTGTCCATGAACGAATCAAGGTCTCAACGCCGTGAATTAAAAGAAAAAAAAAAAAAAAAAAAGGAAGAAGAGCAGCTGCAAGCACCCACTGCCCCCACACTTCACCAAACCAGCTTATCCGCTCGCGGATACCAAAATAGGAAAATGTTCTCTCTTTTCATGTTCCTGGGGAGAAGAAGTTCACACGTCACATGCAAAGTCGCCTCATCCCAGTGGAAATGTGTGTACTCATGAAT
This sequence comes from Colletotrichum siamense, assembly GCF_013390195.1. Classification (NCBI taxonomy): domain Eukaryota; kingdom Fungi; phylum Ascomycota; class Sordariomycetes; order Glomerellales; family Glomerellaceae; genus Colletotrichum; species Colletotrichum siamense. Next base: position 1,531,471 of record NW_023501016.1, on the reverse strand, counting down.
GTCTATACTCTGAACGAAATCATCTCTCGGTACAAACTCCACAGCCCACGAGAAAAGAAAAAAAGGTGTACCTACATGTGAAGATGAGCAATAGCAGCGGGGGAGACCAACGGGAAAGAGTTCAGGAAATAAAAAAGGTTATATGCCAAATTGAACCAATTAGCCGCACCCGCTCTCTTCTCGCTTTCGATCCCGAAGGATACGAGGGACAGACAAGACACAAAAAGGACTGGGAGCAGAGCCCTTTATCCCGAGAAAAAAAAAATTACTCCCGTCATTTCCCTGTTCCAACATGCAATAACATACGCCGCCCTATGCTTAGAAGACGTGCGCACACATCCCATACCAGAACCAACCACCATATATCCTAATAGAGGACCTATGCCGTCCAGTCATACGCAAGCAAATATCTTCTTTTCTTCTAACGCAACACCCCTCCGCGTACTGTGTGCGACCGAGTCTATGACCAGACATCCTCCTGTTGCAAAACGTTAGAGGAGCTTTCGTCACCGAGGGGTGTGTGGGGCATGAACGTACCTGGTACTGGTTGGCTGCCCTCATGTTCTTGACAATCTCCTCCGCCTTAGCCTCGGAAATGCCGCGCTGCTCCGAGAGGATCTGGCCAAGGACGGTGTTAACCTCGCGGGCCATGTTGGCGGCGTCACCGCACACGTAGAAGTAGGCCTTCTTCTCGAGCAGCTGGTTGATCTCCTCGGCGCGCTCCTTGAGGCGGTGCTGGACGTAGACCTTCTTGGGACCCTCGCGGGAGAAGGCGGTAACGAGCTCGAACTTGTCGCCGAGAGCCTGCTTGTATTGCTGTGCGAAAGTGTGTCAGCTTGGTTGTCCCTTACATTACCGATGGGGCCTGTCTTGTGTGCGGGATGTCTTACCTCCCACTCGTCCTTGTACATAAAGTCCTCGGACTGTTTCCTGCATCCAAAGAAGAGAATGGTCTTGCCAACATCGGCACCGTCCTGAGCGAGCTTGGCACGCTCCTGAATGAAGCCGCGGAAGGGGGCGACACCGGTTCCGGGACCGATGCAGACGATGGGCTTGGAGGGATCCGAAGGCAGCTTGAAGTTGGAGTGGCGAACGTGGACGGGGACGTGGATGCCGTCGTACTTGTTGCGGGGACCGGTGATCTCGTAGGTGAGGCCGAAGGCGGTGGGCTCGGGGTCGTTGTTCTGCTTCTGCTTGAGGGCCAGGAGGTAGTTGGTGGCGACACCGCGGAAGGGGGTCTCGCGGCCAGGGACCATCTGGTTCTCGACAACGGCGGTGATGGAGATCTTCTTAGGCTGGACCAAAGAGGACGAGGAAATGGAGTAGTAGCGGGGCTGGAGCTTGGTGAGACCTTCAATCCAGGCGGAGAAGGGGATGTTGGTCCACTTCTGGCCGCCGCTGACGGAGTCGAGGAATCGGGTGATGTTGTAGAAGTGGGTGCCGGTCTTTTCGTGGAAGTAGTCCTTGTCGCCTCCGAGCTTGATCATCTCGGCCTTGATCTCCTCAGAAGGAGCAAAGGCAGCGAGCGTAGACACGAACTGACGGGAAACAGGGGCGCAGATCTCGAGGTGGTAGCGGATGATGGCATCGTAGGTGGTGGGCGTGGGGAAAGGAACCTTGGCGGTGGGCTCGAGAGCCTTGACGCTGATGACCGAGTGTCTCTTCTCCGTAAGTCCGACGAGCTCGAGGAAGCTGTCGACCTCCTCACCGGGGTTTGTGGGCCAGATGGCGATGTGGTCACCAGTCTGGTAGGACAGGTTGGATCCGCTAATGTCGACTTCCAGGTGCAGGCAGTTGCGGTCCTTGACGCTGAACAGCTCCTTGGACTCGGCGATGGGGGCAATGTAAGGGTTGTGAGCGTTGAAGGGACCCTTCGCGGTACCCTCGAGGTGCATCTTGTTGGGCTCTCCTACGTAGACCTCGGGCGAAGAGGCGTCGAGTCCCTCGCGCTCCATAATGCTGAAGGTAGGTTCGTAAACAGCCTCGCGCTCCTCCAGACCCATCTTCTCGGCCAGGGCAGCCCACATGGGGTCCTTCCAGGCAAGGAAGTCCTCTTCCATGGTCCCAGCGCCGTCGTCACCCTCGCCAGCCTCACCGATTCTGTTGGCACCGAGCTTCTCGAGAGCCTTGGTGACGTTGCGGACCATGGAGTTGTAGTGTTCGTAGGTGTTGTTGCCGAGACCGAAAGCGACGAAGTTGAGGTTGCTCAGAGCGGGATCGTTGCCCTCGGAGAAGGAGACGTCCTCGCCAGTGATGAACTCATAGAAGTCAACAGCGTTGTCGGTAGGCTCGCCCTCGCCGTAGGTGGCGAGCACGAACATGACGACCTTGTCAGAGGGGATGGAGTCGAGGTTGTCGTAGTCGTAGTCCTCGAGGTCGGCGACCATGGTCTCGAGGCCGAAGCGGCTCTTGCCCTCCTTTGCGAGTCTCGAGGCGTAGTCCTCGGCGGTACCAGTCTGCGAACCATAGAAGACGATGCAGTTCTTTCCAGACTCATCCATCTTCTCCAAGATGTTTCTCGTCTTGCCGGCCTTTGCTCCATTGGCGTTGGCGAAGGCGTTGGCGTAGGGGTCCTTGACGACACCCCAATACTTGCCCTTTGTGAAGTAGGCCGCCGTTCCGAGGAGGATTACGGCCAGGACAACGATGTCCAATGTATCGAGTTCCGCCATGTTGGGCCGTCGGACTCAGGTGAGGCAGGTCGTGAAGACCGACGACAAGTCCGAGGGAAACGTGGTTTTTTTTGGGGTTTTTTTTTTCCTCTCGTGGGGAGGATCGTCGTAGACCGAGAGTGGTTCGGCGGGGTTGTTGAGAGAGGTGTAGTGGACAGAGAGGTGAGAGAAGCGAGGCAGCAACAACAAAAACCTCAGCGGACGTGCGCCAGGCAGAGGATCACCAGAGCGCAACAATTGCCGAGTTGGCAGCCGTGGACGAAAATTGACCTCTCTGGGCGGTTTGGAGTCGGGTCGAATTTAGGTAGCCGCGGGCAGTGGCGGTTGTTGGAGGGAGTTGGGGAAAACAAGCCCAAACCTCGTTCGGGGAAGGGAATACTGCAATCGTGTTCACATGGGATCAGCGGGGATGATTCGACAATCGCCCGTGTGGTGGTCTCCAGCACACTGAAGCCTTCCCCCCCAACCCCCAAAAAGAGATGCCGAGTTTCGGACACTGGACGGCGCCGCCTGAGGCAGTCGGGTGGGTTCCAGGTAGAGGTGCGGTGGATGACGGGTCCAGCGCCAGCGCAACAGCAAACAGCAGTCCTGAACTTACTGTGGACGGGCGGGTACTTTTTCTTTTGGCTTGGGCTGGGGGGGACCAGGAGGAGCAGGAGGAGGTACTTACGCTTTTAGTGCTCTACGCGAACTCAGTGTCGTACGGTCAGGAAGGGGACGTGTGTACTTGTTCCCGTTACCTAGATAGGTAGGTGGGTGTTGTACCTTTTGTTTGTGTAGGTGGGTGGGTGGTCGATGATGTAGCAGATGAAGAACACAGACGAGTGTCTTGGCCAGAAAAGAAACGCAACAACCGTTGGATGGGGGTTTGGTTGAAGAGAGGAATGAGAAAGAAAAAGATTTGGAAGAAAGGCTGAAGAGGAATAGAAAAAGTTTAAAGAGCTTGTTTGTGCGCCGGCCGAAGAAGACAGCGAGGATGGATGGATGGATGAGCGTATTGGATTGATGCGACGGGACTGACTGGGAGGACGGGACGGACTGCAGATCGGGAGCAGTTGGAAAGTGAGATAAGGGTCTGGCCGGGACTTGGGGATCTTGGGACCTGGCAATGGAACCGAGTACGCCGTATTGCGCCAAGTAGTTGCAGCGTACGGGGTGTCTGGCAGATTGGAAGCTGGAACTGGGCTGATTCGGAATGGAAATGCACCGCCAGCGTTCCGAACGTTGCGTCTATCCTGACGAGGGCGCGCGGGATTCAGCCCAGACTCCAGACTCCAGACTCCATACCATCTCCAGGCGTTCAGTGACCACTTCCATGGCCATGGTGGCTTGCTTCCCACGCGCGGGACGCTAATTTCCCGCAGCGGACTCTCCAGCTTCTACTTTCCTTCCTCACCATCACTGCCACCAGCTCAAAGGTGCGGTACGTACCCGGACAGTCATCCACTCTGCCCACCCCTGCTTTCGCTCTGTCCACGCCTCCGCCGGTCCGTCCCCAGTCCGACGGCTTAGTCAGGCGCTGATTGGACCACTCAGGTGGGACAGACGGACTTTTGGACAGCTTCGAGTGGGTCTCGAGGGGTCGAAGCCGGAATGGAGCCACGCCAGGCCGCTGCCGCCAAAAAAGTTTACACTTTCCATTGTCTGCGTGGTGCGGCAACGATCAATGGCAATGACACTTGCACTTGGCGAGAGCAACAGAAGCGCATGGAAAGCCCAGAAGCGCGACTCTTTCACCTTACGCAGTACCTTAGGGTAACAACTCAATTCTCGGGCAGTTTACCAGCCAACGGGTATTTGCTAAGCTGCTAAGGTGCTCCAGGTGGTTTCTGACAGCCTCGGTCGGGTCTGACCGGTGAAGCAGGCACTCAAGCAATGCAACCGCACATCTGACTCGGGCAGCTCGTTGAATCATCAATGACAGCGCAGCCGACTGGCAGACGATGCATGCCTAGATGGAGATCATGATGGATCCCGTCTGCCAGCCGCCGTCGATTGGGTTGGGGAAAGCGAGCCAAAGGGACCCCGCGAGACCGATAACGAGCACGCGCCATGCTTGCCGTCGTTTGTGTCTTGTGTGTCTGTATGTCTTGCCTCGTCTTGTCGCTGCTGTCAGCCTGCTTCTGCTTCTGCTGCTGCTGCTGCTAATTACGTGAGGCCATCCCGCGGACCACGAGCACGGCCACGCCCACGGCAGTTGCGAATGCTGTGCCTCATTGATTAGCCACGGGCAAAGCCAAGGAGCCCTCTCCGTCGTCGTGGGGGGTTCCGTGTCGTGCCTGGCCCGCTACCTTACCCAGCCTCACATCCCCCTCCCTCGCCTTACTCGAACGTCTTACTTCCATCACTTTCCGCGCCCTCGGATTCCGTCGCAGGGACCAGCGGTATTCCATTCCGGGCCACCATATGGTTTCGTCCCGTCTGCGTCCGCGTCCACAACGCCGGCATCAAGTTCCAGCATCAGCGGCCTCAATCAATGACAGCCACACTTTCGATTACGTACTGCCGCCTCTGACGTACGGACCGCGAACTCTACTCACCTTACCTACGTCCCTGATTCCTCGCGGAGATCGGCGGACCACTCAAGCATGGAGGGCCGCCCCGGTTCCAGACACCGTGTCAGGCGCAGCACCGACGGCGCGGGCCATGCCACCACCTTACCCTCTGCGCCTGTTTCTGAACGGTAATCCCGCTTCTTGGCTGCGGCATCACCACCGTCCGTCGAGTTCAAGGCTGTCGTCGAAATGGAAGAGACAGGGACATCGGACTGGTAGAGGGTACATGCCCGAACACGAATACGCGTGCTGCATGAACCACAGCGGACCTGCGTCGGCGTGTACTCCTCTAACTCTCGGCCGAGCGATTTCCACGATTGTCCGCCTGGTGGAGTCGGCGCCCCGGACGAATACTCGAGTCCGCTCCTCCCATGATGCCGGGCCGGTCGGCAGTCGCTAAAGGGCCATTGCAGATCGTCACTGTCTGCCTTCATCCAGCTAGGTCGCCTGCTGGCCCAACCCGAATAACCCGCCGTGAAACCGGACTCCCATCGGCGGCATTGTTGCCAGGCTTCGTTGAAAATTATGGACCTGGGATTCGGGCCACCTGGCCACTCCGGCCTGTCCAACATCGGTTTCACCGCATTTCTTCGACTTCGGTCTCGGACCTTCATACAGTCCTCTCGCTACCCTCCGCCGGTGAATGCCCACCTGGATCCCACCCCAGCCATCCTCTCGCTTTCGTCTATCGCCAATTAAGCCCACGCCTCTGTGCCGTCGACGGGATCGCGAATTGCAAGCGACATCACCATTGCATTCAGGCACACGAGGCGGCAGACCCTGAGAAGATCGCATGTCTTGCATGAGAGAGGGCTGACAGGCAAGCCCAGGGGCATCTATTAAAAGGAGCCATCGCCAGCCGCTGCCATCGCGACGTAGCATGCCGTCCGCTCGCTGTCGCACGTTTTTCTTCTCTCGGGCCCCCAACGAAAAGTTCTAGACAAGTCGGTTTTTTTTTTTTTTTTTTTTTTTTTTTTTTTCGGTTGGTCTCTCCGCTGCGACGATCGAACGTTTTCGTTTCTTTTCTCTGTTCGACAGCGTGCGTCTCACGGCATGTAACGTTCACTATTGGGTACGGACATACCATGATCGAAAAAGGTGTCGTCATGTTGCGCGAGCTGCACGCTGCACAATACTATATTCGACTCCTCGCAACTGCAGGTGAGGTCCGAGGAGCACCAGCAGCGAACCGGTGCAGGTCAGGTGCAATCGACGGTCGTGATCGAGTCTAGAATTGGCGATGCCAATAATTGCCCTTGGCTCATTTCATCCAAGCCGGGGTCGATACTGTTCGGATATTTTATTTCCAGCCCACATGTATGATGCGCTGCTGCGGACTATCCTCCGAGAAATGATAATCGTCCTGCAGGTGCCGCTATCCGTCTTCAGCTTGTGGCTGTCAAGTGTGAGCTTCGCAGCCTCGTCTCGCGTGCGACGAACTCTCGCTGTTCTCAATCTCGTCCCTTCTTCGGCAGAGTTGATCTTCAGCGGCAGAGATGAACCACTGCACATCCCATTCGGTCGGATCGGCTGATGGGCGATGAGACGCGGGACTGCTTCTAGAGTTCATCGTCGGCCGGCGGGAGCGGCCACTACCGAAGGCCGCGCATCAGGTCAAATCGCAATGCTGCGTGGCCGTCTGCATGGCCGCCGACACGGGCCCCGAGCACTTCAAAAAAAGCCACGGCCTAGAAGCTCAGATCGCATCGCAGAGGTCGAGAGAAAATTCCCGCCAAGCAATAGCCAGTGCGCCGTGCTCTTTTGCCCCTTGCGTTAGCCCCGGATATCTCTTGGACCATTCCCCTTCAGGGCGGGCATTGACGATTGGGCCTGTGACTTCATCTTCACTTTGCAAGCTGATGCGCAACACGAGATGGCCCGGCTGGATTGGATGGAATCGGCCAAAGTTGCCGCCCCAGGTCACTCCCAGCAAGCATCCAGGGCCACTCGAAAGTGGTGAGGGTCCATCCGTTGTCAATGGTGCCCCCCTCCCTTCCCTCTTGGCTTTTTGGTTCTTGACCCTCAGGGACCTATGCTTCCCTTGACTGCCCCTCGTCCACCCGCCGACGGAGGCTCTTGATTGGTTGCTGCCCTTGCATAGACAGCCCTTGTCGCGTGGCCAATGCCTCTCTGAAAAATGTGATGGTCCTTGAATTGGGCTGCGGAGTGCGGACTGTGGGCGAGGCAGGATGATTATTAGGGGCGGGTTTGGCTCTGGCTTGACACCTGAAATGGGCCTGAGTGGACTGGTACGGACGCCGAAGCAGCAGCAGCAGCAGCGCAACGGCCCAGGAACCAGCAGCGGGAAGCGTGCAGCGGGAGACGCGCCGGCCAAGGATGAAGGATGATGGCCCAGGCTTCGTTTCCCCCCCAAAGTCCCAGTCGATGGTGCAGAGTGTGATCTCATCTTTTGTCAGAAAAGATGGTAGTCTTGTTTTCGATTGTCCCACCCACAGAACAGAGGCCAGAAAGTCAAGAAAAGGAGACGACAGCAAGAAGCATGACATCGGCATGGGTTGGGCTCCTGGCATTCTGCTCATGGTGGTCTTGTGTGAGGCCTGTCGACGACGAATGAGGGCATCGAACGGGGACCCTGAGCAGAAGAAAAGCACGGAGTTCGGATCGGATGACTTACCCTGTGAGGTGTGTACCGCAGGTTATCCCTACCAAACCGACAGCAGGACCATCAGGACGAGGTACTTGGTCCGCTGCGCCTACAGGGCTGTTGACAGGCGTATTGACGCAAGAAGCAGAGGTATCCAGGACCTTACGGGCTCGCTTGAGGGTACTGAGCCTCCCCTTACGGATACCTTGCCTTATGCTTCTTTTCCTCCCCTGGCCCGGATGCTACTCGCTGGTCATATCCAGCAGTCCCGTCCACAGAAATGATGAATGGCCCTTGCCAGGTCACTTGCTGCGTAGAGTATGGAGGAGCCCGTAATTGAGGAGCACATGGTGGCCTTGTGCCCGTTAATGTAGCACTCCCGGTACCGATGTGCGAGTGTCTCTCACCCGCTCACCAACCACCTTTGAGGACTCTGTCAAATAAGGCAGAGGCCGACGTCAAGTGGTGGTGCTTGCTTCGTTTTATTGATTGAATTGATTGATTAAAACCGATTCTGGCTGTTGATTGACTGGACTGCTCGGCCTCGCTGCCACCATTTGCCTGCCTCTTCACTTCAGCCTTTTTTGACTGAGTGAGGTTCCTCCCGTTCAGCTTCTGTCTCCTTTTTCCCATCCGTCATTCATCCATCCATCCAGCACACCCACTCCGAATCCCTTTTTTCCCGCCGCCTCTTAATTATTTTTTTTTTAAACCTTCTATCGTCATCCTCCGCCCTCCGACTCCGTCCCTCACGTCCACCTTTCCTCCTCCTGCCGGCCGCCAGTGACGGTAACACGAACCTCGAATGTCGTAAGACCCGGATCATGGGACTCGATCCGACGCGACAATGGGTGAGTAGTATAAGCCTGCATTACACACATTACCTCACCTCCCCCATATGCCGCACCATACATCACACACCACAAACATACAAGCGTATGCGCATACTGTCCGTCATGCCTTACGTACCGCGCCTTTCCCTGATACCTTGACGGGCCGCGGCGGTGGATGATGGATACATGGGCGTTTCGCTGCCCTCCATCTCGTCTCGTGTCGTCTCTTCTCCGGCCCGCCGTGATCTGGTCTGGCCTCGCCTCACCCGATTACTTGTGAGCCGTCGTCCTCGGTCGACTACTGATCGGGAGTACACTACACCACCACCGCCGCTACCCTGATCCGCCGCATCCACACATGCGCAGCACACCCGATCTAAGGGCACACAGACACGGGTCTAAATCAGCCTCGCGCCGCTTTGCTCTCTGCTCGCTGCCTCGCTCTGTACCGTTGGTGGGCGCTGTGCTGTGCTTTGCTCCCGGCTCTACACCTTTCGACCACCAACACCACCGGGTTACTGTTATTATTGTTGGCGTTGCTGTGCCGTGTGCCGTGTGTGCGCCGCTCTCTGTTCTCTGCTTCCACTGCCCTTCTCCCCGGCTCTGGCCTCTCGCTTGCCTTGCGCCCTACATACCATTGTTTCCCCCCTTCTACTCCATCGACATCCCCTTCCTCTCCCTCTAAGCCCCCCCGTCCCCCTTCTCCCGGCCCTAGGCTTGCGTTGGTGTGTGCCGGGCCTTACATCTGTGCACCTTCAAAACGTCTAACGCATCCAAACCTCCACCCCGTCTCCGTCCCTACATGCAGCCAGTTGTTTCACAAGAGAGGGGAAAGGCCTGTCACTGACCATAAGACGTCGTCTCGTCTAGCTCCGTCCCAGACGACGCTGCCCGATCTTTTGCAGGAACCGCCGTTAAAGTTCTCTCCGCGATCCGTCACCACACTCGACGAAGAAGACGAGGAGGACGACGGTTGGGACCGAACCCTGAGGCCCGCCGCCCTGGAACCGCATCCTCGCTCCGTCACCCACTCCCGCGAGTCCTCCATCGAAAAGCTCTCCCAGCCGCTGCCCCCGGTCGCCGGCTCGAACCTAACTTCGCCTCGGATAATACACAACCACTCCCAGTCGCGCTCTGCCATCGGCGGCGTCATCGAGCGAGTCGTCGACCCCAAGAGCGCCTCCTACGGCCATCACCGCCAGACCTCCATAGTCCACGGCATCCAACACTCTAGAAATGGAAGTCACGCCAGCTCTTCTTCGAGCCCCCTCAGCCCGCAGATGATTGCCGCTGCCGGCGCGAGCCTCACCTCAGCCTCCTCAGACCGTCCCGACATGCATGCCGTCGGGCGATTGGACCCGGACGCGCCCCCGGGGCCGCGTCCCGGCACCGCCCTGTCCGGCACCACCGTCAACTCCTCCGGCGGCCCTCACGTCCCCGAGAGGACCTCTTCCGCGACCGACTTCACGAACCCTTCCCTTACGCAGAGGAAGATGGAACGAATGCACAGCAAGTCGAGACGCGACCACGCGCACCACCACTCACACTCCTCGAGGCACCACAAGGACGAGCAGAAGACCGTTGGGGAATACGCGCTGCATGTGCTCTTCACATCCGTATGGCCCGATCCCCCTTGCGCCGGCCACTCTCGGTAGTCGCAGTCACTGATGATTATTGCGTGTTCTAGTTCATCGCCCAAGCCGAGGAAAAGCTCAATGACTGCATTACCGTACCGTTCGAGCCCGAGCCGCAGGTCGAGCAGATCTGCGGCCCCGGAGTCGATCCCTCCTTCGATCAGATCATTACCGCCTTAGGCCATATCGCCCGACCACGACCGAAACCCCTGATAGATTCCATGATGCTGTGGAGGAAAAGCAAGAGCGACGCCGCCAACGAAGCCCGAAGCCAGCTGCAGCAGTCGAGGGGAGGAGCTGCCCCCGTACCGCTCCAGCGCAGAAACACCGAGCCGCTCCAGCCCCTGTCCGGCGGAGGACAGATGGACAACGGGCTCACGAGTCCGCAGACCTCCCTTGCTGCTAGACAAGAATTCGTCGCCCACGCCGAACGCCGCTCGACGGTCTCGATCTACATCCTGTGTCGGGTCTTGTTGGAGGTCATCAGCCAGACGAGTCTGCCGTTTTTGACATTGGAGATGGAGGAGAAGCTGGAGGGCATTATTTTTGGGCAGCTCAAAATCGCCGATACCGATCAGCTGATGGTCAGCCCCCTGAAGCTCGCCAACTGGAATCTTTTCGCCCAGCTGCTAGGCGTAATGAGCGAGATCAACTTCAAGGGTGTCACGGACAGGTTTCTCGGCGACATCGAACGAACCCTCCAGGAGTTGGTGGCGAAGAGTCCGACTTCGCCGGCTGGCCGCGATGCCGAGGGCAAGATTGAGCTGGTTCTGGGCGGAATGAAGCACCTCAAGGTCAATATGGTCCCGCAGGAAGCTTGGGAGCAGTGTTGCGAATTTCTCGTCATCGTTGGACGCCTTTTTCACCGCTCCCACGGCCAGCGCGTAAAGACGGCTTTTTGTCAGGTGCTTGAGGTATTGCTCCTCTCCGTGGCGTCCAAGGTCACGAACCAGGACCTGGCTCATCCGAAATGGATCGAGGTTCTCGGTGCCATTGGCCCTCGGCTGGCGCAGATGTTCATCAAGCCCCGGCACTGGGGCTTTGCGTTTCCCCTGACGGCGACCATGCTCTGCGTATCCACGCCCGAGACTTTCGGATCCCAATGGCTCCAACTGATCTTACCACTGCAGCCGAAGCTGAAGGATCGCTTCACCCGCCCGCTCTGTCTCCAGGTCATTTCGAGGCTGTTGTGGACATATCTCTACCGAACAAACGACTCCCTACCAAACACGACCAGGAAGCTGGACGAGGTGATGAAGTTGGTCCTGCCGCCCACGAAGCGAAGTCTGATTGCCGCCGATTCAGCTGTTGCGGAGCCCATTATCCAAATCATCCGAATCATCGGCTACAAGCAGCCGGAATACTGCTTCAAGCACGTCATCTTCCCTCTCATCAACGCCGAGGTGTTTGTGACGAACAAGGAGCTCAAGGTCGAGCAGCTGGATCCGGATCGGATGGTCATTGGCATCAGAGCTTTCCTTGCCATCATGGCCGACCTCGAAAAGGGGGATCAGGGACGGCCACCCTTCCCAGTCGCATTCCCACCACCATCGCCGCCAGAACGCGTCCCTACATCTCCCGTCATGGCATCACCACATAATTCTCTGGGCACCTCTGTGCCCGGAGAAGGCGAACAACTCTCTCGCCCTGTGCGCACGTCAGCCCTCAGTGACGTAGTCAGGGAATACTACCATAAATTTTGCGAGATACTCGGAAAAATTACCATTATTTGCGACAATACCTTTGGTGGCCAGGCTGTGTTGGACGAAAAGTTCAACAGCCCTGGTCCCAAGACTCCCATTGCGGACACATTTAACTTTTCGCGGCGAGACGACCATCAGTCTCCCGCAGATCACAAACAGGCGTTCTACGAGCTATTGCATGTTGCGGTTCAAGCGTTGCCCCGTTGTCTCTCTGTCGATATACCCTTCAACTCATTAATCAACCTTCTCTGTACCGGAACTGCACACGTGCAGTCCAATGTCGCGTTCTCGTCGGCCCAGTCGCTCAAGGCCATTGCGAGACAGGCCCACGCGCAGCAAGTCACCATGGGCTTTGCGCGGTTCATATTCAACTTTGACGACCGATATTCTACCATGTCCGACGGGGGAATGCTCGGCCCTGGCCACATTGAAAGCACTCTTCGCCTGTATGTTGAGCTGCTACAAATCTGGATCGAGGAAATCCGGCGAAAGACTCGAGATGCCTCGATTGACCAACTCGAGGCCAGCGACAAGCGTGGGGCGAAACTCGATCTGTCTGGTATTTGGGCAGAAGTAGACCAGGCAGAGGCCCACGGACTGTTCTTCCTGTGCTCGCAGTCTCGGAGGGTGCGATACTTTGCCATTACGGTTCTCCGGCTCATCACCGATTTCGACAAGGCCTTGCAGAACCAAGACAAGGATACGTTGAGAGTTATTGACATCCTCGAGAACGACTCGATGCAGGTGATGAACTTCAAGGACGAGGGTCTGTCGGTTGCTGAACGCAGCAGGCTTCAGAGGGGCATGCAGAACAGCAACAACCGCGGCGCACTCGTGGAGCTGTGCACCAGCGATGTGTCATACGACACCACGCTGTGGTTCAAGCTCTTCCCCAATCTCATCCGCATTGCGTACGAGAAATGCCCATTCACAGTTACCATTGGCCGGGACCTGATCTGCAACCGAATCCTGCAGATGTACAAGGCCATTGTGCTTCTCTCGGAGCCTTCCAGGGGTCTCTACTACGGATCTGATCCTGGCAGCGCCCGCATCGCCGGTAGGACACCGACGACACAACCCGAGATCCTTGTGGAACAGTGGAAGCTCTACCTCATCTTCGCCTGTACGACCTTGGCCGACCCGGGAGCTGTCTTTCCCGCCAACCCGCAAGGGACACAGCATACCCGAAAGACGTCCAAGCCCACCTCGGCAGACAAGATTGTCTCAGCTCGGGTGCTATTTAAATACCTCATCCCCCTCCTCTCCGTCTCCTCGGCTTCTGTGCGAGACGCAGTTGTACTCGCCATGGGTTCTATCAACATCCACATTTACCGCACGCTTCTGGAGGAGCTGGCCGGGCAAGTGTCGCGCTGCAACGACGAAGCCCGCGCCCGTATCCATCAACGCACCAACAGCAGCCCGCGCCGCAACCGCAAGATGGACCTGCTCAGGACGGAGATCACGCACGTGTACAAGCTGACCTGCCACTTCCTCAAGCAAGAGGATGTCTACAACGACGAGTGGGTTCTGACCAATCTTGTTACATACACGAGAGACCTGAAGCTGTTCCTCATGGACGGCGAGGTGCAGATGGACTGGGAGTTCCAGAAGCTGAGGCGCCACTACTGCGGTCTCATGGAGGAGCTCTTCGAAGGCATCAACAGAACCAAGGATCCTTCTCGCTGGATGACGTTTGAGTCCAGGAAGTCCGCATTCTCCTTGATGGAAGACTGGTGCGGCTTCTCGCCGAACCAGACACAGATTCGGGTCCGCGAAGATACCATGAGACAGTCCCTCATCGACCAGCAGTCTCTGGGCGAGAGGGGAACAGTCACCGCGGCCATGGAGATCGAGAAGCGCAACCTGCGTACGGCAGCGCTGAGTGCCATGGCAGCACTCTGCGGCGGTCCGATGAGCATCACCACCGAGAGCGGCAACACGCTCCAATTTGATGTCCGGAGGATGCTGGCGTGGATCGAGGCCATTTTCAACTCGGGCAGCGACCGAATGAACGTGATTGGAAGGAGAGCTCTGCAAAACCTCATCGTTCACAACCAAGAATACCCGTATCTGTTGGAGCATTGTATTGCGCGTTGCTACTTGACGGACGTTTCCAAGGTCCAGGAGAGCTACTTTGCAGTGGTCACTCAGGTCCTCCTGGAACACCTCGACTACTCGTGCCCCTTTTGGAAGCTACTCGGCCTCTGCCTCTTTACCTTGGGCAACGATGAAAGCGAGATCCGATCAAAGTCCGCCCGCGTTCTGAGGGCACTCGAAGAGCGACAACAGCCGGGCCGCACTTCCAAGATCCAAGACTACGACATCAGTATCTCGGACAAGACCAAGGCGGTGTACAAGCTCGCCCAGTTCGAAATCTCCAAGCGACTCGCCAAGCAACACACGGAGTTGGCCTTTCATATTTTCTCCGAGTTTACTCTCTACTTTAAGGATCTCCAAGCGGCATCTCAACGCAACGTTGTCGCTGTCATCTTACCCTGGATTCAGTCTATCGAGCTCAAGGTCGATCCGAACGGCGGCCCGATCGCTCAGTCATACGTTCTCCTAGCCAATTTGCTGGAAATCACCATCAAGTCCAGCGGCGCTTTGCACAACGAAGTCCAGGCCTTGTGGCAGGCTCTCGCTACGGGGCCATACCCCGGAAACGTGCGGTTGATTCTGGACTTCATCATTTCGCTGTGCCTCGAGCGCCGAGAGCAGAACTTTGTTGAATATGCCAAGCAGATCGTGGTCTTCCTCTCCAGTACGACAAGCACCCCTGGGATGAAGGTTGTCGAGTTCCTTCTCATGCAGATTACCCCCAAGGCTATGGTGCCAAATGAGAAGAAGGACGCCATGCCGCCGCCGCCCGACATCGGTCTGCTACCTTACTGTGCAGACCTCGGAGAAGCCCTCCCTGTCGGCACTAAGCAAGCTGGGTTCTCTTTGGGACAGCTGTCGCTCATCCTCTTGGTGGACCTCATGGTGTCACCCGTGCACTTGACCCCGGACAACGTCCCGGTGCTCCTCCAAGTCGTCACCGTTCTCTGGGACCACTACACGCCTCTTGTACAAGAGCAAGCCAGGGAAATGCTAGTCCATCTGATCCACGAGCTCGTCATCTCGCAACTAGATGACCAGACTCCGCCCACGGCTCGAGCGTCGATCGAGGATCTCATCGACCTCATCCGTCGCCACGATCGCTCCGTCGTCTGGGGCTACGAGGACAGCAACGGCAAGGCCGACGACCACGACAACAAGGTCCCCCCAAGCATGGAGTTCCTCACGGCCGAAGTCGTCAAGACCTTTGAGATGACGTATCCCGGCATCAAGGACCAGTGGGGCAGACTGTCCTTGACATGGGCGACCTCCTGTCCCGTGAGACACCTTGCCTGCCGGTCTTTCCAGATTTTCAGATGCATCCTCACCTCGCTGGATCAGTTCATGCTAGGCGACATGCTCGCTCGCTTGTCCAATACAATTGCTGATGAAGACACCGAGATCCAAACCTTCGCCATGGAGATTCTCACGACCCTCAAGACACTCATCCTCAAGCTCGATGCCGACAAGTTACTCACCTTCCCTCAGCTGTTCTGGACAACCTGCGCTTGTCTGGAATCAATCAACGAGCGCGAGTTCTTGGAGGCCGTAGAGATGCTCAACGAGTTCCTCTCCAAGGTCGATTTCCAGCTGCCGCATGTTCGCCGTATGTTACTTGACGGCCAGCCGTCGAGATGGGATGGGCAATATGAGGGTCTGCAATCTCTCCTATACAAGGGCTTAAGGTCTTCAATGTGTATGGAGGCGACCCTCAGCACCATCGACAAGCTGGTCCAGCTGCCGAGTGACGGTCTCATTGGAGATGACAGTAGGGTCTTCTTTGCCATCCTGGCCAATTTCCCCCGTTTCTTGCACGAGATGGAGCTGGATGAGCCTAGCGAGTCCGTGCTGCAATCCGCTGAGATCCTATGTGCGGTTGCGGAAGCTCAGGGCCTCGGCAACATCTCTGTTGTCCTCGAGGAATACGTTGCCTTCAAATACCAGGGCAACAGCAGGGAATTTCAAAGCCGTCTCTTTGGAGCTTTGAAGGACCACTTCCTGCCCAAGCTGGACTTCAAAATGGTCATCTTCCTGATGGGTCTCCTCACCAACTCCACGGCCTGGGTCAAGCTGAAGACGATGAACATCCTCAGCATCGTCATACCCGAGATCGACATGCGCAAGCCCGAGCTAGCCGGACACGGATCGGACCTCATCTCGCCTCTCCTGCGCCTGCTGCAGACCGAATTCTGCATGGAGGCGTTGGAGGTCCTCGACAACATCATGACAATGTCGGGCAGCGCCATGGACAAGCAGCACTTGCGCATGAGCATGACGCGCTCGACGTCCAAGACGATTCGCAAGGAGTACGAGCGCACCCAGAGCCTGTTCGGCATCCCGGAAGCATCCGGCTGGGCCATCCCCATCCCTGCCAAGAAGACGGATCTCACGCGCGCCAACATCCACGCAGCGTTCTACATGTGCCAGACCGCGGAGGGCATCATGACGGAGGCGACGCCGACGCCCGATGTCGAGTTCCACACGGACGACTTCCCCTACAGCTACTTCCACCAGATGCCCGACCGCACCGAGACGATGATGTCGGACGAGGGCCGCGGCGACGGCCACCTCGGCGACCTCGTGACGAAGCTGGACAGCCTCGACGACTTCTTCGACGACCTCGGCACGAGCCCGCCCAGCGACGGCCGCTCGTCAAAGACCATCACCGAGTTCTCACCGGACAGCTTCGAGTCCGGGGCGCAGCTGTATGATGAGCAAATCCTGCCAATCCTGCATCAGGCCTCCAACAACAGCACGTTCCAGAATGGGTTTACTGACAGGCCACCAGCTACGGCAAGGGATCCGAGCAGCTCCAACACGATGAATCCTGGAGCCTTTAGCGCGTCGGCGGGCGGGTTGATGGCGGGCAACGGGTCGCGGCCCGGTCTGCACCTGAGGTCCATCACGTCCCCATCCGCGCCCGCGTCGTACCAGCCGCACATTAGCGAGTTCGCGTCGGACGACGAGTTCCCCGAAGACGTTTTCTCGGATGCGGACGACGAGCGGCCGAGCACGGGGCACGGCGGCGAGGGCTCCTTCTCGTTGGAGAACATGATCAAGCCGCTTGCGCAGAGCACGAGGTCGAGGATGCGCCGTCTGACGGGCGGCCGATCGCGCGAGAGCGACCGACAGCAGGAGCTGTTCCGAGCCGAACGAGCCGCGGCCGCGCAGGCGGTCCCGAAGGTGCCTACCAACTACTTGACGAAGATGCCTCCTCAGGGAGAGATGTTGTAGAGGTTTGGGGACGAGCATGTGAGATTCATATTTTGTGATTCTACTACTACGTAATCAGGGGCGCGTGTCACACATGTCCCCTTTTGGAGGAAGATGTAAGAGAGTAATCGGAGAGGCGAAGCATTTTAACTACTACGTTGGGACATGGAGCGTGCGGTTGCATGTAAACAGACGAAACTTATGTATCTTCATATCACGACCAATGATGAATAGAGTAGAAGAGGCGACTGGAGGGGGGCGTACCTTACCTTACCTAATGACGAAAAAGAAGCAAGAAAAAGTTTACACGATTCTTTTGGGAATCACACAGTATTAGCATCTTCTGGTTCAAACGTGATTCTTGAAATTTTGTGAGACCAACCCTATAACTTTTGTCCCGGGGATATCATTCCTGTCTCTCTCTCTCTCCCGCAGTCGCGATGCAAATAAGAAGCTGGTGTCCGCGCCGCCCACTGACGGGGATTCCCTTGGAAACCCCATGTGTGGTGTTCTCTAGTATCGGTGCCTCGTAGAGTAGTCCTTGGGACTGACGACCAGACCGCGGCCCTTCTTCGCGCCGCGGTAGACGGTCTCGATGATGTCGATGAGCTCCTGCTTATCCTCGAGGACCCAGTTGAGCTTGTTGTTGTTGCCGGTGCCGAAGTCGACCATCATGTGCTTGTTGCGGAAGAAGAACATGATGGTGCAGGGGTCGTAGAGCTCGTACATTTGGTTGAAGTCGGGGACCTGGTCGATGTCGCAGACGTAGATGGAGGCGAAGTTCTTGACGCGGTCGGAGATGCGGTAGAGGACCTCGTCCTGGCGCATGCAGTCCGGGTCGTAGTCGCGGCCGAAGCGGATGACGACGAGGCGCTCCTCCTCGGAGAGGATGGCCTGGTCGACGTGCCAGCCGGAGTTGAGGTGGGGGATGACGATGGAGCCCATGGTTGTTTTTTTAAGGGAGGTGGTGGAATGTGGTTCGTGGTGGGTTTGTGGCGTCTGAGAGGGTGTTCGCGGGGGAGGTTATTGTTTGGGTTAAAGATGGGAGAGTCGCGATGGAGAGGACGGTGTTTCTAGAAATTTGGTCGAGAGTTTGGTTGGTTGGTTAAGTTTAGGCGTAGGTAGGCGCGCCGCACGGCGAAATGTCATTGCGGGTCCACGGCCCCGCTAGATTGGTCCCCGCGCTAACCCCGATGCGGTAGATAAGATAGAGCGGTGGGTGCTGGCAGAACTTTTTATTTCTTGAAGGGTCTATCCACTGGCTCGCTTTCGCCGTGAAGCTAGTGAGAGAGCAGGAATGTGAGAGAGAGGAGATCTCTACATTCGCAAAATCTCAATTCAACACCACCGAAATCATGCCCAAACGACCGTCGCGCGGACTCGACGATGCGGCGCGCAAGAGGCAGAAGGTCGTGCACGAAGCGCCGACTTTTGAGGAGGTGAACACTGCGAGGCAGCTGCAGGGCCTCTTGACCTTCGACCAGGACCAGAAGCGTGCGAGACATGGTAAGTTTGGCATCTTGTTCCCAATTGCTTGCGTAAACTCCTCGAGAACCCATCTTGGCTGACTATATATGTATTTTAAAGGCATTCAATCCCTCAAAGTCTTCCTCGACGGCTTCAACACCCCCGACGCCGACAACAGCGACCGCTTCGCCCTCCTCCGGGAGTACCTCGTCGCCGCGCAGCCCCGCGACACGAGCGAGGATGCCGTGTATCTCCCCGACCTGATGGAGATGTGGGCGTTCGGCGCGCAGGCCAACAACGAAGGGCTCATGTCGGCGGTGCCCGCCGTGCTGGCGCTGCTGCTGCAGGTGGCTTCCTCGTCGCTGGAGCTGCTCCCGCGCGCGCTGGACCTGGCGCGCACGCTGCTGCAGGAGCGCCAGCTCAAGCTCGTCGCGCGCAACCTGTCGGCGCCCAAGGGCAGCGGGTACGTCATCTCGCCGACGCTGCGGCTGCTGCGCGAGGTCGTCACGCTCGACGGCGGGGCGCTCGCGCGGAGGGTGTTCCGCGCGCGCGATTCGACGTTTGCGAGCTTTGCGCGGAACCTTGAGATCCGGCACCTGGGATCCGAAGGGCTCGAGGACCCGTCGAAGCCGTCGGTGCGGACGAACGCGATCAAGCTGTTTCTGAGCTGCCTCAAGTACCTGCCGTCCGAGGCGAAGAAGGAGCTGTTGATGCTGAAGGAGGTGTTTTCGCACTTGACGTTTCTGTTGAAGGACGACCCGCCGTTTTTGACCTCGGAGATGCTGGATGCGTTGAAGAAGCACGTGTTGCTGGACGAGAAGCTGCCGCGGGAGGTCAAGTTTCGCGCGTTTAACACCAAGACTCTGGACAGGCTGGCAGGGTTGTATGCGTACAGGCATGATGGCGAGGGAGAGGTGAAGGAGAAGGTTCACGAGTTCCTGGTGTATGCGTGTACGTCCCCAGGAGCTGGGGTGTTGTACTCCGGCACGGGGCTGTATCCCAAGGAGCTGGAGGACGAGGCGGCGCAGGATGTCAAGAGCTCAGACGACTTTGGTCTGGAGCGCGTCGCGTGGATGGACAAGTACAAGGACGAGGTTGCCGTCGCCAACTTTGTGCTGTCCGAGTTCATTCAGAAGCTGCGGCCGTGGTCGAGTCTAAAACACAGCGAGCTCATCGTCGCCATCTTTCAGGCGGCACCGGAGCTGGTTGCGAGCTACTTTATCGGCAACAAGTCCTTCTCCTTCGAACCCAAGCTGTCCATGACGTGGATCGGGTACGCCGCTTTCCTCTTCAACACCGTTCACCTACCGCTACCGCCGCATTTTGGCCCTGTAAACGGGTACCGCCGCGTGCCCCCGCCGACATCGATTCTCCTCGACAATATCCTGCCGCTACCCCTGAAGCAACGTGATTTGGTGCGATGTCTTTCGCACAAGTCGACGCTGGTCTCCTTCTTTGCCGTCCGTATTCTCGTCCTGGCGCTGCAAAAGCTTGAAGTCGCGCTCAAGATGCACCGCGAGGCGGCCGAGTCGGCCAAGTCCACGTGGGACACGGCCTCCCGCAAGCTGATTGACGAGTTCTGCCAGAAGATCCCCGACATGAAGGAGGTCACGAAGTGCTACAAGGCCATGGCGGAGGAGAACGTGCTCCAGCGCGAGGCGGCCAGTCGGTTGCTGCTGCTGTACTACGAGGTCATCCCGCAGGTCGCCCTGCGCGCCAACTTCGACGTCTCGCCGTTCCTCGTCAACGCGCTCAACCGCCTCGATGGCAGGGCCGAGGAGCCGCAGAATCAGGCGCTCGCGCTCATGGAGCTGGAGAACCTGATCGCGATTGCGGGGTACTCGCCCGGCATGAGGTGGTTCGCCAAGGCAGAGGGGCTGGCGGCGTCGCCGTTTGTCGCGCTGCTGAAGCTGTATGTGGAGAACGCGCAGGGCAGGACGAAGCTGAAGCAGGTGCTGGAGTCCGTTGCGGTGCAGCACCAGCTCGTCCTGCCGGAGACGGGGCTCGCTCCCTTTATCCGCGCTGCGAAGGGTGTGAAGAAGGGCAAGGCGAAGGATATCGACTTTATCTGGGGGTATCTTGACAACTGTGCCGGACGGTGCGCTGCGTCAGCCTTGAAGTATGTGGACTTGATGCAGGAGAGCGTAGAGGACGACGTTTCTGCGAGTTTGATACTGGCTGCCATGGTGGAGCAGCTGCCGTTCATCGCTGACAAGACGACGGACAAGAAGGAGCTGGAGCTGCTCTCGAAGTTCCTGGCGCTTGTGCTAAGTTGTGCAAAGACAAAGGGGGAGACGTCAGCGGCGATTGATGTGCTGGCGAAGAAGATGTCTGCAACACTCGACGGCCGCGCCCCGGCCGTCGTGCCTAAGTCAGACAAGAGTCTACTCGATGACGCCTCAGAAGAGGCGGACGAGTCCGAAGACACCACCAAGCCAGAACGACATAAGGCAGCCACCGGCGGCGAGCTGGACGACTCGTCCCTCGAAGCCATCCTCGACGTGCCCTTCGCCGACGACGAGGACAACTCGGCTCTCCTGAAATGGAACTCCAAGAGCGTCGAGGACCTCATCGACGACGGCCACGCCGCGGCTCTCATCCGCCTCCTCTGGTCCGAGCATGCCAGCATCCGCCAGGAGGCGCTGACCAACATCATGAAGATGGCCGCCCGGATCAAGGAGTCGTCGTACGAGGAGAAGGACCAGATCTGGCTCCTCCTCTCGGAGCTGGCCGAGTCGGCGCGCGCGCTGGTACCCCGCGGGCCCGTCGCCTCGCCGCTCGTCGCCTTCGCGATCGCCGCGCTCGACGTCCTCCGCAACCCGCTGCACTGCCTCTACGCCAAGGTGAACACGTTCCTCACGCGCGGGCCCGTCTGGCAGGCGGACAAGGTGCCGCTCGCGCACGACATCCTGCACGGCGCGCCGTCGGACGACGACCGCTACTACACGGAGGTGAGCTGGCTGCTGGCGTACCTGCTGGAGGGGCTCCGGGGCCCGGCGGACCTGGCCGTGTTCCACCAGAAGAAGTGGTTCGAGAAGGTGTTTGCGCTGGCGGCGAACCCGTACCTGCGGGCGAACCTGCGGACGCGGATATTGCGGGTGTTGTACCGCGCGACGTGCGTCGAGGGCGGGAGCACGACGCTGGCGACGAGGTTTGGGATTGTGAGCTGGCTGGAGGCGCAGGAGGCGCGGTATGTGGCGGCCGGGGACGAGGAGGTGGCTAAGGTGTTTAGAGCGTTGAGGAGGCGGGTTTGGGATACTTGTGATCGGGAGAGGGTTGGGGAGTGGAGTCGCGGTGGTGTTGTTGCGGCTTTGGAGGGTTGAGATGGGGGAAATGATGGGAGGGTAGAGGCTAATGTATTAAAATAAGGAGGTTTAGGAAGGATACTCAAAATGAGATGGTATATGGCATTTAACTACAACTGATATGCATGTGTCGTTCTGCTCTCCCCCTCAGTTTTTTTGGTCCCACGTTATTTTGAATTTCATAATATGATTATCAAGTGCTATCGCAAATGCTTCCTTTTAAGTACTTGAAGCACAGGCTAACTACCATCGCAACTTCCTATTCTTGCTGTAGTCTTCACATTCATCTCTCCCTGCATGACACTGCTTAATTTTACTGTGTCTGCGCGGCTATTTGCTGTTTGTTTAATCACTCCTATGAGATACGGTAGCAGAAGTAATAATTATGATGTTGGTAATAATGATAGCAGCAACGACGACGACGACGACGACAGCAGCAATAACAAAAATAGCAGCAAAAACGCCACTCAAGTTCAGTATCTATGTTACCCTAGGATAAATAGGCAGTCTCATCTCCATATATGTGCTGATGGTTTCTGCTCTCATATGAACACCAGATCTATTCCCAGGTTTCTGGTCGATATTTCTAGGGCGCATTAACAGCAGGAATACCACGAGTGTATTTTACACTTTGTAGATAAAGAAATAGGCGACATGCCATTTATAATTGTTGGGGTTTCTGCAGAAACAATGCGATTCTATGTTTTGATCTGCGGTCAAGGAAGTCCAAAAACACCAGTGAGTGGTCTCTATCTCAATTGGATAAGGTAGGAACAACGATGCAAAACGGCAGGTAACTGGATTACAGGCCGACATCACTTGGGCTGTGTCAGACCGCGTTCCTGACTTGTGTGGAAGGAGATTACAGTGTCAGTTAGGATGGTTAGCTTGGATGGAGAAAAAGCAAAGTCGAGAAGTTGCAAAACTCAATTGTCTTTTGTCGGTAGTGTCTCTTGCGTGTCTCGAGAACCAACATGCAGGATTATCACGGGATATGCCAGTCAGCCAAGTTTTGCATGAAGATTCGCATGGAGACGTGGGTGAGATCGAAGCAGGAGGTTCATGTTCCATTGCTTGGCCCCCCAGCCCGTGATTCAAAGATTCGGCGCTAAGCGATATTGGGCGATTCGGTTAAGCTCCTGGAGGGAAAGTGTGGGGCACAATGACGATGCTGGGTCCCCTCCGATGTGATCTGGCGCTCTCCTCTCCTTCTCAGCCGTCGTGGGACCTACGAACCCCGACCCGGCAGCGCAGGTCGCGGCAGGTGGCCAGGCTGGCTCTGCTGCAGGCCTCCATGCCGTCCTTGGGCCCGGGCGCCCTGGCCAGCAGTGCAGTGGCCCCTCGAAGAAACCCCACTGAAGTTTTTCTCACTGGAACATTCTGCCCTGGGCAACGGGGGATGGAGGAGGCGACGGCGGCGACGTGGAAAATAATATATTGTCACCTGAGCTGTGGCAGCAGAGGCAGGCAACTGGCAAGGGTGAGAGAGTTCTGGTTACCTAAGACCGGTGACTGTACGAGGTGAGCCCAGTTAGTCACCGCCTTCATGCCTTCCGTACCTGCCTACGAATACCTTCCGTTCTATGGCAAAGCTGCTCTGTTCATGGGGAAGGACCTGACGGGAGTAGCACGGCAAGGAGACATAGCCCAAGGTGAGGAGGTGGAAGGTAAGGTAGGTAAAAGGGAGGTGACAAGGTAAAGTAAGGTGAGGTAGGTGAGCCAAGGCAGGCAGGGTAAAGGTAAGGTAGCAGCAGGTCGGCAGGTACGTATCCCTGCGCTTGGGCGTCCCTAGCGTCTTCCTTGCCTGCCACGCAGCTGGACTGCCATCCACAACCGGGAGGTACGCACTACCTGCCTCCACTACCTGCCTCAGTGGAAGGAAGGAGCGCAGCGGGTGGCAGCTTCTCCTTCCATTGCCGCACTGTTGGTGCATGGTACCTAAGTAGTAAAGTACGTATGGCTGGCTGGTTGGCACCTGTGACCACTGACCTGCCTGACTTGACCCGACCTGAGCACAGCACAGCACCTCCTCCACCAGGTTTCGTCCGAAGTGCCAAAACCTCCTTTGACCACCATCTCAACACGCCCTGACAGTTCACTACCACAATCCACCTTCCATCGTAATATTCTTCTTTCTCGACCGCATCTCTACTGCACTCCTCGACCCCAAACAATCCCCCATCGCAACTTCCAACTCGTCAGCCTCGATTGCCGATCCGCACCGACACGAACGCCTTCCGCACTCTGCAGCGCAGCCCGATTGGAGCCCATTCGGTCTCCATCCTCCTCCTCCACCGACCGGATTGGACTGGATTGGACTGACGACAGCCGACTGACTTGACACCGTCCTCGACACCACCACCACCTACCTCACCTCTCTTCTCTCACTACCTCGCCTTCCCACTTACCTACCACACAACACCACCACAACCACACCACTGCTCCTGCCCTACTACTCATCGTGTAACGTACAACTCCAGCCTGCCGTCGATCGCCTGCCTCGACCGCCCACCCGCCAAATAAAACCCATCCCTTCATCTCCTCCACCCGACTGGTGCAACACCATCGCGCGACTCCCTTCCACTCGGTGGATCGAATTTCCCTACAACCTGCCCATGCAAATATCATTGCCCACGGCTTAGCATCAATACTTTTCCCCAGCACTTCTCGGATGCGCCTCGCATCATCACACTGCGATGGCACTCCAATATACCGCAGAGTTCCTTGTTCATCTGCGCGAATCACCACTATGCGTCAAGCCGCCTAACCTGCCACCCGCAGAGGATTGGATGGGGTATGCTTCCGCCAAACCAATCCCTCTTCACCATGCTGCCTTCTCTAACCCGCTCAACAGACCGCCTCCCGACAACACTCGCACCCAGAACAACAACACAAAGACCACCGACAACCGAAGAAGCCACGACAACCCCCTCCTCGACCAGACGAATCGCCGCCCGGCCACTGACCGACACGCCCCGCGAAACAGCGCAAGTACGTCACCTGCCATCCCCGCCTCGCTCTCACGAGCGCTCTTGACTGCAGTTGCTGACCCATCCTTCAATCGCAGACCCAGACGAGATCATCCTTGGCCCCCCGCGAACTGCCTTTGCTTCGGCAACCCTGCGCAACAACGGTGGCAAGCCCTTTGAGAACGACAAAGACCTCAAGAACGCCGATTCCCCAGGCCGCTTCAATTTCCGCAACCGTAATGGTGATACCCCCGAGCCTGAGCGATTCCGCGACTCGAGAAACAGCAATTTCCGTCGTCGTGGCGACAATGACCAGGACAATGAGGGATGGAGCACGGTGAAGCCCCGCAAGAGCTTCGGACATGAGGGCGCTGAGCGCTTCCATGGTCGCATGGGTGCCGGTGGTGGCGATAGGCTCCCCAACGACAGGCGAACCCGTGACCGCGATGCTGAAGGCAACAGAGAGCGACCCCAGCGCAACCTTGACCACCATGAAAAGGACAAGGACCACGACGAGGCTGAACCCCGACCCCGAAATGGCCTTAGCAGGGGCAAGTCGGAGCCCTGGTTCAAGAATGATACCCCCGCTGCCAGTGAAAAGCCTCCCATGACGGCTCGCGAGCGCATCGACCGCGCCAAGAGCTGGAGAGATCGGGACAGGGATTCTGCGCCGCCTGAGGAGAAGCCCAGCGGCCGTAACTATGAGCGTCGCTGGGACCGTGGTGATCATCGGGCCGAGCGCGAGCCTGAATGGTTCGACGAACCGGCTGGAGAGAAGGCTGGAGGCCATACCGAGGAGGACTTCAAGAAGTTCATGGAGAGCATGAAGGCAAGCCGTAAAGCCCCGGCTGAGGACAAGGCACCAGCTCTCGCTGAAGCTGCAATCAAGGCCGAGCAACCAGCTGTCGCATCGGCCCCTGCCGTCGAAATTGGCCCCGATCAATTCTTCCTCAAGTTCGCTTCGACCGCTGGACTTGACGTTGCTGGCTCCCCGAGTGAGCCTAAGAAGGAAGCTCCTGCCGCCAAGCCCAAGACTGGAGGCGGTAAATCTTCTCGCTTCACGTCCTTCTTCAACGCTCCTCAGGAAGACCCCAACCGCAAGCTTCACACTGAGCCACCAACTCCGATGGCCGGCCTGCCAATTGGCGGCCCCAGCATGCCTGGTCAAGCCCACGACGGAGAGAAGGAAGCTTTCCAGGCACTGCTCATGAAGCTGCAGCGGTCCAACATTCAGTCCACGCCTCCTGCCCAACAGCCTTTCCAGGAGCCTCCCTCGCTTTCCCGCGAGCAGACTCATTCCAGCGCTGTTGCGTCTCCTGAGCCCTTCCAGCAATATGGTGGAGAACGTCCTCCAAACGTTCGTCCTCCTATGCCTCAAGGCTCCATGTCCATGTCGGATATCCTTGCTCCCCGCCCCATGATGCCCGGCCAGCAGCCTGCTGCGCGCCAGGACCAATTGCTGCAGGAACTTGTCGGACAGCGTCACCAGGCGTCTAGCTCAGGATCTGGCAGAATGGAGCCGAACCAAGGCCGCAACCTCAGTAACACTGAGTTCTTGATGAACCTGATGAGAGCTCAGCCCGAGCCTCCTCGCACCGAGCAGCAACTTCTCATGCGCATGCCGCAACCTCAGCGTGCTGCTCAGATCCCCCACGCTCAAGAGCGTGAGCCCGATTTTATTCAGGGCGGCCGTGGCTCTCAACGCCAGATGCGTGGCCAAGCTCCCCCCGGCTTCATGGATGATGGCTTCCATCACCCCGAGCCCGAGGCCCGCATGCAGCCTACGCAAATCCTCCAGCGCCCTCCCCCGCCTCCTGGCCTTGACCAGATGAACCCCAACTGGATGCAAGGTGGCGGACCTGGACCTATCCCCCCTCCCCAACAGCGATCCATGATTCCCCCTCCCGGCCTTGCTGGTGGCCCGGGTCGCAACCACCCCATGGGCGGCATGTTCCCGCCCAACTTCCCTCCTGGAGCTTTCCCACCCGACGGAATGGGTGGTCCTCCTTCTCGCAACATGCCGCCTCCTCCGGGCTTCTTTGGCGGCCCTCCTCCCGGATTCATTCCACCTCCTGGCATGCCTGGCTTCCCTGGACCCCCGGGACCTGAGGCGCATGGCTTTCCCTTCGACGGACGTATGCCTCCTCCGGGCGCCGCGCAGGCGTTCCGCAGGCAGTAAATCAACCTGAAATCAACCTCGGCTTCAACGTAAAGCCGCACTGTCGCAGCACATCAATTGCTGCATCTACCTTGTCTGAGTCTACAACAAACGTCCAGATGTGTTTCCTGTGAGGAACAGATTTGAACCAACACTACAACAAATGTCGGTACGAGCGACCTCTTGCTCGTCGAATTGCTCAACTACCAGCAAACCTCATCTCTAATCCTCCGTAATATTGCCTCCCTAGAAGAACTAGGGTGGCCGATCTCTTTTGAGCCCATTGGTCTCGTGTCCACAAAGCACAATGTCTTGCACAGCAAGCACGCTTCCATGGTTGCGAAACACACAATATCAGCGCGGGGCAACAGCCTGGCCCCGCTCATGACTTTGATGGTACTTTCGGCTGGAAAGTAATTGAGAACAAAAACCGGATTGATGAATTTCCGGAGGAGGATGGGAAAGGAGGCGTTGGATTCTCTACCATGGTAGATATGAATGAAATGAAATGGATGTCTTGTTCCCTCGCTTCCATAACATGGACCTGTTCTCATTGCCTGTGTTGAGAGTGACTGATGCGTGATGACCTTTGTTTCCTTGAACATGCTATTCAGTGAAGCAGCTGCCTCTCTTGGGGGTCATCTTTG
Source organism: Colletotrichum siamense (assembly GCF_013390195.1). Lineage (NCBI taxonomy): Eukaryota > Fungi > Ascomycota > Sordariomycetes > Glomerellales > Glomerellaceae > Colletotrichum > Colletotrichum siamense. Next base: position 1,503,613 of record NW_023501016.1, on the reverse strand, counting down.
TTAGCTCAGCTTTCAACAGATCACAAAGTCATGACTTGAAATGAGAGTTTTCTAAATAAGCAATACACCCTCAAGAGTGACGAGGACTTGAGGGCAGTAGAATAAGTCTTTTGTTTTTCTCTCCTACTGTCCAATGCCAATTCTCCCAATCACAACATGATTGGCTATGCTGATCCAGGTTCTACGAAAACAGCCGTTCAGATGATGGTGCGCGTGGACTTTTCACCTCTCCTTTGTCTAGATTACCTTTCATAGACTGTACGCACATTCTGCTTCTGATCACGCTGATGAGCAATTTGAACAGTTAGTCACAGCTGTACAATCACATGAGACGGTGTGAAAAGAAAGTGTCAAAATGTATCGTATAATTGTGTGTTTACTCCTTACATGAACGCGCGCGTAGTTTCAACACCACAGAAACGCCACGCTACCAAGGACGACATGGAGACTGCGTGCCTTTTTGCTTTTGCATCCTGAATTTGCTTGCTTCTCTTTTAGCTCTTGTCCTTGTGGCTCTTCTTCATTCCCAAAAAGTTGCGCTTCTTCTTCTCCTTCTCGCCCTTATGGGGCTTTCCTCCGTCCGTTGGCGCTGGCGAGGCTGCCCCGTTCGATACCGGCGAAGGCTGGTTGAGGCTCATTTGGCTCATTTGAGCCGTCGGCGGCGCGACCGGGCGCCCGGGCAAGCCGCCTGTCGGGGGTGGCCTCCGACCGCCAGCGGGCAGGCCTTGCTGTGGTGGTGGCGCCATGCCGGGCCCAGGGCGGTTAGCCATGGGATTCGGCGGCGGAGCTGGTCGCTCGTAAACCCATGCGGGAGCGCGGGGTGTCGGCCGCTCCATGGGAATATCAAGTGCGCGCTTATCCTTGGTGAGATCACCTACTTGGCGGATGAAGAGCTGAGGGGTGAGCATGTGGCTTGTCGCCAGGAAGATGTCCTTGCTCTGGCGGGCAGAGACCTCGTAACAAGCACGGCTCTCACTGAACGTCGCACCGCCAGCCATGAAGACAATGAAGCGCTGCCTGTTTTCCGGCGGCCGACGTCCTGATGATGCCCAGTTTGGCCTGCCTGCACGAAGCGATCCCTGCTGCGAAGCCAAAAGGTCCTCATTAGGGTCCAATGGCGGTTTCACATAGGGGAACGTCGTCTGATCCAGTGTGCCGCGGCAGAGCTCTTCCAACATCGTCTGCATTGCGGTTTCGAAACGGGAGAGCGAATATTCTTCGCTGACCTCTGCAGACTTTGTGTTCTTCGGGAATAGAGGCGGCGGGGGAGGTCGGGTATCTTTCAAAGCATGCACGGGACGTCCTCCCAACATTTCGAGGTTGACCACCACCTCGCCGTCCCTTTGTGGCAGACCACAGTGTGCCAGAAGTCGGTTGATGTCCTCCTGAATGACGCCATCGCGGTACATGACATAAAGCATGATGAGGCGCAATCGGTCGCTGGGCGTAACGGCATCGTCGTCCAAGAGTCGCACAACCTGATCCAAGATGTTCTTGGGCTTCTTAAAATCCTCGTCCAAGCCCGTCGCAAGACTTTGTTCAACAGAGGCGATATCCGGCAACTTGTGGTGCTGGAAGATGTTCATGGCTTCTTGCGCCATGTTCAGATGGAGCGAGTAAGCCTCCTTCATTTCCTGGAATTGCGGCAGGCCAGCTAACATGTCTCTGATGGCGTTCAAACTCGTCGTGTCCTGTTCGTCGTTGACGAAATGAGGGTTGGCCTCCAAGAACTTCCTGAAGTCTCCCATGAGCTTGTCGATGGTGTCCTTCATGTGTCGGTGTCGGTTGTCCACCCATACAGTGTCTTTGTCGGACAGCTCCATGTCCTTTTCCTCCACATCTGCCGTTCCTTCGTTGGTGACCATGTGGTATGTCACCTTGTCGCCGTCTTTAATATCCAAAAGGTCGTGGGCCATGGCCTGGTAGGTGAACTCGTGTACCAGAGGGGCCATCAAATCCATCGATCTGTCCGTAATGATAAGAGTACCCGTCGGTCTCGACGTTTGCGGCGGGAAGTTCTGGTTCCATTGCGCATACTCGTCCAACTCCTCTTGTACGAAACGAGCAAGATGAGCGCAGAGCACGCTGGCCTCGTGAAGGGGGTTCTTCGGTCTGTAATAACGAACTTTCGGGTATTCGCCCAGAGTGACGCAGACGCCGGTGATCTGGTTGGGCTCGTGAGCCAAGTGCACAACTTCTGGTGTCCCAATCAACCTACCTTTTGCGCGAGAATCTTCATGTGACGTGCAACCAAGTTGTTGCACCCGGGGTGAAACAGGATCGGGAAGCTCCAAGGGTCTCTAAAGGTAACGAGGTGCGACTCGCGAGGGAAGAAGTCGATCGATAGGGTCTCGAAACCGGCGATGCTCTGTTTGGCGCCCGGGCAATTGTCAATCAGGTGGCGGACTCGGGGCTCAAGAACACCGATCCAGACCAGGAAAGACTTCTTGTATCTGCGTCGTTCGATATCGTTGACGAGGATCTCGGCGATGTTCTCCTTGGGGGATAGGATGTAGATGGCGTCCATCTCGGGGTTCATGTCCCTCTTTTGTTCGATGCGCTCAATGTCTGGGGGCAGAGGTCAGGCAGGGCTCGTCGCAAAGAGACAGGGCCGGCGGATCATGGAGCAGCATACTGGCGATATTGTGGTTGAGGATGTCATCTTCCTTGACGACATTGTCAATGACTCTCTTGGAATCTTCGTCGAGAACTAGGACTTTCCACTGCAGGCGTCGTTAGCTTCGGGTGGCTTGTTGGGGATGGATCCAGAGGAGGGGTAGCTCACGTCGCCTCGAGTGATGTTCTTGATGGTGTCGATGACAACTATTTGAAGGGATCAGTTCCTGGACAGAGTAGCGGCAGCGGCGCGCAAGGATGATCGAGCCGATCATGAGAAAATGCGTACCATCGTGGAGCTCATGAAGCGTGGAGGCACCCATCGTGGCGACTTGCCGCGTGGGCAGCGGCTCGAGGCAGGATGCTGAGCGGATGGGCGAGGTGAGTCGCGGTCGCTACAAGGCGGATCGTCGTGAGCTCGCACGCGGTGCAGAGCGACGAAGTGGTTGCAGTGCGCAGGTCGGCAGGCAGGCGTAGAGCAAGCAGGTAGGTTGACGGGTTGACAGACGGGTGAGGCTGGAATGCGCGGTGCTGCGCTGGGTTGCTGCGTGGGATTCGGTGGTGGCAGGAGTATGGACGTCCGGGCGAGGAGGGAACGGGTCTCTGTCCGACTGATAGAAGTTGCGATCGTCAGTGTCTGTGTCGCTGGCGTGGATTGTCTGTTTCTGTTGCGTTGCGGTGTCGAGCCAGCAAAGCAGACGTTTCTTTGGTCTGGCGGGGTTTCAAGATGGAGGGAGAACCGGTCACAGCGGTGGGACCCTCAATGCTCCGGACCAGCAGCAGCGACGAGGCAGGGTCAGGTCCGGTAAGGTGCTATGCCGTCGGGACGATTCCTGCACGTTCTGCCAAAAGGTAGGGGAGGGTGGTCTAAAGTACCTTCTCAGATAGTGGTGGTGGGTGAGGTGAGTAAGGTAAGGTAAAGGTACCAAGTGTGCACCTGCGGCAGGACACACCTCGAGGTCAGGTAAGGAAGGTCAAGGTCAGGTAGCAAAGATGAGCACAGAGCAAGGAAGGTGTCCCTCCCGGTGAGGATACTTGAAGGATAGGGTGACCTGATTGCAGCAGCCGCGCTACCGCTACTTGCCCACGCGCTTCAAATTGAGTGTGCAGCCGCCGGATTGGCGGGGCCACCGAACAGGCCCCTCGCTAAAAGTGGTCCCTATGCAATTCGATTTAGCGGCTTTCCCCCACCTTCGGCCCCCAAAAGCAGACCGAATGAGGTCACCGCCTTTGCATTTCTCACAATCACTCCTTTTGAAGAATTTAAGCAATACAGTAGGCCTCGGGAGATATTCTTGTCTTCGCATGGATGATGGTTGTTTACGCCCGACAGTCCCCTGTATGTTTCACGACGGTCCGCTACCGATGTTCTCTCGATCATTCTCCTTATGCTTGATTGCTATTGTATGAACGAAACTTGCACACAAGAGAGTCTGGCTCCTCCCCTAGCCTGCCATCCTCTGCTGCATCTCTTCACGCCCTTACTGAACGTTTTGCCTACTCAAAGCTAAAAACCGGGCAGGATCGCCGGTCCGCCCACCGTCCCGATCGGCACGGCACGGCACGGACACCGGAGCACGGGTCTAGCTCCGGAATATTGTAAGATGTTGGTTTCCCTCACAGTCAAACTGCCGAAATTATAGATCTCGTAGCAAGCAAGACCTTTGCTAGCCGGGCACTGTTTACCATACACGCGTTCAATCCATGGATCCTGCCGAGACCCCTTATTATTCCAATAATAAAGTGAATATGTTTCCTACTTACATACTCTCTTTCGTCGCTGTCACCGTTATCACTACTATTGTCATCTATCGTTTTCGTATATCGTCCTCGTTTATCGTCCTCATCTATCGTCGGATACAAGTATCGAGTACGCGGCGATTGAAGTATTAGGGGACACTGCCCGGTTGTCAAAAGCATCCCTCAAATGCGAACTAGCTCCGGAATACTCCAGGCCTTTCCCTCTTTTCCGTTGAAACTGCTGAGACAACAAATATCAGAGACACAGTCCCGCTATTTGGAAGCATATTCAGCATATTCAACATCCTGGTATGTGCTATAAATGCGAGACCGCCTATTTTTCTTGTGCTAGAGCGACTACTTTTCCTGTGGCTATACTCTAATCACTCCACCACCGTTGACGACGACGACGACGACGTCGTCGTCGTCGTCGCTTCTATTATCATCGACGTTACAATCGTCCTCGTACTCATCGTCGCTTCTATTATCATCGACGTTATAATCGTCCTCGTCCTCATCGTCGCTATCGCTAGTATCGCTTTCGATAGTAGTAGTCAAGTACACAGGCAATATAGCCGCGTAGACACAGGAAAAGTAGGCGATCTCAGAGATGCCACCAAAACCCCGGTAGGCCGTTCGCTGCGAGGTCACTCATTTGGTTGCCACTTCTTCCCCGGTCCACCGAAATGATGTTACACAATGTGAGCCTCTAGAATCATTGATACGGCTGGCCAGAGCCTTGTTTGGTAAAAGTCATGGTGCTTCCGCCTGTTGTTGATTAGGTGGCCTCGTTGGGTAGGATGACCAACCCCTCAGCAGGCTGCCTAATCTCATGCATGACACCAACATCTTCTCCTTCCATGATGATGACCGAAAAATAAGCACGAACAACAGGACTATACTAGACGAACATTCTCCGCCCATTTCGCCATGGCCGAAGTGGTAGGACTAGTATCTGGCATTGCCAGTCTGGTCACTATGGCCATGCAGATCACCAAGCTCAGTTACAGCTACATCACTGACATCCGTTCCGCACACAGCACACAGAAACAGTATCTTCGCGAAGTTTCCGCATTGACCGAAGTACTCCTACGAAGCGAAGAAGTCTCTCAAAACCTCGAGAAAGAGAACATCGGATTGAGCCGTCCAAGCGACTTATCCAAGAGCATCGTGGCAGAGTGCGCCCAAAAGTTGGACAAGTTATGCGTTGAGCTCCGGAAGCCGTCGCCGAGCATATTCTGGCCGATACAAGAGAAGAATCTGAAGAAACACATTGAGGATCTTCATCGCTTCCGGAGCATCTTTGCGGACTTTCTGTCAGCTCAGGCGCTCACCGTCGCGACTGCCACGCACCAAGAGGTTACGCGCCTTGTCAACCACCAAGACCAGACGGACCTTCTGGAATGGCTCGGCAACCCCAAGGAATCCTCCAGACTTATTCCAAATCCCCTGTCGGATACTGGAGCCTGGTTTTTGAGCTCGGAAGCTTATAAACAGTGGACAGCTGGAAGCAAGCCACCGCTCCTTTGGTGTCACGGCCCTCCCGGAGTCGGGAAGTCGATGCTCGCTGCTGTAGCCATTCAAGACCTGGGCGCTCGTGCAGGCTCTGTCCCTGTTTTGTATTACTTCTTCGACTTTGGAAATAGAGAAGAGCAAACCAGAGAAACAATATAGAAGGATCTGCTGCGCCAGGTCGTCACGAGGGGAGATGCCACTACGATTCAGAAGCTCGTCAGCCTTCGAAAGGAGTTGGGTATACTTCGGCCTAGAAGTTCAAAAGACTTCTCCGATGCGTTGAAGATCGCCTGTGCCGACCAGCAGTTTGTCCTGGTTCTCGACGACCCCGATGAGATGGAAAAACCCGAAGGAGCTGAGAATCATTCTAGTCCCCTCCACTCATGTCAAATGTAGCATCCTGATCACTAGTAGATCCACGCCGGAGATGCGTTCTGCATTGAAACAAGAAACGACAATGGAGATACAGGCTGATACTAATGACTTGAGGGCCTATATCGTCTCCAGGTGCAATTGGGGTAATTTAATTAAAAATCACCCCGAACTGGAGAAAGAAATTCTTGAAAAGTCAGGGAATGTGAGTTCAGGCACGATTTGGATGACAAGGCAACTCTAACAGTACACAGCTTCCTGCTTGTCCAGCTTCTCGTCGATCATCTCGTGGACCTCAGTAACGTCAAAGAAATGCGGAAGGCCCTGATGGCATATCCAAATCACCTTGAAGACGCGTTCGAATCAAGCCTTCAGAGAATCGAGGCCCAGTCCAAATCACACTGCACCCTGGCAACACAGGTTATGGGATGGATCATCTCTGCCGAGAGGAAGCTTCAAATGTCGGAGCTCGCTCACGGGCTGGCTACCGAGGAAGGCATTGATGTGATTGACAAAGAGAATCTGGTACGATCGACGATGATCCTCAAGGTTTGCGGGGGACTTGTAGTTCTCCAAGGAAGTGCAATCAGTATGGTGCATACCACTGTACACACTTGGTTGCGCGACCGCTATGAGGGTCTATATCATAAAGACCTCGCAGTATCATGCTTTCGATACCTCACCATGAGTTCGTTCTTGAGTGAAGTTGCCCAAACAGCAGAGGAAATGGACACACGATTGAGCATGTTCCCTTTTTTCTCCTACGCCGCTCAGAATTGGAGAAGGCATCTCGGCAAGGCAGAGGATACCAACGTTTCGAAGTCCATCAATCGGTTGCTAGATGATTCTGGACTTCGATCGGCTGCTTTTCAGGGCGCGCAATACAAGAGTAGCTTCAAATGCCCAGTCATCAGAGGGGCAGTGTTTGAGACTATGCCTCAAGGCCACTCAGCCCTACACTTTGCTTCATACTGGAACCTTCCAGAGGTGGTTGAGGAACTTCTGTTGAACGGCGAAAAAGTGAACATCACAAGACTATTATGTATTGACACACCAAGCTCATACAATATTTATCATTCATTCAATTGTATCGCTGAATCTGTCTATTGGGTATCATTCATCGACCAGTTCCAAGATATCGATCCATATCTTCGCTTCCATAAAACATCTGCCTCAAATTCTCAGATTTCTTCTTGTCCTCGTCTGCCTTCTTCCGACATTGCTTCGCATCCAGCGTCTGGGGCTTCTTTTTCTCGATTCTACCCGCCAACGTCTTCGGAATCTTTAATCCAAGACCGTACTTGTCTTCCTTCTGCTTAGTCTTGATAGGGTATTGCATACCCTGTCCCGCCGCACCCAGGCCCTTCCGTGAATCTGGATCCCAGCCGTGCGATGAGAGGTACGTCAAGCCCATGCGCGTGCGGTCCAGTGCCGACGGTGGATGTGAGTGTGTCAGGCATACTTGATGAGCGATGGATGCTTCGTGTTTCTGCCTTGCCGTGGCATCTTTTTTGCCGTTCGCTTCCTTACTTAGTTGCTTCACGGCTTCCTCTTCGAGGGGCAGATCGCACACGGCGCATACATGCGCCTCCGGTACTGGAGTTTCCTCGGACTTCTTGGGAAGAACCAGGCTGAGATAGAAGTCACCTATTGATGAGCCCGATTTTGTTGTCTTCTCTGGCTTGGTCGTACTTAGTGTCGGGTCTGAAGCCTTGACGAACTGGATAGGCTTCCGCGGGATGCCTGCGCCAAACGGCTTTTTGTGGTGGAGCGGCACATCGTAGTCTTCATCGTATTCTTCGTCAACATCGTCTGGCCTCTGCATCTGCGCCGACATCGCGCTAACCAGCCTCACTCCTACCCAGAAGTCACTCCTGACGGTGATTAAAAGCAGCGGACTTGATCGCGGTGATGATGGGGTTTTGTAAGATGAGAGGGTGCTGATGGAGAAGATGTCGTTGAGGCCAATCCACAGTGAACCTTCAACTCACCAAGCCCAGGGGCGAAGGTTACGTAAGCCGGCTGATGACCATCCATCCCCTGCAGCTGCCGGCAGGGGCGGGCCTGCCCCTGCTGCAATTCGGAGGCTTCCCCTGACTCCCCTGAGGGCACGTTAAGATTTCCACTTTTTCTAGAAACCAAGGAAGCCCAGCAAAGTGGCCTCGTCACAAGCCTTTGCCTAGCTTCCACAACGAAGCTTTGGGTGCGATGCTCAACTTCTGAACCCCTTACGAACAACCTCACCTCCGAAAGCCCACTCGTTCGCCATGCCCATCGACTACATCGGCTATGTCTTCGCCGCCGGGCCCCCGGCCTGGGCCGTCGAGAACTGGTGGTTCATCCTCAAGACGACCACCGCCGTCGCCGCCCTCACCCTCATCAAGCTTTATTGCTCCGGCGCCAGCAACCCCTCGGAGCGGGACATGCATGGGCGGGTGGTCATGATCACGGGCGGTACGTCAGGCATAGGGGCCAGCACCGCCTACGAGCTCGGCCGGCGCGGCGCCCAGCTCGTCCTCCTCACGCACACGCCCGTCTCGGACCCCTTCCTCGTCGAGTACGTCGGCGACCTGCGCGCCCGCACCGGCAACGAGCTCATCTACGCCGAGCACGTCGACCTCGCCTCCCTCCACAGCATCCGCAAGTTCGCGACCAAGTGGATCGATAACTCCCCGCCCCGCCGCCTCGACATGATCGTCCTCTGCGCCGCCACCGTCACCCCGCCCGGCACCGCGAAGCCGCGCCTGACCCCCGAGGGCCTCGAGGAGACCTGGATGGTGAACTACCTCGCCAACTTCCACCTGCTCTCCATCCTCAGCCCGGCTATCAAGGCGCAGCCCTTCGACCGCGACGTGCGCATCCTCTTCACGACGTGTCCCTCCTATATCGGCTCGCCGCCGCTGACGGACGGCGCCGCCCTGAGCAAGACGGCCTGGTCGCCCGGCGCGGCGTACAAGCGGAGCAAGATGGCGCTGATGGTCTTCGGCCAGGCATTCCAGAAGCACCTCGATGCGTACAAGCGGCCAGACGAGCTGCCGATGAACTCGCGGGTGGTGTTCGTGGACCCGGGATACGCGCGCACGCCGGGCATGCGGCGCTGGCTGTCGCGGGGCTCGCTCTGGGGCCTGTTCGTGTACCTGGCGGCCTACTTTGTGCCGTGGCTGCTGCTCAAGAGCCCCGACCAGGGCGCGCAGTCGTTGCTGTTTGCGGCGATGGAGCCGGGCCTGGCGCGCGGGAAGGGCGGTAGACTGATCAAGGAGTGCCGCGAGGTGGACTTTGCGCGGAAGGACGTCCACGACGAGGAGGTGGCGAAGAAGCTGTGGGAGGAGAGCGATAAGCTGATTGAGAAGACGGAGAAGGAGCAGGCGCTCGTCAGGGCGAGGCAGAAGGCGGCGGAGGAGGCGAAGGCTAAGGAAGCAAAGGAGGCGGAGAAGGTGCAGGAGGTGGAGGATCTCGTCAATGCTATCAAGAAGGGCAAGGAGGCGCAAAAGTCCAAGGGCAAGAAGAAGACCAAGAAGGAGACATGAAGGAACCGGCGCTCAAAACTATACTAGATCCAAATAATGACAAAATTCTAGAGCTATAATCGTCTGGCCCCGTACTGAACATGAATTTGTTGCTGCAGACCCATGTGTGTCGCGTGCCTCGGCTGCTCAGCCGTTCCCCAAAACCCGCGGCCCCACCGAAGCCGAAGCGTCGGCTTTCTCAGCGAGCTATCGCACGGCCGATCCGGGGGGTTGGATTGGGGTAAGGGGGGCGTAACCTTTCCCCGCAACATTAAAGATGACGACAGACCCTATCAAGGGGTTCCTAATGCCGGCGTCAAATTCCGGATCATCTTAGATTCAACATATTCACATACATGATTGATGAGGGAACATGTCAAACCCTGCTACCGCACCGCCAGCCATGACGAACCACACCGCAACGATACCGCGGCTGCCACCGCCTCCGCCACCGCTGCTCCATCTCCAGCCAGCAGCACAGCAACCACACAACGCGTCCGTCAGGCATCCCGTCTTTTTCACTGAGAAGCTGCGGCGGCCGCCATTAGTTCTGAGCCCCGGGATGGGGATGAGTCCGGTGGCGCACGGGTATGTCTACCAAGATGGGAGGAGGGCGGACGGGACGTCGGGACCGAAGTTGTGAGAAGTTTCGATGAGTGATAAGTAAGGAGCGCTATGTGTAAGTCAGTTCAGGATGCGGACGGGTCGTTGCCAAATTGACTGTGCCGTTAGATTGAGCCGGGAAGCAAGCGTCGTCGTCTAGAAGCCTTGAGAGTGGGAGCCATTCACCCGGCTATAGATCGGGGGCATCTGGGAGTTGATTGAATGATGAAATGGAGTTGATGAAGAGCCGTTAACTGTGTCGTGGCCCGGTGAGCTCACACGGCGATGCGCATACAGAGTCTACGTTTGGCGTTGGGGTTGGGTCTGGTTATTCTCACATGTAAACTCAACCAGTCGTTGTTCTTGCCACATTCGTCTTCCACGTTGTCCGCGTCCTGTCATCTCAAGCACGCGTCTAGCTGTTAAAGGAGCGCGAAGCTTCTCAAACATATTATGGGAATGCATTGAACAGGCCGATTTTCTACCCTGTGTCTGTTGGCTCGTTTGTTCTATATGGATGCCTATTACGCCAAGTCGTGATGAGCCCACAGCTGCGTTGACACTGTCAATCCTCTTGGGAGCAACCCGCGTAATCCTTGTGCCCAGTTTGCCTTGGTGTATCTGCCTAAATCTGGGTCGTGTTTACCTAGTACTTTTGTAGTATTGGCGCGATGTTTCACTTCCTAGGTCACACTCGCAGAACTCCCATGAGGCAAGCCTCAACATGGTAAGCATAGAAAATCATGTATATTCGGATGTGGTCCAGCAAAGCCACAAACGACAGTCCCAGGGAATCATTACCACAGGTAGCGCCCTCGAGGTGGTAATAAGGATTAAAAAAGAAATTAGAGCCTCCCTGTTTTGCTTCCCAAAAAAAAGTAGTGTTGCTTCCCGTTTTCGCCATTCAAACCATTTGCCCAATCTGGAGAGGATACAATTCTCTAACACCATCGAAACAAGCGCCCTTCACCCCGCGCATACGCGCCACCGCGCGCGTTACCCCCCTCTTACCCCTCAGTTCTTCACCGCAATCACAATCGCCATGACGATGAGGATGACGACCAGCGCGAGCAGCGCCATCAGCTTGACGTTCTTCCACCACATCTTCCTCTTGAGGCCGCGGCTGCGTACGCGGAACTCGCGCGCGCTGCCGCCGAGGCGGTCCGTCTTGTCGACCAACAAGTCGATGCGCTCGCCGCGCTCGAGCAGGCCCTCGATGTTGCGGGTCATGATGCCCCTGACATCGTCGATCTCGCGCTGGACGTTGGAGATGGCGTCGTCCTTGCCGCCCGAGGTGGTGCCGTAGTCCACCATGAACTTCTTGAGCTGGCCGTTGTAGCTGGCGGCGCCGTAGTTGGGCAGCTCGGCATAGTCGGTGGAGTCGGCGGGGAACTGCTCGAGGAAGCGGCGGCGGATCTCGAAGAGGAAGCCGAAGGGGATGCGGCGGCCGAGGGAGGCGTCGGCGATGACGAGGAAGGTGAGACCGCCGGCGGAGGGGTGGTCCGGGTGGTCGGAGGGGGCCTCGGCGATGTAGTGGATGTGGTGGGAGCCGTGGGTGTAGGTCAGCTTCTGAGGGCTGCTGTGCTCGATCTTGGGGAGGATGAGGGAGGCGAGGGAGGAAGTCTGCGAGGAGGCCGACGTCGTGCATTCGGAGAGGATGGTGTTGTTGTGCGCTATGCACGAGCTGGATTTGATTGTGGTCAGCTTGAATGCGCGGTGGTAGCTGTGTCGCAGGAATTGCGGTTGTCGGCGACTCACTAGAGCAAAGGGGTGATGGGCGTCGACGAGGAAGCCATGGCGATTGATACGGGGCGACCCGGAGAATCCTTAGACGTTATCGTGAGGATATTCTTCGAGATTTGTAGTGCCGCAAAAAAGGGTCCAGGTAGCTGTATTCGATGCGACGAGGTGGGATGCGTACGTAGGTGGTGGACAGGAAGCGAGAGTCGGGCGTCGGGGAACGGGACGGTGATGGGCGCTTGTCGCAGAATGGCAGCGACGACGAGGGAATGGAATGCGTGATGACGACGGTCAATCGGAGGCGGATGCGCTAGACCGAAGTGGGGCGACCCGTAACCTTTAACACAGGGCGAATCAGAGCGCTGGTTGATAAGGCACAGCGGCAGGGGGCGCATTGGTTATCGCCCAAAATTTCCATCACCACTTCGTTCGCGGGTTCCATTCAGTCAGAGCTTTCTGGCGTGGAGGCGAAGGTGGGCTGTCTGCCGTCTCCGATTTTGCCTCTTTGCACCAACAACAACAAAACACTGCGGCATGTTCTTTGCATGTCGCCGGCCATGCTTCTTTGGGTAGAAGATAAGCCACCATGAGAGCGATTTTGCGAAGTGCGACTCTCTCCGCGGCGAGAAGTCGTGTTGCGCCCAGCCATGGCTTCGCAACGTCTTGCCCGGCCGCATTCAAGGTAAGAAAGACAACGCACCCTATCATACTCCTTCATATTCTCCAGGCTGACTTCCTTAAAGCAATCGCTTCCGAATCCAAGATCTGCCCGGCAATACAACAAATACCAGGCCAACAAGAGCAAGAACTATGAAACTTTCAGGAACATGATCCTCTCCCAGTTCAACGTTGTCTTGAGGAACATGGGCCCCTACTCGGATACGAACCCCGAGTACCGCGACTTTGGCATCAAAAGCGAGAATGGGCTCAACAACGAAGTTCAGCTGTTCCGCGAGACGATACAAAAGTCAATACACATGGCGAACAAGGGCTCGACGTTGCGAAAGGAGAACCCTCTGTTCTGGACGCTGCGGAATGCATTCGTCAGATCAGACGTCAAGGGACTCACATCAGAGCTGAAGTACTCGTTTCAGAGCTTCATTATGCGTCAAAAGTTGACCAAGGTGACACCGAGACAGAAGAAGCTGGCCGACATGCGCTTCCCCATGGAGTGGTTCCCCGCCACGCGTGCGATGCAGCGCACCATCCACCTCCACGTTGGACCGACAAACTCCGGTAAGACGTACCGGGCATTGAAGGCGCTGGAGAACGCAAAGTCGGGAATCTACGGCGGGCCTTTGCGTCTGTTGGCCCACGAGATCTACATGCGGTTCCAGAACAAGGGGAAGCCATGCGCCATGGTTACGGGAGAGGAACAGCGCATTCCGGAGGACGAGGACAACTACTTCATCAGCTGCACGGTCGAAATGACGCCACTGAACCGGATGGTCGACGTGGCGGTCATTGACGAAATCCAGATGATTGGCGACATGGATCGAGGGTGGGCGTGGACGCAAGCTTTGCTCGGCGTCATGGCCAAGGAGGTCCATCTCTGCGGTGAAGAGCGTGTTGTCGACCTGATCAAGTCGATCTGCGCCAGCATCGGCGACGAATGTATCGTCCACAGGTACCAGAGGTTGAGTCCACTCGAGACAATGAAACAGAGTCTCGACAACGACCTGTCCAAGCTGCAAAAGGGAGATGCTGTCGTGGCATTCACCCGAGTCAACCTGCACGGTCTGAAGAATGCCATTGAAGAGCAGACGGGGCGTCGCTGTGCTATTGTCTACGGCTCCTTGCCACCCGAGACCCGAGCCCAGCAAGCCGCCCTGTTCAACGACCCGGACAACGACTACGACTTTCTCGTGGCCAGCGACGCCATCGGCATGGGTCTCAACCTCGAGATCAAGCGAGTCATCTTTGAAACTGCGACCAAACATGACGGAACACAATTTCGGGTGTTGAACACGTCTGAAATCAAGCAGATTGGCGGCAGAGCAGGCCGATACAAGACTGCCAGACAAGCCACCACCAGCGACGCCGGCGCAGACACGACCGCGGTCGCCCCAGTAGAAGAGAAGAAGATGGGCTACGTGACAACACTGGACCCCGACGACTTGCAGACGATCCGCAAAGCCTTCCAAAACGAGGCCGAACCCCTGGAGACGGCGGTCATCCACCCGCCAGCCTTCGTCATCGAAAGGTTCTCCGAGTACTTCCCGCCCGACACGCCCCTCAGCTTCATCCTCCTCCGCCTCCGCGAGCTGGCCCCCGTCTCGGAGCGCTACTCCGTTCACGTCAACGAGCGGTCCATCGAGATCGCCGACACCATCCAGGAGTTCCCCATGACGGTCCAGGAGCGCATCACCATTCTCAACGCGCCCGTCAACAAGGACAAGGGCCAGAAGGAGATCGTGCGCGCCATCGCCAAGCGCATCGCCACGCGCCGCAACGGCGCGCTCTACGACATCAAGGAGATCCCGCTCGAGCTCCTCGACGCCTCCATCGACGACATTGGCCAGCAAGACGGCAGGAAGTACCTGCGCGCCATCGAGACGCTGCACCAGGCCATCACGCTGTACCTCTGGGTCAGCTACCGCTTCCCGAGCATCTTCGTCAGCCAGACGTTGGCGTTCCACATGAAGGACTTCGTCGAGGAGAAGATTGCGCATTACCTTGCAACCAACACCGTCTTCCAGACCGACATGAACCAGCAGCTGCGCGACAACCAGCGCAGGCGGGCGCTGAAGAACCAGTCGGAGAAGGACAGGCTGCGCATGGAGCGCGACGAGCTGGAGGCCATCGAGAAGGGCAAGGCCAAGACGCCCGCTGTAGAAGTTGACTCGTGGGTCGAGCCCACGCCGGAGGAGGAGCCCCTCGTCGGCGACGAGAAGGAGTACGAGCAGCTCGACGAGCAGGTGACGAGCGACGAGAACTGGGACAAGGTGGACGAGAAGCTGCACGACGCAGCTCCTCACGACCGGAGAGAATCACCGTCAGCCGGTTGAGATCCTCCTGTAAATCACATTGTAAAAACATTCATATAAATCACATAGACGGGGAGCGGACGAGTGGCATTCAACGGCGCAAAAAGGGACGGGGACGCCTTTTGGGTACGATACGCAAGAACTGTAAATCAACGCTGGCCACATGAAGGAACAAGCGCCGCTCTAGAATAGAATATGTTCATGACACCTGCTCGCCTCCTTTCGTGAATGCGTTGTGTCTCTTATGTTCGTTTGTTGACAGGGGTCTCTAGTAACCCGGTACCCCAAGCTCCAACACCCCGCACTCAAAGCTCAGGCGGCAGCGGTTACCTCACCGACCCCACCATACCTTCCGGCTCTTGGACCTTGGTCTTTGGAGGGGCAAATAGCTCTCCCATCCTTCAACCTACACCTCCAAGCTCGCCCTCACAACCCCTCGAAATCAGCTCTACAACCCATCGCAAACCTCCAGATAACAAACACTACACAGACGAAGAAAAAGCCGCCCAAAATGTCGTCCACAAACCCAGACCCCTCCACCTCCGCCCCGGCCTTCATCCCCCTCGAAGCGAACCCAGAGCTCATGACGACGCTCCTGCACAAGCTGGGCCTGTCCCCCGCGCTCGCGATCCACGACGTCTTCTCCCTCACCGACGCCGACATGCTCTCCTTCATCCCGCGGCCCGCCCTCGCCGTGCTGCTCGTCTTCCCCGTCAGCGCCGCCTACGAGAGCCACCGCCTGGCCGAGGACGCGCTGCTCGAGGAGTACCAGGGCAAGGGTCCGCAGGAGCCGGTGCTCTGGTTCCGCCAGACGATCCGCAACGCGTGCGGGCTGATGGGGCTGCTGCATGCGGTCAGCAACGGGCCTGCGAGGGAGTACATCCGTAAGTTCTTCTCGATATCTGCTGCGCGAGAAACAGATGTGCTGATGAATGCTTGTGATGCGAATAGAGAAGCCCTCCGATCTGAACACGCTGCTCGAGAACGCCGAGCCCCTCGACCCCGTCGCCCGCGCACAGCTCCTCGAGAAGACGCCCGCGCTGGCCACGGCGCACCGCGAGGCGGCTTCGCAGGGCGCGACGGAGGCCCCGCAGGCGGCGGACGATATCGATCTGCACTACGTCTGCTTTGTGCGCGGCAACGACGGCACGCTGTGGGAGCTTGATGGACGGCGCAAGGGACCCCTCGCGAGGGGCCAGTTGGAGGAGGGTGAAGATGTCTTGAGCGAGAAGGCGCTTACCTGGGGACCGTTGAAGTTCTTGGAGAGAGAGGGTGCCGATTTGCGGTTTAGTGCTGTTGCGCTGGCTGGTTCCATGGATTAAGCGGTATCTGGCTTGGAACATGATGATGGCAAGGATGGGACAGAGCTAGAGTGGAATGGTAAATCGGATATGGCGTTTAGGAATCGAGTTGACCAGGTCATGGCACGCAGTCTCACGCAAAAAGGCTCACTCGAGGGTGAATAGTATTGTTTGTTGTATTGGTACTAGGGAAAGACTATTCGAATCATAGGTATTTCCTCCTCACCTCATGCATTCTTGGGCCTTGATGGGTGTCATCTACTCCTTCGGGGACTCGCAAGGTGGTGTTGGTGCGTGGTGGGGATCGGTTTTCTCTGGACACTTATCTTGACACTTGTCGACTGTCTTCTGGCCTTTGTCTTCGTGGCCCTGTTTCGTTACATCGTCTCTTGGCTTCTCAGTCGGTACAGCAGGGCCCAACTTCGAGAAATCAAAGGACGGCTTCTCGCGTTTCGAGCTTCGTTTCTGCACTCGCTGCGAATTTCGGGGCATTCCGCCACTTTTCGGCTTGTGTTCCTTCTGATCCTTACGCGTATTGCGATCTGGACGGGCGCTTCCAGCTGCGGCAGAGTCCGACTCAGACTTGGACCCAGAAGCTGATAACGCCGTTAGATATCAGTCTCATCAACGAAGTCGTGGTGACTTACATCTCTGCAGGAGACCCTTGAACATTCGCGCCACCTTCTTCTGGGTTTCGATCTCCTCTCTGCCGATGGCTTTGAAAGTAGTGACTGCATCACCAGACGTCTCCTTCGCCCTGCCTTTGGCAGTCGTATAGGCATCACCGGACTTCTCCCTCAGATGACCAGACTTCTCCTTCAGACCGTCAGACATTTCCTTCATACCATCGCCGCCAAAAGTGCCGGGCATGGACTTGAACTCCGTGGAGGACTTCCTGTGGTGGTCGAAGAAGCCCTTCTGTGCGTCTTCGGCTTGTCTATACTGTTCTTCAGACAGTTCATTGCCACAAATAATCATCTCAGGGGCAGTGTGTGGCTCAGTGCTCTGGGGAGCTGAATCCATCAACGTATCGATGGCATGCTGTCTACCGCCAGCCCTGGAGGAAGGCTCCTCGGACGGCTTTCCGTCGAAGTTGTTGTCATCAGAAGTCTCCACAGTAGCAGCAGGCTTGCTCAAAGTTAACTCGATGAATTGATCTTGGTCTTCCGTGGGAGTGGGCACTGGCTCGGTGTAACCAAACGGGTTTTGACTGCTGTTGGCCTGGGTGGGAGGTCTGCTAGCAGCTGGCGTTGGCTTCTTCTTGCTGTCGACAAGGGGAGCACCGTCATGCTCGGTAAAGAAGGGGACCTAGCCCTGCTGTTTGTCTGGATGCTGCTTGTCAGGACCCTGGGGAGTCTGACCGGATGCTTGGGGGTTAGACATTTGTGTTAAAGGAATGTTGCGTGCGTGGTTCAAGAAGCGATGGGACTCAGAGGAGGTTCCAAAAAAACGGGAAAAGAAATATCGAAGTAGTTGTAGGAGTACTAGAGAAAAGCTGTCGAATGTTGATGCAATTTGGGCAATGAATGCGCACAAGTCGAGGGTGGAGGTCAGTTTTGTCGTCGAGAGGAATGGAATCCAACAGAGGCACACCGATACTTGGGGTTGCTTTCCGAAGGAGTACCTTCCTTCCACAAATGGAACCTTCACCTATTGCCTCTTTCCAATCCGTTTTGTGGTTGGGAGGCAGCCAGCCCCCGTGGGCCTGCCTTATTGATCCAAGCATCGCTCCTTCCCAGCAGCACTGTGCCCACGCAGAGGAAGCTGCATCCTCAATGCTTTACTTTTAACATGTCACTCCTTTATGCTCGCAAGCATCGCCCTCGAGGAGTCTTGTCGGATCCTGCAGTCGACCTGAGGGCCTGCCCTGCCTACTTACACACAATCAACTCGCCTTCAAGCATCACTCGCTCCCACCTAGGAGCCGTCGACCAACTTCGGCTCCATTAAACGCAACAGCCCTAGAACCAACACATGCATCGGACTGCGCCACAGGAGACATCCGAATTTCAGGGAGAGACATTCACTTTTCTGCAGCAATCTGCAGGGGTACGCTCGTGGGTGCTCATGGCTGCTCAGTTGCTCCGACTGTCCAGGCACGTGGCAGGCAAGGCATATGGGAGGAAGCTGCCCCGACAACAAGCAAGCTGACGGCCGTCTCGATGGGTTCCGGGGAAGCTCATAGCCATCTGGGACTACCTTCACGAATGGCGTCCTCAAACACAGCTCATGTCCTTTTGACAGTGGCCGCCACCGAA
Source organism: Colletotrichum siamense (assembly GCF_013390195.1). Classification (NCBI taxonomy): domain Eukaryota; kingdom Fungi; phylum Ascomycota; class Sordariomycetes; order Glomerellales; family Glomerellaceae; genus Colletotrichum; species Colletotrichum siamense. Next base: position 1,484,975 of record NW_023501016.1, on the reverse strand, counting down.
GGACTGCCCAGACTCAGGCTCAATGATATTGAGCTTAGGGCTGAGCGGCCACACGACAGTCGTTCATGAGGCGGCGCCACGACACCTGCCTGCAACAGAGACTCGAACGCCCGCATGCTTTGGGACCAGACTGTCTTTGCGGGTGCTTCCTGGCAGTATTCCTTGCATTCTTCAACCCCTCAAACCCTAACAGAGCTTGTCGGGCCGTTTGGTCGCGGAGTGAGCACTGGCTGGTTCGTCACGTCTCTGAAGCTTGTTTCCCCATAGACTCCGCAAACCAAGGACGACCTGCAAGACGAAGGACCCCTTCGCAACATCCCAAATCCCAAGCGGAGGGCGGCCACTACCTGCAGTTTGACAAGTCCGCTCGGACGCTGCAGTGTTCAACGTTTGGACGCCGGGAGCACAGAGCACCGTCCGAGCGGCACCGGGGGAAGCGCTTGAATCTGAAGAGCCATGGCGGTCTTCACCGTTCAAGGAATGGCGGAAAAGACGGCGCGTGGTAGCGACCTTCGTCTGCCCATTTCCTGGCCTTTCATCTCTGGACCCAGGGTCTGGATGATTCTCTTCCAAGTCATCCTGGCCTGGCCACTCCCAGTCATCGAGACAGAAGGAAGCAGGAGGGGTTGGCAGGAAAAGCAACGTTGCTGCCCCGCGCCCCGGGAGGAAGCTGTTTGTCGTGCGGCCGGATCACTCGCATAATGAGGCCATGGCTGGAGGTAAGCCAAGATCCGAGCCGGGAGGTCCGAGAAGAACGGTCAGGGGGTGGAAAAGCGGAGGCATTCAGCATTCGGATAAAGCCTGACGACGGTGTTCCACGTGGTGGCTGATCGCCGCTAACAGGCCTACCAGGCTAGCCGGATCGTTGCGTGCAACGCTGAATGCTTACCTGCTTCCGGCAAAATCCAGTTGAAAGCCAAGGCCGAGACGAAACTGCCCCCTGAGGCGAGGCGTTTGCCGTTGAGCGATTTGGAAGCTGGCGGGGAGAGGCCGCCCTGCTCCGTGCTGCAACGGACACCTACAGCTGGCAAGCAGGCTGACGGGGGAGGCCGAGGAAAACTTCGTTCGTTTGTGCGCCCAAGAAACCTGCGGATGCGGGATGGACTCCGATGAGAAGTGATGAGACGCTTTGGCGCGGAGTCGACGTTTCTCAGTGGATGCTGCTGCAGGCCCGACCTGCATTCGGCCGAAAGATGACGGAGGTTCCTGTCGCGTCATGTCGGTGGCTGGCGGTCCATCCTCGACCCTTCGAGACATCAATTCCTTCAGATAACGAGAGCCAATCAAGCTGGTAGGTCTGTGAAGATGATATGATTCGTGGGCGAGTATGTTTGTTGCAAGAGAAGAAAAACAGAAAAAGGAACAACACTGAGAAGTTACGAACGAAGTGACTAAGCATCTGCGGTGGTCGTCCGAACTTCATGCATCCACCTCCGCCGAATTCCTAGGAGTCAGTCAACAGAACATCGGTTTAATCTCCTGTCGAGTTGCACCAGCTCCATCGTGCTGAGCCAATGCTGCAAAACATGGCACCGCTCCGGAGCTACGAGGCTATTCTCGGCCACCTCGTCTCTCCGTCCACTCAGCTGGGACCAACGGGTGGCACACCGCGACCAACCGACAAGCGCTGCGGTTGTGCACGTACGCTGACGGCCATGGACCATGGACCGCGACTTGGCTCTGCTAGCGCCGGCCTCTCGATAAAATTAACAGACGGTGGTGACCTGAACAATTCAGCATCCGTCAATGAGATTGACTCGCATCCTCGTTCAAGATGCAATACTTCCGGTCTAGTTTCACACGGAAGCAATGGACGGAGCCATTGACGACAATCAATGCTCGACGCGTCTTCAATTGACTCTGAACGTCATTCAGCTTGGCCGAAATTGATCGTCCATCATCCATCAGAGCCGCCACATTCGCGGGACAGCAGGGGAGAATCCCTGAATGATCTGCCTCTGTCTGCCTCCAATCACCAGGATCGCAGGTGTCTCACTCTCGCCCACTTGCAGCGCCTGCATCTGACGCAGGGGTTTCCTTCCCCGGGAAGATAAACAATGGCAGAGATATACTCAAGATGGACACGGCATTGACGGGGCGGCCAGCGCCTTCAGCCCACTAGCGGAGAAATAGCTGTCGTCAATATCGTTCGATTTGCGCGTATAATTGGTCCCGACCCAGTACTGACTGCACTGCAATGCCGCTGCACTCCTACCTCGGAGACTCAAAGAGGGGCTCAACAACCCATTGTTACAGCAAAAAGATGGCGGATAGCATCAGCTCAAGCCCTCGACTGTGTTTCCCGTTACTTTGGTCGCTTTCAGAAGCCGTTTCGTCGCAGGTTCAATGGAACAAAGCCATACGCTACCAACCGGTGCTGCTTCAGAACTCAACAGGGCCTTCTTTGACTTTGTCCCTGGGACACACTAGATCGCTAGTCGCGAGTCCGGTCAGCTGGCGCTGCCAATAAAAGAAGCTGGCAAATGGGCTTCTTTCCAACCCTGTTCGATTGCTTTTTCTCCGAGAGCTGCGCTAAATTACGATTGCTACCCCTGACCTGGCCGTCCATGTTTTCTTTTACTGGCCGCAATGGCTGTCATCGTGGAGACACACGTACGCAGTTCATCTCTTGGGAACAGAGACCTCCTTGCCTGTTTGCTTTTGCCACGGCTTTTCGATCGCTCAGAAATTTTCCATCCGGACGACAACAAACACTGTGCCGCCTCGGCCCAGGGTGCTCCGGAGGCTGCCTCTCGACATCCACAATCTCGGTTTCTGTCTTGGTTCATTGTTTGTCAATGACGAGGGGATACGCTGTCCTGATCAGGACCCTAGCACCAGGGTTGCGGAACTCTATCGACATCCGTCTCAGACCTGAAGCTGACCTGAGTGATGCAAAGGCAGAGCCAGCTTGAAGCCTCACACATGCTAACGAAAGCTAAGGCAGCGAAACTGGCAGAAAAGCAGTTTCGTTCTGCTTACACCTTTGTTGTCACTTTCGCACGGGCCGCGGGCCATCCCATCCGTCCCATTCATGTCCCATCCCATCCGACTCTGCCCTCCGTTTGCTGACCTGTTTTCGAAACTTCGGGGCCTCAATTTCGTCCGAGCAGCAAGTCATGTCACTGCTGCGCCAGCTTGTTCTCTCCAGGTTTTGCCGACCCCTCATGAATTGTGGACGACCAGGTGCCCGGCTCATCATACAAACATGTAAACGAGGACTTGACAGGGAGGCGGCCTGCGTGTTGTACTCGTTTGACTTGGCCGTGGATTTGGACACGGTCGACGGGCCGCATCCATTACCATGTCTCTCTTCCGTTTGGGCAAATACGCACAAGTCAACCGCCAATGGGAAACTGAACTTGGCATCCGGACAGAGGGACTAGGCAAATTTGCCTGGATATCGGGTCACAGCAGGGCAAGCGCAGGAAAGCTGGGTAATAGCTGGCGTCGCAAATGCTTGGCCCAGCTCCGCGTGCTTCGTACCTGGCCTTACTAGAAATCCTCTTATCCCGTCTGATCCCTTGGTGGAGGCTACGCCAGTGGCTCTCGATGAAGGAGGGTGTGCTACCCCATGCAACATGAAGCAGCCACGCTCAGGTACATGGATTCTTGTATCGCGTCTTGCCTTGAATGCACGAAGCCTTCAACCCGGTCTAACAGTCGCTCTAGCGTGGGCTCTATCTTGCTCATTCGCTCCGCTCCATCATGTATGCACTTCATCAGCCTTAGCACCCTTACACGACTCATCCCGTCGCATGGTCCCTCCTTTTCTTTTTCCATCGCCCGCCTAGAACTGACGCTATTCCTGCCCGTCCACGCAACTTTTAGTCTCCCCGACCCCCCTCCTCTCAGCTCCCATCCTCTTCCTCTACACCTTCTCTCCCGACAGCTTTTGCCTTCGTCACTGTTGCCGTGGTCACAGTAGCCTTGTATCTTCGAGTCCTGGGCCGTGACACTCTCAAAACTCTCCTCCAACACCGTCAGTCGTCGTATCGTCGTATCTTCGACAGCCATAGCATTACGCAACAAACAGACGGCGTGTCTGCCCAAGACAACCGCCACATGGCGGGCGAGAAACTGCGACCATGGGCCTCTTGAAGTTCTTCTCGTCCAAAAGATCATCAGAAAAGTCAGCAAACAACATTAAAGCGCAAGCCTACGATGCTACCACGGCCTCTCTACCCCCACTTCTTGGTAGGATTCCATCCCACCTTGAGTCGCTTTGCGAATACGACTAACACCTTCAGGAACCTACCCCGTCGCCGGAAATGGCCCAACCAACGTCTTTGAGGACCTGCAACGGTCTCACCACAAGATGAGCGAAACCAATCTTTCTCTCATAGCCGGATCCGAAGCATCGGCACCCGCTCCGCCCGTACCACGATTCCGCGATGCCAGCGTTGAACGTCCCAGTTCCGCACCGAACGGTGCCGGACCGAGTTCATCGTCGCCATCGAGTCGCAGAGGAAGAGATTCTTCTAAGGGCCCACCGCTGTCGTTCAGGAAACCGCGTCTCGGTTCTGTGACGTCGACGGGGTCCCCGGCACCGCGACGTGGAAGCCAATCGCCCGCGATCCCCTTCGAAGGCGAGCCTTTCCGTCCGCCAACAGCCCCATTCGCACACAACCGCCATTTCTCGATACAGAGCAATAGCTCCATGGCCCGGGGTTTCATCGACATCTTGGACGCCCAATCTGAGATCAAACCTTCCGGATTCCAGAATCGGGTTAAGGCGGCCGGCGTTCGGGATTATGGAGAGGATGTTGCTGACAGGAACATTGGTGAAAATGGAGTCGACTTGGCGTCTGCGAAGGTCCAGGCATTCTATGCCACCAACGGTGGTAGCCCTCATGATCGGCAAGATGGCGCGCCCGCACCGTCTGTCTCAATGGCCCAGTTTGGTGACAAAGACCAACCGTTCAAGCCTCCCCGACGCCACGACTCACTCGATATGGGCGGCCGAACGAAGTCTCTGACTTCGGCGAGCGTCGGCCAAATCCCATTCCGAACCACCATTTTCAATCCCGATCGATCGCAGAGGCACGAGACGATCATGGAAGACGTACCCGAATCGGCCCGCAGCCGTAGAAGACAATCTCTTGGATCTTACTCCCTTGGATCCTTTATACCGACTACCCCATCGAACGGGCCGCTTGACGTCCACAAAATAGCCGATTCATCCGTCTCGCCTAGCACCAGGAGACAGAAACGGCGATCAACGACCGGTGGCGAGGCACCACTCAACGAATTGGGTATCTTCAGCACACGACCGACCGAATCGCCATCGTCGCCAAAGACATCACAGAAGCCGGTTTACGTGGTCAAGCACAACTACTCGCTGCCGGTCCAGCAGCGACCAAAGACCTCCGGCCATGCGCAGCCCGAGACTTATCAAGCGGTGAGGCCGCCATCCCGCGGAGGGTCAGTAGCCAATTCCACCTTCTCCTCCCCAACCCAGAAAACGCCCTCAAAACGACATACTCTGTCACTGTCCGCGACAGGTGTGCCGACCTTCCGCAACGGCGAGTTGTCGTCACGGAATGTGATTCCCGACGATGACAACGACGCAAGAGGGCGGGTCGGCCGGGTTGAGGTTGAGAGCTTTGTTGATTCTGGGGATGGATCCTCACCGGCGCCTTCACCTCGTTAGTTTGACCGTCGATTTCTACCATTGTGTGAATTGTATAGACAGATTTGCTGACTTGAATCTGTGACAGATGTGATGAGAAATGGCCCCTCGTGGCGTGAGAGCCAAGATGAGCGGTTGAAAAGCAACGGGTCGCCAAGGAAGAACAACAAGCTCGATGAGATTTGCGAGCATGTGCCGATCCGGACCAGTAGCCTACGCCACTGGTCAATATCCTCCGCGACGCCAACCATATCAAGCACCAGCTCATTTCCGCGACCGCAGTCTAGACATACGGCCACGACGTCTGTCGATCTTGCAACCATGTCCTCATTCATGAACGACAGCTGCAGCTCATTGCACAGTGGGACTGCTGACCACACCTCGTTCTGCACTGCGCTTGAAAGCGCGCTGCCATCGCCAGTGGACGCGGCCACACCAGGCGCAGGTTTCAACATTGACGACTACCTCTCGTCAGACGATGACGTTGACGCGGATTCTTTCATTACAACGCGTCATCGTGACTCGGGCCTCGGTGCGACTCAAGAGGAGGAGCTCTTGTTCAGCGACAGCGGATACGGAGAAGCAGGTCTGCAGCTACCAGGTCTGTTTGACAGCCTGTCTGCTGTTCCGGAGCCCAGCTATGTGTCACCTTCGCGTCCCAGCATGCGCCAGTCCCATAGCTTCGGCAGCCCAGTGCGCTTTCAAAGGAGACTATCTCTGGACCCGAGGGTTGAGGCACCCATCTTCTCACTAGATGAAGAGGACGACGGGCCTGGTGATTATGACATCCTGCCTGCTCGGGCAGACTTAGCCCTCGGCAGGCGGGGCACCAGGAGGATCTCGGCCATCGGGACGGTATATCAGAGTATAGAAGAGGAGAGAGAAGAGAAGGTCGACGTGAGGACGGCGATTCGACTTAGAAAGGAGGCTAAGGCTAAGCAAAGAGCCATGGCGAGACTCAGCAGGGTGCAGCGGAGAAAGGCTGTAGATGATGAAGCGGATCATGCTGATGTGGAGTGAGGGGTTGGCAACCAGGAGGGGCTAGTACTCATTTACATGGTCTTCACCTCGTGTTCTTTGGATGGTATCGGTTCAAGGGGTAAGGGCTTGGAAAACATTCCTTTAGGAGTTTCGAGTGAGTTATACCCAGGGAGTATCGACGGACGGGACGACTTAGCGATTTGGAATTGGGACTTGGGTTATAGAAGAGACAGCTGGCGCAAGCTGGGATGTCTGGGAACCGTAACGAGATCATGTATGACATGCTAGAATAGAGATTATGATACCTTTCCCCCTGAAACATACTGTCTAGTACGCACCCGACATTCGATGCCAAGCAAAAAGTAACCCAAGGTGTGAACGTTGGTCAAGAAGACAAGTCTTTCTTGGAAAACTAGCTTATGTCTATCACAAAGGTACGTCAACATGTTATGTATAGAAGGCCCCTTAGCCCAACCAGCTGGAAGAGAACCAGTCAGACAAACCTAAGAAAGAGCACTTTGGCCAATGCCTTGTCCAGTGCGGGATTGGCTGAACGACTGCCCGTGTCGACCTCAATCCTAGGCAGCGAGGATCTGAGCCATCGTATCGTTATGCACCCTTCCCAGTAGATTGCTGCTCTTTACCTTCAAGTCACACGGCGGAAGCCTTTGGATCTGCTTTTGTTCTTGTCCCGAGAAATGAGGGACAGAACCACTCTGCGCCCCCCCCCCCCCCCGGTTAAAAGCCCAAAGGTTGCGGAACGGTTCCCTCCATGCCTTGCCTGGGCGGATATAGAAGGTAAAAGATACCGATAGAAAGACCGCGCTAATCACTCCCGCAACAATACCAGTGATGCCCCCGCCACTGATTTTCGCTGCAGAAGAGGAGCTCGATCCGGTCGGAGCCGCAGGCGACGTCGACGGGGTGGTTGGCCTGGTACCGATTGGCGATGCCCTGTCTGTGGTTGGGAAGGTGGTGGTCGGCGCCGTAACATCTGGAATGTTTTTGACCATGGTAATGCTGCTCCGGTTCATTTTGCCAAATAAATCAGTGTAATAACACATTTACATGTTCTTCGTGCCGGAAAGGTCATTCTGCGTAACGGTTACGCACCAGGGCTTGAAGCCGCTGGTCGTCACGATGTTGTGATGGGTGGTATTAACAATAAGAACCGTAGAGGTGAAGTAGCGGAAAGAATTATCAAGGCAGGGCCAAGGGGAAAAAAGGACTCACCAGCAACGCACCCCGGGGCTTCGTGGGTAACCTGACTGCCATTCTAGGGCGGTGTCGTCATAGCATGTCGTGACGATGGGGTTGTCGCAGCCGATGTATGACCCGGAGGTTTGACATGCCGCCGGGCTGTCGCAAACGACCGGCTTTGGGGTGGCTTTGGTGCCGAAGTCATCGTACTTGTAGGCCAGACGAGGCATGATAGGAAGCTTGGTATATTCGCAGGGCGAGAGACGGGGATGTCTCTTACTTGCTGCAGCATCGGAGATGTAGCCACAGGTATCCGGAGCGTTCCTCTGTGCAAGGGCATCACGCTGTAGTCTGGTATTTAATGCCGTAGTGGTCGTTGGGCATACGGTAGCTGTGCATTGGGCCGTAGATGTTCTTGGGGCGGCCCAAGTCAGCATAATAAAGGTGAGGATGAAAGGCAATGTCCAGAGCTTCATCGCGACGGGTTGACAACAGGCAATAGAGGCTGAGTGAAAATAATACAACATGATCTTGGTTTCTGTTTCGAACGTGGACATATCAAGATGAAGTCTTTCCTTTTGATTCTTTACACACTACATATTCATGTTGATAAATATCAATAACAATTGAGACTTGTAGGCAGTGGCGTTCCCGAATTCAGCGACAACTAATGGTCTAAAGACAGCCACAGGCCACCACGGAGTCTGAATCATGCTAGCTTCTGAACATTGAGTCATTGGCGAGGCTAGGAGACGGCTACATCTGTTCAGGTAGAATTGGCTTTCCAGGCGGATATCAATCGTTATTCAGGCAAAGCACGTGTAAGTCAGTCAAGGTGGCCATGAACAACGACGAGGACAGTAGAGCTTGCAGAGACGATGAACAACAAGGCAGACACCAACGGAAAAGAAAGAGGGGAAGATGAGAGGAGCTGTTGCGACTTTCAGCCCGGGAAGTTGGAGATACCCGTCCTAAACACAGAGTCTATATGTATATTCACACTGCAACGGTCGCAGAAGACGTTACATCCAGTCCTGCCACTGAGCTGCACATGTTCGAACGATGAGAACGACATATCTTGGCGGAATGATTCGCCAATCGTCGGGACTATAAAAACTACCTATTTACAAGCTATGCCAAGGGTGATTAGCGTCGGAGGTCAGCCCATGCGGATGAAATTCTAACTCTCGGGAAAAGCCTTGCGGGCTTCCAATCGACTTGACCGGCAAATATAGATGCGTCGAGACTGAGCGTAATGATTGGCAAAAAGAAGAGATATGCCCAAGCCATGTCTCGGCACGGGTGAGGCGAGGCAGAGGCTGAAGATTGGCTGTGCTTGGAATGCCTGGAAACTACCAGATGGCATGCGGCAACAACAACCTTTTCGAGTTATGTCGAAGAATCGGCACGGAATTGCAAGCGCCTCCTGTTGGAAAGGCATGGTACCGGAGGTTCTGCCTGTCTCATTAACTAGGAGTCCAGCCAGCGCCCTGGGCTGCCATCTAGATCGTTCCAACACGGCGACACTGTTTGCCGCCAATGTGTGTTACACAAGTTGAGGTGTCTGAGGTTGCTGCTGAGACTGTTGCTAGTCATGCCGCTATGTTTGACTGGCGTTTCGAAGTTGATTAATTGGAGATGCGATATCCTATCTAGTGTTAGTAGACTGCAATGCTTGGGTTTGAAAGAAGCCCTCGCGTTACTGTGAGAGTTCTGATATCCGGGGGATATCCAGATATCCAGGCATTTAGTGGACACAGGCGACTATACTGATAACGATAACGATAACAATAACAATAACGACGGCAACAACGACGACGACGATGATGACGACGATGAAGACGATAGTAAGAACGATAAGAACGATGATAACGATAACGGCAACAGAGACGGGACGATACGAATAACAGTGACAACGGTTACGACGGAGATGGAGATTAAATTAAGACAATAACGAATAATAGTAAAGATAAGAGGACCATTAAACAAACGAATAACTATCAGACCCGATAAAAACGGTTCTCCGTCCAGTTAGCTAGAAGTAGTCTTCCAGATGGTAAAACTCTTCTCTACTTAATTATCTGAACTACAAGATTTACAAATCACTAGAAAAAAGCGCCGATGAATCTTAGCATGATGTATCTAGCTGAAACTTCGCCTACCTATGTTATACTTCAGTCTATCCAGTGGCACTGGATGGGATATCACTGGGTTCAGGTTTGGGTTGCATCAGACTGCTTCATGATTCTTTTACTGAAAGAAAGAAAAGCTAGCCTACAAGCTCAACAAATTTGGCGAAAGCTCCAGCATCAAGACTCGACCTGACGCACAACCAAGCACTATGACCGAGCCCCTGACGTCATATGTTAATGTTCGGTACTCTGATGGAACCCAGAGTATTGACTTGGAATCCTTCTCTACCCATGCGCCTAGATGTTCTACAGGCAGTACGTAGCCTTGAGGATGCAATATGGTCATCTCAGCACTTAGCGGCGTCGACAGCCCCGTGCTTGTCTTTGGCAGAGATCCCAAATCAATGTTGCCACCGAATGTAAATAGCTGCGACCCTGATTCCGAAAACTTGAGATATGAAAGTGGTGGATCGGGTGCAACCAATGTCACTTTACAGTGTCCCGTAGCTGGGTCCCAGAGCTTGATGGTCATATCACCTGAGCTTGATGCCAGTGTGGCTCCGTCATTCGAAAAAGCAGTCGCCGAAATACCTCTCGTGTGGGCCTTGAACCTTTGCAAGATACGGCCAGTCGTTGCGTCCAAGATTATGATAAAACCTCTTTCAATCTCATCTGCAAGATGAATCTCATTTCTAGAAAATGTGAGTGAGGCCGCCATGGATGCATGACTACCACCACGAAGTGTCTTGAGGCACTGTCCAGTGGTGACATCCCAAAGCCTGAAGTTATGTCGCGACAATGATGCAAGCTGTTTTGAATCACTGGAAAGCGCCACAGCAATGATGCCTTTGTTTTCAAGATCGAGTGTTTCACGATCTTGATCGGTTGTTGTCAAATCGACTGCAGGGGTATTAGTATATATGTATGTGAAGTAGTACAGGACGAGAGCGTAAACTCACCCGCCAACGTACCTTTGGCTTCATCGCACGGGCTTAAAGACATGCTGTCAGGAAGCCTGCTAGAACCTTCCTCCAAAGTCTTCTTCTTAGACGATACGGCAGTGGAGGAAGGTACGTCCAAAACAAGAATTGCGGGATCGTTGATTTGGTGTCTTCGATGCCTAAAAATATCCCACACCTTGATCATTTGGTCTAACGAGCTCGAAACAAGCTGTGTGCCGTCCGCAGAGAAGACTAACGCTGTGGTGGCAATGATAGGTAATCTCTGAAGGATGCTGCCTGTCTTTCCGTCTCGTATTTCGACAGCCTTGCTCTCTTGAGTCCGAGTGTCGAATGCAACAAAGCCGCCATCTTGTGATATGGTCACCAGACCGTGGTCACAGGCCACAGATTTGTCAACCCAAACGCAGCGACCGGTTGTTGTGTCCCAACATTTGAGCCCATCGAGGCCGTGGCAGGACACAAGCCGAGTTCCGTCGCGCGAGAAGGCCAGCGACGCTTCTGAGTGGCCACTATGATTGTGTTGAGAATCTAGTGTCTTCGAGGATGTCCTAGATCCCAATTCCAACAGATGAACACAAGCTGTCTTAGTGAAAGATGCATAGAGAGTGCCGTCAGCCGAGAAAGCGACTCCAGCAGACGGGGATGACCCGGGCGTTCGGAACTGTTGCACGCGCTGGCCTGTGCCTATGTCCCAGACCTGAACAAGTTCCTGTGACCCCAACGCAAGCTGTTTGCCACCGGCACAGAAAGCCACAGACGTATAGCAGCTGTCCAAGTGCTCACCATGAAAGGTGTGGAGAAGTCGGCCTGTCGCCTTGGCCCAAAGGTTACACGTAATGCCTCCATGTGCCGAGACCGAGGCGAGCGTGTCTCCTTTGGGAGAGAAGACAACTGAAACAAATCGGTCTTCATTACTAAAGATCGTGCGTAAGCATTGGCCGGTTGTTACGTCCCAGAATTTGATGGTCCTGTAGCCCGTGACCGACGCCAGTGTTGCTCCGTCAGATGAAAAAGCCAGAAGATGCGCTGCGTCCTTGAGACCCTCAAGTGTTTGCAAGCATGGACTCCATTCATCGTGTACTGTCGGCGTCTTAATGATCCAGTTCATGACTTCGGTCTGAAATCGCTGCCTGATGATACTATGCGTTGGGCTGAAAATGAGTGCCGAGGAGTAAATTTGAAGGGGGCAATTTTCAATCGCCACACGGAAACATCGCAAAAATCGTAATGCGTCTTGAATGAAGAGTTTCTGGTGTAACACTTCGTCCGATCCCTGAAGACTTTTAGTAACTAAGAAATTAGATCTCTCATAGGTAAGCAGAGGAGTACCTGGATGTTCCGCGCAAGTTTGAACAGGCTTACTATACCACTGGATGTACTTCGTAGTAAACTTAAAGCTTCTACCCAATGGAGGAGGTGTTGGTTCAAGAACTCATAGGCTTGAAAGTATGGCTGCCCTTCTGTATGTTCTCCATCATCAATATGCTCGACCCAGTAAACACATGCGTATCTTGCTGGACCAAGCGGGTCCGGCACCGGCGTGCGAATGTCGTCGAGAGATGCTCCGGGTTCCTCGAGATTGTATATGTTACGCCGGCATGTCTTTGACATGACCTGTAGCGATCTCCAAAAAACGAGGTTGTGTTCGTGTTGGATGCCAGAGGGCATGATCTGATCCTCAGCATGGTCAAAGAGAAAGTCTCTTGCCGACTGGTGAACAAAGTAGACGATGTCGTCTTTCACTGTTAGAATGGAACCGCACTCTCCAATGATCTCCTCCAGGATCTCTGTCTTCGTGCAGACATCTCCCAAATTCGCAAGAGACATCAACTCAAATAATGTTACAGGGCGATAGACAATCGAAACAACTGCCAAGATTTTTCTGCACCAAACCTTGTCGTTCGAATTCCAAGTCTGGTCCAACATTCGTTGATACAGGGCGTCTAGCTCCCGAGGGAATTCTTCCACTTTCATCCGTGCGTGTCGTTCAGAGACACCGGGTTTCCCAAGTTGCTCGGTGACTAAAGCAACCCAAAGGAACGTATCGTTTGCTTTCGAGCTCAAGCGGTTGTAAACATGGTTCCGTGTGTCGACGTCGTACCTCTTCCGTGATGCCAGCTGATCCACTCTATGAGAGATGTATCGGTTTACAGCTGCCGAGACTGAATTCTCGTTTAGCTCTAGACTGATACACACTCGGTCCGAAACATCTACAACAGTCTGTTCGATGCTTAGCCAGTTGCGGCTTGAAGCGATGACTTTGACGTTCAACGAAGATAAACGAACGATAAAATCGAGAAGCTGTTCAAGGCCTGCTGTGCACTCATCTAGTGCATCGATGATGAGGATGAAGTCGTCGAGGCCACCATCCTGCGCTATGTTCGTAAATATTCCGTCTAAAACATCCCACGCGTTGGCGTCTTCAAAAAGTCGCCTTCCTGCATGCTCATGCTCTTCGCGTATGAATCTAGAAAGTGAAGGCCTCTTTCTAAGTAACAGATACAGAAGGCTACGCAGTACGGCTGTCATGTTGTTGAGACGCGAATCGGTCGCTTCGCAAAAGAAGTAGATCGTCTCCCATCCTGGCATGCGTGCAGGTAGTTCGTCAATGATGCCGCAAATAAGCATCGTTTTGCCCTTACCAGGGTCGCCTCTTATCCAGAGAAGCGAGCTCTGCGTATCGGTCTGCCATCGGACAAAGGCCTCGTGGTCGAGAATCCAGCAGTATGAATCGCGTAGTAGCCCGCCCTTTCTGCGTTCGATGCGTCTTTTGTCGTCGCGTGGATCAGTGACGCGCAAATCGGCGAGGAGTTTGGAATCGCTTTGGTTCTGCGCATCTACATTCACAAATGACATCAGTGGTGGGCAAGGACTCAGTCTGCGGTTGCTTACTGTAATTGATGGTATTTGCGTTGAACTGATTCCCAGAGCCAGAGTTATTGTTCTGAGTTCCGTGTGTGTTGCTGTATTGGCTGCCTGAGCCAGAATTCCTGGAATTGGTAGCCATAGCGAAGGTGCGTCAAAAGCGGCGGTTATCTTGCTCGACGAGCGCCACCTGCTTCAGGCAGGGAGCTGTCTTTCAGCCAGGCAGACCGAATCGAGAGACAAAGCTTCCAGATCTGATCTGGGGTAGGCAGGCTGCGAATCAGTATATATAGGTAAGCCTTGACCCGCTTGTCCGCTGATTCGCAATTTCTGTACTGAGCACTCGCGTCGCTGTTACTGGCCATGAAGATCATGCATGTCAGCAAAGGCACACGATACAGGGACGTCATTGGGCGAGTTCTCTTGGAACGGCGGGGATGTTCTGCATGACCTGGCACGCTTGAACAGTTGAGGGGTACCTCGCAGCCTGGTGTGGGTTTCTTGGCATGATGCATGGTCAAGTTGCCAGACTCAAATGCTGGTCACAATATGCTTCGCTGCAAAGAATTGGAAGGGGGATTTCATGGTACATACATAAATGATCACAATTATCCGCGTGCTCACTTTTAGCCTCCTGGGCGAATAAGTAGTAATGATAGGTTAATAATAATAATATGGACGACAAGGACGACGAGGACGACGAGGACGACGAATGCAACACCGACAATGAAGACGAATACGAACACACAGATGATAAAAATAAATTAAAAACGAAATAATAACTCAGATACCTTATAGACAGTAGTTCATCCACTTGGCTTAAGGTGTGTGCCTGGATAGCAGAACTCAGCGTAGATATATCATTTTCACGCTAGAGGGGGCGATCATTCGTGGCTTCAGGCTTGGAGGACGATGGATTTCCGTGACACTATGTGTGTGCGGTCTTGACCGCAAAGATACATGGTGGGTCAGAGCCATGAGCTGCCCTCCGGATCACTCCAACTCAGCCACACTATTCGCCGGCAGCTCGTGCCTCACAAAATGAGGTGTTTGAGTGCGCTGAGTCTGTTGTTGACCATGTTTCTGGGCCTGAGCCGCGGTATTTGCGGGTGGCTGCGCTGGATGTCGGCTTGTATTGGACTGTTTTCCTGATTTTTCGGCGCGAGTCTGTCTCCTTCGACGTAGTATGAGCCAGATGACCACGCACAGCAATGCGAGGACGATGACTGATATACCGCTCACTACTCCTCCTATGATAGCTCCATTGTTGTTATTAGGCGCTGATTCAGGTTTGGAAGGCTCAGATGGTACGGGAGCGGAAGAGGCACTGGCCGTGACCCTGACGATGTCGGTAGGGTCATCTACTAAGAACACCTGGTTTGTATAGCTGGAGCCGACCCCATAGTCAGTCCTGTAACATCCCCTACGTGTGATGAAACCACCTGAGGCAGTTCTTTTGATGTAATCGACACATAAAGGCAGCCATCCGTTTTGTGAATTCGTGCTCCAAAGGAACTGTCAGTCCAAATGTGTTGGCAAGGGCTCAGTCTTCGTACCAACAATGCTCGGCACTGCCCAGCATGGATGTGCTGCGACACATCGATGCCGTGCTGTTGTAGCATAATGTGATAGCTAAGGAACATTGCATCCATGGACCCGATGTATGACAGCTGGTACTGCTATCACATGTATACGGCACAGGCGAACCTACGGAATTTGAGGTTAGCTTCGTTAGAGTGAGTAGGGTTCCCGCGCAGAAACACGTTCAAACCTTTGAAAGAAGGGTCAGAAATGAAACCGCAGGTATTTTCAGATCGCTTTGCTAATGCAACATTCTTTAGATGAACTGCTGGGCCTGTAGTGGGAGTAGGTATCCGACGGAGACACTGGCCTGCATAGTCCTCTTCGGCCACCGTACGTCGGGCAGGGAGACTATCATCCGCAATTAACATGTCGTATGTTGGTAACTCTTGATATGAATGAAGTTTCAGCATGGGCGAAGGTGCGTCTTTTATCGAACGGACTGGGTGCGATGCTTGTCTTGGAAAAGTGGAGAAGCCATTGCTTTGGTGTGTTCATCTCCCTCGGAACTGTCGTACACATACTTGGCTTGAGGCCACTTTCATGACACTCGAGGGTTCCCGAAGGGCAGACTTGTTGACGGTCCTTCAGAGCACGAGCCGAGCGCTGGAAATATCTCACCAATGAAAGCTCACTTCTAGATGAAGGAGTGATTATGGAGAGCGCCTTAAGGCATCTTGCGAGGCTGTTGAATGTCTCACTAAGAGGGGAACGTCTCACTCTGCTGCAGGCCACTTCATCTGTCACACATTGAGAGAGGCTACATGCTACTTCCTCTTTCGGAAGCGAGGTAAAAGATTATTGAATATTCTAATCGTCGTAAGGAACTACTCAGGGGCCGCTTGAGAAGTCGATATTGGGGAACCTAGCTCCTGGCATTACTATCAACCCAACTCAACCGTGTTGTTCCCATTGTGACCACCGGCTAGTTGAGGTCCCGGACTATACTGTGGAACAGGAGACATTGAGTTAGGCCTCTGCTGAACCTGCTGTTGGCTCAGCCTCTTGTCCTGACTGCCAGGGCTCACTTGAGAGGTCTCGTAGGGCTGGATGAATGGTTGGCTTGTCTCGGGATGATCCGATGTAGGTGATGGGTCATCTTTGTGGGCTCCCTTTCTCCGGCGCAGCACCAGCCACACAATCACGCAGACTGCCAGTGCAATAACTGCCACACCGCCGATCGCGCCGCCGACTATCGCTCCAATGTTTGTATGCGATTGCTCCGAGGCTGATGATGTTGTTGCTGCTGTAGATGTCGAGGTAGTGGCAGTGGAAGAGGAGGAATCGATCCCTGTTGACGAGCTGCTAGTCGTTGAAGGTCTGACAATCTCGGTTGGGTTCTCGACTAGAAATACCCGGCGCGAGAACGTGCCGTTGACTGCTAAAGAGGTATGGTAACACCCCTTTCTCGTCTCGTCTACTCCCACACTCCTCCTTCTGACGTAATCCACGCAAAGTGGCCGCCAGCCATCTGTAGAATCCGTGCTAAAGGCTTCGTCAGCTAACAATACATGGGAGCAACCACGACGAGGGCTTGTGAGGGTGGGGTTTGACGTACCAGCAACGAGCTTGCGAATCTATAGAGCTAGAACTGCATTCTGATGAGGTCCCGTCGTAACACTCTGTGAACGGCGCAACCTTGGTAGTCCCGCAACCAAGCCATGATCCAAATGCGAAACAGCTGTGAGTGGAGATTGGACAGGTAAACGGGGAAGGCGAAACTGAGGAGAGGTAAGTTATGTACTCGTGTGAGTTCCATGGAGGCAAACAAGAAACTGACGATTGGAAGGATCAGATACAAATCCGCATGTATTGGCAGACCTTCGAGCCAAAGCAGCATTCCGGAAGCGCAATCTCGGAGCAGGAGTGGGTGCAGGTGGTATAGATATGCTTGGGGGCGTATGGTGTTCCGAGGAAAGCGTGCGCCTTGCAATAACATTGGTGTGATCTGCGCCGATCATGGCTAGAGTCGTACATACAATCTCTACAATGACGACCAAACCTAAAGAAAGAAGCATGGTCGGGGCCAAATCTGCTCGGATATCGAGATTTTCGAGGGGACAAGGGCCAGAAAATACAGATATCGGTACCCTCAATCCCACGTATGGGTGGGAAAACACGTCTCTATATGCAGCTGCCGAGTGCCAAGATAGGGACGCTACTACTCTCTCAGGTAGGCGGCGAGAAAGTCTAGACCTGTACCTTCACTTTTCTTATCTTGTGCAACGCTCTGCACTTCGTTATTGGGTATGATGCGCAGATGTACCAAATCAGGCTCGCCCAGAACGCCAATCGTACAGAGCCTCCATTCTTCCCGGTGGGCAGAAGGGATGCAATAACCCAGTGGCTGCTTGGCGAGGAGGAATTCGCATCCTCTTTTGAAAAAGGCGGTATCTCAGCTGAAGCGATTGTCGCAGAATTCTCTAATACGATTCGCCAAGTCTAGGATAAATGCAGCCAGCCTTATGTCGAGCATGAAGGGCGGATCCCTCACTGTGTGAGATGTCTTGGTTACCAACAGCCACTTTGCATATTACGTGTTGGTGTTGCACAGTAATTTCTCCCTTCGGGAGCCTGCCGCGAGAAGCAAAACCCACAAGCCTTCGTTTACTCACACAGATAGAAAGGCCGATCAAAAGGGCTTCCGTTGGTATTGTTACGCAGAAGATCTCAAAACATCAAATGGTCATCCCCAGCTGACATCCCGCTCCCACTCCCGCCTCCAAGGAATGTGCTCCAGTCCAGCTCTGTGAGCTGCTCATCGCACCATCCGAACAGATCCATCCCTCCGTCCGTGGTCGCGGATGGTGTCCAAATCGTGGACCCCGCATTGGACCCGCCCTCGACTTCCGCGGTGACTGCTTCATACAGCGCTGCCACGATATCCGGGGCCCTGTCCGAGGCACGCATCCAAGGGCGCATCTCAGCGAAAAGTTCGAGGGCCTTGGTCAGACTTGCGCACCATGTTTGTAAGGCTACGGAGGCTACGGTGTCCGGAGAGCCTGCGACTGCTGGAGGCGGATGATTTGGTGTTGTGATTGAGGTTATCGGGACCGAGGTCGATGCGCCTGATGTTCGTCTCTGAGCGTTTTGGTGTTGCTGTTTGCGGACTGCTGTTGCTCGGTGGGTTTCGATCGCGATGGATAATAATGGGACCATGCATGCTTGGAAGAGATACCACGCCGAGTTCCAGACGTGGACGCGGTTGGGTGTCCAGTAGAGCGTGATGGCGTCAATTGCTTCTGACGCGACGGTGCGGCACGATTCGACTAGGGAAAGCTCTTCTTGCGAGATGTTCGAAGCGACGTCGCTGGTTGCGGAAGTGCTGCCCCGTTTGAGGCTGTGGTCGTGGGCGAGGTATAGTAGGAAGCAGCGGGAGAGGATTAGGCGGACGTTGAGGTATCTGTTTCGCATGAACTCGCGGGCGACGGTCAACCTCGGTGGGGAGTTGGCTGGGTTCTTGAGGGCTTCGGGGAGAGAGGCGTGCCAGTCGCGGAGCTCGCGGTCGAAGGACAGCGCTTCGTGGGCGGAGAGCCGCGCGGGCTGGGCGAAGCGATGCTGGATTCGGTCGCAGATGTGGCAGAAGTGGCAACTAGCTCTCAGGGACGCTGCGACGTGGTCGTCTGGAGTGAGGGGAGTCGGTAGAAGCGTGTCCATGGTACTGCTATCCCATCTACCGCAGGTCGGCCGGCCCAGGGTCATGCTGGCCCACGTATCGAGGCAGAAGAGACTCCACCATGTCCGTCGCCGGGTCTCGGTGCGGATGCTGTGGTGTTCGGCGGTGTGCTCGGTTGCGTGGCGATGACTTCGGACGGGTTCGCGATGTAAGCCAAGGGCGATGGCCACGCGATGAGCAGCACCAAGAACTGCGTAGGCCATGTTGGGTGAGTTGCGGTAGTGAAGGTAGTAGCCGCCGAGAAGGCACAACGCCTGAAGACTCTCCATGTTCCCTGACCCCAGAGAGTCGAGACCGAGATGGGCGCGTGCCTGCTTATAATATTGCACGTGTAGTGTGTCACTCCCTGACGCGACGGAGCCGAGAGTGAAGACCATGTTCAGAAGAGCGAGCCAGGAGTCATCGTGGCGGTTGCCTGCGGCGTAGGTGTTGCGAAAGTCATCTTCATTCAGGATGGGCGTTATGGGGTGGATGTGGTCAAAGTAGAACTCGATGCAGCGTTGCTCGCGGAGGGGGTTCATTCCTTGACTGGCTGCGTTGAGGATAGAGAGTGGAGGCAGGCTTTGTTGATAATGCGGCAACGATGAGGACTCTGTCCATGACTTTGCGCGTTGGGCGGTGTGTTCCTTGGCGGCTGGACAGAGGCGGAAGATTGCTCTCAGTACAGCGCTCATAGAGGTGACGCCCAAGTATGAGCGGCGATGCTGGTCTGTTGCGAGGGAGATGGCATTGATGTCGTCGCTTGCACGGATAGTCGCTGTGGGCTGATGAGCGGCAGCGGATTCGTCCCATCGCCTGTCGTTGGCGGGTTCGCCGTTCTCCGAGATCTGAGTCGAGTCATTCGGGTCATTATCATCGTCGTCTTCATCAACGGCGGAGATATCTGTCGGTGAAGGATCTTGAGTTGTGGGCGCTATGTTGTAGAGTGAGTCACGAGGGATGAGGGCGAGAAGCTGCAAGCGAGTCTTTCCAACAAGGTCTTCTACTGGGATATCGGGAAAAAGTTCGTTGAGAATGCGAGACTGGGCCTGGAGTTGTTCAGATGCCCTCTCAAGTGTACTATGATGAGATTAGCATGAAATACATGACCAGAGGTTGAGTGAGATGAGAGTAACGAATGAGAATTACCTCCGGCTAACGGCATGCCGTTTACTGCGTTGCCTGTACTCGCAAGTATCTGCAACTTTGTAGTACTCGCAACTAGCACACGGATGGCCGCCGTCGCATTTGACTTTGCGCCTCGTGCATTCCTGGCATGATCTATTCACCTTCCGCGACGGCGTTGCGGAGCCTACCGCAGAGGCTGGCGGGCTTCGGCTGTTGAAGGAGTGAAACATTGCCGAGATCACCGACGCTGCGGCGGTTGCGATCGGCACTTATACGGCCCCGCGGCAAGCAGCTGCAACGACACCAAATGCAACGGGGCACATTTGGGGTAAGCGGAGGTTGATTCTGTTGCGGCGGGAGAGGTGGAAAGGATGGCCGCACGCTCTGCAAATGAGGTGGATGGAAGAGGAAATGTGGGTTGAAGAATGGAAGGGTGAGGTGACTTTTGGGAGGAGACTTGGGTGGGAAATTTCGAGGGAGCTGACGCGGGGGAAAGTGGAGAACTGAACATGGGGAAAGTGTGGAGTTGGAGGACCTGGATTTGCTGCTCACTTGGAAGAGTCAGGGGTCGGGGGAGCGGCCGGGTCTAGACCGGGATGGGCCGGGGTGAAACCGGGGGAGCACGGTGCTGATGCCGGGCTGTCTTTTTAGGTTCGCAGTATTGTCGATGAGTGGGAATTTGTTTGCTGCAATAATTGGGGCAGTAATTTGTGTGACTTGATGGATACTTCATATAGCCGCTTGTGGTGTTGCTGAAATTCAATACGGGCTTTTCTGCAACATACAGATTACTTTTGCTGTTAGGTTGAGCATTATGGCGTCGTTATTTGCATCGTTCCTGCCTTCCTTCCCGTCCCTGTCACCCTTAACCCTTCTATCAACCTTGAAACCTCTATGTGGTGTCGCCAGTCTCGTTTTTGTTGACCCTAGTTCAGAGAAAACTCGACGGCTAGGTAGAAAGTTGTTGTTCAAAGCCCAGTAATGAATTCGTAGATCTCTGCCAAGAAATCGTCGAAGTCCGATTAAATTGATTTTGCTCGTCCAGAATTGAAAGGGGCGGTCTTGTCTTGACACCCCTACTGGTTGTATGCGTCTCTCCCGTCTGTCTGGGGCTCCATTGGCGATGCTTTTATCTCGCTGTTGCCAGACGCACCAGCGACCAGGCCCCCTGTGAGGGGTATACTTCGCCGAGGAAGATTGTATTGAGCTTGAGTAATAAGAAATGACGCAATCCACATGCCCATGTGCATTAAGAACAGAGCTGTTTCGTTTCGTTAGTTAATGAACTATGCCGAGGATCATGGAGCGTAGGTACTTATTGTCCAATTCCAGGTACCTGTCAGTGCTCGCACGGTGACACAAATGCCCATGACAGTTGTAAGAATTGCAACCAACATATACTTTATAAACCTCTTCCACTTTGGTTCGATCTCGATCAGCGCAAAAGAGTGGCCATCTGTGTCAATCCATTGGGTTGACGAGAGTTCAAGTTGACCAGTGTCAACACTTTGACGTTCTGATTCAGTACCTAGAGCATACACCAACCTAGTGAAGTAGAGTGTGAGGTGAAGCCAAGTTGACAGCATGGCCATGGCAAGTGCCACAAGCCACGTTGAGAGCAGCACTGAGCCAACCGAAATCTGTCAGTGTCCCTCCATAATATATCAGTGGGAAAACAAAGACTTACTTGGGCGTTCCATGAATGTGTATATGTCCGATGGCAACGCATACAAGCCACAATATAAACCAATGCTTATCAATAGAAGAAATTTTACCGATGCTGATACCATCTCGAGCCAACCATATGTTCTAGCGAAGCTGAGCACGCAAGCGCTAAATAGTAGTCCAAAGGCCCAGGAGGGGATAGCTCGTGTTCCTTGATACCAGTTGAAATCAGGGTCTCCAAAATGATCCAAAGTAGTCTCTGAAGACTTGGCCAGGTCCCATGCAGTGATCGCGCCTGTCAATAAATATATGAAGACGAACGAGACCACGAAAGCATGAGACATCAGTATAGTCTTGATGAGCATGAAGAACGAGAGAAGACCGTGACTTAGTTCCAGCCAGGTAACTCCAACCATGGAGTACAACTGCGCCGAGAATGGCAGAAATCTCTTGATCGGAAACAATCCAAGTCTTTTTGGAATCATTCGAAGAAACCTTCTGGACTGGGTCACATTCTCGACCTCAAGATTTTCAACCTCGGAGTGCTCCATCAATCGGTCGAGTTGGGTCTCGACTGTAAAGTTCGTGCGTTCCGTAACACTCGACGGTTGCTGCGACGGGAAAATCTTGAGCGTAGGTACTTTCAGCGTTGTACTGATATCCTCTTGAACTTGTTCGAATGGAACCATGTAGCCACAGTTAGTTGAGCGTGCAATCAAAACGCCCATTACAGAGGAATCGCTCTTGTGAATGACCCAAGACCCAGAATCGCCAGGCTGAAAGTCTAAGAGGCTGTCAGTCAATTCTCAAACTTTCGATGTAACAGGATTTCAACTACATACCATCAAATCCGAGGTCTATGGACCATACTTCTTGCAAGCGCCGTGACTCCGATAGCATGAAGGTGCGTCGCTTTGACAAAACCCCTTCTTTCAACCCACTACGACCTGAAATTATCAGGACATCTCGCAAGTCTGAGAAGACTCGAGATTCAATTCGGTAATGGTTGGAAATAGCTTTAGGCGTATCCAAGAGTAAATTTGAACCAGAAGAACTCTGCAGGATGATGTTCGGTCTTCGATGATCAGGTTGTATCAAAGCGAGTCGCCAGTCCCCGCAGTCGAATACATCTTTAGGACCGAAGGTGAAACGTTCTTTGTGATGGACCTGAGGCAGGCTTTGTGATGTTTGATGTTGTCCTTCTTCAGGAGGATGATTTGTCGTCAGAGCATACGTTTTTTCCCCAATCGTAATCAATCCCCCGATAGTAGAGAAAAATGGAAAATCGTGCTCGAGTTCGGATATCATCAGAGTACCACAGTAGGTAATATTCTGGGAAGTCTCTATGATGTACCTCTCCGGCGCTGCTGAGCGATTGATACGGTCGAGGAGATAGCATAGCTTAAGGGGCTGATATATTGACCTGTTTTCTGACTTGGACAGCTTGATATCAAACTCCTTGACACTTTCGACTGTTGTGAAGCCTATGATGCAGATATAAGTTTCTGGCAAGCTATGCTCCTTCCCATAGGGTTGGGCAGATACCAATTCGGACGATAATCTTGGCAGATTGAGACCAAATTCAGCCAAGAACCTATGCAGGGTTTGCATGAATCTGTCTATGACGTCCATTTCTCCGGAAGTAAAGTCAGCATCGGGAATCATGACGATAGTGTCGAACTTCGTTCTCAGCCGGTGTCGTGACCTGACGATGGCCGTCTTTGTCTTCCCAAAGTGTGGAACAAGGGTTTCAGCCACATCAGAGGTGGTGAGCAGGCCGGTACCATACGGACTGTCGTCATGAATTGGTGTTGTCGATGTTGTCTCGAATAGAGGAGTAGCAGATTCTATTGCAAATTTCGGATCTTCCATTTCGGACGACGCATTTCCCCTGCCAATTGCTTCTTTCTGATTGACGATAGCGTCTGGAGTGACGAGCTTTTCGCTTTTGGCGGCTGCGTCATTTGAGCCCTCTCCGGACTTCAGCGCAGATACTGCAAGTGCTTGGTCGTCAGAGGTTGTCGTTGGAGAAACAGGAAGAGGTTGAGGACGGGGCCCCAAGATATGCTCATCCTCTGGATAACTACCATTAGCCCGAAAAGGCGCCAGAACATTCTTGTTTTCTGGTGACTTCGTTTGCAACCACAGTGCAAAGCCCAACAAGTCAGCCTCGATAGAATATTCACGCCCAGACGAAGCGCTCTCGTTTGCCTTAGCACTGGGTTTGACTTCGCCAATCGTATGCCTTTCCCCCAATTCATCACGGATCGTGGTGTTGATTTCCATTGACAATCGATGCAGCTCCGTTTCATGATTTCGTAGGGTATTTAGAACCACGCGCCAAAGGAATATGCGTCGCCGGGGCAATTGATGACCGTATTTAAGATATAGCAGAACCGCAATAAGAGGGATGACACATTGTACTACGAATAGCAATTCGATCCCTTCATCAGAAGATATGGCGCCTTTGAAGCGTTTGTTCATGCCGTTGATATTGCAAAATGGTAGCCATTGACAGAATGCATCTTGCCAATGGGAATTTGACAGGTTATCTTGGCCAAGCTGGAACATAAAGAGAAATGTGAAACAGGTTGTGGGTGAAATGCGAGCTTTCTGCGAGACGGTGCAAAAACTGGGAAATATGAGTTGGGGCCGTGAGACAGACGTGTTATAATGGGCCAGTTCTTGTTAGCGAGCACACTAGCTAATAATGACAGAACCGTAGGCGTCAGCAGCCTGGCGCAGCTCAGATTGCCTTAGCTGGTTCGCATGCTGATTCTCTGAAACAAGGGGTCGACAAGTGTATACATAAATAGGTTTGCCCCTCAACAAGAGGACCTATCACATGTGCAGTTCAATCTAGTCCAATAGATAGATAATGATCTAGCCGCCCAGCAACACATTTGGGAGTGATCTTATGCATCTAAGGTACAGGTTGTGTGGTGTGGCAGACTGCAAGGCAGTCCGCAGTCCGTAGTCTGCCTTGCGGTCCTTGTCCCAATATGAAGCCTCTGAGTTGAGTGCCACAAGAAGCGAGTGCGCCCTCAGTTTTCTAAATCCTACAAACCACCTGACATCCATTTGACGACTGACGGACTTCCAAATGTCAACACAAACACAACCCATTCAAGGAACCATTCCAGAACTAATCTGGGGTCCCGATCACGGCAGCGGTCGAGAGGAACGGCTCTCTAAGTTCCTGAAAGAATGTGCCCATGAGCATTACGTGTTGAGCGAGAAAAGGCCGCAGGCTGCGCATGCTGAGGCAGATATCGCAGCAATAATCGGAAAGATTAAGTCCGAAATTCCCGTGTCGAAAGCTCAGATCTTGCCGGAACCACACGATGAGGATACTTCGTCAGTAATTGACTGCGTTGTTCGAATGATCTTCATGACTGCCACTAAGTCAGGGTATGCAGTGGCTGGGGGTTTCTTTGCCTTCTCATGGAAGGATGAGGAGACGATTGTTGACTTCCTGGATCGCGTGTACCCAAGAGCATCGTTTGGGATGGGACAGGATCAGCCCATTAATGTGAGGAATATCAGAGCACTCACTCTGGTGCAGGCTACTGGCATTCGGATCCAGCATACCGATAAACTTTCGGATCATTTGCACCTGATTTATGGTGATGACTTCAAAATTCTTCTCATCTTCCACCATCGATCTTTTCTTGAATACAGTCTTCAAAGATTAAAGAGCAAGCGTGATGGCTTGGACCAGTCTATGGCCGAGGCTGTAAAATGGTAGGTGCATTGTTTCCCTGCTGATATCATGACTGACGCGTTTTCAAAAGTGGCTGTCTACATCCCAAACTCCTGTTGGAGACCCTGAAAACATTGGATCTCTTGTTCCCAGTATTTGGCGACAAAAAGTCCAAAAGATTCTTAGAAAAGTGGGTGGATGAGAAGAAACTCGATCAGAGTTTGTTGGATGCCCCCTCCTACGTTTTTGGGAACGAACAACCGCCCAAAGATCTTCATGGGCTATACGAACAGTACCCTTACTGGGGTCGCCAGCTCGCGAGATTGCTAAGAGAAGTGGATGACCCAACACCCATCACCTGGTGGCAGAAATACACGGAAAGAGGAAGATCGCCTCGGAGAATGTTCGAGTGCGCTATCGCTGCCCTCGTAGTCACCGCCTTCTCTGTATTTGTGGCTACGACGTTGGCAGCAGTGCAAGTCTGGATTGCGTATTGCGATTGGGATGATGCGCCTTCAAGGTCTTATTGTCCGGCCAGGCATGAGAAAGACGTAGAGACGCAGAAGCGGCTACTGTGAAGCGACAAGGGGTTTGGTACATCATCCAGATATGGCAAGAGAGTTAGAATAGGTTTTTCCACCCCTTCAAAAGCATGTTAAGCTGCAAGAAATTTGTCACAGATAGACGATTGAAGTTAACTCAATGGGTTGACAATCTCCAGCTCGGCTTCAATTTCCATCGTGAATCTCGTCCCAATGCACTTCGGGGAAACCTCCTGAAGGTGCATCCAAAAGAGGCTGCTCAATGCCAAGCAAAACCTCATCAAAAAAAGCTCTGAGGAATGTCCTCGTGATATTGACCATTCTGTTGCCATCAATGGGTCCCAGTGTCGCCGTTGTGCCGAAAATCTTCCAATATGTCCGGTCCTCCCAGTCAGCATGCAGGCTTCCGTCCACTGAGAACAGACGCCACCATCCAGTCTGCCAGGCTCGGTAATTGCTCCAAGTGCGGTCAGAGTTTGCATTGTGGCCCCCGAAGCCCAGAATCATCGACGGCTTCTTTAGGTCCGAGTCGGATGTGCTGTTCAGTCGACCCCAGTTGGTACCGTCCACATTGATGGCGGCAGCCACGGCATCACTCTCCAGTGCTAAGGTGAGAGCAGCGGAACCTCCGAGAGACACGCCAAACGTGCCGAAGTCGGTGGTCTTGAAAGGCGCGTCGAGCTCTGCCACCAGGGAGGGGAAGTAGTCAATGAAGTGGAGTTGCTGTCTGACTCTGACGGCGTGCAGCTCTTCTACCCAGGCAAGGGTGTAGTTGGTGAAAGCTGGAGAGAGGCCGTAGACACCCGTGCCGTTAGGATATCGCACAAAAGGTTGCTCGTAGACGTGATCGAATGCAGCCACGACGTATCCTTCGGTGTCAAAGTCAGCATGAGCATAGAGACAGCAAGAAACGGACTTACCGTGAGAGACGAGGTCAGAGATGGCAATGTAGCTGCCATCAGTCGGTGGACCCCAACCGCCGGGCCCGAAAAGGAGCGTTGGACCCGTTCCCTTTTCAAGATAAGAGGCATTCCACCGCAAAGTCGAAGTCAGGTGGGAGATGTTGTAATTCCATAAATCCTCGTACAACTCAACAAGTTCAGGCTCGAGGTATGGCTTCGGGCAAGGTTTCTCGTCTGTGGTAGGATAGTACAACGTAACGAGGTATTCGGTCGAAACACCATCGGGCCACACGACGTCGTCCTCGTCTAAGAAGGGAACGACGAAGCGCTTGGCGCCGACATTGTACTCGCCTGTAGGAGCGGGAATGGGTTCTCCAAGAACCGTAGGCGCGACGGCCGCCCACAAACAGAGTGTTGGAGCCCAGGGAACTTGAAATTTCATTGCGATGATTGGGGATACGAACCGACGAGGCTTAAGCTCGAGCACGTCAAAAGATGTTATACGAGATGCTGATCTGTTTAAATAAGCATTCAAGAGCCGTTATCTTCTTCTCGGCATAAGGTCGAACCCCTCCCGCGATAGATGCGGAAGCCACTGCCAGAAATAATGCAGCGGCGAAGGCAGATCAGCCTAACTTCCATTCATTTCTGACTTGGACTTACCTCAATCAGGCAGCTGGGACGTTTTGTGCCGGACTCATCCCCAGTCTAGCAGGCTCTACCCCGCTGAGCGTATGACAAGAGTCCGAATGTGCAATCTGACCAGGCCTGCTGGTTGTAGCGCAGGGTGGGGGAATACATATGAAGCGCCTTGGCATATACGCCCAGGTAAGCTGACGGCGGAACGGGCAATCTTGCCTGACCTAGATCACAGGGTAGAAACCGATGATTAGTCTGCCTACATCCGACTTTGCAGTCCAGATACGCAGTTTCCCGTCTCATCCTGGGGAAAGCTGGCCCTTCTGGAGGGTGGAGTAGACACTTTTGGTGACCACTGGTACACTGAAGGAGAAGAAGTCATCGAGGAGTTCAGAAATGGAAGACAGCAAACGCTTTTTGATTAAACCTCCGAAGTCCACACCCACAGAATAAACTATCCAGACATATTCTACCTCTTCTTCGAAGGTCTGGCATTCTTCTCCATCTTCTTCTGCTTCTCCACTCTCGCCTTGCGAATATCCTCCGCGCCCTTGATCTCCTTCCTGCTGCCCGCGCCGTCCTTGAACTTGCCAATCCTCTTCTCCTTCGCCTCCGCGACCCTCTTCTTCCGCACTTGGTAGTCGTCGCGGTACTTGTCCGCCTGCTTCGGTGCCTTCTCCAGCTTGTGCTTGTACCGCGGCCCGGACTGGTCCACCGCGCCTGGCATGTTCGGCCTCTCGAGCCCGCCGACCTGCATGCGGCCCAGCCTGTTGGCCTTGCGCCACTTGTCGAAGCGGCCGCTCTGGAAGGTCGCCGCGATCTTGACGCCCGACTCGCCGCGGATGAACTTGGAGCCCTTGGAGCCGTCCTCGTCGTTGGCGCGCGCGACGTACTTGTTCTGCTTCTTGTCCCAGCGCATGCCGCGCGTCTTGGTCGGCTCGCCGAAGCCCTTGGCCGTCTCGTCGTTGGTCAGGTCCATCGTCGCGTCGCGCGCCGCCTCCACGAAGCTCGACGTCTGCGCGCCCGTCGTGACACCGTAGCCGCGCTCCTCGGCGGCGTTGATCGTGCGCGGCGTGTACGACATGTAGACGTCCGAGTCGCGCCAGGAGTCGGGCTGCTTATTCTTCTTCTTCTTGCCTTTGCCCTCGTCCGCGTTGGAGATTGTGACCTCGAGGCCGTCGTTGTCGTCTGAGTCGTCAGAGTTGTAGGCCTCCATGGCCTCGGTGTAGTCTGCTTCCTCGCCTGAGTTGTCGTCTTCCTCCTGGTTGTCGTCGCCGAAGTCGCCCATTTCCGCGTCCGAATCTTTGTCCTCCTTCTTGTTGCCACGGTGCGGGGTGATACGTTTGCGCAGCTGCTTCATGACCTCCACTGCCTCGCTGTTTGAGCCCTTTCCTCCGCGTCCAATCTCGAAAATGGTCTCGGCTGGTCTGAAGCCACTGATCTTGGCCATCATGTCATTGCGAGCCTGTTGGGCGTTGTTGGCGGCGGCGCCGAATAGGGGATGCAGCTGGTTCCAGCCCTTGGAGCCCACAATCTCGCGAGCACGCTTTGCGCTCTCATAGGAAGCCGAGTGTCGAGTCTTGAGGTAGAGCTTCTCGGCCTTGACAGAGACACTGCGGAGAGCTTCAATGTCGGCTTCCTCCTTCAAGATCTTGTTCATCCACTCCATGTTCATCTCAATTCTGTCACGTGAAAGTCCACCGACAACGACGTCTTCGGCGAAGGATGGCTTCTCGCTTTCGTGGCCTATGACAAGCTTGCGACCGAGGAAGAGCTGCAGATCCAATAGGTAGGGAGTGTCGAGTTCGCGCACAATACTATAGGCCCAACCTCTTTGACCGGCACGGGCCGTACGACCGACACGGTGAACGAAGACCTTGGGCTGAGGTGGGAAGTCGTAGTTGATGACATTTGCCAAGACAGGGATATCGATACCTCTGGCAGCGACATCAGTGACTACCAGGATATTTGCGCGACCCTGACGGAAGTTTTCGGTGTTGATCCTACGCGCCTCTTGATCTAAAGAACCATAGACGTATGAGACCGCAAAGCCGGCCTTGATGAGCATTTGCGCCAGATATTCGACGTGGTGCTTAGTGGCAGCGAAGATAATGGTAGAGTGCTCCGTTGGTTTTCCTCTTCCATCACCCTCGCCGCGCTTCCGCTTCTTCGATGGCGCGATATCTAAGGGAACTCCATCGGGTGTGCCCATCGGCATCTTGATGATGTCGTGCAAGATGTGCAACAACGCCGCCTCCTTCTCGGCACCCTTGACGGAGAAGAATGCGCTCTCGAGATCGGGGGAAACCTTCGTTTCGGCGTCTAGTCTTACTAGACTCGGGTCCTGCAGACCGGCTCTGGCAAACTCCACCAAAGAAGCTGGCAGCGTGGCAGAGAACAGCAGACTTTGTCTCGACGGCGGGAGGGCGTGAAGAATCTCGGTGAGCTGGGCAGCGAAACCCATTTCGAACAGACGATCAGCCTCGTCAAACACCACGTACTTGATCGAAGACAAGTCCAGACCCATCTCGACCTTCAAATGCAGGAAACGACCCGGGGTCGCAATGACGATATCCGGGTTCGAGGACATGAAGCCGAACTGCTCCTCCATGCTGTCACCACCAACGAGCAGCACACACTTCAGATCCGTTCCCTTGCTGAACTCCTTGACAACCTTCAACGTCTGCAGCGCCAATTCACGGGACGGCGACAGAATCAGCGCGCGGGTGCCGATCTTTGCGCTGTGGGCGCGCAGGCGCTCGATCATGGGGATGACGAAGGCAGCCGTCTTTCCGGAACCCGTTCGCGCCATACCGACAACATCTTTGCGGTCGAGGATGATGGGGATCGTCTTTCGCTGAATCGGGGTGGGGACAGAGAAACCCTTCTTCGTGATCGCGCGAAGGAGGTTTGCGTTGAGGCCTTGTGAACTAGTTAGCTTGGCCGGAGATGCTGGTTTCATGCAATGCCTGACGTACCCATGGCTTGGAAACCACCGCCCTTCTTTACAGACTTTCCCTTCAGGTTGGAACTCTTGCGGAACGAAGCTGCCTGCTGCAGCGCAATGAAGGCGGCGTCACCATCCTCCTCGCCCTCTTCCTCGCCCCCTCCGTTCAGGATCCCGTCGAAGTCGAAGCCCGCATCCTGTCCGCCTTCGCTTCCGCTGTCGTCGGCATTGGTGTTAAAGAGGGCGTCTGCGATGTCGACTTCGCCGTCGGACGGGGTCGGTGATACTGCGCGACGGGGCATCTTGACCGGTATGCGACGAGCTGGTTTTCGTTGAAAGATTCTCGTCGACAACTGGGCCCTTGTCCTGTCGTGTTGGAAAGAAACGCCGGTTTGGAGGCGCCTCCAAAAAAGTCCCAAGAGCTGGCGGGCGAGACCCATCGAAAAATTTCTTATCACCATCCAGTGTCTTATCTTAGCGTTCGTGGGGCGCCAAATCGACAGGGATGCGTAGTGGGCCCGGGCGTGTGTGGCTGCTGCGCACGCGGGCAGCCTCGTGCCCTTCGAACCTCCCTCAACCTCTGCCGGTCTCTCACCTACACGAACCGCCGCAGCTTTCCAGGTTCATCGCAAGACTTACGTATTGAAAGGTTTGATCGCCAGCTCTTCGCATCTACACCATGGCCAGCGAAGACGTCAAAGAGGAGAAGGATGCCCTCGACGCGCTCGAGTTAGAGGCGAAGGAGTTCGACAAGGTATGTCAACCCGCAAACGGAACCCATCCCCCTTGATACCTCGGCGCATAGCTAACTAACCACTCTTCCAGGATGCCGAAATCGACAGAATCCTCAAGGCCTTCAGGTTAGACGCCTACGCCGTCCTCGACCTGCAGCCCGGCGTGCCCGAGTCCGACATCAAGATCTGCTACCGCAAAAAGTCGCTCCTCATCCATCCGGACAAGACCAAGAACCCGCTGGCGCCCGACGCCTTCGACCGGCTGAAGAAGGCGCAGACGGAGCTGATGGACGAGAAGCACCGCGAGCGCCTCGACGAGGCCATCGCGGACGCGCGCATGCTGCTCATCCGCGAGAACAAGTGGACCGTCGACAGCCCCGAGCTCAAGACGGACGAGTTCGCCAAGAAGTGGCGCGACAAGACGCGCGAGGTGCTCATCGACAACGAGCACCGCCGGCGGCGGCAGGTGAAGGCGCAGATGCAGGAGGAGGGCCGCGAGCAGAAGAAGCAGGACGAGGAGACGGAGCAGCGCAAGCGCAAGAGGCAGCACGAGCAGGACTGGGAGGCCACGCGGGACCAGCGCATCGACAGCTGGCGGAGCTTTCAGAAGGGCAAGTCCGGGGACGGGAAGAAGAAGAAGAAGATGAAGCCCATTGGTTGATTGTGGAAGTCTGGTTGGGCATTTCGTTTCTGTTTTTCTCCGCCGCCTAAAATGGGCAGGCTGCTGGGAGGTGTTTATGGGGGTTTGGAGGGATAATTCCATTATAACTACACAGGTCTCGGCTTACGGATACACGATCACACACAAGCATGGCACGGTTTACATCAAGAGAGCCAGTGAGTTTATGATTGACCATCGCGGTTATGTCCCTAACTATGTCAGAAGTGCAATGCCCATGTTCCCCAAAAACTTTTCATTCGCTGTTTGCGAGGCGCATCTAGCCAGGTAAGCACACATCCTTTTTCTTCCTCATCACGTCGTGGTATGCTCGCATTATGATCCTAAAAAAACATGAACTTTTGATGCACTTCGCCTCTATGCCACCCCTGTACCATCACTGGTCGGTCCAATTCAAGGCTGGTGCTTCTTCTTGTACGAGAGGAAACGCGCGAGGTTCAGAACAACCTCGTCCGCGCGTGAGCGGAGCTCGGGAAGCGTCCTCTTGTCGATCGTCTTGACCAGCGCCTTGACCTTGGGCTGGGCCGCCTCGAGATGCTGCAGGAAGCCGTCCTTCCAGAAGACCTCCTTGTCGCATGCAAAGTCCTCGTCGCCGTAGATGTCGAAAAGCTGGTTGAGCGCCTCGACCGCGTCCGCGGCCGGGGTCTCGGGCAGAGCCGTGATAACCGTGATGAGGAAGACGCCGATCTCGCGGTTGAGCTCCACCGGGGCGGGGTCCCGCGCGAGCTGGCCCAGCACGCCGATGCACTTGACTCCCAGACCCTGGAAGGGGTCCTCGGGCTCCTCGTCCTTGGCCTTCTCGCCATTTGTCGTTCCGTTCGCTTCCTTCTTGGGCAGGCTCTTGGTGGCGTGGTAGAGCGCCATGAACTTCTTGTGCTCGTCGCCGGTGAGGGGCGCGCGGCCGGGCAGGCTGCGGGAGACGGCCCAAGCGAGGCTGGTGACCTGGGTGGCGAGGTCGACGTCGGCGGTGTTGGCGGCGAGGATGGGGACGATTACCTTGCCCCAGACGGCCTTGCCGGTGGGCGTCCACGCCTTGAGGATGCCGGCGTTGTGGTCGTCGGCGAAGTCGAAGACGGAGATGGACCAGGCGATGTTGTTGAGAGCGGACAGCGCGTGGCCCTGGATGCGGAGGGCGTCGTCGGACTGTGCGGCGGTGGTCGCGAGCTCGATGAGTCTCGGGATGGCTTGTTGGATGAGTTCGCGGAGCGTGGGGACGTCGTCCATGTTCGCCTCGCCCTCGACCTCGTCGTCGGCGCCGGTCACCATCTCCATGTCGGCCATGTCGTCCTCGTCCATGGAGGAGTCGTCGTCATCGCCGCCGACGTTGTCTTCCTCCCCTGAAGCTTTGTCGTCGATGTCCTCGTCCATAGCGGCATCGTCTCCAATTCCGTTCCATTCCTCGCCTCCCTTCTTGTTGCCGCCTTGCATGGATACTTGGAGGGTGGTGCCAATGTCGGCCAGGATCTCCAGTGCGAGCTGGAGGACCTCGGTCGGGTTGGACCATTGGCTCTTGGGTGGCAAGTCAGCTGCCGGCTCGGAGCCCTGGAGTGCTGATGACAGAGTCGGGATGAGTGCGGCGTCGGAGAGGTTCTTCTGACCCGGTGTGCTGTCGAACCACTCCAAAGTTGTGAAGATGTTGTGCAGAACACCGCAAGCCAAGACGCCCTTGGCATCGGCAGTGGCTTGCAGCTTCGTTAAGGTCGTGAGGGGCTTGGGGTTCTCGTCGGCCACGACATCCTCTGCCAGACGACGGTTGTCCTCAGATAAGGTAAGGAGAGCAGACAGCGCCTCGAGGCAGATGCTTGACGGTGAGTCGGCGTGAGCTACAAGCGTGAATAGGAGGTTCTTGATGCCCTCGATTCCAACGATGGCCTCAAGAATCTCATCCTGAGCCTCGGCGAGTGCAGACAGGAGTGCGACGACGGACTCGGCAATGGCCCATGTGACCTTGGCCTCGCCCTTGCTCACTGCGGAGCCCTTGGCCAGGTTCTCGAGAATCTAGTGAAAAGTTAACCAACGAACTCACTTGAGATATTATATGAATGGGCACTTACAGCCTGAGAAGCAAAGCCGATGGCACTGAGAATATCCAGGCGGTACAGGTGAATACAAAAGTCGGCCTCTTCCTCCTCGGCAATGACCCTCAGAATGTCCCAGCCGGCGGCGCGGCTGTCGAGGTTTGCGTCGGTCAACGTCTCATTGAGGACGATGTGGACAATCTGCTCGCGCAGCAGCAGCTTCCGGCACTTTTCGTCGGTGACGATGTTAGAGACAGCGGCGGCGGCGGCCGTGCGGGACTTCGGGTCGGAGCTCTTGAGGTCCTTGATGACGGGCAGAATGGACTTTTCTCTGAGGGCGGCCAGCTCGGGGTCAGAGGGCGGCTTAACGGTTTTGGCGATGGGGTCCTTGCGATGGCTCTGGGCGCCTCTGTTTCGTCTGGACTTTCCCATTGTGGCGGGGTTTATGGGTGAATGAGTAGCTTGAGACAGGGGATACGAGAAATGAATGACCTATGAGGTGAAAAATATGAGACTTTAGCTGAAAGTGAGGGGGGTTATTTGTGTTGGAATTTCTTCGTGACCGACCTCTAAAAATCGCCCCGCGATTGCGCTTCAGAAGAAAAAAAAATCAGAAAACGGTTGCTCGGGGCAGCCACATTGTGGCTCGTGTGGCGCCCCGCATCGTGGTGCACCACCACAGTTCACCGATGACATTGCAACGCCTCACTGAAGGAAACGTGGGCGCACAGCTGTCGGGCCGGACTGAGAAGTACCTTTCCCCACTCGTCATTAAGCTGTACCACGCTAAATTCAGGAACGGTACTTTGGCCCAAGTCAAGTCCCCCGCCAGCTCCTTGCTGTCTTACCAGCTCATCAGTCCGTCTCTTCAATTCATGATTCGAGTGACACAACTTACTGCGACAAACTGCACGGCTTTCTTCGCCAACAAGCAACACCGCTGCGAGGTCACTGCTCTCCGTTGCCATTTTTGGATGATCTGACCGGCCATTCTCCAAGCCGGACGGACACCTCACTCGATCCTCCAACGGCACCCAGGTCCCGCGCGTCCGTACCCCGGATCCTTTGCAGAACAGCAGCCCAGGGCCCTTGGAAACGCCACCTTTCTCCAACTTTGCACGACGGGACCAGCTTCTCCTCAGCAAGCCGTGTGTTTCCTCGCGCATGAACCACGTCGCTGATCGCCGCCTCTGGAGCTCTCGTCGCAATCGAAAGCTCCCCCTTCCCGAGGTCCCGTCTCCCCGTCGCGGTCCGGCCAAGCTCCACAGATCCACCGTCCGACACTTGAACCCACAAAGCTGCAGCACGACACCCGCTTGCACAGCCCAGCAGCAGGGACGCCGGCGCAAGGAGCAAGGGAAAAGCAACCCTGGCCAGACGAGACGCACTTTCAGGTCAGGGACACGCTACTGCGCAATAAGGTGCGCAATTGCCGGCACCAGGGAACCGCCCGTCACAGTCACAGGTCGGGCAGGTCCAGTCCAGGTCAGAGCAGAGGGAAGGGCGAAGGGACCACTTGTTGTTTCGTTCCACACACCCTTTACCTGGCCAAGTCCAAGTCCACGTCAAGTCAAGTCGACGTCTTGTCCTGACCTGTCCTCTTGCTTGGAGCTCGACATCCAGCTAGCTGCATCTACGAATCCGTTGACGGGAAGATGTGAGACGCCCAACCAACCCTCGGATCACCTCGTCCCCTCCCTTGCAGCTGCATTCCCAGTCATTACAGTCGCCCTCTAATCAACGCTTTGCTGTCACTTCTCTTCTGCCCTCTTCCTTTCTTCCCTTCTTCCCTTCTTCTCCCCTCCCTGCTGTGCTGCAGTTCCGTCTCTCCAGATAGAGAAGCATGCCGGACCCATGGCGACAACTACGCTCCCTCGTTTTCCTCAGCGATGAAGAGATGGGCAAGAAGGACGACGACCACTACCGCGGCGGCGGCAGCAACGTGAACCCCATGCTGCTACGAAACAGAAACCCCCAATGGCAACCGGCCGCCAAGATGCCATCCCGCCGTCTCTTCCGACGCCTCGCCTACCTCTTCCTAATCGCTGCTGGTATCTGGTACTTCCTCGGTGACCTCTCCTTCGCCGAACGACGCCCCAACTACATCTACCCGTACACCGACGGCCCCCGAGACTACATCCCCTCCCCGATCCGCGATGGTCCTCCCCGGAGGAGTGGCGGCGGTCGCAAGGCCAAGCCTGGAACGCCCATGCCCCCGATCGCCGAACACGACTACAACGGCCCGGTCAAGTTCCACCGTCTGGCGTCTTCGCTGCACGCAATCGCTGCGACCAAGGGCGGACAGACGATCAACCAGAATGTGCTTTTTGCGGCATCGAGTCTACACAGCGCGTCGACGTTGCTGCCATTCGCCTGCAAGATGGGCATGGAGCTGAGGAACTATGTGCACTTTGCGGTTATGGGCCGCAGTGAGCTCGAGCTCGACGAGATCAAGAAGATCAACGGAATAGACGACAGCTGCTACATCATCTGGCACGATGCCCGCGCCGACTTCTCCTCCCTTTCGACCGACGCCCGCCTAGAGCTGTCCGTCGTCCGCGGACTTCGAAACATCAATACCTTTATGCACCCGCAGGCGATCATGGTCGATGGCACCGACGACGAGCTCTTCCCGTTTCTGAAGGGCATGCGACAAGAGGCCGGGGCGCTGAAGATCCCGCTGATCGAGCTTCCCAAGGAGGCGTCGAAGCAGCTCTGGTGGTTGTCGAAGCTCGATAGTCCGTCGCTCGCAGCTTGGAACAAGGTCAGCGTCGATATTCTCATCCAAGCCCCGGCCAGCGGCTCCGGCAGCCTGCTGCGACTGCTGAGGTCACTGAACGAGGTCGACTTCACCGCATTCACGATCCCCCACCTTACCATCGAGCTGCCGCAAGACATTGAGCCCGCGACGGCCAAGTTCCTCGAGGATTTTCATTGGCCACCCTCACACGTGGCAAACCCCGGCAGGACGCAGATGTTATCACTGAGACATAGGATACCGCGGCAGCGGATGACGGAAGAGGAGAGCTCCATCCGGTTTCTAGAGTCGTTCTGGCCAACGACACCCAGGTTTTCTCATATTCTTGTTCTATCACCGCAGGCGGAGTTGGCACCGGGCTTCTTTCATTGTGAGTTACTCGTGCTTGCGTTTGGGTTACCTAACTGACTGGCCCTAGATCTAAAATACTCTCTGCTGGAGTACCGCTACTCTGGATACTCGGTAGTCCAGAAATGGGACCAGCGTCTAATCGGCATCAGTCTCACCGCTCCGTCAGTTTACCTGAATGGCAAGAAGGCGTTTGTGGAGCCAATATCTGATGGCCCGGATGAGATGGGTACCTCGTACATGTGGCAGGCGCCCAGCAGCAACGCTATGCTGATATTCGGCGAGAAGTGGGTCGAGCTTCACGGTCTTGTATCTCAGGTGGACGCGTTGAAGAGCTCGCGCGCTCCTGAGAATATTCCAGAGATGGTGACCACCAAGGAGGTCAGCAAGATGTTCCCCTCTTGGCTGGAACACGTTTTGCGGCTATCTCGATTGCGAGGTTACTTCACGGTTTATCCCAGCGCCGAGACGGGCGCCACAGTAGCCAAGGTGCACAACGAGCTGTACCGGGGCCCTGAAGAATACGAAATGGAGGCCGACGAACGGAAGAAGCTCAGGGCGAATCTGGCAGAGTCAATACATAACTCCGAGTCGCTCGTCCGCACGCTGGACACCCTCCCGAACAACGGCACCCTCACCCCCTGCAAGGATCTGCCGATGCTTGGCTGGGAGGGCGATAGCATGGGGCTGCGGGACGTGTATCAGCGGGCGGTGGAGTACATGTTTGCATGGCGCGAGGTCGTCGGCGGGTGCAACGCGGAAGCAAAGCAGAGCGATCACATTGACGGTTCCGCGAGGGACCTGTTCTGCACGCCTGACGGCAAGCTGAAGGGTTAAGAAAAGAAACAAGAATGCGCAAGACGCAGGCCGTGTGTATTTCACATATATAGACTGCATTTCGATATATACCCACGGGGAATGGATAAAACACATCAGCAAGGACTGATGCACGGCGCGAGCGAAAGACTGGGGTTGGCATTGGGAAGCATAGTAGGCGCTAAGGGAAAAAGAACTTTCTGAATTAACTGTTTCTTTATTTTCACAAAACATGCGATGCAGTGAAGTCTGACTTGAGCATGTTGTCTGAGGTATTGTTGTTGGTGCTGGCGAGCTTGGTGATGACTAGGAGGACTATGCACGTGCCTACGATGCTGAGGGCCACGAAGGAGAGGACAAGCTGTGTTCTCCAGCCGGTCTGCACGATGGCTGCTTTGCGGCTGTATTTGTTTACCGTTTCTGTTATTTTGGTCAGTTTGGTCGCGTCACTGGGGGGGTGAGGGACGGTTGATGTGAAGAAAACGGAGAGAAAGCGACACAGAGAGAGAGAGAGAGTGTGTGTGTGTCTGAGATGGGGAGCGAGAAAGAGGAAAGAAACTCACTAATGTAGTTTCCTATGCCGAGACACAGACACGAGACGGCGAGGCACCAGAAGATGACGCCGAGCGGCTTCGCCATGCGCAGCTCGAGCTCGCTGGGTTCGGATTTGAGGTGGAAGGAGAGGACGATTGCGACGGAGACGATGGACATGTAGACTGAGAGGCGGAGGTATGAGAGGAATGCTGTGAGATTCTGTCAGTTTGGGTTACCGGAGGCTGAGAACTGAAGCACCGGAGGGAGCGGTAAAAGCAGATGGGAGGGCGGCATCTTACTTCTCTCATTCGCGCAGTGGTCCCGCGCGTCGCTGGACTCATTCTGGAAGAGCAGCGGGCCGAGGATGGGCCAGGCGAGGAATGTCGAGGTGCCTGCGTGGCCGTAGCCGCTGTTGATGGGAGTTCCTGGTTAGCCTGGTGTTCGGAGCGTAGGGTTCATGTCTGTGTGGTTTTCTTCGTTTTGTGACTTCATGAGATGACGTCGGGGTGTCATGGGATGAACGCGGGCTGGAGTGGACTTGGACGTACCCGATCTCGCCGACCTCGACCGGCCGCAGGAGGCTTGAGGGCCGGAGGGGCGCGCAGCAGGTGAAGGTGAGGTCTTCGTCGTCTATTTGGGTCGAAGACATGTTGGAGGGCGTATATGAAATGGATTGTGACGGTGCAGGGCTGAGGGAATGAAGCCCGTTGAAGGATCGAGAGATGAGGATTTTGGGAGGAAATGATGGTGCTGGATTTGGTCACAAGCGCCATGTATGAGGTGATTTGAGCACTGTACATACTTGGGGGAAGTCAGGTAGCGAGGAAGGATGTGCGGGCAGGGTATGGGCACTGTGCGGCTGTCGCGGTTTGAGGACGGCGACCTTCGGTTTCGGCCCCACTTTACTCGGGCGGGAAGGGACTCTACCATCGCTCTCAACGTAACCATCGTCTGTGGCACGAGTTCTCACAGTCGAGTTACTGTGACTTTTCTTGATGTGGTCCTACTATTGGTGGCTTCCAAGCTGCTGCATGTCTTGGCAAAGCGCTCATGCCGTCGGTGGACAGCCTGCTTGTCTGCCTAACGGCACATTCCATACTGCACTAAAGCTGACACCCTCGCCACTCAAGCTAGCCTCGAGACCTCAACTTCAGTTCGTCTGCAAACTCCTCGCTCTGGGACAATTGAACGACGCTTCTTGAGAGAAAATGTCTTTCGGTTGGTCGGCAGGCGACATCGCCGCAGCGATAAAACTAGTGTACAACGTCTACGAGGCCCTCGATAGCTCTGCCGGGGCTTCTCGCGACTATCGGGACGCCGTTACCTTTCTGAAATCACTCATCCATACGCTGAATCCGCTCACAAATCTGGCTGACTGGGAAGCGTACCCGGCATACCGTGAGGATATAAAGCGGCAAGTTGAGCTTATCAGAATCCCTGTCACGGAATTCCTTCAGAGCATCGAAAAGTATGAGCCGACACTGGGACGCACTGCAAAGAGCGGCAGATTGAGGCAGTTTGCTCCAAAGCTGAAGTGGCACGTGTTCTGTACGAAGCAAACCCTCGCCCTCAAAAGCCGGATCCAGTCGCATATGAGTGTGTTAAACATAGTTATGCATAGGCTGACCGTGTGAGTTCATACTCCAGCATCATTTGTCTCGCATTACCCCTCTCCAGGCGATCTTTTGATTGTATTTCCGTTATTTAATAGCCCTTTATGTCTCCATCATCTCAGTTGATATTTGTCGTCCCAACTGCCTTGCCTTTATTTGATCTTACCGCACTTCTACTCCCATGCCAAATGCCTTCCTGTCGTGAGTAAATCGGACGTGTGCATTTCAACACATATTAAGTAGGCTAAGATATTGACTACTGACATTTGGACTGAAAGTGATATCGTTATCCAGACCCAGAAAGATCTACCGGAACTATGTCGATCTGTTTTCCAGGATACAATTAGACCGGAGCTCGCAGCAACTTTTACGGATGCTTTAAGACAAGACTTCGTCGGATTGCTAGAGGCGCAAAAGGGAGAGAACCAAAAGTTCGAACGAAGCATCATTGGAGACTTACAGAACCTCAAGAAGAGTTTTGAGCCTTACAGCAGCTCTATCATGCATTCTCGGATTGTTGACGTGTCTGCAGCTGCTACTGTCAGACCTCCACATACGGCAGACAACAAGTCATGTCGTAGTCGATCCATCGGCCTGCCTAACTCTACTACAACAAACGGCGGTCGTTCTCGGGAATGTCTTGAAGAGTTGTAAGTGCTTTAGACAACAAACCCAGGGATCAAGGAAAGCTGACGAATTCAAGGTACTATCTTGTGTTGGTTTACCTAGGCCACTTTCTGCGAGATTTGTTGTATGTCCGCTTTAACGACTCTTCATATTAATGACCTTCACTTACAAAATGCATGTACAGTGGTCTACTCTCATGGATTATGCAGCCCACAAAGCAGCTCATGCCAGACCTCGTGGCCAAATTCCACCTCACGTTCTTCGATGCTGTGGGAGGTGCCCCTCGAGTTCTGCAATACGATGCTTTCCGGAGCTTTGAGGTAATTCTTGGTTCCTAGGACTGAGCCACGGACTGAAATAGCAATGGCAAATCGCCTTCCAGCTAACCGTCCCTCTTCGAAATAGACCTTGCAGGCTTTCATCCAAAGCGAATTTGGCACCATTCAATTAGTATCTCGCCTACAATATCTGATACTTGAGGAGAATGGCCGAGTCCTGGACGAGACCAACTGGCGAGACGGCGTCGTTCCCGGAAGCAAGATTGCTATGTCTGTTATCTTCAGAACTTTCGAAAGGGGCCTAAAGTCACACAGGCTACAAATTTGCCCCCGAAAGCTCTGCGAAGGTGCCCGACTGATTAAGGTCTCTCCAGGATGGCAAGCATGGTACGTGCATTGCTACTTGGGCGAAGCTCGAGCGAGGACTAAACACTAAGCAAACACAGTCCACGGTGCGAAAAGAACTTTTTCTGTAGCCCTTGTCCACAGGAAGCGGCCAAGATCAAAGCCCGTCTGAAGACCAGTTCATTCAGCAGTGTTCCCACTCAATGTCCTTCACAACTGCGTCGGCTGAAAACTCGTCAGCCTCCCACACGACTAACACCAGCGAAAATCTCCCAAGACCTCAAAAGAGATGGGAGCATATTTGAACAAGTCGAAAAATTCGAAAAGGAGAGTGAAGAGGTCATGTTTTCTCGAATCTTCCCGAGGTTCGAAAACTTGTGGTCGGTTATGGCTCGCATTAGCAGGACACACCCGTTCGAGGAGTTCGACATTAAACGAGTGCAGAGCAAATATCCCGGGCTCCCTGACCAAATTTCTCTTCGACTGGGGAAAGCAAACAGCTTGAGACGTCAGGTCTTCAGATATTGGGCGACACAGGCGAAACCCCCACCTTCAAGCCACGTATGTGGCGACTCCGTAGAGATGACCACGCAGGCCATCGAGCTATCCGGAAAGACGCGCAGCAGTGACATAGGTTCCTTTGATATGGTGGTGGGAATTCATGGCGCATTAGCAGGCGCCTATACCAATTTGTTCAAACTTCGATCGGATTGCACCCACTGTGTCGATTGCGTAATTTGCTTCAGATCTACGCCGCAGCTCTTGGGACTTCACAGGTAAATTACCCACATACGTCGAGGAGGCAAGAGCACCGTTTACGAATGTCTGTTGGTCCGTAGGAAGTTTCACTTGCTCCAAGATGTGCAGCCTTACATCTGCCTCCATGATTCTTGCCAAGATCCACCAAAGTTCTTCCATCAGCGACACGACTGGATTAACCACAACCTGGAAGCGCA
This sequence comes from Colletotrichum siamense, assembly GCF_013390195.1. Taxonomy (NCBI): domain Eukaryota; kingdom Fungi; phylum Ascomycota; class Sordariomycetes; order Glomerellales; family Glomerellaceae; genus Colletotrichum; species Colletotrichum siamense. The sequence continues at coordinate 1,442,735 of NW_023501016.1, read as the reverse complement.
TCGAGGCAACATATTTCCGGGAATCCCCTTCAATGATGGCGAGGAATGCCCAATGTGCTTTCGTCGTATCGAAAGCGCAGGGAATCATATCGCACGGCATATGGAGCATCTTGCTGCGTACTCAATTCCTTCAGATGATGACTGAGGTACTGAAATTGACCACTCAGCTGGACAGAAGACTTCACATTTGAGATTGATTTTGGGTTTTCACTTGTTTTCACTAGTCGTTGGTCAACTGATATCACCGCATCATAATATTCCGGGTGGTGTTGTGATGCAGTGTCAAGTGTTGCTCGGAAAGCTGAACAGCTCGCAACAAAAACTCAATAATCTGATGATGACATGCTGATTCTAAGATTGACATTGAATTCTATCTCGCCTAATTGGTTTGCACCTCGTAATTGTAAGGCCTTCCTGTGAGAAACATCCGTCGAACGTCTCCATTATCATGCGAAAATTCTCGACAAGGCCTCTCCTGTGTATCTTGAAACCTGGAGTGAGCCATCCAAGCATCGTCTGTTGGAGAGTTATAGGAGCCGAAGTCGTACCAGGCAGCAATATGCGCCTGGTGTCCATCAAATGAGACACTGAAATCCGTCAGACAAATCGAGCAGTGTCCGAAGCTGTCATAACACGGCGAGTAATCACTCTTTCTGTATGCGTACTGGGCATGTTCTCGAAAGGCCGTGAGGCCATGCTGTCTTCGGGAAATCCCCGACAATATCCCCCCATCCACGGTGGCCATGTGAGGGCACAGCTCAAGAAACCAGAGCGAATGGGGCGTCATGCGCATCCCTTGCAGCATTCCGACTGACCACCTCTCTTGCAACATGGATCGCCCGTTGACCAACTTGGGCGTAGCTTCATATATCCATGTACAGTATTCATCCTGCCGTTGGTGCGGGTAACCGATGAATGCCTGCAAGGACGGCTCCAATAAGCTCTGCAGGTGCTTCTGGTAGAAGTCACTGAAACGCGTGCGCTTGAGGGCCAGCTGTATTTCCGCTTCTCGAACGGCATAGAAGCGGGCTAGTGTATCTGGCCTGAGGTCGCTTCGAAGAGAACACGAAAAATGGGGCGCGATTCGGAAAGCTTCTAGGTCTTTTACGTTGATTGGGTGGAGGGTTTCGCAACACGGGCATACCCATCTGTCAGGGATGAAGTTTGAGATCCCAGCCCAGAAATTGAACCTGGCGGTGGAGTGAGTAGCAGCCTTTCTTTTTCTCACCTCTAGTGCTTTGATGCACGAGGGACAGGTCTTCGATTTGGTACAATCTGCACAACCTGAAGAGGGCGCGGCTTCGGGGAAAATTCCAAGCGCGCGGAGTTCTTTCTCCACTCGCCCATGGGTCAGCCGCCGGAGGGGTCCGCAAGTTTTACTGAGAAAATACAGCTCGTGCAGTTCTAGGTAGTCGGCGATGTCGTATATCAGTTCAGGAGGAAGTTGGAGGAGCGGAAATTTGAATGCGTCAGGTCGCCTGCCCATACCGAGTGCAGCTTTGACGAACGACTTGATTTGAGCCTTGATTTTCAACATCGTGTCTAATTGTCAACGAAGAATAGCGTTGAAATTGGACAGACAGAGGATTTGTGAAGAAATGAATGAGAATGAGGATGAGGCTCGTCAGTTAGCGGGGGTGAGGATAGATCTTCGATGGTTTTATAGAATTCTTCTCAGCTACTCGTAACTAATCTCCGATACATATTGATGCCGAAGTCTCAAGGTGTATATGGACAACCTCAATATGACACCTTGACATTTGTTACATCAGTACAAATGTGCAAATGCCTGATGATTCAACCCTGATGAGCATACAACGATCATGTTTTGCGGCTTCTATCTTGCAGCTGGGTGGATCGTCGAGCCATTCTACGACCTTTGCAATCGCTTGCTAGCTGGAAATTCGGCTGGACCCCATATTTCATATTGCTTGAACTACATTCAATCTCCAATGGAGAAAGAGGCCCGCTAATTTCACACATTTTGTAGCATCCAGAAAGCTTCGTTTCAAGAGGTTGAGAAGCGACAGGAAGACTGGTAACGGAGAAGGGGGGAAAACAAGATACAGCAAAGCGGTAAAGATCAAGAAACTAACTCAAAGATAGTTCTGGGCGGCCTCTGGCTAGCCGGGTGGGTAGTAAATGTACACCGATGATCGATGATAACGACAACGACGACGACGACGACGACGACGACGATAATAACGACGATAATGAGAGGGATAGAGAGAGGGATAGGAATAGCGACGATAATAGCAAAATAATTAGGATAAAATAAACTCCTAGACCTATCTAATAAAGGTAGTCATGCGCTTGGATAGCAGAACTCCTAAACAATAGCGTTAATAAAGAAAGAAGGTAAGAATAGTACGATCGGTTGAAGAGTTTGGTTTACTTTGTTCAACGAAAATCTGCAGCTAGTGCGCATTACTAATGCAACATGGATTTCTCGTGAACTATGAAACATGCATGTAATTTGTTGACCTGAGTGACCTAGCCAAGGGCCGCAAGAAGCGACCTATAGCCACCATTAGCACTGACCGCCGCTCCATTAACCCACTTGCTCTCGTCACTAGCAAGAAAACCGACGATGTATGCAACATCGTCTGGAACTCCCATGCGGTACGCCGCCGAAGCACTCGCTTTAAGCTTTTCCTCAAACTCAGCAGGGAGCGCGCTCATCGTATTAACCAGCGCATCCGTAGCGGTTGGTCCCACTACGACTGTGTTGAACGTAATGCCGGTGCCGATGGCGAAGCTACCCGCAAAGGACCTCGTGTAGCTATCGAGGGTCGCTTTACAGGCGCCATACGTGATGATCGGGTCGTTGTTCGCTTCCCTTCCAGCGACGCTGGAGATGTTGATGACGCGACCGCCTGTCTTAGGCGCGTGCTTCATGAACTCAACGATGGTTGCAACCGGGGAGTACACGTTGGCGATCATCGCCTTTGTGAAGTCTTCTGCGGTGGTTTCTCCCGCCGGCTTGAAGTCTTGGAAAGATCCCCAGATGGCGTTGTTGACTAGGATGTCAATTTCGGAGACGCCCAGGGCGTCGATCGAGTCTTTAACAACTTTCGGCCACGCCGTTGGATCAGGGGCGTCAGCTTGAAGGGCAACTGCTTTCTTGATACCGTGAGCACGGCATTGATCAAGAGTATCCTCAGCTGCAGCCTTGTTTGATGCGTAAGTGATGGCGATGTTGGCAAGCCCTTTACGAGCTAGGTAGATTGCAACAGCCTTCCCGATGCCCCTTGAGGCCCCGGTGATGAGGGCCGTCTTGCCGCTTAGGGACCAAGGCTGAATGGCGCTGGCGTTCTCAGATGAAGACATGATGAAATTGGAAGAGTGATCTGAAATTTGTAGGAAAGATTTATTGTACTGTTGTGATTGATAATGTCCAGAATATAGATCGTGTAGCAGACGGTTCCGCCCTTATAATCGCGGCAAGTCTCCGTGTAGATGCGATACCGGGTAGCCGGACATCTCAACAGAACCGTGTAATTCATGATTTCCAAGCAGTCCGACAAACTGCATCTAGGCATTGAAACTGAAATTTACTGCACCGTGTCGGCATTATTTGCATCCCCGAACGCCCGAAGCGCAGATACACACGCCGTTGAGACCGGTAGTCGAGCCCCACCTTCCTCCGCATCATGTCCGCCGGTTCTCCGCCCCATATCCGCAGATGCCCACATCAGCCCTCGACCGCTGTCAAACTTCGAATATGACATCATCTACGGGAGATGGTATGATGGTAGATCACATAAGCTCCAACTTAGCTTGCGCCCAGACAAAAATACCCGGGAATCTTGTTAATGGTCGATGTCTTTACTTCCATTAGGCATCAGGTCAATAGAAGTGCGCCATTGACCTCATCCGAGGTTTCAACTTGGATACAAAGAGCAAATGAATCTTTTGAGCTCTTTCGGTACCTTTTTACCAGCACTCCAGACTGTGAGCTTTTGACCTAAAAGGTCGTTGCCGTACGCGTTGAGTGCATCGAACCTCACGACCTCTTTGTAGGTATCAGGACCGAGTCGCTGGTGTAGAGAAAGCCTTAAGTAATGCCGTGAGTGGTCAGTCGAGCTCTAGAACAGTTAGACGGGGTCTTACAAATGAAGAGTTTCAGGCTGAAGGTACTTCCGACAGTCGGCGAGCAGGAGGTCTGCATTTTGATGTTGCAATGCTACTGTGGCATACCACGTGCGGCCGGGCTCGCGATCTTGCCAGTGCGTTGTCCCTGACCAGTATGAAGTTCCCCATCGTACAAGCTTTTGGTAACATACCCGCTGATCACCGTCCGCCCATGGAATGCCCCGCTGCACTTGTTGTGGGAAGTTCTTTAGATATATGTAAACAGTCGCGGTAGGCTTGTCTGCATCCTTATGCTTGCTGGCTAGCCTCCATTCATAACCATCTAACCATGAAGCTTTAGTCTCGATATGACGTATCGTTTCATCTCTCTCAGCACCATCGGTTATGCGTACAAAGCGTGCTGGACCGTTCGTAGGATAATGATGGTACTCGATCGGCCTCGTTTCGCGACGGGCGCGTCGGTTCTGTAATTTGGTAATTGACTTTCTTAGACCTTCAACCATTGTTTTGTGACTTGTCGAAGATCCCTCCCCATCGTGTCTTGCATCAAACGACTCAAAATGCTTGGGTATTCGGGAAACCGTACTAGGGTGGGTTCTTACCCAGCTCCTCAGGCAGGGTCCTTTCGGATTTCTGACAGGATCCTCATCTTTTGAAGATTGTGATTTTGGTATATCTGCTTTGCCACTGCTGTTGGGGGCCATCATAGTTCAGGCGTTAACGGACGTGGTGGATTTAGTCGCGGTCCAAGAGCTGTAGACTCAAAATTGTCTCGCCTTTACTTTCGTGAGAATTCAACTTACGAAAGCTATTTTTCTGGAAGGAACCTCTGTTTATGAAGTCTTTGGGTGTACGGTCCCAAAGGAAACTTTAATGCCATGAATCACCTTGAAAGTTCTTGTGGCGTCGTCGTCTGACCGAAAAGGCGAGGCCTGCACGAACACATCCATTGTGCCAGCTATAAGGCACTCACATGATATACCTTGAGCGTCTAGTGTCAAACTTCTAAGTTTGGGAAAAGCGCCGTTTACGACCAACTTCGTGTCAGCTGGGACGCCTGACAGATCCAGTTTTCAGTCATGATAATGCGGGAAGTTGGGCTGAATCTTAAGGATGCCTCCTGCTTCAGCATCTTTGGATATAAAATCTTTAGGAGTTTTGCTATCCGGGCGAATGAGCTTGAATGACCGGGCATAGAACTACATGTGTTAGTTCTCATAGTTTATTTATTCTAGTAATTTCATTTCCCTGCCGTCCCTGTCGTCCCTGTCCGTACTCCTCTTTCTCTATGTATTCCTGCGGTTGTGATTAATGATTTATGTAGTCGTTGTCGCCGTCGTCCCTACTATTATCTGAAGCATGCCCACTACCCGCCCTGGTAGCTAAGAACATCCCCCGAAATAGGAAAACTCGCACTAAGAACTATTAATGGTTCAACGCCTAGGAGTCAGGTCAGTTGGACTGAGATGTTAGCTCGGTGAATGAATAGAAACGACCGCCATTAGATTACGCGGCGGAATGACATAACCCTCACGGGCTTAATTTCACGGGCTTAATTAGGGTGGTAAACGGTAGGGAACATCCATAGATAGAAGAAATGTACACTAAGAATGTTCTTTGACGCAGACAGCTCCAAGCAAAGAATTGCATCCTCAATCATTGGGAGTCTCCCGACTGGCTCAGTCCTGCCTCATACTATGTCATTGAAAGTGGCATCCCGGAGCTGCAGTCCGCCGGGTTCGGCCCCACATCTACCGACTACCGGAAAACATTTCCTTGTTTTGGGGAGGGTGACGTCAGGAACATGGCAGTGATTCCTTCCACAACAACCACCGAGTTTGTTTCCAGAAAACTCTCGATGTTTCCTTTACTCGTGATCCAGAAAATACAATCTCTAGCCCAGGCCAGCTGTCGAGCAGGAAGTGCGATTGAACTATGAGTCAAAACACCACGAGCCCAATTGTCCGAAAGCGATGTTTATTATGGGACTGGACAAACACGCGCGACCGGCCAACCACCATCGACCAACTTTTCAATGACTCCAGCGAAGCACAGACTCCAGCAAAGAAGTCGCCATTCAAGTCGGTGCATAACTGGAACGCATGGTATCCACCGGAGTTGAAGGGTCGGCTCCCTTTCCGGCCCATGATTCGCACACGTGCGCAGATCGACACGGAAGAGTGGGATTGGATCCGTGACTCGGACGCGGAGATGGTGCACTACCTCAACGAACCAGAACGGCAAGGAATCACGCCTGGAGACGCCGCCGACTGGTGGCTGAAGAAGGTTGTCCCGGAGTTGCGGGACAAACGTGGGAAGAAACTTGTCGGACCTGCTTGTGCGAGTGACGAGGCAGGAGACAAGTGGCTTGTAACGTTTATGGATCTCGTGGGAAAGTCAGAAAACGGGTATCCAGACTTTCTTGGTGTTCACTACTACAGCGGTGATTTGGAACATGCAAAACGGTACATCACCTCTATGCACGAGAAGTACGGCCTCCCACTCAATGTTTCCGAGATCGCGTCCATTAGCCGCGACGGAACAGAGGTTGAGAGGTTCACAGAGAAGCTGAGCGAATGGATGGATGGACAAGAATGGATCGATGAGTACGGCTGGTTTGGGTGCATGGCACACTGTGCCGACGATTTTGTTAGCCCTGCGGCGCAGTTGATGGATGATGAAGGCCAGTTTACGCCACTCATGAGGCTCCTGATGAAGACTTAATGGAATTATTTGAAATAATCGACGCGAAGATATGATTCTGAGGACAATAATATCACCTGAAATTTCCCACCACATTATTCTGAAGGCTTGGCCAGGATTGAGACATGCAGTCCTGGATAGTGACTTGAACTCCGCTCCGCCCTGGCAGTGTCTATGAAGTGAGTCTTGGCTGCCCTGTGGCGTTTAGTCTACCTGTTGAATCTCCAACTCTGCGGTCTTTGAAAATATACACGTGGAATCTGGAATTCCGGAAACATCGAGAGTCCGGGAAGCTATAACCTCCGGGTGGCTCCGTCGAAATACGTACTTCAAGTCAACGGCGGGGGTTCCACTCGAGTCAGCCGCCTTCGACCCCAGATTCCATTTTATTACCCGATTAGGAAGTTCGAGTGCAAGTCGTGCATATGAGCGCCTGGTCCATGCTGCTGCCCTTAAACTCTTGCGTCCGCGGACCATCGAGGTTTGTGTGTTCTGGCAAGTTCTTCGCAACCGTCTCAAGTTCCATTCCCTGCCACTCAAGCGTGTCTTTGACCGTTCACATTCATTGCATCAAATCAAGCTCAATGTTCGCTGTTGACACCATGCATTTTGTTACGTACATTTCGCGTAACGATTTCCGCCAGACCACTGCTCTAGATGACCGCCTTACCAAGCCAACGGCCGCTATGCGCAAACCCGCAGACCCCGAGAGGTAAAGATTCGAGGATGCGATTACCTAGAGTCGCCAGAATGAGTCTTGGTTGCCGTTTTCGGTTTGAATTGGACTTGTTGATTCGTCGGATCCAAAATGCCCGCCAAGTCGTCATTTGTAGAGTTTGAGGCGGGCTTCTTCTAGGTTTGCCGCTGAACCAGTACAAATATTTTGCAATGGTCTTCTTCCAACCGCATCTATTCGACTTATGGTACGCCTCTAATAACCACTCATGGACTCACTACACCGGAAACGTCAAATTTTGCAATAATACGAACCGCCCTCTTCGCACATCCAGGCACCATGACTGGTACCAAGGAGAAAGGTCACGACTCCTTCCGGGCCAACTCTCCAGATGACTCCGAGAGCGAACACGTCTCTGGACAAGCTAACAAGCCACTATCACGACCGCCTCATGCTCTAGATGTTGGTCAGGTTGTCACAGAGCTCGAGGTTGATGCCGCGCAGGGACTGACTACCGACGAGGCCTCTCGCCGGCTTGAGGAGCTCGGCCGCAACGAGCTTCGTCAGAACAAGGGTGTGCAACCGGTGAAGATCTTTCTGGAGCAAATATTCAACGCAATGACTTTGGTAAGTTAGATGTGTGTTCTTGGTATTCTCGAAGAAGCTTGCATTCTGCTGCCCAAGGGGCTGTGGAATTTTTCGATTCGACTGACGCTTGATACCAGGTGCTTCTTCTGGCTCTTGGTGCAAGTTTTGGCATCCAAGCCTGGATAGAAGGTGGAATCTTAGGAGGCATCATCGTTCTCAACATTTTCATCGGTTTCGCCCAGACCCTTCAAGCCGAGAAGACGATCAACTCGCTCAAAAATCTCGGTTCCCCAACCTGCAAAGTGTTTCGCAACGGCAAGACTATCGAGATCCAGACGGCCGAAGTTGTACCCGGCGACATCATCGACCTGATCACTGGCGACTCCGTCCCCGCAGACATCCGCCTCATCGAAGCTGTTAACCTCGAGGCTGACGAAGCTTTGCTTACCGGCGAATCCGCGCCTGTCTCGAAGATCCCGAACTCGACTTTCGACGATGATACCGGCCCAGGCGACCGACTGAATGTGGTCTACAGTTCAACAGTGATTACGAAAGGTCGCGGCCGCGGTGTCGTCTTTGCGACTGGCATGTGCACTGAGATCGGTCTCATTGCTGGTGCTCTGAATAGCGGCTCGAAAGCAAAGTCGTACCTGAAGCGCAGCGAGGACGGCAGAGTTTCCGTGTTTGCATACATCATGGCAGCGTGGATGATGACTCTCGATTGGGTCGGCGAGTTCTTGGGACTGACCATTGGCACACCCTTGCAGAAGAAGCTGTCGCAGCTGTTTCTGTGGCTTTTTGCATTCGCCATCATCTGTGCCATCGTTGTCATGGGCGCCAACAAATTTGATTCACGCAAGGATGTCATTATCTACGCTGTAACAACTGCCATCGGAACCATTCCTGTTTCGCTGCTGCTCGTATTGACAGTCACCATGGCTGCTGGTACGAAGAAGATGCTCGAGCGTCACGTTATTGTTCGGAACCTTTCAAGCCTGGAAGCACTGGGCGGAGTGACGAGTAAGTTTTCACTGGAATCCAAAATCCTTTTAGCAACATGTTGCTGATCGCAAGCACCATCAGACATTTGCTCCGACAAGACCGGCACGATCACGCAGGGACGCATGGTTGTCCGCAAGGCCTGGCTCCCTGGAGTTGGCACTTACTCCGTGCAGACGACCAACGATGTATACAACCCGTTCTCCGGCTCGGTCCAGTTCACCGCCGGCCAGCCGAGAGATATTAGTGCGGAAGCCGAAAAGCAACACGACGATACCACCGATCCCATTGACCCGCACCACGAATCTGCAAGCAACTCGGCTCTCCAGTGGTACCTCAACATAGCGTCGCTGGCGAACCTGGCCACCCTGAAGCAAAGCGACGACAGCTCTGCGAATCCGGGAGAATGGAAGGCGACTGGGGCACCCACAGAGATTGCTCTTGAGGTCTTTGCTTCTAGGTTCGGGTGGAATAGACTCCAGTTGACCCAAGGCCATGAAGCCGCATGGAAAGAAATTTCTGAGTTTCCCTTTGACTCTGATGTCAAGAAGATGTCTGTTATTTTCCAGAATCTCGAGTCTCAGGAGATGCATCTTCTCACCAAGGTATGCTATTGAAAGACCCATACGCTCTTGTGAATGTTATCCCTGACAAACTGAGTTTAGGGCGCCGTCGAACGTGTCCTTGAAACCTGCAACACCATTGCTCTCGATACCGCTACCCGAACCCTGACCGAGGCAGACAAAGACAACATTCATGCCAACATGGAAACTCTCGCTGGCCAAGGCCTTCGCGTTCTCGCCCTAGCGCATCGAAACCTTGAGAGCACCGTGTCAGCATCCCAGTTTGCCGAAGGCAAGATCGCTCCCCACCGCGACATTTTCGAACATAACCTGACCTTCCGCGGCCTCGTTGGCATCTACGATCCACCCCGTCCAGAGTCGAAGCCCAGTGTGAAGGCATGCCAAGGTGCCGGGATCGTCGTGCACATGCTCACCGGCGACCATCCGCAAACAGCAAGGGCTATCGCGACCGAAGTGGGCATCTTACCGTCGCCTGAGAAGTTCAAGATGCTGCCGGCCGACGTCGCTCAAACGATGGTGATGCCTGCTCACGATTTTGATGCTTTGACGAATGATCAGATCGATGAGCTGCCTCAGCTCCCTCTAGTCGTGGCACGATGCGCACCTAGTACTAAGGTGAGGATGATCGAGGCGCTTCATCGTCGCGGCCGATACGTTGGTATGACTGGGGACGGCGTAAATGACAGTCCGAGCTTGAAACGAGCTGACATCGGTATTGCCATGGGCTCTGGGTCGGATGTCGCCAAAGAATCTTCCGATATTGTCTTGACGGACGATAACTTCGCCTCGATTCTCAACGCCATTGAGGAGGGCAGGCGAATCTTTGACAATATTCAGAAGTTTATCCTCCACGTTCTGGCAGCCAACATCGGATTTGTTTGCGCTCTGCTGACAGGATTGGCCTTCAAAGACCAGTCTGGTGTTTCGGTCTTCCAGCTGTCTCCCGTGGAGATACTTTGGATGCTTCTTGGAACTGGCGCATTCTGTGAAACTGGTCTTGGTTTCGAGAAAGCGGTGCCGGATATCCTCAACCGTCCTCCTCAAAATGTAAGTCCGCTATCATGGACGAGCCGAAAGAACACTTAGTGCTAACGAAATCAATAGCTCAAATACGGCGTCTTCACGCCTGAGTTTCTATTCGACATGGTGTTTTACGGCGTTCTCATGGCGGGCTGCGTTCTCGGCTCTTTCACAATTGTTGTGTTCGGGTTTAATGACGGCAACCTAGGATTGGAGTGCAACAATGCCTTCTCAAAAGCGTGCGAGCCCGTATTCCGTGCGCGGGCTACATGCTATACGACGATGACGTGGATCTTCTTGCTGTTTGCTTGGGAACTGATCGACTCGCGCCGCTCGCTTTTCTACATGCCTGAAGGCTTCAAGGCTTGGGGCCAACACTTGTGGGGCAACAAGTTCCTCTTCTTCTCAGTCACGATCGTCTTCTTCGTCGTGTTCCCGACGCTGTACATCCCGGTTTTGGATCATGTCGTGTTCATGCACCACGGCATCAGCTGGGAGTGGGCTGTGGTCTTCATCGATGTTTTCGTTTTTATGGTCGGTGCTGAGGCGTACAAGTGGGCCAAGCGGACATATGTCAGACGAAGAGGAAACCAGTCAGGTATCGTTGGATTGGGTGATGATGAGGAATCATCTCTATAGACCTCGTCGAAGTAGGTGAAAGGCGCGCAGTCAGGCATGCATAGAGACAAAATAATGAGCCAATGCATCCAGACTCAGTTTTGGAAGTTTTGATCCCATATCTATGTTGCTGATTCAGTACCCGAGCTATTTTCGGCGCCTCTGTGATTCTACCCAGCCATGCCTTTTGATCTTCCATGTTCATGTGGCCTTCCAAGGTATCGCAATTGGAATGGATGCCTTTGCACTCTGTCCTTCCCCTTCCCCGGGCTCATGTGACTGGCTCCCTGAGGGTTCGGCTGTGTTACCCTCTACCTTCCATTCCTCCGCATCTTCATTTCTCAGCTGCTCTCTCGTGGCCATTAGTGCCTTGCCAAGGCGATTCTCTCCCCAATTTCTCTGATTCACCATCGCCTGTTTCTCGTTGAACCCGATGCCCCAAATGCGGTCTTTTGGTGACGCCTCAGCAAGAACACGATTGCCAGTCCCCATCAGGACTTTCTTCAGCTGTGGGTTTTGCCCAAACTTGGCCACATTGCCCGCTTCGACAACCGCACTCTTGACTTCATCCCAGCTCGTATCCGTGAACCCGACTATCTCTTTCCCCAAAGCCTTTTGTGTCTTCGGGTTCTTCTCGCACATAATTTGCGCCTGCCGTTCGGTGTCGCCGAAACGGGCCGCCTTGCAGTACATCATGTACTGTTCGGCGCAGGTGAATGTGACGCTGCCAAAAGGGTCGTTCTCATCTACAGCTCGCCCCACCAGCTGTGACATTTGCGGCTTCGAGACGGTGAATGTTGACGGGTACCATTGGCAGAACTGACAGTACCTGAAATTTTCTTGGGGCATAAAGAAGAAGACAGGAGTTTCCTCGGACTCCGATTCTGAAGTGTCGTGTGTAGGTGCCTTGGTTCGGTGAGGTTTGTTGCCTTGGTTAGGCTTCTTTGGCTTTTTGGTCTTGGCGGGCGACATCGTGGCTAAGTTTATCGTCCCGAAGGTTGCATTTTTAGGAGCAAATGTCCTGTGGAGTCTATCAGTGACTTCCCGACTTCTGTGTTGTTTTGTCGAGAAGGCGTGGTGGAAAGAGGGGGCAAGGACGAATCGATCTGATGACTCCTCGTCGCCTGCAGCCTGACTGGTTAAGAACCCTGAAGGCTTGCCCAAGCGGGTAGGTTGCCCGACTGGATGACAGCCACCAGATCCCGAAACCTTGTTTCATAAAATGAAAACAAGAGGCCATTGATATATTCAGATGGTAGGAGAAAGTGACAAAAGGTATGTGTTGGAAAACTAGTAAAAGTCCCAGCGGTGCTTTGAGTCTTCCGACCCAAACGGAGCCTTGCACACTACACCGTTCGAAGTATTGAGAGCAGAGACTGTTAATTGTTCGCTATCTTTTCCTTACATCACATTCAGACATCGTCAACGGGCTGGTTCCTTGTCACAATCATCATGGTCCCGCCGACTCGCTGACACAGCTTGATTAAAAAATACTGTCTCGTAAACATGGGGTTTTCCAACGAGAAGGCAGAAAGGCTTTGGAGCTCATAGTGCGATATTCCTGACAAGCGAACTATGCCTGCCGATGGGCTAGAAACCAAGGAAATGCAGAAGGTATGGTGGGACTTTTGCACCAAGGAGCTCGACGCAGATGAGAAGGAGCCCTCCGGAGACAGCGACGAAGAGTGGAGCAGGTCTCTTGACGCCTATGGCATCAAACAGGATTTGAAGGATGCAATCATGGATCCCGTGTTCAGCTATCTTCGACTGTCGCAATCCTGTCGACACTGGATCAAGGATACCATGGATAAAATATGTACTATAAATGGCTTCAACGACGCGTATTCAAACCAGAGAGAGAGCGATGAGCACACGGCTGTTTTTGAAGCCAAAAGAGGGAACGAGATTTGGCGACGACTGCGAGTTTCGTCCGAAGCATCCAGGGTACATACCGCTGTACATGGTTGTGGATAAGGATCGTATTCATCATGTATTCGATGAGCAGGGCAATCTCGATAATCTGGATCAGCTACGAACTGCTGGTGCATCGGACTCCAGCGGCTCATCTGGTTGCTTCTATTTCATCCACCAGTTGAAGCTGGCCGAGCTGCACGCAAGATACGCGAAGCGCAGGGCAGGGGGCGCTAGCGTTGCAATTTTGTGTGTTTTCGTGTCATTCCAAGAGTACTGGAGACTGAAAGCCAGCGGTAAAGCCCTCAGTCTTTCGGGTCTGGATTGGCTAAGCTTCCTTTGGGAGTGTCGCAAGGAATTGAGTTCCAGTCCTTCTGGGCTTTTTGACAAATACGGCAAAGCAACCTTATTGTATGGGGATATTCCGCTGCATCGAGAATACCGGCGCACGAGGGTCAAGAATGAAACTACTAGCGATATTATTCGCAAGCTAACTTGGTCCCATGGTGGCATAGAGAGAGGACGGCAGTATATATTTTCAGCAAGAGCGGGAGAGCGGTTTCTGAGAGAGGATGCCAAGTTTCGCATACTTGCGTATCAGAATCTGTGAGACCTTAAGAGCTCTTCCACGGAGGAGTCACCTTGTACAATAGTCTTCCCAGGCATCAATGATTAGTCTACGTTCTCAGAAAGATTTCATGGGCACGTAGGTTTTATATCGCTGATTGTTGCATAATGGACCGCGAAACTGTGGCACCACAGGACCTTTTGCTTCCAAAAGCACGTATATCTGGGATAGCAATTGCATTGAAAGACAACAGGTATCGGACCCAGGTATCGGCCTTTATAGCCTCAAATTGATCCGCGTTAATAGCCAAGCGGGCTTTTAGAAACTTCGTGCTCTATGCCTTCAACTAGCATGTGAAGGCTGTTCTGCCAAAAAGTTTGCTCTTTCAAAATCAGTCTTGGCGCTCAGGTCTCGTACGAGATTCTGGGCATCAGCTTTCGAAGTGGAGGTCAAGCATGGGTCGGAGTAGCCTAGTATCTAGCTGAAAAGCAAATATGTCAAGTTTTCTGTGGGCGAATTGAGGAGTTTTGAGCATCTTTAAAAGGCCCTTGGAGCAAAGGTTCCTCGACTGTTTGCGCGAGTCAGCCTTATGGAACTGCGAATGACTCGCATCGCAATACCCCTGAGGATATCGCGCCCGGGGGAGCAGCACCGGCGGCTCGGAATGGTCAGTAGCCCTTTTGCAGGGTGTGCGACATGTTATTCCCACGTTGTCACCACTTTATGTCCCTGATTGGGACAAGTAAGCGTAGAACTCGAACGGAATAGGATGAACTGGGTCGTGGGGCTTGACTGATCAGACGCACAGGTCGGCTGCTTCCGAAATTGAAACTTGTGGAGAGTGACCGACTCGATAGGGGGCCATGAGCCTCAGCATCTGGAGGCCTCGGACTGGAAAGCCCTACGTTGGGCTTTAGGGGCATAAGATCCTTTGAGCGTACTTATCGTGTCACCACGCATTCGTATTACTTAATCGGAGCGGATGTTGAGGAGAAAGCTTTTTCTTTCAACTTTCTTTTCGCCCGCTGATGTAGTTTGTGGCCCCACCTGTTGCATCGAAGAGTTTTCAGGCCGAGAATAGAAAAGCGTAACTGATGGGGCATGAGGTCGATAGAGATGGGCCAGGTGCCACCGTATAGGAGTTGCACAATGCAAGAGACTGGGGTAGGAGATGCTTAGTGCCAATGAGCCCCAGAGCCTTGCTGAGCAGAACAAGACAATACCCTCGTGATGGCCACCTCGAGAGATGGAAATGACGCGGAGTAGGAAGAGGTGGGTATGATTCGCTGTGCCGCTGGAGCTGAAACATGAAAAGACGGACAGACGCTCTTGGCTGCCCTGGCATTTGGTAATGGCTTGTTGGAACGCTCACCAATAGTTCCGCAAAGAGTGGCTCATATGGGACCCTCACTCCCTATTCGGTATGTCAATGGAACGGATAACTGCCTTTTAAGGAAACATCAGAGGCGGGCCCCGACCACATCATGGGTTACAAGATCATGCGAGCACAAGAGGAAGGTTGATATGTCGCATTCTCGGCGCGAACTTTTGCTTCGAGTCCCAATTCTTTGGAGCCGGATGAAATGAGTATCTTGGCGACAAGCTGCAGGTTGAAGATAGACTCAATGAGGCGGCAGAAACGAAAACGGGGTTCGGACTGTAATACCGACAAAAGTCGCCTGTCGTGTGGTCGTGATCTTTGAGAATGAGTGTATATAAACAGGTCTGTCTGCGAGGCCAAGAGGATCTATTGTTCGACATCTCTTCCACATCAAGCTTCTTCTTCATTATCGGCTTCCTCCTGGGTACAGCTCAACCGCCATTTTCTCGTCAGCCTCAATCAAGGCTATTTAATCACGTTGTATGTTGTCAGACACCAAGAAATCTTAACCGCCTATCGTGCTGACCTCTTCAAAAGATCATGAAGTTCTCAAAGAAGACTATTCTCGCCACGATGGCAGCCCATGCTACGGCACTCGTTCAGATGGAAGTTCGCTACAGCGACCGAATGGTTGACGTTGGCAATCTCGATCTGTTCGCCGTCACATGGCAAGCCATATACGGCGAAGCGGGCAACACTCGAGCAATCATGACCGATCGATCCTTCGGCTCCCAGACGAACACTTGTACCTGGGCCGAAGACTACGACCCTGATCTGACTGTACAGGTCAAGATGAATGGCGCTTGGGGTCGGACTCCTGGCCTCTCCGACAACCAAATGCGTGACGGCCTTGTTCAGTCTATGTGGGAGGTTCTTCGCACTGTCTCGGACCCTTACGGTTACGAGGTCTTCAACGGTTGCCGCGGTCTTACCTGGATGGAAAGTGTGGGCTACCATGAGGATGCCGCATGTGGACCCAAGAGCGCGCGTAACTGCGAATACGCTTGCCGTAACGAGAACTCCCCTGGCTTGGCCCAATGCGAGAACCAGACATGGGGTCACAAGGTCCCTTCGACTCTGCGTGTCACAGCTTACATTGATGGACGCCTACAGCCTGATGACCTGATCATCGAGTTTGGCGCGACGAAGAACCAGGAGCCCGGCGGCTGTGGTCTTGTTGGGGAGGTTGCCGGGTTTCTCGCTGGATTCATCCCTGTCGGAGGTGATCTGTTCGCCAAGGGCATTGAGATTGGCTGTGCCGAGTAGTAAGGGGGCAGGCAGCTTTCACGTACATACTTTGATCTCAACCTACACATACAGATACTCTGTCTATACATGGCAATCCGTTGCGACAGCATGGTCAAGTCACTGTGCAGGTGGTCTCGTCGGTTTCTTGAATTCGAAAACTGTCGCATTGCATGTGTCAATGCAAACTAGCTCTACTGGCACAAGCATAGGGCCGAACAGCTTCACACCTGCCTCGTGCTGTGCTTTAACGTTAGGCCGAGCACGTAACCTTGAAGCTCAAGAAGTTGTCCTCAATATCAGATGTCTCCTCGCACGCTCCAATCTTGACCTCGCGGGCTCCTTCTCCGCAATCGTTCGAAGAATACACAGTCACTGTCAGGAACTAATTAGCAAGCGGGCACAATATTAGGTGCCATTTAAGAGAGTATGATCTTACAGCTGCAACCCTCAACCATGTAGTTCAGTTCCACGGCCTTGACGATATTGTCTGGTGCCTTGAATGAAGGCTGGCATGTCTCCGTTAAGCCTTTGGTGATGGCCCAGATGCCCCGATTGCCGCTGCCAGCACAGACTTGCTCGCTCCAGATGCGGAAGTCGCCGACGTACTCGTCCTGACGACGAATATTGGCCGCATTAGTTCCGACGAACAGAAGCGCGGGGGCGACAAGATCCCAAGAGAAACGCATGTTGTATGGAGTATTTGAGTAATAGCCGCAACGGTGAAATGATGCAAGTAAAGTATTAATCTGTGTGGCGGAGGAGACAGATGTCCAGAGTTGGCTGCTGGGACTGAGCAACAGAGAATTGTCCGTAAAATAGGAACTCTCTTTATACTCAAGGCACTTCGCCCAGCGCGAGTGGAACCGGTACTATTGTGCCGTGAGGCTTCGACAAATGGAGCGAATCTCCATTCGTCACGGAATATCTGCATTTATTATGGACAGATGTGCATATCAATTTGAAGCTTTAATGGTTCTCGTATTCGGCTATCACTGGGCAACCCTGGTTCTCACATCTAAGATCATGGGCTCCCAAGATCATGATAAACATTATAGCAGTTTGATACGTCAGGAGAGGCGTCCAACATCTTGGGTGAGATTTTGTCAAGTATTGTTCCATCAAACCGGCACTCATGGTTCGACCGAAACGTGGAATACAACGCTGAGAATGACATTACCCGGATCAGAGTTGCCCAAACTACTCTTATTAGGAAAGTTCCCCGCACTTTTGGGAAAGCATCTGGTAGACGAGAAACGAGTATCGTTGTTATTGTCGCGTGGTTAAAATCCTGAGCAACACTGCATGGTCGTTGGCTAATCGTCATTCTAATGCCCTGCGTTAGATTGTGCCAATAATCACTCACTCGCCGATCCAGACAATTGAGGTAAAGTATGTAGGCAACCCACCCGTTCCACGACTTTGTTCAATCAGTATTGTGGCTCAGAGCGACTTGACCAAGTTCAAGCTTCCCTGACATGTGGATTTTGCTCACGAGCTCTGCTAGTCGGGACAAAGACATTAATGATGAGTTGAAGAACAATATGGACGGCCCTAGAAATGAAAGTACACTTGTTGAAAGTACTAATCACCAAAGCCAAAGGGTAATACACCGGACAGTAACCAGTACAGTAAATCAAAACCAGACTTGAGTTTCACCACCTTAGTTAGATGTAACCGCGACGAATGGCAAAGCTTTGCTTACGAAGTCTATACTGCCCTGACGTCATGATATCTGGACAGAGAAAGACGTTTCATGTTTCATGGTTTCAATGAGAGAAGTTGTAGCATCACAGTTGACTTCTAGGAAGCGTCATGCAATCATTTGCAATGCTCAGACTTCGTTCAGGGTAAACGTCACATAAACTCCGAATTACGCTGAGCTTCAGCCAACATGCCGTTCTACCCAGTTTGAATCCACAATAGGCTAGTAATTGCTGGCGCTGCATCTGCGAAATCTGCTGATAATTTAAGTTTAATTAGGCGGCTAGTGAGAGTAATAAAACTAATCAACCTATATATAGTATAAAATAAGTGGGGGCTATAGTGTCAATTAGGTGTATAACATAAGGTGAAGGCTCACAGAGGCTAACTGCAGTTAGGGGTTAAAAGATAGATTACTAAAATCTACCTCCCTATATAATATATATAACCTACTCCCTATATATAACTTTATTACTCCTTTATTACTTCCTCTTTATACTTAATTAGTTCTAATAATCCTAATAAAGTACCTTTATCCTAAGAGCTTTATTTTTAAAAATAAATATAATACTAAGTTACTTTATAGTTATTACTCTTATTAGCTTTATATATAGGTTATATTTATACTATTAAAGGTATATCTATACCTAATTAATACCTCTACTTTTTAACTAATTATACTTTTTTTTATAATATCTCTTACCTCTAAGTTAGTAGTTAACCTATTTTTTTAAAGTTAGTATAACTTACTTTTTAAAACTAATAATTATTTCCTTTTTAATATATACCCTCTTATTTCTTTTCCTCTTTTTTCTTTACTTAAGAATAACTTTATATATTTTACTTATTACCTTTCTTATATTATTACTATATCCTCTCTATTAACTATTTATATTATTAGATCTCTACTTATATAGTAGTTCTTAAGGTATATTATTATTATATTTTTCTCTCTTCTATACTACTAATTTATTAGCTAGTCTTACTATATCTATTATTCTTATTTTTAGTACTCTTTTACTTTCTAACCTTAATAATAGTAATAATAATAAATACTTTCTACTTAACTTTACTTATTTTAATATATATATACTCTTTATATATATACTACTCCTATTTATTATTATTTAGCTTACTTTTTAGAAGAAAAGAAAAAAAGCTATAAAAATAATTAAGATTAGTAATACTTAAGTTAGTTATATATACTATATTACTTATATTAAATATAAAGTAACTAACCTTAATATTAAGTACTATAATTAAATAAGTATATATTATAATATTACTACTTTATTATAATACTAATAATAGTTTTAAGTAAAAGTATTTACTATATAAAGTATACTTCTTATAAATATACTTATCTTA
This sequence comes from Colletotrichum siamense, assembly GCF_013390195.1. Taxonomy (NCBI): domain Eukaryota; kingdom Fungi; phylum Ascomycota; class Sordariomycetes; order Glomerellales; family Glomerellaceae; genus Colletotrichum; species Colletotrichum siamense. Next base: position 1,423,275 of record NW_023501016.1, on the reverse strand, counting down.
ATAGTATAAATATACTACTTCTTTATTACTTCTTTATAGTATCCTAATTACTTTAAATCTTTAACTTTACTAAAGAAGCTATTAATAACCTCTAAGATATAATAGAGGTTTCTAATAATAATATTTATAACTTAGAGGTAAGTTATAGCTCTTTAGTTACTCTTATAATATTCTTTTATTAATTCCCTTAAACTTAAGAGGATTACTAAGTTACTATTAGTAATATACTAAAGGTACTTTTTTATTATAACTCTACTTTTATATATATTATACCTCCTCTTTAAGCTAAGATTAAGTTTAAAAACCTTATTAATACTACTCTTACGCCCCTTATTCTTATTACTCTTACCTTTATTATTAATACTACTCTTATATTTACTTTTAGTTTTACTTTTAAGTAGCTTTTAGTTTATATAATTATAATTATAGAGAACTTTATTCCTCTTAATACTACTCTTATTATACTTTTTAGCTATATAGTTATTATTTTTAATAAAATTTAATAAGTAGTCTACTTTATATATTACTACTTATACTTTCTAAGAACTTAGCTAACTTATTATTATAGTATATTTACTCTACTTATATTAAGAGAGAGAGGGAAGAGGAAGAAGAAGAGGAGAGAGAAGAAGAGAGTAAAGAAAAAAAAGAAACTTTATAATACTTTACTTACTACTTAGAAGTTACTTTTATATTATTTTTATATTACTATTATACTATTAGGGAGATTAAGTTTTAAAGTTTATAAATAGTTAAATAAGAGGTTAGTTAGTATAGCTTTTATATTACTTACTAACTATAAACTATATAGTCTCTTTATAACTATTATTTAATTAATACTACCTCTTTATAACGCTATATTAGCGCTATATCCTTAATATAATATTCTAGCTCTTATATATCTTTATTAATACTATACTCCTACTATTAGATAAAGTACTACTTTCTCTTCTTAAAGCCTTAATAGTTTATAATATAGTTAACTTTATATAGAGGTTTACTATTAATATTACTAATAAGTAGTAGCTAATATAATACTTTATTATAGTAATTATATAGCTTTAAAAGGGATATATAGAAAATATTATAAATTTAATATTAACTAAGAATATCTAACTAATAAGCTACTCCTAATGTTCTTATAATTACTAAGATAGTAAAAGGTCCTAAATACTTATTAGCTAACTTTTAGCTAAGTTACTATCTCTAAATATATTTTTTAGATAGAAATACTAAGTCTCTAACTTTATAAGCTTTATAGACTTATATTTTATTAGCTTAAGTTATATATACTTATTATATATATTATAATAAGGGCTTAAGAACTTCTTAGTTAGTATAAAGTCGTTCTATATAGTTAGCTACTATAGTATTCTTAGTAGCTAGCCTTATATTAAGCTTTATAGTTATAAGACTAGTTAGTAAAAATCTAAAAAAAGCTTCTATTAGTACTACTTATATTACTAAATACTAAGTATTATTATATATAAATTATATAAAGTAAAATTATTACGCTTAATCTAATTAGTCCTATATATAGAAGTATTATAAATACTACTCTAAATATTAGTTTTACTATTCTATCTAGCTATCTATTTAAGGGTAAAAAGCTATACTTAGCTACTTCTTAATAGCTAAGAAGTAGTAGAAGTATATCTAGAATTTATTAGTAAATAGTAATCCCCTATTAGAGATAATACTTTTAAGGATACTAAATATCTTAAAGATCTTAGTAAATAATAGATTAGTAAAGTTTTAAATAGTAAGTATTAAGTATATAGTAATATATATACTATATTTAGTAAGCTAATTAACTACTATTAAGATAGTATTATAAGATCTATAGCTTAAAAGTATTATTAATATAAGTAATCTAGTAATAAAGTTAAAGAAGATCTTCTATTAAAGCTATTATAATATAAGTAAGAGCTATAATAACTTATAAAAGTAATAGTAGTAAGGCTTTATTCTCTAGTATACTATATAAATATTAATATAAGCTTTAATATTCTTATTTATTAAGTCTTAATAATAATATCTCTTAAGTAGTATTAATATCTACTTAACGCTATAATACCTTACTATTAATATATTATAACACCTCTTAATAACCTCTTAATAGATATTATAATATATAGGAATATATATATAATTACTAAAATATAGTAACCTTTATACGTTATATCCTTAGCTTCTCTACTAATAACCTCTAGCTTATTATAGGCGTTAGTACTTCTTAGCTTATTAGTATTCCTTAATAAAAGCATCCTTTTATTAAGTTACTAATAATTAGCTTATTATTAATATTTAACCCTCTTTAATAGCTGTTTTAAGCGTTATATCTTTAATATAGTCCTATAGAATAAGTAGCTTATAATCTATAGTTTTAGTAGTAAGCTTAAGTATCTCCCTAAATATTATACTACTACTCTAATATTTTAAGCTTATAGCTTTATTATACCTCTTAAGTAGCTTTTTAGAACTTATATCTTAAGCTAAAGCTTTTATCCTCTTTTATTTACTTTACTATTATAGTAACTATATAACCTTAACTTTAGTATTACTTTTATAGTAATACTTTATAAATATTACTACTATAATAAGTAGCTTTTATATAGCTTTTATACTTAATAGCTATATTCTTATATCTTTAAGTAATTCTTAAACCTCTCCTTTAAAGTATATAGAGCTATAGTTAGGTCTCTATAAAAGCCTATCTATTAGATTCTTTACTCTTAGTTTAAACTTAATATTAATATTAAAAGCTACTAATTTATTAAGCTAGTATAGCTACTTACTATTTAGTTTCTTCTTTATATTAAGAAACTATAAGTTAAAGTAATCTATAAATATTATAATATAGTTCTTATTATATACTAGATAATACTACTAATTCTTTAGAGTATTTATAATAATAAGAAACTTTATATCTCTTATTCTATAGTAGCTCTCTATATCTATTAACTTTTAGGACCTAAACATAATAAGATACTAATAGCTTTTAAATAGCTAAATAATTACTACTTTAATTACCTATATAAAAGTATTAATTTATAGCTTTATTAGTAGTATAAAATTAAAATACTATAATATAAGTACTTTAGTAAATACTTTAAGGAGCGTTTTAAATATTATAATAATACTTAGTAGTAAATTAATTTCCCTTAACTTTACTTTTTAAAGTAAGTCTATTAATAGTATAGTAATCTTAGTATAATTTAATATAAACTATCTATAGAACTTAGTAAAGCTTAAGAATATTTAGATATCCTTAATACTATATAGTAGTAGCTAGTTTACTATAGCTTTAGTATATACTAACTCTATTTTAACCCCTTTATTTAATATAATATATCCTAAGAAGCTTATATATAAAGTATAAAACTTATACTTATTACTATTTAAATATAAGTTTTATTAATAAAGCTATTTAAGTATACTATATATATATTCTTTATATACTTTATAACTACTACTATATATTAGGATATTATTTAGGTATATAATATATATAGTATCTATTAAGCTACTTAGAATATTATTAATATATACTTAGAAAGTAGCTAATATATTAGTTAAGCTAAATAAGATAACTAAATACTTAAATTAGCTATACTTTATATAGAAGGTAGTTTTCTACTTATTACTTTTAGTAATATATATTTAATAGTAAGTATTCTTAAGATTAAGTTTAATAAAAACTAATATATTAGATAAGTAGTTTAGAATCTCTCTAATTAGTAGTAGTAGCGTTCTATCTTTATATATAATCTTATTTATTACTCTATAGTTAATATAAAGCTATAGCTTCTTACTCTTTTTAGGGATAAATAAGATAAGTACTTCTATTAAGCTAGTTAATAAGTATATCTAACCTCTTACTTCTGCTTTTATTAAGTAATCCTATAAGATCTTAAACTTATAGTTTAATAATAAGTAGATAAAGCTTTAAGGAATAGGAGCAGTATTATTAAGCTTAATATAATAGTTATAAGCTACTCTTTTAGGGAGTAAAATAGCTTTTTCTTCTAAAAATAGATTATTAAAGTTATTATAGTATACTTATTAATCCTCTATATTACCTAATAGCGCTAAGAGTGTGTTAATAGCTAGAGTAATAATAATATAAGCTATTATAGTATATTATAAGCTATTTAGTAGCCCCTTTTTAAGGGTATCTAAATAGATATAGCGTTTATAGATTAGATAGCGCTATTATTATTATTACTAATTAATAAGAAGGTTAATATCCTCTAACTATAAGATACTTAAGATTAATATAAGCGTTAATAGATTTATTATAATAAAGTAGTATAGCTATATCTTTATAATATTATCGCTATTAGAGATTCTTAGTTAGAAATAATAGGTTTTAAGTGTTTAGATCTCTTAGTTATCTATATCTATTAGCTAGAAAGCTAAATAGATATATAGATTAATTTTAAATATATTAAATAAGCTATAGCTAATAATATTTCCCTTTAATCTTAAGTTAATAAGCACTTTTAGTTTTACTTAGTTATTATTAAGTTATATCTAGGTTAAGATATCTAAATAGCACTCTTACTATTATAAATCTATAATATAAATAGGTATAGTATTAGAGTTTATTACTAAGCTTAACTACTCTAAAGTTATGCTATTTATAAGGTAATTAGCTACTTTATAGCTTTTTTAGCTATACTTTCTATATATTATATTTAGATATATATTAGCTAAATAGCTTATTTTATTATAGTTATAGTACTACTAAAGCTGCACCTTTAAGTATAAGTAATCTCTTACTATATAATTAGATTTATAATAGTTATAATAAATAATATCTTTAGGAGGGGACTTATACTATTAAAGAGGTGTAATAGTATTATTAGCTAGCTATTACTTAGTTAGTAAGGTGCTTCTTAATAAGCTATTTAGAGGGGAAGCTTACTAGTTAAAGAATATTAATAAAAACTACTTAATACGCTATACTAAAGAAATAAGCTTATTATAGGTATATAGAAGTATTATTTATAAGGTTATAGTGTAATATAGTTATAGCTATAGCTTACTAAATAGTATTAAAATATACTACTTCTCTATTAAGTAGTAGTTTAATTTAAGCTTTAGGTTATTAATATAACTTATAAATTTATTAACTTACTCTTTAAGCTCTTAGGAGGTACTATTTAGATATATATTAATAGCTATACTATAGCTTATAAAGTTAGATAAATTATTATATAAGAAGGTTTTAAGCTATAGAAAAGTAATCTAGTTTATATAAAAGCTTAGCTCCTTTTAGAGGTTATAAATATAATATATCTATAAGGTTTTAAAATAGCTATAAATATAGCTTATTATATATACTACCTTATTACTATTAATATATATCTAGTATACTTATAGACTAAATTAATAGCTATAATTAAATAGGAAGCTCTATAGATCCTTTACTAACCTTCTTAAATATAATAAAGTAAGTAGTAAAACTTATTAGAAGATAATATTAAGGTTTTAAGGCTAAGGTTTAATAAGTATAAAGCTAATAGCTTATAGCTTATTTATAAAGTAAGGTTAGCTTTATTCTTATAACTTAGAGGTTTTAGATTTAGTGAAGTTAAGTAAAATAGTTTTATAGCTAAGGATTAAAGTTTTAATAATATTAAGTATAGTACTAAATTAGGTTAAAGTAAGCTTATTATAGCTTAATCTAAGTATTAAGCTAGTTAAAATGCTCTAGAGGTGCTCTAACTTAATATACTTCCTATATAAATATTCCTTATATATAGTAATAAAGATCTCCTCTTTAAGTATATACTTTTCTTTATATAATTTAGATAATTAATTATTAGTAGTATAATTTAGCTATTTATAAGTTTAAGTATACTTAGCTAATAGGGGTTTACTATATTATCCCTACTTAAAGGGAGTAATACCCCTCTATTCTTATTATATCCTCTTTAGAGTTAATTAGTTACTTACTTTCTATTATAGAAGTAATAAGTTTTACTATTCTTATTTATCTTAAATACTTAAAATAGTTAATAATAATAATATTTTATTACTAAGTTACTATATAGATTATACTTTCTTAGTATATTATATTTAAGCTAATATTTTAAATTTCTAGCTTAATCCCCTTTATAAGTAGAGATTTTAAACTATTAATTAAGTATATAATATAAAGTGAAGGCTTATAGAGGCTAACTATAGTTAGGAGTTAAAAGATAGATTACTGAAATCTACCTCCCTATATAATATATATAACCTGCTCCCTATATATAACCTTGCTGCTCCTTTATTGCTTCCTCCCTACGCCTAACTAGTTCTAGTGATCCTAATATACAGAAAGCTCACAGTTTGAGTTTTCTTTGAACTACAGACCTATCTTATTTCCTTCGGTTTCGGTTTTAAGTGGCATCGTTATCTCTACTAGACATTATAAATTCTATTCGCCTTAATTACTGCTGAACTGAGTCCTATGCAGTGAAATTTGTAAGCATGAGATCTGCATCGTAAAGACTGCAAAATCGGCATCGCTAAGTTAAACAATTCCACGGAAATAGGGTTGGTTTGTAATATCCATGGCTCAGTACTCAGAGTCTCAGACTGCGGTGCTGCGTTGGATACAAAACGCCAACTAATGGCATTGTTTCGCAATATTGCATGATGCACTCAACTTCCTTTCCTTCATGTCTTAATCTGAAAAGATGGCACCCTCAATGCAGCATAAGATCGGAATTTTCCCCGCATCCAGAGGCATTGGCGGAGGCACTGTGAAGCACATCCTCAATCGCCTGTCCCCTAAGGATCTCGTCTTCATCGCTCGACACCCAGAAAAGCTTGCTTCTGAAGCAGCTCTAGGAGCTGAAGTACGCCGAGCAAATTACGATGACGACGCGACTGTCCAAGTCGCGTTCCGCGGGATCAAAACTCTCTTCTTGATCTCCTACGCATCGGTCGAGCACGAACACAGAGTTGAGGTATGATAAACTTGCCTTCAAACGTGACGAAGTACCGGCTAACGAAATACCTCAAGCGACACAAACTTGCCATTGACGCCGCGATCGCAAGCGGCGTAGAGTACATCTTCTATGGGTCTTTGGGCTTTGCTGGGTCAGAGAGCAACAAAGAGACAGTAGCTCATGTTATGAAACCGCATCTTGACACTGAAAGATATCTTGAAGATTGTCGGAAGAGCCACTCAGGCTTCGACTTCACCATCATTCGAGAGGGTCTTTACACGGAGTCGTACCCACTCTACACCGCTTTCTTTGACCCCGCGCAACCCCGCAGCGAAGTCAAGATACCGCATGACGGCTCGGGGCCTGGAATCGCCTGGGTGAAGAGGGAGGAATTGGGTGAGGGCACTGCCGAACTCATACTACGCTATGTTCGAGACCCTCAGGGATTCACTTACCGTAGCAAGACGGTGCTACTTTCAGGAAATAAGAGCTTGACCCTGTCGGAAACAGTCAAGATGCTCAGCGAGATCGCAAATATTCCCGTTACCATCAGGCAGGTCTCGGACGATGAATTCGCGACACAGCCCCAGGTTCCCCCCAACTTTACCTATCGCGGAGTCGATTATTCCAAGGCGTGGGCGTCGTCATTTGAAGCGTTCCGAAGGGGGGAGGCCGCATCTGCTTCTCCACTGCTAAGCGAGCTTCTGGGGAGGGAGCCAGAGGAATTCGAGACCACTGTTCGGAAGTCGATGTCAGCTTAGATAGGTAGCCTGTAGGAGGGCAGATCTCCTCAATCGTCCGTCATTGGGTACATCTTAGCAACTGCTTCAAAGTGATGAAGTCGCCCTGCTGCAATGCTTCACGTATCGCAACCGATCCTGATTGTGTATGTCACACAACTTGTCATGCTTCGCTCTGTTTGGCTCGTGGTTGATCATATGACGGGCAGGAACTGGGCACACGTCAGCAACTTCACTTGTCTTAGACGATCACTTGGAATTTAGGCAACTACCTTGGCAATGATTGATAAACAGCAGCTTTCTGTAAGCTATTGTAATCGGTCTTTCTCAATTTGAAAGATTCCAGTGTGCGATGGATTTGTGACAGTTTTGCAAGTATGCCTACTTCCACCATTTCCGGCGTCGACCTCGTCAACCTTGGTCCGTTGACAACGACGTGGACCGCCCCAACATCATGCGCTTCCGCACCGCCTTCTGTACAATTGGCTTATGCTACCAATTACAAAGACGGTGTAGCGATGTGGTGGGATAATTGCGAAGTGCGAACCGACATTTACGATGAATGCATACCGTCTGCGCCCCCGGCAAACCGAGAATGGGCTTCCAGGCAAGCCGAAATGAACCCTCAGCGACTGAACTTCGAATTATATCATTCGCCAGGCATTGCTTGTCCAGCAGATTGGTTCACCGCAGGGCTTGCCATAAAAGAAGGACCGTCATCTTATACAATGAACGGGAGTTTCGCCGATCCTACTTTCACGCGCACATTTCCCACAAGGACCACTACCATGTCTCAAATTACACCAGGGTTCAGACCATCGAATGAGATATTCCCCTCTGCAATGGAAGTTTCGGAGACTGCTGTGATCTGTTGCCCAAGGTGAGTAAAGTGGTGGCTGTCATTCGACTGGAATTACTTTCCAATCTTGACTGAAGTTGATAATAAATGTCATAGCGGATTCACAGCAAGATGGGCCGGTGGCGCATGCTTCTCGACAGTCTCGAATGAAGCATACACTGCCACGACGGGGTGTCAACTTCAATTTGCAAGCCGCATTGAAACTGTGCTTCTTGAAACATACACCTTTTATGGGAGACCTATCACAGGTCTAATGGCGTACACAACGGCTACAACTATGAGTTTCAAAACTACGATCGAGACTATCAAGCCTGCCGATAGCACGCAGTACATAGGATTAGTCACGACGCCTGCAGTAACTCTGGTACACAAGCAGAGTGATGTGGGAGAGATACCACTCACAGGAAAGACATCTCCAACCAGTACATCAGGTGCCGCGTCTTCAAGCAAAATGAGTTTGAGACGGCTGGTCAAGGGGCTGGCGCTAGCTTGGGGTTTGGTAGCCGTAATCGAAACTGTGGCTGAAAGCCTTTCTTGAGGTTTAGGTTCTAAAGGCACCGCACATACCCTAAACACAATGAATATTGATGAATTCTGCTAGCCGGGCAGTGTTAGCTGGCCATCCGGGCAGTGTCCACTACATAAGCAGTATATAATCTATATATCCTATACCTATACTAAAACGACGATTCTCGCTGGTATCATCACTTTCGTTATCGCTGTCGTCGTCGTTCATCATTATTCCTATCTACCTCTACTATAGTCCTTATTAGAGTACAGGCATATACTACGATATATTTATAGGGGAGGGACACTGCCCGGATAACCAACTCACACTGCCCGGCTAGCGAAACTCATATTGATGACCAGGGCGATCCAGCATACCCATTGCTCAATTGTTATCCAATTATCAAGGCAATATACAATGGTGGCCAAGTGGGTGTCTGAAAGCGAGGTGGCTCGGGACAAGGATGGGGCTAAGCAGTTCCGCCAGGGAAAGCCCTCATTTGCGGAGACACAAAAAAGGAGCAAAGTACAACAAAACTATTCATTCGTAGGACCGACCGCGGTTCGAACGCGGGGCCTAGAGATATCTGCAAATAGAAGGACTGCAATCTCTCGCTCTACCACTGAGCTATCGATCCAAACGGAAGCCAGATGTCTTTACCATGCCAAAATAATCCCTTGAATACCGCTATTTCAGTTGGCAGAGTCAACTTTTCGAAGCTTGCGCTTTGTTAGACTCTTGTTGTCTTCTCCATCTTGCTCCAGGGTGCCTTTCGAGCCTTGAGCATCGATGATAACATCGTTGGAATATACCACGCCATCAAAGACCTCGTCAATTTCCTCCAAAGTTCTGCCCTTAGTCTCAACGAACAGACAGTAGACCACAGCCAGGATTCCCAGATTCCAACCACCATTGATCGCGTAGTACCGCCATGAGATCCGTTCGATCGCCAAAGGAGCGGTGTACAGATTAAGGAAGCTGAATGCGTAACCGATGGCTTGGGCGACCACCACACCCTTGGCTCGCTGTGAGTATCGGAGTATTTCGGGTGGGTAAGTGTATGCCAAGATCATCCTGCAGCAAAGTTAGTCACGGATAGAAAATGGACGCCGAAAAGCTATCTTACCAACTGGTAGAGACTGCAAGCAAGAAAAGTGCAACAACGACAATTGAGCCAATAGCGTATGAGTTGGTGTCAGGATGAACTTCCGTGAGGTGGGATAAGCCAGACAGAAGACCAAACAGAATCACAGTTGCTGATGTTCCGGCAACTGAAATCGCATGTTAGCTTCGCGAAACAACAGTGGACTCTGAGTATTCTGAATACGTACGTAATGGCTTCCGAGCGCCGACCCGATCGATAAGGAACACGCCAAGAATACTGCAAAAGGCCTTCCATAGCAAGAGAGCGACGTTGATAGTGATAATGGATCTCCTGCTGGAAACACCTAGGCTCGAAATGATGTATGACGAGAAGTACCTGAGCAGAAGGTTAGCCTTTTGTTTGTATGGATTGCAAAGACACGAAGGAGCCTACAGAATCATGTTTCCTCCAAGAATTTGATAGAATATGTTGGTCAAAACAGCAATGGTAAATCTTTTCATGTTAGAGGCTACGGAAAACATAAGGTTAGCCAAGACCTAGAGAATGGTACTTGCAATCGGCTCACCAGGTGTAATGAGTTCGCGCCATGCCCCTTGACCGTCCTTCTCCTGATTGAGAGAAGCAACAATCTCCTGCGCTTCGGTAAGTACCTCAACGTTATGTACGTCGCCGTCAGCATGCAGACGGGCAAGGATCTCGGTTGCCTATGACTGGTCAGCAGTTGGTGTGGTTATGCACTCATTGTACCTTACCTCTTCAGCACGTCCTTTGGAAAACAGCCATCGAGGACTCTCATCAACGAATGGCAAGAGACAGAGTGAAACAATGGAAGGCACTGCTTCGCCCTTGACATGACAGGTTAGACAAGTCGATGTAGTTGAGGAACTTTCGAGGACACTCACTAGCATGATTCCTCTCCATACCCAGTTGGAATCCTTGTCGAAGATTCCAAGTACGATGCAGGCAACCAAGAAGGATGTGAATGGAACAGAAACGAGTACTGTGCTAGAGCAGATGGTTCTATGCTTTGGCGAAGCCAGCTCCATCACCCACATAGGGGCAATGGAGCCGTTGACTAGAGAAGCGAATCCGATAATGAACCGACCGACAATGAGTTGCGGCACTGTTTGAAGCTGTTGTCAGTTTTTGATTTGAAAGCTTTTGGCCAACGCCACGTACCAGCTGATGCTGAAGCTTGTAGGATGACTCCAACGATGATGCAGATGGAGCCAGCCGCAAGGCCCATCTTCCGTCCCCAACGATCAACCGCTGGCCCCACCACCGGGGCTCCCAAGACCGAACCAGCGCTGATAATCGCAACGTTCAGACCGATTAGGTCGCTATTGAGGTTGAAATCTGTATCGAAGCATTAGAAAAGCAACTCAGTTCAAGAAGGAGACAAACAATCGTTGTAAGGCTTGACTGCGTTCAAGTTGTTGATCATGCCGGCATCGTAAGAAAGAATACAAATATTCAGCATAGCAACTAAGACAATAAGAATGTGTGAAAAGACGGGCCCAAGACTAAGCACCGCCATGGTGAAATCGGGTTCAAACTTCAAGGTGGATAAGGTGTTGGTTCTGTGTTGATGATGCAAAGAATGATGGAGTGGAGGCGCTGTGTATGTCGCTGCCTCACCGAAACTGATAACAATTCGGTTGAAGACTGACGACTTCTTGGACACGCATGCGTTCAATTATATCTCGGTGAACTGTGCATTGGACAGATGCTTGCCTCACCCTCCATGCGATAACACTCCAACTATCTCGAAGCACTACTGGGGTGAGATAAGACGCGCTGGGTTAGATCGCTGAATCTTGGCCACTTGCTATCGCACATTTTCTCCGGGCCATTCCATCCCGACCAGAGTTGATTCAGGCAATGTCACAGTGCCAGCACAGAATTGCATGGCAAGTCCAAATCGACGCGCGTATTTCCCGAGCATGCCGAGCCCCACGGAAAACTTCGGCCGGGCATTTTGGTGGGCGTCCCATCTGTTATCGTTGAAGTTTCATCTTGCCGCCATGTCAACCTGAGAAGTTAACGACATTTTCGGGCTATAATGTTCATTAGCCGGGTCATGCTGAGGGCTGTTGAGGAGAGCGTTATGGTATTCGCCACCAGTGCCCGTAGTAATACATGTACGCAGAGGCTGCGCCCTCTCACTCCGGACGCACACAAGGATAACAACGGGAGGCGGTAAACAGTGAAACTAATAGAAAATGCAAACAAATTAGAAATCGGCCATCCCGAAGAAATGCATAAGTGTGAGATGACTGTGGGAGATGCTCACCTTTCGATGTAATGTGGAGGGCGAAATCTGGTGAACAGACTATTTGCACGTATCGTTGTAAGGTGGACTAAGACACAAGGTACGAAATTGAATTTTGAACTTTACACATCTGCAATGGAAGGTAGAATGTACTGAACTACAGCTGCACCGCGTAAACATGTTCCACTGCGTCCTCAAGTATCCATAGCATACTTCTTCTCGACAAGGTTAGGGTGAATCATACAACACTCATAATGATCAAATTCCACTGAGGAACAGATTTGGAGTGAAGCAGCTGTATCCATCGATGTAAACAGAATCCATGAATATATTCGATATGATAAGTCCGAACGTTCTACTCTAATAAGCAATGAGCTTCTAAACAAAATGAAACATGTGCATCCTCCGGCACACCAAAACGAAATACATCACCAATATCCGCCGGGGGGTGGAGGCACCGCGACATCCTTCAGGTGTCCATTGACCCCGTTCTTGATATCCTTCGCCACCTTGTCAAAGTTGCTCTTAGTGAAATCCAGCGGATCCCATGGCTTCAGTTTCGGGAACCTCTTCTGCGCCCATTCCTCTGGGGCCGCTTCGATGTCGTCCCAGGGAATCTTGTAAAACGCATCCCGATTCTTCTGGCCGCTTTCGTGTACCGCGTTGGAACGATGAAACCGAATCCTCTGGGCAGCTTCCAAGGCCAGCTTGACGTCGCCCTTGGACAACTCAAGACACTCAGCGACTGTCACGGCATCCTCCAGTGCCTGAGATGCTCCTTGACCAGCGGTGGGTAGGTTGGCGTGAGCTGCGTCTCCGATGAGAATGGTGCGGCCTCCTTTGCTGACCCAAGTATCTATGGTAGGTCGGTAAACGAGTTTGAAATCGATAGTTTTACCAATTGGGGTCACATCGAGAAGCGCTTGGGCGTCCCTTCCCGGAAAGTAGTTCATCCACTTGACTACATGCTCCCTTTCGGCAATGTTCGACCAAGATTCGGAGGATTCTTTATCGTCCTGATATTGTAAGTCACGTCAGCAGTCTACTCAATGCTGACTGAAGGGGTCGAAACTGCTTACCGGGTGGATCAATACCCAAGCAATATCCTGACCCTTATTCCAGACAAATGCCATGAGGCTCAAGTTGTCATACATCCAGAATCTCACAGTGTCCCTGTCCTCGCGGTAGAGATCCTTCAGCCCCGGGTGGCTTCTCATGGCCTCGTCGGTTTTGAAGAAGCTTCTGAACACAGCCCATCCACTACTGGTGCCATCTATCTTCTCATCGTCCAGTTGCAAAACCTGTCCACGCGCGATGGACCGAGGGCCGTCGGCTGCTATGACACAATCGGCCCACAATGTCTCTCCTGTGGACAGCCTCACACCAGCACGACGGTCTTTCTCCAGGTACTCACTGACAGCGACGCCGATTCTGATGTCCTTGACAAGAGTCTTCGCGTAGGCTAGGAAAATAGAGTGGATCTTGCCACGGTGACCGGCGTATGTAATGTTGTGCTCTTTGTCATCTCTTGCCCACGGAACGTTGACAATGAATTTGCCGTCAAATTTGTGGAGCTCCATGGTTCGGATGCGACTGCATCCAGTGTCGTGAATCTGCTGCCCAATCTTGCCATCATCCCATCGATGAATGATTCGTCCGGCATTCGGGAAGAAGTCCAGAATATCTATGTGATGGAAAATTCTTATTATCATCTGAGGATTGGGCGTGATGAAGGAGCCGACTTACCGCCTTGGCTGTTTGAGTCAGGATACTTCTCAATCACAGTAACGTTCATGCCGCGCTGAGCACATTCAATAGCGGCACCAAGCCCTCCAAAGCCGGCGCCAACGATGATCACCTCCAACTTGTTGTTCACTGTCATATTGGTTGTAGATTTTGGGTTTCAGTGTAAAGATGCGGTGAGTGCAATGGTTCCACCTTCGATGGCGTTGGATCTTGCGCTTGAACCTTCAAGGGATATAAGATATCTTTCATGCCGGCAATGAGGCCATATTCGCCTGTCTAGACATGATCCTGCAAACATGCCAAGCCTGGCTGCTTCCGGAAAAAAAGGTCGTGGCCGAGGTCCAATTTGCTCTTCTTTCGGGATCTCCCCCGAAAAGCCGAACATGCAGCACCACGGGAAGCTTGGCGCCACACCTTTTGGGTTTTAATGCCAATTTCCAGAAGTATCAGACGACCGTGATCCACATCCGTCTTTATATGGAGTTTAGCTCCAAGGACCTACTGTTGTGCCATCATCTACTGCCCTCCTTTCGGCGCATCTCTACCGTGCCTCGATTTCGAAGAGGCCTCCGCGAACACAGCCACGTTCCTGCCACCAAATCCAGCGCGACACAGCCAGCGGCGATGTCGAGTACCACTCCAAGCCAGGATCTAGAGACTGCTCAGGTCACGAAGCATGTATCACGCTTTGAGACTTTGCAGGTGCACGCGGGTCAAACCCCTGACTCTACGACGGTGGCTCGCGGTGTACCAATATATCAAACCTACGTCTTCAATTTTCGCAGTTCAGCCCATGCTGCGAGGCTCTTCAACCTAGAGGAAGAGGGCGAGATTGCCACACGCACTGGCAATCCTACCACCGCCGTTGTTGAGCGTCGGGTGGCGGCGCTTGAGGGCGGCGTTGCGGCTGTAGCAGTGTCATCCGGCCAGTCAGCAGTCTTCATGACTATGGTTGCCTTAGCTGGGCAAGGGGACAATATTGTAGCGACCAAGCATTACTATCATGGTGCTTACAACCAGTTCTCCTTCTTGCTGCCAGAGTTTGGTGTCGAAACCAGAGTGGTGGAGGAAACAGCAGAAGCCTTTCGAGCGGCCATTGATGGGCGCACGAAGGCCGTTTATATCGAAACTGTCGGGCATCCGAACTTCAACGTGCCCGACATCCAAGCCATTGCAAAAGTAGCACACGACAACGGCGTGCCCCTTGTGGTCGAGAACACGGTCGGGTGTGCTTACTTCTGCCAACCCATCCAACACGGGGCCGATATCGTTGTTGCCAGTATGAGCAAATGGATCGGGGGCCACGGCAGCGCCACGGGTGGCATCATTGTCGACTCCGGCAACTTCGACTGGAAGAATTCTACACGCTTTCCACAGTTCAACAAGCCCTGTCCAGGCTTTCACGGACTGAATTTCTCTGAGAGGTTTGCCAGAGAAGCCTTCATTATGCGCATCAGGGGCCAGATTCTGCGAGATGTAGGCTCATGTCTCTCTCCCTTTAACAGCCAGCAGTTCGTTCTGGGAATTGAGACGCTCAGCCTACGTTGCGAGAGACACGCACAGAACACCATTGCCCTGGCCAGGTGGCTGGAGAAGCACGACAACGTTCTCTGGGTTTCCTACCCCGGGCTCCCCAGCCATCCGCACTATGAGCTTGCCCAAAAATATTTGCCCAAAGGGGCGGGCGCCGTGCTCATGTTTGGCGTTAAAGGTGGGGCAGACGCAGGAGAGCAGCTGGTTGACAATTTCAAAATGATCTCGAATAATCCAGGGTAAATACTCCGCATGTTGACTCTCGTACGCCGTTCCCCTGCTAATTTCTCCAGATACGGTGATGCCAAAACAACTGCGATGCACCCATGGTCTACTACACACAAGCCAATGTTACCTCATGAAAAGATTGACCTGGGTGTTGCACCTGAGATGGTCCGAGTCTCTGTTGGGATTGAACACTTGGACGACATCATGTATGACATTGAACAAAGCATGCGGGCTAGTCCTGCCGTGGCAAAGGGCGATAAATGACTGAGAGACAATTAAATGAGATTTAAATCGACTAGTATATCTGTTTGTTCATTGTATGGATTCTTTCCAAACCAAGCGGTAACCTTGCGTGACATGCTATCACGAAATCCATCTCGGTGATGCCGCAATGCCTTGATGACCTCACCCAATCTGGGTCGACAACACATACGACCATACCCACTGGAAAACTCGGGATCCCGTCCGCTCTCCCATAGATAAGCCAGTGAGGGACAGAGTAGTAGTCGGGTCGGTGACGACCGGCGAACGCCTGTTGTTGTATGTTTTATTCTTTTGTAGTTTTTTCCAAGAAGGATGGGCTATCGCGTGGCATCGATCGGTCAGAGGGGAAGATCAAACGACTCGCAGCAGGAGAGACAATCTTAAGATTTCTGCCATTTAGATACTACCTCTGTATTGTCTTCATCCAGATTGTTGTTCCAAATCCAGTTCATTCTACTCTGCAGGTTCTCTTTGATCTTTTCAAGATCATCCCCAGCCGCTTCAAAATGCCATAGATGTCCAGCCTCTCTGCTCGTGGACACTACTCTTTGGGTGCGATCTACTCTCGCAGCACTGAATGCCTCAAAAGCTGCGGGCAAACCGTCTGCTTTCTCAATGCGTCGGAGAATCCTTCCCAAGACGTATGCATCCTCTACTGCCATTCCGGCGCCTGCTCCCTGAAAAGGAGTAGACGCATGTGCAGCGTCTCCAAGGAGACACAGTCGGCCTTTGTGATAGGCACTGGTAGGTGGCATGTCGAAAAGAGCCCAGATGTCAGACTGCCCCATTAGCCGGACGATGTTGAGCACGTCCTCGCCCCAGCCATCGAAGCTATCCAACATCTGTGTCTTGGTGGCTGGAATAACCATGGTGTTGTGTTCCCATTCTTTGCGTGACTGGAATGCGACAACGTTCATCATCCTACCTCCTGCCACGGGAAATGTAAGCATGTGGCCGTGGTACCCGAGGTAGGCTTGACAGTTCTTCGCCTTCTCTTCGCCGAGAAGCTCCACCGCCTTATCCATTGGTACCATTCCCCTGTAGCAGTACTTGCCGGTGTAGACTGGTTTGGCAAGGGTGTGGTCCTTATCAAAAATGACGCTTCGGACTCGACTCTTGATACCATCACACCCAATGGCGGCACTGTGGTGGGCTGTCGATCCATCCGCAAATTTGAGAATAACACCCCCTTTCTCGTTATCCTCAACATCAATGACAGTCTTTCCAAATTTAGCAATTCCTGGAGGGAGAAGTTTCTCCAACTCTTCAACCAGATGAGAACGATTGACCATCCAGCTGCCGGGGTCGGGATGCTCAACTGAGCAGAGATAAGTCCCGGCAACAACACCACGAGCTTTCGCTGCTGCATCGGGACCGTTCATGCCCACTCGGAAGTCAAACCAAGTGTTTCTTTTCTCTTTGGAAATGTTTTTGTTTGCGCGGGCTTCAACTGCAGAAGCCAACGGCATTGAAATTTGCCGAAGCGCTCTCACGACATTTGGCCCAAATGCGACACCTGCACCGATTTCACCGAACTTCGGGGCATTTTCGTATATGGTGACTGGAATACTTGTTTGGCTGGTAATGCAGAGAGCCAAGCAAAGACCACCGATACCGCCTCCGACAATTGCCAGGTCGAAATCGCTTGAAGTCATGTCGTCCAAGATGATAGTAAGTTGATTGGTTGAGGGTTGGGTGTTCGTTCAGAGTCCGTAGTTGGCCAGCACGAATATCCGTTCAATGAATGCTTCTCTAGGTAAGTCTTAATAAGAAGCAAGTTGGGATCAGAATTCTAGACTACGTTTGTGGATTCATTGAAAACGTGATAAGGGACGGAAGTTTGATCTCCTGGCTCGGTGAACCCAGGTGTGATTCGGAAAATGATGGAAAGTATACGGTGTCCGCTATCAGTACCTAGATCAGATAAGGCACCATATACCACATTATTGTGTCCAATCCAATATTTTGGCATAGCCATGCTACGAAAGTAGGCAGTCCGATTCGCCCGGGGGCTGGTTTCACTCATCGGCCGAAAGTCCGCTTCTTAACACACACCGGTGTACGCCGACCAGTCACAGCTTCGGGCACGTTTGACTACCTTCTGGCATCAATGCTACATTCCCTTTCATGGAACTGACGGAAGACTCTGAATCATGTTATTCTGATCTTTTACCAGCATCTGACTCACTCACCTTCCAACTTGAATCTTCGACGCAGGATCAAGACACTGCAGCTTTCGATGGCTTCAATGGCGGTTCCATTTGAGATTTACTACCCTATCGTACGAGCCAAGCTGCAGCAAAATGCCATCGCAGTGGCAGGATGGACTTTGCTTAGCGCCGTGACCTTAGCAGCTTTGCTGATTTGGTCGGTGGCGGTGGGCAACAAGATGCCAAAGCTTCCGATTGCGATGGGCGAAGAATTACCGAATCAACAGGAAAGAATCGACATGTTCATAAAAGACACTCGGAACCTATTGATAAGCAGCTATAACAAGGTGAAGCGAGGTCACATTAGTGTCGACAGCAATCCAAAGCTGACAGTTCAACCACATTAGTTTCAAAACCAGGTCTTTGGGATAACAACAACAGAAGGTTAGTTCGAGCAACATTGAATACTATGTCTCCTTTCTAACAAAGGTTTAGGCACCAACATCATGATCCCCCTCGACCTCCTCCCTGGGCTCGGAAGTACAAAGTCCTTGAGCTTCGGAGCATTTCTAGAGGAAGAGGTAAGTGATGCGATGATTTTGAAGGTCGCCCAATTCTGAACAGCTGCAGTTCAGCATGAAAAGGTACACCAAAGTCGGGAATCTTGACGACAAGCAGATTGCCATCTTAAACAAAAAGCTCAATCCTAGTCTAAGTAAGTTACACCCTATCACCCTGCGGAGGATGATCAAATTGGGACAGCGCTGAATTTTCCCAGATGAATATGTTCCGGTGCTAGTCAAGCTGATTCGACACCATTGGCCTTTGGATGAATATGATGGTGAGTAGATCAAAAGAGTCACCGATATCAGCAGCAATGCAGTCGTTCCAGCTCGATTGACAGCGAAATAATGCTTTGTCTTTTCCTATGACATCGTAGAGCGACCATAACCATGCTAATCATCATTCAAAGCAGGCCCTGTCACTGTCAAGCCCTGGTCGCATGTGATGCGTCAAGTATCGCGCGTTTCCGCCCGAATCTTTCACAGTTCTGACGCAGCCGAAGATGACCATTGGTTGGATATTGCCAGTGAGCATGTTCACTCCACCGTCGTTTGGACAGAGAACTTGAAGAAGTGGCCTGCGATGCTTCGTCCTTGGGTTTATCGATTCGTTCAGGGTCGAGGAATAATGACACAGCGCTTCGCCGAAGGTGAAGCAGTAGTGGCTGAGACGCTCAGGAAGAGGAAGGCGAGGAAGGGTGGCCATCTGAGCAGTCCCCCATCGCTTTTGGATTATCTTGCCGATGGTGAACTGGGTGGAGACGATGTCGAAGCGCACACTGTAGCGCAGATCAACCTTTGTGTTGCTGCCATCCAGTCCATGGCCTCGACAGTGACTCAGTGTCTCATGGACCTTGCGACGTATCCACACTATCTGCCTGAGCTTCGTGAAGAGATTACTTCAATGCTTGCGCAGAAGAATGGAGCCCTTGACAGACAATCTCTGGCAGATATGATGAAGTTGGACAGTTTCATCAAAGAGACCCAGAGATTGAATCCTCCAGATCTTGGTGAGTGCTTACCTGGACGATGGAGGCTAGTGACGAGTTTTGTTTTAGTAACATGGAATCCTACCCGCAGCAAGCTTCCAGCGTAAGGTTATGTCGGACATCACTTTGTCGAACGGTCTTCGAATCCCAAAAGGCGCGCGCATTGCTCTGCCGACCGGGGCAATCAACATGGACAGCCAGTTCTTTGAGGACCCCGAAACCTTTGATGGCTTCCGGTACTACAAGCTTCGGATGGAAAGTGAGGAGGCACGGAAGAGTAGCCAGATGGTGACAGTGGGAAAGAAAGATTTGACATGGGGCTATGGCAGGCACGCCTGTCCGGGTCGGTATGTTGCTGAAGTTGCAATGAAGCTGCTCATCATTGAGTACATCGTGCGTTATGATATCAGTCTACCTGCTGGTATCAAAGAGCGTCCAAAGAACATCGAATTCGAAGGGCTGGTGAGTATCTCAAATAACCTGGCTAGTGATTGGAGTTGCTAAACCACGGCAGGTCATTCCAGACCCCAATTGGGAGCTGATTTTCCAAAGTCGGTAGATGCACGGGCTGCAGAAGGCAAGGTTCGACTGAAAGATTGTTCATTGAGACGAGGAAACTGTCATCTTACGCAGATGGAAGTGTGTGGTGTTTTACACGGGTTAAAAGCTGCATTATCCCAGACAAAGTAGAAACAATAAGACTTCGAGATTTGATATTGGCCGTAACCGCTTACACCACAAGAGTCTACCACATCTGCAAACGGTAATTATGACATGGAAAGAATGGCGTCGTAGGTATCGAAATTATGGCATCCAATCATCACTTTCACACAGATTTGAACATTACGAATCGGCTGTCCAAATCCAAGTTGTATGAATGTACATCTATCTGAGAGCTTCCCACCAGTCCATGACAATTCATGTGACGGTCAAGCTCCTTTCTATTTCATGGAAACACCACCATTCACAAACATGTATTCGCCATTTATATACCTGGAGCGTTCTTCGGCCAGAAACGCCACCGCCCATGCTACATCTTCGACAGATGCTGCACCACCCTCCACCGGTGTCTGCCGAATAAGAGCTTCTTTTGTTGTCTCCCATTCGTCAGGAGTGAAATGGTCCAGAAAGCTTTCCGTAAGTACCGGACCGGGCGCCACCATGTTGACTGTACAGCCATACTTGGGCGGCAGCTCCTGCGCCCAAACCCGCAGAATGGCATCGAGAGCGCCTTTCGTAGCTGCATAGATACCCTGCGTAGGCTTTGGCACTCGAGATGCGACCGACCCCACCATAATGATCCTAGAGCCACCAATCGTCCCTGACATATTTGGAGGTTCCGAAGGATGATACGGCGTAAGATGTGGCAGAACTGCTTGGACCAGAGCAAAAGCCCCGCGGGCGTTCAGGTTCATTGCTTGATCCCATGCACTCAACTGGGAGTCCCAGAGGTACGCAATAGGAACCAAGCCCGCGTTGCTGATAAGAATATCGATGTGCCCGAATCTCTCAACAGCTTGGCGGACAAGTTCGGCAGGTCCATCGTCCGACGCAATATCCGCGAGAACCGCGATCCATTCAGTGTTGAGTTTCGATCCGACGTTCTCGCATTCTTCTTTCAGCGATGCCGAAGGATAGTTGAGAACGATGTTTGCGCCCCGAGCCGATAGCTCCGTAGCAATACCGGCTCCGATACCCCTCGAAGAACCCGAAATCAGTGCTGTTTTACCGTGCATGGTCCCTCGGGGTTGAAATATGTTGACCATTGCCGTCCGAAAAGACCAAAAGGCCGGGTCACTTCTGATTGAGGTGACGGAGGTGTTGGTGGTGATGGCTTTGGGCTGACTAAAGGCACAACATTAATCAGATTGAGGAGATAAATCACGGAGAAAGGAAAAGTTAGAACTTGTGGCCATACGTTCATCCCATTGCATTGGTACGTGCAGGTTCTGATGTATGTTTTGCCATCGCTGGGTTGAATCTTGCGCGGCCCGCAGGATCTCAAGCTCGGCAAATTATCGCCGAAGACCACCGAAACGCAGTACGCAATGAAGCCGCACCCACCTGCACAATCCAAGACTACGTACGATCTTCTTTTGACAGGATGCAAATTCACCATGGAATGGCACAGATTGCTATCGTTTTCTATTCAGCGACTTTCGCGCTTTCGGCCGTGCGCTATTCCAATCAAACCCGACCCTCCTCGTGGCAAAACGATCATGCCTCAATTGGCATTTCGGGGACGTCCTTCAGGCCCGGAAGATCCTCATACTTCTTGGTGAAAAATGCACGCGGAATATCTGGGCCCCAGCTCGAAACTACTGCCGCAACAGCCGGTTCATTGGCGTGTTTGGAATCCTCATTGACCAGGTCTCCATCAACGTAATGCTCAACTACGAACCCAGAGGGATCAAACCTATAGAAGAATTAGAAAGTGGCAGGTCGTTTTGGTAGTCCTTGCGCTTTCTTACCAATAGTCAAAGATCTGACTGCCTAGAACATGTCGTCCGACGCCAAAGACGTTTATATGGCCCTTTCGAATGAGATAGTGATGTCCAACCACTTGACTATCGACATCATCAACTTCGAAGCTGCTGTGGTGTGCTTTGATCCCCTCCGTGACCTCGGGAGACCCTGCGATGAAGATATTCTAGGAAGAAACCAGATCATTAGCAAACTAAAGCAGCCTTGGGCGGCGGAGGTGACAAACATGATGGTCTACAAATTCTTTGCCCTTGTCCAGGTGGATGAAAATCATGATAGTCTTGTTGTTTTGGGGGTGGTACAGGCAATCCGTCTTCTTGAGATTGAAGGTCTTGGCGTACCAGTCGAACACTTCGTGAAGTCTATCGACATTCACTTCGAATCCGTAGTGACCCAGCTTGTGGACCTTCGACGGTTGGTCCCGGTCAGGTCGCTGGAACTCTCCGAGCCGTCGCTTGTCTTCCCAAGTGTTCCACATCACCGGTTTTGGTACCTCCCTTGGCTCTGGGACTCGGTCCTGTTGCCCGTAAATGAGAGTGATCTCCTCCCCCGCAAGATCCTTCACAATCACCACCTTCCCCCCACCTGGGGCATCGTAATCAGCTATGGGCGTGGATCCCGGAAGCTTGGCCGCTTTCTCTAGCTCTGCCATAGACTGCACAATCCAGGCCCCTCCCCTGAATTTTCTTTTCCCATCGCTGGTCTTCTCTGCCACGTAACAAAATTGATCAATACCAAAACCCCGGAAGTAAATCTTGGTTTCTGTCTCGCGCACAGGCGTCAGACCGAAGTCGGTGAAGAACTCCTTAGCCTTTTGCAGATCGGGGTGACCGTAGCGCACATGAGACAATCGATCAAGAAGGATTCTCGGGTCCATTGCAGGTGGTATCACTGGTAAAATGAGGTTGGAAGTTTTGGAGCGCAACTGAAGCAGCCAAAGCAATATGCGATTCAGAACACAGAAACAACTGTGATTTTTCAGATCTTGTCGAGAACTATTTCCCCGCACATACCATTATAAATGCAACAACTGCAAGGTTTGGGGTTGCCCAAGATTCCTTCGGCATCTTTCGGTGTAGCAAGTTTCATCACGGAACCCTCGGCCGGCTGTCCCACCAGTTCTAAACCTCAAGAGAGATAGCTTATGTCATGGCCTTCGAGGACAAGTTCATATTTCTATCAAGCCTCATCGAGAATGCAAGCGAGATCAGAATTACGGACCCAACTCTTTCCCAAATACAGCCAGGATTTTATCGCAACACTGCTGGTATCCACTGACAATGTCGTTTCATCGACTCATTCGATTTCTTGACGAAGATGGGCAGGAGAAGTACGGAGACGTCAAAGATGAAACGCCAGTAGAACACCTGGAAGGTAGCGTCGTGCCGCTCTTGACTGGTAATATCAAGTCCGGGTTTCATGAGTCTGATCAGAATGCGAGGGTTGCTAAGGTACTGATTTGCGATTGATCAATGCGTTTGGGAGAAGCTAAGCATGACTCTGTAGCTGCTATCACCACTGCCGGAAACGCCCATCATAATTTGCGCTGGTGTTAACTACAAGTCTCATGCCAAAGAGACAAAGGTGAGTACTTAACTGCAGTGAATGCATAGTTTTCAGCAACTCTCCTGCTGACGTGTGCTGCAGTTTACCCCGCCTAAGAAGCCCGTCATCTTCGCAACCCCTCCTGACCGGCTTGCGGGTCCATTTGATGATATTCACATTCACCCGGATGCACAAGAGCTCCTCGACTACGAAGGAGAACTCAGTGTTGTCATTGGAAAAGACGCATATGACGTAAGCGAAGAAGAAGCCTTAGACTACGTCCTAGGATACACTGTCAGCAACGATGTTTCTGCCCGGAGTCTACACGCTCCCGACGTTTCTGGGTACCAGATGGGCTATGCCAAGTCCTTCGACAAGTTTGGGCCGATAGGACCTTATGTGGTGTCTCCGACTCTCGTCTCGGACCCTCAGATTCTGAAGTTAACGACTTATGTGAATGGTGACGTCCGGCAGAGTAGCGACACGTCGCAGATGATATGGTCATGTCGGCAGCTAATCTCTTTTGCTTCACGTGGACGAACGCTTCGCCAAGGCACTATCATCATGACTGGGACACCCGAGGGCGTCGGATGGCACACGAACGGCTGCCTCAAGGATGGGGATGTTGTGAAGGTAGAGATTGGACAGCTTGGTTACATCCAGAACAAAATGGTGTTCCAGAAGAAGGAGTAATTCGTATCTTAGAACGCTTATGTAGCCCACTCATTCTTTGGAGGGACTTGCGAAACTATTTTTATACCGTACGAGTCTCGTCTAGATCTTGATAGACCCTGACGGTCAATATCATAACATGGAGTTTAAGACTGAACAAAAAAAGATTGTCTGTAAATGGATACAATTATTGAACTCCACACACTTGTCGAATAGTCTTCTTGTATGCTGCTTCACGACTTGATGCCAGCAGCAGTTAACTTCCGAGACTTGTGATTGACCCAACATTTGTAAGCGACTGCCCTGACGGAGATATTTGTCAAACGTCGCGCCCTTGCCAAACGCTCAGCGTATGTGAGATCGACATCCCCCAGCCAGTATTCCTTTGTGACATCTCAATCACGGGGAGCCATACAGTCCGAGACAATGGGCAAGGGCCATGAGACCTCCGCGGTCTCTATGCAGAGCTCATCGTGAGTTGCATATACGGGTCAATTGCAATAACAAGGGTTCGGGCCTGTCGGCCGAATTTCCCGACACCATAGAACGACCCCTGTCAGGGGCGGTCCAAGTGGGCTAATTCAATTCTATCTCCTCTCATCGCCTTAAAAAGGAACCGAGGAAGACTTCCAGGTGCGTGGACGGTATCACTTTCATCACATTGGTCAATCCCTGTGGCGCGAAATCATGTCCCGAGGACTCACAGCCGCCGCTAGTGGTGCCATCCTCCTGAGAGGCGGCACCCTCCTCTATCATGGTGACCAAGACCATGTGGAACCGCTACGGGATACCGATATCCTTGTCAGGAACAACCGGATCGCCAAGATTGGAAAGAGCATTGCTGCCCCAGTTGATGCGGAACTTGTCGACTGCAGAGGCAAGATCATCACCCCCGGATTCGTGGACACGCACCATCATCTTTGGCAAACGCAATTGAAAGGTTGCCATGCGGACCAATCAGTGTTCGATTACATACCGACCGGTACGTGGGTACATCAGTGACTGTGAACATGTCGGTGTCATGAATCAGTTGACTGATGGAGGCGCGTATTCGCTACACCGTAGGCTTCTGGCAAAGCTATGTGTACACTCCCAAGGATATGTTCTGGGGCCAGCTGGGAGGCGCGTTGGAGGCCATCGCCTCAGGCACAACATTTGTCCTAGATCATGCTCACGGGAATCAGTCTAATGATCATGGTAAGCGCTCAACACCATGAGGAGGGGCAGGCTGGAGATCAATTTTCATCGTGTGTCTGATGCATTGAATAGCCCGTCAAGCCTTATCCGCAACCATCGCGTCTGGGATCCGCTCCATATTCGCATACTCCCATGCACCTTACTTCACCAAATGGGACGCAAAGAGCTGTGAGCTCTCTCGAGACATCATGCCAGAGTCCAGCATGGCTCATATTTTTGAGCTTGCCCAGCAGCAGCCGTTTGGCAACGGGAGAGTTCACATTGGATTCGGCTTCGACTACTGGTTCTTGCCCAAGGAAGCTGTCGTCGGCATCTTTTCCCAGCTTCGTGGTGCAGGCATTAAGCTTTTCACGTCTCATTACGCCAAAAACCCCACTTTTGGTACATCCAGCCCGTTTCTATTCTTACATGTCTGCTAGGGCGCCTGGATGTGAGCTAACCATCTTCCAGGGAACCACCCGCTCATTCACACATTGGCGGCGTATAACCTTATCAAGACACCAAGTGACATCTTATTGTCGCATGCTACAG
The DNA here is from genome assembly GCF_013390195.1 of Colletotrichum siamense. NCBI lineage: Eukaryota > Fungi > Ascomycota > Sordariomycetes > Glomerellales > Glomerellaceae > Colletotrichum > Colletotrichum siamense. The sequence goes on along the minus strand of NW_023501016.1, from coordinate 1,396,942 downwards.
GCCTCGATGGACATGAGAAGGCCAAGCTAGCAGAGACCCAGGTCCCCGTATCCAGCACGCCCGGTACGGAGGCACAGATGGGATTTGGTTGGCCACTGGCTTTCACACCTGGCATCAACTACACACTGGGCGTTGACTGTCACACTAACAATACCTCCTCCATTCTATCCCTTGCCCGGACTGCGCTGCAGCTCGCACGTCAGAGGAACACCGTGAAGGAAATGAACGGCGGAGAGGGCGCTCCTCAGCGCATGGACCTGCATCCAACGGGCAGCACTGAAGATGCATTCAATGCAGCTACTATCAGAGGCGCACGCGCAGTCCTTTTGGGGAACGAAATCGGGTCAATTAAGGAGGGAAAACTAGCTGATCTCGTCATCTTCGATGCCTTGGGAAGCGTAGGCATGAGCTGTGTCTCTGAATCAGATCCCCTGACTGCAGTTGTTCGCCACAGCGACAGCCGCGACATTGAGGCCGTCATGATTGACGGAGTCTGGAGGAAGAGGGACGGCAAGTTGTGTCCAGTGACCGTTGAAGAGACAGGGGCTAGCCTGGCATGGCCGGCTATCAGGCAAAATCTACTGGAGAGCCAACGCGATATCCAGGAGAGGCAAAAGAATCTGAATGTCGACAAAGCGAAGGAAGCACTTGTTGCTATGTTTCAGATTGATAAAAGCAAGCTTGTGAAATCTTGATTTGGAAGATCTCGACCATAGTCAGCTATCCTTCATATAATTAGGTAGATCAAGTGACGGCAATTTGAAACCCAGGATGAGCTCACAACTTTGTATCGTCTCATATTTCTCATCCGGGATGCCAGGTTTGATAGTCAAAAGGCCTACAAATGTGCCTCTCTTTCGGAGAGAGGGGTTCGGCAAGGTCTCCGCGGGTATATAAGACCTGTCCTGCCTAGGTGCCGTAGCTTCTGGTTCAAATTTCTTCATAGACATTTGACATCTCTTTGCGCAATCATCTAGTCCTGCAAATTTCCGCTGAATAATTTTCGCCATCGACCAAATAGCACGAACATGCCCAACCCAATTCCACCACTGATCACACTTGAGGAGCACTTTGTCTCGCAGGATAATTTCAATGCTCTTTCTGAGCTGTACGCCGAACAGCTCAAGCACCTGCCCGAGGTTGCTGATCAACTGTTAGATGTCAGCCGGCTTCGACTGGCCAGCATGGACAAAAATGGCATTTCCTTCCAGGTCATATCGCATGCGCCAGGTCTAGGGCCGAAGCCGGCAAGATACAGCTCCTTGGCCAACGACGAGCTCGCTAGGGTAGTAAAAGCACGTCCGGACCGGTTCGCCGCATTTGCCGTGCTTGCCATGGCGGAGCCCCAGGCGGCCGCTGCAGAGCTTCGGAGATGCGTCGGAATGGGATTCGTTGGCGCTCTTGTGGACGCCCATGTCGACGGCGTTCACTATGATGACAGAAGGTTCTGGCCGGTGTTCGAAGCCGCAGCCGACCTTGATGTACCGATTTATCTTCATCCGACATATCCAACTCCGTTACAGTCGTCTGTTTACGAGGGTCAATACGAGCAAGGTGCGGCGCGAAGCCTTGGCAGCAGTGGCTTCGGCTGGCATCAGGAAACAGGGTTAGCAGTGCTGAAGGTATTTGCTGCCGGACTTTTTGACGAGCTCCCGTCCCTCAAAATCATCATCGGTCATTTCGGAGAGATGCTGCCATTTATGATCGAGCGGATAGCCAAGCTCTCGGTTCGATGGGGGACTCGGCTGCGACCATGGCGACAAGTATGGAGGGAAAACGTGTGGATTACTACTAGCGGAGTGTGGGAGCTAGCACCTATGGCCTGCATCCTCAGAAACACATCCTTGAGTCACATTCTCTATAGCGTTGACTACCCGTTCGAGAAGAATGAGACCGGCTTGGCCTGGATGAGAGAACTCCAGGCAAGTGGGCTAGTTACCCCGGATGAGCTCGAGATGATCGCGCACCGAAATGCCGAGCAGCTCTTAAAGCTGAGTATCCCGACACATGAAGCTATGGTTTGATGAGGATACCGGGAGCCCCCAGCTAGTGTCAAAGTTTACACCTTGCCGTAGAAGTCCGGATTAGAATAAAAATCAGATATTCCTTTCTTATTGCCTTCATATGTTCCGCTGTGGCTTGTATCTCTGCTTCCCAGCATTGCTCTCGCTGTGTCTTCATTTTGTTGGCTTTCCTACACGACCCAATCACTCAAAATTGTTCCAGCAGCAATGACAACCACCGAAACGTCCACTGTGAAGGCAGTAGCCTTGGCTGGGGTAATTATGAGCAGCGCTTGGTTCATTTCCTATGCCAGACCACGTTGCTGATCAAACGTTCGTTCCCAGGCTGGCGGGAAGCTTGGCAGGCGAGTTCTTGACGCTCTCGTAGATGCAGGCTTCGACGTAACGGTGTTGGTACGCCGTCAAAGCATCCCCTCTAGCTACCCACCTGGTGTTCGGGTCCGTGAGATAGACTACGACTCAATTGACTCACTACGAGAGGCCCTTCGCGGCATCGATGCCGTCATCTCCACGGTCGGCAAGCGGAACGGGCTCGAAAGCCAATTTCGCCTCATCGACGCCGCGGTCATGGAGGGAGTTACTCGGTTCATTCCATCTGAGTTCGGCGCCGATCTTCAACAAAAAGAGATCCGCACATTTCCGACGTACCAAACCAAAATCGAGGTTGAAGAATATCTTGAGAAGAAGGCCCGGGAGACCAATCTCACGTACACTTTCATATACTGCAGCGCACTATTCGACGAGGGTTTGGATTTGGGTGCATTTGCAGACTTTCAGGCCAAGAAGGTCAACTTTTTTGATGGGGGCGCAACAACATTCAACGCAACGAGAAGCGTTACAGTCGCTGACGCTGTAGTGGCTATTTTGAACAAGCTCGAGGCCACCAAAAACAAAGCCGTTCGCATTCGAGACGTCTCCATGACGCCTAAGGAACTGCTGAAGGCCATTCAAGGGCTCGACAAAAATGCCGACTGGACTTCTGTCGCCATTGACACTGGGAAGCTCGTTCAAGGAGCACAAGCCGAGCTAGCTTCGGGGAAATTCAGTCCGAAGGCCTTCGCCGCTTTCGCAATGAGAGCCACGTTTGCGCCAAGGTTGGCCGGACAGTACGGCGATGACAACGACCTTCTTGGAATCAAGGACATTGCGAAGGATGACCTCGAAAACGCATTGAAGTCTAGATTCTTAGTTTGAACGTTGAATTGGGGTGGCGTCTACAGAAATAGTGTATAGCTTCATTGGTACAATTGTAAACGTGCACCTCTCCATCCTCCTTGTTGCTTCCTCTCGGTATGATCATAGGCATGTACCCACACGTATGTAGCGTTAGCTCTCAGCGAAATATAATCTGCCGTCTTCGCTAGTGAAGTCGCACATGTCATCAGCGTCTTCCAACTGCCTCATCATCTGGTCCGCTTGAGACATCGCACTCTGGAACTCCTGCATCTGCGGACCAGGATTGGAGAATGTCTCAAGCGAAGCTTGGTTGCCTTGCGTGTAGATGGAATTTTGCCTTGTCGAGAGACCACCTACCCTTGTCGGCCCTCCAATGGTGGAGTCTCCTCCTCTATATGCAGCAGGGTTAGAATGCTTGGCTGACAGAGATGACGACTTCCGACGCCTCATTCCGTTCTTTCTTCGTCTCCGAGCTATCTCGATAGTTTTCATGACAGAGCGCCACTGGTGCACTCGGCTATGCTTCGTTGAAGAGTCCCAGCGGAGCACCGCACTCTGTTCTACGACTCTCCAAGCCTTATCGGCGTCCCTACTCAACGGCTGGTTGCAAAGCTCAGACAGTATGATGGCAAACGCATGCCACTCATTGTAGCACTTCGTCAGCCATGACCAATTTGCCAGCAAAGGGTCAGTCCGTAATCTGTACGAATATATCATGCACTCAATGGCCCCCTGGAAGACTTGGCGTTTTTGTTCGTCGGTCAAAGATACTCCAGTCCCTAACGGATTGAGCACCATGATTCGCAGATTGGCAATGATGGTTCCGATAAAGGACATTGTGAGCTGGCCGTATCGTGTAAGTGACCGACTTCGCAAGAATCATGGAGAGTGCGCTTACACAGTAAAGAGGCTCCCGCGATGTTGGGTCTTCAGGAAAACGAGCATATATAATCTTTCGCTGCTTCTCAACCCACGCTTCTTTATCAGTGGTTGTCATTGACGCGAAGCTTAACCCTGTATCCGGGTCGATTTGGCGTGTGTCGATCATGGTCCGCCACAGATTCGACGCCCAGCAGCGAGCAGCGGTGAAAGACATGTCCGTGATGCCATCTTGTTCCCTTGGGTATTCTGTCATGCCGGGGTACAGAGCGGAGTCGTTCACATTCATAGGCCGCCTGGAGTTAAAGCTACTGAGCTCTAAGCTAAACCATCATTCTGGATCAGTAAGAGTAATTCGATGGGGGGTGAAGATTGACTTACAGTCCAGAGGAGCACGAATAGTCCTCAGATGCTGGCGTGTCTAGAACGCATAAGTTCCACCAAAGACGACGTCGCATCTCTGCTTCGAACGGCGGTAGATTAAGTGTGCTCCCATCCCGGTGCATGCCGAGAGACTGTGATAAACGGACAGCCAAGCCTGTCATGGTCCAGGAGTACGTGGGGTCGCGGCAACGAAGTAGAATCAGATAGGCAACAAATGCTTGCAGGGTGAGCATGTCGTCCGTTTCCATCAATCTGGACCGGGTAAAGGCAGCGTCTGCGTCGCGCCTAAACCTAGTCAGTAACACCGACTGCTCCTCTCCAAACTGAAGTGGGGTGTCATCCTCTGGCAAACTGTTCACGGCGCCAAAGTAGATGACAAACATCAATGCTTCCACGTTGGGAGCTAGGTCCTTCGGGTTTTGTATCGCTCCCAGCACCATCTGTTCGACAGACGGTATGTGTAAAACAGTAGCCACGGGGTGTATATTTGACTTGAAAAGGTGCCAGGCCTTGAGTCTGTGATGCTGTGGAGGGTGTGATGAAGGGCTCTCCGTATCTCGAGTGCTGGTGCTGAAGATGAAAGAATACTGTGAGATATTTGGTGCCAAGGCTGCGCCCGTACCCTCGTAATCCGATTCTTCTTCGCTCATCATGCCGTCACTCATGTCGTCCTGTTATCAAACATGAGCAACCCGCATCATAGGTTCGAAGACATGATAACTTACCTCAGTATGCAAGGCTTCCCAGAAGGTTCCACTCACGTATCTATCCCGACCATCATCCTTGACCAACTTGCCCGTTGAGACTCCGTATGGTGACCAAGAAAGGTTCGATTCGGCTTCAACCTTGTCCCCATTCATTCTAGATGCATGTGTGCTGGAAGATGTGCTTGCTAGGGACTCTGCTTCTCTCGGTGGCGATTGTCCAGTCAAGGCGTTTGCATCTTTTGGCGCACTGAATGTAGTCGCTGGTACCTGCTGCTCACGATGGACGGCGCCTGTAGATCCTACGGAGTAGGGCGGCGTTGGGGGCGCCGGAGATGGATGCTCAGCCACGGTCCCTGGCCGTTGGTCTCGAGATTGGGCTGAAGATACGTCGGTGGAAAGGTTTGCTTCGCGAGCTGTAGTCGACGAAGATGAAATGGAGGAGAAAGGCAAAAACGATCCTTGTTGCACACAATCGGCCAGTGTCTTGAACATGGGCTCCAGGCGATGGAGCTGTTCCCAAAGTTGGGAATCGGTCAACATCTGGCGCCCAGCTGACGCGCTGTCCGATGGATAAACGCATTCGGCGCCGAACTTCTTGCAATTATGACATGGCTGCTTCTTATCGCATCCAACCTTTCGACGACGACATGCCATGCATACCCGACGTGGAAGTGCCTGAATGCGAGGTTGGGTGGCATCTTGTCCTGCTGTCTGCTGCTGTGACTGGTTCAGGTCTCCTAATTGTGCAGGATTCCAAGCAGACACGATGGAATCTGCCGTCTCGTGATTGCCGGGGTATGGTCGGGATTGGATGGTGTCCGGAGAATTCATGATTGCTCTCAAATTACAACGCACGAAATCGAATCTGCGAGCCTCCAGCGGCGGGTTTTGGGATGAAGGGAAGGAAGCGGCAGTTAAACCGGTCTATGGCTTCCACCCCAAAAGCATTAAGAGGGGTCGTCCGTCACCTGCACAGCTCCGGTGGATAAGGGAGCAATCGGAAGGTTGGGATGTTGACGAAGATAACAATGACGAACCCCACTCCCTCTCCCTCTGAAAAAGGGGTCTCACTATCACCAGCCATTTGCAAGGAACTCAACGGCAGAAGGGGGCGCAATACTAGCCAAGCGATAAGGTACGCGGGTAGTGGAGCAGGCATAATGCGGGGGTGAATGAATCGAGGCACACCTGATTACCACCCTCACCCTCCTAGCGACGTGCTGAAAAGCCGGCACTTGTTAATGGGCCGTCGACGATCTGCCTGGCTGTTCTAAAACAATCTGGCGCAAGGCGAGTGGGATGTGGATCGTGTGTCCTAGTTGAGACATACGTAGACGGGATGATTTCAGAGGAACATGGTTCGCGCCTACGACTCCATTCGGAATGCAATGAAGAGCAGGGACAAGCCAAAGTCTTAGTAATTAGGTTCATCGAAACAATGCCGATCTTGTGACCAAGACTTGAAAACAAACGAACAGCGCTTGACCGAGTGGAGGCGTCTCATCCCTGTCCATCTTGGCCGTGATGGCTAACCGCGTAGCTCGGCCGACACCTCCGGCCCAGGCATTCCGTGGCCAGAGTTCAAGGCAATGACCCATGACCTTTTTCGTTACCAGACAAGTTAAGAGACGGCGACCTTTTCTCCAATTTTCGATACAACACTTCGTACTTCAACGATTCATTTGACACAACCTCATTTGTGAATCAAGCTATGGCTACATCCTCAACCACAGGGACAGAGTGTTCAGAGTGGCTCGTCCGCGTCCCTGACTTTCCGGGTGTCGCGGAGCGGAGAGCAGCCGTGTTCCCGTAAGTCGATCACATTGCGCACAGGCTGCTAAGATGGGTATCGTACATGAAACATGAAGGCTGACGAACGCTGACAACAGCCAACACATTGAGAAGTTGAAAACAGATCCCGCCCAGTTTTGGGTGTTTGGAGGTGGGCTACCCGTATGCCGCCGGCCGAACAGGGATGCATCAAGCTAACATTCGGCGGTGCAGGAGCCACTCTGGCGGAGCCCGTGGACCCCGGCCGGCCCCCGCACATCACCGGCAGCGCCATGTTGATCTTTGCACTCACACGAGAAGACGTCTTGGATCGGCTTAAGAACGACCCGTTGACTAAGGAGGGCGTTTGGGATATCAACAATATTCAGATTTACCCTTTCTTTCGCCCTAAGAGAGTTCCTGTATGAGAGTGTTGATAGGGATATCTTTCTTCCCTTCTAAGTTTTCTTCTTCGCAGTTTACTGCCTGGAGGCGCACTTTGTTAACTACTATATAATTCTTATAGGGAAATAATCGAGGGCTAGGATAGTTTATAGAGAAACTTCTATAGTTATTTATAAAAGTATATAAAGAGAGCATAAATCGCTAAAGAGTAAATATCTCCCTCTTTACGCTATTATAACCTATTACTCCTTTAATATTAAGATATTATTACTATATTATATTAATACTATCTATTATTACTTTAAAAGTAGTAATAACTTCTTTATAATTATTTAAAAAAACTAAAATAAAATATATAGATTTTTATATATATAATTTAATCCCTTAATATAAAGTTTAATAATATATTAAATATATTCTTATTTTTTACTAATATACTTTAATAAAACAATATATTATTAAACTAAAGTATAGAGATATTTTAAGTATATTAAAATAAACTTTAAGATAAATAAACTATATAACGTTAATTAAATTAAACGTTTTATATTATTAAAGTATAGTACTTTATTAAAGGAACTTAAGGATATATATATAATTACTATAGCGTAATAGTAGTTAATAGGGGTAGTTTACTAGATATATAGGGGGTAGTTAGAGTAAGGGGGACCTCTTATATATCCTTAGTTATACAAAAATTCACAAAAGAATTCTTCACAAAATGTTGTCATATAATCGCTGCAGATGAAGGAAACTATACAGTATTGACAACCAGGCAATTACTAACAGTGTTGTATGCTAAGCCACAGCCAAGATCATCTCATGCAACCGAATGTCGCATATGCATGTCTCAAACAATCAAGAAGGCGCCTCAAAGTCCGCATGTCGGGCCCAAAGCTCTCTCCAGAACTCGCCTAGGATGCCGACACTCTTGGGGTCACCTGGAGGCAACAATTGGGTAACAAATATGGCTCCCATTCGCTGCTCGCGATTAATGAACCATCCAATATTGGGCATGCCATTCCAAGTCAAGGTCTTTGCGGGCAAGTTAGGCACGGTCCCTTGGGTAACAAGACCCCCTAGACCAAATGCGACCTGAGGATATCCCGAGCTATCCCCAGTCAACTGTTCATGCAGTGACTGAAAGATTTCGCGTCAGATTGAGACTCTTATTGGATGCAGAAAGAAGCGTACCTTTTGCTTGAGTAAGCCATCGTACATAGGTGATCCGTGCTGGAACTGCGGAATGAACATGGTTTCCACCGTCTCTGCTTTCAGGAGTAGCGGTGTATCACGCAGAAGGTCCCTCAAAACCGATGCAAAATCAGAGCTAGAGGTTATCAAACCCATGCCGCCAGAATCATCTTGCGCATCAACTGGGTACGGTGATGAGATAGGTACCAGCTCTCCTATGTGATTGCGAAGCCACATCTGGGCGGCGTCCTTCTCAATGTCTGGTCGCTGCCGCAGGTGGAAGGTTGATCGTCTCAGGCCGAGAGGTTTGAAAATATTTTCGTCCATGTAAATGCTCAAAGTCTTGCCGCTCACTCTCTCGATCAAACTTCCAGCCCAGTCGAGGCCCGCGCCATAAACCCAACTACTACCGGGTTCGAACAGGAGTGGAAGAGAAAATGCTTCGTGCACTCTCCCGCTCATTACCAATGGCTCCTCGCCGCGAGACTTTCGCCAAGCAACCAAAAGAGGGTGCATAGCATCGTAGGAAAGCCCGCTCGTGTGTGTTATCAGGTGGCGCAAGGTAATTTTGTTTGTGGCTGGTTTCAGCTGAAAAGATCCGCCGGGACCTTCAAAGATAATATCTGGGCTTTTCAGCTCAGGCAAAATGCTTCCGACCTCATCGTCTAGGTTTATTAACCCCCTTTCGGTGAGTTGCAGCACGCAAATCGTGGTGAGTAGCTTAGTGCAAGAGAACCCAGAGAATAAGGTTTCGAGTGTGATATCCTCGTTACTGTCTTTCTTGGCTCGGCCGAGGCATCTGCTGAAGACAATATCTGGAAACAGAGTTTATAAAAGATACTGGTTACATTTGGAGCAGGTTTAGGTACCACTTTGGTTGAATACGGCGAGTGCAACACCTGGGAGGCCCGTAGATGTGTCTTGGGTCAAAGATACCAGTGTCTCCTCGCAGGCTAACCTCATCTTCTCGAATGTAGCACGACGGTGAAAAAGGTTTGTCCGTTCAATATGTCTCAGAATCTTCACAATCCTTTCATACCAGACTGCCAGATGAACTTTCTGTTCATATACTGGACACTAGTCGAAGCAATGACTACTTTTGACATGAAGACGACTTTGCCTTTTTGCGGCCATTGTCGGCCACTTCGGCCGACAGCCGACAGGGTCGTATTTGCCCAGGAATATGATCTGTTAGCCTCAGAAAGCTCCTCTATGGATCTCTCTAAGTCATCGGAAGCTCTGCTTCGCCCCTTGGACTGCTTACCGAGTTGCTCGTCTTAACATTGCGCGACGTTCGGCATTTCCTGTACCGCCACTCGTTCTTGACCAGTGGGCCAGAGTGTTATTCTCAATATGGCGCATTCAAATGCTTCGTCTTCACAGCAGCCGCCTAATCCCGACCCTGCGCCGGCAGCGCCAACAGTAACATCAGCGCCAGCGCCGACAAGCAATGCCGGGAGAAAACGACGATCTTGCAATCTTTGCAGCCGACGGAAAGTCAAGTGCGATAAGCAAAAGCCGTGCAGAAACTGCGTCAAGTATGGCGGGGAGTGCATTTTCCCGGCAGGCAAGACAGCCCAGACTGAAGTTGCTGTAGCGCCTGAGCTTGTCGCGATGCTACAACGGCTGGAGAAAGTTGTTCAGACTCTTGAACCAAAAGAACCTGAGCAGCGACAAGGCAATTCAGCACCTTCCCCTCCTCAGCCAGAAGGGACCCGCGAGCACAAGCACCCCTCTCCCCCGGCTTCTGCACCGACCATCGAGATTCCTGCGACTGAAGTCGGCGTTGAGGCTCTTGTACACGATGACACAGTCTGCTTTGAAGACTATGGCCAAGCTTCGGAGCCGTCGAAGGATAGTGTTCCAAAGACCAAAGATGGTGAGAACGGCGGCAGAATAATTGTTGATGCTGGGAGAGACACATACGTCAGACGATGGTTTTGGGAGACTCTTAATGCTGAGGTGAGCACTTTTTTGCCACATATTGTTGTGTTTACAGCTTCTCACCGCGGTTTTACAGGCTAGCAGTGATTCCGCAACGGACGATGAACGCTCAGATGTGGAAGAGTGTTGCGATTTCGTGCCGACGACTTCAAAATCCGGAAACCCAGATCCTACACACGCATCAATACAACAGACTGGGAGCAAAGAGCGCGTATTGGCTGTCCTCAACTCGCACAAACACCATTTATGGAAGGTCTACAAAGAACGCGTTGAGCCTCTCACCAAATTGCTTCATTTGCCTTCGCTGGAACAATCGACGATCGCGTCAGCCAGTCCTTCTGCCCCGGCTCCTAGACAGAGTTCGCGGTGCATCCTGCTGTCTCTCCAATATGGTGCTGTGACAAGTCTTAGCGAGGAAGAGTGTGGTGAAATCTTCAATCTCTCACAGGCACAGGTACTCTCTTTGATGCGTGATATAATGGGTCAAATGTTCTCGGACGCCATGCTCATTCATACTGGAGACATACAACCACTACAGGCATTGGTCTTGTACATCATCTTCCTTCGGCACCATGAGCCGAGACTGTCTTGGAACCTCACTGGGTTGGCAGTAAGACTTGCTCAGAACTCTGGAATTCATCGAGAAGGTTCTTTGTTTCGACTTTCGAAGTTCGACATCGAGATGCGGCGAAGACTATGGTGGCAGATCGCGGTCCTCGACACACCTTCTGCAGAGGACTACTCGGGCGAGTACAATCTGTTAGTCCCTCCACCCGAGAACAACACATCATTGCAGTTTCCTGTCTAACTTACATGAACAGACTCGAGATGAGCAGTTGTGATACACAAATGCCTCGCAATCTCAACGATACTCAACTGCATCCGGCCATGATGGAGTACCCACCCGAAACAAGAGGCATCACAGAGATGACGTTTACCTTGGCGCGGTGCCAGATAACTAGCATGTATCGTTGCATGATTGACTCGAGGAGGACCTGCGGAGCTACAGGGAAACCCTACTCACAATTATCCTTCCAGGAACGATCCGACTGGATCGATGGTTGTGAGGCAGCGTTTTCGCAGAAGTACCTGAGAGAATGTTCTCCCACAATCCCTTTCCATTGGGTAAGTAATCACCTTATCTGGCTGAGTAAATGCAGCCAAATGGATCAATACTGAGGATTGAGCCCATAGGTCACGGTGATTCTTACTCGCATGCTTTTCCACAAAGTCAGATTGCACGGATGTAATCCACTACAAGAACCAGACGATTTGTCGGAAACCATTCGTAAAACGCTCTTCCTTGTCGCCGTTGAGGTGATTGAGTTGAACTACAAGCTGAGAACGGATCCGCGAACACGCCCCTGGGCCTGGCTCTTCAGCTCGTACACTCAATGGCATTCTTTCTCGTTAGTCCTCGTCTGGTTGCAACAGGACCCTCTCTGTAAGGGATCACGACGGGCATGGGAAGCAATTGAAAAGGCTATTGTTCTCAGATGGGAGCATCCCCTTTCGCTCCTGGGCGGCAAAAAGCCCCAGCAATGGCGATCGATCATAAGGCAGCTTGGGAGAGCACGTTCTATACGGCAAGATGCTCTTGGAAAGAGAAAGAGACGAGCATCCCGTGCATCCCAGCTCACGGGTGCACCTTCAGCAGCCCCATCGAATGGCGGCATGGCCGCCAGACGTCCGTCACCTGCGCAGACCTTTCCTCAACCTATCCAACAGCAGCCCCATCTCTCACCACAAAAGGCATCGGATCAGACGGTTGGCCCGCGTAACGCCGCACTTGATGCTACCGAAGACGTGTACATGTCGCCAGACGCCATGATGTCGGGATTGGGAGACCACCAGTCAAAGAACTCAATTCCCAGCTTCAACTACGGCGATATGTCAGATATGATGGCACCGTCAGATACGATGATGATCGATGAGGAATTTTCAACTGATGAATTTCAGAGTTTGCCCGACTTCTTGTTCCTCCAAAGCATTTTCCAGAACGCTAGCTAGTCCTTTGAGGAACAAATTGAACATGAAATGACTTCACTATCCGAGCACATTCTTATAGCTGTCCCAGTTCCGGATGTCAATTGATTTACGTAATCTTCTATGGAACATGATCAAGTCCTTATCTACTTTAAGCCGTTCTGTCCCAGTTTGCCCTCTCTAATCTCTTTGTGTATCCCGCTGTTCCCTTCCAACCCAGCGTGAGTGGCGTCGTCCATACCGGGAATCACCATGTCAAAGGTGTCCCGAATGACCGCATACTGGAAGTAACCACAACGAGCGATTGGTTGCGTTTTCTTGACATCCAATTTTCCGTCTGTAAGCACGTCATCGTGGATGTGAACAGCTACAACTCTGCCGATGACGACGTCGACAGTTCCCATTGGTGGGTTGGCAGGCAACCTGATAGTCGAGTGATAGACGCACTCAAACTTGACTGGACTGTCTTTAACCATGGGAACGGGATCTCCGGGCAGTGAATGGCTGTATTCCTTACGCAGCCCGGCGCGCTCAAACTCGTCCACTGCGTATCCAACCTGTTCTGCGGAAATGTTGACGGCTTCGCGCAAGTCCCATGTTGCGAGATTCCAGCAGAACTTTCCGGTCGACTCGACATTACGGACGGTATCTTTTCTTTGCATGTCTGGTTTCTGGTTGGCCGAAAACATGACGTAGGGAGGATCAAATGTCAGGTTGTTGAACTGCGAATAAGGCGCAAGATTATGTACGGTAGAGTCCGTGGCCGAGACGGTTGAGATCCAGCCGATTGGACGTGGAACTACGCATGCTTTGAAAGGATCATGCGGGAGGTTGTGTGCAGTTTTGCCTGGCTCATAGTACATAGTGGTGGTATTGTAGTGGCGATTGCCAAATTTGAGCAGAGAAAGTCTGATGTCGATGGCCTATCAGTGTAATTAACAATAGAGAAGCATGTCCATTTCCTCCGACTCGCGGACGATTGGCTGTCTACGCTGTACAATATATCGACAAGCAGCAGTAATCTTTTCGCTTTCCATCATTGAGCTCGGCCCAGACGCGACTTGTTCAATGCGGGGGTGGAGCACGCTCCGCAGCATCGGATGGAAAACCCGGCCGAAGAAACGAACCCCGACGATACAGAACTTGGGTCACTAAGCTTTACTTTTTCAAGTTCGGGACTTTATTGTACCTCGTCCGGTCCGAATGAGGCAGTAATTTGATGAAGTCCGTCTGCACGTTCAAATATAATCCTCTCGGTCTCCTTCCTACTACATCATATTCTATTCAGCGGCTCTGTATCCAACCCCCACATCCTGAGGAATATCACCTGTAATCCATTTTCCCAACGGTTTTCAAATCATCCTTGCAATTATGGAGGATGACGATGTTGAGATTGGTCCTGGCCGTGACATTCCCACGGACGGAATTCCGGTCAATTTCGTGCCGGCCAAAGCTGGCGAAACTTTCAAATTAGGACTGATAACCTGTCGCGTTTTGGAAGACGGGTCGCGAACTAGTAAGATTCCCCCGATGAGTCTAAATCATTCTTTGTGGCAGAAACGTCAGATTGGAGGCACCTTCCAAGTTGCATGCTAACAAGTATATTCCGTGTGACAAGACAATCGCATCGGCGCGGCTGAGTTCACCCTTCCCCCAGGCCTCAAGGGACCGCCGCCGCACTGGCATGAAATGCACGACGAAACTTTCTTGACGACGAAGGGAACAATTCGCTACCATATTCCTAAGCCTGATGGCACCGAGGATATCATTGACGCAAAGGAAGGTGATTATGTGACGGTGCCTGTCCGGGCTCCACACACGTTCAGCAACCCAACCGACCAAGAGGCCAAGTTTTACAACACATACACGCCCGCCTACTACATCAACTACTTCAAGTTGCTAGGAACTTATGTGAAGGAAGGAAAGCCGATTTCGCCAAAGGAGCATCTGGACGCAATGTCAAACTATGCCACAATCCCGGTGCCTCGCAAGTACATGGAAAAGAAATAGTCAGACGATAGTCAGACGCTGCATTGAGTCATTTGAGCTATCATCAAAGCCGTCAATAAATGGTCACATTCTTAAAGCACAGTGACGCGTGATTTCATCCATCCTCAGAAATTCTTCTCAGTCCGCTCGTTGTTTACTCCGGTGGATTGACGAGGACTTTTGCTCCCCAGTTGCCGACGTTTCTTATTGCTTCATTCTATTATTCTAGGGGCTTCATTTCTATTAGTATTCCATCGATTCTTACAATCGTTCTTTTTAGCATGGTTTTTATCGCCATTGTCCCTATCGTCATCGCCCCTATCGCTTTGTTGTCCATATTGTCGTAGCCCTTGTCGTTGCTGTGATCACTATTCGCCCGTGCTCAAAAAGGGAACAAACGATTTCGCGTGTGGCCTCTCTCATCCCATCACATGAAGTACACCTGGCTCAAATATGGCAACCCTGGACCAGACATCGGTATCGCTATACGACGCTTATCTCAGATTTGTTCGGGCTAGCGTATGCAGGACACGGAGTTTCGGCCGGCGGGCAGCGGACGTCGCATTTGATTTTCAGATTCGCTCATTGGCCACCGATTTGTCCCGCATTGAACCCCCACGTACGTGACCGACCGACGGCCATGCACCTTTCGTGGGCCAAGGAACGGGTTGAGCGAATCCGGCCGAGACAAACGAGCATACTGGGACACAAGTGTATGGTAGGTGATTGAGAACGTATGTAGGCACATCAATGACCTCCCATCCAGACCTCTTCTCTGACGGGCATGTCCTCCGCGTCAGTACGAATTCAAAACGTTGACTTCACTTTCTCCATATCATCACTCCTCAAGGCCAAACACAATGGCCTTTTTGGGGCTCATCTTTGTATGCTCATTGGCTACTGTTGCCTTTGGCATCATTTACGTCTTCGTTGACTATGTTCGCGTCCTCCGACTCAGACAGAAAATGGCTCCAGGGCCTTTTCCACTGCCCCTCTTTGGCAACATCTTTCACATCCAACCTGTCAGACAATGGAAAAAGTTCGAGGAATGGTCCTTGAAGTATCACTCCCCAATCATCACCATTTGGGATGGCCACACCCCCATCATGATCTGCAATGATGCCTGGTCAATGTCCGAGCTTTGTGACAAGCGCGCAAATATTTACTCCTCCAGAGCCGTGAAGACACTAACCGGCAAGGTGTTTGGTCTTCACAAGTTCAATCAAGCCGGCCTTCAATACGGAGAGCAGTGGCGTATACATCGCAGACTTACCGTAAGCAATTGTTTCCGAGGGCAATAACAAAACAACGAGCCGACATTTTCATCGTTCAAGGCTAATCATCCTCTTATCAAATAGCATTCTGCCGCAAATGCCCAAGTTGTGCAAACGTATCGTCAGATGCAAGCCAATGAAGCCAAGCTATTGATCAAGGATTGCCTAGAGGACTCTGAGAGATTCGTCTCGAGTGCCTTGCGATTCACCGTCTCCATTGTGTCCGTCATTGCTTGGGGCAGGCGCATCAGCAGCGAGAATGACACAGTTTTGAAGGTTGCGCAAGCCTTTGTCGGCAGCGCGAACCTTGGTTTCCCGGGGAAGACGTACACAGAGGCTATCCCATTTCTTACCAAGATGCCTCCGTGGCTGAATCCGCTCCCGAACCAACTCAGAAAACTTGCCGAGACCTCCAACAAGTACTTCTATGCCTTGTCTGCAGAGGGCGCGGAGGCATCGCGAGACAACTTTGCAAAGAGGCTCCTCAGGGAGAAGGAAGAACATGGCCTAAGCAAGGTCGAGATCTCGAATTTGACGGGAAACTTCATTGGCGCGGGTGTTGACACGACAACAAGTGCAATGTTGACATTCATCCTGGCCATGTGTCTTAATCAAGATGTTCAGACCAAAGCCCAGGAGGAAATTGACCGCGTCATCGGCCAAGGCAGATACCCTGATTGGTCGGACGAGGACAATCTACCGTACGTTGCGGCTATCATCAACGAGACTCTTCGTTGGCGACCCCCGTTTGCGCTGGGAGGCCCTGCTCATGCTCCCATTGAAGATGATGTCTACGACGGATATCTCTTTCCCAAAGGGACTGCCATCATTGGCAATCTCTACGCCATTCAGCGTAACCCTCGGGAGTATCCCCAACCCGACAAATTCTGGCCAGAGCGGTTCCTGGACGGCTTCGACAGGCCTGCCTACCCAAACAAGAGGGGCCACAACACGTTTGGCTGGGGCCGTCGAGTTTGCAGTGGAGAGGCTCTTGCGCAACAAAGTCTTTACTTCACGATTGTTTCCCTACTCTGGGCTTTCCGAATCCTTCCGGGTCTTGACGATCAGGTGAGTTCTTCGTGTTGCTAGAGAGCCCTAGCTATTCCATCTCAAACCTCGTGCTAATGTATCACACAGAGCAAAGATATTGTGCCGGACCCTTACGCCTACACAACTTCTCAGGTGAACCGACCAATGCCCTTCAAGTTGCGACTGTTGCCTAGGTCGGAGTCTATTACGAGACTTATTAAACAAGAGGCCCAGGAAGCCAGACTGGAGCTTCGGGCCTACGATGCCGACACCACTGTCACGTTTGAAAGTGCCCAGTCGATTTCTCTTGATATGCCCATCTCCAAGGCAGCAAAGAACTCGGGCTTGTAGTGTTCGCATTACACAGGCACTCATCCAGGATAGGAGAGCGCCTGTTGAAATTAGATAGGCGTTCTACATCAATCAGTATGCCTGGTGATCTTTTCTTCACTTGATACAACTTCGTCATTCTCTAGGCTTACGTAGCTGTATATATCGAGGTTGTCGGAATTTCAGGCTTCAGGCGTACGTGCAAATTGCAACTGTCTGCAACGAAAAGGCTGCCTACGTGAACTACTGATATGTACAACACTCTGACCTTTTCTCAATCGTTAGATGATAGACACCGTCAGCTACCCGCCTTGACGTAACATATACCACGACCCGGTCAACCAGATGACCAGACTTAGAAACTCTTTCCAAGACCTGAGCCGAGATCAGCGGTGCACAGAAGCTTTGGGAACTTGCGTAGTCGCAGGAGATGAAAAGGCCATAGATTTAGTTACAAATTTCTACGAAATGTTGCTTCTGGATCCTCCTTTACCATGCCAATCCTTCAGGGGCAGAGCCGCCACGGAGTGCGGAATTCTCGCAGACACCCCGACAAAAAGCTTCATCTTGCTCTGCAGAGGACTTGGTTGCCTGGACAGGACCTCTGCGAGCAGGCCACCACTCTGCTCCGCGTTTCTTCTCCTCATCCACGTGCTCATGAAGCATTCCTTTGACTCTGCCAATGACATAGACAACGGCTTCCTCTACGTCAGGGTGGAATGGCCCAGTCATGTAAGTATCGCTGTTGAGGTTTGCCTGGGAGCCATTGGCCAGCCACTTGTCTTCTGACTCGACCTGACTGAAGAAGTCGAGCTTCTCCTTAACTTGCTCCGGGGTCGCTGATTTAGATCGATAAACCTCGTATCGCATCAGACTGGTGGTTGCAGATGTTGGGACGATGGACATCATGTAGAAGAAGACCGGGCTGTGATAAAAGTCAGAGTCGCATGCCTGTAATCAAGCCTTTGCTCAATGTGACGAGACATAAGACTCACGTCAAAGTGACAGAGGCGTTGGGGAACATGTACGTCGGGCTGACTGAGCCCGAACGCTCTTCTCCCTTCGCGCCCAAATGCGCAACCCAATACTTTTCGAGACCGTAGTTCATTTGCTTATTGCCCTTAAAAAATGGTGCAAGTCCAGGGTGCGCCGTGGGACAATGGTAGCACTAAATATTGTCAGCAACTATCCAGTACAGTACCGGGCGTATTCCGCTTTGAGTGACTAACCTCGTTATAGTTCTCAATCAATGTCTTCCAGTTGAACTTGCCCTCCATCGACCAGGTGTGATCGTACTCATAATCACTCATGTCAAAATTCTCCAGTCGAGGCTGGGTGTCAACGCCGCCAAATTGCTCCTCCCAGCTCAATGTGGGTTTTTCGGCGGCGTCCAGGTTCACCCAGAAGAAGCCCAGGCGGTCCACATGACTGTGAACCTTGTACAACTTGTACTCCTCCTTGTCGAAGTCCTCAACGTGATCGAAGCGGGGAGCCTTGGCCAAGTTTCCGTTCATGCTGTATGACCAGCCTGTGAAGCGGTCAGGACTACCTTGAAATCTTGCTATCCAATGCGAGGAGCCTTACCATGATATTTACAAGACAACACAAATGCTTTGCCTTCGTTCTCGTGGACGATCGGGAAAGCCCTGTGGCGGCAGATGTTGAGAAATGCGTTGATGTTCCCTGCTCGGTCCTTGATGATGAAGAAAGGGTAGCCTGCCATCTCATAGCGGGCGTATTTCCCAGGCTCATTGAACTGGTGAATATGAGAAACGAGGATCCATGATTTGCTGAATATCGCTCGTCGTTCCAACTGATAGAACCCTGGCTCGCGGTACCAAGAAGCTGGAAGTGTGCTCTGCATATTGATCGATTTGTGATGTGCTCGAGGCTAGCCTAAGTCCTAGGATTACTGGTTCTACAATAACGCACCCTGTAAATTGAGTTCTTTTAGAGCTTGCAACTAGCTTGAAGCTTCAAATCCATCCTATACCACCTCGCAGCTCTAGCTACTGCTAATTCGCGTAAGCCACCGGCCGAACGATACGGAAGTACATAATGCCAAGAGTCGTATGCTTCGGCATTCCGAAACAAGCCGAACGCCGACGATTACAAAAAGCACGCCCAGAGATTGGAAGATACTGGGCGAAGGACTGGGCTCGGGTCGTCGGCCGAGCTTTCCGTGTCCTCCATCAGCCCCCGCCTTTGTCGGCGAGGCGGGGCCACCCTGCGGGCCTGTGGCTTCGACGATGCTACTCTGTACATTTCCCCAACTTCAGGTTCGTTTGAACCCACCGAAAAGACTTGAGTTCTGTGCAGTGGGAGTACAGCATCTGCTCAACCACCTGACTTCCAATAAAATTCCAGAATGACTAATAGTCTAACCATGTTTGGGCGCTAGCAAGGACACAGTGAAATGGTAACTTTCCGAGTCGATATCGGCACTTCGGCTGGTGATAACCACCAGATGAACAAAGACTCCATCAAAGGAGGTCAGTCGATTCATTCCACAGCTCTGACGGTTTGGGGACTACAAATAAACTGGGACAAATGTCCACAGATTACGGACGATTCTGATCAATAAAGAGCGATCTGGGATTAATCCTATCAACACTGTCCAAACCTGCATGCATTCTGAACCCTGATCCAGTGCATGTGTCAAGAAGTAAAACATATCGCCTACTTTGGTTCACACGACTCATCCTCAGCCTCATGTTTAACGGTTTGACGCCTCGTGAAGCCATCGCCGATGCTCTGTGCCACATCATGTCTGCCTTTGACGAGAACGACGCGTCTCTGCTCGCCTCCGCTGTGACCCCAGATATCACTCTAACTATCAACGGCAATGATGTGTCGGGCTTCGAAAACGTCAAGGCCCACAGCCTCAACACTGAAACAATCTGGCTCTGCCTTACACTGGTTGGGATGGACTAGGCTCGAGCGAGAGAAAGTTGCTCGGAGGATCAAAACATGTCATCGAGCTCAGTGAAGACGAAAAAGATGGGCTTTACAAGGTCAATTTGTGGCGCATGAAGACGGCATGGAAAGAGGGAGGTACGGGGTGGTTGCACCCGAAAGCTTGAGTTGCTTTCGCTCTTGCAAAAGTAAGTTTTTGTGGAGCTAGTTGGTTGGGTAATAATTTCCCCTTTTCATTGCCAACTCTCAAGGGTGTCCTAGCCATAGGTAAACTGCTGGAGATTTCGCGTTGTAACTCGAAAGTTTAAACGGGAAAAGGTTAGCAGGTAGGTTACCATCAAACCTGTCAAAGCCCACGCCTACTCTCAGCCGTCATGTAAGCAAGTTCAACGTATTGAAAGTTGGGTCGGGAGCGGAGAGAGAGACAGTTGTATCAGTCAATGCATATCCTTCTTGATTGACTAAAGGCTATGGTAGGGTATTCTCGAACTATATTATTTCATCTGATTCATAACTCATCCAACACTACTGGCGACTACCTGCTATGTCGCCGTATCCAACCCCATACATCGCCCTTTATCCTATGTCGGACGTGTTGGTTGAATCCATAAGTAATCGCGTTTGCGAACCCAATAAATTGACTTGAGCTCTGGAGGGCGGCCAGAACTCGACTTTGAGATGTATTGCCAGAGGCCTCCATAAGACGGTTGACGAGGCCGGGAATCCACAACAGAACGTACATGACGGGGTACGCGTTGAGAAGCATCATGCGCTTGATCTCGCGCTCAACCTTTCTCGTCTGTGACCGGATCGGGAAGTCGCTCATCATCGTGGCCGTCACGTTCTCAGCAGCGGGCTGCTTGCTGGCGACGTTCTTGAGGCTTGGGTTTTGCGGGAAATCTCTGGCGGAGAAGTCTCTCTTTGGTGGCATGCGCCACTCCAGAGTTGAGCTCCTGCTCCTGGATCCCTTGCGCTTGGAGGACAGGTCAGGAAACCCGTACTTGGAAAACCGTGCGGACATGGCTGATGGCCTTCGCATGTCGCGATGGTAGGCAGAGGGCCCTCCGAACTGGCTTTGTTGCAGCTTATCCTCCTGCTCAAGGTATGAGAATCTGGCCTCGGAAGCCTGGCTCAAGTCCATCTCGTTGTCGTCAAAGCGGGATATCCTTGCGGACATTTTTCTCTGTCCCTCCACGTCATCAGCGGTGACAGATGCCCTCGCTGGCTTTGTAATGGGCTCGACTCCTTCGTCTGATTCAAAGGAGACAGTCCGCTCGGTCGGACCAACACCACCGCTGACCTTGTTCGACCACTCCTTCAATTCGTCGTCGTCCGGTGTCGATGTCGTCTTGAACGGTTCCTTGAACGTAGGCTTCGGTCGTTCGAATTGGTCCATTTCTAACTCGGGCGTTGGGATAATCTCGAATCCTTGCTTTTTGCGAATGGAAGAGGTCATGACGTTGCCGACACTAGAGCCAGAGTTGGTTGAATCGTAGAGGGGATCTGATGTGTCGACCATGGAGCGGAAGTGGCGGCCGAGGTACCACCAGACGTAGAGGTAGATGAGTATCGTAGTAAAGATGATGGCGAAGCGCCATCCGTGTGTAAGGGAGTATCGAAGGTCGGGTCGGTTGCGGGAGATCCAACACCAGTTGCCGCTGACGGGTTCCATCTGGCCCATGCCGGTCGCCGTGGCGCTCGTGATAATCGGGACCACCCATACGGAAGCGCAAATGATGAACTTCCTGAATGTCGAAGTATTGGGCATGTACGTCTTCCGTGTAATGGTGAGGAAAGTGACTACGGCTATGGCTAAGATGGAGAAGTCGGAGGCTTGGACAGATAGCTGCCCAATCATGCCGTTCAGCACGCATGCCGCGCCGGGCCTCAGATCTTTGTCTTTGATGAAGATGATTCCTGATACGGTATTGTTGAGAGAGTTGATGAACTCTTTTGGAAAGAGGCTCGAGTCAGCATCTTCCACCAAAGGAAGCCACAACTGGCGATCAATGACTTACCGGCCAACGTCAGGTTGAGGACGAGAGCATGGCGGAAAGAGCGTTGTTGATCGTGGTAGAAAATGAAGGAAATTAACACGCCCGTAGTTGCTAGAAAAGAGAGGATGCTACCCGTGAGGGTAACGGATGCGACTGCCGCATCAAAGGCCATCGTGAACCCGCACGCCGTAGATGTTGGTTAGCATCCACGCGCGACGCCTTCGCGGCGGTCTCAAAGTGGGAAATGGGTATCGTCTTGTACGAAAGCCAGTGCGCACGTCTTCCAGGACCGTGGGCTGGGCGATATTGGTTATCCGTTACACGGATGGAGTCACGGGTCAGCGGTGCGAGTCATGAAGTCGTTGCGACGTGGGTCTCCATCCCCTGAAGCTTTTCTATTTATTGAGTGATTGACATACGCGATGCCATCTGAAGTCGAGAACCACCCGACGCGAGTCTAAAATGCCTGTCTTTACCCCAAGGTGCACCTTACAATGTCGGGATGTCTTGCAGGACAAGACGCTCTGGGAAATCGATGCCATTGAAGCACGACATGAGGCTGGTGATACGCCTCAGAGAGTTGCAAAGACAACACGCTGAGGTTGCAAGGGTCAAGGGACAGAGGCGCGCCCATTGTGAACTAAGACAAGGTCCCCCTTAATCAACGCTTGGCGTTTTGGAATGTAGCATCCAGCGTCTGGACCCGCTGCATAACCCGGAAATCGTTAGCTGATGCTCAAAACCGTTAGGCGAAGGCGCAGTTCCACGTGGATTCTTGTGTCAGAAAACGCATTCGGCACCCCGATCTAACCGCAGATGTGCATGTTGAAGGGTTCATCCGTCGTCCCAAGTCTGTGGGCACTCGAGCTGGGCACGCGTCTGTCGCCAACTTACCAGGCCTTTGGGGTGGGCATCAGAATGGACATCCCTCACTTCGCGAAGTTGAGGTTATTAACCGCATGTTGCATTCGTTGAAGCGGCTTTTTTTCTCCTCATGTCGCATTCAATTCAGAGTCTTCTGATTATTGTTACGCGAGAGGCAACTTCACTGTTGATCTCTGAGTGTCCGAGCTCAATTCGGCGGTTATAATGCCGTCCGTTATCGACTTCGTTATCGCTTGGCTTGGCGGCTGCAAAATTTTTATGATCTGCTCAATAGGAGTCCAGCGTGTATATGAAAACACTAAATGTCGGCGCCGTGCAAGCACAAACCAAGACACCGAGCCGTTATATCCCGCGGACAGCCCTGTTGTCGGTGGATGTCAATATCAAGGTTTGGAGCCGGTGGCACTTCAAACCATGTACCCCTGAAAATACATTGGGCCTCCCTGCTCGCTTATGCTGTCTTGGCCTGATAGCTGACAGGGTATTCCTATCTCACGGGCAGCTTCCTCTTAGGTTCATGGAGAATGCGAGCAGAATGTTCCACCGGCACAGTCGGATTTTGGAATCCTTCCGCACCGGCTAGCCCTGTCACGTAATCCAAAGACAGGATCCCATGTGGTTCGGGGGCATCATTCCGCCTCACGGCCAGCCGTTCCTGACGAATTGCAACGGTTCTGGCCTATCGAGGACCAGTCTTCTGACCAATTTCCTCAACTCCGCAAGTTCTCAACCCCACAAGCCGGATGTTGTTCCTTGATTGAAGGCCGGCTGAAGGCTCAGGCCCCCGGTCGTGCACTTGGGCAATTTTTCGTCCCCCTCTTGCTGACCCTCCACACGCGGACGGCATGGGTAAACTGAAACCCAGGCCAACTTACCTCTCCTGGAAAGATTTCGCCACCCTCCCGCACAGGACCTGCTCTGGCGCGGATATTCTCATATGCCGCAATAACGCAAAGTTCTATTTTGGTCTGGGGCCGACTGAACCGCGCGGGAATCGGAAGGCGAGCGAGCCCGCCCAGCCGAGCTAGACCAACCATCTCGCCAGACGCGGCAACAAGAGGGTTGCAAGCAATATACTTAGCGTGATGCCAAAAGAATTGCGTTCGGTGTCGATATCAGTAACCGGCACGCCAAGAGCGAGACTGTGCCGAGTGAGGCCGACGATGCCTTCACAGTCCTCGTCTGAAAATCTCGCAGCTCTCGCTCTTGGTTCCCCCAGACTTTCTGTCTCAAGTGATCCATCTCCTGACTGAAAACGGAATGTTGTTTGGCCCCGTTCTGTCTTTCCTCGTGGTTCTGGCCCACGGTTAAAGTTGAGAGAAATTAATCCCCGAGTTTGTTCATTGTTGGCTCCGCTCTGCAGAGGGGCGAAGCGTGGCGGAAAAGAAAAGCACAGAGCACATCGCGACGTACGCGAGGATTGTGTCGTGGTGCGCGGAGTTGGACATGAGTCGCGTGCGTGTATGATGTTCAACCACCATGTGTCCGAAACAACGAATGTGCCCTGCTATTACTCCCGACGTGATAATCCGCACGGATAAGTTCGGATTGAAAAAGTTGCCGGCCTGTCGCCTCTGGAACTGGCCCCTGATCGCCAAAATTTCCCCCTTATGGCTGACAATGGGATTCTTCATCAAGATAAGGCTCCTCCCTGCATCTCGAGGAACATCACGCGTGGCAGTGCGTTCAGAACCTTTAACGTTTCGGAAATTCACACGTCACGGCCGGAAATGTTGCAAGGCAGTTGACGCTTATGATCACGATCGCGGATTGAGCTTAGCGCAGGACCGAGACTTTTTATGAAGCTGCTGTTGGCGTGGCTTGGCGCATCCTTCATCATTACAGAACACTGAAGTGTTCACGGTTTGTGTTCAATCGGAAGAAAAGACTAATGTATGGAGTCATGGACTCGTTCAACCGAAGTTTCCTGACAGAACTAGGCAGACCCGGATGATGTAACCTTAGCCACGTTATCCCAGCGGCTGCAACCGACTTGCAAGCCATGCAAGATTATTCGCAACCGAGCAGCCCTCAGAAGAATGACATCCTTCCCCAGGCACGACTAATGCTGCGGCTGAGCACTGCTGAAAATGGTTATTGATGCTGAGGTGGACTATACTCGATGGAACACTGCGATGACGAGTTGCTCACGTTGTCTTATCTGACATGATACCAGAGCTGAACATCTCGAACTCCAGTGGTTTCTCTCGTCCGGTGACTTTCTGTGTGATAATCACGTAATTACGGACAATTCAATGCCGGTGGATACAATGTCTCAAGTACCAAGGATTCAGCTTAGCTGAGAAAATTTGCCCCGTAGGGCTAGGTTGAACCATGCGTCGACAGCCAAGTTAGTCTGGACTCTTGAACAAGGTTAAACAGACTTGAACGAACTCTTCGTAGTCGTCGTAGATGGTCGGAAGATACGGTTGTTTGAAAATGACTCAATCAAAATGGGTTATGTTTTCTGAAACTCAAATTGATAGGCTTCGACAACGATATCACATGATGCTGTTCTGGCCCAACCACCACTTCCGCTTTGGCAATTTCTTCATGTTGATGAAAGTCCGAATCGAGTGTTGAGATCCCAAAAATGACTGTCTACTTAGAGTTACGAGCTGGTCTGGTGCCTAGTTCGGATCAATCATCCAAAGTCAAAACCCATTTTCCTTGCAGCTGAGGAGAAGTAGTTAGCATTGATGGCGCGATACGGCTTTGGGAACTTCTTACCTTTCCAGCGGACATTGTCTGGACCAGTCTTTCCACGTCGTTTAGCTTTGCCCTTTGAACCTTTGGAACAACGGCTCGTCGCTTTACGAACTCCAACGCCTCCAGAATATCGGCTCGCGTCCCAACTGAGGAGCTCAGAATCTTCCATCCCTTCGCAATCAGCCAGAGAGGATGGAAGTTTACCAGAGCCTCATGACCCAGGACTGCCACACACATGAGTGTCCCAAACGGCGCAAGTACCTCGAATGCTTGTTGATATGCAGTCAGTGAGGTCGCGGCAACTACGATGGCTTTTGCTCCCTTCCCGTCCGTTACCTTCATCACCTTCTCCCCCAGAGTTCCGGGCTCGGTCACGTCAACATAGTGCTCAGCACCCTGCTCTTTGCAGATTTTGGACTTCTCCTGTCCAGCATCAATTGCAATAACACGGTATCCCATTGCGTGAGCATACGCAACAGCTAGGGCACCAACGCCTCCGGCGGCTCCAGAGATTGCGAAATACTGTCCGGGAGTGACGTGGCAGCCCTTGACAGCCTTGTAGGCCGTCACACCAGCACATAGAATCGGTGCAATCTCCTCGTCGGGAAGATCGTCGAAATGTGGCGGCAGTCTGGCTAGATATCGATACGGGACGAGCGAATATTGGGCGAAGGTACCGTCGTAAGTCTTTCCGGAATGCATCGCCTTGACACATCGAGTCTCTCCTTCATTGACAAGATCCGTGCAGGCATCGCAACTTCCGCAGATGTCGCGGGTCCAAGCAATGCCAACTCGTTGGCCTACCTCGACTGAGGGGTCGAGAGAGGAGACATTGGAACCAAGAGCAGCAATTTTGCCAACCCCTTCGTGGCCGAGGATGTTTCCGACAGGTCCAAAATGACCCAGAGCCATGGCAAGGTCTGAAGCACAGAGGCCCGTCACGGAGAGCTTGACGAGAACCTCATTTGGACCGGGTACTGGTCGCGGTTCATCGCGTACTGAGAAGGTCGGCGTAGCGTCAGATGCTTGGGTTGACTACGGTGGGTCAGTTGACATCCTCGACGCAATCCGAGTCTCTGGTCGTGAGATGAACGTACAGTTAGAACGGCGGCTTTGTGCGTCTCCATCTTGATGGTCTTTGGAATCTTCTATGAATGATTGCTTCTATCTGGCGATAATGGACTGTAGTTGGTGAACTAGAAACGAGTTTTGAGTTTGACCTGATGTTCCTCGAATCTATGATGTAGTTCCTCCCTTCCCCGCCAATCCCAAGCGGGGGAAGTTCAGACCATTCGGATACGTATTTCCGCCCGTCGGACAGTCCCGCGCGGCCGAGGTCATGGCGGCGAAGTTTTTTCTCTTTTGAGAATGCTGTTCGCTCGAAGATGAATACTGACATGTCCTCTTTGACTCAATCTTGAAGTTGAGGTACAGTATCTCCATCGACGCGTGTGGCAGATGTGGGTTTCCGAGAGCCGCGGGAATTCGCTAGGCCCGGGTTATGGCGTTATCGCCCCCGACCTAGGGGTTTCGATTCGCTGCACGTAGTGAGACATGCCTGCGCCGTCCGGGCTCTTTTTTCTCCTCTTGGCCTTCGGACTATGTCTCAAAGGAAATGACACTGAGAAATTCATCAATCAGTCTTTTGAAGAACTGGAGATGTGGGCACATATCGTGGATCAACAGGGGTACTCCATGCAGACAAAGCTGTCCGGCTGGAGGTTAATTGTGCATGTGGTTACCACATGAATCCCCCGGAAATTGAGACGTTCATATCGTGCCGTGCTGACGGATGCTCAGTAAACGTCCAACCATCATCACCCTGGGTTTCCGCTGGAGGAAAGATCGCGAGAATTCGGCCATAATCGTGACATCATGATCCATGTAAGGAATCTCTTACATAAGCGCTGTCACGAAGATTCGGCCCACGGCGAAACATGAGCACCCGAAGTATCACATGACTGAGTCCAGCGATGGCCCCTGTCTCAGAACAGGCCAACAACATATTTTCTGTAATCATCTAATCCACCAGTCCTCACCGCTGGATCCTTGCGCCAAGGAACCGCATAGTTGCAATGTCCACTCAGAAGTCATCGTTCTCAAATAGGGGCTTCCAAATCCACCAGTCTGTAATTCGGCATCCTGGCGGAGGAGCACACGACCGAATTATACACATAGTCAACCGCGCTCTTAGGGGCGTGCGTTCGGGCGAGCATCCGGCACCTCACGGCGACGCAGCCGGGAAACGGCCAGCACTCACCCTCGATCTTAGCTTCCAGGGGATGCAGCATATTCCCGAAGACGTTGTTGATCTAACCAAGGAGGACCTAGAATGGTTCGTAGAAATTATCGCTTATCTTGAACGAAAAGGTGACAAGCTTACGCCAATGTGCGTGATAGGCTCACGATCTCCCACAATCTTTTGACCTGTCTGCCGACTCGGTTTGGAGCCTGCATGAACCTCCGATATCTGGATATTAGCAACAATGACCTCAATGAGTTCCCATTATCTGTAATGAACCCGTCATGTTTTCCCCAGACTCGTCCTAACGCTGTCGCAGATCTGCCAACTGAAGTCTCTAGAGATCTTAAATGTTGCTCATAATTCACTCGGGAACATCCCTGATCAGATTGTTTTACTTTCATCACTCAAAGCACTCTTTCTTCAGAGCAATCAGATTGGTTCATTGCCACTCAGTGTCGGGTTGATGGAGTCATTGCAGCTCATCAAGATCAGTGGAAACCCCATTGAGTACCCCCCGCCGGAGATCTTCAAGGTACCCAATCATGCAGAAGAAGCAGATGCCATCGTCACCGCACGGATCATGAATTTCTTCAGGTGTGATGCGTACCCTCAGCTTCTCGTCCCAACTGGCAATCTCGATCTCATCGATGCCGCGGATGCTGTGGCCAGCTGTCTGCCCCGTTTACAGAGACTCCTCTCAATCGACCGCTTTGCCAGATTGACGCGGCATCAGTTTAACACGGTGTCAAATTTGGAACGCTTGGTGTCGCGCAGTGGGCTGCATCTACGAGAAATGCAATTGTACATCCAATTCGCTTCTGAAGGTGATGAAAGTGCCCAGGAGGGTCTGTCGAAAGCTTGTGTGCGGCTTGTAAGATCCATGTCGCGAGTGTGCCTCGAGATCGGGAGCAATTCCGATATGATAGTTGACCAGGCTGGAGTCCAAGACGTTCTGCCTCTTCTAAGCCTCCTGCATAGCACCTGTCGGGACCTGAGGTTTGCGCTGCAAGCATTCACCCCTAATAAGTCTTGCGAAACTGAAGATCCAGCCACGAGTATGCCTTTGACTGCTCAACCTGGTATAGCTGCTGCAGATATTCTCTCTGCTGCACAAGAACAGAAGTCGCTGTTGACCCATGGAACCAACACCAACAGCGATAACCATGATCAGTCGCTGGACTCAGTCGTGCTTTCTCTCTTGGAGGCTTGTAAAGCGTACAAGGATCTTCATGATCAGCTCCGGGGACAGATCTCTGCAAGTTGGCGCAAAGATGACGCGCGAGAGCCTAGGATGTGTCCAGTCAGGTCTTGGAGCCAAGCCTGCGCCTCCTGCTCAAAGACTGAAGAGGCTGCCTCAATTCTCCGAAGCTGTCTGCATCTTTACACCCCCAAAGCATACGCTGCAAACGACCCATCAGTTTTTATCGAGTTATCCTCTAGGTTTTTGAACAGCTGGGCAGACCTCGGCAAAGGAATGATGGCACTGAGAAAGGTTCTGTATCTTTCGACGGACGTGAGAAAGCAGTTGCAGAATACGCAGACAACTGTGAAGCGGGCCACGCAGCTTCTAAGCATTTGGATCGAACAAATCGAAAACAACACAAAGGCGGAAAATTACATTTGAGGCTTCGGGGAGACTTATTTTGATTTTACCCGCAAGCGAGGACAGATGAGACCGTTTTAGAACATGAGCTGTCATAGACGATAGAGAAAAGTTGATGAGACGGGAATGATGGGAAACATGGATGATTAATGCAGCAGTAATAATTAGAAGATCGGGACCAGTTGTCCCATAAGAATATTGTAGTGCTTGAATGTGAGACAAAAACTACTTTTTGGAATCTCTGCACTAATCGGAATACCACGCACCATATTTCCTCTCAGCATGTGAATGCTGAGCCAACCTCACCGGATCTGTAAGCATCAACGATGCTCTGAATCGTGGTATACGTTCCAGCCACGGTCATGAAAGATGCCAAAGCCACCGTGAAGCAATGCAATAGACACAGACCCATCTTTGCTTTACTCAAGGACCGTACTTCCCAATCCATGTACAGTCCCATAAACGCAGGAATAATAAGCTGTGGCACAAGAAGATGCAAAGTCAGAACTGGACTGTCATCTTGATCATGTATGGGTGAACTTACACATGTTGGCATGCAGCAGATAGAGCCGATGAGACCAACCAGGTAACTGAAAAATGGCACTGCTTCAGCAATGACGAAGGCAAGTGCACTGATTCCCAAGGTTGATCCACTTGCGACGTCAGTTCCATATGTCCTCATGAAGTCTGCGAGGTACTCACAGCCATGTAGCCCAGTGAACGAAACTCTTGTTCTGCAGATGAACCGAGCTGCGGAGAATGCGAACAAGCAACTAGAAGTTGTCAACGGCTCAACTCTGTCTTTGCAGTGGCAAAAACGACTCACAAACTTGGCGGCCAGATGGACCCACAGCGTGGTAGTCATGATGAAGCCGGGAATGGAAATGCCGTAGGCTATCTTCTCCAACGTTCCGCCTGCGCTCCCCAGTGATGGGCTGGCGACATACTTGCCACAATAACTTTGTAGTATTTAACATCTCCGTGTCATCCAGAAGGACCTCAAAATAACTCACATGTAGACGACGGTCCCAAAAGAGACGTAGCATGCGCCTAGGAAAATTTGAGACGAGAAAAGCGATTTGGTGAACGACCTTGGGCTTCTCATTTCCGCAATGACTGGCATAAAGGTAGGTGTCGAGCCATAGCCAACTAGGATATTGTGAGAAAAGGCTCCGACCAAGTGTAGCATTGCAGCGCTTACCGAAGAGGTTGATGGTGGCAACTACCCCAGGAACAAACGCAGGAGCACCAATGGAGTGAACCTCCATATCATAAGGACCCTCCTGAGGAGCAGCGGCTGGTCTATCGACCTGAGTAACGCCAACTCTGTAGTTGAGTGTCAATATCTAGCAGGATCTAGGTGATAGAAGAGGCCGAGTCTTACACTACAATGAATACGGCCGTGAATATCGAGGCAAACCCGATCCATGCCAGAATCGACAATCTTCCAAGCGTTGGAATACTGGAGATTAGTGCAGTACACGTTGCTGCGACGAGAGTCCAAACGATGTTGCAGACTGGGCGGTTAGAGAGTGTCTTGAATCCTTCCGCCAGGCCAACAAAGCCAGAACCAGAAGCTAGCCTAGACCCATGGTCAACTAAACATAGACCGCATTGGAGTCGGATAGAAGCTTACACCCAAGTCAAAAGAAACAGACCGCCTGCGACTTCGCGAGCCACGGGGCCACCCATTAGGGCAGCGGCATCGGCGATGTTGTGCACACCGG
Source organism: Colletotrichum siamense (assembly GCF_013390195.1). Taxonomy (NCBI): domain Eukaryota; kingdom Fungi; phylum Ascomycota; class Sordariomycetes; order Glomerellales; family Glomerellaceae; genus Colletotrichum; species Colletotrichum siamense. Next base: position 1,365,769 of record NW_023501016.1, on the reverse strand, counting down.
GATACCGCATTCTGAAGGCGTACATGACGTAGGCGTAATCTGCGAGTTACCCAGATTGTAAGTGATTGCAGAGTGCAGGCGAGGCCCAAGAAGATCAAAGAGCATTGCCGAGAACTCACAAGTCGTGAGGGTTCCCCAGCTCACAAGGAGAATAATTCCCGGCCCATATCCCACTGCGCTAAATGCTGACGGAATAGTCAAAACGCCGGTCGCGAAACACAGCTTCATCAAGATAATGACTGTACGTTTCCTGTGATTATGCCTTAGCAAGATTTCTCTACAGCAAGAAAGTCACGTAGTCGTGTTGCGCGTACCAGCCGAGAGCCCGGTATTGGGCTTGTTGGAAGACCTCACCGACATCTTCAACATCGACGGATCCGGTCTGACTACTGTCGCCAGGAACAGCATTGTTTGGGGCTGTCAAGTCTGGCTTCTCGGACAGATTCGGGCCTGAGCTTGTTTCGTAGGAGGAGGGCATTGTGGCGGACGTTTGTACTGCGAGGACTCAGTTGACTGGACAGTTTGCGGGCCAAGTAGAGCCGATGAACTAAAAAATCGAGTAGCTCGGTATTTAAGCTCAATGCGCAATGACTGCACGCTGTCTTACGAGGGATCACGGAAGGGGGCAGAGTGGTTATAAACATCAGAGGTCGGTCAACGAGTCCCTATCACAGACTCTTCTTGTCTCCAAATGCCGGGGTTCATGACCAGGGCAAACTACCCCTCAACCGTGCGGAGAATCCTTGAAAGTTGGAGGTGTTCGGACATGCAAAGGACGTAGGTATCTGATATCTACATGTTCCACTAAGCGTGGGCCTAGGACACGGCATTCCGTGGCTGTTGGCAAAGCATGCCATCTACCCCAAGGCCTGGCTGCAAGGTTATCAACCGGCTATGAATTCATTGGCAAGTGCAAGATAACGCTAGACAGAGGTGAGTGCAGATCTAGTCCTATTTGCGGGGAAGATTGCTTGGGTAACCCCATGGAGATAAAGCCCCCAACACCCACAATAGATAGAGCGGGTTCCACCTCGCGGATTCCCGACGCTAGCAGATTTCCGATAGCGATGCCATGCCGTCGAGTGACACCAAGGGTTGGAAGGCTGTCCGGTCTACCGGCGAACATCCTCAAATAGCCTAACCTGGTTCAATGCACAAGCCCGAATGCTGGCTGGTAACTCTAGAGATATCGGCAGAAGGATTCGTCAAGAAGAATGCGGCTTCAGAAATATTTGTAGTGCGTGATAATTGAAATTCCATTGACAAATCTAGGAATGGGCAGGAAACTCAGTCGGAACTGACGACTCTGAAAACATAACTTCCTCCGTTTATGGTGATCTCTTGATTTGCAGCCCAAATCTGGCTGTCTTTCTCCAAGACCTCAACAGCCTGAAAAGCTCGTGGAAGTCTTGAGACATTCCCAGACTCGAAAGAAACCTCCCAGCTTGCGCTAGAAACGTTGCGATCCTCCCGGCGAGCCGAGAATGAGCCGTCGGGGAACTTCTGAATAGCCAAAAATATGCCTCCGACCTTTCCAATAAAAATGTTTCCGTCTTCACTCTGAAGAATCCACGACATCTCGCTTGGTGCACTCTTCGATGTGATGTCCCGCCAGACCTCTTCATAGTCCGTCGGCGCACCGCCCTTGTGCGGGCAGGGGGTGGTTCCAATCTCCAAATCGTCTCCGTTGGGTAACTTGTTGAAGTAAGCGTCATCAGGAACGATGAGGTCAAGCGAATCAATGATGTGCGTCCACCGAAAAGTTGCTGAAGAAAGCCGCAGTCAGTTGTTTGCACACGAGGGACAACAAAGAAGAAAGCATGATGCGAGTGGTGGCATACGGGGAGATTGTTTCAAAATAATGCGTTCCCCGGCGCGGCTCCATTGTATGGTTTGATCTTCTCTCGTGACTCGTAAGTCGATGAAGTAGCCGCCGACATTGAGGGCGATTGTGTCGGTATCCTCGTATGCTGGTTCAGGAAGCCAGCGGATGCTGATGCGTTTAACAGCTTGAGAAGGCATGTTTTTGGCTTGGAAGGTTTAGGAACAGCGTGATGTAATATCAAAGGCAAACAGGTTGAAAAAATAAAGTCATGGAGAATCAGGTTTGATGAAGCTTCTTCTCCGACTTATGCTCGGAAAATGAGCGCAATGATTAAGTGCACCGGCACCGGACTGCACTCCTTCGATAAACCGGCATCGAGACCCACAAAACGGCACCAACGCATTTTCCCGGGTCAAGTCACTCTGAAGGCTTTCTATTGCCATGTTGGCGCCATAAGGTACACCGACGAATGACTGATTATGCTCTGTTCTAGGTCTGTAAATGGAGTTCATCTCATTACAGGGCACATCCATGACACGCCTAACAACTTACGTAAATATTATTCTCACGTCTTCAAACCTCAGCATGGCCAAGGAAAGAGGAAAACGCAGCATCGCGAAAGAAGGCAACATGAAATGTTTATTACAACATTCGACTGACTACGGGGTTCGACTTACTCTTCAGGGCTTTCCACCAATTTCTAAAGAGTTACCTGGCTGCTCTATGCTTGGAAGATGGAAGTGGGTGTGTTGGGCCTAAGTCACGTGTGATCTACATATATTACTCCCCGCACTGGCGGGCTGATTCTTTCCCACTCCCAGTGCTCGTTGGAACAGCTTTTGGGAAGCAAACCAGACAACCGCAGCAACCTGACCTTCTTTGTATACTCAATCGATTGAACCAATCGACTGGTATACCGCGGATGTGAAATGGATATAGTTGCATGCCCAAAGTCCAAGAGGCACAGATCCATCCCGGCATGTGCTAGATGTCACAAATCAAAACAAAAGGTAAAGTCTGTGGAGAACGGCGATAGGGCGCAGTGAGTCTAAGCTGTGTATTTCAGTGTGATAGAGGAACGCCGAGATGCTTGCGATGCGTTTCAGCCGGTGTTGAATGTACCGCAATCAATCGACAAAATTCCAGTGAAGTTCCTCGAAGGTTTGTAACATCCTCTGATTCACACATTAGAAGATGCTTTGAGAGAGAAAAACTACCGGCTTACTGACTTGGATGATAGTGCTGTTCAATACCTTGAGCAGAAGCTGGCCGAACTCGAAACCCTTACTACCACAAGAGAGGATGTTACGAATGCGGCGTTGCCGACACAAGACGACTTGAATATCAACGCTGTAGAAAAGGATATCCTCCAGATCGCTGGCATATCTGTTATGCGTTATTTGTCAGCAAGTGGCTTCGAATGCAGTGACAAAATTCAGCATAAGGCGAAGCTCTTTTACGGTTCTGAAAGACCTCCACTCAAAATTCCAATAGGTGGTATCTATCACGAGCTTAGCCCAAGAACGGCCGGGGATGCATACGCATCTCAATTTATCCACTTCAACGCTCGAAGAATACCTCCGCATATGGCAAAACGGCTTTTTGAGAGTTACAAAATGGACGTCCTGCCTAAATTCCCCTGCTTCGAAGAAGATGAGATTGGTAAATATTTCAACTTATTCTACGAGCTGGAACTATTGAAAACCATCGACGAAAACCTACCAGACATCGCAGATTTTGTAGTTCCCATGGTGCTGGCTATTTGCTCACTGACGTCCAGGAACAACAACTTCGAAAAGGTTGCTGCCCTGAGCGAGGCTTTACAATCCGATGCTTTGCGTCACGCAGAGCGGATTTTGCAGCGTGCATCAATCCCGTCATTGAAGTGCCTGCTTCTCATCATTCAACTCGCGCTGTTACTCCCGCATACCGCTAACTTATGGCATTCGACCGGGGAAGCTATGCGGGTAGCAGTGAGTCTGGGACTACACCAGGAGCCTGATGGCCGAATGATGAAGGACCACAAACTCTGCGAAGAGCGACGCAAGCTCTTTTGGGTTGTAGGTGTAGTATGACCTGTAATTCGGGAACAAGTTCTAACATCTAAATCAGGTTTACCAGCTTGATAGGATCGTTTCCATATCTGCGGGATGTCCTGTCGCCCTAAGTGACGAACACATCACAACCCAGCTTCCGTACGGAGGCGGCAGTCCTTTTCATGGTGATCCAGATAATAATCATCCCGGAAAAAGTCAGAGCGTGACGCAAAGACGGTTCCTCATGAGAACGCGTGCCTGCGTCTTACAGTCGGAAGTACACGCTACCCAGTTCTTCGATCAAGCCCTCCCAGACTACATCAAGGACCAAGCCGACTGGATCAACAAGATCAATGAAGCCATTCAAAAGCTTGCCACTGAAGCCACGCCTGAACCTTGGGCTGATCCATGGCTAATTTCAGCGCCTTATCAATGTCGCGTTCTACTCCATCGGCCCTGTTCCAGAAACATTGTGGTATCTGACGAGTCGTTACTGGCCGTTGTAATTGCAGCGACCAATCTGATTACTCTGGACATGAATGTCGCTAAAGCAGGGGGGCTCGTGATGGCATTCGAAATTGGCAATCGGGATTTTCAAGCCGGGATGGTTTTGCTTTACGCTCTCCGGAACCACTCTGCAAAGCTGGAGGAAGCTTCGCTTACGGTTACAGCGGAGAGAGCGCTTTCAGATCTTGTGCAACTATTCGTACGTACTTCATGTGTTTGTCTTTCCAGTTCCGTGACGAAGCCTAACATGGGCCAGAATCTGTTGTCCTCGAGATGGCCACCATTGGCAGACACTGCTGCATATATCAACGAGCTAGTCGATACGAATCTCCGCAATCCAGTCGGTCATAGTGGTAGCGCTTATGACATGAATGTCCTTGAGGAACTGGACTGTCTCGTCACCCAACGACGAATCCACAGCATTCGCCATCGCCACGTTGTATTGCCACAGCAGAAGAAATCAGCTGCTGCTGCCACTCAACCGAAAGATAGTGGTCAGCAGATGGGTGAAGATCTGTTTGAGGACGAAAACTGGTGGCGGGACTTCATCAACGATGATTTAGTTACGAACGACAGTCCCTTTTCACTGATTTCACCAAATGCCGCACAGAGTTCAGTTTCTATCCTCCTGCACGAGAGAATTCAACATCCGCCCGACCCAAGACCAGATCTTTCTGATCTAGAGAAGCAACTACGACCAATAATCGACGCTCTACCTTCATGCAGCTTTTGTAGAGACCGACGGATCAAGTGTCGTCTCCAATTACCAGCTTGCAAGGAATGCCATCGCACTTCACGTAATTGCGTGGTATATGACCCAATCCTGGGGAGCAATGTGCCGTTGGAGTATGTTCGAAAAGGATTTCCTTGGATCTTGCCGGATTGCTAATGATGAAGTTCAATAGGCGCATACACTCTCTCCTGGAACAGATCCGACATAAAGCTTCAACTAGTTCGCCAGCTCCTACACTCCGAACGAATGATGAACATGTGAAAAGACGTACAATGGGTGTCCTGCTGCCAGTGAGACCTGGCCCGCAGAAGGAGCTACTATGTGGTGATTCGCAACGCAAGTATGGCGAATCGTTCTTTGGGACGTCGAGTGCTTTTGGTTGCCTTCGGAACTTACTTCAGAAACGCCCATTCACAATTCCCGAGACTCTGAGAACTGCCACCAAGTGGAATTGCCACATCGTTTCGCCAACGAGATTGCCTTGGAACGGCGAGATCACTAAGACGTTAGCTGAAGGTCTTTTTCAACTGTTCAACCGATCTGCGAATGCCTTCTTTCCTGTGTTGGAATTTTCAACCCTTGACCGCATTCTAAATGGATTCTTTGACTTTTCAAGGTCGCAGCCAAGTACAGATGCTGAGTTATTCTATCTGGTGGTGGCAATAGCATCTTCGGTTGGCACAAAGAGCGACCCTAGGCTGGTTTTATGGGCGGAGTCATCATTCGCAAAGGCTATTGAAGTCTTACACACTGACTGCGACCACAGCTCTCGCGCATCAAATGTTCTTCTATTTGAAAGGACCTTGCTAATTTGCATCTATCTCCTCCTGAATCCACAGGCTGGTGACATTTGGCAACATCTGGGTTTCGCAATCAGACACTATCTGGACCTTTCCCATCGTCCCTCTACGGAGGAGTTAGACGAGGGTCATGATTGGTTTTGCACTCTAACGAGGACATTGTATTGTCTAGAAAGGTATGCCCCCAAGTATTCCAGCCTACATCTGATAAGACGTCTGATATTGCCTTAGTCAAGTTTCTATCGCCTTCGGACGACCCAGCCTTCTGGCCATTGGCGATGGGCTTCGCAAGGTGAGTACAATGCCGTTCAAGTGCATTTATGATCTTGTCTGACCTTCTTTTAGGAGCTTACCAATCAAACTACTGGCACGATCAGAGAGCAGATTTCCGTATCGTCGTATTTAATTGCGTTTCTAAAGATGAAAATTCACAACACTCTTTTAGCAAATGATGCGAACAGCCTAAAAGTGAAAAGAGACGATCTCCAAGGAGTCTGTCAAGAGCATCGTCGGCTCCTAGACGAGTGGTTCGTGCGTTGGAAAGAAAGAATGAACTCCGTTCCAGAGGTGGCAAAAGAGTCCTATGCCGGATTGATTTCTTGGATCGAGTTCAGTTACCACCATGGATTATTCATCATATCCCTCCTGTGGCCCACTGCAGGAGGAGATGCTGCTCGTGTCTGCAACGCTTTGTCCGATGCGGGCTTGCAACTTACGAGGCAACAGCAGTTGTTCGGACAATTATTTTCGGTTGCCCAGGATGACGCACCCATCCTGGTTTTTCCGATTAACTGGGCAATGTCTCACACAGTCTTTCAGTTGGGATTGTCCACCATCGATAGTAACTCCAAGTCATCTACCCAGGAGGAAACGGGCGCTAGGTCAACAGCACTTGAACGCTGTTTATCTCTGGTTTTGCAACTTGAAGCTGACTCAACGAATCTTCTGATGGGGCAGTCCGTCGTACTTCGAGAGTTGATTTCTAATTACTAAGATTAGGAAAAGAAGCGCAGGTGGCCTTGGATACCATTCTTATCATTTCCAAGGAATTCAGTTAGGCTGGACTGTAGTAATCATCCAAGCCAGTCGAATGCAAACAAAGATCGAATAGAGCGACTCGAAAGACCGTCGAACACAGTTCTGGGAACGTGAATCGTATTCCATGGCCGGGATCCAACGTGATTTCGGCTAAGCCTGGCAGCAACTCTCTTAGAAAAGGCCCAATCTTGACAACGGGGAACTGTCCCCGCTGGCGTATCCACCATCGGAAGGGCGCCGTGGGTTTAAGAAAATTCTGCGCCGAGCCATCTCTTCTACCAATTATTCACACAGATTTCCAGTAATCACTCCGATATGGTGTAGTGGCCAACATGATGCCCTCTCATCTTCGAGAGGCAGGCATAGCCCCGAGTTCGATTCTCGGTTTCGGAACATTTTCTAACTTTTTGCCTCTGAACCTTTCCTTTTCAATTCCATAATACGAAGCTACACGGTGCTTCACGCTCTTCTCATTCGCATGAATCGTTGGCCATCCATGCTAATGAGTTGTGCAATATGAATCTTCTTGGACTTTTCGTTCGTCGCAAGTAATCGAATAAGAGAGTTATGAGATACCAGAATCCAGCCACAGCAATTGAAAGGAGACTAGTGAGCTGATCAATTCATCCGAAACGCCTCAGCTAGCCACATTGCTGTGTAGCGCCCACGCCTCCGTCGTCATTACAAATGTCTCAAAGCAACCTGGCGTGTCTGGGTGAATGGTCAATACCACCACGGCATTTGCCGTAGGGGCATGCTCTCGCCATTCAGAGTCATCCTCAGCCGCACCCAAAGACTTCCCACACCTTCACGGACACCTGCCACCCGCGAAGTCTGTTGCAAATACCTCATTCTTCAAAGTTGATATCAGCGTTCCGAGGAAATTTGCAGTCAATAATCATTCGAGTTCATTAAGCTGGCATACTTGGCCATCGGTCGGTTTCTAATCCACCTCGAAAGCCTGAAACGTTGAAGCAATGGCGACAAAGTCAGTATCGCCTGCTCCCAGTGTTTTCGCAACCTTCATCCGCAGAGGCACCAGCAAAGCAGTTTTTCTTTCACGAGAAGGACATCCCGCCGCCTGGCGCAGCGCGTGACAGATTTCTGGTTCGCATCATGGGCTCGCCAGACCCTGCCCAGATCGACGGCATGGGTGGTGGGCGTGTTGTCACCTCAAAGGTTGCCATCATTCGACCATCCAAGCGACCCGACGCCGACATCGATTACATCTTTGCTCAAATCGGTCTCGGGGAGGCAACAGTCTCGTATGATGCAAACTGCGGCAATATTTCTTCTGGTGTTGGGCCGTTCGCGATCAACGAAGGCCTGGTCAAAAGCTCAACATGGTGCGATGGGAAAAGAGTTGTGAAGATTTACAACACGGGAACGGATGCTCTGCTGGTTGCCCATGTCCCTGTTGATCCAGCAACCGGACGTGCTTTGGAGAAGGGAAATTATGCTATCTCCGGCTGTCAAGGTACGGGTGCGCCTATTCTGATGGACTACTCCCAGGTAAGTCTGACCTCCAATTTCGTACGCGGCAGAAATGTAACGCAGGAAGTAGACCGCCTTGCCCAAGAGGATGCTTCCGACTGGCAATGCAATTGATCGCCTCGATTGTACGTTCGGAACCGTTGACGCCACATTTTGTGAAGTTGGGAACCCAATCGCCTTCGTCACCGCAGGAAGCGTGGGTATTGCAGGGGATGAACCAGTCGATAGTATCGATTCTGATAGAGAGCTTGTGAAACGCGTTCGAGAAATCCGCGGGAGAATTTCCCAGAAGTTGGGTAGGTGCAAGGAGTGGGAGAATGTTGATGAACAGTCTCTCATGTTGCCAATGGTAGCTGTGGTGTCTAAGCCGACCTCGTCTGAGGGCCACATTCAGGCACGCCTTTTTCTTGACAATCACTGTCATCCGAGCATGGCAGGCACAGGAGGTGTATGCACAAGTGCTGCCAGTCGTATCAAGGGGTCCGTCGTTAACCAACTTCTAGCCCCCGAGACGCTGATAGAAGATGAGTTCATCATTCAGCACCCGACAGGACATCTCCCAATCTCTGTCAAGACTGATGACTGCGAATGCTACAGTGGTACACCGACTTTCCATAGACTGGGCTTCATGCGCACTGCAAGATACATCTTTCAGGGAAATTTATTCATTCCCTCAGGTTTGGAGTAGAGGCTAAAAGCTCTATACATGTAAAGTGATGATGTGCTTCCGGGGCGTTTTCATAGCTTAAGCGCTTAGCTAAGTTGAAACCACGATGAACAATGGGCTCTTGCCAGCACATTTAAATGGGATGTGACACCCGATGTTATTGCAGCACCTTTCTCGTCTTGTGTCACACTCGAAGGAACAGCGCCATCGCCTAAGCTGTAAGTAAGCGCGATCCCTGAACAACGCCTCCGCGTCACTCCGCCTAAATACAGTAGTGCTTACTCGCCAATCTCACCGATATAGAGAGCGACTGGCCCAAGGTCCTTGATGCATGATTTTTGCGAAACCTGATGTCCGAGCATTCCGACACACGCTCATGATGCTACTGTACCGCACCGCAACGTTGCTATGGGTTCTCAATGCCCTGGCGCCGGGTGTTTCCGCGTCGCCCAAGAAGCCATGTCCAATTGACAAGCGATCGGCCCAGGAAGTTGTGCAGAAGCTCGGCCTCATTCCGAATGAAGAGAAGGGCTACTACATCCAGACGTTCCAGGATCCCGATACGGACAGCGGCAACCGCTCAGTTAGCACAGCGATTTACTACCTTCTGGAGGGGTCCGTTGGGCCTTCGATCTGGCACCGTGTTGATGCAGCAGAAGCCTGGCACCATTATGCAGGAGCTCCTCTCACTTTGTCCCTGTCATACGATGATGGGAACCCGGTAAAAGAGATAGTGCTCGGTCCTGACGTCTTCGACAACCAACAGCCCCAGTACGTCATTGCAAAGAATCAATGGCAAAGGGCAACGAGTCATGGAAGCTGGACTCTTGTGGGAACAACTGGTAAACTTTCCTCTCCGCGTATGAAACATCAAATTCTAATCTAGAGAAGTTGCTCCTGGGTTTGTCCCCGACGGAGTTGAACTCGCAGACCCTGATTGGATGCCAAATGGAGCCTGATTTATGTGTTGTGTACATTTCATGTTGGACAAATACCAAATTTTCATCGACCAATATGTCAACATCCTTCTGTATTGGTGACGGTCTTAGCGCAATGATTATCGATGTCTAGGTACAAAAGCATCTTGAAAACATCTAGCTTGACGGTTGACCTCTATATCTCGTCGTTCTTCTTGATGCTCAAAACAGGTTCAGAGAAATCTACCTCACACTGTCCAGGCAAAGCAACTCCGTATGAGTCGTATTCCAACTGTCCTGTTGTCTCATTAACAGCTACCCATCTCCTGTTGAGGAGGTCTCCATCCTGGGCCCTGTCGTTGAAGTTTTGTGGGGCAAACACAATGCTGCTAACAGCTTCACTGTAAAGAGTGACAGGAATGTCCTCAGCTCTGGTAAAGTGATGCATTCCCAAGTTGAACCATAAGACAATGTCCTCATTGTCAGTGCCCTCGCCATCGAAGAACTTGAGGAAGTCCTGCTGAGGCTTCATGGGAAGGTTGACGTTCGCGTGGCTGTTTGCGTATGGCTCGTTGTCATGCTGGCGAGAGAGTGCGAGATGTGACTTGGCAAATGGTGTTTGGTGCTTGGTCCAAGGCGAGTTCAGCGGGGTAAGGTGGATGTTGGACTTGCCTGGCACCACGCGGTAGCCACGCTTCTCGCCCCATGCGTTGGTGGCGTTGGGGTTGACGATGCAGTACATGGCAGCATTATTCGGCTGCCAGTTGAACTGCTGCTCCTCAGTCATGATGGACTTCTGCAACTCCATTTGCTCGAAAGATCCGAGCTCGGGATACCAAGGCTGAGTTTGATTGACGACGACGAGCTGGCTGACTTCCAGGCTGTTCTTGGTGTCAAGAATGTCGAAGTCGGCTTTGTAAGTAAGAATGTGGTCGTGGAGTGACCCCATAGTTGCCTCCTGAATTCTGGGACCGAAGTTGCCCTGGTCTGCGTAATAGAATGATGACTGCAGGAATCCTGAAGCACGGACAGTGACCTCCAGAGAGCCATCTACATGGAATGAGTAGTCAAACATGTAGTCGTAGTTGCCGACAGTCGCGACGGATCTCATCGTCAGCGCGGACGCCTTGACGGTCCCGAGATAGCTGAAGCCGTAGTCGTTGCTGCTTCCGTAACGATGGCGAGAGACCGGATATCCGGCATCAGCCTCGAAGATGCAAATGGCGTCCGTGTTCACAACCGAAGAGTTGCCCTCGTGATATGTGACGTTCCAGAAAGTGCTGCCAAAAGGACAGTCGTATCCTTCCACAAGGGTGCCAAGGTCTGTACCAAGGCTGTAGTAGGTATCGTGGTACACAGTTCCGGCAGCCTTGGGAGTGAATCCGGCATATTGAGCAGCTGCCTCTTGAAGAGAGAGCTCGTAGATAACGCGCTCACCCTTGAACTTAATGTCATAGTACATCAGCCCAAGGGTTCTCGAGTAGGATGTATAGAATGACCACCCCATGTACTCGATGTACTTCTCTTGCTCGTCGACTTTGTAGCGCTTGCCACCAACCTCAAGACTCTGAGGCGCCAGCTTGTCCTCGAGATCTCTGACGCCCATGTCTGGCTTGTGGTCAAGAAGGCCCCAATCAGGAGTTCTTGTTTGCTTGAATGTCTCCTTCAACTCGCCTGCATCCCAAGCAGCCCTGAAGTCGGCGACAGTGGCAAAGAACTTTTCGTTTGTGACAATGCCTTTCAACTTGTAGAGAGAGGAGTCCGTGCCAGTAACGTCGAGAATGACGAAGAAGTCCAAAGGAGTGAGGTACGTGGCAGTATTGGGATATCTGAACATGACTGTGCGAAAGGCTTGCGTGCCATCATATGACAACGGCGTTCCGCTTGTGGAAGTGAGAGTTGTGCGGTTATCAGAGGAGCCATAGTAAACTCCATCAATGAGTTGGGAAGTGATATCCGAGATGTTGCTCATGACAGAGATCAAGAGCGGCTCCGACGCTGCCGTGCGAGCGTTGTCAAAATAGCGACTGTTGTAAGGGATCTTGCCACCACTTCCGCCGTTGAAAATGTAGTCGAGCCTTTCGATCTTGGTAGTGTTGCTGACTGGAAGCGGTCCAACCATGTACTCTTGCGAATCTGGTTCTGCTTTTCCGCCTGCGAAGATGACAACGCGAGCATATTTTGGCGGAGGCTGAGCTGTGCCACTGAGATATGGCAGGACGTCAGACTTGTTGGTGTGGAGAGTGTCGATCCAGTAGACATAGTTGTCCGTGACATTTGCAATGCTAGGGTCCGTGAGATTCAGGCCCGCGGCTGGGTCATGAAGGAGATTCCAGACAGCCAGATTGTCTTCAGGCGAGATTGGGGACCAGACGTTAGTCTTAGGTGCCTTGACCTTGGGTGCCGATTCGTTGACATTGCAGGTAGTGATATTGGCTGCTCGCTTGAACTGTCGGCTTGGCCCAGGAGAGGCTGTTGCTAGCAGAACATCCAAAGCCAGAAGGCTCAGCGCAAGTTGCTTCAAGACCATTGTGACGGCAAAGTTGCGCGAGCTTTTTCGTCCACACCGAGGTTGATGTACGTACTAGAGAGGACCGGGGAACTGAACGAGAGATGGCAGCTTTTATGAACGATTGTGGTCCGAAGTCGCAATGCCCTTCAGAATACCCGGCTAAGAGATCTGTCGTTACTGATAGTAAGTATTGACGAGAGAAATGATGCCAAGCTTCTAGACTTACGGAAGTTTTGCCGGTCCATGCCCTTGGGACGGACTTCACCAGTCGCCCGGGCCGGGTCAAGATACGTGGCTTGGCGGAATGTCTACGAGGAACCGTTAGCAAACTTCGTGTCGTTGAGCCCATCGTCCTTGCAAAGTCCATGTAGATTCAAAGTGCGGTATCTAATCTAATCTGCATGCCAAGAGTTCTGATGGACATCTCGCTGCTGTCTTGCATTATCAGACTGCAACCACGGATAGTAAGGCGCACACAATCCTGCCATCTGATTTCTTATCGGCGCGGCCAGCGTCTTCGAAATCACATCGAGGAGTGTTTCTCATACGTAATTGCTTCAGATGACGATTTTGAGAGTACTTCGCGGGAAAGATATTTGATGTTCGACAGGCTGTACCCAGTTGTTTATCCTGAACCTGGCAATAGTTCCCCGCGTGTTGGCAGTGCGGGGTTGAAGGTCGGAGACGTCGGGGCTTATCAGTGTAACCTCCCGCTGCTCGCGAACTCTCGACCTTGTCGTCCTAGCTCCCTCTACCTGACTTTCGTTCATGATGACAGCGCTGTTCATCCGATCCATGCTAAGAAGATTACAGAAAATCTGAGGATGACTACGCAATCAGCGGCAAATGGTTCGCCAGCATTGATATGTCCAAGGTAGGTAAGATCTCAAGAATGGCAGCCGTCGGAACATGGGGTGACCGGGGCCGACACTGTTTTTCGGACAAGGGTCCGCTATCGCCCGAGCATCGGCCACGCCCCCCGATGGCGGCTCTGATAAAGACGGTAGAAGCTGGTGTATAGAGACGACGAGCGTTCCGCGGGTTCCATCATCGTCATTCACATATGTTTGCTATCGGGGCAAAGATGGAAGTGGCCTAGGCCCGGATCAGAGGTCCAGTGCTCGCGGCATGCAAGTGCACCTCGAACACCTCCTTATGCTGGCTTCGGCATCATTCGAGACCTTCACACAAGCTCTTCTAGCGGCCAACACTCATATGAGGACTTGATAGGGCTGGAATGGATGTAAGGCATCGCCAAACGGACGACAAATTAGTGTGTCATTGACGCAATTAGTTCAATTGAGCAGTCGAAGAAACGTCTTTGGCTTTTTAGTCAATGTTCGAAGTTAGTTCGCCTGAGTAGAGCAGTCGTGAAATGACTGTGGCAGACCGCTCTAGTCCAGGCAGCAGCAAGGCTGCTGGGCCGCAAGGGAGGTACTGACGAGCGCATTGGCAAGAATCCAGTGTTTGTATGTTAACAGCACTATTCTTATTCAACGCCAATGTCGCCTAGAGCTCGCCTAAAATCTCACGCTACTGTTAGTCGCAGATCGTCCATGTTGAGTCACCATTCGAACTACAGCGATATAAAAGCTCCAAAATCATTCCTGGAGGAAATCATTTGGTTTTTCTAGACCAACTTCACATGTAGCGACATCATGGTCAAAACCCAAGGTCAGACGTCACGCATCGTCGCACGCGGAGCGCCGAGCAATGGATACCTGCAATGCCTGCCCTCGGAGCTCATTGCGAGAATAATCGAGAACCTCGACCTCAAATCGATGAAAAGATTCCGCCTCGCGAATCGTTTCACCGCTGCACAATGTTTGATACCACCATTCTTGCGCTTTTACTCCCATCAGTCTGCAAGCTTGACGCCCATGAGCCTAGAGCATCTTGTCGAACGGACGTCCAGCAAGATCGTCTCTCGAGCCGTCAAACACATTACAGTCCATGCTACAAGGTTCGCTGCATCGGACTCTGGCAATGACGACGGAAGGCTTGTTGCTGAGCTCGCCACGGCTTTGGCGAACGTTGGCACTCTGGGTTGCCTAGAAATCAGCCCCCAAGAGAAACGCTTTCGTAAATGCGGAACGAAGAGACGACGCCCAAAGTGGCAACCGGCGGACGCTCGGGAGTTTCAGTCGGAAACTGCGCGGGCTGGGGCGGGTCTTACAATCGTCGTGTCTGCGGTTGCCCGCAGCGGTGTATCCATCAACGAGCTAAAAGTGTTTTGCTCCCCGGTGTCGTACGGCAGCGTGGTACAGACTGTCTTTCTGACCGATATTCTGCCAAAGTTGAGAGAAAAAGACTCGAAATTCGGAGCGGCTGTCGAAAACATGGAGAAATTGTCAATCAGCCTTGGTACGAGGAGGAACCCCAAAGAGGTCCCGTTCCGACTGGGGAGTTACCCAATTATTCCATACTTGAGTGCTACCGACCGCAGGGCTCTTGCCAAAGAGAACTTTCCTGGCCTCGCTGGATTGCTTGGGTACATGCAAAATCTCGAGACGCTGGAAATACATCTGCACAACACTTTGAAGGGGAAGACATTTGCATACAGCGAGATGCTTGACTTAGTTGCAGACCAAGTAAAGTTGCCGAAGCTGAGGAAGCTGACTCTCGACATGGTTCCGGTCAACGAAGCGTCTTTTCTCACGTTTTTGGCCAACAGCCCATTCATTGAGGATCTGAGCTTGCGGTTTGTGCACATCAGACAGGGCTCCTGGAAATCATTTCTGGGTAAAATCACCAACCCTTTGGCAAAACTGCAGCTCGACTGCATTTCGGATGATACGCGGAACAGCATTAACCTCTGGCCAGATGGCCTGCCAGGCATGCAGGAGGAGGATTCAGACGTTTCTCATGGCGACGGAGAGCATGTCGATGCCTCGTCTCTCGACAGTGCTAAGAATCTATACAAGAGAGACTTCAACACCGAGGAAATACGACAAGGCCTGGTTCTCAGGTAGTCCACTGGCAAAACCTGATATTGTTATAAGGTATAAAGCGAATAATAACACGATGCATGACTACCAACTGAATGTTGCGTGTATCAGGGCCTTGAGGAACATATGTCGCATGGAAATGAACTTGACCACCGAGGGCTGCATTGGCAATAAGGGCTTGGTATATCAAGCGAGGTCTAGGTACATCGGCCTAATAGGCTTTATTCTATGCTTACGGCCGTTGGCTTGATCTTGAGAATTTCAAACCAACTCATCCCCTCTATTGTATGTGGCACCGTGAACACACCAAGACGTTTCCTCACATGCTGTCCAGATTCAGGATTACAAATTCCAGAGAGAACAAGTCCAACATCCATCCCTTGGCCCTCGCCGGAGACGTCATCTGTTGGGGGATCACGTCCGTCGAAGAAGGCCTTCACGCTGCCGAGGAGCAGGACCACCAGGTCCAAATGCTGCTTTGTGCGTGAATGAGAGAGGTACAACTCAGCCAACCTGTCGCAATCTGGTCGGAATTCCGCACCAGGAAAGGGCTCCGAGTCGGGCCGGTAAAGTCCTATGTGTTTTGTCGACATATTGAACGAGGGTATCTTCGCGTCTTCATGGCTAGTTTCTGTCACATACTCCGAGTCAAGCTCCACCGGCATGATCTTTCCCTGCAAATGAAGCAGATGAGGCTTGAACACTTCGTCGGAAGGCAAGGGCATGTCTGTGGAATATGATGTGGATGCAGTGACATGATGCAGAATCATCGTATTGCGCGAAACTAGTTCCCAGCGCTGAATACCAATCAATTAAGCTAAGACGAGGCCTCTAGCTTAACTAATTAACTGATTTTTCGCCTAAATCTTACTTAATTTAACTATTTTGATTTAATCTTAATAAAATTACCTATTTAAGAAGTTAGTGAAGCCCTCACGATATATTAATAAGCTAGAAACTTATATTATATAGTATTTTAATATTATTTTACTCTCTATTAACCTTTCTTTTTAAAGTAATACTTATTAATAGTAATATTACTACTTTAAACCTAATTCTAAAAGTATTATATCTCTTTAAGTAGTAATAGCTTTATTAATAACTTCTATAATATTAGTATTAGTTTAGTAAAACTAAATACCCTCTTATAGTTAGTTATTATTACTAAGATAGTAAAGATATTAAAAGTAAGTTTACTAAGTATTAAGAAGGTCTATTAATATAAAATCTACTACTAAATAGGATTATTAATAAGCTAAGTAACTAAGAAAGTAAAATACTTCTCTAACTTATTAACTTTATTAATAGTAGTATTATAAAAGCTACTATCTAACTATTAACTATAATTAGAGTTTTTAAACTTTAAAAGTATTATAATTAATATAAATAGCTTTTATAGAGGCTTTTAATAAGTTAGTTTATTAGTATAAGTAGCTATCTTAGTATATTATTACTCTTAGTACTCTTAAAGACCTTCTTTAGTAGTTTAGAGCTATTTATAAGTCTTTTAAGTATTCTAATACTTTTTAAGCTATTATAAACCTCTACTAAGGTATAATATTATAGTAATAGTATAGAGGGGAGACTTTTTAAGCTTTTTATAGTAGTTATTAAGTATTTATTAGCTATTAATAATTAATAGGTATATAAATATATAAGAAGTGAAGTTAGTAGCTTAAGGGGGGTATAATAATATAGTAATATATTTAGATTATAAATAAGTAGAGATATTATTAATTAATAAGGTCTATAAAATTAATACTTAGCTAGATTAATATAATACCTTTATTAATTAAGATTACTATAATAAGAGATTTTAGGATACTTATAAAGCTATAAGATTAATCTCTTCTTAAGTAAAGGTATTATAGAACTTATATTAGTCTTTAAGTTAATCTAAGAGATATTTAAGGTTTATTAAGATCTCTTAGAATTAACTATACTTATTACTTTTACCTTAACCTTTATATTACTTAGTTTATAAATAGAGAAGCTTAAGTATCTTATTTAACTTAGTGAGGACTTATTAATCCTTATTAATTAGGATATCCTTATTAGGGATATAATTATCCTTATTCTTAAACTTTAGGGAGTAATATATATAACTAGTAATTTAGCTATATTTAAGTAGGGTATAGTAGATTATATTATATATTAAGTTCTATTAAGTAGTATTACTTAATATTAGATTTAGCTTTTATAATAACTTCTCTTATAGAGTAAAGGTATACTTATTATTATTAGCTTTATTATTAATAGATAAGAAAGCCTCTAAATATTATAGTAATAATCTAATATACTTAATAATATTCTAAAGCTTACTAATAGGTCCTTTAGTTTTCTAATAAGCTAAGTCCTCTTAGATCCTATTAGTATTAATAAAA
This sequence comes from Colletotrichum siamense, assembly GCF_013390195.1. Lineage (NCBI taxonomy): Eukaryota > Fungi > Ascomycota > Sordariomycetes > Glomerellales > Glomerellaceae > Colletotrichum > Colletotrichum siamense. The sequence continues at coordinate 1,347,908 of NW_023501016.1, read as the reverse complement.
TAGTTAGACTTTTACTTAAATACCTCCTTATTAACCTTATAAATAATAGTATAACTAATAAGGTTAAAGATATAGCTATAGTATTAAATTTAATAATATTAAGCGTCTATTTCTATATATAAATATAAAATAGATAGATATAGAGCTTTAATATAAGTACTATTAGTACTAATATTATTAGAGACTATAATATTAATCTTATTAAGTAAGTATTAATCTTTTATAACTATATATATTATAGTAGTAATATTCTCACTAGAGTAGGTATTAAACTAATAGTAGAGACCTAAGAGATATTATACTTATTTACCTAACTAGTTAATAAAGTAGCTAAAGATAGTAATAATAGCATATTAATTAGGGGAGGTTTATAAGTTAAATAATATATAAACTTTTATAAGAGCTTTCTATATCTCTTATTTAATTTATTACTTCTTAGAGTTATAGAGTTATTAAAGTTAATCCTTCTAATTAGTTTTTAACTAATATATCTAAGCGTTAATATTATAATTAAATAAAGTAAGTATATACTATATATACTAATTACTAAACGTTATAAGAGGGTTATTAATATTAATAAAGAAGCTTATAGCTAGCTCTTTAATCTATATAGTCTTCTACTTAAGTATAATAATAGGGAGAGATTAGTAGTACTTAAATAGAGTACTAAAGTTATTAGGATTATTAGTAAATATATTACTAACTTTATAAGTATTTTAGAAAATAGAGTAATTATACTTAAAGTACTAAGTAAAGTTAGAAGTAGCTATAGTATTAAATAGTTAATTAAGAGTCTCTACTTTATTATAGTGTTAATAAATCTAATAAATACCCCCTCTTATACTATTAAGTATAATCTTAAAGATAAATATACCCTTATTAGTAATCTAAGAAGTATAACCTTAATTTCCCTTCTTTAAGATAGTATTAATATTAATAAACTACTAGTTTTTCTATATAGCGTGAAGTAGGGTTTTAAAAGTGTTATATATAGCTAGGTTAATAGTTAATATATTATTAGTAGTAGTAGATAATATATAAATCTAAGTAGTAATCCTATAAAGAGATAATACCTTATACTTAATAAAGTGATTAATATATTAATTATAAGCTAGTAGAGGTATCTTAGTAATAAGTAAGAGGTTAAAAAAGATATTAAGAAGTATATATAAATAGGATTTTAAGATATAGTAGTAGTAATAGTAATAATAGTAGTAGTAGTAGTAGTACTAATAGTAATATTAAAAAAGGGTTATTTTTAAAAGCTAGTAAAAAAGTTAAAAAATAAGCTTTTTTTAAGCTTTAGTAAGGAGGCTAAAAATATATTAATCTAGTAGTATAATAAAAAGTATATTTCTAATATTTCTAGTACTTCTTAGTAGTACTAACCTTATTACTAAGAAGTACTTAGCCTTATTCTACTACTTATTAGTATAAAGGTATTACTAAACTAATATTAATAATTACTTATTTTTTTTTTTAAAGATATATTATAATAAGACCTAATAAGTTAGTAGTAAATCTACTATATAGGGAATTATAGAGATATTAGTTTAAAACTAGCTTAAGTTATTAACTATAATATAAAAGCTTAAAGGGTTATAACTTTAAGCTACTAGAAAAAAATATCTAGTTAACTTTTTTATTTTTTATTAAATCTTTTAAAAATTCTAATTAGTTTAGAGGCTGGATTTTTATTCTTTTAGGTAATATCATCTTATTAAGCCTAATTAAGCTGATAGCGCTATCAGCTTAATTAATTGATTGTCTGAATAGCCTTAATTTGATTAGTTGATTGATTGATTGATTGATTTGGCTTGGTTGGTATGCTGCGCTGCTAGTTCCACACTGTTGCATTTGAAATCTTTGGCCGGGCTTAGAGCCCCGGCCGAGCTCGGCCAGCAGATGTCTTTCGCAGTTAACAGCTTCTCGCCCTTGCTGAACTGCATGCTTGTCCACGACCACGAGGGAGCGTAGTAAGGTATGGATTTCATTGGAGAGTAGTCCGGTGACGTCTTTGGCGAAAGCCTATGTTGTATGGGCCATCCGCTATCATCATGAAGGCGACCGACGCTCCAAAGAAGGTCGTACGGTAATTTGGTTGCGTTGTCTTCGGACATTGAGATGCCGGCAACCCAATGAACGCGCGACTTTGGATCCTCTGCTTCGGCAGATAATTGAGAAAGATGACAGAAGAAAGCGCTTAACGTCAGCTGTCTGTCGTCTCTCCCATGAGGCAGGTGCATGATACCGCGGAAAACCTCATCAACCATTAGGCCATTCAACTCCAAGTGCCCTGGGGTTTTATCCCAGGTACATTGCATCTTTCTATCCAGTTGATGATTGTGAGTTTCAGCCATACACTCGCAACGCTGGTCTTCCTGACATTCCCACACCATCTCAGAGTTTCGAAGATAGAGAACTCTTGGCGACAGGGCGATGCCTTGAAAGGAGGAATCGTTGCCAAATATTGAAATCATCTCATCTCGAGTTCGACGACCGTAGTAATGGCGCTCCTCCCTGAGAAGTTGGTGAGCATAATACATGGAGTCTCGAGCATATATAGTGTAGTCGCCGCCGCGGTGGTTTACCGAGATCGGGAAGCACTCGGGTGTCTTCTCGGGGTCCACATCGCCTGAGATGACTGTCCGAGGGCCAAAGCTGCTATGGCGAAGATCCTTGAGGCCAGTGATGGCAATGGTGAGAAAAGAGCCGCGGAAGATTATGTCCTCTCGATAAATGTGCCAGGAGCCGTCATCGTCATCGTCCTGCAAAACGCAAAAGTCTTTGACCCAGACGTATCGTATGCCCTGTTCATGGGCCACGATAAGGGTTTCCTGAATTGCCTTGGGGATCTGCCACCATTGGATCTTCTGCTTCCTCTCCTCCAGGTTCTCCCACCGCGTCGGTGCCAGGGGTGGTTGCAATTGTTCAACGCAGGAGTGTACGACTGCTGCATAAGGCTTCGTGTCCAAGGATGCGTCGACTAGTTTCATTCCCATTCGAGGATTCTTTCCGAGATCCAAGAGTCTCTTTGGCGCCATCGCCGTGTCATATTTACCACCGCAAAATGGCTTGCTGCAACGCTCGTGTTGTGAGAGACAGGATGAAAGCCATCCCTTGACGACCTTTTGTCGCCGGTTGGAGTGGAGCACCGGAGCGACTTCATATGCAGGTTTGAACGTTGGCCAGGGAGATGGTTTATCTGGGTTTAATGTTATCAAAATGTCCTGATCAAGCCGTCAGAACATCGCTCACCTGGCTTAACGAAAAGGTCGCATCGTCCACGAAGAACCGGCTGCGAAACATCTATCATACCATCTGCCCCTTGGATAGTCTCGGAGACAAAAGCTACCATGAGGACTTTGTGAAAGTAGATCGAGATCCTTGTCTCTTGATCCCAGTCTGGGTCGACTCTCCTGATCTTGTCAAGCCCAAATCGTTGATAAGCTTGGTAGATGATGTAGCAAAAGTGGCAGCCAGCCTTACTCGATCGCTTAACGATCGCAGCCCATACACGGAACCAATGTTTAGCGGCTTCGGGCTTGAAGCCGGGGTAGTCATCTTGAAGATTGGGGAACTGGTTCGGGTCTAGGTCGTGACATACGATGCATGGGGGTTTCGACGGCAGAACCGCCTGTCTCGAGTCCTGGATACCCGCCATGGCTTCAAGGATCTTTCCAATGGAACTCCTTGTTTCGGCAAGAGGTCACAGTGGTTATTGACGTTTTGTGAGGTTGGTAAGGCTTCGGTCGGTGTGATGCTCGAATGCCGCAAAAGGACAGGCAGTGAAGATGGAAGAAGGGGCCAATGAGGCAATCAGATGGTTCAGGTCGGATCAGTTGGACCCACCATTACCGCTGTCATCTATGCCCGCTTATGTAATGTCCCCTTGGGATTCATATTACCGTGATTGATGCCCGTGGTCGACTTCAATTCGCTTCACCGATCAGGTTCTGAGATGTTTGTAGATTGATTTAATCAACTTTTGATTTGTCTATTCCTTGCGGGTATCTGGTTAGAAACTATCTGATCTATGAAAAACAGCGCTATTCTATCGTAAATGGCACCGTATTAAATCCCTTCTCTGGCGCGGACGCTCTCAACGCAATCCTGCCATCTGATGACCTTCATGTAGATGCACTCTATGATGGCAATCAGCACCATACCGCCGCCGAGACCAATCCAGGCACCGTCGAGCTCCATCGCAGGGGATCCCAGCTCGAGCCATACCGCCAGGGGCACAGCCCCGATGTAGTTGACAGCGAAGACAACGCAGGCCGCAACAGACTGTCGGCCAAGACCGCGTAGGACACCGTTGCATCCGCAGATGATTGAGTCGATGAGTTGGAAGGCGCCGACGGCGAGCATGGACTTTGTGGCCAGCTCCTGGACGGCGGCGTCTTCGGAAAAGACGAGTCCGAGTTGGTTTCGGAAGAGGAAGAGGATGACGCCATCAACCATGCCGACGATGGTGAAGACGGCGGCGTAGAGGCTGCTGGCCCGGCGGGCGATGGAAACGTGACCGGCGCCGATGAGGTGGCCTATCCTAGTCGAGATGGCGACGGAGATGGAGAAGGGGATGTGCCACATGACGACCGAGATCGTGGTCAAGATCGTTTGAGCGGCGAGATGTTCGGTGCTAAGGTATGAAGTGCTGAGGGTCAAGATCTCAAAAGCAGCCCATTCGCCAACGTTGACGAGCGAGCCTGCGATTGACAGCTTGACGGGCGTGCCCCATTCCTGGAAAGCTTTTCGAGAGAAGCCGCCCCAACATTGGTGAGACCATTGGCCGAAGAAGACGATGTACATGAGCAGGAGGATAGGTCGGAGGTCGTTGGCAAGCGCCTGGCCGAGAGCGGCACCTTCGAGGCCCATATCCAACTTGAAGGCGAAGAGCCAGCTGAGTAGGGCGTTGACCGGGGCGCAGATGATGAGAACGATCATAGCACTCTTGAAGTCGCCCTGGGCCTGTAGAAAGCGCTTCAGAGCCTCGAACGCGGCGTATCCGGGAATTCCGATCAAGCTGACTCGCAGGAATGAACCGGCCTTGATAGCCAAATGATGCTGCTTGACGAATGCCGAGAGGATGCTTGGAGAAAATATCCAAAAAGCGCCAATGGGAATGGTGGCGATGGCCATCAGGATGAGCATGCGCTGGACATGAAGTCCGACAGCAGTGAGGCGCCCGGAACCATGGGCTTGGGCGCAGAGAGTGTCGAGAGCGGTGGCCATACCCTCATAGATGGCCAATCCGATGATGTTCATGGTCGTCAGACCAATACTCGCGGCGGCGAGGTCATCGGCGCTAAGATGACCTGCCACGAAGGTGGTGATGACCGTGAAGGAGTACTGAAGCAGATACGTGGCGATGAGCGGCAGCGAGTACTGACACAGCAGCCGTGACTCGGTCAACCAGCTGCTGGTGACGGGCTCCGACTTGGGAATCGGCTGGTCCGCCAGCAGCGGCGTTGTCTCGCCGGTCCGGTACTCGTCCTCATCGCGGTCGCGGTCGCGATCGCGGTGGTCCATGACGGGCGACCCGATTAGCAGCACCGTAATAGGGCGGCAGACGGGCGTGGGGTAACGGAGCGGATCGGAGGTAAGAAGATTGGTGGAAAAGAAAAGGGACGTGGCTGGCTTGACTGGGATTGAAGAGCAAAGGGGGACAGACGAGCAACGCAGCTGAAATTAGGTTGATGGACGGCTAAACCGCTACGCGCATGTGCTTAATTCTAGGAGAGGGTGTGCTAGTACATGTGGTCGACGTCGCCGGGAGGGTAAATCCGTGCGAATTGAAGGGAGAGAAGATGTGTTTGATGGGGACAAATTGAGAAACAGAGTTCCGGTCACAGCGGCTGATGAAGCCGGACGAGAAAAAGTTTTGCTCACAGCTGTGAACGGACCGGGTCTGTGGGGTCTCCCATCTCCACTAAAAACGCCTCAGATGCTGTGTGCCACAACGCCATGCATTCCGAGATCCGAACCCGACTGGTGGACGCATGATGGTCGCTGCGTCAGAGATGGAATGTGAGGGGGCCATGTTATGTAAGATATTGTGAGGAATACATCGAATAGTGTAGCAAAAATTGCGACGAAGACTCGTTGAAAGCGATTCCGAGTGAGTAGAGAGACTCACTCCAAGACGGGTATTGAAGCTCCCATGCTTATTGACATGGTGCTGTATCAACGTCACAACATCATGAATCTGAGAACCACTGTCCGCCGCTCAGCGCAGGCAACACCTCATTACTCTTTACTGATAATTATGTGATTGATGACTCGCCTTATACTCCATTTACAAGATATCTACTTAGTAATTCAAGGCCTTTGCAACTTCTCGGTGTTCGGTGATTGGTCTCATTGCGGTTTACTTAGTAAAGCTGAGCTCCAACCCCTGGAACCTCTTACCTCATCCTCATGGAAAATCGGGTGTCAATTACTCACTGCGCCTAGATAACAGCAAAACACAGCCAAATACTGGGCTTACAACGCTAAAGGCATTTCACATTGGAAGTGACATACAAAGAACCCCCTCCATTACACTAAAAGCTGTTCACCCGACGGCCGATAACTGCCATGGCTGGGAAAAGTGGCCTGCCTGTGCCAAAGCTGCGACCCGCTATCGATCCACCAACATTGCACCACTTAATGAGGGTCACCAAATGCGCCGCGCATCTCATTTGCTCTCAGCCCTGTCGAACGGAGATGGTTGATAAATGAGAGAAAATAAGGATGGTCACCACTTTTATCCGCCGGGGAGCTATCTGGATGTGCTAAGGCTATTTCAATAAAATCTTCGGGGTCTTTCAGGCGTGAGTTCTCACTGAAGGTCTGCCTCGAACGACTGTTACATAACCCCGGGGTTTGTATTAAATCTTATTAAATGAACGACGATCTTTCTCCACTGTCTCATTGCGGTAATAGCTGCGAATGATGTTGGTTCCAACAGGACTCTTGGATCTGGGGTTTCCTTTGAAATATCACGCCAGTTTCCACACCTGTGTGGCTTCGTTTCCGCTCCCTGAACATGGTGGAACTATCAGCGTCGATTGAAGGAAAACCTAAGCAATCTGCTTTTTTCAGTTGGAACAGCAGAAATTTTACAACCGATAGCCAGCCTCTGAGGACTTGTATGATCCCTCATGAGAACTTGATCGGCTCTCATGCCGCTGTGGTACCAGATCCTCATTACTCTCGGTTCTGTAAGCCCCCTCCTCCTTGTCTTTCCGACTGTCGTGGACATGTCCCTGTACCCCAACTGGCCAATCGGATGGGCGTAAGGATTTGCTTCGTGTAGCTCTCGATTTCGCAGCTCCACTCGTCAGATGTGATCCATATCGCGAGTTGGTTCCTCCGACGATCGCTGTGGCGTGGAGCCTGCCGCTCTCATCCCCGCCTGACGCGGTCAGTTGGTAAGGCGCCTGAATCGTGGCCACAGACGTCGAGCCCATGAGACTGTCGATGACTCCTTTCAGGCTCGGGATGCAGGCTGTCATCACAGAAAGGCCCAGTGTGCACTGCAGCCAGATGACGTGTGGTACAGCGTGCCAAGTGCTGTCCTTGTAGTCCGTGACGAGGGTGTGCGTGCTGATGAGTCCCGGGATTGATAGAATAGGAACACTGAAGATGACATAGTTAGCAAATGTGGCAGGTAAGAACTGGGTGATGAACATACATGATCCGAGTTCCAAATAAAGCGATGACCAGCAGCTTTCTCTTCACGGTGGTCTGGACCTTCCACATCATTGCGACTGGAAGGAAGCAGAGCACGACGTCGGTGGATATGTCCATTATTCCATTGTAGAGGTAGACAACCTCTCGTCTAGGACAGTTTTCCAGGCTGATGGCAAGCCATGGTCTAGGAAGTGAGCACTGAAGAGCTTCGGCTGTAATACCAGACACCATCCATGCGATAACTACACCGAAGAGTAGGTGATTGGCGATATTGAATTTACCGTGGTTATTGATTGACTGTATGAGCAGACACAAAGACAATTTGGTTGTGGCTGCTGTGGCAGTCGCGAAGATGGACGATGCGTAGAATAGCTAGATCAGATGACTGTTAGACTAGATGTTTTATACCCTTAAGGGAGTACTAACCTTGTAAAAAGCTTCGAGTTCCGTAGGGCGAAGAGCATTCTGGTGACGACCCAGTCCGTGGTTACAGGCCGTGATGACGAATGTGGTCTGCACGAATAGCAGAGCTACAGACATCAATAAGAGCACATCGTGAGCTTTGAGAGATGTGATGTTGAGACGGATGATGAGCTTGAGTGTGATGCCGATGATGGCGTAGATGAGGAATACCAAGGCAGAGACGACTGCAAGTGCAGCTTTGTCGTCTTCCTTCAACGCGTAGAAGGGCGGAGCTGGTGGGTGATCGAACGGCATGATGTTGCACGCTGCTACGACGTGACATTGGCACGGGGAGAACGCGAGTACTTCAGAAGATGACGAACTCCCTTTCAGCTTCCACCACCCCACCGGAAATCTTTGTCATAAAGTTCATGGCGGTTGATGTAGACATTGGGACGAAATTTCTGCCCAGTAAACTTTGAACAGTGGATGGTATACTCCGGGAGATGTGCTGGCTACACGGTGTCCCCAGCTTGTGATTATTGGGCAGATCATAGCTGCCAGCATAGGATCAGAGTAGCTGCAAGGCCGGCTACTGATGGTGCCTTGAGTCGTTCCTACCGAGCTATCGGAGAGAGTTCTCGACATGAATCGAGGCAAGTGTGCCCCATGGATCGCAAGGCATCTCCATCCTGGTACCATACAAACTCTGTTCGCCGTTCCGAGGGGATGGATGAGTCGTTTAGTGGAAAGTTCCACAACAGGGGAAGAGACCACGTCAGGGTCGCTTCATGTCCTGACAAGGGCGCATTGTCTGGTCAGGCCTCGCCCTGATTTTCTTCGATCCGATCTGCTTGTTTGGACGACTTATTTTGCTTTTCCTTGCAAGCAGGTTGCCCATGATCTTGGGAGCGGAAATTCAAGTGTTGGACACGTAAACCATGCCATCTGAAATTTCGGTTCTGCACCATTTGCATTCGACAAGGATGAAGAAGAAGTTTCCCGAGTGGGTCGAAGAATCATGAAGATATGTACGCAGGTGGAGTTGGAGAAACAAACAAGAGCTGTTGGAACAGGGCTTCTTCATTTCGGTCATAGTCTTGGCCCGGCACCATCGGCAGACAACTTTCATGGTCTACAGCACGACATAGGTGACTGCCTTCGTACAAGACAATGTTGTGCCTTTGCGATCCCATGCGTTGAATAAATGAGAGCGGCTGATGTGCTTTCGAGGGTCGGCCCGTGCCAATTCTTACTTGGATGAGGCCTGTTCCAAAAGCGCCATGTTTCTAGTGAGGAACGAATCGTGGTATTCCCTCGGCTATCCAAAAGAAAACATGCATCGGCAGGATGCTAGCTCATGCTGCCTCAGCGGCTGCAAAAATCTTTCATACCAGCTGGTGAATCGTGTCAGAAAGATAGTCTGAAATGAGAATCTCGCTCGCGGGAGCAAAATCCTTGCACCCGGCGATCAAGGGCCCTTAGAACCAAAGACTCAAGGCGATGATCAGGATGGGTCCCGGCAAGCCGGCGTGGCCCGTGAAGAGATGAAAAGGTTGCCCCCGCATGTAACCCCCCGGCCCGAAGCCCACAACTAAGGCTACAGTTGGCGGGGATGACTCCCCGTCGGGAGATGAATCTGCTGAGAGGCTTCAGAAGGACCGATGCCGGCAGACTGAGAAAAAGCGCATGATTGGAGACAAGTCAGAGATAAACTACTGTCATTGGTCTTTGCCAGCTGCAGTACTACTGTTGTGCGATTAATGGCTTCGCCTTCGGGCCACCTCCGCCGGTTCGACAAACCCCTCTGCAATGCTGCACGTAGCTGGGTCTTAGACTTGCAGCCCCCCTTGCATTCAATCATCAGCGATATTTATCTGCGAACGGCGCAGCAATTGGTTTGAGTTTTCTTGTCCGCCCATGCTATCCCGGCCCGATCCTGTCATCCCAGAAAAGGGTTCGCAACTCCAGACCATCGAGGTTGACCGACCCTTTGTCTGACACACTCTTTCTTCCAGCCGAACAATCGGCTTTGGTTTGCTGAACCTCATTCACTCAAAATGTCTTCAGCGGAAGGCATCGAAATGCAGCCGACCGGCAAGGACGCAACCAAGATCAATACGGCCGAGTCGAAGCATGGATCCGATGTGTACAATCAGACGAGAACGCGAAGAGTGTTCTCATTCTCGCAACTGTTCGCCTTCTCCCTGACATACATGGCCTTATGGGAGGGCATGTGCACGTAGGTCATATCCACTCAACAAGTTTTGGACGTCGCTGAACAGTTCAGAAACATGTACTTCGCCCTGTATAACGGAGGCCCACAGACATTCATCTTCAGCTTCATCATTGTTTTCTTCGGCGCCATTTCCCAAGCGGCCTCACTCGGTGAAATGGCCTCTATCCAGCCGGTTGCTGGGGCTCAGTACCACTGGACATATCATCTGGCGCCAGCCAGGGTGAAGAGGTTTGCAACTTGGGTCCAGGGATGGTCGACATGGTTTGGCTACGTCTCCCTCCTCGCCGGGATCGCGAACGTCACTATCATTCTGCTGGAATCTATGATTCAACTCAATCACGAGAACTACGTTCCCGGCGGCTGGCACACATCAGTGCTCGTCATTGCCATGTGCGTGATGCAGGGGCTGATGAACACGTACTGCTTCAAGGTCATCCCCTGGGTCGAGCTTGTCGCTGGTGTTCTCCACGTCTGTCTCTTTGTTGTTTTCGTCGTTGTCTTATCGGTCATGGGCACCCGACATGACAGCAGCTTTTTCCTCGAAGCCAATTTCGCGTCGGGTTGGACGGACAATTACGTTGCATGGAACCTGGGAATGTTAACCTGCGTTTGGAGTTTCACTGGTAAGGCTTCCTGTGCGCCGTCTTAATGACTTTGAACTAACAGGTGCTTCAGGTTTTGACAGTGCAATTCACATGAGTGAAGAGACCCGCAAGGCCAAGTCGGCTGTTCCTCGCGCCATGTTCTGGTCCATTTTCATGAATGGTTGCTTGGGCTTCATCATGGTCTGTGTCATCTTGGTCTCCATGGGTTCTGTGGGTGATGCCCTCAACGCCTCCTCCCCTATCCTTGCCATTCTCCTGGCTATCACTGGATCAAAAGGTGCGACGACGGCAATGATAACAGGTCTTTTCGTCGTATCCTTCAGCGTCAACCTCGCCAACATTGCCTCGGTCTCTCGCCTTACATGGGCTTGGTCAAGAGACGGCGGAATGCCGGCATACCTCGCGTATGTCAACCCGAGGCACCGCGTCCCTATTCGAGCCATCATCGTCACCGTTTTCATTGTCTGCGCTCTATGTCTGCTTAATATTGGCAGCTCAAGCTATGTCGCGTTTGGAGCAATCACCTCGTTGTCATCCATGGCTCTCTACATTAGTTATGCGATCGCAATCAGCAGCATGCTCTACGCTCGCATGTCTAAGGCTGGAGGCGTGGAACTTGGAGAATGGAACCTTGGCCCATTCGGTTTGTACATCAATGTTTTCGCATTGATTTATACCCTTTATGTGATAGTGTTCCTGCCCTTCCCGTCAACCATCCCGGTCACCGTTGAAAACATGAACTACTGTGGCCCAGTCATGGTATTTGTGTTACTGCTAGCAGTTGCTCTTTGGTTTTTCCGTGGTAGGAAGGCATGGACTGGCCCGAACCTCACGATTCTGGACTTGGTCATAGGAAACTCATAAAGAAGTGAGATTAGATGTTGCTGTCTGGTTACAGAGGAATATTATGGTTTGGGAACATTCCTGATTATGAATTCAACCGGGAAGTGAACTGGCCTTTGCGTTGCAAATAGCCGTAACAACATGTCTGAAAGTGACTGGATTGGTAGTCCTGCATGCCATTATGCCTGCCTCAGCTCTGACAAGATGGCCATCTCTGTAGCGGTTCTTCTTATACCAAATGCTGGCAAACGACTTTCTTTGGGTTGCTTCCTGTTGTGTTCCCACAAGAACCAACCTAGTAGAACCAGTACTGTCAACGGAATGGTGAGAGCAAAGTAGATCCATATTTTTGGTGATAGCGAAGATCCTGTAACTTTGACATCAATATTGAATATCATTTGTACAAGTTGAAACCAGCCATGGTTTCTCTTACCTTCTTGAAAGTCAAAGAAGGTCATGCTAAAAATCGATGCCAGGAAGGTGCCTGGCAGGAATGTGGCTCCCAGCAGTGACAATGCTTTCATAGCCTTGCTGTCGCTCTTACTGTCATTTGACAACTGTCGCTGATCGCCGGCAATCTGAAGGTTAAGCTTTGAGTCATTCTGGGCGATTTCAGCAGTTATGAACGATACCTGAGTATGTGATCATATCAGTCAGCAGCCCAGAAATCGTTTGGTATGAGGATTGCCTTACCATGCTCCTTTGGATGTCCAAGCGTTCAATGGAAACGGAAGTATAGCTGTCAAGGCCAACGAGGCGAGCTCTTTGCAGGCTCAATCGATCTTGAAGACTGGAGTGAAGCCTTCTCATGTCTTCCGTCTTCTCATTGGAGGGGATGTTCGTCCAAAACGATTGCATGGCGTCTTCCGTCGCACCAAGTATCTTGAACCACAGGGCCGGGCGTTTATGCAAGACCAGCCTGTGGCACTCCGTTAGATCCCTCGCCACGGCTCTGAAATCAATCATGCCATCTTCGTAATAACTAGGTTCTCTTGCAGTAGCTTCAACTACACTGATGGCGTGTTCCAGTCGTGTGATCAAGCTGCGGGACTCTCGTTGATCAAGTTCAGTCTTCATCGAGATGAGATGGGAAAGAATGATGACTGGGAACAAAAGTGGATGCGAGGCCTCGCTGGCACAGTTCTCGAGGTCATCAATGCTGTCTGAAATGATAGATGTCGGGGTTCCTTTGACAAATGCCGTGACTTGTCGGCGTTCGAAGGAGTAGGAGAGGACCAATTGCCAACCTCTTGTCTTGTTTTTCTTGCGCATATCGTGCTTGCCGCAAATTATCTCTATGAATATGACTTCGTTAAATCATCGAAATTGTAAGACTGCACCGAACATGGGAGATGCATCTAAAACGCTTACGGAGATGGGGATCATTCCCATTGAGCATGGTATAGCGGTGCCAAAAAAGAGGTCCAACAATGCTCGTGAGCTCCACAGCCTGGAGAGGGAGCCTCATATCTCTGAGCATCGACTCGAAGAGGCTGGGATGTAATGAAAGCGTCGATGGGGTGAATGTGTGCGGATGCTCTGCGCCGATTTGCAGCCTAAATAGCGAGAGTATCCCGCGAACCAGCTTTAATGATTGATGGCCAGGCTTGAGACCACTTACAAAAAGCGAAGACTACTTGATGGTAGGGCTTGGCTAAAGCGAGAGCTTGGGTTGAATTCGCCCTGGACATATCTCAAACGTAAGCAGGTGTATCTTCCTAACTTCAAGTGGTAGAAATCGGAATGATTGCAGCCTAGTTGCTATCAACGGCGGCTACACAAGCACCTACCTCTGCGCGAAAGAATCTTGTCAATTGGGCATCAGAAAGAGGACCTTTGAACGTTTTGCCGTGGCCACCCTATTTCAAGAAGAACGTCAGTCTTGCAACAGGGAAGTATGTGATAGGTTGCGTCCAGCTCACATCATAGCTAAGGATTTCGAGGTAAGTTGTGGCTTCGCACACGTGAGTGCACTTGCGCAAATGCTTTTCAAACACTCTCTGTTCCATAGTTCAAAGCGGACCGCACAAGATCATGAACCAATATCTTCAGCCGAACTAGCTAGCTTCAAGCTCCAAAGCTAGCGTCCAACAGAGAGGCTCCAGGCTGCGACATTTTGCGAGCGGTGAGACATGTGCTCTGTTGATAGAGGCGGGGGTATCACACGTGATGTCAGCAGCGGCCTATCACGGCGCATATCAAATCCCTTGCACCTGTCGAGGTGCATATCTTGATGACAAGGGGCCGATCCCATTTAATAGGTGCCCTGAGGCGAGTAAAGATGGACTCAAAAGTTCCCCCGGAGGACTGAAACGAAACAATGCAGACGCCCGACGACTGAGCATTTCGATTCCAGAGCGAAGGCAACCAGGGCGCAATGTCAGGCCATCGGGCCACGAGTCGATCGGGGTTGTCTGTATTGGGCGCTTGGGGCTAATATCGAATGAGACCATGACGACTTCGTGCTGACCTTTTAGAACGTTGACCAATACACTCCGTTGCGTTGACAGCGTCCGCCCCCCCTTTTTGCCGAAATTACGCACGCATAATCCCTGTATATACATGAAAATTTGCCCAACGCCACGTAGATATTCGTAGTACGGCAATTGACCTATTCTGATGGCTTCAATTGATCTATTTCTATTGAATCTCATTATCTGAGGGCATCGTGATGCCTCCTAAACGCCGCCGCGCGGCTCGGCAGGCGGATGATGACCCTTCTGGGCATCGTCCGTCACCCATCGCCAACGGTACGCGGAAACAACGACGTATACAACAACTGGCACAGGACGCCGCCAGAGATCCTCCTCAACGCTCTGCCTCGCCGTCGATCAGGATCGTTACGCCCGCCGAGAGGGCTCGCCGGGCTGCCGCCGCCGAAGAGGCCGCCGAGGAGGCCGCCGAGGAGGTTATCGTCGCCGAGGCTGGACCCGAGACTAATGATTTGGTGGCGGCTGAGTCTACATCGCGAAGAAAGCGTGTACTTATAGCCCCTCCGTCATCACGAAGAGCTCCAAAAGCGTCCTCTCGCCAAAAAGCAACGACAACGCAGAGGAAGCGAAAGAAGGATCCGCCGCATACGATCCGGCTCCGAAGTACTCTGCCTTCGTCGATGCCACCGTTTCGACCAGACTCGACCCCAGTTAACCCAACCCCTCGTCAAACCACTCGATTTGCGGACGATACGCCTACGGCCCCTCGCCATAGCGCTGATGATACGTTTATGTCGTTCCACGATGTATTTGAAGAGGAGGACGATATGGGTAACGAGGAACCAACTCTGCTACAAATCCAGGTTACCCGTGGCCCAGCGCTCAAGGGTAACGGTTTACCTGTTCTCGATCTAACCATCGAGAGCATCGCGTATAACAGATTCAGTATTGCTCCTGTATTAGATGCGAATAGTAGAGACTGGGAGGCAGACAGCGGCGCCCAACTTGAGGCAGAAGTGGCTCACTCGTATATTGTGAAGAAGGCCAATATCGCTGTTGTCGTTGCTTGGAGGAAGCCCACCAACGCATCTAAACCAACACCAATCTTCACTCGGGTCTATCCGTCTACTGGAGGGGTCACTTGGCCAAGTATTCCATGGGTTGATATTGTCCCCTCTCTTGAACAAGCTGAAGAGAGGGGTGAAGTCCACCTCACCGTCAAGTGGCAATACAGCGCCGTACCAATCTCTGGTGGTATAGTGACTGGCGTACGAACGCCTCGAAAAGGTGGCCGAGCAGGCGTTTCAGCCGGCATGCAAGAGGCGATCGATCGTGAGGCTAACGATCCTGCAAACGTCGAGCGTCGGAAGGAGGGTATGCACAGACAACTTCTCCGTACGCACATCTGCCCAGAGTACCAGAGATGTAAGAATAGTTCGGGCGACGAGAAGTTCAACTGGTGCTATATACTAGGCCAGAAGCACTACAAGATCAAATCTCACCATATAGAGAAGTGGGCGAAGGCTATTATGACTGGACAGGCTGGCGTTGACAATATGGAACCACCTAAAGAACTGCTTGGTGAGATTCTTCACGACCAGTTTATAGAGGATCAGAAACGCCAGGGCAAGAGAAGTAAGAATATCGTGGAGGTTGATGATAACCAGGAGACGACAGTGATGACGGAAGAGAAGGCTGAAAATGCCGCACTTCCATCATCAGGGTCAAGATCTGGCCTAACCAACGCCAACAGCAACGCCATCGTCAATATATACGGCAACGCGGGGGCGCCAGATCGTCATCTTCAATATCCTAACCCATACGTACAGCTGCCGCCGCCGGCGCCGCCGCCGCCGGCATATTGGCCATATGCGAACATCTCACAGTATTCGTTGCCAACTCTTCCGCCATTGAACCTTCCAAGCACTCGTCAACCAAGTATCGCACTCCCGATTCGTTCGTCCTCGCCAGTGGTACCGGATTCGCCTCGAAAAGCTCTAGATCAAGTGGCCAGCTTCATCAAGTGGTTTATATCCGTCCGCGGCAAGCGATATAACGTCGACGAAGGGTTCAGAAAGAAGCTACAGAAACTGCGATCAGTAGACAGTAGCTTGCGGGCAATTCGCAAGTTACCAGATATTTGGTTTACTGAACAGGGTTTTACTCAAGATCTTACCGAAGATGTCAGGAACTCGATCAAATCCTTCATAGACAACAGCGCCTACTACGGAGGGCAGTCTGACGCCCTCTCCGACGTGGTATCTCACTCTGAACTTCATTCAAACCATCGAGAGTCAGAAGGAGATGTTTATACAAGAATATACGCTGGATTGCCAGGAGGGACGGCGGCGGCGCCAGTTGAAAACTCTGCGGCGCTAGTTTCAGGCGAGTTGGGGTCATCCCGACATATCGACGCCCTAGTGCCACGTCAATCCATCGAGCAAGAGATCCGTGGTACGCCAGTTGAAGTTGGTCGACGTGGTGAGTGTATATAGAGCTGTTTACTGTCGAATATGGCTAACTTTGTAGGCGTTTCGGAACTCTTTGGTTTCGTTTCGTCACCACTGCTGTCAGCGTCGCAGATGCTGCCCACGCAGTTACAGATCGAACAAGACGAAATCGAGCAAGGCGATGAGGACAATCAGATTGAAATCTCGAGTGATACGTCGTCAACAGAGACGTATTACTCGGAGGAGGATAACGAAGAAGAGTGATACAGCAAGAGTGGTGTGAAGTTTGACTGTATGCGCGATTTTTTTGCATGACGTGTTCAACCACGGAAAAGTCTACCCATAGCCGTAGATTCAACACTGCCGCTCTATACGTATAAAAGCAATAGAATTACTGTTATTTTGGATCTGCAAACAATACACTTCGGTCCATCCCGATACTGGTTAGGGGCAGTTGAAGTCTCTGACTATGGTTGAAGTCTCTGATCGTGATGACGTGTCATCATCACAAATCATCGTCACAAGCATCAACAACGCGTTTCAGCCGTTATACAGGCAAAATTGATATGTATACGTAGCTACCGACGAAAACAATGGACGACGGTATATTTTTTGTGTTCTGGTGCGCTTGTGGCTAACCTTTTGGCAATCTTGTTGGCTACAATCATGGATTTGATGATTGACCATCATATGACGACACGATTAAGATCTATTGCGCGCGAACGCACGATGAAAATTTGGATTGCTTGCTGATGTTCAATATTGGCAGCAAATCCTCCCTTTTATAGTTCGATATCGTCAAATATATGCTCTGTCCCATCAAAGTTGACGAACGAATGGCGGAAATGGCCCTCGATCTGGGGTAGACGATACCCAATCTCCATAGCGCAGTCACGTAGATATTCCATGAAATCCCGAGTGTCATTCTCATCGTTGTTCCACTTCGAATACGTCTTCCTGATGTATCGCTTTAGATCGCCGAAGTACTCTTCGATGGGGTTGAAGTCTGGTGAATACGGAGGCAGAAACTCGAGATGGACACCTGATACCCGGCATAAACCCTCGATTTCAGGTATACGATGGCAGGAGAGGTTATCCATAACGATGACAGAGTTTGGCTCTGGAAAACGCCCACAT
This sequence comes from Colletotrichum siamense, assembly GCF_013390195.1. Lineage (NCBI taxonomy): Eukaryota > Fungi > Ascomycota > Sordariomycetes > Glomerellales > Glomerellaceae > Colletotrichum > Colletotrichum siamense. The sequence continues at coordinate 1,330,123 of NW_023501016.1, read as the reverse complement.
TTCGGGATAAGGCACTCCTGTAGCCAACGAAAGAACCCATCGCCGTCAGTCGTACCATAATACGTAGTCAAGTGTAGGATACCGCTCAACGTGAGGGCTGGCAGGATCTGTACGCGAGAGTTCTGAAACCGATCAATCTCTGCAGTTCGAAACGCAGCAAGCCCTTTCGGCGCCCATCCAGTCCTCCGTATCCCAGTATCCTTATTGACGCCGGATTCGTCGACGAATACCAGCTGGTCGGGGCGATATCGTCGTATACGGTACAAGTACTCGTATCGTAGTTCGTCACTTCGCTGAGCAGCAATAATCTTGGACTTCTTGTTCGTCCAGCCAGCTGAGTTTAACTGTCGACTGATTGCAGAACGACTGATCTGGATCTCGAAGGCTTCAAATAGGAAATCTTGCATCTCTTCAAGAGATAGATCGCTGCGGTACTGCAGTAGTTCAAGAAGCTCTGTACGATGCCATATTTCCATCTTTTGTCGACTCTGGCGGCACCTCTTATATCTCTGCACTTCGCCAGTGATATTACGTCGTGATCTATGTCGTCGAATCGTTCGTTCGGTACAGCCAACGATACTTGCCAGCTCGTGGGTCTTTTGGTCTTCGAATGGCAGTATCATCGCGATCGTCGATAGCTGTAGATTCGATATTCTGGGCGCCATTGTATCGTCGTCGTCGCCCGGCGTCTTTCTCGATGTATCTGATATAATAAACCACGGACATGTACTGACCAGCGGCAAACTGTAAGTAACAGGGCACAATCTATACAGCAGTAGACTCTTGCTCAATATCGTGAACAAGCTGAGCTATCAGGAGAGTCATTAATCCTGTTGACTGCCAAAGCATTTGCTCTGAAGAACCGTATCAAGCCCCTTGGTATGCTTATATATTACTCAGAGCCATACAAACCGTATGCTGAGTAGATATATAAAGTCATACAGCAGGTCTCTTCTTCTGTTCCTCAGCAAATGTCATCTTGATCTCTCATGACGAAAATAGACCTTTTGTTGGTCGAATGGTATGGGGATGAGGTGACTAGCTGGGTTGGCAATGCCTCGATGGGTAGATTGACTGCTACGGAAGCATGAAATACACACCTTATGTCTCTATCGTGTAGTTATACGTTTGAATACTACTGGGACTATAGTGATTGACGGCAATTGAGGTGTTGGTGATGACTTTGACGCGTTTTGCGTGCGATGCAGAGAAATGCGCGTCACAGCGTAAAATTGGCTTTTTTTCATGTTTTTGCATAAGCGGGGAAAAAAAAGGGGGGCGGACGCTGTCAACGCAACGGAGTGTACGAAGTGCACAGTGTTTTTTACCTTGTCTAGTGCAAAGACACAGTAGGAATCAACTGGTGTGAGGTTGATGGGCAATTTCCTTGGTATTCAAGTGACGCAGAGCCAGTGACGTCTGAATAACCAACTTAAGCATAGCGTGCAGCACTCGCTTAGCATGTTCAAGCAATGGAGGCCCTCCCTGATATTCAGGCCAAGCCCTAGAGGTCGAACATGAGTGGACTGTGCCGCATCTCAGCATTTCAGCACCGGCCAGTCCCTTCAGCCAGCAAAGTCAACAACCTCACTCATGGCCTTTAAGTAGGGGTGCTCTGTCGAAGCAGAAAATCATGACCGCGTCTGTTTGAACCACAGATGTTTCCAGCCTCGAACCTTCGCTCAACAGGTCACCCAACTCTACCGCGGCAATGCCTTCGTCAACCGTTCAAGGTGCTATTCTTGTGAATGCCGGCGATGTAACAACAACTTGGACCGCTCCACCATCATGCGCCACCAAACCAGTCACTGTCCAGCTTGGCAATGGCGTTGATGTTGGTCGGGGGGGTTGGCAAGAAAACTGCACTCTGGAAGACCCAGGCCCCTACGATGAATGTGTACCCGACGTCGGAATTGCGCTTCTTAATCTACTCCTCAACGCCACGAACATATCTACAAGGAGTCTTGTTTTTTACCATTCACCAGGACTTGTTTGCCCATCCGCATGGACTCCTGCCGGAACGGCCATCAGATACGATGCCACCTCGTACGACCTGAGCGGCGTCTTTGCCGACCCGACCCTGACGATCACCAAGACTGCAAGCTCTACCGAGACCCAAACTTTGTCTCAGATAACCCCCTACATGAATCCCGTCCCCAACATGGTCATGTCTGCTCTCGAGCCCGGAGAAACCGGAATTTGGTGCTGTCCTTGGTGAGTGAACTGCGCTTTCCCACAACTTGTCTCTTTTGCAGTGCCCCAGCTCGTTCTGGCTTTCATCGTCTAGACAGTCTGACTGATTGATGTACGTCACCCAGCGGCTACACAGCACAGCCGTTCGGCCCTGGCTGCTATTCCGAAGTACCCAGGAGCCTGTACACCGCAAATACTGCCTGTTCTGTCATCTTTCACCCCGCCGCTGCTACAAAGGTCAACGTTACATACACCTACCATGGTCGGACGATAACAACCGAGGATTTTTCATGGACCACGTGGACTGAGACTACGTATCCGACCACAGTAAGAGATGTTGCTGGGACTGGCTACCCAGATGCCTTGATCACCACTCAACCAGTCATACTGGTACACAAAGCGCAGGATGCAGTGGAGACAGGATCTCCACAATGCCCTGTTGTGACAAATTCGACATTGATTCTCGCGCGGCCAACATCCTCCGCAGAAAGCAGCTCAACATCCTCCGTAAAAGGCACCTCAACACCCACTACAAGCTCGCCCTCTCCAACAGACGCCACAGCGACAGGAACTTCGAAGGCGAAGGGGATTCCAAGGCTAGCATGTGGTGCCATGGTCGCATGGTGGATAGCTGTTTGTGTGATCAATACTTTGTAATGAATTAGGGACGTTTTAGAGGTTGGGCCAGTGCGGTTCGGTGCAAGTTTTACCTGTCCAATACCAAGTATCCTCTATCTACTTCACATCCAGTGTCGTATCAAACTTCTTCAATGGTGCCTGTTGCCAAGAAGATGTTCTTTGGGCACAGTTGGCTTAAGCTTTCCAACTTCATGTCGAACAAGGAGCCGATCTAGAGGGCCACGCACCCTGGGTAACATACATGGTGGCTAGGTATGTGTGGCACAGGAGGCAGATGTTTTCGGGAAGATCTTTCGTCTTCAAGTAGATTTTGTTCGCCATCCTCCTTTTTTTCCGCTGTCTTTTGTCTCCGTCAGGCGCAGCTGACGGGAGTCGGCATTACCGTGACGAATAGCCCGAAGGGATAGCTCCGTACCATCCGCCCCGGCCGACCGCTGCGGAATGTGGGCGGCACCCCGGAACAAAAACTCTAAGAAATTGACGAATTGCCCACCGCGGGCGACGCCGTGCAGTGCCACTTAGATTGAAACAAGCATTTCCTAGCGGCGGGACGACCTGTTTACCCTGCCCGAATTGTGGGATGCCTACCGGCTCCTTACTGCAATCAGATTGGGCGAAGATCCTGATTACGCGTGCGCCTGTCAGTAGGCAGCGTAATCCCCCTCATAGGCCAATCCCCTTGAATTTCGTCACCACGGGAGAAGCCACACCTTGGTCTATTCTTGGCGCTCTAGTTGGCTGGACGCGACTCCTTTACGGCTGTACGCGGAGGCGGATGTTTCCTGTTGCTATGTTTTTCATCTAGTTTCTGTTTCTTTACAGCAAAGGGGCGTTCTCCACAGCGATCTTCGGGCTGGTAGACTGGTATCCCCCAAGTAGGAAAGCTTGGTATACCTTATTGAGCCGCGCAACATCTCTTAATTCTATGGGGCTGAGTTACCTCGTGATGTGGGATAGTGATTGTCCCGGTGCGAAGCCCTCGGCAATCATCATTTCGACGGTAGAAACATCTTTACAGATTCTGTATATATCTTCCTTGTTGCCAAGATGCCCAGATGATCATGGCCTACCTGTTCATCCCAACTCTCCAGACACATCAACATGCGCTCGTTTACGTTACTGACTCTGGCCGCGGCTGCCGTCCCGACTCTGGCTGACACTCACTACTTCTACTCTGGTTTCTTCTCCGGCAGCACCATCGTCGGCGTCGAGTTCGACGATGAGACCTCCTCTCTCACCCTCGTTAACAACATCACCACCGATGCGTCGTCGGGATCAAAGTGGATCCATCTTGATGTAAGCTGGTGCTCCATATGTTGGTGTAGCGGCACGGCTAACAACTTGTCTAGTCCCGCCTGAAGAACCTCTACGTCGGTACTACAGGTTACTTCCAGAGCTACACTATCACCGACGACCTCAGCTTGGAGTACGCTAGCAACGTTAGCTTGTCGTCAAACTGTGAGTCCAGTCGTGAACTTGATGCCAGAACCTGAGTTGACTCCCAACAGGCTCCAACGCCAACTTTATCACCTCGTCCACGGACTCCCCCTACACCGTCTTCGGTACCCCCTACGGAGGTGGATGCTCTTCCTTGGCCATCACCGTCGACGACAATGGCGTCCTCCAGGAGGCTACTGCGAACGTTACCTACGACAGCGCCGCTGGCGTTCACGGAACCGACATGAGCCCTAACAACGACTTCATCTACTCTGCCGACGACATGGGCAACGCTGTCTGGGTGCACTCCTATGACAACACCACCGGTGAAGTCACCGAGGTTCAGTACCTTGCTGCTGCCGAGGGCTCTGATCCCCGCCACCTCGCCGTTCACCCCAACGGAGGCTGGGTCTACGTCGTCTACGAGGCAGCCAGCACGATCGCTTCCTACAAGCGTGATGCCACGACCGGCAAGCTGACCTTCACCAACACCACCTACCCTCTGCTGCCCGACGGTATGTTTCATCATGTTTGGGTTCGCCGAACACGCTTGCTAACTCCCACTCAGGATACACCAACTCTTCCTCCTACTGGGCCGACGAGGTCATGTTCTCCGTTCCCAGCAGCAACTCAAGCGCCACGGCGCCCAAGTACCTCATCGCTGCCACGCGATCCCGCACCGTTGGTATCCCAGGATACGTCTCGGCCTTTGCCCTCGACAGCTCCACCGGCGCTATCACCGAGCAGCTCTTCCTCCTCCCCACCACGAACAGCGGTGGTTCTGCGAACGCGGTCTCCCCTGCCAAGTTCAGCGAGGACTACTTTGGCATCACGGACAGCGGCTCGAACTTCCTGGAAGTATGGAAGATTGATGCTAGCGGCTCCTCTACGACTGCGGCAGCTGTTGCCCACCTCGGCCTGTCGTCTGGCCCGGCCAACATTGTTTGGTACAGCTAAATAGAGTCGTGGTCAGACATTAACTAGTGGAGGAAGTCATATATGAGGCATGTTCATAGCGTTTTGATCTTCATCAATACAAACAGTCTTGTATTCAACTATTGCTGTACCTTGCAATCTAACCTACTGAGCTGAGGCACCGAAAACAGCTGCTGGACGTGGCCTTGCAGTTGGTCTAGTGATCGGCGGAGAGCATCTTGATGACCACCAATCCCAGCCATTCTTTCTGTTCCACGTTGCTCTGATCAACGAGTCGAACGCTCGAAAATCATTTCTTGATAACTCCTTCTCAACGTTTAGCTCGCATGTCCCATTGTAGCGATTGTCCGGGCTGTTTGGCGCAACTGGGGTAGGGTCGTTATTCCCAAATTCCATCTTGCCGTCGCGTTCGGAAGACTCAATCCACGGGCTAGGGAGAAGGCCAGAGTCCAAGACAATGTAACGATCGGGGAACAGACGGTTTCTCATGTTTTCCAAACTTCTGAAAGGATGATTCAAGCATTGGACAGTATCGAAGTAGAAGTCGGTGAGATTCGTGAGCTTCGTGTGGATGCCGTTGAAAATGGTTTCCCACCTCCCTGAGAAAGTGTAAACACGGTCGTCGTTGAACGTGAAACCAAATGCGCCGTGCGGGCATCGTTCCCAATCATGGGTAGGCGTGCCCGACTTAGTCAGTAGTTCGCCATGGATACGCAGGTGAGAGACGATGCGGCAGTTGAGCAAGCGCAGAGTTGTCAAGGATGTCTGCGCCAAGACCCAGTTGAAGTGGTCATGGTGGGAAATGACGAAATTGATGAGGTTGAGCGTCTTGAGATGCGGGAATTCCAGTCCCTTTCCATCAAAGTAACCAGGAGCAGTTCCCCAGTACTCTTGAAAGCCAAGAGTCAATGTCGTCAGAGAGTCGGAGAATTTTGGCAAGATCTCCTTTTGTAGGTGAGGTTCGAATAGCCATCGCTCCTTGCAATAAAGGTCGTGGTCGGGACCGTGCTCGTTGCATTCTTCCAGAACCAGGAGATCCAGCCGAGTGATATGTTTGACTATGTCTGCCATCTCCGACGTAACCAGGCTTTCGAGGGAAGTATTTTGCACGTTCTCCAGTCTCAGCCATCGTATGTTGGTGGCATCTGAATCCTTAGCCCGGGTTGCCATCGCGTTGAAGACCGTCTTGAGAGTTGCGGATCGAGCACCAAGAGGCTCAACGCCGTCCTCCCACCCATCATCCCAAGCCGTAGACTCTACCCTTTCCCCTCGGCATTTGTCGCCGAAGTGCAGGTGCAACATTCTCAAGTTCTTCAATTCAGTGATACGGGCCACAGCATTAGTGAATCGTGGGAACTCGCCCTTGTTCTTCCAGTCCTCCCAGATCTCCCAGTCACCGTCATTTGCCAAATCTTCGGGGGTACTCCTGATCACCGCGCACTGAGCCACGTTGCGGATGATGTCGTTGTCGACCATCTTGTTCCAGATTCGGAATTCGCTGCTGTCTGCTTCTTCTACATCTTCATCCTCGTCAAAGTCGGCTTCCGGGGCATCATGGTGTACGAGCGTGATTGTCTCGAAGAGATGAGGTGTCGCAAGCGTGTTCCATTTCCGGCACACCAATCGGGCGTTGGCGATGTCATGGTCGCCGTGCGCAAATTCGCCGTACTCACCCTTCTCGTCGAAGAGCGATCGAAGGATAAGACCCAGCACCTCTGTCGGGAAATCGTTCAGTTCCATGGTGTGATTACTGTGATAAGTGTAAACAAGGAGAAAAAACTCGACCTCACTGTCATCCGCAGAAGTGCAGTTCAGCTGGCTTGATATATGAGAAGGCAGCCCCCACTTAGTCGCGAGCCTAGCTTCAGGGGTCTGCAGGCAGCACTGTGGCAGCCTAGAGCTGCCAAAGGATTGAGAGGCACAGAGCTTGGCTATGCTAAGTCTAATACAGCTTTCCGATTTTACCGCGCCTCAATGGCGTTCTAAAGCTATGACATTAAAGGCTGAAGGTTGACCAATTATGTTTCTATAGCTTCAAGAGACCCAGGCCGATATTTTCGTGGCTATCTTGCAATTCGTCTACTCCTATTTAATGTCATGACGTGTGGCGACCCTGGATGTTCCAGTAGGTCAGGTTCCTCACAAAATACGCTGGGCTAGTGGCCACGGGAATAACTAAAGCCGCGTTGATGTTGCCGAGTACAGAGGTTAGGACACTGAAAATAGACGCCACACGTTAAAACCACATGTTCTGAGAAAAGCGACATGACTGGAAAAACGCATTTATGTCGTTGGTTCCGATGCTGGTTTAATTTCATCTAAGTTTCGACATTCTTCGTGATCCAGAAGTCTGTATGAATCTGCACCATCGCTCAAGGCAGATATTCAGGTCGAACCCGGGAGTCTACCAGCCTGCGAGAAGGCCTAAAGCCCCCACTAACGGGCTCTGTCTCGGGCTTGTTCCGCCAGGCTTTCGAGGCCAGCTCCCGGACATCCTGCATGAGACCCTCGGGATGCTCCAGCGCAGCAAAGTGGCCAGCATCATCGCGTTCTGCGAATAGTTAGAAAACCAGATGACAGTCTTTCTGATCTATCCTCTTTGCTCACCTTTGTAGAAAACAAGGTTGCCGGTTCTTTCTACAGCGCGCTTCGAACCTGGCTCGGTGTCCCACAAGAACGAAGTGTATCCAAAAGGCACCTTGATCCGGTTTTCCTCTTTCAGCGCAAACTCGGGGAACTTGTCATGGGTCGGGCTCTCAAAGTAAGGCAAGGTCGAGGGTAGGATGCATCCGGTGAAGAAGTACAGCGATGCGGTCGTCAGGATCGCCTTCGTCCAGAAGGGCTTCTTCTGGTTCTCAGGGTTGGCTGCTTCGTTGTACTTTTCGCCAACCCACATCAAAATACCCATTGGATTGTCGTGCAATGCGATTCCGATGGTATGAGGCTAAAATGCATGCGTTAGAATGAATTTCAGGGGCTCGATAGAAAAGGGTCTGCATTGAAGATACTCACTCGGCTTCTCATGCAAACCGCATAGCCCATATGGCTCTTGAGCCAATCTTTATTCCTCTCCGCCACTTTCTTCTCCCGCTCAGAGTATTCCACGCCCTCAGGCATCGGGCTCGGGGCGAAGTTGAGATGCACGAGCTTGCAAGAGTCGGTGTACTTGGCCCCCAATTCACGACCAACAAACGATCCCCAATCGCCGCACTGCACCATGTACTGATCGTATCCTAGCTTTTTCATGAGCTTGTCGAAGACTCGCGCGTTGTCCTGGAGCTTCCAACCAGCGCGTGGTGGCCAAGACGACCAGCAGAAGCCAGGCATGCTAGGAGAGATCACATGGAAGGCCTGGTCGTCAGGGTTGCTTGGGCGTGTGAGCGGCTCCCAGACCTGGCTAAATTCCCAGAACGAGCCAGGCCAGCCGTGTATGGTGAGAAGGGGAATCGCGTTGGCATTCTCCGACTTGGCATGTGCGAAGTGGATCTTCAAGTCTTCGATGGTGATGATGTGGTGTGGAACCCTGTTCATCTCTTCCTGGACTTCATACCAGTCGAAATCGTTGGTCCAGGCATTGTACAGATTCTCAGCCCAGCCATACTCAGGCCCTAGGAGTCATAGTCAGCCAGGCTTGGCTTTAATGTTCATATATACAGTGATCTCACCGTAGTTTTTACCCGCATCGGGAACAACTGGTCGTCCTGGCAGTCGTGTGTCCTTCAGCTTGCGTCGCAGACGGTCAACCTCTTCCCGCGAAATATCAACTTTAAAGTCTTGGATCTCGGACATGATTTAAACTGTTGGTTTGCACGAATCCTTGAAGATGAGAAGTCCAAAATAGCAGTGTAGAGTAGGTGTGCTGGGAGTTCAAGCAACCCCTCTCGATGACATCGGATGAACACATGTTTCAATGGTGATGTAATCACGACAGAGCGACCTAGTTCCAAATTGGCGTGGGACGCTAGGTTGCCCAAGCATGCTCACTCAGTGTGGGCATTGGAGTGCTTCTGTTGGTGTATCTACGTCTGGAAATTCGGCTTTTGGCCGGTAATGAGAGGGTCAATCTCAATCATGAAGAAAAATAGTGTCGCCGGATGTTGTAGTTAAATGTGTTCCCGTGTAAAGACCGATTCTCCGATCTTACAGTGGTCGCGGAGCTCCGCGAGTTGCTGGACGCCATCCAGTGGTTCAAGTGGATCTCTTCGGGGGATGCTCCGGCAGCATGTCCGTGCTTCCACACCCTTGCCATGTCTTTGGTCTGGTCGAAGTCAGGTTCTGTGCGCCCGCCAGCGCGTTTCGGTTCATGTTAAGATGTTCTACGAGGTGTGAGAAAACGACACCTAATAACTTCGATGATTTCCAGTCATCTGTGGCAGCGGGTTAATAAACAGCACATGCACGGCGAGGGTGAAGTTTCAATACATTCAGGGTGATATCCCGCCCTGTTGGCAGCGCCGTGTGAATAAACTCGACAGCTGTCTCCCCAAATGGGATCGAACACACGTGGGATCGCGCTAAAATAACAGTCTATGCCGTTGACAAGACGGTTCCTGTTTTTGAGATTCTCTGCTCATTGGAGCAAGCCATGGGACGACCGGCGAAAGGGTCCCGTCCGACGGCCGCTAAAATCGCCGACCTCCCAGTGTGGGAGCCGGAACTTGGTTCCCGATACCGAAACCGAGGCCACAATCTCTAAAGGGGTCGCGTCGTGGAGTCTTTAAATGCCAAGCTGGGTCTCAATCGTGCCAGGGGCCTAAGATATTAGCAAAAAATCCGAGAATTACGACTTATTCGTACCCGTACGTATGCAAAGGGCACTTTTCGCCTAAGTTGCTTCAGTGTTATTCGTACAATAGCCAATTGTGACGACGATTACTGAACAAGGCCGGCCCCTACGACAGCGATAAAAACCACACATCCGCAGGCCCAGGATCCAAACCCCGCGGGCTCCGCGGAAACCACGGCGCATATTGAGCAACAGAGGGTGCACAATGAAGATCGCCAGCATCGATTTATCAGCATAATTGAGTCTCGGACAACTAAACGGACAATTGGTGTCCTAAAACAGGTGGTTTTGCAGAATTTTGTTCAGGAAAGCACTGCGTTGTGGTCGCCGACAACAACAGTGCCCGAGCGGTCACCGAGAGAGTATTCATGGTCATATCCTTCCCACCTCCATCCAGATCTTTCGAACCGATGAGTTCTTGAAATGAGGAGTTATATATGTCGAAAATCGGTTTGTTCAGAGTTGAAGGCTTTTGCAGTCACGCGTCACTCTCAATTTCTACCCAGGCTATATCGTCATGATCATTCTCATTGCGGGAATCACTGGCAGCCTAGGGCGTCGTTTAGCAAGAGCTGCTAGGGCGCGCGGCTTGTCAGTTCGGGGTTTGGGCCGTGACCCCGCGAAACTGGAGGCCGACCTTCATCGGGGATTGGAATCCTTCGTCACAATTCAGAACTACTACGATATTCCGGCCTTAGACACAGCTGTCACAGGAGTTGATGCTGTCGTTTGCGCTTACACGCCAAACCCGATACTCGACCTCGATGCAAATCTTTTACTTCTGCGCGCTGCTGAGCGTGCGCACGTCAAAATATTCATCGCATCCTCTTGGAATAATGACTGGACGAGAATCAAGTTTGGAGAATTCGAACACTACGACTCGCACATCGCTTTTGAGCAACAAGCGGCAATGACAAGCCCCATCAACCCGGTGTACATCTTTACAGGGGTATTTGCGGACTTGCTATACACTCCATACGGACCCGGCGGATTTGATATTACTGGAGACATACCCGTCATGAAGTACTGGGGGGATGGAAACAAGCAGCTTCACTCTTGGACGGAGCAGGATGATGCAGCGGCTTGGACCATCGAGATCCTCCTAAACGGAGAGGGCGTCAGGGAAGGCAAGGGCGGTTTCTTCAGGATACGATCCGGGGAGCATACCATCGAGGACCTAGCGTTGATATACGAGGAAGCAACTGGAACCTATGTCGAAGTAAGGCGCCAGGGTGACTTGATGGATCTAGCCAACGAGGTCGCTGGCATGCGCAGGGAGAAGGGCCGGGCAAGATACATTGAGTATCTTCCTCAAACGGCCGCACTCATAGCTGATCAGGGGCTTTGGAAGATGAAGGATACCTTGTCGTTGGAACATATTCGTAGGCCAACTGCTTTAGAACAACATCTTAGGGAGAGATTTCGACAATAACCAGCGATGTTTCAAGGGTCACCATATGAGACATTACTATTCATCTCATCACATGATCTCAGAAGTCAAATGATCTAACCAGTAAACCCGTTAATTGACTTGGTCCAAAGCCCGGTCAGTTTGCAAAGTGTAAGGACGAACAAGGTTGTGACGTATCTGCTGACCCTGTAATTTCACTTAATTGCAGCCCTAACTGCAGTCCAGGGTTACAACGATAACGCTCTTAATGATCCTTGGACTTGAGGAATTCCTCAATTCCATCATACGTCCAGTTGAATCTCATTCTCTGTAAGATGACTTCGGGTGAAACCTTGGCAGCTGCAACCCTTGAGTTCAGTTGAACCTGAGAAGCTCTCGGTCGCCTCACACTATCCCATGTCTTCAATACCCCAGCGAGGTCATTGGACGTAAGACCTGGTCGCAAGAAAAGTCTAAGGGCTTCAGCATCCTCAAGTGCTTGATTTGCACCTTGACCCTGGTAAGGTACCATGGGATGAGCGGCATCTCCGATAAGTGCCACGTGCCCTCTTGCATAAGAAGGAAGGGGATCAGCGTCTCTTAACTGATAAAGCTTGACATTTGAAAGACTCCTTCAAGGTCGCATTGGTCAGCACGCGAGGCATGGTTGCAGTGTAGAATGAGTAATTGGCTGTTTTCTTACCTCATGATGGTGTGCAGCCACGGCGGAAAGTCTTCAAAATGGCGAATCATCTCCTCAAGGTCGCCATCTTGAGTCCACGACTCTTGACTCTGTTGTTTGAGAATAGAGTCCGGGACAGCACAGGCGAAATTCATGATTTCTCTGTTTCTGCATGGATAGATGACAGCATTCCTGTTAGACCCATCTGCCGCAATGAATGAGGCCAAGAATGTCCCGTCTTCAGACTTCAAAGCATCTGGTATTTCTCCAAGAAGTTCCGTTACCTGGGAGAGAGGAACTGTGAAACGGTACAGTGAGATGTTGGCTGGCACTGGCGGTGGATGTTCCAGCCCGACAACAGCTGCCCGTGTCTTTGAGTGGATGCCATCAGCACCTTTTTGAGTCATGTTAGTTTCTACCTATAAAGCAATGCGAGAGTGATTCATACCGATTATCAAGTCAGCTTCAACTATCGATCCGTCCCCCAGCTGGATCAAACCATTTTCAGGGTCAACATTCTCAACACGTGACATAAAAACGATCTTTGCTGGCTTTCCAGGCCATTCCGATCCCTCGCCGGTCGCGGCCTCAAAAAGGGCGTCTTTCAAATCCTGTCGGTGGACCATCCACCACTCAGAACCGAAAGCCTTGGCACAGTCCATTCGAGATTCTTTGAGTAAAGCTCCAGTTTGGTCGAAAGTGCGAAAGCCGCTCGACACAACAGCCTTCAGAGACTCTTTGTCCAGTCCCAAAGACTTTGCCATTTTTGTGCCGTTAGGCCCAAGACCAACGGCTGCTCCAGCCTCAGCTGTGTCGGACGCGTTGCGCTCGTAGACAGTAACATCATGTTGCTCGCGGAGAACTCGAGCCGCTGCAAGGCCGGCTATGCCGCCTCCAATTATGGCGACTCGCAGAGGCGTATGCTCAGTCATTTTGATGAAATCTGTTGATTACTCTGGTTTCAAGCAGAACAGTCGCGTTTAGGTTGACTTCTTGAAGATGACATTTGCGTAGAGAGGGATGCTCAGTACACGGGCTTGATGAAGTCACATGTTCCACACTTAGAATGACGAGATTTGATATCTCATGACTCAAAGTTCTCATCGGCCTCCATCCCACTCGGCTTGAATAAACTAGTTCATACATCTCGGCCAAAATGAAGCCATCTGTTTCCGTGAGTTTTGATGGCCCAAGCTAAACTTCGCGTCGCCGGCCTTTCCGGCTGCCCCACCCGGATTTCGGATTCCGGAAATCGGAACCCACAAGCTGACATCGCATCCATGAGAATTGCTCCGAGTTGCACGCGGGAATCTTGCCGGAGATTTAGCATTGTGTCTTGGCTCGTCGATCTTCCGTTCCCGTTAGAAAGTGGTCGATCATCCGGCCAGGGTGGCCGCATTGTCATCGAAACCAGGGTCTTGCCCACCAATGAGGAAAACACGATCTGTAATTGTCACGGCAAGTTGCGGACTCCGGAGTGGCGATGAGAATTCTGCGACAGAGTGGGCTGCTGGGCCAAAGAAGAAAAATTGTCATGTCGTCAATGACACGATGATTCTCCATGTAAACTTGATTAAAAGGAAAAGAATCCAAAGAATCAAGGATCACGGCATCTTCAATGAGTTTCAACGCTTAGCTGAAGTTCGAAATGTCAATCTCAACATTCTACCATTCCATGGCTGATTTCGTGTCGGCTACGCCCGCAGTCTGGGCCTGGGTGCTCCTTTGTGGAGTTGCCGCCCTGGTAGCCTTCCGCAACTCTATGCCAAAGACACCCAACGTTCCTCTTGTAGGATTCGATGTCAAAGATGCCAAGAAGCGGAAAGCTCAATACAGCTTTGATGCCCCAGGAATCGTCCAGAAGGGATACGAGCAGGTAGGACGCAACTGCTGGTTTGGAAGGTTGAGCTAACGATTGCTTTAGTTTAAGGACCGTATCTTTGGTGTCGACACTGCCGATGGTTTGTACATCCGTGAAGCGATTGAAACCGTTGTCGCTTACAAGCAAACTTCAGGTGTTAAGCTTGTATTCCCTCATCAGTATGTGGAAGAGATTTCCAAAGAGCCTGGGTTGAGCTTCCACAACTCTCTTGATCATGTAAGTGGCTTGGCTGGGGTAATTCAAATGGGCAAGACTGACAGATCAACCTATGCAGGATTTGCTTATCGACTACACCTACATGGGAGGGCTGAAGGAGTTCTCTCTAACTACCTTCAAGAAAGAAATCATCCCCCATCTGCGTGAGTGGTTTTGCATGATGAGTTATGTCGGCAGCATATTCTAATGGCCATACCCACACAGCAAAGTTCATTCCCGAGTTCACTGAACTTATTCAAGGCTACATTCCTGGCGCGTTGGGAGACAACGAAGGTAATGCCTTACTTGTTCTGGTATGATACAGGGTTTTTGACATTTGATACTTCACAGACTGGACTCCGGTGAACATATACCCCAAGATGCTTCGCATGCTCGGCATTCTCACTGCCAGAGTCATGATCGACAACCAGGCACCGCACAACGATACATGGATTACCCTTACTACGGAGTATGTCCAGTCTGGCACCTCATATGCCCACCAGCTGAAGTTCTGGCCTGGCTTCATGAGACCATTGGTTCACAGGTTTCTGCCGGAATACTCTGAGATTCAACGTCAGTTGAGTGACGGGCGCTCGATTCTAGTGCAGGCCATTGAGAACTTCAACAAGCGAGAAAGCCAAGGATCACCCGAACCACAGCCGACGAGTGTCTTGTACCATATGTCACGCAAGGCAGCCGGAACCTCTTCGTCGATCATCGATATGCACCTCAAGGAACAGATGAATCTCGCAGTTGGAGGCATTCACACTACATCAGCCGTTTTGACGCAAACTCTTTTCGAACTCTCTTCTCATCCTGAGTATGTTCCGGAGCTGAGGCAGGAGGTTGTCGATACCCTGCGCAAGTTTGACGGTGTTCTCTCCAAGGCAGCTCTGTGGGATATGCACAAGCTTGACAGCTTCATCCGCGAAGCCCATCGTCTAAACTCACCTAATCTGAGTATGGAACTTCCCATTTTCCCAATGGGCAATATACTAACTGAATTTTCCAGCTACCCTGCAACGACGCGCGACAAGGGATGTCACCTTATCAGATGGCACCTTCATTCCCAAGGGTACCAAGCTAGAGTTCCCTACCTTTGCAATCCACCGCGATACCGACTTCTACGAAGATGCGACCAACTTTGATGGATACAGATTTCTGAGGAAGCGTCACGAGGATGAGGAGACCAGTGCCAAGCATCACTACGTCAGTGCTCGCAAAGATATGTTGGGATGGGGTTACGGAAAGACGGCTTGCCCCGGCCGATTCCTCGCCGACATCGAAATCAAGCTCATCGTTGCCTTCATCCTTCTGAATTATGATATCAAGAATCCGGAGGGTCAAGGAAGGCACACGAGTGTGCACTTCGAGAACCAGGTGAGATAGGCTTGATCGCTGTCCTGTTCTGCCCGCACGATTATTAATAACATTTCCAGGTGTTTCCTAACCCATCGAACCCGGTCTTAATTCGAAAGATTCAGCGAGGGAAAACCGATAATCTCAAGACTGGGCAAATGTAGGATGTTCATTTCCGCAGGAGATCGAGGTTTTCTGTACAAAACTACACGCAGTAGCCTGTTACACTTTGTTTTTCTCTGCCCCTTTTATCCAAGCCGACTCAATGGTCGGAACGCTGCCTCCATTAACTCTGCGATCTTTCTTAGACTTCAAATAGCAAAAGTTATAATCCTCTCCCTGCCTATCTGAAACTTTTCCGCTGGTTTTCCAGGCAACACCGATGCAGGGCCCCGACGCACTTTGAACAGAAATTTTCAATGCCGCGCAGAGATGCAAGCCTCCATTGTTGCGAGCGGCACTTGGCCAATGTCATATTCCGGATAGTTGGGCGAGCATTCGCGTATGAAAGTTATATTCAAGTCTGGTATTTTGTATTCGCGAGGGGTGAGCGATGTACAATTCGGTAAGGCCTCTCCTGGTACTGGCGTAGCTTGTTTGGGCACTGGAATGCAGGTCATGTTTCCGCTTGATGAAAGGGGTGAACATGGCGAAGACACTGAAGCTTGAAGCCTGCGTATCAACCGTAAGCATCGGTGTCAGAAAAGTCTCATATGAGGCCCTTACTCTTTGTAAGTCTGCTCCATTAGGCCCAGGTCTTTCGCTTTCGATCCTGCAATAACGGAAGCAGCTATAGCACCGGCCAAGAGCACCAAGCAGAGCAAACCCAACCAGAACGATGCTTTCCTGATGCCGCAGATGAGACTATCCCTACGCTCTTGCGATTGAACGTGGGTTGAGCAATTACTGTTATCACCAGTTGTGACAGTCAGGAATTGCTGGCCATGATCAGGGTTACCCTTGATGGGCTCAGAGAGCTCAAGGCCCCCAAACTCCACAGGCATCAGATCCGAAAAGTGGCCTTTCCTGTCTTGCTGATTGGCGGATTCGAGAGGTTCGGGTAAAGAGAGCAATGAAGTGTGGCTGGGGGCCATTGGCGGCTGTGACAATGAACCAGAGTGAAATGACAATGTCGGCTGGCTGGCCTTTAGCCTGCTATTGGGTAACTTGATAATTATATACACAGCCGGCGCAAGCACTGCCAGAAGAGGACTGTATTGTTGATTGACAGATACCTGCTGCCAATCTCGGCCAAAGCTGCGAGCGATAGGTTGATAGACTGTTGGCGTGGTCTCAGATGTCTCTGCCATCTGTGACTCGAAGCCATGAGACTGGGACAGAGGCTGTCACTCGAAGATCTTTGACTCATCCCTCGATACTTCTCGCTTCGTCTAGTACTTTGAACAAATTGTCGGTATGTAAAATGAGAATCAGCATTCACACCTTTTCGGTGGGATGTGTCTCGTTTACATCTATGGAAGGCTCTCACAGCTGACCTTACCTTTAACAGGTTCATATTTGGTATTGTCTTTTTTCTTTTTTCCTGTTCGTAGACTGACCATGTATTTATTTTGGCTAATCAATCTCTCTGACCAACTGACTGCGGAGTGGCTGACGTGATATGGGGGAGAAAGCGAGATCCTGTGACCGAACCTCTACTTTCACCACAGAATCTGTGTGACATTCATCTCGGTACAAGCCTCAAATGCCTGGTTGTGTATGAGACCTCGATGCCGATGCACACGAGCACAGTGTAAACATCAGAAACCTATGGAAACCAAAGTACGACAACGCTGTAGAAATGTTTATGCAAACATCCGAGACAAAGTAATTCACATCACTCATAATTGCGAAATGTATTCCTGTATTTGAGAATCATCTGAGATCGTTTTCGAAACAGACATCGCCGTATCTCATTTGCCCATTGAGTGACGGCCACGAGGTAATCTGCTGCTAGAAGACTACACTGGTAATATTCACCATGGTATGGTTCCCTCACTATTTGAAAATGTCCCCGTCTCCCCACCAGGTTCCAACGTAGCTAAGCGGCAAACGCTGACAGCACCTGCTGCGGCGCTTTGGGGTGCCTGAAAGTCGGTGAAGTTGGTAGCGCAATGGCCTGGACAAGCCATGTTGATTTTCCATGTGGGATCCTGTGAATAGTGCGCGGCAAGATTGACAGCCACCATGTTCAGCGCTGTCTTGCTGGCGGCGTATACCTTGTACGGAAGCACAAATGCCTTCGATGGTTCGGTCTTCCATGCGAGGCTGCCGAGTTCCGACGACACAAATACAATCCGCTTGGTCTTTGTCGAGTTAGCCAGCAGTGGGAGGAAGCTGTCGGTCACGGCGAAGGTGCCAAAGACGTTGGTGTCGAAGACTTTCTGCCATTCTTTGCGCGCCCATGGTCCCATTGGCGAGTCGCCACCGATGCCTGCATTGTTGATCAAGACATCGAGGAAGCCGTATTTATTGGACACGTAAGCCACTGCTTCTTCAATGGATTTATCTGATGTTAAATCAAGAACTAGAGGCTCGACAGAGTGTCCTTCAAGTTCAAGCTCTTGGGCAGCTTTCTCAATCGCATCTTGTCGCCGACCAGTCATAATTATATGATAGTTTGTGTTCTCAGCTGACAACTTCCTGGCAATCTCGAGACCTATGCCCTGGTTTGCGCCGGTCACCAAAACAATCGTAAGCGGAAGAGACATGGTCCTTATTAAAAAGACTGGTATGAGAGGAGCTAGGTGGTGCGCTGTGAAGGACTGAGGATCGTGGATGTATGGCAGTCATGTTGCCCTTTTATAGGCTTCATCTCCCTGCGTATTAGTTTTCTTTTTTCTCTTTCGTAATTCTCTCTCTTTCTTCCGTTTGGAAATCTCATCGAGTACAGCTCGACGCATGTTAAGGAAGCATTCAGGTGATTGAAGCATTAAACCTTATTACCGAAACCGAAGACCTGAAGGAGCCCGGTTTCACCCATCGATCGCTCCTACTCGCTAATTCCTGTACCTTGGTTCAACATCTCGGCCTCGGACTTCTACAGTATTTCCGGCCGTCTCCATCTTCCCAGCACGTTGTCCTGTGGCTCGTCGTTGCCTCGTCTTATGTCCGACCAGTCCTTTCTCAAGTATCTGGACCATAAGTATCAACCCAAAACCAACAGCAATGACGCTAATACTTGAACGTTCGACCTAAGCTCGGGCTGGAAAGTTCCGCATCAGATATCGAAAGGCTCTGGGGGCTGGCTGGGGTAATGTTAAAACCTATCAATATCTGTGGCAGTCGGAAACTCCTGTCAGGAATTGTCTTGTGAGCGGGCAATTCCTTTGCCGGCCTCCACTCATTAGATGCTGGACGTCCCTTACCCATACAACAGCTCACCGCCATTATCAGCCCTCATCGTTCAGTCTTGCTGGGTTATCTCTTTACAAGAAGGATCTCAATAATTCGAGCTTGTTTCCTATGATCAGCAGGTTTGCGAGAACAATTGGTTGTAAGGTCGTTGCAGAGTGGAGGACGTGTGACTGGTTGACTTTCAGAGCTGCCGTGCTTCTTGAAAACTATACAAGTTCTTACTTAAAAAGGCCTCGTATAATTAATAATTAGTTTTGTGATCAGATCAGGACAACTGCAGCAGACTGGCAGCTGTTGCCTGAGGTGCATCTGTCGGAGCGCTTGACACTTGAAGAGCTTACGTTGCGATGCACCTGAATGACTCCAAACGGGCGTGCCGTAGTCAGACGTCTAGATTGATGTACCGGTTGGACGAATCACAATCTTTGGTTCGGGAACGTCATGGAACATTTGTGTGACTACGCAAGAAGTTGTGTATGATGAAGGTTCTGTGTTAAGTTGGCCACATGCGGGAAGCTGAAACAATTCGCATAATTCATACATACCAAACTTCATAGTATCAATATCTTTGAGTCAGCAGATATCCGGTTTACATGTGTGCTAATTTGCTGGATTTGGCTGCCACTCGAGGGCGGTCTTGATGTGAATGATACGATACAGCTGACAGATTCTGGTGGTACCTGAGATCGTGAGTGGTCAATATCTCGGCAACTCATGGACATTTGGCACCTAACCTGAACCGATTATCTACTTGGAAAAGGTCTGCAGTGGAAATTTGATCCCTTGTCCCACATCAACTTCAAGATTGTTTCGTGATCACCGCGACATGATGATGTGCGCATCCCACCGGGACATCGGATCCCGTCAACCCCAGGTCCGCGAATGGACGGGTCATATGGGCCCACATAGGCCATAGCGTTTTACAACTTACTCCTGCATCTTCCCTTGCAGGCCGTCTTTCCGTCCGAAATCCGACATCACATCAGCTCAGCTTCCCGGAAGAGACAGTGTCGCCCACCAACTTCCTCCATCCAATCCACGCCGCAGGTACTGTGCCGCATCTACCGTAATCGCGGCACCCTCGGATCTGGATTTCCAGAAACGAGCCACCATTCCGGCGTTTGCCGGTAGCCTCCTTACGAATGATGGCTGACTTGGAACAAGTGGCTGAAGAAGCCGGGCCGAGGAACCGGGCTGTAAGTTACCACTGAGATTATCCACGAGACTCCATTGCTGACTACGGGTCTAGTGTGATTTGTGTTTCTCTAAGAAGGTAGGTTGAAGCCTCCGTCATCCGGACTCATCTTACTACCAGGCTAACCTGCTGTGTAAGATCAAATGTGATAGAGATGACCCCTGTGCCAATTGTGTAGCAGCATCTGCTCCATGTCTACGAAGACGACCAAGAAGAAGAGTCAAAAACACGGCAGAGCCAATGTCAGTTTGGTGATGGATTACAAGCTTTGAGGGTTTCTACAAGTCAGAGCCGTATCTGATCTAGTTCCATCACAGTCAACGCAGATTTCAAACCGCGGCCTATCTTCCAAATTGGCGTAGATCCCAGTCACCTAGAGCGCCCTCAATCACTTCAAATCCTGCAACCGTTTCGGCAAGACTACGAACAGCCCCAGAGCCTACTAGGGCTCTAAGTACCGAACCGCAGTCTCAGAAGACACCGGCATCTCAACATGGCAGGCAGTCAATTTCGTCCAGTAGCACTGAACGAGGACCCGCAACTGTGCAGGCACAACATCATATTCAAACAGAGCTTCAAAGCCGAGCTGGACTTGACGAGAGCAAGCGACAGGTTTTAGAGTCAGCTCTGGCTTTCGCGACGAACAACACCCTCCCTGCACTCGCAATTGACCCTGAAGGCTACGCGTCTGAACCCACCGACCTCTCCGATGAAAGTCACTATCCATCAGTCGAGACACTTCATTTCATGTTGAACAGCAAGTGCATTACCTCACAGAAGCTGCGACAATGGCAAGGAACAAGTAACTGACTAATTGCTAGGTCCGAGAAAGGGGGCTGGATTGTGTTTCATACTCGACATGGGCAGTGTAGTCTCACCGAAAACGTTCGAGAAACAGGGTCTCGACTTGATCGAGAAGAAAGTATCAGGCGCAACTTACCTCCACTACACAGTCAATGTCAACTTCCTGGCTTGGATCTATCTCGGGGCAACGAACTCAGAGCCTGGTACTCTCATGCATGCGCATCTGCTCACAAGGCAACAGCAGTATGAGAAGAACATACTTATAGCTCTGCATCGTATTGGGGTTCTCGATCCCCCAAGTATGTCGCTGTTTCAGGCACTTTTGTCAGGGGTAAGCGCCAGTGAGTATCTACATAGTTACCGAAGACTGACGGCGTATAGACGATGTACATGTTGCTCTCTGGCAAGTTGGAGAAGTGCTGGCAATTGAGTACTGCTGCATGTCGTACTTGCATGGCTCTTGGCGGCCCTCAACTCATATCATCACCATCTGACAAATTTGGGTCTGAAGAAGCTCGATATGGCCTTTCTCTTTGTTACATGTTCGACAAAGCGTTGGCATTGAGTATGAACCGGACAGCATGTTTGCCTGACATGAATCTCGATACTACAGACCTACTCGGTCCTGATCCAGCAAAGCCGCATACATACCTGCTTCATGTGTACTTGCGGCTAGCCGAGATTCAAAACGAAATTGTTCATGGCTCCAGAGAACGGAGTAACTCGAAGGACATGCTCTCCAGGGTTCAATGCATGCAACAGGAAATGTGGAAGATTAAAGAAACCATTCGGGAGGTGGGACAATTCTTTATTGGCTGGCACACAACATTGAAGACACGAAAGTTCTGACATGATGCTAGTTCCGCAACACACAGCTCCAATCTAAGGATAGCTACCTGAGAGGCGAGTGGATGGGAGTCGACTTCGCCTACCATTCCGTCATGACTTCTGTGGTGAAGCTCCATCCATACCTAGCTGAAGACGTTGGACTGCACCAACAGCTCCTTGGATTCGCCCGAACGTCACTATCATCTCTCAATGATATGCTATTACATGCCAAGACTCTCACAGACATCCATAACTTCAGGGTTTCCGTTTCATGGTGAGTCGTTCCTCTGTGGCAATTGAAGCATTGCTAACACTCTCAGGCTTGTGCTTTTCTACCCGCTATACCCCTTTTTCGTGCTTTTCACTCACGCAGTCAGCGTCTCCAGCGTACAGGATTATCAACTACTAGCAAACGTCACGAATGGCCTGCGAGAATTCAGTGGGCAGAACTCAGCTTTGATGGGTGTTCAAAAGCTTTTCGAGGGATTCATGGCATTGTGTAAGCCAACATTCAGGAAAGACTCTCGGACTCAGACATCAAGCGTCGTACAGGAGGCAACACAGTCCACAGCAAGAGGGGCTAGCCCGCCCTCTGCGCAAGGGTCTTCACAGGTGCTGGAAGCATCGGAACAAAACAGAGTTGCGGTGCCCTGGTGGACAAACCCATTCGCAACGATTGCTGAGGAGGATGCAGACAACGCATGGAGCTCTGCCAATGGCCATAGTTCGGGGGTCATTCCAGACTTCAGCTCGTTGGATGAACACGATTTGTTAACAGAGCTGTACAACACGCAGCCTTCTATTGGGTGGATCGATGCACCATGGCCTTCAGCAAGTCATCCATAAATGCAACTATAATTGAGTTGAACCGATTTCACAAGATTGAATCACAACAATACGTTTTCATGCCTGACTATTGCATCTGTAAGGAAGGCTATAGCATGGACACGAAGACATTGCTATCTCGGTCTACTTTGATTAACCGAGACCTGGAATTAATCGAAAAACATTCCACCAGAAACATTTATGCTCGCGCCGTTGATCCAGCTGGCTCTCTCCTCGGCCAAAAACGAAACAGCGAAAGCAACATCCTCAGGCAACCCAATCCATCCATCAACTGGAGTCCGCGCATCGAAGATCTGAGTCAGAAATGCGTTGCCCATCTTCTGAAGTTCGCCAAGGAATTGCGGTGTTTTAACAATACCGGGCGACACTGCATTCACTGTGCACCCATAAGATGGCGGGAGGTCCTTGGCGAAACATCTGGTGAGAGTTGCAATTGCGCCCTTGCTAGTTGCGTAGGCCGTCTGAAGAATCTCAGGGGATGTAGCAACTTCGGACGTAATGTTGATAATTCTGCCGCCCCCGCCCTCAGTTTTCGGAGGTAAGTAAGGCAAAGCCGCTTGTGTGACAAGAAATGCGCCCCGAACATTCGTGTTCATGGTAGTATCCCAGAGATTGACCGTGGTGTCTTCGACCTTGGCAAGCGTCGCCTTGGCAGCGTTGTTGACGATAATGTCAATTTTTCCGAACTTGTCGACGGTGGCTTTGACGAGCTTAGCAGGTCCATCTACAGTGGATATGTCTGCTTCAACAGCTATCCAAGGGGTGTTTAGGCTGTTTCCGACTTCGTTGGCGGCACCCTGCAGATCTGGCCAGCCATAGTTGATCACCACCGAGGCACCTCGGGCTGATAGCTCTCTAGCTACTGCAGCTCCAATGCCTGATGAAGATCCGGTGATGAGAGCCACCTTCCCGGCGAGAGCGTTTGGGCTTGCGTCTCGAGGGGGGTTGATACGCCTGCGGCTCGCGATGGCTTCCATATTGTTTGTGGACGGCGTTTTGGCGTGGACGTAGAAGACAAGTTTTCACTTGAGCAGATCGATTGAGGAATAGTTTGCTGAATGTCTTTGATAAGCAACCACACAAGATTCAGGCACTTGGTCCTTGAGGTACATATCTAAGACCACATAAACTATCGAGGACAGTCCATCCCCGATGCAACCGCCGGCTCCGATCCTTGATCCAACAAGCATCTCTCCCACGGAAAGCTTGTGCCACGTAATTCCGCCGGCCAAACAAAATTATGGCTGTAGCCAAGTTCAAGATCCACGTATCGTCATTTCCATGGTGATGATTCAGTTGGGTGGAACCCCGCTGCAAGCTGCACGGCCCCGGATTTCGGCCGGAACTCGCACGATGATACTTTCCGGCACCGCCTCATGGAGTCATCTTAGGCCAAGGCAAGATCTACAGTCTTGTTTGACTTACAATCCTTACTAAGCGATAATGGCGTTATTATGGTGAAGTTACTTCGGCCTACTGCTGAGGGCCGTCGGTGACGGTTCCGTGGAGTCAAGGTTAGTGTCAAAGGTCCCGAATCAACCAGGCAAGTCATAAGTTGACCGCCACTGATCGCAGCGAACTTCAGCATCTCTGAGCTAGACTAGCTTGGCCTCTTTCCTTCTCATCAATCAACATGCCAATCTCATTTGAGGACACCTGCGCTGCCGAGACGCACCCAGACGCTGACGGAGTCACGGGATTGGCCGTTTTGGCTGTTAAAAGCACCGGTAAGACTATTCGATGGACTTTCAAACAATCAAGGGGACTATTGACTCACTACTTGTAGGAGTGCCCTTCATTGAGAAATATTACGGTAGAAGAAGCGCTATCGGATCTGACAAGATCGACAGCAATAGTGCTTTTTGGATCTACTCCATCACCAAAACCATCACAGCTATTGCAGCCCTGCAATGTGTTGAGCGCGGCGAAGTTCAACTCGATGAGCCCATTTACGATATTCTTCCTGAGCTAAAGGACTTCGGTGTGCTTGGTTACGACCAGACAGGCAACATTATTCTCACACCCCACAAAGAGAAGATTACCCTCCGTCATTTGCTATCTCACACCAGCGGAGTAGGTGTGGATCTGTTTGATCCGCGCCTTCAAGCATGGCGGATGTCACGCGATGAGCACCCTCAAGCCTTTTCGGGAGACTCGAAGAAAGCTTACACCATCCCCCTCCTGTTTGAGCCTGGCCAAGGATGGGCCTATGGAGGCGGTGTCGAGTGGGCCGGTATTGCTGTTGAGAGACTGACCAAGTTGAAGCTTGGAGAGTATATGAAGAAGAATATCTTTGATCCTCTGGGAATGACTAGCACAACATTCCATCCGGACACGAACCCGGATATTCAGAAGCACCTTGTTGAGACCAGCACGAGGATTTCAGATGGCACACTCGTGCCGATGACGGGGCCATACCCCGGGGTGACTGAGGATGACAGTGGCGCTATGGGACTAGTCTCAACGGTTCCAGATATCGCAAAGCTCACAGCCGATCTCCTCAAAGAGACGCCGAGCTTGCTTGGGCCAGATTACCTGGCGGAGTTATTCTCGTCCCAGTTCAGCCCCGATTCACCGGCAGCTAAGATGCTTTCATACGGAGCGGTAAGTCTCTCATGGCTCTGATTGAAGCAATTTGAATGCTGATGATTGAAATACAGATGATGTATGGCCGCCTGACCGGGGAACCGTACGATCCCGAGAAGGTGGGACAGGCTCCAGGAGCGTACTTTGTCAAAAAAGATACGCAAGGTCTGCCCGGTGGAACTCTCGTGATGACAGGAATTCCAAATCTGGTGTGGTTTGTCAATCGCGACAAGGGAGTCGGTGGGCTTTACGCCAGTGCCATCATGCCCCCCGACGATGCGAAGAGCACCGAGTTGATTGCTGGTTTCTTGAGGGAGGTCTTCAACAAGGACTGAGCAGTCGCATGCGGCTTAGTCCGTCTAGTCACTGAAAACACGATGGTCCATGTCAACCGCAATCATACTGCCTAGACTTCTTAACAAAGATTGGCTTTATCCCAAATCCTATTCATTGACTGAGAATGAATTGACAATGGATGTCCGTTTCCCCACCCTCTGCGCCGGCGCCTGGACCCCACGCTTCGGCCCCGAGCGTCCACACTTTTCTTTGATCGGGGTCGGACGCCAACTTGAAAGCTGCCAATGCCCCGAGCGTAGGACGGATGATCGGACATTGCTGACTGCACGTCCGTACTTCAGATGGTATCCCAGGCTAGATCTGATTTTGACAGTTGACAGTTCCCTTGATTGATCACGGGGTGTCTTTCTCAGTTGTGACATTGAATTAACCCCATATTTGGCAGTCAAAGTTTTTGTTG
The DNA here is from genome assembly GCF_013390195.1 of Colletotrichum siamense. NCBI lineage: Eukaryota > Fungi > Ascomycota > Sordariomycetes > Glomerellales > Glomerellaceae > Colletotrichum > Colletotrichum siamense. The sequence goes on along the minus strand of NW_023501016.1, from coordinate 1,304,251 downwards.
GGCGTTTGCGGCTGGAGATCCGAAAGGGTCCCCACGTCGCGGGTTCCACGGCTTCCATGAATGTTCAAAATCCAAGCCTCCCTTCCGTACACACCTGCATATCCGTACATCTGTATGGCCTTGGGCTGCATTCGTGAAACAGTGCTCACCAACTCTGTAGGTGCGAGCGACCAAAAACATCAGATGATGACAACATATATACCGAGAGGTCTTGTGAGAAGGATGAAGGTTTTTGGAGGGATATCACTTGCTTACTCGGCGGCTCTCACGTTGGTCTTTGCTGCGAGTGCATGACACGATGTTCAGCTTCTGGGTGTCAGTAGCCCTCTGGGCAGGCCTGTCTTCGCAGGTTCCGTTGCTGGAAACGAGGCAAGACGACAAAGCTTCCAGGCCCCTTCAATTCAGCAGTGATGGAAACTTCAAGATTGCCATCTTTGAGGATCTCCACTTTGGAGAGAGTAAGCTCATACTGGTCATTGAGAGGCAAAAAAGAATTTGCAATCGCTGACATTCTGCAGATGCCTCGTCATTCGGTCCAGCCCAGGACAAGAAGACCGTGAAAGTCATGAACGATGTTCTCGACAAGGCCAAACCAGACTTTGTTGTTTTGAATGGCGATCTCATCACTGGCGAGAACGCGTTTCTCGAAAATGCCTCGTTTGTTCTCGACCAGATTGTCCAGCCTATGCTCGATCGCAAACTTCCTTGGAGCAGTACATATGGCAATCACGACTATCAGTTCAATCTAAGTGGTAGTGACATTCTCGCCCGCGAGGGAAAATGGGTCAACTCCAGGACTCAGAAGATGGTCTCGGGCGATGTTGGCGTCTCCAACTACTACCTCCCAGTGTACGCGTCGGATTGCACCAAGGACAGCTGCGCTCCAGAGCTTCTCCTTTGGTTTTTCGATAGCAGGGGTGGCTTCAAGTATCTCCAAAAGGATTCGTCAGGCAACCAAGTCGGTAACCCAAACTGGGTGGATGAGAGCGTCGTCTCGTGGTTCAAGTCTACCAGTTCCGACCTGGTCAACAAGCACAAGAAGAACATTACCTCACTTGCATTTGTACATATCCCACCGGATGCCTCACGCGCCGTACAGGCGAAAGGCATCGACCCGGCCAAGGAGCCCGGCATCAACCAAGATAACCCCCTCTCTCGACAGTCCGAAGGATGGTGCAGTGATGGCACCAACAAGGACACGTGCAGCTACGGTGGCCAAGATAAAGCCTTCATGCAAGCCGTTACTGCGACTCCGGGTATGCTTGCAGTCTTCAGCGGCCACGACCACGGGAATAGCTGGTGCTATAAGTGGAGCGGCGCTGTCAACGGGCTAAGCGTTGAGGGCACCGGTGTAAATCTGTGCTTCGGTCAACGCTCGGGTTATGGAGGGTACGGAAACTGGATTCGGGGGTCGAGACAACTGTCTTTGACGCGAGACAATCTGTCAAAGGGTATTGTGGACACTTCAATACGACTGGAGTCCGGCGACGTCGTCGGGTCTGTTACGCTAAACTCAACGTACGGACAGGATCAGTATCCTGTTACTCCGGATCAACGAACTTAAGGTCGTCCGTGAGACCTTCATAATAGGGGACAGTTTGAACTTGGACAACTGTCGGATGTGCTCCTCACAGCTTCTAACAGCCCCTAGTCCAGATATTTTGATTTTGATGCACATATGATAGGTGGCCAATTTAATCCCAGCACAGGGTTCTTTACCAAGACAAAAGTCGAATCATCACATCAACGTCTCTCACGTGCCGACTGTGAAAAGAATGAAGCCCCTGCTGTTATTGATAACCGACACAGAGATGGCTATAGACCTGCGGGCTTCCTCGGGAACATTCTTCGACAATTGTATGTCGATCGCGTGCTTGCAGTTGCATTCTTGAACCCTCAAGCTATCATTCTGGCTCCCCAAGGACCCATGAAAACGAGAAGTTATCTCACTCATTCTGGGTAGCCTCTTCAATCACATCACGTTTCGGCGGGCCGTGCGGGTCACCCTTAGACGGCGGAGCAGGACCGTTGGGTCGCTTCACAAGTCCCAGATCTCGCTTAGGGGGAGTTGAAGGATCGCCCTTGGAAGGTGGCGCTGGCCCATTAGGCCGCTTGACAAGGCCGACCAAGGACCGCTTCGGGGGTCCGTGAGGATCTCCCTTCGAGGGCGGTGCCGGCCCATTGGGACGGCTGACGACCTCGATGTCTCTCTTATCCTTGTTTTCGGCCGATTGGGAAACTCCAGACAGAGTCGCGTCGGAGTTGCCCAGGCTTCTGGATTCGACGGTTACCTCATTGCCGGAACTGACCCGGGTTAGTTGAGAAGCCAAACATAGATGTAGTAGTTGTATGAACTTACCGCATCTGAGGAACGCCGTAAACCCCGGTGAGAGTCAGCGCCATGAAAGTGGCGACCTGGAGGAACTTCATTGTTGTGATGATAGGTCGATGCAATACCTTGATTCTTTGCGTAGGGAGATTCCAATGAGGGAACTGGTGCAGTTAGCAGGAGTTGCGTGTTTAAATAGTTTAGCATGAATCGCAGTTTTGTACTCGGGCGGAGTGGACGGCTGGTCTTAGAAGTAGCCGGTTAAGCTTTATTAATATGCAAGGTTGAGAATGATCCCTACATAAAATAGGACGCATGTCTGGTCCGAATTCTAGGGATGGTACTTCCTCAGTTAATGTCGATATTTCTCGTACTCCCGCCGGAGTGAACACGACTGCTTATTTACTGAAGTTCATTCACTGGAGTAATCCAGCCTAATTTGGCCTTCTACGGAAACAAAACGCGATGTGGCCCCAACTCGCATTCCTTGACAGATGCTCTGGGTCCAACATCAATACGAGCTCTAAGAGTTCAGACCCAATACTACTCCAGTCCAATACGTGACATGCAATATCAGGCCTCCAGCGTATTGCGAACTTTTTCTACAGGCGGAAAAAGAAAGCCAGTTGTGAACATATTGACGTTGGTTGGCCTGGGTTGAATTCAGAATTGGGGCCGGCTGTGTTTGTGGAGACCGGAGCTTAACTGCACCACGGGACACAACAAGAGGCCGAATGGATTGAATGACGCAAGCAGCAACACAAGGAGGAAATTTAGGGCGGGACTTACCATAATGGTGTCTCGAAGATATTCCCGCAACTCTTGTTGTTGGGTATTGCTTGCTTCAGACTGCAGCTAACTTCAGTCATCCCGTCACCGAATTTCTTTGCCTCCGGCACCGAAGATCTACCCGATTGGCCGCGACGGTGATTGAGACGAACCCGACGTGACCGAATGATACACCAGAAATTTGACAGGAAAGCTTTCTTTTGAAGACGTTCTTCGGTCGTCCGTGCGGCTGAGGGCAAAGTCGGGCATCGTGATTGGACGAGGTGTATCGTTCATCTGTAGTGCTTCCTGGCAACGATGTTCCGCAGATGATTGCCTCCATGTCAGCGGGATCATATGCAAGAATAGAATCTCCGGTGCTACGAAATATCCAAATGTAAGGAGACCTTTGCGTCATACACCACCAATTCGATTTGACGAAGGGAAATCCTCTAAGTGGCTCGCACTCTATGAATAGCTTTCGAACCCATGAGACTTCCTTTTTGGTGACAAAGCTTTTGAAAGTTACCTCCGACGGAAGGATCGAAGAACGCGGCGCATCTGCTTTTGTCGGCAACGCCAGCCCATCGCAGCGTTAATCGAGCTGGGCGCGCCTTACGTAATCAGCGATTACATAAGGCACCGGCCTCTGCGATCAACGCCGTAATCGCAGCTACTACCTCTAACGCAGTTAACCTTATATATATCACTACTAATATAGTTAATATAATATAATATTTACTACTTATAGTACCCTACTAGCTAACTAATCCTATAAGATTAATACTAATTAGTAGTTAACTTTATAGTTACTACTATATAATATATTAATTAACTATAGATTAATAAAGCTTTAGAAGAAGTAATCTTATTAATATTTATTTAGATCTATTCTACTTAGAAACGCTTAATTAATTAACCTATACTACTAAGGTAGTTATAACTTCAAAAAAATAGCTTATTTCGCTTAAGCTACTTTAAACTTACCCTCTTCTAATCTCTAAAAAGAGTATATTAATACTAATATTACTAGCACTAATAGGATTAAGTAATATCTCTTTATAGTATTAATAATAGTAGGATTATAATAATAGCTTTTATAGCTTCTAATCTTATACTTAATAGAAGTAGTTATAATATAACTTAAGAGATAGTTTATTTTATTTAGAATACTCTTAATAACTATTCTTATTTCCTACTTAAAAAGTATTTACTATATACTTAACTTTTAATATTAATATTAATTTATTAACTTATAATTAATAGTAGAGTTAACTATTTACTTTACTTTTAACTATTTTACTTAGTTTCTTACTTCTTATAAGTAGAGTTTTTATACTAAATAAATAAATAAGAGATTACTTTACTTTTAATAACCTTTAACTATTTTCTTTTTCACTAAGTTAATATTAATAATAAATAGCTACTTTAAGCCTATTTAATAATAACTACTTATATATATAGTATATAATATACCTTATTATAAGATTTTCCTATTATTTAACTACTAAACGCTAACTACTAACTACTAGCTATAAGAGAATTTTTCACTATCTTTTACTTTTAATAACTTATACTCTTTCTATAATACTATTATATAGCTTTTTTACTTCTTCTATAATACTACTATATTACTTCCTTATCCTTAAGATTTTACTACTTTATTAATAATATTACTTATTAAACTTACTTATTTTCTTATTAATACTTACTCTTAGTACTCTTTTCTATATAGTTAACTAACCTTTAGTTTATTATAAAGATCCTTTTTAACCTTTATACTTCTATTTTTAACTATTATTAAGCTATATTAAGTTAAGTAAAAGTAATAGAGTAGTAGATTATTTACTAAATAAATAAGCTTTAACTATTATAATACTTAGTAAGCTCTTTATAATTATAGTATAGTAATCCTTATTTATAATTTAATTTAATACTTCACTCTATTAAGAATATTAATACCTACCTCTCTATATTTTTAATAACTTATATAACTTCTTAAATAATTATTATTAAGCCTCTTTAACTATATCTAAATTATTTACTATAGCTCCTCTAAGAAACCCTCTAAATAACTTTTTAGCTTTTTTAGCTTCTCTAATACTTCTAGCTAATAACTACTTTATCCTTATCCTTATTAGAGTTTATAGTATAATTAACTATAGTATTTAAAATAAGCTTAATAATATTAATATAAAATTAAATATTACTACTTAAGGTTAAGTAGCTTTATATTTCTTATTTAATATAGAGTATTACTAATTTAATAGCTTTATTAGTTTTACCCTCTAAGGTTAAGTTTTTACTAATTTTAAAGATATATTAGAATCTATCTTTAACTACTATAATAAAGCTACTATAAAGGAATTTAAGGACTTTTTTATTACTAATAAGGTTTATATTATATAAGATAGTAAATCTATTACTTCTAATATCTATACTACTCTTTATTAAGATTTTTATTATTAATCTAATAAAGATATTAATAATAAAATAGCTAAATTTCTCTCTTTTAAGAAAGTTATTAAAGATATTAACTTCTTTAATAATATTAAGGGTATTAAGCTAAAGCTATTAATATCTTTTAGCTATACCTCTTTATATATAGCTTTATCTTTTAGATTAATTTAATATAGATTAAGTTTTATTAGAACCTATTAGTTAACTATTTTTACTTATTTAAGAGGTTTTAATATTAACTTTAATAAAAGTAATATATTTAACCTTATTACGCTTAATTAGCTATCCCTTTATTAACTTATAGATCTTATAAAGTTATATAATAATAATATATAATTTAGAGGTAATATATATAATATCTTTAATTTTAAGCTTTTAATCTTTAAAAACTTTTATATTAAAGCTAATATTAATTAGTTTTAAACCTTAAGTATTTTCTCTATTATACTTAAAAATAAAATACTTAATTACTACTATAATAAACTTTATAGTAATAATATACTTATTAACTTTATTAGATTAATTACTAAAGTTAAAATTTACTTTAAGATTAAAGAATCTTATTAAGTATATCTCTCTAAGTAATATAATATTACTTTTAACTATATAATCCTTAAAAACTTTAGTAAAACTAAGATAAAATACTTTAAGATAGTCTTTAATAAACTTATTACTATTTAGTATACCCTCTCTACTATTTACTATTCTAATAATACTTTCTATAACTAGGTTTTTAGTACTTATTAAAGTATATTTAAGTATAACTATACTCTTATAAGTTCTACTAAAGATTATAAGAGCGTTATTAACTAGTTTTAATTATCTATTAGTATTATAATATAAAACTAAGTTTATAAATACTTTATAATAAACCCTACTTTTATTAATAATTAATATTAGACTAATTACTAATATAATAGCTATAACTATAGCTCTTAATTTAGCTATTACTTATATATACTTTATAGTTAATATTACCTTTAATTTATACTTCTTAAATCTAAGAAGAAGTATTATATTTATAGTAAAATAAGCTACTAATTAATAAAGTATTCTACTAAAGATTACTATAAAACTTTTAATTACTTTAAGTAAATATATATTAATAAAGATACCTCTACTCCTACCTTTAATTACTTTTTAGTATAATATAAAAATATTAAAAGTATTAATAACTTTCTTATTAATAGCTATAATAAGGATATATTAAATTACTTTAGTACTCTTAATATTAATAACTTTAATACTAAAGATAGCTAATATAAGTTAAATAGCTTAAATAATAAAAATTAATAATTTCTTACTCTTTACTTTATTAATATTATTTTAAATAGCTTTAAAGTTATTAATATATTAAGTAATAATACTACTTTTTATACTATTACTAAGTAGGATTTATATATTATAGTTAAGCTTAAAGAATATACTTTATAGTTCTCTTTTAAAAGAAAGTATAGATTAATAATCTTCTAAGGTATCCTACTTAATACTAATACTTCTAAATATTTAATAGCAAGCTAACCTTAAGTCCTTACACTTTAATAATTAATATTAAACCTTAAAATTAACGCTATAAAAGTAACTATTATTAGATTTAGCCTTAGTAACTTTATCTACTTATTAAGATTTATTAAAATCTTTATACTACTTAATCTTATTACTTTCTATATTATACTAATAAATATATTTTTTTTATACTACTTTTATAATATAGATAAAATAGAAGTTATATTTAATAACTTTAATAATATTATAAAGTAGAAAAACCTTAAAGTTCTAATTATCTATAAATAAAGGTATCTTTAGATACTTCTCTAATAAGAATAATTAATTACTTATTACTACTTTAGTAAAGTTAAACTTTAATAACTTTATTACTATTTTAGCTACTTATTAGTTATTAAACTTTAATATATCCTTATTAAAGCTAAATATAAGGTTAATAAAAGCTTTCTTATTTATCTAACTAAAATCTATTAGTACTATTAACTTTATACTAGTTAACTTAAAAAGTTTAGATTTACTTTTTATAATAACTATAAATTTAACTATAAGATTTTTATAGATATTATATATCTTAATAGTAATAAACTAATACTTTATATTATTAATAGTATTATTAGCTTTAATATAGCTTATTTCCTTAAAGATCTATTAGCTTAGTATATTTAGGAGGCTTTATATATATATTAAATTAATATATATTAAAGCTCTTTAGACTTTATTACTATAGATACTAATATTAACTTCTATAGCTATAAATTTAAGTATACTACTTATATCTTAGTAATTACTATTAAAGAAATCTTTATTAAGGCTTACTATAATATTAATAAAGTTAAATATTACTATATTACTTTATATTATACTTATAATATTATCTATACTAAAGACCCTTTTATCCCTTATAAGTAAGCCTTATAGATAACTATTAAGATTATTAATAATACTATTAAGCTTAATAATTTAATCTTAACTTTACTTATCTTTAATGCTTACCCTTAAGTAACTAAGGATTTAGTACTATTTTTAGGTATTACTAAGCGTTAAGAAGCTATATAAAAAGCTATTAATAAACTCTACTATATATATACTAAACGCTAAGTCTCTAATACTTTTACCCTCTATAATAGCCTAAGTATATTATTAATATTAGTCCTCTTATTATAGTTAGATATTCTTATATAGTATAAAAATAAAGGCTAAGCTAACCTATATAAGCTTCTCTCTATTAATAGAGAGGATTATATACTTAACTTACTTTATAAACTAAGAACGTTTTAATTAACTTATATTAAGCTTTTTTATAATAACTTAGATAAAGATATTATTAATACTAACTTTCTATTAAATACCTCTAAAGTATTAATAATATTAGTAAAAGAAGACTAAGAAGGATTATTAGCGCTAATATTACTACTACTATATTAATATAGCTAGCTTTATAAGGGAGAAGAACGCTTAAAACTACCCCTAAGTAAGCTACACTAAAGTTTATAAAAATAGATACTTATAGTAAAGATAGTTAATATTAACTTTACTCTTAGTATTAATTTCACACTAAAGGTTAATAATATTAACGCTACTATTATATTTTTTACTACTAATAAAGTCTTTATAACTAATAAGGAATATACTAACCTTAACTTAGCTATATAGCTCTATAAGGTAAGTAAGATTAATATACTTAGCTACCTTTTTAAGTAATCTAATAAAGCTGAAATTAAGAGACTTATTAATTAAAGCGTCTTTAAGATAGTTATATATAACTTTATTAAGTATATAAATATTTATATCTTCTAATTATAAATAGTTAATAAGATTAAAAGTAAGAATACTAATAAGCCTTATAAAAAGTTCTATTTTATTATCTAAAGATATACTAATAATAATAAAGAAGTAATTTTAATATAATCTCTAATAATATAGTATATAAACTAATACTTTATCCTTATTATTACTCTATAGTTACTACTTTCTAATAAGATCTTCTAGTTTTATAATATAATATAAATATATATCTAGTTAGTAATAAAGCTTAATAGAATAATTCTTATACACTTACTTACTTAGATTTATAACTAATACCTAAAAAGTATTATTATAAAAGTTATTAAGCTACTCTATAGTATTACTAAGGTTAATACTTATTAGTAAGCTATATATAGCTATTACTATAGAGAAGTTTTCTAAATAGTTATTTTAAGCTATAATCTCTGCTTTTTAGTCTTTTCTGCTATTAATCCTAACTTTATAGTTATTAATATATAAACTAATAATACTTTAAGCCTTACTAATATTAGTTTCTTAGTTTATAAGAATAAAGCTCTAATTAAAGCTTTATTTATAGTAAAAGCTAAGTAATAACTTACTATTAACTAACTACTAATATTTAATAGTAGTATTATTAGTATTAATAAGTTAGGAACTATTATCCTCTACTAAAAGGGTTAAAATAAGAAGCTTACTTTTATTAATATTAATACTACTCTTAATATTATTAAGAAGTAATATATTAAATAATATATATATAGAGCGTATATTATATTAATTTATTAGCTTAAAGTATATTATAATCTATTAACTACTATTTAGTATTAAAACCCTTTGCTTAATAATATTAAAGCTCTTAATATATAACTATAATAGTAAATTATTAGTCTTATAGGACTAGCTAGCTGGTAGGACACTATAGGCAGTAAATATTATATTATATTAACTGTATTAGTAGTAATATGTATAAGGTTAACTATATTAGAGGCAGTAGCTGTAATTACAGCGTTAATTATAGAGGCTAGTGCCTTATATAATTACTAATTATATAAGGCGTGCCTAGCTTAATTAACGCTATAATAGGCTAGTGTTACTAACACTAGTAACTTTCTCTTTTTGCTAGTATTAACGCAGTTAATAGTAATTATAGTATAATTTAAAAAGAAGTTATTAAATAATATATAATGCGAAAAGCAGTAATTGCTAGTAATTGTAGTAATTACTTATAATTACTTATAACCTTTACTATAGTAGTTACTCTATAACTATCGCTTAATCCTACCTTAGGCTAGTGCTAGCGATTAGTGCTACTTAAGCCTATATAACTTATCCTTCTATCTATATTATTACTAAGTTTATATTAAGGAAGTATATAAAGTACTAATTAGGTTTCATTTTAGTAAAAGCGTTAATAAGGTTATTATTACTATTAATCTAGTATATTTTGCATAGCTTATAGTATTTATATAACTACTATAAAGCTATAATATTAATTATTAAATGCTTCTCCTTTATAGTACTTAGCTTAATGAGGCACTTATATAGTAAGTATAAGTTAGTATAGATAATAGTAAGTATTAGAGGTAGGTTAAGCTGTTTAGTAATTATTCAGAAGGCATTATAAGCAGCAAATATCGTATTATATTAACTGCGTTAGTAGTAATATATATAAGGTTAACTGTATTAGAGGCAGCAGCTGTAATTATAGCGTTAATTATAGAGGCTAGTGCCTTATATAATCGCTAATTATATAAGGTGCGCCTAGCTTAATTAATGCTATAATAAGCTAGTATTATTAATATTAGTAACTTTCTCTTTTTGCTAGTATTAATATAGTTAATAGTAACTATAGTATAATTTAAAAAGAAGTTGTTAAATAATATATAACGTAAAAAGCAGTAATTATTAGTAATTATAGTAATTACTTATAATTACTTATAACCCCTACTATAGTAGTTACTCTATAACTATTACTTAATCCTACCTCAGGCTAGTATTAGTAATTAGTACTACTTAGGCCTATATAACCTATCCCTCTATTTATATTATTACTAAGTTTATATTAAGGAAGTATATAAGGTATTAGTTAGGTTTTATTTTAATAAAGACGTTAGTAAGGTTATTATTACTATTAATTTAGCATATTTTATATAGCTTATAGTATTTATATAACTACTATAGAGCTATAATATTAATTATTAAATGCTTCTCCTTTATAATATTTAGCTTAATAAAGTATTTATATAGTAAATATAAGTTAGTATAGATAATAATAAGTATTAGAAGTAGGTTAAGCTATTTAGTAATTATTTAGAAGGTTATAAAGATAGTATAAGCTATATTAATACTAGTAACTATACTATAGACTTTAGAAGCTAGTACGCTTTAAGTAACTTACTTACTCTTTATTAAACTAAAGTAGATAATATTACTATTAATTATAAACTTATTCTTATTAGAAGGGGTCTTATTAGTAAGAATAATAGTGAAACTAAGCTATAATATTAAGTTAGTATTATTAGTAAATAAGCTGTTAATAAAGATAAAAAGTTTAGTAGTTAATAAGTTAATAGGTATAAATATTAACCTTTATATTAGTAAGGCTATTTACTACTATAGTTATATATTAAAGGCCTTAATATTATTAAGTAAGAGGTCTTAATATTAGGTGGTAGTTAATAGATTATAATATACCTCAAGCTAGTAGATTAATATAATATACACTCCATATATATGTTATTTAATATATTACTTCTTAATAGCATTAGGAATAGCATTAATATTAATAAAAGTAAGCTTCTTACCTTAACCTTTCTAGCAGAGGATAATAATTCCTAACTTATTAATACTAATAACGCTACTATTAAATATCAATAATTAGTTAATAATAAGTTATTACTTAGCTTTTACTATAAATAAGGCTTTAGTTAGAGCCTTATCCTTATAAGCTGAGAAACTAATATTAATAAGGCTTAAAATATTATTAATTTGTATATTAATAACTATAAAGTTAAGGTTAATAATAAAAGGGACTAAAAAGTAGGGATTATAACTTAAAATAACTATCTAGAGAACTTCTCTATAGTAATAGCTATATATAGCCTACTAATAAATACTAGCCTTAATAATACTATAAAACAGCTTAATAACTCTCATAATAATACTTTCTAAGTACTAATTATAAATCTAAGTAGGTAAGTGCATAAGGATTATTCTATTAAACTTTATTACTAACTAAATATATACCTACGTTATATTATAAAGCTATAAGATCTTACTAGAAAGTAGTAACTATAAGGTGATAATAAGGATAAAGCATTAGCTTGCACACTATATTATTAGAGATTATATTAAAATCACTTCCTTACTATTATTAGTATATCCTTAAATAACAAAATAGGACTTCTTATAAAGCTTATTAGTATTCTTACCTTTAATCTTATTAACTATTCATAATTAAAAGATATAGATATTTATATACTTAATAAGGTTATATATAACTATCTTAAAAACACCTTAATTAATAAATCCTTTAATTTTAGCTTTATCAGATTACTTAAAAAGGCAGCTAGGCATATTAATCTTACCTACCTTATAGAGCTATATAGCTAAGTTAAGGTTAGTATATTCTTTATTAATTATAAAGACTTTATTAGTAGTAAAAAACGTAGTAGTAGTATTAATATTATTAACCTTTAATATAAAATTAACGCTAGGAATAAGGTTAATATTAACTATCTTCACTATAAGTATCTATCTTTATAAACTTTAGTATAGCTTACCTAGAGGTAGTCTTAAGTATTCTTCTCCCTTATAAAGCTAGCTATATTAATATAATAGCAGTAATACTAATACTAATAATCCTTCTTAGTCTTTTTTCGCTAGTATTACTAATACCTTAAAGGTATTTAATAGAGAGTTAGTATTAATAATATCTTTATCTAAATTATTATAAAAAGGCTTAATATAAGTTAATTAAAACGTTCTTAGCCTATAAAATAGATTAAATATATAATCCTCCCTATTAATAAAGAGAAGCTTATATAGGCTAGCCTAGCCTTTATTCTCACACTATATAAGAATATCTAACTATAATAAGAAAGCTAGTATTAATAATATATTTAGGCTATTATAAAAGGTAAAAGCATTAGAGACTTAATACTTAGTATATATATAGTAGAGTTTATTAGTAGTCTTTTATATAGCTTCTTAATACTTAGTAATACTTAAAGATAGCACTAAATCCTTAGTTACTTAAAAGTAAGCACTAAAAATAAATAAGGTTAAAATTAAACTATTAAGCTTAGTAGTATTATTAATAGTCTTAATAGTTATCTATAAAGCTTATTTATAAGGGATAGAAAGGTCTTTAGTATAGATAATATTATAAGTATAGCGCAAAGTAGTATAGTAATATTTAACTTTATTAATACTATAGTAAGCCTTAATAGGGACTTCTTTAATAGTAATCGCTAAGGTATAAATAGTACGCTTAAATTTATAACTATAGAAATTAGTACTAGCATCTATAGTAATAAAGTCTAGAGGGCCTTAATATATATTAATTTAGTATATATATAAAGCTTCCTAAGTATACTAAGCTAATAGATCTTTAAGGAAATAGGCTGTATTAAAGCTAATAACATTATTAATAATATAGAATATTAGTTTATTACTATTAAGATATATAATATTTATAAAGATCTTATAGTTAAACTTATAATTATTATAAAAAGTAAATCTAAACCTTTTAGGTTAACTAATATAAAGTTAATAATACTAGTAAACCTTAGTTAAATAAGTAAGAAGGCCTTTATTAACCTTATACTTAGCCTTAATAAGGACGTATTAAAGTCTAATAACTAATAAGTAGCTAAAACAGTAATAAAGTTATTAAAGTTTAACCTTACTAAAATAATAGTAAGCAATTAACTATTCCTATTAGAGAAGTATCTAAAGATACCCCTATTTATAGATAACTAGAACTCTAAGGTCTTTTTACTTTATAACGTTATTAAAGTTATTAAATATAACTTCTATCTTATCTATATCGTAAAAGTAGTATAGAAAAGGTATATTTATTAGTATAATATAGAAGGTAATAAGACTAAACAGCATAAGGACTTTAATAGATCCTAGTAAGTAAATAAGGTTACTAAAGCTAAATCTAATAATAGCTACTCTTATAGCGTTAACTTTAAGGTTTAGTATTAATTATTAAAATATAAGGACCTAAGGTTAGCTTACTATTAAATATTTAGAGATACTAATATTAAATAGAATACCCTAAAAGATTGTTAACCTATACCTTCCCTTAAGAAAGAACTATAAGGTATATTCTCTAAGCTTAACTATAGCATATTAATCCTACTTAGTAATAATATAAAAAGTAGTATTATTACCTAACGCACTAGTAACTTTAAAGTTATTAAAAGTAATATTAGTAAAGTAAAAAGTGAGAAATTATTAATTTTTATTATCTAAACCCTCTAATCTATACTAGCTATCTTTAGCATTAAAGTTATTAATATTAAAAGTGCTAAAGTAGTTTAATATATCCTTATTATAGCTATTAATAAGAAGGTTATTAATACCCTTAATACCTTTATACTATACTAAAAAGTAATTAAAAGTAGGAGCAGAAGTATCCTTATTAATATATATCTACTTAAAGTAGTTAAAAACCTTATAGTAATCTTTAGTAGGATATTTTATTAACTAGTAGCTTATTTTGCTATAAATATAATACTTCTTCTTAGATTTAAGAAGTATAGGTTAAAAGTAATATTAACTATAAAGTATATATAAATAATAGCTAAATTAAAAGCTATAGCTATAACTATTATATTAGTAATTAGTCTAATATTAATTATTAATTAGAGCTAGATTTATTATAAAATACTTATAAGCCTAGCTTTATATTATAATACTAATAGATAATTTAAGCTAGTTAGTAACATTTTTATAATCTTTAGTAAAGTTTATAAAAATATAATTATACTTAGGTATACTTTAGTAAGTACTAAAGACCTAGTTATAAAAAGTATTATTAGAATAATAAATAGTAAAGAGGGTATACTAAATAGTAATAAGTTTATTAAAAACTATCTCAAAGTACTCTATCTTAGTCTTACTAAAGTTCTTAAAGATTATATAGTTAAAAGTAGTATTATACTACTTAGAAAGATATACTTAATATAACTCTTTAGTTTTAAAATAAACTTTAATTTTAGTAACTAATCTAATAAAGTTAATAAGTATATTATTACTATAAAACTTATTATAATAATAGTTAAGTACTTTACTTTTAAGTATAATAGAGAAAATACTTAAGGTTTAAAACTAGTTAATATTAGCTTTAATATAATAATCTTTAAAGATAAAAAGCTTAAAGTTAAGGATATTATATATATTACCCCTAAATTATATACTATTATTATATAATTTTATAAGATTTATAAGTTATTAAAGGGATAGCTAATTAAGCATAGCAATATTAAGTGTATTACTTTTACTAAAATTAATATTAAAGCCTCTTAGAGGGATAAAAATAGTTAATTAGTAAGCTTTAGAAATACCTAATCTATACTAGATTAGTCTAAAAAATAGAGCTATATATAAGGAGGTATAATTAGAAAAAGCTAGTAGTTCTAGCTTAATACTCTTAATATTATTAAAGAAGTTAATATCCTTAATAGCTTTCTTAAGAGAGAGAAACTTAGTTATCTTATTATTAATATTATTATTAGTCCACTAATAGAAGTCTCTATAAAAAGTAGCATAGATATTAGAGGTAATAGAGATACTATCTTAGATAATATAAACCCTATTAGTAATAAAGAAGTCTCTAAATTCCTTTATAATAGCTATATTATAGTTATTAAAGGTAGACTTTAGTATATCTTTAAAGTTAATAGAAGCTTAACCCTAAAAAATAGAACTAATAAAGCTATTAAGTTAGTAGTATTTTATATTAAATAGGAAGTATAAAGTAACCTATCTATAAATAGTAATACTTAATTCTATATTAATATTACTAAGCTTTCCCTAAAAGCTTTAGTTAACTATACTATAAACTCTAATAAGGATAAGGATAAAGTAGTTACTAGCTAGAGGTATTAAAAGTATTAATAAAGCTAGAGGGTTACCTAAAAAGTTACTTAGAGGGGCTAAAGTAGCTAAATTAAATATAATTAGAGGGGCTTTTAGTAACTATAAATATACTAAAGAGTAATACTAATAAGGCTATAATAAATTAATAATAATTATTTAAGAAGTTATATAGTTTATTAAAGATATAAAGGGGTAGGTATTAATATTTCTAATAGAGTAAGATACTAAATTAAATTATAAGTAAGGATTATTATACTATAGTTATAAAGAGCTTACTAGACATTATAGTAGCTAGGGCTTATTTATCTAGTAAATAATTTACTACTTTATTACTTTTACTTAACTTAATATAACTTAATAGTAGTTAAAAATAGAAGTATAAAGGTTAAGAAGGATCTCTATAATAAAATAAGAGTTAATTACTTATGTGAGGAAGAGTGTTAAAGGTAAGTATTAATAGGAGAGCAGGTAAGCTTAGTAAGTAATATTATTAATAAAGTAATAAAATCTTAAAGATAAGTAGTATTATAAGAGAAATAGAAGAACTATATAATAGCGTTATAGAAGGAGTATAAATTAGTAAGGGTAAAAAATAGTGAAAAATTCTCTTATAGCTAGTAGTTAGTAGTTAGTATTTAGTAGTTAAATAATAGGAAAAACTTATAGTAGGGTATACTGTATACTGCGTATAAGGGTAGTTATTATTAAATAGGCTTAAAGTAGCTATTTGCTATTAATATTAACTTAGTGAAAAGAAGGTAGTTAAAAGCTATTAAAAATAGAGTAATCTCTTATTTACTTATATAGTATAAAAACTCTACTTATAAGAAAGTAGGAGGTTAAGTGAGGTAGTTAAGAGTGAAGTAAGTAGTTAACCTTACTATTAATTATAAGTTAATAAGCTAAAATTAATATTAAAGGTTAAGCGTATAATAAACGCTCTTTAAGTAAGAAAGAGGAGTAATTACTAAGAGCGTTCTAAGTAAAATAGATTATCCCTTAGGTTATATTATAACTACTTCTATTAAGTATAAGATTAGAAGCTATAAAAGCTATTATTATAATCTTATTATTATTAATACTATAGGGAGATATTACTTAATCTTATTAACGTTAGTAATATTAGTATTAATATACTCTTCTTAGAGATTAGAAAAAAGTAAGTTTAAAGTAGCTTAAGTAATATAAGCTATCTTTTCTTAAAATTATAACTACTTTATTAGTATAAGTTAATTAATTAAGCGTTTTTAAGTAGAATAGATCTAAATAAATATTAATAAGACTACTTTTTTTAAAGCTTTATTAATCTATAGTTAATTAATATATTATATAGTAATAACTATAAAGTTAACTACTAATTAGTATTAATCTTATAGGATTAGCTAGCTAGTAGGGTACTATAGGTAGTAAATATTATATTATATTAACTATATTAATAGTGATATATATAAGGTTAACTACGTTAGAAGTAGTAGCTATAATTACAGCGTTAATCGCAGAGGCTAGTGCCTTATGTAATCGCTAATTACGTAAGGTGCGCCTAGCTTAATTAACGCTGCGATGGGCTGGTGTTGCTGACATAAATAGCTTTACTAATATAAAGGTTAATATTTATACCTATTAACTTATTAACTACTAAACTCTTTATCTTTATTAATAGCTTATTTACTAATAATACTAACTTAATATTATAGCTTAGTTTTACTATTATTCTTATTAATAAAACCCTTTCTAATAAAAATAAGTTTATAATTAATAGTAATATTATCTACTTTAGTTTAATAAAGAGTAAGTAAGTTACTTAAAGTATATAGCCTCTAAAGTTTATAATATAGTTATTAGTATTAATATAGCTTATATTATCTCTATAACTCTCTAAATAATTACTAAATAGCTTAACTTACTTCTAATATTTATTATTATCTATACTAACTTATATTTACTATATAAATACTTTATTAAGCTAAGTATTATAAAAGAGAAGTATTTAATAATTAATATTATAGCTCTATAGTAGTTATATAAACACTATAAGCTATATAAAATATATTAAATTAATAGTAATAATAACTTTATTAATACCTTTACTAAAATAAAACCTAACTAATACTTTATATACTTCTTTAATATAAACTTAGTAATAATATAGATAGAAAGATAGGTTATATAAGCTTAAGTAGTACTAATTACTAATACTAGCTTAAAGTAGGATTAAGTAATAGTTATAAAGTAACTACTATAATAAGAGTTATAAATAATTATAAATAATTACTATAATTATTAGTAATTACTGCTTTTTATATTATATATTATTTAATAACTTCTTTTTAAATTATATTATAGTTACTATTAACTATATTAATACTAGTAAAAAGAGAAAGTTACTAGTATTAGTAACACTAGCTTATTATAGCATTAATTAAGCTAAATATACCTTATATAATTAGTAATTATATAAGGTACTAGCCTCTGCGATTAACACTATAATTACAGCTACTGCCTCTAACGTAGTTAACCTTATATATATTACCACTAACGCAGTTAATATAATATAATATTTGCTGCCCACAGTGCCCTACTAGCTAGCTGGTCCTGTGAGACCAACAGCTTTCATTTGATAAAAGTGGCGCGGAGACAGATGGCTGTGAATCCGGCCGCGGCCACGAGGTCTGGCAATCGGCAGATCGGCACAGCCAAACAGCAGGAGCTGCGCACTCTCAGGTTGCAGGATTTGGGCATTATCCGCGCGGCTCATACCATGAAATTGTCAGCGTCAGCACCCTAAGGCTTTGAGCCACTCGGGATCTTTGACACTAAGGTAGGGCGCCATCTGCGACACGCGCTCTTAATTCTTACCACCTCGACTAGCAGCCAATCACGATCCACCCTTCCCGACGTTATGTCCGGTACGCAGCTGCCTTCGGATATTCAGATCATGGCTATGCGCGATGGAGATATCACGAACCAAAGAAGTATCTGTCGCTCTGTGTCCACGATGCGGTAACGGGATATAATAAGACTGGGGCTTGCATCTGGGGGGCTGGGTTTTGCAAAATAAGAAGATCAAGACATCAGCAGACACCAGAACTACTTTCCGGCAAAATCTAGTAGCTTCCCAGACAGCAGCTTACATTTTCCAATTATTGGATCACAGTCAACCATTCCAACATGCGAGTCTCCGCATACTTTCCGGCTTGTCTTCTAGGCGTCTTACTCGATGCTGCCAACGCATCGCCAACACCAAGCGATGGCATGGTGGTAAAGACAACTTCAGGTCAAATCACGGGCTTCATCAACTCAACATATCCCGACGTTCGCCAGTTCTTAGGCATTCGTTATGGGAAGCCGGCGACACACCAGTTGCGATTTTTCCCACCTCAGCGATATACAAGCAACGCACCCTTCAACGCGACCAAGACGCCTGATGCGTGCCCTCAGTTTGTGAGCACTTTGCATAACATCATCAATGACGCGGTCACCGAATACAACAACTTCGCCCCGATCAGCGAAGACTGTCTCTCTCTCTCAGTGTGGGCGCCGAAAAACATCAACAAAGACGACAAAGTACCGGTCTTCATATGGATTCATGGCGGCGGACTGCAAACTGGTTCTTCGTCTGTGCCTCTGCAGCAACCTCCGGCATGGATCCAGCGCAGCAAGAGTCACATTGTTGTGGCAGTGCAGTATCGTCTGAACATCTTTGGCTTCCCCAATGCCGCTGGCCTCAAGCAGTCCAACTTAGGTCTCATGGACCAGCGCATGGCCATCGAGTGGGTCAGGGACAACATTGAAGCATTCGGTGGTGATCTTAACAAGTTGGTTCTTTGGGGTCAGTCTTCCGGTGCTGCATCTACAGACGCGCAAAACTTTGCGTTCCCCAGTGATCCCATCGTCAAGGGGTTCATCCAAGACAGCGGTAATGTCTTGATTCCACCTTCCACTGGCCTTGCCACACTCGATCGCATGCACAGCAACTTCTCATTTGTGGCGAAAGAACTCGGCTGCCCTCCCGTCCCGGATGCTGAGCTGGCTTGCATGCGTTCCCAGTCAACTGAGCGCATCGTCAACTTCCTCGCGAACTACACTGACACCATGGCAACGCCACCTCTGAACTTCATCGCAACTCCGGACGAGAAGTGGGTGTTTTCCAACTACACAGATCGCTATGCCAAGGGCCTCATCAGTGATCGTCCCGCGATCTTCGGCTCCAACCTGCGCGAAGGAAACATCATGGTCCCGTTCCCAAAGAACCCTGAGCATATGGGTGTCAACGACACTCTGTCCGAGATGCTTACGCTGGCCCTTTTCCAATGCCCAGCTGCGCACTCCGCCGGGATGCGAGAAGCCGCCAAGCGAAAGACGTACCGGTACCTGTACAGCGGCAACTTCACTGATATCAGTCCGTACTTCTGGGCCGGCGCATATCACATGACTGAACTGCCTCAGATCTTTGGTACGAGGGGAGATTTCATAGCTGCTGCTTCAAATTATGAAGTCCAGACAAGTGAAGCGATGCAGGACTTGTGGTTGGGGTTCGCACAGAACCTGGATGCTCCAGAGAAGGCTGGTTGGCAAGAGGCCAACGGTGGAAAGATGCTCATGCTCGGAGCGCCTGGAGGTCCTGGTGCTCAGGTGATTGATGAGATGATAGTCGATGATCCGTGCAAGGCGAACGGGATGTGAGTTGTTATGTCATGCTCTGACTGGGAGGGAGGTGTGACTTGGCTGTTCTTCCCGGGCGCATCCATAAAATAGATAGGCCAGGCTTTTGGGATTGACCACATAGTAACAGGGTTCACTGGTTTAAATAGACTACTTCGCATTTCACCTACTTAGACAGTAACTTAAATTTTTCATACGTAGCCTTTTGATTCAAGATTCTACGTCAGACATTATTACGAGTGGAAGTTTTCATTCTTCCTCAGTGTGGGCCCAAGCCGGCTCATATCCCGTCTAGTGCCCGCATGCGCCCGGATGTGGCCTCGGACTTAAAAAGGATCAACCCTAAGACGCTCTTATCCACAAAAGGCAAAAGATTTTGACCAGCATGGGGGTCGAACCCACAATCTCCTGATTCCACGGTGTATCGTAGTCAGACGCCTTGCCATTGGGCCAACCGGCCAGACAATTCAGAACACCTGAGGTGCCCGTCTGTTGGGAGTTGGTGGAACTTTGCAGCTCATATGCTCCCAGACAGGCCTGGCTTTGCGAAGTCCCATATTGCCGTCCCCAGCCCTGCTCCAACTACGGTTCATCTGAAGCATTTGTATATCTAAGAAAACAGAAGGACAACCCAGAAAGCAATTGCCTTCCTTACGAACAAAACTTCCAAGCCTTTCCGCAAGCGCCCAATGCCAAGGGTGAACATTTGAGCATCACACACAGCACGATGATGCAACCCACAGCGGGCTTAATTGAGCCAACAGCAGCACGCCACCCTTGTTCTCACATGTATGGCAGCGGCGCAGAATACTGGACGTTTTTTCCATTTACCCGATCATCCGTTCGCGAATTTCGACATTTTCCCAAAGCCCCCGCCCTGATGCTCCTCAAATCGACGACACCGCCTAATGCGACCGTGTGAATCCACCTTTTTTGGATCGCGGCCGAGAGCTGATCAATTGTGACAATGAATATTTCTGATGGTGACCAAGAAATGATGGTATCTTTCTGACCGTTGCTCCATGTTCTGAATCGTAAACATGGCAGGTCAGCATAATGACGTACATGCTCAGGAGCGCGACACGGATTTCGATGAAGCCGCATCCGATGTTGACTCGACTTTCAGCGAGGTGCGACGTAGATGAGCTCCTCGTCCAAACCTTTCGTTGTCGTTGCTAATTTTTCTCAGACGGCACCTTCGCTGATATCATTGCGTTATAGCATTTTTGACTACGAGTTCGAGAATGGGCGGACGTACCATTCCATGAGCCGAGGCAGTATGTTAATGGACGATGACGCGACCAATCGATTCACTGACGAGACACAGAATACGCCTACCCAAACGACGATGTATCTTGATTTTTCATTCGATTACCTTCTGAGTCTGACCTGTTCTAACAAGAGCATTCGCCAGCTTGAAGTTGAGCGGCTGAGTGAGCATCACATTTCCTCTTTTTTGGTGTGTTGAGGCAGATGTCTGATTGCGTACAGAACTACAGCATCACATCTGGTTGATCACATTAAATGGAGAGCTGGCTTGCAACCCTGAGAAGCATAAGGCGAAGAGGGTGATGGACATGGGGACGGGCACCGGCGTGTGGGCCATCGATTTCGGTGAATTCGCTCTACAAACTGTACGTCGTGAGCGACCATACTAACTAACAGTATCTGAAGCCGATGCATACCCTGGTTCCGAGGCAAGTGATTGTGGCATCACGCTTGTCACATGGCATGATCTGTACACTAACAATTACAAGGTCATTGGTGTTGACCTAAGTGCAATTCAACCAGAATAGTAGGTCACGGATTTACCAATTTCCCAACCCGCAGGTAAACTGATTGTAATGAGCCAAGTCTACCATCAAATTGCAGCTTTGAGATTGATGACCTAGAAAAAGACTGGAAGTGGAAAAGACCGTTCGACTTCATATTCTGCCGAGCCATGGCGGGAAGCTTTTTTGACTTTCCATCCATCATCCGGAAGGCGTTTGAGTAAGACGTGAAATGTTGTATTTCTTCAACACGCTTGATAGAGACTGACATAAAACTAGTAACCTAAATCCAGGAGGCTGGTTCGAAATGCAAGACCTCGAACTTCCCATGTTTTGCACCGACGGTACCATTACGACGGACTCCGCTCTTTGGCGGTGGCATGCTGCTGTTGTTGAAGCCGCCAGAGCCACAGGCCGGCCGCTCGACTATGCCCCAAAATGCATTCCTGACCTTCAACGTGCAGGGTTTGTTGACATCCGACGTCGAACAGCTCGATGGCCATTCAACACGTGGCCACAACATCCGAAGCTAAAGGAGATCGGTCGCTGGCATTGCGCGAATCTCGAAATGGGACTCGAAGGGTTTTCGATGGCTCTCTTGACACGGGTAAAAGGCTGGGATCCAGCCGAGGTATCGGCGCTTTGTGATGAAGCCAAGAAGGAGGTCAGGAACATGAACATGCATGGCTATTGGAACATGTATGTGCCCTTTCACCAGTTTGTGGCGCAAGCGGTATAGACGAATCAACTAACCGGCGAAGACATATAATTTGTGCACAAAGGCCCTGTTGAGTGGCATTTGCATAGGCATATACTCCTTATTCTACCAGTCTTGATCAGAAGTCTCCGAGTCGGACTCATTTAACTCGCGTTTTCTGTTCCGGACATCTTTTAAATCCTCCACCATTCTCTCGTTGCTTGCCTTCAACAAGCTTAGCGACACGTCATTCTTCCAACCGTCGATTTCATCCGGGACGTAAAGCACCGAATGAGCCGATTCATGTATTGAATCTGATGGCAGAGGGTCTAGGACAAGAATTTTGATCGTCAAATGAGAGGCGTCCTTCGTGTTCTGAGACAGCTTTTCGATGACCTTGTCAGCTTCCATTCTATCCCCTAACAATCGCGACCAAGAATCAAGGATGATAAAGACGACATCGTCATCCTCGAGAAGCTCAAGAAGTCCACGGAACAGTTTAACCGCATACTTTGGCTTTTGAGTGGATTTCTTCATCAATCGCTTGTTCTCTTGTTGCAATAGAGACAAATCGACACCTGGTCTCTTTTGCGAAAAGTGTTTCAACAGCTGACCGTTCAGACTATTGAGAACAGCCAAGGGTCCGCACAGCACTCTGTCGAACTTCTCATTCGTTCGAATCCCACAGAAGAAAGACAACACCGGAAACTCAGTTGATCTTTGAAGTGTTTCCGTTAGAAGAGCTGCCGTAAAGGACAATGGGTGATATAATCCATCTGGTGCATTTTCGGCTCTGACGCATAGGATATTTGATTCATCGAGACGCAGCCAGTTGGAAACCTCCGGTGTAGACATGATCCATTGGCTTTTCTCTCTGTCTTCGAGAGTTAACCGGCCGAGGCCAGCGCGCATGCACTCTGTAACATGTTTCTCTGGACTAGGATCGAAGTCTTGCAGAGATTCATACCATTCTTCGACAATTCTGTTGTTCTGCTCCGGAATTCTGACTTCTAGATCACCTTGTCGCCTTTTTGGAAGCGGTTCTTTCACTAGTTGCACAGTCAGTGACGTCGCTCATCAGTGTCAAGGACCAGCATGGACTTACGCCCTCCATTGACGGGGTTGAAACGGGGGTTGCTTGCGTAGAATCGGTGCAGGGCGTTGCAAACGTGTTCTTCGATGGTCTCCTTGGTAACAGCTTTAACGTTTCCTTCGTTCAAGTCCTGAGATAGCCCTGTTCAATATTTTAGTCCCTTCAGCACAATGACCCAACGGTCTGAGAGAAATGTTCTGGTAGGGAGGCATTCTCACTCACCTTTGACGACCTTCTCAATGATGCTCAGTTTGCCGCCGTTTGCATTTATAGTCTCGTGCATACGGCCCATTCGGAATTGGGCGCAGATGTCCAACTCCATCTGAAAGTCCGAAATACTGTCATCCAGTGAAGAGAGAGCCCCAGTAACTTGATCCTCTGATCCGAACTTCAGCTTTGATTTGAACTTGGCTGATGACGTATCAGTATCTCAACCTGGCAAAGCAAACGAACCATTAGACTAACCTGTCCGGTCCATCGTCATATCATCAATAATTCTCTGCAAAACGCCAAAGATGGCCGCCAAGACTCCGTCCGCCTTTTCGTGCAGGCGTTTTGACCAGACATGAACATCTGATAGCCTTTGCACCCGGTCTAGTTTCTTAGGTATGTCTGCCATGGCGCTCTCAACTGCCTCCCGCCGCTTCTCATGCTCGTTTGCAATCTGAGTAATCCGAGTGATTAGTCGATGCCTTCAGAGGAGATCTTCCGTGCTGCTATTTGGTCATACCGCGAGGATGGTCATGACACCACCTGATATCAGCGATCCGTAGACGTCGCTAGGGATGATGGACATGATCGCACCGAGAGCTGTGTCTCTCTTGCCGGCGCTTTTTAAACACTTTCTTGCAAAGTCTTTACAAGCTTTCCAGTTTCCCGTGCCATCTCGTTGCTCAATAGCTGCCCTAGCGAGACTAAATATGTAGTCCAGATCGCAAGTTGATGCTTTTTCTACACCCAGCTTTTTGAATGCTTTTCTTGATTCAATACTTTGCGCGAAATCCTTCAACATCATTTCGAATGTGTCCTTTTCCTTTCTTGAGCTCGCGAAGCAGCTTTCCAGGCTATAAATATCCCGTCAGCTATGGTGGACCTCGTGTGAATGATTTCGGCGTGACACACTCTGGAGCTTTGTTTCTTGGAACGAACGCGTCCAACTCATCCACGAACATCAACTCATCAGTTGTCTTCGAGGTTAAGTCTCCATCAAAAGCTCTGTATGCGAAACGAGCTGCGCTATTCTTTGTTGTTAACCAGTTACTAGAAGTCTCAGCTGCCGACCCTCCCAGAGACGGGCATTCTTCACTCATGCCGAGAGAGGATATTGATGATGACATCAGACGAAATGGAATCTTGTTGGAGTCAGCAATGAATTACTTGAGAATTCCTGAAGCTCTTTGGTCTTCGGAGCCTTTTAGAACGAGGAAAGCGGCTCTGGCGCGGCTTCCTCCAGAAGACCACGATCTCCGACAGCAATATCAAAACTTACATCAAACGTAGCCACTTTAGGCAGCATGATTGTGTCCTCGAGGGTATCCACAGATGCCTAAAGGTCTTGCGCCATATCAAATGAAATATCGAAGAGACAAATCCTTTGACAGGGGGCTTGGAAGCGAAGCTGACGCGACCCACATGGAATGGACTTGGGCGTAGGTCTTGAGAGAGAGGTCAGCCAATTGAAAGTTGACATTTCATGCATGAGATGCATGCCATACAAAAGGTCTTTTTCTCGCAGTTTTCAAACAATAGCTCTGCGCAGACTTTGCCGAATGAAGGCCAGGCGCGCGACCTAAGCAGCCTGCCGGGCGCTTATGCAAATATCAGCACTGGGTCAGACTTTGAGCCGCGCTCAGCCACCAGTTTTTTCGCAAGCTGATGTTGTTTCTCATGTGTTTTTCTTCCTGGTGATTTTCTCTAGTTCAATTCAGATTGCGTTGTTGAATGCCCAAAAGTCACCTCCCGAGATGGCCACGCTTGTTACTGCGAGCTTGCCAGTCCCGAGCGCCGTCATGGACTTAACCATGGCAACGACAGACACCGATAGCCAGCCCAGCCAACATGATGGCGGGTCAAACAACGAGGCTACAGTCGCCAATTCTGATGATACCTCCACACAGGGCAATGACAGCGAGAATGGCAAGCTTGACGGCAGCTCTCCATTGACCGATGCCTCGTCCTCTGGAAGTACCATTTCGAAGGAGGATAGGACGGTTGGAGTAGACGATCTAGCCGAGGACGCTATTGAGGAAACAGAGGATGTCCCGGATTGGCATGATGATAGACACTACCTATACGAACGATACATGGAGACAGTAACGCAACTGTCTAAGGGCGATCCTGGTCAGAATCTAGTCAGTGGCGTCATGGACTACATGCGTGTGGTCGATCAACGTCTTCGGCTTATCGAGGAGAAATTGCAAAGCAACATCCCCGACGAGCCAACGCCAGAGGAAGAACCTGCTGTTGACGGCGATGATATTCTTTCCGAAGCGAACACAGCGGACATTGACATCAACAACGTCCTACTGGAGGCAAAT
This sequence comes from Colletotrichum siamense, assembly GCF_013390195.1. NCBI lineage: Eukaryota > Fungi > Ascomycota > Sordariomycetes > Glomerellales > Glomerellaceae > Colletotrichum > Colletotrichum siamense. Next base: position 1,277,547 of record NW_023501016.1, on the reverse strand, counting down.
CTCTTCGAGGCAGAAGAGGGTGACTTCAATCCTGACGGCTTCTTTTTAGACAAGACACAGTGGTCCGGGGCATTTGCATCAACAATCGGCCCTTCTGAGATTCTGAGAGCCATGTACAGCAAGGCTTCTGACGCGGCTGTCGACAGAACCAACCAAGATGCTTCTGAGATTGACATCATCTATATCAGCATCTGGTCAGACCCTATTGCATCCTTCTTCAGGGACGTCCTCCTCCTTGATTGCGGCTCAGGGAATTCCATTCAACTCACGAAGCCATTTCGACCGCTGATCAGCAATATCAACTCTCTTAGAGAGCATCTCAGCAAGCTAGAAAGTGCTTATGGGTACGAGTCTCACCTGTTAAATGTGTCGACTGAATGAGCTAATCATGCCAAGTAACTCCCAATCTAATGACCACAGCACTGGGAACATTGATTATTTAGTGGCCAGCGCACAAACATCAACGGAATTGCCCTCAGACACTGATTGCGCGATTTCTGTTGATTCAACAGGGCCTGTGGAGTCAGACTCGTCGCATACTGATGCAACCAATGCCGAGCAACTCGGAAAGACCTACATTCGACCATCGGCGCTCCCACACTTCAGGGTCGTTCTCCAATTTGTTGATCGTTATCTGAGCAGCTCCCTGGAGCTGTATGAAAGACTAAAGTCTGGTCAAGAGGATAAGGTAGCCTTTGAAAACCTTTGGATGCTCTATGACGCGGGGGCTCTTATTTATTGCCCCTATCGAAGCAGCGATGGATCGTTCACCACTTTTGACAACCTTAGTGAGCGAAGTGGTGCTGCTAGTTACGTGGAAGGCGAGCTCACAGAGTTGCGTCCGAGGTACTCCCCACAGGCATACTGTGTGCTCTCTGTGAGGGGTGGTATTCCGTTGAGAAAGGATCTTGTACCAGGCTACGACGACGAAGATGATCTTGACAACGACCTTTTTCACGGCTTCGATACCCTCCGACTAGGAAAGCTACGCCTCTTCCGACACGGGGAGTTTGGAACGTTTCGTAAGGATCCACATGCACAACAACTCACAGCACGACAAGATCTTGGGGGTGTCTCCAAGAAGCGAAGGTCGCAAACAACTTCCTCGCTGATTATAGCTTGCTTCTGTATTGACTACGACGGCGATCAATTTGGTGCACAGCGAGAATTCTTCGAAATCAAGCCTTATGATGGTCTCAAGGATATTCGGGGTATTGAGGTTTATCCAGCTCACTACATAGGCGAGAGAGAAAGCGACCGTTTGCTGGCGAGAGGCAGGAAGTTTCTTGACCTTATGGAAAGTTCCCATATGGCTTACGAGGGGACAACTGCTGGTCATTTGCGAGAAACAGTGAGATACTTCCCGTCGATTCAAGGCTCTCGCCTCAAACTTCTTACACCTTTTGCAGATCAATAGCGAGGTCATTGTGGACTTCAAGATGGCGTACGAGCAAGACCAGAACTTAGCGGACGAATCATACACCAGACCAATCTTTTCGACTGGAAACAAAAATGACTGGCCGAGATCCAGTGTCAAAGGAGGAGGCGAAACTCATGACTGGCACGACATCGACGGCACTGTAGGCCACGCGTGTGCGTGGAGGTCGTCCCAAAACGCCACATATTACAGGCATCAAGACGCGCAGAGTTCGAAGGTCTTGCGAAAGCTCACTTTTATATTTGAGAGTCACACCAAGCCGGAAATGCAGAACAAACAGGCTCGGCGGGAACTCAGATCCTACCTTGAGGAGAATAATCTCATTAACCTGTTCCCAGGAGTTGTTCCAGGATACGCGTTGCGCAGTCGTAAATGGGGTATGTAGAAGCCAGTCTGGACTTGTCCCTTCGGACTACGTGTCGACAAAATTTGACGACTAACCAAATCTCAGTGCTTCTGGACTTAGATGTGCTTCAATACGTCCAACATAGCGATGATTGGGGAAATCTAGTTCTCCCGAGAGGCCACAGAGACATGGTTCAGGCTATGGTTGAATCTTACACTAGGCGCCCGGATGACTCTTTTCTTTCACATGACCAGGCCACTGAGAGAATCGACATGGATCTTGTTAGGGGAAAGGGCAAGTAACCAACTCTTACGATTACCGCCGCTCGCACTGACTCATAGTTTCGCAGGAAAGGGCTGCATTATCCTCCTTCACGGTGCGCCAGGAGTCGGAAAAACTTCGACCGCCGGTATGTTTCATCTACTCACAGTCTCACAGATGGATATATCACCATGATCTCCCTTACTAATGGACGTGTTTGACTTGCAGAATGTGTGGCTGCATACACAAAGCGTCCGCTTTACCCAATCACTTGTGGTAAGTTAGCCTAGGATCACCCGCCGTATGTGAGACGACTGCGTTTCCTGACCGACTTGTTCGCCAAATCTATAGGTGACATTGGGCATGTCCCGGAGACTGTTGAAAAGAATCTTGAAAAACATTTCAAACTAGCTCATCGATGGGCATGTGTCCTGCTGCTTGATGAAGCAGACGTCTTCCTTGCCAAACGGACGGTAAGATAGAAAGTCATACGTGATCATGACGATGAATAACCAAGACTTGTAGAAATCTGACGTGAAACGAAACGGACTCGTATCTGGTAGGTTGAATCCCGCACAGCTGCCGTCGTTCTTTTTGGCACATCTTCTAATCATGCCCGCCTAGTTTTCCTCCGAATCCTGGAGTACTACCCAGGCATCTTGTTTCTTACCACTAATAGGGTTGGCGCAATCGATGATGCATTCCGTTCAAGACTTCATCTTACGTTGTATTATCCCAAACTCGTGGAGAAGCAAAGCACCAAAATCTGGAAGAACAACATTAGGAAACTGGAGCAAGTCAACGAGCTGCGGGTCAAAAAAGGACAACAGCCGATCAAATACGACAAGGAAGAGATCGTCAAGTGGGCCAAGGTCAACTGGGAGAGTCTTCAGTGGAATGGCCGTCAGATCCGCAACGCATTCCAAACTGCCATCGCATTGGCAGAGTTCAAAGCCCAGTCGAAAGATAAGGCGCGACGAACCGGCAAGGATTTGTCTTCGCCTACTCCTAGAAGCCCAAAACGACCTGTCCTAAGCCAAGACACCTTCATGCTCATTGCAGAGGCTTCGACTCAGTTCAACGACTACCTTTTGCAGACACACGGCCAAGATGAAGACACGACGGCGTCGAGAGACCAAATTCGACCAGCCACTTTCAAAGAAAACAAGACTCGAATCAAGAGAGTGCAGGAGTCTTCTGACTCAGATACCGACTCGGAGTCTACTGTATCTTCAGGTGACTCTAGTCGTGATTCAGATTCATCGGCGTCAGAATCCGGGCTTCATCCGGACGCATCTGATAATTCTGAGATCTCAGATCCCGAATCAGAGGTAGAGAAGAAGCGTAAGAAGTCGAAAAGACGTAAGGAAAAGGTTGATAACACGGCAATCAAAGGCAAGAGGCCTTCAGAAAGGCGAAAGGAGGCGAAAAGGAAGGAGAAGAGAAATTCCGAGGACTGAATCAACGCACTTGAATGTCTCGTCCCCACCAATGTGTACATATTATTGAAGAGAGACACGACGATATCAGCACGGGAAGTCGGGGACTATGGAGACGGCGCTCGGAGAGAGGTGATAGTTGGGGCGGGTGCTTGGGGAATGGCATCAGCTATGTATCACAGGAAGGATACAAAATAAGTTTGTGACAGTAGCGGACCAGAAGATGGAGGTTCCTAAATATTACAAGGTACTTATCTCTACGGATGTAATGTCAAGTCTTTGCATCGTTGCCGATATCAAGTTGTTTTGATACATGATGTGGTCATGCGTCGATTGAGCCTAGCTTTAGCGGTGCATGCTTGGAAAGGAACCGCCCGAAAAAGGCAGTTAAGATCAAAATGTACCAGACTGTGCCACCACTCGTCATTCGTTGCGACTTGGCTCTTGTTTCCGGGGCTTGTCTCCGTCTGACATTCGTGTCAATAGGTGTGGTAAGATACGCTCAGACTGGCAAGCTGTTCGAGGCAGTGTGCCGAGAGATGGTGGCCCCCTTTCCACGTTGCATGTCTTAAGTATGCGCAGTTGACCGAAGTCTCGGTTAGGCAGTCTGCCTCGGGCGCATTGCTGGGCATGCTTCGCCATTCATTTTTCATTGGTCCACCGGGGCTGTGCTGGTTTTGTGTCACCACATACACCGCATCTTTCACCTACTCACCGCGAATAATCAGGCTAGGGCTGAAAGCAGGAAATGAGGCACACTTTTCTTTTGGCCCCCTTTTTCCCATTGCTACTTGCAAAATCAGGCTGAATTTTTCTACTTTGGTCGGCAAGGCTCTGGAGTTGGTTGCTCAGCCAGGGGCTTGAAGGATTCATTCTCATTTGCGGGAGCCTGGAGGCCTGCATGGGTACGGCTGCGACGAGATCCTTATCTCTTAAGAAATCAGAAGCGGCCTTCCCTGGCTCCATCAAAAGTCCTGCAGCCGTCCTGTCCCATCTCGAATCATCTCCTCCCTTTCCTCATTGGCATCCATTCATTCAAAGATGGCTACGGTCAGGTACAACCATCCGGTTTCGAGCGGAGATCTGATACCACGAATCGACGCACCTGAGTAAGTATCATATCCAGCACTTCCATCATTAAGAGTCCAACATGACTTCCTTTCCCATTGCTCCTTCATTTGATTGATTTACGACTGCATTTTACTCACGTTCCGCAGAAGTGACTCAAGACATGAACCCACAAAAGTCGCCAAAAACAGGTTACCAGCAAAGATGCCGGCACTGTCAAGAACACACTCATTTCCAGGTAGTCGGCGAACTCATAGTTCTGTAGACTCGACATCAGAAAGGAGTGAACTTGGTTCAGGATTGTTTTATGGTCCGAACAGATATGTCGGTTCTGAGGTTGGTCTTCATGGCCAGGACCACAAGGACCTCCATCTGCCGGTCATCATACATGAAGACGTGTCAGACTTGATTGTTCGTACATCTTCAAGTGCAAAATTTTGTTGCATCTTTCGCTGACAAGAAGAATAGGATCATCAGTTTGATACGAGCAATGAACCAGCGGACACGGACACATCCACAGCTCTGGCCGCAATCAGGGGACAGGGACTGCCACGCACAAAGGACCTGCCGAAGTCTACTCCAGAACCCAGCGAGATTACCGATCACGGGCATCAGAGATATAACGAGTTGAAGAACGAGAACCTTGTTCCACGGTTTCCAGTAGACGACGATGAACTCGAAGGCAATCTCTCGGACCTAATCTTTGAGGCAAGCTGTGAAAACTCTCAGGATAGACAGGAGTTTCTGCCAAAAAGTCAACTGGACAGACTGATTCATCCCAATTCAGTTCGCCTGGAGCTCAAAAGACAACTGCCAGATCTTACAGAGGACACCATCAGGTCTTACGCCAATCGCATCTGCCACGGTAGAGCTGAAACAATCGAGGAAAGTACCACAGAGGATTTAGTCAAGTCGTATCAGAAAGTATTCGCGGTCCTAGTCCTCGTCAATAAGGTTAATACTATTGAGAGGTTTCTCGAAGAAGGTCTGTGCGACGCAGACTTGCCACTTCAAAGATATTCCAGGAAGAAGGATGCCGACCGTCGCAAATTGGAGTTACGGCGCAAGAAGCAACCAGGCCGTCGGCTGGATTGCTTCAAGTCATGGAAACAAGTTACCATTAGGCACTTTGAGCAGTACCAATGGGCTGTAGTTCCTCCATTTTTCACCAAGGGTAAGAGAAAGAACGTACAACATTACGTTCTTGAGCCATCGACGGTGCTGCCATTCATCTTCACCGATAATGCGAGTGGCGACCATCAGGGCGGTTACAGCCGAGTTTACGAAGCTGATATCCACCCGGACCACCACAATTTCAATGGTTCTCAAAGGAATGAGCAGGACACATCAAAGGTAATCCTCAACCTCAAAGTGAGAAACCTCTCCCTCTAATACCATGAAGCCTTCACAGAACACCTTTGCAATTAAACGGCTACAAGACTCAACAAGCAAAGAAGCGTTCCAAAAGGAAGTACAAATCTTGAAGAGATTCAGTGGAGATGCCCACCCACATCTCATTTCTCTACTTGCGACATTCGAGCGGAGTGGCATATTCTACTTGATATTCCCATGGGCAGGAGCTGATTTGAAGACTTACTGGGAGTCCAAGAATCCGAGGCCAGCCTACAACGTGGAGACTGTCATCTGGATGGCAGAACAGTGCGGTGGCCTGGCCGAAGGTCTCACCAGACTTCACCAGTACGAGACCGGGCTCAACGACAAAACAGACTCCCCCAAAAATGAGTATCTAGCGCCAAATGTTTTTCTTAATGGTGGCAAAGACTCTGGGAGACCTGGTCCACTTTATGGGCGGCATGGTGACATTAAGCCCGAGAATATTCTTTGGTTCCCTGATCCAAAGGTCCCAGGTCACAAGGGAACCCTGAAAATCTCAGATTTCGGGCTTTCCGAACTCAACAGTCGGTACAGCAAGTCACAGAGAAGTCAAGTCCCGAATTCACCAGGCTATCGACCCCCTGAATGCGACTTGAGGAAGAAAATCATCAAACAGTCATACGATATCTGGACACTTGGCTGCCTTTACCTAGAGTTCATCACATGGACGGTAGGCGGATGGGGTTTGATCGAAGAATTCGCATCGCGGAGGCGAGGTGTAGATTCAGGAGAAACTGATTTGGGGTGCTTCTTTGAAATCAGAGAAGGTGGAAAGAATGCACGTGTTGATGCATTTGTCAAGCCAGCAGTTACGAAGGTCAGATATCTGTTCCCAGCGCCGGTCATCACTTGATAATCCACAGTCAAAAACCAATGCTAACCATCTCAAAGTTCGTATCAGAATTGCGCTCGCATCCGCTGTGTAGCAACTTCCTTTCTTCTTTCTTAGACATGATTATGGGGGAGATGCTCATAGTCGAGTCTGAACACACTCAAAGATTGGGATGCATGCAGGTAATGCAGCGAATTAAGACTTGGCATAGGAAATGTTTAGTAGACCCAAACTTCGCGTTGAGTTCATCGCGGCGAGTCTGATTGGGTCTAGAACTGGAGCTTACAGGGTTTGTATTCTTTGCGCGAATGAAGCTGTATCAGTATAAAATGTTGGGTAGCCGTAATATTAGTTGAACTTCCAGGCTAGAAGCGGTGGTATCGGACGCGTCATGCTTTCAACCAGTTCTTGCAGCTGAACCTGTGGTCGTTCGATCGGCGATAGAGCGCCAAATGCATGCAAGAGGAGTTCCATCAGTTACGGGCCATGGGTGGCTGAGATTGGGTGCCTGCTTGCCTGTTTGCCTACCGAAATTATGCGAACCATTTCCTGCATGCCGCCCAACGATGGGCCACAGCCTGCTTGGACTCCATTCTCTCTCCTCATGTCACGCTGCACCCTCCACACTCATTCATTATTCCCGCGTGCTTTCCTCGAATTTGAGTCCGTAGCTAGCCGCAGCCCATCCGTGTTCCAAGATCGACTTGATCGCAGCTGACGGGAGACGCCGATAGCGCTTCATTTTCCATGTTGAGAAGGAGATTCAAGCCAAAACAATACGAAAGAAATCAATTTGCGGAAGAGTCACAGACGCACTTGTTTCCGAGCGGCCACCCCCTTTTCGGACCTTATTACTCCGTTCTACTGTTGCCTCGTTATCAGACGAGATACCCCGCGAATCTGGCAGTTCGCCGGCCAATGACTTCACGATGCCTAGGTTTTGAAGTGGTTCCATTTGATGACTGCAGTGCACTAAGTAAGCAGGTCGATGTGCGTCATCCCTTAGCTTATCCACGCTACCATCCGCGTCCACCACGGACGACGGAACTCCTCACGAGCAAGCCTCAGGGCTCTTGCTACAAACTCGATTGGTGTTCAAGCCGAACTCTTGCAGTAGTGGTGCCATTTAAATGCTTGGCACGGGTCCATGATAGGGACGGATCACTCTGGTCGCCGTTCATTTGCACATGATTGCCAATGACCCAACACACTTTTCACATCGGCCCCGAGACACTGGCAGCCTGCTTCTCCTGTAGATGCAAGCCATGCGCTGCCTCACGGTTTGCACTCGCTCTATCCGGCAGATTCGGACTCCAGTGCGATACCCCGCCTTTTCCAGACGGGCTTGAAGGTTTTCGCCATCTCGTCGTTCTTTTCCCGTCTTCCCCCATCTATGAACGTGTTCGCATGTCGATCCTACTGATCCAACTAGAGCAGATGCCAGCATGTCGAATCGAATGCCAGACAGCAGAAATGACAGCGATTCGGAGAGCGATGACTCACCGAGCCTCGGAGACCAACTCTTCGGTTACTTGGTGGAGAGCAAGTTCGACTCGAAACGAGAATTTCTTCCTGAAGGATACATCGACAAAGTCATCAGCCGCAGCGCCATCCAAGACGAACTTTTCTTTGGTATGAAGCTCGATGGTGACGACAAAGCATTGATCAACTTCATCCACGCCCATTCCAAGAAGGTCTTCGCGACGGCCTACTACGCTCTTGGTGGTGTTGGAGGAAGCTCGCTTCTCGACACCATGGTTTACTTTCGTCGCCACGGCTTCACAGACAGAGCACTTCCAATAAACGACATTCAAAAAGTGGATGAAACTAGGAAGGCCAAGTCAAAGCTTCCATTCCCGTTTGATTTCAACGAAGACCCTAGGCTACAGCGCGTATGGCGGCGAATGCACATCCGTAGCTTCTATCAAAACCAATGGAAGTTCTTGGCGCCTGTGTTCTCACGAGAAAGATTTCACCATACTCTCCATCCGGATGTCATTCTACCTTTTGTTTGGAACAGTACCGTTACCAAAGAAGGAAGATTCAGCAAGGTCCACCAAGTTGAGATTCACAAGGGCCACCAGAGACTGCTCGGGGATAGGGTAGGGAAAACTGTCCACGCTATGTCTTTTGATCCCGTTTGACACTACACCCAGGCAGACGGTACCCCGGCCCGTATCGCTATAAAGGAGATTCTCACAACTGATGACGACGAAGAGCTGCAGCAGGAGGTGGAGCAAAATTTCAAAGTAGAGGCAGACGCTCTATCCGACATTGCAAGTCTCAAACACAAGCACATCATCGAGAGAATTGCTGCCATCACGCGAGGCGAAAATCGATACTTCATGTTTCAATGGGCTGATGGAGGCAATCTGAGAGACTTCTGGAAGAGCCACCCCTCGCCAGAATTCAACGCTAACTTGGTTCGGGAATCCGTCACTCAATTGCGTGGACTTGCCGACGCATTAGCAGTTCTTCACAACTACAAAGGCGAGGGCAACTACCGACACGGCGACTTAAAGCCAGAGAACATTCTCAGGTTCAAGGACAAGTCCTTTGTTGGAACCCTCAAGATCGCCGATATGGGCCTTGCTAAGCGTCATACTGAGGCAACGGACGCCCGATTAGGCCCGACAAACACAAAATATGGTACTGCGCGGTACGAGCCTCCTGAAGCAGTAACAAACAAACTGAAGGCTAGATCTCGGCTTTACGATGTATGGTCATTAGGATGCATCATATTGGAGTACATCATATGGTTTCTCTACGGTTATGACGGCGTCAGGGAGTTCACCGAAGCGCTTCTCGACGACACAGGCTGTTTCTACCGCGTCGAAAAGGACGGGAATCAAACGAAAGCTGAAGTTCACCCTATAGTCGTTCACTGGATGAATGAACTCAGCAGACACCCGGAATGCTCTAAGTCTACGCACACAGCGATTCGAACTCTTCTTGACCTCGTCCGAGATAGACTATTAGTTGTCGCTCTCCGGCCTAGTCCAGAGACAACATCTGAAATGTCCTCAGCAGTTGTTTCTGTTACCCTTGCTGATACCTCCGAGCCGCCACAGGTTGGCTCGGCCAGGGCCAAAGCCGCCGCTGCAAGCTCTGCGCTCCAAGCGATACTGGAAGATGGTGATGGAAACGAGAAGTATCTACTCGCGAGCAAGAACAGACCGGGCTTCAGACGCCCATCTGTCGCTGCAATCCCTAGATCCAGCAACAATTTGCAGGTTCCAGGACAATCTAGGCCGAAGTCAAACGCACCTGCCAAAGATGCCTCGATTTACACCACCGTAAGTGACCTCCATTCAGGGGTGAACATCAACTTCCTGCCCCTTTTCCTGCGTTCTTAGCCTACAGAAGCTTCGTTATTGAATTGGATTCCTGGATGCTGACGATTCCCACACAGAAGGACGTAAGTAGATGAGTGTGATCGACTGCACTCTGTACCAGGCTCATCGACTGACGAGCTATTTAGTATGTGAGTTAAGTACTTATATCATGTTTTGTAACTCATCCTCTCAGCGCTATTTACTAACAGAAACTGTACGGTCTGAAGGGGGTAAGTAGAACAATTTCACCGACTGGCTTCCCGTTTTCCTCTTAACTTTGGACGCAAATGGTTACTGATATATCTCTTCCTTTATTAGCTAGTAAGTAGAAAGAAATATATCTAGACGTGAAGGACTCCTTTAACCTAGACATGGGCCATCTGCAGTCGGTGAGACAACCCGCATTTTTACGCTGCCAAAGGACCCAAGCTCAAATGCTTGCTGACACCCACCCTTTAGCTCAACCACACCTGGTCATTTTACTCCGACAACAAATTCGCCAACAACCTTGTGGACACTTGCAAGAATTTCCCCGTGGATCTGAGCCTACCTCATTATCAAGGAATTTGTGCTCAATGTGAAGAGTTGGACATATTGTCGTCAGATTTTCAGATGACCGATACGCTCGCTGATATAGAGAAGAGGGCAGATACATGTGGCTTCTGCAAACTCTTAGCAAAAGCTTGTAAGAAAACAAATGCACCCAAGGGATTTCGCCTGCAAAGGTACGGGCCTACTCTCCGAATCGACAATGCTTCCGTACCGCTTCTCAGCATTGTTCGCGACCCTGGTAAGTCATTTGATTCTCTCGACTTACTTATCCAGTGAATAGACTCTGATAGTTTACTAACTGATAATGACTGTACAGGCGGAGGTTCGGAAATCCCAAAGTATATCCAGGTTGGCTTCCCGAATCTCTCTCCAACCCGCCACTCGCTGCACTTTGAGATTATCAGACAGTGGCTCAAAGAATGCGACAATAATCCAGCCCACGACAACTGCCAATGCGATGGAAATCCCACACTTCCTACTAGACTACTCGATGTCCAAACTTCGACAATTCGTCTCATTGATACACAAGGCTTACAAGGCCAATACCTTGCTCTGTCACATCCCTGGGGCGATCCAGCCATGCATTCCCATTTCTGCACTTACACCAGCAATATTGAGAGTCACAAAGCCGGTATCGACTTCAACATCCTTCCAGACACATTCAAGGACGCAGTCACAATAACGCGCGAGCTTAACATCAAATATCTCTGGATTGATTCGCTGTGCATCATCCAAGGTCCAGACGGTGATTTCACGGAGCAATCAAAGCATATGGAAGATGTCTTCAGCTCAGCGTACTGCGTTCTTGCTGCAAGCCGGGCGGCTGGTCAATGCGACGGCTTTTTGGGAGACAGAGTCGGACGAGATTACATCACATTTAGCAGAGGTGAAGACGAAGTCTATCACGTCTGCGAGGAGATAGACAACTTTCAGGGGGATGTCATTGATGGGGCATTGAACCAGAGGGGCTGGGTGCTTCAGGAAAGAGCCCTCGCGCGTCGGACCATCTACTTCACCGAGAAGCAGACATACTGGGAATGTGGCGGTGGAATTCGATGTGAGACGTTTACCAAACTGAAAAAGTAAGTCTCGGGATAGACATAAACAAGCCAAACAGCGCAATGTGACTAACACACGGTGACATTTTAGCAATATTGCGGCTTTTCTTGGAGACCCCAAGTTCCCTGAAGTCGCCATGCGTTCGACAAGAGGAGAAATGATCTATCTTTACCAGATGTTTTACCAACAGTACTCAAAATTGCAATTTTCAAAGGTCGAGGACAGGCCTTTTGCCATTGCCGGTCTAGAGAAAAGATTATTGCAGGGCTTTGCCACACGTGGAGGATATGGGGTATTCGACGATGGAAAGGGTCTTCTGCACCGGAGCCTTCTTTGGTGTCGATCTCTCGGCGGGACTCTCGGGAGAATCAAGTTTCCGGTTGAGAAGAAGATTTTTGTACCGACGTGGTCGTGGATGGCGTATGAGGGAGGCATCGACTACCTGGATCCGGAGTGGAACAAGACCGAGTGGGAACAGCAAGATCTCCGATCCCCGTGGAGCGCAGACTCGCCTGTGCAGTACACCACGGACAAAAACAGCACCATCTCTCTCGAAGCTACTGCGAGAGATTTCGATGAAGCCAAAGCTGTCAAGGAGCACATCACGCTTTACTTCGACATGCCTGACAAGGCCGACGGTCGTACGCCAGGCTTGAAGTGCGTGATCCTAGCGCGGCCCAAGACTGGATCTACAACGACGGACAGAATGTGTTATGTCCTTCTTGTTGCGCCACAGGTTACGAAGAGGTCCGGAGGCTCGACGGTTTTTGAGCGAGTGGGCGTCGGGAAAATGCCTGAAAGTTGTGTGTCGCAGTTGGATAAAATTGAAGTCAAGCTCCAGTAGATTGAAAATCATAACATTCTGTCGTTGCTCTTCGGCATTTCAACTTCGAGGTCGATTTTACCAACAGTCTCAGTAAAGGTCGACCAGCCGATGTTATGTATGCACATGTAGTTGAAAACATCAAGTGACGACGACGACGACGACAACGATGACAACGCCGACAACGACTAAAGAACCAGCGGTCATACTATCCATCTATCAACCTGCACGTCAAAGTCATCCAAGTCAGTTACGGCGACCGCCCCATCTCAGCCATCTCGTTGATCTAGAACCAACACTCTATTACGGGTCTATCTATCATCTATGACACAATAGCCAACGCACTCTTCACCGCAAAGTTGTGCTCCCGATCCATATCCCACGGCCCGGGCCTAACCATCTGTAACTCTACCCCCGGTCTAAACACCATACAATATGAACTCCCCCCAAAGTGGAACATCCCAATCTCCTGCCCCTTCTCGATCCTCTCCCCCTCCCTCACTACAAAATCGCAGCTGGACACCTCCACCATACCAATAAATACCACCGCCATCAGCCCAATCTTCGGGTTATCCGCCTGGATGAACATAATACTCCGCGTCGCCACCGCACTCAGGTACGGCTGCGAATACGTCGGCGCCGCCGGGTCCTCCCCGCCCTGCCCCTTGGCCCCCGCCAGCCCCTCCGACCAGTTCTCGCTGTAATACGTGCCGGGCACGTACTCGATCCCGACCACCTTGCCGCTCACCGGCGCGTGCCAGCGGTGGTAGCTCAGCGCGCTCAGGAACGCCTGGTACACCGTCCCGCCCACGAACTCCGCCGTCCGCTTGTGGCAGTTGAGCATGTTGCCCAGCGAGTACGGCTGGCCCTTGAGGTAGAACGTGTCGAAGAGCTTCACCCCCGTGCGCACCTGCAGCGGCGCCGACTCGCACGCGTTCGCGACCACCAGCGTCGGGTCCGGGAACCGCGGGTCTCGTGCCCCGCGCTCCGGCGCCTCCACCGGCCGCACGCCCTCCCTGAACCGCCTGACGAAAAAGTCGTCCCACGACCCGAAGCCGAAGTACTCCCAGCTCGGGTTGCATTCAAACAGCTCCTCGAAGGTGTGGCTCGTCTTGCCGTTGTTGGCCTTCATCGCAATCATCTCGCGCGCGTCCTTGGACAGCCACCCGTCGAGGCACCCGCGCGACTCGGGCGTCGTGAGGAACTTGCCCCACGCGTTGAGGATCGCCGCGATGGCGGCGTTGACCTCGGGCTTGAGGAAGAACTCGTAGCCCGAGATGGTGCCCATCGGCCAGTCGAGCAGCGCGTTGATGGGGCAGCCGACCAGCCCGATGGCGGTCGACGGGGACGACTTCGTGACGAACTCGGGCCCGGAGCGCAGGACTAGGTTCATCACGGCGACGAAGTCGTCAAACTTCTTGATGGCGTTGTGGCCGACGGGGTCCTGGGGGTACTTGCGGGACGACTCGGTGAACATCTTGTTGGCGAGCTTGGTGAGGTGCGCATCGTCTTGGACGAGCTTCTTGAAGGCCTCGAGGGTCGGGTCGAGGGGTTCCGGGTGCTTGATCGCGCGTGCCTGCTTCGCCTTTTCCGCGACCCATTGCGCGATGAGGCTGCGGTCTTTGGGGAGCCAGTGGCCCGGGGCCTGGCTCTGGAGCGCTTCTTGGGCGTTGAAGCCCTTTGGAGGTTGTTTCCAAAAGTATGAGAGCATCTTTGGAGGGCAACAACTATGTGACTGAAACCTGTGAGATGACTAATATTGGGAGGGAATCTAACAACTCGGGCTGCATGTGCAGAGAAGAAAGCAAAGAGCAAGAAGGTTCCGGTTTATATTTTTGTTGAGCAGATCTTACTTAGCTAATTCCGCGTCGCAAGAAAAGTCATGCAAGCACACGTGAAGTTACCATATGCCTGTCCTGCTTATGAGAGCGAGAAAGGGCAAAACGAAACACGAGCTGCGAACGCGGGAGTTACGCAACGGCTCGCACGGCGGCTGTCGGGGATGTGCCATGAACGAATTCCGTTGCGTGTTAGTACACCGGTGGAAGATACCAGCTTTTTGGCAGGGTGAAACATGACGAAATGGGGAAAAACATGTTTGACAGGTGAGGTCGTTTCCAGAAACAATGCTGAGTCGGGCATCATGTCTTGTTCAGATGTCGATGGGAATAATGCCGCACCGCCGGCAGAAACGAGGTACGGCCTACACGGGATGCGGAAAGGCACGCAGCAGCGCGAATCATTCGTCGACACCTTTCCGGTGTGGCGTCCGGGCCGCTACACAGCCGGGACCACAAAGATCTGCCCAACTGGTAAGACAGCGTTTGTCCCAAAGAAGATACGCACGGCGACGAAGTGTCACAGGTCTCGGGGACGGTAAGCTGGTCTGCCCTCCGTCTGGAGCCGATCCGCTTGACCGGTTGTGACTAAGGGTTGTTGGCTCGCTGGCTTGATGGGGAAGAGAAAAGAAGGGAAAATGTCGTGCTCGCCGAAACGTTGGGTGCTCCGACCGCGGCGGCGGCAGCTGCACGCTTGAAAGATCTCGTCTGATCGTTGTTGAGTCCAGAACCAGGGGAGAAAAAAACTGGGAACGCGGTTTCGGGGATCTGAGGCAATGCCGCCTCGAATTCTATTCAGCGGCTCCGATGCAGGACATGGCGGGCGAGTCAAGCTGGGAAAAGTATGTAAGCACGGGTCGCGTGCTTCGGTCTCTGATGAATGGCGAGCTGATGCTCAGGAGGCGGTGTGATACTGAGTTGGAATAGTTTGAGAGTTCGAGAAGCTCTCTTTTCCGCGGACGACATGTGTTGTAAGGCGCTGTCTGTTGGTCAATGTGTGTCACGAGCCTCCGATAGCAAGAGTTTCTCCATCCAGGCACGTCGCGTGGACCTCTTCCCCGTAAACAGCATGCTTTGGACTGATGTTCAGACTGAAGACTCAGCTGGCCTCGCGGATGTCGCCTCACGGTTTCCTCGGCATCTAATCTGTCTCGTGGCCTTCAGCTGGGACTGAGGGGCGATTTCCATCACCTGCATGTAAATTGTAAGTGAGATGAACCGAACTTTTGAGTCAGCTACCTTCAAGCAGTCGCCCCGAATAAGTGAAAAGCTTAACAGTAAAAGGGTCTGCGTAAACGTTCGCTTGAGCAACGAACCCTACATTACCCGAACCCCGAATGCTCCTTTGTCAACTCAAACCAGATACAATCAACGACAAATCAAAATGTTGTCTGCAGCTTTGGGTAGTCCTTGGCGCGAGCCTGGAGATCAGCAAAGATGGCACCAGAGTCGTCCTCCGCGAGGTTCTCCATCCGCTTCGTATCCTCGTCCTCAATCTGCTCAAGAATCTTCTCGGGCTCCTCGTTGCCCTCCTTCACGTCCTTCTTTCGAGGCTCTGTCGCCTTCTTGATCCCCGATGACTCGCCGATCAAGAGGATCTGGGCGTTGGCATAGTCAAGGTGTTCGGGTTTGGTGGGCATCCATCGGAGGTCTCGGAACTCCTTGTTGATCCTAGAGCTTGTTGTCAGTGCCATTCTTGTCGGTTAAAACCAGCCAATTCTTACGTCTCAGGGTAGTCAGGATTCTCTGGGAGGCTCGCGTTGGCAGGTCCGGATTTGTTGGGATTCTTGGTGCTCAAGATGAAGCTGCCTTGCTCCTTGAGGCCAAGCTCCTCCTGGACCTCGCCGATGTTGGAAGGCAGAGTAAGCATGTACGCCAGGTGACTCTCCCTGCCGGTCGTCGTGATGACATAGACGCCCTCGCCAACAGGAGTAGCGGCAGGGACCTGTGAAGTGCCGGCCTTGGTTTCGTTCTGGTCACCGGAGAGGAACTGCTCCTTCAGCTCGGCGAAAGAAGCGCCGGCCTTCTCGACGAACATCATGAAGCGATCTCGGCCGTTCTCAGGGAAGACCTTCTTGGGCAGGGCGATCAAACGGGTGTTGCCGGCATCGCCAATCGGGCCGTCACCGAGCTTGGAGTCGGGGGCGATGGGGCGAAGAATGAGGTAGCTTCGAGCAATATCGTCAACTTCTTCGGCCTCGTCAAGGTTGACCCGGGCGCGGATGAAGAAGTAGATGATGCCCTTCTCGAGGACGTTGGACGGAACTTTTTTGTCCGCGTGGGGAATCTCGGCAGTGTCTCCGTTGCTTTCCTTGGTTGCAGGCTTCTCATCAGCCTTGGTCTCCTCTGTTGTCTCCTCCTTGTCCTTGGTATTGGCAACCTCGTCCTTTTCCTTGGCCTCGTTCTTTTGCTCGGTCTCAGAATCCTTGGCCGGGGCAGCCTCCTTCTTTTCCTCGGTGTCGTTCTTTTTCTCCGGTTTGGAGTCTTCCACCTTGGAGTCTTCCGCCTTGGACTCCTCTGCCGCCTCCTCGACGTCCTTGGCCGCCTGGGTCTCGGCAACCTCTTTCGCGTCTTCCGCAACAGTCTCATCTCGATCCTTCATCTCAGTGTCAGAAGTTTCAGGCTTCTCCTCCTCTGCCTCGGGCTTCTTCGCCTCTGGCTTCTTGGACTCGGCATCGTCTTGCTTCTCGAGGGCCTCCTCGATGGTGGTCTGACGGGCGCCATCATCGGACTTCTTCGCCCGCTTAGCATCAGGAGCGTCCTCGGCAGTGTCCTGGTCGATGACACGCTTCTCTCCAGCGGTAGCCTCAGCAGTGTTCTGCGCCTTTTCATTGGCTTCGGCCTCGCCGTTGGCGTGCTCTCCTGCACGTGTGCTTACCATGATGCTGGACGTGGGTGATTGGGTTGACGATGGAGACGGTACGGTAGTGTGGGTGTCGTGTTGTTGACCGCGGGTATCAATTGATGACGGTTGATGAGATGGAATGCTTCAAACGAAAACACAAGGAAGAGAAGCAAGTGCTGGGGAGGAGTTGGCAGGCAGAGAGGAAGGCGCGCGGACGGGGAGAGGTCTGAGGAGTTCTGATGTCATAGGCGGCGTCGCACGCGTCGCGTTGCTTTTTCTGGAGGCAGGTAGCCGCCATTAGGTAACCTGGCGTGCCTTCCCGCGAAGTTACACACGCTGTCTCATTGAGCAATTGGCTGCCTTTGTCTCTGGACATTCTTCTCCTGTCTCAGTGATGCGCTTCATCGTGTCTGAGGTCTGTCGCTGCTTGATTTACTCGGCAGTTGGCCTTGTCGTATTCCCTTGGTTGATTCGCTCCTTACCTTCCCCAATGGGTTGTTTTGAAAGGAAATCATGTTGGGGACGGATTGGGAACCTTGGTGATTACGATGACAATTGAACTTGGTCCTGGCAGAGCTTTGTTTTCACGATGCGGAATGCTGCAGCTGCTCATGATCTGCTGCATGCGGAAAGAAACCGCACAACCCGCGATGGCTACTTTCACAGGGTAAGCTCCCGATCTGGATGGGCGCTCACTGATTTTACGCGCGGAGAGGTGCAGATTGATCCACTGCAGAGCATTCCCACCCGCTAAAACTCCGAGAACAACAGACTCCGGCTGCGCGCCCGACTTAGGACCCCACTCGGGCGAGAGTTCCAACGAGCAAGAAGCGTCTCATCCCCGATGGCACAATTGGCTAGCGCGTCAGACTGTTAATCTGGAGGTTGGTGGTTCGAGCCCACCTCGGGGAGTCCAGGCAGTTAAATTCCGCACATGCGAGCGCATCTCTTTTTGAATTTTTGCCTAATGTTTGTATTGACCTGTGTTTGTCTTTGCAGATGAATTGTTGCATGCTGTTGTCTCGACTCCGTTGATTGCAATAGGAACTATCGATCTGTACACTGTTTCTACTAAGCATTGGACTTTTAAGAATGGGCTGGATCTCGTGCGATGTTAAGACCATCCATCGTTGTTCTTTTAGAATAATTTGAAAAACTCAAGAATGGGTAAAATGCTGCAAGCTGCCTACCCTCTCTTAGGCATTTCTCTCTGATTGATATAATCTCCAATAATGCACTAGAACCGCACCTTGAGTTTCGCGGTGCCAGACATTGGATAGTATGGTCTCTGTGTTCAGCTACCTCTATCTACCCTTGATGTTCACGGCCAACTCTCCGTCCACTGTAACCTAGTCCCTTTAGGCATAGCACTCTTGGGTCCAAGGTATGGTCTACGTTTTTACCTTCACCTATTGCGTAACCATTGTGTAGCAGGAGAACGGTACTCAGGTCATCACATGAGACACAATACTTCACGCCATAGATTTGTGCATGCTGTATTAGGATAGGACTATCAAAAGCCTTCGTGGTCTGAATTCTCACCGTCACCGGTGGTAAGGTTATTTGCTAATCCTCCAATGAGGTATCTATCTGCTTCGTCTTAAAGGTAGAGAGTGACGGTGTCGTGATATTCCTCCACCAGTTAATCCTCGGCGCAGCTGTCCTCCTATCTCGGGCTCATGCATCTTGGCTGATGGCCCAGTCTGAGGGCCCGTGAGGGCTAGCACGCTATGCTTGAGTGGCGCAATGCTTTCATAGCCAGTCCGGGGTGCTGTAACGGTATCTGTTCGGCTCCTGGGCCGCAGATGTATCGCTGCCCGTATCCTCGTTCTCGGCTCGGCCGTAGCTGTCGTATGGGTATCATAACTTGTGCAATGAACAATTTCTGTGTTGCGTCAGATGTTCTTCAAGTAGTGGTTCTTGAACTTCTTGTTGGCCCGATCCGCGCCTCGCATGAGGAATTGGTCGCCGAGAACCTCAAAGACAAACCGCCGTGGGGTTCCCTCAGCCGTCGCATCAGCATCAGCGCTGGGGCTGGGTTCCTTCACCGGTATCTCAACCTTGAACCAGGTCCCCTCCTTCGGCACAATCTTCATCTCGTTCTTGCGCGTGATGACCTCGAACGAAAACTTGGAGTCCTTGATGACGATGCCCTTGATGCCGACACGGCTCGGGCACGAGCTGCGGGAGACCTCGACCTCGGCGCCGTGGAACTCGGCGGCGGTCAGCTTCGCAGCGGCGCCGCTTCCTCCACCGTAGACTTCGGATCCCAGGATCTCCTCAATGTATCCTAGCCACAAGCGGTGGAGGGGCTCGAAGACGGCGTATTTCTGGCCATCGCGGGGCACGTCGTGCAGGCCGCGCCTCCGTCGGTCGCGTGCGGAGAGCGGCTTGGGTTTGAGCTTTTGTTTCCTCTTGGCCTCTTCGCGGGCTTTTCGGCGGGCTGATCTCGGGTTCGACGGGGGCGGGGAGCTTGGTCTGAGGTAGAGGGGTCGGTATTGGATCTTGTCTGTGAAGATGCGGTTGACAGTGTCGGGTGAGTGCGCTCGGGCGAGGAGGGCTTGGGTTATGGGCTGATTTGACGGAGCCATGATGTCTGTGTGTCCTCGCGACACTGCTCAGGTTGTTATTTTCCTGGCGAAGAATTGGTTGACGTCGGTTGCGACTGATGACTGTGACGAGGCTGCTTCTGCAGAACCAGGCGCATGCGATTTCCTGGAGAAGCTGCGGAAAATAAAATTAAATGTTAGTGCCTCCAGGTTCCATTTCCATTGGGTGGTGGGGCGGGAACCAGGATGGCCTGCCGGCTGGCAATGTGCTGGCCAGTCACTGTTGCTGTTGCCGCTGTTGCTGTCGCTGCCCGCTGCTTGGCTCATCCATCAGTGGCACCTGCAGCAGCGGCAAGGATTGGCAGTGCTGTCTTCACATGCCGAAAACGCTAAAGCCGCCAAAGGGCTTCGAGCTCGGCTTGGAGACAGCGTGGGAGCAGGTGGGAGGCAGCAAGCGCGGACGCGGATCAGTGGTCCGGGTGGGTGGCACTTGACCTCAACGGTCCACCCAATGTCCCGCGGCATGACACTGCGACTCTTTGGTTCTGGCTACGCTCGGCGCAAGGAGCAAGGAGCTGCTGGGAGGAGAGACGATCAAAACACTTCCCACGCTCTCTTCCTCCACCATTTCCCACTACTACCACACTCACTTGGGTAGCCCGTCAATCTCCAACGTCATTTGCAGTCAGTCCTGTTCGAGAAAAGGGATCCCGTCTTCCTCGACCGACACTCGGCAATGGCAAGGACCTTGAACGGACTGCTTCGGAGTATCTAGGACTAACAATTCCATTCCACGCACTCGACACGACTTGACGATACCCGATTTCCCCCACGATACCCCAACCCGCCACCGCAATGGTTAAAAACGACGACTCCGCGCCGGATCTGAAGATCCTCGGCGACCAAATCACCCTCCAGCCCAGCGGCTACATCAAAACCCAACGCGACGACGAGAAGGAGGAGGCCCTGATGAAGCACATGGCCCGTTTTCGCTCCGAGCCTCTGCAGTATGTCCACATGCAGTTTGGTCCCTTTTGGATCCAGGAACAACACTAACTAGCCTATGCGCCAGATTCCTTCGCGAAGTTTCCCTCTACGTCTCCGGCACCGGCTGGCGCGCCTACGATAATGCCATCGGCCAACCCATCTTCTACTCTGGCTTTAGCGACAAGATCAAGGATGCCGTGCTGTCGGCGCCACTACTACAGTCGCGCATCACCGACCTCGCCGAGAAGCGCATCGCTGTCGAGGAGAAGGAGGGCCTACTGAACAAGAATGACAAGGACTTTGAGTTGAAGCGCGCACGGAGAAGGGCGGCCATCGAGACCGGAATCCAGGAGGTGGCCGAGAAAATGACCGACGACATGATTTGCAAGTTCGAAAGCAAGACCTTTATCCGAAGCGCATACTACCTCGTCACGCAATTGACTCTGCGCGCATATCACCAAGGCATCCACGTCTCAAGCGAAGAGGTTCTGAGGCTACGAAAGGTGGCGGAGGAGGCCGAAAGGAAGAAGCAGAGCATCATCTTCTTGCCCTGCCATCGATCGCATGTCGACTATGTTTCGCTGCAGCTCATCTGCTACCGCTTAGGACTCGGCCTGCCGGTTGTCGTGGCCGGAGACAACCTCAACTTCCCTCTAGTCGGAAGCTTCCTGCAACATGCCGGTGCCATGTGGATTCGGAGGTCGTTCGGCGATGATATCCTCTACACGACATTGGTGCAGACGTATATCGACACCCTGCTGCAGGGAGGCTATAACTTTGAGTGTTTTATTGAGGGTGGCCGTTCAAGGACAGGCAAGCTGTTGCCTCCAAAGTTTGGTATTCTCAACTTCATCCTAGACAGCATCCTGTCAGGTCGAGTCGAAGACGCCGTTATCTGCCCAGTCAGCACACAGTACGACAAGGTCATTGAGACGGAGGGCTACGTTACCGAGTTGCTTGGCGTACCCAAGAAGAAGGAGAACCTCGCAGATTTTGTCTCTGGAGGTTCATCCGTCTTGTCCTTGAGACTTGGCAGAGTCGATGTTCGCTTCCATGAGCCTTGGAGTTTGCGTGGGTTCATCAATGAGCAGCTTGTAAGGCTGTCCAGGTTACCTACGGGCCTCAACCTGGATACGAAGAACCCCGAGAATACCGCAATCCGCCAGAAGCTCCTGCGCACACTCGGCTACAAGGTGTTGTCAGACATCAATGATGTTTCCGTGGTTATGC
Source organism: Colletotrichum siamense (assembly GCF_013390195.1). Classification (NCBI taxonomy): domain Eukaryota; kingdom Fungi; phylum Ascomycota; class Sordariomycetes; order Glomerellales; family Glomerellaceae; genus Colletotrichum; species Colletotrichum siamense. The sequence continues at coordinate 1,255,550 of NW_023501016.1, read as the reverse complement.
CTACTGCTCTGATCGGCACCGTGCTGCTCACCCTCAGAGGCAGAGGCGTAGGCAAGACGGAGCTCGAACGTCGCGTCAATTGGCTCACTGACCGAGTCCGGGCGAAGGGCGGTCGTGTTGCCCACTTTGGAAATGCGCCCCTCTCCGACATTATCGAGCGTGGCCTGGAGGTATTGGGCAAGGATCTGGTTGGCGTCGTAACAGATCTTCCAGAACCTACCTACTATGCCGTTGACAGGTTCCAACTCTCGTTCTACCGAAACATGACTATCCATCTGTTCATCTCGGAAGCTATAGTGAGCGCCGCAATGTACATGAAGGTCAAGCAGGGAGGTGGCCCCACCATGCAAGATATCTCATTCAAGGAGCTTCAGGACCAGATTCAGTTTCTCTCGTCTCTGTTCCGTGGCGAGTTCATTTTCCCCAGCGACGGTCTGGCAGCGAACTTGGAAAAGACGCTGCGCGACCTCGAGGCGGACAAGGTGCTCAAGCTTCACCGAGACGAGGAGGGCAAGGTCGTGGTAGTTGGCCTATCGGATCATGAGAGAATGGTCGGACGGGAAAATTACGACTTCTACTGCTTCTTGATCTGGCCGTTCATCGAGGCCAGTTGGCTTGCAGCGGTTTCTCTGATGGGCCTGGCAACACCGCTTGGCCAGAAGGACGATATCTGGATCGAGGTCGGCAAAGCCCAAAGCAGTGCACAAGTGGTAAGTCAAATTCAGGCAAGCATAGAGTCACACAACTAACACATTTCCAGCTCGGCAAGACACTCTACCATCAGGGTGACCTGAGCTACTTCGAAGCTGTGAACAAGGAGACCCTCAAGAACGCGTACCAGCGGTTCGAGGAAGAAGGTATTCTCCAAGTTGTCAAATCCAAGGATCCCAAGGTTCCACCCCGTCTGCGTCTGGACCCCGAATGGTGTCCCACGCGCGATCCAGAGACGGGCGCCCTCAACGCCTCGGGTCGTCTCTGGGACTTCACCGAGAAGATCGCCTCCAGCCGACGTGAAGGCAAGAACCGTCGTGACGGGGCCACCGTTAGTACCCGCGTGCTCCGCCTGACGGATCTGCTCGGCAGCAAGCTGTTCGAGGCCGCCAAGACTGGGGATAAAAAGGGGGCGTCGCCGACCCTTAGTATGGAGGACGCGAGACAGCTTAAGAAGAGTGTCAAGGAGCAGAGGAGGCGTAGGTCACTGGAGAACCGAGCACATTTGTAAATTTTGTATTACTGTAAACGTGTAAAGCGGGTATGATATGATTACGATGTTCTCATCCTGTCCTTTGTTTTCTTCTTAGATGGCCGGGTCGAGAAGTCGCACAGCGTTGGTCCTCTGCTGGCGCAGGTTATTAGGCTGGTCGGTTGCGTCAATGAGTCATATATGAGGGTTCCAGGGATGTCTCTCACGTACAGCGTTGAATGGACGCGGAGGTTACCCTGTGGCCCTCATATATGCCTTGTTGTCGAGACCGGCCAGCCTAATAAGCTGCGCCGGAAGGTGCTTGGCTGCGGTAATGTGTTGATAATCCTCAAAAATGGCATTCTTTGTGGTCAAGTCTATTCAAACGTGGGATTCGACCACTGCTACCCTACGTTCCTTCCATCCAACCTTTGAACTCCTACTGGGTATTTGGCTTTAGAATAATGTTGTCAATAAGTCGCACCGACGGTCCGCCGCTGTGTCCGAGGTCCTCGCCGGGCTGCGGCTCCTCCACGGGCAACATCTTGACCGCACCGCTGAGGATGGCCCCCTTCGTGGGCACCACCGTGTTGATCTCCTGCATCGAGTCCGGGTCCGCCAGCGAGATGTAGTCCACCTCGAACATGACCCGCTCCGCCGGCGCCAGCTTCGCTTGCTCCGAGAGCACCCCCGCAGCGACCTGGTTCGCCGCGCCGAGGATCGCGTCCCGCTCCAGCGCGCCGCCCTGCGTGTACGCCTCCTCGGCGGCCCGCAGCGCGCGGGACAGCACCGTGGCTACGTTGCGCCGCCGCGCGCCGAGGTACACGTTGCGCGAGGACAGCGCCAGCCCGTCGTCCTCGCGCATCGTCTCGCCGACGACGACCTCCGTCGGCAGCATGAAGTCCTCGACCATGCGCCGGATCACGACCGTCTGCTGCACGTCCTTCTGGCCAAAGTACACGCGCTCGGGCTGCACGATGTTGAACAGCTTCATGCAGACGGTGGCCACGCCGCGGAAGAAGGTCGGCCGCGAGGCGCCCTCGAGGACCTCGCCGACGGGCGTGATGGTCACGAAGCTGCCCTTACTGGACGGCTCCTGGCCCGGGAAGCCGGCGGGGTACATGTCGGCGGTGGTGGGGGCGAAGACGGCGCTGACGCGGCCGAGGTTGGCGCCGTCGCCGGCCAGCTCGCGGTCGAGGTCGCGCAGGACGGCGGTGTCGCGGGCCCAGGTCTGCGGGTAGGAGGCGAGGTCCTCGGCGACGCCGAACTGGGCGGGGTTGACGTAGATGGAGACGACGACGTGGTGGTTCTCGCGGGCGGCGGCGCGGATGAGGGAGAGGTGGCCGTCGTGCAGGGCGCCCATGGTGGGCACGAGGCCGACGGAGCGGTAGTTGAGGAGGTGCGGGCGGCGCCAGGTGCGCAGGGCGGAGACGTTGCGGAAGACGCGGATCGGGGAGGAGGGGACCGTTTCTGGTGCTGAAGACGAGGAGGAGCAGGCTGTTCGGCGCTGGTTGGATATGCTGGAGCTGCGGGATGGGCTTGTGCTGCCCGCGGCGCGGAGGGTGCGGGCGAGCATTTTGGATGATTTTTGGGTTGATGGAATTGTGAGCAGCTGGCGATTACGGTGGTTACGGGGGAAGGAGAGGATTTGCGGCCATTGTGGAGGCGCAATGGCTTATAGAGTCGGCGACGCTGTGATGGTTTCTGCGGCGGATTTTTGGGGACGGAGGGAGGTTTGGTGGAGATGGCTGTGAGGTCGTGGTCCTCGGCGGTATCGGTGAGGGGCTCGGTGAGGGAGCTCCTGTGGGGTCCGCACGTGAGGGGCATGAGGTTATCTTATCTAATCGGCCAACGCGGAAGATGGTTCACCCAGAGGTTTCTCCGGCTGCTCACCGACACTCACCTTCTCGGACCTGCCCCACCTCGGTGAGCCCGGTGAAGGCCCGGTCGGAGATTTCCAGCGGTTACCTTATCCACTGAATAACCTCTCCATACTTCCCGCTGTCACTACCCTTCCCCTTTCCTGGGCTCCCCATGCCGACTATTTACCCCCGAGTTGTTCTCTTGCCTGCTTCGTTGGCAGACCGCACAACACTGCTGTGTGTCTTGCAAGAAAGCACGTAGTCATTGCCCTTCTCAGCGGCCTACGGATACACAGCAATAGCAATGATGCCAGGTCAATGCCTCGTACGACATGGCACCAGAGAATCCCCGTGTGACGCGAGGCATGCGAGATTGCCGTGGCCCTCTTTGCACGATTTGGCCAAGGTCGCGATCCCACACCCCCCTCTTCACTCCCTCCCTCCGACGTGATCGTGTTTCTCTATCTTGTGTGTTCACTGAGTGATGAGTGAGAAGGAGACAGCAAGATCCGACTCCCAACTCCCTCAGTATCTGTCTCCCGCTGCCTCTCTCTTGTGAACACGGAAACGATTTGTCAAATCTCCTGTTTCACGCCTGGAGACACTTTCTTGGCGGACAGGCTGAGATGTAGCAGATGTTGACAAAATGTGCTGCTTCGCGCCTCGCGCCCACTTCCCACTTTCCCAACTCCAACCCACCACCACCCCCATGAGAAAATGGGGTGGTGGTGGCGTCTACCCTGGGCTGTTACCCTCTCTCTGGGTGACTTCAGACGAAAGCACGCAGCAGATCGAAAGAAGGCGGCCGGGTCGTTGCAGGTGGCTGCATCCACGGGGGATGACAGCCAATCTCCCGGCCGATAATCTGTGCTACATATTCCCAGCAAGGAAATGGGGAGGGTAGAGTCGAGAAACACTCGTGAGGAAGAAGACTTGCATGCAACTCTGCACAGGAACAGCACAGCCCCGGCCCCAGCTGGTTGCTGGACATCTAGAGTCCTCCTTCAGTGTGCCAAGTCACAATCTTGTGCGAGAACGAGTGCCACGAGAAAGGGCAGTCTCGACTTGTCCCGCCAAGCTGCCCGGTCAGCCTGGGCGTCGGTTGCAGATGGCTTCTCTCTCTTCTTCTTCTTCTCCCTCTCTGACTCTGCGGCCCAGTTGACAGCTTGGCCCTGGGATTAACACAATCTCAAGAAAACGTCCAAGCAAAACTTGGCGTCTCCCCTTCCAAGCTTCGGCACCCTCAAGAAGGCAAGGCAAGTCGCATCGTTGCAGCAGAGGCGAAGTCCGGAGCCGACGTCAAATCTTGCAACAAGACCCGGCCCTTTCTTTCTTTGGGGCCTCGGGCGTTAGCTACCCCATCCAACCCCCCTCCATCCCGACCGTCGTCGTCGGGAAGTCCCCAGAAATGCTACCCGCGACCGCAAGGCAAAAACTTCCCGAGAAGCTTATCCTTTCCCGCTGAGAATCAGAAGAAGTGTCAGCTTCAACCCACCACCCACCCACCCCATGTTGTGAGTGAATGAGACCCCTGTGGCGGACTCTTCTTTTCGTCTGTCTGGTTGTGCTTGGGCGTGGGGTGGGGAAGAACAAGGTCCGCGGTGCCTACGGGCTGCGGGACCCCCATGGAAGAGCAACATCACGGAACAAGGCATGACGACGGGTGTGTATCGCAATCGCATCTCCATCGCATCGCATCTGGCGCTTGTTCTGGTGGGAGTCACGGTCACGGCCTGGAACGAGTTGGCATGCTGGGGAACTGGTGTTTTTGGTCGCGGCCCGCGGTCCGCGGCGCGGTGGGACAGAGACAGACCTGGTTGCTGATGGTACCATTCTACGACTGAAAATAACTGCTGCTGATGGTTATGCTTGAATCTGCACAGCTGAGACAGGTTTTCATTTGCACCATGTCTCTTTCTAAGAAGCTCGCTGGGTGAGAAGAGTTTCCTCACCAAATTGCAGCTAGAGACGTCGAATCACCCGTCTTCATTGGCTGGCACGCATTCGCTTTCAGGCTGTCGGTAACATGTCCGTCTGTCTCTCTGTACATCTACCTTTTGCCTGTGTTATCAGACGACGAGCTCGCTTTGGCTTGCACCACATCCTCTACGAAGTAGTGCTACCCTTCTAGCCTGCCAAGAAAGGCACCGCAAAATTAAGTACAGAAAAAAAAAAGCTAGAATGCACAGCGTTGTCCAGCTCCCTCCCTCCTTTTGCCGAACTTTGAAAGCCACCCGTAAGCTCGGATCAGGGCGCAGATTAACTCTCAGTGTCAAGATGCGAGGCCAGCAGCATACATTACAGCAAAGAAAAGTAATGACGGCACCCGCCGCTGCTTGATGTTTCATTCCGGTTCGTCTGGTGCGGCGTTTCGCACTTTTGGGCCGGCGCTGGCTGGTGCTGCTGCTGCGGCGGCCCCTCTGGTGCTGGGCGGCGCGGCGCTTGGCCCATCCAGTAACATCATTTCTCTTGGCATTTAAAGGGGACTGTCCTCGGCAGAGTGGACAGCCGGGCCTTGATGGGACGACAAGTTGTCGCCTCGGTGCGGATACGCTGGTTAATCTTTCTGACAGCAATAGCAAGGGGTGATGGTGAGGTGCACACGACCTCTTCCTCTTCTTGGTCAGACTGTAGGAGACGGTGAGCATATAGGGATGCAGGGGTTCTTTCTTAGCATGCATCCCCAAAACAGTCTCCAGAGAAAGGGCAACGACACCCGACGTAAGGCCTTCAAGCTTACTTCAGTTTATTCTTAGTACCGTAGTAAAAAAGAAAGGAAGAAAGGAAAAAGGATCCCGCGCGAAGAGTGGATGGAGGGGGGGCGCCGTCGAATGCAGGACCAAACGAAACATGGGCAAAAGCTTCCCCAGGGAACAAACCTTGTTCGCCCAGACCTATATCCGCGAAGGCTGATACTCGATATGAGCGACAGCCGAGCAGACAAACAGCAGGAAGTGTGTGGGCAGGGCAAAAGGTAGCGAGATGCAAAGCCAAAACGTTGGCGATTATTACGTCGGAGGCTCTGTTGGCCCTACGTTTAGTGCGTGTCTGGGTGCTTATTGGGCGTCTACGTTGACAGGTAATGGTTTTAAGGTCTGATGCTACTGCGACGGTGTGTGTGGTATGTGGCATGGTGACAAAAAGAATGGTAGAGTCGAGACGTGCGACCTTGTTCGGCTCAACTCACCCGCCGCGACGATCCTGCTTCATCGGCCGAGCCGTCTACACTTTACTTTTCCACAGTCATGCCCTTTTGGCTTCAGCTTGACCTTCCCTCTCGCTCGGGCTTGCTAATTCTGTCGCGGGAACCTTGTCATATATGGGCTATAGTTACCAGAGTGTGGACGTTCCAGAAACACTTCTGACTAAAAGTAAGAGGTGACAGAGTTAACAATTGCCGGTTTTGGTTGCTTTGCTTTTTGGGCGATCGAACCAACGTGCCCCTCCACCCGGCAGGCGTGAAGGAGGGGGAGGTAGGAACAAACATTGACGACAGACCGCGTGTGCCCGTTACCGGGAACCGTGACGATCAAACCGCGCCGAGCGGCGGCGGAGCGGCCGGGGTCTGGGAGCACGACGACGGCTACCCTACGGGGGGTTGGCTGGCCTCTGGCGGCGGAGGACTGGCGGGGAGATAATGGCACGGGGAGGAGACGTCTGTGGCATGATTGGGAGGGAGAGAAAGTGGAGGCACTCTTCGTATTGTGGGCAGCCGTCGTTCTTCCGGGCCAAATAAGCTACTGACCGGGTACATTGTTTTATCCTGCTGGCGTAATGAATGGGCACTTTCAGGTAAGGTACAAAACACGATACATCATCTGTGGATGGATGAAGTGACGCTCAGCCAGCTGAGCACCCCACGCGGAAACGAAATGCGCAACAGGAGCCGAATGATTTCTGTTGATCATCCAACTTGGCGTCCATCCTTTTTGCTCTCTTTCTCTCGGAAGCAGCACCAAGCGAGCGTCAATTGCGTTGGGAAGAAGCAGAAATGCAACTATGGGCGAGGTTTCGTGGGCGCTTGGGTTCGTGACAGGGGACTGGAGCACGTTATTGCGCGGCCTCTTGCGTGTGGGGAAAAAGCAGAGAAAAGGGCAACTGGGCGAGGCCGGCAACAGATGCCACAGACGTGCCCCATCGTCGACGCGCAGATTATCAGAGGAAAATCCACAACGGCTAATACCCTGAAAAGAGAGACGCGCAAGAAAGGGGGTTCGAGGCCAAGCGCTGGGGAACATCTGAAGGAAGGCCAAGAGCTGGATGCTGCTGTACTTGCGACTGTGATGGCGCTCGGCGAATGCTACCTGAAGGCGGGAAAGACTTGGCTCATGATGATACAGTACATTTACCATACAGCAGTGGGCTATTTCACGCCTAGGCATTGTTAAGGGACGCACTGACGATGGTAGTAAAGGAAGGCCGCCTGCTTGCTTGCTTTCGTGCGTCTGATTTTCCCTGGGCGTTCTGGGGCCCGAAGCAAGGAAAGAGTATGCGGCGAATGAGCTCGGCGGGATGTTGGGGAAGCAAGAGAAGCCGAAGCAGGTCTCTGACAAGAACGTCCTAGAGGGCGAATACACGGACGGATGATCCCTCGAGCCTAAACCCCGGCAGCACAACTGTTTTGCTAGTATTATTTTGCCTGCTGGCTTGCCTCGGGCCGCTGTGAAAGTGTGCCACTCTGTCGGGCGCTGCCAACGGTGAGGCATCTCCAACGGGCAAGGGAGGAGGCTGAAAAAGAGGGCGGATGCTAAAAGCAACTTCACGGCGAAGGAAGGGAAGGAAGCAAGCCCTTCCTGTGACGGGTCCGGGGGGTGGTAGTTGTCAGGGCCCAAGTCACTCTACGTCTTGGTAGGAAAGTCAGTATTGGCTTGACGATGGCTGGCGTTTGTGTGTGTGCAGTGTGGTGTGTGGCACTGCGTTCCTTCGAGCGTAATTCTAGCGGCACCTGGAACCCCGGAAAGGCGGATCTGCAACACGTCCCGCGCAAGGTACGGGCATGTGGGAGCGGGATGTATCGAGGTACATCTAGGATCAGAAGAGAGAGCGTATGCTGTGTGCTGTGTGCTTTGTGGCTGTGTGCGGTCCGAGGGACATGGGGATCGCGGGGGGATCTGTTTCCGTTGTCGTGCTGCTATCATTTCTTTGGATAGAATAATTACGCATCATTGACATTGGCGATGTACTTGTTGGGCGATTTGGTGTTCATAGAGATAGCCCTCTTGTAGGTCTCTCTTTTGTGTGTGCCGAACGGAGTATCGGGATACCGTCGCCATCTCGGCGCTCTACCCTGAACAGGTCGGCGCGGCGCAGCGTTGCCGGTCGAGGGCCATTCACTCTCGGATATCGGCTCCGATGACGGGTTTTCCGGTGCTCTGGCCATTGTTATGGAGCAATCGAACGATGGTGGTCATCGCCACTTTCTCAGCTTTTCTCTTGATGTTTCTTGTCAAGTAGAGTTTCTATTCATGTCTACAGAAGACAGCATCATCAAAAACATACATCTGATAGACGTGCAGATATCGAAAAAGGCCCAGGGGTCCAGCATCAACACTCAAGCCCTTCCATCGTCAACAGGTACATGCAACGATTCCAGCCACAGACAAGAGACTCGAGCCCGTCTGTCACCCATCGGCAAACGCTTCTTCCATCTTAAAAAGTGGAACCCAGGGGACCGCTCCGGTTTTAGAAGATTCCCGCCAAAAGTGCTAAATCAAGCGAGAGGCCATTTGCTGCGATCACGCCCCTGTGTGGCTGCATCATACACACTTCTCGTCCTTCCACAGCACAAGTGTGTGAGTGATGAGTCTCTCAAGGTATCTTCCCGCTCCCCTTTTTCTTTGCTCACAGCCACACAGACACCCACAACGCCCACAACACACCCCATCTTCCCTCGCAACGCCGTCGCCTCAACCTTGGGGCCCTCCCCCCCGGAATCTCCTTCCCTCTGTGCCTCTCAGCCGTTCAGAGTTTCTTCAATCGCTCTCGCTACCCATAGAGTTGCGGCAAGCGACGCTGTCGTTGCCGATCTATCCCTCCCTATCTCACCCGCCATCGGCGCGCCTCGTTTCCCTTTTCCCCATCCCCTTTGCCAATTCTTCAGCCTCCCCACATGCGCGCCCGTCTGCCATCCATCCATGCCCCTCCCCTGGAGAGGTACCGTACCTTACGACGACCTGCTGAAGGGCGCTGAGAGGAAGACTGAGAGTGACATTTGCAAGGGAAGAGGGACACGCCCCCGTCGTCGCCCCAAAAAAGGACCCGAGCTCGACCCGACCTTGGATCTGTCTGGCCTGCCTGCCCTGATCTGCCTGTTCCGTTCCTGCTGCGTGCTGCGTGCCTGGTTGTTAAAAAAAGTTCTGGACTCACTCAATTCCGACGACGTCCATCGGTTGGTGACCGCTGTTCTACCCACTGCCGCCCGAGAACCGGCATTGGCTGAATGCTTTTCCTGGAAATTTGAAGCTTCCATGATTTGATCCACGCTGCCTGTCTTTGTTTTTAAACTTCATTCCACCACGACTGCTCAGTCGTTAATTCGACGAGAACATCGAAAAGACGAGAGGCATTCATCCTGGAAGTCTTGTACCAAGACCCCCGCCCAGCTCTGCGTTCTGCATCACATCTATCCGTGTCTGCGACATATACACGTACACATATTCCGTGTACTCTCGAGCCGCAAGACGTGTCTTGGCCCTCTCTGATGCTCGCTCTCTTCCTCACATCCATAACCCCAGAAGCAGCAGACCCCTGAACCTGACCTGGGGGAAGGGAATCCGCGCGGCCGAGAGATAGAAAGAGATCCATCGTCTTCGGCGCTTTCTTCTGCTCCATATTAACACACACACGAGCCGTTCACGGTCCTCATGCTCTTCTCTCTTCACTCTCACTGCCGTCGTTCCGTTCCTCGCCTAATACTGCTGCATCTGCCCTCTGCATACCGTTTCCTGGCCTGAACATTACATCCCCGCCATCAACCGCGGAGAAAGAAGACGGGTGCGCACCGTCCACCACACAAACTCCCGATATCACACACTCGACGCAACAGCATTCTACTTCGTCTTTTCATCCCTTTGCGTCCATCTCATCTGGATTACAAGGACACACAATACACAACACACACAGCACATAACACATGCACACACCACACACACATTTACAACGAGAAGACGATACATGGACACATCCGAAAAGAGAACAAGGAACTCTGTTGTGTTAGGTACAGAAGAAGGTACATGCTCTCGGTCTCTACCCACACCTCCCCCGGCCGGGATTCCTGCATGTGTAAACGGTACCTTTAGCGGCCTCGAGAACAGACCAGGGCTCACCCCCTCCCTCGTCCTTGTCCTTGTCCTCATCGGCGAGAGGTACATCCACTGCCATTACCTACAGCAAAGTACCTACAAGACATAGCCACCAACCAAACCAACGGCCAAGGCCTGGAAGAGGGTACCTCCTAGCACACACACTGCCTACAACAACTGGAGACACCCACTGGACACACCCACTGGACACACCCACTGGACATACACACACACAAAGAGCTACTTAGTACGGGCACACGCTACACACACCTCGGCCATCTTGCGCTAGTCAAGTCAATCTGGGCCACTGCCGCTCAGTCTTTCCCTCCATCCATCCATCCATCCATCCATCCAGCTTCTCTACCTACTCTGGCTCGACTTACCTCACCTTGCTCCATCCAGAACGCCAAAGCTTGTGACTTTTGATTTTTCTCCCTCCCACTGCACCTCGCATCTCGACTCGACTTTTCGCTCACTAAAACCAACCGACCAACCATCTCTTCTCCGCTTCTCACCGACAACCGACATCGTGCGCACCGCACCGCAACGCATCCGCCCCCTGTGAGTGAATCTGTGTGGCTCTCCGATCGCGCCCCCGACGACGACGAAGACGAAGACTTCGACGACGACCACAGCACAGCAGCGACGGCATTGAAAGGAAGGAATCTCATCGCTTGCGCATCGCATTTCATCGACATTGCGCACCTGGCATCTCATCACCACCCGACGGCGACGTCTCTCACGCAACGGGATCAGTGTTCCCAGTCAGTCACCCGCCATTGAGCCAGCAGCCCGTCCTTCAATCAGCAGCAGCACAGCGGATCATTCTCGCCGCTCATTCGTACATCGGCCCCCCGCTCGCGCGCGCGCATCCGCTTTCTTTCTCTCTCACACACACGCACACTCACTCTCATCGTGAGTGACCCGACGAAAGCGAACTCCAACGACGACCATCACGACGACGACAGCGACGAGTCAGAGTCTCTCGCTCTCATCTCCTTCCGACGGCAAACTCAACCTCTCAGCCCTCCACCAAGTTAATGCCCACAACGACGCCCGCATCGCCCTCCACGTCGCCCAAGCCGTTGGGTGTCCCCAGCCCTCGTTGAATCCCCCCACCGTCTCTACTCACCAGAGACGGGCCTTTCGGTAGCCCTGGAGGCATACGACGCCTCTGCAGGCGTCCTCGTGCCAGGCTTTGGCCTTGGTCCGGCGGTGCTGCACCCCTTTGAGCATCATCCGCCCCTCGACTTTGTCCACGACCCGTACCTCGACAGCGCCCAGGACATTGACGACAACGACGACCAGGTCTCTTCTCTCTCCTTTGGCTTCTCTTCCGACTTCACCACCGACTTTAGCCTCGGCAACGAAGTAGTAGCACCACTCCACCAGCAGCAGCAACAGCAGCAGTCTTCTTATCTCAAGCACCACCATCACCACCACCACCAAGACCACCAAACCCATCAGTACTCTTCTCATCACCACCATCAACCGTACGACACCATGAATTTGCCCAGCTCCCACATCCCGCCCCGCCGCAGCGCGAGCATCCACTCCCTCACCCCCTCGCGCGATCTCATCGTCGCCGCAAAGTCCCCCGAGAAATCCGCCGCCGCCGCCGCCGCGACCGCCACAAAGTCCAAACGAGTACGGACGGGCTGTCTAACGTGTAGGGAACGGCATCTAAAATGTGACGAAGGCTTACCAGACTGTCTAAATTGTCGCAAGAGCAATCGAGAATGCAAACGCGGCGTGCGGCTCAACTTCATAGATGTCCAGGTCAAGAAACCGCCCTACATGCCTCCCACCGTCGAGTGGTCGGGTAAGTCCGGAGCCCCCATCTTATCTCACTCACCCAATAGCCGATCCCCTCACCTCACTCATGTGAGTGAGGTAGTGTGAGGAATCGTAAGCATCGTGGCGGACACAGGCTAACGCGATTCAACCACAGTACAATTCCAAGATGAATCAAGACAAATCGCCTCAGAATACGTCGGCGGACTCGGCCGGTACGCGCACCTCGACAAGGTCGCCGTCGCCGCCGCTCCCCGGCCTGAGCCGAGCCATCTAGAGCAGACCCTCCGGCACCAGGGCCACCTCCTCCCACACGCCCGCGCCGCCCCGGGCCCGGACGCCTCCGTCTCTCCCCGGACTCACCTTCAACACCACCCGCCGCCGCCCTCGCTGCCGCCCTCCTACGTCTCCTACCCGCCACACGCCGCCCACCGTCCGCCGGAGCCCCCTCGCGCCGCAGACTACCCTCCTCACCGCCGCGAGAGCGAGTCCGCCACCGCCTACCTCACCCCCCAGAACTCGGCGCACCCTGGCCCTCACCCATACGCCGGCTACGAGCACTTCGCCGCCCTCCGTGACAACGCTCATCACTCGCACTCTCACCACCACTCGCACTCCCGCTCCCACACCCACCGCGACAGCGACGCCTCCTCCGCCGCCTCCATCGTCCCGCAACCAACCGCCCCGCCGCCGTCCTACCGACACAGCGCCGCCGCCCCTGGTGCTGCTAACGGCGCCAACGCCCTCGCGCCCGACGGCATGATGACGCCTCCCCCCAGCGAGAAGGCCACCGCCGGCGAGCGCGAGTACCTCAACTCGCCCGAGGAGATCCTCTACATGCAAGTCTTCGTCGAGGAGGTCGGCGTCTGGATGGACTCCCTCGACAAGGAGAAGCACTTCTCCCGCCTCATCCCCTACCACGCCCTCAAATCGCCCATGCTGCTGAACGCCTTCCTCGCCTGCGGCGTCAAGCACCTCACCCTCGTCAACCCGGCCTACCAGGACGACAAGGCCCTCTTCTACTACGACACCGCCACCACCCAGCTGCTGCGCTCGCTGCAGAACCCCGACCGCAACACCGGCGAGTGCGCCACCACCGCCGTCGTCCTCAACGTCTACGAGATCATGTCCGAGAAGCCCGCCCAGCGCATGAACCACATCGCCGGCGCCCGCGCCCTCATCCGCGAGTGCAAGTGGGACGCGCGCTCCAGCGGCATCGGCGCCGCGTGCTTCTGGCTCAACATCGGCATGGAGGTGCTCTCCTGCCTGGCCTTCAACTGGCAGACGTCGTGGGACCCGGACTCATGGGGGCTGGACATGGACTTTGCCGCCGAGAGCAACGGTGCCGGTGCTGCGACTGCTGCCGCGGCGGCATCGGGAGATGGCTTCGGGTCGGAGGAGCTGTGGGTGCATCGCATCCTGTACATCGTGGCCAAGATCGCCAACTTCCGCGCCACGATCCCGCGCTTCCAGGAGCCGAGCCCGCACGACGAGCAGATCCGCCTCGGCAACCGGCTCGCGCAGTGGCAGGACCTCAAGCGGCTGTGCGACAAGTGGAACAACGCGTGCCCGCGCACGATGCACCCCTTCGGCTACCTCTACCCCTCGCAGACAAACTCCAAGTCTGCCTTCCCCAACGTCTGGTACGTTCCTCTCCCTCCCTCCTCAAACTAACCCATGTACTAACACCATTCCCCCTCCAGGCTAATCAAACGCGCCGCCATCATCGGCCGCCTCTTCTACCACACCGCCCAATGCCTCCTCGCGCAGACCAACCCCATGGAACCCGGCAAGGCCTCGGAGGAAATGCGCGCCCTGCAGCTGCACCACGCGCACCAGGTCTGCGGCATCGTCGCGCACACAAAGGACCGCGGCGTCGCCTCCGTCGCCATCCGCTCCCTCGCCATCGCCTCCGCCGTGCTCACCGACCCGCGCGAGCAGGAGGAGGTCCTCGAGATCCTCGACAAGATTCACACCGCCTCCGGCTGGCGCCTCGGCAAGATCCACTCCGAGCTCAAGAAGTCGTGGGGCTGGCCGTCCCCCGCGGGCGGGAACACGCCCGTCATGGCGCACCCAGACCCAAGAGGAGGAAGCAGCGGCGGCGGCGGGAAGTACTACGCGAGCAGCACGAGCGGCGGCGCACCGCCTGCGATGACGGCGGCGAGCAGCCAGCCGCCCGCGGCGCCGATGAAGGCGCTCGTGAACCCGCTCAGCTTCGCGGACTTTTCGCTGCCGAATCACCCGTACCAGAACTGGTACGAGCCGCCGAACAGGTCCAACTCGTACAGCTCGCAGACTTTCCTCTGATTGGGGTTATCCTTTTCTTGCTCATCTTTCTCTTCCAGCCCATCTTTATTTACAAAAGGCACCGACCCGACCTCACCCCAGGGCGTGTCTAACCCTTTTATATCTACATAATCTTCTTGGAGAGCGACGCGGAAAAGACGAGCGGGATCTTCACATTTCAACCTGCGGATGACAAGCACACTACACTACAAAAAGACGGCACTGGATGCCTGGTTCATGATCACGGCCGAACCCTACCACACATTTTTTATCTTCAACCGCTCGTCTTTTCCCGGCCTCTACGTTACTCAATTCCATCTTCTACATCTCCATACAGGCTTTTTTTCTTGTTTTACAAAGGCGGGGGATACGGCTTTACAGGACGGCCGGCATCATTGCGGCAAAAAGGGGGGGTGGTGTGGATGAGATTTCTTATCTCCTACGGGATGGACTCCTGAAAGGGATCACCCGAACGTAGCATCTGGCGTTCCGGCAAACTGGACAAACAGGGGGAGGAAGGACATGCCTTTCGAGAGCGAGCTGTGGATTTTCGCTCCGGCATACTAGGGTTGGGGAGGGAGGAGGACAATGCTTCCAAAGGGGGCATCGATACCATCAGGATTCGTTTTCGTGTCATCAATCGAATGACAAGGGACTTTTGGGGTTTGTGTTTGTTTGCTACTGTCCTTTTCACAAAAACTTCGGCACCAAGCAGAAAGGGTCTTTGTTTTGTATGCATATATTTTGTGGTATCATTCGGATGCGGGAGGGGTGGGCTTGGTTCTTTCTCGTGCCTGCTTTCTCTAATCCACTGGGAGAATTCTATCGCAATGCCAAATGCTTTTTTCGTTCTTGACCGTGATCAAAGAAGCCCAGTCTATGAAAAAAACCAAAAAGTGGTTCCCTTTCCCTGAATCCTCTGCTCTATTGGAAATCCCATGCCAGCCAGACCTTCTGTCTTTCATTCGCCCATTATCATCGTAATCCATGCCCTGTCTAATGCCGTTTTCTCGTAAAAAAAGCTTGCTCAAAAAGGAAAGAAGTAGGAAAATGTCGAGCCAGGACGGCGGTGACCCAAGTCTGCCCATGTTATTGGTATGCCAAGCCAGATCTTGCCAAAATCCTGGTGTCGTCGTTTGGATGAATATTCCGGGAAATGACTTAAGCAGAGCCGTTGGCCTTCTCGACGAGGACCTCGCCGACGTTCTCCTTCATGAAGGGCTCGTCGTCGACCTCGACGGGGGGGACGGTGATGCCGAACTTGTCGTAGGGGAAGTCCTCGAGGGTGTCCATGTACTCGGCCCAGCCGTCATCGACCTCGCCGACCTGGTGCATGTCGACCTGGCCGGCCTCGCCGGTGCGGCCGGCGAGGACGTCCTTCTCGCGGCCCTTGTACTCGTTGAGGAGCATCTTGTGGGGGCACCAGACGACGCGCATGCCGGCGCGGCGGCCGGCCTCGACGCCGGGGACGGAGTCCTCGAAGACGAGGCACTCCTCGGGGGCGATGGGCTTCTCGCCGGCGGGGAGGGAGTCGTTGATGGTCTTGAGGGCGAGGAGGAAGATGTCCGGGTTGGGCTTGCCGCGGCCGGGGGCGATGCGCTTGTCGTCGCCGAGGACGCGGCGGTGGGAGGGGAAGATGGAGAAGAGCTCGGTGAGGTGGTCGGACTTGAGCTTGAAGTTGGCGAGGTGGGAGGAGGTGGCGAGGGCGATGTGGACGCGGTGGGGGTTCTCCTGCTTGTCGGCGGCGCCGTTGCCGTTGGAGGCGGAGGCGGGCTTGAGGTCCCAGTAGCGGGTGCGGCCGAGGTTGGCGAGCAGGGCCGGGACGCCGGGGAGGGGCTTGGTGGTGGGGAAGATCTGGCGCTGGAGGGCGGAGAGCTGCTGGTGGTACTCCTGCTCGGAGATGGAGAGCTGAGCCCACTCGTGGAAGAGGCGGGTGGCGTCGGGGCCGGGGCGGCCCTGGAGCTTGGCCTTGATGGACCAGGGGAGGAGGGGGCGGCCCTGCTGCTCGAGGATGATGTTGATGCAGGCCGTGTAGAGGTCCTCGGTGTCGAGGAGGAGGCCGTCCATGTCGAAGAGGCAGGCCCGGATGGGAGGGAAGCTGGAGGAGACAGAAAGTCAGCCATTGCCATTGTCTCGAGTCGCAAAGGATGGGTAGGGGAGGAGCGCGCGCGGGAAGGAGATGGGACTTACTCAGTGCGGGGAGCCATTGTGACGGTTGAGGAAGGCTTTTGGGAATGTGAAGGTGTGTGAAGGAAGACAGAAGAGGTAGAGGAGGTGCGATTGGGTTGCGCGAGGTAGAAGGTAGAAGGCGGATTGTTGTCGCGCAAAAGGAAGTTGTTGGTGATAGAGGGGTAGGAGGTGGGTTTGGGTTGGAGGTGGGGGTTTTTGTAGTGGAAAAAGGTGAGGTGAGGCTGGAGAAAAGAAAAAAAAAAGTCTGAAGAGGCCGTTTGTTTGGTTCCTTCTCTGGGAAAGGGCGCAACGGTGAATTGAGGAAGGCAGGCACCGGGGAACAATGGAGAGTCACAAAGGCAGGTGCGGTGCGGGTGCAGGTCAGGTCCAGGGCCGGCAGGAAGGAACAGCGGGGTGAAGACGGGGACGGAAGGCACCGACAATGGAGGATGGAGGGGTCAATTGGATCCAGCCCACCCAGCTCTTTCCCAAAAAATACGGTATGAATCGCCAAAGGGACCAAAGTGGGGCAGATGGATGCAGATCCAGCAACTGCGCTGTGTCACTCTTCTCTTACTTTGATTTTGAGGGCATTTGTTATTTTCCTCCCTTCCTCATGTCACACTTGAAGTCAAATTTAGAATCAACTGATCTTTCTATGTTGAAACTGAAGAAAACTGCAATGCGACAATACTATTCTCGACTTCTTCATGAGAGACACAGTCTTTGCGCTGGCGCACACTGTCCACCTGCCACCATCTGGCGACCTCATTCGCTAAAAGATCCCGCGAGACAGCGGGTACGGCGCCCCGTTCCCCAAAAGCTGAGCTGCTGAGATTCCAGAAGGGCCGTTGACGGAGGGGTCGATTTTAGTGGCTGTTTGCGCCCCAAAACATGTGAACAGCCTCAGTGTACCCCCCACTGGTTCCAACGTCCAACGCCCCGTTCCACGTGGAGATCCGGCGAGACAGTGACGACATTTCCACCGTCTTCTTTCTGTCGCTGTACTCCGCCTAAAACCCGACCTCATTGCTCACGCAGCATTTTCACCCTCAAGAGCCAACCACACGGGTGAAAATACTCCAGGATGCCGCCGAAGGAAGCTGAGGCCAAGGCCCAGGACAAGGGCAAGACGGTCGAAAAGGAGGACGAGGAGGAAAAGGTTGAGAAGTTCTCACCTGAAGAAGAGGCGGTAAGCTTCACACACTCATCCAACCTCGTGAACACCTCAGCTAACACCCCCAAGTCCCTCCTC
The DNA here is from genome assembly GCF_013390195.1 of Colletotrichum siamense. Taxonomy (NCBI): domain Eukaryota; kingdom Fungi; phylum Ascomycota; class Sordariomycetes; order Glomerellales; family Glomerellaceae; genus Colletotrichum; species Colletotrichum siamense. The sequence continues at coordinate 1,237,700 of NW_023501016.1, read as the reverse complement.
GCCGAGGCCAACGCCAACAAGGCCGAAGCAAACGCCCTCTTCGCCTCCTCAAAATACGAGGCCGCCATCAACAAATACGACGAGGCAGTCGCCGTCTGCCCCAACTACCTCGACTACGACCTCGCCGTCCTGCGCTCCAACATCTCCGCCTGCCATCTCAAGCTCGAGCAGTGGAAGGACGCCATCTCCAGCGCCACCGCCGCCCTCGACGGCCTCGACAGGATCGAGAGGGAAGCCGCTCTCAAGCAGGAGCGCCGCGAGAAGGAACGCGCCGAGGAGGAGGACGTCGAGGAGGAGATTGTCAGCTCCGGTGCGAGCAAGGCCGCTCCTGCGCCGGTGGGATCTGATGACCCCGAAGAGGCCGCGAGGAAGAAGCGCCAGGAGGACGTGCTGCGGATCCGGGCCAAGGCGTTGATGAGAAGGGCGCGGGCGCGCAGCGAGGAGGGCGGGTGGCAGAACCTGGCGGGTGCTGAGGAGGATTACAAGGCGCTTTCCAAGATGGCAAATCTGGCGCCCGCGGATCGGAAGATTGTGCAGACGCAGTTGAGGGTGCTGCCGCCGAGGACGAAGGCTGCGCAGGAGAAGGAGACGGCGGAGATGTGGGGCAAGCTCAAAGACGTAAGTGTTGGTGGCTCCGGGCTGTGAACGAGGCTAACCGGGATGCAGTTGGGTAACGGCATTCTCAAGCCGTTTGGGCTCAGCACCGACAACTTCCAGATGGTCAAGGACAAGGCCACTGGTGGCTACAGCATGAATTTCAACCAGGGCAAATGAGCCCTTGCATAGGTGTTGGTGGGGTGTCAAAGGTAACGCCAGGGCGCCGATGTGGCTGTCCCGAATACTCCCACTATCTAGAATAATATTTACCCGCTCTGAGATGTCGAGAGACCGCATCTGATACAGTATGGACGATATGTAACATATTACAGCCTTGTGTTCATAGGTAATGCGCAAATGGAGTAGGTGTAGCTGTAATCGTAGATTCGTAAGCTTCTGGCCTGGATGCCAGTGAGATTCAGGAGGGCTTCCGTGGCCGGTCCCGCACAGCAGTACATGGAACAGGGAGCCTAGGTGCGTCCATATTTATATTGGCCGACACGGAGCGATTCTGACGGCTGCTTTGCCAATGATCTCACCCAGGAGACTGCGATGATTTCTTCAGCCTGCCATTATAGAGGCCATTATAGAGCAACTACTGGTTCCTCCGTCGTTGACCTGACAGGTGCCAGCGCTCGATGAATGCACGAGATGGCATCAGTATTCCATCAATACCTCGGAAAGGGTACATAGGGACAGCAAGGGGAAAACAGCATCAAGGTTCCAATAACTTGCAAACAGTGGTCTTGAAAGTGTTGCAAGGGCAAACATTCGCCCAATGATGGCACACGATGAAGATGTCGTCGAGCGACCGAAATATTGCTCCGCACGGAAGCCCGTTTGAATCTGACGACAGCCCCCATTTTATACGTCATCCAACCATACTTTCCGGCCCTTAAAGATGCTCGCCTTAAGGGTGTGCCTCTTTCAAGGCACCGGCCTGACTCTGCCTCGATTTCAATCCAATCGCTTAACTCAAAGACTATTCAAGTCAGTATGGGCGGTCGTTCGTCCTACATTTAGAACAAGGCAATCGGCCGCGAGTTCACTCTTGAGCAATGCTCCTCTCCTCCACTACTTGCAAACATCGTTCCATCGTTGTCATGGCACCACTCTCCTCTGTAGTTCTATAACTGGTTTGCAGACCACTTCGTTTGTCTCGCCCTGTATGTCATTCTGATGGAATACACTGGCAATTATGGTACATAGTGACGAGTCAGCTTGAGGCCTTTCATTCCGAACAGGGCTGCCTGATTAATCCAGGTGTTTTCAAGCAAGCTTCATATTGTGACTATGTAAAAAAGCTTCCAAGACGCCATACAGCCCCTCCTATGCACAAATTTTATCTCAACATCGTTCCCGTTGACTGGACAGTATTTCGGAACATCCTTCGAGTATCAGGTAGCTCAAGTGTCGTCATCGTCTCGGGCGACACTTTAGCTTGGCTGTACGGGAATCAATACTTCAACACGTAACTTTGCTTGAATACTCGGCAGGTTCAAAAAAGAGAAGGAAGATGATGGACACGAAGTCTAAGAACGGATATTGGGCCGCATGAACAACGTTGGCAGCTGGGCTGGGCAACTCGTGCGACTAATGTTCCTCTCGAGACTGCAGTTCTGAGACGAATTCATGACGGTGAAATCATCGCTAAGGTATCAACGCCGAAAACGGTTTCAGCAATGTCGTCCTTTCGTATTGGATTGTAATGATTGACCACGTTTTATGCCTGCGCCACGTGATGTAATAGATACGTCTCATACGGCAGATAAATAGCATCGTATTCAATGAGAGGAAAGCCCTTATAGCACGATTGTCGATCTTGATGACTCCAGCTTCATGCTGTCAGCGGCAGGTATCCTGCATGCGGGGCAACGAATGAACACACATCTCGTATTGCTTCAAGGTACATTCTCGTCTTCATCCAAGGCCTCCCCACTCCGTAGTATTAACCGATAATACTCTGGAAATAACAACACTCTGAGGTGCCTTTAATTGACTATGATTCACTCATGAGATGCGTAGAGTCTACGATGTCTTGTTAATAACACAAGCATAATACTCATTTTTCCATCAAGTTAGGAGTTTTAACTGTGTTCTTACGCCGATCCATTGCGATAAGTCGGAAACCAGGGGCTATAGTAGAGATGTCTTTCTATGTGAACATCTTTTAATAACACCTCGCCGCCCCCTGTGTCTTGACTCTTTCACGCGAGGATATCGTGTTGCGGGCCTGTAGCAAGTACCACAAGCTGCATAACACAAGCTGCATAACACAAGCTGCATAACACAAGCTGCATAACACAAGCTGCCTCGCCAGCAGCCGTAACAAATCAGTCCCCCTTGGGATGCTAGACGCCTTGCTGTATCAAGCATAATTCCTGGTCTTCTTCCATCGGGTGGCTAAGTTCCCAGTGATTGGTTGAAAAGGCATTCTCGGAGACTTAGAAGACTTGCGCTCGAACATTGAATGATCATTCGCGTCATCTTAGAGCTTAATACTCACGCCAACTTTAGGTCAATACTTCAAACAAGTTGACGGGAGGCACTCGCAAAAAAAGAAATACCGAGGAAAGAAAAACAGACATCCAACAGCTGTCACCCTACCAGTCTTGCGAAGATAATCATTCATCTTGCGGGTGATGAGACATACGAGAGTACTATCATTCGTGCTCTGATGTGCACAGATGATGTCTATGTTTTGCGTCTTACTTATACGCGACTCTGATTACGGCATACTTGCTCACTCCACTGAAGAAGGTAATGGTGATGAGCACAAAATCCGACGTGACGACTGGTAGACGTCAGGCCAGCATTGGTCCGAAGGAATGTCATTCTACGGCTCAACAGCTTTTGCTACCACAATTTTGTTTTCATGGGATTCGGCCTCATTTCCCTTGTTCTAATTGCAATTTATTTGGTTTGAAATGAAACGAAAGCCGTTCTCGCCGCCCTTGGTTCTCCCCCGTTACGTTTATTGGTCTGCAATACGCCACGGACTTTTCAATACATGCTTTATCCTACGTGGCATTCCCTGCTGGCAGTTGCGCGCTTGCACAAAGTATTCATGACTACTATAAGAAAGAACCCAGGCGCTATATAGTACGGTATACCAAAAAGCGAAGATGACTGCGGGAGTTGAGGCGTGACCAAAGTCACAACCTTTGCCTGATGTCTCATTTGATTCTTCTCTCTGTTTATATTATTACAATATGAACAGCTTCATGCGGCTAGTGAAATTAGACGACTTCATACGCCTCCAGAGTACAAGCGAGACAGTCCAAACAGACAGGGAGGACAGCAGAAAGCAGGTCCAACGAGGATTGGACCACCAAAGGTATTGATCTTGCCAAGTGGCCAAACAATTGCACGGAAAACTGAAAAAGGGGCTGAGGCTGGCGCCCGCCATTAGCAAATCTTTTCCTGTTCCTACGAAGTTGAATCACCTGTCTTATAGTAGAAAGGTAATGCAGTTAAGTCTGGTGCGTTTTGATATTGCGTAAAGGAGACATCATAAGCAGCGTGATGGAGATTAAGAAAGTTTTTGCTGGGAAAACAACGAATGGACATCTAACGCTATCACAGTGTTTTGAGTAAATGGCTTAATCTTCTTGCTGAGAACGTATTAGACGAACCCAAGATGTTAGAGCAGTGCCAAAGGTCATCACCAAAAAAAATAAACGGGCAAAAATGGTAAACGCCGACGCCATACGTCAAGAACCTTCAACGTGTATGATCATCATCCATGCCAGTCTTCTCACATGCTTTAGACACGCGATCAACGTTTCTCAGCGCGTCATGGCACCATCTGTCAGCGAGAAGTTTTATTGCCTGGCTGTATCACTCATACGACACAAAAATGTATCGTTTTATAGACATGAGCTCCCACTGGGAGGAAACGAATCATAAGCGACCATCGATGCGTTTCAGGGCTGCTTTGGTTAGCTTTCTGGCCAAGATAGGTATCATCAATACGACGTTTACATCCCACTTTCTGCAGATATGAACATGCTTAGATGCTGTAGCTTTTGCAACCTTCCATGGGATCTGGCTCAATACAGCCAGCCACCTTGCCCAGCTCTATTCTGACAATCCCAGCCCGTTATACTTTTATTAACAACACTCTGATACAACTTCATTAGCAGAATATTCTCTGAGCAGCAATGCATGCCAGACGCAAAGGATCATACTTTCACGGTAGTGCATCTTCACAAGGCCACAATGAGCCATATTTAAGTCCTCCTAGACAACAATGAGCGACTGCATGTTCCCGGCATGTTTTATAATATCTTCTTTCTTCGTCATTTTTGTCTCTGACAGCTTATTAGGTGTGATAATACTGCACCTTAAGTATGTCTAGTAGTGTTGGTCAGATGGCGTTATTGTTTTGGAAGACGCTGAGACTCCGGTTGTAATATGCCTTGGAGAAAGAAACTCGAATATGTGACTGGAATCCAAAACGACAAGAAAACCTATTCTGATGAGAGAGGAAACAAGTTGCCACTGCCGCCACTTTTATAGCATAACTCTTGTTGCGTCAGGTCAGATTGGCAGCTAATGCTTGTCTTTGGCGCCGATTGATGAAGAAACTCGACCTCAGACTCTTTTCTCCTCAGCCCCGCAGCATATCAATGCCTTCTGTCCCTGGCTCCAGACCAACGCCGGCTGTTCCTCCAGTCCCATCCAACGAGATCTCTCATGTCAACCCCCAACCCAGATAACAGTCATCCTCATGATCTCCCACTTCTTCATCCCCAACCCAAACATCTCAATACATCGCCCACCCCCCACTAGCGCTCACAACCTGCCCACTAACCCACGCCGCCTCCTCGCCCGCCAACCATCCCACAATCCTCGCGACCTCCTCCACAGTACCAACCCTCTTGCCCACCGGCGTCTGCGTCATCTGCATCTCCACAATCTCCCTCGGAATATTCTCCAGCATATCGCTCTGCACCGGCCCAGGCGCCACACAATTCACCGTCGTGCCGTTGCCCCCTAACTCCCGCGCCCAGCACCGCGTCAACCCCTCCAGCGCCGCCTTCGACGAGCAGTACAGCCCCAGCCCCGCGAACCCCGCCCGCGCCCCGACGGAGGAGATGTTGATGATGCGCGCGCGGGGGTTGAGGTGCGGCAGCAGGGCTTGGGTTAGGAGCAGCGGTGCCCGGACGTTGAGATCATAGACAGATGCGAAGTCGGACGGCGTGATGGAGCCGAGGGGGGCGTTGAGTTCGGTGCCGGCGTTGTTGACTAGGATGTCGAGTTTGCCTGAGGCTGCGGGCCAGGCGGCGAGTGCGGCGAGGACGGTGGACGGGGCGGAGGGGAGGGAGAGGTCTGTTTGACAGGATGTGGTGGGGGAAGAGTGTGGGAGGGATGCGATTTGGGCGAGGAGGGCGGTGACTTTGGGGGTGCTGGAGTTGGATGTGTAGAGGAGCATTACCTGTGTGTGGTGAGTGAGGGTGAGGAAAGGGGGAAGATGAGATGGAAGCTTACAGATGCGCCTTTATGGGCTAGTTCGAGGGCCATGCCGGCTCCGAGACCGCGGGAGGCGCCTGTGACAATTGCGACTTTGCCTTTGAGAGACATTGCTGTGGTGTTTAGATGGTATGGTGCAAGACTGAGTTGAGAAGATGAGATTGTTTCATGTCCTATGACTCCCTATGCTAAAGGCTACATTTATATAGGGAATCTGCGGACGAATCAAGACAGAGGATGTATTTGGTCTTACGGTAACTCACTGCTCTCATGCATTGTCATACACGACTTACACCGTGACGGACGTCTCATCGGCGATCCGGGGTGAGATAACTAAACGCCGACGGGCGACTCTTAACGCCTATGCTGATCCGCGTCGGCGATTTTGCAGAGATGTCCGTACTTATAACTGTAGAGGGGGAACGACTGGGAATGTGATCCTTCAAGTGTCAATATGTACCGTCTGACGTCAGTGATAGCTTCATCGCGAAGAGCTGCAAGCTCAAAATCACAATCCAAGAACCAAACTCGCAAGAACTCAAATCTTGTTGGGTATATTTTGCACCTTCTAACCTTTTCATTTCTCCATTTCTACGCCCCCTCGGCAGTCGCCTTGGCAGCCTCCTTCTCCTGCGCCTTCTTCGCCTTCTTCTCCTCAATCTGCTTCTGCTTCTCGAGCTTCTTGAGCTGGTTCTTGGTCATCTTGCCGTCGCCGCCTTCCGCGGGCGCACCAGCACCTTCCGCAGGGCGGACGGGCAGGCTCTTGAGGCTCTCAGCCCCGGCCCAGACCAGCGGCCGGCGCGCCATGAAGAGGTCGACCGTGTCCTCGTTGACCTTGGCGCGGCGCTCCTGGAAGGCGGTGCAGTACTTGCCCAGCTCCTCGGCGCAGCGCTTCTTGATCTCGCCCGTGAGCATCTTGCCGGTGCGGTAGTCCTCGCGAATCTGGGCGAGCTCGGCGTCGTCTTCGAGGAAGAAGCGGAGGTATTGGTAGGAGACGTCGACTGCGGTTTCTGTTAGACACACGACTGCGCAAAGGGGGGAATTAGGACAAACCATCGGGATCGGCGCCCTCGGCACGTTGCTCCTCAGCCGTGACCTTGCCACCACTGAAGGCGTACTTGTTCATCTTGTTCTGGATCTGCTTGGGCGTGTCCTTCATGAAGATGGCGCTGCTCTCGATCGACGCGGACATCTTGGACCCTGGACCCTGCAGGGCGTCGAGGAAGCGCGAGTGCACGAGCGAGGGCTTGGCGTAGCGCAGGCCGGCGGCGCAGTCTCTGGTGACGCGGAAGTAGGGGTCCTGGTCGATGGCGCAGGGGATCAGGCAGGGGATCTGGGTGGTGCGGGCCTCGTCGTCGCCGAAGATGTGGGGGAAGGAGTTGGCGAAGGAGGAGGAGGCCTGGATGGAGGCGAAGTGGACCTTGCCGATGTTGGAGGAGTCGTCGAAGCCGAAGACGGCCTTTGCGGTGTTGACGGTGATGCGCTTGGCGACGCGGGTGATGTTCTTGTAGAAGGCGCCGCCCATGTAGTCGTAGTCGGAGAAGATAAAGGTGCGCTCGGGGTTGAAGCCGATGGCGATGCTGTTGGTGTTAGTGTCCGTCCTGGGAGAAGGGAGCTTCTCGTCTCACATGTCCTTGGCGTTCTCTCTCGTGTAGTGCATAACCTCCTCGACTGTCCTCTTCTCAGAGAACAGGAACTTTTCGTCTGCGTATGGAGTTAGACCACTTCCCTCGCGAGCCATTGAGTTTCATACCATCAGTCATCATGATCTACCACATGTCAGTAACCAATCCTAGTCCTCAGGAACCGGAGAAAAACATACCACCAGCGGCGCATCAAGGACATCCGACAACCACTTCGTCAACTGGAAAGGGATGACGTGTCCAATGTGCATGCTGTCGGAACTGGGTCCACGGCCTACCACCTCGTCAGCAACCAACCCCTCCCCATATCTGCCTCCCAAGCCTCCTGCGAGTTCCAAACGCACCAGTGTAGATAAAGAAAGGCTCCTTCTTCTCGTAGCGGTCGAGGATGAGGTCGAGGTCGCGGTGGGAGAAGACAATCTGCCGGCGCAGGAAGTGGTGCGGCTTATGTCCGGTGACGCGCTCGAAGCGCTCGAGGAGGGCGTCGTCAATCAGTTTCGTGCCGAACTCGTCGACGATTTTCTGTCGCGTGGCCCCTTGTTAGCTGGCTGGCCTCAAGCATTGCAGACAGCAGGCAGTCGAACGACTCCCCCGCGGGGCGCAACAAGAGCACACAACGCCCAATCGGCAGACTCCCTCCAGCGTTATTGCATACCTTGTAGTCAATCGCCTTGACCTTTCCATCCTCGCCCACCTCGCCAGACACGTTCCAAGGATCGACCTTCTGTCCTCCGGTGCTGGCGGCGGCAGGCTCCACGGCCTCGACGGGGACCGCGGCGGTCGGCGCTTCGGGTGCGGAGGCCATTGTTGTTTCTGCAGTAGTGCCCAATCGCTTCGTGAACGTTCGCAATCGAGAATTCGTGGTCGTCGAGGGCGGACGGTGGAGGGTGCGGCGTGGTCGACTTATGGCCAAATTTACCCAAAAAGTGAGTCAATGGAGGGGTTCCGTTGACTCCTCCACCCAATTGCGGCTAAAGTGGCACTGTGCACCTCAGTGTGGGATCGGTGTGGGCTCCCCCGCTACCCCGCATACACCGAAGAATGCTGGTAAGGATCTCGGTGAGCTTTCGGTGAAGAGGTCGGCTTCGTTGTAAGTAAGCCTGGAACTAAAATAGTTCATGATCCTTCCGGGTCGGACACTTTTTCCGTCTTGCTTATTTTGTCATCTCTTTAGGTTTTGTAGTACAAAGAGACGACGGATCTTATTTGCGTCCAGCTTATTCAACAACAAATCATCTCATGACAATCTGATTTGTGAAGGGCGCGATATGCAGGCGACGGTTGGTATGATATTAGTGTGTATTTAAAGAGCCCAGAAGTTGTAACGATATGAAATATATGGCTATGTTAAATGCCAGATCACAGCTCATCGAAGTGCCCTTACCAATCCAAAGTCGAAGTTAAAGTCACCGCCAAAATGCCCAGCCCCAAAATCACCCTCTACCGCACCAACGGCGCCTGCTCCCTCGTCCCGCACAGCATCCTCACCCACTTCGCCATCCCCTTTAATGCAGTCGAGATGGAGCCCACGCCAGACGGCACCAACGGCATCGGGGGCCGCTACCGCGCCGCCGACGGCTCGCTGACCCATGAAGAGTACCGCCGCATCAACCCGACGGGCTACGTCCCGTGTCTCGTCGTCACCGACAACACCACAGAGATGCCCGACGGCAGCGTGGACAAAACGGTCATCACAGAGATGCCCGCCGTGCTCACTTACATCGCCTCCCTCGTCCCAGACCAGAATCTCCTCGGCAGGACGGCGGTGCAGCGGGCCAAGGTGTATGAGTGGGTGTGCTGGCTGTCGGGGACGCTGCATAGCTTAGGCTACGCTGGTGTACTGCGGCCTGAGAGGTTTGTGCATGGAGAGGAGGCGAAGACTGAAGTTGTGAAGAAAGGACAGGAGGTTATTGATGAGTGTTATGCGAGGATTGATGAGAGATTGGCGTGGAGGGAGTTCGCTGTTGGTGATGGGTTGACTGTGGTGGACTTCAACCTGTACATCTTCTACCGATGGGGATGCAAAGCTGGTACTGAGATGGGCCGGTTGTATCCTAATTATGAGAGGATCGCTCGGATGGTGGAGGATCTGGATGGGGTGACAAAGGTCGTCCACGTTGAGAAGCAGCAGCTAGTTTTCCCAAATTGAGGGCGAGACTTCGAAGTAGAATTTTGTTTGCATTGATGGCTCCAAAGAACCAGCTGAGGCGTCAACGGACGCCTATATTTATACATTAAGCCATAAGTCGTAGTAATATTGTATCCATCTCTTTCCTCCCAAATCTGTTCCTGTGTAATCCGAGTTTTACGTGTACACACTCTCTGTGAACTGGTTGACCTGCAGACCCTTCTCAGCCATCTCGGCGTCGCGCAGGAAGTCAAGCGGGAACCACACGAGGTGACCCTTGATTTGGTCAATTTTCTTTCGCGCATCGGCGGCAGGCATGAACTGGTCGAAAATGTGGCCCGACTTGAGTCCCTTGGGAGGCAGATATCTGTCGTAGTCCTCAAAAGTTTTGACTGTGACCGAGTTAGACTTGCCTTGATAGAATAGCATTCCGTGTACTTACTGTGGTCATCGGGATCAGCGTGGAACAGGTGCCTGAACATCTCGGTGTTCTTGGTCGCTCTTGTCGTCCACATGTCCCACAACTCGTCGCTGAGGGGATCCTCGGTAAACTTCCAGCTGTCGTCGCGGTCCCACGGATCGTTGGGCGAGTCCTCGCCCGGAGGACGTGCGTTGATGTCCTTGCTGCCGTCCAACTCCTGGGAAGGGAGGAGACCGAGGTGCTCGCGCCAGAGGTAGCGTCGAAGTGATGTCGCGTGCCATCCTGCTTCATACGGCTGTCCGTTCATCGTGCTGGTCACATGCTTGGTATCCTCCATGACGATACTCAGCTCGCTGTCGTGGTGGCCGACCTGACTGCGGTCGTTGAGGTTGCTGGAACCGCACACCACGATACGGTCATCGGCGATGAGCAACTTGGAGTGGATGTAGAGCTCCTCCTGGATCCAGTTGCGGATCTCAGTCTCGGGGTCCTCGTCGTCCCATATTTCTTCCTCAATAGAGCCAGAGTTGGCCATGGCGTGATGAGCAACTGAGTAGACGGTCTTGTGTCCGTTCTCGCCTAAGCTTGCCTCGAACTTCTTCTTGGCATCCAGCGCATCCCTGGCTTCTTGAGGGCGGCCATTTCCAGACTGATCCTTCACGGAACCCATATGCGTGTCGCGTTCCCCCGCGACAGGGTCCTTGGTCCCGTGGATACCAGCACCCATGACCTCCTCGGCCTGCGCGCGCTGGACCTCCAAATACTTAACGCCAGTGTCCTTCTCTCTCTTCTCGACAGCCGAGGTTCTGCTCAACCGGTCGTAGGAGCGCAGGTTGAAGAAGAAAATGTGGTTCCTCGGGTCGACGCCTTGGGCTCGGCACTGCTCAAAGATGGAGTGCTCCCCACGGCAAATTGACTTGAATTGGTAGTCCATGATGGCACGGGTACCAGTGGCAGCGTCGTCACGGAGGTCACCAGCGAAACCGGGGATGGCAGGGATGAGAATAATGACGCGGAACTTGCGGTTCTCCTTGCCAGCTCTGACGACTGCATCGACAATGGCGCGGCCGATGGTGTTGTGGATAGGCGACTGCTGGTCTCCAGTGGCCGTGATGAAGAACTGGTTCTCAATGTAGACAAAGTGCTCGGCCTTGCGGATAATCTCAGAGTAGGCGTTCTGAATGGAGTGATCCGTCAGGATACCGCTTGACCAGTCGGCGCTTGAGCGGACAACCTGGGCATGCATGGTGCCGCGGTTTTCCAAGTTCTTGGAGCTGAGGTCGCTGAGAGGGTGAGTGACGTAGTCGCCCACCGGGTGCTTAGGCCTCTGCACTCCCACAAGATCCTCATCCTCATTCAGCCGGTTCTGAAGCTGGATCCAGTCGAACCGGTCGTCGCGCTTGTACTTGTCACGCTTCACAAAGTTCCAGCGCAAGACGAAGTGCTCGGCGATATCGTAGACGCAGGGTCCAACGACACCCATTGAGACGTCGTGCCACGGCATTCGTCCGTACTGCGCCTTGCTCAGCTCATTCTGCTTCCAGTCCTGTACATTCTGGAAGTCCATAATTCTGTTGTTGTTGAAATCCTGGCCAGGCCAGACCTCATTCTGCACACCTTCGGGGTGCACGTCGGCAAGCGGGTGGTCGTTAGTGTCCCAGCGACCGAAGCAGAGATCGAGGCCTCCAATGAAGGCCATCGCATAGTCAATGACGATGAACTTCTCGTGGTGAGCCCAGTAAAAGGTCATGTCGGCGGCGTTCTCAAAGACGTTGTGGTCAGGGTGGCGCATGATTCTAATGTTTCCATATCCAGGGGTACCCTCGGGACAGAGGGCCTGCAGGGCGTGCTTGGTGTGCGCCGAGTTGCACGTCAGTGCAGCCTCAACCTCACGGTAAACAATAATAAAGATCTTGACTCCCGCCTCGGCGCGGCGCTTCAGGACCTTGTCCAGTCTCCATTCCTGGTTGTAGTGCGGCGGGCGGCGGAGGAACAGCTCGGGCGACAGCCACCAGTCGGCGATGTAGATGGTCTCCTTGGCCTGCTCGAGGGCCTCGGAGACGGCCCAGAAGTAATTGCGGCCGTCGACATACCACTTGATGAGGTTGCCGTCGCGCTCGGGGAAGAAGGACTTGAAGCGGTGCTCCTCGGCGATCTTGGCTCGCTTGTCGTCGGTCGCCTTTTCGTGCTCCTCGTCGTGGCGGTGGTTCGCGTTGAACTGGTGCGCGCACGGGTTAATTTCGTGACTGGCGCTTGCAAATTGAGCAGGCCGAAACGGGGATGGGAGCTTACGAGGTTGGCAAACTTGCCGATTTGGTGCTTCTTGTGGGTTAGGTGGACTTTGGCGTCGTGGAGGTGGGTGCCCTCGAGCTTCTCCTCGAGCTCGCGGAAGGGCTTCTTCAGTTTGTGGAAGAAGCTCTCATTTTCAGGGTTGTCGTCCTTGTGGTCGGTGGTGAACATCTTGGCGACGGATGGAACGGCGGAAAACGGGTATCAATGGGCGTTGGCTAGTGTCTAGATCATGAATTCGTAATGGTATGGAGGGGTATCACAGGGTTCGCGGGGTAAAGCGAGGGGCGGTGGAGTGGGCAAGCCGTTGCATTCCAACCAACACGGGATAACGGCAAGCTTGGGCTGGAGCTTGGGTGAGGCTTGAGATGGCAGAGAAGTGTAGACAAGACGGGAAGACGGAAGAGGGAATGGAGGAGGGCGCGCGACAAAAGCTTATGGGAAAGCTTGAAACCCAAGGGCTATGTCATACGGGGACGGCGGAGAGTCCAGTCCAGGTGGGCGGGAGTGAGGTCAGATAGCTCGGCCGGAAGCAGGAGGAGCGGACTGTAGCAAGGCAAGGAAGAAAAGCAGGATTCCACTTTGGAAGGGCACGGAGGAGGGCTAAAAGTGTGGGCGGCGCTGGGACACTGACTGGGCTGGGACCGGGACGGTTTTGGTGGTGAGACAGGGCGACGCTGGCGACAAGGCTAGAGTGCCATTTGACGAGCTAGAGGCGGGGCATCTGACGATCCGCTGGGTCGATTCTTGTCATTTTGCGAGGGAGAATTGATTGCCTGCTTGCCTCTCTGTCGATATGAAGCAGGCCGAACAGAGCCGCGGTGATCCGATGCAAGATTCGCCCATGGTGGTGGTCTTGGCCCCTTGCCTCGATGCCACGCTGTGCTCAGGAACACCGCCAACCAAGAGGCTCCCACCTGGGCCACAAACCTGGAAGCTCACCCTCCATCGGGCCAAGAATGGGAGGGCAAAAGGGCAGAGTGCGGTAGGGCAGGATCCCGAGGGGTGGTACGGATTGCCCCGACGGGATGCGAAGCCGCGCGTCTTGCGCCTCTTCCAGGGCCATTGGCGATGGCAATTGGTGGCTGGGCACTTTGCTGAGAGAATAGACTCGGGCTCCAAGAGGAATTGGGACAGCACAGCGCAGACTCTGCAGCTCGCAGTTTGCAGTTCGCAGCTGAAGGAGGGGTGAGTGTGACGGGTGACAGCAGCGGCGGGGCTTTTCGTCGTGCATTTGCAGCGTTCCTCAGCCCAGCAAGGGCTCGCGTGCTCCAGTTGTTCGTGGCACTCTAGCTTCAGCCAGACATTAGCCCAAAGTCATTGGACCTGCCGCATTCGCACTGAACCGAAGAGAAAAACAACATATCGGAACAGCTGTCAAACAAAATTAACGTAAAAAGACAAGAGCCCCGCGCTCGATGCGCCGGTGGCAGGGAAGAGCAGCCGAACCCAAATTGGAATTGGTCAGAGCAACGCCGTCACTGGTGGCAGAGTTGGAAGGCAGGTGGGCTGCTGCTCTATTTTCGTCTTGACGTCATTTGTCAACGGCAGACAGCGGTTGGCTGATGAGACAGAATAAGCGGGGCAACACGACGTATCGATAAGGCAGTGACCCGAGCTGAGCTGAGCTGAGCTGTGGCAGGAGCCAACCTCCTCTCCCCAAGGCAGGCCAGGAAGGGCCAGCTGCTGCTGTGAGAAGGTACCTTACCGACATGTGCAGCTTCCACCGGTCCTTCCAAGCATTTCCCAAGAAAAGAAAGAAGGCAAGAACAATGTGCAGGTGCCGAGTACCGGCTTGTCCTAGTCATCGCACAGCATGGCAAGCGATGGTGCCATCTCAATTGCCTGAATGAGAGGTAACACGACGGAGCCTCTCCGAACTCGGTTGACGAGGCTCTCTGACGTCACATCACCAAACGAACTGGCCTCGGCGACACCATTGCCCTTGCCATCCTGGCTTGTGAAGTCACCGGCACTCTGGATGGCAAAGCTCTATTTTGTAACGAGGCAAAATTTGCCGAAATACAAGCTTATCCAGCAGCGGCTCAACTTTGGGGAGGCTATCCATGCACGCTCGGATGGGGGTGCTGGCTTCAACTCGGCAGATGATGTTGTCGTTGTCGCAAAGAGCAATGTATTGGACGATGGGGATTTATCAGCAAGAAATCAGGTCGCTTGATCACGTCCGTCACAGGATACGTCTCGATTGCTAGAATTTTGCTTCAAGGTAGCCTAGGGTGCGGTGCATCACAGCTTCATTAGAATGAGGCTCTCGCCAAGCTCCGGCCATCTCAGGCGGGCACTCGTAGCTTCCGACGCAGAGTCAAAATCTCTGAACCTGGGGAACGCGAGGTCTGAGACCTGCCCGGTTAGCGCAAACACCCTAGTTGAACATCATCGCGGGCAGATCGATCACAGCCGTTGTAGCTCATTCCACGTGCTGGTCAAACAGGGGTGTCTAGAAATCGTGTATTCTTTCCCACGTGGACGCCTCCTTTCCGCCAGCGTCTCACAGGAAATACCGTTGTCATCCGTTTGCTTCAACGGTAAAAAAAAGTAAGACAGGTCTAAGTCGCTCTCTGTTCACTCCATTTCCATATTCATGTAAGCCAGTCAACACGCACACTTCAGTGAAACACCAGCGCCCGTATGTCGATGCTCTGCCGGTGCTCCTCACCGTCCATCTCCGGGTCCCGAAAAGCACAATGCGCCGCCCGCCTGACCACCGACGTATCCGAGTCAAAACACTTGATGAGCAGCGGCTCGTCGGGCCGCTGCTGGTCCTTGTAGTACCACCGGTGCGCCGGGTTCGCCTTGATGGTCCACGTCTCGGCGCGGTGGCGGGGGTAGATGATGGCGCCCGCGACGAGGTCCGCCTCGGCGACCGAGTTGCCGTCGGCGACGGCCAGCGGGTCTTTGCGGACGGGATTGATGGGCCGCCAGAGGTTGATGATCTGGAAGCGGTGGCGGCCGGGCGCGAGCAGCTCGTCGGCCTCGGCGCCGAGGTGGTGGCGGGCCATCATGAGGGCGCCGTCGTAGGACTGGTCGACGTGGGCCTTGTGCAGCGGCCCGCGCTGCTCCGTGTTGCGCTCGCCGAGGGAGTGCCAGTTGGCCGGCCCGCGGCGGATCTGGTGGTTGAAGATGACGACTCTGCTGGCACCCGTGCTGCATGGTTCGGACGAGGAACCACCCTGGTGAGCATGGGGGTATCTTCTCTTGATTGCGACTTGATTGCGGCCCACCGGTGTTCCTTACACCGCTCCCACCGTTCCGTCCACTTAGAAGGAAGGGTTCACAGGGGAAAACGCAGAAAAATATGGACTTACATTTCCTTGTAGAGCTTCTCGGCCTCGGGGTAGTAGACGTTCTTGATGCGCTCCTCGTCTGTAAAGTCCGTCTCGACACTTGCGTGGCGGAGGTACTGGAAGCCGTGGGAGTCGAGGGTGAAGGTGTCCTCGTTGCCGGTGACGTCGGTGACGGTCATGGTATGAGGGATCATTTTCCGCTCATTTGTGACTTTCTGGCTGGTGACGAGAGATGAGTTATCTGTACGCACACACGTGTATGCATGAGGCCACTGAGAGAGTTCTGGGAGACGACGAAAAGCGTCTTACCCCCCAACGACGACTGGGGGCGGAGAGGATCCGTCGCCAGGGTCGTCGTAGTAGTTGATGCTGGTGACGATGTTTCGCGGTGCCCGTCCCCCGGTTTCTGTGGATTTAATCTGCGCCGTGTCTGGCACAGATGAGAGCGTCGACCCCACCGCCATGGTGAATGATGAGATAACTGCGTTTATCAAGTGTCGAAAGTCAGTGCTGTTGACCTGTGAAGTGAGGTGGTAGCGAAGTGGGAGCTGTGGCGGTTCGTCCCGCAGTGTAAACAGAGTTCAATTGTTCGTAGTTTCGTTCGCAGCGAGGACCCGCGAGCTTCTCAGAGACGAATGGTAAATCAGACGAAGCCACACAAGGGGAATCTCAGGAACACGATGGTGAGTTCATGATCGGGACTGGAGACTGCGAGGGGAGACCCTGATCTGGGCCGGCGGCACGGCAGAGGGAAGCCGCCCGACTGGCCGGAGCTCCGCAGTCTCCTTTTTCCGCGACCCCGCGCTGCACCGTGCCGTATGCGTCCATGCACAGTGGTTTGTTTCCCTGGGACGGGCTCTTACGCAGATGAGCAGGAATGAGGGGTAATCTAGCTGGCACTGTACGGTGTATCAGGGACGCTGGACAGCGACTATTGGCCCCCTCGCCCCACTGCAGCAGCTGCAGTTCGATCGCTAGCGCCCTTCTCCAATGGCCCCAGCGGCCCAGTGCAGTCCAGGCGAGTCCACCCACTGTCCACCGTCCACCCAGCAATACCAGCCAGCCAGACACCTTGCCAGACAGACACCGGATGCCAGTCCAGTGGCATTGCTGCATTGCTCCAGTGGGGTCGCCAGGCCCTGGACATGGCAGCACCTCCATCGTCCAGGGTGTCTGAGGTCCCCGCTCCCCGCTATGAGGTGAGCTGCTGCTGGTTGTGGTGGTGCGTGGCTTCCGCAGGCTTGCTTGACCGCCCCTCGATTCCCGGTGCCGGTGCAGTTTCAAGGGACAGCTTGAACTTTCCCGATTCCATTGACCTCAACAACTTCCCTCCACTCTCTCTCCCTTCAGTCTTGCTTCTTTCTTCCTTTCTTCCTTCTTTCCAACAAACAAGATCCAAACAATCAAACAGACACAATGGCCACTGCTCAGATCCCCCCCGGAGGCACCTACCTCGACACCTTCAAGAAGTCCTTTGTCGACGTCCCTGTCGACGCCGACAAGGAGAATGCCATTGCTACCTCCGAGTTCCTCGATGCCGCCGAGTCTCTGACCACCATCTTCGGTAAGCCCAACAATCACTTCGCGTGCTCAATGCTTCCTTTTTCTGACGAGCTGTTCCACAGATGCCCTCGGTGGTGTCGCTTTCGGCCCCGTTAAGAGCGACATGGGCGGCAACATCAAGGTACGGAACACCCCTCTTTGACGACGCTCTCCCTGTCGTCTCCCTGCCTCCGAGTCTCTCCACAGCCGACAATACCTCCGAGTCCACGCAAACAATGGCTGATTCGTTTCCGACGTACAGAAGATCCGTGACCGTCAGCTCGCCGCTCCCGGCGAGTCCGCCAACCTCCAGGAGCTTGTCAAGAACGAGCTGGCCACCAAGAAGCACGTCGCCACCGAGGGTCTCCTCTGGTTGACTCGGTAAGACTCCCTACGCAATTCCTGGCCAGAGAAGAAAGACAGAAGCTAACGGCATTGTTTGCAGTGGCCTCGAGTTCACCTGCATCGCCCTCAGCCAGAACGTCGCCAAGGAGTCCGAGGAGCTCTCTGAGTCCTTCCGCAACGCCTACAGCACAACCCTCAAGCCCCACCACAGCTTCCTCGTCAAGCCCATCTTCAGCGCCGCCATGAGCGCCTGCCCCTACCGCAAGGACTTCTACGCCAAGCTTGGTGACGACCAGGACAAGGTCGCCTCCCAGCTTCGCGTCTACCTCGCCGCCCTCGAGAAGATTGTCGGCATCCTCAAGGGCTTCCTCGCCAGCAAGGACGCCAAGTGGTAAAAAATACATGTAACTCTTTGATATGAACATAAAGAGAAAGGAAACAATGAAAACAAAATAAGGATATCAATCGCGATATGATGTAAGAAACAACATGTCGGTCTCCGCTGCGGTGCAAGTACATCGTCAGCTACGAGCCAGTTCACGCAGTCTAGAAATGAATCACGCCGTCGAAACTCGGACAAGGCGTTCTTTGATCAAACATCGACCAACACAATGCGCTTGTCATTACACAATTGCTCTTTGAAATCTCCAAGCATGCTGAATGGTACTTAAGAACAGCTAAACATATAAGCTCTCTCTCTTTCCCCCCTCGACCCAATCTTCCAGTCGGGTAACAGCATTAATGGCAAAAGAAATTCAGACTCGATTCTCCAAAACCAACTAGAACGCACTTGACCAACCCACACAATGTCACACAACATCATGACAAGGGTCCAGGGCCTCAATGGCGCGATGGGCGATTTCCAAGTCAGATTACCTCCTGAACTTTTTCTGCGCATCGCCGAAGAACTAGGAATTATAATCATGAGCGATTCGTTTCAAAATCAGTTGGCTCAAGATGAAGCGAACGGCTCTCTGGCCGAGGACGATTCCGAGCAAAACATCGATCATGCGGTGAGGCAAGTAACAGTCTGCCTGCAGGAATGTCCTACTCTGTCCATGCTCCGGGCTAGCACAGTTTCCCGGTACTTTCGCGAGAAAATTCTATCCATCGCTCTCAGATGGGATGCTGCCAGCGAGAATCCGCTGGCCATCCACTTCGCTGCCTCGAGAGGATATGCGACGTTACTGAGTAACGCTTTGAAGCAGCCGGGTGCGGATCCAAACTACACTCCAACAGGTTTCGGTCACGCTGCATTGTCCCCCGTCATGGCCGCGACATACATGGGCCACTTGCAGAGCGTCCACCTACTCCTCGATGCCGGCGCTAATGTCAGAGACCTCGAGGGGTTGGAACAGAGGTGGCAAGTTGCTCCTCTGGTCGAAAGCTTCACCACGCAACTCCGTAATGCGATGAGCGTCAACCGTTTTTGCGTCAGGTCACCTCTTCATTTGGCTTTGCTGGCACCCAAAAACGCAGTAGAAATTTTCCGGTTGATACTTGAAAAAGTCACACCTCAATCCCAGGACCGGTACATTGCCGACCCCAACACAAGAATGTTCGCTCATGCCGTTGCCCAGGATCACGTCGATTTAGTAGACACCCTAATGCAGTCTGGGGCGCAATTAGATCATGGAGGCCAAGCCTCCCACGGTCCGAACATTCCCGTCATCCATCATGCCGTCTCTGCGCAAATGATTCGCAAGCTTCTACAGGTCGGTGCTTCCGTACAGACACCTCGCAGAGTCGGTCTCAACGCGTTACACGCCGTCTGTCTGAGCCAAAAGAACTGTGGATCAGCTGTGCAGGAACTAATCAACACGGGAATCGATGTCAATGAGATCACTGGCGGCGGCCCCGAGCGCAACACGCTGATTGATATTGGTGACTCTGTCAGCCAAATTTTAGCGGGCACGATTCCTCAGACGGCATTAAACCTCGCTTGCCGGCAGCTTAATCTTGCTCACATCAAGATTCTCCTCGACAACGGTGCCAATGCCATGGGCACAAATCACAACATCGAGGACTACAAGGACGAATTGACAGGCGAATACTTCCAGGCATCGCCACTTCACGACCTCTTCCTTCCAGAAAGCCTGCACAAGAACCCCGTGATAGGGGACAAGGCCAAGATCAGCGAAGCCATCAGGGGCGCCATTGAATATCTCTTCACCCGCCATGGCCAGATGGCTCTTCAGCGTGAGCACTGGGTTGCCAACCGACACAAAATCACACACAACTCCCATCGTATTGGCAAGATAGACCGAGAGTTCTGGTACATGATACCGCACAAAAGCCGCACAAGAGTCATAGCAAAATATACGCCGCTTCAGCTCTTTTTCATGCAGCCCCTCGTTGACGACCCGTCTATACCGGAAGCAATGTGGAACGCATGTGACATCAAGGAACAGATTAACAGTTTGATTGAGCCTTTTTGCGTCAGTCCCCTCATCGCCCTCCTGAGCCACCGCTTCGATCACCGCGTTGGGGACCTGAACTTCTACCGCCACGAGCTGCTCCGGTGGCTGCTCACACACGGGGCTGACCCCGACGAGGCTGACTTCGAAGGCTTCACCCCGCTTCACCACGCAGCATTCTGGCTTGATGAGATAGCCATCAAGATTCTCCTTGAATTTGGCGCCAAAACTGAGACCAAGGCCGAATGCCTCTCGCCCCTTGACGTGGTCCTCGGTGGCGTTTACAATAGGCATCAGCGAGATGCCTTGCAAGAACCGTTCCACGACAGCCTCGACACTGCCTGGAAGACGATGGTGAGACGCGTTGATCAGGAAGAAGAGGACATCTACGGCCTGGGGGACGCCATCCGTCGCTGGGATGATGAAAATCAGTTGCCAATGTGCGCTCTTCCGAACTATGAGCTGAACCCAAAGTATGCCTTTCACAGCTCTAAGCCCTCGCCTCATATGAAGGCCCGGCATTTGCTCCCGGAGCTGCAGAGAAGGATGACTGAGCGCAAGAAGAGACTCGTGGACATGTTGCTTCCGAGGATGCCCCAGCTTCACGCAGCCCGAGACCCGAGCCGCTTTCGTCAAGGTCCCACCGACGACTTGCCGACCACGCTTGATTGGGCTTGCGCGACGGGCCAGAGTAATTATACCATTGAATGTCTGTGCCAGGCCGGATACAAGATGGGTCTGAGAGTACCCAAGGCCCCATTTCTGTACATGGATTTGAGGACTATCGAGTCCAACTGGACTCAGAGGCGCTCGGAATTGCTGAGCACGTATCCTCAGGCGGTGCCTCTCGTTCCAATCAGAAATCGATAGGAATAGGGGATCAGATGTGGGGGTATATTCGAATATCCAAACGGTGTAATTGCTTCGCAGGTGTGGCCTGTCATGGAGTAGGCGTCAAGGCCAAGCAATCTAGTTTATGTAAACGGAGAAATGTAAGATGATGGTTTCAGTGTATAGTCCACCGCTTGATACTCTGATCTTCATGTGTTTGAATTTGGTTTACTGTGCTAGTATCATTGCTGGCTAATGAAAGTGAGGTGGATGATATGTATTAATCGTCGACAGGTTGAGAGTACAACTACACGTATAGACTTGAAAAACATGTCTTCACATAGCACATGCTCCTGTGTACAATTTGAGCCGATTGAGAAACAGGCCTTCTCGGGCAGCTATTCACCATACAGCATCATGCCCTCATCGTTTACAGCACGTCGGAAGTGACAATCTCCAACTCAACGAGTCCATACCCCTCGACGGTTTGGTTTCCCTGATACACACCAGAGACGGTAACATATCCCTCATACGTCGGCAACAGCCCGCCCTCGGCAACCATCTCCTGGTCCGGCCTCACGCTGGAAATGCATAGCCTCGTCGCGTCGCCCAGCTCAAGCGTCCAGTCAAGGGGGTACACGGCCCCCGACGAGTGCGAGGTGTACGTCCTGTTCGACGGCACCAGCGACGTCACGGGCACAACCTTCTGCACATCACGTCCGTCTCTGATCGTCGCTAGCCCGGCCGCGGCGCCAGCTTCTTCCCACACCCACACGGACATGGGCACGTCGTAGGAGTCTTGGTCGGGGTTCTCGAGGTGGAGCTCGAACCACGACCAACCTGGGGGCGCGCCGCCCCATTGCCGGTCGTACCAGGTCAGCGAGCGCGCCGGGTCGACGGCGAGCCGGGCCCCGTTGACGGCGATCCAGCCGCGCGTGACGCCCGCGGGCATGTTCCACTCGTAGACGGTTTTGTTGCGGGACTCGAAGAAGCCGAGGCCGCCGTTGAGGAGGATGGGCGCGGAGGTGGAGAAGGTGAGGTCGAATTCCACCCCGTCGTCGGGCCTGGCGCTCCAGGTGCGCAGTTTGGAGACGCCGTCGGTGGTGCTGGTCGAGCCGAAGCCGTAGTCGGGGAAGGAGGCGTTGAACACGCCGGACGGGGAGAAGGGGGAGACGGGCCTGGTGATGACTTGGTACTGCGCGTAGTGGGCCGGGTCGGTGATGTCGAGGACAGAGGCGCGGTAGATTGCGATGCTGGGGAGGAGGTGGGAGAGGACGAGGTAGGAGTGGTTGTTGGAGGCGTGGATGAAGGAGGAGGACCAGAAGGAGCCGCGGGAGGGGAGGTTGTCTGTCTGGTTGATTGTTTGTGAGACGGCGGGACTGAAGGTGGGTATGTTGTGCTGGCGAGTGTATGTCAGTTTGGTTATCGAGTGTGTATGTGGGGTTTCTCAGATACGGGAGCAGGAATAGAGAGTGAGTTGGTTTACGTACCAATCCTTCATGCAGGAGGCCATCCCGTTCAGGGCGAAAGGTCGCTGCGGTCCCGGCGAGGGGCTGCGCGAGAAGAATCGCAAGCTTGAGGAGAGAGGATTGCATTGCGGCTGACAGTTTGGTATGAGATGTTCTGGGCTTTGACTGGTTGTGGTGTTATTCGGCGTTCTTGTTGAGCACCACTAAGGACCGTCTTCTCTTCTTAGATACTTTCTGTTCTGCCACGGGAAAGAGAACCGCATATCCCCAAAGCCGGCCATGTCTTTTCGCGCCTGAGATGCGGCCCTATCTCGGTGGTGATGTTAGCCCGCCGAGTGCGTAGGCTCAACTTACGGGCCTTCGATCGTCCAGCAAAAGTCCTTCACGCAGGTTCTCTGCGTGATAATTCATTCTCCATCTCTCAGTGGGAATTCTGGACGCATTGTGCCGACAGAGAAGGGGTTCATCCCGTAGTATCACAATCTCCGGCCTTGTCCACGCAAGCGTGAGTGGGCTTGCCTCTCCACACTTCAGGCTACGGCAGGACAATTTTCAGCTGGGCAAGGTCTGTCTGAGTCCGTGATGTTGGCGATGACTGCTTGTGGTCTCCGTATCCCGTTTCCTCGTACGGCTTACATATATGCGCCGAAATCCGGGTGCCCCACCCCGGCCGGCGATTCCTGATTTCAGGGTGGGTGCCGGAGCGGCGCCGCGGGATGCGCGGGTGTGAAGTGTATCTTAATTAGGTATAAGAGAGTGGTGGTCGCACGATCGACTGTGCTGGCATCATCTACTACCACCTAGGCAATCTCCGTTCTCACCTTCAGGTTGTATTTCTTTTTTTCCTACCTTCGAAGAAAGTAGTGTACTTGGGAGGGCGCAACACGATTCATAAGCTGGCATTTGGGACCCCATGATCTTGCAGATATTGTTGATGTAAAACGACGCAACACACGGATATGGGTTTCTTTCTTCAGAGACCGAGAAGCCTTTGACGTTTGACGTCCAAGTGCTGGCCCTTGAAGAATCCAAGCGTAGATACTGTTCGGTGCCAACTGCGAGTTTCTAGGCAATAGGGATTACTCTCAAACCCCCATTGAATCTGGTGGTCCCTCCTTCTCCCATTGGCCCTGCTGGCTTTGTCCCGTCCTTTTGGCACAACATCACGCTGGCATGGACTTGGAATTGTTAAGCTCTGATCGATCAGACTTTAGCATTCTGAGCCTCACGTTGGAACAGGTCTGTCAAGTGAATGTACACACGCCGCTGAGTTTTCATTATCGCTGTCAATTTCGCTACCAACTCTGTGGAGAGAATGCTTCAAAGCTCGCAAGCTAAGCGGCGTGCTCGAGACCAGTCGAGAAAAGCACGCCCAGTCAATGCCAACTATCCTGGACTAATCTGTCACCCACAAGTGTTTGCTTGTTACTGTGTTTCTTCAAGAGTCAAGGATCCCTTATATATCCTGTCTAGGACATTCCTGAAAATCTTTCGTCTCAGTTTTGTTCAGTTCAGAGCCTCAGGCATAGTAGGAACGTCAGCAGATTGCTAAGCAGACCGCTACTCCTATAGATCGGCAATTTCTCCGTCATTGCTCAAAGAAAAAAATCGTTCGTCCATCACGGTACGAGGAGATCAATAATACGATCTCAAGTGGAGGAACCTCGTCCACATAAGAACCTCAAATCGTTCTGAGTGAGACCGATTCTCCACCGTCATGGGCAAGGCTTAAGAAGTGGCATATATCTACACCGCCTCATCTATATATGTGCCACGAGAGAAATTGGTAGGGGAAAAGGAGGAGGACGAGGTGGAAACTGCGCAAGAATGGATGGTATGCAGAGCTGTGAACCGAGGAATGAGCTAGTTGGGTCATGTTTAATGGTAGAGAGATTCTATGGGTTGTCAGTCACTTGGAATCTTACCATGAAATATTCTTGGTCTGTGTTTATGTTCTATTCTGTTGAGGTCGAATCCTTTAATGACAGTTCAAATGCAAAAGCGTCACCAGGCAGGGCTGCAGTCAACAGTAATGCTATCCTCTTCTATTGTTTTCCTCGAGCTCACAATGAACACAGTGTGTTCTGCACTTAAAAAGTCAGCTACAGAGCTATTGCGTCGTATGAAAAACTCAATGTGACCATAATCACACACGATGTTCAAAAGCTCCGTGCATGCATTTCAGCAAAAAACAAAAGCAAATCAAGGCCACCATCTTGATTAATGGAATTATTGCTATTATGCCCCTCTCACCGCTGTCTTCTACCTTGAGAGCTCAACCATCAGCATGCTGACTTCTATCAAGCTCTTCTCACCGCTGTCTCAGTTCCTCGTTGCGTATGTCGTCACAGGACGACAAGCGCTACCATACGTGGATACTAAATTCCATTTACAACACGCAACTAAAGACTTTGCCGTTCAGCCGGAGTAGAAATCAGCGCACTGACATGGGAGTTTGTAGAAGCAGAAATCTAGAACAGGCGATGCGGATTAAGATTGCGGGACTTTTGGAAGCGCCACTCTCATCATTGCGATGTGATGATTTTCTAGATTCACTGACTCGAGGATACGCGGGGCATCCATAAGGCTATCAGACTGGTGGGAGCCCGGTGACCGGGGTTGATGCCCCGTCATCTGACTAGAAGAAAGGTCGCTTACGATTCTGGATCACAAGAGCTACCAGAATGTCCGGTGGCGTGCAAGTTCTTGGCTGACACTTCTCACAACTGATGGCGTTACACGCATTGCATTCTAGACTTGGATTGAAGGGGAAATACAACAGCCTATGAAGTTGACTAGAAACCAAGTCAAACGGCTTCATGGGCGATCATTTGCAGCACCGTCAGCGAATCGGATATTCTTCCAAACCTCATCATGCTAAGATTCCGCTGCGTTTCCATGTAGTCAAAAGTTGCAAATTAGCCGGGCTTCACCTTGTAGCTATACGAATATTAGCTAAGACGGCCCTTTCTCGCTGAAACCGTGACTGATATCCAAGATGGCGGGACCAGGATAGGCCGTGTTGCAGCTTGAAGGACGGACGCAGTAATAAGGGGGGAGCGGGGAACCCGTTGTCTCGCTTACACCCAACTCAGTTGATGTGCGGAACTACGGGAACATCCCGAAGATCGAAGCCAAGGACTGTCTCTATGAGTGAATCGAGAGCTTTCGTAGCTTAGCGGGCAGCTTGTGAAGCAATCTCTCGCGGTGGGTTGTGGCATCGTCGACTGATTCAAGCAACAACTGACCGACGAAGTTGAGGACCTAATCATCCACTATGAGGCCCATACATGGAATTGATCCGTTGATTCGCGGGAATATCTTCTATACTTCGGTTGCCTACAGAGGTCGGGCTGGACCGTGGGGTGGGAGATGTTCAGTGGCTCGCCTGGAGTTGCTCTTAGCCGGGCTGACGTTTCCACCCGTCTCGGTTAAAGAAGCAACAAACACGAAACCGACGGGGGGCCTACGCAAGTCTACGGAGCGACTTTCCTCCTCTCGCCTCGAAGAGCAGGTCGAGTTGTTTGCTGACATTTTCTGACTGATACAGCATCTGCTGTCGAGGGCAAATGAGGCCTGCGGAGAAACTCTAATATGTTTCCTAAGATTGCATAGTTGGGATACCGGGAGCAGCGGTGAGATTACCAACGGGTTGCTGATGGCGTCCGGGTCTGGAAAAGCCCCCCGCCATATCGGCAGAAGGAAGCCGAACCACTGGGTAATCCGGCATCTCCCAGAAAGCATGAAGTTCGGAAGGCCGTGGAGGACGAGTGCTCCTTGCGATAATCATCACCGGCCGGCCGATCATGGAATAACCCAAAATGCAACTGCACACCAAGACGAAAGTGGTTGATCGACCGGGAGAATGCGACGTAACGAACAATGACGTTCCATGGAGGAACAAAGGCTCACGATGCACGCTCCTCATCGCGCCAAGCCCTGCGACGGAAAAGGAGCCGTGGGAGTGGCCACGGAGACGTTACAACTTTGTTGATGGTGGAGAGACTGGAGTCGCTTGGCGGGAAATTTTTAAAATGATTCGGGATTAGCGCCAGGGGCGGGATGGGCTTCTCTCAGATCCCTGCCTGCAGGTTCGTCCTGTCGTTGGATGGATATGATGCAGGGGTCCCGTCAGGAAGAAGAGGATCATTGCACTGGGAGCTGACAAGAGGGACGG
Source organism: Colletotrichum siamense (assembly GCF_013390195.1). Taxonomy (NCBI): domain Eukaryota; kingdom Fungi; phylum Ascomycota; class Sordariomycetes; order Glomerellales; family Glomerellaceae; genus Colletotrichum; species Colletotrichum siamense. The sequence continues at coordinate 1,211,061 of NW_023501016.1, read as the reverse complement.
GGTCGACGTGACGGTCTAGATTTTCGGGGATTTTTGATTGTTGGGAGCGCGAGAATGCTGATGCCAATTAGATTGTGTAGATTGGAACCTGGGCTGATGGGTTTCTTTTGATTGGGGATGATTTGCAAGGCGAATTGCTCCGTAGTGCGGTTAGCTGAGAGAACGAGCGCAGCGGCTATCTGCAGGATGACCCATGGAATCACAGAGAACGGTTCGGGAAGTTTTTGGCGTCTTGTCTTGTGTGTGGATTGTGATGTCAGGAATCCGGGGTTGCGTCGGAGGCGTGTTGGTGATATATGGAGAGTGCTGGAAAAAGCATCAGAGGCGGCGCTTAGGAGTTTGAGAGAGACAGAAGAGTGCGCGTCTGTCTTGGGTAGTGTCGTGTTGTGACACGATGCATGCAGCTGTCATTCTCTCAAGACAGACATCAAGAGGGCGCAGCGGAATCCTCTGAGAACATCACCGTGTTCAATGGCGTTCGTTGAGGCATATCCGTAGCATCCGCGGAATCGGGTCACGGTCAATCTCGAATCATCATTTCGATTTGCGATGGGCTCCTCCAGAATCCATTTCGTAGCTAAACGAGAAAATCAGTCATCATCCCAACGTGCATAGCGCCAATAACGAACGTCAATTAAGATGCGACTCGGTAAAGCCAACCGCCCAGGCGACCCCGGGCGGCGCTGACAGCCGCGACAAGGGTGATTACTACGGCGATTCCTCTCATGGTTCCTCCCGTCAGGAGCAGAGGATTGAACGACAGGACAGTGAGAACGGATACAACATGCTGTACTACCAACGACGCCTGATGAACAGCAAGCAGCATCTTCAATGAGCTGGCCTTTGATGATGTTACAGTATCTCTTTCCCCAGATTTTCGGAATCTACTGGTAATCAATCTTCATTCGGTTTAACCCGTAGAAGCTACAGCAAGCCTACATACACTAACAACACGAACAGTAGCACAGTCGGGCCAGGGCTTGAAACGAGACCCAAGTGCTGGGGTGACCCATTGGTGGAAAACGACGGCGCCACTCCACCCGTTTGACATGAATTAAGGAGGGACGGGAGGCGCTCTCTTTTCTGCTTTTTCTGAAGCTCTGCAGCTCTTGGTAAGAACAGGGACCACGAAGGGGGCGCTACAGCGCACACGGAGACACCCAAGAGCCTGGACAACGCATCTGGCCGCCCCCTAACACTGCTTTCCTCCAGGTCTATCGTCTGAAGTTGAGGAATTAAGATCGGGTGTTAAGGCCTTGGGATGGCGCGGGCGATGTGCAATGCCGCGATTGATGCAACTCAGGGAACAGAACTTTACTCTGTACTCTAATAGGGCCCCTCGAAGCCCAGACCTGGTCGGAGGGAAACGAGACAGCCGTCGACGCATAGAAACAGCGGGAGTTTAACACAAAGTAGAGATGAAGTCAGCATGAGGGATCCCCAACATCAACAGCCATCGCTTGTCAATGTCAATGTCAAGTCAGCAAGCACGCAGCACCACCTGATGTTCTGACAATGACCCGACCCCCGGTTTCCGTGCTAAAGCCATTCTCGGTTGGCGTTTCTGGCAGACAAGCCCCAAGCCCAAAGAAGCCCAGATGGCAGAGAGCTCGAAGCCACCCCGGGCCGCTGGTGGGGAGAGACGAAATTGCACCCTCCGCCGCGTTTGTGGTGGTGAAACGGCCAGGGAGATTTGACCAGCCCAGGATCGTGCTATCTTGACTTACAACTCACTTTATTCACAGAGAGGGGGGCACAACTCGGCTGCGCAGCCAGCAATACGGACGGGCCCTGGACCCGGCTTTGCCTTGCCCCCCCGATGCCTTGCCTTGTCGCTCGCTGTCACTGTCCGACGAGGCGGTCCGCCCACACATTTGTGGATGTTGATGGGCTCCATTTCACTCGTTGGCGACTTATTAAATGGAGGGAAACACCACACCTTCTGTTCACAGATAGGACTCTCTCTCTTCTTCTCTGCCTCAAGGGATTGTTGACCATCCTTGCCCAACCGACACTCTTTTTTTCATATTCGTTCATTCATTCTTTCCAATAGGCTTAGTTCCTATCACAGCAAACCAAACGAAACATCACGAAGACAGTATCCGACTGTCAACCAACCATCCGACCGATTTCCATTCTTTTTTTCTAGGGTGACTTTGAAAGTTCCTGCTTTTTGCAAGCGATCAGCAACATGCACTTCCTCTCCATCCTCGGTCTCGCGGCCGTGGCCGTCGGCCAGCTCACCTCGTCTTCCCTCGAGAAGCACGTCGACTCCGTCACGCTCAGCAAGTCCTTCAACCCCATCAAGGAGGCGTACTGGACCGGCTACCCCCACCACCGCCGCACCCCCTTCGCCGTCTCCCCCGATGGAAAGTCGGCCTACCTCGCCTACCTCGACTCCTCCGAGACCGGTGTCCACGTCCAGCCCATCGACCCGACCACCTTCGCCGCCACCGGCGACCTGGTGACCATCTCCGGTGGTAAGGAGGCCGGTGGTCTCGTTGCCCACAACGATGGTTTCGCCATCCTCACGAACGAGGCGCTTTCCGGCGTCACTGACCCCGTTGCCGTCCTCTACCGCTACACCAACGGCAAGGAGACCTTCAAGACCTACCTCGGCGGCCCCGACGTCGACCAGGGCCAGGCTATGATGTCCCCCGACATGAACGGTGACCTCGTCTTCTCCGAGAAGGCCGGTTACTACGCTGCTTACATCGTCGTCACCGCCTACGAGGGTTCTGCCACCGGCCACTTCGGTGATGCCATCCGCTACGTCGACACCACCGGCAAGCTCACCAACATCGCCGGTGCTTCTTCCTCCTGGGGCTGCTCCCACAACACCGGTATCGCCTTCGAGGCCGCCGACGAGGCCCCCTTCGCGTCCCTCTGTGCTGAGGACCAGGGTGCGATCTGGCTCAACACCAAGACCCAGGGCATGACCAGCGACGGTGTCAAGGTTTCCAACGAGCACGTCATCAACGGCGGCGCCAACGAGGCCATGGGAGGCATGTCTGGCTCCTACAGTGTCCTGGCCCGCTTCATCGGCGCCGACTCCTACATCTTCTCCTGGGTTTCCCGCGGTGCCAAGGACCTGACCGCCAACGAGTGGATGGGCAGCGGCTACACCACCTCCAAGAACCGCACCAACAACCGCAACGTCGCCATCGCCCTCTTCTCCGACAAGAACACCCTCGTCGGCGACCAGGCCACCTCCGAGGTCGGTGCCGCTGACGGTGACAAGCAGGTCAACTGGATGACCTCCGGCACCAACGACTGCTCCAACGCCCACGCCGCCGCCTTCGACAGCTCCAAGGCCCTCGTCACCTGGGAGGAGATCTCCAACCCCATCTGCGACTTCGACGCCATGGGCTGCAAGGGCACCTTCGCCGGCACCAAGTTCCAGATGGTCGGCAGCGACGGTAAGAAGGTTGGTGAGGCCGTCTCCGCTGACGACACCTACGTCGCCGGTGACATGGTCACCATGTCCGACGGCCGCATCTGCTGGCCCTACGTCTCCATGGACTGGAAGCTCGACGGCCCCGTCACCGGCTCTCCCGTCTCCAAGATGTCCTTCGCCTGCATGAGCGGTGGCTCCGGCTCTGGCGGCAGCGCTTCCGCTGCCCCCGCCTCCTCCGCGGCCGCTTCCACTGCTGCCCCCGTTGCCTCTTCCGCCCCCGCTGTCTCCTCCACCGAGGCCGTCGACGCCGTTGCCACCTCCGCCGGTTCCGCTGACCCCACCTTCGCCTCCGGCGCCGCCCCCGAGCCCATCTTCTCCACCATCTCCGGCTCCGCCCTCCCCAGCTCCAGCGCCCCCGCCGCCTCTGTCCCGGCCGTCCCCTCCTCCGAGCCCGTCGCTTCCGTCCCCGCTGAGACCCAGGCTGCCGCCTCCTCTTCCTTCTCCGCGCCCGCCGGCGCCCCCGAGCCTTCCTTCGTGACCGTCTCGGCTGACCCCGTTGCCTCCTCTGCCCCCGCCGGCACCGGCCTGCCCGTCGAGACCATCCCCGACGCGCCCGCCACCTCCGCCGCCTCTGCCGACCCCGTCGCCACCCAGGCCCCGTCCTCTGCCGGTGCCTCCAAGACCAGGACCCGCAAGCACCGCACCAAGTCTCGTAAGGGCCCTAAGCCCACCGGCGGTGCTGGCAAGCCTAGCGGCGCCGGATGCGTCAACCGCACCACCATCCACACCGTCTATGTCACCAGACGTTAAGTGGTACTCGCATCGAGGAGCGAGAATGAAGAAGAGGTGTTAGGAGAAGGGATGCGGGGGAGAGGCTACGCGTCACTAGCTGCCGTGGTGAGGCCTACCTTGCTTCCTGGAGGATTGTAAGATGAAGAGAAGGACGCGCCGCAAAAAGCAGAACACTCTCTGAAAAAAAGGTGAAAGGATTGGGCTTGAATGAGATTCATGTACATACTATGTACGATTTGTACACAATTTTCCCAGCTTGCGTCCTGCAGTCTCTGTCTTCGTCCGCTTGGGTGAAGATGGAGGACGTAGTGACGCGAGTCAAGGCCAGTGGCCGATTTTCAGCAATTGAACCAACTCAGTTCATCACCGGTTGTCGGGAGCATTTTGCATCCAAGACGTCTTTTCCCTGTCCATCGTCGCCCCTTGTGAATGATTTATCTGGGTGCGAAGCACTCGGACTCGCGTCATCAACCGTCAGGTGGGAATTACCAGCTCCACGGTTTCTTGGCTTTATTATGCGGGCCACTGAGGTCTCGGAAGAGGCCGAATGAAGCTATTGATTTTTCAAAAGACGGATTAGGAAGATGATGAGTTCTTTTGGGAAGAACGCCAGAGCGAAATGTGGTACGGCAGCCGGCAATGTCGTCTTTCGCTTCCCCTGTGAGCTGTGATGTGATAGAGCATGACCGGCGAGTCGTGAAGCTTTGTGAGAAACGATAGACTCCCAACACGTGTTGGTGAGGGCGGGAAATGAAAGAGTGGCATTCGGACTCTATCGCCGAAGGTAAATCGCTACATTCGGTGGCCAATATTTCCCCATAAATGTTACCCTTCCCCTCTTTCTTTTCACTAACAACCAATTAGATTTCACAACTCAAAAGACGCCAGCAAAACTCCATCCAAAAACCGCCGTCCAAGCATCGGCCATCCTCTTCTTCCAGAGAAATAAGAGGCGGCCTAAACACCCTGAATGGACATCCAGCGGGTCCTCCCTGTGTTCCTGCGTCCGAGCAACCCCTGCGACACCACACACACACACTCAACTCACATGCTGCCTCCAGGGGCCTCTCCTGTCAGCAACGCCGATAATGCGCCGTCATTGGGGGCTATCGCTGACAGCTGAGGGGTCCTCGTGGTCTGAATGGACCAAAGAGCACGTCGAAGCCACGCTTTCTGCAGGGAACACGGGGCGAAGCGGCACTCCATCGCGGCCGTGTGTCCCCTAATTGGCTCAAGTGGTAATGGGAGCTGCCCCAATCGTCACGCCCAAGACAGCGGGATGCGCGGGATTCACATTGATTCAATCTACAGCCCACGATATGCTAGACTCATTGGCCAATGATGTGCTGTGAAGGTATGAAAGATGCCATCCCTGGCCGCTGACGACGTCTTCTTCGGGAAGGACCCCTGGTGCAGTCTAGCTCGAGATGTAAGTCGCCCTCTTCGTCCACCTGATTCCTACCTGACGGCGGCGGCGGCGCACTCGTCCACAACTCCATCACCAACAGTCGGCCCTTGAACCCCTCGTCTTCTGCCCAAAAAGACCCTTTTGGTGCCAATTGTTACCGATTGAGCAGATGAACGGCATTCCCCGTCAGAATCACATCTCAAATCGTCCGCCGAGTCGGCACCAGGTCCCGCCCGCGGCCAGTATCCGTCTTGTCGTCGACTTTGCGCCCATCACGACACCCCAAGATCATGAGAAGCTAATGCAGGAACGTTGCATTCGTCATCTACCAACCTCCTCTTCCCCTCCTCTTTGCCCTGAAGACCCCGGTCTCGTAGGAAGGGTACCAGATAAACTCGTGGTCCTGACTGGGCCTCACGCCATCTCCTGCCGCGTCTTATCCCCATTCAGCCGTCCATTGATGTGAGCCACACGCCTTTTGAGCTCTTGGAGGAGAGAATGCGCGGCTCTGATTGCCGGCGCCATGCGCCCTTAGCGGCAGCTCAATCTCAGCTACCATGTGTCCATCATCTGAAAGAGGGATGGTCGTGAGAACTTGGAGGGTGGAAGAACAGACGATATGCATCCTGCGAGTGCTCATATAAGGCCTAGTGGCCGCCTCTCCCGTAGAAGGCCCTTGGTGTTGAAGAAGCAGCAGCACCTGTTCGTTGGTGATCTCGCGATCCTCCAGTCACTCGTTGACCCCTGCCAAGCCAGCTCAGATTCTGAGCGTCCTCTCTTTTCTTGATACCCTCAGCAACAATTACAATACCCTCTTTATTTTCTTTACTTTAGATACCCACACTCATTCACAATGGTCCGCTCAAACATCATCGGCCGCCTGCTGGCCGCCTTCTTCCTGGCCTCCGGTGTAGCCGCTCATGCGGAGGGATGCAGCTGCCACGATGACGGTGTTGTGCGCGTCACTTACATCGTCGTCGAGATGCCCGAGCAAGAGCCCGAGAACTTCCCGGTGTACTCTACTCTTCCCCCCTCCACCACCCTCCAGACCATCGCCACACCTGTCCCAACGGGAAAGGTCACTGCCCAAGCCGCCCATGTGATCGAAGACATCCCGGCCTATGAGCCCGTCGCCGCGAAGCCCGAGACTCTCCGGCCCGCCGAAAACACCACGCACACCTTCGGTCCCACCATCGCGCCGGGCATCGACACAAAGGACCCCGTCAACATCGTCCCGGCCAAAAATATCTCGCTCTACTACTCTGCCACCGAGACCGAGGAGCAGGGCTCCATCAACATGACCCTCGCCCTCAACAACCCTGCCGTGGTTCTGGAGCAGGTCGACGCCGTAAAGAGCGTCGTCTGCGACGACAACGAGCTCACTGTTTCTTTTTCTGGCTCTGAGGCTTTTGATCAGGCGGTCAAGGACTGGTCCGAGTCTGAAGAGGGTTTCATTCTCATCACGAATCATATGGGCAACTGTGACGCCGAGTTTGAACGCGGCTTCTTCATGGCCACGGGCCTCACGCCGAGCAGGGATGACCTCTCCATCACCGTCGCCGCCTCCAAGGAGGAGCTGACTAACATTGCCGGCCAATGCGAGATGTCCTTCTCCTCCCTGCCCGCGGCCACGCTCTCCAAACGCCTGACCCTAGATCCGAGCGTCTCTATCTCCTTCTCCGAGGGTCTCGCCGATAACACCGTCCTCTTCAGCGACGGCCAGTACATCAACGTGACCGCCGACGAGGCATGGTTCTCCTCCACCATTACCTTTTCAGGCTACCTCAAGTACAACTTCTGGGGTTTCAAGCTCGAGGCGCTGTACTTCGACCTGGACACCACCTTCGACTCCGCCGTGGGCCTCTCCGTCGATGTTGCCGCCGCGTACAGCCACCAGCTCAAGTACGCCCCCGACGAGCTCGCCTACTCTCTCGTCTCAGTTCCAGGAGTCGTCCAGCTCGGCCCGGGTGTCGCCTTCGCCGTCGGCCTCGACTTCGATGTTTCTGCGGCCGTGGGTGTCACTGCCGGGTTGAGCGTCAACCTGCCCGACGGCAACGTCCACCTCGACCTGCTCGACAGCAGCAAGTCCAGCGCCACGGGTTGGGAGCCCAAGTACAGCAGCTACGCCAACATCACCGAGGCCGCGGACGTGCGGGTCGATGCCTCTGCGGATGTGACTGTGGAGCTGGCCATCAAGCTGCTCGGTGGCCTCGTCGACCTCAGCTCTGGTTTGACTGCTACGCCAGGCTTCGACAACCACTTCAAGCTGCGCGGTGAGCAGAACCTAGGTGCGGCTGGAAACTTCACCAGCGCGCCGGCCACTAGCGCCGAGGTCCCCTCGGACGGGCTCATCTGCGCCGAGAAGAATGGCATCGAGCTTGCGACCGATTTCTATTTCAATCTCACAGCGTTCGCGACAAAGTGCTGGAGTGCAGAGTTGTACCACACCCGCGTGCCTCTTTGGGATCTCTGCTACAGCTTCTAAGTGGTGTTGTGAAGTCTAAGAGACTCTTCCCCACCACGTGTACTATGTATTTCACTTACACACTTTGACGAATTACCTCTTCATGATTGTATAATACTATTTCATAATGTCTATCTCAAAAGGGAAGGGAATGAGCGAATTATATTATCCGCGGAAGAAAAACCCCCTTGATTCAAATATACAAACTCTGCCGTATTAGGCCCTCTCAAGCTTATTCGTAACCGTAATGGCATATGCAACGATGGGTCTCGGCCATACTTGATTTGCCGCACCATAAACATGATCAACCGGGACTTGTGGGCGACGATCTCTGATTTTCACTGTGAGCGACAATGATGAGCAGCCTACTCCGTACACTGCTTCCAATATTAGAATCACGGGGAAGGGACAAGCTGGGTTTGGCGAGAAAAAGGAGCTTGGCTCACGGGGGAAAACACACAGGGGTAGCCCTCACCTGGCGCCTGCGACACGGCTGCACGGGAAAGAACAGAAAGTCGAGCCGTCAGCGCCATTCACGAGTTGCTCACAGGCCGATCAAACTCTCCACTTTCCGATGTGCTAACACATCCCCCGGGGCCCAGAGCCTTGGTTCCCCGTTTCGTTAATGGCAATCAAGCTTATCCTGAGCTTTATTCTGCGCTCGTACTTAGGCGCCGTGCTATTATACGATTTTCGCTGCTGCTAGGGGCCCAGCGTTCATCACGTCTGGAAGCGTTTCAAGAGCTCGACGCCCGGTTACGGATGACAGATGACGTTATTATTTTAGTGACGGGAATAATCAGAGGAAGAAGAGACGAAATTGAAAGAAAGCTGCCATGGCCATCCTGGCCTGTTGTTTGTCTACCCAAAAAAGATCTAGAAGGAGTGGGCAGTCAATACCAGAGTGGGCAGCCATTTCTTCACTGTGAAGTTTGGCCCCAAGACGTGGTAAGGGTGAGAAAGATTAAGTGATTGGGGGCGTGGTGCGGAGCCAAGACTTTTGTACGATGAGACGACGGAGGTCTCTGAGACTGATGCGACTCATCGAAACTTTTGTGGAGACTTTTTGACGTTTTGGATGGTTGATGTGCCCTGTCCCGTCAGACTTGGCTCCGAGGCGAGGGGTGGAGTGCGGAGGATCCTGGACATCCTGGACACACACACAGCCATCATGGATCCAGCATGGATACGCGGAGAACTTGGCAGCAACACCCAGCTGATGGGAAGAACTGCAGGTCCAAGGTCTTTTACAACTTTCTTTACGGTCGGGTTGCTTGGCACATGCCACCGGTCTGAGGATTCGATGTGATGTTTCACGGGGGGGTTGTATCCCGAGTGAGATGGACCTGGATTGGGGCCCGCCATGGCTGTACATGGCTGAATCGTTGTTGGGAGTTGAGACTTTGGCGCAATGACAACGGATGAATGGCGTGAATAGGTCAGGATTTAGGGGGTTGAGGTCAGATGGCAGATGACGGGTGCAAGAGAAAAGTTGGGATATAAAGATTGGGCTCTTGGCCGACAATCATTGAGTTGCTTTACCTCTTCACCTCTCACGCCTCAACAACTACCTCTTCCTCTTCTCCCTTTTTTCCTTCTCTTGAGTTGAGCCAGTCTCATTCTTTCAACTACTCGGGTAGTAGTCTAGTTCGTGTTAGCAATTTTTATTCCGTTCTTTTTCACCTTCTCTTACTATCTCTTCATACTCTCTACCCCCCAGACAACATGAAGTTCTCTCAAGCAGCCGTCCTTCTCCTGGCCGGCTTTGCCGTAGCCGCACCCACTACTTCCGATGCCCTCCGCGGCCATCAGCGTCAGCGAAGAGCCAACGGTGGCCAGGGCAGCGACCTCATCGCCCAGCTCCAGAGCACCTTTGATAGGAACAACCCGAACGGCACCCCCGCCGCCGCCGGAGATCCCGCGGACCTCAACGGAGATGGCGTGATCAACGTCTTTGAGGCCGGTGCCCAGGCCAGCAAGCTCAAGCTCAGACGCGGAAAGGGCAAGAAGCAGCAGGCCGCTGGCAACAACAACGATGCCGCCGATGGCAACGATGCTGCGGACGCCGCTGATGGCAACGCTGGTAACAACGCTGATGCTGCTACCGGCAATGCAGGCAACGCCGCGGATGCTGCTACTGGTAACGCGGCGGCCGGCAACGGTACTGCCAACGCTGGCGGTGCCGCTGCTGGAGGCAAGAAACAGAAGAAGGCCAAGGCTGCGAAGGCAGCAAAGGCAAAGGGCGCGAAGGCCGCCGGCAAGAACGCGGCTGCGGGTAACGGAGCTGCTGGCGGAGCTGCTGCCGGCGCCGGCAACGCAGCCGCAGGCAACGGTACCGCGAACGCCGGTGGCAACGCCGGAAACGCCAACAACAACAACCAGGCCGGCAACCAGCAGGAGGGCAACAACGAGCAGCAGGGTGACAACCAGGATGCCGGCGACGCAGCTGACGGTGCCGCCGGAAACGCTGGCAACGCTGATGCCGGTAACGCCGCTGGTGGCGCCGCTGACAACGCTGGCGGTGCCGCTGCTGGAGGCAAGAAGAACAAGAAGGCCGGCAAGAACAACAACAACAACAACGCTGGTAACGCCGCCGATGCTGCTGCTGGAGGCAACGCCAACAACAACAACCAGCAGCAGGGTCAGAACGGTGCCCAGGACAACGCTGCTGACGGTGCTGCTGGTGGCAACGCTGCTGATGGCGCCGCTGGAAATGCCGGAAACGCCGCCGGTGGCAAGAAGAACAAGAACGCCGGAAACGCCGCGGGCAACCAGAACAACGTCGACAACGCCGCCGGCAACGCTGCTGATGGTGCCGCCGGAGGTAACGCCAACAACGAGCAGCAGGGCCAGAACGGCGCTCAGGATGGTGCTCAGGACGCTGCTGACGGCGCTGCTGGTGGTAACGCCGCCGATGGTGCTGCTGGCAACAACAACAACCAGCAGGGTCAGAACGGCGCCCAGGACGGTGCTCAGGGTGGTGCCGCGGACAACGCCGGCAACGCAGGCAACGCCGCCGGCGGAAAGAAGAACAAGAACGCCGGAGCTGCTGCGGGCAACAACAACAACAACGCCAACAACGGTGCCGCTGACAACGCCGCCGGTGGTGCTGCTGACGGAGAGAACGCCGCGGACGACGCTGCCGGAGGTGCTGCCGGCGGAAACGCGGGCGCCAACAACGAGCAGCAGGGCAACAACGAGCAACAAGGCGAGAACCAGGACGGCGCCGCTGGCAATGCCGGTAACGCCAACGCCGGAGCCAACGGCAAGGCGGCGAACAAGGCGGCTAAGAACGCTAACGCACGCCGTTTTCTCCACAGGGTCTTTTAGGTCCCCATTTCAATTCAGCAACAATTCTGCCAGTGCGGTGTTTAATATGAAGGATTCCAATGATGACGGGGCCCAGAAGGGGAATGGGAACAATGCCAAGTCATCTTCACAGGAGGGCCAGAATGGTCAAAATGGGCAGGATGGGGAGGATGATCAAAATGGCCAAAACGGTCAGGATGGACAATTCAGCGGCGAGAATAACGCTGGGGAGAACAATGTTGATCAGACGGGCGAACATCAGGACCCTGAACCTGGAATGGGCTTCCCGGACTTGTTGGATTACTATGAGATTCGATGTGATGAGTGAAAATTTTATTATTACTTCTACTGGCATTCTGTTCCTTCGCGAGCAACAAAAATAGGGGAGAAGAAAGTCTGTCTTTACTGTATTATAAATTTCAACAAGCGATTGTGTTGGCAAATTGCTCAAGTGACTTTCACTGGCTCTGCGAAATCTTGTGATGGCTTCACCTCAGGTTGAGACAAGATCGGCTCTTCTCTGTGGGTTTTCTCGGTCTCGGCAACAGTCAATGTGTAGTGTAGTCTTAGTGTAGAGTCGATTGTCTGGTCGTTGAATGAAGCGTGATGATCAGGGGTTACATTGGCCAGAATCATAAAAAAAGAACGGAAACAGAACAGCCGATATGGGGAAGCCCCTGTCAATCACTTGGAGAGAGTTTCGGCTTCATCTGAACTTGAACGGCTTTAACGTCAGACTTGACTTTCTCCGCTCGGCTCGGCGTATAGCCCCCCTGTCTAGGATGAGCCAATCAGAGCAAGTGTAATGCAAAGAAACAATTGTGAACATGTTGAGCTTGAGTCGAATTGATCATAAACACTCGAGTTCGATTTCACGATGATGTTGTAATTAGATCGTTCAAGATCGCGATGAGGTGCATACATGTAGGTGACACAGGCTGTCCCACTTAAACACACTAAGAAAGACTCTCTCGGCGTGCAGTGGTGGGCTGATTCGGCCTATTCGGGTGCTAGTTCGCCACGGCCCGCCGAGATCCAGGGCGGTGGGACCGGGCGCGCGCCGGGCGTCTTCTATGACGAGCCTCTTGCGTCAATCCTCCCGACGTCACAGGCCGGTCATTCGTGTGGAATTCTAGAACACGTCTGGGTGATGCGATGTTTTCGGAGCCGATAAAACCTCACGGATGAAATTGTCATCTGGGCAGTAAACGATTTTCTTTGTAGAATATCCTAGTGAATCATTGGACAGATCAAGAACACCAAGTACCGCCATCATGAGTTCACAAAGTACCGTCTTCCAGCTGAGCGGGACATGCAACAATTACGACTGGGGAAAGAAGGGTCATGATTCCCTCGCCGCGCGCTTGTGTGAGAACACCCCTACCGGCTTCAAGATCAAGGATGGCGAGGCCTACTCAGAGATGTGGTTTGGTGATTACCCGGACTTCCCTGCCCGGGTTCTCGAGTCGCAGGAATTGCTCAGCGACGTCTTGAAAAAGAACAAGGAAAAGCTTTTGGGGAAGAAGGTTATTGAGCAGCTTGACGGCCAGCTTCCATATCTGCCAAAGGTAGAGCTCCCTTATCCATGATGCATTCGCATCGACATGCACTGACACGCGACTCAGATCCTCTCAATCGCCAAGGCCCTCCCGCTGCAAATCCACCCCAACAAGTCTCTCGCCAGCAAGCTTCACGAGCAAGACCCGGAAAACTTCACCGATCCCAATCACAAGCCTGAGATCGCTGTAGCTTTGGGCAAATTTGAAGTCTTTGCTGGCTTCAAGCCCCTCGACCAGATCTCCCCCATTTTCAACATCCCCGCGCTCAGGGAATTCATCCCCGATGACACGAAGACTTGGTCTGATGAGACACTGAGAGAAGTCACCCGGCGCATCCTGTTGGCGGAACAATCGACCGTCGAGAAGGCATCAAAAGCTCTCGCTGACACACCCCGCGACGAGCTCGGCGGCAATGCGTACGTGCTAGATCTATTGCCAAGGCTACAGGAGCAGTACGGTAAGGGCGACCCCGGAACGTTGGTAGCACTGCTGTGCATGAACTTCTTGACGTTGGAGGCGGGTGAGGCGTTGTACATCCCCGCAGACGGCATTCACGCGTACCTGTCGGGAGACATCGTCGAGTGCATGGCGCGGTCGAACAACGTGCTCAACACTGGCTTCTGTCCACCCGGCGACCGTAACAATGTGGATTTGTTCAGCAAGACTTTGACATTCAAGGCCCACAGCAAGAACGATGTCATTTTGCCTGGAGAGAAGAGCCCCAGGGGTGCGCAGGGTCGGACGGTGGTGTACCGCCCGCCATTGAGCGAGTTTGATATGTTGCGGACGGACTTGGATGAGAAGAACCCAAGCGAGGTGCTCAAACCGGGCGACGGACCTGCTGTAGCCATCGTTACTGAAGGTGAAGGAGTTCTGGAGGCGGACGGAAAGCAGTTCCAAGTCAAGGCTGGACACATCTACTTTATTGCTCCTGGCATTGAGGCGAAATGGGGAAGCAAGAGTAAGATCCAGGTGTTTACGACTGTGGTCTAGATGTTTTGTGTAGAAGTTCTAGAAGTATGATGTCATGAAGAGATGAATCTGTTTCCAAAGGAACTATTCGGGTGCTCCCTTCATATTGTCACAAACATTCGGTCTGAGGCAATGATTATCATTTCAATCTATGTAATTTTCGCTGATGGAGTATCTCTAAAAATGAATCGAAATGGTCGCAATGAAGCCAACCATGCTGGAACATGGCTACCTTCGTCTCAGTAACTCCCGACTCCTGTAACACACCTGTGATTCTTAACATCAATGACCTAATTCTCTAAGATGACGGTCCTGCCCAGCCGCACTCTTAACCGCGTTTTCAACAGCCGAGGCAAGATCAAGGTGGAAGAACGGACGATTGATCCCAGTAATTGGGCCCAGAAGCCGGCCTCCAATCTCCTTATAAGCCAAGCTTCCTTCCTCCAAGGTCGAAGACGACTGCTCCGAGTCGCTGGTTACACACACGGCCTTGGAGCTCCTAGCAGCTGATGCACCATCGCACAGCATCGGGGGCTGGCCGGCAAGCTCTGCCAGGGTGAAAACGGGCTCCCAGCCATTCAGGTGTCCCGGGGCAGGGCACCCGAAACCTGACACTGACAGGGCTCGGCGTGTCCACCGGTTTTGCAAACCTGTAAAGTGCCATTCGACAGGTTCCGGCGCGGCCCAACGATCGAGCTGGTTGCGAAGGTCAATCAGGCCTTCGACGGCCCCTGAGTCCATGTTGTTGACGGCGGAGCAGTCCAGGATAACGGCTCGTAGTAAAGGTTTTGTTAGGGCCGCAGACTCTGAGTCGGTCTCAACAGTCGCAACAGGGACGGGCTCGTTCCACGGCCTATCGCCAGGGTGGTCGTAGTGAGGGATCGTGGTGCGACGGGTGGATTGGGTAACGTGCTCAATTACCCGGTCGACATATTGTGCTTGGTTGAGGTAGTTGAAGCCTTCGGTGAAGCGATAGATGAACACGCCTGGGTAGAGCTCTCCTACATGTACCTCTGGGTTCGTACCGTCTTTGCGATCCAGGGGAAGGAAGACGTCTCGCGCAGGGAGTTTAGGGGATGGAGGCGACCGGCTGTGGTGGAGAGTCTGTGAACTGCTCACTGAGTGACGGTCGACATCGTGGTGCTCGGTAGGGCTTCGATCGGGATGGCGGTAGGTGCGGACGCGACCGAGGAAGCGGCCCCTTGCGCGAGCGAGGCGCAGGAGGAGCAGAGCGGCTGAGAGGGCGACGGTGACGTAGATGCCGTCTTCCAGGCTGGTGAAGATGGAGACGAATACGCCGATGAAGTAGATGAACACGTCGGGAGGGGACATGAGCCAGGACTTGAAGATGTGGTCGGGCGAGGTGATGAGGTTGATCACGGCGTGTATGATCAGGGCTGCCAGGCTTGCCATGGGGATATAGTAAAGCACAGAGGTGAGAGCGTAAAGAGCGAGGAGAAGAATGACTCCATTGAAGATGCCGGCCAAAGGCGTTCTGACACCGGCTTTGGAGAGAATAGCAGTGCCGCCGAAGGACCCGGTCGAAGAGTAGGCTCCGAGGAAGGGGCCGAATAGATTAGTGCAGCCGATCGAGATTAGCTCTTGTGAAGGCTGGACTGTGTAGTTGTTAATGCGACCGAATGACTTCCCAATCGCGATGTGCTCGATTACGAGGATGATCACGGTGGCGGGGAGGTCCGGGAGGAGTGCGGAGATCAACTTCGGGTTTAGTGACGGCGGGCCGGCATGGGTGAAGCCCCTCGGGAGAGTCCCGGTGATGCGAAATCTGTGTTCACCGTCGCCCAGTCCTCTGTTGACTAGGAAACTGATGAGGGTATATAGTAGGATGGTGAAGGTCATGCGAAGGGAACACAACATCTCCCACATCCTTCGGCGCTTTGGCTGCGTCTTGGCCATGCGCTCGGTGTACCACTTTATAAGGGCAAGCAATACTAACGCTGTCAGTCCAATGGCGGCGTCCAGCTTGACGCGGGGCAGGCCGCGGGCGGTATCGATAAACACGCGGTATGCGGCGGCTTTGGAGTTGACGCCATCGATGCCCAAGAGAGACGGTACCTGACTGAGGGTAATCGTGATGGCGGCACCAGTGACGAACGCGGAGATGGCAACATGGGGTATGAATTCGATGATCCAGTCAAGTCTCAGGAGACCGAAGACCAGAAGGATAGCGCCGGCGAGGAAGGCGAGGGTCTTGGAGATTTCTTCGGGGGCGAACTCGCCGGGGTGTTCTTCGAGGACTTTGGCGCTGACTTTGCCGACGAGGAGACTGACTACGGCAGTTGCCTGTAGTTGTTAGTTGTGTATGAGGGAAGCCATATTGGTCTTAGGACTTACTCCTATTGCAATGTCTTTGGATGTTCCGAACAGCCAGTATAGGGCTGCGCCGGTGAAGGAGGTGTAGAGGCCATATTCCGGGCTGAGTCGTGCGAGAACGGCATATGCCATTGCTTGTGGGATGACCACAAGTCCAAGTGTCACACCTACTGGGTATGAGTTGACGGTCATAGAATTGCCATAGTGCTACTTGCCTGCAATAGCATCCGATATAAGCCAACGAGTGTTGTACCTCAGAATCCACCTCGTGAAAGGAAACAAGCTCTTGACGTAACGGACCGATCCATCCTTTGTGGGCACGTGCTCCAGTAGCCATTCCTTTACTGTCGGGTCTTCCTCATAATATGGTTCGTATGGTGACATATCGTTTGTGACATGTTCGTGTAGTTCTCGTGTTTGATGTCGTGTGCTGGCTTCTAGGTCGATGCCGAGGACCTTGGCCACCAGCGAGCCGGCTTTGCTCGCTGCCATGACTCTCTTCTTCAAGTGGCAAAGTCTTTCTGTGTGCCTTATACCGAAGGTTGGTTTCGAAATACCAGATACGGCTTCATGGGAGGCTGTCAGTAATCACACAAAACGATGATAGAAACGAGTCTGTTCACAAAAGCCTCTTTCTTTCAGATGAGCAGCGAAGCGGTGTGCCGGTTTGCGTATGATCTGAAGGTGACATGGGCTGGTTATAAGATGGAGCAACGGCTGTCTCGAGGGCATACCGCTCTAGAAGCCGCACCGCCAGCCGCCTTGGCGCCCATGTTATCGGGGAGACAAGGGGGGCGCTAACTTGGCAGCAGGCCGGGGAAGGTAATCCTTACGTTTGTTGGGGTGACACGGCGATCTAGACCTCTAATTCGATTTTGTTCTTGGACGGGACGATAAGTTACTTTGAACCGCTGTTCGTCTCTAGCCCGGGTCCCTCCATGTCAGAAGCGCAGGAGGAAAAGCAAAACACATACAGGGCACATCTCGGCGATCTGAAGCGCAAAACATCGCGGCAGTGAGCACGATCTCGCGGGGAACGGGGCGCGCTAGACGTCCCCATGATGCCGGCACGAGCTTCAGCGCTCGGGGACCAAGAAAATACTGCTTTAGTGCCCTAAGAGTGGATCCACGATGGCTTGCGGTGGATCGCGAACTTGGCTCTTTGTCGGCGAAGTGGATGATAGGGAGGCAGGGAAGCAGGTCGGGTCGGTGGTGGGTGTTCTTCTCCGGAGCGCCGACAGCCGGTCCGGGCGGGTATCGGCACTGGATCCACGCAGGAGGACGGTCTCGGCCCCGTTTGTCGGGGATTGATGGGGTCCAGGCTCCCCTGCCTCGGGGGGAGAAACTTTTCCATGCTTCCTGTGTGCAACCACTCCAGCGGCGCGTTTCCGATGTTTCTTTCAATGCGGCTCGTGTGATACGGGGGGTTGGCAACACGTCAGCAGCATGTCGTTGCACCCGTTGTCGGAGACTTGCCGACTGCATGATTTGAGCGAGGCAGCGCGCGTCAACCACGGCTGGATGAGAAGTCGCCGGTCGACTGCTTGCTGCTGCTGGCACGGCTAGATAAGAGCCCCATGTCTCGTCCCGGCAGTCGGCCCTTTCCACGGACGGCTCCTGCGTCGTCAATCGGCGAATGGAGTTATTTTCGGTCACGCCGGTTGCCGCTAACGCCGGTTGTTGAATCTGGGGGTTGATCTGGCCCTCCCTTTGAGAAGAACGGCTCCATTGTTAGTCAAAATTCCCCAGACGAAGTCAGGACGCGCTAAGACGTTGAGTCCACCCAGGTTGGCATTGGGCCAGCCAGCTTGATTGAGAAACAGACTCACCTGCAAACAGGCCTGTAGAGACATGATGATGCCCGCCTTACGGGTTGGGTAACTTTTACCTAAGACAACACCGCAGGTGAGTCGACAGTCGCCGTCGGCGTTGGTCATGTTCTCCGGAATAGGAAGCTCGGATTCTTTTCCGTCTCCAACAGATCTTAAACTGCTCTTTGCATGCCAACAGCAAACCCACTTCCGCTTGTGATGGTGTTGGAACTGGCCTGATGGTCTAGAGGTATGATTCTCGCTTTGGGTGCGAGAGGTCCCGGGTTCAATCCCCGGTCAGGCCCTGCTTTTGCTTTTTGCCCACGGGAACCATCTGAGGTCGATTTAGGAGGCCAAAGTGGCTGCGTATTGACGTTTCCTGACATTTTTAAACATCGGACCAGGAACGGCGACGGCGCGGAAAACATGTGGGCCCCGGAGGTGTGGAGAAAGGGGGCCCGAGCTGGGTCTATGTTTTCCTCGTTTCCCCCCCCCGCGACACTTTTGGGTTTGGTCCGCGTCCTCTTCTTATTTTTTAAGGTGATGGCTCGCCCTCACCGACTCCGAAGCTCAGCAACCTTTCTTGGTTCGCTATCAACACGTTTCTCAATATGGTCAAGGCTTGCCTGGGAAGGTTGGGCAGCTTGCGAGCAGAGTTGCGCCAGATCAGCAAACACGCCAGTCCGGGGCCTTTTCTCTGAAGCCGAAAGTTCCTCACGAGGGCGCCGATCTGCCCAGCTTCAGGGGACCGTCTGAGTCTGCAATTGTCTTTTGAGGCATTTGATTTTTCAATTTTCGAACCACGAAGGTGTATTTACCGCCGCAAGCGCTTGGGTTAAAGTCGGTCATTCGTGGATCTCAATTGATGAGGGCTGTCATCATGTCAGATTGCTGTCACCCCCTGTCAACTGACCGACGGCTCTCGAGGCTGTATGCAACCGAATGTTTCCAGAACCACAGTGACGAAATGCCGTTTGTCTCCTCGCCGAAACGTACATATGTGTTCAAGGAAATGTCCAGGATGCCGTGTCTTTGGATTACCAGAAGTAGCCCAAGTCAGCAATAACCAACGTCTTTCTGGTCAGTGGGCCACCACACGTCCCCTCCGGCGCTTCCAGGAGGCCCGAGTTCTTACAGCGGCACACCCGTCTTGGGTAAAAGCCGCACGCAAAGAAGGTTCTGAAATAGCATCTGATGTCTTGTCTTCGGGGATACCTCATGTGCGGGCACGTGCGGAACAGGGAACTGCTCCAGCCTCCAGGCGATCTCCCGGCAGACTCTTCAGATGAACGACAACGGCTGCCTCGGGTTGCCCACTCAAGTTGTTTTCTGAGGAAACACCCAACGTCACCAGGCATATTGTCGCATACCCGGCGCGGGAAGCAATGCAATGCAGCCTGCGGGAATGGCAGTTGGACCAACTTTTCGGGTTGCCCAACAGCCCTACAACAACCATGGGTACTGCATGACCGCTGTCTGTCGAGTGAGAGACGGCTTTCGCAGTAATACGGCAGTCCGTACTTGGCCAAACTCCGAACATCATCTAAGATATCGAATTTGAAGAAAGCAAGCTTCAAAAGCCTCAGCGTATCCGAACCATTAGAGTAGGTCCCTCGTAACCCGTGCCCCCCTGCCGACAGGTCTCTCGGCACCCCCTGCACCTATCAGGAAGGGACCGTCGGACTGCCGACTCTTAAAAGGCGAACAAAAGGCTTCCGGCCACTTGAGATTCCGTCCTGAACATCGAGTCACGATGTCTAAGCGCAGCACATAAAGAGTTCATCTATACTACCACAGCCATGTATGTTCGGACTGGCCCGCTCGTGTAGGCCAAGGCGACCATACCATGGAAGCCGTCGCGACGCCACTGGGCAGATGTCATCCTGCTTGATAAGAAACGGTCGTCCAATTTCCTGTGCGATGGATTCGCTTTATAACCAGGTCGCCGCCCCATGAGTTTAGTACGGATCTTCAGGTAGGCGCAGATTTTATTGCGGCGTTTTGGTTTGCCTCTTCCTGTTGCCAGCTTTAGTCCGTCGTCCTTCAAGATGTTTGTCAGAACCTCTCATGCAGCGGCCTTGATGGCGCTGGTTGGGGGATCGTTGGCAGACTGGATCAGCCCCGAGTATACGACCTTCTTCCAGCTCCCTTTACCGATTCCTCCGGTAAAGCAGCCGAAGTTGTAGGTATAGCTTTGTTACCCAACTGAACATCACTGACATCACGGCAGCTCGGTAAATAATCCAGTCACGAACAAGCCTATTGACTATTATGAGATGGAAATTCTTCCGTTTACACAGAAGATCTACCCCGACAGAGGACCGGTCTCGCTCATAGGATACGATGGCATGTCACCCGGACCAACATACATAATTCCAAGAGGCCGGGAAACGGTGGTGAGGTTGTCCAACAAGGCAGTCAACCCAAGTGTGATGCATCTTCATGGATCCTACACGGTGAGTCAACTGCGGCCCGGAATTCTGATGGCAATGCTAATTCCCCTTGCAGCGATCGCCGTGGGATGGTTGGGCAGAGGACACTATCATCCCAGGACAGTACAAAGACTACTACTACCCCAACAGCCAGAACGGCCGTACCTTGTGGTATCATGACCATGCTGTCGACATCGTAGGTATTTCCGAACGAGTAGTACTAGATAACAGAGCTAATACTCGCCGAAGACAGCCGTGAATGACTACTTTGGTCAGGAAGGCATGTGGATCATCCATGACCCTGCGGAGGACGCGCTGGGCCTCCCCAATGAGTACGGTGTCAACGACATCCCGCTCATCATTACGTCAAAGCAATATGGTGATGATGGTCAGCTATTTTCCCCGGCTGGGGAGACGGAAGGTCTACTGGGAGATGTCATCCACGTCAACGGGCAGCCGTGGCCGTTCCTCGCTGTAGAGCCTCGGAAATATCGCCTTCGCCTCCTCAATTCCGCAATCTCAAGAGCGTTTATCTACTCATTCTACAAACTGGGAGACGAGGACGAAGAACCTATTCCTATCCCGTTCCAGGTCATCGCCTCGGACTCTGGCCTGCTCACGAGCCCCGTCACCACGAAGAACCTGGCGCAAGCTATGGCCGAGCGCTGGGAAGTCATCTTCGATTTCACCCCCTTCGCCGGGCAGAAGATCACCATGATGACGGAAGACGAACGCAACATCGGAGCGCAGTCGAGACACAAGAAGGGAAGAAAAGGCAAGGGAAAAGACGAAGACTATTTGACGCCAGTCATGCAGTTTGTGGTCAGTCCCACGCCCGTCGCCGACAAGTCTCTTGTTCCCGGAGAGTTGCGCGCCGTGCCGTTTCCACCTCAACTCCCCGACCTCATTGACCACTACTATTTGTTCCACCAAGAGGATGAGCTCTGGAAAATCAACGACGTCGTCTTCAGCGACAAGGCCAATCGCATCTTGGCAAACGTCCCTCGCGGCACGGTTGAGATATGGGAGATCGAGAACGGGGCCGGCGGCGGCTTCCTGCATCCCGTCCACGTCCACATGGTCGACTTCCGAATCCTAAGCCGTACCAGCACTGGCAAGTGGGCAACCGACCGTGGCGTCCTGCCGTACGAGGAAGCCGGTTTGAAGGATGTAGTTTGGGTAGGCGTCGGCGAGGTCGTTCGTGTCGAAGCCCACTATGCGCCGTGGGATGGCGTCTACATGTTCCATTGCCACAATCTCATCCACGAAGATCATCAGATGATGGCGGCCTTCGACGTCACAACTTTGAGCGACTTTGGGTACAAGGAGACGGCGTTCAATGATCCCATGGAAGGCAGGTGGCGCGCCGTGCCAATCACCAAGGCCGATTTCACCGTGGACGCCATCACGAAGAAGATTGTCATGATGGCAAAGCTCCAGCCCTACGGTGATGTCGGCGACATTGTACGAAAGCTGGACCAATACTGGGCTTCTCGAGGCGGACTTCACCAGAACCCTGGCATAGTCAACGATGAAGCAGCCAAGAAAAAGGGGGCTCAGGAGGCAGCCAAGAAGGACACACCCAAAAAGGACGGAGCCAAGGAAAGCGCGACTAAGATGGGCGGTGTTAAGATGAGGCGGGTCAAAAGGGCCGAGGTCGTCATGGATGAGACTGAATGATAGACGGAGGGGACAAGATTGGTTTTCCTCAGCGAATGCGCGGTGTAATGTGTAAGACCTAATTTCTATGTTGTGGGCGGCTGTACAACACTGGATGCGCGACGGGTCAGGACTCGGGAGCATCTTCGATTTGCCTGTATATATCTTAACGTTGGCTCCTTATCTTGCGAATCAGCTTGTGATATTTATCTGTGAGTACTATACTTTCTTGGAATACCTGAAGTATTGACCAGGTCTTTGTACTACTCATGCTCGGAGGCCGGTGTATACGGCGTCCGCGATCAATCTTCACGAATATTGACTGGCTCCAGAGGCCCCGAAGATAAATTCAAATCATTCTACATTATATCACATAGTTGTATGAGTCCATCCTCTGAGGAATCTGCGCACATGCTGAGGCCATATAGATTTAGCCGCATATCGAGAGGCTAGCCTGCTGGGCATGGTAAACAAATGCCAAAACTAGGGTATTTTACCACCAATCGTAGAATTCCTTAGCTATCTAGACGGCATTTCACAGTTTGGGTGACGCCATCACTTGACGAACTGAATGGGTGGAATTATCGTGTCAAAGAACGGCTCCCTTCTATGTATTCGACCATCACTCAAACCCGAAGCAATTTTCTCAAGGACAC
The DNA here is from genome assembly GCF_013390195.1 of Colletotrichum siamense. NCBI lineage: Eukaryota > Fungi > Ascomycota > Sordariomycetes > Glomerellales > Glomerellaceae > Colletotrichum > Colletotrichum siamense. Next base: position 1,188,268 of record NW_023501016.1, on the reverse strand, counting down.
CTACGAGTACATGAGTTTTTAGGATCTGTCCGTACTTCTTTTTTTCACCTGACGTAAAGATGTAACATGTTGTATCGCGCAGTAGACGCAGTGTTTCTAAAATTGGCCCAATGACACAGCATTGCGAAAGCGAAATAGCAAGGACCTGCCCTTAACGGCGACCCATTTCCGTGTCGATCGTCCATCTGCAGGTGGCTGACACCCCCTTTATGCCTTATGATTGCAAACTGGTAATTCCCGCACTACGTAGAATGTTACGGGGCGTACGGAGTAGTGACCCACGTAACTCCGCTGCCGGCGGCTCCCGAAAGAGGCTGACCTGCCGGCGGCAATGCAGGCTGAATTTAAGCTTGTGTCAGTGAGGTTAAATACCCTTGAAGGATCTCCCCATTCGTGCTGGGGTACAGGCCTCTAGCACGATCTCACGGGTCCAAAAAAGACCCGATGTATACTTAGACATAGAGTGAATGCGGGCAGAAAGTTTAGCCGCCCATACTTATTGATGCCGAGAAGTCTGAATGTTATTTTCATTATTGTCCTGTAAACCGTCTTCTTGGAGACGACTTGATATGCAATAGGCCGGAATAGACTCTTAAATCTAACTATCTCTTCCTCGGGGACACCTCCTGGCGAATGCATAGGCTCGCAACATCTTTCAGGTCCATTTCATGATTATCAATCCTTGAGGACCACCTGTCGGAGCCACCTGCCCCATCAAGCTTCCACCGTTGAAACCCATATACACTTCTGATCAGGTATCCCGCCGGCTGACATATGCGCAATACCCCCGGTACGGGCCGAACGAGATCACATACGCCGAGTAGTATGTTCATCGACAAGTTTGGTTACTCTGAATTTGGCTCACAAGTGGGCACTGTGGTGGCTTAGTCTTTGACGTAGCCGATGGGATGGGGAGGGCAAATAGCCTGGCGGACTTGGAGCGTGATGTCAAGGGACTAGCTGTGGCACCATGGGATGTCTGCCAAGAGTCGGTTTCCCCGAAAATGGGGCATCGTCCTTCATGGCCATATTTTTTCGCCTGATGTCTGGTGAATACAGCCCTAACAGCTAGGAGTTTATATACAACAGTCGTGGCTTGCCTTCGTGTCGATCATCAGCCTCAAGACCTTCATTATTCTGATTCATCCATCTCACAGTCATTACTATTGTTCAGGTTTCAGGATGCTGTCTCTCGTTCTTCTCAGCGTCCTAGCTCAAGGGCTGGCAGCCAGCCCCGTCAACAGCACCTTCCCTTTCCGCCAACAATGCCTTTCTTTTGCCAACGCTACCACCATTGCCGGAGCTGCTTCTGTCTCGACAGAGTTTGTCGCGGCGGGAACAACGCTGGAATTTCCCAACGCTGATGCTAGCTGTGGTCGCCCCTCCCAGACCGTGTCAGCGGATCTATGCCGTCTTACAGCTCAGATCGCCACTTCGAATCGCTCCGGCCTTAAGTTCGAGGCCTGGCTTCCCCAGAACTGGACTGGCCGCTTTCTCAGCACTGGCAATGGTGGCCTTGGTGGTTGTATTCAGTATGAGGATCTTGACTACGCTAGCTCCTTGGGCTTTGCTGCTGTCGCTACCAACAATGGCCATGACGGCGCGAGTGGCGCTTCATTTTTGAACAATCCCGACGTGATCGAGGATTTTGCCTACCGAGCGCTCCACACGGGAGTCGTCGTTGGGAAAGATGTCAGCAAGTCGTTCTACGGAAAAGCTCACACGAAAAGCTATTACCTGGGCTGCTCAACCGGTGGCCGCCAGGGCATGAAGGAAGCACAAGCATTCCCCGAGGACTTTGACGGCATTGTCGCTGGGGCACCCGCGTTCTCTTTCAACAACCTTACCTCGTGGTCCTGCCACTTCCTTCCCCTTACCGGACTTGAAGGGGCCGATACCTTCATCCCGATGACGATGTGGCCCAAAATCCACGACGACATTCTCAAGCAGTGCGACGAGCTCGATGGCGTTGCCGATGGAATTCTGGAATCGCCTGACTTGTGCGACTACAAGCCGGATGGCCTGCTCTGCGAGGGATCCAACTCAACAGACTGCCTTACTCAGAAGCAAATCGAAACCCTACGTGCAATCTATTCGCCCCTTCTTGATGCCGCAGGTAGCCTGGTCTACCCTCGCATGCAGCCCGGCGCCGAGCTCACGGGCGCTCCGCAAACCTACTTCACCGGGCAGCCTTTTGGCGCCGCGGACTGGTTCAAATACGCCATCTTCAACGACTCCAACTGGGATCCCATCACCCTCAAGCCCGAGGACTACGTTACTTCCTCCACATTGAACCTCTTCAACATCGAGACGTTTGACGGTGATCTCTCTCCCTTCCAGAAACGGGGTGGTAAGCTCCTGCATTACCACGGTCTGGTCGACGGAACGATTTCGAGCGACAACTCCCCCAGGTACTATGAGCACGTTTCGAAGACCATGGGCCTTGAGCCTGCAGCCCTCGATGAGTTCTATCGCTTCTTCCGGATCTCAGGCATGGCCCACTGCGGCGGCGGCCCAGGTGCCACCTTCATCGGCAACCAGGCACAGAGTAATGCAGGCCTTGACCCCGAGCAGAATGTCTTAATGGCAATTGTCCGCTGGGTGGAAGAGGGGGTCGCTCCGGAGGCTATTTTGGGCACTGCATTTGTCAATGGCACGCAGAGTGCAGGCGTTGACTTCAAGCGTAGACACTGCAGATGGCCCCGTCGAAACGTTTTCCAAGGCGGAGACTACAAGGACGAAAACTCATGGGCCTGCGTTGAGTAAATTGGGTGACAGGAATGTTGTGTGGGCAAGAGCATGTCAATCATTTTGTACATTTAGTTGTATGCAGGTCGACTGAAGAGAGTACATGATCAGACACGGCTTGTGTACGGCAGGTCAATATCACGAGGCCCGAAATTATTACTCCATATAAGTGCAACATTGTATTGTTAAGTAAATCAAGAGAAGAATCTCCCTTAGACTAGTTGAGGGATCATACTTAAGTGTGGTCAAAAATTATCGATGGACATCCAGCGCCTAGCATGATTTCCTTGGCTGATGACGAAGCAGATCAAGTTTGAAACCAGCTCGGAAGCATGGACTGATTGAAGTTGAAAGGGCATACGACTGCCGGACAAATGCAACCTGCACCTTTCTCCTGAGCCACGCACTTCATGGCAGGTTCGTTCGGGTTCGGGTCGCAGCAACAGCAGAGCTCTTCCGCCTGGCTGGGTCGGAATGGACAGCGGGTGTCGGGAACATTGCAGATAGGCGCGTCCAAGACTTTGCAGGTGATGACTTCGAGGTCATAGTCGCAAGTACAACAGTCTGCGTCTGGCTTGACCTCAGTCTGACGGCCTGCAATGATTGAGGCTTGAATGCTGCTAGCAGCTACAGTGATGGCGATAATGATGCGAGAGAAGTGCATTGTGTCGGAGTTTCGTCAAGCTGGTTATGTAAAGGGATAATCTTTCGGAGGAGGTTGCGGGTTTGTTGATATTTTGCAGAGCTGTGTTTGTTGACATTTAATCTTGTTGAACTGGTTTGCTTGGTCGGGTTTATATAGCTTCTTGAAAAGGGTATCCGGAAAGCTTTTCACAGCTGGAAGTCCCACAAGTGCCCTCGTTTAGTTGCTTGATTGATTTTACCGAATTCGTCGATTTCGTGTAAGCATCCAGTGAGAACGATCGTACTGCAACGAATAACCTGATCCGTCAACTTTACTGTCGGAGTCCCTAAGGCCGAGGTTGCTCGGGTTCATGTCTTGAAAGCCTCGAGCACTGCCCCTTTCGAATCCTTCAGCACCGATCAACCTATAGGCTATTAGAAATATTGTCAGACAATCAACTTTCGATTCACAGGCTGAGTAAGATCTAACCCAAGTTAGCAAATCGAAGTCGTACACAAAACAGTGCGCGACATTCGATCCGTCCGGTGTAAACTAACAGTCATGGATTGTAATCCCCACGAAATCTGCCAATCATCAATTTCAACATTGCACATCACGTGCACCTTTCACAATGCAAAAGGTGGCGATTCTGGACTTAGCAACCTTCAAAGACATTGTTAAAGCCGGCGTAAAAAGGCCACACAGTAACACACGGTACCTCGAGGAATGCGAGTGGTTGCATATAGCGAGTACGACCGATTGGCAGACGGAAGATCAATGGGATTGGTCAGTCTTTGCCTTAGGCAATGTTTACATTGAATATTGGATTGTGGTAGGCTGTACAAGGTGAAACGCTAGCCCTCTGTTACCAGCTTTCTCAACATGAAACAAGACTTAAACGGTCAAAATGTCATTCCTTTGCATCTTCGACCTGTGGCCTCAAATATGCCACTGTTCCTAGCCACATAACATCAGCCCTGGACCCAGGGCGGAAGCATGTATTTGCCGAAGTTATGCAGGCACCTGACTTCCGGGCAGATACATCCCGCATCTCGGTCAACGAGCGAGCATTTTGTTGATTCGTTCCCCGGAGTAGCATCGCAGCAGCAGCACAGCGTCTTCTCCTCGTTGGGTCTGAAAGGACAGCGAGTATCCGGTATGGCGCTGCAGCTATCTGCGTCAGAAACTTTGCAGATCCATCCTTCAATGTCGTAGCTGCAACTGCAGCAGTCTGCATCTGGCCAAAAGTCTTGACGGCCTCCAAGGGCTGCGGCTTGAATTTTGCCAATGATGGTGACGGTAACGACGAGAAACTTTGAAAGCTGCATGATGTCGATGAAGTAAGACTGTTATTGAGCAAGGGACGGGTGTACCGGAAGAATCAAGGCTATAGGTCTATGAACAGAGATTGCAAATGCGAAAATCCGTATCAGGAGAGCACGCTGTTTAAATAGCCATTTGTTATCTGACCCCAACTCTTACAATCCGCGTTTTGATGAGTGAATGTCTCAGGCTTTTCAGCACCTTTGCCTATTTGAGAGAAAGCTCGTATAAGTTGTCCAGTTGCTGATCTCTTCAGCTTGGCATGAAAGGCCAAGTCCCCGATGATTCCCGAAGTCCTGGAAAAGTCAGTGACCTCGGAGTTAGGCCGTAAGAAGTAGGCGGCAGATAACCAGAAAAGGATTATCACAATTTTAGTTGCCCGAGAATTAGGGTTTTATGAATGCTCGGGATCCGGATTTTGCTCCTCGAACGCCCATTAGATACTTAGCATAATAGAGCTAGACAGGATTGTATATCACCCATTACGACAATTCTTACATTACGGCAGCCCGAAAGATGCTTTCGATGTGCTTCTGAACTATTCATTGGATGAACTTGATCAACATCCTTCATTTGTTCTGACAAACTCGCTATGCGTCAGAAGCCTCGAACAAACCATTTCGATGACTTTTCATACACACGAGGGCCACTCAAGGTATCAAAGATCTCCTCCTAAAAATCCAGTTCTACAGCATAACCAGCTCTGAAATGAGGGCTGAAGCCAGCTTGCTATTGAACACAATGAGGGACGAAAGTTCTGCAACAGAGATAACAGCTCGAGGTAGTGCTTCTTCGATACAAGGACGAACCGACACCAACAGCTGACCAATCTTTGAAGACTCTTGCCCCACGATCAAGACCAAACCCCAAGCTAACCTTGCAAAGAACTACACCAAGGTTTCGAAAGGCCATGTGTCCCAAAGTATTTAAATCCAAGAAATTGGGAACCACGCCGAAAGATTTGCTGCATTCTTCCTCAACTTGCCAGAAATTGTGACCGCTTAGGACGAGGTCGAAACCTGAGAGTTAACGGGCAAGAAAATGGGATCCCATGAGAAAGGACACGCTACTGCTGGACAGATGCATTGGTTCTTGGCGACTGGCTTACATCTCATGGCGGGGATGTTTGGGTCGCAGCAGCAGCACATCTCCTCTGTTTCAGGGTTTGGCTTGAAAGGGCAGATGACGGTAGCGGTAAAGCAGCCACCTGGAGGAGGGACCGTGCAAACATGGGACTTGTTGTTGAAGTCACAGCCGCAGCAGTTGGCGTTGGGCCCTCCTGGAATTTGGCGCTCTGCAAGGGGGGAGGCCTGGATGTTGACCGCGGCAGCAAGAAGCGTGAGAACAACCGACGAGAACTGCATTTTGTGCGAGGCGGGTCTGGTTTAGACTGAAGAAACTGTGTGTGTTTGTGATGATCCTTTCTTTCCTGTGGGTACCTGCTTGGTTTTATAGACGTCACACTTGTAACCCCCAAGGTGGTTATAGGGCATAGACTTGGTGGCGCTTTTACAAACATGGCAAAAGAACTCATGATCTCATCCTTTTAACCCTATTGGGTAGCTTTCGGGTGTCGGCAGGTCGTATATGCCTCGCCAAGTACCAGCCTCAACGCCATAGTCACGGGCGTGAGACAGAATAGCCATTCGCTCCCTTGGCGGGAACATGAATGACGATTATGTCTTGAGGAAGCAAACTATTCTACTCCCACGACTTCCCCGCAGTGAAAGCCACCCTGAAATGCCGATCTCAAATGTACTAACTAACTCGCTCTCAAGAGTCTCGGCCAAGGCTTCGGTGGCTTGCGGCAGGCTTGAACGTTTTATCCGGGAGGAAAGTCGGAGTAAGGTTTTACTACTTCCGGAATATCATATCGCATAAGCAGCCTCTCGGGAGAAGGGCCGAGGAGAGGGCTGACATGTCTCAGCCCATGGAATGGAAAGCGTCAGATTCGGGGTCAGCATACCAAAGCCGGGCAACGGCGAAGGATCCAGCCCCTTAACTTTATCAATTTGACCAGCAATCTCAAGCAACTTCTCTAGTTAAGGACGGAAAGTCGCGTTCCATAAGTAATTAGTTTTGGGCTGGTGATGATCGTAAATTTGGAATAGTCTCGATACCAGTCATTACTATGCACTCCACGTGCCAAAGTAGAACATGAACGTACCGCTAAAAACCGAGCTTCTCGTACTCTTTGCCAAAGATAGATAGAAAGAAGTACCACCGAAGAAGACATGCAACACGCTACCAGATGTCTTGGTGGAAGGAAGAGACGCGCAAAGCCAGGACAGGTCACTGTCCGGCTCTCCAATAATGGCCATGGTCATGAATGTGTAGATGTTGTTGCAAAGCGGCATCTACATTTATCTTTGAAGCCTGGTAACATTACTAAACTACCTCATGGGTGCGAAACCGCAATTGGCTGGAGGTTGTCGACGTGAGGTCCGAAGTCGTGATGTTGGCAATCTCACCATGCTGAGCCCATCCACCGGAGACTCCAGCGACAACGTTGGTCTTTGTCACGCCACCCCTCTGCTGCCAAGTTCTACTACCTGTACCAAGCAAGACGTCAAGGAGATTATCCCTGCTGGGCATCATTAATGAAAGATAGACCTATGTTCAACTAGACACCGTCACATTTAACATCAGGGAGGTAGAAGTGCGCGATATCGTAGCATGCAGCAGACACATCATGGGAGTTTGTTCGGTCAATGACGGGAGAAGAGGATGTTCATTGGCCGCTCGACCGACCAATCCGTTTCAGGCTGTTGTTACTTCAAAGAAGTAACATGGGAGACCAAACTTTTCATGTTTTCAAGCGCTCGCTCCACATAGAAGCAGGTGGGTTCGAAAGAGTGATCATTCCTGCCGTGCGGCGAATCTACCCCGTCAACACCGACACTTGGTGCGGCATGAGGTAAGATCTTTCTTCCCTTCCAACTTTTCCTTCGTGCCACCTGAATAACGAGAGGCAAATGCACGATGAAAAGGAACCGGAAACCCGTGGATGGTGGCTATGACAAAATGTCACCAATCCAACGCTGTCGTCTTTGTACACGAAGGTCAGCTGCCCCCAGCATCCTTGTCCACGCTTTGGATACCTATGCATGCTGATTCGGAGAATACCCACTGTTGTTCAACAGCAAACAACAGTGCGACGCACTTTCTTGCCTGGATACTGGTGACATTACCTGTGTGCACCGTGTATGAATACTGGCAATCGGCTGCATCTAGCCCTTGCCGATGTTTGCTCTAGCGCCCGCTCATGACTACGCCCGCGCACGCGGGTCGGGCAGGCCCTTCAGAATGGCGTTGTGGGAGTGGAGACTACGTGTGTGCGTGTGGGAGACCAGAGGCAAGACCATTTTCGACACTGGGGTGATTGTCAGAGTCGGCCATGTCAACAGAGACTTCCCAAGGTCGTTTCTCGTAGGATTAATTCGTCGATGCCAATTCTTCCACTTAAGAGCGACAACTACCCTGAAAGAACAAAACATGGAGACAAAAGCTGAACCAGGCCTGTCTGTTCTGGTAAGCAAATACTGACGTGTGGAATGTCAGATTTTGACGTCAATTCATAAAGCTGACCTTCCTTGAAGCTCCAGCAGAAAGTGCCGCGTGCACTGGGAAACTATGGCGTATTCGCGATTTTGTTACCGGTCCTGGCTTTGGTGATGACCTTCGCAATTCCAAAGTTGTCTTTGCCAGTTGGATTTCAAATGGAAACAATTGATGATCGGACACCCATCGACTGTTCTCACAACTACTCCATCGAAATTCTATCGCTTGACCCCGTCGTTTTCTACATCAACAACTTCCTCAAGGACCAAGACATTGAGCATTTGGTTCACGAATAGTGAGATAATAGCAATTCAAGCCGTTCTATCTTACAAACTATAGTCCTTGCTATACTGATCCTCTTTCAATCAACAGCTCAAAAAACCTCGAACACTCCCTCGTCTACGATGACAACCTCTCACCAACTGTTGATCGATCATATCGAACATCCAACTCAGCTCGAATTCCACATGCTGACCCTGTTGCATCTTGTCTCACCACCCGTATGCGCAGCTTTCTCGGGAACATCCAACATATTGACATCGAGCCGCTCCAGCTCGTGAGGTATAATGTTAGTGAGAGATTCAAACTGCATTACGACTGGTTTTACAAACTCGCGGAAGAGACACATCTAGAACACACTCCGAATCGACCGTACAACCGCTTGGGTACTATCTTTGCGTACCTAGGGAACAACTGCACTGGAGGCGAGATATATTTTCCGGACATCAAAGGTGTGGCCTCGGATGCGGATGGTGAGAAGTTTTCCAGGACAGACACGGGTATGAGCCTTTTGGTGAAGCCCAAGAGAGGGAACGCCATCTTCTGGAATAATATGCACATGAATGGCAGCGGAGATTATCGCGTGGTGCATGCTGGATTGCCTGTTCATTCAGGGCAGAAGATTGCGTTGAATATGTTTAGCTACTATTATCCTGATTCTCCGATTGTTGGAGGAAACAACTAAAAGTCTGTAGCCGGGTATCCAGCTTTCTAACGGACTGGCTGCTCTGGAATCTGAATTTACTGCCTTTTTGGGGGACATGATGAGCATCGTAGGTATCTGGGGTATGTAGTCTTCTCACGACACACCATGCAAAACTCAGTTTTCCACGTTCTCCGAAGAGACCGACTATCATACTTACTCTAGTTCACTAGTATCTTAATCGTGATTATAAATATCGTCGACATTACTGTCGTCGTCGTTGTTATGACTATCGTTTTCATCATCATGGTCGTCGTCGTCGTCGTCGTCCATAATACAAATATTCAATTACGTACCTACACAAGAGATAATCCAACAGACACAGGGCAAAATGAGTCGTCTCTGCCCGAATTCGACCACAAGCGAATCCAAAAGCCCGCTAACTCTGTTGACTTTCATGAGACCATTGCAGTCGGGTGAGTAAACAAATTTACTACTGTTCACGCTTACAGCGACATGGAGGGACATATTCTGACATGACACTGTTGACTGTAAATTTCTTCCAACGCCGTGTACGTCCATCAATACTCGACGCAACGGCAAATCTCTTTGTTCTACCCCTCCCGAAGACATACAGTGCTGATATTGAGCGGTGGGATTGAGGCCGCATGAGATTCGCTGCATCTTTGAGTTGTCTTATCTTTGCTATCATTGCATGTATCCTAGCATTTCAAGACCGACAAGGTGGCAAACGAACACTTGTCGAGTCGACCTTGAGCCGGACGAGGGCTTGAGCCACAATGGCCTACGTTGTATCACCCTGTGCTGCCCCAAGCATGTTTGGTCATTAGTGCATGTCAAGATCACCTTTTCGTACTGGAGGCAATACGACTTTGACTCCTGGTTAAATGCATGTGTCAACGCTTGCTGGCATTGCTTTTCATATTCAGGCTGCGTTATCATGGCAGGGAGTTGCAAAAGACCCCCACGAAGACAATATGCACCTGACTGAATTGTTTGCCAAGATCCAGCGTGATCAGCGACACCGTCTTTAGTGGCTACAAAGGCCCTGGTCTGGACAGGCATCTCTTTTTCGTGCCAAGAGGTTTGCGTTGCAATTCGACCACAAGTTGCAGAGTCTCCCAATCGTGTTTATGCCCGCGGTTCAGTCTAGCTGTCGTACTGGCTGTTGGAAAGGTGGCGTATTTCACCGTCTTCATTGTTGTCCCTCCACTGAGAGCGATCGCCCGGGAATAGCCCAACACAGAGGCGGCACTGCGAACCTCAGGCCCAACAAGAATTATCGATTCTCAGCTCGAAGACATCTCCTTACAGTGGATGCTCGGTGAAGGAGGTGCCAGAAGCCCCGCATCTCATCCATTGGAACTCCAGAAAGCTGATGGATCTTGGGGGCAGCTGAGAAACTAACACCTTGGTGAAAGTCTGACAGGTCATGCCGAAGTCTGAACACTACTAGAACCCGTACATTTCGATTGATATAAAAGACCTTCAAAAGCCTCCATGCCTCCAAGATCTCTTCTCCTCATCATAATGTCATCGCAAGCAAGTTACTGCTCAACCAGCACACTTTTCCAACTACAAGACCTTCAATCATGCAGTTCAAGACCTTCACCCTCTTTGCTCTTTTGAGCGGTCTCAGCCTTGTTCTCGCCGCCCCCGAGGTGGTCAAATTGGCTGATCTTGAGGCCCGCTCTGGTAATGAGTTCCACGGTCGTAGGTTACGCATTATCCGTCAATACAGATAGCACACTGACGAATAAAGCCCCCAACTCACCCTCTAGCGACCGCCGAGCGATCCCTGTCGACGAGGAGTTAATCGCTGTCACTATCAATAGCCCACACAAGGTAGCTCAGGGGGCATGATGTGGACTCTGGGATTGGAATTTCATCGGTGGAAAAGAGTGAATGTTGAGGCTCGTTCGTCAGGAAAGGGTCAACATTATGCGCTCAAGAAAATGGAGCAGCTTCTGTTCTCGTACATGCGGCCGCCAACTGGTCGATTTCAGATTTCGTCAATAATGCAAGTTGTCTCCCCACCTGTGTTTGAACGTCACTCGGATTATAGCCAGCTGCGAGGAGCTACACGCAGCTTAGAGCACCTCGCTCGTTTTAAGAGCTGCTTCCTGAACTGAAAGCGATCATTAGAACGCTAGATATGTCCATGATCAATTGCTGGCTTATCGCCATGCGGGCTTCCTTTCCGAGTAATCTCATTCATTTGACTTGCCACTCTCTCGTTCAGGTGCAGCCGGAGTATCCGCCGCCCCAAAATCGCGCGACCATGGTGAGCAACGTAAGCCGGGAGTCGTTAGAGGCTGCAAATTCATGAGGCATAGACTTTGTGCCGGCGGTTGGAAGTGAACTAGCGACATCTGGGCTCTCGAAACCTTGCCATGTACATGTCACTACACCACGCTGGCCCACATCTTCCTGCCTACAAATTAAATTGCAGTATTCAGGAAGTAAGCGTTGTTCGGAGATTTCCACACATGTGCCCGCGAACTCAGGTTTTAGTAGTGGATCATGCAAGAATCATAAGCTCACAGTTGAGGCCATATGGCTTGTAAGGCTTAAAACAAGAGTTCGAGCCTAGGTACTGATCTGGATTTCCGACGGCCGTTTTTCGGCGGCCGACCAAGAAATCCAGATGCGCTTACTGCTCTCTAGACAAGCGTTAGTTTGATATGCCTTTCTTGTTTGCGGGGTGATAAAAGCCTGAGGTTCAAATCGGAAATCCCCCGCACATCCATGAACCCCACTATTACAGCGAAAGCCAAGCTCCAAATCATCGTTCGAGGCCGCACGTTGCGATCTATCGGCTCATCGCCTGTTCGGCGCCATACCAGACCAGCCCGCCGCTTACAAAGTTATCGACCGCGTCATATCTTACGTGGGATGTCCTGCCCCGTCTGTGATGGCATTGACGGTGTGCGGAGTGAGGGTAGGGATGTCGTTGAATTCTGTGATTTCGACTGCTTTGAGGCGGACTGCGGAGAATTGGGTCAACGAGGATCATTGGTGAATGAGGGGATGAAGAGGGGTAATATGCCTATCTCGGCTTCTATGGTCTTCTCAGATACCAGCTCATCCCTTAAGGTTTGGACTCTGGGCGGGCGAGACCAGTCACCCCACCACAGCTGGCTGAAAGCTTGCGAGGGAACTGATTTTCTTTCTGAACATGCTATTTCGGCAAGTTTTGCTCGTTAGAAATGCCGCATTTTGTCCTCGCTGCTCTAGCGTAACTCTATGCCAGGAACAACACAAAAGCTCTAGCCTAACTCAATATCCGCGCTAATAGGAATCTTAACCGGGTGGTTTACTATTCTTCAAGTCGATGCTTTCCACGGTCGCGTGGGAGCGAGTCATGCATGAAATGAAGCTTATCCTTTTCTCAACAGAAAGGGATCTCGGTATAACAGATTTAAGCAGCATTGAACCCACCTAATGATGGTATTAATTCTCTGTGTCTGCAAAGTATCTTAGCCCTCTGTCACCTTATATTCCCATTTCACGATTAGGTGAAAGCCGGTTCTACATAATGCTCTTCGCTACCATTGTCCTCTTGGAGGCTCTTGCAGCTTCTGTAGCTGCACATCCTATTGTCATCTCCCCCGACGTTTCCCCCGACGTTGCCCCCGAACGCCCTTACAACTGGGCGCCAGTGTTCAGACATGGCAAACTCCCCATCGCTATTGATATCAATGCAGGGGACGAAGGTAAAGTTGAAAGAGCCTCAAGACCTGTGCAACTGGTTCTGACGTCCTACCTAGTCACAGATGAGCCCAACCTTCAACCTAGGGACGAGGCCGTGCTTGATGCCCTTGACTTAGATGATCAAGATGCGGGGATGTCCAATCAGCAGTACGACAAGGAGATAACTGACGTCCCTCTCAATAATGCCCCTTCCATCGCCTCAAGGGCCAATAAGCCCTCGAAAACTCAGATCAAGGCCGACGACAAGAAGTTTCACAGGGATCAACTGAAACCGAACGACGCCAAATACATCAACAACCTCGACAGACTCAACGCTAAAAAGTGTGGTGGAAACTGCCAGAACTCCCTAAACTCTCAACGCTCCAGGAACAGCAAGGCGCAAAAAGTGAAGGAGGGCCAACCAAAGCTCCCCGGCTCAAGGGCATCAAGAGGCGAAGTCAACACTAAGAAGGATGATTACAACCACGATCTGAATCACCTGCGCCAGGACAGAGGTGACTTAGGTGTAAACGGCCAGCACTCCCTCGACTCGTGGCATTCAGTCGAATCCGCCAACTCGAAGGCATCGAGAGCAAAGAAAGCAGCAGCGAAAGGAGGTCATCATGGCTGAGCAGCTGAGGGAGTGGATTGAACCAGCAACACTTGTGTGGATTCTTACGGGTTGGAAGTTCGAACTGTGTTTCACACAAATATCAGGTAAAGGAACGATCAAGAGTTTGATTGCGATAGGTTTTGTAGCAAATGAAGTGTCGTCGCAATATTTTGCATCGGTCCACCACTCTCGTGTAAACCGTGACATCTGACCATTACTAGTAGCTATGCAAAAGACAAGCATGCGGTGAGAGTGAAATTCAGTGCATAGCTGCATGAGATGATGCATTGCTGCTTTACCGAGTAAAAGTCGCACATCTCCAGTCAGATTTCCTCAGTTTATTATGCACCAAATTGAAGCGTGGGCGCTTCTTAGACGTTGGTCATGGATAATGGATGATAGACATGGGAGTTACTAAAACATTGGAGTACGTCATATATGAGAATACAATTCGCGCTTCACTGATTGCTCAAAGAGCCTCCAGCCTATATCCCAAAACCAAATATTCAACCCAATTTTCTCGCGAGACTTTACCGGCAGAGAGGCATGTCGAACACCACGATGAAAGCTGCCCTTGACATGTATATCCTCCCAGTAGACCGCCGAACCAGCAACTAGTGTGAAGGTAGTTCCCTCGTACTCTGCTCCTCGCAGTCTACGATGCCACACCATCGCTGTTCAACAGGCTTGTCGATGCGGGGAAAGTTGGTTTCCCCGCCAGTGGAAGAGTCGGTGAGATACACCATGAATGTGGCCACATGGTTTCCCTCGAGAGCCACCTTATCCCAGTCGTAATGAAAGGAGTAGTAACCATTGAAGCCGTACCGCTGGACCTTGTGGTCTTCGATGAAGATAGAGTTATTGCGTCAACCCCTGAAAGAGGTTGCTCTCCTTGTGATACATCGTGTGATAGTATCCGGCTTGAGGGTTGAAGGTTCCAAGATGCGGGTTTTGAGATCGAGAGGTGATTTGGGCAGCTGTATTCAATCATAGTGACTCGATAATACAACTCCACATTGCAATGCAAGTCCTCGCACACTAGGCGTAGTGGTGATCGTATCAAGAGCTTTATTAATCTCAACTAAACTCTGAACACGGACTGATGATGATACGAAACAGGTGATTAGAACAGAAAACAGCAATTCAGGTAGCACTGGCCAGGCAGATAGATATGTCATGCCAATACACATGTGTAATATACACCCAAATTCGACTGAGATAAATCAGTCCTCATGTTCCATCTCGTACTCGTACTCCAACTGTGGTGCTGGCGTGATCAGTGACCTAGCCTCCTCATGGATCGACGATGCCGTCTCTAGCACGTTGGCGAGCGATGTAGGAAGAGCGTCCGCCGGCGTAGCATACGCCACAACCTCAATGGGCACAGTAGAGCTAGGATTGATGAACGGCAGGGACTTGACCCCGAGATCGCCAAGCTCCGCCTCGCAGTCGCCGTTCTCGCAGCGCAAAAAGCCCAGGTGGTCAAGCAGTTCCCCATCGGTCGCCTTGCGCGTGGAGTTACCTTCGTCCACCCACACATCGTCGGGATTGAAGTGTTCCGGGTTAAAGTCTTCTTCGTCGTCTCTCTTGTTGTAGCCCGGGCGGTTGGTCTTGCCAGCGATGATATTGGCCCCAGGTGCATTTCGATACAAGCGGGTGTTTCGCTTGCTGGCCGGGTGGGCGTTGTACCAGGGGTCGTTGGTCATCAGCGCGAATCCCGGGTCATCGATGAGGGTCTTGGGATAGCACGGGTTGTCAGGGATACCGTCGTCTGCGAGATTCGGCATATTGATGAATTTCATCTTCATCACCTTCGTCGTCGCCGTCCGGGTCACCACATACTTGGAGACAAGGCGTTTGCAATTGCGGACGACCCTGAGGAGGCGTTTATTCTGCTCGGGCGACATTTTGTACTTGGCGGGACAGACGCCCCTGAAGAGCTGACCGGCACCTCCGTTTTGTGCTCCGGGCACGAGACGGATCCATTGTCTCATGTCGCGTCCTTGCCAGATAGCGGCCGGGGGATACTCGTCGCGTTGGCAGTTGATGTTTGCCGACTGCATCCACCCATTGATCCACTTAGTATGATGGTCCTTACTGTACTTTTCAACGACGGGCCTGATGCCGCCGCCGCCGGCCGCTGTTGTGCAGGTCAGGGCGGCCATGCCGTTCTGGTTCTGGATGACGGACTGATAGTGCAGACACGGCTGGGGATATAACGCGCCGTTGCACGTCTTCGTGACTGTCTGACGCATCTGGATGGTTCGTGTCGACGTCTCCGATTTGGGACGGAGAGCTGCGCGCTTGGCTAGACGCTTGGTGTCTTTCAGGTCGCAGTGGCCGTCCTTCTCGTCTGCCTTGTCTGACTTGCCTCGGTCGCCGCGGTCGTTTTTGGTGGTGAGTGGCTTATCCAGCTTGACGTCGTAGTCCTTGCCTCGGAACTTGAAGACAGACTTACCGCCCTTGACGATGCCCTTGGCACAGAGGTTGGCAAGTGCAGGAACGGCAGCCTGAATTGCAAGACGGATGATCCAGCCTGACGAGGAGCGGAGTTGTTAGCAGGAACGTCCGCGGAGAAACATATTCCATATTCGGCGCAACGGAAGCGGACTGTTAAACTTACCGACGATAGGAATGAAGGTCAAGGGGGTGAGGGCAGCCGTGATTGCGATTCGGCAGAATGCCTTGGCGGCGACCTCCAGAGCCAACGCTTCAGCTGCGGCAATTGCAGCGTCAGCTGCTTCGTCCTTGATCTTCTCTTCCATCTGCTCCTTGCTGATGGGTGGCATGAAGCCTGCACAGCAGTAACTCTGGGTGCCTCCGCTGCAGGTCTGGTCCTCCTTGTCGCTGTGATGGTTGGTGTTCTGTGTAATTTCCGTTTCTAGATCAGCGCAGCCTCCAGTGCACGCGAGGCCAAGTCCTCGGTAGCCTCTCCAGCGGCACTTGCCCATGGTGGTACCCTTGTTGCAACAGAGTCGGCGAAACTTGTTTTTGGGGCACCGATCCATGGTGGAAAGCCCTGGCTGCCCGTTCATCTGCGATGCTTCATGGTCACCTTTTCGGCAAGACTCGCCGCACTTGGTGGTGTAGCAGACACCCTTGACTTCTTCGTCGGCGATCATGTCTTCCGAGAGAGAGATCTCTTCGTCCGACCAGTCTTCTGGATACTGCAGACTCTTGCTTGATTGGTCGACTTGGTCTAGAGCCCAAATCATGGAGCCACCTACAATAATATCCAATCAGCTCTGTTCATCTCACCAATAGCGCAGGCCACCTTCCACCCGTTTTACTTACCTAGGCAACGAGAGTTTGCAAATGACTTCTTCATCATAAGAGTCTGGGAGTCGTCATATGACACCCACTGATCACTGTCCCAATGAATCCCTGTGTTCCTGTCAGAATGGTTATCAAACCTCGTCGCATACACCGGTGATATAATCACATTTGACTCCTGCCTTCTCATCGAACTGAGGCTTCAGATTCTTTTCCTCGATAATATCAAAGATTTCTTGCAAGGTGAGAATGCCAGACGCCTTGGAACACGGGCCTTCCTTGGCTCCGCCTGAGAACTGGCAAACGCCATTGGGCTTGTTGCAATTGGGATCCTTCAAGGTGAACGAGCGGCCGTAATCTATATCGAGGTCAGTTTATATGAGTATTCAATAACCAGAAATACATACACCCTTGACCGAGAACAACTTTCTCGGGTTTGAGGCCCGCGCGCCAGAGAAGATCTAAGCCTAAATCGATCTCCGTGAGATTAGTGTGCGGAGCGACGATAGGACCAACGAATTTCGAGGCGGCATCCCACACGCCGTGAATATCATAAGACATTATGTTGAACCAATCAACAAACGGCTGCATGCCGGCAAGGTCAAAGTTCTGCAGGTACCAGTAGGATGCTGGCAGAGTGATGGAGTAGCCAAAGCGAGTGCCAAACGCCGCCTTGATCTCTTTGCACAACAACACGAAGTTGGCGGTGTCATCTGCGGTGCCACCGCGGTCATCTGTTGCATAGAAATCAGCTTCATGAGGTTTCTCGGGCCTTTATGACTGGGAAAGCTCACCAGCGGTTGGGTATTCCCAATCCAGATCCATGCCGTCGAAGCCATAGCTCTGGGTAATAAAGAAGATTAGCGCCAACTTGTTGTTCGGGCAGACTACACTCTCACCTCCATGAACTTGATGAGGCCATCGATGAACATCTTCCTGTTCCCAGCGCTCGATGCCATTGTACTAAAGGCTTTTTGATAAGGGCCAGCTATGAGAGAGAATCAAGTCAGCTTGGTTGTTTTGGAATGAAACCTACTTGGGAATAGATGAGAGGGGCGAATAAGAAGGAGCAATTGCACGTACGATCATTAAATGACCATCCGCCGACGCTGACCCAGGTCTGTAAGCCAGCCTTCTTTTCCTTGAGCTTGGTAAACCGATTTAAGAGGGTGCCAGCATTCTTGTCCATGGGAACGATCTGAAACGAAGACGGGTCGAAGAAGACGAAGGCAAAGTTGATATGCGTGAGACCGTCCAAGTTGAGGTCCTCGGGGGAGACAGCGCTGCAGGCTCTGGTGTTGGCCCAGGACTCGTAGTAACCTATCGAGCGCTTGTTGATGCTCCCACCGTCCTTGCTGCAGGACGGCCGCTTCACATCACCGCAGCCGCCGAAGCCCTTTTGGCAGCCGGCATCGCAGAACTCCGAGGTTGAGCCACAGAAGCTATCGCAAGCGGTGTTAATCTACCTTCAGACTCAATCCGAGGGAGATGACGACAGAATGGCTTACCCGAACTCAGAGCAACATACGCCAAGGGGACAAATCTGTTTCCCAGGCTTGCCATACTGGCCACACTCGGCTTTGGCATCGCAGTTGGAAGTGCAGTTGGCAGCACCGCATTCCGCTGGAGAGTAGCCACATAGACCGCTGCCGTTCTACGTGGGAAGACAGAAGGTTTAGTTAACATACCAGGGATAGGCATAAAGAAGACCAATAACTTACACCACTACAGCAGGCACCGTTCACACATGGCGTATTAGCGTTGCAAGTTCCCACGGGAAGCTCTAGGTCCTCAGCAGCGACAGTGTTCTGCAAAAGACCGTAAGCTGAGTTGAGGGCGAAATAAGATTCTGCGACGACGTGACGTGAAAGAGTGGACAGGACCAGAGTGACCCATGAAACCTGGAGAAACCGCATGGCTGTAGAGGTCAACCAGCAGAAGAGGTTACGAAGAAAATGGGAAATGAATGAATCTCGGCAAGGACTGTGTGGATGGGCGCACATCAAGAGTTTCGTCGCTCGTGCGGATGTTCACGGTCATTTAAGATTTTTCTATCTTTTTTCTCCCGTTATTCATCCTCTACTTGAAGATGAAGAGCCCATCTCCCTCGGTCGGTCACGATGTTCCGTTTCGTCGTCTGCCGGCGGCGCCCGAATGCAGGGGTTCATGCGCCTTAATCGGCAGGTGAACCGGTTCCCGCAGCTCTAGGGGCGGGAATGCCCTTGTGATGTCTGACCACCCTTGCAGAGGCTTTGGACGAGTCAAATCTGACCTGCAGCGCCTAGTGCTTATCGTTAAAATTGTCGAATCAGCTCAATGCAACCCAGAACAGCCTTGCACTCGCTTTCTTACCGAAGGGTTGCAGATGCTTCTAAATGCAGGGTGCGAGCAGGATTCGAACCCATGGGCTTGGTATTGGTTTTGGTCGGCCCAGATGTCCTTGGCAATGAGCTTGATATGCGAGCTCGTGGTTCATGACCAAGATACAGCATGGCTATCGTCGAGAAACAAGTCACGAACGGAAGCCCCTTACCATTGCGTCCGTCTAACGAGACACGCATGAGTCACATGCGGTATTTGGGGGCACGAGGATGATATCGGTGCCTATTTGGAGCCAGATCTAGGCTCTCGGCGAGAAATGTCTCAATCTGCTCAGCCGAGGTAAGGGTTGACGGAGATCCAGGGTCATGCCCAACGCATTTCCACGGTTTCAGCGCGAGCGGGAATATCAAAACTCTCGTCAATGGCGACAAGAAGAGTCTTGTTAAAACTTGGATAGCCTACCCATTTCAACCTATCAGTATTGCCCTGCCCACCTTTCATCCGTCACAAGCTGTCACTCTTTCGTCTGTGATGATGTGGTCAATTCAACAAGGCCTTAGTATGCTGGCATTTTTGCCATTCGCCTTGGGCGAGCTGGGTTTCCAACTATATCCGCTCGTTCCTACCCAGCCGATGGCTGAGATGCTCGGTATCAGCGAAAACTGCGTCAAGGCTCTGTGAGTCCCCCACCCCCCATAAACATGCCTACGTCGGTCCAGACGACACTAATACCTCCAGCAATACCACCTTGCCATGCGACAAGGACCTGTTCGGGTGGACCGTCAAAGTCGACGATGTCTACTGGACTGAACAGGATGCTAGCACCCTGTGTGTCCCAGGCTGCGAGACCAACGTCCGAACATGGACAGAGACCGTGGCCTCCGCTTGCGCGGAAGATTGGCTCGTTGTCGGCGACCGTGCCGTGCCGGCTGAGACGCTCAGTCTCCGCTTTGCAGAGGGTCTGGAGATGGCCTGCCTGCGAGATACGAACAACAAATGGTGCCTGCCGGCGTCCTACAACTGGACCGGCTCGGACGTCGTCCAAGTCGACTGCGCAGCAAATCCGGCGGACCCGTGGTGCATTAACCCGGCCAACGTGTCCGCTGAGAATAGCCGCATCTCAACGTTATACGACGATGATTTGCTCTGTTCTGAGTGTTTCCTTAACATGCTCTATCGCCGCGTCACGTCAGAGTTCCTCCCAGACACCGACCACTCTGACTATCTCGTTGGCGAATTCCAGGACATCCAATCGGTCTGCCAGACGAGTATCGGCCCCTTGGCCACGCGCGCCGTCCCTCTGTACCCCTACGCCACTGAGCTCAACGAGACGGCCCCGGAGCCCACGGATATTCCGTCCACGGGTGCTCCTATCGTCGGCGATGACGGGTCCCCGTGGGACCCCGAAGAAGACACCGAGGACCCCGGCATTGATGAAGAGATCCCGGACGGAGAAGAGGATCCAGACGAAGCCGAACCGGAGCCGGAGCCAGTCGAACCGGTGGTGCCGACAAACTGCACCGCGCGGGCCGTCGATGCTCGGTACGCCAGCCTGGACGGCATCGAGGCCTGCAATGAACTTGCCGAGGAGTACGGCGTCGCAACGGGTC
The DNA here is from genome assembly GCF_013390195.1 of Colletotrichum siamense. NCBI lineage: Eukaryota > Fungi > Ascomycota > Sordariomycetes > Glomerellales > Glomerellaceae > Colletotrichum > Colletotrichum siamense. Next base: position 1,167,557 of record NW_023501016.1, on the reverse strand, counting down.
AGCTCATGTTCGCAACGAATGCGGAAGATTGCTACTCATATGACTTTGTCTGCGTACCGGAAGCCTGCGAGCTACTACGCGTCAACGCTGGAGATACTTGGTCTGTACCATCATCTTGCATCTTAACACCAGATCCGTTTGACGAGTTGCTAACGTTTCCATCGCCGAAACAGTGATACCATCTCGAAAGCCATATCAAATGACACGGAGCCGATCAGCGTTGCACAGCTTATGACCTGGAATCCTAACCTGATGGGTGCCTGTGATCATCTGACCGAAAGCCAGTACCTATGCATCTCGTGAGTATTCCGTGCTTCTAGAACCCATGAGCTTGCAACCGCTTTGCGCTCGACCGCTGAAACTCTTGACCTTCCAGACGACCTGGCGGCACTTGGGTGAAGCCGCCTGACGATCAGATCCCCGACGACTCCAATGGGCCTGTCCGCGGTGGTCCGGGGAGCACCGAACTTCTCCCCATTATCACAGACCCCTCCACCGTCCCGGCCGATCGCAAACAAGAGGGCATCCCGGCGAACTGCAACCGCTTCGTCAAGGCGGAGAACACCGCCGCTTCATGTTGGAAGATCGCCAACGACGCGCAGATCACGCAGACCAGGTTATGGGAACTCAACCCGGCCTTGGGCACCGACGGCGAGCACTGCGGAACCCAGATTTGGTTCGGGTATTACTACTGCGTCGGCGTCCCCGGCGACGGCACCACCGGCCCAACCACCACGCAGAGTCTCCCGGCAACGACCGCGTCCGCGACAGCCTCGTCCGTCCCAAAACCGACACCGCAACACGAGGGAACAGACCCCAACTGCAACAAGTGGACGCAGGCCGGCGACGGTGCTGGGTGCTGGCAGCTTGCCACTGACGCGGGCGTCGACCTGGCGCTGTTCTACAGCTGGAACCCTGTGCTGGGCGCCGCCGGTGAGAATTGCGGTACCATGATCTGGCCTACGTACTACTACTGCGTCGGCGTGGCTACCGGCTCAGGAACGCCGACGACGACGGCGGCGCCGCCGGCGACCACCACCGCTCCGGCCAAGCCGTCGAACACGCAAGCAGGCATCCCGGACAATTGCAGCAAATTTGCCCAGGCTGGGGACGGCGCTTCTTGCTGGCAGCTAGCAACTGACAACGGCATCGAGATGTCGGTTCTGTTCGCGTTGAACCCTGTCCTTGGACCAGCCGGAGAGAACTGCGGGTCGCAGATTTGGCCGACGTATTACTATTGTATTGCTGTTAGTTGATAAACTGGACACTGCACGGATTCAATTGTGAGGATTCGCTGTAATGTGAATATCTATCTGCTTCTTTGCAATCTGAATTATACCATACGACTGTCTCCATTGATGCGAAAATACGCTAGTGCGCGTTCTGTTTGAGCAGAAAACCTGATTTACGCGTCTGACCAGTCGTACTCGTCGTCCAAGATAGCCGCGCGAGCAGGTACGGCAGCCCTGAGAAAGTCATCTTTTCTGAAGGCGTCTGGCCAGCCGTATTCACGGTACAACTTCTTGATCGCCTGAAATTTATCAGTACCTACCCGATGCCTTTGGATGTCACACGCAGCAGGGTAGAGCTGTGTATTCGCGATCGGGGCTCACCTTGGCATCCGGGTCATTCACCGCTCGAATAGCAGCCCCAAAGTTTCCCGCAGCGGGTGCTGGGACCAGCTTCAGACTTGAGATATCCTTGTGCATCTTCTCGAAGAAGGTCTGGAATGAAACCGCCTTTGCGTTGAGCCATGGCGCGTCTTCTTCGGCCTCGGCAGGGGCGTCATCATACAGGTAGTAATCGTCGCCCTGAGGATAGACACATCCTGCACTTCTCTTAGTATACTATACAGCAGAAAAGGTATGTGGGAAAAATGGATGTTAAGAAGCCAAACCTCTTTCCGTATCGATGAGCCAAATCACCCCGATTGCAGCTTCGTCATATGTCAAGGATACCATATGCGGCGGCAATGGTTTGTCAAAAGGCGCCAACCCAAGCATTGCAAAAGGCCGTTCATGCCAATTTGGGTCTGGGTCCTTTTCCGGCTGCCACTTGTTTCTGAGGTAGGACAGTACCTTCGTTTCATAGTAGACCACCGCGTCGTCGCCCGCTTCGTCAGTACTGGGGGCTCCCGCTCGCGGATACGGAAGATGTCGTAAAAGGTCAGTGACCTTATCAGAGCGGCCTAGGGTCCGCAGCGCGTCGACGTTAAGCTCCTCATCGGTCCATCCCGTTTCGGGTGGCGCCTGAAGGGCTTCCGGGTGCAGATGGCCCATGTCCACGAGCAGGCGGTAGTGGCCCTTCACGAGTGAGACGACGGCATCTCGGTTGTAGCCGAAAGCTTGTGGAGGCTCTCGGGCAGGCGTCTTCTTCTTGCGACGAAACATTGTTGCGCAGATTGAAAAGAGGACGAGTGGGTAAATTTGCTGTTCTTGAAGTCTGAAAACAGGGAGGAGGCAGTTCTTAAGATAAGCTTACTCCAAGGCGGCAAGAAGGAAGCGGGGTTCATGCAGGATGGCCGCTAATAGTCCAAGCAACCCCTCCCCCCTGCATGCTTTGTCGACAAGGGGTGATCAGATAAACGAGGTTCACAATAAGACGATAGAGAACAGGAAATGAGAAAAAGAAAAGACGAAAAAGAACAGACCCCACTTCCTAAGGCGGTTTTCATTTTGGCATCTCAGTGCATCTAAAGCGAGAAAACCAATTGTAGATGAACGCTCACACTCTTCTATTTGCCCGTATGTTTTTGCTCTCTTCACTAGAGCAACACCATGCCAAACTCCCTAATGCACTTCTTTCCGCTAGTGCCTGTGACAGCCATATGAGTATCGATAACAGCGACCTGCCCCACAAGTCGATTCCCTACCTGGCTCACCCTGCTCTCTGTAGCATGAGGCTGGATTGGGCGCCAGAACATAGGCTCTCAGCAGTCCTCAAATTCGAAGCCATCTGGCATCATTGTAGGACAAGTTGCAAAAGGCGGCCAAGAACGTCAATGCGCAAACTAAAAGCATTATCGTGGATAAAGAGAATTAGATCCTGGATTTGACGACCGGCTGGCGCTGGTGACAAGTCATGTTTGAAAGAAAGTAGATAAGAGTTTGTTATGCATGTATGTGGAATTTCCAGAACAACCTGCGGCACGGCCGGTATCGGACGATATTTATTCAAACGACGTTTGTATCTTTGTACTCTTGCTACTAAATCCCCAAAGGTTGTCTGATATTCTTTGTTACATACATATGATTTAGTTCAATGTGTTCGAGTCGCCTTCTTTCGGACGCCTACCGTCTTAACCATTTGATCCAGAAATCGAGCTTTTTATGAGGTTGAACCCATAGAAAAAAGCTTTCAAGCGTTTCTGGCAGGTTCGAAGACGGATTCCGCTTTTTGTAAGCATTAGCTCGTCTGATCATCATGTTCCCGGTAGCGCAAAAGGTTTGTCCAGGTCCAGTGGATGAAGAAGTTGAGCTCATCGATGAAGACGGAGAACTTGTGGCGGATGGAGGACTTGATATGGGCGGCAGACTCGTTGTGTTTGAAAAGCTTGAGAAGGGTACGGAACTCGAAATGGGCGAAGAAACCGTTGTGTTCGAGAAACTAGTAAAAGGCAAGGAAGTAGATGTGACTGAAGGACTTGCCACGGCTAACGAACTCGTCGTCGGGGAGGAAGTCGAACCAGGCAAAGAATCTCTTGTGGGAGAGGAACTCGCTACGAGTGAGGAACTTGAATCTGGCGAGGGTGTCGAGACAGGCGAAGAATTTGCACTGGATGGAGAGCTTTCCGTGGGCGATGCACTCAATGTGGACTTTTCCGGGGGGGTTGAGATTGGCGGGGGAGTCGCTGTGGAGGAGGAGCTTGATAGTGTCAAGGAGCTGGACACGGGCGACAGACTCGATACAGGTGATGAAGGCGAGATCAGTGTTGATAGACTTGCCGAGGAGAGATCGCTCCTCATGGACGGAGAGTGGAGGATATTACTGGATGGACTCAGCGTAAGGAGTGGAGAACTGTTGTTGAGGCTTGATGTAGATGAAGTAATTGAAGGGGAGTTGAAAACAATTGCCGAAGACGGCGTTGATATTGAGGTAGAGGTGGGGTTTACGACACATTCCGAGGTGGATATTGTTGACGCTCGAGTAAGGGAGCTCGCTGTCAACGACGACGACGAAAATAGAGATTGCGAAGGCGATGTTGGCAAGGACGATGGCGCTGATAAAGAGGACTGCGAACCACTGAGAACGGGCGATGACGATGAAAGGCTTGAGGGCCCAGCGTCGCCATCGAACCTAATGTAGTCATTGAGACTGACGGCTGTGTGCTAGGTGATGCGAAGCTGCCTGGAGGCACACTGGATGGGCCTATAGTAGTTAAACCGCTTGTTGGGCTGCTCGAGGGTCCTATCAGGCTCGAGCTCGTGGCCGACAATCTCGAACTACCCATGTCCTGACTAGACGAGCTGGGGGCAACGATCTGGCCGTTTTGACATTGTTCGACTAAGATATTTCTGCAATTAGCACTTGGGTGGTCGTCCAGAAATGTCGGGCTTTGATCAATCTCACCTGTGTATGCTACGAGAGAGACTGGGTCGCAATGGGTGGCCGGGAAGCAAAGGTGATATAGACCCGTGCGGTTCGATCCTGGCAGAAACTCGCCTGATCGACGGGCAGGATCGGGTTAGCAAACTGAAGAGTTCCTTCGGAAACACTGAATGTCGTTGTGACGGAGTCCACTGGCGGTGTTCCTCCGGCGTTGAGAAGTTTATAGCTCTCGCCAGCATAGAACACAGGTACACCATCGATCGAGAGCTGTCCAAAGGCTAAGTCGTAGGGTTTTGCGTTGTTGCAATCTTGGCGATCTTCATTCGTATTCTCAACCACAAAGCCCCCTAGGACTCTCCTCCTCAGACTCCGTTTCACAAGTGTTGGGCCTGGAACAACGAGAAATATCAAGGGTTGAACGGTCGCGGCCGACTCTGACGGTAGGGGAACAGAATTGGAGCTGGTGGTACTGAACTGCGGTGGATTTGACGAAGCTGGGACGTTGGATGTAGATGTGAATGACGATGGGAGAAGTCCTGATGGGGAGCCGAGAGCAGAGGGTTGTTGAGATAGAGCTGGTCCTGTTGACGTTGCCCTGGATGTATCGGTAAGCAGTGTGGACGGTGGGAATGTCAAGGCGGTGAAGGATGATGACGATGAGAGAAGGAAAGAAGGCGGTTGCAGAGGTGCAGTTGGTCCTGTCGAGAATGGCTTTGTTGATATGCCCGTCAGTATCTTGGATGGCGATGCTGAGAGCCAAGGACCCAACGACGCAGACAGGGTCTCGGAGACGTCATCTGAGAGATTGGTGGAAGCTTCAATTCCCGTCTCAGTTGATGATGTTGTGGTGCTGTTAGAGCAGACTGAACTCAAAATTGGCTCTAGATAAGTTGAGAACCATGTAAAGCACACTGTCGATGGATCATCCTGATCCACCTCGGGTGCAATAGCACTTGCAATGATCCTTGGTATTACCAGGGAACCGACGAGCAATGGAGGCTTCATTGCGAACAGACTGGAACCTCAAAGCTCCAGATTCAGTCAATTTATTGGGGCTGGATGGCGACGGTCCAGCAAGATACAAATACAACTGACCTGGGGATATGTGGGGAAGGTAAGGGAGTTTCGTGCGTGAGATCTTCATAACAAGGGGGCAGATTTCAGTGCTGTGATGTCTTAAATCGACTGGTTGTTCAATACTTCGTATACTGTAATTGGTCGACAACCAAGTTTGAATCTGCTAGAATGGGTCGTGCCTAGAAGGAGGCGCAGGGAGCCCAAGACAATCTCACGAAACGCCACGAAAGGAAACGGACACGAATGCCCCGCCAACCTCGGACGTGACCATGGAATGTTACATGGGAAATAGACAGGGCGCAGAGTTCCCATCGGGCCGCGTGTGCTCATTCAATGGGTGCAGTACTAACATTCCATCTCAGACTGGGCTAGCTGATGACAAGTGGTTGTTGTTGCTCGGCCCGAGGCTGATTAAACATGTGAAAAAATGGATCGTTACAAATGTCGTGATCATACATGAACCCGCCCTCGTGCTTTCAGTCGTATCCCATCGAGGTCCATGAATCTCTTGCAGCTTCATCCAACAACAACCGGGGACAACATTTCAAGAGTCCAAGACTAATGAAGTTACACATGACTTTCCTTGCATAAGCCTGTGGGGTGGATCCTCGAAGACAACTCTTCAGCATTATTAAGCCTTAAGGCACGCATCAGTTTCGTCCGCTATGAGCGTCGTTGAATTGGTTACCTGGGCTTCCAGCAGGGTCCCGCTACGGAGACGGCAAGACGCGATAAGCGCTCTCCCTAAAATAGCAGCACTGACATCAACACCAATACAGGCACTAGATGGTACACCCAAAAGCGCCCAAAAAGAGACATCCCATGCACCGGATTTACTCTGTAAAACTCAGTTATTTCTTCTATGATTATCTAGAGTACGTTACCAGCTGAATCGGATTAATCTAAAATCTGAACTCGGTCGTACCTTGGGAGGGCAACTTCTGGTCAGAAGCATCACGTGATATCTGGCTCACTCTAATGCAATTTGCTCCATGACACATTCATAGATTCACGTACTGTCATATCTGCACAGCGGATAGATCCAGTGGAGAGACTTCAACCAGTGCTCCGTTCAGTAAGAACGTCCAATCATACATACCGAACAGCCCGGACGGAATGGTTTGATACATCCCGCTTTCACCTCGAGTAAATTCTGGCTGACGCAGATTTCAGAAGGCAATGTCATCAAACACGATAACCCCCCAAAATACATCTGTATGCGGCTCTGCAATTAAGAAGATGGCATAATAGTTGTCTATGTGACAGCTCAGATGGCGAACAAGGGCTCTCGGTCTGTTTTAACGCCACACAAGGCGAACAAGTGAGGCGGCTAGGCACCCTTTGGCGGCCTCGCCCGGTGCTCGGTGACAGTTCGCGTCCCACTAGACTAAGCACAGCCGAAATACCATAAAGAACTGACTTCGCCATCGCACTCAGCTTCAGTCCTGACTACCTCAGCGTCAATCAACCTTACTAAGCGTTTCCACGGCACATGCGACTCCGCCATTCACTGTCTGCAGTGAACAACATACCACTTCTAAGGCATACCGTTGATAGGCCGGCGCCATGCCTTCCTCACAGCACCCCGCTGAGCTTCCACGCCGGCATACCCATAATTCGCACCAGTCTTCGTTGTTATCACGGCTTAGCCGAAAGAAACATAGAGCGGACACCATGTACAGCGGGAAGAGTACACAGTCTCACGATACCACTGTCTCTAGCTTGGTGTATGATCACTATTCATCCTACGAGATTACCTGGGATACTTTAAAGGCATTTTTGCAAAGAAAATGGCCGGACCGGCAATTTCCAGACGATGGTGAAAAGGTAAATTTCATTGACCTGGCAAGGGGCTTTAGATTATTATCGCTGACTGTGTTTTGCATTGCTAGAAGGGTGACCGGTGGGTTTTCGAAGTCCCAGAAAGGCTCACGAAGGTATGTCTATGATACTCCAATCGCTTATCTATTCCATATCTATGAAAGAGGGACGCTGAGAAATTACAGGAAGATCGAAACGAACTTGCTGCCTTGCGAGATGTTAATCAAAAATCAGCTCAACGGAAACCCTCATTTTCGGACTCGGAAGGTTGAAAAACTGATTTGACAAGGGGCGGAGTCATCATACGGGTGGGCCTTGAGTTGTTAAATCCATTGATTGGCTTACCGCTCTCCAAGTGATGGTGTCCTGGAAGCGGCTTGCGATCGGAAAGAAAAGAACCTTGCATTATTTATGCGGCAGACAAGACCGACACCATGTGCGCCCACTGTGTCTGGACTTTCAACGCCAATGACGAGGTTTGGTTTTTCTTGTTCTTCTTTTTTGGGTAGACATACAGGAATAGATGCCCAAAGCGTAGCTGATCATAGGACAACGAGGTTGTAATGATGTATCGAAACAAGGCAGCCTCTGGTTGCCTAAATCGGGCCATGGGGAGATCAGGCTCTGGGACAGGAACCATGCAGGCTGTATGTAACCATGGATGCCAAAACTGCATGTGGCAATGGGATGATTGGGGATGCCCCACACCAGGTCTGCCTAGCCACGTCTAAAAGCGCCTGACTGCGGCGGATGCAGATGATGCGGTGTAAGACACGGAATGTGATGGTCATGCGCCTTGTTGGGGAGGCAAAGTGCACTTTATGCGGCGTCCGCAGCTTACGGCACATATACGTGGAGGGTCCTACGGGGCATTCTGAGAAGTCCTAGACATTGGATTTGCGCAAATGCGTGTGACAAAGATAAGCTAGTGACTCGGTGATGCACCCTCCCCTGGCCGTGACGATAGCATGACAAGTGCGTCTATGCGGCTGCGCTATCAAGCTTGATGCCATCCATAACTACAACACCGGGGATCACTGAAGCATCGAAAAAAGTCTGGATCTCATAGAATTCTTCGTCATTATCGTCCTCTTCAATGGACACTGTGAATCCCCTACCGGCGGAGTTTCAAGCATCTTACGACGAAAGAGACAGATACCCGCAAAATCGCCTTCAAAGAAGCATCAGCACGTACCCAATTGCACTGTCGAGATATTTAGAGAGACTGGATTAGACATCAGACGATCTCTGTGAAAGAGACGTTGAGAAGGTGGACGTATGCTTCCGAGACCTCAAGACTAATGATGGGGCTGGAGAAGGTTTGATCGACTGCTTGTCGGATTGGGCGTATAAACTGACAGAATTGGCAGACGTGTCGAGGCGAAATATCCACTCCCCAAACACTCTTACACAATGGCTAGGAGTCCGGCAAATTGGACATGGGTTGTCGAATCAGCTACTGGGCGTGGCCAAGAAAGACCCAAAGTGCCGATTTATGTGCGTCACAAACCTGCATTTCATCTTCATATTTCTTTCGCATTGGAAGGATTAACGATCTTATAGCTACATATTGGCCGCAATTCGCGCGCACGTCTCAATATCACTCGGTCAATGTTGTCGGAAATTCTCACCTTTCATCAGGTAATGCCGGACATCCTGGATTTCTTGCTTGTTAATGGACTCCAAAGTGAACCTTACAATCTCAGTTTCAGCAGTTTCCGAGAGCAACGGTGTTTGAAGCAGTCCCATGGGAAATCTTGCATCAACAGCCTTGGTCGCTCCGGAAGACAATATCAAATATGCTACAACCTGAAAGGAGTGACGGCCAAACCCGAAGATCCAGAGAATCCTGATTTTTCTATTCGCCCAGCTGCCTTTTACCACAAGTTCGACGTCGTAGGGGGGAATTCTCTTTGGATTGTTGTCAAGGGAGGACTAGACGCACAGGAATTCAAAGAGTTGACTGGGAACAACGCTCGGCCAGAAGACAAGTCGTTTGTTGATGCAATAGAATGCTTCCGATCAAGCCTCTCAGCTCATGTGATGTTTTGTCGTTGGTCCACAGAAGACTGGAGAGCATACATCAAGTGGCTTGAACAGGTTGTTGTTGCTGAGGTTAGTCATATTTCTGAAGTATTCGACTCAAAGGCTTGCAAGCTCATTGCCACGTCTCGGACCAAGATGGCTCTGCTGGCGCCAACAACAGGCGGATATCACTACACGATCTACACAGCTGCGGACATCCAACGTTTTCTGATATGGTAGGAGAAGATCAGCGAGTCTATCACGGTGCTTGAGTCGAAAATCGAGGTCATGAAGTCTCTCATGCGGTTTTATACGAAATTGGATGAGAATCAAGACTTCGACCTACGCTCATCTTGCACGGATGATATTGACGAGTTCTGCACACAGCTATCTTTCTTGGTCAATGATTTCACCTTACAAATTAGTCGAGCCAAAGCACTAGTGAAGTTAACCAGAGACCGGCGCGAGCTGATCAAACAACACCGGCTAGAACGGCTGAATCACAACATGGAGAAAGAAGCAATCTTGGTGAGAATTGTCACTATCGTGACCTTGATTTACCTGCCAGCAACATTTGTGTCGGTAAGCTGAAGGGAAACCAGGTAAACATGCGTGCAATGCTGTTGCCTTACTGACTTCAGCCGCAGACCTTTTTCAGTACGGACATCATCAAGTATCAAGACTCAGATTCGCCAAAGGGCACTTTCTCGCCGATTGCAATGGAACGATGGCTGCAAGTCACTCTTCCGCTCACCTCTCTGACGCTCTTGGTCGCATATTACGGAAACAAATGGGCGGAAAGCAAATCTCGAGGAAGGATGCTTCCCACTGCCCGCGGCGTTCCAACCAGAGACCAGGGGGAGAACAGCAGCACCGAGGAGTTCGGGCGTACCGGGGCCGGATACGGTCCCACAACAGCGTTCACGAGTACGATGGCACGCCCCACATGGGTAAATCGAGCATGGCGACCTAAGAGCTGGAGGCCACGTCCAATCCCGCTAGTGCCGATCAAAAGCACTTCCTTCAGTCCGTCTCAAATCGTGTGAAGGAAATGTCAGTTGCAAAAAGGCTGACTTTGTCGCCACTCGTGCAAAGGCCACTCGTGTAAAGATGAAGGCGCTGGGATAGCATGCATCGGAAACAGTGGATGCCCATGAGGGCGCCGTGATTACAAAGATTGGGGATATAAGATATTAGACATATCGTACTGAGCGTGCTGCCATTCCCTTCAGGCTTATTTTTGGAAACGTACAATTTGGACATGCTGTGTCACCTTCCATGAAGTATTGTGCCTAGGTGCGTTTGTGACAAAAATGGTATCCGGCATTAGCGCTTCCAATGATCACAAGAATGACACACGATTGAAGTGGAGGCGTAGGCAAGTAAGTGAGGCTGCAGGGTGGCATCCCAACGTTACATTCTGAGCTGATCAGCCTCCGTGTTGTCAGGCACGAGCGTGACGGTCACGGCGCTGCATGTCAGCAATTCTGTCTCACAGCATTTATCGAACTGCTGCATAGGCACGCACGCGGTGATCCAATCGTTCATTTCCCATGGAGACAGCGGCAGCAAGGCAATTTTGGGATCAAGCTGGATGGTGGTGGGCTGAAGCAGGCAGAGGGTCTCTGCCTTGTACGCCTGATTGTGTAGCGGTGAAGCGCAAACCAGTCACTGGTGGTTCGCATGCACTTTGAGATCACTAGCAACACGGAGAACCGGTCAGACCATGGTGAAGCGCGACCAGCTCAGCCCCGTCCCCAAGATTCCCATTCCTGCCTCAGTCTCAATATCGTCTCAGTAGAGCGCTGCACTGCCGGCTAATTTATCTGTCCTAGTTGTGTCTGTCCTTCCACTTCGTCTCACCTCTTTATTATCGAGAAGTCATCGAACGCTTTTCAGATTGTCAATGTTGGGCATTTCGACAAGTTCCACCTAGCTTTGCAGGCCGTTTTCTCAACACTTCCTGGGAAGCTTTAGTGAGCATGGACGGCGCACCGCTGCCAACCGACATCCACACAGAGTTTCTCTACTACCTTCAGAGTGATGGTATTCGCAGAACGAATTTCGAAGGAAAAGAATTCTACTTTCCGAGGCAGATTTCCCGATGGCTCCTCCAGAAAGGGAGCAACGCAACATCGAGTAGAGTCGTGCGCTTGTTTTCCGCCATTTACGACAATCGAGAAGGTTTTACGGGGAAGTTCTTTCCTACTCTGAAAGACAAAGACGTTGAACGCGATCCCATCTTATTCGCAATCTTGGTGCAAATGGAGTGCGGCCATATGCTTCATATATTCCGCAACTCAATAGCGGACACTCACCTCGGTTTCCACAACTTGTCTCATCTATACACCGACATCGAGCAGGCTTTGAAGGAGGACAAAATCACACTGCCGGACCGATACAAAACCACAGGTTATACGGGTGTCTCCACAGACTTCGAACGTCGGCGTTGGGCCTTCCACCCAGCACTGAATGTCCTCGACATGGTTGAGACAGGCATCGAAGGGAAAAGCATTTTGCCATTCTTTGACCGCGATATAATCAACGAGGGAGGAACTGCCGAAGTACATCACCACAAGATTCATGCTGATCTGGTGGAAAACGAGAACCTGCGGCAGATCTTAGAGCCCAGGAAGCAAGATCACAACACAGGCATTGAAGTGAGTCTATATCCCAAGGATACGAGCTGGGTTGCAACCTGACACCCCTAAAGTACTATGATTTTGCAGTCAAATCATACCTCAATGGTTTTGATGATCTTTACAAGTTAGATAGTGATGCCTTCAAGCGGTTTAACGGCACCAAAGACCCGAGGTCTCTCGGCGTAGTCACCTATCTAGGAGAGTACCTTCGTCATGATCGGACAGACAACGGCTTTTCACAGGGAATCACACGCCACATAATGCTGGAGTTTGGAGAGCAAGACCTCGATGAGTACTTGGCAGATACATACCCCCCTGTTCTGAACGAAGAGATCATTGCCTTTTGGGAGAGCCTGTTTGAAATCGCGAAGACTCTTGCAAGAATCCACCAGCTAGAGCATGTACGTGGAGATAAGGTACAGAAGTACGTAGGGTATGTAAACCTTCCAACTTAATCATGTTTCATGGCTTCGCCATTGACATTACGACTTCGCAGATGGCATGGAGATATCAACCCAGACAACATTCTTCGCGTACGAGGCAAATTCAAACTCGCTAATTTCGGTTTCATGCGATTTGAAAAGAGTGACATTGGGAAGCCTCAAACAACACATATGCTGGGTGACAACAGAACATATGGTATAAGTCACTCTGATAGCTTCGATGAGTTTGACAAACAGTAGCTAATTGACCGGTCTAGGAGCACCTGAGCGAGAGGAGCCAGCCGGAGAGGCCAAACGGCTTGATTCAACCACGATTGACACATGGTCTTTAGGTTGCGTGTTCTCTGCGGTGGCTACTTGGGTGGTTCTCGGCTCCCAAGGCTATGAGAATTATGGTGAGATGCGAGTGATGGTCCACAAAAGACTTCGCCAGCGTCACAGTCATGACTCCAGTGTGAATGTTTCCAACTGCAGCGATGCCTTCCACGATGGCATCGATGTCTTGCCTGCCGTTCTAAACTGGCACGAGTATCTTCGGAGTTCATCGCGCAAAACTGACACTATCACCTGTCGCGTACTTGACCTTGTGGAAAGTGGGATGCTGGACAAAGACCCCGAAAAGAGGTTGGAATCAGCCGCCCTGTGTACGAGGCTGGACCAAGTTCTAATAGACGCCAAGAAAGAATATCAGGATGAGCTGAAAGTCGGCCGTCTCAGACGCCAGTCCCCTGAAACACTCAGTGCGCTTCTAGATCTTGACAAGCGAGCACCAAAGTCTGCACAACCCCGTTCCCAGCCTGCTATCGATAACAACTATCGCAGTACGAGGAAAGATACGGCCTCGGGACTATTCAACGGGTCTGCGCTCGCAGTTGCGAGAAGTAGCCGCGTGAAGAAATTTGAGCACCTTAACAAATTTCTTCGTGGAAAGATTGCCCATCGAGAAGAAGTAATCCAATCCGGCCTTGATGCTCTGACGGGAGGTATCTTTGAGCTGCCAACCGATGGACGGAGCATACCAGCCGGGGGAGCGGCAGCAGAAAATTTGTCTCAAACACTCAAAACGACGCCTTATACCCAACAAAGTGGGTTCCATGCCACGAGCATTCCAACTATCCATACAACACAAGATCGGGAAATTGCCACTACGCCATCTGAACTACCACAGGACCCCGAAGACCACTGGAACTCCTCGGCGACATCGCGGACGGCTATTCATCTTTCAGCCTCTCAAGGAGAAGATCATGTCAGTACGACTGGGAAGGAAATGCCTTTAGCTCCCCCCAATGAAAAAGATCTCGCGGGCAGGATGAAGACCTTCTTGAATTCCATCAACAGGACTAAAGGTGCTAAAAGCTCGAGACATGAAAGTCCCAAAGCTGAGCCCAGATTTGCATCCAGGCAAGAACCCAGGCAAGAACTCGGGCTTCAACGTCCTAGGATTGGGGATCCTTGGCTTGAAGGCTACAGACTAAACCCCACCAAGGACAATACCTCGCAGCTGGACAGCTCACAGCAAGACGGTCTTATGAGCGATGAGAACAACCCTGATGACCCCCAGGATAACGATCGCCAGTTGAATAAGAATTCCAGTCAATGTGTAGACGTGTATTATGTGCTTCAACCATTATGGCACGCATCATCTATTGTCACGGATGCATGGAAACGAGGCATAGAAACAGTCGGAGGAACTCAACTGTCCTGGTGGCCCCTAGCGGATCCAGAAAGAGTGCCGAAGCCCGGTTTCACTAGGATCTATTCTGTGGTCTTTTCTGAGGCTCGCCTTACTACTCAGAGATTCTATGATGATATTCCGACATCTTCTGCCCAGCGAATTTTCCCGCGCCTTTCGAACTCATGTTATTTTCCACTCCCAACTGGATTGCAAGCACTGGGTCGCCAAGCAGTAATTCTTCGAGAGACTACCCTGATGCAGGTTCTTCATCAGTTCCAAAGTAGAGGAGACTACAGGACTTCACTTGTGCCTGAATCTGCATATCCACAGCGTGCAGATGTGCAATTGGGTACAGGAATTACTCCCTAGGGTGTTAATGGCACATACGGAAAAGCGGAAAGATTCGCAGGTGACGATCAACGAAGCGATCAAAGGGGGGCCGAAGCATCTTCTGAAGCAGTTGGACAAGAGATCAAAAGATCTAAAGTGGTGCTATACCTCACAGCAAACATTGGAAGAGAAGAATCGGTTGCATGCGCCGTCGAACTTGGCAATAACGATCAGGAGACACTTCGTAGTCTTCGCACGGCATTTCGAAGTTTCCCATCCAGCAGATGGAAGATTGCAACTGGAGTGAGGTTCTACAGAGTAATCCAACCTGAGAATCAAAATTTAAGTAGGCATCGTCGCTAACAATTCACAGTTTCGGAGCTTTCACTTTCGCCAGCAGTCCAACAGATGCTCGGTCGTTGTACACGAGGATAAAGAGCGTTATCCACGAGAAGTAGATCCCGAGTACAAAAGTTATCAATATACTCCTCGCCCGTGGGAAGATGACCATGAATTGCCCTGCTTGAGCGGAGAAGCTTGGTATTTCTACAATAACCAAGATGAATGTAGAACATCAAAGCAGCTCAACGGTTCATTTCCAACACGACTGGGTGAATCACCCGGTTCTCGTTTCACTGGATGGAGCATTCACATTCAACAACGATATTCAATTTTGATTATCTTGATTCCTGTCCTCGCCGTCACTGTTATCACACTTGTGTCCACAATGTGGTTCATACCGGCTTGGCTCCGCACACACGAAGATGATCTACAAAACGCGACTGTGCCAGTGATGCTTGCACTCACGACGGTACAATTCATGATTCAACTACTGGTCTCATTATTGGTATTTCGATGGAGCTTGTAACAGGGTTGGAGGGGAATATCTGGCGTTGTTTAACTATGATTCATCTTCGTTGCACACAATGAATGGGGTGCTGCCAAGCATTTGTGCTGATGCGTGTGAATTCAAAGTTGTCGTAGACAACACCAAATGCCCACCAGTCATTCAAAGTTCCAGACTAATATATCAGGACTGCCATTATGTGACCAGTGGAATTTTAGTGGGACACAAAACTCATCATTCAACCCGCTAGAATTGAAAAGTGAAAGCAGATTAGTGTTTCCATTTCTCCTTACTCTCGGCCCAACCAAGCATTGGCTTGCGAAAACATTCCTCGTATGTCAACCCTTAGTTCGATGATTTAGTCAGAGCAGGTAAAAGGAAATCGCTGCAGAGTTAAAAGAGCCAATCATAAACTCACTGCCATCCGCGATGTCAGAATTCAATTTAATGTGAATGAGACTAGCAAAATGTTTTTCCTACTGGCGGAAGTTTACCGCGGGTACTAGATCCTATCCCTGAGGTTGCTTGGCATGAAGCAGCTGACAGCATGATTTCCAGACCGCCACTGCCGCGTTTACACACGTCTTGGCAATAGACTAAAGCAATCATTCTTAATGAGACGTTGTTAGGACCGAACGACGACACCTAGCTTTAATTTCCTGACTTGGGCCGTGGACGGTGATCATTGATTATGAAGCTCGGCCCTCGTCATTTCCAGATCATATGAGAGATCCAGATGAGCGCAATGCGGTGCACGATTGAAGGCTACTTCACTGCTGAATGGATGGAAGCTTCAAAGATTGTAGGATGGTGGGGGACAGTGGTAATTGGATCCGAGCATTAGACTTGACAGCCAACCAGGAGAAAAGGACGCAAAAACGGGTGATTTCCCCAAACCAGATGCACCCTCCATGACCATCCCATGACACAACCTCATTTGCTGAAGGGCGGGTTAGACCTGTATGATGAGTGGTGGGGCTAATCCTTCTCTTCGTTACAATTCTGTTGCGATGAGGTGAATCAGAAAAGGCCGTATGCGTACAAAAGAATGTCTCGTTTTCGTGGGCCGACATCTCTTCGTTTTCTCCTCGTCATATCATGAACAAACACATAGTGGAGCTGGGCTGCATCCGGCTGGCCAAGACTAAATATTGGTTCAGGGCTACTACGTTGGTCTAACACTCGGTGAGATTGTTGACGTCGGTTTAAAGGGACCCCGACTTTCGCCGACGCTGTCATCTCATCTACGTGGCACTAGACGTCGGAATGATGCGACATGCACATGGCCCGTTTTTCTTCTACTAAGCTTCTGCTTCAGGTACCTGATTGGAGGCTGCGTCGGAACAGAGAATGAGGTTGACGTGCTATTGGGCCTACTCCGCACTGTCGGGTCTTGACACCATGTGGCAGGAGATGAGACAGCCGTCATGTGGTACTCGCTAATATGCGGCACGGGTCTGGCCACAAGATACCGAGCTCTGCATATGCACCCCAGATATATGACCTGCCCAACTCCCGAAGGGAGAAAACATATGGGCCGGCGGTAGGGTGGCATTCGGAGACTGGTTGACCCCACGGCCCGAATGTCATGCATATTAGAAGGTCCATTCAGCATCCAGAGACTACAAAGACACTGGCATGAGGGCCTCAGCGAGACCGTGTGACAAACAGGGGTTTCTTTGATTTGTTGTGTGGGCCGTGATGTTCCACACGGATGACAAACACTTCGGCGCTGTTCGCAACCGTCAAAGTGCCTGATCCGTAGTTTCATCCTTTCAACCGGTGGATATTTGGATATTTGTTCATGACTTCAACGCTCTCAAGGCTGCATGCAGTATGTATTGCCTGCAAGCAACGACGCTCGCTGCAACGTAGCATGTTGGACTTCTTATTGGCTTAGTGATACTGTGAAGCATGATCAGACAAAGACGAATGAAGCAAGAGCCTGCTGTCTCATGAACACTTTGTTGCGAAATGGAGCATCAAGGCCAGCGGCATGATTCAACCGGGCCTACAACGGCTTGTCATCGGACCTTTACATGTCGGCAGTCCTGTTTGTTGCAGATCTTGCCGAAGACGGTTCGAAGACATAATTCTGTCATGACTGTTTGCATTGTATAAAGAAGACAAAGAGATGAAGAAACAGCAAAAGAAAGACTTGTAAGTCCTCAGACTCTGATATCAGAGCTGTCTTGGAAGCCATTTTTGTACATACCACTGTCTTCTCTCTCATTCTTATTCCATTGAGTGCATCAGCCAAGATGATGTTCCTCAGAGGTATCCTGAAAGCCATAGTGGCAGCAACAGCTGTTGCTCCGGTGGTCGGCCTTGCTGTCCCACCCTCCTCGGATGATGCCCTCATTCAGCGCCAATCTAGTGGCGAAAAGCTGGTTTTCTGTCACTTCATGGTATGTCTCTCACGTCTGAGTCATCTTCAGCGGTACTAACAGCCGTCCACAGATTGGTATCGTCGGTGCTCGAAGCTCTTCCAGCGAGTACGATGCCGACATGCAGCACGCCAAGGCAGCTGGCATTGACGCCTTTGCTCTCAACATTGGTACAGACTCTTACAGCGAAGCTCAGCTGGACCTCGCCTACCAGTCAGCTGCCAACAATGGCATGAAGGTCTTTATCTCCTTCGACTTCAACTGGTACGGAGTCAGTGAGGCGACTCGCGTTGGTCAAATGATCGCCAAGTACGCGTCCCGGCCGGCACAGCTTATCGTCGATGGCAAGGTCTTCGCTTCATCCTTTGCCGGAGACGGTATGGATGTCGCAGCCATGCGCAGTGCTGCTGGTGTCAGCGTCTTCTGGGCACCCAACTACCACCCTGAATACGGCACGGACTTCAGCGTTATTGATGGCGCCTTGAACTGGCTTGGGTGGCCCAACAATGGCAGAAATAAGGCACCCGATGGCTACGGAAATGTCACTGTCCAGCAGGGAGATCAAGCTTACATCGCTGCACTCAAGGGAAAGCCTTACATTGCGCCGGTGTCCCCTTGGTTCTTCACCCACTTCGGTCCAGAGGTCCCCTACTCAAAGAACTGGGTCTTCCCATCTGACACTCTCTGGTATGACCGCTGGCAGGAAATCCTGACCCTTAAGCCCCGCTTTCTTGAGATCGTCACCTGGAACGACTACGGCGAGAGCCACTACGTAGGTCGTCTGGACAGTCCCCACGGGGATGATGGCAACTCGAAATGGGTTTACGGATTTCCCCATAACGGCTGGCTTGATATGGCAAAGCCATTCATCAATGCATTCCACAACGGTGGAAGTGACGTTAAGCCGTACATTTCAGAAGATCAGATTGTCTACTGGTTCCGACCTACCCTCAGAAGCCTCAACTGCGATGCCACAGATACCACCATGGCGGACGCAAACAACGCCTCTGGTAACTACTTCAAGGGTCGTCCGTATGGCTGGGAGACTATGCAGGATAAGGTCTTCGTTGTCACCCTTCTGAAGGAGGCAGGCTCTGTGTCCATCAATGTCGGAGGTACCAGCGTAACAGTCCAAGCACCCGCAGGCGCAGCCAAGTTCTCCGTTGACATGAAGCCCGGCGCTATCTCATTCAGTCTCGCTCGTGGGGGGTCTACGGTGCTCTCCGGAACAGCTGGGATGCAGATTCTCGACCACTGCCCCTGCGGTATCTACAACTTCAACCCCTATGTCGGAACCATTCCGGCTGGTCAGCCTGATGAGCTTCTGCCCGCGGCGTACTCGTCCATCTACGCTGGCTTGAAGGTCAGCACCTGTGGTCCCACGGAGATGAAGCGCACTGCTGCACCCATTGCCGATATGGCTGTTCCTGCCATGGCAACCCCCACTGCCTAACTGACAGCCATGGAGGTCGAGTTTGGGAAGCTGACAGCTTGAGGTTTATGTCCGAAGAATCGGGGTTTCCAAGGTTCATGTATGTATTGATCGACTATTATGGAACATCGTCCAGCTGGTAAAGTTATACTCACGGCTAGGTACTTATGCGTTGCAAGACTCGCCGAGCCGGCTTGGACATGAGAAGGACAGCTACCCTGTAAATAAGAGAACATTCACCATATCGACGAACACAAATTGAGTTCAGGTCACGTCTGGCCGTCAATGGTAGATAAACCTTGCATGTGTCTGCGTTTGCATTCTTGACCGAGATCTTAGTGCCGTTGTGGCATCCCAAGCGATCTAGCTAGGGTCTGTACCATGATAAGGTGATCGAAATGTCCGAGACTTGGCTCTTTCTGGGCAAGGGCGTCGCCCTCAGCAGCTCATTTAATGCTCAGCTTCAGCCATAACGATTCAGCCGCAGATTAGCGCTCCCTTGGTGCTTCAGTATAAGTATGCATAGAAACGAAGGCCGTTTTCCAATTTCAAGCAGGCTCACAATTCAGATATCAGGTGCACCTCACATGATGGCTGGCTCCCTGTATCCTGTCACAACAGAGACAGAGCTTGTCACTCAGGCTTCTCGTCCAAGACCCACAACCAACGCCCCTCTCTGGTACCTGATCTACAACTCTCTCCTCATAGCTCTGAGCATTTCAGCAATTGCTTTCTGGGGCTTCAGTGCCCATGCCCCTCTCCTCTACTCTTTCCATTTTGGCCAATGGTTATTGGCGAACCCAAAGAAGAGCACTATTATTTGGACTGCGTGTGGGACCGTTGTCGCGGCGATCATCCTTTTACTTCTGAACAGTGTTCTGTTTCTGATGGTTAGGCAGAAGGCCCGCGTGGGATCAACTTTGTCTATTATTGAAGGCAGGGATTCTTCCTGCACCCGGCTGACGTATGGCTTGCTAACAATGCTGGTTCTAGGATGGAACAAGTGCGCGAATCAGAAACCTCTTTTGGACATCAAACGTCCTTGGTTATCTGGTTTCACCACAGTGAACTGGGTCATTGCGTTGCTTCTTACTACCGCCTTTACAACCCTTCTAACCCCAACCAGAGTTCTTGTCAGCGATTCTCTTGTAGGAGAGGAACTTGACTTTACCGCATCTGAGTTTTGGAAATGGTACAACACTTTTGACTCCAAAGGTATACCAAAGAGGAAGGTCTACGGCTGCACCAGGTATACGTACAACTCGTCGACCGGCTCAATTCGCTTTCCAACATGCCCCATCGCGGATGATCCAATTGCCGTCATCTCTGCAGGGGTTTCCGCTGCGCAGGAGTCTTTCGGGGTTCGCAATGCCTCTGTCCGCGTCGTGGAAAGTTTGTTCAAGGGGTCAACAGGTGGTGTTCTCCCACTTGGATTTGAGGGAATCTCAGCCTTCAGCAATGTCAAATTCATGTCCTGGGGCCCGTCCATGGCAAACCAATCACAACAATTCAACTACTCCCTTACACAGCAGGGTCTCTCGGCCGACGTGACCTGCCAGGAGACTTCAAACACACCCATCCAGACCCAACTTTTGAAGTCGATGGAAGTGACGAATTCCAATGCTGGCGGAACGATGGAGTTACGACGGTTCATTGTCAATCAAGGCAATTGCGGATCTAATCACACCTTCGTAGTACCAGGGATCGGTGTCGTAGCTCCGGGTTTCTGTTAACCCGACGCATCGGTGAAAAAATATGTTTTGTACCTGACTCCGATGGGAAGATACTCGCGCGCTCCGCTGTCTCTTCCAAACATGACTTGCACTTTTGAACCGATGATCACCAAAAATATTGTGG
Organism: Colletotrichum siamense; assembly: GCF_013390195.1. NCBI lineage: Eukaryota > Fungi > Ascomycota > Sordariomycetes > Glomerellales > Glomerellaceae > Colletotrichum > Colletotrichum siamense. Next base: position 1,146,473 of record NW_023501016.1, on the reverse strand, counting down.
GCTACTCCACGGACACGGGGCTCTTTACGTCGAGCGTCATAGAGAGAATGGGCGGCTCAGGTATTCCGAACGAGACTGCCGACGCCATCAATTCTCTTTTCATGATATCAACAACTAGCTGGGTACGTCTTTATTTATCGTCGACTAGATTTTGCACGCTTAGATGGCTTTTCTGACGTATGCATTCACAAAACAGGGAAGCGGGTTGATCGATTCGATGCTTAGTCTGAACACGAGTGGAGACGGTTCAGGCAACTTTTCCTATGCTGGCGCAGTCGAAGCTGCGATGCGGGGAATTATCGAGTACGAAGGAACAAATCTTCGGATTTACTACGCGGCCAACGAAGCCGATGGTCGTAGTACCGTCAACGGGACGTACAAAGTCTTTCGCATGGGCTATCACCAGACGACACCAACTGCTTTGCTTATTGTTCTTCCCCTGATCGTGTACATCCTAGTTGTGGCATGGTGGTACACCTGGACTGGGTTAAGAACGGGATCATCAATCGATGATGAGTTCAACCCGACGAACAGCACTGCCTTAGTGACTGCTGCTGCCGCAGGTGCTACAAATGGCAAGTTGGGGTTGGATGGCAGAGGGGGGCTCAATGATCATTTGGTTCAGGGAGTACGTATCCGATACGTTGGCAAGACGGGATTAGTGACAATGGATCAAGTGGAGAGTGACAACTTAGGTTTGAGGCTTTTGGGGACTGAGACGTCGTATCGAACTGAACCATTTCCTTGAGATAAACTCAGTTTTGCATGCAATTAAATCCTTCCTCGACAAGAGGCGCGACCAAAAACACCACCCGCTCAATTTGAATCGTGTTCTCCTTTTAAGAACCTGGGCTCAAGTAATCCCAGTAATATCCAATTGTAACTGATAAGCGGAGTGGGGCTAGGGATTCAATGACAGATTAGCGGAGATAAGACCTCGGCAGATTGCTGGCCTCCCCATCTTTACGGCTAAGAACTCCGCGTTCGCATCTCATCGTTCTCAAGATAATCAATCTCATGTCAGATCGACATTTTAATGCGACAAAAACCAAGAACGTCTCGCTCTCAAGGTCAGCCCCGTGATGTCAGCTCTCAGCGCCGAAGACGGAGCCGGTCCAGATGCCCCACTCGCTGCCGAGCCGGCCGGCAGTCGGGTGTGGCAAGCGTGCCTTGCGTGCCGGCGAAAGAAGGTATGATCCAAGATTAAAGGTTGAAACATATATTCGGATACTGACATGCATATTAGATCAAATGTGATGGCAAACAACCTTGTCACAATTGCAGCTCCCGAGACCAGACTTGCGAGTTTCCTGGAACCAAAGACAATGCGTCAGCAAGCCGGTAGTAAGTGACATCAGGCATGGAACCTTGCATTGGAACTTCATAACAGCGACATCATCCGTATTAACTGCCCACTTGCTAGTTATACCACGTCGTTTGAGGCCCGGTGTCAGCAGATGGACTCCCTGTGTCAGAGGCTAGAGACTCTTACAAGCCAGTTGTCGCGATCGCTGGAGGCCATGCATCAGTCACCAGGAGCCGGCTCTTTGGCAACCCCAAGCGAGGACCTACTGAGGGCTGCTCAAGTCCTCAACTCTCTGCCCAACGTTCAAGAGTCGGTCCTGGGGCTTCGAAACGCCTCTCATGTGCAAGGCAATGAGACTGGCAATCTGGATGGCAACCGAGTAATGGCCCCACTACGTGTCCGCCAATCTCATGTCAACGACGACTTACTGGACTCGTCCGACAGCGACGACTCCGACACAAATAATGATCAACATCAAGATGGTCCCGTCGAAGGACGCGACAGCGAGGAAATCGGCCAGGTCGGTGCCTTGGTTCGTGATTCATATGGGCGTCCCAGGTAAGTAACCGAACCGCATTCTCGTAGTCAAAATCTCACTTTCAGATCAGGTTCATCGGTGGAGCCACACACAACATCCTCATAGAAGCTGCAAAGAGCCTGCTGCCTGCTGGTTTGACAACAACCCCTTCATCAACTGGGGCGAGCCAAAGTGTGCTGAGCACCGATGACCTCGAACTTCCACTCTTCGTCCGTGGGAAAGTGTGGCCCGAGCTGCCCTTCATACCAAAACCAGAAGACCTTCCTCGACCTCTGCAGTACATTGCAGATCTTCTTATCAGTCTCTACTTTGACAAACTGCACTACACATTTCCGGTTCTCTTCAAGCCCCACTTCATGCGACGCTACCAAAAGTTGCTAAAAGCTGGCCGTGATTGTTCTTCCCCCAAACATCGCCGTTTCTTGATGGTCTTCTTCGCTGTTTGTGCGTGTTCATCCAGCCTCCTCCCATCGAACTCGGAGAGCGAGCTTCCAGGGATTGAATACTATCAAAAAGCACTTCTCATGTTCTACGCCTCCACCGGTGAAGCGTCACTTGAGAGAGTCCAGTGCTTAGCACTACTATCAATGTGCTCCGCCGGATGGAACACTTTGTCGCAAAGTTGGAACTTGGCCGGCCAGGCAGTAAGAGCTGCCCAAGATATGGGGTTGCACTTAAGTAGTCGATCGGTGCGTTTTCATGTTTCTTTTTTTTCTACTTATCAAGTCGCTGACGATAGAAAGATACTATCCCTGGCACCAGAACTCGCGGAAAGTCGACACGCTGAGTTCCTTCGACTTCAAGTGTCCCGCCGCATATGGTGGTGTGTATACACCCTTGATAGGTACATCTCCTGTCTACACCTTGCTGCATATTCGACCTGTGCTGACCCTTAACCTCCAGAATCACGTCTATCTGTCTCGGCCGTCCAATGGCTGTCCAAGACGACGACTGTGATTGCGAGCTGCCTATGGACATGACGGATGAAGACTTTGAACCCTACTACCTGAAGTCCAGAACATACCATCCGGCCAAGGTTGACATCCCATCCAAAGGACCATGCATCATGAGCGGTTTCCTCGCGTTCGCCCGTCTCTCCCGACTGGCTGGCAAGATCCAGCACCTTAACTCGCCCCTGAACCTTCGGAAACTCGCATCTGCGGACTCCGCCAAGACACAAAGATTTCTTTCCCGCGTTGATACGTACGATCAGGCTCTGCGAAATTGGCTCGCAAGTCTGCCACCGCACATTCAGTTCTCAGCCAACAAGATGGAAAAGAGTCCAGGAGGCGATCCTGCCTTGGTAATGTGTGTCATTATCTTCATCCTACATGCGGGCTCTCTCCTGAACCTATACCGGTACGTGTGTTCCGGTCGTATCCGAAGGTCTCTATACTGATGAGCCAAGCTGCTTCTTAAACTACCCTAAACAAGCCGCTCTGGATGAGGAAGTAGATGTATCAGGTGCCATATCTCAATGTGTGAGTGCAGCACAAATGTGCATTCACGCCGCCGAGATTGTCCGAGATTTGGTACCTACTTCACATTATCTGGCTCTCTCAGTTCATTATATGACGCTCTCTGGCATCGTGCTGTAAGTCCAGTCCCCCACCTGAGCTCGAATTCTCTTGACGTGTGGTCGCTGATGCGCCATATGAAAACAGCCTACGGATGCCTTCAAGTCACTCTAATCCCGAGGTTCTGGATGATGTGAAGAAATGTGTTTCGTTCTTGAGGGATGTCGAAGTTCGCTGGTCTGGCGCGAAGCGAAGCCGGGTTATCATTGAGCAGTTGCTACAGCACCAGCGAAGCAAGCTGGCTCTTGAACGCAATACTCGCCAAAGCCAGACCAGTATTTCACCGGTTCAATCTAAGAGGAACACCAACAAAAGAACGCTGGATGACTTTGAGGGGACGAACACTCCCCGAACCGGGGGTGAAAACTTTCTGTGGGGCGAAATACCTGGGTCTGAGTTTTTTCCATTCGATCCTTTGGATCCAGTCTTATTCTCGTCTTGGGATTAATGCAGGCGCTCTTGGCTAAGTAGCATGATGAACCGCTCGATCTAATTGATTTTGAGACCGCTTGATATTCTCATGCCTACCCGGTTATTCCCTTTTCACTCGATAAACTTCAAACCTTACTTCGATCAATACCAAATGTGATCGAGGTTCTGTCGAGACGATAATACCGACGAATATAACAATTGTAGATGATTCAGGTCTCTGGTTAGAGAAAACAAAGTACATTTGAGCGACGATGACGGCGACGCTATGCACCGAGTACACCGAATCGGTGGTTGCTCTAGTACAGAAAGATAGGTGGTCTCTTTACATCTGGTTGAAAATAACTATCTTAATGTCCCTTCTGGCGTGCTGTGCCTCAAATGCCTCGTTTGCCTGGGTCAAGGGATACGTGGACGTGATCAGCGGTTTGAGGTCAACCTTTTTCGTAGATAACAGACTAATGGCATCCTCGAAGCACCCATGAGTATACCGAACGGTTCCTGCGAAGAGTACTTGTCAGCAAGGATTCAAGTAAGGAGTTTCGCAGAAGCCTACCCTTTACGTCAAGTTCATTGGCTGTAATCAAGAAAAGGGGCAACGATGCCATCGGCCTTCCCAGGCCCGCCTGTATACCTGATATTCGATCAGCATGACGGGTGTTCACGGGAGTCGGCATGAGCAACTCACATGTTCCGCCTGCTTTTAGCATGCAAATTGCCATCGTAGAGCATATCTCAGCGCCACTAGCCTCGATGGCAACATCAAAGCCGTATCCCAAGCCGTACTTGGTGATGACCTCCCTGGCGTAATGTTGAGAGAAGGACAGGACATCTTGAGAAGGGTCGCTATTTCTTGGCGTGACAATTCCGACATCAGCTCCATAGGACTCGGCAAATCTCGTTCGAGACTCTTCAATGTCGAACATAACGATCTTCTTGACGCCATATGCCTTCGCCACAGCTAGAATGAGGAGACCAAGAGGTCCGCATCCACTGTCACCCGTCAGCATCAAGAATGACAAGGCTACAACAATGTTTCTGGAGGGACTGAACACAATCCTGAGTTTCACTTACAAAATAGCCAGGCTTTGACTCGGATTCAGCGATGCCCTTCTCGCAACCTGAACCGCAATCGCTAGCGGCTGGATCGAGCCTGCCTCCTCCCAAGAAACATCTTCAGGAATGGCAACCGTGTTAGAAGCCCGGCAGGTGAAGTACTGACTTAGAGTCCCGTCAGTGGGATCCATCCCGCAGTACTTCAATCTAGAGCAGATATTCTGCTTTCCCCGTCCGCAAAACTCGCACCTGTGGCCAAAGGCAGGCTTAGTTAGACTCAGTGTCTACAACGAAGGTTTTTGTCAGGGACATCCCATACTCCCTGCATGAGAATCCGGGCTCGATTGCCACGCGCTGGCCGACAAATCTGTCTGTGACATTCTTTCCGATGGTCTTGATGAGACCTGCCGACTCGTGGCCCAGGATCAGTTCACGGGAGACATTGGCACTGTCCCAGTTGTGGCAATCCGACCCGCAAATACCAGTGGTGATAACTTCGACCAGAACCTCGTCGTCGTTCGGTACTCGGATGGGTTGCTGTCGAATTTCGAGTTTTCTGACGCCTGCCCACACAACGGATCGATTTGAGTATGGTAAAATGTCAGCCATGTTTTGATTGTTCAGAACATCGGCCATTGCAGTATCTAAGGTTCAAGAAGACCTCAAGGTGATTGCTGTATTGACTTTTTGTATATATAGCATACACCCGTTTTTATCTCAATACTTTTGAGATCGACCTCTGCTCCAGCTTTTGCCACTTCTTCATCATGAAGCCGACAATGCTTCATGATGCCTTTGGCAAGTCTCGGCTCGGAGCCCGGCCCGGCCTCTCCTTATCGATTTGTTGTTGAGTGGGTCCCATATATCGAGGTTGGTGGATGTTCATAGCACATTGAATACGGTAGTCTTCGCCTACGAGTGACGTTACGGCTTTGGCGTAGTCATCCTGCAGTTTCCCATTTTACCCGTCGCTATCACGGGCTGAGTAGGCTACGAGTCCAAATATCAATTCGACAAAACTTTAAGCAATCAGTCAGATAAAACAACGCGTTTTTTTACAGACACTTTGTGAAGACGACTGGAGAAAAAGTGCTCTATAAAACTCAGGGCAGGTCTAATTAATTGTACTCGGTGGCCGTTTTGGGGTCTTCCGTTGTATCCAAATCTCCGTTGGTGCCATTCACCTCCTTCGGCTTGTCCTCGTCAGCCTTCTTAGACACCAGGCTCTTCAGCTTTCCCATTTCAATAGACATCCATGTGGCGATGGCAACGATGTCCGCTCCGCAGTTCACGAAGTGGAACCCTTGTTTATACTTGGCCGCCGCAACGTCGGCACTGAGCGCGAAGTGCCCAACGTACTTCCCGGCGTCAAGCCCAGCTTTCAGAACACGAGCAATTGCTTCCTGGACCTCGGGGATTGAAGCATGATCAAATGCCACATGGCCCATCGAGGCCGCGAGATCGTTGGGGCCGATGAACAGCATGTCAACCCCATCTACTGCAGCGATCTCCTCCACATTATCCACGGCCTTTTGGCTCTCTATTTGCACGCAGACCATGACGTTATCGTTTGCGCTGAGTAAATAATCTCGACCGGTTTGATTGAATGCGGAGTGCGCGAACATGGCCCCGGCTCCGCGAAGACCCTGGGGCCATCGAGCTGAGCGATACTTGCATGCCCGAACAACAGCTTCTGCTTGTTCCTAAGGAAATCATTAGCCTTCAATGGAGAATTAAAATTGCTCGTTCACACCTTTGTCTCACACATCGGAACCATGATTGCATGGGCACCACAATCCAGTGCCCTCTTCATCATCCAGTGCTCCGACGCAGGTATCCTCACGATGGGTGACACCCCTGAAGTCGAGATGGCCCCGACCTGAAGGTACATATCTCTGTCGTCGATATTTCCATGCTCCGTATCGATAAGAATCCACTGTCAAAATGTGTCAAATTGTTGCGAACATTTCAACCTAGAGATCGAGATTTGGGATTGCTCAATAACTTACATCCTCTCCCAAGGGCGCCACTGTCCTCGCCAGGGAGTAGCCGGGGAACTCAAGCCATTGACCAACGCTCGGGCCTTCACCTCTTTTGGCCCTTTCTAGAGATTCCCGCAATCGTGTCTTGCCTGTCGCATCAACAACAGGGGACTTGATTTGGTTTGCCATGGTTCTGAATGTGATTCAATTGGATGATCAAAGGTGCTTGCAAATTGAGAGCAAATGTTTCTTGGTAACAATTGAATGTGACTACGCATTTCCGTCTTCCGTTGATCTTCTTGACACTGAGTATTTGGCGTAAGCTGTTGGCATGAGGGGTAGCTTCGGCCGGGTCCCGGGCCGCTGGCGACTGTAGTTGGAAACAATTGGCTAATCGATCACAGCATGTCCAGGGTGCGACGATAAGTTCCCATGTCAGATCAATGCCAAGTACGCCAATCATTATCGCACGCTTCTGCTTATCCATGGCAAACCGGGCTATCTCCGACATCGCCACCTTACCGGCCTGATCGGGGGAGATCCGGCCGAATCGACAACGCGTCGTGTAACTGATACTTGGTCCCCTACAGGTGCGCGCTGATAAGGATGGAGAGAGATGCGGTGACCGCAACTCAGATTGTCGTTGAATATAAGGAAGCAGTGTCTCAGTGGGGTATCCTCGGTAGTTTACATAGTCGAATTACAAATAACAGGTCACCTTCCGCCTCTGGCGACAATTCTATTGAGGGCATCGTCGTATTTTCCCCATTTCGCCTTGTTGACGCCAGGATGACTTCCGAGCCCGATATCAAGAAGACCGACGAGTTGGACGTCAACGACAAGCCCAATGATGTTATCGAAGGCACCATCGAAGATGCGACCGAATACTCCGACTCCTACTTCCGGAAGTTGCGTTTCAAGATCGACTTGTTCCTCCTCCCGTTGATGTGGGTTTGCTATGGCACCCAACAGGCCGACAAGACATCTCTCAGCGTGCAGGCGGTATTCGGCCTTCGCGAAGACACCGGATTGGTTGGCGAGCAGTTCAACTGGCTGAGCACCATCTTTTATCTGTCTTACTTGGTGTGCGAGTTTCCCGGTAACTGGCTGATTCAGAAGAGTCATACTGGAAAGTTTCTTTCCGTTGTGATGATACTATGGGGCGTCGTGGTTCTCTGCATTGCGTTTGCAAAGAACTTCGCACACCTCATGATTCTTCGCACCCTCCAAGGCGCTTTGGAATGCACAATTTCACCAACTTTCATGCTGATCACGGGAGCTTGGTATACCTCGCAAGAGCACACACTGCGGTCTTTGATCTGGGGAACATCCAATGCTGGGATGAACATCATCACCGGTCTGTGCATGTACGGTATCGGATTGCATGCACAGAAAGACCCCAATGGTCTTGCAGCAGTAAGCCTATCTCTTGAAAAGACTTAATGGCATGGACTGACATCTATCTTGCAGTGGAAAGGAATCTCCTTCTTCCTCGGCAGCTTGACCATTGCGTGCGGAATCCTTGTGTGGTTCATTCTCGGTACGCTTCGTGAAGTGCGATGGCTCAACGAAAAAGAGAAGAAGGCGGCAATTGCTCGCGTGGTTGCCAATCAAACCGGGTCCGATAAGAACAAGCGCTCTGAGTTCAAGTGGGAGCAAGTTTGGAGCACTTTCAAGGGTACGTCACGTCTTCGTTGGAGACAATTGCATTAAGGGACATCTTCAGGCTGACGAGACAACATTGACAGATCCGCAAACCTACTTCTTCTTTTTCGTGACCATTATCAACGCACTACCGAACGGAGCGAACACCACATTTTCGAAATTGATCTGGAAGTCGTTCGGATTTTCAAACTTGGAGACACTCCTAAAGGGTTCTACTCCATACTACTGTGTTAGCATCTGCTGGTTCTTGGTTGTCGGATACGTCACCCTGAAGAAGCCTAACCTCCGATGTAAGTCCCTATAGTTTTGATTCCTGATTGCTGCTAACAGCCCGAAGTCCTGATGATGATGTTCTCCCTCGTTCCTGCCTTCAGCGGCATGATGGCTTTGGCTCTGCTCCCAACAGACTCCATGAAGTGGACTAGATGGGGCATGTACATCTTGCAAGTGTTTGGATCATTGCCTGGTCTAAGTGAGTAGTATCGTATGATTCAGTTTGACACCGTATCTGATGTTATTTTAGTGATCTGGACCTTCCTGCCCTCCAACGTCGCCGGCAGAACGAAGAAGACCGTCACATCAACAGTTCTGTTCGTCGCTTATTGTGTTGGAAACGCGGTGGGAGCTCAGATGTTCGTGGCCTCAGACGCACCAAAGTATATTCGCGGTCTTACTGCTTGTGCTGTTCTCTATTGCGTTGAGTTCTGCAGCATGGGGGCGTGGCGGTTCTACTGTAAGTCAAAACCTACTACAAGTTGCGATTTAAGATGAATGCTAATACACGAGCTCAGATATCTGGGAGAACCGAAGACGCGCGAAGCTCATTCGTGAACAAGGCATCTCTGAGGAAGAAAGTGAGCGACTCGGCAAGCTAAATGCTGAAGTTGATATGACCGATCGGGAGAACATTCATTTTAAGTACAATTACTAGAGACTGACGTGGCGGGAGCGTTGGTCCTCCGCGAATAGCACCAATTCTGGAGATTGAGTATCATCTCAGCGCCTGAAATGAAAGCATGATCGTTACAGCCTGTCCTCTGGGGAAGAGACACGGCACAATCTTCCGTTCTGCGTTTGCACACCCTGGTCCCCGTCCAACACAGTCCACCTCTCGCTCCCCACCGCGGTGACGGCATAGAAGACATCATTAGGATCCCACCTTCTCTTGATCTGACTAAGTCTTGGGTAATTCCCTCCATAGAAACTCTCCTGCCAGTCAGACTCCTCGACACTGGCTTCGTTGAGATATGTGCCGCCCCCTTCGGAGACCGGGGCAATTTCGCGCCATGGTCGGAGAACCTGTTCCTGGAGATACATATTTTGAGTAGCCAGAGCGGCGGGAGTCGAGTGATCAGCGGTACGGTTTGAAGAGGTCACCAGGAAAAAGACCATCTCGCGGAAGGCGGGGTTGACGGCATTGTTCTGGTTTCCGACACTTGGGCCCGCGTTACCAGGGGCGTTGTGATAACCCAGAAAGTGCTTGCCGGATGAGACGTGGGATTTGATGAGAGCATAGGTCTCCTCATATTTCTCGACAAAGTTTCGGCGGGGCACCAGTCGGTTCGCAGGAAGCGACGTGTCAACGCCAACGGGAAATTGATTTGCACCCCACGTTGCCTGGTAAGCCGAGTAGAAAGACGTATGTGCCGTGGATTGATGCGATACTGATAAAGTGATGTTGTTCGCCTCGAGGTATTCGAAGAAAGGCCTTACAACCTCGTTGTAGGAGTCCAAAGTGTGGTTCGGGGCAAACATATAGTTCATGCTGAGCTGCGGTGTCGGCCACATGATGTAGAAGGAATACAGCCCGGCGTCAGTCCAGTTGAGGAACTCGTCGTAGAACTTTCTCACGCCCTTCCAAAACTGGTCGATGCTATTATTGGAAGCATCGAGTGTCCACTTTGCCGTCACCACATTCATCCGAGGATGTGCGCGGATGATGACTGATGTGATGACGCCAAAAGTCCCGCCGCCGCCACCACAGAGAGCCCAGAACAGATCGGGGTTCTCCTTTTCGGAAACAGTTCGGAAACGGCCATCAGCAGTCACGATCTGAAAAGCGACAACGTGGTCGGCGGCCATTCCGTAGATGCCCGCAAGGGGGTTCTGACCTCCCCCGGTGATCATGCCACCAGCGTACCCTACACTCTGTCATGCTATCAGTGGCTGATTTGATGGACATTGAAGAGACAGAACCTACCCAAGAAACTGCACCTAGGACGGTAACGTTGTTCTGTTCAGCAACCTCGTAAACTTCTCGGACACTAACGCCGGCGGCTAACTTCATCGCGGGACCAGAGTATCCAGGTCCTTCGTACTTGGGCAAATATTCAATGTCCTTCACATTGTGCATCCATAGGCTGAGTGCACCGGCCCCCAACGACTTTCCAAGATAACAGTGCCCAGTGTTCTTGATCACCAGACGTAAGTTGGCTGCACGAGCAAAATTGACCGCAAGCTGAATCTGCGCAACGCTTGTTACGTTTATTGCATACTCCGGGTAGCCCCCAATAGTGCATTCGGAACCAGATATCTCGTTTTTTGGCTGACAAGTGCGTCCTTGGAAGATGGGCCAGTAATTGGCTGTGGGGTCGGCGCTTAGGAAGTTGGCGTTTGCAGAGTTTTTGATGATATTGGCGCACTCGATATCATCTCTTGCACCCCATTGAGAGTTGTAACAGGGAGCTCCCAGAGGTTTTGTTGGGATCAGAGCTCCTCCGAGTAGTTGATCCAAGACGCCCCATACTTCATCTCTTGGCCAGCTTGGATCGCCAGGAAAAGCTTTGCAAGCTGCGCGTACTTGAGGCTGAGTTGAAGGCGAGACAGGATCGTCTCCGAAGGTGAAGTAGGACGCGTACTCGGCTGTCGTCTCGTGATCGACTATGCGAGTCACAACATCTTCGGTCAACTGCTGTACCTCCGTGCTTTGAAGCAGTGCTCCTGCGGCTGCTGTCGCGGCAACGACTTCCACGGCAGGCTTGATGTCTGAAACTGTAGCGGCGGCTCGAAGCGCGAAGTGCAGGAAGATAGAGCCAAGCATTAACGGGGACATGACGGGCATCTTGAGTAATGAAGATGTATGAATCAAATACCGAGACCACGGTAGGATGGCGCAAATGGCTTTTGTTTTCCCTAGAGCCTAGTAGATTGATGACCGAAGGTGTCCCAAAGCTGAATCTAAGGGCATGATCAAAGGGGTTGGCTTGCAAATGATCATCGGAGTCAACAGTGGCGACAGATTGATGTTGCGTGGAACGGCAATGTCGCATTCTGCCCTAATTACGATAGTAATTGTTATTGGTTCCCTCGGTCTATGCCCATGAAGGCTTTAGGTGACCGCATGCATATTAGTGGGATGCTCGAGACGCGATTCGACCTGTTGTGGGTACGATACAGGCTGACGGCGGCATAATTGCAACGAGAGACGTGATTGGATAGATCAAGGGCCTTCAAGGGAACATCAGGCTGCATGTCAGCACTATCCCGCATTGCAGTTCCGCTGGAATTCTCCCTCCGGCATCTCTTTTCCCGTACGCATCCCATCCACCAGATAGACGACGAGTTTGAGTCTTTGTGTTGCATTACGCTTTCAGGATAAGTCACCTTCCATCGCCAAGAACTCCACTTCAAAAGACCTCGCTAATGCAGCTTGACTGAGCCATGGAATCTCAGCTCTGTCAAACCTGCGCGGGGATCTTCACAGGGGAACAAATCTTACGTGAAGATCGCCCGCACCATCAGTCAAGGGATGATGTCCTGCAGGCGGCAAAGAGCGGATGTCATCTCTGCAGTTTCGTAACTAAGAGTCTAGCCTTTGAGCTTTTCGGCGGAAACCAACCGTTCAAGGCGAATTGGTATTTGTCATACCCAAAGATGTCGACAACAAACAAGCCAAGGCTTCGCTTGACCATTGATGCAGGATGGGACGAGGAGGATGATGTTTCTGAGTCGAGCCAGGCGACGACTTCTTCACTAGACTGCAAGAATATCGATGGTCAGGGATATGTCAAGTTACCAAAGACAGGAACTGAGATGAAGGGACCAAACAAGTCAGGATTTGCACCGATATGGGGGTTTGAGATGGTCCCCACATCGAGTAAGTTCATTCTTAACACCTCGCATGATTTGTCGGGGTGCCTACTAATGGTTCTTAATAAGATGCGAGCTCATATGTCAGATCTTATGAGCCCCCTGCTCAGTTGGGAAGCCCCGGATCGTGGACTCCAGTTCATAAGTGGCTGAAAGATTGCCTGAAGAATCACCAGCAATGCTCCAAGCATATCAACACGAATTATCGACCCACGAGACTAGTGGAAATCGTCAACTCCACTACCGTTCGCGTTGTTGAACATCTTGACGCCAAAGCTTGTCCAGCTTACGCATCCTTCTCTCATTGTTGGGGGCAAGCAAAGACGTTGAAGTTGCTTCAGACGAACAAACTCGAGCTCCAGAATGGCATAGAAATAGCGACGTTGCCAGCAAGTTACAAAGAGGCGCTCGATGTCATGGTGGGGTTCGGCATCAAGTTCATCTGGATCGACTCGCTTTGCATCATCCAAGACTCGAAAGACGACTGGCGTGCCGAGGCAGCAACCATGTGCGATGTGTACCGCAACTCCTTGCTCAACATCTCCGCATGCGCCGCAGCCGAGAATTCGGAGTTGAGCTTCCAGAACCGAGACACGGGCACCATAAGGCCCATGGAGATAATTCCGAAGTGGCGCGGCATCAAAAATGAGCGGTTCCTCGTTACCAACACCGACATTTGGATGCAAGAAGTTGAGGAGTCCCCGTTATACCGCCGCTCATGGGTTCTGCAAGAAGCACGCTTATCCACTCGGAACCTGTGCCTCACACGCAATCAGCTCTGGTGGGGATGCCGTGGAGGAACCTTCTGCGAGACCTGGCCTGATGGCCTGCCCAATGACATGGACAACGCCAAAGGTCGTGAAAGATCATCAGCTTCCGGACAGACCTTCACCCATTTCATGTGGTGCAGCTTGGTCGAGAAGTACACGACGTGCGGAATGACCGTTCTTTCGGACAGAATGATTGCCATTGCCGGGCTTGCAACCGCATATCACGAGGACTTTGCTGGCGACGAGTACATCGCTGGCATGTGGAGGTCCCAACTACCTCAGTCACTTTGCTGGGTTGCGGGTCCTGATGAGATGGTTCCGATGAAGTATCGGACCACCGAGTATCGGGCGCCGTCATGGTCGTGGGCTTCGGTTGAGGGAGGGGTATACTTCCATCACACCAGGTACGGCCCTGATGGTAATCATCCAACCTCAGTCTGCGATGTTCTGGACATAAAGCTGTCAAAAGTAGGGCCTTCCCCCTACGGTGAAGTAACCGGGGGTTTCCTACGACTTCGTGCTCCATTGGTCGAGGTCGAGGTTGGAGACGAAGCACTACGTTTCCAGGGAGCGGACGGGGGCTTTCACCACATACCGGGGACGGCTGAAGATTTGGGCCAGGAGCGGTGGGACTTTGACCAGTACACGTCTGTTGTGCTTGACGAGTACACGTCCTACATAGAGGCCATGATATCGCATATCAGCGCCCCAGCCATTGACTTGAGCAAGAGTGTCGAGTTTAATGGGGCAAAGAGGGTGACAAGGGCTGCAGAACAGTGGAAGAAAGCCGATGGACGGCTATTCTGTGCTCCTATTATCGAATGGAATAGTCCGGAAGGCAGCGAAGGCGCCGGCATAGTTCTTGTCCTTCCCAAGTCAGGGCCCGTCGGTTGCTATCAGCGAGTCGGCTCGTTCAGATGGAAGGGAGACAAGGTTCAGAGCCATCTACACAGTCTGAAGCTACGTGATTTCAACATGATTTGATCAGAATCAAATAAATCAATGGGACTCTTTCCTGGCAGCGGCGCACCGCTGAAATGTCAATCGTCGGCTTTAGCTCTTTGCTAGATATGTCGTGACAGCGATCAGACTCATTTTCTTATCTTGGCCGAATCCGTGAATCCTTTACCGAATGGTAATTATGGCCTATTATCAAACGTCAGACGTCGAACAAATTTACGCTGTTGCTTCAGCTTCATATTTCTGTCCCTTGGTGGGCTCTACTCCAGGGGCTACCTATCTACTTTGGGGCCGAGGCCACAAGACCCCGCATGAGAGCCCAGTGGAGGGCAACAATCCTACAGGAGACCTTGTGCTAAAATGCACGATTAATGTTCCTAGGGACTAAGGCAAACTCTCCATTCCTGTTGTCGCCGTCGCCGTCAATGCCTCTTTTGTTATTGACATTTTTACTATCATCGTTTCTTCCACTATTATGCTGATTCGAAGTATAATTCCAAGTGTCCTTATTAAATCCAGTACACAGGGAATGTTGCCGCGCTGAGACAGTAAATAAAAGTTGGTCGGTCTCTTCTACAGGAAGGGGTTGGTTCATGTACGGCAGAAAGGCTTTTCAACACTGCCTCCGAACGATCAGACTGGCATCTGGAAGAGGCAAATCACTCAGTGCAGACACCTCTCTGCGAAGTCTTCTTCGTTTGTTTCATTACTTCAATCTTGTGGACTCATCCCTCAGAAATTCCATAACGAAGCCCCTGATGTTTGGGCACGCTGAGGGATCTCTCTAGGCTGTGGGTACACTTCAGCAAAGCGAAATACCCTCATCATTCGTACTTCTAGGCAAGACTCTTGTTGCGCACCTGTCATTCAAGTTCGTCTGTGAATTTCGCCCAAGCCTATAGCCTCTTGGCGACAATCTTTGTAACACGAAATGCTGGCGGTGCACTGATTTGCGCTGTGCCGAGCGCTTCCAGAAATGCAGTTTGATGATGAGCGGCAGGGGCAGCGCATTCCTCCAAACTGACGGCTGCTGTTTTGTCCACTGAAGAGCCACTGTATCAGATTGTCTCTTCCATCTCCTCTCTATCAAGGTGTCAGCTCAGCCTCCATCCGGCAAGGGGACAAGCGCGCTAGACCCAAACCAAGCCCTTGGGGCTGGATCTAAAAGTCGGTCCGCGAGACCCGATTCATGCTCCCCGCGCGCGAAGCCTGGAGGTTGGTTGGTCGGTCTTTGTTCCCGTCCCCTACAAAACAGCCCCCTGGCGGCCGATGGTGACGCGCTGGCGCCCATTGAACACCTTAAGTTAATGTTGACTTCATCGACCCTCCGGACTGGAGCCGGATCACCGGTGCCAAAACATCCCAAGAGCTCCCGTGTGTCAAACCGGCGTACAAGATGGGTGAACTGACGGAAGCCGGAACGGCTGGAAACACCGTCAAGACCCCAAGAGCCCCCAAGACCCCTAGGCCCAGGTGTTCCGGCGGATGATCTCACAAATACGGATTGCGCCCAGGCTCGCCAAACCCCAATAGATGTGCTGCCCAGACCGTCCATCCCTGACGGTGCCGCATTCCCTTCGCGTTCTTTTCGTATATTTCTCTTGGCGTACCTGCACACTAAAACCGCCTGAACATGGAATATGACGGGCCCTGGGCCAGCGAGAATGTGAGATTGGATGGCAGGCCCTGCACCGCCCCAATGCCCAGCAAAGCTGTGCACTCATGGTGTTGTCCTCTTCTCAGGCGCCTCTTATTTTTCTCGATGTCAAGCTTCTGCCCGCGTCGTCATTCACTTCTTGGAACATGCCCGCCAGGCAGAGCTAGCCTTCATCAAAGTCTTGGGTGACCCAAACTTTCTTGTCAAACGGGGCTAACAGTCCATTTCTTCTCTAACTGGCCCATGTCACTCATCACCCCAAGATTCAGGTGGCCAGGCCAAGAACCCGTCGCCATTATGTACAGCCATCCTGTCACCGTCCTGGCGCCAAGTCGTGCGAAGGAACAAAAGTGTCATCGATACCACCGATGTTACCGTCCTGCTTTCCCCAGATTTTATGTCCCCGTAAGCCTGCTTTTAGGTGTATGCGCATCTTCCGGTCGTTCCTTGGATGTCTGCCATCTTTCCATGTTCCCTTGATCAGCTGTGTTCCTGCTCCCTGAATATCTGGAGCGGCGCAGTGCATTCGTTCTGTCGGTCTATTTACAGCCTTCCTGTCAACCTCCCAGGTCCAACGAGCCGTGCAATCCCACCAGCACCCATCACGAGAGACTGCAGCCCGGCGGCGAAGTCATTCGACGCAGACGATCCCAGCCACCACGTCTGTAGACGCAACCATTTATCTCTCAAGGTCCCAGGCACCGAGTGACGACCCGACCCTCCGCTTCTCCCCATTTACCCCGACGAATCTGCACCCCAGTCTTCTAGAACGCTACGATCGACCGACCCGATAGTTGTGACCGCCCTTCGTTTGCAGTGCAGCAAGGACACCACCACATGTCCTAACCACCGAACAACACCCTCAAAACACATATTCTCGCTCGTTACTATCCGTCAGAAGCAGGTCTGAGAGACGGCTTGCTTCTGCACATTTCCTCTCGCTCAACATGTTGTCGTCATTGATTTCGGGCGTGGCGCCAGCGGCGCTGCTGCTTGCTGGGGCTGTCAATGCAGAGTACTCTATCGAGACACAAGGTACGAGGCAGATGCATCGCGACATGTCGTCCCTGGGTCAGCCAATAATATTTCGCAAGGTACTGACTTGGACAATAGATGATATTCTTACCACAGCCAGCACGTTGGCTTACGACCTCATGCTTTTCTACGAAGGAAATAAGACCGGAGAGATCCCAGGCATCCTACCAGGACCACCAGACGATGGGAAAGGAGATTACTATTGGTGGCAGGGCGGCGCGATGATGGGCACATATATCGATTATTGGTTTTACACAGGCGACACAAGCTACAACCATGTCATCACGGAGGGTATGCTACACCAAGTCGGACCCGGACGCGATTACATGCCACCGAACCATACCGCCTCTCTCGGCAACGATGATCAAGGTTTCTGGGGCATGGCAGCCATGCTAGCAGCCGAGAACAAATTCCCGGATCCTCCAGAAGACCAACCGCAATGGCTCGCGCTCGCGCAAGCCGTGTGGACGACACAGGCTAGCCCGGACCGCCACGATGAGACATGCGGCGGCGGTCTGCGCTGGCAGGTCCCTCCCACGAACACCGGCTACGACTACAAGAACACCATCTCGAACGGAATCTTTTTCAACATGGGCGCGCGGCTGGCGCGGTACACGAACAACGAAACGTATGCTCGCTTTGCGGAAGAGAGCTGGGATTGGATGTGGGCGGTGAACTACATCGACCACGAGAACTACCGGGTGTACGACGGAGGCCACGTCCCGAAGAACTGCACCAACGTCTTTAAGGCTACATTTTCTTACAACATCGCTATTTTGATGCAGGGCTGTGCATTCATGGCCAACCACGTAAGTTACTTTGATGATTTCCTCTCAACGTATCGAGTATAAGCTGACACATCAAAGACCGGAGAACAGAAGTGGTTCGACCGCACTGAGAGACTCGTCGAGTCCGCCCTCCTGGACTTCTTCGCCGATGGTGCCGCATACGAGGTGCCCTGCGAATTTGAACAAGGACGCTGTTCCCAAGACATGCTGAGTTTCAAGGGATATCTCCACCGCTGGATGAACGTCGTATCTCAGCTAGTGCCATCGACTCGCGAGCTCATTCGGCCTGTCCTTCTCAATTCGACTCGGTCTGCGCTGAAACAATGCACCGGAGGAACATCCGGACGCGCTTGCGGCTTTTACTGGACGAAGGGAGTGTTCGTTGACCCTGCGGTCGATAAGACGAGTGGTGCAGGAGAAGCCATGGATGCGTTGGGTGCCGTGCTGAGCATCATGGACCCCGAGGCCCCTGCGACCAACTCCACGGGAGGCACGTCAAAGGGTGACCCAAATGCCGGCATGAACTCTCATCCGTACCGTGAGTTCTCGCCGATTACTACGGGCGACAAGGCCGGTGCTAGCATCATTACTATCATCATGTTGGTGAGCGCCGTGAGTATTTGGGGATGGATGTCCATCGGCGCTTCGGAATGGAATGAGAGCAAGGGCAAGGGCCCTGGAAAGTCGGAGGGTTTGGAGCCTGACACATCAAAGGAGAGTGTATTTCCGGCCTTCAGATAGGCTCTTTTGATGATGATCATATGTTGTTTTCGGATTTCTGGGCTATGGTTGGCGCACCACTTATCTCCCCCTCTTTAGGCAATGGCCTTGCATCATGGGGTGACGGTCGAAGACATGATCTTCTAGGCATAAAACGGCGTTATAGGACAGGTATCTAGGTAGCTCGAGGCACTCCACAAACGTAGGGGGAATAAACTTCTAACATCATATTGGGTCCGTCTTGCACATCATTTGAGGTTCCATTTCTTTTACCTGGGACGTCCCATTGACAGGTTGAACATAAGCAAACGTTTGTCAATCGAAGACACGGTGGTATTAGTTGCCGTACTGCTACATAAAATCATTTTGGTATCTCTTTCCCCAACTCAACATGGACGACATTTAGCGCAAGCGCTCGTGACTATCTCAACCATTCGCATTATAAGAATCCATGACACAATCCCATGAGCCGAGCCGCGTAGACTCGACCTGAACAATGTAATGCCAAATTAGCACTCATTCAGAGGACAGGCCAGGCCCTTGGTGCCGTATCTATCGCCAGCGACGTTGCCCAGCGTCAAGATGGCATTCACAACACCTCCCATACCCTCACCAGCGATCATGCCAGCAGCGACGGCGTACGCGAGCTTCTCAAAGCTCGCTGGCTTCCATCTGCGCCACACGAAGGCGATAATAGCACCGAGGAAGGCAGCGTTAACGAAGACGGGTCCAGGAATGACGAAAGACAAGGCAATGGCGCCCCAGTTGGGCAGGAAGTCCTGGTACTTCTCCCGAGGGCCAGTGAGGTAGTAGTGGCGCACGATGACCTGGAGAATCGACACGATACCCAGAACGACCGCAAAGATGCCAGAAGAGAGCGGGATAGAGATGTTTGGCTCTGTGACAACTCTCGCGACGGCTTGCCATGCCGCCACACTCGGCACACCGAAGGGGCAGTGCTCGATATCGGCGTCGATGATGCACGGGTAGGCGGTGGTGAAGAGGACGAACAGGCCGGGGGCAAGCCAGACACTGCAGAACGTGCCGATGGCCTGGGCGATGAATTGCTTGTTGGGCGGGGTGCCGAGGAGGAAACCGGTGCGGAAGTCGGAGGTCAGGGCCGTGGCAACGTCTGCGGCACCGGCGGCGAGACCGGCGGAGATGAGGTTGATACGTTGCGCGTGTTGGACGCCGTAGTGGGAGCCGCTGGTGGCACCACCGATGACGAGTTGAGAGGCCTTGGCAGCAGCCGTGAGGGGAGTCTGATCCGTCACACCACCGATCTGGATGGCGAGGAAGGAGAATAGGAAGGCGAGGATGAGGGCGAGGATTGTGATGCCGACGTTGACCTCCCATTGCAGGGCCATGATGATGATGGAGAGAATGATGGAGGCGAACAGGCCAGTGACCCAGATCCATGTGGCGACCTGCTGGTCAGGTCTGGCAGGGTCGGCGATGGCGTTCTCGTCCAGCTTCTCCTCGCGCTCGGCAACCTTGGCGAAGAAGTTGACACGCTTGTTGCGCTTCATGAGCAGGGTGTGGATAGAGACGCAGATCGACTTCCAGCCAGCGCCAAAGCCGATGTAGATGATCTTCCAGTGAACAATCAGCTCAGCCATGCTGGCACACACCATGACCATCACACCAGGCCACAACAGCCAGTATCTGGGAGATGGCTCGCGGGGGTTCTTGAGCGAAGTAAAGGCGTAGTATCCGTTCCAATTAGGATCCCCATCACTGGCATCAAGTCCAACACACTCGCCGTAGTGCACCAGCAAAGGACCAATGAGACCCCAGGCAAGAACGGCACCACCTTGAGAGAAATCACGTTAGCCTGAAGTCCAAAGAAGGAGAGAAGGGAAAGTGGCGGAGGCAGGCAACTGGAAAGGGGGACTTACCGAACATGGAGCAGGCCGAGTTCATGCCGATAAGCATACCGGAACCAATGAAAGCGGTAGTCCATTCAAAATACCAACCCCACGACTCAATGTTCAACGCCCACGAGCTGTAACCGCTCCAGATGTGAATCCAAGTGAAGAAGTGCCAGTCGTAGAGAATACCAACAGCGTACAAAGAAGCCACGCGATGGCAGATGCAGATACCGAACGCGATACTAAGCGCCTTGAGCTTGCTAACAGCGTCTCTGGCACCAGTGACGCCGGCATGCATGGAGCGGATAGTCAGAGCCGTGGCGGTGTTGGTGGGGAACATGAGCCTCAGCTCTCTGGCAGTTCGGATGATGAAGAACTTGCGCAGAGGAGTAACGAAGAAGAGTCCGAAGAACGAGCAGCAGATCGTCAGCGTGAAGATCTTGCCGATATCACCAGATGGTGTGCTGTCCATAACTCCGAGACGGTACATGGCGGGGATACCGGCCACGAAGATACCGGCGATACCTCCAGCACCGGTAGCGGCTGCCTGGACGATGCTGTTCTCCTGGGGACCGAAAGGGCCTCCAAGAATGGGCAGGTTGGACTTGGAGATCATCTTGATGACTCCGTAGCCGAAGATGGCGCCAAACATTGACGCGATAAACGTAAAACCGGTTTTCAATCCTGAATTATCATTAGTGTCTTGCACAGACGTCGAGACACAGCTATCAACGTACCAAGATACAAATTGGATGCATTGACCAGAGAGCCGAGAATGCAGCCCACAACGACAGCTCGCACTGTCAGGATGCTCTCCTCATGCGGGATATTGGGGTCCATCACCAAAGGACGGTAGAGGTCCTCCTCGCCCTTGACGTCCTCGGTCTCGGGAACCTTGGTGTCGACGACGGGCTCGGTCCACTCGCCGCCCATGGCGCCCTTCTCATCGGGATGAACGGCGCTGCCGGTGTAGGACGGACGAGGCTCAGCGCCAGCGACGGTCACCGGGGCGACCTTTTCTTCAGCCATGGTTGTATGGGTTGGCTGGTATGTCACCGCGCTCTGTGTGAAGAATGAAGACAGAGTCCCTGCGCGGGGTAGTGGTTGCGAAACGCAGAAGGCGGGGTGAGAGAACAGAGACGGGACACAGCAGAAGCTGGATGGGAAAGTTGATATATATTCTAGATGACGGGGCACATGGTTGCAGTAGCCCGTTCTTTGCTTTTCCCCATTTCTTCCCCCAAGGTCGCACCCGCGCGGCGGACCTACATGCGTGATGCCGCCCCCCTGCTGCGCCCAGAACAGAAGACCCAGCGATATGGGAGAGTTCGGTTCACCCACTGGCTGGCCAGCCAGCGGAGGGGATCGTCGAGTCGGAGTCTTGGTGGCACGAGCGTCGAGCAAAAGGACCCCCGGGCGAGGCACCAGCTAGCCATCCCTGTCTCTCCGAAGGGTGGGATGGCCTCCGGGGAACGTCGTGCAGGGTGCAGGGCAGATAAGAGGCGGTGCGTTGTTGGGCGGGGAGCATGCAGTGAAGTCTACCTCGGGGGCGCACAAACTTCATGATGTGTCAGTTTGCAGCGAGTTCTGTTAACCCACGACAAGAGGATACGGCTTGCCCACCCTCGCTGGATCCGGCGACGTGAATCGAGGATGGTGTAGAGCGTTCGTCTCGCCTCCGCGCTCATCGTGTCGACCCCTACCATCTTGAGGCATCAACCGAAAGGATGGGCACCTTTGGCCGACGCAGTAAGCCTCAACTGCACTTCAATGCTTGAATAGGCAGGTCGTTGTCAGCTCGTGGAGTCCCCGGGTTCCAGAGCATCCCGTCACCAAATGGCCAAGCGAAGCTTGTCCGACGCCTTGCAGGATCACCAGGGAACAACATCCTGTTGGCCCTGAATGGGCTTGTAACGTTTCTGGTGGCGTTCTAGAAGGGCAATCCCACGGCGCTCATTGCGAACAGCGGCGACTTGACTGGTCAACTTGTTGGGTCGATCAACGAGGTTGGACTGAGGTTAGCAGGTTGAAATTCGAATGCTAAGCTTTCTTCGGTCGAGCCACCCGCAGTTCGCGTGACAGCCGCTACAGGCGCCATTCCATTCATTAAGAACAAATTGGTAAACGAGACGCCACTCGTGATGGCCAGGTCGGAGACGACGCCAGGGGTGGAGAGATCACCAGCAGGACCAAGCTCGGTGCAGAGGTGTTCGCCGCTCCCCGGGGGTTGGAGGAGAAGTGGAAGAAACCCTTGCATTCACGATGCGAAGAGACCTCAGGCGGAGGCTGACTTTCAGCTCACTAAGCTGAGTGTGCGAGCTGCCATCGCCGAGCCGGTTGCTACCGATAACATCTTGGCTGCCGGGGTTCAAGTCTAGCCAAGAGACCAGCATCGGTACTTTTTTTGCGGCTTCCCCCACCATGAGGCCAATGTGCGGAACATTTGTGCATCGTTTAGCGGTGGGATGACATTCGACCCAAAATCGACAGCGCCGAACAGAGTAATTCTTCTGTGTTTGAGATGACAGCCTTTCGGACCTCTTTGCGTCGCGATAACAACACGCAAGATGACTCGTGGATTCCTTTGCAACTGGATAAAGTGCCTTTCGACGTTTCGCGAGTTGTCTTGGCAGAGCGGCGGTCCTGATCATCATGCCATTCGTCGCGGAAAACGAGACGCGCTACAAAAGGACCGCCCGATATTGGGCCGCAGGGGTCTCCATTGGAGCAGATTTTGTGCTCTAGGACTTGGGGAACAGTCGGGTCCCGAAGGCTCTGAGGTTTGTTTTTGCTGCTGCAAATTGGGGAAAATGTGGGCGTGGTACGGACCCCTATTCATTTTCGACTTGAATGCTCCCCTCCTACGACGAAGTGTTCCGACGCTACCTGAGCCGCGATTTTATGCTTACTTTATGCATCATAACCCGCGTGAAGCCGGCGTTAGGCGAAGAAAACGGGTGTTGCTTGCACAGAATCAGTGTTGCCAACGTCCAAAGTAACAACAGCTTCATCCTCGTGACAACAGTACTGCAACATTGAACCACTGGCTGATCTCGCTAACGAACATCCCATTCAGATCATTCTGTGTGTCAATTTAAGCAATTACCAAGTCCAAACCGCATGTATCCCCGCAGTAGCCTCTCCACCTCCCAGCTGCCGCTCCCGGCTTAGCATCTTGCAGACCCTCGGCCTTCAGCCAGGACCAGCCTGGCCATCACTATGGGATAGGTCTCATTTAGGGTAAAGGCCCCCGTCTATTCCATCGTTCAACCACCTTTTATGCGGAGCCGCCAAGACTTCAATCGACCATTGAGCGCAAAAATCTTCGTGTTTTTCTGACTGTTTGCCAGCCGAGGACCTTTTGAAGCTCGGGTCTTCATCGTTTGCCAAATACACTAGAGGGTCTCGCTGCCACGTGAATACGTTCGGTCATTGCCATCACTCACATCTGTCACTTTTTGACACACAGAGTCAAGATAAGACGCGTCTACGCCAACATCGCAAAGAGAAGGGCGTTTTGTGGGGACTACCATGTCCTTAGATCGCAGACTCGTCCAGTGACAGACAAAGGAAGCGATGCAAAGGGCCCATGGGCAAAGAGTCCTAGCTGCTGCCTCGATGCAACGCAGAACGCGGCACAGGATCTCTCCGTCTGACTGTTTTGAATCCCTGACGTACCCAAGGCAGTCAGCAATTCGCCCATCTCTGAGGCCAATGGGCATTTGTTATCTGTCAGCAGAAGCATTGTCAGCACTTTTGCGATCACGGCCTGCACCTTTGCAGGACGCCGGGCAAACCATCGCTACCCACCCCTGCCAAACCTCGATCTGCCCGCCAATTGCCCATGTGGCGTCCGGGATGCTCCTGAGGCTAACGGGCACGAACAAGACAGCACGATAGCTCAGCGGCGACGATATACATCCGGCTTTCCACGCCCGTCTCGTCAACTTTGTGCTCGTAGTCTACTAACACACTGGGTACATCAGTAACCACTGTTATCCTTCAGTCTGCGGAAGCAGCAACTGGAATCACAACTGAAAAAAGCCTCCTCTCTGGCAAATGAGGATGTTTGTGACCATGTATTCATCTAGCTCTTTTCAGCATGTACTGCCACGAAGAGGCAAATATTGCCAATACGTCCAATGAATCTCGCGACATGGAATTCAGCCTATGTAGTATATACTCACATGCAGACGATACCAGAGACTGTCATTAACATCACGCTCCTCGGAAACATGTCGAAATCCCAGAGATGCCACCAACCCATCTGCGCAGTATGCCGTTGCACAACCTTAACTCCGGCAACAGGCGAGGACGGATACCAATGCGCCGCAGGATTGGCACAGTGGATAGCCGTCCCACCACTCATTCCATGCATCTTCAAAGCCACAACCAGTCTTCCCGCAAGTGTGCTTGTAGCCTATTGCTTAGTCGCCACTGGACTGGACAAAACATTGGTTGGCCATATCTTAGGTTCTCGCTACGTCCTGTGAGTTCAAGCCGCAAGGGGCAGGCTCGCCGGGGAAGGCCCTGTTCCAGCCCCGGACATTGGGTCTCGAAATGGCTTCGCGCGCCATCATGCACCCGCCCCAGGCCCCGGCTTAGCCCAACGTCTGGAACCTTTGAATCGCGTCTAAGGGATCTTTGCGCCGCGCCAAGACTGCCTTGAGGTTGCGGCACGCGCGCTCATGTCAACCTTATTCCTGTTTGGGATAGACCCTTTCTGGGGATGGGGACATTTCTTAGCGCTCAAGGTTACAAGACCTAGGAGGAGAGAGTTCAACCTTGTGGTGTTGAGGCCATCATCCTTAGGGCATTTGTAGATAAACTTTGCGCCTCTCTGGAGTTTGTTCAGATACAGAGGTGTATGCGTACGCTGCATACGAATGGAATATTGAGATAGAGTAGTTAGGAAGGAATCGGGAACCACAAAAGACATTTCTTAGCGCGTCCTACTGGTCGGATCTCGGTTCACGAATGGCACTTTGAGGCTCCCAGGAGTGGACGCTCATTGACATTTCATCCATTGGCCATAAAGAAGATATCAATTGTAGCTCTCGCAATCTATTGGTCGTATTTGACCACTTCAGCCACCATCATTTTCCACGTTTCTTCATCTCTTGAGTGTGCTCGCTGATCTCACAGTTACACGCTGTATGGCTTAGTAATTCGATAAAAACTGTCTTCTAAAAGCCTAATATAAGTCCACAATAGGGTCATGACTATGGTTGCAGAAGATGATTGACCGGCATGGATAGTTGTTGATGAGTAGTATGCAAGCGGCAGTCGATTCCCATGGGAACGCCGGGGCCGGACGTGTGGGCACGATGCTGCGACTTCAAAAGGCAAGTAAACATGAAGTTATGGGCTCTAAACGGTGAGCTATTTGTCATCATTGTGTTCACATTATCAAATCCCAGCGATCTTGCTATTACTTTCACCTTAATTCTTTCCTTTTCATCGTCATTTCAGAAACCATCTTCAGCGACCAGCTTAGGAGCTTATCAAGGGGACTGATGATCTTCGTTTTACTCAGCCCACCTACAACGTGACAGGATGGGTGTCGAATGATGAATAAAAGATCGCAAGTTCTCTCTTTTGGATCAACATGATTAATGCACATGTTGCGGGTTGAAACATGGTAACTGATTGCATCCTATTGTGGCGTTTGCAGTCTTGGTAGTGCTGTTTCTCCCCTTTCATCTCAGTCCACAGAATTAGGCAGCCTGTCGTCGACGACCTCTTTCTCTTCTCAGAGACGGGGGATCAGCAAGGCTAAGCTGACGCATCGTGTCTTCCACCCTCCCGATGGCCTCCTCAACCCCCTTTTGGTGCCGTTGCCGAATTTCAGCTCTACGACCGCACTTGTGCCGCTGTCTGATTTTGTCGCGTTTGCCGTCATGCTCGTTTTCAACCGCATCTTCTTGCTTCATTACAACTTCGGAGGAGAGTGATTGAGATGAAGCAAACGGAGACGAGTCTTCGGTAGCTTTCAGGAAAGGAGGTCTTCCGTGAGGTCTCCTTCTGTGAGGCTTCTCGTCTCCGTCGACTTGATGCAGTCGCCCTCTGGAAGCATGCCTGTGAATCTTCCCTCTCAAGCGTTTAGGGTCTTTCTCATCTTTCGACGGTTCAGACGCCAATGAAACTTCCGACGTAGATTGTGGAGCTGCAACCTGGGGTTGCGGGTTGCTCAAGTTGGTCTCATACTGAACTTGCTTTTCAACCGAGGTTGTCGAGGATACGGGACTAAGGGTGCTGCTCTCGACTGCCTCATACTCCGGCAGCAGAGTCGTTGCCCTGCTCAGTGTGTACTGGGATGCCAGAGTCTCTCCAGACAGGTTGATTGATTCAGTGACGTCATCCAACTTTTCCTCCGCAACAGGTTCCAGAGATGCAGGCGAAGCCTCCTCGATGAGCTCAGGAAGTGGCTTATCCACATTCATTGGCGCGGACTTGGGTGTCCTGCTGGCGGCTTGCGCTCTTGCAAGGGCCCGCCTGTAGGTCTTCGTGTTGATCAAGTCATAATCGAAGTCAAACTCGGTGGTGCTCAGTATCGACTCATTATCACCGTAAATGCTATCAAGCTGGTCCTCCTCAGCGGGGTCGGCAGCTTTCGCTCCAGGGCCTGTCTTAACGGGGACAGTCTCGAAGCTGTCTTGTCTCGCTGCAATAAGCGTCGATTGGTTTTGGATGAGCAGGTCTTTGATATCTTGAGTGGAGCGTCTGCGCGAAGCCGTTAGCCAAACTAGAAGCTGATCACCACAAGGGCCGCTCTATATAGGACTCACAAATTGAGCGTTTGCGTGAGTAAGGTGAGCGTAGCCTTTTTCCTGTCGAGTCGGCCGAGGAGTCGGGTCATCTCCCCATCTTTCCACAATACTAGGATCTTTGTCTTCCAATCGCTCTTGGCGAACAGCTGCTCATACTCCTTGTGGATGAGTAACAATGTCGCATGACACCCCTTGACAGCCAAGGCGAACACGTCCTCCAGAGCGAGTCGATCAATAACGTTGGGATCTCGTCGGACCACATCCTCGACTTGACTGAGCGCGTACTGAACCGCGTAAATCTCCTCGGCGATATCGCAAACATTCTGTGGCGCATTATCCAAGTGATCCAAGGTGTTTTTGATCTTCAGCGACGCGGTCAAGACGGCGCCCGCCAGTGACGCTGCCGCAGTGATAATCGTAATCGGATCCATTCTCGCGATGTATCTCAACACTGAAGTTCATTCAAAGAGCAGGTTTGTTCGGGACAGACTTACTCGATCTGGGCTGTTCGACTCGTGTTTCGACGGGCCGTGCGACAACATCGGCCGGGAGGTTTGAAACATGACTATTCTGTGCCGAGGTTCATCTGCCAGCTTGACCTGAGTTTCATCGTGCATGCGAGCTGCATGCGACCGGCTTTCTTTGAAAACGCCGAAGATCGAGAGCATGTGAGTCGAATATCGTCGTTCAGATCCGCACGTTGTAGTATCGCGGCGAGCCAGTAACTCCGCACTGAGTTACAATATCCATCTCTAAGCACTCATGTTAAGCTTCCCACGTCAGAGCTTGCTATGCCAGGTCTGTGAACAACATCTACTAGCCTTTTGAGACCTAGAAGGAATCAACGGGGCGCCAGGCCCTAATTGATCAATCTCAAACCTCTTCATCTCAATAAAAGTAGTATATTTCTGCCCTCTTCGTCCCGTGCGATGTCGTTTGTCTCTGATCTGCCCATCCCACCGGGCACGGGTTAAGTCTGTCTTGGGACCGTGGCTTGCACTGGTTTTCAAGTTGGGTTAAAAGAGTAATTAGCCCAAATTGGTGCCAGGACCCTGCTCTTCACTCCCGGCCGTTCCTCGGCGACGTTGAAGCAGTCAGGCAGTCTGATAAACGCCGCGCAGGCTACGTATTTGTCGGAAGATGCCGAGTGAAAGGAATCCATACCAAGACGATGTCATGCCTTTAAGGAAGTTCGGTACCGCATTCGATTTCTTTCCCCTCTCGTTCATTTTAGTAAGCCGGGAGCGCCAGCTGCCAATGCGCTCCTGGCTGCCCCGGACCGTGGTACCCGAGAATCTCGCAACATCCGTGGCACGGAAGAGATCTTGGTGCCGGAACTTGGCAATGCAACTTTTCAAAGGCCAGTTTATCAGGATGAACAGCACATGACTTGCTCGGAAGTATCGCACCTGTCTCTGCCTGTCGGATTGCTTCGGCTCCGTCGTTGAATTGAAAACATCAAGTCTATCAGCGTGGGCCTCTAGGTTGAACTGTGAGACTCCTAGTTTTCGCTAAGTCCTATGATTCGCTGGGCTGATTCGGGCCTCGAGCCGGGCTGGAAGGTCAACCTGGACAAAAAAAGAGGACGGGCCAGTTCCCCGCATCTCCCCGATAACGAAAAGCTGCGACGAAGCCAGGGCCAGAAAGGCCTGAGCGATTGATCGCCCTACGAGCGTGTTGGCTTGCTAGTCAGGCTGAAGTCTAATACTACGAGCTGAAGCCAGCAGAAGCAGCTGTTGAATCCGAGCCGCTCGGGTAGCTGGGGGCTCCGCGGAGGTTCTCTCAGCAATCTAAACCACGTGTGTCCATGTCGTCTGCAACCGCCAACGCGGTCAATGCTTGTAGGTGAGATGGTATGAAACACATGCGATCCGCCATTTAACTAGGACATATTTCGCCATTAGCAACCTTGATCGCCCGAAGCATACGAGGTGACGAACTAGAAAGCGGAAAGCCACGCGACTTTGACTTCAGTCGCGAAGCAACTGGTGTTAGAGTTTTGCCGGCACGACCTTCTACTCATTGGTTCACGATCAACAGAGTTTTGGTTTTCCCCTCTGTATGCGCCTATGTAGGCTCGAAAGAGATCAATTCTGTCGATCTCGCTGGCAGAATTCACCCCGCGGGCATTAAACGGCTCTGCGAAAGGCATGGGCCAAGGATCGAGTAAGCTTTGTGGAATGCCTAAAGAAGGGCAAACCCGAACGACATTCACGTCCTTGAAGGCAGAATATGTACAACATGTAGCCCATAGTTGATTATATCTTCCATGACGGTCCTATCCTTACGCGCGTCGCTTCACATGCTTCAATGTCAGCTCAATCATGTCCACTGCGGCGCAATTGCGCGGGACACTGGCACCCCTTCCGGAGAACCATCGCAGTGGACTCATCATTTTGACTGCAGTTTCATTCCTTTCGTTCCTATCAACGTTGATTCTTTGGCTCTTCATTTCGTATAAGCTCTTGAAGGAGCGGCTGACCCAAAAGAAGCAGCCCGACGACGCACGGCCAAATGTCGTCATTGGCGGAGTTCCGGACCTCACTCTCGGGCTTGATGCGCCCGCATCTGGGGCGCAAGGCTTCGCTCGGCTTCAAGAACTCGACAGATTAGCCGCCGAAGAAGAACAACGAAATGCCGAGGCGGAACGAAGACGGGTCGAGGAGGCGGTGCAGGCCCGGAACCCGTTTCCTATCCTTGTCTACAATCTGCTGATCGCGGACATGATGGAAGCGTTGGCATACGGGCTAAGCTTCTACTGGGTTTACGCGGACGGAATATTTGCCCCGTCATCGGTTTGCTGGGCTCAAGGCTGGTTGGGTTCCACGAGTAATTTGGCCGCAAGTTTGTTCCTCTCGCTCATCTCGGTCAATACGTTTTTGACTGTCGGTCTGGGATACAAGGTACCGCCATGGGCGGTATACACTGCGATCGCTGTTCTCTGGACTTTCGATTTTGTAGTCAATGGCGCTGGAGTCGGAATCACGGCACAAACTGCGCCGCCTGGAGAGTCCTTCTTCATGAGAGCGAATGTGTGGTAAGACACAGCTTTGAGTTGCTAATGTGATTCCATGTCAGCTAACACACGGCGACCAGGTGTTGGATCTCCACGGCATACGACCCTTGGCGCCTATGGGCTCACTACTTTTGGGTCATCGTATCCATCGTTCTCACGATATTCTTGTATTCTTTTGTTTTCTTCACATTGTGGCGCCAGAAGCGGAGTTGCCGGCACTTGCCAGAAAAGCGCAACAACCAAGAAACGGGACAGCGACAACTCTCCGGCTACCATCCGGCATTCTTGCTATACCCGTTCGTTTACATCGGCTGTAGCGTTCCATTGGTCGTCGGCCGAATCACGTCTCTATTAGGGATCGACCTTGGTATACCATACTTCGCATTCGCTGGCTGCGTCCTGGCCGCGAACGGCCTCTTCAACTGCATCTTATGGACGACAACGATCATCTTCAGCGCACCTCAAGATGTGCACGACACAGGGCTTGATAGGTACGCTTTCATGCGAACGCCGATACGCGAGTACGGGCACCGAGTCATCATTCGAGGACCAATCAGCAGAAGGGTTCCCATCTCGGAGCTCCAACCTACAAACAGCGGCGGGAAGAAAGAGTGGTGGTGGTGGAGACACGGGGGTTTGCGACCTTGGGGAAAGTCGTATTTCAATGCGCACGAAATGCCCATTGTGCGATCGGTGCGCTCATATGAGGTTCCGTCGCCGCCATATTCATTGCCGGTGATTGTGGAGGGGCCGTATATACAACTGGATGTTGTCACAGCAGTGAGATACGAAGCTACCGATCCTGCAGAGAACACGAAATAGAGACCTAGGCAGATAGCCGGAAAGGGATAGAACAGAAACCAGATTGACGAGAGAAGCTCCGTCATATTGATTAATGAAACTTGGATTATCGTTCTAATGAGACACAATTGAGTATGCTGCGGTGTGCCTAGAATTCCATCCCGCTTTTCGACGCGTACATCAACCTACGGCCGCAAATCGACATCGGCCCGAAGTGTGGACATCCGGCTACTCCGGGTGGACCCGATCCCGGCACCGGTCGGAGCTCATGTCTCTGCCAACAGCTTGTGCTGAAGTTTGACAGGATAGGCAACGCCAAGCACTCGGACTTTGAGGATTACCCGTCGTTGAGCCTTTCTGCCATTAAACGTTTGGCAATCCGGCAAGGGGTAGCCGGTGGCCAAAACTCCATGCTTCTTGGGGCATGTGGCCCGGTCGGCTGTTTGTTGGTCCAGGACAATAATCGATGCTCAATGGAATATTGCTCGAGGTAAAACGCACATACCTCTTGGAAACGTTTGTTGGAAAACACACGTGCTTTTTCCGGTGGCTCCGCGCTGATGAGCACACAAAACGCCTTTCGTTGACCAAACACGCAAGGGAACCCTCTTTCAGCGGTGGTTCGACAGACCTGGAGGGTTCGAGAGCAGTAGATGCGGTTTCGGAAGTCTCGATGAGTTGAAGAAACGACTGATTGACTGATGTCAAACCTTTTGAGAGATCTGTACCTCATTCCACAAACTTACAAAGCTAAGCCATCCCTTGCTCCTCCCAAGGACCCGATCGGGCGACTTGATGAGCTGTTTGCGCATTCTGAGGACAACGCTGTCGATCTTCCCTCTCCGACAGCGCACGGGACAGTCCATCAATCTCTTTCAGATACAGGCTTATGTTCATAGGGTGATTGACATGGTTTAAAGGGGTCTTTTCCCTAGGGTTTTCAGGCATTGCTACTCGCCTAGCAACTCACGCTTCGCTCTTGGAAGCTTGGATTATTTCCATCCCACAAGCAGACCCGTGTTCAAAGATTGCTTCTTTTTGTCAAACGCAAAGACTGCGATGTTCTTGCCCTTCGCGGAAGCCACCAAGGCTTCGCTGTGGCTTGGTCCTGTCTGGGCATGTCTTGGAGAGACTTGGATCCCTCTAGCATTGTATTACGACAGTGCCGTAGCGGATCTGCAGTTCCCAGACACTGTATTGCGGATATCTTATAAAGAAAATGTCTGCCTTTAGGTCGGTTTCTACCCCACTTGACCATCAGCCAACAATTCGACAGCTCAGCCCAGGTCCGGCATTGAGTCTATCGCACCACGCTCGTTCAACATGCATACCAGATACCATTCCATGCTGATGCCAGCCTTGATGGCCATCTTGGTTTGTTGCAATTCTACGGGAATCTCGAACATACACTAACGAGACCTTAGACCACAGCAACCGAAGCTCCAATCGCAGGCTACGATGTCTTTGTGCCTGAGTGGGAAGTGAGAGCCCACCCCAGTGGCGACGCACTTCGCCTCAACGGAACGGCGGAGGAAGTCATCCAGCAGATCGAGAAAATCAACCCGGACTTCAAGAGATCATTCAACGTTGATGATCTCCCAGAAGAGGAGGAAGGGATAAATAGTGCACACGAATTGCAGAGCCGCGCTATGACAACTTTCCCGCTGGATAGGGTCATCTGCGACAATTTTGAGCCGGCCAAGTCAGCTGAGGTCATGAGTGCCGTCCGATATCTGAACGACATTGGGGGGAGGCCCAAGAATGGCGGTGGTCCAGCAAACTGTGGTAGGGTTAGCTGCGGTTACAAGGTAAGAGAGCCAAGAACCTCTGCGTTGAAGTCGCTATTAGCTAACCTATCATGATCAACAGGTCGCCGTTTGGTGGTGCAATGATGTAAGTCTCTCCCCCTTCTTCGGGCACGAAGTCCCAATGCTCCCTAGGACCTGAAGGAAACTGACGAATGATTTGTGATAGGGAGCGCAAACGAGAGAACTCAGTGGTTTCAGTTCCATTACGGCTGGTATCTATGCCATCCAAACGATGTGCCAACAGACTCGGCCCAAGTTTGCTGGGCAGGCCTTTCACCCTGACAACTGGAATGTAATAGTTCGTTGGGAAGACTGTTAAGAAAACTCAGGCGTGCTGAATTCGCATGTCACATGAATCAGACAACAATCAAGTCTATGCTTGGTCCTAAATGGCTCGGATGGAGCAAGCTTCACTTCTTTGGACATATATTTCTCACATAAGGCAGGGCGCATTGGAAAATCTATCATTGGCAATGGGCGCGAGAGCTCTTACTATTCATTGCACACTTCTTAATAGCAAAATCTTAATTCAGATAATGTCTAAGCTCAATAGACTCTCCACTTCGCGGCATGTTCACCGCCAATACCTCTCTACAACCTTCGAAAGGCGTTCAACGCCAGTATCGATTTGATCCTTCTGCGCAGCGGGTATTATCATTAGCAAGTGGGACCAAAAATACTCTTGAATGACTTTGAATTATCTGTGTCTTTACTTACCGTCGGTGTCGCAAACGAAAAGCGGAAGTGCGCCGTTCGTGGGTCGGCACCTCGTGCCTTTGTTGTCGTCATGTCCGGCCCTTGCCACGCATGATAATAAGATCCCGGTGTCAGAAGTACGAGCTCAGTAGCCCACGCTTTCCACAACTCGTCCGCAAAATCCTGCTCCGGGTCTTTGCTGGAGCCAGACTTTTCCATTTCCATGAACTCACCAATGCCATCAAAGTAAAACTTGCACCAGACGAACATGCCAGCACCAGGGTCCACGAAGCTGAAGACTGGTCGCAACTCTCCACTTTTCTGAGACCTTACACATGCGACGAGCCCCTGTGCCTGTGGTACTGGTGACTTCGCGGCAGGGAGAACGACAAAGCGTGCGTGGAACGCGTCAAGTAGCCAGTCTCTCCTCTCACGGTACTGAAATTGGAGACTCTGAAGCCAGGTCAAATAGCCGTCAATGCCCCAGCGTCGGAGTAAGCCCAAGACAAGAGCTTGGCTGAGACCCGCCGGGTCTTGTGTCTCAACTTCTGTCGCGCGGAGAAGACGTTCAGTGAAGACAGGGTTGGCCACGAAGTACCCCATGCGAAGTCCTGGGAAAAGAGTCTTCGAGAAAGATTCGAGGCGTATCACACGGCCTTGGACATCCATTGACAGGAATGTCGGGACCAGAGTCTTGAGAAATTCCTTTGTCGGCTTGGGTTGAAATGCGGGTTCCTTGGGGGTAAGGTACCCGGGGAATTGCAAGAAATAGTACGGGTCATCCTCGACGATGATGATGTCTGCGCACTGTGAGTTTTCGAATAACATCTAATGAAGTCTGCTCTTACCAAACTCAACACAAACGTCGTATATTTCTCTGCGCCTTTGGGCTGAGATAGTGATGCCGGTGGGGTTTGATCCCACGGAAACCAAATAAAGTCTGCTTTTAGTCAGATCCCAAAGCCAAGACCTCAGTGCTGTTACTCCAAAATGACGTACACTCTAGGTCTAGGGCCACCTCTCTTCTCCTCATCCCAGTTCTGGAGAGTTGATCGGAGATCTTGTGACAAGATACCATCCGCGTCGGCTGGAATGGGCACGGCCTTGATCCCAAGGGGGATCCAAAGGGCCTGAGCCGAAGGATAGGTAAACTCCTCGACAAGAACAAAGTCGTTTTCTTCACAAAGAAGTCCGACAACCTTTGCCCAAGCGTTCGTATTTCCCGGGTGCAGCAAACATTCGTAATCGCATGGAGGCGCATGGACCGTCTCGGTCAGCTCTTTCGCTAGTTCAACTAGCTGGCGGTTGCCGGCCCCAGAGCCTATCATGAAGTCAGAATCATGTTCTATCTTGTTGATCGGGACTCATTATCGGTTGTATACCATATTGCAAAAATTGAGACAATTCTAGATTGCCAGGTGATGCACCCCGGCCAAGAGTGAGACTCAGTATGTCCGGGTTCTCGGCCCCCACCTTGCGGTCTCCGGCGAGGGACGCTTCCGGAGTCAAACAACTGAACTTGGCCTCTTCAAGCGGAAAAAGAGATGGATGAGGAAGTCCTATGGGATTCTTCAGCATCAGAATGTCAATACCTTCACTGCGACTTTGAAATACCTCCAGCAAAACTAATCATGCCATCATAGCCCATAAACTTGATGATGTCTTTCAACGGCGAGGGATGGCGAGCTTTGCTCTTGGCATTGATGTGGTGGGAAAGGTCCACATTGGAAGGAACTCGGTCGATGCTGCCCATCTTGCCCGCGTAAGAGAGCCGTTGTTGTATGAGAAGTTGGTGCAGAGAGCTTTGCTCGCAGATTATCTTTTCCTCGGCCTAAGAGTTCATACAGCTGAGGTAAACCGGCGCTGCCCTCATGATCTATGGCCTCTTATCTAATCCATCGTCATTTTCTCTTTGCGGAATCTAGTCATTGCAATTTGTCTAATCATGGTCCTCGACGAGCCTAGGCGAGAAGTCTTCGGCCGGAGATCCGACCGAGCGAGATGTCTTATCAGCAGGCCCCGCGGGCGATAGCGCACCTGCTGCCGCTATCGGCCCCGCAGCGGGACGGATGTCGGACCCTCGGAGACTAGATCTGTGACCGATGACGAGCAAAGCGATATCATCACGACATCAGATCGAGCTTCCGGTTGATAACTAAATTTCGGGCGCTGGTGAAGCTTTTGTGAACAGCCTCGAAAACCAATTTTTTTTTCCTGATCAAGATGGGCAACAACATTTCGTACCAGCAAACGCCGGTTGAGCTAAGCTTAGGGGACAAGGGCAAGATCCGCGGCCTTCAGTTCGACGACAAGTCCCGCCGATTCACGGGCGTTCCCTATGCGCTTCCTCCGACCGGCGAGCATCGATGGCGCAAACCTCGACCACTGCCGACTTCATATTCGTATAGCGGCGGAGACGGCGCATACGATGCGACGAAGTTCAAGGCCGTGTGCCCTCAGAAGGCCTTCCACGTCGTAAAGCCTGACGGCCAGGGCGCTGCGCACAGCGAAGACTGTCTGTTTGTCAATATCTGGACTCCGGTGCGCAAGGATGGAGAGGAGGACAAGAAGTGGCCGGTGAAGCTTTGGATTCATGGCGGTTGGTTTCAGATGGGAGACCCGTCTCAGGAGCCTGGCATGGATGCGACCGAGCTCATCACGACGGGCGGGCTCAACGCAATTGTTGTGGCCATCGGGTACCGACTTAATGTCTTCGGCTTCCTTGCTGGCGAGGATCTTCTCCGAGAGAGCGGCGGCGAGGCGGGCGGAAACTTTGGCCTCTGGGATCAGCGAGTCGCAGCTGAATGGGTGCGGGATAACATCTCGTACTTTGGCGGTGACCCCAACAACATCACCCTCGCCGGCCGTAGCGCCGGTGCATACAGTGCCGAGGCGCAGATGCTTTATGACTTCCGCAAGCCAGGGAACAAGTCCTCGCTTTACCGCCGGATTTTCATGGACTCCAACGCGATCCCTGCGCAACCCAAGTCCTTGGCAGATGTCCAAGGGCAGTTCGACGAGCTCTGCGAATACTTCAAGATTGAAAAGAGCCTATCAGGATCTGAAAAGCTCTCAGCTTTGCGCGACATCAGCTGGGAAGATCTCATCAAGGCAATCCCCCATTTGAAGAACCACACATTCCGACCCGTTACGGACGATATCTTTGTGCATTCGGGGATGATCGAATACCTGCAAAGCAAGGACTTCGCCGACGAGTTCAAGAGCAGAGGATACAAGATGTTGATTGGCGAAGTGCGAAACGAAGAAACATTGTACTCTTCATATAACGCCCCGACCGAGCCTACGTTAGACGCCCTCAGGCTGCAGGTATCGAACTACTATGCCCCTGATGTTACTGATCGAGCCATCCAGCAATACAAGTTACCGGAGTCGGACAAGCTCGAAGATTGGCAAAAGACTTTTGGCAAGCCACTCAAGACTTGACGTTGTAGAACGTTTGCTGACATCAATGATTTCAGGAAATGTTGTGTCTGATGGCCAAGTGCGCGCTCCGTCTCGAGCTTTGGCTAAAGCATTAGTCGATAACGGCGTCAATCTACAAGATGTCTGGCGATACCACATCGCATATCGTTTGTCTTTCATCGATGAGAAGGTGGCACCAGCATCGTTTGGTGTCGCACATGCGATGGACAGACCCATTTGGAAGTAAGAGCTGCCCCTAACTGGAGGAACCTCTGAGTTTCGTGAGAGAATCGAACTGACTTTGACTCTACCTAACAGCTTTGCCATCTGCCACGGACCAACGCCTGCTGAAAGACAGCTGATGGAGGATTGGATTGGAATACTGGTTGCCTTCGTCAATGATGACAAGAGCTATGAGTTCGGCACCACCTCAGTTGATCAAATGAAGGTTATGACTCCGGAGGGAAGGATTGAGGTTCAGCCAGACGGAAGGTGGAAGGAGCTGGTGAAGCTAGGAAATATCTTTGCAGGCAACTAGAACATCCATTTTGGAATTATGCAAGCCATTCAAGTTGAACTACCTTCTTCCCATCTTACGAACTGCGTTCAATTGATGCCACTGCCCCAGGGTCCATATCAGAGACATCTGCCTAGCCAGGTCAAGGGGCCTGAACACAATCGCGTGATATGTCACACATAATTCTACCAAAGATGGCAACAAGACGGAAAGCTAAACGAAAAGGCCC
The DNA here is from genome assembly GCF_013390195.1 of Colletotrichum siamense. Lineage (NCBI taxonomy): Eukaryota > Fungi > Ascomycota > Sordariomycetes > Glomerellales > Glomerellaceae > Colletotrichum > Colletotrichum siamense. The sequence continues at coordinate 1,108,770 of NW_023501016.1, read as the reverse complement.
CAAGCAGATTACACGAGATAGCTCTGCGATGCGGTCAGTACATAACATGGTGCGTGCATCAGAGAGTGTTAACAAGTAGCACGTAGCATGGATCGTATGGGTCCAGGTCGTCAATTACAATGGTATCTAATCTCATTAAGTTCATCGTGGTGTTGTTACAGTAGTTGTACAATTTAACACATTCCTCTTCCATGTATGACACGTCTTTCCCTTATTTTGTCGTAACGTGGTCTGCAGTGTGCGCCGGTGGCATGCCCGAAACGCCTCCGTTATTCGGGGCACCGTATCCGTACTGGCCAGGTGCAGCAGTGTGCGCATACCCGTAACCTTGCTGTTGTCCGTACCCTTGCCCGTAGTTGTAACCGCCTTGCGGGTTGGTGTTGTTCGGGTTGTAGTTGCTGGAGCCCATGCTGGAGCGGTTGTCCCCGTAGTACTTTTGCATCTCCTTGTTGTGGTTGGCGCGTTGCCTCTTGTGGCGACGGAAGAGGCAGAAGGCGAGGATTATTAACGCAATGCCGACAACAGCTCCGATGACGATCGCGGCGATGATGCCACCGCCGATAACGCGAGCGCCGGTACGGACTCTGCTGCCGGACGAGCTGACTCTGCTGCTTGTCACTCGAGCAACGAGGTCGAGAGCTACTTCGCGAGCCTCGATTGGGAGAGAAGGCATGTTGAGTGGTTGTGAGTTTGAGTCTCCCAAGGTTTGATAATGGATATTCAATCTCGCGGTTTTCAACACCAATGAGTAATTTGTAAGTGATGTTTTGTATTGCTTGGTGCAGTACTTCTTTCGTCTCAAACATATGGCAGGACGGCGTGGGCTTTATCTTTTCAATTACGAAGGCACTTTCTAGCGTTGCCGAACGTCATAGTCAACACGTCAGGCCGTAACATCACCGCCTCAATTAGTACCAGACAAGTGCGCGATGAATGACATCGTTCGTGGCACAGCAGCAATCGAACTCGTCCGTTTCGGGGGATACGAGTGGCTGACTTGCTTCCAAGCCGTTTAGTCTGGCCGGCTGTTGAGCAGGATGAACTGCCCAGCAGGCATTAGACAGGCGGGATCGACCGTTGATGTCATCAGTCTTACTGCCAAGCGGGATCAGCCATCCTAGCTAGCGTCTACCGTAAACCGCCTGTGGCACGCGGGGTAGGCAGCCACATTGACGGTTGGCCAATCCAGAAGCCGTCCAGCATTCTAGAGACAAATCGTGTTGAAATTTCTAGAAAACAGGAAACGGAGAGAAGTGCTTGAGCTCAAGAATGCTGATCGAAGCTGCATTCGGCCACATGCGATGAGTGAAGCCTTCGCTGGTTGCTTCCGATTCACATCATCGCACTTGGCCAGACCGGACCCTGAAAATCGGTGAATTAGGGACATTTGGCGCATAATCGGTGACGATGATTTCGCCCGATAGGATAGGAGGCAAGTCTCCCTTGTGTTGATTGCCCAGCCACATCATGTGCCACACATGTGGAAATCGTGCCCACTTAGTCGATCGACAGATGAGGCTGTGCTCACCGAGCTTCCTGAAGGCAAGTTTGGCGATTCAGTCGAGTCGTAACTCGTCTCTATGTGATCATACGGCGGCGCAACAAACACGCAGACTCCTCCAATTCTTACCTTCACATAATCAACTCATGTATTTCTCATCCGTTGGTTTAAGTTCAGTGGTCTTCATTAATATTAGTGTCCACGATAGTAAAGATTAGTGTCATCTCAATAACGCACTCCAACTGACTAAGCGGGATAGAGCTGCACTTGTGCTTGTAGTGTGTAGGTAAAACATTAAGCTTGAATGCCTGTTACGGCAGCCTGTAGGGCTCACTAGGTTAAAATTGCTGAGGCGTATAGGGCTACACTAATGTGGGTGGGAGGGCTAGTAAATATTTAATTTAGTGAGGGTTTTTACTTTTTTAAGGCTTCTGATTAGCTAATAGTAGTGAGGGTAGTTAGCTTGTGCGTTGAGGGTAGTTAGCCTGTGTGTTAAGGGTAGTTAGCCTATACGCTTTATTTTAAATACCTTACTGAGGTATACCTCTAACTTCTTTTTTTTTTCTTTATACTTACTATAAATTAGTAAGTCTCTCTTATTTATATAGCTTTTTATATAATTCTATACCTTTTATTATTAATTAGATTAAATTTTAATTTAAATAGTAGTATATATTATCCTAATAGGTTTTTAGTATAACTTCCCCCCCCCTTTTATATTTCTACTTTAATTTATATAAGTCTTTATATAATAATACTTTATATCCTCTATATATATTTATATAATAATATAGCTCCTTTTAATAGCTTTCTTTTTAATAAGAATAGTTACTTTATTAATAACTTTAATAAGCTTATTAATATCTATATAGAGGATAGTAATTTTAAGTTTAAAGAGAACTTTATATATAAGTTTATCTTAGCTAAGATTAGAGGTATATAGCTCCTATTTACTTTTATAAAGTATTTTAAGGAGAATAGATTTTCTCTAGCTTTTTTAATAGTATACTATTTTACATATAAGTATATAGTTCTACTTTTATTCTATATTTTTACTAACTTCTTTATAGATATAGTTAAAAGTATAAATAATTATTTTGTTAAGTATATTTTTAATACTAAAGATCTTAAGGTAATTTATTTCTATATAGTTTTATATATTTTTTATTAATTTATATATAAATATCTAACTTTATTACTCTTTATTTTAAGTATAATAAGTCTAGTTAGTATATATATAAGATTCTTAATATAAAATAAGCTTAGAATTATAACTCTTTCTTTATTTAAGTATATAGAACTAAGCGTTCTAATATAGAGGTATATACTAGCTATAAGAAGGAGAATAGCTCCTTCTTAAAGTATATAGTCTTATCTATATATATAGATACTTATAGTAGCTATACTTATAATAGTAATATTTCTAAATACTTTTTTAGTTTATATTAATCTATATATCTTCTATTTTTAAGTACTACTTTACTAATTTTTATATAGTTACTAAGGAGAAGGTTATAACTTTAGTTAAAACTACTAAAACTTCTATTATTATGCTTAAACTTAGCTAAAAGTGTATAGCTTTTATTACTTTTAAGTCTACTTATATAAAAGTGATTAAGGTTATATATATTAAGTATATATTTATCTTAATATTATATAATATTTTATTTAATACTATATAGTTTATTAGTAATATACTTATTTCTATTATAAAGAAGTATAGTAAGATTAACTTTAATAAGTTTTATTTTATTCTAATATTATCTATATAATTACTAATAATATTATTAGATATTAATAAGATCTTAAAGCTATTTACTACTTTTAACTAAAAATAAGTTTATCTATTTATATCTAATTAGTTCTATATATATTTCTATCTCTCTATAAAATAATTTTTAGCTTAGTTATAAGTATATAAAACTATATATATAAGGTTAGTATAGTATTAGCGTTTTAATATTAGTATATAAAGTTAGTAAACTAGATACCTCTATATAAAGCTATAAAGCTCTATATAGAGGTTTTAACCTTATTTAGTTCTATATTTTTAGGTTTTTAAATAATATTATATTGCTCTTAGTTATATATTCTTTTATAATTTATAATACTTTATAATCTTTTAACTATAGCTAGTTAACTCTAATTAGACTTAGAATTATTCTACTAAATAATTATAGAGAAGTTTAAGCTTAAATAGATAAATAATATAATTATAACTTTTCTTTTTAATTTATATTAGTTAAAAGTATCTTTATTAACTTTAAAATAATATTTTTACCTTTAAGATCTCTATTATAAAATCTATATAAAGTTTACTCCTAAATTATTATAGTAAATTCTTAAGCTCTTCTTTAACTACTACTTAGCTGATTTAAAACTCCTTATTTATTTATAAACTAAGGGGTTTATAATTTTATAATATAATCTCTAAGATATCTAAAAAGTATATTAGTTATAGCGTTATTAAAATCTTAAGTAATCCTAAATAGTATTTTATAAAACTATTTAATACTTATAATCTATAGATAAGGTTACTTAACTTATATTAAACTTTAAGTGAGAATTCCTCTATATATTTATATCTTAATAAAGCTATATTATTAGCTAAAATATCTTTTATAAAGTATATTATATAGTCTTCTCTAAATAAGTTTAAGCTTAATTAAAAGAGATATAATATTAGTAGAAAGGCTAAGCTATTTTAAGCTTTAACTTTATCTAATTACTTAATACTTATAATAAATTACTTCTATTTAGGATTAAGATATATACTATAATTAATATATACTTCTATTATATTATATAGTTTTATATAAGGTTTTCTATATATATTATATAGTTTATATTTACTTAATATCTTATAGTTTTATAATAATAAGGTATTATACCTTATATAATATAGTTAGATTATAGAGTTAAAATAGCTTTAACTACTAATAGCTAGTAGTATTTATTATAAAAATATATAAAAGAAGTATAGTTTTATCTAAGTAAAGCTATCTTAATTAGCTTTTATAATTATTAAATCTTTAGTAAAAATATCTATAATATTAAGATTAAAGTTTAATAAAATTAGCTATATTAATCTTAATTTACTTCTTAATATATATATTTTATATCTAAGCTATATATTATTATATTTAATAAATCTAAGAATATTTATTCTAATTATAAATATTAAAGCTTTTCTACTTAAATTCCTTAGTAGATAAGATTATACTTTTATTTATTTTTATACCTCTTATCTATAAAGACTTTACTAACTTTATATATATCTAAAATAATTATTATATTTAGTTATAAATAAGTTAACTTTATATTATTTATAGTTAGTTTTAGATAATATATTACTACTTTAAGCTTAAAAAAAAATAGGACTTTATATAACCTATTAACTAAATTAAGCTTTAAGAGATACTAAACGTTCTATAATAAGAGGAGTTAGATCTAAATTAATTCTTATTATAGTTAATAATAGATATATATAAGAGGATTATTTTATTAACTTTAAGTTTTCTAGATATTATAGATTTCTATAGATTAAAATACTTAAGTATTAAAGTATATAACTTTTTATAATAGTAATTAAATTATTATATTATTTTAAAATAAGAGTTAATATTTAGATTACTATTAAAATAGAATAATAAAGTCTAATAAATAAAAGAATATTTTTATTAGTTTAGGATTAATATTAAGTAAATTAAAATAATATTAGTTAAAAATACTATAGATATTATAAAATAAGTTTTTTACTATCTATTTTATATAGATAGAACTGTTCTATAGTAAAATATCTTTAGTTTCTTTAAAATAAGCTATATTAATATTACTATATTTTACTATAATCTCTTCTTATTAAACCTCTTTAACTTTAGCTACTTTAGTATCTTTAAGTTTCTTAACTTTTAAATATATATACTTCTAAAAAGTAACTCTTTTTACTTATTATTTTATTATATCTTTTACTTTTTATATAGGTTTTTATTTAGTTTAAGTCTAAAGTTAAGATTTAATATTAGAATTAATCTTAAAAGAGGGTTTTTTTATAAGTTACTATTTTAGCTAAAACTTTTTTAAAACTTATAAATTAAGATTAATTAGCTTAACTTAGTTCTCTAATATAAGTATAATTATAAATATACTTTTATTAAGAGAGAGGCTAATAAATTTAAGAAATAAGTTAATATCTATAGTATTATATATAAATCTATAGAACTCTAAAATATCTATACTTATAGGATTCTTTAGGTTAATAAGTATTACTTTCTAGTTTTAATCTAGAAATTACTTCTCTATAGTAAACTTTATAATAATATAGTTTATTATATCTTTATAAAATAAATACTTTAATATCTAGAGGAATTATACTTTACTATTAAATTTCTTTATTAGTTAAGTATAAATATATATCTTAACTAGTAGTCTATTTATATTAGTTTTATAGAATAAAGCGATATAAAGATAAATATTAATATTAATAGTTAGGTTTAAGATTAATTTAGCTTATCTTATTTTAATATTATTAATATGCTTTATTAAGCTTTAAATAGTAATAATAAGAAATTTTATAATATCTAAAGTATAGAGCTTAGATTTAGTAAGGTTTATAGTTTTTATAAATAAGTCTTATTAGAACTTTATTAATTTTAGTATTAATATAGGACCTTTAAATTTATCTATATAAGTTAAGTTAATAGTTTCTAGCTTTAAAACTATAGAAAGGTTAGTACTATAATATATATATACTACTTAAATACTAACTAACTTAATAGTAAAGTAATTAAATTTAGTTTTTTTAAGGTAATAAGTAGATATATTAATATAGTTATAGATAAGATATAATAGATCTATATAACTCTATATAGAATTATATAGAAGTATAAAATATTTAATATATATACTTATTTAGCTGTACGCTTAAATCTATATCTATATTTAATTATTTATAGCTAACTTGGGTCTGTATAGTGGTGTAGCTATAGCCTTAGGGTTTACCTATATTAGGTAATTTCTGAATTTTGACCTAGTGAGCCCTGCAGGCTGCCGTACCTGTCGGACATCGGCTGAACACTGTCGCGACATCAGTTGGTCTCTTCAGTGGGACAACATGTCAATATGGGACGACTCAGCGCTCACACCCAAGACGCGAGCACGTCAACGGGTTCGCCGATGCCACCCGAGCCTTTGAAAAACACCACCAAACAAAACCTCCCAAAGCCTCGGTCCGGAACGTGAAATACTTGGCTCGAACCCGATGCCGCTGCAGAACTCACTGTACCAGACCAGGACCTCATCCAGTGCTGAAAATTTTCGTTATGATCAACTACCGGAATGGATACCTTTGTGGGCCTCAACTGACCATCACCACATTAATTAGCCCCGGCCGAGCAGGTTCGTCACCTCCGATGTGCCGCCGTAAGTGGCCCTTATTCCCCTCATTAATATCGGCCGCCAGACCCCTGCTCGGTCGCGGGGCCTAGCTGGGTCAAGATGATCTGATAAGATAATAAAGTATCTGTATCGCTCACCAACGTGGCATCCTGCCGCCGTCCATACAATTACACCCTTGTCTTGAGCCTACTAGGGCCCTAAAGCACAAACAGTTTGCTGCAGAAAATTATTGCTTCTGTGGGAAAAGTGAGGGGAACGAGCGATAACGATTCCCGCACGCCACCAACAATCAACACCATCCCATCCCATCCAATCTCACAGCACCACTCAATCGGATCCTACCCCGAGCCACGTCAAACCGAACCCCTCCTCTCTGCTGGATCAGCCTCTCGCGAGCTTTGTTCTGTTCTGCCCATACGACAGCAGCAGCAATGGCGCCCGCGATCCCGCCCACGCGACGGTCGCGCAACGGCTGCATCGACTGCCGCCGGGCCAAGGTCAAGTGCGACGAGATCCGCCCGTCATGCGGTACTTGCGCCCGGCGTCGGCACGTCTGCCAGGGGTACAAGACGCCTGCCCCTACCCACTCGCGATCATCCAACGCGTCACTGCCGCCGTCTACGGACTCGTCTGGCGTCGCTTCTGGTGGCAGCGGTGGCAAGAGCGCACTGGGAGCAGCGGCGGCGTCGCCAAAGACTCCGGCGAGCGAGGCTTCGGTGACCGAGACGATCGCCGTGGCAACCACCCCGGCGGAGGCTGAGTGTCGGCCGACGCTGGTAGTGGAAAGCCCGAGGATCTTCTCGCTCATCCCGCCTGGCACGGTGCCGCTCGGGGATCAGCCGCATTTTGAGGTTTACTTCAACAGACACCCCTTTGAGCTGCTGATTGGCCAGGAGTTTGTGTGCGAGATGAACGCCAACGTCTTGATGATGTTGCAGCAAGATCCAGTGACGGTCGCAGACGCCGTGTCGGCGGTTGGCTACTCATATCTTGTGGGGATGGGAAACAACACCTCACAAACGCTTCTGCCAGTGCTAAATCGCAGGGCAAGAATACTTGCAAACCTAAGAAGCATGAAACCTTCGAGTTATTACTTTGAGGAAGCCCTCTTCTTACTTCTCGGTCTCTGCGCAATGGAGGTGAGTTCTATGCTCCGTGTGGGACGTTCTCATCCGACTGTGAATATCGGGTGGTGAACATGGATCGTATGCTCACAGGGTCCAGCTCGTTACTCTGGCGCAACCAGGACACCAGGCTACCATACCTACTGTCTTGTCCAACGTGGCGTCTCTCATCACACACCACGTCTCTGCTGGAGGAAACGTATCGTCTATCGCGAGATATTACCTTCGCGCATTGGCTAGACAGGATCTCGTGGTCTCGCTCGTCCAGCTGCGCCGGCCCAAAGTGCCCACTTACGTCTGGCTCGAAGACGAGCCCAAGCCTGACCGACTGCTCGGCTACACCGTGACCATGATGCCTCTCCTCGAAGAACTCTGCACGCTGGCGGAGGAGGTTCGAGATCAGGTCCTTCAGCCTACTTTTACCAACACTCTCCTGGATGAATCCGGGACCATCCCCACATCGGATGACACTTCGCCGCCTTCGTTGTGCCTCGACAGCTGGCTGGACGCGGGTTGCTCCGATACCCTTCTGCGAGCGGACTCCCTCCGCATGCGGCTGGAGGCCTGGCGCCCCATGATATCTGACAGCCTCTCGTTCCGCTCGTCGCGCAAGTTCCGTGCACAGGCTGCATGCTACCGGGCGGGGGCCCTCCTGTACCTGCATCGTCTCTTTAACCTCCCCAACTCATCCCCCACAGCAGACGCTGAGGCGTTAAGTAAGGCTCACGATGTGATGCTCTACACCAGCGGCCCGCCCGCGGAGACCAAGATGTTGCTGTGGCCCGTCTTCCTAGCGGCCTGCGAGATGTTAGATGATGAGGATAGGACTGCTGTGCGGGATGTGTTCGACTCGATAGGCACGCATCGAAAGACGGTCACCGTCGAGCGGACGCGGACATTCGTCGAGGAGAGGGTGTGGAAAGCTAGAGATGCAGGCCAGGACTGGAACTGGATGGTGTTAGCCCAGCTTTATCCGGGAGAGTGTCTCCCTATTTGAGTCATCCAATGGTAGCGGCGTTCGGGACTGGATGGTGTTGGGCGTGGGAAATACTCGCCTAGTCGGCAAGTGGGAGGAGTCGTCTGCATTCCGGGCGAACCCTTATCTATCTACACTAATTCACGGGTCTCTTTGACGTTGAAATAGGCTTCTTTTGAGACGCACGTTGGTCATGGATACGCCCCGCGGCTCATCCGTTCCCGTACCCATTGTCTCGGATTCATCGAGACCGCGTGGGACTAGGTGAAATGCCGGACAGGCGTTGTTATCTATGCTATCACCAGAAGCTATCAGTGATCTGGGGATGCCAGAACATCGCCATGGATGTTGGCCAATCGACGATCTCAGAATATTCACAAGCGGGCGCATCCATGTTCGCTTTCCCGCATATCTCTCTACGCGGGCGTTTTTGACCCTCCAAGATTGCAAAATCTCCCGCAGGTGTTAATAGCGCCAGGGGCGGGAATCACAGTGATTTTTTTGTGAATTTTCCTCTGCCCTCGCCATCGGTCTTGTAACCTGGTCAGGCGATTTTCCCACTGATTATCCCGCAAACGGGCTGGTTTGGCGGGAACGAAGTGCGGGGTCCGATGTGACCTCGGCGGGCTGTCGGCGTGATGTCCTTGGTGGGAGTTCGATTCGTTGATCCCTGGGCGCGGCAGGGATGCATGGATCTGATAAGGGTCGAGGCCTGCAGATGCGCGTCGAACCACTCAATCTGATAAGCTACTTGGCTCTTTCATCCTACCTTCTTCTTCCCGAGGAGGGTCGTCAAGGGTACAATCGATCCCGCGTGTGGGGGGAAATGCGTCTTTTTTTACTGCCGACATAAGGACCACATCTCCTGCTTGTGAAAAAGTTTGTTTTGATTCATTTGATCTGCTCGACCTCGCGGCATCCCACTGTTCATCCCACAAACTGCGCATCTAGACTCTTCAACAAGTTCTAGGTGCTCTGTGGCCTGCGAGTGCATGAGTACCCGACCTGACGGACCATCATCAAGTGGAGACCAAGTGCAGTTCACGATCCCCTCAACGGACGACGACCTTGAAATCACACCTCTGTTGAGCGCTGAGTCGTCTAATCACGGCACGATGGGCAAGGCCATCCTCGAGAGGATTCGGGTGAGGGACGACGATGAGCACGGTTACGAGACGACGAAATGGATTAACCCAGACATCGCGCCTCTGCCACCAAACCGGAGAACCTGGGGTGTTTGGGCCTTCCTTGGTTTTGGATCTATCTCGAAGTAAGTTTTGAAACTCGAACTGCACCTCTCACGATGAAGCTGACATTATCTCCGCAGCTTGTGCATTTCAGCATGGACTGGCGCGGCGTCCTTGTTGTCGCTGGGTCTCACGATCCCTCAAACGATCGGCCTGATGATTCTTGCTAGAGTTCTCATCTGCTTGCTTGTCATTGGCAACGGATGGATGGGTGGTGAATGGCACATCGGTTTCACTGTTTCTCAGAGGTAAGACAACCACGGAAGAGGCTCTCTATACGCCCAGAAACTGACGACGTTTGCAGAATTATCCTCGGCATGAATGGAGCCTACATTGGACAGCTGATCCGAATCATGCTTTCCATCGTGTGGTACGGCTCTCAAGCATGGCTAGGAGGACTTTGTGTCTCCGCCATGTTGAGCAGCTGGAGCTACAAGTTCCTGACCATGGAGAACACGCTCCCCGAGAGCGCTCACATGGTCACCCGCGACCTCATCGGCTTCGTCATCTTCCACATTATCTCCGTCCCGTTCCTGGTGAGTGCTCGCTCGACAACCTGCTTTCGAATCGCATGAGTACTTACTTTCTCAGCTTATTCGCGTGGAGCGAGCCAAGGTCCCGGTCATCATCGCCAACATCATCGTCTTGATCACCATGATGGGCATTACCATCTGGGCCTGTACCACCGGAGGAACCGGTCCCTTGTTCGAGTCCGGCGCGAAGCAAATCTCCACTCTTACCAAGGAATGGGCCTGGGTCTACGGCATCATCGCCTCCGTCGGAAACATCTCCGCCGGTGTTCTCAACCAGAGCGACTTCACCCGTTTCGCCCGCCGCCAGGGCAACCAAGTCCCCGGAATCGTCTTCTCCCTCTTCATCCCTGGCATGATTGTCCCGATCTTCGCCATCTTGACTGCCTCGGCCTCCATGGCTATCTGGGATCTGGAGGAACCCATGTGGAACCCTCTGACTGTCATCACCCAGTGGATGATGGACGATTACAACGCCAAGTCCCGCGCTGGAGCCTTCTTCTGCAGTCTGGGCTTTGTTCTGGGCCAGATTGCCGAGAACATTCTCGGCAACGGATACGCTGCCGGCATGGACTTGGCCGGCCTTCTTCCCACCTGGATCACCATCAAGCGCGGCGCCCTCATTGCCGCCGTGCTGTCCTGGGCTGTCCAGCCCTGGGAGTTCTACAACACCGCGAGTGTCTTCGTCTCCGTTGCGGCCAGTTTCTCCGTCTTCATGGGCCCCTTGACTGGCATCATGATGACGGACTACTTCGTCATCCGGCGCCAAAAGATTGAGATCAGCCAGCTCTACACCGGATCTAAGGAGGGCGCTTACTGGTACACCGGCGGCTTCAACTGGCGTGCCTTTGTCGCCTGGGTCGTGTGCTTCGTGCCTGCCATGCCAGGCATGATCGCTGCTGTCAACCCCAACGTCAAGATCAACGATGGTCTGTACAAGTACTACCTCGGCAACTACATCTTTGGCTTCCTGGAAGCTGGAGCGCTTTATGCCATTCTGACGTTCGCGTTCAAGCCCAAGAGACTCGGCTTCCAGGACGACTTCGACATCTACGGAACGTTCGAGGAGGATGTTGCCCTCAAGAAGGGCATGGCGCCTTTCGAGAAGCCCAAGACTGTTGAAGGACCCATTGAAGGAGCCCCCGTTCATGTCGACAGTGATGGAGGAAAGAAGCCCGCTGAGGTTTAAGCGAGCAGTGTTGGTTATCCCAACTTGCAAATAGGTGTCGGGCGCGTGTGCGCTGCTGCTTGAATTATCTTCAGATACCCCTTTTATGTCGACGAACGAAGAATGTTAATGTTAGATGTTCTATTTATGCAAGGTGTTTACTTGTCTAGAGTGAGCCGTTTATGCCTCTGAAGCCTGCCATTAGCACGAAGAAATGTTATAGACGAGCCTTTATGACCAAGGAACCTGTCGATTTCTCCCAAGCCTTGATGATGATACTCCAATACTTCTCCGGTGACTTTCTCATGTGCTCAACGTGTCCACTGCCCTCCCATAAGTTGCTGTCAACCTCGTAGCCCAGGTGCCTCGCCTCATCGGCATGCTTCTCCACGGCTTCCCACGCGGTAGTGCGATCCTCCTTGGAGTATATGTACAGCCGCCGCGCCGACTTCGTCTCGAATGTCTCATCATTCGCCATCCTGAAAGCGACAACAAGTAGATTCTCGCGTGAGCGAGCCAGCTCTACAGCACGCATCATGTAGAGAATCATGATGCACATGACCTTAGTGACTTGTGGTGGCCAAGGAACCTTAGACCTTACATCAACGGTCATCGCATCCGCCATTCTCCCAATCTTGCTCGGGCTGTGATCAATGGACCCAGGTGTGGAGTCCATGACCAGCAGCGAGTGTGGCATCACTTGCCCGAAGGCGTTTCGATATGCTTCCAGGGTGGCGGTGAAGTACAGGCATCCGGTACTTGACAGCACATGAACCAGGACTGATGGATCCTTCCCAGGTGTGTGGGTGGCAGACTCGGTGCCAAATGCTTCCTGGATGAGTGGCTGAACGCAGCTCATCCGTTCCTCTCGACTCGAAAACAATCCCTTGAAGATTGGTGCGAGAACAAGTATGATTTTGGCTCTGGGAAATAGGATGCGGAAGCCATCGGCGAATTTGGCGACATGTTTGAGGCTGGCATCGCCCCAGCCGAAAAGAAGTATCAGGTCTGGCCCATGTTCATCGGCGATGTCTTTATCAAGACCATGTTGTGGCACTGAGAGGAGGTATACTTGATCAGAGAGTCCTGTGAATTTGTCGGTTGTTTTGGTAGATGATAGCTGGGGGCCTTCTGATCGGATCTCTCCAATTTCTGCTTTGGAGGTAGTCATTGTCGTGATGTACGTGACAAGGTAGTCAACGCTTAACACACAAGCAAAACGAGCGACGTTCACAAAGCATTAAAGAGGGACGAGGACTAGTAAAGTAATGGAAACGGAAACGTTGGGCCATAACGAGTTAGTTCGATACTGACTACACGACTGGGAATGATTGGCCGGGGTCTTGGGTTATCTCCCGCAGCACCCGCGGGCCGCAGGATGTGTGACTGTCAATATTGGATGCAGTAAAGCGGCGCAGCACCCGAGTTGCTACTTTCAGAAGATGACCACACTGGATTTAAATACATGCGCCGTGAGTGGCCAAACTAGATACTAAGCCCCATTCAGATACAGCGAATATTTGTGAGACTGCCTAATTCTCCTGTGTGCGCGCGGCTATATTTTCTATGTACTTGAGTTTGTAGTTACGGCGCAGCCCCCCCGCAAAAAGACTACGGCAAAATTCACCCTATACGCGGGCACAATTCTGGAAACACTATATGGGCACTTTGACCTGTGCCCTCTACCAATTAAGGAAAACAGTACAGAAACCCCATACGTTCCTGCTGGCAGGCAAACCCTCTGAACATCACCGCACTTTTCTATGTACTTAACTATTCCTATTAGAGACGATGATAGGGACGACGACGACCATGTTCATAGAGAAACGATAGAAACGACGACAATGTTACAAACTACGGCGACGAAAAGACGACGACGATAATGTGAACAACGACGACGATACAAACAACAAAGACGATAGAAGTAACGATAATACAAGTAATAACGTTAAGGGAGAGTGTAGAAAAGAAGTCGGTATAGCACAGGAAAAATAGGCGGTCTTACATATATTAAGCGTTGGATGCCAATTCCCTCTGCAACTGGCCTTCTATACAGGCTAAGCTTCTCGAAACACTTCAACCTTTCGCCACACAAACACACGATGTTCTTTGCATTCTCTCAAAACACCAATCATATCATACGCTGCGGCTTCTTCCATCGCAAATTACCTATGATGTTTTCACTTGCAATGTCCCTTGCAGGCAGACGATAATCCTCCTGCGATTGATACTGAGCGTCCCGTCATGTTACACCTTGATCTTGGGAAAATACATCCGCTTGAATGCACCCAATGCCAGGACGGGAAAGTAGAACTTGTAGTTGGGATATCCGATCATACTTTCCCCCCAAAAGTCAGCTCAACTCTCACTCGGAATAGACAAGCAAACAAACATCCACTTGTCAACTCACCATGTCCGATTGAACACTCCTTCAACGCCCTTGTGCAACCACTCGCCATTTCCCTGCTGCCGGCTCTGGATCAAATGCAGAGAGGTCAGCTCATTACTAGGTATGGAATTGCATGCGCGGGCCGTTTCGCCAGACAGACAGAAAAATAGACACATACCTCAAGTCCTCTCCGAATAGGCTTTGGATCAGGGTATCCAGCGTGCATCAGCGCCAGCACAGCCCAACAAGTGTTGACGACCTGGCTTTTCTCATGCTGGATCCACCTCCACTCGTTGCACGATGAGTGATGCTCAACCCATCCCCCATCGTCCATCTGCTTGCTCAGCAGAAAATCACAAGTCCTGCGCACACGCTCGCTGTTGTGATACTGCTCGCCGACCGCCTCCAAGCTCTGCAGGGCAAAAAAGGTAGCATAAGTGAAGCAGATGGCCCATGCCCCGTACCAGCTGCCATCCTCCCGCTGACTGTTCCCAATAAAGCCGACCTCCTTTCGAATGGTCTCGTCAATGTCTCGCGTGCGATAATCAGGGAAATAGCGCTTAAACAGGAACAAGCTAGTTAAAACTGCGGTGGTGCACTCCGGGTATGAGTATTCCACCATGATGCGATCGAACACTTCGGCAGGGTTGAGCAGCTCGAGCCACTCGCTACCCCGGACCTTCTCGTAGCTCTCGAAACCCCCATCTGCGTTCTGCAGCCCATCATCTGTTGAATAACGGTACTTGCTTTTCAGTAAGACATTAGAACAGCAGGCATCTCAATGGAAGTCACTCCTGGAATATTACAATTCTGCAAATTCTTAATCGTCACAATGAGTCAGAAAAGACTGCCCTTGATTTGCGCAGAGCAATTCTTCGCAACAGAATAAGGCGAGACGCTGGTAGCTGGAGACCTGGTCTTCTATCAAGATAGAAAGACAATTGTAACAGCAAAGTTGCCCTTCTGACGCCAAAGCACGCGCATTTGTGTGACACAAATCATGTTGAATGCAAGAATTCGCGCGGACGGAACTCACGAGAACACCGCTGTATGGGTTGTGCTGATATTGACGGGTAGAACTACTTGCTGCAAGGAGCCTTTCTTCACTAAACGAAAAGGGTCACGTTGGACCTTTACTAGATCCGCAACATCAATTTAAGAACTGTCAGTCAGCGGGAACTAATCGGGGCGCATGCGTCATGTTTTTGGAAGGAAATTAATGTCCGCAGGACCCGTCGGAATCTTTATGTCTTGTTCGGAGAATTATATGATTCCTACGGATACGGACACGGGTGCGGGAGACAATATTGATGGAACAGACGCGTTGGTGGAGATGATGGCTGAGTGGCTAAGTCGGCTGGCTGCCTCGTGGAGGAATTAGCGTGTGTTAATCCCACTGAAGCTTTTTGGCCGTGCAGTTCTGACATGAAGCCGCCGAAAAGCTATGTCTATGTCAATTCTTTCCTGATGCAGCATTATTATGTATAGGACCGAGCAGGAGCTGTGATGGCAGCAAGAAGACGGTAGCTGAGTTGCCGAGTCCCGACCTTTGACTTTGGTGGCGTCATTAAGTGGCATGCATTCCTGCCCCACCATTGGCCCGCTCGGATTCAACGCCATGGCGGATTTAACGGCTTTCTAGCTTGTCTTTGAAATAAAGCCGATGGAATAGACTTGTCGGGATTGTCAAGCACCGGCGGCCGACATGGATGAATCAACGACATTTGCATGTCGATACCAAGTATAAATAACCATGCTGTCGTCTTGTTCATTGGATGTTCAAGAAGAAGTCACGACACTTACAACTTAAACAACTTAACATTTACCACGGATTGTTCAATACTTAAAGCCCTTTCATACAATCTCTTAACCATCATGGCATCATCAACACCAACTGTCATCATATTCGGCGCAGCCGGTGCCGTTGGAAGAGCCGCAGCCATTGAGGCTCATTCGCGCGGCGCTCGCATCTTCCTTGCTATGCGCAACACCCAAAAACCGATCCCGGGCCTCTCCGGAGAGTTGGAGGAGAAGAGCAACTTCACACGCATTGAAGCAGATCTTCTAAAACCGGATTCTATCCGCAATGCTATCAGCAAGTCAGGGGCAACGGTTGCGTTCACCTACGTCGTTCCTCAGGCCCAAGATGCCATGAAGTCGGCTTTTGGGGCGATGAGAGAAGCAGGCATAAAACATATCGTCTTTCTCTCATCGTACACGGTTTATCCCGATAGGGAGGCTGCCGTTAGAGGAAACCATGCCATCGCAGGGCTTCATGCACGAGCCGAGGTCTCCTTGGTGGAGACTGGTTTGCCGAGTACCATTCTTCGACCGATGTACTTCAGCAGTAACATCAGCTCGGAGGCCGAAGACGTCAAGAATGGCGAGGTCTACTTGCTAAGGCCTGGGGCAATCAGTGACTACCTGGCCCCTGAAGATATCGGGTCTGTTGCTGGTACGAAGCTAGCACAACCAACCACCGAGTCCGAGATTATTCCGCTCTGTGGTCCCGATCTTCTGTCACAGAGAGACGCATGGAAGATCGTGTCGAAAGAGCTCGGTCGGGAGATCAAGATCAAGGAGATCGGAGAGGAAGAGTTCCTTGCGCGTCAGCAAGTACCTCCCCCATTGGCTCGCAACCTCGCCGACTACTGGCTGGAAGGAGAGGAGGCGTCGGTGAGATATCCGGCAGACCGTTACAAAGAGGCATCCGCAAACATGAAGAAGTACACGGGGAGAGAGCCAACTACATTTTCTCGGTGGATAAAGGCTCACAAGTCTGAAATATTCGACGCGTAGTTGCCGAGGAATGTGACAACACGGGGTCACGGAGGAAATGCAAACGCATATCGGGAGCCTCCCGACCTAGGCAATTAGAAATTGAAGAAAGATATGATACGTTTGCTTGAAACATACTGGTTTCTTGCAGGGAAAGTTAGGAAATTTTGAATAGTCCACAGCTTGCAACAATTCGATCGATTTTATTGACGAGCAAGGAGTTCGAAATATTCAGATAGGAAAAATTCATAGTAACAAATTCATCTCCGTTCAAAACCTACATGACAACATCTTGTGGGATGGCTCAACCAAGAAACCTCACCAGCTCAATCATCGGCAACCAATCCCCATCACACAATCACAAACGATGTGTGCTGATGGTTTGCAACACTTTGGCCTTCCATGATCCCCATGATGAAGCTTTCGCCCAAAAAGGTCCACTCCTCCACATCCTTGTGAGACCGTAGTACAAACGGCACACAGCTACCTTTACATACCACCACGGTATCCCCCACACGAGTCTTCTTAGATGCAAGGCCCATGTATCCACTGGCCGTGATTATGAAGGACCTGGCATGAGTGCGTGTGATGGCTGAGTCGGTGAAAGGTTTGACATGGATCCTTCTCCTTTCTTCCAGTTCGTCCTCGGTTTCCGGGTCTTCAGGGCTCGGCAAAAGTGGCGGTAGAGGGCTACGCCCAAGCCAGATATCGAAGTATTGCTTGTAAGAGTCTGGAACCAGGTCCCATCTGAAATCTCGGTCAGCCATGAGGGTGCGCCAAAACACATCGTCCACACTCTTTGGCTGATACGGGCTTTGAGTCGACAACCGCTGCCTTGCCACCTGTTCCCATTTCAGAACATTGGCCCGCGTCTGTGCTGCTCTGTGCCTGACGTTCCGTGCCCTTTCTACCCCATCACTGCCTGAGTATGGCGGTAGATACGGGTTCTCGCTTGCGTACACCACGGTATCAATTATCCACCCAGTAAGATGGATTACCTTTCTATGTCTGTCTGATGATGTAGACTGCGGGAACAGCCTTTCCACACCATCGGAAACTTTCATATCGGGCCCGCTGGCAAAGAATCCTCCTGGGGTGGTTGGCCCAAGCCAAAACCCTCTGTACCCTGCCTTCTCCCTGTCCGGGCGGTTGGAGTAGTCTGGGCACCACGAGGGAAGATGAAGGTCCGGGTCAACGTCATCAACATTGAATTGAAGAGGCAGAAGCAGCTGGTATTCCAAAATGAAGCGCGCCGTTGCACGAGCATATACGTCTGCTACGGTTACGCTCTCGCTGTAGTCCGGTAGTATTGGCAACAGGTCTGATCTCTCCTGTTGCTTCCCAATACCAAGAAGCCCATAGATCTTGTCGCGGGGGTCCGTAGCGTAGAAGTAGTCAGTCACTTTGGTCCATGTACTCAAATTTGATTGGCCCGCTTTGATGAGTTCCTTGTCCTCTGGATAGTCTGTCAAGATCACCGAAAATTTGTTTTGGGTAAGTTCAAACCGGGAAGGCTGTTCTGAATTGTCGATGTACTTGCGGCTCGGGCGATGGTATCCGCGCCTCACATCGTCAAGGTGAACGAAAGCCTCAACTGATGCTGTCTTCGAACCACAGAGAATGACCGGATTCGGCGAGAGCAAGATCTCTTGGATGACCCAAGTGCGAGACCACCACCCGCGAGCTTGCAATGCGACGATGGCAACTAGCTCCTGTTCGCTGAATGTGTCGGCAGTGATGTTCCAGACGTCATCGATATGTAGCCTGTGGATGGCGTCCATTGCCAGGTCGCTGTCATCTCCTGCTCCTCCGAGCCATATGAGAGTCTGCGTGGCTTGCGAATAGATTTTGTCCATCAGTGCAACCTGGTTGTTCTTTTCTACTGCCTTGGGGGCTTGGTTGATAGAGATAGCGTCTGCCCAGATAACTTTGGCCGAGTCGTTGGATCGGATCTGGCGAAGGAACCCATCGAGATTCTTCGGAATGTGGAAGTCGACGTCATTGTCGAATTTGATCGCGCACTTGTCGGCGGGATCTCCCCAGGTGTACGACAAGGCGATGTAGATTGGCTTATCCGAGAGCGACACGACTCTTGGAATGCAGTTTATCGGCGCATCCTGACTTGTTGCTGGCTGAAGCTCGAGCAGACGTATTTGCTCTTTTGCGCCATCAAGGGGCACATCGTACGTTCCAGGCATTGTTTCTTGTAGTTCTGCTATTGCAATGTTCAATCGCAGAGAATGCGCAGAGAATGGATTGGAGGCGAGAAGGAGGTACATTGGGACATGTCAAGCTTTAAATGCCCCATGCGCTGGTTAAGAGGAGCAAGCAAAGGCTGCCTGGAGTCAATATCTTTCATGCATAGTCGGTTTATTATTGCCGTTCTTGGACAGAGCTGAAGACCGAATGTGGACGAGCTGAAAACCAGAGCATGGGTAAATTGAGCTAGTGAATCACACGCAGGCAAATATTCAATATCCAGCTTGCGTGCGGCTGGAACACGGAATGAGAACGAGATGGACGATGAGCTCTGTGAGTTACCAGCTATGGAGCTAAAAAAAAAACCATATTCTACAGATCATCTGATCTCAACGTTCACGTACGAATCTACATTGAAGTCAAATTTTCTGAGCAAAAGACGAAGCGCCAGCTATCGTTCTAGGCTATGAGACCTCTGAAACTCAGGCCCGCTAGAAACTGGGTTCCACATCCGTGATATCCCCGCCTGTTGCATTTCGAGCTCCTCTTTCTCAAGACTTTCTTGCTCATCATGTTGACACCACGATGTCAGCCATGCATCCTCCTCCATCGCTTTCCAGAATATTTCCCGCCTCTCCATGTCCAACTGAAAAAGTCTCCAATCCCAGAGTAATTGTTTTCGATGTGCCTTGGTGTAAGCCCTAGTGACCAGGGACAATAGTGGTTCATTAACGTTCCTGATTTCTACAAGTTCCGGGTCCCGAAATAGAGACAACATATGTTGAGCGGCAATGAGTGGTTCAACACCTTGCAATGTATCCTGAGAGGTGAATAATGTGTTATCCCATTGAGTCTGAACATCCGAAAAGAGAGAGGGCAGAATTCGAGACGTTCTTGGAACGCTTAATGGGCCGTTTGGTGCGAAGAGATTCTTCGTGAGATCTGCCCAATCCTTTAGGTCTTTGAGGATTTGGACACTGGAGATTTCCGTTAATCCCACTTCAATCTGATCCCAGTGTCGTCCAATTGCAGAAGGAATGAGTGACCATAAGAGAGATGTAATGGCGTCAAATGACTGTAGATAGCAGTCCTGGAAAGCATAAACTTCCTTCGGTCTGCCATCGTCTTCAGTTCCACAGCGTAAAATGACAACGCTGTCGAAAATGCTCCGGATCAGTTGAAGACCTTCATCGCAATGAAATAATGGCAAAATCCTTTTTTCAAAGTCTTGCCAACTTTTCCACATTGCGATCGCCGCTTTTCGTGGAGAGCGCCCAAACAAGAAGGCAATATCGAGGAGTAGATCTGCTGGCTTTGACTCCGGCCTCTGCTTTGCGAGAAATCCAGCATCTCCGAATACACCTGAAGCCCTGCGAAGGAGTCTCTCCAGGTGTTCTGAGCATATCTTATGATCTAAGTGGGAAAATGGCTGCAGCAACGTGCTCCAGTGCCGACCCAGGGGTTGCCGTGCAACTGACTGTTTCCCATCCCAGGACTTGTCCAACTCGAAATATACATCGCAGCCACAGATCAGGCTATGACTCACATGGTCGTTGTTTGGCCGTAGAATGGCAAACCCTTCGATGCCGTGAAGCCAGTACAGACCGTCCTCTCTCGAGATGATGCTTAACTAACTGGATAGGTCCTTGAAACCACTGGGGGCTCTCGGAACCTGTACGACTGCTCTCTGTGTAGGCCCGTGTCGGACAAAAGGCTTGAAGTCGCGGCCTGAACCAAGTGGCTTGAAGGAAATGTTAAGGTTGCAGAGCTTGACGGCAGGAACACACAAGGATGCCGTTTGAGCGTGTACCTGGATTCTCGCCGGGTAGAGAGGAGGAAGAGCAAGCCGATGCCTTCGAACTCCATCTTGTATCTCAAGTGCCCTTAGGCGCTCAGCTGACGTTGATGCGGCATCCAAATCCCCAGAAATTGCAAGTGACCTATCGAGAAGACTTCTTATCTTCCAGTCCGGTTTGAGAGGCTCAACGAAGTCAGGCACCCAAGAGGGCAGCCGTCTCCGTTTGGCCCGATTGATACCAGCGTACAAAAGCACTTCCCTTCCTCTCTCACATTTCTGAAGCAGAAACGAAGCGATGCCGATGCTGATTTTCTGGGGCGAGAGGCTGTAGTCTGCAGCGATTGATCCTGCCTCTAACCCATGAAGCATACCCAGGAGGGCGAAGACGCGGTCTCTGCTGTCGCTGCAGATGCAATTGCTAGTGTCGGCCATGAGTCCAAGTAGTTCGAACCCTGGTTCACCTTCCCTTTGCTTGTGAGACTTTGTCCAGTGAGAGATAGGTAGGTGATCCGTAACATGATGGGGTGGCCAATATGTTGATCTTGATCCGCAGAATATGGTTAATGACCGAGCCAGTGTCACCTCCTGGACCACCCAAAGTCTCCTAAAGAATTGCCGTTGAAATAGGCTTCCTACGGCCTTGAAGCAGCCTTCGCATACGCCGCTGCGAGTGCCGAGATGAATGCACCGATAGCTGTCTTCCGAACGGGTGATGGCATCCATAGCTAGGTCGCTGTCCGGTGTTG
Organism: Colletotrichum siamense; assembly: GCF_013390195.1. Classification (NCBI taxonomy): domain Eukaryota; kingdom Fungi; phylum Ascomycota; class Sordariomycetes; order Glomerellales; family Glomerellaceae; genus Colletotrichum; species Colletotrichum siamense. The sequence goes on along the minus strand of NW_023501016.1, from coordinate 1,086,917 downwards.
CATGGCCGAGATAGACTAATACACCAGCTGCGCCTGCATATATGCGTGGCATGAGGGCCACTTGGGCAGATCGTTCTTTTTCGTCGTCCTGGTTGATACACAGCGAGTCGATCCAGATGTTGCGCGGAGGGCCGCCCGAAATACGCACACTTCGGAGCGCATTTTCACAATTGCGAGTAATAGGTATGATGTCCCAGAATGGGCCTATGAACATTGGCCTGCACCGGGCTGAATCTCCATACTCATCTGCCCACGTGTAGGAGACAGCTTCATATTGAGCTTGCTCAGAGCCAACACGCACCCTAGCAAATGCCCCATGTAGGAGGCTGCCACCACTGGCAGAATCCAGCTGCAGAAGCCTGATCTCGTCGTCGGCCCAAAACACCGGGTAGCATCTTGAGGGTTGATATGGATCATTCTTTAGATCCGCTCGAGTTCTGTGAACTTCTGCAAGGTCTTTAGCCTTATTCCCAGCAGAATTAAATGACGATGGATCTCCTCGACGTGCATTCGCATGTCCATGGTCTTGATATCGCTCGGTTATTGATGAACAAGGCATAAATGACGATTGTCCGCTAGCAGACTCGTCTTCGTCCTTGTATTCCACGCATCTCGGCCATTGCAGCTGATAGTTGTTATTGTTGTCATCAAAGTGGGGTTGGTTTGATGGGACAAGAGGAGGTGCGGACGTGAAGTCGTCACTGCTGGCAACGGCATAACACCAACTGCAGCACGGGAGACCTCCCACGACGGCGACGTTTGGTTGAATACATGTGGGCTCGTGCCATCTGGACATGAAGAAAGGACCTTGGAAGTTAAGAGGCGATTAAATGGATAAGATGATGTACTTAGAACATGGTTGAACACGAGGCTATCAGGTAGAGCGCACTATCTCATGCACTGCTTCGCAGAGCCTGGTCGGAAAAGGGAGTCAGCTTATGTATCCGAATTGAGTTAGAAATTGCTGACGTGGCAAAAGGTGAGTGAAGGCAGGTTGCGGCGCTCATTCGTCATGAAAAGGGGCACGTCTGCCGCCATGTAAGCACATCGCCTGTTGTGATTCGTAGTATCCAATTGCATGGGTTGTGAGTATTGAGAACTCTGCGTACCCCAAGATCAGAGATACCGATATCGAATTCACTGGGCAACGTTTCAACTTAACCTAACGCAGCAATAAATAAGTCACACAGCCTTGTGCAAATGATTTATTACACCGCAGTGGTCTCATTTAGTCCGAAAGAGCATATCCTTCAGTGCCTTCGTTGGCCCACTTGATGTCCAACTCCTCCCAATCAACTTCGTTCAGCACCCTGACGTTCAACGGTTGAATCTCAAGTTGTTTCTTCACAAACTCCTTCTTGGCTTCTGGCAGCCTGTCGACGATTGACTGCGGAGGACCGTAGAGGTTTCCGAAGCAATGGACCCCGCAAGTTCTGCAGAAAGGGGCGCCGTTGAACTTGCGGCCATATTGGTATTCTTGGGTCCTGTCTTTGCCAACGATCGTCACCTGAGATTGATGTGGGTAAACGCCGATGGCACCGTTCTGTTGAAACAACATGTCAGCCCCTCCGAATGAATCAAACTGGCCGGCGGAAGGCCACGAACTCTGATGCAGATGCTGCAGTTGTCCTCCTTGATCTCCACTTCCGCCAGAGGCTTGCTTCTCAGTGCGAGTTGCACAGCTCCGCACTCGCAGGATCCAGTGTAGAGCTTTGGATGTTCTTCTGTGGCCTCTGGTGGTGTTGCGTTGATTTTAGGTGGCGACGATACCGACTCAGAAAGAGTCTCGACGATGCTGAGAAAGTGTGAGTGTGACGGGGCATGTTCTGGGTCAAGGCTCTAGCGACAAACCTGAGACTGCCGGGATAAGCAGCAAGTTCGCCAGAAGAATCCAGAGTGACAACTTCTTTGCCCTTCAGAAATATTCCTGGTATACCAGAAATGAGGGGACGCAAGTTGATCCCTCTCTTGCCGGCTTGGACACCAGACGTGTGAGTTCCGAACAGGCCAGTACCGCAGTTTGCGCAGAACTATCGTGCGCTGTGATTAGCGTCGCACAGTGATGGTCTCCATGACTAGCCGGCCTCACCTCGTGCTGAAGTGCCTCTCCACTGTTCGAAGTATACGAAGTCAGTAACTCTGAGTTGCAGCCCCTCGTAATCTTCAGCTTGTCCTCTGCGTCGTAGATCCAGACATAGCCTTTCTTTGCGCAAAGCGAGCAGTCGCAGATCACTAGCTGGGGCAATGCAGGGAGTTGCACTTCGAAGCGGTTCGCCCCGCAGTGGCAGTTGCCCTGAAAAGTTGCCAATGACTCAGCCATTGCAGGCCGCGCGGTAATCGTGATTCAAGTTATCAACAGGCAGTATGCGTATCGCAACAAAGCCAAGAGATGCGCGAAACAAACACCAAGACAAACCGACGATTTATGACTTGGCGCGAAAGAACTTTGGTGGCGTTGTGATACGGCAGGCTGCGCCGCTAAGCCGCCGCATGACCAGCGACTGTCACCGAGCTTCCCAATTCATCGACATCTCCGCGCGGGAACATGTGCGACAGGATCACTGACCAATGATGTTGTGAAAGATGATCTGCGCACCACGCAGGAGGGCTTCTCTCGATCATGATTTGTTATTCAGTGATACGGATCTAATCACTTCTCATTGAGCCTTAAGGGTCTCATAGTCCGTGCTTCATTTTGACATTCACCTCGTCTTCAGATAGTATTGCTGTCGCGATGAATCTGAAGCTTATCTTGCTCCCAGCCCCCGCAGTGAGCTAATGTCATCCGATCATGTCCGGTAGGCAGCTGACTCAGGCGGCTTCGGCCATCCGATCAGTGGATTGTGTGGTGAAACTAGCTGGGGCCCGGGTAACACGGCATCCCCGACGCCATAAGAACACCTCTACGATTTCTCCCGAGACTCACCGCACTTCGCTCTTTCACAGTCGAAACAACAAGCAAACTTCGGGAGGGAGATCATCATGAACCGCCCATCGCGAACCGATGAGCCCTACGAAGGGGAAGGCTACAACCAGAGCCCGAACCCGCTGTCTAATGATTTGACCACGAACGAGGACCTCAACGGCACAGTGAATGCCAGGCAGTTGAACGCGGGCAGTAGCCAGGATAAATCCGCTGCCGATGACGCCGACATAGCCCGAGCTGACCCGAGCCGGGACAAAGACGGGGGCCCGGCGCCGGGAGGCCCTTCGGCCAAGACAATCATTCTTGGTCGACCCTCGGGAGATGGGGCCGACGCGGCCCCTCTCCCTCACGCTCACTCACAGATCCCTCCGTCCCCTAGCAGCACTGTGCACGATGACAAGGAGCATTCGGATTTGGTGGCTCGGGCGAAGAAGGCGCTCATGAAGTTCGGTTCCTTCGTGGGGCCGGGCTTCATGATTGCCGTCGCGTACAGTAAGACACCAAAGCTCCACCTTGATGCATTGCATTGCGGTTATGTTGAGATGGCGAACTGACCCATCGGATGTGAATAGTTGATCCTGGAAACTATGCCACGGACGTCGCCGCCGGCGCGACCTATCGCTTCCGACTACTTTTCATCGTCCTCTTGGCCAACTTGTTTGCCATCTTCCTTCAGAGTCTTTGCATCAAGCTTGGCACCGTCACTGGACTCAACCTGGCTGAAGCCTGTCGGGCTTTCTTGCCTCGCTGGTTGAACTATGCCCTGTACATCTTTGCAGAGGTTGCCATCATCGCAACCGACATTGCTGAGGTTCGTGAACCTGGTATCTCTAAAAGAACAATTACGGACTGACATTCGCATCAGGTGATTGGCTTTGCAGTAGGATTGAACCTTCTGATCCCTGCCATCCCGCTGGTAGCTGGCTGTGCCATCTCGATCTTGGATGTAATGGTTATTTTGTTCTTCTACCGCCCGCATGGATCCATGAAAGGCCTGAGAACGTTCGAGTACTTCATCGTAGGCTTGGTCATGGCAGTAGTAGTTTGCTTCTGCATCCAGCTGTCTCTCATTCAAGAGACGCCTGTTGGAGATGTCTTCAAAGGATACCTGCCCTCCCATGCCATTGTCGAGGCTAAGGGGTATGATGCTACTCTTGCAAGTCCAGAATTCAGTCGCTAACCTTTATCTAGTCTCTACCAAGCTTGCGGCATTCTGGGCGCGACAGTCATGCCACACAGCCTTTACCTCGGCTCAGGTATCGTTCAACCCCGTCTTCGAGAGTACGACACGAAGCACAACCTTCTGCCGCCTGGAGTAGACGAGACAGACTTCGCAGACGGAAACACCGACAAGGGCTACTACGTGCCCTCCGCGAGAGCCATCAAGCATTCGCTCAAAGTGTCCATCGCCGAGCTGAGCATTTCGTTGTTCACCTTCGCGCTGTTCGTCAACTCGGCTATCCTGATCGTCGCCGGAGTTTCTCTGTACAACAACCCCGATGCTCCCGACGCCGACATCTTCAGCATCCACAAGCTACTCAAGGACTCCATCTCTCCCGCGGCAGCGACTGTCTTTGCCCTCGCCTTGCTTCTCTCCGGTATTTCGGCCGGAGTAGTTTGCACGATCGCGGGCCAGATGGTTAGTGAAGGGTCCCTCAACTGGAAGATGCGGCCCTGGCTACGACGATTGGTGACCCGCAGTATCAGCATTATTCCAAGTGTCATCATCGCGGGAGCTGTCGGTCGCAAGGGAATAAGCCAGGCTCTGGATGCTTCACAAGTTGTCCTCAGTGTTGTCCTCCCGTTTGTTACGGCACCGTTGATCTACTTCACCTGCTGCAACAAGTACATGACGATCCGCGCCGGCGGTGCTCGATTCCGAACTAGCTCCGACGAGGAAGACTCCAACACCAGAGACGGGGGCTATGTGGTCAAGATGGCGAACTCGTGGTACACTGCGGCCTTTGCGATCTTGACCTGGCTTGTCATGGCCGTCATGAACGTGGCCAACCTGGTTCTGCTTGGAAAGGGTGTGTGAGTGAGAAAGAAAAGCGGGCGAGCTCGGTGAGGAGTTCGCCTGCGATGAAGTTGCTAGAGCTGAGAGATTCCAATATCTCTCGATTCGTTTCTTGCTGAGTTTCTACTTAGTACTGCTTTTGTGTATTTTTCTTTGGCTGGCTGAAGCTCACTGCTGACCCAGCCAGCCGCTCGTTTGTTGCATGATCGCTGTTGTTCTTCCGGAGGTACAGCATTCAACATGCTCTGTCCCATCTGAGGTTCAACCCTCGGAATTTAGTAGAAAAGTTTGAATAAAACCCAATTTGCGCCATAAAAATCAGCGCCTATCTTCTAGCAACTGCATGGGTTGCACTCGTGCGATGTGCGATGCCGCGATGACCCGGGCGATCCTCCGGAAAATCTGCCGAACTGGACCCACAGGTTTCCGGCGATGTCGGAGCTGACCTCTAGTTTCTCGATGCTTGCCCGATGAACGTTCGAATATGGTTCTAGACCTCGACGACAACGAATGGAAGTCGTCATAAGTCGATAGCAATTGGCTCTGATAGATATGTGCACTTTTATGAGGGGCGTGAGAACCCTGACGGGACTTGAACGATGACTGGGTCTGCTCGATCGATGACGTATCCATCCCGTAGAGCATCACCACACCATGATGTAGTGACCAGGGTATTTAAAAGAACGACATATTATTCGAACAGTCAAGTATTGTTACACGTCTGTATAATACGTGAATTCGCACTCATGTTTTCGTTCCGAGCTGCCCGTTCCCTCCCAAATATTTCTCTAGCTCCTCTGAGAAAATCAATTTCAGTTACGCCTATTCACCAGAAGTGTCTCTTCCACGTCAGCAACATGGCCCGGTTTCCTACTCCTTCCAGCGATCCCCCGAAGAAGGAGATGCAATACTTCCCTGACATGACTACGGCCTTGCCGTCGGAGTCGGGCGAATTTCGACGCGTGCTTTGGACTGGTCTCTACTCCCAGTTGGTGCTCATGACCATCCCGGTAGACGGAGACATTGGTGAAGAAGTGAGATCAGCCACGAGGGAATCCATATTTTGTAGATCCTCCTAACATCATCATCAGGTACACACCGTCGACCAGATTCTCACCTTCACATCTGGCAAGGGTCTCGCTCAAGTCGGTGGTAAAGAGCAGGAGGTCAAGGCTGGCGACATGGTTATTGTCCCCGCCGGAACGAAGCACCAGTTCTTGAACAAGGGACCCACGCCACTGATCTTGTACACCGTCTACTCGCCAGCTGAACATAAGCCGACGACAGTCCACGAGACCAAGGAGCAGGGCGACAGAGAAGAGGAGGACGGTATCGACGTTGCTCCGGCGTGGAGCCAACGCAGTAAGGAGCAGAACGAAAAGGAAGGTTGGGTAAAGGGCGATTAGAAGAATCTTCATCGTACATGAAATCAAGACCGTTGTTTACCAATCGTTGGTTACCTTGCGTATCGATGTGGGCTGGCGTGCGGCGTCCGTCACTGGTACTAGCGAAATGCGATGGTCGTTCGAGGAGATAATGTGGCATCTCGTTCCTGGTGAGGAGTCTCATAGCGTGACGTTGACTTCAAAGTACTTCGGCACAAAATTCCCCGTTGAAGATGGCGAACGGAAATGCAATGCGGCCCACAGTTCGGATGTCGGCAGCGTCGCGGATGAGGCGGAGTCATGGGAGATTAATGCGGCAACGTCGGTGTTGAAACCGAAGGCAGAGTCATGTCAAGGTTCAGTCTAGATGAAACATTCATATTGCTATACGACCATTGCCATTTGTGTGCGAGCAATCTTCTTCGTTTTGACGAGATCGTGCATCCATGTTGAAAGGAGGTGAGACAAGCTTTTTAGATTGCCTGCTTGGATCTTGACACTTTCTTGGCTCCCGTCGGTCGCGGGGATCGCATTTCTCCGGCGAGTGTTCCCCCAAACTGGATAGCTTACAGCAGGCACAGATGCCCCTCAACGCAACAGTCCAGGCGTTCGGGCCTGGAAACTCAGCTGTCATCCTTGCATTTTGATCTTATTTGGCACATGGACTACTCATGGCGCGGGCAGATGGGGGCGAGAGTTCGTCCCATGGACTTCAGATACAGGAGGACTAATTTAACCTATTGGGCCAAGATTTGCGACGTCCTTGCTTGCCCCCGAACGGTCGGAACATAAAAGCTTGGAGAAGAACGCCAAGAAAGCTCGTTCGTCTTAACAGCCAAGATTATTGGGTTTCCCGTTTCTTACAGTCACTACCGCCATGCAAAATACCTTGTTGCAACTCTCGTTCCTTGCCTCTGTGGCCTCTGGCTACTGGCTGCCGGAAACTTTGGGCAAGGACCAGTTCAAGACCTGTGTTGTGCCCAAGACCACAGGCGACGCCTCTCCCACCATTGCCTCGACCGTCAAGTCTTGTGGCAGTAACTCCCGCGTGGTTTTCAGCGCCGGCACCGAATATACTCTCCTTACCCCTTTGAAGTTCTCCGGTCTGACGAACGTTGAGTTCTCGGTCGAGGGCAACCTCACTCTCTCAGACGACCCCGCTGTGGTTTCAGCGGTCGTTGGCAACAGAACAGCGTACCCCGGTCACTGGATCACCATTGCCAACAGCAAGGGTGTCACCATCACTGGCGCCCCTGGCGGCGGCTACTTCAACGGCCACGGTGACAAGTGGTGGTCCAACAAGAATGACAGCAGCGACAATGGCCGCCCTCACTTCTTCTCATTTGGTGTCACGGGACTTCGTCTGCGCGGCATCAAGGTCATCAACCCCGTCGCCTGGGTTTTCTCCATGGGCGGACAGGATGTTTACATGACGGACACCTTGCTCGACGCCCGATCCACCAACGGCTTCCCGTTCAACACCGATGGTATCGATGTTAGCGCTTCTGACGTTGTCATTGACGGATGGACAAGCTGGAACGGCGACGACATCATCAATGTCTCCCCGCCGGCTGTTAACGTAACCATGCGCAACATCAAGGCCTATGGAACCCACGGCATTTCCGTTTCTTGTGCTTCCGGAAGCGGGAGCCAGTACCTCTTCGAGAACGCTGAAATCCACGATTCGCTTCTCGGGGCCCGCTTCAAGGGCTCAGTTGGCACTACCTGCAACATCTCCGATGTCACCTGGCGCAACATGACCATCATCAACACCAGCTACCCCATTCACTTTATCGAGGACTACGTCGATCAGGAGAAAGGCGCTGCTGGGAAGGACGCTTCTCTCGCCGCGTACGCTAAGAACTTCCGCTGGGAGAGCATCACTGCCCACACCAGCAGTAGCCTGAAGGACGGCAGTTGCGTGGGTAGCCCGTGCTGGAGTTCGACTCTTGGTAAGTGATCATCATTATCCATCGGCCTGCCCCGAGTTTCAAGCACTGACTCGTCTACAGAGGAAACCACCAAGAAGTCGATGTACATCATCTGCAAGGATGCGGCCCATTGCCAGGATTTCCACTTCTCAGACATTACCCTCGTCGCTGCTGTAAGTAACTGGAGCCCACAGTATTCATCATAAACTAACAACCCTGCAGGATGGCAGCGCAGGCGAAATGGAGTGTGTTGGGCTGGAGAACGACAAGACCCTTGGCATTCCTTGCACTAACGGCACTCTCACCGCATCGAAATAGAGTCACTGCACCTAGATAGTCGCGGGGCGGGGCCCTAGAGAGAGCAAGCGGAAGATTAATATCATGCAAAAAAGTCCGGTGATGAATTTGTGCATCGAAGAAGACTATACCTATGTGCGACGAAGTATGTACATATGAATTCGAGCTTTCCAACACCAAAGACCATTCACTGCTAAATGATACCCAGTTGGGTCGTCTCTTGATATTGCATATGGCGTAGTTGATGATGTGCAATGCTTCAAGGCATTTTAACAGGCGCCGTCCTTGACACCGGGACCGCTGTAGTTCTGGCAGGGCGTCTTCGCGTCAGTGCAGACGTTCTTGAGCGTGGCCTTGTCGCCGTTGGCTTTGGTGATTCCAACAACTTCACCTCCCTTACGGGCAGTGACTCCCTCGACGTAGACTTCGCGCGCACACTTCTGGCACTAAAGATTATTAGCAAAGCTCTCACAGCAGCATAATACCAGAAGATGGCTCTGCAAGATGATTCAGACAGCATAGATACTCACAGTTCCGCAAGACCGGTAGACCTTTCCATAGTCTTCAGCATAGAAGTTGATGATCTAGTCCAAGTGTCAACAATGACGATATGCGTTGTGGGAGAATATACTCACATTGACCTTTCCGCAGCCGTTGTGCTGGATGATCTTGTCGGAAGCGTGGTAAGCACCTCCACCGACGATCCATGTCACGTCGCCGGCCTTGTCTTCTTTCTAATATTCAGTCAGCCTGTGCCCATCGTTGATTTATCATGAGTCGCTTACGATCGAGATAGCATCCTCACAAACATCCTCGAACCACACGAACTCGATGTTGCAACCGCCTCCGAGGCAGTATACGCCTTCGCCGGCGGTCTTGCCGATGATTACGTTTCGGAGTGTGGCACCCTTCTCGAGAACGAATGCAGTGTCCTTCTCGCCTAGGCGGTGGTCGCCAGTTAGTATAGGAGGAAAGCTCAGTGAGTACATAGGTAGGTGCCCACAAACCTCCCTCTTGCTGCCCATTACAAGACGTGGGGCTCCTGTCGTACTTGGCCCAGCCTCCATCAAAGACTTGACCGGCCCGAACATAGATCGGAGCAGAAATCTTCTTCGTTGAGGTAGGAGTCGGGAGACCTCCTTCGTAGCCCAAGCAACCGAGGGCCGTGGGTAGGGCTGCAAGAACAGCTGCGGCTGCGAAGATGGGCTTGCTGAACATTGCTGCTGAAATGACGAGACTTGATGAATTGCGAGTTATTCTAGCTGGTAAACTAGTTGGGTTTCATCTCTGTTCTCGTTAGCTCAGATTATATAGTGGGACGGTGAGCCATTACAGCAAGTATCTATCTTTTCAAACGACTTATCCGGGTCGAATACGAGACGGTTCTTGACAATTCTCATTGGTACGCATAATACCCCAGAAGCCAAGGCTTGGCTCCAAGCTAATGTTACGATGTCAATTGGTGCAACCCAATCCATATGCCTCTTCTCGTCTTAGTCGTGGAATTCTCCGAACAAAGTCTTGGCAAAATCCGAAAAGCTTTCTGCATTTGGCTACGGAAGGATATTATTCCCAATCGCCCAGCCGGTTGAAATATCCCGTCCATCAAGTATCATGAATTCCTATATGTTCTTCTTTATAGACAAGCCCCACCAATGAAGTAGCCATGCCACCCAGGATCACGAGTCGCTCCAACTCAGCTAGTTCATTACATCGACCATCGTTCCGCGAATGAAGTGTCAACTTGAGCCGATACGAGATAACATAACAGGCAGCCGGGATGATTGCGGAGACTATCATCGTATTCGTGACTCTGAAAAGGCAGGTGCTTTTCTGGATTGCGATGTGCATAATGTTGATGGAAGGTAGGGTAGCAGACCGTCACGGCAGGCTTAGGGCAAGCCCCAATGTTTTGTGTCGCTGACTCCGAGGAACTTCATTGAGTGGAAATAGACGGGATGGTGGCTTCAAGGTCAAGGATATATGAATATTTTAAATGAAGACAAGACCTTCAGCGGAATGTGTTAAACAACTCTTTCATCCCTTGCTTGCATACATATCACTGCCTTAGTGCCAACATCAACGTCAAGCAGACTCAAGTAAACTGAAAAACGGAAGTAAGATGAATTCTAAAACAAGGCTTCACACACATGGTATCTCGGTACTCCATTCTAATTCAACCAGACTGCATTTCCGCAGCACCCTCCATCGTTTAAGTCAAGATGAGCAACAGCACTTGCGGATGCGCCACCGTCGCCCATCTCCCAGATCTCAACAAAGCCCGTAGAGCTATCAGTCAGCGCAACGTACATGTCACTGAAGCTATTCGCGGTGATAGCGTTCGCTGACCCTCCACTGGTGGTTGTGGGAGACAGGAAGTTCTGCTTCTCCACAGAGCCATCGTCGTTCAACGACATGATTGAGATGTAGCCAGTATTGTTGGCGTCACGGGCTCGCGATGTCGCCCACAGGAACTTGGATCCGTAGGCAATCGCGACCTCATCTGACCAGTAGTCAGAGCTATTGGCACCTACAAGCTGTCAGTGATTTGAGATCTGGTGATGTGGGCACGAAAGTCTTACCTTCTGGGATGAGAGAAAACGAAGCATTAGCATAGCTGGGAATACCAGTCGTCTGATCGATAGAGTAAACGCCGACTTCGTTGGTTCCTTCATGCACAGCATAAAGGAAGCCACCCGCCGGATGAACGGCGCCGTGCCTGGGATCCGCTCCTTCAACTGGAGCCGCCACATCCGCAACGTACGTAAGCTCCCCGGTGGAATTGTCAATTGAGTGAACCCAGATGGCGTTGCCGGTGTCGTCGAAAGAGTACATCATGGTTCCAGCGGGGTTGAAGGCGAGGCCGTGGACCCCAGAAGACGTCGAGTAGTTGTATTCTTGGATTGACTCCGTGAGAACTCCATCTGTCACTGACATGACTGTTCCGCACGCGCCGAACGGTGTTCCGTAGACAGCATACGGAGATACGGTTGAAGGAGTCACGAAGATGGAGCGCTCGGTGCAGTCTCCTCCGGCCTTGATGATCGTTCCAGCGCCAATGGAGAGGTCGTCTTCAATAGCATAGCTGACGTATTGGCTGTTGCCGCTGTCTTCGAAAGAGTTGCCATACAGGTTTTGCTTATCGTACTGCATGATGTCAGTGAGTCTCTTCGGGGAAGTGATGGTGGGTCGAAGGGACGGTCACTTACGCTTAAGGCGATCCATGAGCTGCTGGTGTTCACTGAGGTGTTCGCGCTCAGAACTAGTGTCTTGGCGGCATCTTCGAAGGTAAGAGTGTAGATGTATGGCGTTCCGAACGTTCCAACCAGAAGCTGATGGCTGAGTGCCGAGATGCATGGCGCGAAGCCGGACAACAGCAGCGCAAGAGATTGAGAAACCATGATTGCTGGAGAAAAGAACTGAAAATGTTGAAAGTGGTAGTGAAGAGAACAAAGTGGACCGCTGGCGGCTGAGACTACGGAAGCTAAATCGGTAGTTGGAGCTTGACTTCTACCTTATTTATTCTTCTCGAAGCATGCGTAGAACACGATTGATGCAATTTTTGGATTGCGAACTCTCCCAAAATTTCATCTCGCCTAGACTTGTTTCTTGGCGTACGCGTTGCTGTCGTTGACAGTGGGGGAGTTTCTGACGATCGTCAGGGTTCTAGGGGTAAATTTTCCGCTGTGAAGCATTGTTTCATCTCGATTTGATGGGGGTTTACCCCGGGAAGGGAGTGTCGAAACATCGCGGAAGAGTGGTGCTGGGCTGCCGGCATGTGGGGGTCTCCAGGGGCAGACGCAATCGCTTCTCCACCATGGGATGACTGGCGTGCTCGTCTTTGGATGGCATCTGGTGCCGAGCGGCCGTGGATGCAATTAGAATTAAACACTTTGACGGTCACGATGTAACCCCAGTGGACTTTATATATCCCCCGAGCCCATAATAGTTGAGACGGGAGCGATGGATCGACGGTTATTTTGGAACGGGCCTTTGCGAAGGGGGAAACATACGATGAACGCCTGGCGTGTCCGAGCTCGTGGGGATGGCACGTTGAGTACGACGCCTTTGGCCTGAATCGCGATTGCTGAAAAGGTAATGGGGTTTACTTGGAGGCTGGATGCTGACGACGTCTCTATTTCACTGAGGGGAACTCCAGACGAAGTTCAGTCACGATGGCTCTTGGCTCAGTCCCTTGTTTCAGGCGAGCGTTGTCCCATTGCTTTTGGTAGAGCTGGGAGCCTCGTGCTGATCGCTTCCATATCAAGCGATGGGTATCAACTCGCTTTCGATGAAGTGTTTGCTCCCTCTATTCCAACGATGTTGAGACTACATCAGCACGACCAGATACGGTTATCACGGCACCGCGAGAGATTCTGCGCTCATTTTGCACATGACGTAGTCACCTCACCCTCTGTCATTGGGTATCTTTCAAGTCATCATTTGCTGCCGAGCGATGATGCCTAGACCAGCGCACCCGTCCCAGTCGCTCTTGGCGCTACCTATATGACAGCCGGGGTCGCGAGAATACAGGGAGTTCTAGGGAGCTAGCAAATGCAGGCATCTTCGCTTATTGGTATGCTGCATCACTAGGTCTGACATTTTCCTCTCCCCAATGAAGGCGTCTACTATTGCTGTATCGTGACGTCAACTTAGCTGCTTGCTGCCAAGAAAGAATGGAGCGAAAGAATTGTCACTGAACTGCGAGGAACATACCTAAAAACGCATCTCTCTTCTTTTTTAATGCATTCATTCTGTCTTCTCGATATCTTTACTACGGCAATTGGCATTCTTCGTTGAGATGGAGAAGATTTTGTCGCCACTGGGGATATCTCATGAACATGGGGTAATCAACACCCCTGCCCTTGCCCACGGGACATCAGAGTTCGTCGTGCAGTATCCGCCGCTTTGGCCACAGCATCGCAGGCTTCAGGGCACGACCATTGCTTTGAGTGTTATGATCCTGACAGCCTGTGGTGTTAAACTATTCGGCACGTCGCGGAAACGCAACTGGAGAGCCAAAGCGGGAGGGTTGCGCAAGACAGATGCGGCGAGGTCCAAGTCATGGCTCTGGGTTCTTGAAAGGCTCTATGTAATGTGAGTTCAGGAAAGATTTCGAAGTGGTCCACTTAGGGAGTGACCATGTTTTCAGTAAAAAGAACCCTGAGTTCGAAGTGTTTCTGACCGAAAGACAGTGACGTTCTGGCATCCATTACCAGAGCATCGTTTGTCCTGTGGATGAGCTATCACGCGGATGTGACGTTGAAATGGAGTGAAAACACTTACACGGCGCTTGCGGCTGTTGACGGGTTCTTTCTCTGCATGACTCAAATTGGAATCGTCTTCATCTTATCAGAGTTTGACGTGCTTTTTTGGGGCCAGCCCGGTCAACGAGTTGAGGGGCAAGGCTTTTGGTACATCCTCCCACGGATTTGCAATTTCTTTGGTTGGATACTGGCCTTTGGGCTGGTTTCTATCCAAACTTCTATTTCAATCGTCAAGCAATACGGTGCTTCTGGTCTCCCATGGTCGGAACAACTCCAAAGCTTTGGGGCAGCCCAGGATGTTGTCACACTGGACATGTTGAAAATTCTCCTCTTCCTCGTCGGATTTCTGGTATTAGCCCCATACTATGTTGTGGTAGGTCACCAAAATGTTCGCAATAATCCTCAACGAAGAGGTCGCTAACATGCGAAACAGGGTGGCCCCTGGCTATGGGCCAACCTGATCACCACCATAACAATATGGACATGGCGACTTGCGAGGGTGGCCGAGAAAAGAGGCCAGGATGAGACATCACAGCTGGTAACGTCTCTTGTTGTGGATTTCTTTTTCTCGCGCATACCTACACTCTTTGCTTTGGCGATGTTCTCTCGCATCTTATCGCAAAGGCGCTAGGGGCATTGCTGCTAGCCAGTCTGCCAGCCCAGGCATTACCTATGATGGAGTGGAGCACATATGTGAAAGTGATTATGATGCAATGACAACTGTAATGAAATGGATTGCGTCTAGTTGGTCAGTAGCAGTAGATAAAGTTCATAGGAAATTTCAAGTAAACAAGTAGGGTGACTCGTTTACTCGGTTGATTAACTTGACGAGAGAGTATTTAGATTTGCGTTGCACCGAAGGACCCATTGAGCTCAGCCCCAGCCGTTCTCCATATGAAAGCGACGTGACCCATTAATCGACAACGACCCAGGCCAAATAGTGAGCAAGATTAAGACCTTGGCTATTTACCCAATCTCCCTGCCATGTAATCCCCATACAAATCGGGTAAAAACGAGGCCAAGTTTGTAAACTCGGTCTGGTCATGAATGAAATGCTCATAGGCAATGTTCTCTCCAGCCATGCGCTTCTTGAAGCCGAGAGCTCCCGCCAAATAGTCGATGCCGACCTTCATACCCATAACCTTGTAGTGAATCCCCCCACCAAGCCAATATCGGCTCCGCAGCTCAAGTCCATCCTCCGTCTTACGCCAGAGGTGCAAGAAGTCACCAATCTTAAGGTTCGGCAGCAACCCGTCCCGCAGCTCCGCACACACAGCCGCCTCATAGCCCGCGGCCTTGAGCTTATCCCACGGCAGGCCGTACTGCGCCGGGTCCACGAAGTGAATGTGGACGGTCATCTTCTGAGACCCGATGAACTCCGTTACACGGTGCGTGGACCCGAGCCACTTTTGCGTGTGGGATAGGTCAGTGCGGTGCAGGCGGTCCGCGTAAGTCGAGCGAGCGCTCAGGTGGTCGTAGGGGAACCAGAGGGCGTAGCGCTCGGGCTCGACGCTGTGCCACCAGAACCACCAGCGCACCATGTCTCCTGTCGATCCTGGGAACCGGGTGCGAGACGTGACGTACGCGGTGCCGTCTGGGAGCATCCGCCAGCCGTTCTCGTGTTTGTGGTAGCCGGGCTCCAAGAGTCGAGGAGAGTCGCCAATGGGGAGAACACCTTCAGCGGGCATTTGCTCGCGGATGTACTGCGGGATGTCGGCGTAGAGGTAGAGCTCTCGGTGGCAGTACTTGGCGTAGAGCTTATCCTTCATCCTGTTCTCATTATGGCGGTAGGCTTTCTGAGTATTAAGAGGATAGTATGTGATTGGGACCTTTTCGGGGTATCCGTTGGCGTCTGGATTTTGCATGATGTTCCCTGTCTGGGCGTCTGTTGGTGATGATGGTGCTGATAGTTGACCCGATATCGCTGACAGACGCGATGCTGTTCTTTGACGCAATTGTCCCGAATCCATGATTCAATAAGCTATTGAATAAGTACGTGATCTCGTGCCGTGATTATTATAAACCCAGATGAGGGGATAGTTATTAGAGAGCTTGAGTTTTATGGGTGCTTGAGAGGGCCGAGTGTTCGAACGCACGAAGGTGGTCAATGGTATGACCTGTGTCGGATGCGCGATTGGCCGAGGTTCACATGTGGTCCGAAGATCGACAGATGATTGGAAAACGGTCGCGCAGCGGAATCACGGTGGTCGGGACAAGCTTCTGCATGGCTTCCGGGATTTCGGCAAGTAACCAAACCTCCGCTTCCCAATAATGACGGTAAAAGTTTATTGGAGAGCCCGTCACTATAGCCAATTCATGACGGATTTTTTATACCCATCGGAGTCGCGAGCATCCAAGCTGATGAGGACGTGATCCCTCGGGTTCGCCTTTGTATTGTTTAGTTGAACTCTACAGTCCGAAAAGGGTGCGCCTTGATTGTGCAACTGACGAGAAAGGCCACGGTAACCTAAAGCTCAATTATCAGTCCTCACAGGTCAGCTACTGCATTGCGCCTTTCTTGCTACTGTGCTTTATTCCTCTCTCGATATGAAATATGTTTCCAGCGGCAGAGAATCTGCCCAACGCAGTTGTTTCAGTCTATCTAAACCTCTCAAGCCCTTGTACAAACATAATCAGACCAGACCATTTCAAACTGTAATCCAACCACACTACCCACCTCGTTTCTACTCATCTCCGTGTTCTTCGATTGATGCCTGCGGCTTTTGGCTATCATCACCCGGCTTCTTTTTGTCCTTCCCGGCTTCCTCGCCCCAGAAGTACTGCAGGCCGTACTCAACCACGGACAAGGTAACCAAAGCGGCTCCAACCATAAGAATTTTCGTATTGTCACCCACAACTGGGTGGTCCACACGCTCCTTCTTATCATCTTTACGACCGGCCTTTTTGCGTTCCCTCATTTCCGAGGGCAATGGGTAGAACGGCATGGGTTCCGAACTGGGTGGAATCTTATATTTCTCTTCGTCATCAGGATCATTGACCGACCCTTTCTCAAGCAAATCCATAGCCCACTTGTAGGCCGGGTAGCCTTTCCCATCAACGGCTATACTGGCTTGGTGTAGCGCATTGAACATGGACCATAGAGCACGAACGACACTCTCCAAAGCGCCCACTACCCAGGCGTGGTGAGATGAAGCAGCCTCGCCTATGAAGTACAGTTGGCCGAGTGCGTTGGGTTTCGCAATTGCAGGATAGAGTTCGCTGAATTGACAAGGGCCAAAGTAGGCGAATGCCCCAGATGCGTGAGGGTCGTGATACCAGTCGTAGGCATGGTGCTCGATGTATTCGCCCGTGATACGGTCCAGAGCTTTTTGGAACTTCTTCTTCTGTGCCTTCGGATACTTCGGGTCCTTCGGGTCCATCAGTTTATTCGGGTCCTCCGGGTCCTTCGGGTCCTCCGCATGGAGATAGGCGAGGTCGCGCAGAAGAAGGTTCTTCAGCTCAACTTCTTCCTGCAATATCTCTTCATTGCGCTTGTTACGGGATTTCGAAGCGATAAGAGCACCGATGCGCTGAGCTGTCTGGCCCCATGTGTAAGAAACCAGTAGAACAGCTGGTTTCTCGATGGGATCTATGTCGTTGTCGATGTTGTAAGACGGGTAAACGCAGACTTGAAGAGGTAAGTCCGTCCGAGCCACCCCTCCATTGGTGATTTTCAAAGGTGTTTCGCGCCACCATGCCGTCTTGAACTTGATGCCAACCTTACAGGAAGCACCATAGCCAAGACACCGAATAGCCTGCTTCGTATCCCAGAGAAGGCCAGCATTGGAAAGATCCATACGGTTAGCAGCAGCAAGGGTTGTAGAGTTGAACACTGCAAAGTATTGACGTGGCTCCAGCGATTCGCCGGTGATGGTGTTCTTGAGGTTGAGTTGCATCTTTCTCCTGACTGTTCGTTCGAGCTGAACATCTGCATCCATTCCCACAACTTGGGTGTTGTATTTGATGATGGAAGGATCCTTCATCTTCTTGCGCATGGTTTCGGCAATCTTTTGAGCACCTCCATCAATGCACCACCAATAGTTTGGTCGTTTATCGCCCGGCTCGAGTGCGTGAAACTCGGGCTCAGCAAAGTCCAGTTGTTCCAAAACTGCTTCTGTCAAGCTTTGGTCATACCAGCCGGTGCCACTGTGGGAAGTTGTAAGCAAGACCCCAGATTGAGGATTTCATGTTGCTCCTGATTTGACTTACTATGTGGCAGTCTCCAGCCATTGAATCGTGCTATAACTATATCCGGGGCCTCTCGGGATAGGCTTGGGGTTTTCCACGCTATAAGATATCGAATTGGTCATTAATGTGTAAAGAAAGATCGGCATGATACTTTTAGACTCACGAGAGTAGAAATTGCCGAACGCTCATCTTATCTGCATTCATGAGCAAGGTCCAAAGCTTCTCATCTTCATCCGGAGTCCTGGCTCGAATGTTGCCGTGTTCGTCCTTCGGCCGAAAACGGTCGTGAACGTCTTTCAAAAATCCTTCGATGGCTTGCTCAAAGAGCGTGGCGGGGTTGGCCTTGGTCAAACTGAGATATTGGAAAGTTGTAAGAATCTACTCCTATCAAACAAGGTGGAAATGAGCTTACTGCGGGGGGATCTGTTGGTCGGGTTTGATGCCTTGGTTCAAGTTGAAAGGGTCAATCTCTGTGCCGTTCCAAGCGTTCCCAGTCTTCTTGACATTGTTAAAGTAGGAGGGGCAAACGCCATTGTCATCATGAAGAAAGTAGGGGACGCGAACAGGCCAATCAGTGGGACTCGTTCTTTCGCCGAGCTCGCCTTCTTTGATGTCAAGAAAGTCAAAAAGGCGAAAGGTCCTAATATGGGTTCAAAGTCAGCTTAAGCACCATATTCGGCTTCAAATCGTAACTAGAAAAACAGTCAGGTATATACCTCTCCATGACCTTGTTCTTCGGGAACCGCATGGCGCCGACGTCGTAGTAGTCGTGCGTGCCGTCTTTGCTGAAACGGTGGGTGTACAATCGCCCTCCAAAGCGTTCTTCACTGGCCGCTTCTAGGATCTCGTAGTCGATCTTCAGATGCCCTGGCCCCATGTATCTCTCAATGTTGTTGTTGATCCAGTCAATAGCAAGACTGGTGAAGAGTCCTGCGGCTCCGGCACCAACAATGCCCACTTTAAAGTGACCATGACGGGGAGGGATAAGCGGGGCTATCTTGCCATCTTTCATCACCTTCTGATTAAGTGCTGGGATGTCCTTTGGAGGTTCAAGACCCTCGACTGGTCCCATGAACTTTTGAGTTTCCTCGCGCGCTATTTCAGTGTCCTTCTGAATCTTGCGGGCGTAGACCTCTTGAGTGTACTCATACTTGAACACTTGCTCGTAGGTTACCTTCGTCGTGACGGAAATCTGCGCATGAGGGGCGTTGGGAGCAGGGTCTTGGGGAGTCATGATGAGTAGTCGAATAGATGTTCGGCAAAGTAAGTGTTGGGTAATGCTACCTGTTTACTTGAATTGCGCAAGTTCGTGATTATCTCGCATGAACAGGTGGACGGACAACAGTATTTGAAAGATTGCATTCGGGCAAGGGGGGATCTCTCATTGCCTTCTGCGGGATTCAGTCCCTGCAGAGTCTGGTTACGTGGCGAGAGTTCATGTCTGTCGAATCATTCCCGCAGATACAATATCAGCTGAGGATGCTGCTTTCGGTTGAAAATCAAAACGATACCGTATGTTTACGTTCCGTCCATGGCATTGGTTGTCTTACGAGACGGCATTACTGTCCCGGCTTTGACAGTACGTATGTGGTTTACTCATCACATTCGTGGAGAGCTGATGTGGTACAAATCTTATATGTAGGGTCGCTCCATTTGCAGACATTTTTACTGCCGATCCGCGAATCATACCGAAAGAAGGGGCATTGAAGGTATTTGTTGTTGAAAACGGGCTGGCTGAAGAGCTGTTTATTGAGGCTTGGCATATGCAGGACTCCTCGACGGGCTAGCTCAGTCTGGTCTAGCTACCTCTTGAGTCCTCAGCTGAGCCACGAGACATATTCTAGACTCACTTCAGCTGCATCAAATATGCTTGCATGGCATCCTTTTTGTCTCCCTCTCTTCCTTTTGATACATGCAGCCGTTTGATTAGTTGCTTTTGTACTAACAGCGTGGATATGACTGAGTAAGGTACCTAGTAGGGATTGCTAACGCCTTTGCGGGGTCGGGCCGCTCCCTAGTGGCGTTGGTAAATGAAACCTTTCGGCTAGCACACCGCTGTTCTGAGACAGGAATTTGATCCGAAAAGCCAAAGAATGGTTCATGTCACCTACATCACTCAAACGCCACCTATCAGTAGCTTAACTAGGCAGGATACGCCATAGTATGAGGGCCAAATGGGTAGCGATCTTCTCAGTCGTTTATGTCTTTTTGAGACCGACGAAGGGCCTTGAAGTCGTCAGAAACGGCTGGAAGAATGGACTGATCTGACAATCGTGAATGACATAACTGAATGTGTGAAACGCCAGATGAAAACATTGGAAGTATACCTGTCATAGGGCGATGTTACTATACATGAAGACGTATATTCACGCGGGATGAGTATCTACAAATGAGAAACATCCATGAGATGAAGTCAACAAAGGTGGATTACGGAAGGGACGATTTGTGATTCTCAAGCTTGAGAATACTGCCACAAGATGATGCCGTTGATCAAATATTGCTTACAATGACGATGCTTAGCAATTTAGTCTACATCGTTCTGTTGCTTTACACGTAAGTTGAAGGCATTCCCGTGCACTCTTAATATTGAGCTTGGGGCTTCCATGGGTAGCATTTGTCCGACAGAACGCTTAGTGATGCGTCGAGTAGACTAGCGATGTTAGGTACCCTATCTGAGCGAGGTAAATTATCATGAAAGAACTGAAGTCAGAGCTCGTGCGTTGCAACAACCTAGTGTACGTCTCCCATCAGAAAACTTGAGAAGTACATTCTGACTTAGGTTTTCCTGTCCTTCTCTGATGAGCTTGCAAAAGGATTATACAACGACCGTGGATTACAAAGAAGATGCATAACCGTTACCAAATTTATTCTCATTCCATTTGCAAATAATGCTCTTCGAGGAATATAGCCTAAATGGGAAATCGGCGGATTACGGCTAGTTCTTACCCACGTCTTGTCTCAGTTCCCATCCACGCAACAGACACAACGTAAATCTTCATTCGGAGCTAGATCACCGCTTCCGTGCCTTAGCTGTGACGTCTGACGACTCTGCGGGGTCGGGCCGCAGACCGCCTCTTCAGCCGACAGCCAGCCACTCGTGACTAGCTTACGACTGGTTTGAAACATGTCAGCCCTTGCCACACTTGCAAGATTAGGTAGACACCATGAACACCAGTATAACGACTGAAATGGTAATTCTACCGCACAGTGTCTCCTCAGCCACGTTTCAATGGTTTGGGGAGACAGGTACTGCTGCTCGGGTACTGTTCGGTACTCCTAGAGGTGAAGGTCGGTTTCCAAATATACTGTGATACCTAACGATGATTAGAGTACGCGCATGACTATGACATATTGATGTGCAACCTTGATTTCAAGCATTTTATGGTCGACATAATTACCTGGCGGGGGAAGCTTTTTCATGTCTGGACATAAAAGATGGCGACTTAGGTGAGCTTGCATCATATGAAAGATCTAGCCCCTTTTTGCCCACTCAAATGACGCATTTAAGCCACTGGTTCTTCCAGGAAACAAGAATGAAATGCCATAACCAGGCAAGACATGGGATTCTCGGCAACTGCAGACTGATGTGAATGTTGTCATCACAAAATGCGCACTGTAATAATTCGTAGTATAGGTACCTACCTAAGATATTTATCGATAGTATGGTGCTAAGAGTTCTTTCATACATTTAGGTGTTTTGTCCCTAGACTGGGGCTCAGGACTAAAGACATCGTATGAAAGTAATTGAAATGGATTGACTGGGGAGATCTTGATGTGGTGAAACGTATATAACCTGAAAGACACAAAGAGACTGGGTACATGCATGGATTAACTAACGTAAACGTGTCCCAAGTCATCTTGAACCTAAGATGAACCTATTGTGGGTGATTTGAATGCTTAAAGCTTTTCTACTGGTAGTACAACATTATCTCCTGAATCAGTGTCAGGTTAGGTTCCGCGCAGAGTGCTAGAGTCGTCGATTTCCCCTTAGGTATAGGTTATGACTTTTATTCGAACCTACCCTACTAGGGATTTATGCGAGGGGACCCTTAAATCTTTGCTAGGGATAACTATAATCCGCTCCGTAGTGGTCCACCCGGTGCCCCACCGGTGCCCCACCGGTCCTCTCGTTCCCGCGCGTGACAATCAGCGTCTAATTGATGCCAATGATCCAAACCTTGACGTTGTTACTCCTTTTGAAAGACTCCAAGGATGCGTTTGGACTTCCTGCAGGCTGCTGGGCCGCAACCGGCCTGTCTATACCTCCAAAGCCGGTAGAAAGACAATCTCCCAACTATATGATAGGGTGTTCAAAATCAAATTCTCATCTCCGTTGCGCTATGTCATTTGGCTGATGCTGTTCGCCCGAAGATAGGCTTGGGCGATCCTCCGTCCTCTTCAATACTCGGCCTTGGGTCCATTCCCGCGATCATGCTTTTCCTTCTCTTCTCAAGAGATCTCTGGGCTATCTTGATAATTATGTTTTGTCCGTTTGTCATATCGCTGCGGGCCGTTGATTACCGAGCAGCCGCCGGAAGCATTCCTTCTGGCATCAGAACGTCGACTAATAACGCATCAGCGACCAGTACCCATCATCAAACCACGTCCTCGACATCACAAATTCCAACCTTCAAACTTCATCAGCTTAGGAGTAGAAAGGCACGTCCGTGGGGACATCTGTGTCCCATGCATGATACTTGTATCAATAATACAGCTGTGGCACTTCTCTCTTCCAGCCCCTCTGTCGCCTCTGTGGGACAGAGCTTGCATGACGGCGCAAATACTACTGCCTTTGGTTTCTCAAAGCGAAGGTCAACAAGCACTCCGTCTACAATCCGGCTCAGAAACGGTATCAAGACAGTGTACGACACGGTCATCGTCACGTTCGACCCAACTCCATCATCACTCGTCACATCGACGAGGTCTCACAATGAAAATACAAAGTCCGGCTCCAAGTCAAATATCATCAAGCCGACATCAACCACACAGCCGCCGCCCCCAGCTCAGCCGTCAGAAGCGGTCTACATATTCTTTGACTGGGCTGTCTCGTCCGTCATCACGACCACCACATCCGGTGGGAAGTTTGTCATGCTCCCTCGTCTCACAAGCCTCGACGATAAGACAATCCACGACATTTGCAAAGACGAGGCTGCCGGAAGCATGGTTGCTGGTATGAGAACCTCTCCTGATGCCCCTGGACTGCCCCCGAGTTTTCAGGCCAGCCAGGACATTTACGGAAAGAAGGGATGCAAGTACATTAGTGGGTACGAGACAAAATCTGCCGGAAGATTCAAGTGTGATGACATCCCTGAATTCGAGTGCATCACAGATCCTCAAGAGGATGAGCATATCGACTGTCCAAAGGCAGAGACACAAGAAAGGTTCTATGTGCCTAGGGTGAGATGTTTCTTCCCCGTTGGAATATGAGTCACAGGCTTTGGAATATTTTTGATTTCTATTTTCATTATAATTATCGTGTCTATATCTTAGCGCAACAGAGCGACTTTTTCCACACACGTTACATGAGACGCAATCTTGCGTAGCGTCTCGTCAATCCAAGGCTTTTTTTGGCGAATTCCACGCTTCATTTCTTAAGAGGAGCAAGCAAAGCTGAAGCGAACGCCCTGGTAAGGGGCCTTCGAGCAGCTCGCGTAGTTCTCGCCCTCAACCACCGCAGGCACGCAGGTCTGGATGGTCCTGTTTGTAGCCACGTCGACGACAGCGGTGACCTCGGGTTCAGCGTAGAGAGGGATGTTGTCGTCCTCGCAAGCCAACTCGAGGTTGTAGTACGTCGTGTTTGTCGCGTCGTCGGTGACGTTGAAGGGGTTGCGGCAGATGGGGTCGAAGACGTAGGTGTTGTAGGCACGGATGGAGGTCCAGGTGGCGGTGCCCTGAATGGCGCCAGAGGTGTCGCAAACCTCCTGGACGTCGGATGTCTTGGTGGGAGTGAAAGGAGACCAGGCGATGAACAGGTTTCCGTGGGGGTAGGAGAAGTAGCCCAGGTTGATGGGAGGGTAGGAGGTATTCAGGGCCGAAGCGAGAGCCACAAAAGAGGCGCCGACGAGAGTGGTGAGTTGCATCTTGACGGATTTTAGTGAAATATCGACCGGCGTCAATGGGACAGTCTTGAAGATCTTAGTATTAGAGGCGTTGAAAACGGGAGTTAATGATCGCTGTTCAGCTGGCACTTGGTTGTTTAAATACTTGGAAATTTTTAGATCTGACCTGACGTCGGCTTTGCATCTGTTCGCCTCAAGAGCCGTTCCTAGCGTGGTGTTAGCGGTGCATGGTGGTTGTTCCTTTCCGCCTCCTTTCTGTGCAGTTGTTGATGGGCTAGACAGGGGTAGGTACCGGCTAGAACCCTATCACTGACCGACTCGGATAGGCTGGCGTTGGATTTACAGGCTGGCTAGCTTGCGAAAGTCCCAACGGGCTATTTCGCTAATGCCCGAGAGGCTTGTCACAGTCGATAAATGTCAACGTTGCGTGCCGATTCGATTCTTCCGTCCATTGTTTGTTGGCAGAGCAGACCGTTGCGCTACACAAGCTTCGTAACGGCAGTTTACGCTATCCAGATGTGGCACAGCGCGGCAATTACCCTGCTTTTCCAAGAGCTCTAGAACCGGCTTGACCAAATACGAGCAGCTGAATGCCGGGGCGTCTAGGCTGCCGTTTGTCCTGTGGGGGCAGCATGCAATCCTCCTCGTGTTGAATTGCTGGCGGCCCACTGAAATCACCTTTCTTTTTCTGATCAATCATCGGCCAGCTAAGCCATGCTCCATCAAAACCCGATCGAAGCGCCGAGGCGGCCGCCCCGTGGATATGAGAGCCGATCAGCCGATGGAAACAGAGGCATCGTCAGGGTCCAAGAAACAGCTGAATGATGATGCGATTGTTGATATGAGAGAGAATAGCATTTAAGAAGCCTACTGACGTAATCAAATGACCCTGAACATATTCGACTTGACTCCCCTCTTCAATCCCTCCGCCTTTCCATTCTCATACTCAACTCCAGCAGCGCCACCTTCACCAGACATACCCTCAAGCTTCAGTCGCAGCTCTTCATCCAACTCTGCCATTGTCTTCTTTCCCTTGGCCGTCGATTCTCGCGCTTCTCGCGGTCGCTGAGATAATTCAGATGGCGGGGTGTTTTGGGTTTGGTGAGTTGTCGCGGCGGTGGACAAGTGGGCTGACGCGATAGCAGCTCTTGACGCGACCGAGCAGCGTCTTGCTGCGGCAAGAAGACAACCAGGCGACGCTTTTCGCATCATTGCACTCATGTTGATGATAATCTTGTGTAGTAGATGACTTTCGGGGTCTTTTCCAAGTTGTCTGACGGTGCTGTTGATGGTAGAGTTTAAGTTCGGCGATGAATTTGTTCATCTTGTGGTGATATCATCATTCCACAATTAATGTTTCCTAGGTGGTCTGTGCTTCTAACTGGCGAAGGCATCCATCCATGGATCCTTCTTGGGTTGCCCGAACATCGTGACCGCACGAAGCATGACAACCTGGAACGCAACGTACCAGTTCTTCGGTGCAGAGCAAGCCCAAACCTCTTCTTCTCCTTTTACGACAAGAACTCTCCACCGCAGATTTGCGTCTTCTCAGACCGAAGTCCCAGCTGCCCCCCAATCTATGAACGTTCTCTTTTTCAGCCAGACTGCGACCTGGGCCTGAATGACTGAGTACCTGTTGGGTCAGTTGAGTGAATTCGAGATTCGAGCTGCAGGCAGCGCAATAGCGAGGGACTTTGGTGATAATGCACCCCATTGATCAGCGAGGCCCTACCCACTGAGTAATTTTCCGACTCTACCGCCTAGGCAATCATCTTGTAGCTCTCAGCTCACGCTGATCAAACCGCCCTGTCTGTGGCGGTGTCGCTGTCCCTTAGTAACCCAAGCTCCGTTCAGTAGCAAGGGGTAGATCCTTAGCGCTCATGTTTGCCAATGACGACAGCCTTTTAGCCAGCTTTGCCCCGTCTCACAGCGTCTTTGAATGCCTTACAGGGCACACTATTTTGCTTGGCGACTGTGCTGTCACCCTGAAAAAGGCATGAAGATTGCAACTCACATCACAGCCACACGTCGTTCCCGTGAGAAGCGGCCGCCTTCTGCAAGCAGTCGCGCGCTCATCCGAAGAAGAATGGTTCAGGAGAAATACTTATTCTCCCCCAATTCCTCACCTAGGGCATCATGAACACGTTCTGCACGCCTTCAATTCACCCTGCCGAACCCCGCTGAAACAACAGATTTTACTACACACAACTCCACTGAGCCTAGTATCGCCTATCATGTCTTCCATGCTCGATGTCGGCGATGTTCAACCCCCTGCCTACGATGACACAGTCAACGAGTCGAGAGCGCAGCTGAGCTGCGGCGAGACTCCGACCTTCTATCTGGACCGCACGACCATCTTCGCCAACACGGACCCACCACGTGCGCTGTATGAGCTGAGCAACGACGTTTGTGAGGCCAAGTCGGTGGTGTATGGGGTTCAGAAAGTGGCGTACAGGGTCACACAAGCAGCTGGCGGAGACAAGGTCAGGACTCGGCTGGACCACATTTACGATTTCTCGCTCGACCCCCTTGCAGGGCTCGAATCTTCAAAGCTCGCCGATGCGGTCGTAATCGAGGGAAAGATGAACTCCAAGAGAACACACAAGGAGATTCATCTCGTGCCCGGAGTCTCTTCGTGGAAGGTCAAAGACCACTTCAAAGCTGGGGAGAGCGTCATGCATAAGCTGAAGCACGCCGATGAGATCCAATGGAAGAACACGAAGGGCGAAGTCATCGCCGTTGAGACTGTGGCAAAACGCGACGCGCAAAAGAAGTTGAGCTGCTTTCCTCAACTTGAGATTAAGCTTGCCATGGATGACAAGGAGATGGATCTTTTGGTCACCTCGTGGATGGCGCGCGTGTGGCGTCAGTCTGCCAGTGAGTTGAAGGAACCAATGAATTGGCAAGATTGTGAGTATTCCCGACTCAAATAAAACGATCGCTCTGCTGACAATAGATATGTAGTCAAGACTATGTCGAAGAACGCATTTGGAACCAAAGGAAATCGCTTCAGCGTCTGGGATCTCAACCCGGGGAAGCTATTTTAATCGTGCAGTCGGATCCAAGGTCAATGTGGCACACGTGGACGATGGAAAACGTGCTATGCGTTGGATGATGTTCTTTAGAGGTGTTCTAGATACCCTTTTATATGATTTTATAGTCTCCGCCGCCCAAGATTGAAGCATTACTGCTAGGCAGTCCGTTGGTAGCAATAGAGATGGTGCTTGCAGGGATCAAGCTCTGGAGCCACCTCTCAAATGGGCCAATTTTCAACACCACAGGCAAAACGCGTCATCGTTCAACTTAGAACCATCCTGTCGGTATGCGCAGGATCCTTATCACTCGCATTGTGTCGTTCCAACAAGGACGACATCCTTGAAAACACTCGCCAAGCACGTGGCCTGACGGTGCGGGGCAATGAAACGGACTTGTTGGTGTTGCTGATCGTACGATGGCACACCTGATAACTATTTCCGCCATGATGCCGGGGAGAGTTCCGGATCTCGCAACTTTGGCACGGCGGAAGTAACGCCACAAGGAGGGGGCCATAAGTAGTACATCACCGTGCTTCCGTTCGTCCAGCATTAAGACGAGAACTCAACCACTACCTCCCATCATCCCAAATTCATTCTTCATCCACACCTCAAATCGAATATCAACAACATGCGAGCGGCAAGATACTACGGCAAAGAGGACATCCGCATCGAACAGATCCCGGAACCTCCCTGTGGACCCAACCAGATCAAGGTAAGACGAAGCTCCAGCTCCCTCCGCACTGTCATCCAGTCTCCAGCAACCTTCAGCACCCCGCGCGGGGAAAACGCATTGCAACACAGTGACATTTTTTCTGGAGTTGAACCCTGAACTTACCACCTCTCGTACCCCAGATCGCCCCGGCATTCGTCGGAATCTGCGGAACCGATCTCCACGAATACCTCGGCGGCCCTAACTTCTGCCCCGCATCCAGACACCCCGTCACAGGCGATACCATCCCCGTCACCCTCGGCCACGAATTCTCAGGCATCATCAAGGAAATCGGTTCTGATGTGAAGGCTGAGGGCAACATCAAAGTCGGCCAGCCGTGCGCGGTGCAGCCGACGGTCTACTGCGGAAAGTGCGCCGCCTGCACGAGCGGAGCGGAGAATGCGTGCCACACCGGCGGCTTCATCGGGCTCAGCGGCGGGGGCGGCGGGCTGAGTGAGGCGGTTTCCGTGCCTGCTGACCAGGTGTTCCCTTTGCCCGACGGCGTGCCACTCGAGCTGGGCGCGCTGGTGGAGCCGCTTTCAGTCTCTTGGCATGCCGTGTCAGCCGGGAACGTCACGCCTGATTCGACGGTGTTGATCATGGGCGGCGGACCGATCGGGCTTGCTGCGGTTCTGTGCTTGATTGCGAAGGGAGTGAAGAAGATCATCGTCTCGGAGATTGCGACTGCTCGCCAGAACTTTGCGAGGGAGTTCGGCGCCACTGACATTATCAACCCGAAGGAGCAAGATGTTGTCAAGGAAACGTTTGCGATAACAAATGGTATTGGCGCAGATGTTGTTTTCGACTGTGCTGGGGTACCCGCTAGGTAAGTTGCAGCTCTTGGTCCCGCTCAGAGGCTACTGACTAACGCCTCGCCAGTGTTCAGGCTGCATGTCTCGCAGTGAAGACCCGAGGAACAATAGTCAACGTAGCTATTTGGGAGAAGGAAATACCCTTCAACCCCAACTGGATCACGTGGCGAGAGAGCTCGTACAAGTCAGTCTTGGGTTATCAAAAGGCAGACTACCAGGCTGTCATCGACAACCTGAGAACTGGTAAGTAAATAGCACAACTTTCAGGAAAGCCACCGGCTTACAAAACGGATTAAGGGGCTCTAAAACCAGCATCGATGATCACTCGCAAGATCCCCCTCGACGACTTGATTGATAAGGGGATCAAGGCCCTCATTACAGACAAAGACAATCAAGTCAAGGTTTTGGTTGATGTAAATGCGAGCTTATGAGAAAACATCTGATATCGGCCGTTTCATATTCTTGGAGTTGCAGTGATAGTAATCATTTTGGGAATATTTACAGCAATGTTATGCCACGATTTCTATTTCATGGCAATGACGGGATCTCTGCTTATGAGGGGACTTCTCATTTGTGCAGAAACATCCACACGTGCCTTCCGTCATGATGACGCTCTACAGCTTTAAGTCTTGCTGCCCTCGTCGTCGTTGTTTTGGACCGTTATTATTATTATCATCTTATCCTTTTCATCGATTTCATTAATTTCATTATGAGTGTGACTAGCCGGACTATTTGTTTTCTATCATTATCATCCGCCGTATAAGTAGTTGGAAATATTCGAAATGTAAGGTAGGTACATAGACGGAGAAAAGTGGGTGGTCTGTAAGTACATTTTCTTCATCTACCCTATTTATAAACTTACTGGGAATCTCATGCAAATGAAAGCGGCCGAGTGTACGTCATCCAGTGGCCTGTATGGAATTATGGCCGGGAAGTGCCGCAATCATCAAGTTCAGGTCTGGCTTCCTTCTGGTGAACGCACTCCTAAATCATACATGCCTGTGGCTGGCCATTTATCCATCAATTTCAGACTTTGACAAGCGATCACTGGGACAGATTCGAATCACAACCCTCGCTGACTTGGATTCAATCTTGCAAGTGCCTCCAGGGTCAGATTAGCCGCGCCTCATGTGAAGCCTTAGGCAGAAGGATGACATGAGAATGAAGTAACAATCTGACACCGGCGGTCCCTGTTGTAGCAACCCGCCCTTACCAAATGCAGACTTACGAAAAATTACATCCAGATGTCTGTCGCACAAATGGGGACTCTCCCCTGTGGGACATCCCGAACTTATCAGATTTGCAGTTTGCTGCTTCGAGCCGATTGGTGGCCTTTTCTTCCAGCTCTTCAAATGGCGCCTGGGTCAAAGAAAGAAAAGAATTCTTGTGTAACTCCCCTTTGGAACTTTTACAACTGCCGTTCTCTCCTGTACTACACTTCCAGACTCCTCTTCACATGGTCGCAATGTACTAGGTAGTCGACATTGGAGATGACCGTCCCTTTCATAGAAATATCCATTCACCGGGGGTTCAGTTCATCCGCCACTGTAGTTATAACGACCGGGGACCGGCCTCGCGGACCACTATCTCCGATCAAGTTCCAATTCATTCTGACATCGTCTGCAATGGCATACGCCACAGCTGTACGTCCGAGGCAGAGCCTACATTGCTGTTCCAAAGTTCCTTTCTGAGCATACCCTGCGATTCCAAGAATGGAAGGTAACTTCCAATGTTCAGCTGTCCCCACAAGGCAGCCGTCAACTGGATCCTAAATCACAACCCCTCAGCTGACTGGCGTCTTGGCACCACAACCAATACGGTTAACAGGAGGCTCGATGCAACCATCCAACCTATACACATACTTAGCGGCAACGTCCTGACAAAGCAGCGATCAACCGAGGGAGCGGACGTACGACGATTGCCTCAAGGGATGACTTGTTTTCGGGATGTATGAAAGTCGAGAATGGGTGCTTACAAACCGTATTGAAACTAAATGGATATTCGCCTTCTGTGCATGAAGGGCCACCTAGCTTCAACTAGCATCACTACCAGGTAATCAACAGTTCATCAAAAATTGCCCTGGTACATGTAGATACTATTGTACATGCCGCTGTCTGATCCTGCTCTTGAATAGACGCGTTCAGCAGTTGCACAAACCTTTTTAAGGAAAAATTGCCTCTCGAGAGACGGTTGTGCATGATGACAGCGTACAAAGTGAAAGCTTGAAACTGAACTGATTGGTTTTGCAGCAGGTAATGCAAATGCATGGGTGGATATCGGCCTCAGAGGGAGTTAAGTTCCAGAAACATCGATGACTGTGCCCGATGACAGCATTTCAGGGTTGCAATAAGTGCTTAATCCTATCAAGCAACTGACTATCGATGCCATCTGCAGCCTACTCAAGCGTTGACCGGTGCTTCCGTGCCCATGCGATGCTTACTTTATTGATCATCAGCACTAACATCGGTCACGCAGGCTGCGAGAAGTTTGTGCACGAGCTAATCACAACCTGCCGTGTCTTGCTGCAACACCTTGCGATGTCCATGCTGCGCCTTCGACATGCTGTAGTCCAGGACCTTTGGAGTGGGATCGGAAGAACTTTGGAGTCAACGATATCATACAATATCAATTCAAACTGAGTCTCATGGAAGTTTTTTTCATTCCTGATTTTATCTATAAAAGCCTCGAACATTCCCGTAGAAGTCGATTTACTTTTCACTCATCCACAGCACTACCAATCTCATCTTCATCTTCTTCCTCCAGGAGTCAAAGTTCACAATGTTCGGCCTCAAGACCACTTCAGTTGCCCTGTTTGCCTTGTTCAGCACAGTCTCCCTGGCTGTGCCGACATCCAGCGATGCGGGTGTGCTTTCGGCCCGCCAAATCGACACCAGCGACTGGGTTCCCTTCGAGTTCCAGGGCAAGACACTCAAAGTCAACCCTGCTGCTCTCAATATTACCAAAGCGCCCGGTGAAGTTTCCGTTAAGGTCATCACGAACGACTGCTGCGGTGGTAGCAGCTTTGTCGGCACTGGAGCCCCGTACCCCAATGTTGGCGACTGTGCGGTCATTCGGGATTGTAAGTCAACGGCATAGTACCTAGTTCAACCCTCTGAACATAGGTGCTCCATACGCAGATGTTTAGTACTTTCAGACCTTGAGAATGACTGACCATGATGTGTAGGGGCCTACACACTCAACCAGTACTGGTCTATCTGGACAAACACCCCAGACTACCACGGTGTCGTGGTGTACGGCACTTGCGTCTTTGGAGCTGGCACCAGAAATACCTATGACACTTACATTGGATCATCCGATATTGGTGACCTCGTTCGGGATGCCATCAACGGCCACTCTGTACGTTCCCTATGATCTGCAGCAATCCTATTCCAAATCTTTGACTGATGCAATTGGCAGAGCAACGGCGTCGTCAATTGTGCCGGCGACATGGGATGTGAGAACCAGTGCACACAATCTGGCTGCCCGTTTTCCGGACGCTCGGCTGTATTCTGGAAGATGCAACACAACTGATGTGACCAATCATAGCCACATTGGCAACATGATTGAAAAGGCGATGCAAATTTCCTTTACAACGTAACACACAAGAATGTCTTTGGACGGCAGGCGGCCTTATTTGTGGAAGATGAATGGGTTCCATTGGACTGTATGCTCGTGTTTTAGTAGCCCTGCGCTGTGTCTTTCAACAAGGCCAGCTAGCGCTGCCTGAATATGATGTATCTTATTGAAACAAGCCTTGCATTATCTCTCTAATTTTGATGCCCTATCAGTAGCTGACCCGAAACTCGACTGTCTCTTTCTCGTTTTCATCGTAGAGGACCTCGCGGTCTCTGATCCACTGGAACAAGCAAGATCCGCAGGGGCTTCTGACCCCAAAGGGATTCACCTCTACAAGCTCAACTATCCGGGTATCTTCATCATAGAGGAGGTCAAAGGACATCCCCTGTGCCATCATCATCCTGTCGTTCTCATCTTCGCTCTTCAAGTCCGCCAAGATCTGCTGTCTGGTGTGTTCCGCCTGCTGACAGATTCTGCGAATGATGGCGTT
Source organism: Colletotrichum siamense (assembly GCF_013390195.1). Classification (NCBI taxonomy): domain Eukaryota; kingdom Fungi; phylum Ascomycota; class Sordariomycetes; order Glomerellales; family Glomerellaceae; genus Colletotrichum; species Colletotrichum siamense. Next base: position 1,054,225 of record NW_023501016.1, on the reverse strand, counting down.
CTGCTCGCTTTCTGGACTAGTCGCAAAGCGCCACGGCTTGTGCCAACGGTACTGGCTGATGCCAGTGACCCTGCAATCGCCAGTTCGACAGAAGACTCTGTACTCCCGTTCCGAAGCCATACGCGGGTCAAAGGGTAGAAAGAAAAGTTCGACTGTTTTCATGCTGTCAAGACAGTCTTCCAGCGCAGCGCGGCATCGACCTGAGGTGACGATTCTGAGGATGATTTCATCGACTGAGTGGAGTGACATTTTTCCGGGCACCTTGTGTGCTCCGTCTTTCGGTGAGCAAGCATCCAGGCGGACAAAAAGACCCTCGGGAGGGAAGCGCAACGTTGAGAGCGCCGGCGCGATCTCTTCGTTGAGATCTTCAGCCATCGTGAGATTGACTCGCTTGACTTGAATGGAGGCGCTGCAGGCTTCGTAAAGTAGGCGGGCTTGCGACCGAGTGAAGCTGACTTTCTGGACGACGTCGGGGCTTAGGCTTCGTGAAGCAAGGATGAGTGGCAACCACCTTTCGTAGGAGTATGGTTCGTTCGAAGTCCTTTCCTTATCGGGGGCCTCATCTTCGGAGTGGAAGCATGTGTTGAAATTTGTTGGCTTGCCAGTGTCAACGTCGCCCTCGACTGCAGAGAAGTCAATCAGATTCTTGATCCACTGCATCGTCGCGGAAGATGTCGAGACTGTTATGTTTTGGTGATCAGGCGAAGGCTGCTGGTAGCGTTGTATTTTTGGTTTGTTGTTTATAGACATCATAGGCCAAGGACAACGAACAGTCATCTTTTTGAGTTGTATCAGTGAATCGGAGAAAGTGCGACTGCCCACAAAGGTCATCAACTACTCAGGTACCCAAAGACCTGGTCAAGTGAATGGGCACCCAAACTAGGAAAGAACTCAAAATCCAGCCACAACCAGCCTAATGCGTCAATAGGTATGGGAAGATTGGGCTGCAGTTGAGCTCAAAACGCGCAGTATCTTCTGAAAGATTTAGGAAATGTATGACGATTTAATAGGTGCACGTCAGCTCCAAAGTTGGGCGGGACAGGAGATAAAAAATATTTGAAAGCTTTTTGCCTACTTTTCAAGCAATGATTTTGGTTTACATTCGTTCTAAAATCTTTGAACATATCAACTAGTTTTACCCGGAAGTCTGTCAATCCAAACTCCCACATGCGTCGTCACTAGCGGCAGAGACAATGCTCACTGCGACGTAGCGGCAACTTTTGAATAGATGAAGATGTCCCAATTTGCTTCATAGGTTCTTCCATAGGACGACTAAGCGGTAGAATCTTCGTGAAAACCATGGCTGTGTTGGAATACAGACGCGAGCAATTTATCACCCTTCTTGGCAACTATCTGAGATATTCGTGCTTAGCTCCAAGCTTTAGCTGCAAGACGCGACCTCAGACGCTGAGGCTGTGACTCCCTCGAACGGTCCGTTCAAAATGGTGAGCTCGCACGAGCTTCCAAGAGAGTATTCGATGTAAGGTCCGTTCGGCAATGAAATACCCTTCGGCCCACCTGATGGCTCGCAACCACCACCACCTCCACCTCCGTTACTCGAAAATTGAGTGATGCACGCAGCTTGGGCCGTGGCGGTATATGTGATGGCAGCGTAGAGGGCGGCGAAAAGAAGAGTGTATCGAGCCATGCCTGCAAAGAAACTGTTAGTTGCGTCGAGATCAAAAAACCCTGGATGAATACAAAAGGAAGTACTCACTGAATGTTGGTCCGCTGAGCTTGATACGATACGCTATGAAAAATCGGAAATGATGAAGCGGTCTGGTGACAAATACTTCTTTAGGGGATAGGAATAGAAAGAGACAACCGCCAGGAGAACCTTTTCCGTCTTAAATATCAAGAACCGTCTGAAAGTTTGAGTCAGTCTGCTGGTGTATTGATAAATGATCTTCTCCTCATAAAGCTTCCTGTGTTATAAGACAAGGGGTATGGAACACTCCAACCCCCTGAAGGGGGTGTTCCCCGAGGTAAGGAGGTGTAGTCAAGTCTTTTCCCCCTTAAACCCCTAATAATAAGTCTACCTGCAGTCACTGATGATTTGTATCTCAATCCCCTGAGAAATTTATGGGGAAACCCAACAGTACTGACTCGGGATGAACTTATGTTATGACACGCAAAACACACAGTCCGCCTCCTTGGTACAGATTTTCCAATAAGAGCATGTTACATACCAGGCACTCTCGGAAGCAAGATTAAGTGTTTTGCCATTTACTTATGCCTCTTAAAATGCACGTAGTTCAGCTAGAAAGGAAGAAAGAAGACCGCAAATCCCGCTTTTGTGGTAATTAGTCGTTAAGCCGGGTGGTTCAGAAGTACACATTCTAGGAGATACATTGCAGTGATCTGGCAACTCACGCACCCTCTTTCAATCGCAGATCCCGACCAGGCTGAAGACAAATTGCAATTCATCATGTTATCCTTTTTGATAGAAAGATGTGATCGGATGTAATCACTCTTCGGCTTGATCGGCATCTAGGTTTGATTGCGAAACGTATCCCACCGGGTGCAGGATGACGCCGAAAAAAGGGTCTACAGTGCGGCCCAATTTTTACTCCAACTACGAAGTAAATTGAATTCTTCAAGTAGTCAAGTGAAGATCTCATGCTTCTTTGTATGCATTGATTGGAGGTCGCACAAGGGGTTACCTGTGTCATGCGGCAGCCGGTGGGATACGAGGAGCTAGTCCGCCAGAATCAACCCAATGCGCCAACGTGACTAGGCCGTGATCGAGGAGTTGTTGCTTGTCAGGGCTCGGGAAGGAAACTACGCCCAACCGGCTGTTCTGCTACAACGTGTCGCATGCCATGTGTCTATCCAGTCGCAAAGTTGAAGCTTGCCTGCGTCCGGGCGGGATGTTGGGTGGATGCTGCGTTGAGCGTAACAAGTGATTATTGGTGTGGACTTAGAGCAGAACGTGATAATCCCGCTGAGCACCTCGACCGCCCACGAACAGTTGTTGCACATCTTGCCTCGTGTAGTATTACTTCGGGAGGGCAGTCACCGAATTTACGCAAGGACACCCTGCCAGACATCATCAACCATCCAAATGAAGGGAACTGAGTCAAAAGGACCTTCGCAACTAATTAGAATAAATCTATCTTCTTCAACTAATCCTTATACCTAAATCACAGGAACAAGCCTTCTTACTCTACGGTCTAATCTTTCCGACCACGCTGCTTCGTTCAAGAGTCATAGTTGACTACCTCCCCGTCGTGCTGGCTGAGCTTATACTCGTTCTCGAAACTCCTGGCGCCGAAATGCAGTGCATCTTTCTGAGCCATAGTTGTAGGGACGAGCAGTTGCTCACTTAGTCCAATATTAGAGTACGGCGATTTGGCTGAGGGACGTAGATCAACACAGATTGGACGTAGAGTCTAGTTTTCTGGCAGCATAGTTGGATGGCACCCAAGCTCGAACGAACGCTAGAATGGCGCATTCCAGAGTGGTACAAAACATAGTGCCATCTACATATATCACGTTTAGGTGCTGTATCAACACTTCATTTCATTATGGTTTCTCAGAGCTCCATTATTCACAATGAAAACCCCTTCACTTAGTCTAACAACAGCACGGCATGAGACTCAAAGCACTGACAAACTTGCTATGAATATCAGCTGCCAAAGGACATTCCGGCGCATGCACATAATGAGGAGTCTCATCCATTAATATGGATCATGGTTGCGAATGTGTCAATCATCTTGCAATCACAGGTAAGGGCAAATGGTCTGTCGGGTAAAGATCTGATTGTTGATAAAGAGCGTCCTATCTCTCCGACGTCTGAGGTTTAAATGGGTGCCTAGTACCCAAATTCTCACATTGTTGGCGTAATGATCGCAGGCGCCTAAAGTGTTGGAAACTTCTGATAGGCTATGTCGCAGAAGCCTTGGTGCGCGTTTTGTTGCTTAAGGGCAGCCTCCGAACGGGCCCTTGGACCAGTCAGGGACGCAGCCCTGGCGAGCCTCCAGCTCAGGCTCGGCCTGCTGGCTGGAAGGAGCTGCAAGAGACAGAGTAGCTTTGACGGTTAGTCCAGTTGGCTCAACTTATAACATGGCTTGGCCATAGAATCATGGAAACGTACCGAAAAGAGCCAAAACAGAGATGTACTTCATTTTGCCGAGGATAGGGAGTTCAAGTTGCTTGAGAGTGTTTTGCAGTCGTTGGGAGTGATAGTGAAAGGTCAGAAAGTAAGCAAGTAAGGAGTCAGGAACCAGACTGCTCTTATAGTCTTTTGACCCCCTCCAACTCTGATCTCGATCTGCAATGTTGGCTATCTTGGCTATCGGCCAGAAAGCTTGACCTCGGCAATTGCTTGCAATGGTGGATACGTATTACCAGACTGCATCAATTCAATTTCGTTTGCCGTACAAGATCATGCCCCTTGTCCTATGTTAACTGGTTGAGCAGATCTGATTAGATGAGATAACTGATCATCAACCAAGGTCAATCTTGGATGCTAGTGACAAGAACGGCAACGTCTTCGCGAATCCCACTCCAATTGACGTAATAGGATGAAACAATCCAATGAGCATAGGCTCTATGGATCACGCGAAGTTGCGTTGTAGACGTTGAGTTGCATCCCGCGCGCCAAGTCGACCGCGCGGTCGAATGGTTCCGCGGCGGGAAAGTTGAGCTACGCCCTTCTCCATAGGTAACGAGGTGCTGAGGTTTTGAATCTTGCACCATTCTAATTAACCCGTCCCAATGTCTTTGTTCCAGTGCAAACTACGAATTCTAATGAAAGACTCTGATGTTATGCGCAACTTCAAACCCGGTGTCTAGACCTGCGCGCTCTGACGAGGAGTGGCTTTGGGCATGAAACTCCCAAAGTAGCTTTCCTGCAAACGATGTGATGTCAATCTCAATGCATTTAAATACCTCTGAAGATCTCACACAACATTCCGTGCGGACTTCACTAATATCCTCTCGTTGAAACAACCGAGGTAGCCCGGTCAGGGTACAGTATTAGTCAACGCATCGAATTAACCTCTAAAAGGACAAGCCGAAGAGAATCTAACACGTCAGAATATATGATTGAGAAGCACGCCAAACACTCTCTACGCAAACTTCTGAGATTTTGATTGACCTTTCTTTCTCTGGCAACTATTTCGGTTAATACATCCATGGATGATCAAGGTTCAGCCTAAACACCGCACTCTGGTACCAAAACAGAGTATATAGACCATGTCCCTAAAGATCACCTGGATAGCAGAATGCAGATGTCGTTCATAGCCTTAGAAACCTTTGTGTCACCGTTAACTCGCAGAAGCCTCGTTACCGAGTCCGATCGTCCGAAGTAACTGGCCGTTTGCGGTGGACGGCTTGGCCCCACCCGTCGGAACTCCAGCCGATCGGTGAAGCAGGGTTCCGATGCGCAACAGGACGAGGGTAAATTTGGGCTCCCATCTGATCTTCAGATGCGACGGAAGCGTTGTAGTTGTAAAATTGACATGGATCGCCTCATTTTCTTGTCTCCGCACAACTATATTTCCTGTAGATTTACCTACCTGTATTTGATACGGATAACAGTGACGACGTTGGACACAATAACAATGACGACGACAACGGCGACAATAATGACAATGACGATGACGGTAAATCAAAGTAAGGTGCCCAACCATAGGAAATATAGTCGCTGTAGAACAGGAAAAGTAGGTAGTCGCGGAAAAGCAACCGGAACTCTTCTGGGAACATAATCCCATAGCTTCGACAAACATATCAAGCAGTTCGAGCCCTGCAGGTCAACGCGTTGCCCTCAAGTCTGTCAGCAAAAGAGATGACGTAGTTCTACAAGTCTGCATCAGCATCTAAAATACAAGAACAGCCGAGAATCCGAATATCCCCCAGTGGGCTCCAATCCTCTGATGACATCACCCCAAGTAACTTGACGCATAAGCCATGGAGATGTGCCTAAAGTCTTACTGCCTTAGGGTCCGTCTTACATGCTTTGCCAAGTATTTATTGGGACTTTCGTAATGAGGCTTTCCGAAGTACTTCCATCAAGAGACTTTTGTCCATTTTTCGTGGATGAAAGGTCCCCCGTAAATCGTGGCCCCAGGTACTGCAGGGTCCACTGCACGTACATTGGCGTTGCAGTCCCTTTTGCGTCAAAGAAAATCATTCATACAAACTAGACATCGATTTTCCTCTGTTGACAACGATGGTATTCTGGTACGCCGGCCAATTCAAACTACCAAAAATGGGTCAGATCGGTCGGTCACATAGGACCGCGACCGGCCATTAATACCAGACGTGTTGCAGCCGCCATCGGATATGCCCTCATCGGCTACCCCCCCATCGGATATGCCCTATCGGACACATCTGACATATCTGACATGCATCCTTCTCCCTTTCTAGATTTTCTTTGATCTGACATGCATGAGCCAGCTCTGACCTGATAAAAGCCTCGAGTTCACCCGACCTCTGAGTACAGCATCTCTTCTGTTGTCAACTCAATTATCGTCCCAGAATCATGGCGGAGTCAAAGTCCGAAACGACCTTCTACGTCACAATCCACCTCGACCCTGAGAATGTGGGGAAATGGTTTGAGATAGCCAAGCCGGTATTTGAGAAAATCAAAGCAGAGCCTCAATTGGTCTTTTTCGAGTTGTACAGATCGCCGAATGACCCTGGAGCTATCTCGTGGCTCGAGAAGTGGTGAGTGCATTGCGATATACTTTCTGGCCCTGGTCAATCTATTCTGGCTTATCCCGTTTCCATGTACCAAGCAACGAATTCTGACCAGAATCGCAGGTCCGAGTCTCGCGAATGGCTCTTTGAGGTTCGCAAACCCTTTTTGATGATGACAACCTCTACAGAAATGACATCTAACTGGACTTAACCACAGATTCAATTGAAGAAGGACTACTACACGGACTATTTTGCAGCAACAGAGCCTCTCTTCGTCAAGCCACGCGAAATAAAGTTTCTGACCCCAGTTGGGTCGCCTTTCTTTCACTCGAAGAGTTGAATTCCGTCACTCTTGGCGCGCATCCATGTATCATGGATTCAGACCCAGGTCACGTGGTCGGAGGCGGACTCTCCATGTCGGCCCCGAGGTTTTGCGGCCATACTCTTTGACACCATGGTTGGGCGAATCATAGGTTCGCGTACCTACTTGGTACGACGTGTGAACTCCTTTCGGATTAAAGTTCAATGGTCGCACTAAGGGGTTCGTGGGGGTTCATCGGCTATGAGGCACGGGCATCGGTGGTTATCAGTTGGCTCCGGTTCAGTCCATACCTTAGACAAGCACCTCTTTAAAGACAACGCCGCATGGGCTGCAATACATCGCCGCGCCCATTCCTCATTATGTGTGCTACGTGTGTCTCGTCTTTGGAGTACTCCCAATCCCCGAAGATGCTCTGAACAAAGGATTGGTTGCTCCATTTCGGATGACTTTTGCCGATGGAGTTTGGTGCGATAGGGGGCCAAGCGAGCAAACGGGGTCTTCGAGATCCAGTTCCCATGATCACGAGTGTACCTTGAAACGGCGGTTGCATTGTAACTTCGGCAAGGCTGCTTTTTCTAGGATTTTATGGCCTCTGCTGCCAAGAGACCCCCCTCGGACTCGTACGTCGTACTCAGCATGGATCGCAATCCACTTTCAACACGCTCATCGTTTGCCGAGCCAGAGTGTGCTATTTGACGATCATTGACACGATAGCAAGATCTGAATTCAAAACTGTGATCTATCTGTTCATGTCCGGTATGACGGCATGGGAAGCAATGGCAATCAATCTGATATGAATGGAATGAAGAAAATCATTCCTTGACAGGCTTGAATGCAACCCCGCGTAATAGTGCTTCGCATAACGCCATTCTGACCTGCATTACCACCTGCAGCATGTAGCGGCAGTTTGTTTCAACATGCAAGTATCTCAGGAAAACTCCCTGCATTGCATCTGATGTCTCGCCCGGTGACTACGCAACTAGTGCCGGCTTCTGTGTGAGCCAAGAGACAAGTGCAACACCAATTCCTGCGTTTCTCGCGGCACCGACGAGGTGCCAGAGATCCTACGGAGTATTACCATACCCATGAATGTTTTCTGCCCGATACTCTGGCTCCTTTGCTGGCTTTGGAGGGCCGCACCCTGTATTCATTCGCGGAGGCATGCGCGTCGCACCTAGGGTTGAATAGGGGTATCTCGTGCTCGAGGCCGTATCTTTCCATCTTCGATTATGTTCTCGAAGCACTCTTTTGTACTTCAGCCGACCTTACTATCGGAGTCTTATTTGTACCTGTTTATTCGTTTGAAATCTCTTGCATGCCATCTGAAGCTCAAGTCGTGTTCCAAAGACTATGCTTTTCTCGCTCATAGACATTCAAGATCCTCGCCAGTCCCACTGAGCACTCACGATCGATGAGACCTGACCCATCTCGTCTATCGCATCAACAAGAATCAAGACATGCGCAGCTCGCCACTTGACCCGTTATTGGAACTCTGCACCGAAAGGAACGCATTTTAAAGTTTACGGTATCGCAACTCCCTGTGCCGTGAGGGCGAACATCACTCTCCAACCCCGGGAACGAGTGGGGTCCGGTCATTCGAAGCACCTCCAACGGTTTATCGACAAGGGTTGTTGGACATGGGCAGACAAGGACACCGAGTCATGTCTTCCGAGACCCTGCGTGTGATTACCGGTTCTCGTTGCGCCGAGGAGCCCTCAGTGCATGGGACAACCTAGAGGAATATCAGTCACGGAAGATTCTCCCCTGCGGCAGTGCCCGGGCGTTTTTGCATGCTATCCTGTTTTATGGTGATAACGGCGGCCATAGTAACCCAACTGCTACTTAGTAGGTGCCAGATGCCACGCCAGCATGAGATAGAGAGGGAAGGGTCTCTTCCGTGGATGAACCGCCGGTGATAATCTGCTGCGAGGAGTATGCGGCACGACACTCCTTTGCTATCGCCATGATCAGGACCAGAATTGGCTCGAGACACCTTCCGACACATATTTCACTGTGATCCCCACGGTCGGTTTATGGCACCGTGTCCACAATTTAAGCAACGACGAACACGACGCTCTCAGTGCCGACCGAACACAGCAAACTCGTCTTTTGGTCACTGACCTACGGGCGCGAATTTGCCCAAGTTGCCTGTCATGGTGACAATGAACCACGACTACACCAAAGGCCAGATGATCGGTCTGGCCGTTGGATTCATGATCATTCCGACCATATTCTATGTGCTTCGAATATGGGCGAAGCTGCTGGTCAAGCGATTTGCGTGGGATGACTACCTCGCGGGGTTTGCGCTGGTTCGTTTTGCCCTCCGTCTGCCTGCCGGTCGAGGTGCTGACAGATCCTGCAGCTGGTTTCCATCACCTGCTGTACTTTACAATTGGCTAGTAGGTTTTACCTTCACATTGACTTTGATCATCTGAGGCTAATCATCTGAACAGCCGCGATCCATGGACACTTGGGCCAACACCAACCTACGTTTCCTGACGGGTCACCGATCATGGACGATCCAGGGTTGATCTTCTTCGAGGAGGCAAGCCTAACCTTAAACTTTCGTCTTGTTCTTGGCTCTTGCTAACAAGCTTTATGTCGACATAGACCAAGTTTGCACTGAACATGATATCCATTCTGGGCTTGGGCCTAGTCAAGTCGTCCATCTTGGTGTTGTACCGGAGCCTCTTCCCAAGTCGCAGGTTTCACTACGTCGTGTATGCCGCTCTTGCTTTCGTCATTGGATGGACCGTCAGCTTCTTCTTCTCTCATTTGTTCACATGCTACCCTATCACCGTTTTCATCGAGCCTTACTACGGCAACTCCTGCGTGCAGACGGTGCCCATGTTCCTGGCGCTGCTGTTTACCGACGTGGTGGCGGACTTTGCGATACTCATACTTCCCATTCCAATGGTCATAAGGGTAAGAATGCCGCTGAAGAAGAAGTTGGCTGTGATCGGGATGCTCGGGTTGGGCGCAGCGTAAGTTTGCATAATCTCGGTGACAGAAAAACATAGCTAACTGTATGTGCAGGGTCTGCGCAGTCAGCGTTACAAGAGTGATCGCTACCTTTGCCATTGCGGAAGAGTACATCAAGCATCCGAACGACGTCATTTGTAAGCTATGCCACAGTCTCAATTCAATGGAATGCCTATTGACCCCATGTGTAGACTATACTGCGCCAGTATTCTTCTGAACAAACATTGAGCTATCTTTAGCGATTGTATGCGCCTGTCTCCCAACTCTTCGGCCGATCTGGTTGCACTTCTTCCCGAAACCTGCGGCGACAGGGAGCAACTCGTACGAATACGGATCATCAAAACGTTATGGAGCCCGAAAGAGCAGTCTCAGAACTCCGCCTTACGAGGAGTTGGACGAACTTGAGTTGACTCGACATGATGGGTTAACCCGGTCAGGATCAATCAGAGAAAACGACATCGTGAGGGAGACTACCATATACCAGACGATCGAGCCATCGGACAATTCCAGCACGGTCAACTTGAGAACAAATGGACTTGGGTTATAATGGGGATGCTAAGGGAAATGGGCGGAGGCGTTAATGGATTTGGGGGCTGGACGGATAACCGGAACTTTACTTCACGGGAAACAGTTACCAACACGAATTGAGCGCCATCGACGGGGCTGGGTTGCAAGATCTTGGCCGTTTTCGACTTGAGTACCATTTACGATTATTCCTAGTGGGCCGCGCCCAGCAGTAAGCAGTATTACGAATCCCTCAAGGGTCCGAGGCCGCGAGTGATTTCATTTGATCCCGCGGTATGCGCAGGGTGTTGGCATCACGTCTAACCTGATCGAGGAAGAGTCACTTTTCTCACCGTCCAGGGTTGCAACGCCGTGAACAGAAGTTTCAATTGTGGGGTTTGTAATCGTCGCCGTTCATGCATGGACTGTCAATGTATTCTGTTCTTTTTGCCAGTGGTGAAGGCTGGCCGAGATATTCGTTTTCTGACAATTCTTCGATCGGTGGTCGTGCTACTGACCCGCTGATGATCTGCTTCAGCGGTCGAAATAACCTTAGTATCCGCTCTTTGGGGGAGGGGCAGTGGAGAGGGCGCCCTATTGAGTCAGGGAAGCGGGCGATTCTGCAACACGATGTGCAATCGTGAGTTGAACAGCAGAAATCCCGCACAGCCAGGTCGAACCCAGCTCCGAGCTCCACACGTGGCGCGGGGGGCTTCCAACACGACCTTGCTCTGGTGGAATTTGCAATCTCGGGGACGTAGGAATGGACGGCTGCGTTGGTGTCTTGAAGGCTGGCAAGACTTCGTCGTACGATTGGAATATTCGGACTACGCCCCGTCCGCTAAGGTCCGTATACCCCGAGATGCTACTGTGCCACTGAAGATGGGGAAGATCCCCTATCCCTGCCCTTGCCAAGGCACCTATACTATGCAGTATTCCTCACGGAAGGGCCAACGCATTCGGCAATTCATGTTCTTCAACGGCGTTGCTTAATCAAGGTAGGTCATCAAAGGGGCTTCTGGAAAGATCACAGCATGTCACGCAGACGCGTGCCGACGCCCGCTCACAGACCCTTAAGATCCCAAACCTGTCCTTTCAAATGCACGAGCTCCTTGGCTGTCACTGTTTCTCGTTGACGATCACTCGCCGTTGTAACCCCGGTCACACTCTGTTTTCTCGTTCACCATGCGGCTTCTACTCGTCGGTGTGCAGTTCCTGACCATGGTAGCATCTGCTGCCGTCGATGTCAGTGCTCGCTCTGTGGCCGATGATTTGCTCAGTCTTGTCTCGACCTCATCTGTTGGCGTCCAGGTGAGGGCGAGATGGAGTGACTTTGATCTGCCCACGCCATCTGTGATCGTCAATGCCACCTCTGAGAAGGATCTGAGCGCTGTGGTATGTCACCTGCCCCTGACTATCATCTGAGACTAGTAGCCATGCTCATGGATCTTCCTCTGACAGGTCAAATACTGCGCCAAAAACAACATCCCCTTCCTCCCTCAAAACGGCGGCAATGGCTGGGCGACTGGCCAGTTCAACTTGGGCAGCACCGGGGTCCTCATCAACCTCGCCGGCCTGAACCAGGTCAACATCAGCTCTGACAAGAAGACAGCCACGATCGGAGGTGGTGCACTCATCGGTGATGTGATCACTGCTGCGGATGCCGCTGGTGTCCTCGTCCAGACGGGTAACTGCAACTGTGTCGGAGCTCTGGGAGCCGCTCTTGGTGGTGGCTATGGAAATATTATGGGAGAACATGGCTTCGCCGTCGACAACATTCTCTCCATGAGGGTGGTCACCGCCAGCGGAGAAGCTCTGACTACCTCGAGCACATCTAACCCTGATCTTTACTGGGCTCTCCGAGGAGCTGCACCGAACTTCGGCATCGTCACTTCTGCGACCGTCAACGCATTCCCGACGACGAACCGCACTTCATGGATCATGTCACTTACCTTCGACCCTGCGAAGATCGCCGACGTCGCCCAAACGATCCAGGACCTTCCCCTCCTGCCGCAACAGGTTGTCTACTTGGTCCTCACGAACTCTGGTGACGCTTCCAACTCTCCCATGGTTCTCGTTACCGGATTCCTCCGCGAGGGCACCGAAGAGCAAGGTCTCAAAGCCTTTGCGCCTCTGTACAGCCTTGGCCCCTTGACCAACTCCAGCGCAGTGACGCCCTACACCAGCTGGAACGCTGCGAACGACAACTTCTGTGCCCGCGGGGGGCGCAAGCCGGCGTTCAGCACGACGATCAACAACATGAAGGCGGAGACATGGCCCGAGATCTGGTCCCTGTACACTGGCTTCCAGAACCAGTCGACTGCTCAGAACTCTGCTGTCCTGATCGAGCGCTACAACCTGACTACTGCCAAATCAAAGCCCGCGGGCTCCGCAGCCATGCAAGACGAACTCCGCCAGGAGGCATTCGCGCAGGCAATTGTTATCCCTTGGTATGAGGATGCCACTCTGGACTCTGTGGCGGAGACCTTTGGCTCAAAAGTCAGGGACATCTGGAGCTTCTCATCTAGTGCTGTTGTGAACCCTACGTAAGTTGGAATGCTGTATGTGAGACTCTGCCTTTTTGCTGACGAAAGATTGCGTAGGTACATCAACTTTGCTCACGGTGACGAGGAATTGGAGGCGATCTACGGATCTAGCTTGGACAGACTGAAGACTCTCAAGACGAAGTACGACCCCTCGGGAGTCTTTGGTCAATGGTTCAAGATCCAGTGAAGGATGCTTCTAATTGAAGAACTTCGATACCGCATAGGCAATAGTTCCGAGAAGCCATGGCATTATCATGGATTAATGAAGTTATGGTTTGCAGGCTTTGTGAATTTTGAGGTGACTATAAGAAGACACTTGTGGGAAGGCGATTTACTGTCATTGAGGCTGTCCTGTCATTTGACCATGGATAACCATCCTCGCGCTGCCCAAGTCAATCTCTTTGAGGTTGACAAATTTCGTCTTCTTTGCAAACTTCCAGCCCACAGCCAAAATGATGAATAGCAAAACGACGACGTAGTTCTGGAAGAATGCCTCGACATCCCAAGGAGCGAAAGACGTCCACCCCTGGAAAAAGATGAAGAACGTGTTGCCGGCTAGGCCCAAGTAGGCACAGAAACGCCAGGCGGGTGCTTGAAAAGGAAGGACATCGGCGCTAATGTTCTGTGCAGCAAGGGCCATCCTCAGACGGATATGATTGAGAGAAATCAGACCCCCTGTGATTCACAAGTGTTAGTGACGATCTCTGTATGGGAAGCGTAGATGGCTTACATGTGATGAAAGTCGCTACACCAGTGATGGAAATGATCCAGGTGTAGACCACACCGGCTCCAGACGACAGGTTGAGAAGGGACAAGAAGCCGATAAGATTCATGACGACCAGAGAGACGACAGGGACACCGTTTTTGTTCGTCCACGCGAATATCTTGGGAGCTTGCCCTTCCTGAGCGAGGCCGTAGAGCGTGCGCGAGCCGACGTAGAGGGCTGCATTGATGGCGGAAAACATCGTGACGAGGATGATGGCGTTGACGACATGCGCCCCGGCGTTCGCGCCCACTCTCGTAAAGGCGATGACGAACGGCGACCGCGCCGTCTTGCTTGTCGCGGACAGCAGGTTCGGGTCATTGTAGGGCACGGTAATGGTAAGAAAGAAGATGCCCAGCAGAAAGATGCCGCAGATGCGCCATAGTACGGATTTGACGGCCTTCGGCACGTCGCGCGCTGGGTTGGCCGACTCTCCCGCAGTGAGTCCGATCATTTCGGTGCCGCTGTACTGCAGCGCTGCAAAGACAAAGACTTTGAAGACGCCTTTAGCGCCGTCGGCGAACGCGCCGGGATCATGGTAGAACTTGAACCCAATCTTCTCGCCGCCGAGGACGCCGGATGTTATGAGGATCGCGCAGAGGAAGAAGGCGAAGATGGCGAGGATTTTGACGAGGGCCAGCCAGAACTCTGCTTCGCCGAAGGATTTGACGCCGAGGAGGGTAAAGGCGAGGAAGAACCACCTGCAGGGTGCAGCTGTTAGCCTAATGAACCCGACAGCTTACAGGGCGAGAATTTTACCAGAAGATCAAGATCCACCCCCATCTCGGAACAGCAGTCTCCCAGTATGTCAAGACGAGGCCCAGATTGTCTGCATCAAAGATCAGCTTTACCAGACATGATATGACAACTGATAATATTCTTACTGTATTCCGCAATGATGATTCCAGCCCAAAGAAGCCAGTAATTCCAGCCGAGCGCAAACCCAACAGCTGGGTCAACGAAGGTGGAAGTGTAATGCGTGAAAGAACCTACATACCGCGACAAGCTGTTAGCAACTCAATCTTGATCGGAAGCGAACCTTGTAACAAACCTGACAGCGGAATGAAAGCACCGAGCTCGCCCAGGGACTGCATAACAGCCCAGAGCAGCACGCCGACAACCGTGAAGCAGAGAAGGAGTCCCGCCGGCCCGGCGCTCGTCAGACCCGTGCCCATTCCAACAAAGTACCCAGGCCCAATGACACCGCCAATAGCGAGCATCATCTGCACCAACAGAACCGAGTTAGCCCACAACAATCGCTGAAAACACTGGGTCGTCAGCAATTCGACGCACCAAGTGACGGCCTGATAGCCCTCTATGCAGGCCGGGTCCGCCGCCCGTAGTAGTCGCTGTCTCCCCATCGTGGGCAGTCGATGTTTGCTTCAACGCATTGTCGTCTTTTGACTCAGCTTTCAAGTCCGCCATTTTCAATCGTTCGATATAATGAAAAAAGTCGTCCGACCTAGGAAAACGATAGTCGCCATCTTAGAGCTGGGTCAGGTCTTCAGTGTATATACAATGTCGAAGAAGACCATCGTGGCTAACAAAAGATACTTTGGGCCGAGTCAACAGTGAGCCGTGCTCTTTTAGGAGCTGAAGTTGTGGCGGATAAGGGGCCGAATGGGGGGTGGGCTAGCGCCAGCCATTTGGGCCGAGTCATATCTCAGAACCGCGGGGATGGATGGGTTGAGGCCGGCAGATCCCTGATTCCGCGGGTGTCTGCTGACGTTGTTCACGACAAGTCTTTGATATGCAAGTTGATCTTGACTAATCACACGCGATATTCGAGTTGTATAATACGACCACTTGTTATCTCTTGTTGTTGCAAATCCGACACCATCACCGTCAATTCCGTGTCGTCTCCGCTACTCTGAGCTGAGTCAATTTGACTTTGCCGAGCGACTAGACAGCGGCTCCGATGGTAACGGCAGACTTGCACCCGAATCATGGCAGAAGACCATTTCCGTTCGTCCTTGCTTTGTTGAGCAAAGAAGAACGATTGCCCAGGCCATTTCAAGTATCCTCTCCGACCCGTTCAAGGATCGGCAGCAACCTGTGTGGCGACAATGCCTCTAATGCTGAATATTGCAATGATGTGAGGGAATTCCCAGGAGATAAGATTGCAGGGAACATTCAGGCATCAGGAGTGATGATGGTCCGGACACGAAAGCGAACAGGCTGTATTAACTATGTACAAGAAAGTATCATGTATGTCTTAACTAGATCAGGCAAAAGAACCTCTTCCCCGCGCAGCAGGCCTCGACTGTGTTATCATTGACTGTGCTTCAGCTTGTTGTTCGAATTGTCTAAGGGCACTAGACTCCTGTTGATGATGGTGGTGATGGTGATGATGGTGATGGTGGTGGTAGTGGTGATGGTGATGCACGACTTGCTGTGGCGCGGTGGGGTATCTGAATATGTCTGCTGGGAGACTTTGGCCGAAGTCATCGGCGAAAAGCTCGAAATATTGGTTTGGTGAGGGTATTGACAAGTGATTATGGGATGAGGAGTGTGATGTAGCCACGGCGTTGTAGTCAATCGTGTTCATACTTGAGTTTGAGGACTGTGGTGGCCGCATAGGTCTCGATCTGGTGGCTGCCCCTCGAGAACCGAGTTGTCGACCAGCAAGCGGCACTTCCGGGGTAGTGTCCCATCCTGATCTAGGTGGTGTCGAAGCGCAGTCAGAGCTGTCGGACGACACGCCTTGATATGATTGGCGTTGGGTTGCTTCGGTGTCTTCAATGATGCCTAGGGTATTGGCATCATTGTGCCCTGTGATGTGAGACTGCGTGGAAATCTCTGGGAAATGTCCGGGATCTGAGACAAAGTTCATGGCATCATCTGCCAAACTTGTATTAGTGTCCATCATGGCCGTACTGAGGTTGCCGAGATCGAGTTGATTAGGCATTTCTGTATCGATTCCAGCTGATGGTGTAGCCAAGTCCTGGGTCTCTGGTGAGATACCATTCTCACTTGCTGACATTTGGCACGCTGTTGATGACGGCGTGCTAGTTGAAGGCGAGCCCTTGGAGTGTCGGGATAGTGCCCTCCACCTATTGCGACATGTAAGGGGAGGGCGGCCGGGTAGCTTAGCCGATATTGCGGACCAGCGGTGACCCAGTGTCTGGACGCCTTCCCTAAGGATATCGTCTTCCAAGGGACTCCAGTGACTCAGACGGTCTTTTGCCTGAGGGTTGAGGATGTCGTTATATCGCTTGGCGCATTGGTCGTCTTTCCTTCCAGGTATTAGAACAGCTGGAGAAGATGGTGTTAGAAGAAGCCAGATGATTATCAGTAACAGATGCCTGCCACTCACCGATGTCATGCCAGGCTGGACCTAAACGGTTGTATGCTGACAGCAGGACCTGGTCTTCTTGTGGTGTCCATCTGCCTTTCCTTAATGACGGGTCAAGTGAGTGGAACCAACGTTTGCGACAGTCCTTCATGAGTGGTTAGCTCTTAGAGTCTGCTCTCAGGTTACATGATCCTGCCGGTGTAAAACGTCCTCACCTTAGCAGTGCGATCTTGCAGGCCTGCGGCAATGTCCTTCCACCTGCTCTGCGGGCCCCTTGCGTCACCGTAGTGCGATACAAGGGCTTTCAGTATCGCGTCCTCGGCTGGTGTCCAGATTCTCCGCGGCCGAGTAGCGGCATTAGCAGCTTCGGAACGGGGGGAAGAGTCCTCGAGCGACATGGAGACGGGCGGAAGAGGGACTTGTCGGTATATGTGACAGACCGACCTTGGTCGATAAGATCAAGGGCAGCACCGGCGGCTTTGAGGGTCCCTTGAGTGACCAGACTCGCCAACCCGTTCTCTAACAATCTCGCCTCCGTGTCTGCGCCTATCTTCGGAGACAAGAGTCCCCTTTTTTCCCGCCCTGCAGCTTATCTCTGGTCCCCCCGCAGTTTCTTTCGGGGGTTCCCCGCATTCTGGGTGGAGATATGACTCGGCCCAGTCCCGACAGGGATTGAGGATGATTGGTGAGACCGGACGACACTAGCGGCACCACTTGACCCGGCCGGGGGAGGCCGTGTCATGCCGATCCGGACGGGCGACCGAGTCCTGGTTGACTCGGCTTCGGAGTGCGTCTCAGGATATAAGCAGATATCCGGCGAAGCCATGAGGTTGCCACTTATGTACCCTCTTCATCATTCTCTCTTCCTCGTCCTTTGTTGTCTTCAGTCGAGGTTCCAACACCATGTCTTCTTCAGAGTATCGTCATCCTCTTGACCCGGCCACAGCTGAGGAAATCCAAGTCGCCACAGACCTCGTCAAGAACCTATTCTATGGCATTCCTCTTCACTTCAAGGCCGCTGGCCTCGACGAGCCTCCCAAGCAGGAGATGGTCGCATACCTCAAGGCGGAGCATGCAGGAGAGCCTCTGCCAGAGATTCCTCGTCGCATCTTTGCGATCTGGTACATCAAGCGTTCTCCTCGTCTATTCGAGGGCGTGATCGATGTCACAAACAAGCGAGTCATTCAGCACGAAGAGCTTTCACGAGACTTCCATGGGCCTGTCGACCGTGTCGAGCTCAACGAGGCGGCCCAAGTGGTGATGGCCAATGCCGACGTCCACAAGGAACTCGCACGGCTGAAAATTGACAAAGCGAATGTTGTTCTTGACCCATGGGACTATGGTGTAGATGGCATCGACACACAAGAGCGCATGACACAGGTAATGATGCATCCCGCCTCTGTATGGAACATTCTCTAACGCATTGCAGGTTTTCATGTACATGAAGAACCCAAAGAACAACGATGTTGACTCATCGCACTACTCTTTCCCTCTCGACTTCATGGTCATTGTGGACTTGTGTACTATGAAGGTGAAGAAGATCATCCGGCTACCCTTGGGTTCAGACGAGAGCACAACAGAAGGAATGGACGATATCGCACACCGCGAGACAGACCCTGCTGAACCCGAGTACGACCATCGTCTTCAGAAGAATCCTCCTCGAACATCTATGAAGCCATACAACGTCATCCAGCCTGAGGGAGCGTCTTTCACTGTGAAGGGTCACCTCATCGAATGGGAGAAGTGGCGTTTCCGCGTCGGCTTCAACTGGCGCGAAGGTTGGTCCATCAATGACCTTCAACATGTTCCCATCCTAACCAATCGCAGGCTTGACCCTGCATGACCTGCACTTCATGGATCGCAGCACATTTTACCGTCTCTCCCTGTCCGAGATGTTCGTACCCTACGGAGACCCTCGAAGCCCCATCTATCGCAAGGGTGCCTTTGACCTTGGCAACGTCGGTGCCGGTGTGACTGCAAACAATCTTCAGCGTAAGCCTTTTCTGTCATTTCTCAATGCGAGTTGCTAACACTTGGTAGTTGGATGTGACTGCCTTGGTACTATCAAGTACATCAGCGGCTGTGTTGTTTCAGCCGACGGAAGCCCAGCTCCCCGCCCCAACGCCATCTGCATTCACGAGATCGACAACGGCATCCAATGGAAGCACACCAACCACCGAACCGGTAAGGCCACTGTGGTCCGCAAGAGACAGCTCGTCCTGCAGCAGATCATTACCGTTGCCAACTATGAGTACATCTTTGCTTGGATCTTGGATCAATCAGGCGAGATCTCCTTCGAGACAAGAGCTACCGGTATCCTGTCCACTCAGCCCATCGACAAGGACTCCAAGGTTCCTTGGGGAACCCGTGTTGCCGACGGTGCCATGGCTCCATACCACCAGCATCTCTTCAACGTGCGCATCGATCCCGCTGTCGACGGCCACCAGAACACCTTCACATACACCGACTCAGTAGCCATGCCTTGGGATGAGAAGCTCAACCCACTAGGCACGGGCTACGTCAGCAAGGAGACTCCCGTGATCCGTGCCGGACCCGTCGAAGACAGCCTGAAGGATGGCCGTGTCTTCAAGATCGTCAACGAGAACATCCAGAACCCCGTCTCCCTGACTCCGGTTGGCTACAAGCTCGTCCCCATTCGTTCGCAAATGCTTCTTGCCCAGCCTGGTTCGTGGCATTGGCGTCGCTCTGAGTTCTGCGAGGCGCCCATCTGGGTGACCAAGTACAAGGACCGCCAGTTGTTCCCGGCGGGCGACTACACCAACCAAGGTCTCGGCGGAACCGGCATCAAGTCGTGGACGAAGACGAGGGATCACATCCCCAACGATGACATTGTTATCTGGCACACCTTCGGCTTTACGCACAACCCTCGCGTTGAGGACTTCCCCATAATGCCCGCCGAGATTGCGCAGTTCCATCTGAAGCCTTACAACTTCTGCAACTACAACCCTACCAATGATGTGCCGCCTTCCAACCAGGCTTTCAACAAGAGCACGCTGTTTGAAGAAGTGGGGAAGGAGGGACAGAAAGGTTCATGCTGTGGTGCGGATACACCTGCCGGCTCGACATCTAGCAAAGGAGAAGGAGAAAGCCCGTTTGTGAAGGTGGCGCTACCGGACAATACCAAGTCTTGAATCATCATTGACTCGGGAAACAGGTCTAGACATACAAAGGGACTCTGCTGCGAGTAGTAGAACTTTTGCAGGACAGTGTTAATGTTCATCTCAAGTATTGTCTACTAATATTTAGTCCTTATATAGGGTATATATAACGTCCCACACCCACTTTTAGCTACCCCCCACATTTAGCTACCCTAAAAATACCTTACCGCTATAATAACTACTAACTTTAACTTTCTATAACTTCACTAATTTTAATTTAATTACCCTTATTTTTTATATATATTTTCTTTTAATTAAGATACCCTAATATACTAAAAATAATATTAACTAAGCTCTTAAAGCTATTATATATAGTACTAATATAAAAAAAGCTATATTTAAATAAAGTATATTATAATTAATACTAAAAAATTATATAAAAAGTTATTAAGTAAGGGATATAGCTTTTTCTAATCTATAAAAACTCTTTATAAACTAGAAAAGCTATTTAGTTAAATAGGTTTAAATTTAAGCTACTTTAAGCTTACTTCTAACTTATTAATAACTTAAAGATTTTACTAAATATATCCTATAGGTCTATAAAAACTCTTAGTTTCTTAGAAAGAACTAAGTATAGTTTTTTATTAAGAAGAACTTATTTATAAAGGTCTAAAGAAATAAAGTAATTAATTCTTAGTATATTAATAAAGCTTTAACTAATATAATTAAGTAATAGTTTAAATACCTTACTATATTTAAAATTATAGCTATTAAAGTTTCTAATTAATATAATATAGATAAAACTAATATTCTAAAAAGTAGAGGATTAAATAGGTTTATTCTTAGATTATTAAAAACTTATTCTATTTATAAGAAATAGTTTAAATTATATATTTAGATATCTCTAATTAAATATATCTCTATAACTAATAAAGTACTACCTCTACTTATTATATATAAAAGTAAAAATATTTAGTAGTAGTAGTTTTTTTTAGATTTAATATTATATAAATCTTAAAAGTTTATAGCTATAGAAAATAAGTAGATTTTAGATTTTATAGCTATTAAGTAGTTAATAGAGGTTTTTATTCTTTTAATTTAACTAGAGGACTTCTTAGAAGTTAGATTATTAATCTTAGATAGTTATAGAAGCTATAAGACTACTACTTTTATATATATATACTTTAGGAATAAAATATACTTACTATTCTTATTAGTATATATATTATATATCTTTTAGCTACTTAATTAGTTAGTTTTTAAACCCCTTAAAGTAGTATATAAAAAAAAGTTTAAATTACTAACTAAATAAAATATTAATATAGTTATAAGTAAGAGAAACTTTATTATATACTATAATAAAGTATATAAAGTAGCTTTAATAAGTAAGAATATTATTAGTAGTTAGAAATAGATTAGTTTATAGCTTATTAATATAGCTAAACTTCTTATAAGCTCTCTACTACTTAAAAATACTTTAACTTTTATTAAATTAGCTAGTTAAGTTTATAAAAAGCTCTCTAATAGTAAAATAAGTAAAAAATAAGTAGTAGATATATCTATAGTTCTTTAGTTAACTCTTAAGAAGAAAGATAAGTTTTAGGATTAGTTTAGCTTATTTAGTAAACTAGATAATAATAAGTATATATAATACTTATTTTTTTAAAAGGTTTAGAAAAGTTTTAATAAGAAAATATACTAATTAGTAGTAGCTTAATAAAAAATTAAAGTTTTATAAGTAGAAGTTAATACTAATAAAGCTAAAAAATAGAAGAAAGTTAAAATAAACCTAAATTTAAAGTTTACTAATATTAAAGCTATTTAGAAAGCTTAAATTGAAGTAAGTAAACTTAAAAATAGTATAAATAAATCTAATAAGTTTGAAAACCTTAATAATAGTAAAAGTTGTATTATTATAGTATTATAATATATATAAATATTAGTTAAAGTTAATATATATAAATATAAAGGTATTAAAAATGGGGTGGCTAAATATGGGGGGTGGCCAAAAGTGGGTGTAGGACGTTAGTTGTAAAGGCCTATAAAGAACTTGAAGACGAGATTGAGACATGATACCACGACAGTTGCTGCGCCAATGTGCAGCCTAGTTGCTGCTTAATTACTTTCGGCTAATTATCTGAGTATTGCCTGTGACGGCGTCAGTCAGCCTATTTCAAACTTCCTTTCAATGTGGTCAAATAGGGTGTTTCTCTCACCGAAACTCCTTAAGAGTAACGTCATGACAAGACTTTTGAAATGAGGCATTGGGGCGTTTCTTGTCTTCACTGTAGCACATTGTGATTGCACAACTTACCTAGTCAGGGACTTATTACCGAATACAAGTGGCCTTAGATTCAGTAGCACACCTCCAGAATCTAGTGATGCGATGCAGATAGCGGGAATGGCTTTTACTCTATCATCTACACGTGAGAATACAAGTGTATTTTGCTGCTGAGTTTGTGTGAAACATGCAATTCTTTTTCAAGTATAAAGTTCTAGCGCAACCACCTCTCTCTTCGAAAGAAATCGCCATAATCCTCACCCCAATCAACTACGATTACTGAAACTTACTCGAAGCAATTTGCATTTCTTCAGCCTTCCTGGCTACCTTCGTCAATATTCTTTCTACAAGATGACTCAAACACGCGTGCGTTACTCCATCCAAGAGTGGTGAGACAAGTATGCTAATGGCAGTGACCGCAACACTCTGGAAAATCACATCAGGGCTCCGCAAGATCCAAGCTCTCGTGCGGACGATGGAAACTCTTTCTTCACCATAGCCGGATACCACGGAGAGCCTTTCGTTCAGGAGAATCCTGAGACAGGCCAGTCAAGACTGGTAGGGCGGCTATTGCCAACATAGTACGGTGCTCCTTCCAACCTGGCACCGAGCTTATCTCCTCCGGCTGGAGGATCTAACTCTTAGCGGTACTCCAAGCATGCCAGCTATCAAATAGTCCGCTACTCGCAGTCCGGTCTGATCTGCAACAGCGAGGATAGAGAAGACGCCCTGTCTCGCAACGAAGAAATCGCCGATCCCAAAGAAAATATCGAAGATCTCAACATTCATGTCCGTGCATGGCTGGATGGAACCATTGTCATCGACGTCAGCGGAGGTTAGACGAATATGATGAGGGAATCAAGGCCTACAGCATGTCTTCCGAGGACGGACACAATGACATGCATGTCGCTGTTGGCGGCTTCTTCCAGGGAAGCGAGTACAAAGCCAATTCCATCCATGGCACAAACGGATACATAGGCGTAAACGAGACTGCTACATGTAGCTATGATCCCATCTTCTAATCCGTCACTTTTTCATTAACTACCTGTTCTAGACTTAGCAGCAAGCTCGCAACTTTACCGCCGAGGGAAGTCTGACTCTTCTACCTGATGATAAGCTTCTCGTTCTCGACGATAACAACGAAACCGGAGACCAAATCGAAAATGGACTGCACAGCCTCAGCGGTCCCAACGGTCCTCATACCAAAGCCCCGAGCCTCGAAGCCCCTATCGAGCCATTCCAGGGCCTCTATGGACTCTTCTGCACCTCGTGCACGATTGCGAACATCACTAAGTTGGGTTGCACCTCCGGCTCAAGCTCTTGCAACATGCAGAGGTCGCCGCCTGGGCTACCCACGCCCGTTCCGGGCACTGAAGAGGATTTGTTCATCTGTGGCTCGTGTGACTCCAATAAACCGCGCCGACTACAAGGCATCTTTCGTAGTCCATCCCTGTGGTATGATGGACGGCAAAAACCACGAATGATGAGTTTTGCCACTTTGGAAAGTGAACCTCTGATAAAGGGCAGACAGAGGAAGCCAAGACGGACAGCTTTCGACCTGGGTGCTGCTCTGTCTGTGTGTGATTGGCCGCCTCATTGTCTTGCACTCCCGTCCATTTGGGCTGACCCGATTGGGCTACTCCGTCTCACTTGTTTTTCTTTTTCTACTTGTACCTCAGACGTACGCCTTATTTTTATCCACGTGTCCAGAATTGATTTAATCGGCCGCTTACCCCGCATGTTCTCGACGAAAGAAAATCTTTTCTTCACCTCCCAAACCAACTCGCTGCCCATCGTAGCATCATTGTCAGTGGGGATCAACCCGCCTACGAGCCCCATTCAAGAGACACAGAAAACAAACATCCGCAAATACGCCAGGCGGACGAATTCTGTCGCTCGCTCAAAATGAGCCGATGGCATCGAGAATCTTGCTCGACCCCGATGATTATCATCAAACAGCGACTGCCGACCTGCGAATCCTGTAATTCTTCTCCAGACTTAGATGCAATTGTTTCGGCGCAGTCAGCACAGAGGCTTGCTCCCTCAGTAGTTCCTCCCGACGAGCCTTATGGTCAGCTCAATTTGTGGTGGCCGCCATGCGTGCCATACGTATCAAAGACGCCTGCCACAGAAGTGATTGGGGACGGATCTTCCTCAGGCTCTGCACCGAAGGCAGACTCCCTAGCCAGCGGCATGCACAGATCCCAGTACGCTTCCTGCGATTATGTCTATTCGTCGCAGATGCAAGAGAGTCAGTTGCGCTTGGTACGCCTTGCCTCCGTGGATGATATCGATGCTCCTGTTCACGTCAACCTGGAGATCCACGACGATGAAAGACACCCTGATTACGATACCGTCTCTTACACCTGGGGTGGAGAAAATGGGGATAGCACACTTTGTCGACCAGTTTACGTGGGCAAGTACTGGGATGTTCTCTTTCAAACCCAAAACTGCTGGGAGATGCTACGATACCTTCGGCCGCGCAGAGATCTACGAACCCTCTGGGTTGATGCCATTTGTATTAACCAACGGGACTTTAGCGAACGAGAAAAACAGGTCGCAAAGATGGGACTGATCTTTGAAGGCGCTGTGCGGACAGTTGTATATCTGGGTCCAGATTTGGTTCTCCCAACATCGATATCTTCACCATACCCTCGGCGTCACTACCTACAGCAGTTAGACACACTGCCAATGAGTCCCAGTCTTCCTCACACACATCTGCGGCGCTCTGAACGCGTGACTTTAGCTACTTTGCTAGAGAGGGAATACTTCCAGAGGATTTGGGTCATACAAGAGCTCCTTCTCTCTCGCGACATTACGTTCGGGGTCGGCGACGTGGAATTCACCATTAAGCACCCAGCTACAGTAAAGCCATGGCCCAGCGAGTCTTTCAAGAGCAGCGGAGTCCTGTGGCTCGAACACGTCACACAAGGAATCATCTACGAAGCAGGAGAGAACGTTGTACTTTCTGCGGTGGATCTTGCGTCAGATTCAAAGTCTACTGATCCTCGCGATAAGATATTCGGTGTTTTGGGCATGATTCAAAACACATCAAGACTCGCACCTTCTTATTCGATATCTTTTCGGCACCTTGTGCTTGGTTATTTTGCTTACTGCCTTGTTTTGAAAAAGGACTTGCGGGTCATTGGACATGCCGCTGGACGTCAAGCATCCGCAAATATGCCTTCATGGGCCCCCTCTGCCTACGAGTCCGAGACTAAGGCCCCCGCTATACCGCGCTTAGGAGTTGACAAACTACTGTCGATGCTTGATTCCGACGAATTTGCCGCGGCCTTCAAAAGACATCATTGTGCTGAGAGTTCAACGAGTAGACGCGACCCAACACAAGGTTGGGAGAAGTTCGAGCGATGGGTGCCGAATGATACAGACCAAGTCTGCTGGAAAGTGCAGTGTAGTCAGAACCTACCGCCGTCTCATGATCCACAAGATGAGTTCACAAATTCCAGCAATGAACACAGCCGTACTGGTTTCGGTCAACACTGGTATTCTCATGTCAAAGTTGACACACTTACCGGAGCACTATTGGACCTGACCGCGCTTCATATTCTTTGTTTTGGTGAGGCGGACTTATGTTTGGCTGATACGCACCATGACGAAAATGTTTATACTTACGTTTTCAAAAGCGAAGAGGGCTCGCTATTGGTGTATTCGCAACACGCATGCTTCGAGTCGCCTACTGATTTGTCTCAAACCCATCTGTTCGCTCTGTGCGAAGATTTACGGTTCGAAGTACAATTTGGCGGTGCAGTCAACTCGAGGTTGTGTATATTGCAATCTGCAGTCGATGAAGACTGTTTTCGATTGATTTCAGCGAGTGTGTTTGTGTGCTTTCATACCCTTGACCTTCGACCGTGGAGACGTCTGGACAGCTCTTGGGGATGGTGCCTATACTGTGACGACAAGGACGTAAAACGTCGGTACATGCGGGTTGCGTACGATGAGAGGTGGTCTACGGCTATCCCATTGCTTCGGCAAGAGTATGTTGACGAAACACTCGGTGCAAGCCACTGGAATTATTGGAAACATGACCCACAAAGGGAACACCGTCATCAAATCCTGTCGATGAAGGAGCTATGTGGAGAGCTTGCTTCCATTACACAACGATTGAGAAGGAAATGGATCTCTGAAGACAGTTCATCGCAGGGTTGTCTGAAATTCCTAAGTTTCGATGGCCAACTCGACACGCCGGTTTGGATAACCTTTGCGTTTCCAGGTGTAACAAACCCGAGAGACTATCTGCACATACTACATGCAGCATTCCTCGTCGAGAAAGGTTTGAAAGGCTCTGTGGAATCATTCCTTAAGCTTTATCTTCGTCTCGTGGAGAGGTTCGAACCTAAAATACTTGAAGGTCTATCATCCACCAATAAAGAGACAAGGACTATCATCGGTTCTGAGACACTAGTCGAACTGTGCTTTAAACCTCACCAGCAATCTATCATTCGAGATGTTGTCGATCTTGCGTATCCATTTGGGTGAGTATCTCTCCAGTCATATGAGCACAATACCCATCACAACTAGGATATACTAACAAGTGGGAGGGAACTTAAGAATGCTTCCCAGACGCTTCATCGCGCTCACATCTATCCCTCATTTCTGGTAGTAGACAGGCGTGTCGTACCCCAAAGCCGCAGAGTCTTTCGTCGCTTCACTCATCAACTAGCTATGATGCCAGGATTGTCCCAGGCTAAGTGCAACCCTCGAATCTTCACTGTGGACGACTTTAGATCTATGTCTAACGGACCGCTTTCCACCATTCGCGAAATGGTGCATGATTCTGAACAACGAAATATTCATATTGCATTCGATGTGGGCTTTCTCATGCTCTGGGCACAACTGCATCCGTGCACGGCGGCTTTTAGACGCCTAGCGCCATATTGTCGAAACGGAGAAAGCGTGTTGACATTGTTCCTTCGAGATCCCACACCAGAGGATGCAAATTCCGTTGTTCCATGTTGGCCAGATATCATTGACGATTGCTTTGTAATCAACAAGTCTGCGCGTCTAAGGAAAATCACTGTTTTGTGAGACGAGAAGAGTGCAGACATTTAGTCCCTTAACGGCATTTGTCAGTCTAGAAGCAAATGCCCTCTTTTTGGGGTGTACTACAAACTTGTAACTTTCACCTTTTATATGCCCAGCTTCTTTCTTCTGTCTATCTTCATATCTGTCCATGTGTTCACTTTGTAACTAAAGAACTATGCTGTGACGTATCAAACTAGGTAAGTAGTCTAAGTGAGAGGGACACGTTTCGTGATGTAGTGCTGCGGTGCCCCCCGGGATACCACACGTACACCACCACATGTAATGCCTACGGATGTTGCCAATCAGTCCAACTTCATGGAATCCGACCCCGACTGGGAACAGCTTCCAAAACCACACGGCAAAATTGGAAAGTAAGGGTTAATTTACAGTTGAAACCCAGAGTCTTGGGTCGCCCTGGACGGGAACGTCGGTCAAGCTCCCGACAGATATTGCAATATCAGCCGGACCATCATCCTCCGTCGGTCCACTCAAAACGGCTCCCATAGGATCCTTCTCACCGTCCAGGTCAATCTAATTTGCCAAGACGTAGTAGTGAACCAACAAGCATAAATCAGTTAGCCAAACATAAAACAGACCGCAGGATCACGGTTGACCTGTTGCCGCCGTGGCGGTCTTGGCCATCTGGTCATCTGGTCCAGACGTCCAACCCGTGCCGCCATCGACGGCTCCAGATTCCGACGCAGAGGCGAATAAGCGAGAGATCCCAAGACCATGGGAGTCCTCACATTCTTTCATCTATATAAACTCAACACCATCAAACCAGCATGATGATCGTTCCACATCCCCAAGTCCCCATCCTACACTCTCTTTCCGAAACGCTCCTTCACCCGCTCTCACAATGAAGCTCCTACTCCCCCTCCTCTCCGCCACCGCGGCCTCCGCCCACACAATCTTCTCCTCCCTCGAAGCCGGCGGCGTCAACAGCGGCGTCGGCGTCGGCGTCCGGGTCCCCTCCTACAACGGCCCCATCGAGGACGTCACCTCCTCCTCCATGGCCTGCAACGGCCCGCCCAACCCGACCACGCCCACCTCCAAGGTCATCACCGTCACCGCGGGCCAGTCCGTCACCGCCGTCTGGCGCTACATGCTCAACAGCGGCGGCTCCGCGCCCGCCGACATCATGGACTCCTCGCACAAGGGCCCCACCATCGCGTATCTCAAGAAGGTCTCCGACGCGACCACCGACACCGGCGTCGGTGGCGGCTGGTTCAAGATCCAGGAGGACGGCTTCAGCAACGGCGTCTGGGGGACGGAGAAGGTCATCAACGGCCAGGGCAAGCACACCATCAAGATCCCCGCGTGCATCGCCCCCGGGCAGTACCTGCTGCGCGCGGAGATGATTGCGCTGCACGGCGCAGGGAGCTACCCCGGTGCGCAGTTCTACATGGAGTGCGCGCAGATTAATGTTGTGGGCGGCACGGGGGCCAAGACGCCGGCCAACACGGTCAGCTTCCCTGGCGCGTACAAGGGCACCGACCCCGGTGTGACCATCAACATCTGTGAGTTGTCCATGTTGAGGATTTGGAGGTTGGGCTGTGATGCTAACTGTGTTGTTTGCAGACTACCCCGTCGTTACGTCGTACACCATCCCGGGACCCCAGCTCTTCACCTGCTAGATGGCTCAGGCTCAGGAGATGAGATAGGATGGGAGATATCATTGTTGAGACCTCGCTCACTCGTTTTGACTAGCTTCTTACATAAGGTCGTGTGACTCAACAGGAAAAAAGTCCTGATGGGAAGTGCTCGGCTGTAACTTCTTGTATATAGTTACCACATGTCAATACACTTTAGTTCTGCTACCGCAGAGGACTACACTAACACTGTCACCACCTCAAGATTTTGCGGTATTCCATTTCACACTCTCAACAGTTTAAACATGTTTGTTGAACTAAGGACTCAAAAGCCAAAAAGCTCAGTCAATCAATAATTATCAAGAGTTGAGATAACTAGCACAAATAACAGTTAAGATAATGAGGACAACATAAGTCAGTGAAATAGTACGCTTACGAGAGGGAAATAGACCAGTCTCTTCTGCGAAAAAGAAAACTTAGAAGGGAAGAAAGGTAGACAAGTCTCAAGTAGAGATGAAGAAGAAAAGGGTGAAACATTCCTCGGCGTATGTGGCGGTAGTTGAGCTCCAAGAGAAAAAAGACCGACAAAAAGGCAAAAAAGACAAAAAGATTTTGACCAGCATGGGGGTCGAACCCACAATCTCCTGATTCCACGGTGTATCGTAGTCAGACGCCTTGCCATTGGGCCAACCGGCCAGACAATTCAGAACGCCTGAGGCGCCCGTCTGTGGGAGAGGATAGCGCAGAGGCAGCTCATATTGCACGGGCTGCGGGAGCGCAATGCCGCAGTTTTGTGCGCATGAACGCTCGGTCAGTTGCGCAGTTTGGCCAATCGCGCAAACCCAATTGGAAGCTTGGTGGGGGCGGGGGGGTTTGGGATGAAAAAAATTTGTGCCCCGGCACGGCGCGAAGGCTAAATGCCGCAGCCCCTCCCGATGTCGGCGGGGTTTGGGGTCGACTGTCGAGGAAGACGGCCCCGCTTAGGTGACATGATGGTGGAGGTCTGATGAGATATCGCTTGGTTCACTACGTCCATTGAAGGCATTGAAGGATGAGTTAATGGGATCATGTCCGGCGCTGACTGCTTCCCTGGATTAATGAAGAGCAACACGATCGCAAGTGAGCACAGGATGAGGACATAAAGCTGACAATGTATGCGGTCTATTTCTCGGTTTGAAAGAGATATCTATGGACAAAGCCACTCAAAGCTCCCATCACCTTTTCATCTCGTCTATCTCGACAAATACCATATCAGGGGCAAACAAGACAACCCCTTAAACGCGGGAGATGAGGTCCTCTCTCTTGGGACCGGTGCCAATCCAGACACACTTGACACCAACAAACTCCTCGATGAACTCAATGTACGCGCGCGCCTGCTTGGGCAGGTCGAAGTACGTCTTGGCGCCGGTGGTGGGCGTGTTCCAGCCCTCGAGCTCCTTGTAGACGACCTCGGCCTTCTCGAGCGTCTTGAGGTCGGCGGGGAAGGAGGGCAGCTCCTCGCCCGTCTCCTTGTCCTTGTAGGCGACGGCGACCTTGATGGTGGGGAAGGTGTCGAGGATGTCGAGCTTGGTGAGGTTGAGGGCGGTGTAGTGGTTGAGGTTGGCCGAGTACTTGACGACGACGAGGTCGAGCCAGCCGCAGCGGCGGGAGCGGCCCGTGGAGACACCAATCTCGTGGCCGATCTTGCCGAGCTTCTCGCCGACCTCGTTGAGCTGTTCTGTGGGGAAGGCACCGCCGCCGACGCGGGTGGTGTAGGCCTTGACGACACCGACGATGTGGTTGATCTTGCGGGGGTTGAGGCCGAGCTGTGGATTATGTCAGAACAGTGTAGAACGGGTTGGTGATGGGTTGACTTACACCAGTGAAGACACCGCCGAGGCCAGTGTTTGATGATGTGACGAAGGGGTAGGTTCCGAAGTCTGGCATGGTTAGCTGCGAACGCGGTCGCGGTTGGAATGCTACCTACTCAGGTCAAGCATCACAGCCTGGGCACCCTCGACGAGGATCTTGGTGTTCTTGGCCTGCGCGTCGGCCATGATGGGGACGGCGTCAACGACAAACGTCTAAACCTAGTCAGCGCATGTTTGATCCTGGGCGAGAAAATGATCCATACCCTCAAGTCCTCTCTGTACTGCTTGAAGCGCTTGATCTCGTCCTCAATGTCGTAGACCAAAAGGTCGCCAAAGCGCTTCTTGAAGCCAGTGGCAAGCTGGCGCAACTTGCGCTCAAAGACCTCCTCATCGAACATCTCGCTGATGGTGATGCCGTTGCGGGCGGCCATGGTGCTGTAGGTTGGGCCAATACCGCGCTTGGTGGTGCCGATGCTGTTGCCGCCAAGCTCCTGCTCCTCGAGGCCGTCGACCTGGATGTGGCAGTCGGTGATGATGTGGCATCGGTCGGAGACGAGAAGGCGGTCGCGGATGTTCTTTAGGCCCTTGGCCTCGAGGTCGGCCATCTCCTTGAAGAAGGTGGGAACATGGACGACGGCGCCGGAGCCGATGAGGCAGATGGCCTGGGGGTGGAGGAGGCCGGAAGGGAGAAGGTCTGGGGGGGACCAGATGTCAGCCAAGGCATGTCATCGCAGAGGCACATGCAAAAGACTCACGGAAGTCGTAGCTTACACCGTTGGCGATGACGGTGTGACCGGCTGGGGGAGGCTGCTGTTAGAATGGTGTTCGATTGATGGCATCAGGAGCTGGAGTAACTCCTACCATTGTGTCCGCCCTAGGGCCATCAGCATGCCATTGATTATCCATAGAGTACCGCAGTCCCAACCTGAGCTCTGGCGCAAATCTGCGCGTCCTGTCCAAGGCTATGTGGAGGGTTAGAGGGCGAGGTTGT
Source organism: Colletotrichum siamense (assembly GCF_013390195.1). Lineage (NCBI taxonomy): Eukaryota > Fungi > Ascomycota > Sordariomycetes > Glomerellales > Glomerellaceae > Colletotrichum > Colletotrichum siamense. Next base: position 1,022,289 of record NW_023501016.1, on the reverse strand, counting down.
GACGAAGGGACCAAGGGCGCAGCTTACACATCAACCAGCTTTCCCTTGCCCTCGTCGCTGCGGGTGAGAGGATGTGTTAGTTCCAGAGTATGTAGAGCAATTGGCGCAGCAGGGTATCATGAACGGCGATCGTCTCCTGGTCATCGCGTACACCAATGGGGCCGGTGCGTGTACGCGTATTCCAGGGTGTATTCGGCGCGCTCGCCCTGCTGGCTGGGGCCATTGATGGCAAGGTAAAGCATTGGCATGGTAGAGCAAGGCAGAGAGAGAGTGTAAAGCAAATGTGCGCGTCTGTGGTGACAATGACGATGACATGACAGGACAAGAGGAAGGGCGGCGGAGTGTGACAGCTTACCCCCACTGGGCGCCGAGAACGATGTCAATCGTAGCCATGGCGTCGGGTAGTAGAGAAGAGACTGGAAGTGAATCCAGTGTGTATAGCGAGCAACAAATACGGTCGATTGGCCAAAGTATGGGTTGCTGCGATCGCAACGTCGGTCTGCGATAATCCCAAAAAAACAATCAGAAGGGAGAAGACGCGGGGTTTAAAAATTCCCATGGAGGGGCAGGTTTTGCTCCGGCGGGGCTCCAACTTTGCGCGCTCCACTAAGAGTCATCAGTGCACCCAAGGTACGCCTGCACCAGTAGTGTGACACCAGTGTGGGTGACTCTTTCCAATGGAATCCTTCAACGCGCCGCCGTTGCGCAATCGGAAGAAAAGTGTACGTACCGCGGTAATTACGTACCGATGGCCGACCACCACGCGGGACGGAACCGCCCGGAGTGGATGAATCAGGCAGGACCGGCAATCGGTCACGTGCAGCAGCTGGTAAAGCCATCCATGCTGAGCCACATTTCATACAGCCACATCACCAACAGCCACAGCTTGAGCCACGGCCGCCATCCTGTTTGCCTGTGTCTACGCAAAGCTCCCTCTCTTAGACCCTTCAACATTAGGTTCAATGCACAGAGGGATGCTTTTCGAATACTATCGCGATCAAGTCATCCGTTGGAAACGTTCTTTGCTACCCGTGTCTTGTCATTGTCAGTCACACCAAGGGCAGACTGTGTTGGGTTGCTTCCATCACAGAGCGCCCATTCCATGTCTCAATTCCCAGTACTAAAACGACACTCTCCCCCCCTCGAATGCTAAGATGAGCTTAACTGTGTTAGTCTTTTGGGCCCTGTGTTCCTGTGGACTCGTTTGCCCGTCATGTTGCCGAGCACCGAGTTGGAGATCCACCAACTGAACCCATCATCCATGTCCGCTGCCGAGCGCACCGAGGACGATGCAGTCTTCCTCAGTCTTTCTCACTTGTGTTACCAGTTTGAAAAGCTTTCTCGTACGAGACATCTGTTACTGTTTCTCCCAGCTGCTTTGCACAATTTTCTCCCAGCAGAGAAACTCATGGCAACTTTGAATAACTCAATCTAGACCTTCTACAGGCATGCACAAATGGGCCAACTTGCATCTAACGCGCACCAACGGCCACCTTCACGTGGCTTCGCCCGACAGATACCATCATGCCTCGGAAGCTTTGCAATTGGCCGAACAAGCCAGCGCTGCATCCCAATAAGCTCACCCTCTCTCGGATGTCCTACCGAACATGGCAACAAGGAATCCCCAGACCCATCCACCCATCTCAAGGCCAAGCAGCTGAAAATTTGCCGCCAAAGAACCAATCAACCCCCCTTGCTCGAACGCCATCCAATCTTATCAGATGGATCAGATAAACTTGCTCCAACCTCACCATCCCCCCCTCAGGCCATTATCAATCTAATCACCTTTTCCCAACCAATCATACCCCTCACGCCACTCCACAGCATGCTCAAAAAGACCATGGAGCCATGCAGCAGAGTCCAGAGATCTGTAACCGAGCATCCAGATCCGGCAAGGCGCTCAGCTGCGACCCCTGCCCGAATGGACTGTTGGTGCGCCGCCGGACCACCCTACACGAGCTTATTGCCCTCTTGCTTCACTCCAGCCGTTGGTGATGGCCTTGGACAGCTGCCAAGAAAGGACTGGTATGCTTCGCTTCTGTAAAGAGAGCGCCACAATGCAGGTGCTTGACTCTATTCAGTCTCCCTACTGGTGCAGGCCTGACTTTCTCGGGCACGTCGGATCGTAAAGGGCGCATATAGAGTGCGTGTACATAATAGAAGACGGTTTCCCACTGGGGGCTGCGAGGAATCGTTTCTTCTACGGTTTTTTTTCGCGCTTTTCCTATTTCTAAGACGACCTGCGATCATCGTGGAAACTTGTCAGCGTTCACCTCAAGTCCTCCCCAACCACACCCTCCACCATGAAGTCCTCTTACGTCCTTCTCGCAACCCTCGGCCTCGCCGCCGCCCAGCAAAAGTTCACCGACGTGATCCCAGAGTGCTCCGTCAAGTGCCTCACCCAAGCCGTCAAGGACGGAACCAAGTGCAGCAGCATCGACGACTCCCAGTGCATCTGCGAGGCCACCAACTACCGCAACATCTACACCGTCGGCGTCTCTTGCGTCCTTGCTGCCTGCGGCGGTGACGTTGCCACCGGTACGCTCGTCCCTCGGCCTGCTCCTGGAATACTCTATGAAGCCTACATCTGCGATAACGTGCTGGTATGGAAACTAACTTACACTCACACCATAGGTGAACTCCTCCCCGCAGCCGCCAAGTTCTGCCGCGAAGTCACCGGCGGAGCTTCCGCGCCCCCCGTCTCCTCCGCGTCCGCCGCCGTTTCCTCTGCCGTATCTTCCGCGATCGCCTCCGCAACCAGTGCGGCCTCCAACGCTACGGCTGGTGTCACCGGCACCAGTACCCCTATATCTAGTGCAACAGCGACTGGTAGTGGCGCTGCTGCTTCGGGAACCACTCAGGCTGGTGCAGCTGCTGGTGTTGGCTCAATGGGAGCTCTCGGTATGCTCGCATTGGGCGCTCTTGCTGCACTCTAAGTAGCATCTAGTCAAGGAAGAAGGGCACCAATTCTACTGAGATAGTTTAGCAATGTGAAGGGACAGACGAGACAACGCAAGCATCTTGTAACATGATACGGTGGTACATTTGTTCCTTTCTATAAAGTATTACGTGTCTGTGATTACTCCATCTCTTTGCTCTCAGCACCTATCTATGGCCTCTTGATGATTGGAACAGCGGTATTGGCTTCCGCATCCACCTCCTTGGGCGCGTTCACCCAACTCTCAATCCGTTTTGACACTGCACCGCTCTTCTCCTCCACTTGGCGGAAGTACAAATCAGCGCATACCCAGGTCAAGGTGAATATGATACTCGCTGTCGCCGTCCACGCGAAGAGCAGTGTCCAAGGATACTGCAAGGCTTCAGACATGATGAGATGGACAGGATCCTGCGGCCTCGGCAGCCTCCAGAAGAAGTCCCTAAGGGGGCCCTTGAGGATGATAGGTGGCAACTGGTGAACGAGGTACCATGAGAAAGAAATCTTGCCCAGATACTGCAACACCGGTGCTTCGAGCCGTCTTGCGATGGAGGGGGATGTTGCGATGACCGAGATGACCATCAAGCCTCCTAGAGACTGGTAGCAGGACCTGACGACAGAGAACGTGTTGCGGCCCGACTCTGCCCAGCGTCTTGACCGAATAGATGCCAGCCACTGGTAGCCAACGTGAGCTACCCCAGTCCCTTCGTCGCCCTCGAAGCACATGAGATACAGGCCTCCAAGCAGAAGGATGGTCTTTGCCAGGCCAACAAGCCTGGCTCTACTTGCCGTAGCCCTTCGCGGGAACAAGATAGGCGATCCAATGACGGACCACTCATGCCTCGCCTGTATCAGCGCAACAATCTCCGCCAGCCACGCGCCGCCAAGGAAGCAGAACAGATCCCAATACCCATGATAGATGAAGTACCCTGCAAGACCAATCATGCCCACGAGCTTATGCTGCGTCTTCCACAACGAGCACCCAAGCAGCGTCAGGTACAACACACACGACCCGCGAAACGTCACCGGGATCGTCCACAGCTGATTATTGAACCCCTCATGCCACGCCAGATTCATCGGCTCCGCGATATCAACCAAGTAATCCACTAGCAGCCTCGCATGCTGCAGCGGCGCCGTCCACGGCTTTAGCCCGCGCGTTACATGCTCCGCAAACGGCCGCGTCGTGACGCCGACAAAGTACGCCGCGTTCGCCAGCACGGTGATGGGGATGATGGGCAGGTACAACCGCAGCCAGCGCCGCACGAGTGTCAGCTGGAAGTACCGCGAGAAGGCGCCCTCGCCGCCGCTGCTGCACGCAAGCACGCTGTGCGCCATGGCGTAGCCGCCGATGATGAAGAACAGCGGTACCATGGAGTGCACCGCGAACGGGAGGCGCAGGATCGGGAGCTGGAAGAGCCAGCGGTTCTCGGAGGAGGGCGAGGCCCAGAAGGAGTTGTAGGGCGCGACGAATTCGCCCATGATGTAGTGGTTGTAGGAAACCGAGACGGCGGCGATGGCGCGGACGCCGTCGAGCCAGCGTATCCTCTCCATGGCCGGTAGATGATTTTGTGAAGAGGATGTCTAGTTTTGTGATGTGAGGATTTGTTCAATGCTGTCAAATCGAGATACTAGCAGAAAAAGGTTGGATGAAAATGGGTTCAAAAGCGTATGGCCCCCAAAACGAGAGCAATATGCGGAAACCGGACCGCCTGGTGCTTGGGTGATCGGAGAGATTATCACGTCAAAATGCTCCGCCGAACGAACTCGGCTTTAGCCATATAAATCAGATCGGCATTCAACAACCATAAACGGGCGTAAATTCGCCGAAGACGTTTCGTCAACCAGCGCAAGACACGGTCGGCGGCGAGTTTCACAATGGGCAGCAAGCTTGACTCGCCTCCCTGTCCAGCAACACAACGCGTCTTGTCACAACAGTAAACTCTATTCTGGCGTCGCAGCCAAGCTGTGACAGGAACATGACTGACTCCTGTAACTACTCCCACCGGAAACTCCACTCCAGCATTGGCATTCCTGGTGGCCTGGGGACAATATGCGATTTCGAGTGTGATGGGGAGATGCGGCCCGAGGAAGATGACCATCCAGCGGGAACAGCACAAAAAAAGGCAGAGTCCACTTGTCTCACCGCACGATGCGACGATCTCGTAACGGTTCCTGCATAACGCGTCGTCTCATCATGTTACTCCTTCCGAGTTCTGGATGAACGTTAAAGAAGCTGGCATTGTATTAAGAGCAGCACGTCAACCCAAGCTTCTGGGAATCTGTGAGAGTTTGATTGTGTTCGTCCCGTCTTTCGTTGACTTTCGCCCGATCTCTGTCCATCCCATCTCCTTCGCACCACACTCTATTAAGCCACCATCACCATGTCTGAGAAGGGCTCAGAGTACAGCTCTGAGAATGAGAGCACATTAGTCACACCGATAGAGACGACAAAACCAGTATGGCCACTGGTAACGCCGCGGACCAGGAAAGAGTTGTACCACACCATCATCAAGTACAACTACTGCGTCTTTCCCATTAGTCTGGGACTCACATTCTGCCGTAAGTACTCCAGATTCATCATTCGTATTACTCAAAGAGAAGATGTTCTGACTCGCCGGTATGTAGTCCTCTGGAAGCTTGCCTACGTGACAAATCGGTACCAAAATGCCGTGGCCGTCGACAACCAATGGAACTGGGCGACCATTCTCCAGACATCACTCCTGTTCTTTGGTCTCCTAGCCCAAATGCCACCGTACGTCTCCGTATGGAGCCTGTGCATGCCTATGCGACCCGGCTCGCACGCCCAAGGGCCGGCGAAGCGTGACTTCAGGAGCTTGAGAGTGTGCCTTGTGACGAAAGGCACAAACTTTGATGTAAGTGCACATTTCACCTCACCGTCATTTCTTGAATCACTCTAACATGGTCGAAGACCGTCATCAGAGCCACCAGGGCCTGGGCACCGATGCAAAACATCCCGGGCGTGCGTTTCCACGTTCTGCTGGACGACGAGACGAAGGAAGTCGAGTTCCGCCAGGCACTCCCCTCCTTCGTCCAGATCGTCGTAGTCCCGTCGGCCTTCACGCCCAGCAAGGCCAAGTACAAGGCCCGCGCGCTGGAGTACTACCGCAGGAACCAGCAGCTCGGAAGCGGCGACTGGGTCTTGCATCTCGACGAAGAGTCCATGATTGACGAGGCTGTCATGGAGGCTTGCATCAACTCTATCACGAAGAGCGACATTGATATGTTCATGGTACGTGCATCTCTGAGTTGTAGATTTCTGTAGAAAAGGTTGCTGACGAAGGCTCGCTGAACAGGGAACGTTGCACTACAACGACGTCAACCACTGGAAGAACGGCTTCCTCTCTACGGCCGAGACGCTCCGCTCGCAAGAGGACTTTGGAAAGTTCTCCTTCTCGGTCAGGATGCGTAACAAGCCCATGCTCGGCTGGATGCACGGCTCTTGGATCTTGATCAACGGCGCCGTCGAGAACGCCACGACCTGGGACACCGACTGCCAAGCGGAAGACTTCTGGTTTGCCTACAACGTATGTTGACCTGCCCCATTCTGGAGCATGATAGAACACCATGGAAGACTAACTTGACTTTTACCAAAGTCCTCCGCAAAGGGATACAAGTTCGGCTGGATCTGGGACCCCGTCCACGAACAGCCCAATGAGACGTTCCAAGACTTTTGGAAGCAGCGCAGGAGATGGTACACAGGCATCCTCTCCATCCCTAGCGTCATCGTGCAAATCTCGCTTGTGGTAAGCGTTATTGGTGAGCTGGTATACTGGATTGGGTATGTTTCTCCCCTTCTTTCCTGGGTTGATGTCGAGTGCATTACTGACTTTGAATCCCCCAGACCCATCTACACACAGCTCGGCGGGTCTTTCATCATTCCCAAGTGGCTTTTCATCTGGGGCCTCTGGCATTTCACCGTCGACACCCACAGTCTCCTTGTTGCATCATTCATGTCAGACCTCACGGCACCAGAGGGCGTGACGTGGCTTCAGACGCTGCAACATGCCATCCAGACGGTGTTGCTTGCGCCGATAGTCCGTCTCGTACAGGTCTCGGCTCTGGTGACGTGTATCTTCAATCCAGCCAAGGGGTTTGCGATTGTATCAAAGAAATAGAAGAGAGCAGTCATTGTCATAGACATTAGAGCATAGAGCGGGACGGAGGTATAGCTGGGCGAGCTTGTCCTCATTAATAGAACCACTAATATAGAGACTCAAAGGACCATGTATTACGCTTGTTCACTTACACACACCACAATGTCTAGTAGTGGTATGGGGAGCCCAGTCAGTGCCCAAGGGGCCGATGTAGCAACCTCTTATGATGTCGAGAGATAGACTAACTCCTGTCATGAAACGTGGGCCACACCTTTGGACATATCATGGGCCGATCCGTTCTCTGCGGGTCCGATCGGTATGCTTCCGGAGCTCCCGCAGGGTGGCGCTCGGGTGGCGTCCCACCACACGCACCGTTGGCTGAATCATAGAAAGCTTGATTTAACGATTCTCTTGTATTAACGAGCAGGTATCTTAGTTGAAGGTAGCAATGATCTTGTCCGCCATCTCAGGCAGCGTCTTGGCAACGACGTCCATCTTTCCGAAAATATCAGGCAGCTCCTCTCCCTCCAAAGCCTCACAGTAGGCAGCGTTGAAACTGGGTAACAAGTTAGAATATGTTGAAACATTCAGCGTGGAGACGTAGTACTTACCCAACAGTCTTTGCTGTTGACGCATCCCAAAGATGCGCAGCCGCAAACCAAGGCTTGCCGTTCTCAGACAGCTTCTTCAGAATCGGCGCATACGCCTCAGGCGTAGGCTTCGCCAGGCCCGACGAGTCGCACGACAGCAGATTCTCAACCGGCATATCCACGCCTCCCCTCGAGAAATAGCCGCCCACACGCGCAATGTCGCCCGCCGTGAAGCACCAGACAGTGAAGCCGGCGTCGCGCAGCTTCTGGACGCACTCGGCAGCGCCCTCGCGCAGGCGCAGCTTCTTCCACTCGTCAATCAGGTAGTTGACGTCGTCGTCGGTGCAGAACTCGCGCGGCTTTTCGATGCCGGCGTAGTGCAGACAGCGGTAGAAGAGCGACTGGAAGACCTTGAAGAAGACGACGTAGCGGCCGGACATGGAGAGGTAGGTGTACTCGCGCTCGGCGACCTCGAGCCAGCAGCAGCCGAGGAGCTTCGGCTGGATGCCCCGGGCCTTGAGACGCTCGCCCAGGCGCTCGTCGATGGCCTCGAACAGGTGCTCGTATGAGACGAGAGTGCCGACGACGTCGAACACGACGTTCTTTGATGCGGCCATCGCAATGTGTGTGTGTTGTGTTTGTGTTGTGTGTGCGGAAAGTGGAGGCCGGTGAGTGAGGGGGTTTTGCGGGGTTGTGAACAAGACACGATTCAGAGCCTAATTAAGACACGGGTCCTGATGAAGTAATGGAAATGCTGAGTTGCCTGGTTAGAACTGAATCTGACGATGTGGCTTATTCTGAGTAATCTTCATACACGGCGTCAGACAAGAAGCAGGTTAAATAAAAGAGGCCACAATGCTTATCGCAGGCGAGGGCCGGCGGCCGATGCATATCACCAAACACGCGTCCGTGATCTCCAATCTTTCCCCGCATTCTGGAACACCCCCCGAGCGGTTTCGGGGTTGGACATCCCCGGACCGGAAGGGAACGTTTTCCGGGCACTGGGCCCCTTGCTGCGCTGCGCACCCGGATGAGCCAAAAGACATTCCGGTCGGTCGGTTAAATCCAAGGGGCTATGCTAGATAGCCGGGCCGGTGTCTTCAGAAGCGTGGTTTGTAAGATGAGATGCTCGTGATGTCGATCTTATCTTGCGCACCGATGGGACGGTGCCGCGACTCCTATCGGCCCATCGGGCGCACCCTGCACACTGGCGGCTCCACAGATAATGAGCCAACAGGCGAGGATACCCTCATGTTCGGTGAACTTTAACCAAGTCGGCCGAGACGCGTTTACGTGACTGTTGGCTTAAAAAGTGACGCCTCTCCGAGATTTGAAGCGCCGCACCGGCCAGTTAGTGAAATCAGTCACCGACGAGTCATTTTGGTTGTTTTTATCTCGTACCCCGCTATCAGATCTGAACTCCTTCAAACTCCGCGCTATCACTATCACTATCACTATCACGATGGTTCTCCCGATCAGCAACCCAACAAAGTCCTACTGGATCGAGGGGGCTGAGTCCCCCCTCCGCAACTTTCGTTCGACCGAGGAGCTGCCCAAGGAAGTCGATGTGGTAATTGTTGGCAGTGGTTATGCCGGTGCGACGACCGCGTACTGGCTTCAAAAGGTATACCCGAAAAGCCCCTTCGCAACGCGTTTGAACCGCCTTCTGACCACGATTTCAAGTTCACGGAAAATGCGCCGCAAAAGCCCAAGATGCTCATGCTGGAGGCGCGCGACATTTGCGGCTCATCAACAGGCCGCAACGGCGGACAGCTGAGGCCTCACGCCTACTCACGCTACAAGCCGTGGTCCGTCCGTTTTGGCCCCAAGGTTGGAATGGAGCTCATCAAGCATGAGATGGCGCATCTCCCCGCATTCAAAGAGCTCGCAGCCGCAGAAGGCATCGCTGAGGAGATCTGCCTGAAGTTCGGCGAGACCTTTGACGCGGCCATGACGGACGAGGCATGGGAGCGTCTGAAGGGCAACTACGAGGCCATGAAGAAGGACCATGGAGAGGGTGACGATGTGGTCAAGGTCTGCAGGCTGATTGAGGATCCGAAAGCCGCGGAGGAGTTCACACAGATGAAGTCTTGCGTGGGCGCGGTGGTGCATCCCGCCGGTCAAGTGTGAGTATCGTGTCCTCTTCAATGCCAAGGCTTCAGGGGTAGCTGACAAATTTTCAAGATGGCCGTACAAATTCGTCCACGCCTTGCTCAGGAAAGTCCTTGAGACGGGCAACCTGAACCTCCAAGCACACACACCCGCCGATAGCGTTTCTGAAAAGGATGCCGACGGCTGGGTGACTGTGAAGACCCCAAGGGGCGATGTTAAAGCAAAGGCTGTAGTGCACGCCACCAACAGATGGGCCTCGCACCTTCTGCCTAATTTCAGCAATCTGATCTTTGAAGACCGATGCACCATCGCGTCTTTGAAGGCTCCGGAAGGCTTCATCAAGCATACTGGTGCTCAGCACTGGGATAGCAACGTTAACGTGAGTTTTCAATTCATCCTGTCTCAAAACCCCTGAACAGGCATCTAATGAACTCGGCCAGAACTACCATCTTCAACTCCCACCGCCATACAACAACATTATCATCGGCGGCGCGAGGCAACTTCTCTGCCATTACCCGGACAAGTGCATTCTCAACGACGAGGAAGACCAGCAATTTGAGGGTGCCCCCGAGTTTTACGAGACGTGGCCATCATCAGACATTGTTGGCTGGGAGGGTGGAGAAAAGGCAGAATTTGCCAAGCCTGTTAACGAGGGCGGCTGCTGGTCCGGTGGTAAGCCTTCCTCATGATTTTTACTAAGACAGACCAGTTGACACTTTTGACAGTTGACTCCTCGAGCATTGACGGATTCCCCTTTGTCGGGGCTATCCCCAAACAAGACGGACATTTCGTCACAGCGGGATTCTCAGGCCACGGTATGTACTCTTCTTCTCAAAAGACTTCACGATCAAAGCTAACAAATGTCAAGGCATGCCCAGAATTCTGGGCTCTACCGCTCATCTCACCCCTCTCATACTCGACGCCTTGGCTGTCAAGTACACCGTCCCATCGATAGTCGCACCGTTCCCTCCCTTGCCGAGTCCCTTCTTTGCCACTGCTGAGCGGATTGAGAAGTTGCAAAAGGTTGATGCCGCGCCGAAATGGGAGGAGGAGAGAAAGAGCAGTTTGGAAAGCGCGAAAAAGCCGTTCTGCAACGACGCTCGCAGCCGCCCGAGACTGTAGCGTGGAAGTAGAGGAGTAGAAGACCCATTGAGAGCCTCTTCATCTGTAAAAAAAATGGGGCCTCGTGTATATAAAGTGCTCAATAATTGGGCCGACAAAATAATAAAGAACCTACAAAATGATACTTAGGAACCCACTTTGGAATGGCTGATTGTAGAGTGAGATGCGATTGAGATATACCGCTAGGACTCAGCATAGTCCACCAACCTCACATCAACTATGAACCAAGGTGAGTGACCTGGCGAATGCCTTCAAATACGAGTCTTAAAGTCACGTCTAGACTCTTTGATCTTCAAAGCCAGGGCTTCCATGTTACGTGAGCACGGGATATTTTTTCCTGGCGAAGGGTGACTTATGCCCCGGATTACGTGGTGCTCCTTAAAGCTGTCCACACCGAATGGAAGACATCAAGGTCAGGCAGACATCTACAGGTCGGCGAGATTTCAAGCGGAAGGGAAATGTACAGTCTCTTTACTAATTAAACAATGACTAAACGACCGGGGTGCCGGGTCGAGCCTGACTCAGTCATCTCGCGTCTGCCCCGCCGCCGATGGCACACCATCGATCGCCGCCAGCTCCCCCGCATCAATGTCCGTCTCCGCGGGCTTCTCCGGCACCAGGCGGATGAGGAAGACCATGCAGGGCACGGCCAGCAGCAGGATGGCGCAGTTGACGATGAACGCAACCTTGGGGTCGGCGCCGGAGTTGGTGTTGATGGCGTACGAGACAGCCTGTCCTGCCGTCTCGAACGCTCTGAAGAGGCCGCCGGTTCTGGAGCTGGAGGCGACGTCGGTAGAGAAGGTGCCCAGGATCCAGTAGAGGGACAGCTGGGTCCAGTAGCCGGTCGTGAAGATGATGAGATAGGGGATGTAGGCTTCGGCCCATCTTCTACCGTGGCTATTGGGAGCTAATGTCAGTAACTTTGAGGGTGAAGCGGAGGAGGAGGAAGGATGCACGTACGTTTCGTAGTCAAGTGCCGGCTTGGAGAGGCCGAACTTGCCGTACTCAATGCCGATCCAGACGAAGCAGGCTGCCTGGGGAATGGACCACATGGCAAAGGAGATCCACGCTCTCTTTGACTGGGACCAACGGGTGTTGTCCAGAAGCCTTCCGTAGGCAATGACAAGCGGGATGGTGATCGTGGCTGAGAAGCGTGTTAGATGTGTTCCTAGTATTGAGGTACGGGGACTGCTTACGCATGATCAAAGAAGAGAGCGCGCGAGCACGGACAGAGAAGTGCAGAGAAAGATAGGTTCCCATGGTTCCACCGTAGAAGAAGGAGTAGAAGGAGGGGATGAAGATGAGCCAAGTCTGCACCCGGCATTAGTTTGTGACAGTAGTCTTGAACGGAAGAGACCTTCATACCTTGGGACGCTGTGCGTGCTTCCACAGGGCAGAGAATTCCTGCTTCCAGCTGATGCTGGGAGACATCGGGATCTTGGCACCGTCTCTACGTCGGACGCGCCTGGTGGGCGAGAGAAGGAATGCCCAGATGACACCGGTGCACTCTGTGAAAATAGCCTTGGTCAGTTACTGTAGGCTTATACAAGCACGATGGGAAGACTTACCGAAGCCAACGAAGATGAGGTACGTAGACCATGCAATACCGCCGGCAGTGCTATCGGAGTAGTTGGTGGAGAAGTTGATTGCACCTCCCATAACACTGCCCGAGTTCCTCATCGCGGACCAAATGCCTAGGTAGAAGCCTCTGTCGTCTTGCTTGGGGTACGAAAGCATTGCGGTCGTCTCGGCGACGTAGAGGAATCCCGATGTGAAGCCTCCAATCAGCTAAAGAGGTGTTAGACTGGTTCAAATGCTCAATGGCAGTTACACATGTGACCTACTCTAGAGAAGAGAAGGTACCAATCAACACCATACTTGGCGTTGACATAGTAGGCAGAGCCAGCCAGGGGCATGGCAATGGCAGCAATCATGCAAGACCACTTGATGCCGAATTTGTTGATCAGAGGTCCTCCGAAGAGGGTCATCACGCAGCCAGCCGCATAGTTGAGCGAGGTTGCCAAGTTGGCGAGGTACGGGGTGGAGAGTCCACCACCTCCGAGGTTGGAGATGGCGTCGGACATGGCGGGGCCGACGAAAGACAACCTGCAGCAGAAGACACAAGACTTAGATTCTACATTTGCATCGATGCACAGACGTTTGCTGTTACTTACGCTCCAAACAGGATCATCTGCCACAGAACACTGCGCCAGAACTTGGTGAACTTTGGCGCACGCAGGTACGCGTCGTCGATGCCATAGTGGTCGGCTTCGATCACATGGCTGGGCACGGTGCCCAGCTCAGTGGTGTCGTCGACCTTTGTGTCGTCTTTCGTGGGTTCAGGAGCCATGGTGAAGAGATGGCGAGATTTGGCGTATCTCGATTAAGAAGAGATCAGTGCGGCAAAGAGAATGTGTCTCAACGTCCATTGGAGTTATATATTCAAGGTTTTTGGGGGTCGCCTATCAGCCGCCCAGACAGGAACTTGGAACGTCCGTATCAATGGACTTGGTTTGGGTGAGGCCCAGGCGCTGCGTAGGGCCAGTCAGGAGTGTGCCATTGTCATCCATGGCACACCGGCCTGGAGATAACAAGTGACACGCGCCCATCTAAAATCCCCGATGCGTATCTGTCAAGCGGATGGCCCTTGCAACAGCAGCAACCTTGCCACTAGATTCCGATCCCCTTCAATGAAACGCAACTGTTCCTGGCTTGGCATCCAAACTTCAAGTCGACCGGCTTCACAATGTCAAAAGCCCAATTCGACATCAGACAATCCGTTCAATTGAACATGGCAATTGAGCTGGCAAGACCCTCTGCTAATAATGTCAACATGTCGCCATCAAGGTATCAAAACATGAGCCCATTTCCCCAGACGGCCAGTGTCCTCGCACCCCGCTGACATCCCGGATGGCGGCCGCGGGATGGCTAGATGACAAGCTCTCCCCCCATCGACACATGCTACCCTGCTCATGTGGCCTCCCAACCTCGACCAACCACACACGACCGCAGACCGGCAACGAGCAACAGTGTTGGCTCTTATCTGCACCGGCCCGGTTCCGGTTCCCCTGATAAACGTGGTCTCTCCAGGGGGCAGGCAGCGTTGATAACGTTCCGGGACCGGGTAAGGTAAGCCAGACGAGGCGGGAAAGTTGAGCACGGCCGCCAGGTTGCAGGGCGGCGAGCAACGGTTATCCTGCATATCCCGCGTTATCTGTGGGTGACGTTGCAGTGGAGCTCTCTCTGCTGTCTGTCCCTCCCAGCTGGGTGTCTGTCTGCTCCTCTAGCCTCTACTTAGTCGGCAGGTGTCCGGGGTGTGGTGGAACAAGCGAACTCCATCGGTTTGGGGTATCTGAGCCGAAAGCGGGGGAGGACCCAGCAAGCAAGCGATAGCGCTGACGGCGAACATTTCCCAAACATTTCCCGGGGGAACTTTATAACAGCGAGGTCCGGCCGAACGTGGCTACTAAGCGTGGTGTTACCAAAAGCAGTCAGTGGTGTGTTAGTGCGCTGTAATTCGATTTACATATTCAATTGGCAACAGACGGGCGGATTGATTGATAGACAGACACTGCTTTCTTCCGATACGGATAAGCCATGCCGCCCTCCCCGCTCCCGGTTCCGAACTCCACGACCTCCTTCTGGAGGTCAAGTCCGCACCCGCTCGACAATCACCGGTCTACCCCCGACGTCCCCTCACAGGTCGACATTGCCGTTATTGGCGCCGGCTATGCAGGCGTCTCGACGGTCTACCACATTCTCAACATCGCCAAGGCCAAGGGCACCCCGCCCCCGAACATTGTGATTCTCGAGGCGAGAGAGGCGTGCTCCGGGGCCACGGGCCGAAATGGTATGTTTTTGATATGTTTGATTTTATTGAGATACTTCTAATGATGCGGCGGTGCAGGCGGCCACCTGAAGCCGGACCCCTACAATCGACCTTCAACCCTTGCTCTCACGCATGGCGTTGAGGTTGCTGGCGAGTGCGCCAACTTTGAGGCGGACAACCTCGCAGCCGTGAAGAAAGCTATTGAGACCGAGGGCATTGACTGCGACTTTGTGTACACGCGCGCTGTTGACGCGTTGATGAGCGAGTCGATCTGTGAGCGCATGAGGTCTGGCGTTGAGTTGCTGAGGAAACATGGCGTCAAAGTGATGGACGACGTGTACTTCGCCAAGGGGGCTGAGGCAGAGCAAGTCAGTCAACTCTTTGACATTAAAGGTTAAAGTCGCTGACAGAAACCAGCTATCGGGCGTTAAGGGCGTCAAGGGATGTCTCTCATACACGGCCGGTCACCTCTGGCCGTACAAGCTCATTATCGGCCTCCTCGAGAAGGAGCTTGCCGCCGGCGTGAACCTGCAGACACACACACCCGTGACTAAGGTCACAGAAAAGCCCGATGCAGACGGGCTTCTCACACTCACCACGCCGCGGGGAACTGTGCGCGCTAAGAACATCGTGTACGCGACAAACGGCTACACGTCGTCGATCCTGCCCGAGTTCTCGGAAAAGATTGTCCCCGTGCGGGGGATATGCAGCCACATCCACCCCGGAAAGACGCCCGCACCGCTGCTGCCTCACTCGTACATCATCCGCTGGTCGGAGAGCGAGTACGAGTATCTCATCCCGAGGCTGGACGGCAGCATCGTCGTGGGAGGTGCCAGGGGCGCGTACTACCACGACTTGGAAAAGTGGTATGGCAATGTCAGCGATGATAAGCTGATTGAGGAGGCGAAGCACTACTTTGACGGGTACATGCAGAAGGTCTTCAAGGGCTGGGAAGACACTGGCGCGTACACGAACAAGGTGTGGACTGGAAGTAAGTTGGCATACTCTGGGACCGATGTGAGGTGTTTGCTGACGTTACTCGCTACTAGTTATGGGATACTCCACGGACTCAACACCGCACGTCGGCGTGGTCCCTGGTAGGCAGAACCAGTTCATGCTGGCCGGCTTCACCGGTCACGGCATGCCGCAAATCTTCTTGTCTGCGAAGGGCGTCGCTTCGATGGTGATGGAGGGTGTAGACTTTAAGAGCACAGGTATCCCAAGGCTTTACGAAGCTTCGCAAGCCAGGTTGGACAATCCCAAGAATAATGTCTTGGACAGCTGGAAGGCATCGCAAAAGACTGCACCGAAGCTGTAGATTGGGGAAAGGTGGCAGCAGGGGTTAATAGAGGGCAATTTCTCACGGTTCCTGGAGACGAAAGTCAGTGCAAGTGAGCATCAATATTATTGAATTAATCCTTTGACGATTAACTACCTTGAGGTACGTGAGATGTTGACGCCCCTCTTAGTGAAAGGTCGACCTTATTGAATATATTATGCCATGACCCTATACACGGGATACTCATCACCGACGTTGACGGGGAGAATGTTGAATGTGGCATAGGAGTCGATACCCTCCGGCTCCAACGTAACAAAAGCGTGGGCGGCGTTCTTCTGTCTCGTGCTGATCCAAAACCCTCCCGCCGGAATGTTAATCTCCTTCTTCACAATGGCAGTCTCCACGGTAGATCTCGCAACGCCCTCATACTTCGACGCAGCAACACTAGCGCTAGTAACGTTCAATGCCTCGACCTCGCCGCTGAAGTCGAACTCGAGCGTCTGAACGGTGACTCCAGCCACGCGGAGACGCTCAGCTACGTCAGCCCACGCCTTGGAGAACACGTACGCCTCGGGACGAGCGCGGGTGAGGTTCGCGACAACAGGCGTGGTGTTGAGGAACTGAACCGGTATATCGACCAAAGCTCCCGTCTCCGCCTCGATGAACTGCCATGAAATGTTCGTCGGGCGAGGGGACTCCGTGATGACAATATCCTCAGTGCTCTCAATGAACTTCGTCCGCGCGTTCTCGACAGTTTGGTAAACCTCCTCGGCGTGATCCGCTGCCGTTTGGACAATCGTCTCAACCATTGTCAGGCCCGTGGCCACGCGGCGCTGGAAGTGCTGGTCCGCGAGACCGATGCCGCGGGTTTCCGTCAGGAACATGATGGCCTGGCTCAGCGCGACTGAGCTGTCGCCGATCTTGGCGTCGCCCGTAGTCTCCTCCAGCACAATGTCGTCAGTCCCATCCGAGCCGACAACGTAGGGACCCCATCTCAACCCCCGCTTCTCCATCGCCGCTGCAATGGCGTTGGCGAAGACGGCCTCTGAGATGTTGCGAATGTCAGCGTGGATGTTGGCGTTCTTCATGGCTGAAAATTGGCCGTCCTGCGCATCGATCCATTGCTGCTTGGTACCCCACGCCTGAGTCGGGCTGTACTCGTGGCAGTCAACGCCGACATGCGGCGCGAAGCCCATGACCAGCTTCTTGATGTCGCGCGTCTGTTGGCGAGCTAGCTTGGTGTGGTCACGGTTGGGATCGAAATTCGTCGCAAAGTAACGCTGGAAGTACGCGACGCCATCGGGGTTGTATCGGGGAAGCATCATGATATCGACCTTGTCCAGGATGGACGCCGCCCAGGTTGTATTGGCGTCAAATCGGCCGAGAAGAGCCAGCAGGGCTTGGTCGCCGCCTGGCTCGTTACCATGGACACCGCCCTGCATCCAGATGCGCACTTTGCTGGGAACACTGGCATTGGCGTGCGACGCGAGACCATCGGAGATGCGCTTTGTGGTCGACAGGTAGACGTAGGGTATCGTGCGGCCTTCTTCGGACTTGAAGTCGGGGTTGTGGTAGGTCATCCACTCATTGCGGGCAGCCAGAGTCTGGAGGTAGTAGTCTGCGATTGTCCAGTCAGAATAGCCCAAATACACCGGATGTTGGCGTCACGCACCGAGAGTTGCCTGGTCAGTCGGTCCACTGGTGCCATTGGCAAAAGTGCCAGGTACGCTGTCCGGGTTTGCGAATGCAGGCGAGAGAAGCTCAACGCCCTCTACCTCAGGGAAGTTGGCAGCGACGACCTCGGTATCGGGAATCACCTCGACCTGGTTGCTGGCATAGGTGAGCGCGGTGGCCAGGCCTGCGTGCAGCAGACCTAGGGCAGCTGTTTCCTGGTAGCGCATATTGACGATCGTCTCCGGACCTGGCTCCGATCAAGTCCTGGCAATTGGTGGCGGCGACGGTGAAGCGAAGAACACCAAAATTGGGACAGCAACATGGGCGTGTGTTCTTTTAATCTTGCCCGCGGTCTTTCGGTCTCCCACCGAACCCCAATCGCATCGCCAAGGCCTCATTTACCACGGTCAAGGACCCATAACGTCATGTTGTCGCTGTCGCGGTACGACGGTCACGGCATTTTTGCTCGAGCTATGCGCAAATAGGCATCTGTTCATCTCTAGTGTGGAGGACGCCCCTCAAAGTGTGGGGTTTCAAGTCTTGGGGATGCTGTCAAAAATCCCCGGAGCTTCCATACAAGCGCTGCGATATCGCTTGCCAAGACATGTTATCTTGCCAAGAAAGAGCCATTACCAGGCCGTCGGGCGGATGTGCATCGATTTTTGATTTCAACTGTTAATAATATTTGTGTGTGATAACACCTGTAGGAGCAAACCGTCGTTGTAGATGGAAATCGTAAGGACGTTGAATGCACGCGTGGATTGAATCAATGATGGGTTAGATATATAGGCAATGTTGACCAACTTGGAGGGAACACAGGAGAGAAGTATGAAACGTGCAATGTAGACAGACACGGAGTTATATGTGAATAGCGTGCTTGAAGCATTGTTTTATAATTTTACCTAAAAGTCGGAAGTCATCGCCGTGATAAGGTGGGTGTTTTTCTCACGTTTGGCTATGTCAAATGAGGTCATGAATACTGATATCGAGAGACATGATATTTTCCCTCCATGGAATAGATAGACAGATTTACAAACAGAAGCAGAGATAGAGACAGAGAAACAAATGAGGTAGAAATAGCAACACTAGAGATAGGAGTAGAAACGCAGGCAGAAGAACATTGTATATCTATCAGTCTGTCAAGTCGTAGACATCCCTCCCGTCACTCTTGGAACTTGCATGATGCTTTGGGAAGAGCTACTAAAAAAGCTCATCGACTACCACTACCGGCATAAAGGCGACGAGATACAGCCGATCAAGACGGATGCACCAACTCCAGCTGATGGCACCGTGAGGCCGGTTCCGATGATGTTGCAAAGCGCGCACTCAAGCGACGACTTGTTACACTTGATCTCGTATTCCATGTTGCCATGTTCGGAGGGGTTGCGGCCCGAGCCTTTCGGTGGGATGTTGTCCATCGTCATCTTAATCTTTCGCGGCACCTTGACGTAGTGGTCGACCTTGTCCACCCACTGTAGGCACTGACCCTCGCGGCCGGGGCGTGTGTCCGGCGTGCGACAGATACGAGTCGTCGTCTCGCGCTTCGATGAGTATTCCTTGGTCTTGCCGAGATTGGCAAAGGCGGTGGAGAGTCGCTGCAGGGAATGCAGCTCAGAGTGGCCCTCGTTGGCGTGGCATGACCACTCAATGTTACAGCCCGAGCCGATCGAGATGGCCGTGGTATCGCAATCGGTACCTTTGTCGTTGAACATGCGTCGGACAGTCGCGACTACGCTCTCCGCGGTTTGCTCGTATAGGTCCACCCAGTCCGAGTTGGTAGAGCCGGTGATGGTCGTGTCGTCCTTGTCATTGTTGTTGCCGCCACCGCTGCCGGGTTTGACGTACGGCTTGTCGCGGTGGTTGCACACGTAGGCACTGGAGCACCACTTGCCGTCGGCCAGCTGGTAAACCTTGTCCCAGTGGTACGAATAGCACTTGAACGGCTTGTCCAACTCGTATTTGTGCCAAGCATCGCCAGCTGGGTTGGGATCTTTGATGCTGCGGTCAATGTGGACGGTGAAGACGTCACCATTGGGCATAGTTGCGCTGACACCGCCAGCTTGGCCCCAAGGGTACGATCCACTCCAGGGCACGTTGACCATCATGGTCGGGCTGTAGGTATCTAGCCCGTTGCCCGTCCACACATCGCCCGGGTAGTAGATCATCTCGCGTGAGGTAGAACCGCCGTTTGCCCCGAGACCGATGCCGCAATCGGCGAGCACGAGACTCTCGTATGGGCTCCTTTGGGCCAATGCAACACCTGCAGAGAACAAAAGGGTTGCGCCCCAGGAAGCAGACCGGAAGCTTTTGGTGAACATGTTGAGTTGGCGACTTATCGCGGTAGATAATAATCGATGAATTAACAGAGTCAAGTGTTTCAAACGAGGTGTTCTCAGTTAGTGAAATCTTGTTGATGCTGCTAAGACCAAAAGCACAAGCTGTGGCAACATCGTGTCTTTAATGTTTCTACATATCAACTCGTCCTGCCCTCGATGGGACCATCTGTGTTGAGATTTTCTGTCAGCGGTATGGTCGCCGGCTGTTGTATTTCCCCGGGCTCGCCGTTTAAGAAGCCGCTCAACACGATCGTCTGCTAGATGCGGGCTTTCCGAAAAGGTCTCACCTTGTTTCGATATGCTTTGGGCAATGCGTTGAGCCCATTGTCGCCAGTCCGGAAAGGCTATCTGGGGTGTGGGTTGCACAACAAACCCTAGTTTAATGCTCCTACTTCTCAGCCAGCCAATATCCGGCCTTAAGTTAGAGCTATGCACAAATTCTCAAGTTCAAGCCGCTCATGCATGCTCACCTCAATCTGTACAAACTAGATGGTGATTAAAAAGAGATATTCACTGAAAGTATTCGTTGCTCGTGGTTGTCCCCAAACATTACAATGTTGGGTCCTCAGCTTTCTCTAACTTGATGGTATTGCAACGTGGCGTGGGGAACGCGTAGAAAGCCAATGCCCCGGGAACGGAGATTTCCATGCCAATTTGGGTAGTAAGACGCTCTGATAGGTTTCTCAAGTTCATGTACATGTCGCAGATAATTCATCACAACCGCTTAGGTGCCCTATGATGCATGGCAGTGGCTGAATCTGCACATAAGCACTAGCCCCGCGAGGGTCTTCATGCATACAGAGTAATCGCCGACCTTGATTAGCATCTGCGTCTCATGTCTCAATGAGTAGGCTTTCTCCTTTTTCGGCCGATGAAAGGAAGGACGTTTGAAAGAACACGCTTGGCCTGCATTTCGCCACAAATCCGCGTGCAGTGAGGTTCGGATGCAAGGAAACGTAAAGCACGTAGAAGAGGGTTTCTAGGGAGATTTGACACTAATTTCTAAGAAATACTGAAACGGCGGGCGGATAGGGTAGCAGGATAGAAGACGAATATAAATCGACAAGGACAATAACAACAACGACGACGACGACGACGATGACGAAAGCGATGGCAGTAATAGCTATCAAGCTACTGTACAGATATAAGATATCAGCAATAGTCCGCCCAGTAAGCTAGCCCGAGGTATGTGCCTGAATAGCGCCCGGTTAGCGACACTTTTACAGCATCTTTCTCGTCGGTTGAAAATCACTAAGCGCAGAAACTGAAACTTTCATAGCTGGGGAACTAGGGCCCCATGCAATAGCAAACTATCTCCCTCATGGCAGAGGGAATTTCAATTTACATCGAAGAATGGGTTCGGTCGCGCATTTAATTGAATCATTCAGATGGTGTTTCGGGGTGATTCCAGGATGAAAACGAATCCTGAAGGAACCTTCCCTTCAGAGTACACTAAGCGGAACTGGGCGGCGTGATACTTAAATAAGCTCTCAATTTATCAACGTTTCTGGCGAAATGATGTTTGCACGATAGGAGCGATGGAAAGTGTCTCTAAGCACCTCTAAAATCACGTCTATTAATTTCATGAAACCTCATGATCTGATTTATCTTTGAGTGGCCTCCCACACCGGTTGACACAACGACAAATGCATCCTGTCATGATTTCGGGTCAGCTTTCCCAACCCCACAGGCTGGGGAACGCCTCCTATAGGATCGATGGATCTTGCGCAATTATAATCATGTAAATCATATGCCATTCTCACCGCGGTTGTGGTAACAGTCACAGGCATTCAATCCAAATACTTCAGTCTCGTCCGATTGTAGAGGATCTGAAGGAATCAACTCAACATACGGAGAACTAGGCATCATGATTGCATATATGTCTTCAACATCAGTCCTTGGCCCCTATTCTTCACGGCATAAGGATTTCCCTTTCCTTAGCACTACCATGATAAGTAGTAACTTCGAATACCTAAACAGACATGTTTTTCGGTTTGCTACACACCTTTCGGACACCCTCAATGACTCACTCGCAACAGTTTTCACACCTTTTGATTGTCACATCTTTTCGCAGTCCAACAGACAGAGTCCACTCCTTTTCAGACGACTCCTCCAGCCCACCAAGTCTCTCTTGAGTCACCTGCCTGAATTACCCGTTGGTAAGGCTGGCCACACTATGACTCAACCTTGATGGCCCACCCACTAGTCCCCTTTTGATAGACGTCATGAGGCTCCCACGGCTCTTTGCCATTCTTCTCGTTGTAGGAACCGTCGTGGTTGCCGCCGGAACTGTTCTTCCCAATTTCGCTAGACAGGCGTGCTGGTGTTCATGCGACGGGCTTCCAGGTAGCAGCGCTATGCTATGGCCGGCATGGCATGCTGTGGACAGGCCGGTGCTCAGTGGAGCAGCACTTCCTGCCCTTTGAGCAACAAAGCTGCTGCCGTTTTTGCCAACTGCTGCAACAGCAAAGGTGGCGGTGGATGTGTCTAACCTTACGAGTGGAGTGGCTTGAACCTCTGGCCCATCCGGGTACATCGGATATGCCACAACGCGGTTTTGACGACAGCATTACAATCAAATCAAGCCTGTATATTAAATTAACTCATAAAAGAATATGCCATTTCGTACCCATTGCTTATCGTCAAGGCTGTTGCTATGGTTATTGAGCTCCGTCATGAACGGATTGCCTCAGAACAATTGAGAGCTAGGTCAGTCATTACTCTGCGCTATGCGGGAATGACCTTGGTGAACTTGCGACCTGGATAGTTCCTAAAAGTCAAAAAGCCGTGAAGATGCCTCTCAGACCTCTTTGCGGTTGGCAAAAAGGTCTTTTGCAACCCTTGTACTCTTAATATAGTCAGAGACATGTACGAAAAAGTATAATAAGTATTCAAATGGTTGAAACAGCATACCACCATCTTTCTTTTACATCTGATCAACATCCGATTTCCTTCAGATTCCAGACAGAAGCGATGGCTTCCAAAGCAAAGTCAACAACCGGCCAGGAGGCAGCTGGTATCCGCTGCAGGGAGTTCGCAGACTTGCTTAACCGCGCACATGAAGACACCGAATTTGGCGAAGAACGTCCTATTACAGCGCGAGGGGGAGTGTATGCGAAAGTCACCCTCCAAGACGTAAACGAAGACGTTGTTCGAGCTCTCGGGGAGTGGGTTGTGAAGCCCCGCGGATATCTGACACTCCCCAAAAGATCCACTTCACGTTCTGCCACAATTGTCTTCGCAGTTACCGAGCGAATCTGGAAAAACCTTCGATCGGAAAGCTGCATCACTTTCGTTGAGAACATCCATCACATCAGCCCCGTTACCGTTTCGTGGGTGATGGACGACAAGGGGAAGAGGGAGGAACCAGAAACCCTATCTGGAATATCTCAAATTGATGATAGTGGTCCTCTTGACGCGATCAATATTCACGTGGATTATGGTGAGGGTCTCTAAGGTACGTTCTGCGGTACACCGTATGTAGTGGCTCGAGGCTGACTACAGAAAAAGACTCGAAGCTCTAGCCGACATTTTCGTTTTCACGTACAAACTAAGTGCATGGGAAATCACACTGATAACCAGTCAATCTGCTTTCAAATTTTCCATGGGCTCGACTTGAGGGGCCATCTGAAGCATTGAGATTCAGTTCTTGGGGCATGGGACCTCATCAGCTGGGAATCTCGGGAATACCTTTTTAGCTCTCGGGCATCCCAATGCAGTAACTCCGAGCGCAACAAAGCAAAATAGCGAACAATGCTTAGGGCAGTCAGGTTCGCCCCATTCCGCTGGACATTCTGTAGACAGAAAAGCTTTGTAATTCTCTGTACAAACATTTATGGAAACCTTGTCATGTTCCAGAACATTGAGCAGTTCTTCCAGCATAGTACGAGCATCACTAGCACCAAGCACGATTTGAAGAAATTCTTAGCAAATTCATAAGCGTCAAACATGCATGTGACCACCACGAACTACATATGGTCAAATGTCCATACTACTTTTGCTAGTAGCAGTCATTATGCGGTCAAGGTAGTGCGAATAAGCAGCGAAAACGAGTGTAGAGCTGACACGTGACTCGCAGCTCTGCGACGGCGCCGACTTACTTCGCCCCGCCGTAATTCCACGTCAAGATCGTTTTTACGCAAACATGCAACGGAGAGTCCGGTCGCCTTGCTCCTTCAGCATCCTGCAAAATGTTTGACGAGTTGAACATGCCAAAATAAGCCACCATGTTACCCAGCGAGCCCGCATCAGAAGGTGCTCAGCCATCGCCCGTCCGCAAAAGCAAAATCGGCTCATTTCGCGTGTCTACTGTCGACGACTTCAGTTCCAGCACTCGCAATGAACGTATTCGGCGAAGATCCGGGCTTCCATCAACAGCCTGCCAGACATGTCGGTCTAGGAAGGTGAAATGCCATGTGTCCGTTGGTCAAGAAGGATCTTCCACACTGGGAGAGCAATCCCAGCCCCCACGGTGTCAGGCATGCCAGCAAGCGGATATTGAGTGTCGCTGGGACACAGTCGACAAGAGAAAAAGGCGCAAGGTGCAAAGCACAAACGATGCATCGCGAGAAACCGGAACGCTACCCATGGAAAGCATCATGGTCATCGGGGACGGCCAGCAGCCTGCTTCAGAGGAATCTCATCTTCACAACAGGGCGGCAAGCCAACCTTCAGGAGGTGAGGATCTCAGCGTACATCCAGGAGAAAAGAGCGCACAAATGCCGGGGAATTTCAACAGCATTCATGTCGGCGTGCCTGAGATGGGCATCAGGGCAAATAAGGAGCCATCCGAAGTGCACTCGGAAATTCAATCTCCGTCCAGGGAATTATTTTCATTCGACAACATGGACATGTCATATGACTGGTCGGAAATTCAAGATTTGGTGCTCGATTTCGATGGAATGGAAAACGTCAGCAACATCAACTGGGATAACATTCTCGCCGACCGACAGTCAGACGATCCCGCAGCAACGCCTAGGCCCCCAGCCAAAGCGATGCGCCTGCGGCTGTATCGACGATTCGGGCCCACTGCTGTTCTGCCCGGACTGAGAAAGCTCTCAATTGCCGTCAACACTCGATCTCCAGAAGGGAGTGGTGAATCCGATGCTAGTAGCCGCCCTGGAACTTCGATGACGTTGTACTCTCGAAGGGTGAAGGCAACGCATCCGTCACCAGGTACGCCAATGTCTGACGACTCTCCCTATGATCTACCTCTGGAAGGTATTCGTCAAATAGCCGAGGTATTCTTCAACCGGCTGGCTTGTTACTTCCCATTCGTCGAACCCAAGATTCTGGATGGTCATGTTCGCTCAGGCCAGGCGTCCAGTTTGTTGATGAATGCTATCGCAGCTTTGACGATGAGGTTTTGTCCCGTTGAATTGTCGCCGGGCACAGTGGATGTAGGCGCAGACAGCCCATGGCGAAATGGGACCTATTTTCTGAAGCGTGCAAAAGAGCAGCTTGTTACACTTTTAGCCATACCCACGACAGACATTGTGTCTGGAATCTTGATCCTAGCTTGGGCGGAATTTGGGGACAACAACGAAGCTGGTGAGCAAAGTTTCTCTGGTATCAATGCGAGACAAAGATCAAAGGCTGACAAGGATTTCAGGACTATGGATGCTTTCTGGTATGGCTATCCGAATGGCTCAGGATATGGGGCTACATCGATGTCCCGAGAAAGAAGCGAACCCTTCCAGCGTCGCTTTCTGGGATCGTTCGCCCCTCAGTCCAGACGGCAAAGGTCTTCTCAGCGATGAGATGTCCAAACTGCACCAAGCTAAATCCAAACTGATACTGTTCTGGACGGTGTTCTTCTTGGATGTGTTTGTATCCCTGCTTACTGGCAGGCCACCCACTCTGAAGCGCTCAGAGGTCGAAGTGCCAATCCCAACAACGGACGACATGAAAGCCGCGCAGCTGGACTTCCAGGAGCACGTGTCAATGAAGAACAAGATATTCCCTGAGATAGCCCGGTTTATGCTGCTCTATTCAGAAGCAGTTGAGCTTCTGAACCAGACACGGAGCGAAGAGCAGGCTGACGCCTCCACTTCTTCAAATGAATCATCTCAAAGATCCAAGTTGGAAAAGGTCAGAGATCAGATCATGAACTTGTACCATTCCCTTCCTCCAGATCTGGCTTTTAGCATCGATAACTACAAAGCTGCCAGCCTGTGTAGGCAGGCGGGACAGTTCTTGATGCTTCATGTCTACTTTTACACTTTCACAATTCTCCTGTCGAGAAAGCATTCACCAGAGGGTACGAGTAACTCACCCCAGCCACAGGTTGTGTTGGTGGCATGCCAAAAGATTGTTCAAATGCTCAACACTGCTGAGCTCATCGACAAAACCGGGTATCTTTCTGTTCCGTTCATCAACCAGGGCTTGTTCGTCGCGGCGTCTACGATTCTGGAAGAGCAACAATCTAACCAGAATCGGCCCCAAGATTTGTTTTCTCTGGTTAGCGGCACTGACGTTGACTATCTCTGCAAGAAGCTGCAGGAAATGTCCCACTACTTCAGGGGTACTGGCGTGACCCTAGCGGCATTGGAACGCAAAAGACGAGAGGTCGCGGCCAAAACCACAAGAGGCAACCACTCGAGCGAGGATGAAGATTCTGACGAAGAAAAGAATGAGGTTGTTCAGTTGAGCGATGGTGGCATTGTAAATCGATACTCGATACCGGAAGAAGGAAGCTAGCTAACTGTCGGTTCAGCATGGGATAGTAGAAAGGCAGTCATTCAGGATTCGGAAAAGTGGTCAGATATTGACACAGGGCGGGGAATTCTCAAGATGTATACAATGTTTTCAACAGTGGAGTCTGCTTAGTATTGTTAAATAGTAAGAGATATGTAAAGTTTCAAGATCAACGCCCATACTGAGTAAAATTCTGTTCTCAGAGATCTATTTGGCCAAGTTGGGAAACACATGCTAGGAAGCGAAGTGCAGCCAACCCTTGCCCCACCTTCCCCATTCGGTAAGTCCGAGCCATGTGCAACCTGAACTGCATAGTCAATTTCTCCTGCTTCTTCAAATACGACGTCAAGATTTTATGCTACTATTGGTTTTACAAGTATTTTTGCTGTATATCCTAGAAGATCTCTTATCAGGAATCCCGCGTTCTTTAACCACCAGCTGGTTCAAGCTTTCATTACGAGACCTCGGTATCGACCATGGGCTCCCAGAATAACGCTGAAGCCCCTGCGGGCACGGCTTCTTTCGCAGCGATTTTGTTCGACATGGACGGGACTATCATCGACACGACCTCTGCCATCGTTGAGCACTGGCACAGGTACGGTTCACCGGATTTCTATAGGTGTAATCGCCTAAGCTGACTGCACTCCAGAATTGGAAACGAAATCGGCGTTCCACCTGAGACTATTTTGGAAACATCTCACGGACGGCGAAGCATTGATACGTTGAAGCTGGTGGCGCCTCACAAGGCAAACTGGGAGTGTAAGACTCTTTGTGTGTTCTTAATAAAAGCGGCGGCTGACTTGAGA
Organism: Colletotrichum siamense; assembly: GCF_013390195.1. Classification (NCBI taxonomy): domain Eukaryota; kingdom Fungi; phylum Ascomycota; class Sordariomycetes; order Glomerellales; family Glomerellaceae; genus Colletotrichum; species Colletotrichum siamense. Next base: position 994,795 of record NW_023501016.1, on the reverse strand, counting down.
TTAGACGTTAAAGAGGTTGAAGCAAAGTTGCCGGCGCTATACGGACATCTAGTAGAAGAGATACCCGGAGCTCTCAAGTTTCTTGAGACTGTGGCGAAGTGTCAAAACCCGTGGGCTATCGTGACATCGGCGTCAGAGCCCCTCGCTTCAAGATGGATCTCGCAACTGTCACTCCCCGTTCCAGATCACCTTGTCACAGCAGAGCTGGTAGAGAACGGAAAGCCAGATCCTTCATGCTATGAACTTGCATTGAAGCAGCTTGGCCTGGTAGGGAGATCAGATGAGACACTGGTTATTGAGGATAGCCCAGCGGGCATAATTGCGGCCAAAGCAGCAGGCTGCAAGGTTTTAGCGCTTCTGACGACTCACTCGAAGGACCAGGTATCTGCAGCAAAGCCTGACTGGGTGGTGAAGGATCTTCTCTCTGCTGAGGTCGTCGGCTATCAAAATAGCAAGATAGTTGTGAAATTTCACGATCAAAAGTAGGATGAATAACATAGAATCGCAAATGATAGGTTGAAAGAGTAAATGATTATGAAGGCTTGAGACTAATATTGCGAGAGTCTTGCTATCTGGGCGGATACTACTAGTTAATTGGGCGAATAACTACCTATATTGATCCTAATAGTTTATCTTATCTTGACTAAGCTTTACTACTATAGTCGCTGTTCCCATCCTTCTCTCCTTCCCTATTATTATCGTTATCGTTGTCATTATTATCATTGTTATTGTCGTCGTCGTCGTCGTTATAATCGTTATTATCGTATCGTCCCTATCGTCATATATCCAACACCCGCCCGGTTAGCTAGAAGCATCCGCCTGGATAGCAAAATTCTGTTGCGAACTGCGTTGGTCAAATGTTATTACAGTCTATCCAGCGATATTGAAGCTCAGATAATGTGTGGAAATAAAGAAAAATATAGCCTGAGAGAGCAGTCAACGTCATATGACGCTTCCGGAACCAGTGCATATAGATTTGACCGACCATTTATCGGAAAACCCTGGGCTAAGGGCCGTAATGAATGTATGGCACCCAGAGCGGTAACATGATTTCGGTTCTTCTGATATCTCTCATGGACCTAAGATCCTCTCCATGATGCGACGTATCTCCTTCCTGTTCGTCATCATGCACAGCGTCTCTAACTTTGTCTGCCTTCTCCCTCTGCTTCAAGTCCGCAATTACGGACGCCGCCCAGATGTCTCGAAGCTTCTTCGTAGCGAAATGCAAGCCACCGCTTACGGATGCGTCTGATATCCCTTTCGTGATCAGAAACTCGTATGTCAATCTCGCCATTTCTGAAGACAATTCATCGTCGACCTCCCACAGAGTCCCAACCACATGTCGAAAGCCTGACAGCTGGAATGCACTTGTCAGATGAATGTTTTCATCCACGAGATCCTGGTTGGAGTTTTCGCTTGTCTTGCATGCCGACAGGTAGGCTAGGAATGGTGGGCTAGATGCAAGATTCTTCTCCATGAGACTTGCAGTAGTTAAAGGTTGCGTCATCCAATCGTCTAGCAGAATGTGGCTCTTGAGCGGGTCAAGCCGATTCGACTCTCCGTGTCCTGCAAAGTGGAAGATGCGGCAAGTCTCCAAAGCTGCCAGAACGTCTTTCTTAATAGAAGTAGGCTGCACGCAATTCAGCGAAGTCGAGTTGAAAACACCACGAACCACGTCAACCTCAGTTCTTGCGTAGCGGAGGCTTGAGTGTGGCAGCCCGGGGGTTTCTCCCATTCCGATCAATACGACATCTGAACCAAATTCATGATAACGCTGTTGACGAGATGTCATAATGGCCTTCACAGACGAACTGTATGAAGACATAACCCTGTCCATGGCGGTCCTGTGGCCTGGAGCTAGGTGATAGCCAGCAGCATGCAACGGAAATCGAACAAGAGGCCCAGTTGGGATCCAGACAATGTGTGGCCAGTTGTCGTCGACACAATGCTTCGAGAAGCCCAGATGGTCCAGTACCGGTCCGACCACAGAGTCCCAAAGCCACATGAGTGTTTTGAACGACCCGACATCATCTGCGCGTCGCAAAACGTCATCCTTGGTGAGTTTTGGCAGTTCAAAGGCATGTATCCGAGATTGCTCTATAATCAGAGCATCGCAACGTCGGGAACTTATGTTGATGATGACGATTGGGCCGTCTTCTGCAGCATCTTGCATTTGACTTCCAGTTGCAGAAGACAGGAATCTGTCGAAACCAGGCTGCGCACGAATGTCCTCCAAAAGCGCGGCCATTTTTGTGCTCGCTTTGTGACGTTGGTCTGTTTCTGGAAGCTTGTATAGGCTCAACGGATCGTCGAATGATTCGATATCTTCGAAGGCGTCGCGGTATGTCGGTTTGTCTAAGTCGGCGCGGAGTTCGATGAAAGACCGAGCGAGTTCGGGGTGTTTGGCCTCTAGCAAGGATAAATCTGTCCGCCTATCGTGGAAGAAGCTGGCTAGAACTCCACGGCCGGTTTCCAGAAGTTCGATGGCAGTGACAGGGCTCTGGCCGTCATTGAGTGCGATTGCTGCCGCCTCACATGCGATTCCAACAACACGTCCCAAAAAGAACTGCTTGTCTTCAGGCTGAAGAGACAAAGGCGCCGATATAGGAATGAGATCCACGGCAGTTTTGGCGTCTATGAATGCCTCATGTTTGTCTTGGTCCATGTACCCCTTTGGCAAAAGATGGTAAGCCGCGTAGACCCGTGTTGTTACGTCTGCTTGCTCAGAACCCAGCACCGCGCGTAAGTACCCTCTTGCCTGATCTCTGTCGGCATCTTGGTCTGTATTGGAGAACCTGAGGTCAAGTCGCGCTCCAAGATTAAGTAGCCATCGGCTCATACTCTCGTGTCCTGCAGGGGCAGTATCGATGCATTCGTTCAAGTACTCAATGCACTGATCCAAGTCTGTTAAATCGTGTGTGACGAGAAACCGTTCGGCAAGAAGATTTCCAACATTGTTCAAATACCCGCATCGATTCTCATGATCGCGAGGGGAGATCGCAAGCGCTTCTTGTCCAAGGTTGATAGCCTCATTGATATCGTCGACATTCTTGGTTAATCTTGCCCGGTTATTAAGCTGCGTACCAAGGTTGACAAGCCTGCTGGGCCTGTTTTCATCTTTCTCTGGTGTCAGTTCGGCCATTTTTCTCACAACGCGGATGCTATTTTCGATATCGGGCAGAGCTTGGGTTCTTCCGAACTTGCTCAGGTACATACTTCCGAGGACATTCAATCTTCCGGCGTTTCGACGGTCGTTTTCTCCCAAAGATGAAACAAGGTCTTCCATGATATTGATGGCCTTCTCCAAATCCACCAAAGCTCCAACGAGATTGAACCTAACTTTCAGCCCTTGCACAAGATGCTGTATAAAGAAATCTCGTTCTAGCCCAGCTGGCGCAATTTCCAAAGCTTTTCGACTGTGCAAGATTGATTCGTCGATGTCCGAAACTTGGTGAGTGTGGTTGAATCTGTGCCTCAACCCAAACCCTATGTTTTTGAGGTTTTCGACTCTCTTTGGATGGTGCAATGGGGCCGCTTCAATCGCCATCCTTGCAACTGCAATGGCCTCGTCCAAATCCTCAAGTTTATTGCTTCTTTTGAATTCAAAGAACAAACCTGATGCAAGCATGTGAAGAACGTCATGATAACAAGCGTCCGTTTCCAAAACCCCTGATAGGGCCGTCCTTGTAACAGCAATTACATCAACTTGTTCTGGCGCTTTCTCGCTCTCGTCTAGCCATTTGTCAAGGGACGTGATGAGATTTCCACAGTGTTGGCTTCTCGTCGGGGCATGAGATGGGATAGATTCGAGGATTCGTGTTGTGTGGAAGATGCTTTCTCGCAGGTGTGGCAGCGATTGTGAAAGCTTATACCTTTCCCATGTCATGTCTGCCACAAATTTCAAACCTGTTTCGAAGACGCGGCCCCATTCTGGTGTCATTCCTGTGAGAGCCTGTTTCTCAACGAAGATGGCGTTGTCGAGGTCAGCTACATTTGAAGTAGCCCTGGACCTCATGGCGAGCGTCTTTGCAATCATGTCTAGCTTCCGGAGTTGCATGGGATGGAATCCGCCGGGAACCACTGAGACCCTCGGAATTATGCTATTGCTCATAGCTTCTGGATCCCTGATTTGTAAATCGGCAAGTTGGTTGGCAAGATCGTTGAATTGTCGAAGAATATGCACCGTTTCGTCCAGCTCAAGTTTCACCACTGAGGCTGAATGCGCTGATACTTGACGAGTAGTCTCGTCTTCGTTGTGATTGTCGTGCGGATCGCCCGTGTCGTCCGTGTCCGTCAGGTGAGAGTAAACCTTCACTTCCATTCTCCAGACCAGATTTGTCCATCCTGGATAGCGAGCAAGAGGGAATATGCCGACCTCTCCGCCTTCCATAAACGCTAAAGATTCGATCCAAGCCTGAACGTCATCCATCTCTTCGTCGTCTTCTGATGGAACCCCAAGATTCCACTCGTGAGTATGGCATCGAATATCAAACGACGCTCGTACGTTTCGTTGAAACTCATAGAGGTCGGGCTCCTCATCCTCTTGTATCAGTCCAAGCGCGAACCATGTGTTGGAGTCCGCGTATGGGTTCAATGACGAAGTAGTGTCAGCTCGTCCTGGACGATGTCAGCGAATGCGTGGAGGTGTGCAGTTTTGTGGTAGCAAAACACGTACCTTGATCGTGTGACCATATCCGTACAATGAGTCGGGTTAGTTGCCCCGGTCCCAAGGTGAACTTCAAGTAAGGGGCGCGAGGTGAGTTGCAATCGAATCCTGTTGGCCGTGCTCGAATGATTTCTTGTAGCTGATACGGCTTTTCGTGGACAGCCTGGCCAGGCTGCTCTTCAGATGTGGCCATTTTTGAATTGAATGCGAGATGGGCTTATCAAGGGCATCACGCACAAGTGTTAGGGTGCTGAGCTGCGCTGCGACAATGCGACGATGCGACAGACTTCAGCCAGGAAAGACCTGAGATGAAGAAGGAACTGAGATGGTCACAACGTCACAGCCTCGCGGGAAATCATGTGCCATAGATATTACCAACACATGACACAGCTGAAAATGGCGTCGTCGCACTCACACAAAATCAGGCGACCAATCCCAAGCCTGGATTCAGCACGCTGAAGAGGTTCGGAACGGGGATCCGCACAGGGCCCCATGCTGGTTGAACAGCAACGTTATCGCTCTTGATTTGAAAACCAGCGGACGCTTAGATCTAGTAAAGAGTTCACAGATAGTTGCCGTCAGGTCGCTATGTGTATTGCGTGCTTCTCTTGAAGGACTAACAACTGTCGCAGCAAATGACAGTGCCTGATTCGTCGGCTGCGATAAATGTACATCGCGAAGTACCTCCAAGAGTCCGGACGAATCAGGGGCTGTCATTCTGACCAATGCAAGTAGGGTATTAGAATTCGCATGGGTCTTTGTTGTATACAGTGCAAAGTGTACTCGAGCCAAACACTATTCCTTGTCTTTGTAAGGGTTAAATTGTAAATACAAAATCTCTCATGCTAAATGACTGATCGTCAAGCTTGATTTCCAAGCTAACATTCTTATTGTTTGGAAATTGTAAAATGACCAATGAGAAGAGCTTAATTAGCCGGAAACAGGAACCAGAGTTCTTGTCGGAGAACTAGACGTATCTAACCAAACTTCAAAGTGGGCGTCCTACGTGCGCTGCGCAGATTGCACCGTGTACACATACTAATGACGACATCTTGTGGGCACATTCGAGCAAGTACCGCGTACCTCAGCAAAGATTTCGCACACTGGAATTTTGAGATACTGCGGAACCTACATGCATATTCCCCTCAAACCTTTTCACGTCTATTTGATCCTCAAGTCAGCCTCGCCTCCAGGCAATACGCATTGGGTGACTGATAGCTCCCTGTATTGTCTTCTTTTTCGATCGAGATCGAGTTTTGTTTTCCCATCATGGCATCCGGGAATAACCCGAACACAGTCCACCTGACTGAGCAGGAGGCGGAGCGGATCCGGACCACCGTCCAGAACAACCTAGAAAACCGATCCAAGCAGGCCGGTCAACCCCGGGAGCCGAGAGATGCTCATGGCGCCATCAGCCAGGCTACCGGTGCCTCCCTCATGCAGGACATGGGCAACATGACGGGATCCGGTGGACAAGACACGCTCCCTGCCCTTGGCGTCGGACAGACATACCCGCCATGTGCAGTCTCATTGCGAGACTTGGAGCCAATGACTCTTGCCGATCTCAAAATGGAAACTCATCACACAGGCCGCCGACTCATTGTCAAGCGTGCAGCTCCAGTGGTCACGCACGCCGCCCGATCATGGACTATGGTGCAAGACGAGGAGGCCAAGGAGACGGAGAGGTTGGAAATCTGTCTTCACAAGACGATGCACGGCGAGGAGATCCTTGAGTCGGCAAAGACTTTCGAGATCAAGGAGCCATTTTTTACTCTCACCGAGGAGGGTGAGGCTACTATCCGGATTGACCATCCTTCGGATCTCGTCCCCATCGTGGATGAAGCACCAGGAGCGGACAAGAAATCAGCCGAAGACATGGCTAAGAAGTGCAAGGACTTGGGCAATGAGGCTCTCGGGAAGAAGAAGCTTGGCCTGGCTCGTGCAAGATATACCCAGGGCCTGGAGTTTGCTAAGAAGGATGCGGAGAAGACCGCAGACCTGGCCAGAGATATTGCCCGCAACCGCGCGCATGTGAACCTTTTGCTCAAGCGAAACGATGAAGCCATCGCGGACGCCAAGGCTTCTCTTATTGGAAAGGACGACGAGCGGTCCAAGGAGCTCGACAGCAAGGCTTACTTCCGTGCCGGGACTGGAGCGTACAACCTGGGAGAGTATGAACAAGCAAAGGGCTTCTTCGAGAAGCAACTAGAGCTTGCTCCTGAAGATAAGGGCGCAAAGGCGAACCTCAAGAGACTGGCTCTCCGTCTCAAAGAGCAAACGGAGGGCGGCCACGACTTTGCGAAGATTAAGGCGAGTCTTTCTCGCGCTGCTCCGCGAGCTGATGCGGCCACATTCAACGGCAAGACGGTGGTCAAGGACAGCAAGGGACGCGGACGTGGTCTTTTCGCATCACGCGACATTGGAAATGGCGCAGTCATCATGGTTGAGAAGGCGTCCTCCGTTGTATGGGGCCACGAGAGCGACGCTCTGACAGGAATGACCTACGACGTGCGGGATAAGAAGATCAGGGTATCACCCATTGGCCTCACCAAGGTCATCGCCCAGAACCTCCTGAACAACCCTTCTCGCATCGCAAAGGTCATGGATCTTTACGGCGACTACACCGGAGACGCCAAGGCAAAGACCGAGACCGAAGAAGGCCCGGTTGTGGACGTCTTCAGGATACACGATATTGTCTGCCGCAACGCCTTCGGCGCGGATGATTCGCATCTCGGGGGTGTCTCGAAGCCGAGCACCGGTCTCTGGGTCCGAGCCGCTTACATCAACCACTCTTGCGTCCCCAACGCCAAGCGAGAGTTCGTCGGCGACCTCATGGTGATCCGGTCCCTCCGAAAGATCAAGAAGGGCGAAGAAATCTTCCACAGCTACGACGAGTCCGGCGACTACGAAGCTAGGCAAGCGGCGTTGATGACTACCTGGGGCTTCGAGTGTGGCTGCGCCCTTTGCGCGGCCGAGAAGACTGATGAACCTGCTGTGAGGAAGAAGAGGAACGAGCTGGTGGCCGAGGCAAATGACTTCATTAGCAAGACGCACCCGTCTAACAACAAGCGTCTGACGGTTCTGAAGGCTCAACGTCTCGCCACCGCGATCGACGAGACCTATGCTGATGAGAAGTTCAAGGGGCTGTCTCGTCCGGCATCGGCGGGTATCCGGGATTGGCTTGCTAGAGCAGCCCAGTAGATGGCAATAAATCGAAGAAGTTAAAGCCGAGTAACGAGATTTCTCCAGTGCGAAGGTTGATGATTGGCATTGAATCGGGAATGAGTATTGGTTATTCCCAGCGGAGATCTCGGAGGGTCATGGCTTGCGTGTTTGTGATCTTCCCGCATTGTTGACTAAACCATCAAAGACCAAGATGAGAAAGTTTTCTTCAGGCAGTCATGGGACTGGCGGGTACTTGCTCCGCAAGCAGCCAGAAAACCTCAAGTTAGAAGTCAGCCGCGCGGCCTTTTTGCGCGATATCTCGGATACTGTCCGGATTATGGATCACTTGTTCAGCCTTACAGTATGCTAGCTGCAGAAGCCGAGCTTCTCCGAATCTTTCGGTTGAAGCCTAGGCCCCGGATGGCAGGTGCAACTAGCATCGTGGGCATTGCTGCTGTGATCAATGCTGTCAGCAAGCCAAGACTTAAAGTCTCGAAATACCACTCTATCTTCCCATCCTTCATGGATATAAATAAGGGTTCAACATGGCAGGTGGCTAGGGGTCTAGACTCCAGTATATAGACTTGGCAGGCTCCGGTTCATCCGTTCCTCCGAGGCGTCGCTTCGGGCATATACCCATGTTCGGCTGCCATCGTGACCCTGAACGGCCGCGCCGGCCTCAAAAAATATCACCGAGACTCGAATCCACAATTCTTCAGAGCAACAAGACCGTTATGTACCCCGCACGAATCCCCCACATTCACCCGTAACCATTCCATTTTGCCAAGAACTTCGCAATGGACTCGCCCGTACGCCAAGAGGGTTGCCAAGACAAAATCATCCAGTTCTCCCCTTTTTCTCCATGTTTTAAGACTTACACAGCCTTTTAAAGCCAAGAAAACGCAACCTTTGGACGAAACAAAGTTGTTTCGATGCGCATTTTTTCCAAGTCTTCGTTCCGAGAACAAGCCGGAACAGCAATGGACGCTCAGACCATGGATTCTCGCCACTCATCTCGGTGAAAAGCCGTTAAACGAGTGCAACCGAGTCAGTGGCCCTTACCAGATTAACGGGTTGTCGCGATGACAGGCGACGGAGTGGCAGCCCTCTTTGAGCCTTTTCAGCGTCCCTGACGAGGGTGGTCCCAGGGCGCTGCCGCGAGTTTAATTGCTTGGCATAAGCGAGCCCACCCCGGAACCCATGCCGTTCGCTCTTGCGTGCGTGATTCTTCATATTAGACTTTCTTGGGTGGTCCTTGAGCCACCTTCCGGATTGACAACCTTCAGATGCCCCGACCTATCACGTAGGGCTGTGCAGTTTACCCAGTCAGGCATCAGGGCACACCCGCGCGGTTGGATTGCGGAAGATGGGACCTTGCTGGAGGGAACTTTGGGAATGAACCTGACTTAAAAGCTGCTGAACGGCCGGTCTTCGCTCCGAATCATGTAGCTAGTCATACCTTTATCTGTCTCTCGTTCATCCGCGTCCTGAGCTTAAACCTAGTTTCGACTCAGTCTTGAAAGCTGTTTGCTCTTCAGAAGTCTCTCATTAATCACATACCTGTCAACTTCAAGATGGTCAACGCCACCGAAATCATTGCCGTCCTGGCAGGAACTTACACCCTCCTCAACACCTCTGCGTAAGTCAGCTCAGCTAGCTGCCGGCTCCCGCCTGGATACCGACAGTTTGGCTCACACTAGACTTGTACAGGACTAGCAATGGCGTTCCCGTCGAGGACCGTGTCTACGGTTCCAACCCTGTCGGCATCCTCACATACAGCAAGTCCGGCTACGTAACAGCCACCATTACATCGACCGACCCCGAAGACCGCCCGGCCAACCTCACATTCCCTTACGAAGACAGCCAAACCGACGCGGATTGGGCTCAGGTCGGCAGACACTCGATTGGATACGCAGGCGTTATGCGTATCAGCGACGCCTTCCCCGCCACTCTCACAACCGGTCAAGTCATCCACGGCCCGTTGACCGTTGCCAACATCCCTTCCATGGTTGGCACCGAGGCGAGACGCAACTACACATTGTTTGAAGACGGCAAGGTTCTCCTTATTGCGTCGCAAAGAGATGGTGGCAACCGTGGAGAGCTGTGGTGGAGAAGACTGGATTGAATACCCCTTTCGTGTTTGTGTATTGTTAGCAGAGTTCATTTCCTGTACAAATTCAAGCATCAGCGTATTTGATCACTCACATCCTGTCGGGAATTGGTATCATCCGGGACACGATATTGACTTCAGCAACATGGAGCATGCACAATTGACACGCCTGTTAACATCTCAACCCGAAAGAAAGACGAAGACTTACTAAGGGTGCTCTCAATTTGAGAAATAGCCATGGTATGAGTGGGAAGACATCTTCGCATCCTAGACTAGTCTCCTGGCCCATCCAATACTGATGCAACACTCACCGGGACTCATGCTATGTTTGGATGCTAAAAGAATATGCCATTGAGATGGTAAGTATGTACATGAACCCAAGACCCAGCCACAATATCCCAAGCCCCTGCCAACGATCACTATCCCCTCAGTAAATAACGGGCCAATCCGAATCATAGCGAATGAGGTTGATTCCCAAGAGCGCGGCGTTTGCACTGTTGTAGTAGTGGTAAACAAACACATCAGCATCCGTGTCTGTGAAGACGGCAGGATGGCCAGGACCATAGATCGAGCCATGAGTAGCCATCACCTCAGTTCCACCACCGTTCATCATTTGCACACCACTCTTGTCGACATAAGGACCCGTCACGCTGGTGGACCGACCGACCATGGTGCGATAAGTGCTGGCAGCACCGTTGCAGCATCTGTCGAAAGACACCCACAGGTAGTAATAGTTTCCGTGGCGAGTAATGAAGGGTGCTTCGATGGCGCCGTCAGCAACGGTGCGGCGGGCAAGAGAGACGAGGTTCGTGCCGGAGCGCTTTCCGGTGCTCGGGTTGATGGAGATCATCTTGATGCCCGTCCAGAAAGAGCCGAAGGACAACCACCAGTTTCCTGACGGGTCCACGTAGAGGTTGGGGTCGATGGCGTTGTAGTCGACGGAGCTTGATGATTCAATCACTAGACCTTGGTTGGTCCACGATCCTGACGCGCCCGTGCTGCTCGTCGCCAGGAAAATGGCGGACTTCTGAGATCCGAACGTCGAGGCGGAGTAGTACATGTAGTACTGTCCGTTGCGGTAGGAGATGTCTGGGGCCCAAAGGTTGGTGTCGCCGCCCGTGTAAGCCGTCGTCCACGATGCGCCATTCGGGAACGCAGCGCCGGCATCGCGCCAGACAGTGCGATCGGTGGAAGTCTTGAGCGCGATGTTCGTTCCGGTGTGGGCCATGAGATATGTGCCGCTGCTAGTCTTGACAACACTTGGGTCGTGGACATTGATGCTGCCAGAGACCGCGCCCGGGTTGGGGTATGCTGCATTAGCACCCGGGGCTATGGAAACGACAGCAAGGAAGCTGCCGATCAGCTGCTTCCACATGGGCAACATCTTGAATAGAGTTGTGGGGTCCTTCGCCGATCTTCGTGGTAGCTCTGAAGTGGCTGATTTCTCAAGGACTCGCTACTTCGACGCCTGAGAGACCAGCAACGTGGGTCAAGGAACAAGGTAAAGAAGGAATTGATCGCCTGGGGTTGAAACAAAAATGGCAAATAGCCGTCGAAACATCGTCTTTTTGTATCTCTGTTGTCACGGTACTCTTATTTTCCGTATGGCTGCCACGCGCGCTATGCGCAACATACGCGGTCATCTTGCCCACGAAGCGCCCCACGGAAGAATTACTCACAACGGAGACTCTGGTTCCGTTTCGTGGGGAGAGAAGCGCGCCATTCAGATATCACGGCAGTGAGAGCGGGATGTGACATCTTGGCAAGCAGCCAAGGCCGGTACCGGATTAGGAAGGAACGAGCCGCGTGACTGCTTCTTCCACGAATCGAAACTTGACAGTGACCTATGGAGCTAGTCGTTGACATGGATGGATATGTGATGGCCACTGTCAAATCCAAGGCAAAGTTGTGTGCATGGGATGTAATTGAGTGTTTTCTTCGGCTTTTTACCAATCTTAGATTTTCAGGGGCACTCTGCTGTGTGGGTGGTGGGATATACCAGTATTCTCTATTCCGTCCAAAATCTTGCTGAGGTGTTCGCCAAGAATTTGTTCTTCCGTCTCCAACGAGTTTCCCATGTTCTTTGTGAAGTCGGCTTCATGTAATCTGATTTCGCCTCTTACTGTGATGTCGCTGTTTACCTGTCCTACTTAGCAACAGCTGTGAGCACCTGAACATCATGACACAAGTAGGACAACATGTTGCCTTGATAATCATCTTCATCGATATCGGTATCACCCGGGTTGAAGTTGCTCGCGTCGTAATCATCGTAGCTCCAAAAGCTTTTGACAGACTCCACAAAGTCCAGGGCATTCCTACCCTGCTGCGAATGAGTAATATCGCTCGAGGTCACTCTGTAGTACCTCTTTTCATCGGTTTCGAACTCGCAATGAGTCAAGTTCTCAATGTCCACCTGGTCAGCTATCCCACGATCAATGAGAAATAGTCTCATAGGCCGATATAGATGTGCAGCATCCCTCAACGCATGAAGAAAGCAGGCTCGACTGCCGCCTGCCGCCTGCCTCCTGCAAGAATACAACATTCCTTATTCGGTTGTCAAACTGCCATGGGGCGTCGTATTCAAATGCAATCTGCGGAACAACATCATTATGGCCCGCCACTGCGGCCCAGAAAGGCAATTCGTAGGGCCGATAATGGCGCACGTCATCGGCATAAAGTCCTGAACCAATGTATTGTTTGTCTGTGATGTGAAAACAGATAAGATCTTGAAGTGGATAAACCAGAAACGACATGTCTTCGTTCTCGAGTCGACAGTGTCCGAGTCTAGACACGCGTAAATGTTCAAATCCGGGAGAGCTTAAACCTTTTGATTGAAGTAGCTTAAGTCTCTCCTGCTTGCAGATCTCGATCTTGTAGTGCCGTTTGACGACTTCTCTTGATTCTTTACAAGCAGTCCAGAGCCCTGCATCGAGTGCGTAATCAGATTCATTGCCTTCCAGCCACGAAGGGATTGATAGAAAACTTGGGGCGGCAAGAACATACGTATCATCTTCGAAAAACGCGTATGCCGGTTGACAATCGACGGGTTTGGCGTAGTATTTATTGTAACAGATACCAAAGAACTGCACACCGGCACGAGAGGGTCGGATGGCGAATTTCCATATTTCTAATCGTATCTCAGCTGGAAGCTTCGAAAAGTAGGTGAACTTGCCTGGCATTTTCCGTGACTGGTGAGTAATCAGCGAAGAGCGAGTGTTGATACGAGGTCGGTATTGCTCTGTCGACGGTGCTAAAGCTGGGCAATACGTAGCTTGTTCTGGTGTGGTCGAGGTTTTCCATGATTCTGTCGAGATCTATGACTCTTTTAACCTAAGCCCTTGCCATTTCGGAGATGCCTCCAGTGGGTGGGTCATTCACATGTTGTTAACGGATTCGAACGTCAAGGTGTGACCTTTACAAGCGATTTGAGAGAACTCAAGGTTTAAGTTTGATTGTCATGAGGCAATATTAACATTTCAGAAGTATAGAACTATTTACTTGGTTAAGTGCAAAAACTCTACTCAATAGCCTTCTGCACATACTTGTCCTGCCACGAGCGCTCATTCGTAGGTGGCAAGGCGCGGCGAGATACAGTACCACGAGAGTGCAGAGCAGCAGCCGCAAGGTAGTTTCTGCGTCTAACCGCGGCTTCCTCGCTGACATCCCTCTTCTCAATGCCACCGTAGGCACACTTGGCGCCATTGAAGGCAGCGTTGGCGGCCGCCTTCCAGACCTCGGTGACGTCGTTGACCATCGGCAGAGTCCAGTACAGACGGCAGTCAGTGATCTCCTTCACGAATTGCGCAGGGATGCCATCCTCGACGTTGTCTCTCAGAATCTGGTCACGGACGTTGACAGCAGCGGCCAAGCTGCGGTTCAGAGGGAGATCACTGTAGGTGGCGAAAGCAGCCTTCTGCTTGTCGGTGGTGGCGTAGGGGAGGAGGTCGGTGGAGAAGCCGTAGATAGAGCTCCAGTCGAGGACCTGGGAGCCCTTGATACCACCGACGCCCTCAATTCCGCCTTCCTTGGGGCGACCACCCATGGCGATTGACTTGACACCACCGTGGATGCGAAGGAACTCGGAGGCGATAGTGCAAGTTGAGGCGCAGACACCGTCGTACAGGATGATGATGTTGTCAGCCTCGAAAGGCTGTGCAACGTTGGTCAGGTTGCCGTAGCCAGTAATTTCGATGCCCAGACCGAAGGTGGCGTTGACCGTCGTCAGAGGGTCGTTCAGGTTCCAGCGCATGAGGTTGGTGTACGACGTGTTCTGGAACACCTGGGGGTCAAACTTGTCCTCGAACGAGCTGAAGCCTTCGTTGGAGATGTTGTAGTCGTAGCGCCAGTTGAACCAGGACTCAGAGTAGCTGGTGACCAGGTCAATGTTGGCGTTGTTGGTGGCATTGGGCTCGTTGGAGATCCGAGAAACGATTTCAGCCGCAGCGTTGAAGCCATCATTCTCCTTCCAGCGGGAGTTGCCCTCCTGGACAGTGTGGGGGAAGAGCTGGCGGAAGAAGTCGTAGCCCTGGAGAATGTAGCCACCGCCGTTCTGCTGGAAGTCGATCACGAGCTTAGTCTTGCCGGCGGCGAGAGCGGCCGTGTAGAAGTCGCGAGCGGCGGCCTGGAACTCCGCGGGGCTCTCGCTCTCAAAGGCAGTGAGAACAATGACAGCAACGTCATCAAGGCCTTCGCCTTCCAGGTAGTATCCAGAAACGATGCCATCGGGAGTGGTGACAATGGGGGAAGGGTATCCCGGGAGAAGGTCGCTGGAGCCAGAGCCAGTGGATGGGGTTGTGCTTGATGGAGCGTCGACAGCAGGGCTCAGCGGGTTGCAGAACTTTGCATAGAAAGATGGCCCGTCAACGACTCCAGTCAAAGCTTTCTTGACAGTCGCGTGGTTCTCGAAGGTGACTTCCGTGCCGTTGGCGAATGTAATCGTGGTGTTGGCGCCCTGGTAGACATAACTGCTCGTGTTAGTTGAGATGGTAGTTTACGCGTGAAGCTTAAACTTACCGAATGCGACCGCCTGAGCTGAAGTATCCCTTTCCACCGGTTGTGGCATACAGAGACTGCTCGAAGAAGACGGAGTTGTACGCGGAATCAGCGTCACGGTTCCAGTTCGCCTTGTTGATGGTCTCGTCGAGGTATGTAGCGGCATCAATGCCGTTGATAAGCTTAACCTCAGAAGCAGTTTCTGGGGACGAAACAACCTCCTCTGAAATTGAGTTAGAAATGCACTGACGAAAAAGGGGAGGCTCGAGCTTATCTTACCATAGATCTTAATTACTGGCAGGGATGAGCCATCCTCGCTAATGGAGACGAGCGCTCGCTCGCGGGTCCACTCGAAAACAGCAGTCAAGAGGTCCGGATAGTACACGAAGTGACCATCATGCCCAGGTCCAAAGACTTCATTGTACAGAGCAGATTGGAAAGCGTACTCGCTGGTGTAAACGTCGGCTTCGAGGTTGCTTCGGACCTTCTCCAAGGCAGCGAACATGTCATAGGCCGGGAAGTCATAGTCGGCAGGGGGATCGGCCTTGTATGTAGCGTCTCCACAACAGTCAGCACTCTCCTGAACCGATCACACATGCCGGGATCGGAGCTCACCGCTCTGCCATTCGAGGTAAGGCACGATTGAGTCGACCAAGTCAATGGCCTCCTGCTTCCCAAGGGGAACTGAGTTCAGACAGTCATAAGCCAGCTGAGCGGGCACAGTCGGCGTGACTGTGGGTGCAGCAGCCTGCTGAGAAGCCCAAGCAGCGCTGACAGCAGCACAAGGCTCAGTCGACGAAGGCACCGATGCGGTGGTCGTCGAGTTGGAAAGAGCAGCAACACTGCCCAGCAAAGCTGGCGCGGCAACAAAGGAGCTTCGCATCTTAAAGTCGGCTCAGAACAACTTGGCTATCGATCAGGGCTACCGGAGGAAGCTGACCTCTTGCTCACTGGACGACGCGACAGTCCCGCGTTCTTATGTCTCTCAGCCGTTCTCCATCTTGTCGTCGTCATCCACTTTCCTTCAGGACTGAGCCGTGGTCGTCTCCAGTGCTCCCGATGTCACCATCGCCTGCCATCGTGCGTTAAGTGGGCGTTCATCCCAATCGCATGAGCTTGTTTTGTCGACACCACATGAGCCGCTAGCTTCACTTGGCAGGTCGATGTGCAAGGTCACCCCCAGACTGGGGCCGCCCCTGGCGCTTGGCCTGCATACGAGCGACTCTCATCTCCAGAGTGCACCTTTGTTGGAGCTAAGGTCAGGATTATCACGGATATGTCGGCTGTTGAGCTGCCGGTACTGCATGTTGGAGGCGGCCGACGGACTTCTAATGCCGTTCTAGGTCCGTGATATGAGATTTCTTTTTGCCGTTATTTCTGGTAATATTGTTGGCTCTTGACGTGATCACCGCGCGATAAGAGAAGTGGGGAGTGATTGGCCGCTGAACCCCGGCGCGAACAAAAGATCCCCTTCCCGATGCCCGCGTGTGCCAGCATGCGGCTTGTGGGTTGAGATGCCTCGGCCCGTCAACCGAACCTGCAGACTCGAATCTCACGGATAGGACTTCCCAAAGAATTCTCAATTGGCAGGTGGTGAGCAGAGATTATTGATGAGGGGCTTTGCGGCCTGAGATTGCCCAAATCATGATTCGTGTTTGCACTAACAGATTTAGTCCTCACTCATAGGAGGTCCTCATTCTCTTTACTGCGTTGGCCACCGACTACCACTGTGTTACTCAAGACCCATCAACAGCTACCTAACCTCGAGCGCCCGTTGTCTCCCATCATTGGGCAAGGTTATTCATTGAAAGTCATAACACCCAAGAGCTGTTGAGGCTCATTGCATTTCACAGTACACTTGATACAATAGGTACACGGAATGACACAATGGTCAATGTTGATATAATGAGACCACCTAATTTTCCTGTGACTGCACGGCTGTATTTTCTGTGTCCTTAAGTGTTCCCACGTTATCGACGACGATAGTAGCGACGAAGGTGATAACGACGACGACGGCAACGACAGCGACGATAGAAGCGACGACGACGCCGGTGAGGTAGAGTATAGCCACAGGAAAATTAGTCGCTCTACCATAGGAAAAATACGCGGTCTCGATATAATAAGGATTATAGGACCAGTACAGTAGCACTTTCACCCCAGGTAGCCCGCCAGAAGTGTCTGCGCCGTTGCTGCAGCATATAATCCATAGTAACCTTCATTAGTTTTGCAGCCTAGTTGTCTCATTCCGATCATCATCTACCCTCGAGCGGCCAAGCCTACCCGACAAACGATCCAAATACGTAACATCCTCTGCTCTCTGGTGTTTGCTCAGGACTACGTGACTAGCATGGCTAGCTCCAATCTTCATCATAGCCCACGCATCCAGTTTCGTGTCTACCAAATCAGACCTTCGTGCCGCATACGCTGCAAACAGAGACAACGCAACCAGGTGCACTGCCAACAAAATGCTGATCGTGATCATCCCGGCCAGTGACATAGAAGGGATTACGGTGTCCAAGCCTTGGTCACGGTTGACCTCCACGGAGTTTCCATTCGTTTGGTGTTGGAGCCAGGCCTGGTTCGCTATAAATGCAGCACGAGTGAAGATGTTTTTGATCGTCCCTCTAACATTTTTTGCGTCATCCTGGAAATAGAAAAAGCTAGAGAACCATTTTGACATGTTGTATTTCAATCTGGGCTCGTTGCTGATGTCTGCGCTTGTGGTGCATAATATTTCTTGTGATTTGTATCCCTCGTCTTCAAGTAAGAGTCCGAGGGGGTTGAGATATATGCAAGTGGAAGAAGCCGTGGTGTTTGATGTGACGTTTAGGTTCACAAACGTTGAAGAGTTGGACAACCTAGTGTCCAAGAAGGACTTTCGGCCGAAGAGCGCGAGTACAACCGTAAGCAGGGGTCCTTTGTTGGGGACCCTTTCTAGCACATTGGGCTCCCACGGATCTATCCCAAGAAGGATGCGTTCGTCATGGTATAATGGGCTGGTTTTGAAGCATAAGTACCGTAAACCAACCAACCATATGACAAGGCTCAGACTTACATGCTATCATCTCCACCATCTTTATCTTTCAACATGAAGTCGTTGTATACTGATACTTGCTTTTCACAGCCTGTGTGGCATGCACCTTCAGGACCGAATGGGTCTTTGTCAAGCAAATCGCCAGCTGTTTGATTCCATTCGTTTGGTAGCTGAAAGTATCCCGCTGTGGTACTCATACTGATCTTCCAGTACGAAATCTTCGGCTCCTTTTGCTCAAAGCTAATGTTGAGATACAGGTTCTCTGTAAAAGTCTGTCGATCCCTTGTCCGCTTCCACGGAGTGGTGGTGAGATTGCCCGGCATGCATATTTGGATCGAAACCGGTGGATATCCAGGATAGCTCGTACCGCCACCTTCAGTGAAGTAACTTGCCCAGAAAGATCCAGGCATTGTCTCACAAGACCTCGGGAAGTCTTCTGCAGTCATCAAAGCCACATCTGTTGTGGAGTTGATGCGGGGGATGAACTGACGGATAAGTCCGGTCGAATAACCAGCTGGTAGTTGGGTCAGAAAAGGGGCTTCTAGCTTTGCAATATCTTCAAGGGTCGTTCCAAAGCGGCATGCCTCTGATATGCGCTTACCATCGACCTCTTCAGAGTCAGAACATGCGTAGCCGCTGCCTTGCCACAATTGCGCTTGTGGCTGAGAAGACCTAGTTGTTTCCAACAAGCCACGTGTGATGAGAACAACTGAATTATCTTCGCGATATCCTCGACCTGTGTACTTAAATTGCTCGGGAATATCGGCCAGGTAGCTCGTACCCCCAGGGGAGTAAGTGACCTTCTTCGACAGGACCGACAAGAAGGATTCTTGCAACGGGGAGAGCAGACCACCAAGGATGTACACTGCAATAGCCACAACGAGAAAAGGCGACTTGTGCCGTCCCCCTGGAGTCGTTGCTACAGCTATTGCATCCGTCCAGCTCTTGTCCGCCAGTGCAATTAATTGACGCAAGCTCAGATCGTGCGAACTTCGTTGGACGTAGATGACGGCTGCAGCTGACATGACCGATGTCGTAAGAGGGAGGGTCAAAACCGCGATGACTGACTGCAAGACCCTAATGCGTTGATACCAATCCCTGTTTTTCTCGATCGTTTGGCGGATCAAGTTGATGTTTCCCCCATTGTACTCGCTCTGATAGTCCATAACATACTGTTTTGTGAACTTCAAGGGCCATAGCGGTCGGTAAGTCATCACGCATGTCGTAATCCAAGCAAAAATCGACAGAGTTGCGTACCCTGCTACCAAATAGGCAGGCACCAGTGATCGCGACTGAACTACTGGCTGATGTGGGTGTTTGATTGAGTCCAAGTCTTTCGACTCGGCGATTGGGGTCTGTGTTCTCGATGTATCCAAAAGAGACATGGAACTTGGAGGTTCCGGGGATGGTGTCCGCCGCCCAGGAGTTGGACGGATAACATTGGGGTCTGAGTCGTATTCGCCGTTTGGCAGTGTGTCTCGTGTTTCTCCCTCGGAGGTGGCCATTGGCACGGTTGCGAGGCCTAAGTATGTATGGCAAAAGTTGGGGACCGACACAAAAGAAAAGGATGTCGTAGGGTGGCCAAGGTGGAAAGGGGATTTATGGAACCTAGATACCTCAGCCCTGGTGGGCGATTAAAGCGCTTTAGATTGCCGTCTTATCGATGTTTCGCCTGTCTCAAATCATGACGACAACCCGCTTCGTAGCGATATGCTCGAAGCGACGCTGCATTCCTTTCAATGTCTATCCAGGGCTTGTCTTGAAACTCTTAGGCAGACAGGGTGGGCGAAAGCCAATCACAACTCGTGGCTGACAGCTTAGATCTGCGGGATTGAGGCGCTGGTTAACATGGATTTTAGTGCTTATCCTGTGATGCGACATTCTAAGGGATTGGGGCCTAGCCACTTCATACCCTTGCTAGCATCGTTTCCATTGACTTAGAATCAGTCCACTCAATGCACATTTACTACCACTGAATGACTTTAAATCTACTGTTTCTGATCATAGATGCTCAAGCTGTATCACCCCGCATTGTCTACACATTTCCATGACCATCAACGACCTGCCTTTAGGCGTATCGTATTCTTCACCTGCCAGTATTTATACTTCAGTCCTGTGGCATATAATTATTTGGTCTGTTGAATTAATCTTTCGTCTGTCGTTTCTGTTGTCTATGTTGTCTCTATAGTTCTCGCTGTCTCTATTGTATCGCTGTGGCCTCACTGTCTTTTGTCATCCCCACTGGTCATTTCATTCCGTCGTTGCTGAACATATGTACACCAGGTACATGTATATTGTGCACGTCGTCCGGATTGGTATATCTAAGTTAGTCTTCATCCATAGCCTTCCGCCATATGTGATGCTTCTGAAATTGCCATCCAATCCAATCTGACTTTGTTGGAATCTTAATTTATCTCAATTTCACTTACATTATCGGAGTAGACCGGGAGAGCAGAGCTAGAAATGAATAGGCGCTTACATTTGAAAACATGCAAATAGGAGTTCACAAATACATATGCAAAAGAAAAGACGAAATATTTGCACAGACTGACATGCTGCGTGGTGTATTTGAGCTTGCATCTACTTTCTCCCAGACGTGATAGAATATGATGGCCAAATTGCATGGAACTCTTTTGGGCGGTTTTGCTCAGTGTTGGTTACTTCCACCCTGGCTGAATTTGAACGAATGAATCCCCCCCTGTGTTTTCAGAGAAAGCACCTCTCAACAACCAATCGTTCTGCGCCGCTTACCGCCATATTG
Organism: Colletotrichum siamense; assembly: GCF_013390195.1. Lineage (NCBI taxonomy): Eukaryota > Fungi > Ascomycota > Sordariomycetes > Glomerellales > Glomerellaceae > Colletotrichum > Colletotrichum siamense. The sequence goes on along the minus strand of NW_023501016.1, from coordinate 974,067 downwards.
CCCAGCCTGCATAAAGCTCCGCCACCTTCAGCTTACCTCGATCATCTCAGATCAGGCTGGGACAAGTTAGCAATCTCCCAACCTCAGATGTGAACACATCGCCATGGCTGAATCGCTCGCGGCGCTCGGCGTCGCGTCCAACATCGTCCAGTTCGTCGAGCTTGGCTTCAACATCACAAAGGCCGTGATTGAGACATACCGAAGTACCGATATTAATGGCCTGGCGGAGCGCAATGTCGACCTGGTCGCCATGACTACCAGCCTCAAAGATCGGTGCACTCTCCTCCAGGATGACGCTGCGGCGAAAGCTGACCCGATCACCATGGGCCTCCTGAAACGATGTATCAAAGTCGCAAATGAGCTACTTTTCGAGCTTGAAGGGCTCAAGATGAGCGCTGCCGACCGTCACCGGAGCTTGGCGAAGTTCATAGTGTCTGTCAAGGCATATTGGAAGAAGAGCAAGATTGAAGACCTTGCGGCCAGAATCGTGGACATAAGGAAGGAGATCTTTCGGAGATTGGAGCCTTTGATACAGTGCGTCCTCCAACTACACCAATACTTGTGCGAAGGTGGCTGACAGGTCGATAGTGATCACCGCAAATCGCTTTCGGAAGCCATGCGCTCACTGGGCGAGGCATCGACCGCTTGGAATAACGCCACCGAGAAAAGACTAGACTCTATTGCCCGAGACCTTGAAAGGCTTCTAGACAGCAATTCAGTGGGGACGTCGTCAAAGGATTTTGGGGCGTTTGCAAACCAGCTCTCCAAGTTTGCGGACGAGGCAAAGCATCGCGGCAATATAAGGACAATCCTTAAAAGTCTTCACTTTGCGCAGATTAAAGAGAGGCAAAACGAGATTCCCCAGGCTCATCGCAACACGTTTCAGTGGATATTCGACGAATCATCGTCTACTGGCTTTGCGTCATGGTTCCAATGTCCCAGCGAAGGCGTTTTCTGGATAACGGGGAAACCTGGATCTGGAAAATCCACCCTGATGAAATTCATTCTGGGTCATCAGACAACCAAAGATCTGGCCGAGGCGTGGGCCGGTTCAAAGCCCTTTATCCTCGTCAGTCACTTCTTTTGGAGTGTTGGTAACAAGATTCAAAAGTCACAGGAGGGTCTTCTCCGGACCCTCTTGTTCCAGATCATGGTTCAATGCCCAGAACTCATCCCGGAAGTTTGCGGGGAGAGGTACTCAGATCCCTTCAGATCCCTCGAGTCCTGGAGTATTGAAGAGCTCTCCGAAATATTTGAGAGAATTCAGCACATCCGGGGGCTACCAAAACGAGTTTTGCTTCTCGTTGACGGCCTTGATGAGTACAGCGGCGAGCCAAGGGAGCTCACAATATTCTTGGGCGCCATTGCGAAATCACCAGACATCAAAGTATGTTGCGCAAGTAGGCCTTGGTCTGAATTTCTTGAAGCCTTCGGTAGGGGTCGTTGGACGTTTGAGATACACAAGTTGACCCAAAACGACATTGTCCGATATGCAGAAGATAACTTGTCAAATGATGCAACGTTCAGAGCCCTACGACACGCACAAAAAGACGAGTCGCAAAATTTAGTCCAGGCGATCTGTGACAAAGCAGAGGGCGTTGTCTTTTGGGTTTCTCTGGTGATCAAGTCACTACTTCGAGGGCTACAAAATCATGACGACTTGGACATCCTCCACAAGCGTCTGGCCGAGTTCCCTTCGGATCTTCAGCCGTTTTTTCAACGCATGCTGGATTCGATTGAGGACGTATACGTCGATGACGCATTTTGGGCATTTACGATCTTACTTTCGGCAAAAACGTCCTTGCCAGTGCTTCTCTTTCGGCATATGAGTCAAATGAAAGAGCTGGAGAAGCCAAAGTGGATAGAAAGCAAGTTCTCGCAGCCTAGGATCTTTGCCACCAAGGGAATAAAAACAGGATTTGAGCAGGCACATGTATCGTTGGCGTACTTGGAGTCCAAAAGGCCGCAATCCGAGACACAAGTGCTGCAACCCCAGACACAAGTGCTGCTCTCCAAATGCCGAGATTTAGTCCAAGCGTGGAGTACTGGACGACAGAATGAAGAACGGATAGGCTTTCTCCACAGGACTGTCTTTGAGTTTCTTCTTCAATCTTCGTCTCTGAGACAATATCGCCTTAACATACCCATTCGTCAAGACTGCTTATTTCCAATGGCATGTTTAAGGGACATGGACGAATACGAGGATTCAGCTGAGAAGGGTGGCGATTCCTTTTTCAGGATTTGCCACTTCTTTCAAGAGCTCGAAAACGACAACCTGCCATTCCAACCTCACCTTTGGAATGATTTGTTCGACTTACACCGCATGCCACCTCTGTTCTATGGTCCGTATACATCTCAGGCGGTGGGGCAAACCGTAGCGCGCTTCATGTTGAAACTGGATGCCTCCCAAAAGGGTACTTTAACGAGTTCGCATTTCAGAAACATTTGGACAGGGATCCTAGCGCGCTCTGTGCATGTCGATGTCGCCGAAGATGTCAAGGTCACACAACTCGATCGTATTGACATAGACTTGCTGGCCGACATCCTCAATTTGTACGAGAAAACCCTTGTAAACTCAAGAGACGAGTTTGAACATGTTTGGACGGAATTTGTACATAATATCTCGAAACGAGAGTATTCGCCGTTTGCCGCCCGGACGCGCCTCTTTAACTCTAACCCCGAGCGGTCACCTCCGAAAAACGCGATCCAAGCCTGCAAGATGTTCGTTGAGCGCGGAGCTCCTAGATACCTGACATCGGAGCTCGCGAAAAAATACCGCGTTGAAGAACGACCAGACGACTCGTCACAGGAAAAGGATTTTGATGTGATATACAGATTGCGGGCTTGTCGGAGATTCGAAGAGGCCGAAGTGGATGAACTGATGGATTTGTTTCCTTCGGAACGTTTGTCGCAAAAAGCATTCACGGGTCTAGGTCAGCTTTGGGGCTGGCTGACAATGAAGCCGGCGAATAAGGCATGATGTGTGGGTCAAAGATTCAGCACGTCTTTTGGAAATGCCGTTCTGGTAGATGTTTTTTTATGGATCTACGGGTCGTCTCGAAGAGTTGATAGGTGATCGAGACGGGAACAGCAACGGCGACAGGAACCGTAGGGCTTTACTGGCAAAGGTAGATGACTTCCATGGACAAGCAACAACGAAGCGATGAAAATTCGTCCTGATGAAACGCTGCTCTAACAGCTATTAAATCACTGGTTGAAGTTGTCATATTTGTATTAAGAAAGCTATGCTATCCGGCTTGCTTTTTCCCACCGTGACTCCACAAACTCCGAGACCCAAGGACATCATCCTGGTGATACCATGATGGCCAGCAACCGCTCGTCTCCCGAACAAAGGTCAATGTAGTTATTATGAAGAGGGGTCCGCCTTCGGGACGCTGGGAAGCTCGGCGGCAATCGCTTTTGCCTCCTCTGTCTCTTGCTTGGAAGGCCCATCGGAGACCTGGTCGTGGGTTGTCGTTTTGTCCGTGGGAGGGAAGAAGAGACTGGGCAAACTGTTAGCAGCTATCTCGAAACAGTTGATCAGGGTGTACATACGGCAGGGTCTCGTTGTAAGCATTGACATCCTTCATCTCGAAGGTGCAGAACACGATCTTGTCCAGCTTCTTGCCATTCTCTCCGTCAAGGAACTTCCTCACGACACCAGCGGCGACGGGCGCAGCCTCGCGGCTAGGGTATCCGTAGACTCCAGTGCTGATAGCGCTGAAAGCGATGCTGCGGCAGCCGTTCTGGACAGCGAGCTCCAGGCTGGACTGGTAGCAGCCCTTCAGCTGCTCCTCGGAGGTCTCAGGTGCGAGCTCATCGTAGACGGGGCCGACAGTGTGGATGACCTTCTTGCAAGGCAAGTCATAGGCGCCGGTGATCTTGGACGAGCCGGTCTGGCAGCCGTTGAGGGTGCGGCACTCCTGCAGAAGACCGCGACCGGCGGCGCGATGAATGGCGCCGTCGACACCACCACCTCCGAGCAGACTCTTATTGGCGGCGTTGACGATGGCGTCGACGCCGAGATTCGTGATGTCGCCACGGATAACGGCGACCTTTTGGTTGTGCGACAGGTTGGGGGCGTGGAGGGGCTTCGCGGGGGCGGAGAGCTTGCCAAGCTTGTAGAGGAGCTCAACGGTCGGGATATCGGCGACGGCGGTGGTGGCCATTCTGACGGCTTGACGGATTGGCATAGGCGATTTCGCGGGCTTAGTTTGAGTCGGTTTCGTGGCCGATTTGGAGGGTTTCGGCGCGGGAGGGGGAGGCTGTTGGGTTGTTGGTGACAAAGAAGCAGGCGACCGGAAGCAGGAAAGGTGGGAGCCCATGACGAAAGAAGAATGGAAAAAGCCCCACGCTGAGCTTAAGCTTGGCTTATCGGGCTTATCGGTTTGTTCTGGAAGGAGCGCTGTTCGGACGAAGCAGGGGGCAGGTAGCTGGAATAAATCATCAGCAAAATTCGTTGAGTTTTCACGCTCTTAAAATGCTCGAAAAATCACCTCACGTTTGAGTGATTTTTCGTTTCTGTTCAGGTCATCAGGCTCAATATTGGAAGCTTCGAGGGCGGCATCGCCGTTGAGCCTTAGGTGCCTTGCGCCGTAAATGTCTAGCACCTTTGCGGCTGGCTGTTTGCTTCCTGCCTGCCTTATCTTAGCGTTGTCGCCGGCTTATCTTATCAGCCCCCAACTTCTTATCTTATCGTGCCTTTGTCGCGTGTCGCAAGGAGGTCGCAGCGGATGACCCCTCGCCCCTCACTGTCCGGATCCAGTTGAGTCATCCCCGCTGTAAAAGAAGTGCTGCCCCGCCACCACAACCACACATTTTCCACCTCTTGAGCTGCCCTCGAACCCAATTGAACCTTTTGAGCCAGCACAAGCGATACGCACAAGACACGAAACCCTTTCCGATTGTCGCGCTCCCCGATTGAATACCGACACCATGGCGGACACCCCTGCGGATCCCACCGCCAAGCTGGCCGAGTCCACGGCCAAGCTCCAGCTCGATGAGGAGACGGGCGAGATGGTTAGCAAGGGCGAGCTGAAGAAGAGACTGGCCAAGCGCGCGAAGAAGGCTGCCACCGAGAAGGCAAAGGCTGCGAAGGAGGCCGCGGGTGGTGCTACTGAGAGCAAGCCCAAGGCTGCGCCCAAGCCCAAGGCCGAGGAGGTTGTTCTCGACGCCCAGGCCATGTTCAAGCAGGGCTTCCTCGAGGAGGTCTACAAGGAGAGGCCATCTGAGAACGTTGTCACCCGATTTCCTCCCGAGCCCAATGGATAGTGAGTGTTGTGATCTGTCTAGAGTGCTCTCGCACCACTAACAACCCCCTTGTCTCCACATCGGTCACGCGAAGGCCATTGCCGTCAACTTTGGCTTCGCCAAGTACCACGGCGGTGTCTGCTACCTGCGCTATGACGACACGAACCCCGAGAAGGAGGAGGAGCGATACTTCACTGCGATCGAGGAGATGGTCAGGTGGCTGGGATTCGCTCCCTACAAGATTACCTACTCGAGTGACAACTTCCAGAAGCTGTACGACCTCGCCGAGAAGCTGATTACCCTGGGGAAGGCCTACGTGTGTTACTGTGGTGGTAAGTGCGGACGCATTGTTCTGCTAGCCATTAGATGCTAAGATGCGATCACAGACACCGAGATCAAGCTACAGCGCGGTGGAGAGAAGGGAGCCACCCCCCGATTCCGATGCGAACATGCGAACCACTCCGTCGAGGAGAACCTCCAGAAGTTCAGAGACATGAAGGACGGAAAGTACAAGCCCAGGGAAGCCTTCCTTCGCATGAAGCAGGACATCACCGACGGCAACCCCCAGATGTGGGATCTTGCGGCGTACCGCATCAAGACCGACACACCCCACCACCGAACCGGCTGGGACTGGAAGATCTACCCCACATACGACTTCACGCACTGCTTGTGCGATAGCTTCGAGGGCATCACCCACTCCCTGTGCACAACAGAGTTCGTCCAGAGCCGCGTATCTTACGAGTGGCTGAACAAGACTCTTGGCGTCTACGAGCCCATGCAGCGCGAGTACGGCCGTCTGGGTATCACCGGCACCGTCCTCTCCAAGAGAAAGATCCTGAAGTTGGTGGAGGAGAAGATCGTTCGTGGCTGGGATGACCCTCGCCTGTACACATTGATTGGTATCAAGAGGAGAGGTGTTCCTCCTGGCGCCATTCTAGACTTTGTGAACGAGCTGGGCGTCACCACCTCTGTCTCCGTCATCCAGATCAAGCGCTTCGAGCAGACTGTCCGCAAGTACCTCGAGCGCACTGTTCCCAGATTGATGATGGTCCTCGACCCCATCCCGGTTATCATTGAGGGCGCTGAGACCCAAGAAGTCGAACTGCCTTTCTCTCCCAAGGACCCCAAGATGGGTTCCCACACCGTCAAGTTCACGCCTACCGTCTACATCGACCGCGCCGATTTCCGAGAGATCGACAGCAAGGACTACTTCCGCCTTGCGCCCAACAAGACCGTCGGTCTTCTCAACGCCCCTTGCCCCATCAAGGCCACATCCTACACCAAGGACGAGACCACCGGCAAGGTCACCGAGATCCGCGCCGTGTTCGACACGGAGACCAAGAAGCCCAAGGCCTTCATCAACTGGGTCGGCACGGAGGGTTCCAAGAAGGTCGAGGCCCGCATCCACAACTCCCTGTTCAAGAGCGAGAAGCCCGACGATGCCGAGGGCGGTTTCCTCAACGATATCAACCCCGATAGCGAGGTCATCTACCCCGACGCCATCATTGAGAGCGGCTTTGACGAGGTCAAGCGCCGCGCGCCCTGGCCCGAGGCTGCTGGCGAGAGCGAACTCGGCAAGGGTGGACCCGAGAGTGTCCGTTTCCAGGCCACTCGTATTGCCTACTTTGTGAGTATCATCCTTGCAGCAAAAACTCATTTTCCATGCTAACCAGTTTTAGGCCGTCGACTCTGACAGCACTGATGACAAGATCATCCTCAACCGTATCGTGTCGCTGAAGGAGGATGCCAACAAGAACTGATTGGGGATCACGGACAAAAGGAGGATTAGGGACAGTGATTAGGTGACGTGGGAGCATTCGGAGTTGCATAGACGGCGGGAAAATACCAAGCAAACTCCACGATTAGTGGCAGTGAATGATTGCTTTTGTTCTTTTTTAGCGCAAGTCATGGGATTGAGTGAATCATCGTGTGCCTCTTCCTTGCTATTTGATCTCGGTGAAACTGATTATGGAGGTGAACATCACACACACGGCACCAACATGAGGCTCTTTCGCTACTTCGTATCATCCATGGCGTGGAGAATGTGGCTATGGCTACTCTGCGCAGATTTCACATTAGTTGAATCTATATCGCCGAATACGTCGACGAACTCCCCTGCAACGCCGTTCCAAAGCGCGATCTCAACCACGACCCGGCAGGATGATCTAGAGGACACTTGCCCAAGCCACACAGGTAAGCTACCTTACAATATACTACAAGCGCTTCTAACAGATCACAGTGATGTGCCACCTCCCGCACAACTGGAACTGCTGCCCCTCAACCTCTCAATGCTGCGGCGCAGGCTGCTGCATCGCGGGCTCCCACTGCGTCGACCAGCTCTTCGGCCGCTGCTGTACCAACGGCAAGCGGCTCTGCGGATCGGTTTGCGTCGCGGGGGAGTGCTGCGGCAAGGGCGGGTGCGGGGCCAGGGAACGGTGCTGCGGCGGCGGGATATGCTGCAAGGAGGGCGAGGTCTGCGACTACGGGAAAACGTGTGTCAGGACGAAGACCTCGGAGGAGAGCGGCGCAGGCCGCGGTGTTCCGAATGCTTGGTTCGGCTGGCGGGCTGCTGGTGTTGTAGTGGTAGCAGGAGTCATGGGCGCGGGCTGGGTTCGTCTGTAGGGGCGGGAGGCCGGGGAATTATTTGGGACTGTTATGAGACGAATCGATGCTAGGCTACGCTTATCTCGGGAATGAGATAGGACTTCGGATCTGCCGAGTTCTCCGTGGTAATGGCAGCTGAAAAGAAGGGTGTCAAGACGCTACGTTGGCGAGGTCATCCAAATTGTCGGGACAGGTGTTGAGTCGACGCCATGTGTCAGGAACAGTCCGTACATCGCGTCATTTAGACTCTCGCCCAGTTGAACAACCGTTTAAAATACGACAATCCATCTGCGACAGAAGAGTGAAAAAAAGAGGCCGACTTGCATTTTTTGACAGATTACAGCAATCAACATGACTCTGTCAGTTGTCGATCAGAAAATTGTGATGCTGGACAGAGTTCAATAGCAGAGTCGCATTAATGGGGGTCCCCAATTAACCCATCAAAATGCGAGCGAGCGCCATCCGGAACTTGCGGCAAGAAGGGGTGTTCACCAGCACCTCTGACAACTGGGATCTCCTGACTGTCGAGATGCACGCCATGCCCCGGTTCGCTGGCCTGTCAAAATCAGACACATAGGTGAACGAGGACGATAGACTTTGCAGAGGCAGATTTGCTAATCAGCCCAGTCCAGCACACCACACACACGCGCAGACTTTCAGACGGGAGGTGAGGTGAAGAAATTTGGTGTTCTTGGCGGGAATGGGACGCAGGATCCGAGAAAGTTAGGCGTCTTTTCGGATGGAAGTTTTTTTTGGTGGTGGGCTGGCAGGTAGGTAGCACTGTAGCAGCGGGAGAGCAGGTGAAGCAGAGGCCCGGCGACCCCGGCAGTTTGAGGACCAAAGTGGCCGGCCGGATAACCTTATTCACGGAGCCGGGACTTCGGGCGGGTCCGTGCCCGGGTTCCGGGTGGGTTGCAGTTTGGGCGAGAGAAGAAAAGGGCAGTGAGTGGTTGTGAGGCGGGCGCATTCTGATTCGTGGCTTGGGCGGATAGGGCAGTGAGCATGGGTGAGGCGTTTTGGCTTTCTGGTGGGAGGGCCACGAATGAAGAGATACAGAAAAGCGGGGTTGAGCTGACCATGGACTGGGTGCCCTTGCATGGCATGACGGGGGCGGCCGCGGACACCCTGGCTCGTTACAGGGAAGCGGAGGAGAAGAAGGTGTTCTTCTCATTTTGTCCGGCCTCTGCAAGTCTGCTTGCGCCGTTGCGTGCGCGAGATGCGGGCTGTCATCTGAGGTATTGCTGTGTGGTAGTTTTGTTCAGACTTTATTGAATGAACGAACTGCGGGTTACTTAGTCATGCAACGCGTTGACGAACGTTGGAGGCAGCGGAAATTTGGCGTCGTTCATTTGAGTAACTTTGTGCTGCAATATACGAAAAATGAAGTAAAAAAAAACACATCAAACAGCAGTGAAGAAAGGACCCCTCAGGTTTAGCGCCGCTGCGACATGGTGCTGATGCTGGTCGCTGCGCCGCAGGGCGGGCGAATCCTCAGCCCGGCTTAAGCTGGATACGGAGTACGGAGGATTTCGCGTGGGTAATTGACAGGCCTGGGCGGGCCTGCGTAGGGCGGGGGAACACGCCCGACTGCGCGGAGGACATGTCCATTGCTGTGTTGCCTGGCTGGGGGCTATCTGTTGAATTTGTTGGAGTTTTCGTCCGTCCTCCCGCGTCGCGATCCAATCTGTGGTGTTTCTGACTGCATGGGCTCCAATTGGGCCTGTATGATGCTGACTATGATGACAGGGGACACAGTGACCGTGTCTGTTCCAATGGCGATGGCCCTGCAACTGCAGGCAGCCTCTTCCCGTCTTTCTTCGTTCCCGCCTTTGTGCGACTCGATTCGGCTCCTTCCATTGGCCTTCCCCATGATTTTTTTTTCTTTGCAATTCGTCTCTTGCCCAGCCTGGACGGCCCGGCGTGGCCCCTGCCCTGCCCTGTTCCTGCCCCTCAACGACGTCTCCTCTGCGTCTCCCTTCCTTCCCTGTCTCGCTCTTTCTGAGTGTGCCTTCCGCGACTGCCCAATCTCGTGCCTTCCTTGTGCCTTCCTTGCGCCTTCCAATTACTGTTATTACGATGGACCTTCCTTTTTTCTCCAGCCCAGCCCGCACCATGATCATCGTTGCTTCTCAACGGGTCTGATTTGTTTTTCGCAGGCAGGAGCCTAGCCTAGCCTGGCCTCGCCTGCCTTGGCCTGCCCGTTAGCCACATAAGGTAGCTCTTGCCTGTCTGCTTAACTGGCAAAATGTGTCTTGGTAGTCGGGTGCCACTAATACTAAGCAATGCCTCTCGTTCCTTCCGTCTGACGTGCCTTTCTTCCTCTTCTTCTGTGATCGTGTTGCTCTGTCAGTACACCTCCCTAGAAACTCTACTCAACTCTGTCTCTCTCGTCCATCCCAACTCTCACCTCGTCCGTCGCTATCGTATTGCGCGTTCCCCAATCACCAGCCCATCCGACGGCCAGCCTCCCTTGTCCTCGACATCAGCACACCACACCACCCTCTCGCCGTCCATCCAGTCTCAGTACCGTTCCTTTGGTTGCCAGCCCGCGCGGCCTCTGCATTCCCTCACGCGAAACTCGCCGGCACAATTCCAGTCCAGAGCTTCGAGACAGCCATCTTCCCTCCATCGCCGCTGCGACTCCACGCAATCCTCCCACGCACATAATCCAGTTCGAACACCCGACGTTCTCCTTCAGCCGCGATACCCCCGGCAGGGCCACACTTTAAGCTCAGAACGCTGCGACGCACCCCTCCCTCATCGGCGCGATCCTGACCCCCTCTGCTTCGCCCTCGACCGCAGAGACCAGCGCCCAGTCCAAGTGCCATCGCGCACCGCTGCCCGCCGCCCGTACTGCTACGCAACACAGAGCACCCCGTCGCCGATTGTCACGTCGCATCAGGCCGCAGTCTTGATATTGTACGGTACACACAAGTCCCAAGGCCAAGCCAAGCGCTAGCCTGTCTAATCCGCCGCGAGGGCCCAGCACCAGCACTCCGTCTGGCATCTGCCTTGCAAAACAGCTCTGCCGTTCCACCCCGAACAGCAAGGGCGCCCTAAACTGATTCACGACCCGCATTCCGGAGTACCTCTCTGTGTGGTGCGTGTCGTTGTCGAGAAGGGTCACGGCAGCATCCCGACCCCATCCGGCCAATAATAGCAACACAGGATTTGACCAGGGGATCAAATAATACCGTTTCCGTTAAGTAGCTCAGCAATGCCGCCTCTGTCATCTTCGCCGCCTCCAATTCTCGCCATCACGGCCACTTTTGTACAGCTGCTTGTCCAACATCTGCCAAGACCAATCCGCGAGGTCCTGCAAAAGGCTCACCACCACATTTCCCGCTTCTTCGCAGCAGTCGCCACCTCCGCCATCGTCGTCCGCCTGCAATCGCTGATCCCGCCCAAGATGCACCGCCCTCTGGGCTTCTCGGCTGCAATCGTCGCCCTGTTTCTCATGTTCGGCTTGCCCGTCATCCTCGCGCAGAGCCAGCCGTTCCACTGCTACCCATACCCGCCCACCGACCAGCTCGCGAGCCCCTTCATCACGCTGCAGCCGCACTGCTGTAAAGGCACAATTGACAACAAGCTGAGAGTTGGAACGAAATGCGAACCGGCGAACGGAGGAAAATACAAGACCAAGTTTGGACAGGATCTGGGCACATGCGCGACGGGATGGACGGATGCGTGTTGTATGCGCCTGGTACGTGGACATCAGACCGGGATCGAGGGCGAAATTACTGACGAAATATCTAGCATTACCCGCCTGAGATTGCACGCCCAGACATGTCGTACTGCGACGCGGGGTTCCTCGTCAAAGCCGAGTCAAAAAATATCATCGACGCCCGCAGTTGGAGCCCGAACAAGTACGGAATCTGATGAACGAACGCGGGTGAAATCATCGCGATTCCGGATGATGCAAGAACACATATTTTCGATCTCTCACTTCGGTGATGAGAAACGATGCGGAAGGGTTAGCCGAATTGAAACGACGGTCCACGAGGGACCCCAGGATCGTAGGCGTGGGTCGCCAGAAACCCAGCGAGTCAGGGATTCATATCCACCTCGACAGCGACCTGGGGGAATCGAGGGGTTTAGGGACTGCTCCAGACTTTTCCGAGCGGCGGTGCTGGCTGACGAACGGAGGCCGCCTTTTCACATTTCCCAAACACTACGACGTACCACCTACTACCATGCACGACTAGCGAAGCAGAGGCATTTGGCGTTTTGCGGGCAACCATGGAGCGATGTTACGATGGCACGATGGTCACGATCGCCCTTGTTCGAAACGAGAAGAGGAAAAGAAGGGCATTCGCATATTATACCCAGGCGATTGAATTTGTTTGCTTTTTCCCTTTGGGATGTGCCTGCATCTCATTCTGTACAACACAGGCGGGGTCCGGTTTCTTGAGACGAGGGGAAGCAAAGGGACTGCGTCACAAAACACCGACGACACTTTGGGGTCGGACTCGATGGACGTGGGTCATTGTGAGTTCATTTTGACTGTATTATTAGCCACCTCTCGTCAGGTCTTTTATCAATCCGATGTCCGCATGCCGGAAACATCGCAATTCACGTCCTATTGGATATCTCAACATTTCCGCCTCTGATCGTGCGGATAACATCAATGACCGATGACCTCGATGACGCGGTCATGGCGCAGACAGGTCAGGCTGTATGGAGGCACGCGACCTGATGACGAACGAGTCAGCTCAGCGCGCTCATCTTTCAGCGCACGAGTAGGAGGTCATTGCTGGAATGATGAGTCGACGGGTGATGGAGATTGGCTGGGTTCGGTTGAGCTGGCCCGACCGTCGCCCGCTGCTTGCCGTTCAAGCCCGACCGAACTCTCACGGGGCGGGAGGCGAGGTTCTTAAGAGTCGTTCGGCTTGCACGTGTATTTGCCTCGCATCGCCAGGTGAGGGGTCATTCAGTGGCTGGCCTCCGGAAAAGACACCGAGATGGGGCCCCTCGGTGGCCACGGCAGACGGTAGACGGCAGACGGAACCCGGGTCCTTCGGTCGGCTCGGTCGGTCATGTCACGCCAGCCTTGTGGGCGAGAAAACCTTATGAGGGCGGGAGGTCGATAAACCAAACATCGGAGGGCTGTTAAGGGGCCTCATGCTGTCTGGTAGGGGCCCTGGCTTCGTCCGCCGGCGAGAAGACCGCGAGAGAGAGCGCACCGCGTGCCGGAGAGCCGGAGGTTTCCGGGCGAAGGCCGCACTGACCGCCCCGTCCCGTGAGGGAGCTTCTCGGATAAACTGTGGAGCAGACAACGCGGAGGGCAGGTGGTAAAGTTTCTCCCGTTTCACCTGTTCCTTTCGGGACACCCCAGACTCGCCGAGGGGGAACTGTCGCTCAATTCAGTCAAAACTTCCTACGCGCAAAGCCCTGGATTCTGGTCTGTTACTGGATCATACGGCACCTCTCAACGAAACTCTTCTGGAGCGCGACAATGTGTTGTTGTCTTTTCAGCATCTTCAATGGCTGATCGAGTGATTCTTTTACGCTCATCACCCGTTCCCTGCTAGTTGCAGATCTCCCCGCGTTCCTCTGCGCCGGGTCACATATGTTTCCACCAGCAACGGAGTTATGTGCTCGTGGTATAGTACCTCTCCGGCTGCTGCTACCCACTGCTCCAAACCAAACTTCAGACCGAAAAAAAAGGGGGGAACAGAACGAACAACAGCCGCATCTTTCGAAACCGGGGTCTGTGACATTCTGTCACACAGCCGCCACACGCGGCAGTTTCACCGTGCCCCAAGCAGCTAGCCAACGAACCAATGGGGCGCCCGCCTGTGGTGCCTCGCAACCTTTAATCCCACTTCAACGCAGCTCCCAGCGCCGCAAGGCACGCCCGAAGAGACGAAAAGAGAGAAACTCACCACGCTGTGGTACATCCAACCACCGCCCAAACACCACCGTTACCGCAGGTCACATCGCGCCAGCCTCATATCCACGGTCGCCCCGACCGACCTGCTTCTGAAACTCGTCCGGGCTTTGCTTTCAGCGAACATTAGAGACGCCTTGCTACCCGTGCCTCCCATAAGGCTTAACCTGTGCTTGGCGGCCTACTTGTCTTGCAGGCACAGGCAAGGCACAGGCAGGCACAAGCAGCGCCCGTTCTACCTAGCGTTGGGCCCTGTTCACGCATTGTGCTTTCTCACTCTGGCGTTGAGTCCTTCGCCCCTCCTCCCAGGTGCCCCCTTCGTATTGGGATGAAGAGTCCCGACAGACGGAAACGCAAGACACGACAACACAGACAGCCGACGACAGACAGCGGGCAACCAGCGGCTGAAAGACAGAGACAGCTCAGACAGGCACAAGGAACGCCGAGGTGACAGGAGACAAGCAGCAGACAGCTCGGCAACGCAGATCTGGCAGCGCTCACTGTCTCCGCGGTCGCCCCTTCCCCGCTTGCGCTCGTCCTCTTTTCGGATTGCTGTTCTTTTGCCCTTCTTTTGCCCCGTTCCTGGCCTGGTTATTTTCCCACCTTCCCACCACCCCCTTCCCTCTCTTATATTATGCCCGAACCAGTGATCGTCCCGCGGGTGGGAAACAAGGCCTCCCCCTCCTCTCGTTCCTGAAAGATTTCCTGAACGGGTGTCTGGTCGGTCCTCTTTTGTTCGCTTCTTACTGGGCGGCTCTTATTGCCTCCGTCCCCCTTGTTCTTAAACTTCTCTTATTCGTTTCCCCTGGACTGGATCCAGTAAGAAGGACTGGTTAATCATACACGCAACACATAGACACACACATCCACGTCGCTTCCCGCTCTTCCCAAACGTCAGGTTCATGCGAAAGTCGTTCGGCAGTACAGCGAGACGTTCGGCTTGTGTGCTTTTCAAGGAGGGATAGCAGATCTGCGTACGGACACTTGTTGCCACCGAGCCGGCCCTTTCGACTAGTGGCCCTGCTCCCCCATTCTCCGCTTCTTTTGTGTTTTCGCCTCAATATACTCGCAACAAGCGCGCTTCTGTTGATAAGTCTAATCGAACGATCGACAAACACCCCGACATCGATCCTTATTGATTGCCACTAAGGGCGGCTCTGTGGAAACAAAACACTATACCACACACGGCCGCACCCGAGCATCACATCATCAAGCTCATACAACACACATACCTGGCCCTGGGCATAGTAACACCACGCCATCACAGCGGCCTAGGGCGACGATGAACATCCGGTGACGGCAGGCCACCACGCCTCCACCCTCCGCCCGACCGGCTTGCCCGTCGATCCCAAGACCGATTACCACTTCATCCACGAAGCAGAACGAAAGACAGCCTGTTTTCTGCTGATACATGGACTCAGACGCGAGGGCCAGGGCCAACGTGCCCCGCAAAGGACCCAAGCAGAGCACCAACGGAATGGATTCGTATCACCGCTACGTCGCCGAGTCGACCATCACGAGAGGCGACGATGTTATTGCGAGGCCGTACACGAGCCACTCGCGGTCGTTCAGCACGCCCCGTCCCTCGACGCTGGACCACTCCTCTTCTTCCGGCAGCGAGTATGAGTTTTCGAGCAGCGATGGAGATGCCAGCAGGGCGACGACGGCGGTGCCCGAGATTATGATTACGAGCCCGAGTAAACCGCCCACGCCGGGGCCGAGGTACAGTCTGACGCCCCGCCAGTCGCAGTTCCCGCCAGCTGCGAGGTTAGCTGTGCCCGCGATGCGACCAATCCCGCAGGGCCAGCCGCTGCAGACCTTCCCCCCGCTAAACCCGTCATTACAACCGTCACAACCGATCCGACAGATGCTGCAGCCGATGATAAGGATACCGCCGCCGACGGGCGACTCGGATGATTTGAGGAAACGGGATGGGTTGATGGACGTCTCGTTACCGTACCGCCCGTTCTACCTGCAACGGAGGATACTGAGCTCGTTTGCGATTTTGTTCGCGGGGTTGTTGATCACAGTAGAGGCGGTGCTGGACCTGTCCAACAAGAGGGGTGGCCTCGGCTCCCCAGACCACGGGTTCAGGTACCTGTGGCAGTACGGCTCCGCCTTCATCTTCACATGCATCGCGGCGTTGTGGGCGCGGCCGGAGCACCAGGCCAAAGCCAACGCGCCGTGGATCCGTATGTCCAAGGGCCCCGCGAGCGTCGACCGGACGCTGATGCTGGACTACGTCTTTATGTTCGAGCCGTGGGCGGTCGCGAAGGCTGCGAAGAACCGGGACTGGCTTGTAGCGGCGGCCGCGTCTGTCGGATTGACGCTGAAGTTGATTATTGTGATTGCTGTGGCGCTCGTCAGCCCGACGTTTCAGATCGTTACGGCGCGAGGGGCGAGTTTGAATGTGCTGAACGCTTTCACGAACGATCCAAGTAACCTGCGGGCGGCTGGGGCGCTGCCGTTCTTCACCATGGTGGGGTTGCAGACCAAGGGGCTGAACTTCCCGGACGGCACGTCGAGGGAGTTTGCATTCCAGTCGTTCACGTCGGATTTCAAGTCTACGGCCGAGTTGAGGGCTGACGTGGACGGGTTCGAGTCGGACATCCTGTGCGAGCCGGCGCAGCTGAATCTGACAGGGATTCAGTACATCCAGGCGTCGGATACGCAGCTGAATGTCACGGTGTCGACTTCCAACTGCTCCATAACGCAGGAGATCCCGAACATGGTACTCGTGGGGTTTACGCTGCCGACCTTCTTCACGGCGTTCCAAGCTGGTGCGTGCGGGAACTCGCAGAACATGGACGACGGACGGGTTGTGGTCATGTCGGGCGCCATCACGATTGACGCCGCCAGTGTTCCGACGTCTAGCGAGGTCTTTAACGTGCCCATCCGAGGCCAGCTGACGCGCTCTGCGGCGCTGATTTGCCGACCGACGTATGCTATCACGACTGTCCACGTCGAGAAGAACAATACCCAACTTATGAAGATCGAGCGCACCCGGTCTGCGAAGAACAGGACATTGAACTTGGTCAGCCCGATGGACATCGTACAGGGCCATTTCGCGTCATATCCCACCGACTCCCAGATCCTAGGCGCCATGCCGAGTGTGAACAGCCGTTACCCCGGTGTCGCGATCGTCGCCTCCGACGCGGTGATGAACTCGGCCGTGGCGATGGAAGTCAAGGACAACGGCGTCCCCCCAATCGACAGCCTCCTGCAGGCGAGCAACCTCACCCAGATCGTCACAAAATACTGGCGCCAGTACACTGCCCTCCTGGCACGTAACTCGTTAATGGCAGACACAGCGCAGCCGCAACGAATCACGGGAACGGCGGTCATCATCGGCGAGCGCCTCAACGTGCGCCCCATCCCTGCGCACCTCCTCTCCGGCCTGCTCGGTTTCGCGTTGGTCCTCACCCTAGCCGCCGTCGCTTTCGCCCCGAGGACGGGGTTCCTGCCCCGCGACCCGAACACCATCATCAACATGGCGACGCTCCTTGCGCACAGCAGGTCGCTGCTGCAGTGCCTGCGCGGAACTGGCGCGGCGCACGTGTCTACTATCAGGGAGAGGCTGCTGGGTACGAATTACTACACCGGCGTGGAGCCGTACGAGAAGGCGTCCAAGGGGCAGGGGTATTTCAAGATCTTTGGGGGCAACCCGCCACGGCAGGATACGCCGCCTGAGTTCGTCAAGACGTCGAACTGGGGTCATCCTATGCCTTTGCACCCCGTGGCAAGGCTGATTGCGGTGTCTACTATGGCGGGCATGATTATCTCGCTGGAGGTTGTGCTCAGGTTGTCCGAGGCGAGGCAGGGCATTACGACTGTCACGGCGAATACCGACCGCCACTTCTTGTGGACGACTGGACCGGGAGTGTTGTTCGGTATCGTGGCGCTGTACCTCGCGTCTGCCGACTGCGCGACGCGGTGTCTTGCGCCGTATACTCAGCTTAAGCAGGGTGGCTCCTTCGAGACGACTGTTGGTCTTGACTTCATGGACAAGTCCAAACCCCGGATTGTCTACGATGCTGTGAAGACGAAGAACATCGCAGTTGTGATCACCACCACCGCCGTCTTCATCGCCTCGCTGCTGGCAACATTCTCCGGAGCTCTGTATACTACCGTACCCATCCCGTCCACGCGCCCAGTCACTCTGCAAAAGATCGATCAGTTCATCAACGCCACCGCGCCATGTAACACCTGTACTACAGACACACTTCTTGCGTCTCTCATCCTTGACGCCAATCTGACCTTCCCGTCATTCACCTTTGAAGACCTCAACTTCAATGGCGTACGGCTCACGGAACCGCTGTCGATGAAGGACGGCGACAGCACCATCCTCGTCACGCTCCCAGCCCTCCGGTCGAGACTGGACTGCAGGCTCTATCCGCAATCCGAAATCAACACCAACTTTACGATACCGAACGTGCCCAACCAATTCTCCGTAGCGCAGGGCATGCGCGTAGATATCGCAGGCGAACCCTGCAACGACCCCTCCATCCGCTCCAACGCCGTCCTACCCTCCGGAGTCTCCCCGTCTTCCGTGTTCGGAGTCGCCACACCTCGCTCCGCGGGTCCCTCCAGCCAGTGCTCCGACTTCACCTACGTATGGGGCCAACTCGCCGACACAACCCCCACGCAGGTCGGTTATATCTCCGCCATGGGCTGCAACGAAACCGTCGAGACCCTCATGGCCACCGTCCGCCTCACCGGCTCAAGTCTCCACGTAGACCCAACCTACCCGCCCCGCGTGCAAGAAAACACCGTCCGCCGCACGCAGCTCAAGCTCCTCCCGCTCCAATACGGTCTGCTCGCCAACCTCACCACCGGCAACCAGCTCGACCCTTTCTTCAGCTCCCTCGTCACCTCCCGCTTCGCCATCCCGGCCGGCAACCTCGGCGACCCAGGCCTCGCGCGCAGCGGCCGCGTCGCCGACGCCATCGTCCGCCAGCACGGCATCGTGCGCGCGCAGAACCTCAACGTCAACTCCCGCCGCAGACTACCCGACATCACCGCGCAGGAGGTCGTCCCCGGCATGCTCGAGGACACGGACGTGACCAGCCTGCGCCGGCTCGTCCAGGACAACGCCTCCACGCGGATCATCCAGTCCATCCTTGCCCTCCTCCTCGCGCTGACGCTCGTCGCGTGGCTGCTCACCCCCGGCACGGACACGCTGCTCCCGCGCAACCCGTGCAGCATCGCCTCCGTGGCGGCGCTCCTCGTCGACGGGAACGTGTTCGGGTTCTTGGGCAGGGGCGCGGAGTGGATGCCCACCGAGGAGATCCAGACGAGCTTCCTGGACGGGAGCAAGGCGATGGGGTTCCGGATGAGCTGGGAGCGCGTGAAGCGCCGGCGCACGGAGCTGGTGGAGCGGGCGGATGTTGCGCAGGAGAGGGCGTTTGGGATCAGCGTGAAGCGCGCGGGTGGATGGGGCGGCGGGGAGGATGTGGGCTTGGGGATTTTGGCAAGGGTGAATCGCGCGCAGAGGGGGTTTGTGAAGGGTTGGGGAAGGATGTCGACTTGATTCTCCGAATGGCATCTCAGAAAGAAGGTCATTTGTTCTTTGTATTATCTACACTGTATTTATCACGGGACGCAAGCGTTGCGTATTGTATAGCTTGGAGTTCTAGGATGGGCCAGAGAGGTTGGTGGCCGGAGTTTTTTCTTTTGTTCTTTTACACACTTGGGTATGATACCACAAACTGGGGGACACTGAACCAGGGAGTTGATCTCAAATCTTGTTTTTGGGGTGTTTAGGGTAGGATAACTCGAAATGATAAGATATGAAGTTACTATCATAAGGTAGATTGAGGTTGTGGGAAATATGAGCTGATCATGTTCTCGCTTTCGGGAAAAGAGAGAGTGGTTTGTGGCGGTCGGGTTCGCGACCGGCTGGGTCGGGAATGGTGGTTTTCGACTGGGTGTAGTTGCAACTTGAAAGTTGGCCATTTCGTTCATCGTACGATCAAACATGTTGAATCGGTGTCGGTCCCGCGAACCGGGAATGGTTCTAAACTTTGTTCATTCAAGGGGTTCGGGATGACTTAGATTTGGATCACGAATGATACTGGCAAAACTTGACAGGGGGAAGTTTAGTCAAGAGCAGGTGCTCGTCGGTTTCGGGGTCAAAAGACGTTCGCGAAGAGACATGGTGGGATGTCGGTATCGGTGAGAGACTTGAAAGTCAAGTCGAAGTCTTTCATGGGCATCGCTATCGGACTCTGGGGATTGTGGAAATGAGTCTGGAATGTCAAGACTGGATGAACGCCGGCAGGGTCGGAGGAGGTGATCCCTGCCACTCAATATTGACGAGCTGCAGGTGAGCTTCACAGCCCAGGTCGTCATCTACAAGGTTGAGAAGTTGGATCGCTATCGGGCTCGGGAAAAAGGTAATGGCAAACGGGGTAGGTCGCAAGCAATAAGGAGAAAATCGTCTCCTACAAAGTAATAGTATGCACACTGATATTACCTCATCGCTATCGGGCTCGGAAGTCAAGATATTCCACGACTACAGCAACATCGGAGTCGGACTTAACCAAGACTTTTAGAGTTAACCTAGCCACTTTGTCCAGCCCGTCCCGCCGTGGCGGTGTTCACCACAAGCCGGCGCTACAAGTCGGCCGCTTGAACAAGGTACCACCCTTGCACCTGGACCGTATGATCTACGTCACCCGCAAGGCCACAACCGGGTGCCGGCCTCCATCGGGCCCGGAGGATTAAGAGGCAAACTTTAGATCGGGTTGCCGGATCGGAGAAGTCTTGGACGATTGATGCTTGGTTTGGGCGGCATGAGGTGGCACGTCCTTAGCCAAGGCCGGCTGTGAAGAGATGTGGGCTTGAGTCGTTGGCCTTTTGCCAAGATGTTTTGGTACTTCTGGGGCGAGGCAGAATTTCTGGTCAACAGAGTCGCTGCACTGAACGGTGGCAAAGGATGGGGTTTACTGGAGAAAGAAGAATGCTCGCTTGAATATTTGGATATCATATTTTTGAAGGAGGCACAATGCCTAAATGGGTTACGCTGCTCCTCCCGTGTATTGTCATGATCATCTCTAGTGTGTAGTTGCCATGAGGCTTTTCTTCATCCGAAGTTCCAAAAACAGAAGTGAAATGCCAAAGCGCCAGTGTGTCCCGTCTTCGCCGCACCGAATGTCTCAAAAGGTGGTGCCCCAAACGCCGTGTCTTTAGATAGAAACTGTGGTCTGTGTGAGGCAGTTGAGTCAGCAAGAACTCTTTGCTCTCGTGCAGTCGGATGTGAGATCATTGATGGGAGAAAGACTTACCCAAGAAGGACTTGAACCAGATGTAAATGGCTGGATGCGTTTAGCCAACGGAGCAGGTGCAGCCCTTGCGCTTCTCGAGGTCGACGCTGGGGAAGGGCACGCAGATCATGCCGTCGGCCTCGCAGTTGGTGCGGGCGGTGCCGCACTCGACGTCCACGCAGGGCCCGTCGAAGCGGGCGGCGACCGTGGCGGCGAGGAGAGTGATGAGGGTGTAGACGGCGCGCATGGTGACTTGACTTTATGTGATGTCGAATAGCAGTTGTAGAGAAGGTTGGGAAAAGTTTGGATGATGGAGTGGGAGTGTTCGCGGGTGGATGTGCGGGATGAGGAGGATGGGATGGCAAGAAGGAGGGATGGAATGATGCTTCTTATACAAGTTCACGACAAGACGCAAAGCAGAAAGATGGAGAACTCGAGAAAGAAGGTTTGGAAACATTGGCAGGTGCCGGATGGTCAGTTGACACTCCGCCACCGTCCTCTTCTCTTTCTCTCTCGGTATGTGTGGATGGGTATCGACTCCATGTCGATACCAAGAGTTGGCTCCGTTGGAGTTGGTTACAGGGAGGATGCTATTTCGATGGCTTGCGGAGCTGTACATGGGTAGAGGAGAGGAGAACAACACTGCCGCCTAGACCGTGAGGATTGAGTGGGATAGCTGTACAGAGATGGGTGGCCTGGCTGGTCTGTGTCTTGGCTGGGCGAGGTGCTTGGGCGGCGGTGAGCCCGATAGGCAACCGATAGGGGGAAGAACCAGTACAGACGAAAGTGTGGCTCAGGAAGAAAAAAGTCTTGGACAAAGACGGCGCGTCTTGGCGCGTACGCAGTTGTGTTTGGGGCTATTAAAAGCCATCGAGTATAGGAGCTTGATCATGCTCTTGGCGATGGGAGGCGTTTCAATCCGTTCTTGGCGGGAAGGGTGGGGGGATGGTCGTTGTTCTTCACAACGGTGCAATGAGGCGGGCTCTCTACGGGCAATTTTGGAGCCTGTTAGGACCGGGGTTGGGGGTTTTAGGGGCGCTGTAAAGAGCTTGTAGGGCGCGGGTGCGGTCATCGTTCCGGACGCGATTCATGCGTTGCCCGGCGGGATGAGTTCAGCTAGTATGAACAAGCCTCACTTTGTCATGACACTGAGAGATTGCACGGTTATTTACAGCATGTTGGGTGGGTGTACTGGGCAGAAATGTGTAAGATGATGGGCAGTTGAGACTGAGCCGTAGAGACGTGCGAGATTAGATTAGATGGCGCGGAGCTGTCCGTCGTGATGAGTGATCGGGGCCGGCTTCATGTGGCAGTGACTGATCGACGCTGCAGCGATGTGCCGGATGGGACGCAAGCGACAGCTGAGGATGAGGCGAGACGATTCCTATTATGGAAGTTTACTGTGTAGTAGGTTTCTAGTTTAATTTTAAATGCCTGCATAGCTGGCAGTGTTCATTCGATGATGGGTGACACCTGTGGCCCGTTCATCGTGACATGACCGGAGGATTCTCACCACAAGCGATCAAAGTAGTCACTCTTCTCCGACTGTCGTGTGCTCTCCTGCCAGATTCTGCGAGCGTGGGTCCAGTTCGACTGCCTGACTACGAGATTGATATTGCCCACTCTAAAACAAGCTTCAATAGATCTCCGGTCGAGAGCTTACAGCCCGCCCTAATATACCGCTGGCGCTCGGCCCAAGTCTTCGGCGCCGCTGTCTCACCCATATTGCGTCCTCCTGCGATCTCACTGCCGTCCCATCGAGGGGTTTAGTAGAGTCATGGTGTTCCCTGATATTTGGTATTCTGTACGGCCGCCTTTACGATTTAGATCTAAGATAATGTAGCCCCGCGACTTGGCGGTATGCCTTTTGTAAAGCGTGTGCTTCTCTCCTGTAGGACGCTGTTGGCAACTCCTGTGACGTATCCCCCAAGACTTCCAAGAAACTCTCTCCTTCCAATACCTGTCCCCCAAGTCCTGCGCCGCGTAAGCACGATCACCGCCACTCTTTGGTGTGCGGAGCGTTGGTTTACAACCCTCTCATCTGTTGGTTGGTCGAGGGTAAAAAAAGCATGAATTCGCCCGATGAAATTCGCGTAAGGACCCCCATCACCACGAGGCATGCCAGGGCCTAGAAGAGTGATCCCCACCTTGGAAGAAAAAGTAACTCCTTCATTACTCGCCAACATCAACATGTTCGTCTGGACGTCGCCTCAGCAATGACCACGTCCGTCTCAAATTCAGCGAGGGATTCATTGCTTTGTACCTTCTTCGAGTACAGGCTAGCGGAACCCTCCGTCTTCACATCCAGCCTTAAACTACGACATATCAAGTGGCTAGACCTCAGTGGGGTCTCCGGAAGGGATGGGCCTCTGTGTTGAGGACGTACTCATCGAGGCTGATGAGGTCAGGCGGCGAGAAGACGAGGTAGAAGTACTTCAACGTCTCCGCAAGCCAGAAACTCTATTTTTCGTCGGTCAGTAAGTCCACCTCTGTTGAACATTGTCTGTAGGGGATGATGAGTTTTTCCTTACCTCCATGTAGTCCTCCTTGGGCAGCGGGTCCGCCTTCTTCGTGACATCCAGCACCGCTGCATTCCCATGCTCCACGAGCGTCCCGTTGCTAACGGCCTTCCACATCTCCCACGCCGCGTCCTGGAAGCCCCGGTCGCCCGTGATGCGGTACAGCACAAAGACGCTCTCAATGGCTTCCGGGCGCAGAATGTACCGCGCATCCTTGGCGGTGGTGAAGCCCTTGGGGAGGTGCTCCTTGAACTCGGGCCGCAGCCTCTTCTCTTTCTCCCACCGGTCCTCGTCCCACTTGCAATCGTCCCTGCGCGGGCACGCGAGCATGTTGAAGCGTTCCGGCATCATGCCCGTCGGCATGGCCTGGTACGCGTAGTAGCATCCCAGCGTGAGTCGCGCCCCGATCGTCACCCATTCCTCCTTGCCGAGTAATCTCCCGGCCAGGGCGTAGATGCCGCCGATAAAACAGGCTAAATGCTCGCTCTCCGGGTCGAGGAACAGTTTTCCGTCAATGTCGACGTTGGCGTTGCCCGAGATGAGGATGTTCTCGTTGCCCGGAAGCATGGGCCGGAAGAAAAGGGACTCGTTGGCAGCCTTGAGAAAAGCCTCCGTCATGTCCTCGTACATGGGTTCCAGCCCGCCGAGGAGCGCTTGCATCTTGGGGAGGTACTCGTACAGCGAGTCTGCGCAGCCAGCGATGGTGAACTGCGAGCCCGAAACGACGTCGCGATTCCTCATGGACACGAACATGGGCCACATGCCCGGGATCTTGGTCTTCTTCTGGCCCTCGTGGAAGAGGTCCATGACTTTAGACATGGCGTCGTAGTACTTTGGGTTGCCCGTAAGCTGCGACAAGCGCGTCATCTCTAGTGAGAGCGTCCCGGGCGACGCTGAGACGACAGAGCTCTCTACATCCAAGCCGGTTCCTGCTTTCGCGTCGTTAAAGTTGATGAAGTCCACGGGCATGCGATGCTCGGTATTGAACGCGCCGTAAAGCAGGTCGCCAAGCTGAACAGCCTTATCGAGCAAGACCTTCCTCTTACTGAGGTCATAAGCGGCCATCAAGCCGCCGAGATACCGAATATTAGTCTCAAACGTGTTCACGCGGTCCGAATTCGTGAATCCAAAGTCAATCGTCGCAACAGCAGCGACAGCCTCCTCAAACTCCGCCTTCAGTCCCATGATCCAAAGCACGTCGAGCGAGTCCACCAGCGTCGCGGCCCACCCGGAAAACTGGTCCTTGGCGGTCGCGGAGATGGGGTTGAGCGCGTCCTTCATCCAGGCGTACTTTTTGTAGTTCGCCCAGTCGCGCCTGAACAGCTCGCGGACCTCGTGCCGGCGGGCCTCCCGGAGCCGGGCGGCGGCGGCGGACTCGGCGGGGAACTGGTGCTGCACGCGCGGGAGGGAGGGGCGGCGGCCCTTGGGCAGCGGGGTCATCGGCGTCTTGGGAGGGTATTTGTACGACACCGAGGACCAGTCGAAGCTGGACTGTGGGGTGGCCGGGGGAGGGGCGATGTTGTGCAGGTTCATGTAGCGCTCGAGGGCGGCGGACTCGGAGCGGGCCCATGATGTGTAGAAGTAGTAGAGGAGGCAGCCGCCGAAGGTAAGGGTGATGGCGAGGGTGCGGACGCGGGTCCAGCGGTACATTGCCGTCATGTTGGAGAAGATTAGGAATGAGGTACTGGGTATCTGATGATGATGAAAAATTGCAGTCGTTTGAAGGCGATGGTGAGCCAAGGGAGAGGGATCTAAGGTCGAGTCATGGGAGTCGATGAAGCGAGATGCCGCAAGGTGAGTATGATTCCTAAAACGACGCGACAAGATGAAGTGAATGAGATGTGGTCGATAGCTGGTGATGCTGCTTCAGCGATGAGATGTCGTTGTCGTCGGGTCAAGGCGTATCTATCATCCAGAGCGAGAGCTTCCGAGGTTGTGAGGTCGGGAAGAGATGACCAGCGTGTTAACAAACGCGCAAAGAACAGCCGCCGGCCGGCGGTAGCATCGGGGGTTCTGGAACAACGTTTTTGTGAATATGAGACATGGAGGGCAAAGTCAAATCCCAGTCGGGAAATCCTGGGGCCACCGCCAGGCTACTTCTGCGAACCATGCCCATCCCTGCCAAGACAATTCTGTCCATCGCATAGTGGTTAGCGAGGCGCTCGGCAGGGTCAATAGACATGTTTGGCTGCTGTTGGCGACCAGTCTTGGGGCTGAACCAACGCTTGCTGGCGCGCCTTTTGTGGAATGGAAAGGGGGCCGATGCGACGGGACGGGTTGCATGCCCTTGCTTGGAGCGGAGTTGCCAAGAGTTGTTATGTCTAGAGATGAAGGGGCCTTCAGAGAAGTGACAGCGCTTGCTGATTGAGATGGGATTGATAAGACACTGTCTTCTTCATGGTGAGCATGCCGCGATTGATGTTTCTATTGAAGACAAGTGTTGCTCGGGTTCGGGTGCATTTTAGCTTTTTGGAGAAGCGACCGAGGAGACATCCGGACCCCCAACACTCTAATTTTATAGTTATCCACAGTGGGGGTCTGGGTAACAAACACATTGCTGCCCCCTGATGATCGGTACCGTGTTCCGTCACTAGCGGCTAAGCGAGGTTATCTACGCTTTGGATTTGGTGTATGTGCTGACTGGATGCAGATGTGCCAAGAGTTGTTATGTCTGTAGACGAAGAGTTCTTGGAAAAGTGACAGCGCTTGCTGATTGAGAAAGGATTAATAAGATATCAAATGCTCTTTCAGTAAGAAAGGATACATCCCATGGAGTGCAACTGGACTGCAGGACTTAGACCTCCAGTCTTTCTCGAATTCTGATGAACCACAAAAATTGTTATTCGCTGGACACAGGTGACGATATCTCTGCGTGTGAGTTCATTGGATGTTGCCCCGCACGCCTTCAGTCCAGTCGCACTCGATGGGATAGCATAGTACCTGCAAAGCAAAAGTCAGCCGTAGGCCTAGACACCAGCCTACTTTCAAGGAGCAAGCCATAAGTGCGAAGCACCAGTGATGCGGCGTAATATGTGTACTGTACCTGGCTAACGACATATTCTACGGGCAATAATGCTTGCCGTGAAGTGGCTTTGATGGAATGCCATCCCGTCAGCCAACGTCAAGGGCGGTATGCATAGCCACCGCTTATCGTACGCCTATAACTATAATTGAGAGCCACTTTCGGTCGTCAGGTCGGGAGGGAAGAAGTTGCTCCATCCATGCAGGAAAATGCCCATACCTTGACGTACCTCTTGATAGCAGAGAGCTTTGCGAAAGCCAAGGATGGATAACATAGGTCACGATATGGACATTGGCCTCGCGCTGAGTTCGCCGAGAGCGACGGTTGAGTTTAGATGACACCAGCCATCACGCATGAAGGTGGTCCATCAGCATCGATTCCACTAAACAGGTACTATGCTGGAAGAAGGTCAAGAACCGTAAATCTACGTTGGAAGTTATCCTGGGCCTTGCAAGAGAGGCCGCAGGCGTAGCCTTTAGCACTTAATCGAATGAATTTCGTCATGAATCGAGTCACAAACTGATACTCTATGGGGATAATGTTGGACCTTTTTCAGTGGTAAACTGAACAGCAGGGCTCAAATGATTGTCTATGCAGTCGCCATCTGATGTAACTTTTTGAAATGTCCAAACGACCCAAGCAGCCACGCCCCTCGCCACCCAATCTCCTGTCACGTTCCGACTTGTGCTGACATCCGGCTGCAGAGCCCATCCTATAGCAGGGCAGCGATGATAAGTCTTGAGTGCCTGTTCATATTGAACTCTGGTGCGATTTACTATAACATCGTTAGCTTCCTACTACAACAGAGAACTGGAAAATACACACAATGCATCGGTCCCGTCCCGAGTACGAGGCCGGTGAAATGCAGTTCGAAGCACCATTAGCATTGCAGGATAGCCTGTCTCCATTGGCGCTAAGGCTGTAGACAGCAGTCTTACAGACCTCGTCGCATGTCTTGCCGTTAGCGTGCGCTACACAGCAGTGGCTGCCATCGGATTTCTGGCATTGGCAGTAGTCGCACGCTTGCGCCATAGCGACGGTGACGGCGAGGAAGGAAACGAGGGATGTGATCTTCATTTTGAGTAAACTGAGAAGGCCGAGGGAAAATATGTTGCATATCCAAAGCTGACTTAGGAGCAACGATTTGCCTCTTTATATACTTTTTATTGCCTGGCAAATCGCACGGCGTGAAGGTGTTTGCTCTTGGCTCCTTGGGAAGTAGCTCTTCGGCTTGGCCGTTGCTGTCTGACAAAAATCGCTCCTTTTTTCGCTTTCTTGGAGTATCGCGAGTAAGGGTCGAAATACTGTGTGCTCTCAGAGAGATGCCTTGTTGTTTTCTGTTGACGATTGATGTCCAAAAGAGTTCAGCTAATCAGGGAAACGCGTATCAGTGCCCTTTTTGTCCATTATCCCATCGGCTACGCCCTGAATTTTCATTTTCTTAGACCAATCGAATCGCCTATTCAATCCGGTTGCGATTATTAGTGGTATAGCAGGTTTGTTAAGTGCTATGTGGCAGCCGATGGGATAATTAAAAAAATACAGCGCCCACTCTTACTAACGAGTCATCAGTAGATTCATGCCAACGATATTCCGCAACTGTCAGTGAGTATCATAGAGACTTCAGAAAGACTAGCTGTTCACTTACGGTGGCTGCGATGAACTTACGGCTTGTCCATCCAGAATCGAGCGATTAGTGGTTGCTGTTCCTCAAAAGGATCATATGTCCTGGGGGCTCTGGAACAGAACACGATCTCAGAGCTGCGACCAACGTCGCCGAGGAACTACCAAGATAACGATGACAGCTATTGTGATGCGATGGAGAGATACACCTAGATTGTGAAGAATATCAAATGCGCATGGAGCGAGTAGGACATATACACCGTGGAGACTTGGAAAAAGGAGAACCCGCACCCCCTTGTTTGCAAGGGTCAGTCCAAGAGCGAACTAGATAGTCCAGCGTAACTTACAAGCAGTAATCTGCTATGCGAAAATATAGATAAAAGTAGGAAGGGAAGAAGTAGACAAGGGTGCTCGAATTCAAGTGCATTTTAGCTTTTTAGAGAAGCGCGCGAGGATACCTCGGGACCCCCGACGCTCTGATTTCATCCCATTGAATACAAGCACCAGAAACCCCCCGCGCGGGGTAGAGACATTGAACACATACACAGTGACGCTAAATTCTTTTTTTGTCCAAACAAAATATTCATCTTCTTTAATACTAGGGTAGAATTGGGGCATCTGAGAGACGTATCTTTTGGCGTCATGTAGTGTTCAATAGGATAGTCATCAACAGTGGGGTCTAGGTAGTAAACACACTGCTGCCCCCTGAGGATCGGTGCCGTGTTCCGTCGCCAGCGGCCGGTAAGCGAGGTCATCTATGCTTCGGATTGGATGAATATGCTGACTGGATGCAGATATTGTCAGATTTGGACTTGGCTTCTAGGTGAGACTCTTCTTTCAACGTCGATGCATGAGATGGATGCTTGGAGGGTGAGTGAATGGAAGACAGCGCGGTCGCACGAATGGGATTGGTTCAGCAAGACAGGAGGATGTGTCTTCGTCATTGAAGTCAATGACCAACTATCAGATTCGAAATGCTTGAAATAACGACGCGACGCAATCGTCTCAATGAATTACTCATCGTATCAAATCATCATCTTTTTCCCCCCCTGTGGCAGCTGGATGCCCGTTAATGGCTTGGTTCATGCCAGCATTTCTCCGTCCTCCTGTCAAGCAGACGCTGGACGCCGTTGTTGCACAGCATACGAGACATCGCCGTTAGGTACAGTGGTATCACCTAGCTCAGCCACCAGCATTTGAGGTGATATCATCGACAGCTAGCCTTATCTACTACCACCCCTCAATATCATCTCTCATTTGTGCGCTTCTTTGCGACCGGCTGCGGGGCTCTTTGCACCATCTTGTGGCCCCGAGATCGCATGAGTCGGCAGTTTCTTGTGCGCAATACTGTTCGTCATTCCCGCAATATCTTTCAAAGCCGCACATCATGGCGCCAAGATGCGGGCCGTCCAAGACGACATGCATGAGGGCTAAGACGCAATTCCTTCCCGTCCCAGGGACCCGGGCCTGGAAGCGAGGTGCCATCGACCCAGACAGAAGGACTTTGGTGAATCTCTATTACGTTGGGGAATATTCAAAATGATTACTACTGCATGCTCTCCATCGGCGGTGTCAACCTGCTGCATGCAAAGCAACGCATAGTAGAGCCGGAGGCGCATCTGGCTGCATCCGCTCCCGCTCCCGTTTCCGTGTACAGCCGGGAACTCGCATCAGCCATTAGCCACGGCGACCGCCATCCGCAAGAACCACATGTTCCCCTCCTCCATCATACCTAAAGCCCCGAAGCCCCTCCCCCTCCATACCCGCCTCCGGCATCGGCTCCCGCCCCGAAGTGTGGGGTCCCCAGGCGCGACTAGTCAACGGTGCCCCGCCGAAGCGACTGGAAGCTCTGTTGGCACTCTCAGAGTCGTGGGCTCGGAGCCATCAAAGCGGGCAAAGCGGGTCCGACGGTGGGCGTCACGGCCGCCCACCCATCAGGGTTCGCAGCTCATCCTGACAAACAATGATGCAATGGGCCCCGAAACCCCTCACTTGCTTAAAAGGCCACCTACTTGTTCCTTCTCTCCGTTCACGATCTCTGTGATCTCTCACGACACTCTTCATCCCATCTCACAACCTCTTATTCAAACTCAAGTCATCATGTCTTTCGGTAACAAGGCTAAGCTTAACTCCGGCGCCGAGATCCCGTACGTTTGCTTGTTTACAGTGATCTGAACTCTTTTGGTTCAGGCCCCTGCCGATCACTGTACCCCGCTTCACGTTTTGAGCTTCACTGACTTTTGACCCCTCATTTCAGTACTCTGGGATACGGCACCTGGCAGTCCAAGCCCGGTGAAGTCTCTGTCGGTGTCTACGAGGCCCTCAAGGCCGGCTACCGTCACCTTGTAAGCATCGGCAAACGTTGAAAGAGACATGGGGCAGGAGCTGACAGCAACGGCAGGACTTGGCCAAGATCTACCAGAACCAGCCCGAGGTTGGTGAGGGTCTGAAGAAGGCTCTTGCTGACATCCCCGGCCTCAAGCGTGAGGACATCTTCATCACCTCTAAGCTGTGGAACAAGTGAGTTACCTTGGTACGTGAAATGAGACATGTTTACTGACAGCATCACAGCAACCACCGCCCCGAGAACGTTGAGGCTGCTCTTGACGAGACCCTCCAGGAGCTCGGCCTCGACTACCTTGACGTGAGCATACCCAATCCTTCCATCTACTGGAATACTCACTCACCGACCCTTCTAGCTCTACCTCATCCACTGGCCCGTTGCCTTCAAGAAGAACGGCGGCGAGCTCTTCCCCAAGGCCGCCGGCAATGACTCCGAGGTCGACCTCGACCAGGGCGTCTCCCTCGTCGACACCTGGAAGGCCCTGATCGCCCTGCCCAAATCCAAGGTCAAGGCCATCGGTGTCTCCAACTTCACCATCGACGACCTCCAGACCATCATCGACGCCACCGGCGTCGTCCCCGCCGTCAACCAGGTCGAGCGCCACCCCCTCCTCCAGCAGAACGACACCCTCATCAAGTACGCCAAGGAGAAGGGCATCCACATCACCGCCTACTCCGCCTTCGGCAACAACGGCTTCGGCCTGCCCCTGCTCATTGAGCACGACGTCGTCAAGAAGATCGCCGAGAAGATCAACGCCACCCCTGCCCAGGTCGTCCTCGCCTGGTCCCAGGTCGGCGGCCACTCCGTCATCCCCAAGTCCGTCACCCCCAGCCGCATCCACTCCAACTTCCAGGAGGTCAAGATCTCCGACGAGGACGTCGCCGCCATCAACGAGATCGGCAAGGAGCCCCGCCGCTACAACATCCCCTTCACCTACAAGCCCCGCTGGAACATTAACATCTGGGACGAGAAGGAGGAGAAGGAGGCTGCCAACCGCGTCGTTCGCAAGCTTTAGAAACGTGATACCATGTCGGAGATTAGAGAGGGCTTAGACGGCCTTGAATAGACGACTCTATGAATAATGAAAAAAGAAAGATATACAAGCCACGACAATAGTCTTTAAACTATCTTTGTGTTGTGATGTTCTCCAGGTGCAGTGCTCGGCGCTCACTTGCTCGCCAGCAGTCGCCATAGAAATGGGGTTAAGAGGACAGTAAATTAGAAATCTTTCTTAGTTAGCCGAACAAGAACAACGCGAGACCCACAACCCATAACCACATCCGATCCCACAATGTCCCATACAGATGGCCGGTACCCTGGCGGCAGCCACAGCACGTCTGTGTTGCCCTTGCAGATCCAAGAGAGATCTCTCCTGACCCTGTATTCATGTGGCTCAATCCATCCAACACCTAGCAAGCTCTTTGGCACAATCGGTCCTGGAGAGGACAAATTGAAGGAATTGCTATCAAAATGTATGTGGGTCTCGTTTTCGGAAAACCTGATGCGGCCCGGATCTAGGGGTTCAAGGTGAGTCGTAAATGAGGCTTGCAAGTCGCCTGTTGCCGTATCCCAAAGCCTCAGGTTGACCCTTCCATATGCTGCGAGCATGGACCCACTCCGTGAGAACGCTAATCTTGTAACGATGATGCCATCGTCTGCCCACTCTAGGCAACGGTCTGAAGCTAAGTCCCATAATCTGATCTTCCTATCCGAGGTGCTGAATTCAGCAACATATAGGCTGTCCTTAAAGAAAGTCGCCGAGACAACCGCACCTGGGGTGCAATTTAGACTTGACACAATTTCTTCCCTCAACCACCCAGTCTGATAGTCCCAGACTGTGACAACGTTACCGTCAACAACCAAAACTTCTTTCCCATCCGGAGAAAGTGCCAAAGCGGCGATTTGCTTGAAATGATGGTCACGAATGTGTACATAGCGGATTCGTCGGTCTAGACCTAACCATGTTACTTTAGCGACTTGAAACACTGAAAATGGAGGATCATGTCTACTGACTGCTTTCAAACCGCCAAAAGAAGGAAGGTAGCTTTTGACGCCACAAGTATGCGCGGCTTGTGGGTGAGTCTGAGCGAGACCTCAGTCTTGGGGACTCGCTGGTATTGTCTAGGCTTGTCGTAGAAACAGCTGCACGCCTATTTTCGTACTCATCATTATTGGCCAAGTTCCACAACTTGACTGTTCCGTCTTTTGCCGATGATGCGAGAGTTGCGCCGTCCGGTGCGAAATGTAAACAGTTGAACGGTCCGCCAAACCCTTGAAGTGTTTTGACCGCATGGCACTTTGGGCTCCACAATTTGATACCATTCGTGCCCCAGTTTGTTGCCAGTCGCGAGTCGTCAGCAGAGAAGACCATGGCAGTGATTCTCTTGTCGACTCTGCGACGAATTCCGGTAGAACCATCATCCAGGTCCCAGACCAGCAAGTATTCACTGGAAGCACTGGCGACCTTTCTGCCGTTTCGTGAGAGCGCTATAACTTGCACTTCGTCGGGATGACCTTGCAATGTCTCATGTCGCTTGGCCGTCTTTGCATCCCAAAGCTGTATATCCCCAGCGCTCGATGGAAATGCAAAGAACTGCCCATCACCTGATACTGCAAGTCTGCCCCCTTCAACGTCTTCTACTGCTTGACGGCAGTAACCAGTCACCGTATCCCAGATTCTGATCGTTCGATCCATAGAACCTGACACTAAGACCTGACCTCGGTCATCCAAAGCAATAACAACAACTGCATCCTTGTGGCCAGTGAAAACGATGTTTTTGAAGTGTCCCTTGGCTGTATCCCATAGTGTGATAGATCCGCTTGCTGACCCCGAGACAACGGTAGTCCCATCCTTCGAATACGTTAAAGAGTGGATGGGCGTCGAGTGACCCCTGAGAGATCTTATATATGACCCAGTGTCTGTCCTCCAAAGAGCAATGTATTGGTTAGCAAAAGCCGAAACAATCGTTGATCCATCCGGCGAGAAGACTACTGGCGAGCATGCACTTTGCGCTTCAAGCGACTGTAGACTTGAGCCCCAGTCGGTTTGAATCATCGCTGTCAATTGAAAAGGAGGAAGCTCCTCATTCGCGAATGTCGTCCTTACGATGCTCTGCTCCGGACTGAATAAGAGTGCGGAGCGATACGCCTCCATTGGTGACTTCTCGATGCCCACGCGAAAGCGACGCAAAAAACGCAATGCATCCCATACAAAATTGATGAACTCCGTAGCCTCGGATCTCATATCGTAATTCTGCTCCTTGTTACCATACACCATGCTTTCGATAACATTCCGTACTCACCTTGTATGCTTTTAAAAGTTTGAGAAGGCCATCTATGCCTTTGGACAAGAACTTAAGGCGAGAAAGGGCCTCAACCCAGTGAAGAAAATGCTTTCTCAAAAAGCCGTGGATCTCATTTTGCTGTTTCTGGCGTGCGATATCGCTCTTGATAAAATGGTCGATCCAATAGACGCATGCATATTGAAGAAGAGACATCGGAGGACTAGGCCGAGAAGGAATGGCCATGTTATAGTCGTTTCTTCGAAGTTCGATTGACATAGCGTGAATCAGCCTTGATAGAAGCCAGGTGTGCTGAGACTCAACGTCCCCAAACACACTATTCCTTGTGCATTTCCTGAGCCAGAATTCCTTGGCCGACTGGTGCACCAGATAAACGGCACTATTCTGGCAAACGAGTAGACCTCGGCACTCCTTCGTGATCAGCTCCAAAGAACACGGTGGTTCAATTTTAAGGATGGAAGCCAGGCCTTTTGAACTTATCGGAGAGTAACAGATGCTGAAGAGAGATAGTATCTTGAAGCAAATGTGTTTTCGCTCTGACATCATTCCCGAGATCTGGTTTAGGATTCGTTGGTACACCTCATCCAGGCCCTTGGGATAGGAACTCAGAACGCTATAGGCGTCAGTTGCCAGCAACTCGTGCTCTGCAAGTTGTTCGCAGACCAAAGATACCCAGAGAAACGTGCCATTCGCCTTGCGCTTCAGGTAGTCGGAAACATCGTTTTGTGTCTTCTGATCGTATCCTTTCCGCTTCGCAAGTTCGTTCACTTTATATCGTATGTACTCGTTGATTTTTTCCTTGTTGTTCTTCAGAACGATGCGAAGTTTGTCTTTCGCAACGCTAAGTCCGTTCGTTATCTTAGGCAGGTCCCGGCTGGAGACAATGGTCCTGGCTCGCTTGGAAAGCGTAATAAGAAGGTGAAGTAGGTCATCGAGGCCGGTTTCACACTCATCCAGAGCGTCAACTACTATGGTGAACTTTCTACGGGGATGGTCAGACAGAATGCTGGTGAGCATTGCGCAGAGGACACCCCAGCTATTGGAATCCTGGAAGAGCATTTCTCCTTTTTGCTCGTAATTACGACGGAGAGGATTTATGAGTGAGCGGTCATTTTTGAGAAGTAGCCACAAAAACCCGCGAACCACGTCGGTAGCAGTTGTTTTCCTTGTAGCCTGGCAGAAGTAGTAGAGGAGCTTGTGGTCTGGATCTTGGAGACAGTTGATGGTGTGGCACATGAGCATGGTCTTGCCTTTGCCGGGTTCGCCGGTTATCCAAAGCAACCGTCTTTGCGGCCCTGTTCGCCAGTCGCGGAATGACTGGTGGTCGACTATCCAGTGACACAGACCTGGGATCAAGTCCCCCTTCCCTTTCAGGCTTTCGATGGTCTTTTTGTCGTCTCCTGGATCGGTTTTGAACAAGTCTGTTAAGAACCGACTGTCTCTGTCATGAGAGTCTGGAAATTTGGACTGGTTAGTGATGATTCTCTGACCTGTGCGATGATCTCACCTATCCAATTGATGTTCTCGGCTATGTACTGGGTGCCAGGACCGCAGTTGTTGTTCTGGACTCCTGGTCCAACATTCTGATGGACGTCTTGTGTCCGTGTTCCGTTCACATGGGCCATACTGGAAGGCATGATGGCTAGCTGAGTATTTCCCTTGAAGAAAGCATGAAATTATCAGCAGATGCACAGGGGAAGAAATCTCGATTAGTTTGTCAGCATATTTCTAAGCCTTTGTCGCAAGGCGGCCAGGCGAACCAGAGCCTGCTGCTCCGCCCCAGTCTGCATACATTGTTTCCCTCCCTTTTTGGCCGGTTGACCCGCCAAGCCTGGTTTTGCCGCCCTGAAATTCTCGCTGTATTGATTGCTTGCCCCAATTGGTAGGCAACGATGGTGGTCAGCATGGGCATGCACCTTATGCCTGCAACATCGAGCATGATTCGTTGCTTCTCACATACATATCTCAGCACATGGTTCGGTATCTCCACACTTTCACTGGGTAATGTGGGTATCGGGTGAATTCGCTCCTCTGACGCATGCAAGCATAGTGGGAAGGCAACTGACTATGTTGAGGGGTCTTTGCCAAAGGTTGGCCCGGCGTAAGACCCTCCGCCCCATGGTTTACTCTGGATCCTTCCATGACAATCGCAAAAGCATACAACATTTGGACCCGAAATAGCACAGCATTAGCTTCGCGGACACTTCGCCTCGAGTTATCTTCTAGATGGCGGATCATCGTCAACCCCAGCATCGGGGGGACTTCGAGATTGCTGTGGTCTGCGCTTTATCCCTCGAATATGATGCGGCCACGTTGGCTTTTGACGAGTTCTGGGACGAAGATGGCGACAAATTTGGGAGAGCGCCAAATGATCCTAACAGTTACACAACTGGGCGTATGGGTCGACATAATGTTGTTCTCGCATTACTCCCAAACATGGGCAAAGCAAGTTCATCAGGCGCAGCAGCAGCTCTTCGATCAAGCTATACTGGTCTGAAGCTTGCTATCCTCGCCGGTGTCTGCGGAGGCGTGCCTGGATCAGGCGACGAGGTCGATGAGATGATACTCGGAGATGTCGTCATCAGCAAAAGCGTCATTCAGTTTGACTTAGGCCGCCAATACCCCGATAAGTTCTCTCGCAAGGATACCATTCACGACAACTTAGGGCGATCAAATCTGGACATTCGCTCTTTGCTCGCTATATATGAGTCTGACTTCGGACGTGGCCGGCTCGAGCGTGGGTGCGCAGACGTTCTAGAGAAAGTCCAACGAAAGGCGGTTAAAGAACGTCGTCGAACCCGCTACGGACGTCCACCACCATCTGAAGACACTCTGTTCGAGTCGACATGTCTTCATCTTCATCAGAATTGGGAGCGGACGGGATGTGGGTGCAGCAATAGCGCCGGATGTGACGCGGCTGCTCGCACATCCTGCCGGGAGCTTGGGTGCGATCAGGGGCATCTTGTGCCTAGGCATCGTCTTGCCGACAGTGAGACCCAGTCTCCGCAAATCTTCATCGGAAATGTGGCATCTGGTGACACGGTCATGAAGTCTGGCGACCACCGCGATAAACTGGCTCAAGAGCATGGCATCATCGCTTTTGAGATGGAGGGTGCTGGTATGTGGGACCAGATCCCATGCATTATCGTGAAAGGTATCTGTGACTATGCGGATAGCCATAAGAACAAGAAATGGCAACCGTATGCTGCAATTGCTGCAGCTTCTGTGACAAAAGCTTTGCTGGATCGTTATATCCAGGAAGATAAACCGCAGGCCTTGTATTCTTCGTCTTCAAGTGGGGGAGTCGCCCGGCAGTTCAACAACACTGGCAACGGAACCCAGAATAACAATTCCGGAGAAGGAAAGCAATACGTTGCGGAGACCATGACGTTTCACTGATAGAAATGTAGAAATTGGGGAAGAAGCATGTACTTAAGGCACGGTAGCTAGCAATTTCATGGGTATTCAATGATGACGTCTACTAAGAGTTGGCAGTAGGTACTTAGGAAAAGCAAAAAGCTCGAAAGACGAGGTCGTGTGACTTCAATTGCCACCTTCTGTCTCGTGTGAGGGATTTGTGCCATTGAGTCGAACCAATACAGACGTCCAGAGAAAGCCAACATTCAGATGATAAGGCCCGCAATTAACTGTCAAAGAAGAAGTCCAGCCGCTTATTGCCCTCATCTGTGGTACTGTTTAGGTATGCTGCTTGTTCCTGATCAGACATGGCGTTCCATTGATCCCGCTTAGACTTGTTCCGAAGCGTATAATACACCTTGGCAAAAGCGTAAGCAAAGATTGTAGCGACGGTGATGGCGATGAGGTTCTTGTTTCCACGGTGATAGTGAGGCTTGTCATCTTCGCGATAGATGTTGGAAGACGCGATACCGGACAATTGGATCGTTATGTTGTACAACGCGGCGCTGATTGCTCTAGTTCGCACAGAGTTCGAAAGTCGGGAGCACCAGCCGACGTGAGCGGCATGCGTTGATGGCTGACCGAGGATCATGAATGTCACAGCATACTGCGCCCACGGTGTCAGGCTTTCGATCGAGGTGTACTCAACGATGAGCAGAGGCAACACCCAGACTTGTGACAGAAGGCCAATTATGGCGATTTGATGGAACCTCTCGGTGAGGAATGTGACCCATAGCATATTGACTGCTGCAAAGATCGTAACAGGGATGGCGAGGAGCGTTACGTTGAAAGTGCTGAAACCCAAGGCCTTTAGAGATAATGTAAGGTATGTCTTCGGCGGCGCTGTTGGAATTTCGAAAAGAATTCCAATGAGATAGATGGGCCAGAGGTCGTAGTCTTTGAGACTTTTCCAGAGCATGCCGAGGGTCAGAGATTCGCGGTTGTGCATGTCGCTCTTCGACGGATCGTCCCGAAGAACGCGATTAACAATGATCTTCTCCTCGCGCTCCGTGAAGTAGCCTTTGGGGTTCCACCATGTCTTCGTCTGCGTTGGACCTGGGACGAGAAACAGGAAGCTGAGAGCGCCGATAACGAAACTGACCAAGGCCTCGATCAGGAAGAGCCATCTCCAGCCTCCCTTGCCGGCCACTCCGCGCATATGTAGAATGCCATATGCCATAAATGATGCGATAACGCCTGAGATAGAGTCGACGAACCAAAACAGGGCGAGACGGATTGGCATCTCGGTCTTCTTATAGAAGTAAGACAAGTACAGAATACTGTCCGGAATGAAGCCACCCATGAAGAGCCCAATCTTAAAGTTCACGCAGTGATTAGCTCAGAAACGCTTCCATCCTGTTGTATGCCAAAACTTACAAGAAACCGACAGGCAAAAAAGCCGGCCCTGTTGTGCATAAAGAACTGTCCACCCGAAGCGAAACTCCACAGGATGATTTGGACAGGGATCCATCGATCAGGACCAAGACGCTTGCCAATCATCTGTGATGGGATTTCAGCTATGAGAAAGCCGATGCGATACATGTTTTGAGCATTGTTGTAATCATTTGTGTTGATGTTGAGATCCTTGAGAAGGTTGTCTGCCGCAGCGTTGCCCAGGTTGCCTCTGTCAATGTTCAAACCGAAGAACATGACGAGGATCCAGGCGAAAATCCTAAAGTCGGTCTTGCGACGCACACGCTGCTCTTCGCGGTAGGTCCATCGTTCCTGAGGATCGAAGCGATGGACGTTTTCGTACTCAGCTGGAGGTTGATAAAAAGGTGCCAAGTTGGGATCATCGAAAACACTACGCTCTGTCGCAATGGAGTCAAGGTCTCTGGGGGTGTTGCGACGGGTGAGTGCTTCCCAGAAGCCAACTGATTTGGTGGTGTCCTGTGGCTCAGCGAGATCGCTGATGTCTTCCTTCGGGGAGTCGACCTCGAATGAGGGCGTCTTGGTGTCGATGTCGTTGCTGCGAGTGGTCCTTGTTCCATCAGCAACCTCGACGACGGGGGGCGCATTGGCACTCATGTTCGGCACTTCGGTGA
The DNA here is from genome assembly GCF_013390195.1 of Colletotrichum siamense. Taxonomy (NCBI): domain Eukaryota; kingdom Fungi; phylum Ascomycota; class Sordariomycetes; order Glomerellales; family Glomerellaceae; genus Colletotrichum; species Colletotrichum siamense. The sequence goes on along the minus strand of NW_023501016.1, from coordinate 934,786 downwards.
GTGCGCGTTGAAAGTGAACGATGATGAGCGATCACTTGAAGGATGCAACCATGGTTCGAATAGGCCTTTGCATTCGACTAAACTATTGGTTGTGAAATCACCTATATATGAAACATTCGGCTCTAATACTTGGAATCGGTCGACAAAACACCGAGTCAAACGCGCACATCATCGCCATTGAGTTCGACGTGCTGCTGTTTTTCACCCGTTCCTTATTTCCAGAGACACCTCCTGTCAAAGTCTTCAATGATCCCGGAAAAGGTTGAAATCGAAGATAAGCTTTTGGTTGGTTCTCGGCGTTCGTCAGCCGAGAGGCCATCACGACATTATGGAGACAGATGAGGAGCGAGGGGTCCACCTCTCACAGAACGACGGACAATTCCCCATGTGGGATGGTGCTTGGCAAAGACGGGATACCACCCTCCTTTTGTCTTGGCGTGCGATGTGGAGGGGATGTGGGATCCAAATATGTCTAGTCCCTTCCTCTTCAGTCTTTCTTCCCTTCTAACTTTTCTTCTTCGCAGTTTGCGTCCTGGAGGCGCACCTTGTTGACTGCCGTATGACTCTCACGGGGTTGTGGTAGTGTGAAGAGGGCCTACCCCCTTCCTCTTCAAATCTGGGCGTGATTCTCCTTCAACGGTCCGACATCTCCGGATCTTCGTGATGAGCGTAATCGTAGGTCTGGCACATGGGCGAACCGACGCACAATATCAGGCACAATTGACGCAGTCGTCGCCCGGTAAATACTCTCATCGCAAATATTGTGAGGCGTTTCTTTCTTGTCTAAGCTCTTTATCCTAGTTTCAAAGCGTGCAATCGCGTCGCATTTCTACGATCTGACACCAGACACCCCGAAAGGCAAGTTATCATACAATTTGATACCTTTCTTATTTGTCTCAGGACTTTCAATGTCAAGATCCCACTTATCGGGAACTGAGAGCCCGGCATCAATATGATGCTTGTTCAGAAGGATCGAGATCCCGTCGCGGTACAGCCAAGGGTCGTTCGTTCTTCTCTGCCAATCTTCCAGCCTGGTCCTCAGCTCATCGAGTACATGCTGATGATCAGGATCCTTGGCTAGATTCTTCACCTCATTAGGATCCACTGTGAGATCGTACAATTCCTCCGCAGGACGGAAGAAGTAGTCTTTCAGCAGTCTTTGCCCAACCTTCTTCGGACTCTCTTCGGCATTGCGGATGTCTTCCCATGTGAGTGAGCCGTAGATATCATTGGCAAAAGGAAAGTCAAGTCTCCATGCAATATTGCGATGATACTTGTATCGTCTCGTTCGGATGTACCTCGTGGGCCAGTAATTCGTCGACTCATGAAAGGTGTGGGAACCAAATACGTGGTCCCATCCAGGAAGCTCCCGACCTTCACTAATGATGTCTAGGAACGATCGACCCGCAAGTCCCGCCTTGGGTGCTTCCGAGTTTTGATCAAGAATCCAATCCAAAATGGTGGGTAAAACATCGACATAAGACACCAGGTTGGGATTCACAGCCGGTGAAGATCCAGGCTGCTTGATGATGAGAGGGAGGCAGACCCCAGCATCGTAAAGAGTCGTCTTGGAGTTCAAGAAAGGAGGGCCATTGTCGCTGATGAAAATGACCAGAGTGTCATCGGCGAAACCAGATGCTTCAAGCTCATGAAGGATCATGCCGATGCCCTGATCCAGACGGCTAATGGCCTCAGCATAGCCTGCAAGCTCATGTCGAACACCGGGTGTATCTGAGAGGAAGCCTGGGACAACCATGTCGTTGGCATGATACTTCACGCTGTTTATCCGCTCGTCGACCGGCTCATCATTGCCAAAGCCGCCGCGGGTGCGATCGCGATGGGGGTCGTGATACCCAACGGTCAGTACAAACGGCCGCCCATCCTCTTTGGAGACCTTGAAGAACTCGGCCGCGCGTTGAGAAGACCACCACACATCCCTGGTCAGGCTCTCGGCCCTCCATTCCCAGGGATAAACATTGTCTGGACCGACGTGGATCTTCCCGATAATCCCGGTACGAACGCCAGCCTTGGATAACAAGGCCGGTCCAGACTCAATGTGATCGAATGTCATGAAATGGTGTTTGCCGCTGTTGAGTCCGTACTGGCCATTCTGGTGAGTGTGGAGGCCTGTGTAGAGGGTCGATCTTGAGCCGGAGCAAGAAGCAGTGCTTGCAAAAGCTTTGTCGAACCGTGTACCTTCAGCAGCAAGCTTGTCGATGTTTGGAGTTTTGATGTGGGGGTTTCCGTAGCAGCCAAGCTGCTTTCCCAAGTCGTCTGCCACAAGCAGGAGCACGTTTCTGGGGGCCATCACTGAGTGTGTTATTCCTGCTGTAGGTTTGGGAGGTGTGATAGCAGTCTCGTAACATTCAGTGGGATTCGCCTTTTGTAGACAAGCTGAATCAAGGGCTCCATAGAATTCATCGCGCGACAGACACAATCATTGCGCCATTGATAGCTGGGACACTAATCTTGACTCTGATTGATGCAATATCATTTTCCGTGTGCAAGATGCCGAACTTCCGGTGTTATTGCATCGCAAATCCTCCTTATACCTCTTCTGGCAAATGCTTACATCTAGTGTTCGAAGTTACCTTTCCCATGGCCAAGCTCGGTAGTCGGAACCGTGGAGCTTCTGCATGCTATTCCGCCCCAGAGGAAGTTATTCACATATGCCAGTGGAGATAGACACGTCGAGAAACTAGTGCATCGCATCATCTCAAGGGTGCAAAAGAACCAGTGACATGGAACGTGCTTGCCAGGGTATGAGCAGGCACTAGATATCTTCTAGTGATCCATCGCGTTGGATCTGGCCATCACGCAATTCTAGCTCGGCTTAATACTCGAGTTCAACCTTGCATTTGCTTTTCAACTCATCACTTATCATGATGGCGCATGTCTGCGGGCACCTCAGCTCACGGTGAGTCGAAAAAGTAGGAGAGGTTCATTTGAGTGTTAGCACCGCTCCAGTATCTTGAAAATACATCGCCCGTCTTACTCAAAGAGCATAGCCGACATCCAAATCCACTTCAGGCAGCCATTACTGAATACTTGCTGACCGAAAAATCCTGCGGAAGCAGGGCATGCGGCAATGCTATCCGATATGGGTCGTTGATTTTGGTCCCTCAATGTCGTGATCAGCGTGACGGCATTCTGTCCTCTGCGTGCAAGAGAAATGTGTTTAAAGCTGGGTATATCTTGCTTCGACTGTGTTTCGATCCTCGACGAGACGCCAATCTTTTGCTGCTAATTTGTATCTCGCGATGAAGTCTGCTCTTCTTGCCGCGGTTCTCTCTCTTTCAGGAGTCGCTGCTCAGCTCACAGGCCCCGTTGGTCCCACAACAGCCCTGAGTAAGAAAACAACGGAATGCAACATCTTGAACTACGGAGGTGTCAGCGATAACTCCACAGATGTGGCGGATGCAATTGAGAATGCCTACAAGAGCTGTGTTCTCGTTCACGCTGGCAGCCGTCTCATTGTCCCAGAGGGCAATTATCTTATCAAACGAACAGCTATCCTGTCCAATGGTACCAATTGGGCTTTCCAGCTCGACGGATTGATCACACTCGCTTATGGTGGCAATTGGACTGTTGATCGTGAGTTGATCCTACAGGGGTTCGCAGGGATTGAGCAGCTGAACGCGACAATCAACGGCGAAGGTGACGGCCTTTTCTTGCAGAATGGAATCACAATTATAAACGGTACATCTCTTAGTCACACCGCATTGAAGTAAGGCTGACTTCGGAAACAGCCGTCGACTTTGAATTCTATTCGCCAAACGGAAAAGGTGCAATTCAGGGTCAAGGGTACTTGTACAGGAACTCGGGGAAGTACGCCATTTACCAACTTGCCCGATGCATGAGTTCGAAGCTGACAGCGCTCTTCCAGCACGTTCCGTCCTCGACTCGTCCGCTTGATTTCCCCTATTAACACATCAGTCCATGATCTTATCCTCGTGGACAGTCCCAAATTCCACATTGTCTTCGATTTTGCTGTCAACCTTGAAGCCTATCACTTGACAATTCGAGGAGCGAACCTTGGTTCCTACGACGGGGTGGATGTTGTGGGAACGAACTACTGGATCCACGATATTGAGGTTTGTCCGCTCAACCATGACTGAGGTTCTTCGATCTCACTCATCTTTCTTCCAGGTCACCAATAGAGACGAATGTGTGTCGGTCAAAAGCCCTTCGAATCATGCCCTTGTCGAAAATCTTGTATTCAATCAAGCCGGATCTGGAATCTCAATCGGTAGTCTGAATGTGTCGGCATCTATCGCCAATATTGTAAGCGCTTGATCGTCTGCGTGCTTCTTGTAGCTAACAGGCTGTAGCATGCTCGCAACATAAGCATCATCCAAGGCAACAACATTGCTTTCATCAAGACTTATCCTGGAGGGTCGGGTTATGTTACGAACATTACCTTTGAGAACTTCCGTTCCAAGGCATCCTTGTACGGACTCGACATCAATCAGTACTGGCAAAACACTTTTGAGCCAGACACTGGAGCGGTTGCGCTTAGCAACTTAATTTTCAAGAACTTTTCTGGTGAGTCTCCCGCATGAATCAACTACTCCAGTAGTTCTAACAACACCGCTCTCAGGATCCGTTGCTGATGGCGCCAAACGCCCTCCCTTGTACTTGATCGCCAACGACTTAACGTATGCCACAAACGTAACTGTCGAAGGGTTCAGCCTCTGGACGGAGTCTGGCACATATGTTTTGAACAAGATCAGCAACATCTTTGGCAACAGCGACAACTCGTACGGGGTAGGAGACGACATAAAGTCACTCACGTCAAAACAGTCTCCAACGGCGTACACCAGCACCCACACCATCTCGACGACGCCCACTGGTTGGGCAATTCCTCCGTCGCCAACGTGGGCAGCGGCAAGCACAGGATATGGGAGTAAGTGAAGCTTTTCATCCAGCTCGTGCGTGATATGTTTGCTGATATCCTTCACCTTGTAGCTGATGTACCGATCCCCGTGTACACCCCGGCCCCTCTTTGGAAGCCCGAGGGAGATTATGACAAGCATTATTGGGGATCATTCTAAGGTCTGGAGCATGCGTATTGATCGGCGCCTCTGGGGGTAATTCAGTTTGCAGTCGTCAAGTCAAGGGTACAAAAACAATTGTGCTGAAGGGGCGATTTACTCCGCATACATGTGTTTCCTCATTCGTATAATCTTCGCCGTATTTGTGTCTCGTCATAGATAGGTGGCCACTGTTCTTTATCGCGATCCACGAGTCAAACACAAATCAACCCCGGAACTCCAGATTCCAGTAGATTGGTCTGAACAGCGATCTATCGTTTTGGCAGGGATGACCCCTGAAAAGAAAGACATCATCCCAAAGGGCTTCGCGCAATTGAACTGAGAGACTGACCATTGATCGAATCGCATCAAAGCCTCGGAATATGAACATGCGATGCAAAGGCCTGTTATCAGCATTGTTTGTGGACCTTTGAAGCTTCAAAAATCAGCTAATATTCATGATGTTTGAGCCTGATAGACAGTCACCTCCCTGACTCGCGAGGGTAGCCAGTCCCAAATCTATCTCATTTTCCTGCCTCTCTTATCTTAGTGTCAATTTTAGCGAGCTCAGGGTCCCCTGGCTCTGATATGGCGGGACGAAGAACACAAAAGCTTGTCTCCGGGCTCATCCGAACACCTCGACATCTATGACCTGCTTCCAGGCGAATGTTTCTTTCTTTGACAATCAAAATCTCGGCTACTCCTCGCAGAAAAACTCAAACTTCAGCATGAAAGTGGCTACCAGGACCAAACCCTGCGTCCTTTACGCCGTACCTCCTAGGGAGGGCCACATGCGGCCGGCACTTCAAATTGTCAAACACCTAATCACTAATGGATTCGACGTGACGATTTTGGGAACTCAGAGATGGAAGTTGACTATCGAAGCAACAGGCGGACACTTCAGTCCTATCATCGGACTCTGGGGCACGTTGGATGATCCAGATCGTTGGCCAAAGATCGCGCACGCATCGGACTCTGCGGCCCGTCTTGCCGCATCACTTGATGGAGGTTTTGTTTCACTACTGCCCAGTGGCCTTGAGTCCGTTCGATTCGCGCTTGCCGGTATGCGCAGACGTCAACCGGATTGCGGAATCATTGTTCTTTCGGACACCTGCTTTTCTGGCACATTGGGCCTGAAGTTGGGGACTGACTTACCGGAAGGCTTCAACAAAGGCGAAAAGATCAAGACAATAGGAGTTGGCGTGGTGCCGACATTTTGGTCGAGTGCTGAACGACCGCCGTGGGGGACTGGGCTGCCATTCGACGACAGTGAGGCAGGAAAGAAACGGAATACCGACATTTTGAGAAAGACATGGAACGCCGATGCGGAGGAGCGAGCACAATGGGTGCTGGGAATAATGGGCTGCTCTAAGCCCATTGAATCTCTCTACGATAACATCTCAACGACCGTCGAACACCCTTTTTGGGATGCGTCAACTATTTGTCACGACGTCACGCTACAGATGTGTTCACCGAGTCTTGAATTTCAATCAACCGACTGGCCCAACCGAATCAAGTTCGCAGGAACTCTGCCAATCAAGCCACTGCCAGCCACGCTCTCATATCCAGCTTGGTTTGACGACATCATTTCGAATAGTGCTTCCTTGCATAGGTCAAAGTCAGACAGGAAACGAATTGTGTTCGTGGCCCAAGGAACCGAGGTTCTGGACCATGGAGAACTTATTCTTCCCACGATAAAGGCTCTTTCTGAAAGCGATGACGTATTCGTTGTTGCTTGTCTCTGTGTTGCCGGAGCTAAGCTCGACACTAGCAGCTTGCCGGATCAAGTTTTACCTCGCAATGCTCGAGTCGTCGACTATTTTCCCTATGATGCAATCTTAGCGCACGCGGACGTCTTTGTTTCCAACAGCGGGTATGGAGGTTTTCAACATGCGGTTTCCAACGGCGTTCCGATGGTGCAAGCTGGTAATACGTTCGACAAACCCGACATCGGCAGGAGGATTGAGTGGTCTGGACTAGGAGTATTCCTGGAGAATTCTCCTGTTACAGTCGAAGCTGTTGGCAAGGCCCTGGCAGAAGTCCTGGCCACTGACACGTATAAAACGAGAGCGGAAGAGTTGAGGATAGAGGCTGGAACATTCGATCCCTTAAAGAAGGTTGAAGACGAGATAATGGCTTTAGTTGAGTGAACTGAAGGGAATAACGCAGGAGAAGAGACTCAAAGCCCATAACTACCGTATCTAGACCGTTCTTCTACTAATGCTGACACACTCAGTTACCGAGAGGCAATTGCCTTAAATTCCAATCAATATGTTCAAGTCATCAGAATGATTATTATTACTGCACACGAGAGAGCCAAACTCATTCTTGATCACGATCCTGCTAAGCTCTAGGGATTCAGATTGAGAAGTTGCCCTGCTGGTAATTATCGTACGATATTTGACCGTCACCCTCACATACTCTGGTGGACCCGACTGAGATGGACTAAGAAACCATGCGACTGAACTTGTCAAAATGCACTGTTTCCCATATCATACGGTCCTAAGTGAATGAAATACCCATCGTGAGCGTCGGAGAAGGGGATCTGTCGTAAGGTTGTTGCCGTGACATCCGGGGCGGCCCAAAAGGCCGCCAATGCCATTATTGAGTTAGCCTGGAAATACATCCGGTCGGGGTTTAAGACCGCGGGCGGGGACACCGAGCTCGGGATCCGATCTGGGGCAATTGACTGTCGGTCGGGGAGTGGAGCGGTCGGGGCAGTCCGGTTTCAAGCAAAGACGGCTTCGGAATTGGCCAAGGGGTCTGTCAGTGATACCGAAAGCGAGTGACCATCATCGCCATGGCTGTCTTCAAAGGAGTCGTATGGAACGTGCTAAAAGCAGTGTTGCAGCTTGCTTGACGTGCGTCTCTTGAGCTATGGTTAATCTGCTTCCTGCTTCATTGCTAGACGGGGACACGGCTGAGGAGATTTTGAAAGAAGCCTTATTTGATTCTTTCTCTTCATCTATGGTAGCTGGGATGAAACCAGTAGTCGGCCTATTTACATTTCTGGGCTTCTTTGCTGTTAGATGAGCTGTACAAGGAGCGTTGGACTGACTTCTGCCCGGCATTACCGTGGCCGCTCGCTATTTCAGAGCTTAGCAAAGCACTTGACAGCCTATTTTTGGTAACCACAGCTCAGCGGCACTGGCACTGCCAAGCGCTAGTCATTGAAAATGTTGCAGGAGGTACGTTGAAAAAAATAGCTTAAGCTTTCTGACATTATTATTGCTGACTCGCCTGTATTGCGACAACTCCAGCAAGAAGAAAGAGTGGGCCAGCAAGAAGGGATGGCATTCTACGGGAATTCGTTGATCTACAGTCAATACCGTACTAGGCATTCATATTTCTAGTTGCTCATTTCAGCGTTTTCGAAAATGTGAATTACCTTCGTTCCTCATCACACTCATTTTCTTACCCACCAGTCATTACAGTATAATGCATTACACCACAGTCATTACCCTCTCCATCGTACTGGGAGCAGCTGCCGGGCCCTTCCGCATGCAGCCCCGAGCCAACGACACCAGCGTCAACAACAACACTACGTCGATCACCCCGCCCACCAAAGTTCCGTATGGCACCGTCATTAGCAGCTGTACCGTCGAGAATACCTTTGCTCTCACCTTCGATGACGGCCCGTTCAAATACACCGATCACGTTCTCGACCTACTTGCCGAGGCTCAAGTCAAAGCTACCTTCTTCGTAACGGGCAGTCTCCTGGGCGATATCAGGAACGATGAAAACCGAGCTAGAATTAAGCGCATGCTCGACGAGGGCCACCAAGTCGGCCATCACACTTGGAGTCACGCCGACCTTGCCACGACTGACGATAAGGGCGTGGTTGAGCAGATGACCAAACTTGAGGATGCCTTCTTCGACATTATGGGAAAATGTCCGACGTACATGCGCCCTCCTTACTTCAGCTGGAGCGCTGCGACTCTGTCCATCATGAAGGATCTCAAGTACCATGTCATCCGTGCTGATATCGACACCAACGACTGGAAATACAACTCATTGGGGAACCTCACAGGCCTGGATCTCTTTGAGAACGGCGTGGAAAATGGCGGCACCCTTACTTTGTGCCATGATGTAAGTCAACCACGGAGATCCGACGATGTCGAGGAACTGCGTATCTAACAAGCTGCAAGGTTCAACAAAACACCGCTGAGTTTCTGCTTCCTGAAATTCTTCGAGTTATGAAAGAGAAGAACTTGAAGGGAGTTCCTGTTGGCGAATGTCTCGGCGATCCCGAGGGCAACTGGTACAGGACTGATCGCATCCTTCCGGCTACGGCGCCATGAACATCCCAGAGCGGTCAACTTTGTATGATCAGTTCGGAAATTTCCTTAGTCAACCAAAAGAGAGCCTTATGATAGACGAATGTACATGGGGTTGTTTTTGGTTATGATGAGCCGTCATGTACCCTTTTCCGAGAGGCTCGCGCACCTCGATCGGTGGTATTGCTAAGCAAAGATGATTTTTTCTCTCATTCAACCTTGAGTGGCTTCAAATCCTCCGACTTTTCGTAGACGCTCTTGCCTTTTCCATCCAGTACCTCCTGCACATATTCTTGGAACGGAATGAACCCAATGTCCGGGTATAGGTCCTTCGTGTTCAAGTAACCCAAATACTTCGCGTACTCGGGGGTGTTGTCTCCACGGATAGCCCAAGAATGCCAGTACTGAAAGCGGATCAGTTCGTAGAACTCTGGTGACTCCGGCCCCAGGTTAGAAGCCTCCATCTGAGCGACCCCGGCCTTGATTGCCTCAACCGATATCTGTTGACCGTTTAGTCACGATGCTGCGGCTTTTCGACTGAACCGAACTTACATGGTTTCTCTTGACCTTCTCCCCGCTCATCTTCTCCAACAAGTCATACACTTGGTTCTGAGTGATCAACTCGTTGTAGGCAAAGACCATGTGATTCAATGTGCGGGGGTCTGCAATGATCCGAGCAACATATGTCCCAATGTCACGCACATCAGTGATAGCTGACAGCATGTTTCCGTCCCCTCCAATTCCATCAGTTACCAATGTGGTTGCGTAATCGATGCGACCGGATGCAAGACGCGGCAGCGTGATTTGGTACCACCAACCGACATCGATTGTCGTGTACGGCAGGCGCACTTTCTTAACATGATTCAATACATCCTCTTTCTATTACTCACGTTAGCTCCAGACTGATCTATCGAGTTGCCGAGTCAGCATGCTCAACTCACGATATCTCTCAGCTTCAGGATGCCCTTGGGAGGGACTATGGTGGCGAAAAAGCAAGGAATAAATCGGCCGACACCAGCCGCTTTGGATGCATTAATCAGAGGAATCTGAGCCATCAGATTGCCAGCATTGATGGCAGAAATCATTACATCTGTGCCTTTGAGGATCTCCGTGAGCGCATCTTCGGGACCCTCAAGATCAGCGGCGACGACGTGGATGCCTTTTTTCTGGAGGTCCAGCACCTCGGGCTTTTGCAGTGAAGCAGGACGAGTGAGAGCCATGATATCCTGACCATGAGTTAGTTGCGTAAATCGTGAGGTTTTCGCAGGAATCACCAACATATTTGGGCTCGGTCGACTTCAGGAGGCCGTCGATGATGGACTGGCCGGTCTCGCCCGTCGCGCCGATGATGCTAACTCTCATGGTGAGCGGTTGTGTGACACTTTGATCTTGGGACTTTGCAGATTGATGCGATGACACCGATTGAGAAATTGGGACATCAGCGTGTATTTATCTTCACATTACAGTACCATGTCATTTGAAGCAATGAAGTTCCGTCAATCGGCCGATACCACAGTCAACTTCTTGTAGCTTTCGCCGCAATGACTGTTCACCAAACTTGGCGGCTCAAGCGTCGATCAGCACCCCGCTACTGAGACAGCGGCCATTCCCAAAGTCTACGACTGGCTGGATTTAGAGTACAGGACTAGGCTAGGGCCGTCGCGGATCAATAGACGCCTGCCATTGATGTGTAGAGTTATTTCTACGGGTTGATGTAGAGGTCCGTATTCCTGCGAATACGAACCAAATCGCACCCGTCTTTGTCCGTGTGTGGAAGGTTGGCGTTCCCTCTGCTTGACGCGAAATGACTTTACAGCACCTCTAAGGGGATAAAACACGGTTGAAAAAGTCGTACAATTGCGCTCAACGGGTAGAACTGGATCCAAAGTATAACAGAAAGTTGGCAGCCAATACAATGCATAGTTCGTCTATTAGACGGGTACGCGTGCCGTGGATCGCGCGGAAGGCGGTCGTTTATACCTGCTACCGACTGCGCATTGGCCATGGCGATCCCACTCGCGGACTTTCTTCTTTTCGCGGAGTCCGCTTAAGTCGGGATCCTGGCGGACAGCGACGTCCAAGGGGTTCTTGTAACGTGGGGCTCTGGAAACCGCTGTTGACGCGTCTGATGAGTTATTTGATTTGACCTCGGCTAATAACGGGAAGCCCAACTGAATCATTATTGAATCAAATCCAACAGCATCAAGCTGCTTTCGTTACTGTCTATAACCAAACTTTCTTTTACTGGTTTCGAGTTTGTTCTCACTGAGTCTATAGGTGTCTCTCAGCCAGCACCTTGAGAAGATCGACATGCGGTTCCCTCACACCGCGCCAAAACGCCGCGGCGTCAAGTCCTTTCAGATTGGTGTATCCTTTCTGTTCGCCCAGATTGCCGCCGGCAAGACGACACCCTGCTCCAAGGAGAATTACTCCTTTCCCAACCTGCATGGCGCTCAACTATTGTCGATCACTACTTCGATTTTGAATGGCTTCAAACCCCAGGCCGCATTCTTACCGGAAGCTACTCTGGTCACCGAGGATGGTGTGCAGGCTTGTAATGTGACAATATCATACACGCATCCCGGCCACAACGACGATGTCACTGTTCAGCTTTGGCTACCCACGTCCAACTACAATGGACGCTACGTTGGCGTTGGAGGAGGCGGTTGGTCCGCTGGAGAAATGGCTGCCGACATCAGATCCGCCCTAGCGTCACAGGGGTATGCAGTCGCAACCACGAACGCGGGCTACAACCACAACATGTTTGCAACTGCCGATACCTGGCTCATGAAGAACCCAGGGAACTTGGAGTATCCATTGATTGTCAACTTTGGGCACCGAGCTCTCCACGACATGACCGTCATATCCAAGCACATCATCCGTGAAGCCTACGGGTCACTTCCCAAGTTCTCTTACTGGCAGGGTTGCTCAACTGGTGGCAGGCAGGGTCTCACAATTGCTCAGCGATTCCCCGAAGACTACGATGGTCTCCTAACAAGCTGTCCAGCAATCAACTTCTCGTCGCTTCTGGTGGCGATGTACTGGCCGCAATTCATCATGAACCGGAAAGGCATCTACCCTAAGGCATGCGAGTTTGAGGCAATTGTTGCTGCGTTGGCCGAGTCCTGTGGTAAAGCTGCAGACATTGAATCATGCGGTTTCGATCTTGCATCATTGACGGGAACTACTGTCGACTGCCAAGGAAAGTCAACGTCCATTTCAAGCACGGCTGTGGAGGTCTACAAGGCATTGCTCCAAGGCCCGGTTGACCTTGAAGGAAACCAGCTATTTCCGGGCGTCACCGTTGGCACCGCAGTTACCGGTATGATGTCGATCGCCAACACTCACTGCGAAGGAGAGACTTGCTCTGGTGGACGGCCTTTCACAATCGCCGACGACTGGATCCGACTCATGGTGAAGAAAGACCCATCATTTGACCCGACGAAGATGACGCATGCCGAGTACGTTCAAATATTCCGAGACAGCGTCAACGAATGGGACGGTGTGTTCAGCAGCAACAACCCCGACCTTCAACGGTTCCATCAACTGGGCAAGAAGATGATCAGTTGGCATTCCGTGAATGATGAGGCTGTTCCTGTCAAGGCTATGCGGCAATACTACGATCGCGTTCTGGCTCTCGACAGGTCTCGTAATGTCTCGACTCAAGACTATTACCGCTATTTCGAGGTCCCTGGAGCCACGCATTGCGTAGCACCTGCTGGAGTTCCGTACCCACTGAAGGCACTTGATACTCTGAGATCATGGGTTGAGGATGGGACCGCCCCAGAAAGCCTGCCTGCAGTCGCTCTTGGAACGGAGAAGGTCGAGACGAAGTCTGAACCGCCCATCTGCGTCTATCCTAACAAACCGCTGTCTGTGAAGACTGGATATTCATGCGAAAAGACTGCAGTGGTGGCGAATGGAGAAGGAAACCATGTCAAAGACGAACTATGAAGGTTTTGTCGCAATATCTAGGCATACAGCGCAAATGTTAAAATTCATACCCAGAACTCTGATAATCTAAGACTGTTCAGATAGTATTATGATGCACACAATGGTGCATATATGTATGGGGTCGCGATTCCGAGCCCATGCTGGGAGCTGTCTACCACATATCCAGAGGGTTTGTGGCGTTGTCCGGTCTCTCCTGCATAACGTCCCAATGCTCCTGAATGCACGACCCGTTGAAGCGGAATAGATCAACCACCGCTCTCGGACGTGGCTCTCCAGCAATGTCCATTCTCAAGTATACAAAAGCCAAGTCCCCATCAATACCACTGAATGTGACGTTGAACTTCACCGTCTCCGGTGTGACAAACGACAATGCTTCGATCGAATTGTTGAGACCCGAGAGTGCATAAGGGTTGTGCTGGATGTAGTCCTCTGCCATGTGGTCGATGAGGGCTTGGGTGGCGTTCATGTCGGTATAGAGCTTTTGGTAAAACTCGGCGAGAATAAGTCGCTGCTCGCTTGGGCTCGCAGATCTAGGAGGGCAGTAGACCGCTTGCGCAGAGACCGTAAGAGCCGCGAAAGCCGTGGCGAAGGTGGTGATGTTGATCTTCATAGCGACTGCGGTCCAAAAGTTCAAGTTTGAATGAGTAAAACGATGAGGAGGTTGATTCGCCGCCAACCTCCAACTCCAGCGCGGATTTCCCTAAGGTATTTATCAATTATTTTGACATGTTCAGCATCTCATATCATGATAGAGATATACTCTTAGTCAAGTCGCGTTTTTGATTCCGACTGTGAAGTGGAACCGGCTAGATGGCCAAGTCGGACTACCGCGGGATTCGGAGCATTCCAGCAACATTATTCGCTCGCGCAACCTCGTCGTCACCTGGCTCCGCAAGCGGTTCGAAGAAGCTTCAACCGCGCGCTACGCACGTGCCATTTTGTCATTTAAACGCAGAGATCTAGAGATGTGTTGCTTACGGAATGCTTCATTGACAAGGAGGCGGTATTTGTAAAGGCGGACTCATATTTCTCACTGGGGCCCTTCAATGAGGTTACGCTGCGCCTCGATGGTGGATGGCTCCGAACTTCCAAGGACTCTTTTCAACGAAAAATGAGAACGGACTCCGGAAGTTGGCAGTACATGGTTGACAGGTATTTAATAGGAGATGTCTGTCTGCCCGGAAACAACTTCCGTGACACTTATTCCAAATCTTGTTACTTGACAACCAATTAAACCGTCCCAGTATTTACATCAGACACCATGAGATCATTCTACGCCACAATTGCCTTTTTCGCATCAACAATCACTGCACTACAAGCGGAACAAACACAGCCGGCATCGTACTGCCCTCCTCGGCCTGCAACGGCCGAAGAGCAGAGAGCCATCTTCGAGCAGGCAGTTCAGACCATTATCGTCGACCAACAATACACCGAGGGTGTCCCGAGACATTATGATGAGGGCTACATCCAACACGACCCCTTCCTGCTTTCCGGCAGGCAGAACGTCCTCGACTACCTCGCCAACTTTGATCCCGACTCTGTCAACTTCACCGTCATCAACAAGGGAATCGACAACAACCGTGCTTGGATCTTTCAGCGCGTCGAGCAGGTCGGCAGTGGGCCACTTGGGTGGGTGGATCTATGGAGGATGAACGGCACTTGCATCGTTGAGCATTGGGGAGTCAGCATGCCAAAGCCGGCCGACGCTATCAACCCCCTGCCATTGTGGTAGTCATGCAACAGGCCTGAAGCTCGATTTACTAGCTTCCTAAGTCTTATATAGAGAATTGTATACGACATAGGTGAACAGCACATTGGAGTACATGAAAAGCTCTTCGTCATGCTCGATGTCTTCAAACCCGGCATTCCATGAGTGCCTCGTCATATAAATAACTCAGTACTTTGAGCTTGTTATTTATCAAATGAACCAGTGCGCATGTATAACTGTTTGATGTCTTGCGAGGCCTACAAACATCTAATATATTGACGATCCTTGAAAAGACTTTTTGGTCCTCATGGTCCTAAACATGCCGAATTTGAAACCGCTCCATGGCCTCTGAAGAGTGAAGACTACCTACATATCTAGTTGAGACTCATGCAGCACTCGTGCATCAATCCTAGGCTGCCTCCACCTTCCAGCCACCAGGCATCAAGTTGGTGAAGATAAGATCTGGATCGTACTTGGCGCGAACATCCTTCATCTTCTGGAGGTTGTCACCGGCATATCCCTGGAAGACAGGCTGACCGGCACCAGCATAGTTCAGGTACAGAAACGGAGACATGACGTCGCCCAAGGCATTGATCTGCGACGTCACGTTGGTGTCGAAGTCAGTGAGAAATTGATCGATCTTGGCATCGTCCGAGGCCTCTGACCAGACAACAGTTTCTTCGACCAGGATGTAGGTCCCCTGGGTGGCATCCACATCCATAGGGTCGCCACCGTTAGCGGTAGACACACTCAAGAAGTGCTCGGTGACAGGGACAAAGGCAAGACTGCCAATGACGTTGGTTACCCCCGAAATCTGAGTCTTCATCATGTCCAGAAACACCTCGTGCACAATGTCAAGGGCTTGGCGGTTAGCCTTGATGGTAACGACGTGGAACGCACTCCTCAGGCCAGAGAGCTGACTCCGACTAGAGTCCGCGAACTGTGTCCAGTTGTACATGGAGGGTCTTACGATGAATGACGAGCTGATAGGTTCCATCGTTTGAGTGAAGTTGATAAGGGCAGGCGGGTTGGTGGTGTTGCCGTTGTTGAAAAGAATGGAGTAGTAGCTTGGGTCGGGGTACAACGACGGGATCCACTGGACTCTGGGCTCGATTCCAACGCGGGAATCACTGGAGCCGTTGAGAGCAAAGCTATAGATGCTGTCGAGAAACTGCGCGCTCGAGCTCGGGCTGTACTGGTTCTCGCCAACCGCAACCTCGGGTAGAGAGAAAGTCTTGAGGTGGAAGCCAGTGACAATTGCAAAGGAGTTGCCGCCGCCGCGGAGTGCCCAGAAGAGGTCGGAGTACTCGTTTGAAGCGGTCGCAGATACAATATCGCCATTACCGAGAACGCACTATAGAAGGAAAATTAGCCAACTGAGTCTACAAGGGGTATTTCGCTCAAGCATCATCGAACGATGTTTTGAGGAGGCGGCCGGGGTCGATACAGGGAGAGTTAGACGTACGTCATACTGGACAACATTCGCAGAGGCCCACCCGTTCTCATTGCTGAAGAACGAGATACCTCCCCCGAGGAGGAATCCGGGCACACCGACCAAGCCTTCCCAGGTTAGTCACCCACAGCGTATCCATGCGGTCAGGGACATTCACTCACCAGCTCGTCCACCAACAACGGCGAGCTTGTATGGCTCGAGGAAACGGTAAACGTCCGACCATGTGTTTCCCGCACCGACCTCAATAATGGACTCGTCGTCGGAAAGAATCAGCTTGCTCAAACCAGACGTGGCGATTAGCACACCAGGCGCGTCGATGTTGGCGGCATTAGCGATGGTCATGTGTCCGCCACCTCTGATTGCAAACTGTGTGTTGGTGCCGTTGAAGATTCCCACAATGTTGGACATTTCTTGACTAGTTGTGGGAGCAACAACGCAGGAAGGGGACAGATAAGCAGCAGCGTTGAAGTAGTCTGTTTTGTTTGATTAGTATGTTGAACCAGATCTGACACGTCGATGATATGCAGGTATTGAAGGACGCATGGAAAGAACCTGAAAGTGAACTGGGATGTTTAGGGAGACGGACCTTGGGTTGCGTTGGTATAGTTGTCACTACCTGGCAGGGAGGTTATGGCGCCAAGAGTCTGCTGGAGAGTATCGCAGGCAGACGAAGTGTTTTGCCCCAGGCTTTGGGCAGTCGCAGTGCTCATAAGAGCGGCAAGCACCAACTTGGCTGAAGAGGAGCGGAGAGCCATCATGACGAGATCAAGATTGGTCGAGTATGGGTAACGGTAAGTTGCAGGTTACTAGGTAGAAAGGATGAGAATGATGAAAGATCAGGAGTCTTTGTGAAGGCTTCTCGTTGGTTCTTATACGAATGCCGCGCAGGCAGACTTTCTCATTTCAGGTCCATCTCGTGCCGACGTTCATTGCGCTTTGAGGCTTCATGATCCGCTACAGCCGGCCTCGTAGTGTCCCGACAACGATGACTCCTATACGAAAACCCGAGGTCTGGTTCCGCAGCTGGTTCAAAATTGATCTATGAGTCTTCGTAGCATCACAGCCTGCTGGATATTACAGTCAGCTAGCCTAGTCAAACTTAAATACACTATTGTCTTTCCGAGCTACCCAGCTAATGACATGAAAAGGGGTTCTATCCATTGGCATACCGATCTCATCAACCCAAATGCCCTGTTTGTCGGGCCGACAGTGAATGAACGTGTACAAGAAGCTCATATTCTAAGTCTAATGGCGCAGGAAAAGCCCCGAAAAAGATTTAGCCGATTGGACCCTCCGGCTGCGCCACACGATTCCTGCGTAGTGATTGCAGCGCGTGACAGCCTCATTTCAGGCAGGTATACTGGCCCGATTCTCATATGCTACTGAGGCTCGCATTTGCCCCGTAGGATAGATACCATGTGGGTTCTCATGTGATAGTTTGCAAGGGCTAATAGGCTAGGTAGCTAGTGTCCTCGCAAGATATATAGTACAGTAGGCGAGAGCAACCCCAAGCCAAGGCGTTCGCTTTACGGTATCATCTTGTGGCCAATTGGATTATTGAGAAGAGACAACTAGAAAAAAAGGGCCAACATAAGGAAACCATGCGGGCGAGGACAATAACGACGCTACGGAGATGTAGCATCACCTTGCATGCTTAAACAGAAGCCTCGCGAAACTTGGCGACGAATCTTCCACATTTTTGTTGTTGTGGACGGCAGTGTTGAACTTCCTGATCGCTTGTTAATTCAGGGGCTGACGGCATCTCGATCTTGGGGGTCGGTTAGTGGGGCCGCCTGGTGAACTACGCAGCCCTCGTTTTCGTTTTCGTTACCGAGCCCAGAGATGAAACCACCGCGGAAGCAAGTACGGATCCAGCCGAGTACTCAGCTCAGTAGGCGTGCTTCTGATATTGAGCTCGACGGTCAGCTTCACAATGGGGCTTTGGTTACATTCCGATGACCTTCGGCATAAATGCTCCTATGATGATATCCCCTCCAGCTTCTAGGACGCAGCCGGGTCGGCAATTGCAGCACGGCATGCATTCTACGATGCTCGACGCTCGAGATGACTGAAGGTCGGAGACGGGCTACTGCCTTGAGCCTAGTTGCTTCCGACTCTGCGACTCTGGAGTACTGAGCTATAACTACAAAGTACGCCACAACCCTTCGAAGAGGTTCTTCTTGAAACGCCACTTCTTTGAGTGCGAACCTCTCAACAGTCTGCACATATGTCTTCTCCATCTTTATTGTTGACAATACAGACGGGGCTGACGAGACAGTTGATATTTGGGCACTCAGAATCATCTCATCGAGACTTCGCTCCTTTGGCGTCGGGGTTATGTCACTTTTAACTAACATGAAGGTATTGGAAAAGGGCGATGTCGGCACTCTTACACCCAGACGTTTTCCAGTTCAAGGAGGGACTCTATTCTCTGTAACTCTTTAGCATTCAAACCACGTTTGGTCCGATGCACTTCCTCATGAGGTAATACCACAAACGATATCTCACGACCATTAGCTAAGTATGCAACATCCGATATCATGCGAGTGAGCGTGACAAAGGCCCTCTTATGAACCTGGATCATTTAATGGCGGACGTAGATAGACCAAAAACACAGATTTCAAGATTGGCGAAAATCTCGATTGGGTGTGACTGGGCTCAAGAGGTAGCAGACAATATGATGTTATGTCCTTTTATGTGGCGTTTATGAATGCTTTTCTCATTAAGTGGAAAAAGCCATCTGTCTATGTCCTAGGTCGTGTTTTCGTCCAGGTGCGCAGCTCATTGCTGGTCTTGAATTGCCGGCTGCCAATTATCGGTATAAAAGGGGTTCCTAACGCATTTTTACAATTCCCCTATTCTTTTTTAATTACATTACAACAATATTC
Source organism: Colletotrichum siamense (assembly GCF_013390195.1). NCBI lineage: Eukaryota > Fungi > Ascomycota > Sordariomycetes > Glomerellales > Glomerellaceae > Colletotrichum > Colletotrichum siamense. The sequence goes on along the minus strand of NW_023501016.1, from coordinate 915,473 downwards.
ATAGCCCGACTGTCACATTTATCACGATGAGAGACAGCCTTCCTGCAGAACTCAAGACTCAAATCCTTCAGCATATCATTGCCCAACAGCCGAACTCTTTAGCACAATATGCTACGGTTTGTCGCGTTTGGCAGGATATCATCGAGCCTATCCTCTTCGCAGAAGTTACACTTTACGTAACAAGCACCAGCATTTTATCCAGAGGAACTACTGCTTCAACACTCGACAAGTACATTTCCGGGCAGCGGAAACGAGAGTTAAAAAAGCTGCGTCTAGTGATAGACTTCGACCCACTCGGTTTCCCAAACATCCCTATTGGCGCCTTCTCACGACGCCTTGAATTTAACGCTACATTTGTCGATATCATTGACTCCTTCGTCAATACGTTGAGCAAATGGAAAGACATGTCGTTCGACCTAGAGATCATCGAAACGAATTCCTGTTCCCGCGACCTCTTTCACCGTGGCAGCAACCTTCTACAACGACCTAAGAAATTGATTCAATGCGTACGTTCCATTAAACACCTGGAATTTAACGCCGAACGTTGTCACATTCGATGCTCGCACGGAGGGCTTCTGTCACTTCTCTGTTCGAGAATGTCCGACAATCTTACCGAGCTCCAATATGGCTTTGACCAGAAAAATCCCGATCTTGCGGAACTCTATCAGGATACCTGTAGTTTCGTGCCGAAAGGCGTGAAATCACTCATAATTCGCAACTTGGACCAGAGAGCTTGCCTGCGATTACGTGTTGATTTGAACGCCAAAATGGCACTTGACCAAGTCAGCATGCAGCTAGAAGCTCTTCATATTTCTCACTACGTTGATGCTCAAGCTCTTTTCTCGATCTTTAGTTCCGGCAATTCTAGCTCGCCGCTAGCTTGGCCGAATTTAAGACGTCTGTCTATAACACTTTACGGATTCCGAAATTTCAGCTTTCCTGACCGGAGTCAAGACCCCCTGCTATGGACAGCTTGCGCCGCTCTTGAAATGCTAAGACTTCAAAGGCTGGATGTCTGGTTCCCAAAGATCAATCATCGTCATGGCCGCTACTTCCGCTACTGGGTCGAAGGAGGACGGGCCCATGTTCTATGGGATATGGGCTTTCGCGCTGGAATGCGTCAATATCTTTTCAGCGCATGGGATGCAGTAGCCAGGTTTCACACCTCACACCCATTGGATCCCAACATCCGCACGATGAATTCTGCTGAAGCAGGCGACGAAGACCCGCTCCAAGCGTCGCTGTCGTTCTTTGAGCCATATGTGCCCTCTGCGAAGCAGCTACGGAGGGCCCAGGTACCTTAACGACCGGATTTAGGTTTCCTTTAGCTTCCACGAAAGCATGCTCATGTGAGGCCTAGCTGGTGCTGGGTGTCAGTATAAACACCACACCAACCCCAATGTTGGGATCGTTCCGAGAGAGGGAGCACGCGCATCTCAGCCCCGGAACGAAGCATACACCTCCTCACACCCCTCATCAACACCATCCACCCCGACCTCTTCAACAATCTCCCCCTCTCCAATCTTCATCACCTTCCCGCTCGCAGCTCCCTCCCAGGCCCCCTCCAAGCCCGCTTCGCTATCCCCCGCAGATCGAACCCACAGCTCTTCCATCTTCCTGCCAACCTGTCCCTCGAACTCCGTATCCTGCCCCCTAAGCTCCCTGCTCGTCCCAAACACCAGCGGCAGCTCTGCACAATGATATGCTCCCAACTTCGGCTCCGGCGACACATTGCTGAAATTACCGCGATACTGGTTTGAGATTCCCAGTGGCGGCGGGTCATGAACGATACGTCGTGGATATGAATGCTGATTGTCAATTCAAGAGACATTTTCTTCCCATCCTGTGGTTGACAATACTCCTGAAGGAAGTTTAAATGGGATAGCTGCATCGTTTCTTAGCGCTTGACAAGTACACTTCATCTTGGAAGCCCTATGAAACGGGGTTTCTGCTGGAGTGAATGCTGCTCCATGTTCTTTAATACAATAGATGCGCCACGCATGAGGCCCAGCCGTTTGCAAAGTTTCAACATCATAGTCTCCTTCGTTTCATGGTACTATTTCCTTTGTGCCTTTGCTTTCCCGCCAATGTTGATGCTTCATATCTCCCGCTGACTCTATACCGATGCTTGCACCTCCGAGATGGTTGAATTAGGCCTTGCCCCAGAGACCAGCCTTGTCCGTAGTCTTGATGGTGAAGGCGAAAAGACCGCCAGCAACGGTAATCGCACCGCTGAACATAGAGACCGCAAAGAAGTTGCCCGTAGCTCCGACGATTGCACCGTTGATAGGAGGTCCGATCAGGGCACCGACACCCGCCACAGCCATACCCATACCCATGTACGTTCCCACCTCGCTAGGATCGGGAGCACACCGGGACAGCGATGCAGCAGCGCCAGACATGATGGTTCCCGAGCCCAGGCCGAAGAAAACGGCGTACACAATGATGCCGGCATTATCAGTGGCAGATGTCATACAGAAAACAATGACACCGGTGGCGATAGAGCCAATGGAAAAGGTGTTCAGGTTGCCATACTTGTCTGCCAAGATACCCGGAACAATACGGCCGAAAGTCGAGGTAGCATTAATGATGCCGATGAGATAACCGGCGAGTGCGGCGCCCATACCCTTGGAGACGGCGTAGGTAGGGAGGTAGAAGTTGGGTGTGAACATACCCACGAAGATGGTGAAAAGCGCGACGGTGAACATGAGGAAACGGGTCTGCTTCCAGGGGTCGAGTAAGAAGAGCTTGGTCTTTCGGGGCGGCACGCGAGGCTTGACGGAGATGACGGCAAAGGTCATAAAGAAGAGGACAATAAAGCCGACGATGCGCACAGACCAGCCGAAGCTGATGGGCGAGTTGTTGAACAACTTTGACAGGATGATGGGCATGACGACGCCGCCGACAGATGAGCCAGCAACCGCAAGACCAAGCGCAGCGGCCCGCTTCTTATCGAAATACTGGGCGACAGCGGCGAAGGCGGGAATTTGGAGGAAGCCTTGGACGAGTCCCATGAGAATGCCTTGGACCAGCATGAAATGCCAGTACTTGGAACAGAGGGAAAGCATCATAATAGCGAAGACATAGAGGACGGCGGCGGGGTACATGATCTGGCAGATGGTGTTAGTATCAATTCAGATTGAGGTTTCCGCAGCATACGAGAAGGGAGATATCCTTACCAAAGCGCCATGACGATCGAACAACGGCCCCGCGAGCATGCCGGTGAAGAACTGGAGGAAAGACTGCGTGGAACCGATCCAAGAGATGTTGGAAGCGGACTGGCCCTGCAACTGATGCGTCATGTAATATTCTTGGAAGATACCGAATGAGTTGGAAAGACCAAGAGTGCAGAAAAAGATTGTCGCAGAGCCAGCAGCAACCATCCAAGCGCGGAAACCACCATCGGGAGCTGCGTTTGGGTCATTTGTGGCTTTCTCGTTGTCGTGATTGAGAAAGTTGGTGGAGTGAGCACTGTCGTGCTCGCCGGTAGAAGAGTGTGGAGCTGCGTGGCCGTCGAGCTCGCTGGGCAAGCCCGCTCTTGAAGTCTTCTCGGGCGACATTATCGGATTTTGCCAGGTGTAAGATGGAAGAGAGCCGATTTCCTGCTTCGTAACTTTGTGGCCGTTGCCGTGGTGTTTTTGTTTTTATTGATGTCGCAATTTTATCGTTTGTTATTTGATTCGTGATACGGATGGCTTTTCATTCAGACTTGAGAGCACGAAGGAAGACCCAATATATAAAACTGCAGACGGCGGCCCCGTCTTGTGAACACCCCGTGGACGGACTCGGACTCGGCGTCCGGACTCGGGATCTCAGTCGGGAAATTCGTTCAAAAGTCGGCTAAGCCGAAGATGTCCCTCTGCCGCAAAGGTCGGTGGATCACGGTAATTTGCCTGATTGGTGAAGTTCCTTCGGAAATGGGGTCAGTCCAACATATTCCCGTGTCCACCGCGCGCCGAGGGTCATCAGATGGCAATCTTGTCCTTGTTTTCGGAATTCTCCCTCAATGTTGTCTCACAACCTCGACATCGGTCGGCTTTCTAGGTCCACTTTCCCCCTCGAGTCTGTCAGATCCGTCCATTCGAGGAGTTTTCGTCTCATAAGGGTATCACTAACGAATTCGGACGACTGCTTCGAATGTTTTAGTACCAAATTTTATCTTCAGATCATTCTGGTTTCTATTCCATCAACTGTTGAAGGACACATTTACGAACTCACGGCCACCCAAGTCATTTGAACACAGCACAGAAAACGTGAGTCAACTTTTATGGCAACTGCAGACTTCACGCCAAAGATCGTTATTTTTCCCCCAGTCCTGCTATTGACTAACAAATCCCGATGCAGTGCAACGAGACTACTCAGCCATGCAAGGTCCCATAGTTGACTGTCAGGCACGGCGCCGAAGCCGTCGGCCGGCTACATCATGTACCCTCTGCCATAAGCGCAAGATCCGATGCAATCGTGCTAGGCCGTGCTCTAATTGTCTCCGGTCCAAGACTGGGGCCAGCGGATGTGCGTACGAGAATGACGCCCCCAACCAGTCTCAGGTACCACCTTCAGTGTCTTCGAGCGACCAGACGCAGCATGCGCCAGATCAAGCGGCGCAGCCGCAATCTCAGTATTTGACACCGTCGAGCAGCGGTATATCCAGACAGACATCGACCGGCTTTCCGTCAATGTCAGGCTCATTAGCCGCCAATAGCTGGACACAGCCGCCGAACCCAGCCAGTGCCAGTGGCCAATCCTGTCATGGCACGGAAGCGCTCAGGCTGCAGCTCAGAATACAGCAGCTGGAGAGTCAACTATCAAACCAATCTCAGTCCATTCCTCGTCGTTCTCCAGTCACTTCATCGTCCCCAGCTGTATCATCGTCTCCGGCACCTGCTACAGTCCGCGCGTCCGCGATGGATGCGGATGTGGAGATCATCAGCTCACAACTTGGAGGCACATTTCACATTCATTCGACCAGAGACACCTTCCTGGGCCAAGATCAACCCCTGATAGCGAATGGCCTTAGTTTCAAGACGCGCTTGCTTGGACAAAGTCACTGGGCAGTTAGCACTGCACATTTGGCAAGACCTCATCAAATCTCACGCGGCTGTGTGTCAGTCACCCATGGCATATACTGACCGTTGACGCAGATTCGTGACATTTTGAGCACTCTCGGACAGTATGAAGGCACACCCGATACGAATTGGGCCGGTATAGGAAGATGCAAGTCCTTGGCTCGGTACATCAAAGCCCGACGAACACCAGCGTGGCCGCCGCCGCCGAACTCGAAACTCCCTAGCAAAGAGGTTGCCGACGCTCTGCTCGACAATTATCTCCGCACAACTGAGTCCATATACCGTATTCTTCATCTGCCCACCTTCCGGCGGCAATATGAAGCGCTCTGGGTCAATGACACAGTCCCCGACCCCGGCTTTCTCGTACAGTTGAAACTGGTCCTTGCCATTGGCGCCGTCACATACGATGACGAATTTTCACTTCGAACGTCGGCGATTCTTTGGGTATATGAGGCCCAAGTCTGGTTGGCCGAGCCTAATTTCAAGGTTCGCTTGAACATCCAATTCTTACAAACCAACCTCCTCCTCCTTTTCGCCCAGGAACGTGTTGGTGTTGCGGGTGACTCTGCATGGGTTCTCTCTGGCACCATACTGCGCAAGGCGATGCACATGGGATTGCATCGCGACCCCAACCACCTCCCTGGCCGTTCCGCTTACGAGGCCGAGATGCGGCGGCGTCTCTGGAACACTGTGCTGGAGGTGGACCTCCAAGCTAGTCTAAGCTCCGGCGGAGCGCCGCTCATATCCATGTCCGATTTTGACACCGCGCCCCCTGGTAACTTTGACGAAGAGCAGCTAGAAGCCGATGGGCCAACTCCTAGGCCGCCGAGTGCATTTACGCAGGTTTCGGTTGCGATCGCCCTGCGCCAGACCTTCCCGCAACGTCTCGCAGTAGTGAACTTTCTTAACGGTCTCCGTGTGTCACCAGGAACGTATGAGGATACCCTACGTATCGACACTGAACTGCGAGAGGCGTTCAAGGGATTGAGTCGAATCTTGCGCACAGCCTTCAGCAGCTCCTCTTCAAAAGCTCAAAATGCCAAGTCCGAGGTCCAGCTTGTCGACTTCCACATGCAGCGCTACCTCATATCCCTGCACGCGCCATACTTCGGTCCCGCACACGGTACGGCATACACATACTCACAAAAGACCGTGGTCGAGTCTTCACTCCGTATCTGGCGTGCTGCGTGCCCGCCTCCGGCTCTCGCCTCCAATGGTCTCCAAAACCCGGGCGTTGGCGAGACCGAGTCAGACCTGCCTCGCTTGGCGTCGTGCAGCTCCGGATTTTATCAGACTGCCACTTTCCACGCCGCGCTCTTGATCGCCCTCGATTTGCGCTCCCAGCTTCAGGAAGAGGAAGAGTACAGCCTTCTTGGTCCCACGCCTCTGCGGCCGGACCTTATGTCTGTGATGGAAGAGGCGCGCATGTGGTGTTTGCGGGTCATCGAGGCCGGAGAGACAAACGTGAAGGGATACTTGCTTATGAATCTGGTAGCAGCACAGATAAGGAGCATGGTGGGATTGATGAAGAAGGATGAGGTTGCTGGCGAGTTGATCAAAGCTGTGAAGGGTGTGGAGGAGAAGTGTCTGCCAATTCTGGAACGTATGGCGGAAGAAGTAGGGATGGATGCCGCTGGCGCGGAGACTATTGATGCCATACTGGGACAGCTGCCAGAACCTATGGAGTTGTGGCAAGGGATGGAGGATTGGGTCTTCAACGACGATACGAAATCTGGAGATTTCGTGTTTTAAAGTTGGGCTTGCATGCAGAGACCATAATTGACAACAGTCAAACGGTTTCAATGATTAGAATTCAGCCCTCGTCATTCAGAAATTCCTCTGCCGAGTGTTTGGGCTCATGTGCTCTTTTTCTTCTGGCTAATTATGCGCATTTGTGAATGGGAAGGTCATCGTTTCTAGACGGAAATGATCAAGCGACCAAGACATGTGTGTACCAACACTGGTTCAGCCCACTGACCCGTCTATCGTCTCCAAGCTTGATCCGCAAAATACACGTACAAACATACTGACCATCGTGGTCCCAATCAACAAGACTTTGAGAAGGAAATAAGGCGTTTGAGTTTCAGTCTCTTAACCAAGTCCATTACAATGATGGGGCATGCGAGCAATAATTAGGTTCCAACTTGACATTTTGACATTATGCGCGGATGGTTTCCTCGGCGGTCGTGTGCTTCAAACCCTCTTGCAAACGCCCGCAGTTCAGACCGTGAACTGCATCGCTCTCGAAGACGACCAACAGGGCAATGGTAGCAGTCACGGCGATATCCGTAAGGCCATCGAAGCCAACCCAAGTAAGACGGTCAACACTTTCGGTGGGAGTCTTGCAGACTCACCTCGGCCTCACCCCTTCCGAGGCATCTTGCCTCGGGGATACAGCTGATATCATCATCCATGCCGGCTCCAGTGGACATTGTCTGAACAACTACGCTGCCCTCAAGGCCCCAAATGTCTCTGCTACGCATCGTCTCGCCGCGCTGGCACTCCCTCGCTCTGTGCCATTGCTCTTCGTCTCTAGCAACCGAGTCCCGTTACTCGCCGGCAACACAGAGCAAGTGCCCTGTTCCATGGCAAAGTGGATGCCCGCTGGCGACGGAAGAGAGGGACTTACCGCGACGAAGTGGGTTGGCGAAGTCTTTCTGGAGAGTCTGAACAAGCTTGTCACCAACCAGACTGACAAGGCCTGGGCTATCGAGGTCCATCGCCCCTGCATCGTCGTCGGCGACCAGGCGCCCAACTCCGACAGCATGAACGCTATATTGCGATACTCGCTGCAAATGAGGTGTGCGCCTCTCGTGACCAGGGGCCGGGGATACATTGACTTCAAATCTGTAGATGATGTTGCCACGGGTGTTGTTGAGTCAGCCCTGATTATGGCTCAACGCAGGACTGGAGGCGTGTCATTCAAGCATCACTCCAGCGGAGTCAAAGTACCTGTTGACAAGTTCAGAGAGCATTTGGAGCAGGAGTATGAGGGGAAATTCGAGCCTGTTGAGATGAAGGATTGGGTTGCTAAGGCTGGTAAGGCTGGGATTGATCCTTTGATCACGGCTTACTTGAACGGAATCTTGGAGTCGGATGAGGAGATGGTGTTTCCTTACCTGGGAGCTTGAGAGCTTCTTGTCTGAAATTGATGTTTTACTCTATGTATTGTGTCGCCAGGCACTTAATATTTGCTTTGTTCTGGATGTTTCCTTTTTATAGATTAAGATTCTGCAATTGCAAATCATACCAAGGCTACTAAGCAGCTACTGCCCCCTCTTCTTCTAGAACCTTACTATCTCTATTAACCTAAGGACCTACTCATTCTAACATAGCTACCTTTTGTGTTAGTATTTAAGCTATTAGTGTTGGACAACCCGGTTTGTCATGCAACTGTAGAAGCCAGACAATCAGAAAGACATAACGAGACTTATATGGCAATTCCTCTAGAAGTCCTCAGTTGCAAAAGCTCGTAAGTACGAGCTTCTCATCACCACGGTCAACCGTCATCACCACGGTCAACCGTCATCACACGGCCCCGGCGGCGCCCGGCGGCTTCAACGTCGAAGAGCGGGGCTCGGAATGGCGGCTCCGCCGAAACCACCGGAGCGAACCGAGTCGTGAACCCCACATGTCGCAACGTGCCGCTAGCCTAGCTGGGTAAAAGTAAGAGGCGCCTCGATTTCAAGAATAAGACGCAATATGTCGGTCGGAACGGTGGTGAAGTTTATACAATAAGCCTTCAGCATCGATCCCAAGGCGGCGGCCTGAGTGGATCTTGGATCGTCAATGTCGGCGTTCCGGCGATGCCGGGTTGCCAGATCTAGTTTACATACCACAGCTGCGTCCCCAGAATCTGTGACGAGAAAGTAGGTCTCTTAATAACAGGAACTGTGAGAAAATAACGATTCTATCAAGCGAAATCAAGTCAAAACTCCGATACCCCCAGGCCCGGAAGACCGCCTCCAAAACACTCCCTCAAGGCGTTCCATCGTTCGGATTGGGGAACCTGCTCACAAACTTGGGCGTCTCCGGCGACTCCAGCCCATTGCCCTTCGGATCACAATATTCTCCCGCATGGTTATTCGTAAACAGTGCATGCCTGCGCTCCTCCATCATCTCGGCCTCGCGCACCAAGTCCTCGGTCAGCGTACCTGTCAGCGCATACGGCGCCGCGAATAAGTTGACCGACGCGGGGTGCGATGGAGCCAGAGTGCTGGAGCCGGTGTGCTCGACGCCGGCCATAGGCGCGAAGCCTGCGGTTTTGATGGCAAATATGTCTGCGGTGGGCAGCTTGGGGGTATGGGAGTCAATGGTCGAAATACCGAAAACTGCTGGCTTTCCTTGCGCCTGGTGGTTGTTGGAGATTGTGCTGGGATGATTCTGCGGCATCACACTGGCGCGTCTCCTCCCAGACTGCGCCTTCTTTGAGTCGTGTATCGTGAAGCCAGACTTTCTCGCAGCTGCAGCTGTCGAAGCCTTGACTAGCATCGGTTTCTCAAGACTAGGCGGGTTGTACTTCACCCTCTTGATCGGCCTCTCGCCCACGTCAGGCACCTTAGAGTCCAGTGCCTCGTCCGAGGCCTCGTGCAGAACACCGCCAAAGATGTCCTTGATCCTGCTCACCGCTCCCCGCAGCATGTAATCGACGTCCCGCTTCAGACTATCCGCATTGATCGTGTTGATTGCCTGCTTGGTGTGACTCGTCGCATTCTGAATCGTGCACACATAGTTCTGCACCGCCTCAAACTCCTTCGCCGGCAACAGCTCAATCTCCCTCCGCGCAAAGGTGAACAACCGCGCCGAAGACGGACGGTGCGCAATATGGATGTTGGGAATAAGCGGGAGGAGCAGCGCCCAGTTCTCCAGCTTGATCCGCGTGATCTCCCCAGACCACCCGAACAAGTACTTGGTCGTCTCGAATCCCCGTTCGAACATGGGCCTGAACTCCTCCGCAATACCCGGGTACATTCGCGTGGCTTGCGGCTGGTTGACCAGGGTGATGATCTCCTCGTGGAGACTGGCCAATGTTTGGGCCCGAGCTTTCAGGGTCCGAATCACCGGCTGTACCGTGAACCTGATCCGATCCTCGTCGCCGAGGTTGAAGATGTCCAGGTACAAGCCCATGATGGTGTGCAGTTCGTACTGAAGCTCTCCGAAATACGTCCGTAAAAGCTCGGCGAGTCTCCGGCCGGCACCCTGCGCCACGGTGCCGATGTTTTCCCAGAATGTGTCTGCGTTGGCGAGGTTCAGCGACGGTGCCGGCAATTTCAGCTTGCGACCTTGCATGCGTTTGCTGAACCGGGCCAACGTGTTCTGGTACCCCAACAGGGCCTCGTCCTTCCATTTCTGGAGCTCCTGATGCGTCATATTCACGAGGTTCCGTCGGTAAGTCGCCCCGATCACAGCCTCGATAACAATGATGTTAGCCTGCGCGCCCGTGTTGAGGAGCAACCACTGTCTCTCTTTCCAGCTGAGGTAGTCCACCTGCCACTTGGCCTTCGCGCATGCCAGGTTCAGATGCTCCTGGGTCAGGGACATCAGGAACTCGTACACCAAAGGATTTGTCTTGAGCAGGTCATCAGGCCATTCGTTCCACAAATCCCACTGCTTCGGCAGTAGGTCTGCGTCTTCGAAGGTTGGCATCGTCCGGTCAGGGGGCGGAAGGATCCTGGTGGGCATGTCTGTGTTGAGGCGCATTGCGGCAGATCCAAAGCGCGGGATCTCGGTGGTCCACCACTCTTCGGTGAAGAAGCGGAGCACCTGGGCTACTGATATGAACGTCGCGTACTGGTTCGAAACAAGAACCGGGGTTTTGAGGATCGCGTCGCTGGGGTCTTTGCGTGTTTCGTCGTCGCCGGGAGGGTCTTGGTGTAACGCCCGCGGCCAGCGATACAGAGTGAGACCGCAAGCCGTAGAGTACAGATGTTTGGGGTGGACATGTGAACTCCTGCCGATCAAAGGCCAGGCAGTACCTCCATATAGCTTCAAGGTTGTTAACAAAACAGTGGAAGGAATCCCTAGGGAGGCGTCTTACGTGATTCTCCAACGAGAAGCCCACTTCGCATCTCTGCTCTTGCTCGAAGAACGGCTCCGGGGTTCTTTGATGAGCGAAAAGAAGTTTTCCTATGGAGGCAATCGAATTTTCCACGGCAGGATGGCCAGATATAATCGGCAGGGTAGAAGGCCCAGGCGAATGCATCCAGTTCCTGTGGGCATAGGTCACAGCGTGCTGTGACGTGTTAGCTAGCTGCATCATCACGAGGCTTCCTGCGAGGCTTACTGCAATCTCATGAACCAAGGTAGTCGCAACACGAAAGGAAAACACAAGTCGTTCATCCGTAGTGTACCCCTGCACAAGCAACGGATAAATGTCGTCGGCGCCGAGACATGTGCGAATCGTCCCATCGTCTTCGGCAAACGTGATGCCGTTCAGGGGCTGCCCTTCTGCTTCATTCTCAGTGTGGAATGTGCTTGTGATGTTCAACACCAGCCAGTCGTTGAGGACGTTCGCGGTGGTTTCGATAGGATCCAGGAGCTGGTAGTACTCTGGCGGGATGAAGGGCTGGCCACCGGGGGGCAGGGGGTCAGGTTTCTTGGAGAAAGTAAACAGCGGCCACCGGTCTCTCTGATCTTGCGGACGATCGTCGCGTGACTCTGGAACAGGCATTCTGTTCCAGACATCGCAAAGCGCTTTCCAAAAAGGATCGTGTCCTTCGAGGTAGAACAGCATTCGAGACGCCAGTACCAAGGCGGGCTGAAGACATTCCCATACATAATCATCGCTCTGTTCGCATTTGCCCGTTAGCAAGCATTCCTCAAGCTGCGAGAAGCAATTGACATACGCCAGGATCTAGCTCGCCCTTGTGATTTCCAACTTGATAAACTAGTCTGGGCGTGTTCTCGCTATCACCGCGCCAAAGAGGCGACTCCCATCTATCCCTACGAAAAAGTCTACCAAAGAGTCAGTTGCACTTGTCTTCCGAACATGGGCTATGACTTCATACCTATGCACGGGGCTCTTCAGCGTGATGCGGGAGTCGCTTCCGAAGGATAAGACGCCATGATCCAATAGCTGAGGTCTTGTTAGCGCTGCTGTTGTCATTCGACGAATATGGTCTCACTTCGTTGGTAGTAGCTCCCAGAAAGAGTATCCTCTGCCAGTCCTCGTCCTCTTGCATGCTCCTCATGGCATTCAGGACGAAGGCACTCTCTTCCGAAAGCCTGCCTTTACCGCTGGGATCCAAACTTGCGTATCTTTCCAGAAGCGCTTCGACGCTGTCATCGCCCCAGTTCTTGGCGAGCTCCTCAGCCTCTCTGGCAACATCCTCGCCACTGATCTTGTTGGCGGTGCCGTTGACAGTAAACTGTCGAAATGTGCTTCTTGTCGGCGTCATCCTAGACCGGCCGTCCTGACGCATGGGAAAGATGCCGAATCGCAGCGCCATAGCCGTGGGCTTCCGGATCTGGTCTTCGGGGCGCTGCGCAGGACGCAGATATCGGAGCAGATCCTTCGGACGAACCAGGCGCTTGTGGGGGTCCTCCTCGTCGATCTCAAGCTGGGGGTCTACCCACAACGGGTCGTTCCATTCCGGGACGAACTCGATGTAATTCCAGCGCCCTGCGTATGCCCCTTTGGGCGGAGGTTTGGGCATGTGCACGCCCGCGAGGACGGCGTGCGGACGGCCATTCTTCTGGCGGGCGATGTACAGTGCGCTCTCGTCTTTGCCTCGCTTCGCGTTCCCGATGTTCGCCTCTACGACCTCGGGGTCGGGGTGCTCGCGGGTGTTCCGTATGTACCAGTCTTCATCGTAGACGTTGACTGTCTTGGGGCTTGGTGCTGCGCTGTTGTACGAATCTGAGTCGTCGAATATGACCGTTCTGAGACTTGATGCCGTGCTGGCGGGGGAATATTGTTCGGTGTCCTGGCATTGCATTTTGCGTCGATTGGATAGCAGGCGGAATTGACATGAGAGTTCATGAAGATCAGGTGCTTGAAGATCATGGTAGTCTGAGTTCCGACGATATTGAATCTTCCTTCTGGGTGCTGGCTGTAGATATTCAGCAGTTGTTTATGGAAATAGTGACATCAATGAAGGAAGGGCACAAGGGTGCTCAAGTGCTCCTTTGAAATGAAGAATGGTGGGCGTTGCATTGTTTCTAGCGACTCTAAATATGATCAAAGAAAGCACTCTGACATTGTAGAAGACTCATAAAGTTTTCGAGATGGGGCCATCAGCAGTGAGAGCAAGGCATTGCTGCTGGTGGTAGTCGGTCATCGAGAAGGCATGTCGAATTGGGGACAGGTGCGAAGAGTTAGAACAACTAAACCAAGCCATCACTACCTAGTGGTGAAGAGTATGGTTGAAAAATGCGAAGCTAGCCATCACGACCACGCAGTAATGGACGTGAAAACAGGCGTCGTTAAGAAGCTGTGGGGGAATACGCTGGCGAGAGCACTGGCTCATTGCCTGTCATTAAATCCACATGCAAGGGATTGCTGGAATTCGTGCACCCTGCTATGTCATACAGGAAACCAAGAAACAAAAGCGACCGTGGTCCCACAAACAATCGCGAGTCGCCGGTTCCGTCGATCCCTTGAATGACGTTGAAAGAGATGGAAAATATCGTGGAAATCAAGCACTCCACCTCGGGAGGTGGTGCATGGCTCCGCCACGAGTCAGGCATCGGGATGGCCGCAACTATTAAGACCCAGGAACTCCTGCATCGAAAAACGGCTTCTCAAGGCCTGGTGTCGGCCATGAAATGGTTTGCGCAATAGTCAATAGGTAGATAGTAGTAGCAGCTGAAGATGCCACTTAGAAACGCTGGACTGGCGGGGGACGCATGAGGCTGATATGCTGGCGGGAGATCGCTGGTCCTGTCTCGTATTCGAGGATTGAGATCGCCATATTTGGTGGTGGACCCATAACGCTCGCTTGCTACCGAGAGATTAGCCCAAGACAAAACAATATATCTCCGATCGCCTGTTCCAGCAAACACCCACAATACCGCATGACAGGTGTAGGGAGGGAGACTAAGGCCATCGCGCGACGGGTATATAGGGACGACAGCGACGGACGACAGCAATGGGCGACAGGGGCCGGGACGACACAACACCCGCTCTTACCCAATTCACTCTTTAATTAAAGCGGGTCATAGTTGTCGACGATGGTTCCTACAATATTGATGCTGCTTCCGGCCGTGGCACTTGTTGCTGCAGACTGCGCTGCTGACAACTGCATTCGAGCTCTCGTCGCGACCCAGACCCCCGGACGCCTTAGTTCAGCCCAATCATTTTGCAAGACTTTCATTGCCCAGCCGGTGGCCAGTACCGACATCCCTTCTTTTGCTTCTCACTGCTCTGGTGACTCGCTCGACGCCGGCGCCTTCTCGACTCGGCTGTCGAGTGCCTGCTCTTGCATCGGAACAAGGGTGCCCACGGTCGTTCCAACTTCCACTGCAGCAGGCCCGCCGCCAGTCACTCCGACCACCACGACCCAGTCTCAGTCAAACCAGACGGCCTCGGCGTCTTTCACAACGCTCATCAAGCCGTCAACCACGCCTCCAGCTGATTCGCCGACTCCAGCAGAGCCATGCGAAGTGGTGAGCAGGAGCTGGGCATCAGCGTTCCGAGGTAGGCAGCCCGTGTGCATCTCACCATGAGTCTGGCTTGCCGGATAGTTTCAACTGGCTCGCCGTCGTGGTCTACCGTCGTCGTCGTTAACCGTCGTCGTCGTTAACCGTCGTCGTCGTCTATCGTCGTCTTCGTCGTCTATCGTCGTCTTCGTCGTCTATCGTCGTCTATCGTCGTCTTCGTCGTCTATCGTCGTCTATCGTCGTCTTCGTCTATGTCTTTGTGGTCTATATCGTCGTCCATCATCGTCTTCGTCCATCGTCGCTATCTATTATCATTATCCTCGTCGCTGCCCCTATCGCTTTCTCTACTACCGTTGTCCTCGTAGAAGTTTAGGGTACAACAGATTGTAATAATAGACAACGACGATAGACGGCAATGATGAACGGCAACGACAGACGGCAACGACAAACGGCAACGACAGACAGTAACGACAGACATTAACGATAGACGACAACGTAGACTACGACGACATGGACGACGACGATGGACGATGACGGTGGACGACGGCGGTGGACGACGACGGCTAGCCAATTGACAGGGCCTGACTTCCTCGCCATATTGAATTCGAGGCTGACAAAAACTCTTTATAGGCGCATCTCCCACTGTACCAGCCAAAGTCGCGTACGAATGCCTGAAGTCGGTACCTCTGCACAAGGATGCTGCCATCGAGCTAGTCGATTCAATCCGGCCGTACCTCGAGTGGCAGTCGGACCTGGCCTTCCTCAAAAGCCCGCCTGCGGACTATGAGCCTGGCCCTTTCGACATCGTCAGCCACCTAGAGAAAGTGCGCGCCAGTCTTGAGGCCAACGAATACGACGGCGAGCTAGCCTTCCAGGAAGACCTCTTCGTTTTGACAGCGAAAGCTCGCGACGGGCATTTCCAGTTCATGCCTGATGCTTTAACTGGCGTCTTCGAGTATGTGCGTCCGTTCGGGCTTGTGTCTTACAGTAAGGACCCGACGTCGCTTCCGGTCATCAAGAAATGGGAAGAAGTTGGCGCGAAGCGAGACGAGGCTAGGATTTTGACACGGCTGAACGGAGTCAACTCGTCGGAATACGTTCAGAGCATCGTCGAGACGGTTGCCGGAAACCAGGATCTGGATGCCGCATACAACGCCATGTTCTTTTCCAGAGCCAAGATCAACGCCGGGAGCACATCGGGCTTGTTCAGAATTGGCGGTTGGCACAAGTACCTGTACCCTGGCGAGAACACGACGGCAGAGTTCGCAACAGGAGAGACAGAGTCCGCTGCCAACATTGCCGTTGTCAAAGCCAGCTTTACAGGCGTCACGGATGGAGAGTCATTTTACCAAAAGTTCTGTGCTGGCAACCAATCTTCGCTGGGTACAGCAGCCTCGCAAGCCTCAACGACGGAGGATGATCAGCTTCAAGCAGCCTTATCTCCAGTGGTTAGCACCAATGATGGAAAGGTCTCAGGCTTTTACTTGGACGCCGGTGACCTTGAAGATGTGGCAGTGCTGTCCATCCCCGGCTTTGACCCCGGCAGTCCAAGGACATTCCAGAAAGCCGTTGAGGAGTTCCTCCAGGCATGCCGGACTGATGGCAAGTCCCGCATCATTATCGACTTGCAGATGAACCCGGGTGGATATGTTTTGTCAGGAATTGATCTGTTTCGCCAATTCTTTCCGAAGATTGAGCAAGGAGGTTTCAGCCGGTGGAGAGAAAACGAGCAGTTCATGGCGATGGCCAATATTGTGTCTGAAGCCGCCGGAAAGATCGACCCCGCAACGTCGCCGAGTGAGGAGGCTGTGAGCTGGGCTCAAAGCTGGTGGAACTACCGCTTCGACCTCGACGTGTCTGGGAAGCATTTCACGTCCTTCGACGCCAAATTCGCCCCCAACATGTGGGCTGGCGACCCGTACACGGCCGTCGTCCGTTCGGATCTGAGTAATAACCTGACAACGGCAAACGAAACGTTCGGCATCGGCATCGAGGTAACGGGGTACGGAAACCGTCGGAACTTTACTCAGCCCTTTAAAGCCGAGAATATTATTCTGCTGACGGATGGGTACTGCGCCTCGACTTGCTCCCTATTCGCATCAGAGATGAAAAAAGTGGGCGTCAAGAGCGTCGTAGTTGGCGGCAGACCTGAGAAGAAGCCAATGCAAGCAGTGGGCGGTGTGAAAGGCGCCCAGGTTTTGCGGTACAGCGACATCTTCAACCTGACCCAGGAAGCTCTCACGTCTGACTTGGTAGAAGTTTCTGCCGAGCAAAGGGCGTTGTTGTCACGGTTGACAGACCTACCAATGCGACGAAGCACAGAAGCTCGTCTGAATGTGCGCGACCAGATCTTGGCTGATAACCTGGAGGATGGTGTTCCAGCCCAGTTTGTCAACGAGCCTGCCGACTGCCGTCTCTTCTGGACTCTGGATATGATGGCCGATGTGTCGGAAGTTTGGAAAGCTGCGGCTAATGCCGCCTGGGGTGGTGCTGGCTGCGCGTCTGGAGGGTTTGAAAAGGCTGCTGCCATCACGTCGAAGCCGACGATGATGAAGGCGACTGCTGCAAGGCCACTGCGTGAATCCACCGTGGTGTTGGATGCGGACATTGAGCCGGGACATCATGTATCGGAGATGACACTCGATAAGCATAACCAGAGGGTCCACATCGTGTGAGATGGTGATCCCTTGGGCCGTCTCTCGAGCTCTCGAGATGAAGCCCACCCTTATGTAGCTTGCTCCTATATACAGCCCCCCTGTTTTTCCTGTGCTAGAGCCATCACCTTTCCTGTGTGATCGCTATCTTCGGTACCGTCGTAGTCGTTGTTATCGTTGCTGTTATGGTTGTCCCTCGTCGTTGTCCCTCGTCGTTGTCCCTCGTCGTCGTCTATCATGTTCCCTTGTCCTCTGTCGTTGTGTCTGTTGTGGTTTGGCCGTCAAGGTTGTTTACTGTCGACGTCCTCCAAGCCTGGTACCTGGCCTTCAGAGAACGACTTCAGTAAACGTAGAATGACGGGGTAGAAGAAATGGAAAAGGTTAATTAGAGTCTTGTCTGGATGCACGTCAAAACGATCGATGGACAAGAAAGATGGATGGGTTGAAAGTGATTGATTGATGCTAGACCTCTCTCGGTCATTCAAAGCTCAAATTCTGACATGAGGTTGGAAGAGGGGGAGTCCGTGGTGGTCCTGGGAATGTAATGTCCGTTGATGCAAATGGAAAGTTTTCCCAGTCGGTTGATGTGGTTGGGGATGACATTCGGAGAGGGTAGTCCTGTCGAGTACATTGATCTGCCTATCAAACCGGAGCTATCTCACGGCTTGCTGCTGACGTCTTGGGATCCTCTAGGTCGATGTCGAATATAGGTTTGTCCGTCCAGGTTGTTTACTGTCGACGTCCTCTGAAGGCCAGGTACTACGCCTGTCGTTATGTCTGTCTTTATGCCTGTCTTTATGTCTGTCGTTATGTCTGTCGTTATGTCTGTCGTTATGTCTGTCGTTATACCTGTCGTTATATCTGTCGTTACATCTGCGATTAACCCTACCGTCGTATCTATTGTCACATCTATCGTCGTGTCTATCGTCTTCACTTGTCGTCTATCGCCGTCGCCCCTCGTCGTCCACATCAAAGTCGCCGAGTACATAGGAAATTTAGCCGCCCAAGCACAGGGACTAAGGCGATCTCCCTATGTATTCAACCACAGCAGCAACATCATCAATACCCCATTACTGTTGTCATCGAAGGTCGTGATGATGTATGAGAGCCGCATGCACATCTGCCATCCGGTTGACAGTACAGACCAGACAGGACGGGTTCATCGCCGTTGACGCCGGTGTCGACGTTCAAGGATATCCCTGGCGTGGCCTCCAACTCTTTCCAATGGCGCCCGGCGCATTCTCGCAGACACTTCGGACCCAAAAGTGTAAATCTTATTCCACCGGTTCGTGACGACGGGAGTGAGGTAGGTTTGTTGAGGCAGCAGGCAGGGGGGTGCCGAGCAACTGCGGTCGCAAAGTATCAGTACGAGGAGCTGACGTGGTGTACGGGCGGCGGGCTGACTCTTACCTGCAGGTATTCGGAAGTCACGTCTGGGTAGTGACGGAATGTGTGGGAAGGTTGCGCGTACGGATAGGCCCGCGGCGGGTTGACGTCAAGCCATTTGGGATGGGTGTGATGAATTCGATGCTCGGGATGGTGTCATGTTGGCGGGTTGGAGGCCGCGGTGTCTGGATTGCCAGTCCTCGGGAGGCTGGACATCGGTCCCATTGGAAGGCGGTTTAGTATGCTTCGGCCGCGTCTTTGGGAGGCTTCAGTCGCGGGACAGTGGCTTGCGGATCCTTCGATTGGACCACGAACGGTGGACGGCGGGGGAGCCTCGAAATGGGGGCGAATTAGTCGGATTCTTGGTAGCTGCTCTGTACGGCAGAATGTGATCTTTTCAAGGATACGAGGAGGCATTCAAGACCAGCAGCGCGAAGCTATCAATCCGCACATGGCAGCAAGAGCAAGAGCATCACGTCACAGAGCTCAGGGAAGGAAAGGAGCCAATCGGAGGTTGACCGTTGCTGAGTAATACCCGAGCTAACGCCGACGCCAATGAAGGGGCAGGAAATCAGCATTTGTCTTTTCTGGCAGGCACCTGAGGCAGGAAAGAGACGACAGGGGGAGGGCACTTCAGAAAAAAGAAAAAAAAATTGCAGATCGGAGGGAAGGAAGCATTTTTGACATGTGCTTTGAGGCCTGTCGCCCAGCCCAGGAATTTTCAAGTCTCGAAAATGTGAAGAGTTTCCGGGCTGCGTTCGAATTATCACGAACCCAATTTACCCCTCCATCCTCATGCCAGACATCAAAGGCGGTCAGAAAGACGGGAGGGCGTGCGGCCCTTGCTTGCGACCTCGTTGCCCGGCTAAGAAATGACGGACCTCGAGAATCAGAGGGCGAAGAAAAAATTCTACGGGGCCCCACGATTCTGTGGAGTAAGGTACCTAGCCAGCTTGTGTGTTTGGCGTTATCGTGGAGCAGCCAAGCGAACGCACGGCAGAAAAAAAAAAGATGAGAGGCGCTTATCGATACGTTCAGGCCATCTGTTGACGATAGATGGCGGGGTTCGATAAGCGGCCGGGCGGGCTGAACGGTAATATCGACGACATGCCGTTGAGAGTGCGCGTGTGTAGAGAGATTCTGGGGAACGAGGCGGCTGGGGCTATGCTCCTGCTTGATGCGGTCAAGAAGACGCCCTGCAGATGAGGGTTACATGCAGCGTACAGGTTACAGATTGCAGCCTTTGTGCGGTTGCTGTGAATAGAAAGGCGGTGACAGCGTGGTTGTTGGCAGGACTGGTGGTGGCCGCTTCTGATGCCTGAATGCCATACAGCCCAGCCCGTCG
Organism: Colletotrichum siamense; assembly: GCF_013390195.1. NCBI lineage: Eukaryota > Fungi > Ascomycota > Sordariomycetes > Glomerellales > Glomerellaceae > Colletotrichum > Colletotrichum siamense. Next base: position 895,422 of record NW_023501016.1, on the reverse strand, counting down.
AAGTCGCTGTTAACACCAGAAATTGACTCCAAACCACTAGAATTCTGCAACATTGTCGATCAGGTCGGCCTCGAGAGGCCTGGCTCTTGTCTGACGGCGTTGCCTCGTCGCCTGGACCAGTCTTGTCGCATCTGCGTCAGCCTTCCCACCAATCCGCACTCCCGCTGGCCCAGGCTAGGGTGGACTTGCGGCGGCGGAACAAAGGCAACTCGGACGGCTTGCTGGTTTTGAATGAATCAAGTCGAATCGGGCAGGCCGTGGCAAAAAGGGACGATCCGAGTGGTCCGGAACGCCAGAGAAGCCCAGAACCGGCCGAGCGACAAATGCCAGGGGGACGAATTGGAAAGAAAACGAGGATGGAAAATAGTTGGGACGACGGGAAACAAGCCGATGTCGCCTTCTTGTTTTTTTCACATGGGCGTAGGTACGGAACCTTCGAAGAGACAGGAAACTCTCAGACGCAGGACGTGTAACAGGCTGCCAAAAAAGAATTTTTGGACAAGAGGTATTCAGGGACGTTGCCCCCATGGGAAAGTCAATCTCCTGGAGGATCTACCTAGCGCCGCCCCCAAAGAACGGGAGTGGGTGTGAAGAATCAATGAGTTCGGATATTGCAAATGCCTGGCTTCTTTGACTGCACAAACATAGAGACCAGAGGCCGGGGTGGCGAAGCCGAGGCGCAAGGGGCCCAGTGAGATCTGTCCCGTGCGACTGCGCTGCGCTACAGGACCTTCTCCTGACTTGCTCCGTTCTTGGACTTTCCCTCGCATGGCGAGGATAGGGACAAATCATGTCGTTGAACCCGTCGGCGACGACTCAGACGGCCTGGGGACTGCAGGGGAGTGTGCGGTTGCACATGGACGATGGCCGTCTCACCCCCCCCTTTTTTTTCCTTCGTCAGTGTTGCCGCCGCGGTCGTGCTTCCCCCGTAATCCGCTAGACGCACGGAATATAGGGCTTATCGTGAGCCAGCCGGCATTTATGTCAGGATGGTCAGCCTGCTGATGCTCTGTGCTTGGATGGGGTGGTGAGATGGCTTGGACGGGGATAAGTATGGGGATGCGACGGGATGTTGACGACATGTCGGGTCGACCGCCACTCGTGGAGCTGCCTTTAGCGATAGCCACCGCAATTTTTTGGATTTGAGATGGCAAGGGGCAAGGCAGCAGATACACGTGTAACCCATGCGATTGAGATGGCAAAACACCGACACCGTCCGAGGGTCTTTTAGGAGAAGACGGTTCAAGCAGTGACGGAATATTATGGGAATATCTCGGAGGTCTGCTCCGTTGGGCCAGCGTCGGAACATAGGGCAGGGGCCAGGTAAGACGGTGTTTCTGCGCCGACGGGAGCAGAAAGAATAGCATGGCAATCTTGGAACCAACCATTGTCATTGTGAGATGGTGGATGGTTGTTGTGTGAGACTAACAAAAATAATACACGGGGATCCCTGGCGGAGGACACCTCAACAAGCAAAAAAAAAAAAAAAAAAAAAAAAAAAAAAAAAAAAAAAAAAGGTCAGGAACACCGACACTGGGACAAAACACCAGCAAGCATTCCACTATTGAACTGTCAAATGGAAAACTACGAATGGCAAACTACGAGTTACCGTCCGTGGGCCCTGAATGCCCAACCGGCAACTGGCACCAAATTTCCAATGCCACCCAAGGCAAAATCAAAAATTGTCGACCTGAGATTGAAAATTGCAGTGGTGCAGCCAACGCATGAAGGGGCTTTTCTCTCACCGCCTTCCACCCTCCGCCCCCTTTGGGACTAGCGCGGGGTCTGATAGCCCCGCCGATAAGCATTACTCGCCAGGGGGATGTCTCTCTGACTGGAGGGGTACAGCCCAGCACACGCCGCAGCGCTGCACTCACACTGTTCGAGACATGTCAGTGGTGGGCGAGCACCAAGCAAGATACCTACTGGCCAGAACAGGAGGACACAGGTCAAGGACAGCGTGGACAGTGCAGCGACACCCAGTCAGGCCGCTGCACCGCTCCTGGTTTCCGCAGTTTCTGATTTTTCTGAGGTGTGGGGCTACCCTTGCCGCTAGCGTCGCCGTCGCCGGGCCAGGACCTTCAGAAAGAGTGCACCAGCAGGCGGAAGGACCAAGGCAGTGCCTCAGGTCGCCCGGAAAAAATAAAATAAAAAACTTTTTGGTGGGAAGGCGGCGAGTGAATGTGGCAGGCAGGCAGCCAGACCAGACCCGACCAGCCCAAGCCAACTGAGGCGACGCTGGATCTGCCACACCTGCGAGGGGACACCCATGGGTCCGCCTGAGTGGCCTCGAGTGGCCCTCGTTCAGTGGGAATGGAGGGGGAGGAGGGGGCAAGAGCGATAACACAAGCCAGAAAAGCGATTGCAGATAAAAAAAACTCGTCCCCCCGCCATCTTCTCCCCCCTCCCGAATATTTTTTTCCTCCTCTTCCTCTCTCGAACCTCTCTCTACCTCCGTTCCCTTTTCTTCCTCTCCTGGATTGTTCGTCTTCCTCCAGACGTATCTCCACTCAGTCCTTTGACTTTCTTTTTCACAAAACATCGTCACTGTCTGCGACGGTTGTCAAGAGCTTTGCTGCCCTGATCAACCCCCGCCTTCGCAAGAAGAAACAACAGCGACCGAAGCGCCATCTAGAGCAGAAGTTTCCGACGATCCTCCAGTCGTCGTCTCTTCTCGCGGGCCTTCCCAGTACCCAGAAATCGCCTTTCGGTTATACGATAGAGCATAGACTTCGCATCTAGACGCTTTAGACGTTCGGATCTGCGATTCTTTCACACCAAATTTCGACATCACTCCGATCGAGATTAATACCCCCCAACAACCGCCATAATGTCTTCCGAGAACGCCCAGTCCGTCAAGGTTCTTGACGAGCTCTTCCAAAAGCTCACCGTCTCCAAGGAGGCTGCCGACGTCAAGGAGTCTGCCAACGCCCTGGCTTCTTTCATGAACGGCCGCATCGAGGACCAGGATGTTCCCACCAAGTGAGTTTTTCTGTCCCCAAACTCCCGCTTCCGTCCCCTATACACCGCGGCGACGAAGTGTCGGCACGAGAAGAGTCGGAGAAGAGTATGGCAGATGTGCCCCAAGCCACCGTGTCCGCGGCCTTGGGACCCTTCTCCAACTTTTTCAGACTTTTTTTCCTGCGTGCTTATTTTTTTTTTCGCCTCGTCTCGGGCGGCCTTTGCACCGACCCGCCAGCATCTGCAAGTTGGCTGTACCCCCTGGCCACTCAGCGGCGAGCTATTTTCGGTTCACACACAAAAATTTTCTGGAGCATCAGAACTGACATGGATTACCCCGCAGGAGCATCGAGTCCATCCGCAAGCTGTTCAACAACAAGAAGGATGCCGCTGCCCGTGAGAAGGCCGCCCTTGCCATCGCCGCCATCGCCCAGCACTCCGAGGTCTCTGCCCACGTCGAGCCCTTCCTTGTCGCCCTCCTCCCCAACGTCCTCGCCGCCGTTGGTGACAAGATCACCGGTGTCAAGAATGCCGCCCAGGCTGCTGCCCTGGCCATCGCCGAGGCCATCAACCCCAACGCCGTCAAGGGTGTCTTCGAGCCCGTCTGCAACTCCCTCCTGAACGCCCAGAAGTGGCAGGAGAAGATGGCTGCCCTCGACGTCCTCGAGACCGTCGTCCGCACCGCCCCCGCCCAGGTCGCTTTCCGCGTCCCCGACCTCATCCCCGTCGTCTCCGAGTCCATGTGGGACACCAAGAAGGAGGTCAAGGAGCGTGCCTACAAGACCATGGAGCTCATCTGCCAGCTCATTGTCAACAAGGATATCGAGCGCTTCATCCCCGAGCTTATCAAGTGTATCGCCAAGCCCGAGAACGTTCCCGAGACCGTTCACTTGCTCGGTGCCACCACCTTCGTCACTGAGGTCCAGGAGCCCACTCTTGCCCTCATGGTTCCCCTCCTTGACCGTGGTCTCGCTGAGCGTGAGACTGCCATCAAGCGTAAGTCCGCCGTCATTGTCGACAACATGTGCAAGCTCGTCGACGACCCCAACATCGTTGCTCCTTTCTTGCCTAAGATGATGCCCGGTCTTGAGAAGAACCACGACAACTTGGCCGACCCCGAGGCTCGTGAGAAGACTCGCCAGGCTCTCGACACCCTCATCCGTGTCGGTAACGTCGTTGACGGCAAGATCCCCGAGGTCAAGCGCGACTCTGACGTCAAGGTCGTCCTCCCCAAGCTCAAGGAGGTCATCCCCGCCAAGCACAAGGCCAAGGCTGAGAAGCTCGAGATCGTCCTTGAGTACGCTGCCGCCATTGCCGGCCAGCTCATCGACGAGAAGGAGCAGGAGTCTCAGGTCTGGGCCGAGGCCCTCAAGCCTTACATCGCCGTCATTGTTGGCGACGAGGATGCCCAGAAGGTCACTGACGACCTCCGCAAGAAGGCTTCCCCCGGCGCTGCCGAGGAGGCTGAGGGTGATGCTGACGACGAGGAGGGTGAGGACCTTTGCAACTGCACCTTCTCTCTCGCCTACGGTGCCAAGATTCTGCTCAACCAGACCCACCTCCGTCTCAAGCGTGGCCAGCGCTACGGTCTTTGCGGTCCCAACGGTTCCGGCAAGTCTACTCTCATGCGTGCCATCAACAACGAGCAGGTCGAGGGTTTCCCCAAGCAGAACGAGGTCAAGACCGTCTTCGTTGAGCACGACCTTGACTCTGCTGACACTGAGATGACCACCATTGACTGGACCATGATGAAGCTGAAGACTGCCGGCGTCGAGACCGCCCAGTCCGAGGTCGAGTCCAAGCTGAACGAGTTCGGCTTCACCGACGCCATGGTCAAGGGTGAGATCTCTGCCCTCTCTGGTGGTTGGAAGATGAAGCTCGCTCTGTGCCGTGCCGTCTTCGAGGCCCCTGATATCCTGCTTCTCGACGAGCCTACCAACCACTTGGACGTGAAGAACGTCAAGTGGCTCGAGGAGTACCTCTGCACCTCCCCCTGCACTTCCATCATCGTCTCCCATGACTCCGGCTTCCTCGACAACGTCTGCCAGCACATCATCCACTACGAGCGCTTCAAGCTCAAGCGCTACCGTGGTAACCTGTCCGAGTTCGTCAAGAAGAACCCCTCTGCCAAGTCCTACTACGAGCTCGGTGCCTCCGAGATTGAGTTCCGCTTCCCCGAGCCCGGTTTCCTTGAGGGTGTCAAGACCAAGGCCAAGGCCATTCTCCGTGCTAGCAAGATGTCCTTCCAGTACCCCGGCACCAGCAAGCCCCAGATCTCCGACATCACCTTCCAGTGCTCTCTCGGTTCCCGTATTGCCGTCATTGGCCCCAACGGTGCCGGCAAGTCAACCCTCATCAACGTCCTCACTGGTGAGCTCATCCCCACCGAGGGTGAGATCTACCAGCACGAGAACATCCGTATTGCCTACATCAAGCAGCACGCTTTCGCTCACATCGATAACCACCTCGACTCCACTCCCTCCGAGTACATCCAGTGGCGTTTCCAGACTGGTGAGGATCGTGAGACCATGGATCGTGCCAACAAGGTCATCACCGAGGCCGATGAGGAGGCCATGAACAAGATCTTCAAGATTGAGGGTACCCAGCGCCGCATTATCGGCATCAACTCTCGCAGAAAGTTCAAGAACTCCTACGAGTACGAGTGCTCTTTCGCCATTGGTGACAACGTCGGCCAGAAGAACGAGCGCTGGACCCCCATGATGTCCGCTGACAACGCCTGGCTGCCCCGTTCCGAGCTTCTGGCTTCTCACCAGAAGATGGTTGCCGATGTCGATATGAAGGAGGCCCTCGCCTCCGGTCAGTTCCGTCCTCTGGTCCGTAAGGAGATTGAGTCTCACTGCGCCAACTTTGGTCTCGATGCTGAGCTGGTTTCCCACTCTCGCATGCGTGGTCTGTCTGGTGGCCAGCGTGTCAAGGTCGTCCTTGCCGCTTGCTCTTGGCAGCGTCCCCACTTGATCGTTCTTGACGAGCCTACCAACTACTTGGACCGTGACTCTCTCGGTGCCTTGTCTAAGGCTCTCAAGGCCTTCGAGGGTGGTGTCATCATCATCACTCACTCTGCCGAGTTCACCAAGGACTTGACTGAGGAGGTTTGGGCTGTCATGGACGGCAAGATGACTCCTTCCGGCCACAACTGGGTCCAGGGCCAGGGTGCCGGTCCCCGTCTCAAGGCTGACGACGGTGATGAGGAGGAGAAGTTCGATGCCATGGGTAACAAGATTGTCAACACCAAGAAGAAGGTCAAGTTGACTTCTTCCGAGGCCCGTAAGAAGAAGAAGGGTACGTTTATCCCAGCTATGACCTGATTCAAACACATTACTAACTATATCTGCAGAGCGTATGGCCCGCCGCAAGCGTGGTGAGGAGGTCTTCTCCGACGAGGACGACATCTAAACCAACTCGTCACGGTCGCTTTCCTTTCCATTTGTCACGAGCCTTCCAAAAGTCTTTTCGGTAACGCGGGTTGCATGGTTACGGGCCTGTTTATGATTTCTTTGACGAGCACCCATGAGATTCCCCTTTGACATGAATCGCCGGATGAAGGAATGACCATCTCGCTCCAGGATTGGAGGATCCTGCAGGCGAGGAGAGAGGTTCCTGGCGACAGGGAATGTGGGGTAGAATAAGAGGTAGAAAGAGTAAATAGACGGCAATACATGCCATAGACATTTCACAATGGTTCCTTTGAAGTGATGTGCTGGTGATGCTGTCTCTGGTGTATGGATTCTCTGTTGATGCTTCAGGTTTGGTGTACCGCAAGCGCGAGCACAGTCCCCGTCCTCCCTTTACCATGCGGCCCTCGACAGTGATTGTTCCTCGGCGTGCTTATCATTGTCGTTCCTCTATCTGCAGTGGCTATTTACGTGCCTGCATTCGAGTTCCCCTGGTTGCATTTAGCCGAGTCAGCATCGCTTCACATTGTCTTCGGTTAGGCTTGTATGCTCACAAACATTGCCATCTGCGTCTTTGTTTCTGAAAAGCAAACATTGTGCAACGCCCAAGAACAGTGGTTTTCAGCGTCTTTTCCGAGTCCGTCTGCAGCCCTTTTTCCCAACGACGGTCCACCCGTCAGGTTGTACGTCCTCCATGACAACATCCCCATCCACTGATTGCGGTTTTTGGTTCAACAAAGGAAGCTCGATCGCCTCAACTCTGCCTTTCCCACCCGCGCCACCAAACCCCCCTCTCGTGTCCCCTCGCGCCCGCATCTTCGGAGACGCCTGCGTCGGCCTGACGTCGCTCTTCGGACCGGGAGACGCTGCGTCGCCCTGCAGTGCCCTCGCCCAGTTCATCTCGACCTTGGCTGCTTTGATGATCTTGGGGAAGTGGCCGGGGGCTGGGGCGCGGGGGACGCTTTGAACGTCGGTCTTCCAGCGGGGCTGGCTCGTGCCCGGGTTGGGTTGTCGGTGGTCGTGGGATGCGATGATACGGTGGCGGCAGGAGGTTTGTAGCCATGTTCGCAACTCGGTGTCCTCGGGGGATGAGGTCAGGGTTTTGCCGGCACGGGTAAGGAGGGATGAGGTGAGTGGTGATGGGGAGGTGTATCTGATGAACGCTGTGGTATGTCAGTGACGGGATTCAAGGCGTGAGTGGGTTGGGAGATGTGTACAAGTCATGTTGTAGATGGACGTCCCGTCAGAGACGTACGCCTCGCGGAAACCTAGATCTGTTTCTTTGCCGTCAAACTCCCGCAATGTGTCCTGCGTCATGGGAAACTCTTCGGGAGTTGGTGCGATTTTGGCGACGATGAAGTCGCGCGTGTCATGGAGCTTGGTCAACACCCAGTGCGGGCTCTGTGCCTCGAGGTGTGGTGTGCAATCTGTGCCCCAGTATGGTCCCAGGTCGTTCAGTGCCTGGGTTTGCTCGGGCTTGATGTCTACAAGTTGTGACTATTAGTATCCATCAACGTGACTTGGATGAAGGTTATGATGGGAACTCACTCTCCCGCCCAAAGACACAGTCCCGAATCCGGATCTGTGACGACGAGAGCGGTTCGGCCGGCGACTGCTCCGGCACGACGCGTCCGATCTTCAACTCCTCCAGCGCGGCGTGTACGTCTACCCCGGAGACAGATGCACCATGCCCGTGGGCTTGCCTCCAGGCTGCGGTGGCGTCTTGGCCGGCGAGCTGGGAGATGAGGGACGCGCCGCCGGGGTGCATGTCGCAGTATCCTGCCCCGAGTCAGCCCTGCTTTGTATCTCGCATATCTTGATAACATTACCTGTGAAATCGTACACGCTGCCGTTGATGACAACGTACATCCCCGTCTCGCGGGCCGCGAACCACTTCACCTCGCCGGGCATGAACACGCGATCTCGCCGCCGCGGGCCAGACACCTCGTCGCGCAGCCAGCCGATCTTGCACGGGAGGAGGCTGGCGCGGATCAGGTCTGGGTGGAAGCCGGCGTCGATTGCGTCGACGGGGTTTCGGGTGCGGGAGAGGATGTGGTGGAGGGTGTGGAGGTCTGGGGGAAGGTGCAGGTCTGCGTTCTGTGTAAGTAGAGGTCCAATGAGAAGGGATGGAACTTACTTGTGATGTCGAAGACTTCGGCTCCGAGCGCAATCCATTTTGGTCTGCCCTCATTGCCGTCGTTGATGCAGACGTCTTCTTCTTGGCGCCAGAGCATTGCCTGGCCGAGTGGTTCTTGGCTGAGGGCTTGGGAGAGGATGTCATTTGCGAGGTTTGGACGGAGCATGCGTCCTCGCAGACCGGGAACAGTGAAGGTGTCTCTGGCATCCGAGTCCCAGCCGTCGGGAAACATCTCGCTGACATCGTAGACCTGGATCTCTGTATCGTCTTCGTCCTGCCACAAGACGACCTTTTGCCCTGCTCCTAGCGACTGGAGGTCTCCAATCTCGCCAGGCGAGTAATACTTGATGACAGTCCCGATAACCTCCTCTCCACCAATGCCAGACCTTGCAATAGCCCAGCTAGGCAAGTCTGCATCTTCCTCATCAACCCGCTCATCCTCATACCCAACCGGGAAGAACACCTCCCCGCTGTACTCCGGCATCCGGAATCCGAAGTCCAACCAAACATCATCCAAGGGGAACTGGTCCATCTTCACTCTCAACTCCCTCGTCGCAGCTTCAAACTCCCGAACAAGCTCCCCAGACACAAAACCGCCCCATTTCCATCTCAAAAACGCAACCCTCGCATTATCAAAACACATCTCCCGATCATGACTCTTCCCCCAAGCCCGCCCAACCACCTTCCTCCTCTCCCTCTCCTTCTTGCCCCTTCCCCGCCGAATGACCTCCTCAAGAAACCCTCGCGGCGCCGCGAACTCCGATCCATGGACCAGAACCTCCGGATACGCCGGCACGCTCTCGTCCTCCCACGAGTACACACCTCGCCTCACCGGCACCGCAGCCATCGCAAGAAACCCAACCGCCCGCCAGAAGCCCTGTCCGCTCCTCTCACCCTCGATCGTCGTCCCGCAGACTTTCTCGTCAACTCCAAACGGGGATATCATCTTCTTCGCAGCAGCGATAACCCCAGCTTCGCACTTGACACTCCTCCCAATCCCTTTGATCCCCGGCACCCAGCTGCGCATCTGAAACTCCGCAAACGGCGTCTCGCTCCACTTGCGATACTCGCACGCATACCACGGCCTCAACATCTTCAACCTCCCCCTCCGCTCCCTAATCCTCCCCCCAAACCCAGCATCATCATCAAGCACACGCGCCCTGCGCACCGTATACCCCCTCGCCTTCGAGTACTCCGCCCTCGCAACACTCACACCCCCCTTAACTTTCACCCCCTCCGCCCCAAACTTCCGCACCCTCACCCCCCAGAAGTCCTCGCGGGTCATCTCCCACAGCACCCGCCCCGGCACGCCCGCGCGCTCCTCGACGAACGGGTCGGAGGGCGCCCAGCCGCCGTAGTACTGGAACTGCCCCGCGGCGGCGGTTTCGGGGCGCGGAGCAAGCAGGGCGTGGTAGGCTTTGCGGCGCGAGCGGGAGCTGGGCCAGGTGTTGCGGAGGACGGTGCCGAGGAAGGCGGTTTCGAAGGAGTAGCCTGCTTCGGCCCAGCGTTCGTTGTTGAAGAACTGTGCGGGTTAGCTTTGGGTTGGGATGGCGGGGGGAGGGAACGCACGAGTTCGAAGGAGGGGCAGTTGTGCGCTGGGTTTTGGGATTTGATGGAGGTGAGGATGTGTCTTGATATTGCGTGCTACAGATGGTTAACAGATCTGGTTTAGGTATGGAGGCTGGGGGAGCAAACCATAAGTTCATGCAACATCTAGGACGAGATTCACATTAGATTGCGTACGAAAGAGATGATTGAACAGAGTACGTACAATAATAGCAACCTCAACACCAGCAACCCTCCTCTCCCCCTCCGTCCCTTCACACATCCTCTCAACCAGCCTCACATCCACCGTGCACCAGTGATACCCCCGCCCCTCACTCACAATCGTGTCCGTCTTGCCCAAAAGGCCCGGCGCCTCATCCCCATGATGAAACCCCCAAAACACACTCCCAGCAATCTCATCCAACACCTGCACAGCCTGAGCACGTGCTTCATGCGTAACCGGACCAGGAACCACGCGGTAGATCGTCGCGTTGGCGTACCTCCGCCCATCAACCGTCACCGAGACCCCATGCACCGCCTCACGCCCCGCCGCGCTCAGCATCGCGAGCAGCCAGCGGTGCGAGAGCGCCTGCTGCAGCATCCTGTCCGCGAGCTCGATTGCGGGGGCAATGCGGCTCCACGCGGCGTCATCGTCGATGTGTAAAGGCCTGTTGGCGATGTGGCAGGCAGTGCTGGCCCACCTGCTGCGGTGGAAGATGTTGTGCCATTTTGCTTCATTGACGTGTATGAAGCCATCGGTTGGGGAGGGCGACGAGGAGTAGGGGTCGAGGTCTTGGAGGATGAGGGATTCCGAGGTGCGTAGGCCGCTGAGGTTGAAGAGCTGGCCGTGTTCGGCGTGGAAGAGGGTGTCGAGGGCGGGCGGGGGAGGGCAGGGGAGGGGGATGGGAGTTTGGAGGAGGGAGGTTGCGGTTGGGGATAAGGGGGGATGGGTGGGAATTGTGAAGGGGAGTTCTGTGTCGTCCATTGCGGGTGGATGAACAGGATGGAAGAGGCGCTTGAGGATGACGGTGATGCTTGAGATATCCGGTTCATGGCGACGACATGGTTTTCAGAGAATGATGAAGGTTGGGCGGGAACTGGGATGCCATGCTGCGGTCAATTTTGTCGATGACTTCAACATTGACGATTAAGACAGAAAAGAAACTGGCAGAAACATCTCATTCAAGTTTGAGATTATCAGATTCATCACCAGAAACTTTGCCTCGGTGAATACCTGGAAAGGGATGTTGCGCCCATTGTTTCTCGGCCTCGCCCTCGTTTTCTTTGTCGCTCATCTCCCTGCCATATTCCCCAGCATTGACATTTCAAGGTCCCAAACAAACCCCTGAATACCTCTTGTTCTGTCTGTGCTTTTTCGACGGTTTCGTTCCATTGAAAGCTATTTTTCGAAGTCCATTGAAATCGACCACAAAGGGCGGTTGTGTCAATGTCGTAGCTGCTCTGGACTTCTTCAACCTCGTCTGGGAGTTGAAAGGGGGCGTGATGCCCGGTCATCAACCTTTGGTTCGATCTCTTTCTCTTCCAAACCTTGATTCTCCAGTTTCTTTTCCTTCAGTGTATTGCGACGTGTTTTCGACCGTTCGCAGCTCCCAATCTTGTTCCTTTCGCATGTTCTTCGACTCCCATAACCGCCAGATGCCAACATGAACAACAACCGCGTCGACCCATGGAAGAAGCACTATGTCACGGGCACCCTCCCGCAGCTCAACAACGACAGGCTATCATGGCTGGATCCCATGTTCCCCTCAATGGACCCCCTCACGCTGCAGCTCGACCCGCCCAGCACCAACGCGCTCCCGAAGCCGTCGCCGGCCGAGCTCGACGACCTCTTCCTGTCGGAGCGTCTGCAGAAGCACTTCATGTACGGCCTGACGACGTGGGAGGCCGCGATTCTGGCCAGCGCCGAGGACTACACGGCGTACGGCGAGAGCGACCACACCACGGCCAACGACCTGCACGTGGACGAGGATTCGTGGCTGCGCGTGTGGCAGAAGTACCGCTGGAGGATCGACTTTGTGCAGCAGAATCACTGGACCGGGAATGCGGGTAGGAACTGGACGGTGGATAACCCGTTTCTGTGGAAGGAGCTGTCGAAGTGCATTCAGCTGGCGGATAATATCTTGCGGGTGTCTGCGACAGAGCCATGGTGAGTGCAAGTTGCAACAGACCTCCGGATAGATCTGACCGCGATTTAACATTGTTGTGACCCAGGCTGCGCATGTTACTATCCAAAGACGGCCTCGAATCTGTCAAAGTCGAAGTGCCGTATGGCTCTAAAAATTGGGAGCAAATCTGGCGCGTCAAGAACGACACCTCATTCATGACAACCACACAAGCAGTGCTCGACTTCTTCGAGGACCCAGAGTTCTACACGGCCATTCTATGGGCTTTCAAAGACCACTCTACCAACTTTGTCGCCTCAGAGAATGGCTCGGCCGAAGTTGGGACGACCCATCAGACCTACAATGCGCATCGCAGGCTGTCGCCAATCACCTTGGATATCGTGTATTTGCAGACGATGCTTGACCCGTCCGCTACAGCGGTGTCAAAGAGGCTGGCCCTGCATCTTCAGGCTCTTACTGTATGTCTACCGAGGTGAAAGAGGCGTTTTGCTGAGTCGTGCTAACTTGGATGGAAAGATTGTACACGAACTCATGGTGAGTGATGGGATGATACTGAATTTGGCAACCGAACTAACATTCACCAAGCACGCGGTCAACCTAGAAATTCGAAGCAGACCTAATCCCGGATTGAAGCAACCAACGCTCACCTTAGGCGGGCATGCAAAACATGAAATTGTAACATCAACCATGTCCATGATTCCGCATACCTCGGTACTGACACGTCCCAGTTCGGAGCCAGGGAATATTACCCCGAGATGGGCCACTCCTGGGAAGGGTCGGCTCTCGGCGGCTCCCTCTTCGGCATCGAGTCCCTCGAGACCGGGTCCCATTACAGGAACTCCAACGCAGCAGGCATCATCGCCGGCCTCGCCGTATGGCCGAACATCAACAGCCACACCTGGCACGAGACGTACGGCATCGCCCTCTGCATCCCCTCGTACCGTACAACCTGGCCAGCCCCGGCCCTATGGGCCACCTCGTTCCGCTCGGGCGAATTCTGGAACAGAATCGTGCCCAAATACGGGCCCGGCGCCCTCAAGATGCCCAAGCCTCTTGTCGACGTCACCATCGAAGACGCTCCGTTCAAATCCGCCGGCGGCGCCGTGCCATCGCAGGCGAGGTGGGTGATGGGCTATATCCCGCCTGAGTGGCATCGCAAGTCGCTGGGCACTCTGGCGCGGCGGCTCACTTCCCGTCGTCGGGCATACCAGACAAGGAGGCCATGGTTCCCGGACACGTTCGCGATGTGGCAGATGACGCCCTGGAGCTGGACCGACTTCCGCCGCGAGCTGAACATAGCGCTTACCATCCACTTCGTCCGCAGGGGCCTCGTCGACCAGTTGGACCTGCAGGGCATGATCGCCAGACTCATCCACCCGCTCGTGATTGGCGTCAAGTTCCCCGAGGGCAGGGTGAGTATGCAGATCCCGCCCGGCTTCGAGCACGTCAACAAGGAATGTGCCGTGCAGGCGTGGTTCTTCCGCGCGATCGGCATCCTCATGATCGCCGCTCTGCCCGCGCACGACGGGGAGGTGGTGCCGGAGAGGGAGCCCTCGCATTACAGCAACCCCAACCCGTGGAAGATCAAGGCCAGCGTGGCGACAACGCTGAACAGCGCTGAGCGGTCGGACCTGTCGGCGGCGATGAGGTATCTGTACAGGAACAGACACAAGTACGACGGCTTCCGGATGGATAAGAGGCATCACGCCCCGGACCCGCCTAAGAACAGGCTGAACCTGCGCCGCGACTTGATCGAGCTGGCGGTGTGCTGCTGGGATGCGTTCGAGGCAGTCTGCGATCTGCCTTTAGGGCTGCGCGGTGCTTTCTTCGCCACTGTGAACGACATGACTGCGCAGCTGAAGGCGGACGTGGGCAATGATTACAGATCATGGCTTGACTTCAACTTCCGCATGCCGGAGTACGCTGGTGTATGGGAGAATGGGCGAGCGACTGGGTTGGAAAAGTTCAAGGAGGTGCTCAAAGATGGATGGGACGCCATGAGCCCGGCGTTCGGAGAAGAAGCTGCTTTGCGATTCAACGGGGAGCCAGTGAAGGACCCCGGCCACATCGAAATTGAACCGACCTGGGCCATCGGATGCGTGGGTATCGCGGGTGACGTTGTTCCGGTTGACCAGCGTCCCGGAAAAGGCGACTTCAAATACTTTACCGCAAGCCAGATATACGACCAAGCGATGAAAGAGGGGACGCCTGTGCTCATTGCTGAAGAAGGGATTCACCTGAACATCTTCCTCGTTTCGGATGTCAAGGAACTCCTGGGCAACATCACTGAGGAGCAACTGAACACCATCACGTCAAAGGAGTTCAACGGCCAACAGCTGAAGCCCGAAGCTGTGAAACTACTAAGACAGGCTGCTCCCAACCTTGTGCCGCTGGGAAGGGCGATGAGAATCTGGAGAGAGGACGAGATCGCCCTGTGCGATGGGACGAACGGCTACCCCTTTTGCGTCCGGATCGCGGATAGCATTTTTGACCTCACTGGTGCGTGTGAACCATTCCTTTGCTGGGTGTCTGATGCTGACCTCTTGAAAGATGTTGATTACCTGGACAATGCTGGCCCCGACAAGCGCGTCAATGTCCTGGAAATCCTCAGGTCGACGCCGGGTGGCAACCCTTCCCAGAAGCTATTGCAGGCTGGAGTCTTCCCCCGTAATGTTAGCGATCAGATCTCTCGATATCGCATTGGATATGTGAATTCCAAGGTGCCCAGAGCCACCCACAGGCATCATGAGAGGACGTTCACGGAGAAGACGCTGCGTCGCTACGAGCTCGTGGATTCCAGCATGTATGTTGCCATCCAGGACAAGGTGTACGACATCACAAGTGAGACCGCCACTCTTCATTTGGGAGAGTCAGAATATTGACAGTTACAAATCTCAGACTACGTTATGCTCCACCCCGGAGGCGAAAGGCTCTTGGTCGAGAACGGGGGAAAAGACATTACCGAGCTATTCAACAAATATCACCCCAAATCCAAGGACGAATTGATAGAATCATTGCAAGCCGTGCACATTGGCAGGATGGTTGAGAACCGTTCCGAGACAGTCCTTCTCGACGGACTGCCGTCGCCAGAGGTTGTGCATCATGACGAGATCCTGATTCGCAATGAGATCTACTCAGTGCGAGGTAAGCAGCCTCATCATTCATATGACGAGAGTCATCAACTAACACTTTGTTCTTGTCAGCTCTCATCGACTCGGCAGAGAACTACCGCTTGGTCGAAGCACTCAGGCCCTACCTGGGCAAAGACGCCACCCAAGCGCTTGCGGCCGAGGACGACGACGAGGGTCCTCTGACAACGTTTGCGCGTATGAAGGGCTTCATCGTGGCAATGACCGACTGTCAAAAGACCGAGCTTCGCAACATGTCAATCCCGGAGCTGAGAGGTTTCGACGGACTGGAGGACCGCCTGGCTTATGTTGCTGTAGATGGCTTGATTTACGATGTGACAGGTATGCCAGAAGTTACATGCTGTCTCTGGATGGTCAACTGACACTGTCCAGATGTGATTGACTTTGGCCACAATAATCGGAACTACGAGAATTTGCGTAACTACGTGGGTCACAGTATCCAGAGCGACGACGGCTTGGCCGATTACGTGAAGAACAACTGCGAGCACCGGCTCTGTGCCAGGTTAGTCGATTTCAGACACGCAGACAGTGGAGCCGAAAAGTTCATCTGGAATGCCAAGAGATGGCGACCGAGTAAGTTGAGTCTTTCCATCGAAAGCGACATCTTCCTAATTGAATCTCTCTAGTGGAGAACTACCCGCCTCTTTGGGGTTACAGACCCCCGAACCCTCCCTCGCCACCACAACCCGACGAAGTCGCGCCTTACCCATACTTTCAGATGTTGGAGGACAAGTACGGCGTGCAGGACTTCTTCGACGGCCCTGACGCCAACACCGCCGGCGAGGTGCTCGATTCCCTCGTCAACCCAGCCGGTGGCTATGAGGCGGACTCTGACGACTCGGACTCCGCCCAGACCGTCTACGCGGTGCAATCGTACCAGCCTGTCATGGCTTCGCGATATGGAAGGAACAGGGGCAAGACGGACGTCAAACGCCGGCTTAAGGAGAAGCACAGGATTCAGCGGCTGCGTGGGAAGAAGACGCCTGGAATTAGGCCAAGGCCGGATGATGGCAGCGTGGGTGTCGAGGAGAGTGTGTGTTCGAAGCGTAAGGTTCATTTTGCGAAGGAGGATGGGCCTGAAAAGAGGCGGAAGATCTTCGAATACAGCACTGAATAGGTATAAAAGAATGGTGGCGTCGTAAATATGTTAAAATTTGTAGCTTAAGTTGGGGCGTTTATGCGATACGGATCTTATTGTTCGACTCTTGTCTTTTTTTTTCCTCACGTTGCTAAATACTCCGGTTTCGTTTGTATCATTCTATCCTATGACCTGTCTGAACCTAATCGTCGACACGCTTAAACCAAACGAGCGGCCCATCACCTGCCGGGGTACCCTCAAGGACATTCTCCAGCCTGAGATCCAGGCCAAGCTCAGTTACCGTGCCGGTAACATCTACCTTGAACTCCGCCCTCATACAGATAGAAGGAGTCGTGACATTCTGGGCATCTCCAGCCTTTATATACAGACGCCCGACCCAATAATTACCAGATTTGGGCTCGAGATACAGCACCGGCTTCATGAACGCCCAGCCCACGCCCGCAACGTTCAGCACACGAAGCTTGCATTGCTCGCTGACTTTCCCGTTGTAGCCGAGGAACGAAGGTTCCGCATCTTCGCAGTGCAGATCGACCTTGATGGTTCCATATCCTGGATCGCTATACTCGCCGATGTGGTCGGAGATGGGTAGCGTCGGGAGGAGAGGCGGCTCTGGTACTGATGGGTAAATGTAATCGCCGCAGTTCTCGAGGTATTTCAGTTGGGCCTTTTTCTGCGACTTGTACCTGTTCAAGTGTCAGTGTCTCCCTCCACTGCCCATGCAATCTGCTTACTGCTTGTTAAGGTCAAGCCGTTTCTCCTTCGGCACACCAAAGTGCTCATACAGAAGATGATGAGCAATCAGTTCGATAGCAGGAGACTCGGTGTTCGACATGACTGTAACGGCGACCTTCTTCGACGGGATCATAATCATGATTGACACATACTGGTTGACCTGCCCAGAGTGAAAGTACGCTCTCTCACCCTCAAACACCGCCTGATTCCACCCGAAAGCGTACGTCACCGGCCCGACGAACGGAGGCTTCGACATGGACGAGAAGCTCCTCGGCGTCTTCACCTCCCTGTGACCATCCTTAGACAGCGGCGCGTCCTCATTCATCATGACACGGAGGTACTTGGCGTAGTCAAGCACGTTCGAAATAATCGACCCGGCGCCCTCTTCAGCAGAGAACGGCTCATGCGGCAACTGCAAATGCCTCCCCTGCACAGGATCGTAAACATACTCATTCGCAAGCACCAGCCCACTCTCCTCCGCATCCCTTAGCGAAAAGTACGTCTCCCCCATCCCCATCGGCTCCCACAGCCTCTCTCTCAGAAAATTCCCCAGCCACTGCCCGGTAAGCGTCTCAATGAGATACCCCATCACGCCAAACATCTTGTTGCAGTACTGATACCTCGCACGCGGCTCCGCAGACATGGGCAAATTCCGCAGATTCCGCACCATCTCGCGCGCCGTCGTCGCCGAGGACGCGAGGTCGTGGCGCGGGTAGCCCGTCCGATGACTCAGTGCGTCCTCGAGCGTGACGTGCGCCGTCGCCCACGCGTCGCTGAGGACGAAGTCGTCGAGCACGCTGGACACGGGCGTCGTCCAGGTGAGGCTGGTGGAGTTGTCGACGAGGAGGGAGAGGCCGGCGGCTGTAAAGGACTTGGTGGTGCTGCCGGTGTAGAAGAGCGTGTGCGGGGTGGCTGGGGTTGAGTTGAGGACGGCGTAGCCGTAGCCCTTGTGGTGTGTTAGTTGATACTCTCATGGGCGGACGGAGTTGGTGTAGACGCCGGCGCCGTGAATGCGGGCCTGGCGCCGATCGCCGGGCGGCGATGACCCGCCGACGGGTCCGTGATGACGGGCATTGGGAATGAGATACCTTGGCCCACGTCTTGTCTCCATCCACAACGGCCACTGAAAGACCGGGCACGTGCCATTCTTCCATCAAGCCTTCGATGTGAGCGCCGATGTCTGAGGAGAGCACGGAGGGATCAGCGTCAGACGGTTGTAAGGGCTGCTGTGCCGAATCCTGCCCGACTGCTCGACCAGCGGCTGCAAGATCCAATAAAGCCAGAAACGCCCTCATCTTCAATTACGGTCAGAAGTCTATATCTACCAGTAAGTTGGCGATGGTTTAAGGATGAGGGGTTAGTTGACACTTGGATTTCCTGTAAGCTGAGAGTTTGAACGTTGGATGACGTTGCCGCACAATGATCCCTGTCTCAGAACATTAGGTCGTGCTGATTACGGCGCCGCATCGGCCATCTGTGCCGCACGAATGGAAAAGCGCTGCATCTTGACAGGACTGTTTACATTGGTCCATATGAGGAAGGTCGTTGCGCCGATTACACGACGACAGATGAGAACGGTTAACAACGCAAATGAACCGCAAAGGTAGTATGGATCCAGACTGACACTTGTATGCCAATGCATTTGCTGAATGTTGGATAATGGACAGCTCTTCGACAATAAAGATGGCGAGAATTCGATAAAGAACACAATTCATTGTCCATTAGCATCCAAGGATTTCAGTAGACTCGAGATGGCTCTGGCAGCTGTCGGAAGAAAGAATCTTGAATTGTCCTTTACCCATTGAGGTGTCCATCGAAGCTTTTTGTTCTTTCTCCTGTGTTCTAGGTTTCTCGCTGCACAGGGATGAGTTCTTTTGTTGCCTGATCTCAAAGAAGCCAATGGGCTCAAGCATATTTTTTAGAATACGCGCTTTGTTCTCGTAAAGTTGAAATAGTTCCAGCTTTTGCCCAATATCAGATCTTGAGATAAACACAGTTTTCTAACAAATCCATGAAGCAAAAGGTTGAGCCGTTGTTTGCGACTTGAAATATCCTCAACACAAAGTTTTTCCTGGTTCAAACGCCCCATCTCCGATGAACGTCCTCAATATGTCTGCATTCTCCGTCACCGACGATCAGGAAATGGCCAACCTGCTTGTCCTCGCCGCAGCCACCAATGAACAATTCCAGTGGGCCCACGAGGCGGCCACAGCAGAAACCTCTCTGGGCCTCTCGGGCAACAGTCTGACCAACCCGAGCGGCTGCGAAACCACCGTATCGCATCTCGACATGTACCATCAAGACCTTGAAAGTGGTAGTCCGAACGCGCCAAACGGACATGGGCCCCACCCGAGACGAGAATCTCTGCCCGATACTCTTTTCCTGGATGATCTCCTTTGTATCGAGAGCAATACTCCAACGTCCTTCCAACTTACCTTGGCCCTCGAGAACCTTGGTTGAGAGAACGCCACAAAACCCGTTCGGCATGGAGGTATTAAGCTTTTCGGGAATGTGCAGGATCCATATTAAACCGTTCAACGGCGCAGATATTTGTGAGCCGCATCACTCAGGGTTGGAAGCCCCCTGCGAAAAGCCGCATACAAGCTTCAATATTGGTACGGATCGGGCACATTCCAATCTCACCCAACGATGCGGCGGCTACAAATCTGTCCAACATATTTTCACCAGAAGGATGGCCGCCTATCTATACTGGCAACATTGGCCATAGAGGACCTCAGAGACGATTACTGGTGATGACGATGGCCACAGGGTATGGCAGCGCCTAGGGATGGACTGTCAAGAAGACAAAGTACAGTAGACAAGGGAAGAAAAGCCAAAAAGGTCATAATAATGATGCATTCGTTCATCCAACCGGATTGTAGTGTATACCGCACATATCGTCCCCAAGCACCCTGGGGGGGAAACCTCAATATTCTTGAGCGTCAAACCGCCACTCGACTGAAGAATTGCCACCCAATGCTTTCTCCGAACTTAGACCACAACCGTTGCGGACAATGCAGGTTTTAATAAATAGAGAGATGTTCTTCCCCTCGCGTTCTTCTCGCTTTTCTTCCTTCTCATCATCAGCAGTTAGCAACCAGCTTACTGACATCAACGCTAGCAACTCTAACATCACCAGGTTTTCACGAACAAATCTTGCCATCTAAAACCATCTTATCACATCATCCATTCTAGTCACACACCAAGATGCACTCCACCAAGTTCCTGGCAGCCATCCTGGCTGTAGCCGGCACGGGTTTGGCCATGCCCCTGGAGGCACCTATCGCCACTCCGGCTTCCCCTTCCGCCGTCCCGGCCGTGGAGGGTCTTAAGGAGTCGTGGGTTGGCTGTGACAACGGTCATTGCCCCCCCGAGGACCCCAGCCCCTGGTCGAAGAAGGCCAAGGAGCGTTGGGCAGCGAAGAAGGCCAAGATGCCAAAGAAGACCTCGAAGCCCAAGGACCTCAGCCCCGAGGAGTTCGAGAAAGAGGTTGATGAGTTTTGGGCCGAGAAGATTCAGAAGTTTAAGGAGCGTTTAGCAGCGAAGAAGGCTAATACGCCGGAGAGCCCTCCCAAGCCTGCGGATTCTCCGTGCAACAAGGACAAGAGAGACGCGGCTGTCGACG
Organism: Colletotrichum siamense; assembly: GCF_013390195.1. Taxonomy (NCBI): domain Eukaryota; kingdom Fungi; phylum Ascomycota; class Sordariomycetes; order Glomerellales; family Glomerellaceae; genus Colletotrichum; species Colletotrichum siamense. Next base: position 874,617 of record NW_023501016.1, on the reverse strand, counting down.
CCGCCTGCGCAACCGACGATGACGGCTTCAGAAAGCTGTCGCCGGAGGCCATCAGCGCCATCCTCAACGCCGCCCCGGGGCCCGTCGTGGCCAAGTCAATGACCGCCGCCGCAGACAAGATTCTGCCCAACGAGGCCGTCGAGAAGATCCGCGGCCGTCCTGGCCCCGGCGTCGTCGCCCCTACCGCAGCCTTCTCGGGTCCTCTCAAGCTGACCAAGAGGCCCGCCCGCACGTCCTCGGCCACCGGTACTCCTACCGCGTCCTCGGCCACTGGTACCTCTACCGCGTCCTCGGCTGCCGGTATCCCTACCACGCCCTCAGCTACCGGTAGCTCTACCGCCGCTACGGCGACCGGCACGACCACTCCCAAGGTGACCTCCGTCGGGGTGACCGGGACGCCCGCCCGCCCATCCGCCACCGGTACGGCGACCGGCACCACCGCCCCCACAAAGGCCCACCTCGCGGCCCGGGACTACCCCTCCAACTTCGCGGACCTCGTCCGCGTCGGGCCCCAGATCGAGAAGAAGACGGCTTTGTCGAAGCGTGGTCGGATCACTCGGATCCCAGTGTTGGATGCTGCTACCCGCGAGCGTCTCATTAGAGAGGGCGAGATCATTGTCCTCACGGGAAAGCGCAAGCCGGGCACCAAGCCTAAGCATCATCAGTCTTGAGTCCTCCGCTGACGAGGATGAATGGGTGAGGACAAATGGCGAGTTAATGGAAAGACGGAATGTAGGAGCACATGGCCCTTAAAGAAATTGAGAAAAAGAGGCCAGACATGTGGGTTCCCTGCCTTTATTAGAATGCATGGTTAGGGAAGCAGTGTATCACCAATACGGTGAATAAGTTTAGATAGGAAGTGGAAACTATTTCTTTCCGCACACGTGTCGCTCTCGAGTCCCGGGTATCATGTGCCGTATCTTCATGGGCCGTAAAGGTTTTCAATATTTCATGTTGACGCAAAGCATCCCCCCACCTACCGAACGCCACCCCCGAAATAAGCAAGACGAGAGCATCGCCTCACTAACCCGTGTGAGCTCTTCCCCAACCCTCACCTCTCACGAACCCCTCTCGTACCACAAAACCTGTAAACCCAATGATGGCCATCCAACCCACAACCTCCTTCCCCAAGCTGTGCTTCCTTGCCCGTCCCTAACACATTCTCCCACTTCCCATCAACTAATAAAAAAAAGAAAAAGGAAAGGAAAGAAAGACCAGAAAAATAAATGAACTGTTATTATTGGTATTGTTGATGTTATCCCTGATGAGTCGAGAGAGAGAGAAAGTACGCTAAGAATCCATTCTTTTTCTTGTTGCGACTGGCCTTGTGGTTCTAATGCACACAGAGTTAGGGATAGGTACTGCTACCAGCCACAGGTCAAGCCTTGCAAAGACTGGAACAGCTATCTTGATTGTAAAGGAGAGTGAGAAGGCATATGGAGACTCCTTGACGGGAGCTTCATGCTATGATGATTGAGGGAGGGGCTTGGGCTTGGGCTTGGGCTTGGGCTTGAATGGGAAGTTGCAAGACGCAGAAAAACAAAAAGAAAAAAAAGATTGATTGAAAGGTAAGTGTGGAACGACTGTGTAGCGGAATGAAGTATGTGAGGTTGTCTTTGGGAATGTCTGGCTAGGAACGCGGAGAACACGAGGCAATGACAAACTTGGCAGATCACCTACAAGACACACAGAATCGAAGTTTAAGCAAATCAATGTTCAATTGAAAGCAAGTACGACTGAAATGATACCTCTCCTGCTTGGGATCTGAAGCTGAGAAAACGCCGCGACCAAGTACCATGAGCATCGCCACGTCCACACTTTTCCAGTGCAGCTAACATGAAGGCTACTTTTCCATCCGCAAAATGAGGTAACCTAACGCCTGTTGGGGTATTTCCGCTCCGAACGCCTCAAAGCATACGAAGGAGCACGCAGGCGCTCCCGTACGCCAAGAAGCAAAAGAATATGATTGCTGGCGTTGCTCCTGCTGGTCCTCCTCCCATCCTTTTAGCCCCCTTCATCTCTGGTCCTCGTCCGTCTCCGATAATTTCGTCGTCATCGTCTCGGATCTTCGTCCGTCTTCGTCCGTCTCCGTCTCCGTCTCCGTCCCTCGTCATCCATTGAGCAGAATGGCAGATCTTTACACTGCTTTGGTCTTAACGTGAGCCTCGTGGGCGCCTGCTTGAAACTCATCCTGCAGTTGCGAAGCGGCGAGATCGTCGTCATCGGCAAATGGATCAACGTCTTCGAAAACCGAGGAGACCTCGGCTGCAGGAGACTTGGCGAACCACCGAGATGTGCCCTGCAAGATGGGATACATTTCAGCCCGAAGAAGGCGCTCCGCTCTTGGGAGACCAGCTGGTTGGATGCTGGAGTCGACCCCGACTAGGACAGAAAGGTAGTCACGAGCGAGGAGGTTGTAAATCTCCTGAACCTGGACCGCCATATCATTTTCGACCCGTTTGCATAGCGCCTTGAGTTGCTCTTTGACGCTATCTGTGGAGCGACGGAACATTGTATGACGGGCGTTCTCAACGTGGTTGATCATGTGCGACTTCATGCGAGCGTACGAACCGGTGCCTGCCGAAAGGTTAGCTTACTACCCGTTGACCGAACTAGATAAACTTACCACACTCTGCGACACACAAGTCATATCCCGGCTGCATCTCCTCGGTGATAACGGGATGGAAGCCTCTGCTGGCCTCACGCTGCAGTTCCTGGACAACAATGCGGAGCAAACCTGGAATTTCCTTGAGCCGGGCTGTGTGGGTCCGAAGTTGCTGGCTCAACATGTTGATTCCCGCGTAGTTGGTGCCGCGCTGCTGAGAACGGGCGATGGCTCCACGGTGGAAGGTGTCCAAGAGCAGGCGGGCACTCATAGCGAAACCTTCAAGCGCTTGGGGAAGGCGGCGTTGGAAAGCACGCTCCCATCCAGTGGCAAGCTGCTTGCTAATCGGCTCGAAAAGCTCGGCATTGAAGTCACGAGGACCAGATGCACCAGCATAGACACCGGATCGGCGGCACGTGGCCTTGTAGGTTGCCCAGAACATGCCACCCTCGCTTCGGTGTGCGCCCCAGGAGGTGGCAGTTGGGACGGCTGCGGCGGACGCTGATGGGATGGTAAGATCAAAATAGTCGTATATGCTTTCAGCCAGAGCCTCCTTTATCGAGGTAAGGCATTCATCGACGGCCTTCTTAAAGTCCTGCATACAGTCAGCACTGAGCAAGACCCGGCAAGACAGAAGGGTCAGGGAACTTACTCTATCCAACGAAGCCAATTGCCGACGGATGTGACCTTCCTCGTTTCTCTTGTCTTGGTCGCTCATGTGGGACAGGGAGCCATCGTTGGCAGCCCACATCCTCATGGAGTTCAGGAGCTGGCTCAAGTCGTTGAGGAAACGACGGCAAGTGGCCGCACGGCCAGCTTCTGTGAGCTTCTTGGCATGCTGTTGCAACTGGGGTACCTCGGTTTCGTCGGCGTTGCGGAAGCCTTCATCGTTGAAATCGTCCTTCTGTAGGCGACCTCTCATCTTCTGGTACGCGCGACTGCTGACACAGAATACGGGCAGGTTGCGAGCGACCTCATCATAGTCTCTGATATCCTCATCCGGGTTGAATGTCTCTTCGTTTTCCTCGATGGCAGCTTCTTGGTCCAGTCTGCAGTAGTTAGTAACGAGTTTATAGTGCGATATTGGGGGACGAGGACAGGAAAGGAGGGTAGGAGTGGAGGGCGGGGACGGCGAAGAGAGGCGGGGACGGCGGAGAGAGGCGGGGACGGCGGAGAGAGGCGGGGACGGCGAAAAGAGAAACGAGGACGAAGAAGAGAGACGAGGACGAAGAAGACAGACGAGGACGAAGAAGAGAGACGAGGACGAAGAAGAGAGACGAGGACGGAGAAGAGAGAGGACGGAGAAAAGAGAGGACGGTGAAAAGAGAGGACGGAGAACGAAGCAGAGAGACGAGGACGAGGGATGAGAACTGGGGTCGGAAACGAGACGATGAGAGACAAGGAAGGCAAACGAGGATGGGAAACGAGGATGGGAAACGAGGATGGGAAACGAGGATGGGAAACGAGGATGGGAAACGAGGATGGGAAACGAGGATGGTAAACGAGGGTGGGAAACGAGGACATGGGACGAAGCCGGTGGACGAAGCCGGTGGACGAAGCCGGGGGACGAAGACGGGGGACGAAGACGGGGGACGAAGCCGGGGGACGAAGCCGGGGGACGAAGACGGGGGACGAAGACGGGGGACGAAGACGGGGGACGAAGACGGGGGACGAAGACGGGGGACGAAGCCGGGGGACGAAGACGGGGGACGAAGACGGGGGACGAAGACGGGGGACGAAGCCGGGGGACGAAGACGGGGGACGAAGACAGGGGACGAAGACGGGGGACGAAGACGGGGGACGAAGACGGGGGACGAAGACGGGAGAAGGGGAGGAGGGCAAAAACCTACTCTTTAATACCCATGGCGAAATCGCGCTGAATAGCGCCTTTCGAATATTCGTTCCTGCCCTGGATACAAACAGCTTTCACGCCAGCCAGGAGACGACCCTCTTCGGCTTGAAGAGGCTTCATCGCCTGTCGAAGATCGGATAATTTCTGGTCCACCTCCTTTCGCAGCTGGCGAACCTCCTTGCGCTGGGCTTTGAGGCCCGAGAGCCTCTCCTGAATCGCCTCTTCCGTTAGGGGCTGGCGTTCGCCATCGCTGTCGCCATCGTCGTCGTCGTCGTCCGGCTGGTTCTCCTTATCACTAATCGAATCGTCCGAATACGACTCGTCGTCGCTATCAGCAGACATGCGGTTCTTGCGGCTTCTGGAGGAGGTCGCACCGCGTTTGCGTTTCCTGCTGTGGGTGGTGGGTGCGTAGACGGTCTTGCCGTCAGCGTGGCGCTGCGATAGGTCGTCCCACTTTTCCCACTGACTGTCGAGCTGCTCGAGCCTATCGAGGAGATCTGCCTTCTCGTCCTTGCCGTCCATGAGTTGTTTCTTGAGGATACGCAACTGGTCGCGCAGGTCGTCAATCTTGGCCCACGAGTCGGCGACGTCTGCTTCAATGTCGAGACTCTCGGCGGCCTCCGTCACCGAAATATCGTCCGTCTTGGAGCAGATGAAGGTCACAGCAGAGTATATACCGTCGTACTTCAGCTGGCGCTTGAAAGAGTCGCCAAGAAGAGACTTGGCGGTCTTGTCGTCCACTGCGCGGTTGATGGGAGCGACAATCCAAAGACCACTGCATGCCTTCATGTATTGCTGGGCAACAGCAGCTCGGGCGGCGTTGGAGTCCTGTACACCGGGCAAGTCGACGATGATGGCGCCAGTGGACAGAGCGTTCGCCTTGGTGTAGATGCGGACAACCTTGATCAAGGGCCAATACTCCATGGGGACGTCCTTCTTGAGATGGTTGTTCTTCTCTTTGCTGTCGACGTAGCGTTGCATGCCGTTGTAGAGCTCCTTGGCGGTGGTTGACTTGAGCTTCTTGACACTGCCGAGCACACGTCTCACTTCGGACTCGTTGGCGAGTTTCTCGGGGCTGCTCTCGGCGATCATCTTGTTGGTCTTTGAGGGATAGACGGACTTGATCTTGGCGTAAGCGATACCAGCCTCCGTGTCAGGGTTGGTGCACTCGCGGGATACATTGCCATTGTCGTCAAAAATGTCTGTGTACAGCGTCTTGAGCTCCTTCATCCAGTCGTCAGAAGAAATGAACTCAATCTCGGCACGGTAGAGCTCGGAGGGGTCGTCGGATTTGTTGTACGAGATCTCCGTGGGGGAGGCAGTGCAGGCTCGGAGACAGTTGGTCGGCAGAAGCCTCTCCTCGTCCAGGAGGGCGTTGATGACGGAGCTCTTGCCGGCACCAGTGTTGCCAACGACACCAACAATTGCCTTGGAAGCCTCCGATCGGGCCTCGAGATCGCTGATTGCCTTGAGCCAGACGGGAGCCTGGGTGTCGGGCATGGATGAAGCAGCATTGAAGAAGTTCTTGATATGGTTCAAAAAGTCCAGGCCTCGCTTGACGCCTTCTTCCAGGGTCTCTGGGGATGCCTCTTTAGACCACTCCTCGAGGGGGTTAGGACCTTGCTGTTCTTCCTCGAAGGCAGGGCCTTGCTGTTCTTCTCCACAGGAGTTGGGCTGGACAGAATTGTGAGGGTTCACGTTGCGAGCTTCCTCAATGGGTTGCTCTTGCTTGACCTCAGCTTTCACTCCAGGCTCAGCCTTGACATGGTGAAGCGGGGTGCCGCGGAGGGTAGATACCGACGCAGGTATGGCGACGTAAGGAGATGCGACTGAATTCGAATTCCTTGGGTTCGCAACGGGTGCAACGGGGGTCGAAAGCAAGTTGTTGGCATCGGATGGCTCGGGTTTGACGCCCTCCATCTTTACCCCCTCCATCTTAATCGGGGGCATCTTGTCAGATGAATTATGACTAAGCCAAGCGAAGTAGACCCTGGTTCTTGGACGAAATTGGTGACGGTGACGATGGGTTGAACTGACTTGCGGCTAACGTTGGACCCATCAGCAAGACGGGCTGGCGGCGGTTGGTGTCCGTTCGCGGGGCCCTGAATCGTTGGTTGTGTAACCGGGGAGAAGCTTGGCTGGGATGAAGATGAGTGAGAAGGAGAAGTAGGTGGTGAAGCGGGTCAACGAATGGAAGAAAGGCAATTGGGTTGGGGAAAAAAAGGGCCAGAATTCAGAAAGGATTGTACTGAATCGAGGCAATCGATATCCCGATCGACGATATCTGTGGGTGAAATTTTGGGGATTGTGGAAGTCGATCGATGATGGTTTGGCGTCGAGGACCCTGCAAACGCGTCGAGGTGAGCAGCAATTAGTTTCCGCGTCGAGGGCGGGGCAGGTGCCTCATCCTTGCAGCTTCCCTGTGTACAGCAAGCAACCCCTCTGTTCGTTCCTTGACTCCCTGAGCAAGATGGTGATATCACGTGCTGAATGAAGGTATCCACTATTACAATATTTTCTGATTGGACGAGCCACTGCCCTGTGATTTGCAGGAGGAAGGGGCCAACGCCTGGTTTAGGAAGGTGCTCTTTCCTACCGAAGGTGAAGGACGATGAATGACAGAGACAGAGGAAGGGACGGTAATGAGGACAGAGACGGCAAGGACAACGACGACTAGAGAAAATCGAGAATAGTGCAGGTTAACAAGATAGCCTTTTTGCTCTTTTTATATATCCTTCCTCCCTTCTAACTTTTTTTTCTCACAGCTTGCTGCCTGTGGGCACACCTTTTTGACTGCTGTATGACTCTGACGGGGATTGAACCAGGCTGATATCGAAAAACTTGACTGCGTGTCTTTGAATTCGATTAATACTTCATTGATTAGATTCAATCAACCCAAGACTACCCACCATTCTGCATGTGATGCAATATCGCCAGATGATTAGGCTTCTCAAATGTAGCCCCGAGATGCCCTGTGTCTCAGTCGAATGCAGCCCGCCAAGCATCCTCAGCGCCGGTGTCCTCGGTGAGCTCGGTGTAGCTGCAAAAAGTAGCTGACTCGCAAACATCCGAATCCGTTCGTGAGACAACACGCCCCCAAATTGCCCTTGTTTTTCCGTTCCGCCGGTGATTTTATCCCATCGGTACCGTCCAGTGCTGCCCAGCTCCCCTATCTCAACGGTACGACACCTTCGGACTTTTTGCGGTGAAAACTTTCACCATCGTCGTTGAACTAGTTGCCTCCGAGACAAAAACCAGTCACTCATTCCTCCCCCGGCCTCCTCCCAAACAGCCGCCACCACCACAAACTCCACCTGATCTTAAATCACTACCAACCACCACCACATTCACTCATTCTCACACCACCACCTCCAAAGATATGGGCTACATCGGCGCCACCGCAACGGGCCTCATGGCCGGCCTGCACGGCTACATCCTCGTCCTCGAGATGTTCCTCTGGACGCACCCGCGCGGCCGCAAGGCCTTCCGCCTGAGCGCCGACTTCGCCGAGAAGACAAAGGCCCTCGCCGCCAACCAGGGCCTGTACAACGGCTTCCTCGCCGCGGGGCTCGCCTGGGGCCTCGCGCACCCCGTCCCCGAGTTCGCCGAGCAGCTGAAGCTCTTCTTCCTCGGCTGCGTCGCCGTCGCCGGCGCGTATGGCGGCGCCACGGCGAACCCGCGCATCTTCCTGATCCAGGGCGTGCCGGCGATTGTGTCCATCGGCGCTGTCCTGTCTGGATACTAGGCGATGAGAGCTGATGAGATTTGGCGATGGGGGGTTGAGATGTGGTGGTGCGGCTCAACTGGGCGGTGAAAAAGACACGTTGGGGTGGGGGGTTGTGTGACCGGCATGGCGGTGCACGCGGTTGACGCATCTTTGTAGAATTACTAGCGTTTAGCCTGTATAGAATAGTGAAGACTGTTGCTTTGGTTTCTCACGCCCTCTTTACCTACTCCGACATTACAACTCATCTTTATCTCCCCGCTCCGCAGCCCTCAACTCCTCTTGGAACTTGGCTTGCCTATCCGACCTCTCCTGCCTTAGACGGCTCTCTTCTCTAAACGCCTCCATCTCCTTGAGGTGATCCGCCTCATTGAATTCCTCCGCAGGCTGGTTGGGATCGACCCAGCCGTACGGAATCCGCTCCGTGACGAGGTCCCGATAGACGGGCTTGAACAGCGGATTCGCCGCCATCTGCTTGCCCAGCACCTTCCGCCCGGCCCGCACGATCCCATCCGTAAAGATCGTCTCCCAGATCCCCCGCTTGACCTCCTCCGCGGCCGTCTGGACCGGGACCCATGCCATCGGCTTCGGCGGGTTCTTCTTGAGGTAGCTCACGGCGCGGTCCCTCCGTTTGCGATAGGCCTTGTACTTCTCGTCCGCCTCGGCCTTCTGCGCAGGCGTCAAGTCCAGCTTGAACCCCTTCGCCCTCTCCCTCGAGTCCAGCGCCTGCGCCGTGAGCAACGACGGGAGGTACGTCGTCTCAAACCTGACCTCCCAGCGCTCCGGCTTGTCCTTGGCCGCGGTGAGCTTAAACCAGTGATCATGAAGCCTCCTCGCCCGCTCATGTAAGTCGTGGGGCTCCTCCGGGATGGGGCTGTGATACCCGCCGCGGTTGGCGATCGCCGACACCGTCTGATCGATGCGCGTCTCCTGGATGACGAGCCAGGTGAGGTCCTCGCGGCCCTCGAGGCTGCGCAGCATGGTCGAGTAGGTGTCGTAGTCGTCGCCCGGGAGGGACGTGGGCAGCATGCCGTCGCGCAGCGTGTCGCCGATGAGGAGCACCTCCTTCAGTGTCTCGTGGACGGCCGGGTCCGCGGGGAGGTCGCGCCAGGGGTTCGTGGCGGCGTAGTCTCCGGCGTCGTCCTTGCCCCCGAGCCCGAAGGAGCCCAGCACCGTGGGGGATACCCAGATGACGAAGAGGAATGCCAGGATGCGGGTGAGCCAGCTCATCAGCGAGCGCGTGAGTCCAGCTTGTGCCATGTTCTTAGCGTGTGGTGGCTGCCAGCATCAGCCTTGCCCTGGAATTGTGAGATGTTATTGTGTGTGATGAGATGTCGTTGGCAGCGAAACACATGTGACGGAAGGGGGCCGTGATATTTGGGGATGTGGCATGTGTGGTTGAACAAGCTTCCAGGGGGCTCCGCGGTTTTAGGTAGCCTAGCCATGAGACGATTTGCACTAGCGATGGGATAGCGCCGGACCCGGTTCGGCCGAGACATAACATTGTGAAAAGAAAGACGGTAATAGTGAAATGTCGAGAAATCACATATGGAATGAGACTTTAGACGACGTGCGGCGTTGGAAACGGGCGGGACACGTGGGAGGCTACAGGATGATGCTGTTCGCGTCTCCAAACCACTGCGCAGCCCGGGGGCAGCTTCTCACAGATCAGGCCGCAGGCTCCAGGATGCAAGTTGCTGTTTTGATGGGCATCAAGCAACCGTCAGTCACGTCACCGATGCACACGACGTAAGGGCAGCAAGGTAAGTTCGAGATGCACGGTTGTCTTGCGGGCAGACAGAGGCAGTCAAGAGAGGTGACCGAGTAATGACAGAATCGAACAGCACGAGCACGAGGCGAGCAGATTTCGTCCGGACAGCAAGTCTGCGGACAGCAGATAATCGGGCAGTTCAGGCGCAAAAGGCAAAGGCCAGCGCAGAGCCAACACCAACCTACCTAAGTGAGGGGGTCGAACGTCGTCTCATTGTTCGTGTGTGATCATCCTGCGCAATGCTGCCTCCTCAAAGTCCTCCCCCCTCCCTTGGACGAGTCGAGCGTGAGTGTTCAGAGGCCGTTGGCTGCATGAAACAACCCAAAAGCATTAAACTCTCCCTTGAGCTTGTTCTGAAACTCCTGGCCAATGACACCTGCGGTGGGCGTGAGGGATGCGAGTCGTGGGAGGGAATGAGACTTTTCAAGACATGGGACGAGGAGGCGGGCGGGTTGGTTGGCAGCAGGCAGCATTTTGAGGCGTGGTGGTGAAGATGAAAGTCATGGCCTGACCTGAGAAAGGAGGCTTTTCTCTTTTTAGAGTGCATAGTGAGGGGAGGTCGGGCATTGGCGACGGTGTGCTCTAGGGGATGACCCCTGAAGGCTTAGGTCAGATAGCCGGGTTTTTAGGAATTTTAGCACCCGATCCCAGCCCAGCCTAGGGTCTTGGGTGTCAGATAGCCCCCAAGCCAGAAGAAGCCCTGCAGCAGCACCCGATGATCTGGGCACTTGAGGCTTCAACGTCAGAGTGGGGTCACGTGTGACGTACCACGTGACGCAATGGAAGGGGGTTCTGTCATTGGGTCTCGTCTTTGTTGCCGTGGAGGGGAAGGGGGAAGCAACAACCCAATTGTCTTCCAGTGTGTTCAGTGTTTCCTCCAAGTCGAGGAAAATGACCAGTACCACAAACAATCAATAGTAGTTCAATATTTCGATAACTAAGTAAAATGCAAGATACATAAAACCACCATCAAGCCAACGTCATCCGGCACTCACCCAAAAAAACGTGTGGCCAGCACCGGCAAAACCCCGGGCGCTTCCCCTTCTGGGCCTAGCGCGGGTAAGGTTCCCACAGTTCTCCCTGGTCCCCACACCACACCCATCGTGGGTCTTTCCGAGCTGGCAATTTTCCTTTCAAACCTTTGATTTTTTCGACGAGACAGCTCACCCTCACCACCCTCGCACGACGACCGCATACGCTCGCGAACCGCCCCCTCCTCGGTCTCCCGATCAATCCATCGTTTAGCAAGCCTTCATCAGCTATCTGTATCACAACACCCATCACCTCTGTGTATCCATCTCCAACGAAACGTCGCGCGCGACACACAAACACACACCAATCCAACTGCATCCGTTCCCTTTCGTGCCTTGTCCACGGAAGCGACCAGAGTCGAATCAGACCAACTCCCGAAACCCCCAACCCAGAAAAAAAAAAAAAAATCCACAACCACAACCTGCGCGTTGTTGCTGCAACCCCCCGGCCCTTGCTCAACGCCAGCAAACACCTTCAATCCCCCTTATTTTTTTGCGCAACACCAACATCAGCCATGCCTTCGAATCTACCATCAAGCTTCGCCTCCGCCGCCGCCGGTCAGAACGCAAACGCGAGAGCGGGACGCAGCGACCGCGGTTCGGGCAGCGGGGAATGGTCAGTTGCCCCCTCCTCCACCTCTTCTCTCTGATCCTCTGCCCACTTGGTCGCTTGTTTGCCCTACCCACCGCGCATTTTTCGTTTTGCCGCAGAGTTTCTGCTCGGCCTGTCGTCGTGACGATGTCGCATCTTTTCCCTTTCTGCACGCTAGCTGCGTGCGTTGGTTGCTCGGCCGGTGTGGAGTCTGCTCCATCCTCTCAGCCTTGCCGCAACGTCACAGCACTCCTGCACAACCCTGCTGTCCCCGGCCTCGCCGCGAACCAACACTGCACCCAAGCCACGCATCCACAGGGTACTAACACGCGATGCAGGGCTCGACGTGATGCCAGAAACGGCACGCTGACCTTCCGCCGCCCCTCGACGACCCCCGGCCAAGCCTCCCAACCCGCTGCCTCATCCGAACACGCCTTCGCCGCGTCAAACGCCGACACAGGCGCGATCCCCCAGACCCCCGGAGCCGCCAGCTACGACTACCCGATCTCGTCACAGTACCAGAAGGAGTCAATCCTGGGCTTGTACAGGAACGGCACGGCGGACGCGGACCCTTCTGTCGTGATAGAACCGGGATGGACTCCGGGACACACAAACGGAAGCGCTGCGCGGGGTTGGGGCAAGAGCAATAACAGCCATAACTCTCAAGATCCCTCAGCCTGCTGGAACCCCCGTGGTGACGGCCACCCTGTAGGAGTGAACGGCTTGACGGATGAGGAGGAAAAGGTGCGCTGGCATGACGGCACTGGTAACCACGCCATGGATACTAATATGAGGCAGGCATTCGCATCCGACGTCAATTCTCCTCTGAAGCCGCCCATCCAAAACAAGGAAGCAAACCAAGCGCCTGGAACCAACGGTCGGAAAGCGTCTCTGTCGCACGGCAGCGCCGCTGGATACGGTCTTTCTTCTCCAGTTTCCGCTTCGAGACCGGGCACCCGACGCCGCGAGACGACAGACTCGAACCCCTTCGGCGGCGGCGCCCTTGCGTCCCCGAGTGCAGCGCGATTCGGGGCCCGCGGCGACGATCAATTCTTGTTTGGACGTAAGAATGATGTGAAGGAGCAAGAGCCGGACGAGGTTGAGAGCCCAGCTCGGTCCCAGGCCAAGGCCCCACCGTTCGGCGGTCTGACTCGGAGCAATACGGCTGGCGCTCCCTCGATGGGCGCCAATATCAGCTCCCTCTGGAACAATCCTGGCCAAACCTCTGCTGGTGGTGCGGGCGGTGGCGGTGCTTTTGGTCAATTCGCAATGCCGACGCCGACCTCTACCATCGGTTCCGGCGCTCGCGGTGGAAGTCGCTTCGCTAACCTGATCAACAAAGACGGTCCTGACAGCTCCGCCAAACCGAACGAAGCCCCCGCCTCCGATACCCAATCCTGGCGCTCACGCCCTCGCACCGACACTGATCCGTTCGGAGGCGACGACGGATTATCCGGCAGCGCAGCCCTGGGTGGTGCACAAGACACGAGCCCCCCGGCCGTTCCCAATCAGAGCAATATCGGGATGTTTGAGACGCCCATCAAGGGCTCGACTGGCGATTTCGGCATGTCTGGTTTGAATCTTGGTCGACACTCGGAGCAGGAGCCCGGTCCCCAAAGTCCTGCCGAGACCAACCCATACCGTAGCCCTCCCGCCGAGCGCGGTGAATCTCACGATGACACTGGTGCTGACAAGCAACATGGTGCGCCTATCGGTGGGGAGCAGAACCCTGGCTTCAACTCACTGCGCGGCTTCCCCAGTCATGCTCTCGACGGCAGCGATCGCAGCCAGACAAGTAGCGCTGGGCCTCGCGGCTACGGCTCTGGCTGGCCTGTTCCTCTCTCAACTGGCACCCCTGACCGGGAGCGCGGTGGCTTTGGAGGAGTCTTTGGTAACTCGTTGTTTAGCCCCATGGGTACTGAACTTCAGTCTCCAGGCTTGGCAGGCATCAATGCTGGGGTCTTTGGGCCCGCCAGCGCCGGCGGCCTTGGAGGAGCTGGGACTATCGGTCGTAGCAAGCTGGGCTCACTTTTCCCACCCGCCATGCAGGCTCAGATGCAAAGCCATGAGCAGGAGAATTTGAGTGACTCCCTCCCCGACTTGCGCCAAGCCAACCCACTGGGCGCTATTGGCCGCAGCAACTTCTCCGCCCAACCACGCGAAACTGGTAGCCCCATGCGCAGTGGCCGCGGCGGCATCTTCGAGGAGATGTTCCCTTCTGACCCGACTCGCACGCACAGCGGCTTCGGTGGCGCAGACCTCTCTCACGCCGGAGCGGTTGGCGTAGGACACCCGCAGTCGTTTACTCCCGGGGCTTCCACCGGTGCTGACTACGGTGCTCAGCGTACCATGGTTATGCCTGATCGAATGAGATGGGTTTACCTTGACCCTCAGCAAAACATCCAGGGACCTTTCAGCGGCTTGGAGATGAATGACTGGTACAAAGCCAACTTCTTCACGCCCGATCTTCGCGTGAAGAAGGTCGAAGATGTCGACTTTGAGCCACTCGGACAGCTCATCCGGAGAATCGGAAACTCCAGAGAGCCGTTCCTTGTACCCCAGATTGGCATTCCTCACGGCCCTCCCACCCAAGCCGGGCCCTTTTCTCCCAGCGGCAGCACCGGTGTCATCCCGCCTCTCAGTGGTGTCTTCCCTAGTTTTGGCAGAACTCTAACTGCAGAGGAGCAGAACAACCTCGAGCGCAGAAAGCAGGAGGAGCAGCAGGCCATGGCTCAGCAGCGGGACTACATGATGCGGCAGCAGGCCATCACTAGATTGCAAAGTCAGGGTCCAGGTGGTGTTCCCGGTCTTCACCATCAGCACAGCGCTCACAGCCTGCAGAGCCAACCTAGCTTCGGCAGCATTTCGTCTCCGATCGGTGCTCACCCCCATCAGCCTCCCATTGGCGGCGGTGTTGGGCCCACTTCCGGCTTCTTCGACTCTGCCATCCAGCAGAGCTCCGCCCAGGCCCCAGTCGGGTCTGGGCTTGATCATTTTCGTGAGGAAGATCTCGCGAACCTGAATCCTACCGAGCGCCAGATGCTGACCAGCATCCAAGCTCCCACCAGCCTGTCGAGCATCTTCCCCCAACAGCCCATCGGCGCTCCCGCCAACGACACCAGCCTGCGCAACAACCTGCCTGGCACCGAGGATTTGGAGAAGGATGAGGAGGGCTTCAGTGAGCGCCTCAAGCAGTTCGAAGACCTCCGCGCCGAGCACGAGGCGGAAAAGGCTCAAGAGGCCCAGCACGCCGAAGAGCTTGTCGAGCAAGAGACCCCCGCGTCAGCTTCCTCTGCTCACGCGACGATCCAGGAGCAGTCTCGTTCTCCCGCTCCCGGCATGAAGGAGATTATGGAGGAGCAGCAACAACTCTCTTTGACTGAACAGGTCCAGAAGGCTCAGGCTGCTGCTGCCGCCGCCAAGAACGCTGCTGCGGGTCTGCCCATGCCGTTCCCTCCCCCTCTGCCCACCGCTGGCACTCCCCTCCCGGCTCCCACGGCCCAGCGTGCCCGCTCCAACCTGCCCGAGCAGTACAACCGCTCCCAGACCGGAACTCCCGACACCGGCTCCGCTACTGAGCCTCCCCCGCTGGCTCCCTGGGCCAAGGAGGCCGCCAGTCGTAAGGGCCCTAGCCTGAAGGAAATCCAGGAAGCCGAGGCTCGTAAGGCGGCCAAGGCTGAGGAGGTCGCCGCCGAGCGTCGTCGCCAGGTTCTCGAGCAAGAGACCGCCGCTCTCAGAGAGCGTGAGAAGGCTATTGCTGCTGCCACTGGAGGCCTGCCCACAACTAGCACTTGGGGCAACGGGTCCCCGGTTTCAGCCGCTAGCCCCTGGACCAAGCCGGCCGCCACCAAGGCTACCCCCGGAGCCAGCACGCCCAGCAAGCAGAAGACCCTAGCTGACATTCAGAGAGAGGAGGAGCTCCGCAAGGTCAAGGCCAAGGAGATTGCTGTCCAGACCGGCCTGGCAACTGCAGCTGCAGGTAAGCGCTACGCCGATCTCGCCACGAAGCCTAATGCCGCTCCTGGCCTCCCGCAGCCTGCCGGCACTGCCCCCCCTCCCGGAAGCGGCTGGGCCACCGTCGGAGCCGGCGGCAAGGTCAAGGTGCCCACCGGTCCGGCCGCGCAGACCCGCTCCGTCAGTGCTGCTGGTGGCAAGACTACCCCTGTGATTGCGAAGCCTGTAGTCAAGCCTGTTGCTGCTCCCATCGCGGCTCCCGCTAAGACCGATGTCGCCATGGACGAGTTCAACAAGTGGCTTAGCCGTGAGCTGTCTAGGGGAATCACTGGTGTTGACAGTAAGTCTCACACGAGTCCTTCAATATTGAGAGTCTCTAACCAAATATGCAGTTGATGTTTTCGCCGCTGGTCTGCTCATTCTGCCTCTTGAGCACGCCCTCATTGCCGACGCCATCTATTCTAGCTCGAAGACGATGAACGGACAGCACTTCGCCGATGAGTTTATCAGACGCAAGAAGCTTGCCGACAAGGGCATCGTGGAGAAGCAGATGTCTGGCGACAGTAAGGCTGGAGGCTCTTCCAGCGGATGGAACGAGGTTGCCAAGAAGGGCGGCCACAAGGAGCCCGCCCCTGCCGGCGATGCCGCCATCCAGGGCGCCGGCTTCAAGGTTGTTCCCACGCGCAAGAAGACGGGCAAGAAGGTCTAGGAGAAGCTGTCAGACAAGCTCTGGACATGGTGGAAATGAGGCACAATGAGATTCATACAGTTAGCGTAATCATGTACTATCCCATGGCGATGTTGAGGAGACTCGGACAGCGTTATTGCGTATGGTTAGTTGTTCATGGCGGGATCTCATCATGTAGCGTATCAGTGCAAGCGGCAGTATAGCATTGTCAAGAATCAGTCTTCCCTCGCAACGTTGCATGAGTTAAAGTGAGCATCTCTTCAGAGTGAAATCATCAGGGTGAGGGTGGTGGATTGAGATGCCCCGCGGTGAGTTCGGTGAGGAGCCAGTGAGCTGCTTATGTAAAAGTGACAGACAGCAGGTGAAAATTTGCCCCGCCCCCACCATGGAAATTTCGATTTCACAGGGCATCAAAACACCCCAAAACAGCCCCGTTTGACTCACCGGCGACGAGACGGAATCGAAGAAACGCTACTTTGGAGGTACCATTAGGCGACCCTAAAGGACTACGACAGCCTGCAGGTTTCGCATCGTTCTGCCTGAATTGCGAAATCTTAGAGGTTTTCGTTTCTTAAAAGTTACCCCGCCGCGGGGCAGACTTCACCCACTATCGCGACATTCTCATTATCGCAACCGAGATTATTCGCCTTGCGACAACAACTCAACTCGCCATGGCTGAACCCCAGCAGGCACCGGCCTCGCTGCTATCACAAGTCGCAGACGGCGCATACGTCGACGTGCTCACATCGCCGGTCGCGAAAGATGTCATCGCCAGATTCGCATCCTGCCTCGCACAGACCAGCGAGCAGCAGGCGCCATCTGGATCCCTCCCCGAAGACGAGATCACCGTCGGTCTTGCGGCGCTGAACGCCTTTTTGCAGTCTAATGTCACCGGTCCCGTTCTGGAGAATGTTGGAAGGGTAGAGAATCTCTTTGTTGATGCGCTTGCTGCGGCAGACACATCCGCTGCCGAGGACACACTCAAGGTCCTGAGGAGGAAGAGTTTTAAGGAGTTGGAGGTTGACGGTGTCTCGCCGTATCCGTATATCCCCAACATCGAGCTCTTCGCCCTGGCACGACACATCTTCAACGTCTCCTCCTCCACCGAGGATGTGGTGACTCTCTCCGACGCCACGCGCCTCAGCGTCCCCTGGACCCGTCTGCGCATCAACGTCTGGCACTTCAAACTGCTCAGCCAGCCATCCCTCGGCCCCGGGTCCAACTTCGCCAAGGCGTCGCAGTGGATCGACGTGCCCACGCTCGCGGAGCAGATCACCGCCGGCCTCGACGCCGTGCGCAAGCAGCTGCTCGATGAGGATGTCTGGGCCACCGGCGAACGTGCCGCTTGGTCCCGCGAGGAGAAGGTGCAGTTCCTGCTGGAGGCGGCGAATACGCACATCATGCTCGGCCGCGACGACAAGGCGCGCGAGGCGCTGAAGGAGGCGACGCAGTTGAATAGCTTCGCGTACGCGCTCTCTGGTGCGCTGGGTAAGAGGACGAAGTTCCAGGAGAAGAGCACTTCTCAGCTTGTCGTCCTCGCGAAGTCCGACGTACCAGAGGAGGTAGCGGAGGAGGAAAAGACCGGGCCTGAGGCCGTGGCGCTCAACGACGACACCCTCCTCGAGGAGATCCAGTTCTCCAAGGACGCGACGGGCAAGCACGGCGAACTCGCTGCTGCACCTTCTGCGCTACCGGCCGCCCTCGCGGATCTCTCCCCAGATGCGCAGCCCCGCCTGTCGCCCCTGGACCAGATCATCCTACTCACGGAGGCGACGCTGAAAGACACCTTCTCGCCGGTAGACACGTTGACTTCGGAGGAGGTCCTGCCGTACGCCGTGCGCGTAGTCTCGGACAAGCCGACAAACTGGCAGATCTACACGCAGGCCCTGCTCGTGCGCTCCCGCATCGAGGTGCACCGCAGCAGGACCGTCGAGCGCGGCGTGCTGCAGATGCAGGCCGTCGTCGACCAGGTCGTCGTCGACACCTCAGAAGCGCCGCGCCCCAAGGCCGAAGACGTCGCTGACGTAGACGTGCCGGCTATTGCAGTCACATCACCCGACACCACCACAACAACATCGCAACAACAAAAGCCAACCTCCTTCTTCCCCGCCGCAAAGGACACCGACACTGCCCCCGCACACGTCCGCCTGCAGTACATCCACGCCCTCTCCTCCCCGCCGCGCTGGCACCTCGAGTCCGAACTCGCCTACTCCTGGGCCGGCGTCGGCTCCCTCGTCTCCGCGCTCGAGATCTTCAAGCGCCTGCGCCTATGGGCCGAGGTCGCGCTGTGCCTCGCCTCCTCCGCGTCCGCCGATGACGAAGACGGCCGCGGTTCCGGGGGCGAGCAGAAGGCCCGCGCCATCGTCCGCTGGCGGCTGTTCCACAAGACCGGCACCCCCGCCGCCGTCGAGCACGCCGACCCCGATACGGAGCTGGAGGACGGGGAAGACGTCATGTACCTTAAACCAGACGCCTTCCAGGGCCCGGAGCGCGTGCCGCCTCCGCCCAACGCACCGCGGCTGTTCTGCATCCTCGGTGACCTGGAGAACGACCCGGCGCACTGGGAGCGGGCGTGGGAGGTCTCGAAGCACCGCTTCGCGCGCGCGCAGAAGTCGCTCGGCGAGCATTGGCTGCAGCAGAAGGACTGGACCAAGGCGCTGGAGGCATACCAGGCCGCGACGCGGTGCAACCGCCTCAGCCCGGAGCTGTGGGGCCGGCTGGGCGACATCAGCCTGCGGATGGGCAACTTTGCCGACGCGGCGGAGGCGTACGGGCGCGCGATCGGGGCGGCGGGCGAGGTTGTCGGCGGGGAGGACGCGCGGACGTGGAGTAATCTGGGGAGTTCGCTGTGGAGCATGTACCTCGAGACGGTGGAGGATCTGAAGAAGAAGATGCTCGATGAGAAGAACAAGGAGGATGACGATGAGGAGGAAGACGAGGTGGAGCATGCGCAGAGCGACGTCAAGGACCCCGCGACGCTGCTCTCGCAGGCCCTGGCGGCGTACAAGCGCGGCGCGCAGATTGCGCAGGAGAACTGGCGCATCTGGGACAACGTGCTCACGCTCGCGTCGCGCATGCGGCCGCCCGCGGTGCTGGACATGGTCCTGGCGCTGCGGGCCATCATGCGCATCCGCAAGACGGAGGACGCGCTCGACGACGACGTGCTGCGCGCGCTCCTCAACGAGGCGCTACTGACCAAGCAGAAGGCCGAGGACGACGGGCACGGGGTGTACACGCCCCCGCGCGGCACGGTGGAGCGCGCGGTGGTCGCGCTCTTCGAGGAGAGCGTGGTGCCGCTGATCACGACGCGCTCGGAGCTGTGGGGGCTGGTTGTGAAGCTGCGCGTGTGGCGGCGGGAGTATGCCGGCGCGGTGGACGCGGCGGAGAAGGGGTGGCGGGCGGCGATGGGGGCCGGGGCGGGCGGGGGGTTGACGGCGAGCGCGGCGGGGACGGGGGGCGTCGGGGAGGGGAGGAATTGGCTTGTGGATAAGGGGGCGTGGGGGGTTGTGGTGGAGAGGACGGATGAGTTGGTGGGTGTGCTGGAGAACTTTGGCGGCGAGGTGGAGGGGGTTGGGAGCAAGTGGAGGGGCAAGGCGAGGAGCGCGGTGAGGAGTGTGATGAGTCGTGGCAAGGAGAGTTGGGAGGGGAGTGAGGAGTGGAGGGTGTTGGAGGGGCTGATGGAGGGGTTGAAGTTGTGATGAGAGAGAGATTTTTTGCTTGTTAGATGGGATAGACAAAAAAGAGCATTCCGGTATGATCAAAGGTGAACTGACATTTGCATTATCGCTGAGCTCCAGCCGTCAAGAGATGGTCAATAACACGGGATCTTGCCGAAGAGCAGTGATGATTTCGTTTTCTCAGATCCAAAGACGAAGAACTTCAGAGTTCATGGATATTCAACACTCGCCGTGCTAGATTCAAGCCCGTTATCCACTCACCTTCATCACATTACCATCATATCCACGTCTGTACCATACACACCTAGCATCTCGTCTCTTTCTGTTCACGTAGAAGCACCCAGCCATTGTCTTGCATCCGTAGTCTCCACTCTCCCAGCCCTTTCGTCCCTAGATATCGATTCTGCTCTTGAACGTCCATCAGGGCCGTTCTCGTCTCAAGCAGCTTCTTCTCCGACGAATCAATAGCAAAGAATGTAGGAAAGGTCGAACTCTTGACCACATTCAGCCCGGCCATCCTCGCTTGGATCAGCGCAGCTACCAGGACGACTGTCGACAGCACGACCTGGCACGAGATCAAAGTCATCCACCACCAGCGCACCTTAACGTACGTCTCGCTAACATACGCCTGTCCCGTGATGTACGCCTGTTCCGTCGTCAGGCTATCACGGAGACTATTCGTCAAGCTCCTCGCCACATTATTCGTCACATTCCCGACCGCCTCGAACAGCTGCTTCTCCGTCCCGTTCCGCTCCCGCCGCACCACGTCCAGCACGTTCAAGTACCGCGACGGCGCCCGGCCGCGCTCGTTCTCCGTCGTCGGGTACGTCCCGTTCATCGCGCTGGACAGGCTCTCGATCAGGGGCGTCAGCGCTGTGCCGCCGTACGGGAACGCCACCCCCGGCTCCTGCGGCATCGTCACCGCCTCCGTCGTAACCTCCACCTGTTCCTTTGAAGTCGTCGACTCCGGCACCAGGAACGTGCCCTCCTCCACCTCGGCGGAGGAGTGAATCAGCGTCCGCGAGAAGACGTTGTTCTGGACCGAGACGTTGTAGCGCTGCGCGCACATGTAGAACATGACCTCCATCGCGCCGGTGGTTTTGGTCGTGGTGAAGATGACGGTGAAGTTGAAGAAGGCGGACTGCGGCACCTCGGCGGCGGGGAGGAGGGACGCCTGCCCGTTGTTGAGGCTTACCAGCCCGGTGAGGGACGGGGCGAAGTTGGCGAGGGCGCCGTTGGGCAGGGAGAGGCTGCGCGGGGTGCCGGTGTTGACGAAGCGGCTGCTGTTGCCGTTGTAGTTGTACGTGAGCTGGTCGGTCATGTTCCACATCTTGGTGCAGATGGCGAGGGTGCTGAAGGGGCGCCAGCGGCACTCGGTGGTGGGGCAGCCGGGCTGGTCGAAGGGGTAGAGGGTGTTGGAGTCGTGGCTGAGGCCGGCTTGGATGCTGGCGTCGTAGGTTGCGCCTTTGATGTCTGCGGGTTGTCAGTATGCAATCACGCGGGCATGACCGATTTAAGCGAAGAGATCAGGGAGAGACTTACATGGGGAGTACCAGCTGACTGTCATTGGATTCCAGAATCGAACCAAACGAGCAACCGGGGAGCTTGGTAGGATCGGAACCTGGCGCTCGGGATAGGTGACGGAAGATTGTGTCAGGGCGGAAGTGAGCATGGCAGTCACCAATACGACCATAGATATGACACTCAGAGGCCTAGGCAGTGTCAGTGTTTCCTCTTTCCTCTTTTTGTTGGCTATGTCGGACCGCTTACCAGCCTTTCGTCGTTCTCACCAGCTGAAGACTCCCCCATGGCCCGCGACTAGCAGCATCGAAATCCTGAAAGTCCTTCAGGGCCCTCTGCTTGCGATACCAGAGCCACTTGAGTTGCGACAAGCCCTCGGACACCGGGATGACAAAGGCGGACCTTGCGACAGTAGCAAGCAGAGCGATTACAGTGTTGAGGGTGAGTCCAGAGGGCCAGTCAGGCAACTTTCTATTGTCGTAGTGGCGTAGGAGGATGTACAGAGCGCAAACTGATATGAGGCTGATGGCGCACCATATCAGCTCCTGCCACCATGCCAAGAAAGTTGCGTTCCAAGAAAGCAGGTCTTTGTCAGGCTTCGGGTTTTGTCTCTCCGATATCTTTGGGCTGAGATCTCTTCTGCCGTCCGAAGCGCCAGCTGTTGAAGAACCCGAAGATGGCGTCGAAGCTTTCGAAAGCAAATTTGCGTGACCTCTCCCTGAGTCCTGCGCGTCACTGTTCGGTAATAGAACGGGATTGATGCTTGCCTCGGCCACAGCGGGGTTCGAAAGCCTATAATGCGTTTCCGAATCGTAGATATTGGTGGCGTGTTCTGCGCCAGGCACGCTTTGGTATCCGCCTTCATTGGCTCGCCACGGGTTCTGAGCAAACTCGGTAGGAGATTGATAAGGCTCCAGCTCAGGACTCAAATCATGTCTTGAGATCGAATTCGGGACACGTTCTGAGTGGCTTGCACTAGAGTGCTCCTCCGAGTGCTGCGCGACAGACTTCCTCCGAAGTTGGAAACCTCCAACAACCCCACTGTCCTCCGATTGCATCGCGAGTGCGGTGAAGGAGGTCAGCTACAAAACCAACTTCATTGATTCATGAGATTGACGGGCATTGTCCCACAGAAGGAAGAAACAGTTTGGGGAAGTTGCAGGAGAAAAGATGGCAACAAGAGAAAGCCAGCTCATGTAAAATTCAGGCTCCAACGCTTGGCGAGGGAAATACGCACATGTCGGTGTTGTGGGTCAAGATCCTGGAATCGAAGTTCCAACAGACTTCGTCGCCCGGCCATTGGCCATGACATAAAGTATGCCAGGGGGAACCAACACGCCGAACCCCCAAATAGGCTCGCTTAGCTGTAATTGCAACGTTTCTGCAGCTCAGCTGCGCTCTGCCCCGTTGGGGGTTGGCGGATTGACGGGTTGCTTGCCACCTTGAGGTAGCGTTCGATATTAGTATTGAAGAAGATGCGGGATCCTCGCTAGGGTTCAACAAGCGACTCTGTTGTCTTTAGGATATTCCTCCAATCCTCGTTATGCACGTGACGAGCTTTGAAAGCAAGTTCAAACGGCAGGCCAGGCGCAAAGACTGTCTGTAGAGGATGCAATGCGTTAACGCGTTTTTTGACGTGAACAACTCAACTCCAGAAGAGTGATTGGCGGCTCGTAACAGCTGAATCACCAAGAAGTTGATAGTTACTGGGAAAAGAACAGCGCTTGTCAGTGTCATCGTCAATACTTCATTGACGCAACGAGAACAGCAGAAGACCGCACAAGTGACAGCAGAAACTTAATGAGAGGTGACTGGAGTCCTTCCAAATGGCGGATAATAGACTGGCCATGACAGACATATTCTTAGGCCATGTTTTCCAGGTGTTCCTCGCCTACTTCGCCGTCATCCTTCCACAAATCCAGGGGAATATCGCTTCCAATTGGCCCCATTGTATCGCCATTAACGGCGTTGCGCCCTACTCTCCTCCATTTCGCGGATTGATTTCATGATCCAGGCAGGTCGATTCCAGGGTAGGCCAAGACGAGCACTTGCACGGCTGTCTTGAATAATGTGATCTCGATGAACATCGCAGCTTCGCAAAAGAGAACGACGATGACGGTTGACAGAAGCGACATTGAATTCTTACATCGCCTGTAACGATAGACAGTCGGCGTGCATCAGTAGTTGGTCTGCTGGCGAACGATCCAGCTACCTGGTACGGCGTACAGTGCGACGGAGAAAAGGTTCCAGGGCACGATGTGCTACCATATGCCGGCACAGGCAACCGCGGAAATTGCATCATCGCGTTTCAAAAAAGCGGCCTCAGGGGACAGAAGTTTGGCGATGGAAGAGAGAGATTAGGCGAGGCGGGATGCCGTCAATGGTAAGGCACGTCATGTGGATTGATAAAACGAACTCGTACGAAGCACCAGTGGGGCGAGGTAAGGTCATCCGTTGACCTAAACTTTTACGTCTTCGTAGACTTCTTTCTACCGACGGGATCGTCAATGGCACGTCTCTGAAACTCATGGCTGTCAATGCTGGTTGGACATATTGTCATATCAGTCTTATTTGTTGGCCTTGTCTATCCAGACTTCAAGACAAGATGTTGACATAATTGAAAAATCGTCTCTCCTAGCGGTTCCCGGCGCCTGCGCTTTGGACGGAACCTCGCTGGCCAGAACATTGAATCGCCGAAGAAGAACATCTGCTAGCACAAAATAGCAATTAACTTGGATTGCTTAGCGCAGGTCGAGGTTGACGGGTGACGCGGCCGACGAACTATGTCAGGTAGTAGAAGACATGAAAGATGACCACGATTAGTGCCAAAGGATGATGGGGCATAAGCGAACCTGCCATCCCATTTGAGCGCTCAGGAGGGCTAGCCGGGGGAAAATCAGATGGGATGACAGCCTGCGGGTTCAGTTTGAAACCAGGTCTGCAAGATCAGTCATCATGGTTGTGGCTTTGGCTGGTATATGACTGATGACAGAGCTCATCAAGATCTCTGGTGTGTTATTAAAATTCACACTTGCGCTCAGCGGGTGCCTCATAGCCGGTGCTTAGGGACATAAATCACAGTCTTGTGAAGCTGGGATGTTGTTGCTTGCACTACGGGTTGCATGACTAATGAACCCACCGGAGACCATCGCACAAATCTGCACGCCCTAAGAAGCGGACCTGCCTTGAAAAAAAGAAGGGAAAAAAAGAGAAGAGGTCGTCGTTTTAAAGACGAGCCTCCTTGGGGGCATCAAGAACTATCCCAAATCCCAAGGGCTCCACCGTCTCCACCGTCGGGCACTTGTCGTCCTCCGAACTGGCACTGCATGATCTGCATGACGAGAACCGTAACACCCACTGTGAGGACTCTGATTCGCCAACGGGCGTTCACGATGGAGATGGGGTGGGTCTCCCCGCGTCACATCGTGGGCGGGAGTTGTGCGACAGGGAGTCCGGCGGTCTATTCCGAGATGTTTTACACGATGCCTTGGACGGGAAACTTGACGACTTCAACAATTTTTTTGATGGACGCGGATTAGATAATACGGACGGACTTTTTGACCTTGGCGTTGTCATTTTTCCTCTTCTTCGACATTATAAATACTCTTTTCAAACTTGGAGTTCGTCTTTTTTCTCATGTCGGTTCATCGCATCAAGGGTTTAGATCTTTCAACACTTCTTTTGACAAATTCTTCCTTTTTTGGCTGGCCAACATGGAATTCCTCCAGCCACCGAAACACTTTCTCAGCACCTGGGCAGAGTCATCTCTGCTCAGGAAAATGGACGTTTGGACATCGTTATGTCTGGGCATCATCCTCCTCAGCGTCTTCGCCGTCGTACCCCACATGCGCAAGCCCTCTCGCAAGCTCCCTTGGATCAACCCCCCAGAGTCACTAGACCTGTTCAACAGCGAAAGGAAGAAGGGATTCCTGTTGAATGCCAGAGGCTTGATGGAGACTGGCAGGAAGAAGTTTCCTGGCCAGCCCTACAGATTCATGACGGACGTCGGCGAGACCGTCGTCATCCCGCCGGAGTTTATCCATGACATTCGCAACGATCCCGGGCTCAGCTTCATGGACGCTTTCGCGGACAACTTCCATCCCCAGCTATCTGGATTTGATGGCTTCGCGGTCGGTACGAGACCCGATCAGTTGTTTCAGGTGGTCATCAAGAAGTCCATCACCAAGTTGTTGAGTAAGTCGTCTCCAACTCCACGTCAACTCTGGCAGTCTACCCCACACCCCACATTGCCGGCAACTCGCTCCTCCACATTGCAACAGCAGCACTGACACTCATCTCAATCTCTCAGACCAGATCACGGAACCGCTGTCATCCGAAGCCAAGTTCGCCGTCGACCTCCGATTCGGAACCTCCACGGGTAAGCCTCCGCACCATAGCGTCACATCGCACCGACTAACACAGTCCCCCGACACACAGAATGGCGCGAGTTCAACATCAAAGCCGACGTCCTCGACATCATCTCCCGCCTCTCCTCCCGCGTCTTCCTCGGCGACGAGGTATGCCGCAACGAGGCCTGGCTGGAAGTGACCAAGTCCTACACCGTCAACGCCTTCATCGGTGCCGAGACGATGCGCATCTACCCCAGCTGGTTGCGACCGCTCGCCCAATGGTTTGTCCCGCAGTGCAAGGTCCTCCGCCAGCAGGTTGCCGACTCGCGGCGCATCATTGAGCCTGTTCTACAGAAACGCAGGGACCTGAGGGCGCAGGCGCAGGCCAAGGGCGAGCCGATTCCGAGATTCAACGACGGGTTGGACTGGTTCGAAGAGGAGAGCCGCGGCGCCAAGTATGATGCTGCCGGGGCGCAGTTGGGGCTATCTGCTGTTGCGATTCACACGACTACGGATCTGCTCGTGGAGACGATGTTGCGGATTGCTGAGCACCCTGAGCTATTTGTTGCGATAAGGAAGGAGATTGTGGAGGTTCTTAGCGCTGAGGGCTGGAAGAAGACGGCTCTATTCAACATGAAGCTGACGGACAGTGTCTTGAAAGAGGCGCAACGACTCAAACCGGTCACCTCAGGTTAGTCATCAGCTGTTTTCCTTCAGTCAAAAGATATTTTTGAACTAAAACTTTCGGCAGCCATCATGTCGCGAGTCGCAACCCGCCCAGTGACCCTCCCCAATGGTCTCCAACTCCAAACGGGCGAGCGATGCGTCGCTGACCTTGGCAGAATGGTCGACCCCACAGTCTACGAAAATCCCGAACAATTCGATGGATACCGCTTTGTCCGCATGCGAGGAACCCCAGGGCTGGATGCCCAGGCTCATCTCGTGAGCACCTCGCCCGAGCACATCGGCTTCGGACATGGAAAGCACGCATGCCCCGGCCGCTTCTTTGCAGGCAATGAGTTGAAGATTGCGTTGGCGCACATTATCATGAAGTATGACTGGCAGCTTACGCCTGGGTACAAGCACCGCTGGGAGGAATACGGTTTTGGATGGTCATCAGATGGTATGGCCAAGTTGCTGATGAGAAGGAGAGAGAGTCCCGAGATGGATATTGACAACTTCTGAATGCGCCCAGAGTCTGTTCTGTTGAATACCAGGTTAAGTTGCATGTGGAGTCATATTTGCTATATGTATTGGATAAGTCAGTGGAAGGTCCCCGCCCTTCGCCTTGTACGATTGCTGCGTTTTGAGATGATGGATTTGGGGGAACCCGAGAGGGCTTCTCAACATTAGCATTATGGAGATTGGTTAGGATATCGCATTATTTGAACTCGAGTTCTCTAGATCGAAGTAATTCCAACTGTCCTTCCGTCCACTCTTAATACATATCTTCATTCTCAGTTTGAGTTTCTTCTTGGGAATCATCATCATCTCCTCGAAGATCCTCAGCCTGGTTCGTCTCAGTATCAGATTTTCTTGAAATGCCAGAACAGGTACTACTTACGTCTTGACCGCCATCGGTATTCTGGAGCTCCTTCATCTTGTAGACCTGGTCCGGCAACTCAACGCCCTTCGGCGCAGTAATGATGCCAAACTCAACAAGTCCATCGAAGTGATGCCCCCACCAGCTGCGCCCGTAGAACCCAACGATTCTCTCGTCGCCCTGCACCTCTGTTCACTTGTCAGCACCATCATCGAACTCAATCGCATCAGCCCACTTACCCAAAGTTAGAGTCTCCTCCCGCGTCTGATACGGGTCATCCTCATTCCCCGACAACGCGCCGCCGGCCTTGCCATTCTCAAAGTGAATCCTCATCCCACACAGAATGTTGTCTTCCCTCGCAACCTGAATCTTGACAATCTCCTCGCCCTTGGGCCACCGCACATCCTCGGCCGCGTGCCCGCCGAACTCGTGCAGATGATCACCCCCCGCCCACCTGCTAATCCGCGGTCCGCAGTTCACCTTGGTGCCGTCGGGGAACTTGACGTATGCGCCGTCGAGGATGCACCCCGTCCGGACGTCGATGCTCGACGCGCGCAGAATCTTGCCGTTGGGGGTCCTCTTGCTGAGCAACGTTGCCCAGCTCCAGAATTTGTCTCTGCCATCGTCAGACTCCTCCAGGTCCTTGGTCACCACGGACCTCTTGCGCAGCACGACGTCCGACCCGGGGATGCGGACGTACTCCGACGAGGCAAACACCCTCCACAAATTCTTCACCGTCTTGCTCTTGCCATTCATCCCAAGAACGTGAAGCTTCAAGTCCTCCTCTGGATCGAACCGGTTCTCCAACTCCTTGCGGCCGAAGAACACCTTTTTGTACGGCTCCGCCACGCTCGGCTCCTCCTCCGCCTCTCCGTTGAATTCAATCGCCGCAATCCCCGCCACGCAGTAAATCTCGATGCCAACATCGTCCGTTTCGGGGTTCACAACAGACACAACAGGCGCACTCGTCCTGGCGTTCGCCTCCTTAATCCTCTTGTCCCCGGGCATCCAAAAGTGCGGAAGCATCCGGAACGAAAGCGCATCCCTCATATCCCACCGCGCATCGTTCATCGTACGTTCGCCGTCGACATAAACCTCCGGCTCGCGCGTATGCCCCGCCCGCGCCGTCGTCGTCAAGAAGTTCCGCGCCCAGTGCCGCGGGTACCCCCGCGCCATGATCCCCGTGGTATGCGGCGCCCCGAACGCGTGCCCGACCTCGTGCAGGAACGCGCCCTGCCCAACACAGCACGCCTCCCAGAACGTCGCGCACTCGCCGTTGTCATTACCCACCGTCCGCCCGGGCACGCGCGTATCCCGCAGGCACTCCGTCACCTCCTCGAGGAAGCGCGGGAACGAGTACGCCAGGTGGCTGCCCATCATGCCGAGCGACACGCCCTCGGGGTTGTGGCAGCCCAGCGCGGCGTGCCCGAGAATCACGTTCTGCGCCGTGGAGAAGTGCGCGTCGAGGAGCATGCCCGCGACGATGGGGCGCGAGGACTCCTCGAACGGCGCGCCGTGGGACGCCAGCGCGTGGAGGAAGTAGTCGAACAGCTTGTCCCTGTTGCGCGCGGCCTCGTTCTGCTGTGCGACGTCGGCGTCGCGGAGCTCGGCGACGGTCTTGCTGGAGCGGATGATGTGCACCTTTGCGGTAGACTGCATTCTGGGCGCCGAGTCGTCAGTGGACATGAAGGATTGGCTGGTCGTGTCGGCAGCGAATTCCTCCTCGACGCGGAACGAGCGCCGGCCGAGGCCCTTCATGCGCATGTCCTCGGCGGTGAAGGCTTGCCACATGTACGCGGCCATGCGCATCTTGGCGACGGCAGCGTCGAGGGAGGAGTGTGCCGTTGTGAGGCGGCCGTATTTGGAGGGCGGGCAGTCGATGAGGAGGGGAGAGTCTTTGGCGACCATGATTGCGAGGTGCAGGGCAGGCGTCTGGAGGAGGGGGATGTAGTTGAGGGTGAGGGTTGTGGGAGCGGGGGTCTCGACGTCGGTGGAGGAGCGGGTGATTGTGAGGATGTTTTTGCCGGGGGAGAGGAAGGCGATGGCTTTGAAGCGGGAGGCGTCGAGAGGCCAGGTTTGGGGCGGGAATGTCTTGGTGGTGCCGTCGGATGATGAGATTGTAACGAAGTCGTTCCATGGGACAGTAGTGCTGTAGATACCTTTGATGATGATACATCGCTTTGAGAGAGATGGTGTTAGTGCTGGGAGATGGCTCAGGGGTGCTTGTACTTACCTGATGGACGGTTTCACCATCATAAAAGTTCTCGATAGTAAGGCGGGCTTTCATGGTGGCAGCAGTGTCCTTGGGGACGGGCTGGTGGGACACGCGCTGGCGCTTTGGTGGAGGCATATGGGAACGCATTTCGACGGTTGATACGTTGGTGTTTTCGAGTTCAATGTACATGTCTAGTCACTGAAGTTTAATAATAGAAATTGAACTTTGGTAAAGGTAGTGAGAATGTGGCTTGAGGCGATGTGGAATGAATTAAAAATCAAGTTCAGGAGATCTCTTTCTGCTCTTAAATACACGTCGAATGTTAATGCTGCAGCCCCTTTCGACATCCGATGTTGGAGATGGCCTCACAGACACGAGATGGCGTTCAGGCAGAACTGCCCTGTGATTGGCCCACTCGCGCCGCCCTAGCCGTCCTGCCTAAACTTCCCCGGCCCCGCGCCCCACTTTCCCGGGCCAATCCTTGGCCGGACCGATCGCTCGGATTCGACTCCAGGCAGCAGCACGTGTTTCGATATCACGGACCAAGGTGCATATCTATGCAAATTTTGTTGAACATGGCGTTTTGCATCATCTCATACGATTGCCAGCCAGCGAAGGATTCGAGCGGCAGACGCAGTGACTCAGTACTACTGCCTAGGTTGGCAGCCCGCGCGAAGCGATCGTGGACACATGCCTGACCTGGCGTAGGCAAGAACTTGCATCGCGGTATGAAATCCGGGAGGGCGTCCGGGTAGAACTTTGAAGCAGCAGTCACCAGTGTCAACGGACGGCGAGAGGAGCTTGAAATCAAGCTAGCTAGGCTCTCTTGCATTTCTACCGTTCATTAGCCCGTATCGCGTAGCTACTAGTAGTCTTTAAAATGCCCAATGAAAGAACTTTGCGACTTTTCACTTAGACGTTCTGGCGTGATGTAAAATTGAGGCTCGGCCGTATGATAAAGACATTCTCATCAACGCAATTGACTCAAGGACTTTGGGGATTCGCATTGGCCAGATGCCTGTTGAGCACCATGGGAAAGGAGCATCTCTTATATTTGTCTAGACCAATTCTTTCACAGTTCATTTCATTCTGGCGAACGTTTACTCAACGGTGAATTGGGGTTTAAATGCAGCCTTAGGTATGAGACCGCGATGCGAATAGATCGCTTGGGGACACATTGGCCATCATTGCTAAGTCCAGACTGAACATTACTCCTGCGGTGAGTGACTCTTGTATCATTCTATCGAGCGGTCGGACTTTGCTTCTAATTAACCGGGTTGTTCTGGGCACCACTCGAAGGTTGAGACTTCGAAAACACAAGGATCGGCTTTCGCCAGAGCTGGTGCGACTTAGCCACTAAATGCGTCTTCGGCAACCGAGCCGTAAGCCGTAATCGGTACGTCAAGCGACCAACCTGTTACTATTCTCTGGGGTATAAAGATCAATTTCGGGAAGGCTGCGCGGGAGACCAGGTTGAAAGGACGAACATGAGTCCAGTAGGGATGTCTGTAAGCCTTTGTCATCATCACTCTTGTCCTCCTTGAAGGAAATCTTGTTGTTGCAACGCACCTTGAAGATACATACGTGTATGGATTGGACGCAACGAGCAACGTTGTGGAGACCCCAAAAGGAGAAGTGTCATCTGCAGGCGTACCCAACGAATGCAAGTCCACCTGCGTAGCAGAAGTGACCAATCACCCACTGGAATATGCGGCCCAACCTTGACCGCATACAGCGACTCATAGAGTCGCTTCATTTGCATCTATGCGGGGTTTCGTCATCACCTACTGGGAAAGAATGGCCAGAAATGCCGCCAAGATGCAACTTCATGCAAGAAGCTGATGAAGCATTTGTAACCAACGCAACGTTCTTGCTATAAAAGCGATGAATACATTTGGCAGAGAGCAAAATGTTAAAGTTTTAGTGTAATCTTTCGCTCAATCAAGGGGAGTCAGCAGAATCCTTAACCTCTTGATGCCCGGGATGGACAACAACTCGGAGTCGCTGAGAAAGATTTCTCGCAAGCATTCGAAAACGATTCCCCAGCTTCTCTCAGATATTCAAAGGTGTCAGTCGACCCAGCAAAAGGATGTCAGAATTCTTAAAAGATTGGATTGTCTCCATTTATCCAAGCGACAACGAGATGCTGCTTGCGAATCAATTTCAGGCGCCACCAATTCAGAAATAGTCCGCATGTGGCGACATAGGATCGATGCTACGAAACAAAAGGACTACATCGCCTTGTCATACACATGGGCTGCATCTGAATACGAAAGTGACGCTCCTGGATGTTACGAAGTCCAGGAACGCTCAGGCAGAGCATTCCATCCCTCTCCAGTTCGAGCAAGCATTTTCGATCGAATCATTCGATACATGAACACCATCGACGTGGGGCTTCTCTGGATCGACCGCCACTGCATTGACCAAGACACCTGTGAGAAGAAGAGATGTACTTGTGGGCGGTGTGACCGGAAGGCCCGCGCTTTGCAAGTCATGGATCTGGTTTACAGCAAAAGCTCTTATCCTGTGGCACTACTATCAAGACCAGTCAAATCCGACGAGGAGCTCGAAATATTGGCTGACATCATGAGGAAGCGATTCAAAGCGGGAGATAAGTCGATGACTGGTCGAATGCGCACCAGAGCACAGAAAGCACTGCGTTTGTTGGAATCAATCACCAATGATCTCTGGTGGACCAGAGGTTGGACTTTCCAGGAGAACTATCGTGCAGGACCCAAGATGAAGCTTCTCATGCCTCTTTCACCAAAAGCAGAGGAGTCGAAATATTTGATGGATGGTTTAACTTCAGAGGAGATTGAAAGAGAACTATCCATCCCATCAGTCGAATTCATGGAAGCGGTCACTATCTTCTGCGAAGAATATAAAAAGACCAAGTATCACCAAAATGAAGTAGAGAAGCGTGTCATTGACAACATCCTCAGCAAAGCCGGAAAGTACACGATTCTCCTCGACACAGACGCTTTCATGTTTCCCGCAATCATCTCTGATCTGAGCAAAAGGGAACTGGGAAAGCCTTGGGATATGCTCGCCATATTAGCCAACTGCTGCCAGTATCCTAACTATCTCGATACGCAAAAGTTGCTCCGGAACGGCGCTAATCGCAATCTATCGATACTAGCCATGTGTCTCATCAATGGCGAAATTCTTAACAACAGCTGGTCAGGTCCAGAATCAGTGTCAGGGATGAACGTGTTCGAATATTTGGAAAAGCTATGCTTGACATCATTTGCGGCGCCTCCAGGTCGGGATCTTACCTATCGTAAAGGTTGCAGATTTCACTCGGTTTCTCTTCACGAAGCTGGTATTAAGACTGAAGGATATCTCTGGGAGCTTGGACATCTCATCGACACCAGTTCATGGAAACCCCCGCGTCGCGCTGATCCCATGTTCAAGAATGAGCGATTCTCAAAGGAGGAAATTGATCAACTGGCTCAGCTTACGGAGAAACTCAAGGGTTATTGGAGAAAGCCTCTCGCGGATGGCATCAAAGGACTGTTACGC
The DNA here is from genome assembly GCF_013390195.1 of Colletotrichum siamense. NCBI lineage: Eukaryota > Fungi > Ascomycota > Sordariomycetes > Glomerellales > Glomerellaceae > Colletotrichum > Colletotrichum siamense. Next base: position 841,573 of record NW_023501016.1, on the reverse strand, counting down.
CGTGGGTATATCCGTGAGAACATAACGTTCGCAAGGAGCCACATGGAGACCATGGCCAAAGAGGTGGCGAGAGCTGTTGCTGAGGGACAGGAGCTGAGACTTGGACGACTCTGCACCGAGCGTGGCCCGCGACGCAATACCGCCATCTTCCTATCGAATGAGAAATGGACTGACAGGCCTTCGGAGAAGGAATATCAAGGATACGTCTTCACATCCTCATCAGAGCGCGAGGACGGGATTGAGAACGACATAGATCGACATGTGTGTCTAGACGTCAGCTGGAAAGGATCCGACGACGAGATCCCTCAGCTGTACACTAGACGTGGGATTCTCGGACTGTGTTTCTTTCAAGGCCACAGACCGGAAGAGGTCATTTTCCCATGGCCATCTTCGCTGTTGGAAGTATGACCGTCATAATGGAGTCTACGGTCTGGCTAAGAGCTGGATACTGTTCAGCATCTTCCTTATTCTAGGGTTCATTAGCTTCGCCTTGAACCGGCATTTGAAGCATCATGTTGGCACTCTACACTTAATGAATGTAATGGACATTCACTTTCTACTATTGATCTAGGGAAATCATTGATACTCTCTTGCCATCCTGCTTGCAGGCGTTGACCTTGTTTCTTCTTGCTGCACTAAGTAGTGGAATCACGAGGGAGAAAGTTGTACCATAAACATTAAGCTTACCCCGTAACCCTGAATTGGTGAAAATCACCTTGATGGCTATCCTGACAATTATGCGTGACTGTTTTGAAATGAGCCATAACAGTCGATCACGAAATTGTGGTTGACAATGTGTAAATGAGCTGGTATAATTTCGGCTGGACGATGAAGTACAAGTCATTTGGGCCTTTCATAGCTGCGGCAGGATCTGGTCTAGCCGCGCGCTCTGCCGATTCCCCATCATCCTGCCACCCCATCATCCCGCCGGCCATGAGTGGGTTCCAGCACACGTCACGCGAAACCGCAATCCGTCAAAAGTGGATGGAGATTTTTCTTTCGCTGAAATTGGAGATTTCGAGGCTGGCAAGGCTTGGGTAAAATTGGGACGGGATTGGAAGTAAAATATAATATAATCCACTCTTACCCGACGGGATATCACCTGTCAACTTTCGCGGGGAAATAGGGTTTTACTGTCTGCACCTAGCCGCTTGACATGCCTGGCTCTGTAGACCCGCTCCTTGTACAACTGATCAACTCGTATGGAAACTCGCCTCACGATATCACTTCATAATTGAGGCTTGAGTCGCCTGGTTGCTACTCGGTGTTGTTTTCGCTGCGAATGAATTATCCTGGTTCCCATCGAGCAACGTCTGACAGTTGACGACTGCCCACCAGAATGATGTGCGCATGATCAGAGACCACAGCTTAGAGAACAAAACGGTGTGTAAAAGTTGGTCAATTACTTGGACGCAAACTTGCCACTAGACAAAGCCAGTATTCTGATCAGTACATCACCCGAGAAACTCTGATTAGAGGCTGATAGGTGATGTTTCAAATTCCCCAAGCCAATGACCACAATCATTATTTTTCGTTTTAGTGTTCTTAATGACAAGACCACTGTCGAATTTCCGTCCCGTTCAGTTGCATCACGTTCATCGGGTGCCGTAATGTCCGGAATGCGGCAACAGAGTCTAGGGGCGGATGTGGAATAGCTGTCTTGTATCACCATCGGCCGTGAGGGTAACCCTATCAAAAGACTCATGTAGACATGTCAATGCACCCTGACATAGTTGAGTGTGACTTCACTCCACAAATCCACAACGGAACCTCGGCGCAAGCAGGGTTCTACGGGCTCAGCCGGATCAGTTCAGGGATTCCAGAGAGACACATACTCGAAGCTAACTATTTCAGGAAGATCTATCCAGCACGCGCAACTTTAAGGTGACCCCACCCCTGGCATACACAGAACAGTGCCAACTCGCGTGTTGAAATCGACTCGACGGATGCCAAACCTCCCGAGTGAGAGCCAGTGATCTCGTCAATAAAAGCAGGAGACACATACCAACTTGAAAGTTCCTACAGCCCAAGGGCCCAAACGCCCAAGAAGTCCAGGTTCATTCTTAATCTAGATGCCTGTGATGTGTTGTGGCATTTGGCAAGACACCAACGCTGACTCTGATTTTCTGCCCTGCCAGATGTAACATATCATTTTCATAGACTCAACCTCGTACGACGTTTTATGATAACTCAAAGGAACCTTGACCTAGCTTTGCTCTTGATCTTTTCTCTAGTGGAATAGTGTGATGTCCAGGGATACGTGGCACGTCCATTGAGACTCGTTTCAATTCTTCTCCCCAGTGGAGGCTGCTCGCTAGCAAGTTGCGAATTTGCATGATTGATTACGTTTTCGGTTGACATCGTGCTTGCTTTCATGGAAGCCTTCACTCGCACTTAATTCCTCCAGAAACCTATAAATGCAGAGGTATTTCCCTCGAGGTTGAATCTTTTGGGATCATCACTCGACACTTCACTCACAAACAACTCCTTTTCATCCAAGTCCCCAAAGCTTTTAGTCAATACAACGACTTCAAATCTCCCCAAAACCATCAGTAAGGATCCTTACCCCTTGTCTTTAGCTCTACAGCATGAGAAACTGACGCCATTGTGTAGACATGAAGACCACCTTCTTCCTCGCTGTCGCCGCTCAGGCTGCCCTCGTCTTCGCCAACTGCAGGGTCGAGATCCTCGACGGCAACTCGTTCCAGCTCGGCACCGCCTGCATCCCCAAGGGAGGCCAGGGACCTGTCGCAGTTAATGGCCGCAACTACTTCGTCACCGCCACCACCAGCTGTGGCCTGGGTTTCCTAGGCACTCAGACCCACCCGTCTGACTGGCAGCTCAAGCTTCTCGGCAACTGCTAAGCGACTGAAGGACCCGACGACTCTTCGAAGAAGACTCTCACAGCTTGAACTGATGATCTCGGGCATGGACACTTGAGATGCGCGGGAATGAGGTCGGGATATGGAGGAGTGGTTGTCACAAAGCCCGGGGGCTTTTCAGTGAGGGACCATCTGTAGGACTAAATGCCCTATTTGCATACGGTATTAGTCTCAATACTCACTGAAACGTCCGCCAAACTTGTTCCAAACAACTGTGACATGAAAGACAATGTAGAATGTGCTTGGTTCTATTCTTTGTCTCCTTGGCTTCAATTCAAACACTGCTTAAGGCCTTAGACTTTTGAACCGCCCCTTGTGATCTCTATATCAAGTACTGGAAATATCCTGCTTCAGAAATCCAGGTAATGTTATGCTGCTTCTCATAGCATGATTTTCATATCAAGACGCGTCCCGTGATGTCGCAGTGGGCACAGCTGCATTCTATGGCTTTTGGAACTTTCATCAAAGTGACATCAAGCCACCTGATTCGTACGTGGCACACACGATATGTGATGGAACTATACACTTTTGGTGCCTTTGTCCCATATCGGACTGTCAGCTGTAACGATACATATAAGTCGTCGTGTCTTCAGCGGCTTCGACGTCTGTGACAACATCGAAGAGACGCATCTAGGACCCTTCACCACATCACATGACGTAGGTGAAACCCATCTAGAATCTTTACTATTTTCTTAAATTGAGTTTAGCCCTGATTTATGACTTTGATGACAGACTTATTCTCCTGGGTGGCCTCCTTAAGAAGACGTCATTAGAGCCAGTACCTATCACAACTTCAATGTTGCAGCAACCCTAATTGAATAGGCAAAGCACCGCACACCTTTGATAAATCAGTGGTGGGATGTAAAGTCGTGTATGAAAGTACTATCTTGGAGCCCGGACCGGCCATATAATCTCCCGTCTATTTGAATAGTGGTATCTCTGCTCCCTTCCTGATTGCATCCATTGAAAACATCGCCATAATTTCCAGGTCTCGGTTCAACAACGAGGACCACATTGAGCAGTTGTGCAAGGATTTGTGTTGAAAGCTCCGTCACATGAACAAAGGCAGTCGCTGGCCTTGCTTCCGGCCAAAAACCCTACTTTTGTTCAGCCAAGTTCCAATCATTGAGAGTGAGCACTGTGGAATATCTTACAACAACACCCATCTCTGGCGAGCAATTCATGCAACTGCGACATCATTTTGAGCGAATACTCTGCGTCAAGTTTGGTTCAAACTTACTGCCTGACAATATTGTTAGTCACAATTATCCACAAAAGAGTATTTCTAGTATGACATACCTGTTCTTCCGGCGTCTTCGCTTCCCTCGGCCTACTGGTGTGGGGCGGAATTGCAGCAACCATAGCTACGAAGACTGAAAGCAAGACAACTAGCTTCATTATGGCGTATGATTGGTTGGAGTAGGTTGTGAGGAGAAGTCTGTAAGTGTACCCTGAGAATTGGCGCTTACAGTAGCGGCGAAAGTATGGAGGATGGCAGTAACGAGCGAAAGTATGAGAGAAAGTTAATATTGCATGCTCCGTCGAGGGACAGATTCCGTTTTATGGGATTGCTGACCAGTTTTACCTTGCGACCGTACGGTAGTCAGCCAGATGAGCTTGGTGGGTTTCCGAACATGCGACGCGCTCGGCATGTCATAGACCCATTCAAAACTCGTACTTTACGACTCATGTTCCCTTCAAAATACCCCAATCGCAGCAACCAGGAAAGTCGAACGCCTCGAACCTGGCAAGGGACCGAACTCTATTTGACTGCTCGTCTGGTCGGTGTTCATCTGGCCTGCATCGAAGCAATCCATACGGAAGATACTGTGTTCGCCGTTGGAGATCCGCGGATCGACTGTTACCGCATGATTCAATGTGAAACCGTCACAATGGTGCATCACTAGTGTGCCTGCTTGGCGCAAAACATAGCGTAGTACCATAGCCCCAGATCAATAACTTCAAGATCATGGCAGTCGGACCAAATTGGAGTTTGGTGTACATCTATAAGAAGACTGTCGTTTGGAACCACAGAGTAATATTTGAAGCACCTGTACCACCCAGTTTCGATAATAAAACTAAGATCAGTTCCAATGCCACTAAGTTGCAGTGAGCTCTCACAAGGTGGCTTTTATTCATACATACGTGGTTAGGACATGGCCCTCGTTTTTCATCGCAGGCCTCGAGGCGCAAATAGAACCAAGCATCAATTTATCTCAGGCGTCGCTGTGCGCCCGTGTGATTATCTGATGGAGCGACCCGCAAACTCGGTCTGCCGACTCGGAGCTGTCCTCCTTGTCTTGTCGGCTATTCTCCGATGGTCCCGCTAGCTTGGGTTGACACGAACCCCACTAGAAATTCGAACTCCAAAGGGTTGCTCCCACTGGCAGCGCCCACCGGCTCGACTGAAACGGTTGCTACTTGTCTCATAACAAAGGCCGCTTTGGTTTCGGACTTCTTGAAGCATTGGACGGCGCTTCCTTCAATTTGCCTACTTTGGTATGTACAGGCACTATTTTTGTCGAACGGTTTGGGTGAAAGATTGAATGAACGTATTCGCTGTCAAGTTTTTCGCGCGTGTCAGATTACTCGGACACCTTTCTAGGTATTTGACACACCCATTTCCCAAGGGTTGAGGTCATAAGACATTATTCAGGTATCTCGGTGAGTTGTTGAGCGCCGACGCCGATTTGGCAACGGGCGGGAGATTACCATTGGGGCCTGAATCGGAATCGGGCAGACGCCAAAACTCCGCCGAGGAGATGTCGCATTCGGTGTGCCGAAGTAATATAAATCATCGATTTTGATTCTGCGTCCCTCTCAGAGTCTTCCTGTACCTTGACCATCTTTGGCCCACTCATGTATTTAATGCCGAATCAATTGTGGCAACTCGGACTCTGTCGTCGTTTATGAAATATGACAGCACCCTAATATGCATGTCTCAAACGTATCCGTTTCTAGCTTGACGACATGTAATTGTTCTTCTGCGTCTGAACGACATCCGCAGTTGTTAACGAGACCAGTTGAAGACAGAAGTTGAAAAAGATATACAGAATGTTTTTAATCAAACAGTCTAGAAATAAGCATCATTCTCCATGGATTTCCTGGGAGTCATTCCAATTAACACATAAGTAGTCTTCGAGACGATGTCGGTGTTCCAGATGACGTGACGGGGAAAACCTTCAGTGGTGATCAGTGGGGCCTCGGTGCTTAATTACCATATACAGATTCTCGTCAGGGACGGGTGCTCAGCCACGGCGCTTTCTTATGTGAATGCGAGTTGCTAACGGCAATCATCGCCCGATGCTCAAAATCTCTTGCTCTGAAGACCGTTCAACATAGTATACTGGGACGGAAATTCATCCAACTCACAGCTGTCCCCCCAGCTCCACAAACCCACATAATCCAGAAATGGCTTTGAACAATGCACGGCCATCGTGTGCTGTGGCTGAAGCCGCTGACTAAGATGAAAACCAACGAATCTGTCCTATCTGCAAGGGGACCCTTTCCAGCAACCTATCAATACGCGTAATGAGACACCACAACCGACCAACGAGTTGATTCGTGTTCCACGAAACAATCAACCATGTCACCGCCTATTCAACCGGCGACATCCCATGCCGCCAACGACCTCTCCGACGCGGCCCTGGGAGGCCCAATCGCCTTGAAAGATGGTCTCTTCGTCGACGGCTACGGTCGGACCCTGGCGCTGCACGGCCTCAACATATCCGGGGCTAGCAAGCTGCCCACCACGCCGAATGGCCTGTCCCACCTGACCGAGGGCTTCTTCGAGCACCGGACCGTCACATTCGTCGGGCGGCCGTTCCCGCTCGAGGATGCACCGCTGCACTTCCGCCGGCTGCAAGCCTGGGGTCTGCCGCTGATCCGGCTGCTCGTCACATGGGAATCCATCGGCCACGCCGGCCCGGACCCCCGGACGGACCTGGACCTCGAGTACATCGAGTACCTGCGCAAACTCGTCGAGATGATGCCCACGTACGGCATCAAGTGCTTCATCTGCGCACACCAGGACGTCTGGAGCAGATTCAGCGGCGGCAGCGGTGCACCCGGATGGACATTTGAGGTGGCCGGCCTGGACGTTGAGGCCTTCACGGACACGGGGGCCGCATATGTCCACGGGCAAGATGAGCTGCGCCGTGCGACTGCGCCGGTGAATGAGAAGGAGCCGAGTGGCCCGTTCGTGTGGCCGTCAGGGTACCAGAAGCTGGCTGCCTCGACGATGGCGACGCTTTTCTGGGCGGGAGATGTATTTGCGCCGAAGTTGGTATGCAGCCGGCAGGGCAAATCAGGCAAAGATGAGACCGTTTCGGTAAAGGATTTCTTGCAAGATGCGTTGATTGAAGCTTTTGGGCGGTTGGCGGATGAAGTGGCTGACCTGGAAGCCTGCATCGGTTTCGAACCGATGAACGAGCCACATCGTGGCTTGATTAACCTGCATGGCTTCGACGGATGGAACTACGACACTGATCTTCATATCGGCCATTACCCATCACTGACGCAGGCCCTCGCCCTAGCTAGTGGCTACGCACAAGAGGTGGACTACTACGTCAAGTCATGGCCATTTCCCACACGGATCTCTCATCGGTCCGTCGTGGACCCGAAGGGCCGATCAGCTTGGTTGACGTCCAAAGGGAAGAACCTAGGACTGGGCGAGTGCGTATGGCGTGCTCACGGAGCATGGGACTGGGACGCATCCAACAAGAAACCAAAGGTACTCCAGAAGAACTATTTCGAGGTCGATCACCGTCCCGGACGCGAGGGGACGCCGATTGAATGGTACCGCGACTTCTACGCCCCTTTTCTAAAGCGCTTCTCAGACCGTGTCTCACGGAAATCACCACGCCAATTTTGTTTTATCGAGCCAATACCGAACGAATTCATGCCTCCTTGGGTAGATGGCAACCCGGGAGAAGCCAAAAGTCCAAAGAAGCAGAACTACGCCACAAAGACAGTCATCGACACAAAACGACCAGATAACCTCGTCTTCGGGCCTCACTTCTACGATCTCAACGTCTTATTCAGCAAACACCACTCATGGATGAGCGTCAACGTGCAGGGTCTTTCCAGGGGCATGTTCATCCTCAAGGCGCTCTACTTTGGCGCGCGGGCACTGAGGAAGAACTACCGCGCGCAGCTCGGCAACATCATCAAGTACGGCAAAGCCTCTCTCGGCGGCCACGTGCCCGCGCTCATCGGCGAGGTCGGCATCCCCTACGACATCAACGGCGGTGAGGCCTTCGCCACGGGCAACTACGACAAGCAGCGCGAGCTCATGCACGCCCTCATCGCCGCGATGGAGGACAACATGGTCGGCTTCACGCTGTGGAACTACAACCCGGACAACCGCGTCGAGTACGGCGACGGCTGGAACAAGGAGGATTTCTCCGTCGTGAACGGCGACGCGGAGGAGGTGCCCGGGCGCATCATGCAGGACTACGCGAACGCGCCGCACGCTAAGGACGAGCTGTACCGCGGTGGCCGCGTGCTCGACGTCGTGATCCGGCCGTACGCTGTTAAGATTGCCGGCCGGCCGCTGCGATCGGACTGGGACCCGCGCACGCTGAAGTACGAGTTCGAGTGGACCAGCCAGGACCGCGTGGGCGAGGAGCAGGACGACAAGCTGCGCACGACGGAGGTGTTTATACCGAGGTACCACTATGAGGGGGGGATCAAGGCGAAGGTTAGCGACGGGGACTGGTCGTATGACGCGGAGCTGCAGACGCTGTATGTGCGCCACAAGGCCGAGGTCTACCGCCACCGTCTGGTAGTCGAGATTCCCGACGTTGGGCGGCGTTTGCTGGAGAGGGTGGAGAGGCGTCGTCGAGCGGTCCCGCCGAGCTTCCCGCTCAGCTTGCTGTCTGCAAGCGGCGAGTTGGCGTTGGAGGAGCTGGATCCGGGGCTGGTTTTGGTTATGCTGCTGTTGCCGGCCATTGCCATTGCGTTGGCCGTCTTCGCTCAAAGACTGGGCTAGAATATGAATAAAGATACACTGTTGCGGGTTGTGGGCGCTGGTCATGTGTACTTATTCAAATGAGACTGTATGTTGAGTCAAGAACAAGGTTGGATTATCGTCGAATAGCGCCGTAGGGCGCGGGCTCTGCGGCATATCAAGTGAAAGGAAGACAAGCTTTTCACGCACGGACTAGCCGACTGAACCCAGAGTGACGGAGAATTAATTCAGACGATCTTTTGATGAGCAACCGATGGGATGACCAGGGACGTGCCTTCATGAACTTCCACGCCAATCTTTCGCTCCGCGAGTCTACATGACACAAGTCCCATCAGTGCGTATGAACAGGAACTCTTTGTTTGTTCTTGTGGTCCGAGCATCTGCGTCCAATCTGGCACGCATTTGAGTTCTAAGTGACAATAAATGTCATAAGCATCTTCTCGGCGTTGAGGCTGTAGAACGAGGTTTGCAAGTTTAAACGACTCCAGCTCTGTCGACATCCATAATGTGTATCGGATCAACGGCAAGACACAGATTCATCTGACCAGACCACTTTCGGGGCCGTCATAGCTGGCCACAAAACCCACTTAGTGTCCGCATATCTGGCGTTCTTCGTTAATGAGCACCGCAAATCATCAAACTACATAATTTCGTGGTCCACTATGTTCGGCATCACGAGTCGTGCTAAGCGTTGTTACGAACACTCGGGTAGGGCCAGTCTACGGATAGGCCTGTGCTCACACATGACGATTTCTCCAACAAATCAAAAGCTGCCTTGGGATGGAAGATGGCGAGGAAACCCTTCTCGTATTATGCCATCGTTGCGCGCATTGGCTCAGCCCACCGGCTGTCGGGACTAAGAACAACTCCCACGATCCGGGCGCCTTGTTAGAATGATCATACAACATGATCCAATTTAACAACTGCTCACAATGTTCCAGAAACGGTCTGAGTTTAAAATTTTGAGTTTCTTCCAAAGCCGTGTTCCCGTCAACTCGTAAACACAAGCCAGCACAATTCGCCAACTATTTAGCAGCCCAATGCAACCCGCCTCTCTGCCCAGTATCTCGGCAGCATCTTGCCCTTTTGCCATTCCTTAACATTTCCAATTATCAGATTGAAGGGCTCTTCATCGCCAAGATGCGCGTCGGATACTTTGTCTTTGCGGCGGCCGCTGCTGTCGTGTAAGTAAAGCCACAGGAAACGCCACCGACAGCGCGTCGACTAATAACAAGCACAGCGCCCACCCGGACCACACCAGACACAACTGCTGCGTGCAATACGACGAGGGCGGACCGTGGTTCTACGACCAAGACCTTACTGTCAACACCTGCAAAGCCTACTTTGGCAATCGAGCACGTTCCAGTCTGCCATCCCAGTTCCACTCTCCTTTTGCTGACGTCATATTAGGGAACCGTCGACAGCGGCACCGTACGCCATTGACCCCATGTACCAAAATCATGTTAGACCATACTAAACATTTGCGCAGTGCCTGCAGAAGCCTGGAATCAGCATCGACGGAAGCGAGTTCGACTCGTACTGCCAGATTGAGGCGTATGACCACATGGGCTATATCGTAGCCTTTGTTGGTGCGGGATACAGGGGTAGCTGCTGAGCTCCGCGATTGAGGGTTGCATGGGTCTTTCCGGGAAGGCGGGAACGCTTCCCGTGGGAACGGAGGTTGCTTGCTCGAGCCTCCCCTGTCTTGTAGTTGTTCTCGTCAGCTCCCAGTGGCTACTGGGAGTCTTGAGGGTGATGAGTTTCCTCAAGTGTCTTTAGCCAGAGGAACAATGATAATTGAAGATTTCTGTAATATAGGGTATACCATTTGGAATAATTCTTGTCTTATACCAAGATTGAAAGACCTTCACTCCCTCTCCATCTTGACCCCAGTGGATTGCAGTGTTGCACCCATTCTCAGCTCGCTTGAAGTAGAAAAGGGGAACACCCCATCCAAGCGCGACAACTCTACGAACGAAGCGGCAGAATGACGCATGCCAAGATCAATAGTCATGAGAGAAAGTGACCATGCTTCTAAACGTCTTGTTCGGTCAATTAAACATGCTTGGAGGAGGCACAGCTCCCACTTGGTAGCCATGTCCAATCGCGTGTCAAGGAGCTGTTTTGGGTCACAATGCTTTTGCCTAAAGCAAGCGCAACAACAGAACAAGCCTCCAACACGAGTTGGCACGACTTGGCGGTTTCTTCTTATTCTGCCTAAAGCCTTTTCGTGCCCCTTTTGTCGGCGCCAGTGGCCTCAGTTTTACGACACGGGAAACGGAACTAAACCAAAAGGTTGGGTATAAGGCTTTGGGCAACCAGTATGAAGAGTACCACGAATCCAGGAATCTTCGTTCTTTCGTTTCTGCGAGAGGGTCCACCCCACGGCATCCTGATTGTTGTACACGTTGTCATCGTTCAAGTTCTCATAACTCATCCAGATTTTGTACTATCCCAGACATGAGATCCACCATGCTCTCTGGGTGGCTTTGCTTCCACCTCCTAATCACCACCATCTACGCAAGAGATGTCAAGTTCACCGAAGCCTCCAACGCGGACCGCATCATCACCGCCAACTCAACCCGCGCACCTTACCACATCCCGCCCGCGACCTGGGGCCGTCTCATGTCCCCGCCCAACGCAACCGGCCACTTCCCCTTCCAGGGCCCCAACCTCTCCGCCCCGTACCCCGCCAACGACAGCACGCACACCACACCGCTCACCTGGGCCATCTCCCTCGACATCAAAGCCGACATCTCCCTAGCCCACACCGAGTCTCCCCACATATTCAACACATCAACCTACGTCTCAGGCGGCGTCCTCTCCCTCACGCCCCCTGAAGCCCTCATCGCGCCGGCGCTTCACAACGGCACCGCGTACCGCCACCACCGCACCTGGAAAGTCTGCGCCTTCAGCATCGCGCCGCCAATCACCTGGACCCCCGCCACGCAGCGCGAAATGCACGACGCCGGCGACTGCCAGGCCGTCTGGTCCGACGCCTGCGTCGCCTGGCTCACATCCGCGATCCAGTCCGAGTTCATGAACAGATTCGTCAAACCCGCGTTCGCGAACGACGCCGCGTGCCCGGTGATTACCATGCTCGACGGCGAGCAGCTGGGTGCAGGGCTACGAGATCGCCCTGGACCGGGAGACGCACGCCATGTTCGCGCCGTGGGGGGACGGACAGGCGGTGGCGGACGAGATGATCCCGTACGTGAACGGCTCGGCTGTGTTCCAGTGGGCGTCGGACTGGGGCGAGAAGGGGAATCTGACGGCGTATCATCAGGATACGGGGTTTTTCTGGCCGATGTTTGCGGCGTTTGGGTTCAACGAGACGTGGATGGCGCGGGAGGCGAACGCGTCGAATGCGAGTTTGCCGCAGCCGCCGCTGGTGTCGTTTGTGTGCGCGCGGGCGCAGGCGGCGGCGGTGGGGAGCGAGATTCCGGAGAGCGGCGGGGTGTTGGGTGGGAGGGTTTCGTGGGGTGTGCTGGGTCTGCTTGGGATGTTTGCTGTGTGGCTTTTGTGAGGTATTTCCACGGATGACCTGTACCATGGATATCTGAGCAGTGAAGAGTTAATTCGAACACGAGGTTTCGATACATTGAACAGGTCTTGCATTAGCGTAGATCGTGGTGTATTCTTCCCTCACTGAAATGCTAAGCCTCCCATGATTTGACGTATTCTATCCTCTCCAATTTCTCCTGGTAGAGATCGTCCTCCTGGGGGCTGTCACCGAAGCTCGTCCCTTCGCCAAGAACCGTCTCCTCGACGCCCCTGATTTCCATCAGCCGCGGCAGCCTCTCCGCCTTCTTCTCCAACAGCTCCTTCACATGGCTGTCAACTGCAAAGTTCTCCCCCTTTCGATATCCGTACAGGCACAAGTACTCCAGGCTGGGCGGCAACGCATCGACAAGGCGGAAGGGCGGCTCCTCTTTCAGCTTGTACGGGGGTTCCCATCCGTCGTTGGGGCCCATGAGCGCCTGGACGTTGATGCTCAGATGTGTGAGGGCTGCGAAGTCGTGGAAGGAGCCGATGGTGTAGCCGTACTTCCTGGTATCTGGGATCCTGTGTGGGAGGAGCGGGCCGGTTGCGTCGGCCTCGGCAAGGACGAAGTACTCGTCCTTCTCAACTGTAGCCTCAGTCACCCCAATGACCTCTTCGCCCTCTTCATCCAGGCTGTAGTCTTCCATCCCGGCTTCCTCTTCCGACTCGCGCGCGTGGATTCCATTCTCAAGGTCGAGGTCTAGCACGCGAAGGGTCTCCTTTTGCGTGAGCAGGCTCTTGCCGATCGTCTTCAGCTGGACAATCGGGCTCCCTCCGTCCATGGACCACAGCCCGCCCATCGAGACGACAGCTTTCTCCAGACCCTTGGGCGCCCTGAGGAGCATTCCCAAGACGCCGCCGGATATGTCTGTGCACCTCGCCTGGATGCGCTTGAACGAGGGGGAGGAAGTCCCGGCGGGGAAGAGGAGCTTCTCCATCTGGTACTCCCCGGTGCCGTCAAGGATGAGATTTCTGAAGCTGGGCAGGCGGTGGAAGTAGTGCAGATAGTCGAGAATTTCCAGGGTATAGTAGTGGCGCTCGTCGTCCTTCCACGATAGATCTACGACTTCGACGGTCTCGAGCTGCGGGAAGGCGCGGTAGTCGGCGGGGATGAGGGCGTAATTTGACCTTTTGAGGTACTCTTTTAAAAGGGGGGTCCATTCCAGGTTGCCGACCAGTAGATGCGTGACGTTCCTTGTGTACGAGAGCAGCAGCACGGCGGCGACTTCGGCATAGAGCTTGTTATGCTTGACGAAGCCCTTTGGCGAATCAGGGTTCTGGGCGAGGAGGTGGGCCTTTTTCCAGGCCAGGGACCTTAGCATGACGTGTGTCGTCTTTTCAGTCAACCCGAGATCCCGGACGCGGCTTTCGAGGAGGGCGTGGGCTGCTTCATCAACGGGCTTGGCGGGCTCGGTGAGGGGGGCGTCGGGGTCACCGAAGAAGCAGCTGCTGCCGCTTGGCCAGCCGGCAGGGTCAATTGCGAACTCGGTGACGGATGAAGCGGAATCTGGCGTGAGGGCGTACGATGCGAGAAGGGGGTAGATTGCCTCGATGTCATCACGATCCTGGACGATCCGGATACGGGAGCGTTGTGGTGGTGATGACCACGAGGCAATTGAGGAGGTCATTGTGCGGAAAGACTGGAACGAATTCTGGAGGTTGAAGATGATCTGGGGAGGGGCTTGTCGGGCTGCGGCAGTGGAGGTGGCGATGAGAATGAGGGAAAGGGAGGCAGGCGCGAGCAGGCGTTTTATGCCTTTATCAATTAAAATGACGATGTGCGCAGGGTTGGCTTCAATTAGGCAGGCTACCAGGCAGAAGCGGCAGCAGAGTCGAGTTGGCAACAGGAAGGTCGAGGTAGTTATCGTGAAGTTGGCACGAAGGTGATGTCAACGAAAACGATGCAACTAGGCATCAGCCCCTATTCTGTCGTTAGTCATCCAATGTTTTCAGGATCTGATTGACACGATGCCCGAGTTGGGATGGTTTGGATCCTTTCTTATTCCGCGTGGTGCGCGTTGCGTCGCTGCACTGTGTTGGTCCGATGCGGGGAAGAGGTCCACTGAAGCTTTAGGGCCCTGCAGGAGGCTCAAGTGCCATTTCCACCCGTCTGTTTCTGTTGCCCAAACTGGCAGCGACATAGGGCACGGACCATTGATTTCAACCTCATCGCTCCTTCCCCGTCGATTTTGCAGGTTTTAACGGCTGAAAATGACTGATGAGGGAACTGGTTTCTCGGTTCGGTGACAGTTCAAGGTCTGGGTAGATGTAATGGCGGGAGTATTGGATGCTGGATGTGCGCGGCGACCAGCTGATCCGCACTTTTGGCGGGGAGTGAATTGTTGGAAATGCCCATTTCGACCCCCTTGTGGCTCATGAAACCAACTTACCAGCTTCTGAGCCGCCGTTCAGTCGATTCCAGCCAGAATGGACCCGTCCAAATATTTGAATTGAGCATGCTCATTGGGACAAACAAAATTACAAACCTCCTCACCAACTGGAGCAATCTCTATTTGGAAGTTAGTGGACCCCTGCATCCATACCAGCTGAACTGGAGAAATATGGACCTTGAAGGGACCACACCGGAGAACCCAGTTACGATCAGCGAGAACCAGAAGGACGGCGAATCCGCCAACACCCAAGCTCCCAACCAGGATGGGGAAGGACCTGATGACAGGAACTACACAGCGCCAGTCCTTGTCGTTCGCGACGGCTGCTACAGAAAGTGAGGCTTCACATCATCGTCCATTTCGGCCTGATGCAACGATCTAATCAATAGCAGAACCGTGGTTGACACTGGGTACGATGAAGACGTCAATATCTCGGTTACCTCTCTGCCACCTACGTTGTTTCCGAAAGCCCCGTGCGTCAGCTTTCAAGGTATCGTCAGCGGCTCCGGGGAGACACTCCTGAGGAAGGGATACTTGACCCCCGTGACGAGAAGGTTTTGTGGTTTCGTCCAACTGTCTACCTACATCGATCCAGGCAACAGCCACGCCACATTCGCAAAGGGCAACCATGGCTTTTGTATCTTTGTCATCATCCCGATCACCGAAAGCCCGTACGCGCAGAGGTACAGAAGGCTCGCCCAGTCCCCTCAGTCGCCCTTCCGGCGCAACAGCAACTTCGCATGCAGCATGGGTACCGTGGTCGGTATTTTGCCCAAGCATGCCATGGTCGACCCTCCCACGGGGCCTCGCGACACGGTCTTGATGGTGGTCCCCGAAGACCCGGACTTCCAGTTCGGGTCGGGAGCGACGGCCGCAGGATTGAACAACTGGACGGGTGTCGATCTAGGCTCGAGCCGCAGATCCCGCAGGAACAGGTTCGTGACAATGGGCTCTACATCTCAGGCATCGCAGGCATCGCAGGCATCGCAGGCATCGCAGGCATCGCAGTCATCGCAGGCCTCTGAGAATGGAAGCACGGCATCATCGGATTGTGAGTATTGTTTGTGGACCTCTTGACACGCCGCCCGGTAAGCTGACTTCGTGCTTTCACAGCCCAATCAAACTCCCGGGCGCCTTCCACTCCCCGGGGGTCTTCCAACACGACTCCCATCTCCTCACAAACAGATATCAACGAGTCCCTAACCTATTCGCGCGGCGAACCTACCTCGTCGTCCCCTCCCATCGTCTCTCTGTTCGTCACCGGGGAAGATTTCAACCCTCGTCAGAGCCGGTCGCGCACGGCATCCCTCTCGTCGGCTCACTCTCCCACGAGTGCTAGCGCTGGCAACAGCAACAGAGGGGGCCCGTCTACCTCGCCGGCCGGGTGCTCTTGGGACAGTCTCAAGAATCAGCACCGGCCCGGCGGCGCCTCATCCCCGCAAAGCAGCGCCCGTAAGAAGAGGATGCCACGCACCGAGGAAGTGGAACAATTCAAGAGAGGACAGGAGCGTGCGGTGGCCAAGCGGGCGAGGCCGACCGACTCGGATGCCAACGCGGACGGCTCGCCCACCCCCGCGAGATGGCGGAACAAGCGCCTGCTTCCGTTGGTCACCGAGTCGCAGGAGTCAGGATCCCAGCAGGACTCCCAGCAGGAATCCCAGCAGGACTCTCAGCAGGACTCTCAGCAGGACTCTCAGCAGGGCTCTCAGGTTGTTTGAAGACGGTCAGGCTGTTTCTACTACAAGGTCAGGATATGTCAAGGATGTTTCTTTGTTGTATGGCCGTGTTGAACGGACTCATGTGGATGGGCAATCCAATCACTTATGGACGGATTTGTCGCTGGTATGTTGGGTTCTTTATCTTTTTCTTTTGAGCTTTGTCTGTTGCGATGCTGCTTGCTTTACCTCTGTCTGGTCAGTTTGCTCTTGTCGGATGTCACTCGCTTTACCTTTGTCCGTTTAGTTCTCTCTTGTCAACGTCGCTCGCTTTAGCTTCCGTAGTCTCCGCAATCGATCTTGTTTCCTCTCATGCCTGCGGGCCTCGGCCCCAGGTAACTGCGTTATGTAAGCTGCGTGGTTCAAGTGAGTGCTAGGAAACGCGTGGTATTCTTCCAGAGAACCCAGCTGACGCTATCGCGCAACAGAAAAGAGACTTTTTGAGACTAATCAACAGGGTACTCACAGGTCTGTTCGTGTCTGCCACAAGTTTATTTCTTCGCCATGCTCGGTGTGACATGCTGACCCGAGGAGACAGCAGCCACACTACTGCGAATCCTCCCACGCCCAACACCACTGTATCTCGGCCAACAGAGCCATCCGCCACGCCAACGTCGCCGGGTAAGTCGGGAACGCCCCAAGTCGTGAGACGGGTCACTGACATGTGTTCTCAGCGTCTCCAACAACGCGATCTCCGAGGGTCGACACGAAGTGCCATCGTCGATTGCCGCCAGCATGTGTTCAAGGGCTTCTCGTACGCGAGCAACATGCGGCCGGTTCATCGTTGGGCCTCCTAGAAGCCATACACAGCTCAACAAGCCAAGCTGTAAGTGCTCAACATCCGAATTCGCTCCGAACTGCAGCTAATATGTTATCAGGAATTCTTTGACGATGGTTCATCTTGCTGTCTATCGAGATGGGCTTGTCTGTTCTCTTGAAGCCGATGTTCTTGATGAGATTTGTGTAGAAGCGAGGATATTGTTGGAAGTCGGGATCGTTTGGATGGCCAGTAAGTCGACCTGAAAGCTGACCATCATTCCGGACTCGCGGCTCATCTCTCCTACTTGGGCAGGCTATGGCCATCTCCATGTTGTGAACGTCGGCAGGGTCAAGTTGAGCCATCTTGGAAGAGATTGACAAGGATGTTGTGGAGGGGGTTAATGTAGTGTCACAATCCCTGGTAAGTTTGGTCTCCATGCCCTTTCTGATGCTTCTTGTGCTAATATGAATGATGAGCAGCCAGCTTGGCTAGTTTTATAGCCATGCTGATCCTTGCCTTCAAGGTTGTCTGTGACCTTGAAAGATGAGGCCAAATGGTCAGTGATCTGTGTCCGCCCCTCTCTGACGTTAGACTGACCCGTTCCAAGCAGGCAGCATATCTGTTGATGCCTTGAAGCTTATTAGTAAAAAAAATCTCTTTCTAGAACACTAAAAAACTGGGTAACAAAACCAAAGCGACTGTCGGGGTATTGACTTGCTCCGGAATTATTATACTGGGTACATAGAAGCTGCGTTTTTTTTTTTTTTTTTTTTTTTTTCAAATGATTTGTTCTCGTTCCGTGACACTTGTACATCTGTGAGGTTCTCGTGTTTCAATCGGATCATGTCCTGAATGCAAGCCTACGGCGTCCTGTACTGCAAGTTCAGCGGCAACCCGCTGGGGTCGTTGGGTGCTGAAATTGATAGTGTAAAGAACTAAGATGAGTCTGATCAAGTCTGATGCTCATTGAAATCAGAAAACATGGTGCTCGAGCCTGCATGTAGGACATTCACCTTCGCAGCTAGATGTAGTATCTTGAGTCGTCCCAGTGGTCCCTTGCTGACCACAAGATTATCCTTGACAATCGTTTTCCAGTCAGGGAGGTCTTCCAAATCGCTGGGGAATGGCTGGACCATACTTGAATCCATTTACCATCGCCCCAGTGCTTGTGATCGTCGACGATGGCCTGGAAATCAAACGGTGTTCCTACCTCGAAATCGCACCGAATGATCGAGCTACCTTCGCAAATTTCTCTGACCACTCGTGGGAGCTCTTCGAAAAAGTATCCTGCAAAGTCGTAGAAGTTCTGCGGTCCCCTTGTTGGACCCGCATGGAAGACATGGTCTCTTTCCCTTACCGAGTTGGCCGCAAGCGTGCCTCTCAGGCCAAACCACGAAAGGTCCAAAGTTCCATTTCTTGCGCTTTCAATCCAAGCCTGTTGCCATGCTATATCGCGGTGCAAGACGGACCGGAATATCTGGCTGCACAACTCCGGTGCTCCACCGCTTTCTAACAGCAGTGAAAACGAGGCCCGGGGCATGCCAGCTCCAACGAGCGCCGCCGCCTCCACAATCCAGGGCCCCAAGGCCGCAGTTATCTGGTCGGAGTACAGGACGCCGGTTTCATGTTGGCCCGTCTGTTGAGCGCACTGCCATTCAAGGTATGCATCGTACGTGATGCCCGTGAGGAATACGTTCGTCCACAGCTTGACGCGGCGTTCCACGCGGAGCAACGGATTGTCCTGGCAGAACGGAATGAGTCCTCTAGCATGAGACTCTGGGTTTGAGACGCATTTGGCATCTTCGAGGAGTATGATTTTGCGGAGGTGAGGGCGAAGGGTACAAGGGACGGAGTTCAGGAAGTAAATGGCGGCAGCGGCGGCGGAGAACCGGTATTTGACAGGGTCGGATTCGGCTGAGTCAAAAGAGACGGTTGTCTCATCCTTTGTGAGAGATATCAACTCATTCATCTCGTGTGTGGATGGAATGTCCCACGCTTCCGAGCGGGCGTTGACAATATCGAAATGAGTCCAAGGCCCGTCCGCGCGGTAGGACCCCGTAATCTTCGCAGGCACGAAGTCACGTATCGCACGTGAGGCTTCGGGTTCATCTGCCGCTAGGCGCAGCGCATCTTTGACAAACTCCCGATAGGTTGAGGGGACCTCGCCGTACGGCCCGTTGCGCCTGTAGGTCCGGTAACTCCGTTCATGTCCAAGGCGCGCTGGGGGCTCTTCGGACTTGAGACGGTCCAGCACGGGCGCGAGGTAAGGGTAGTCGCCCTTGAGCTGCAAGATTGAACTCTCCGTGAGATGGTAGCCAACGCATTTGAGCATGGCATCCCGGAGGGGCTCCAGGCCGTCGTTCATCAATTGCTGGAAAGCTTTGGCGAGGATGCTGAGGTCCGGTGAATAGAGAGTTGTGAAGGAGATGGCGTTGAGGCGCATCGCGAGGCCTCCGCGGTCCATCTCCTCAGCGATAGTCTTGCAGGTATAGATCAAGGCTATGTCGATGGGCTGTCCGTCAATCCTCTTGAGCCGACCGGCGACGAAAGCGTCGGTGTCGCATAGGTACCCGCCATCGACGGTGGTGTAGTATCCGTAAATAATCTCGCGCAGCTCCCGCGGCAGACGAAATAAATGAGACATAATGATGAAAGACGTGATGCGGCGATTATTGATGTGTGGAGTGATGGAGGCCTGAGAAAGAGACGGGGGGCTGCCTTGCTCTTAAAAGAGAACTGAGGCCTTTTGAGTTTCTCTCGGAGAATACTGCCTGACGCTAACAGAAATTCATGGAATTGTGTCCGATGTGCGACTGGCATCAGGTATTTGCTGATAGGCGGGTCAGTGGCGCTTGTGGCACAGAGCTTGAGCAATCAAGGTCTAGGCTCCGATAGAGGTGCCCATGCAACACCATAACGACCTAATTGTCCTCTGTCCAGGAAGAGAGATTTCCCCAGCCAATCAACTAAAACCCCATATTCAATGTTGTCTGGAATTTTCGGAATTTTCGGTGCTCAAGTCAAGTTGCATCCCATAGAAAATTCCCATTGAATAAAACAGCAAGACACTCAAATTAGAAATCGATCCTTACTAGGTAAGAATTTGAAAACATCAAAGTTTAAAATAACCCCGCCAAAGGCTTCTGAGAAGTCCATCAGGGTCGTAAGCTGCTGCAACGCTTCTTAATCGCTCGCGATTCACCTGTCCGTACCCAGCGTACACGTCTTGGTTCTTCTCAGCGTAATTCATGTACGTATAACCTGCAAACAAGCCCCTCTCCTCCGCAAGAGCCTGAATCTGGGCGATGAGGTCTGCGGCACTCTGTCTCACCAGACAGTCAAGATGCGCTGTCTCCCAGTGTGTTGTCACCTGGATGTGCACCAGTGGGCCCTTTTCCGGTGTGAGTCCCAATGCGTTCCCACCGTTCTTTTGCATCGCGTCGAGAATGTTTGCCGTGATGGGCTGATACACGAAGAACGGCTCCACTGTCTCGTTAGTCTGTTTCGCCGTCTCGATGAGAAGATTGGCGTGTTCTTTATAGAACGGGATGATGTCCTGGAGAAGCTGTGCTGCCCCCTCGCCCAGATAGACGGAGGTCCCAGCCCAGGCTTTGCGCCCTCCATAGGGTTCGGAGATTGCCTTGGAATGAGTAGTAATGTTTGCTACAGTGGTCGTATTCAGAAATGAGCCGGCGACGGATGCGCTCTTGACAAAAACTTCGGGCGTATCTCCAATAGTGGTAGGGGGCGTGGCGTGGTAAAGGTAGTTCGCAATGATAAATCCGCCGAGTGCTGCAAGATTTGTCATGATGAAGAACGTATGTCCGTCATGATCGGCCGGCAGGCCGTTGACTGACAGGTCCACAAACGCAGGCACAAGCTCGGTGCTGGAGGAAAGGGGGTACAGCGCGGTGTACAGCCAAACATCGCCCTGTTCGAAAGCCACGAGGTCGAAGCGTGTGACTATGCCAAAGTTTGAGCCGCCGCCCCCCCGGAGAGCCCAGAAGAGATCCTCGTTGGATTGTGGGGAAGCATTGACGACTTCGCCGGACGCCAGGACGACTTCGAAGTTGCGGACATTGTCGCAGGCCCATCCGTAGCGTCCCGAGAAATACGATATGCCACCGCCGAGGATGAGCCCGCTGACGCCGACGTCGCTGACTCGTCCACCAACAACGGCCAGGCCCAGCGGGTCGAGCTTTTCTGAGATATTCGCCCATCGATTGCCAGGTCCGATCGAGACAGTCTGGCGATCATCGGAGAGGACGATCTGATTGAGGCGTACCAAATCAACGGTCACTCCGTGCGCAATATTGGACCCTCCGTCAAAGGCTGTGTGGCCACCGCTCTTGACCGTGAATGGGATCGACGACGAAGTCAAAATCTTCATCGTGGTGGCGACATCTTCGGTGTCTTCGGGCGTCACGAAGCAGGCGGGGTGGATCTCTGCCTGGCGGCCTGAGTAGTAAATGTTTGACAACGCGTATTGCGTGGAGTTCGGGAAAGAAACTCTTCCTGGTAGCTGGGAAGCCAGGAGGTTGCACTTCTATTCCGTCAGACAAAGCATGTAGCTACACATTGTGCTTTACTTACCCCTTCATGAATCTCTGGTACCCAATCAGTGGCAAAAGCTCCAAGTTGTAGGGTGAACACCGCGGACCAGGCGATCAGTGAGTACTGCATGGTAGCTCGATCCAGCGGCAGCTGGTATTTGAACGACGATTCTCGTGACTGGCCGCAACCATGGCAGCCTCTGCGGGATCGGTAAGGGAGCACTCGCCATCGTTTTATAATTTTTAGGTGCCCACGCGATAATGGCCATGGTATGTAAGGGGTTTCTTAACCGCCAAGATGCACGTGGCTAGGTTTGCCTCTCACTTTCTGCTGGCAAACGGGACTCATTCGCGAGCTCGGACTGTTTCCCCGCCATAAAGACTATCCGGCATTTGATGAACGGCGATAAACGGTCTAGGGCTGACTTCGATGATGCTGGCAGCGGGTCCGGGGTAGCATTCGCGTGGCGCGGGCTAGCCGCTTCCGAGATACGACGCCGCAGGGACTAGCACCCTATCCCGAGGCTCCGGGCAAGACAAATGGTCACCAGAATGGCGGCGTCTTTGACTATTTCCCAGAAAAGCTCGCTTCCGAGCGCATTATGATTTAGCATGTACCAAAACGTGGCATATGGAAGTCACAAATTCAAAGTGATCTGATCGTGCATAAGGATTGAATCACTAAGGCCTCATCCTGAGTTCCACCACTGTGCTGGGCTTTTTGTCCTTTTCGCGACGAGACAAGCGGAAAGATTGCAGCACCCTTCATGTCCATTAGTGGCAATGTCAGCTATCGTTACACAAGACACTGCCAAGTATCATTCATGACCCTTTTTCCCCAAATTCCGCAGCCGTTCGCCCCAAAACCAGAGCATCAGCGGCGCAGGTAGCCCCAGCACCATGAAGATGAATGCCAGCAAGCTGTTTCCCCACCCAAATCCCAGAGTTTCGAAGAGTTGCGGGGCGAAAATGGGAAACACAAATCCCAAGACATTGGATAGCATACGAGCGGCAGCGTTGGCAGATGCAGCGTGTTTGAACTCGTCAATCAGGTACGCACCTATTCCCGAGCCTGTGATGAACGTTCCACAGGTAAAGATGGCTGCGCCAACGTCCACAAACGCCCAATGCATACCTCGCTCTGCCGCCCACTCGTACCAGAACAGGCCGGCTGGCAACAAGATTACTCCAATAGCCATGTACGGAGCTCTGAACTCCGGGGTTGCTACACCATTGGCTTTGGTACGGAGGTAACGAAAGATTCGATCCATCAGCGGGCCTCCTACCTGAGACGAGATGGTGATCCCAACGGCCAAGGCGATGTAATTCAGCGTGCTCTGTGTTTCTGACTGCCCGTACCGCTCGATCCAAAGAGTGGCGAAGCTAGAAAGGACGAGAACGTAGAGCCCGAAGCTGATTGCCCAGATCCAGGAGATGACAAGGATGACAGGTCGTCGAACAAACAACTTGAGGGGTCGCAGCATATTTGTCGACAGGCGGGCGTGAAGATCTCGGTACGCTGCGCCTCTGCACATTGCTTCTGTTGGTGGAACCCTCTCACTCTGAAGACGACGTTTTCTCTGCAGCAAGACTGGTGTATACGTTTCTTTAACCAAAACGAGCCCCAAAATGGTATTACCTGCTGAGAACATGCTCAAAATCCAGAATAGCCAAGGCCATTGGACATGATTTGCTACCAGCCCTCCAACAATCGGACCCAAAGCTGGACCGAAGTATGGGATAAGAGACGCAATTGCTTGCGACTTGCCGCGGTCCTCAGCCCGATACATGTCGGCCATAATGGGTGCCGTCAACTGGCGCCGATTTCTTAGCGTTGCTGGACATGTCACGAAAGGCAATGAACGAGAGACTCACTACTACTCCAGCGCTCGCCCCGCAGCCTGCAAGAAACCTGCCGGCTATCATGATGCCTTTGTTTTTCCCAAAGGGACACAACGCGTTCCAGAGTTGATAGAAACAGCACGAAATGAGCCAAACGGGCTTTCGGCCATACATCTCCGATAGAGCGGCGATTAGGAAGGGGGCAAAGGCCTGGCCTAAGACAAACAACGAGAACGTGATTTGTGTTGTCGCCGCGTCGATGCGCAGATCTCTTGATATCTGCGGCAATGCAGACGCCATGACGCTGGTAGACATAAGCGTGATCAACTGCCCGGTTGAAATGATAATGGCGATACTGACTTTGTGGCATGTTGACCAGTTGTATGGGTCATTTGGATCGTCAGGACTATCCCAAGTGGCCTAGGGTTGAAAAATTGTAAATGCGATGCTATGTGGATGTTGGTCTTCGCGAGTACGTACCCCGTGTTCATCGTATAAGCTCTGTAATCGGTCGCGAACGAGGCCTGTTGCGTCGGTATCTTGTACTTGCTGCCTTTCTCGATCGTCATTGTTGATTACCAGGGCGGGTACTGAAGGCGAGTTGGTGATATCCTTTTCGGGCATGGTGTTCTTGTTGAGGTGAAAGCGGCAAACCTCGTAGCGGTGTCTTGACGACTTATTAGCTATTGCTTGACAGCTCTGACATCGGTGTCCGATACAAGATCGATCGGCTCCGAGGCTGATGAACCATGAACAGGCATCACTCATTGGGCGAGACTGCATGGTGGTGTGGTGTGCGCAACCCTCCCGGGACTTCTAACCTTTTCACCTTCTCGATGCAGCCAGGAGCCCACTTATCTTATTAACCTGATCAGTAGATCGACTGAGATGCACCGGAATAACGTGCAGCTCGGATCGGCCGGCATTCTTCCGACAATACTGCAGCTTACTATGAGTCAACGCCATGATAATTTAGGCAGAAGGGCTCTCTGCCAGCCGAGGGAAATTCGTCACTCAAACAAACGCCACCTTTCCCTGCTTTGGCGATATCAAAATCAACATGCACTGTTCGTGGTCAAAGCCACTGCCAAAACAAAACCATCAAAGGCAACATATCTTATATTCATTTTATATACAGGCACTAAAGTAGCTACTCAATAATCTATGCGAACCTATATCCCGATGCCATGTCATTGGAGAACATTGGCCGATCATGACTGAAACCCGATGCCGTTCTGAGGATCGTGTCATGAGGACCAAGCATCCACACCGAGTATCAGTCACCACCCTTCTCTAAGCAAAAACATCCTTCTGAGGCAGGCGGTAGAACCAGACAGTCTGGACCAACCCGCCGCCAAAGTCAGCCTTCAGCATATGCTTGCTGCAGTCGTCCGTGAACTCAAATGTGTTCACGAGCTCGAGCCCAACGTAGCTTGGAAGAGTGGCTGAGGTCACATCGACCGTCAACACGCCCGAGGGGCCCTTCTTGCAGTTCTCGCCCTTGCCGTCTTTACCCTTGACCTTGTCGCCGCGCTTGCCGCGCTTGTCATCTCCGCCGTCGCAGGTCACATTGGAGAAACGGTAGTTGCCAAAGACGCCGAGGCTGTGCTGCGCGACGAGGGCCCAGTCGTGCTCCGAGTCGGTGGGCTTGGCGGGGAGAGAGACGTCCTTGGGGCGCACGTCTGCCTGCGTGGTGTCGTTGGCGGTGATGACGAAGGAGATGTGGCCCGAGGGCGCGTAGACGGAGCCGCCGGAGGGGTAGATGCTGTGCCATTCGGGGATGAGCTCGCCGGTGTTGGTGTTACTGGGAGGTGGTGAGTATTTTGCATCGAGGGAGGGGGGGGGGGGAAATAGCATGCAAGACGACGGCTTCGTCTTGATGGCTGACTTACGTCAACGTGGCGTTGAGGTAGCCCCAACCACCGACGATGCATTGCAAGGCTCTTTCGCACTTCATCTTGACGGTCTCGGCAGAACGTGGTCGGAAAGGTCCCCGAAGGCTGAGCTGCGATTTATTGATGGATTGAGGATGTCGAATTCTGCTTCCTGGTTGTAACAATTATTACATTCCAGGGCGGCAAATGACGAGAACTTATACAAAATGCTATCAGTCCGGATTCCTTTTATCCTTCGCCGTGTACATGTAGGGAGCCGACGTTGCCGTAGCGAGTTCATCCTTTCGGCGACGACTTTCAGCCCCGGTAAGGTAAGCTGCATAGCGAGAGCGTGAGCGTGGCTCCATTAACCACAACCGCCGCGCGCGCAGCACAGAAGATCGTCCCGAGCATGCATAGCTCCCGGTCGCGCTACGATGGGCGCTGATTGGGCTGCTTTGCACAATGGGAATCCGTTTGGAAGATGTTGCTGTGATCGAGCGACGTGTTCGGGAAGGAATGCCTAGTTCCGCCCGAGCTTGAGTCTAGATACTAGCCCCGTCGTATGCCCAAAGATTCCCACGGATTAGACCGCGCTAATTACCCCAGAAACGGTTGTAGTGAGCGTTGGGTAGGGCTGACGCCTCGTCATCCTTTGGTGTTCAGACAGTCGCAATGTAGCTTTGCGCTGGCCCGAATACTTGCATAAGCCACATATGTCCAGCCGAGTAACTTCTTAGTAGCTCTTGCGTGGTGTGAAGAAGACCGCTATCGCCAATAAATTGAGCATTTCACATCTTGTCTTTTGAGGTTTACCATATCTATGGAGACGACTTGGTTGCAGCAGATCAGAAAGGAAAGGACTCGGATGCAGATGACACGACTTTATACCCTACAACATCCACTGGCGACAACTTTTATCCTAGAAATGTATTGTGGGTTGAGAGGTTTGGCAAGAATGCACAGCCAGCGAGGAATTGGAAGTTTAGAGCGACGGAAGGATGCCTTGGTAAGGGATATTCTTGGGTACTTGAGGGCCGTTCAGTCCAATCATCCATACGCCATATCGCACGCTTTTCGGTGTATAGTATCTATGCCAACCTCTCTCCATTACTGATTATCATGATTGAGATGTGATACTTGCAATGGATCGAATCAAGTTGACATCTCCACGCTCCCAAAGTCCTCACCCTTCAACCCCGGCCCGGCTCCCTCATAAACACCCACCCCACACCGCGATACAACGCGACCGCAAAGTCAGAAAAGTTCAACGCGTCGACATATGCCTTCCAGCCCAAGAACCCGCCCTGAGTTTGCGCATCCTCTGCCGACACATCCACCACAGCCGAGCTCTTCTTGCCGCCGTCTTCGTCTCCATCATTCTCCGTCGCAGCCAGAACCACCCCGCCGTTGCGTGCGACGTACGGGGTCCACGGGTACGCGTACAGATGCATGATTCCGATGCCAAACATCTCGAGGCAGAGGAGCAGGTTCGGCACGCCGATCGCGAGGGAGGGGTAGGATATCGCGTCCGTGGGGCCGAGGGGCTGGTCGTCGCGTCCGACGATTGCGTCGAGGACGAACTGTATTTTGTCAGTCTTTGGCTAGGAAGAAATCGTCGAATGAGAGATGTATGTTGCTTACCCCTTGCATCAGAGATAGAAACACCACGATTTTAATTGCGAGAAACTTGAGCACGGGTCTATGCGTCTCAAGCAGCTCTTGAGACTGGTAGTAGAACTGCATAAGGCAGTGCATGGCCGTGATGAGGATGGCGACGGAGACGACCGTGTGCAGCTTTATCTTGTCAGTCCATCAGTTCACTCATAGGGGGGAAACGAGACGCACCCAAAAGTCGGCATACTTCGTCCCGCCCTCCTCGGAGCAAAGCAGGCCCATGCTCTCAGTAACGTACGTCGCGATCGTGACGAGGAGCTTCATGAAGGGGTACTGGTAGATGCAAATCCACAACCTCTACCGCACAAATCAGTCTTCTCCCCCGAAATCCACCACAGTGCTCGACACCGCTTTGAGGCCACAACTCACATTAAACCGTCTCCACCCAGCATTCGCCGCCGGCTGGTCATAATACGACCCCTTCAGCGCCGGCACGCACGCCGCAAACGGCCTTGTGAAGAACCACTTCTTCAGCCCGTCCTTGTCCCAGGACGTGGCGAGCCGGTGGTGGTCGGTGTCGAGGTACGCGCAGCAGAGGGCGTAGAAGGCGACGAGGGCGCAGGCCTCGTAGAGGAGGTAGATGCCGGCGAGGTAGACGTGGTGTTTGTAGAAGACGATGGAGAGGAAGGAGGAGAGGGTGTAGATTGGGACGAGGAGGCAGATGCGGATGATTCTGGTTTTTGGTGGTTAGCTTTCGGGGTCGTGGTGGTTGGAAGGGGGTTGGTACTGTTTTTGCTCGAGTGGTTTGGTGTAGTTCGTCGCGTGGCGGAAGATCTGGTAAAAGGACATGGAGCAGGACGTCATTGTGAGGATGCCGCCGGCGAGGATGAGGAAGCCCTGGAAGCTGAGAGCGCCTACGATGGGTTTGTCGGAGATGGGCAGGTTGAGGCCTGAGTCGGGACACATGATGGGCGGTTATCGGATTACAACTGGTGGAGGTATGTGATGTGGCTTTTTGTCAGAGAAGATGATTTGCGATTGTTCTTTCAAGAGCAAGTGCAGTCTTCTTATATCGACGAGTGTGATAGATTAAGATATGTGCCCCAGATAACATACTCCGGCACTTAAACCCCCTCCCACAAGGCGCGGCCCGTTTTGCCAAGCAGACACAGCCCCGGCGCCTCGGGGAGCCCCTGTCTCTGCCCGCGCGTTATGGATTTTCGGCGGAACATGTTCGGGATGGGCGGATCTATAGTTCGTAGATCTGCCAGGCTGGGGACTGTCTCGCATCCGTTACGAGGTACGAGGGCGGCTGAAGGGAGCAATGCGAGGTGTCGAGTTGCAACTGAGGCACTTGGCGTTGACGGTGCTAAGCTGGATGAAAAGCCTTGAAATGTGAGAGTAAGTCGACCAAAAAAACAAACGATACGTAAAATTTCGAAAACCCACATTAAAACATGTTTGCGAAAACAAGAAAAACCAATAGTCGAACGTAGAACATCTCCAGAATGAGAGGTTAGTGGACGATGATGGAGGACCTCGTCGGCCGATATGGGTGAGGTCAACTCGCCTCTAGCATTACGGCAACCAACTGCGAACCTAGCTTACAAATTCTGCAACATACGAAGTGTAGTCAGGGTTCAACGAAGCTGAGCTGTCCAATCGGGAAACCTCGTATAGCTCGGTGAACCAACTGTCTACTGGCGTTTCACATTGGTAGTATGCGCGTACCGCCCGACTATCGTAGCTGAGCGCGAGTCATGGTGGTTCCCTCGCCTTGTCATTCTGCGAATAGGGAGGTGTCATCCAATGTTTAGACTCTACTTGGCAAGCTGACATACGACACAGCCTCAGGGATAGACCCAAATGACAGCTACGAAGTTTTTCGTGAGCTGATACTCTTATCACAGCTGTGGATATGTCCTTATCAGCAGTATCATCAAGATGGGATCCCGGATTTGTACAGCGAGACTGATGGCTGGACGTAATGGTGATACACGTTATGGCAAGCAGTGGAGTGGAAGTCAGGCGCGGTTTCGTCTCGAACTTTTCTGTCGACTGTGGCTGGGTGATGGTAGTCATGCGCGCCTAGGAGACATATCAAGCCCAGCGCAATATCGTCTGCCATGCCCACGCCGTCTTGTAAACCTATTCATGTAAGTGACCTCGAATGTTTGAGGCTTATGAAAGTAGCAGTATTGCTGTAGACAACATGTGTCGCCTGAATGCAAAGTTTGAGAATAATACTCAACAGGACTGATAAGTCGACAGAAGGCGAGTCCAGTGGTTGCTTGCGCTGCTTGTAGGGCCCGAATGCCTACTTACATTAGGCAATCAAGCGGTGTCAAGGAATGGAATGGTCTTTAGAAAAGACCAAAAACTCAAAATGCATTGTGCTGCTCCAAGCCATTAATTGACTTCTCGATCAAAGAGATCTGTTAATATTTAACATGGCAATGTTGAAAGCTGATGGGTGGTGGATTGTCGATTGCTTTCGCCGGAGGAGGCTCAACAACCTTGCGAGCCGCTTGCGCCGGGTACTTGTCACGGCGGTTACGGCGTTGTTCATGACGTCAGGCTGGTAAACTGAACATTTGCAGTCAATCGCATGCCGCGATAGCGTCGAGACGACGATCATGCGCGGGTTAAAGAGCGTTTCCCCATTCTGGCAGATAAACTCCATAGAGCTTATGCAGCACGCTGCGGCGTGGGTTCGGTGTGGTGGCCGCATTCCCACGAATGTCACAGGTAGACGCTGTCGGACAAGGTCGCAGGGTTTCCTGACGGGAGCAGAACAGTCGGTGTCTGGGGCCGCTGCAGCAGGCCGGCGGTTGCGAATAGGCGAACCCATCAGCGACGAGGCAAAAGTTACAGTGGCCCAACAGGTGCATGAAGCAAACACAAGGGCAAAGCCGGCGGCCGGTATTGTCACACCGACACGTTCTGTGCGGGTAACCTTGTTTGGAGTTCGGAAGGGGTTCATGTCGGACGGCTGGAAATCGTCCGGTCAATCGGCGGTGTCCGGGGACTCGGAAGGTGATGATGGGATGGACGTGTTCGGGCCGGCGCATGCGGTGTAACCAGTATTTCTTGAGCGAGCACATCCGTGAGGGTGGGAAACTGACGAAGCGTGTGGCTGTCGCGGGGGTATAAAGCCAGGAGGCATTCCTCTGAGACTGATGCAAGGCCGAATGAAAGCGATTCTAAAAGTACTGGATTTCGGCCAGCCACGGCCAAGCGAATATGGAAGCCAATGGTCCGGGGGGACGCCTCACTGTTGTCGTGGATGGAAGCTGACAGGTCGTCTTGCTTTGACAGGGTGTCTCGGAGCCGCCTTGCAGTGGCAGCAGCAGCAGGAGGTGCAGCCGTTGGGGATGCGTATGCAGCCAAGCAGTACACGCAGCAGCGTAGTGGTTGCCCACCCACAGGCAAGATGAACTGTCCATCGGATGTGCCGTCGGTTGCAAAGGAGGGCTGTTGTCAAGGATGCTCGGTGGAATGGCGGAAGGGAAAGTGCCGACGTTGAATGGGCGACACGTCTCGCGTGTAGAATGCAGTGAAGCGTGGGCTTTGGCCCCATGACTGCCTCTGGATGAGGCTGAGGGCGATGGTGGTTCGCCTGGGATCGGCCATGGAGATGGGTACCGCTTCCGATAAAGCAGGCTGCAATGACTGCCTGGGGTCAGTGTCGAAAAATTGCAAGGCGTCCTTTGTTGGATGGGAATCCGCAATGTCGTTGCGTCTGGAATGGCACTGTTGGATCGGCTCTTATTTCCATTTGGCGATCTGCCTGCAGGGCAGGCCGTCGGGGAATGACCAACGGCAAGGCGACAGAGGGATGAGTGGGCATGTGACCGGGATGCGACTCACGGCTGTGGGGATGCTGCTTGTTTGCAGTCGCAATCCGAGAGAAAGAGATGGTTCAAAGGTCGTGTTCTGATGCAGAGTAAGACAATCGATCGGATTAATGACAGCAGGTTGTAAGCTGGAGCAGGGACATGACAAAAAGTAGATGAAGGCGGGAGCACGAACCAAAGACAGCAGCCAGGATTACTGGCCGAATGGGCCTTAGTCAGCTGATTTTAGCGGGAGGGTCCATGACGATGGAAGGCAGGCGACCCTGAGCTGCCTGCTGTCAGAGTGTGCCTACCCAACTCTTTCCTCCAGCGCAGGTGCAGGTGCAGGCAACAATGCCCGTGGAGAGGAAAGAACACCCAGCACCCAGAAATGCATCGTACTTCCCATCTAGATGAGAAGGTACGTTCCTTCCATCCATGTACCTAGCTTCTACGTAGCAAAGAACGTACCTTCCGTGGGAATGTTGTGTAAGAATTTGGTGCAGGTGCCTCCCAGGTGAGAATCCGAGGTAGGTAGGTAGGAAGCACCTTCAAACTGCCACACCACCACCTGCCCAGGAACAAACCCCGAAACCCAGGCGAACCACCATCTCAGAAATCATTTCTCTAGAGGCGCGCCTTTGCTTCTGACGCCTTCCTTTTTCCTCTTCCCAATTGGACTTGTTGCATCCATCTTTGCATTTGCATTTAACCATCAACGTCCCCCGTCGTGACCCTCGTCAACACCACTGGCTTCATCGTCATTTCTATCCCCAAAGTATTGGCACTAGTACCGTCCCACGTCGTCCCGACCGTGGTTACCGTCTCCCATTATTTTGCGGGCGGACACTTCATTTTTCTCTACCACAGCACACTTCATCTCGTCATCTCGTACTGAGATCGATCATCATACGTTTTCCACCATGGATACCATCGACGCCGCCACGGAGCGGCAGACGACCGGCCCCGACGCCGTCGACGATGTCGACGCCGGCAAGACCCCTGCCGAGACCTCCACTTCCCCGCCGAAGCCCAGCATGCCTGAGTCGGACCCCAAAAGCACCGATCGCACCGAGACTTCCAAAAAGGGGGAAGCGAAGAAACCTAAGAAGACTGATAAGACCAAGTCTAAGAAGCCCAAGAAGTCCGTCTTGGCCGATACGTCCACATCTGCTAGCGACGATAGCGACGATTCCAAGTCAGCCACCAAGGACACCGACTCGTCTGATTCCGATGCCTCAAACGACTCCGCCTCTGAGCCCGACACCAAGCGCAAGGCCAAATCGAAAAAGCAGGTGGCCAAGAAATCCAAGAAGGCGCTCTCCCAACCTAAGAAGACCAAAAAGTCAAAGAAGGTCTCTGGCGATTCGTCTGACTCGGACTCCAGCGACTCCTCCGAATCATCCGCGGACGACGACGATGGATTGACCAAGGTCGCCATGTCTCCACAGCAGTTGCAGGCTTTCCAGCAGTGGTCGCGCACCAACGACACGCTGCCCTACAGCCTTGGTCTCTCAACTGGTGATACACACGCGTACCTGCCTCCTCCGCCTCGGCGCCGCATCGGAGGCGTCGGAAGTGCCTCACGTCGCATGGGTGGCTTTCTGGACGCCGGCCCCTTTGATGCCAGTCTGGGTGTCAAGAGAGCTCCCGCACCCTCAAAGAAGCGGAACGGCAAGGTCAAGCTCGATTACAAGCGGGTTGACCAGGTCTGGGATAGCTCCATCCATAACTACAAGCTGCAGGAAACCGCCGAGACCACCACTGACTCCCAGTACGACGGCTTCGTGATTCAAATCAGACGTACCTTCGACTGGGAGGGCAAGTACAAGACCACCATTGTGGACATCAAGAGCAAGATCCTTCGCGAGTGCCTGCAAGACGTCATCGGCAATATTAAGGGAGTCAGCTTGGTCGACGAGGTGCCCAGAATGGACCCCAATCTCCTCTTCCTGTGAGTCTCGATCCACTCGACGCTTCTTAAGCATAATCTAACAGGCAACAACAGGTATCTTGAGGATCTCCGTGCCTACAGCAAAAAGCTCAAAAAGCAGGAGCCCAAAAGCTCCGAGAAGAAGGCGCGTAAGAAGCAACAGAAGCAAATCGACGACAAGAGGATGCATTTGAAGGTCCTGCTGAAGTACCTCGACAAGGACTACGCTCACATCAAGAAGAGGTATGGTGGCAGCCTCTATCTCCTTCACTGGCGCTGACAACTGTACAGTCTCTACCCCATGCTCGAGAACGGCCTCATCACCTTCGAGCTCCTCTGGGCACTTTTCAAGCCCAACACCCTCGTTTACACAACCACGTATGGCACAGCAGACGAGCCTCGTATCTTCAAGGTCGAACAAACGGAACGCCACAACAGCATGATGAAGGGAGAGTTTTACTGGGTCGACGGCAAGGTATGGTCGTTCTTTCACCGGAGCTTCGCTTTCTGACTTGCGGCAGTATTTCGAGTTCGACGGCAAACAGTTCGGCTATGGATCCTTCTCCGAGGAGATTGGCGAGTTCCGCGGAGCCAAGAAGATTACCAGCCTTAAGGCTTACCCTCTTGACTACCACAAGGACAAGGAGACTGTCGTGGCTACCCTCATCGAGCGCGGCAAGAAGTTCGTCAAGCTTGGCGGTGTTCACTACCAAAGTCACGAGGGTCTCGCATATTACAAGAAGAAGAAGAGCGTCATCAAAGTCAACATCAACAGCCGCGTCATGATTGACCCCTCTATCCATCGTCGAATCAATCCCAACTATCAGGTCTCTGCTGTGCGGCCGAAGGATCACGACATTCTGTCGGATGATGAAGCAGAGGACGATGACTCCCAGAAGGATTCGGATGAGGCTGGCTGCTGCGACAGCGACAGCGATGCTTGTGAGAAGATGGTGGTCAAGGTCGTCAAGGATGACAAGGGCAACGCTCGCATGGTTCGCATTCCCAAGTCGGAAGTGGAGGACGAGAATGCCTCCGAGCAGCCTTTGGTGCGTCTGGAGGATGGAGGTGACAACAATGAGGGAGACGTCAAGACCCCTGCCACATCCTCAAAGAGCACTGAAGATGCCAAGGAGGTTCCTGAGTTCTCCGACGAAGAGTACCTCATTGCCTCCCCGGTGGTGCTGGGATTTTCCTTCTCAGAGAAGCTCTGGCTTGAGTTCACTGTGTCCGGTATCAAGGATATCCAGTGGAATGAGAGCGCATACGAGTCCCTTGTTCTTGAGCCGAAGCAAAAGGACATTGTCCAGGTGAGCTTAAGCTTATCACTGAGCCAAAGTCTGGTTTGCGTTAACATGAACACAGGCCCTCGTTGAATCTCACAAGTACCACGCCTCTAAGAGCATTGACGATGTCATTCAGGGCAAAGGCAAAGGCCTTGTGGGTAAGTGGCATAGTTGCTTCAGTGCACCTCTTTTGGATTTGAGACTAACAACCTCCCTTGCAGCTGTCCTCCACGGCCCCCCAGGCACTGGAAAGACCCTCACAGCAGAGGGCATCAGCGAGCTCCTCCAATGCCCGCTTTACATGGTATCTGCAGGAGAGCTCGGCACCGATTCGCGCATTCTGGAGCAAGAGCTCCAAAAGATACTAGATATTTGCCACGCCTGGGGAGCTATCCTTCTTCTCGACGAGGCTGACGTTTTCCTCGAGAAGCGAAACTTGCATGAGATTAGCAGAAACGCGCTTGTCAGCATCTTTCTCCGACAACTCGAGTACTTCCAAGGCATTCTGTTCTTGACAACGAACCGCGTGGAGGTACGTAAAACATCTTTTCAGTGGCTGCTTGCCTCGCACTAACAATGGCAGACCTTCGACGACGCTTTCCAGTCCCGAATCCACATTGCTCTTCGGTACGAGAGCCTCACTGTTAAGGCCAAGAAGAAAATTTTCAAGATCTTCATCGAGAGAGTTCGCGTCATGGAGAAGATCGATCTGATGCCCTTCACTGAGGAGGACTACAACGATCTCGCCAAGCATGACCTCAATGGCAGACAGATCAAGAACACGATCGGAACGGCCCAGGCCTTGGCCGTTAACAGAGGTGAAGCTCTGAGCATGGCCCACATCCGTCAGGTGCTTGATGTCCAGAACAGCTTCGATATTCACCTCAAGGGCGGTACTGGCTACCAGGACGCCCTGCGCAGCTACTACTGATCTGCTTTTTTTGAAGGAGGTTGTTGCGGACTTCGATGACGAAGGTTTTCCTTGCTTTCTTGCGAAATTCCAGGCTGCAAGAAGTTGCAGTCAATGGTCACGAATTCCGGGTGTTGTACACAGCGTACGGTAGCTAGCTCAGGTAACCGAATCAAACTCGAGCGATACTGTTTCGGAACATGCAGTGGACCATACGATAGGCTCTGCCTCAACTGGATTACGCATACAATGTTTATGGATGATTTCTGTGTAAAGCATTGTTTTTCTATCAGTTCTTTTGTTTTGACCTTTTACGTTATTCCTTCTGCCCTGGCTTAATATATTGAAACCTATAGCTGAAAGACCACACTACCTCAGGGCGTAGTACAAAAGCACAGCAAAAAGCCCCATAGTAGAGGCAAACTTCCACATTGTGCCCCTGGACCCCTCCTCCTGCCATTCGTAGCATGAAAGGTTGGAGCTTGTTTCTGCCGCGAGGTAGTGTTGGGAGAGGGATGCCGTCAATTGTGGGGCCAGTATCGGCATTCTGACAATGACAATGAGACTGAAGATCAACCTCAGTCCGAACCGAGCAAAGATATGGTCCACGAAAACTCGCGGTAGGAAGCTGTCCTTCTTCGAATCGGAGCAGATCGGGCGGCCCTGGTCCTCCGCGTCGAACAGGCGGCTGAAGCGGGCCGCTTGAGCTTCTCGAAAGACAGGTTTAACTTTGTTTTCGGTGGGCGAGTCTCCGGGGGTAGCGGTGGCCGTCTTGAGCTGAAGTTGGTTGGTACAGCGGCTGTTTGTAGAGAGCTGTTGCCGCCCTGCGAATTTTGTCCTTGAATGGATTGTGTTCTCACTTTGGAGTCTCCATCATACGGTCCGAGGTGTCTGAAGTTTCAGCCAAGACCTCAACTAGGCCGGCCTTAAGACGAATGGGCACGGGTTCGGAAAGCAAACTAGAGCGGGCAAACTTACAAGCTATTTGGAAGGAGACGAGTACTGAGCTCAACAGGATTTGGCGAATAACTTTCGACAGAAACTTCAGGAATGTACGTCACCACTATTGCTGCCGCAGCCCTAGCTCTAAGGTGTTGATACTAATATTAGGTCTGGTCAGATACTGAAATCGCAAAACAATATGAACATACGTCAAGGAGTCTAGATCAGATACTAGTCACCAAAAATATAGTTTGGGACTGAACCACTTGGATGGGGTCTTCGACAGCCCTGCCAAGCCCTCACTTTCATCTATCCACTCAATGACGTTGCCGTCATCGAGTTGTGTTCCCACACCTGCTCAGAGTAGCGCAGCTACGCTTAATGATTCGCGTCCTGTTGGGTCAGACTTTGGTGATTCCTCATCGGGAATTCTTCTCTTATTATTCATTATTCTTCTCAACTGCTAGCGGTGACTTACATTACCCACCTACAATTGTCGCTAGTGGAAATAGCCATGTCGGCTTTCAAGCCCAGTCTAGCACATCGGTCGGCGCGAGGCGCCAAACATTGACGATTTCCAGGTATTTGCGCAGTCACACTACACAGTCTAACGTTTAGGCGATCGGAGACAACCATGCCGTATTCTATTGGGGGTGTTCATGTTGACAGAACGAATCTTGCTTTGTCTTTGAGCCTACAGACAAAACTCTTGGCGGCGTAGCATTTGGAATTCTAGCATTTATCAAACTCTAGGGCGGTATGGTTCTGTCGCGTGCCTCCCAATTCGCGAAGTCTGATTGGGCTCGGGGAAAGCTTCATACGATAGTGACGAGTGTCTCTTCTCCCCCTGAAAGCTGTACGAAGAACTCGGTGCCATCTTTGCTGTGGTCATAAATGTACCCAACTCTCTCGTAGAAACCTTCCTGCTGTGAGGGCTTGAGAATAAGTGCTATTAAGCCACGCGAAATGTTGGATCCGATTAGGATTAGAGTGAACGAAAGTCCTTCGTCGAAGCCCATTTCAAGATCCCATTCCGCCGGGAAGGTTCGTCCCCCAACTTCAACGACCCGACCCGCAGTATTTCGAGTCATATGACCTTGGCTTACACAACCTCGGAGTTGAAGGAAGCCGTGAGTGATTTGGCCCGTCGGATCTATGCCCTTCAGAGTAACTCCTGCGTCTGCTACGACGGCATGTTTCTCAACCAATCGCTGGCTTTCATTGTCTGGGAATTCGAAAGAGACATGCCTTATGTGTGGTTCGTGATCGTGGCCTCCCCAAATTCGCCGAGATTCGAGGTATTCACCATCTAATGAGAATGGAGACCAAGAAGGCGCTCGATATCCCTGCGAGCGCTGGACCTTGTTGAACTCGACCGTTCTCCAGGTCATAGACTCAAGAATGTAATCCTCCCAGAATCCAGCAAGGTACTTGCCAGCTCCTCGAGACTTCCACAGCTTTGCTGGCCCCGATAGCGCTGGTAGTAAGTCAAAATCGTATGTTAGAGCCCTTGTCGAATATTCTCGCAGCAACTCCAGCCAGAGTTTATGCGCGTTGACATTTTCTTGACCCCGGCGGTGGCGGATGTAAAGGGGAATAAACTGAGATTTCCTTATAATGCCCGATGATGAGATCGGTACAAAGGCGGCGGTATGGTCTACCTCCATGCATTCGCATTTCAAGTCTTCGACACATTCCCAGAGCATCTCTGCATCAACGAAATGGACAATTCGTCTGGCCAACATATTTTCTTGTAGAGCCCATGCTCGCCTATTGAGATTTGAGCAGGTCAAAGGATACTCGTGACGGCCTGTCCACAAAACCGGCGCTAACTTTCTCTTGAAAATGTGCGAAATGCTGCCATCTGGGTTCTTAATCTGCCCAATCTCAGCGCTGATACCGGGCGAGATCATCGGCAAACGGCCCTCCACAGTATCAAGGAATCCCTCGACGGTATTGCTAGCGTGAGAGGCGGCAATCACCAGAAAGGCATCTCTGTAATAACCGGCCATTTTTGAAGACTCTGCTTGCCAGTCCGAAGGGCGATCTTGCAGGATACACAAAGAATCGATCCACAAGTATCGGATGTCGATGGCTCGGGCTACAACTATGGCGTCTTGAAAGGTTCTGGGTAGCTTGCTGAAATCGATGGCCTTCTCATGCTTCGGGAGATTTGATGTGATGGTCTTCGGCGGGTGTGGCTCTCCCCAGCAATAGCTAAGGGCCAAGTATGCACCGGTCTCCTGTTCGGAGGAGACATGAAGATACAAGTGAGGTTCAATCTTGCTGCCTACAAAAAGCACACGACTCGGAAGCTTTGAACCCATAGTAACACAGCCTTCATGTGTCTTATTGCAGTGCGTGATCCAAGGGGTGAGTATCTGCCCAAATTCTTCACGTCTTGCGATTGTGGGGGTCCGCGCTGGTCTAATAAATTCCCATGGGGGTTTTGGCGACCCTGCCACGACGTACAGCTGGACTTTCTTTCGACGTTTAGATCGAGCTCCCATGTGAACACCTAACTCAACGTTGAAAATACCAGGCTGTTTGGCGTCACAAGTGACTTTAACTTCGAAAGCTCCGGGTGCCTTGAATACACAACAGCTGCGGTATATGATCATGCATCTTGGGCAA
The DNA here is from genome assembly GCF_013390195.1 of Colletotrichum siamense. Taxonomy (NCBI): domain Eukaryota; kingdom Fungi; phylum Ascomycota; class Sordariomycetes; order Glomerellales; family Glomerellaceae; genus Colletotrichum; species Colletotrichum siamense. The sequence continues at coordinate 802,885 of NW_023501016.1, read as the reverse complement.
CCGGCTTTGGCGTCTTCTTCGATCCCATCCAAGGAACTGCTGCCACGGGCACCATACTCGCTATCAGTACGGCGACAGATACCTCGACATTCGGGTAGACTTGTAGGCCACGTTATCTGAAAATAATTACCCTCACGATCTCTTGCATTCATATCGAGATGATTTTGGGTATTGATGGTGAAAGAAAAGAAGCTTGCAAGAATTGGGTGGATCGGAGGGTGAAAGATGGCTGGTCCGAGTATTTGGACTGTGATAGTGGGCAGTTTTCCAGGGAAAGCATTGACTTGAAAGGGCGTGCTGTGTGATTCCACGGCCATCTGGAATCTAGCGGGGAAAAGCCCTGCTAATACGTGCTAAATTATGCGAGGTGATTTATGCGAGGTGATTTCCGCCCAACGTTGCACACGAAATCATTGCCTCCGCATGACCGATGTGCAGCAGCTGTCATTACCGCCGCAACAAAAAAGACAGCTAGAGATTCCGAAAGTCTGCCTTACCACAAATCTCTAGGAATATCGCAGAAGTTATGGAGAGCCCCACCAATCAGATGTTGTGTTAGCTGGCGCGCTGCGGCATGGATCGCAAGCGGGAGAGGGCGGTACCGTGGGCAGGCGTGCTTAGCTAGCCGCCGAGGACCACGTCATATTGCGTCTCTTGGGCAAAGTAGCACTCGTTACTCAATCTTTATGCGCGATTTCAAGCTAGTTCACAACATTCAAACGCACAGTGTCCCAATGATAGCGACCCCAAACGCAACCCAAGCCCCCAGATCCACTGTGATCATCCGTCTCCAGTTTACGACCAACCACTTATCCAGCGCCTCATTCAGATCCTCCCCCTCTTTTCCATCCACGAGCGTTTGCACATGCGGCGCGATGACCGGAACATAAGCCAAGTGTCCCAGTGACAAACCCGCGCCCGCGGCGTACCACCAAACGGTGCCCTTGGTTTGAAGCAAGGTCTGGTTTAACCTCAAGTTGGCGAGAGCCGTGCCGGCGGAGACAGCGAGAAAGCTGAGCACAATCGGGAGCCCGCGGGAGAAGAACTCTTTGTAGTAGGGATTTATCAGAGGCTTTGAGTGGTTGCGGACTGTGGGATGATTGAACAAGGATAAGAAGAAGTGTTGGTCGTGGGCGTAGAGAAGGGTGCAGGTCGAGGAGAGGAGCGGGGCGAGGAGAAGAGGGGAAGCGCCGGGGTGGAGAATGCGAGAGGCCATGATTGGTTCAGTGACTGTTGGAGGTTGGAGTGGAAATGGAAGAATTAAAAGTCAGCCTGCGGTACGCTGATGGGGCCTGGTTGTTTTAAATGGTTGGTGATTCGGATCGGTGGCTGTGTCTACACTCCGTATGTGGGACGCCCGAATCCTTCGCGGTCCCGGGTCAGGTGGTTCCCCACTTGGTGGTCTGAAGACGGCTTATGTCCGGGCGGTAGCCGGGGATTTTCGGGGCCCAGTGTTCGGGGCTGAGTTCAGCGGTCGGGGATTTGGTCACACACTGGATGAGACAAAACACCAGCAGGCACCAGCACAGCTGGGTTTGAATTCCAGAACGTTGGCGAACCTCAGTCGGAGAACACTGAGGCTGAAGATGGTTACCTTTGTCCGCATAGGCATCGAATGAAAGCAAGACTGGACCAGCGTGTCTAGCATCAAAGATCCCCAGAAAACAATCGACTCGATGTTCACTTGGCCACTTTGTGGCATCTCACAATCATGATTCAATGAGAAGTACAGGTGTTGGTTCCATCGCGGCCTCCAGCATATGCTGGAGGCCGCCGGGTAACGTTGGTTGGTAGGGTCGTCAAAACGGCCTATGAAAAGGAAAGTGTATCAAAGCATCCGAACAGCCACCCAAATTCAAACAATCGTTTGATGAAGTCAATCCAAAAACTATATATGATGGTTTTGTTCGTCGTTTGAGTATTTCGTCCTCAGAAAAACCTTACCTCTATCGAATTCGGAACCTGCCCGTCATACAAAGCGACATCAGCCAAATATCTAGCCTCCTGATAGATATGGAAGGAGACAACGTACCTGTTTCTCAGCTTTGCGAGAATGTAAATACTCTGAGCCTCAACTCCGACGCTCAAAACGCCGAGACAGAGACATTTGAGCGCTCAGGCGATATCATCCTTGAGTTCCTACGTACGAACGTGCCGGAGTTCGCCAGGCTCAGCGCAGTTCGAAAAAAGGTATCGCCTGCCTATTTTCCTTCATTTTCTGGCTCCGCATCTGCTGACAACGTGCTGTTAGGGATGGGAAAACCCAGCCGGCGACACATACTTCCGCAAGCAACGGGAGGCTGCAGACCATGCCGACGAAAAGTTGTCAGCGGTCTTTTACAACATGATGAAAGGCATAGGGACTGAGCTGCACCGAAAGACCCAGGCGTTGAAGATCAAGGGGCCAGCACTGGGACAGAAGCGCATCTTGGATATGTGCATGGCGCCTGGAGGGTTCCTCGCGGTGGCTCTCGAGAAGAATCCAGATGCACACGCTCTTGGTTTTAGTCTCCCCGTCTCGCAGGGCGGGCACAAGCCTTTGCTCCCACCCAGCAGAAACGTGGACGTCAAGTTCATGGACATCACGATGTTGGCGCAGGATATGGGGGTTACAGACATTCCATCAGATCACCCTGACTCTGGCAACTTCATCTCGCAGCAGCTGGGCCCACAAGACAAGTTCCATCTCATCCTCTGTGACGGGCAGGTTCTTCGCCAGCACGGGGAGTTCAGGGCGCAGTACCGAGAGAAATGCGAAGCGCGGCGATTGACGGTCACCCAACTTGCCATTGGGCTAGAGCACCTTCAGCCGGGCGGCACAATGGTTGTTTTGCTGCACAAGGTCGAAGCATGGGATACCGTACTTCTGTTGCGGGACTTCAGCAAATTCTCAACCGTCCGGCTTTTCAAGCCTTCGAGGAGCCACGCAAAGCGCTCATCATTCTACATGATTGCGAGCAAAGTCCAGAGTCAGAGCGCGGCGGCTGCTGTGGCCGTCAAGGTGTGGAAAGAGGTCTGGAGGGTTTCCACATTTGATTTGAATGGGGAGATGAAGCACAGCTGGCGAGAGGAGGAGCCGAGTGCGAAAGACGTGATTGATGAGTTTGGGGATCAGCTCATCAGGCTAGGCAGAAATGTTTGGAAAACTCAGGCTGAGGCGCTGGAGAGGGCTACGTTCATCAAAGGATGACAATGTCCTTTTCGTGCTTGTTGCTAGTTCTTCGTTGTTTTATCTTTCTGCAGTATTTACATGTGAAGGAATATCCCATTACGTAGTCGCTTTTGCGCTACTGGACATTTTCAGCATCGCACTCCCATCTTGGCATTGATTTGGACTTTGTTGGTGCATTGTCCTGCCAAAACCCAATCTCAGACCTTTTTTTCATTTTTGTACCATTCACTAATCTGTAGTATACTCAGACTCAAAGGCGTTTTCTCATGCCATTGGCTATCAGTAGACGCGGGAGGCCGACTGAACTTTGGGTGTCTTTGGGGCGACTGATTGGCTTCATGCATGCAGGCCCAAAGCAGCTCGCAGATCATTTGACATATGACCCCTTTCATCACGATTTCTCCTGTGACTGTCGGGAGACCAAGGTTTAGACTTCAGACTCTCCTCAATTCTTGAGAAACTCCGGTGTTTATCCTGACATGTCAAATGTCGACCTTTTTTCGATGAGTACCACTGCTGGTTACACAACCAAAGTCGAGATGTCAACAGAAGAAATGCACAGCGTTCGCATCGCTGCAACCGACTCCGACGATGTGGAACATGGCACTCCTGGTGCTGTCATCGTGCAGTACTTGACCCAGCACTCGCCAGAGTTTGCTGAAGTAAGCGAACTCCGCAAAATTGTACGTCGGCTGGGTGAATCACGGTGGCGCTCCATGTCTCGTTCTCTATGACTGGTACTGACCATTGGCGTCAACAGGGATGGGAAAATCCGGCCGGCGATCGCTTCTTTCAACAACAGCGTGCCAGAGCCACCAATCCCAAAACGAGTACCAAATTATCCTTCTACGACATGATGAAGCGGATTGGCACCGAGATGCAGCACACCACAGGCGCTCTGAAGATCAAGTCTCCAGCCTCGGACTTCCCACGCATACTTGACTTGGGCATGGCGACGGGCGGGTTTCTCGCGACCGCAATGAAGCTGAACAAGAATTCTGGTGCCAAAGCTGTCGGTTTCAGTCTGCCCATTGCTGATGGCGGTTACCAAAGTCTTGTCCCGAAAAGCGAAGACATCGACGTAAGATACCTTGACGTGACGATGCTAGCGGCAGACCTCGGGTTCGAAAACATCCCGACAGAACATCCAGATGCCGACAAGTTCTTGCCACGTCAGTTCGAGCCTGGTCAGAAGTTTGACCTTGTCATTTGTAGCAGCTCGGTTATCCGCGATCACGAAGTGGTCGAATACAGGAAAAAGACCGAGCCGCGCCGGCTGACGACAAGCCAGCTCGCGTTGGGCCTTGAGCGGCTAAATCCTGGCGGCACAATGATCGTTCTATTTCACAAGGTGGAAGCTTGGACAACGGTACTTCAACTGTACCGATTCAGCAAGTTTTGTAAGAAGGTGTTTCTGTTCAAACCGATAAAGGGACATACGAAGCGCTCGTCGTTCTACATGGTCGCTACAGGCGTGCAGAGCCAGAACCCAGAGGCCGTTCTTGCAGTGGAGAGATGGAAGCAGATTTGGCGAGCTGCTACGTTTGATGTACACGGTACATGCGCAATGTTACAGGAGTTGGATGAAGAGGAGCCGTCGCCGGAAGGAATATTACGAGATTTTGGAGAGGATCTTGTGCGATTGGGGAAACGCGCTTGGTCCATCCAGGCAGACGCTCTCAGGGATGCGCCTTTCATCACCGGTCACTGATAAAGACACCAATGGGACGAAACAAGAGGCGAGGCAGAATGTAAAGCTCATTTATGTTATCAATTCACAGCATTGCTGCCTTGCCTTCTTCGCGTAAAGTGCCTGCCAACGGAAGGAATTTCGTTCAATCTTTGCCCTGGGCTAATTATGTTGGTTAGGGTATGTAGTTTTACTACTCAAACATGACGTCCTCTTGGACTGGTCGCGTTAAATAAGCCCCTGCGAAGAGACATCAACTTGAAGGCTATTAACCTGGGGCAAATTCATAGCCCTTGAAGATTTTGAGGGACAAGCTCCACGATATACCCATCCTAGCAGTACAGTTGATCGTTAGCAGCTGTATCTAATGTGCTTTGTATATGGCGAACTTGTATCCTCAAAATGCGAACAATGGGGGCTTACCGGGTCCTTGACAAATGCAATCTGCTCGAAGACGTTCTTATAGGCTGAGGTGAGATCTCCCAGCCCGATGCCACGTCCAGCTTCCCATGAACTCAACGGGACATCTTCTCGAGTTGCGCTTCCCAAGTCCTTGATGACTTCCACGCCATGAGCCTTCAGGCGCTCAAGTGCGAGTGGCACATCCGGGACGGAAAACCCCAGATGCCCAAGGCCCAGATTCGGTGGCTGGTTTCCGTTGCTGTAGTACCCCTCAGGCTCATTCTCCGAGCCATGGACATGGTACAACTCGAAGAGCCCCAGTGTGTGTGGGAGCTTGGATACCGTGTCCTCGCGGAACTTTGCAAGGTCGGCGCGGTGCTCGGTTGTTTGCGGGTACCCGAGGTAGTAAATAGTGAATGGGCCGGTGTTCATGGTGAACACGGTTCGCATACCCATCAAGTCGATGTAGAAGTGCAACGAACGCGCGGGATCTCTGATGCGAAGCATCATGTGGTTGAACTTGTATCCGATTGTTGGGTCGCCGGGTGAGATCGCCGCCTCGCCCCCCACGGTACGTGGCCCGTGAGCTTCATCGGGAACAGACTTTGCTATAGATGGCGGGGTCGGCTGAGACATGGCGAAGACGGTATGAGTCGGATCTGGGTGATCTACTGAGAACTGAAAGGTTTGTGTCGTTGGATGCTGGAAGAAAGTAGATGGACGCTGAGGTAGTTGAAGTTTTGTCCAGAGCGAGCTGCTGGAGGGAAGGCGCGAATGGACTAAGTTGTGTAAGGTCCGTTTCCGGAGGCACGGATCTGTCCGCGGGTGCACGTCTATGCTCTCTAATGTTCTTCGGCGATTGGTCAACGAAACGCGAGAAGGGCAGGAGCCGCAGAGGGAAGTGAGGGCAGGCAGGAGGGCACCAGTAAGAATGGGGAGTACCTTGTGCCAACAGCAGCAGCAGGAGCCTTCTCGCTCCGGTAGTTTCTCTCGGGATGCCGGCTCCAGCATCCACGGTATCTCATATGGTAAACTTCGTTGGTAGAGTATCCCACTGATTGCGTCACACTACTCCATCTCGTCTATTTCATACCCGTTTCTACCCTCTTCGTGGACTTGAGCAGCCGGTGGGATACGCAGGGCTCCGTTATTGTACGTCCAGTCTATTACAAATCAAGTATTCAATATGACGTATGTACACGGATTACAAAGCTGAAGTTACAAATCAGCGGCAATCTCTGCTCTACTTGCCTACTTTCACAAACGTTCTTGGGTATTGGTCGAGCAGTGCTAACCAACATTCTTCCCTCGAACTGCCATCCCCGTCAGGGTTGACTGCAGAGTCATGGTCTATCATCGCTCTTTCAATCTCATAGGTATGCATTTGCATTTGGGCCCCTGTCAACGCCGGTCATTTAAGAGTTTCGAAACACGGTTTAGTCTAAGGTTTCGACGTTTATGAAATGGATGAAATGGGCTAGAGGTCTTTGGTGCATCGGACTTTCCAGGATGATTGCATTTATTTCTACCGAATAGGAACCTTATAATTGCTGTGAATTAGCTGCATCGTAAGATGCACCTCACTGATCCATGGCCGCGAAAAGCATGCAGCTCAAACCGTTGATTGCTGTATTTGGAACTTCTGTCCACCCATGCAGCCTATAAACATCAACGTTGTAACTCAGGATATCACGGCAACAGCAGTGTAAGCGCTAAGGCAGCAGTCGGCATATACGACTTTCCCATCGAAGACAGAACTTTCTAAATTGTCTTGGGCTGCTTGCAGCATAATAAGTTATTGCTCGCCATGCTCGTCCATGATCTGTCCGTCCGACAACCATCTTAGCACTCTACGTTCACACACTCCAAACATCGATCAGAAGCGCAACAAGAGCCAAATAATAATGATCACCGACGGCCTTTCCAACGCCTTCAGAACCGAGCGCTTGCTCATTCGCGCCTTCGACAGCAGCGAGCCACAGATAAGGTTCATCTACGAACATATCGAGGCTGACCCAGTCCTTTCCGCGCTCGCGCAGCCATGCATGCTCAGACCCCAGCCCCAGAAACACGCTGAAGGGGTTGCGGAGAGCCTGACCAAGGCCGTCCTCAGTGTTACGCTCTACCTCCCCGCTCCGGAACCCGTAGCTGAAGACGAGAATACCACTGACGGGAAAGATGACAGCCGCAAGAAAGATGGAGATCAGCCGATCCCCATTGGGGTCTTGATTGTTGGTTGGGAAGGCGCTCCTCAATGGGACCAGGCCCATCACCGGTCAACAACGATTGGGATTAGTCTTGCTGCAGAGTGGCACATCAGGGCTACGGCAGGGAGGCGATCAACTGGGCTTTGGACTGGGCATTCCGATTTGGCGCATTTCACAGTGTTCGTATCGCGACTTCGTCTTTCAATGAGCGGGCGCAGAGTCTGTACTTGAAGCTGGGGTTTGTCGAGGAGGGACGGGATCGAGAGGCATTTTGGTTCGACCGCGAGTGGCATGATGTGATTCGTTACAGTATATTGGAGCATGAGTGGGAAGCGCTGCGGGGATTGAAGGAATAAAGCCGGTGTCTCACCAGGACAAGTGTCGTACTTGAGATTTCAATCCGACACAATATTCAGAACATTGCATAGCACTCGTTTCTGTTTTCCGACCATGGTGGTTTCCAAAGCTTGTTCACCCAGCTGATGTCATTGATGCTCAAAGTGAAATTTCTGAGAACATTTGATCATTTACATGCAAAGAGGGGAATAAAATTCAACTGGGCGCCATGATGCCCGAGCCAACGGCCAATGCTCGTCACCAGGCTCGCAACATCCTCACTGCCCACCCGCGCACGTGTCGGCCAGCCCCTCCCCGGCCCGAACCCACGGCTGCAAGTCAAACCTACAGCATGTGGCTCTAAGCGCCGTCATCCATGACCTCAACCACGCAGACGACCAATGGCGTGCCTGCATTCTGGCCGGAAGTCTAAATAAGCCTTGAGCGGGAGCCGGCTTGGCGCTTCTAGAAGTTCTCTATGCGGTACTGGCACCGTTCATCCCATCATTTGTGCTTTTGACGTTTAACGTGCGGCCCGCCGGTTGACTTGGTCGAGGCAGCACCTACAAGAAGCACATTCCCTGCGCAGTGGCTTGCCGACTGCTAAGTTTTGCCTTACCGCCGACGGCGATTAAAAACCTTTTCAACCCAGCCTATGGGTGAAATTCCAACGGCAGGGAAAGAGTTTGCTACCGCGATTTTGGGTCTGCCAAGAAAAGGCACGCAGCGACACCATCGCGGAACCCATGCCATCCGAAATCTAAAGACTCGGGTGGACTGCACACATAAAGGACCATGAAGCCAGCTTCAATCCTTCAAAGCTCTGACCATTTGGTACTATAATTCATTCACATACTTAGACAGCGTCTTCATTCAATCCAGCCAGATCATATTAATCACACTAATCATAATGCTGCCCTCCAATATCTTCAACCTCGCCACGGCCGGCTTGTTGTCCTCGTTTGCGGCCGTCGCCAATGCGGTTCCCACCCACAAAGATGCCGGCCCACTGGTTCCAAATGCTGAGCTCCTCTTCCAGCTGAAGATGACCCTTGGCCAGTCAGTCAACTTTGGTGTCGGCCCACGAGGCAACAGATTCTCTGATCCTATTACGGGAGGAAGCTTTGAAGGGCCGAAGCTCACTGGTAAGTATTTCACCACCTTTTCCGATCAGAATCGGCTAACAAGGTCATCAACAGGTGTTGTACTTCCTGTCGGTGCCGACTGGGGCCTTCTAGACGTCCGTGGCCAGTTTGAGGCAATCACGCTGTTTCAGTTTCAAACGAACGACGGCGCCAACATCTTCGTTCGCGCTGAGGGACCTGCGCCGAACGGCAAAGGCATCTTGTACCTGACGCTTGAGACCGGTGTAGATGCGTACTACTGGGTCAATCAACTGATGATTGTCGGAGTCACCAATGTCGAGAGGGACCAGGGTTTCGTTACCATCGACGCCTGGGTGTTGTCGCGCGCGGATGCTGACTAAATGCCCTCCAACACACCGGTCTCTCCTATTCTTTGGGCTGCTGGACGGCCCTGAAATATTGCGGGCTGTATTTTTCTTCTTTCTGTTTTGTAATAGATGTAGAAAGTATTCCTAGTTGTAGTGTTTAATTTGCCAGCAGCTGGTCATTCTGCCTGGACATTGTTGATCTCGGTTTGTGTTGGATGTGACTGCATGTAGGCATGATGTCACCGAAATTCCTGTCTTGCTGCATAAAAAGCGATACACTCCGTTGCGTTGACAGCGTCCGCCCCCCCTTTTTGCCGAAATTACGCACGCATAATCCCTGTATATACATGAAAATTTGCCCAACGCCACGTAGATATTCGTAGTACGGCAATTGACCTATTCTGATGGCTTCAATTGATCTATTTCTATTGAATCTCATTATCTGAGGGCATCGTGATGCCTCCTAAACGCCGCCGCGCGGCTCGGCAGGCGGATGATGACCCTTCTGGGCATCGTCCGTCACCCATCGCCAACGGTACGCGGAAACAACGACGTATACAACAACTGGCACAGGACGCCGCCAGAGATCCTCCTCAACGCTCTGCCTCGCCGTCGATCAGGATCGTTACGCCCGCCGAGAGGGCTCGCCGGGCTGCCGCCGCCGAAGAGGCCGCCGAGGAGGCCGCCGAGGAGGTTATCGTCGCCGAGGCTGGACCCGAGACTAATGATTTGGTGGCGGCTGAGTCTACATCGCGAAGAAAGCGTGTACTTATAGCCCCTCCGTCATCACGAAGAGCTCCAAAAGCGTCCTCTCGCCAAAAAGCAACGACAACGCAGAGGAAGCGAAAGAAGGATCCGCCGCATACGATCCGGCTCCGAAGTACTCTGCCTTCGTCGATGCCACCGTTTCGACCAGACTCGACCCCAGTTAACCCAACCCCTCGTCAAACCACTCGATTTGCGGACGATACGCCTACGGCCCCTCGCCATAGCGCTGATGATACGTTTATGTCGTTCCACGATGTATTTGAAGAGGAGGACGATATGGGTAACGAGGAACCAACTCTGCTACAAATCCAGGTTACCCGTGGCCCAGCGCTCAAGGGTAACGGTTTACCTGTTCTCGATCTAACCATCGAGAGCATCGCGTATAACAGATTCAGTATTGCTCCTGTATTAGATGCGAATAGTAGAGACTGGGAGGCAGACAGCGGCGCCCAACTTGAGGCAGAAGTGGCTCACTCGTATATTGTGAAGAAGGCCAATATCGCTGTTGTCGTTGCTTGGAGGAAGCCCACCAACGCATCTAAACCAACACCAATCTTCACTCGGGTCTATCCGTCTACTGGAGGGGTCACTTGGCCAAGTATTCCATGGGTTGATATTGTCCCCTCTCTTGAACAAGCTGAAGAGAGGGGTGAAGTCCACCTCACCGTCAAGTGGCAATACAGCGCCGTACCAATCTCTGGTGGTATAGTGACTGGCGTACGAACGCCTCGAAAAGGTGGCCGAGCAGGCGTTTCAGCCGGCATGCAAGAGGCGATCGATCGTGAGGCTAACGATCCTGCAAACGTCGAGCGTCGGAAGGAGGGTATGCACAGACAACTTCTCCGTACGCACATCTGCCCAGAGTACCAGAGATGTAAGAATAGTTCGGGCGACGAGAAGTTCAACTGGTGCTATATACTAGGCCAGAAGCACTACAAGATCAAATCTCACCATATAGAGAAGTGGGCGAAGGCTATTATGACTGGACAGGCTGGCGTTGACAATATGGAACCACCTAAAGAACTGCTTGGTGAGATTCTTCACGACCAGTTTATAGAGGATCAGAAACGCCAGGGCAAGAGAAGTAAGAATATCGTGGAGGTTGATGATAACCAGGAGACGACAGTGATGACGGAAGAGAAGGCTGAAAATGCCGCACTTCCATCATCAGGGTCAAGATCTGGCCTAACCAACGCCAACAGCAACGCCATCGTCAATATATACGGCAACGCGGGGGCGCCAGATCGTCATCTTCAATATCCTAACCCATACGTACAGCTGCCGCCGCCGGCGCCGCCGCCGCCGGCATATTGGCCATATGCGAACATCTCACAGTATTCGTTGCCAACTCTTCCGCCATTGAACCTTCCAAGCACTCGTCAACCAAGTATCGCACTCCCGATTCGTTCGTCCTCGCCAGTGGTACCGGATTCGCCTCGAAAAGCTCTAGATCAAGTGGCCAGCTTCATCAAGTGGTTTATATCCGTCCGCGGCAAGCGATATAACGTCGACGAAGGGTTCAGAAAGAAGCTACAGAAACTGCGATCAGTAGACAGTAGCTTGCGGGCAATTCGCAAGTTACCAGATATTTGGTTTACTGAACAGGGTTTTACTCAAGATCTTACCGAAGATGTCAGGAACTCGATCAAATCCTTCATAGACAACAGCGCCTACTACGGAGGGCAGTCTGACGCCCTCTCCGACGTGGTATCTCACTCTGAACTTCATTCAAACCATCGAGAGTCAGAAGGAGATGTTTATACAAGAATATACGCTGGATTGCCAGGAGGGACGGCGGCGGCGCCAGTTGAAAACTCTGCGGCGCTAGTTTCAGGCGAGTTGGGGTCATCCCGACATATCGACGCCCTAGTGCCACGTCAATCCATCGAGCAAGAGATCCGTGGTACGCCAGTTGAAGTTGGTCGACGTGGTGAGTGTATATAGAGCTGTTTACTGTCGAATATGGCTAACTTTGTAGGCGTTTCGGAACTCTTTGGTTTCGTTTCGTCACCACTGCTGTCAGCGTCGCAGATGCTGCCCACGCAGTTACAGATCGAACAAGACGAAATCGAGCAAGGCGATGAGGACAATCAGATTGAAATCTCGAGTGATACGTCGTCAACAGAGACGTATTACTCGGAGGAGGATAACGAAGAAGAGTGATACAGCAAGAGTGGTGTGAAGTTTGACTGTATGCGCGATTTTTTTGCATGACGTGTTCAACCACGGAAAAGTCTACCCATAGCCGTAGATTCAACACTGCCGCTCTATACGTATAAAAGCAATAGAATTACTGTTATTTTGGATCTGCAAACAATACACTTCGGTCCATCCCGATACTGGTTAGGGGCAGTTGAAGTCTCTGACTATGGTTGAAGTCTCTGATCGTGATGACGTGTCATCATCACAAATCATCGTCACAAGCATCAACAACGCGTTTCAGCCGTTATACAGGCAAAATTGATATGTATACGTAGCTACCGACGAAAACAATGGACGACGGTATATTTTTTGTGTTCTGGTGCGCTTGTGGCTAACCTTTTGGCAATCTTGTTGGCTACAATCATGGATTTGATGATTGACCATCATATGACGACACGATTAAGATCTATTGCGCGCGAACGCACGATGAAAATTTGGATTGCTTGCTGATGTTCAATATTGGCAGCAAATCCTCCCTTTTATAGTTCGATATCGTCAAATATATGCTCTGTCCCATCAAAGTTGACGAACGAATGGCGGAAATGGCCCTCGATCTGGGGTAGACGATACCCAATCTCCATAGCGCAGTCACGTAGATATTCCATGAAATCCCGAGTGTCATTCTCATCGTTGTTCCACTTCGAATACGTCTTCCTGATGTATCGCTTTAGATCGCCGAAGTACTCTTCGATGGGGTTGAAGTCTGGTGAATACGGAGGCAGAAACTCGAGATGGACACCTGATACCCGGCATAAACCCTCGATTTCAGGTATACGATGGCAGGAGAGGTTATCCATAACGATGACAGAGTTTGGCTCTGGAAAACGCCCACATTTCGGGATAAGGCACTCCTGTAGCCAACGAAAGAACCCATCGCCGTCAGTCGTACCATAATACGTAGTCAAGTGTAGGATACCGCTCAACGTGAGGGCTGGCAGGATCTGTACGCGAGAGTTCTGAAACCGATCAATCTCTGCAGTTCGAAACGCAGCAAGCCCTTTCGGCGCCCATCCAGTCCTCCGTATCCCAGTATCCTTATTGACGCCGGATTCGTCGACGAATACCAGCTGGTCGGGGCGATATCGTCGTATACGGTACAAGTACTCGTATCGTAGTTCGTCACTTCGCTGAGCAGCAATAATCTTGGACTTCTTGTTCGTCCAGCCAGCTGAGTTTAACTGTCGACTGATTGCAGAACGACTGATCTGGATCTCGAAGGCTTCAAATAGGAAATCTTGCATCTCTTCAAGAGATAGATCGCTGCGGTACTGCAGTAGTTCAAGAAGCTCTGTACGATGCCATATTTCCATCTTTTGTCGACTCTGGCGGCACCTCTTATATCTCTGCACTTCGCCAGTGATATTACGTCGTGATCTATGTCGTCGAATCGTTCGTTCGGTACAGCCAACGATACTTGCCAGCTCGTGGGTCTTTTGGTCTTCGAATGGCAGTATCATCGCGATCGTCGATAGCTGTAGATTCGATATTCTGGGCGCCATTGTATCGTCGTCGTCGCCCGGCGTCTTTCTCGATGTATCTGATATAATAAACCACGGACATGTACTGACCAGCGGCAAACTGTAAGTAACAGGGCACAATCTATACAGCAGTAGACTCTTGCTCAATATCGTGAACAAGCTGAGCTATCAGGAGAGTCATTAATCCTGTTGACTGCCAAAGCATTTGCTCTGAAGAACCGTATCAAGCCCCTTGGTATGCTTATATATTACTCAGAGCCATACAAACCGTATGCTGAGTAGATATATAAAGTCATACAGCAGGTCTCTTCTTCTGTTCCTCAGCAAATGTCATCTTGATCTCTCATGACGAAAATAGACCTTTTGTTGGTCGAATGGTATGGGGATGAGGTGACTAGCTGGGTTGGCAATGCCTCGATGGGTAGATTGACTGCTACGGAAGCATGAAATACACACCTTATGTCTCTATCGTGTAGTTATACGTTTGAATACTACTGGGACTATAGTGATTGACGGCAATTGAGGTGTTGGTGATGACTTTGACGCGTTTTGCGTGCGATGCAGAGAAATGCGCGTCACAGCGTAAAATTGGCTTTTTTTCATGTTTTTGCATAAGCGGGGAAAAAAAAGGGGGGCGGACGCTGTCAACGCAACGGAGTGTATGTGTCTAGCGATCAGTCTTCCTTGTATCCGAATCATATGTGATGCTACTGCATGCTGCTGCATGATGTGGATGCCAACCGATCGACGGGGATGAAAATAAGGTAGAAAATAAGCTATTCAGGGGGGGCAATATGCAAGATCTTACCTCCGTAGTCCACTACCAGTCCACAGTGCCGAACACTGTCGCAGCGTCGGCGGGGAACTTCTGGGCCTGATGTGGGGGCAATGGCCGATGTCGGCAGGCTTCTGAATAGCTTCAACTGGAATGCCTCCCGCGAATGATTTGAACGGCGATCTATGGCATGTGAATTTTCGGATTGTGACGGTTTCCTTGAGTGTCCTCAAATTACGTCTAATGTTGCGGCGTAAGTGATATTTGGGTTGAAGGGAATGATTTTCGAATGATTTTGAAGATGGAGGAGCCCCTGTAGCCAATACTTGGGCAAAAACGAATTCCGCCTGAATCCAGAACTTCAAGAAGCGAAAAGAAGCGATAACGCGAGGATGATATCCAGCATCCCGGACCGCCATTGAGTTCACGCTTCGCCTGGATTATGTACGGCAAGCCTAGTGGTGGAGAGGGCTTTCATTTTGTTAAGGACTTGGCTGGCGGCAAGCAAAGGCTGAATTCAATGAAAGTAACCCAGCATAAGTTTTGAGGCTTATTTGTGGTGCCCAGCGTATCACAACATCATCATTTGCCAAACACTAACATGGCCATTCAACCCTTGGTATGTATCAATCAGCAAACTTCGATTGAATGGGTGAGCAAGAGCCATTCAAAAACGCCCTGAAATGAATCTACCTCGCGTAAACAGCTCGACCTCAATGCGAGTGAGAGTGAAGAGCCATAGTGACGGAACAATATGTCGCTGTAGTATTTTCATGAATGATCACCTCCCAAGCGAAGAAGAGCCAAGCCAATCTCAAGTCCAAGTTCCTGGCGGCCGATGCTTGTCATGCCAAGAGCCCAGAATAAGCACTACGAATGGGCGACTGGGTTCGGCCACCCTTGTCGACAAGGTGTTGGCTTGCAGGCAGAAGGATTGCTGGTTGAAAATAGGATTCAGTCAGGAGTTGCGGCACAGCAAGTTTGCTCTCCCGATTGCCGTCACATTAAAGAACCCATTTCCAGTCTAAAATAACGAGCTCCTCAGAAAACTGAAGCTGTGCAAGACTTGGTCTCGATGTAGCTCCAATAAGAACGCCACGAGATGTTTGACAAATATCGTCGAAAGTCTGGCATTGGAGCCCACTCAAGTCCCCTGTCGCTGGACCAGGAATCACGTCCACCTCGCCATACCGCAAGCCAAAGTCTCGAAGAGCCACTCGTCAGGAACTTCTCGATGAGCGCCGGTGAAGCGCAAACCGAAAGCGAACAAGACCTCACATCCAAGAAAGCCCATCCCGTCTGCGTCACTAACGACGACGACCTCAAAAGCAAAACCCCGCGAGTCTCGACCTTATTCCAAGACTTCTCGATCCGCAACGAGCCCAAACCTCCACACAACCCAAACCAAACCACACAGCCAGTCTTCAGGCCATGGGCCCCAGACATCGCCCTCCTCCTCACAGCCGGCTCCCTCCTCGCCGCCATCCTCGCCACCACCCTCTCGCAGGACGGCAAGCCCCAGCGCGACTGGACGCTGCCCATCACCCTCAACGCCCTCGCCAACGTCCTCTCGACGCTCTTCCGCGCGTGCGTCGCCGCCGTCGCCGCGGAGGTGATCTGCCAGGCGCGATGGACGTGGTTCTGGTCTGACGAGCGGCGGATGATTGATCTGCAGCACTTCGACAGCGGGAGTCGGGACCTGCTTGGCGCGCTGAGGCTGGGCGGGATCGTGAGGTGGAGGAGCCCGACAACGGCGATGGCTGTCTCTGTGGTTGTGGCGTCGTTTGCAGTTGGACCGTGTGTGCAGCAGGCTATCGGGACGGTTGAGAGGACTGTGATTGATCCTGGGGAGGTGGCGAGTATTCCGACGGCGCGGAGTGTTGATCTTGATTCATACTTCTTTGAGGCGATTTACCGCGATGAGGAGGATGGCAAGAAGGCGACTGAGAGGATTATGAGGCCTGAGATGAGGATTGCGCTGCAGACGGCTATACAGAGTCCCCGCGGTGTGGATTCTTCTGTTGCGCCTATCTGTCCGACTGGGAATTGTACTTTCATGGGGCTCGAGTCCGGTGCACCGGTGGTCGAGCTCGGTGAGATTACACATGCGTCTACTGGTCTTTGTTCCATCTGTACGGACGTCACAGCCCTCGTCAGCGTCGCCGAGGACAACAGCTCGATAGCGTTGCCGAACGGGATGAACTTCTCCACGGGCCGAACGACAATGAGTATGGCGTTTGGCTCGGGAGATTTATCTTGGGCTAACAGCGTCATGCCTGAGCGAGCTGTATCTCTGGCGGAGCAAGCTCTATCTAACATCACCGTCCTCACAACACAGAGCCCTATCGGCGATAGGTACGGCGCCCCGTTCGTCCATACTCGCATGGCACTCTCCTGCTCTCTGTACCTCTGCCTGCGGAGTTACTCGGGGGTGGTCCAGAAAACCCAGCTCAGGGAGAAGCTCGTTTCTGAGGTTCCCATGTACCACGACCCGATGTACGACGGCGTCGAGCACCAATGGGTCAAGAACGGCAGCTACCTCGCCCCCCGCACGCCCTGCGTAATCAACGGACGAAACTACACGGCCGAAGCCGAGGCCGGCAGCCTCAACATCACCACGTTCTGGGCGCCCGACGCCGCGGAGTGCATATACAGCGTCGCCCCAACCTTTGCCGACGGACTGTCGTCATTTCTGAACCAGGCGTTTAACGAGACCTGCACCTTTAGCGCCTTCCAGGACGGGAACCTCTGGTGCAAGAACAACTTCTGGCTCTCTGAGCTATGGTATCGGGGCAACGCGACGGTTGACCTTGTTTCTGGGCATTTCGCGGATATTGCCACTGCGGTGACGAACCAGTTCCGGCGCGGTCTGGGGAGGCAGGAAGGCTCGATATCTGAGGCTGAAGGCCAGGCACTTCAGTATGTTGTGTTTGTGGTCATTGACAAGGGGTGGCTCGCCTTTCCGGCTGTGCTGCTTGCGCTGGAGGCGGTGTTGCTGGGCGTGATGATTGCAAGGAGTTGGCGGTTGAGAGATGAGGAAGCTGTTTGGAAAGGCAGTATCTTGCCTTTGATCTTCTATAGGAGCCAGTTTGCAGGGTCTGGGGAACTTGTTCCTTCTGAGGGGCGGTTGATGACGGTGAAGGAGATGGAGAGTGATGCGCGGAATATTTGTGTGAAGTTTCCTCGGACCCGGACAGGGGATGAGATGAGTCTGCACCATGTCGCGCAATAGTCATCTAGAGTGACGATTTGATATCAGATATCGAAACTATCCTGCTTCCTCTCACCTTACATCATTCTAGTTGATGGATATGAATTGAATCGTGAGTCTTTGTTTCACAAGTGAATGCCCCGCTCCTTGAAAATCGGGAATGCTCCTCATCGTCAATACCTTCTTCACCGCTTCGCAACCACTCACCTTCCACATTGTTCTCACGTGTCGTTGACTGCAACGAGTCAGTCTCATCCCATCGCTGACGTGGCTTATGTAACGGGGGCAGGCATCGGAGGTTTAACGACGGTGAGGCATACCGAAGGCCCCCACTTTTTCAAATCTCACTCCGATATTGAGTTGCACACGTATCGCAAACCTTCACGATCAGATCTCACCTCACACATCCATCTGTCACTCCCTCGACGCCAAATTCACGTGTCACTCACTCGCTTCATCACCAAGAACGACCCAGATTGATTGCAACTTGAGGATCCTCGCCGATCACAAATCGCCCGGAAATGTCTCAAAAGCCGAGTCTCCTGTGCCTCCACGGCGGGGGCACCTCCGCCCAGATCTTCCAGATCCAGCTCATCAGGCTGCAGCGCATCCTCGACGCCCGCTTCGACTTCGTGTACATCGACGCGCCCATGGACTCGGCGCCCGGGCCCGGCGTGCTGCCCGTGTTCGAGGGGTGCGGGCCCTACCGGCGCTGGGTCAGCGACGACCCCGCGACGCCCGCGGACGAGTTCCAGGCGCAGAAAGACGCCGCCGTGTCGTTCCTCAAGACGTACATCAAGGAGAACGGCCCGTTTGCGGGGTTCGTCGGGTTCTCGCAGGGCTGCCGCGCCATCTCGAGCCTGCTGCTCGAGCACCAGCGCGGGGCCGACGATTTCTTGGGGCCGGAGGCGAAGCCGTTTGCGCTGTTCATCTGCGGCACGTTCCCGCCGTTCGTGCCGCACGAGGAGAAGATCACGGCGCCGACGGTGCACGTGGTCGGGCTCGAGGACCCGTACGAGCCGGCGAGCGAGCAGCTGTATGAGCAGTGCTCGGAGAAGAGCACGCGGAGGATTTTGAGGTTTCCGGGGGGCCATCACCTGCCGACTGCGCCGGAGACGATACAGCATGTTGCAAACATGACGTTGAGTGTTTACAAGGAGACGTTGAGGAAGTGAGAGGGGATGGGTGTGTGGGATAGAGTGGGTTGGTTATTGGGCGCTAAAGATAGATAGGGGGCAGCGTGTTTCGATCAACGGCCGGGAATAATAGACATCTTTGGATACAACAGAGACATCCAGGATCATCGAGAGACGGGAGGCAATCATGAGTTTAGGAGTGTTTGGTGGTGAGCTTGCAGGACAAACCAACCACGAGATTCAACCCGAAAGTGCCAAGAACGTGGAATGGAGTCAATGGCTGGAACTCTGAGTTTGTGTGTAACCTGCCCAACCAACAGCATCTCGCCGGCGACGTCTGTCTTGGACGTGATGGTGTGAGGAACGGCGCCAGAAGCGTGGCAGCCAAGTTTTTGGCCGAGGCGTTGTGGGGTGCTCCCGAAAGAATGTTAGCGCCAAGGGCGGGTGCTTGTCTCTGATTATCATCGTTCCCAGCAAAAACAGGTGTCATCCTGATAGAGAGCTACGTATCCCCGGTCGTGCGCTTCAATGCCCCCGCTGTCGGTCGACGTCACCTTCAGCGCAGCAAGCAGCTTAAGCTCCGGCCTCCTGAGCGCCCGCGGCAAAACAAGGAAAAACGATGCGACAGCCACCACGACGCGCACGACGCCAATTTCTCCCGGTGCTCTGCTCTCTTCGTCCAGACTTTTCTCCCCAGGTCTGATCTTGGTGTTTCGACGTCTGACGCCGTCAATTGAGCATCCCATTGTGGCTTCTCGCGATCATCGGCCCCGACAGACTCGACGACGGCAATTGCGGACGATACGATCGAACGACGACACCCGAAGAGATAACCGCCCAGAGCATTCGACATGGCTCGGTCCAGCTGGTTTTCCCGCCTGATGGGCTGGGACAAGCATCCCAGACACCATCACGATTTCCACGCCGACTGGATTCGCGACGACCGCAGACGCCGTACGTGTTCATCCCTTCTCTGTCGTCCCATGCTCTCCCACCTCCGATGACAGCCCTCATGCCACCTCAATTCCCTTCGGAAGATATGAAATGCTAACAAGAGGTTCTCTGCCGTGAACTAGTCCTCCCGCAGTACCGAAACGAGAACATCCAGTCCGCGATTCCCGCCGCGGAAGTAACAAAGGTCGCCCTCAAGCTGCGCCATCTGATTGAGCTTGCCGTTCCGTGCGAACTCGACGAGGAGGAGATCACAAAGGCACACAGCAAGATCATCACCACCAAGGTCATCAAGGCTGCAAAGGAGGCTGGCGGCTCCCACTACCGCTCTTGCGTCGTGTTTTGCCTGGTGGTTTGCAAGAGATGGTTCAAGCACCAGGCTCTCGTCGAGCTCTGGGACGCCGACATGCACAGGGTCCGAGCCGTTGCCTGCGAAGTGGTGGCCAAGCAGATGTAAGTCCACCATCTATTACGATCGACGGCAGTATACTAATCACGCGATGGCAGCATCGAAACCGAAGACGACTTCGAGTACCTCATGCATTCCGTCCTGCTCCGCCGATACTCTATCATCGTCGACGGCGAAGCCACCCCGCCCGCCAACGTCGTCGAGAAGGCCGTCGACCTTCATGCCGTGAGGGTAATTGGATCTTCGGGATACCAAAAGTGCATCTCTTACCTCTGGAAAGGCTGGCTTGTCCAGGACGAAGACGATCCCGCCGTCTTCATCGACTACAAGGACAAGGACAACACGAGCTTCTTCGTCCACATGGATCCCGACCGCATTCGCGCGCCCATGTACCAGAACGCCACACAGGTCATCATCTCCTTCGTGTACATCGGTCTCTACACCGCCGTCATCAACTCCGTCAACCCGACTGGTGTCTTTGACACGGCCGAGGTTCTGCTGTACATCTTCACCCTCGGCTTCATCTGCGAAGAGGTTACCAAGTTCTGGAAGGCGGGCTACCACATCCTGGGCTTCTGGAACGCCTTCAACAGCGTCCTCTACAGCTTCATCACCCTGTCCTTCATTCTCCGCATCATCGGCCTCACCCATCAACAGGGCGATGATACGCGCGAGTTCTACAGCAAGATGAGCTACAACTTCTTGGCGTTTAGTGCACCCATGATCTGGTCGCGGCTGCTGCTGTACCTCGACAGCTTCCGCTTCTTCGGCGCCATGCTCGTGGTGCTCAAGGTCATGATGAAGGAGTCAATCATCTTCTTTGCCCTGCTGATCGTGTTGGTTATCGGTTTCCTCCAGGCCTTCATCGGCTTGGACTTTGCTGACGATTGGGTCGCGGACGATATCCTCTTCATCCTGCAGGCCATGGCGAATGCTGTGATGCAGAGCCCTGACTTTGACGGATTCGACAAGTTCTCTCCGCCGTTCGGAATCATTCTGTACTACTGCTTTACCTTTATCATCATGGTGAGTGCATTTCCGGGTGTTTTTCTGCCCGCATGCTAACCCGTCCCAGGTCGTCTTGCTCAACATCCTCATCGCCCTGTACAACTCGGCGTATGAGGACATCTACGGCAACGCCAACGACGAGTACCTCGCGCTCTTCGCCCAGAAGACGATGCAGTTCGTCCGCGCTCCCGACGAGAACGTTTACATCCCGCCCTTCAACTTGCTCGAGATGCTGGTCATCTGCCTCTTCTGGTGGATGGAGAAGTCCAAGTTCGAGCGCATGAGCGACATCATCATGGGCATCATCTACTCTCCCGTGCTGGTCATCGCCGCGTGGCACGAGACGAAGACGGCGGGCGAGATCCGCAGCAACCGGGCCCGCGGCGAGGAGGACGACGACACGATCGAGGAGTGGGAGCAGATGATGGACCAGGTCGACTTTGAGGCCGACGGCTGGAACAAGCTGTGCATCAGCGCCAAGACGAACCTCGAGGCTGATCCGACCATCACCGAGGTGCAGAAGCTGCGCGGCGAGGTCGAGGAACTGAAGAAGTTGCTGGTTGACATGACGAAGGCCTTGTCTTCCGGTGGAGAGGTTGAGCCCAGCCAGGCGTCGACCCTGATCGATGTTGCCGAGCCAGAGCAGAGCGAAAGCAAGACGAAGAAGAAGAAGAAGGGAAAGAAGAGCAAGAAGGACAAAAAGGCAGGCGGCGAAGGAAATGCGTCGGCATCCTCGAGCTCGAGCGACGAAGAGTGAGGAGAGTTCATCTGATGGGACACGTCGCGTGGTCCATGCGTTCTGTTGTTATCTATGGTGTGTGTAAAATGTTTATGGCCGTCACGTCACGTCACGTCTATCACGAAAGCAATTGCGGTTCTGTTTCTATGGGGGATTGGATCTTGGGTAATCGGCTGCGAGTCAGGATTCATTGGCGTTGGACCATCAGTCATTGTTTGTCAGATTGGATCTGAGAGCATAGCAAACCATTACCAATACCAGCGAAATTTTGCACAAATCCACCGACCAGAAAAAAGCATCCGTGAGTCCGCTGCCGGGAGCCGCGACTGGGCGCAGTGGTGATTGTCCGTTGAGTCCCGTCCGCAAGTCGGCTCCGGGCAGATTGTTTCAGCCGACCCCACGACCGCCAAGATCACCAGCTTCACCAGTTGGGCAACTCATCTTGGTGAGTTGTCCCGGATGCCGGCTCAGGTCCTACGCGAGGAGGGGCTGTTGTGCAAGTTGCAACAGCTGCGGAGACAGGGTTAACCGAGCTGGGGCTTGGGTGGCCTTTTTTCTCCTGGAGTGGTGAAGGGGGCAACTTTATTTTTACATGTTGGAAACGACCTTCTTTTGACCTCCCCAACTGAGACTGGGGCGCGTGGAGATTTTTTGGGGATGTTGGCACCATTCAAGATGGGCAACGGTAGTGATAATTCTGTAGAAGCTGACTCTGAGGCGCAGAGGGGTCGCGACCATCCCCTACCTTAGGTACTTAGCCGCCAACCACCCCTGGCCAGGCCCCAAAACCTGCATCTCGAGACGTTTTAAAGTTTAGTGGCGTCCAGCGGTTCCCCGGCATTCCCTCTCCACACATGGGGTCGTCCCTCACCAGGAACACTCGGCACGAAGAGGAAACTTGCCCAAACGGTAGTGTGCTTTCTCTCCTGTTTTGCCTTGGGATGAACGAGTTTTGGTCATTGTTTCTGCTGAGATTGGATGTGAGATGAGCTGCGGTTGTGGTGAGGAGAGAGGTCGAATTTGGGGGGATTATTGTGGCTGCTTATGGGGGAATTTGGCTACATGCCATTCAAAGCACATAGTCAGAGTACCTACCCATTCAGCTCCATGTTTACACGGAGACCAATTGGCCCCCCTACTTCCCTCCCCCTGGCGCTTAGCCGGGATTGATTTTCGAAACATGATCCGAACATTGGCGCGGGACGACGGCACCATGGCCACGGCTGTGTTTGGCCGTCGCGCCCTCGCCAGCGAGACACGACTCTGGGTCAGTCCAGTGCATCGCGTGGATGTCGTCGACCTGGTCCCAAACGCCATGGCTGAGGATGTCTCCCTCGCCTTGGTAACGGGAATTTGGTATGTAGCTCCCACAGCTTGGACCCATGTCAGCATGGGGTAAGGTAGGTAGCCAAACATGGTGTGGCACCGCATTTAGCTTCGTCCCAACGCTCGGGTAGTATGTGTGTGCTGTGTCTTTGACCCCCGAATTTGGCATCCGTCCGAAGAAACCAAAAAAGCTTGGCCTGCAGGTCGTTGGCGGCATGGCTTAGAGTGGGTTGCTACCACGTAAACCTCGGATGTCAGATCCCCCGGGACCACTCACTCTATGGAAACAGTCCTTCCCGCGGGGCGAAGTCGACCTCTGTTTTCTTTTGCTGCTGTTGGAGATTGTGTTTCCTTTTTCGGGGCTAGCTGATCATTGCCGCGCTAGTTCGCTGAGGGTAGGACAGCACTCGGCTGAGGAGACCGAGACCTCCCTTTCCGTCTTCTCCGGATGGCGCTGTCGTGAGGCCGCCACGCGACTGGCGGCATTCTCGTGCCGAGATTGGGGCTGTCTTATTCGGCTGCGGCAGAGCTACACCTGAATTTGGGATTTTGGAGGAAACGATGTTGCCTGGGGTGTGTGGCTTTCGGGGTAGCGTTAGACGTTACAGGGTGACCGCCACGAGACCTGCCTCGTCTATTGTTCATGTCGGGATGAGTTGTATAAGAGGACTGTCATCTTCCTGTCAAACACAGACTTGGCATTCCATCATCAGCACAAACATCTTCTCCTTTCTCTCACCTCCAATACCCAAACACCAACATAATACAGAGTTGATCTCTTACACACATCTCAAAATGCACGCACAAACCCTCCTCGCCCTCCTGCCCGCCGTCGCAATGGCCCAGTACGACTACGGCACCGGCGACGCCACCGATGACTCCTCCTCCTCCTCCATGAGCATGGACATGTCCATGTCCATGACCACAACCGCCTCCGCCGCCGCCGCCTCCTCTTCCTCCTCCGCCTCCGGCACCGTGCACGTCGTCAAAGTCGGCGAGTCCGGCCTCACCTTCTCCCCCAACGACGTCAAAGCCGCCGTCGGCGACACCGTCGAGTTCCACTTCTACCCCAAGGCGCACTCCGTCGCGCAGTCCTCCTTCGACAAGCCCTGCGAGCCGCTCTCCAACGGCACCGCGACCGGCTTCTTCTCCGGCCCCGTCCCCGTCTCCTCGGGCGAGGGCGCCGACGTCTTCTCCGTCAAGGTCGAGGACGCGTCCCCCAAGTGGTTCTACTGCGCCACCGCGCAGCACTGCCAGGGCGGCATGGTCGGCGTCATCAACGCCCCGAGCAGCGGCGGCAAGACCGTGGACGCGTACAAGGAGGCCGCGGCCAAGGCGGCGAAGAACGTGGCGCCGGCGTCGACTGGGGGCGGCAGCTTGGGGCCCGCGGCGACGGGCAGCCCGAGCGGCTCTGGGGGTTCGGGTACCAGTGCGAGCGCGAGCGGGACGTCGGCGGCGTCGGGCACTGCGGCGAGCGGGTCGGCGTCGGCTTCGAGGACCTCGAGCCCGAGTGCGGGTGTTGAGGCGCGTGGGGATGTTAGGTGGGGGCTGCTCAGCTTTGGTATGGCTGTTGCCGGTGTCGTTGGCGGGCTTCTCATCTAAGATTTGGTTGTAAGGCTTTTGGGTTTGGGGTTTGGACGGGGCATTTATACCAAGGTGCATCAACAGATTGATCTTCCTGAAAGGGGGGTCGGTCTGGGTTTAGAGCGATTCATGTGTACAAAGTACCCTACTAGTTAGTCATTGTTTTGCAATATTGATCAAGCTGAGCTTTCAAGATTTTGTGTTTCTGGGTGCCTTCTGACGACTTGGAATGAAAGAACGGTCTGGATGAATAGGTAGGATATCTTGGCTGTGTCACAGCCCTCGGCAGGTGTCCTATGATTAAGACCCTTTTTAAGCGCTTGTAATTGAGGCTATTTTTGGCATGCTGTAATCGTTATAGTTGCGTAATTGAACTTGTAATTGGGTGTGTGGTCAGGCTATGAAGGGTCAATGTGATCAGTTGAAAATGTAGGTACTGCGCGCATAGCAAACCCGAACAAAACACCGGTGGAATTGGCACGTTCCGGGTGGCTCAAGTGACAGCACTTAGTCAAGAGCAAAAGAAGGCCCCACAAACGAATCCCGAGGAGACTACGCATATGAACACGCAAATCCTTTGACCTCACAGTGTCTCCCACACCCTCTCGCTCGCACAGTATGATTGATAGGGATAGCTGATTTGATTCTAAAATCTCATGGAAGTTATTTTGATCTCCACCATTCCCAACTCCGTCTCATGGCACCAACCGTCCTGGTCCTTCCATGCTTCACGGTTTACCACCGGTATTCAACTTCTTTCATTGCCTCCTTCCCTTTCCGCGACCGCTTCACTTCTCGCTGAATCATCTCAGCAACGACCACAGCATCCAGCTCCGTAGCATCAATCACAAACCCGTCCCGCTTCACCTCATGAAAGCAGTCGACCTCGTCAAAGTCAAATAGCTTCAACGTGCGGTAGCATCGCAGAACGAATGCATTCTTCAGCACCTTCCTTTGCACGCTTGACTCTGGCCAACACCGAACTGGGTCGGTGATCCGGCGGATGTTCTCAGCCTCGCTGCACATGACCGTGACAGGCAAGAACGGCCGGTTAGCCTTGTACGCGGCCTCGAGGCAGTCCACGGGGTTGTCCGTACGCTCGAGCGAGTCGGTTTGGAAGTCAGTGAATATGATTGTCTTGTGTCGCATGTGAGGGGCAAGAATGCAGGACCGCAATGTCTTTTTGCGGTCCATCGCGCCTTCCTTCCAAGCTTGTGAATGGCGGCGTGGAAGGGCCACGTTGTCGATCCGTCGATGGTTTTGAATCAGGATGGCGCGGTCTATTCCAATGAGATGGCGCAGTTCGATGGCGATTTCGCGCTTTCCGGTACCTGGGAAGCCGTTGATCCAAATGACAGGAGCTGGCGGTGGCTTTGTGTTCTTTTGCTTGGATTTTGGTGCCTTATTGCTGAAGGGACGAATTCTCTCAATTCCATCGTCGGCAGAGTCTGAGCTGACTGAAGAGGCAAGTCCCGGAGTGGCTGACATTGTGCTCCGGATCTTCAGGTCGTGGTGGAAGAATGCTTTAATAGCGAGTAATTTTCGGGTTTGATGTAGCTGATAAATGAGAGACGTTAACGAAATAATTTTTGATAGGCAAATGATCTCGTGTATTTTGGTGAGGTTGCAGGCCTGACGGCAGTCTTTTTTTGAGGCGGCGGGGGGTCTGATGTTTGCTTTTATGCAATAAAAGTCACCTCAATTGATCAAGTTTTCACTCGAGAAGCAAAACCCAAATAAAGCTGAATTCAAAGAAGTGAGCTCGTAGAAAAGAATGCGATGAATTTATCTGCCTTCAGGCCAAGAACGGAAGGGGCTTCAGGGTTGGACTTGCCGTAAGAAATATCAGACGAGACCGCTGAGATCCACAAGTTCTGAAATAGATGAGTATCTATTCACACGAATACTAGATTACTCGCTTGACGTCATTGGTGTTTAGTCCTGCTCAACCATATCCTTTCTATTCATGAAATAGTTGTTCATGATAGTCTCCTCGGCGGCCCTCATATCAACGCCTTCAGCCTTCTTATCCAGTCTCTTCCGGCTCTCAGATAGTTGCAGCGCGACGTCCTTCCATGTGAGTTGCTTGCCCTCTAGTCCCATCTCCTTCGCGCCATCGATCCCTTTCACGACCGAAATAGGCAACAACTTGCCGGCTTCCTTCCTCACCACTCCGCCCACAATCACCGTCTCGACATCTCTTTCGCTAGAGTGCAAGACGATCGCAGCAACGGGGTCAACTTCCGCGGCTGGAAACATGGATGTGCTGGAGGTGTCGAAGACCACGAGGTCTGCCTTGGCACCGACCTTGATCTGTCCAACCTCGCCAGCCATGCCAATGGCACGCGCGCCTCCGATTGTGCCCACGTTGAATATCTGCTCAGCAGTAGGCCCGACGTGGCGACTCCATTTCCCCTGCTTGCGAAGTTCTTCTTGGCGCTCCGTGCGCGCATATTGTAGCCCCAAACGCATCTGACTGGGCATGTAGCTGCTTCCCCAAGTGTGGCAGTCGACTCCCAAGCTAGCATTTGCTTCGAACTCAGGACGGAGAGCGAGCGGTGGCCATCCCATCTGGAGCTCCGTGTTAGGGGTAGCCGAGATCCAAACATCGTTCTTGGTAATTAGTTCTGCATCGCCATCCTTCGGAAAGTTGGCGTGGGAAAGCAGAACATCGGGGCCGAGGAGACCATGGTTGTTGAGGAGCTGTGCCACGGATGGTCCATTACCGAAGGCGAGACCGGCGGCTGCGTGAGAGGTGATGACTTTAGCCTTTGCCGCCCTGAGTTCCGAGTACAGCTTCTTCATTGCGTCTCCTGGTTGATAGACATTGTCGACGACAAAGCCAATCTGGACTCTTTCGTCGCCGTATGGCCCCTTGGATGCCAGGGATTTCCAGTCTTGAAGCACGCTCGGTGAGGTGTAATCGTCCTGCACTGTAAACGGGCTCCAACTGGAGACGGTGCGAGGAACTGAATAGCAGTAGACCGTTCGAAGACCAGAAGAGATGAGAGCTTGGATCATTGTGGGGGCTGTAACAGTCAGCCCATGCCTCAATTCAACAGTGCAGATGAATACCTACGAAATTCAGGACCCATGTTCAGACTTGAGTGGTCCACCACTGTGGTAGTGCCACCGTCAATGGCTTCGAGAGCACCGGCAAGTTCACCCCAGAAAGCGTCATCAGGCTCGTAAAATGCACCTGCATAGTTACCAGGAGGGAGGTACTCGATCAGTGTGTGGTTCACATGGCGTCCCTTGAGTTGAGTCTGCCAAACGTGGTGGTGAGTGCTGATGAAGCCCGGTGAAACAACTTTCCCCTCGCAGTCGATGACCTTGACATCGCCGTTCGCTTGAATGTTCTCACCAATCTCGGCGATCTTGTCCCCTTCGATCAGTAGGTCGGCCCGCTGAGGGGTGACTTTGCCATCATCTGCATGCACAAGAAGCAGACCGTTTTTGAGTAGAATCTTCGAAGTAGGAGCCATGGTGTGTAGAGCAGATAAGAATTCTCAATAATTTCGCGCTTCAGTAGCGTCAATATTGTCCGGCAGTTCTGATGATCTGATTATGTATTCATCTTCGTTGGAGACCAACCCCTCGCCGCGAAAGTCAAAAGCGACCGGCGCTTACGGTGGCTTAAGTCCATGCCTTCTTGACGTAAAGCTGATTAAGCTTGATTTCAATGAAGTTTAACGCGACCAAGCTATGACCCATGCGGTGGAGTCCTCGCGTCAATCGACACGATCTTTTAAACGCGAGTCCCGAAGTCGAGGTACGGTGACATTTATCCCACTGCTGCCGCCCATTCGGACCGCCCCGGAGGCCGAGAATGCGGGGTAAAGTGGGCACCGAGAGTCGCGACACCTCCGGCCGGACGGCGATTTCGCTGTTGGACCTCCGGAATGGCGTCACGACGATGATTGTATTTTTTTCTCATCTGACGACATCATTCATGAGTCTATATACCGACGAGGATCAAAACAAGGGTCCCAAACCGAGTGCAGTTTCGTTCAGTGACTCACGTGCGTAATGCGGTCGGGTGGTTTCTTAACTCATCATGATCGCTCAACATTCACGATGCGATCACGACCTTGATATTTGGAAGTCTTAAACGACTCCATTCCAAGCTATGCTGCCAATCCTCGCTAAGACACGGAAGTCTTAATAGCCAAGCATTCCGGACGCATCCATTTGCTTGACAGATCAGCATACTTATGGGTCATGGAGTATCTATCTCATATCAAAATCGCATGATGAAAAGCGTTTGTACGCCATGAAAGAGATGGGCTTTGGAGGTATCAAGAACATTGCAACTGCAAAAAAGGACGAAGGGAGACCGTCGAGATTCACCATGTCACGTGTGGACCTCATAAGCAGGTGTTGAGAGATCAATAAATGTACAATTGAATCAGCCGGCGTTTAAGCAGAACAGTGATTAATGTGTTCTAAATACAGGTTGTGTGATACAAAAGATTAAGAATCGAATTCATATGTGCAGTCTGGTATCTCTTCTAACGTGCCCTTGAATAAGGTGTATAAAAATCAAAGGGCTTGGGGTCTAGGCTTTACCTATTACTAATACAAATGGTGAATATTAACAAGAATTAGAAACTAGGGAGGTTCTGTTGCTCTGTTGTTGCGAATCAATGCAAGCGCTGCAAGTGCTGGGTTCAGACATTACTGCTGTGGTCCACGTGTTTCAGGTGCGTCGTTCTGTTTTGCGAAAGCATCCCGCCAAAAAGGAATGACGAAGGAATTATGCCAGCTTGAAGCCGGTTCTGCGGAGGTTCTGGAACACGCCCTCGGGGTCGTATTGCTCAGCAACCTCGCTCATGAAGTCGAAGTTCTTGTATCCGTGGGTGGCGAGGGGGTCTTGGTCACCCCAGGCGTAGTTGGTGTACTTCCAGTCCTTGTAGAGACCGAGATCCTTGGCATAATTGTCAATCTCCATGCGGAACTTGAGGATGTACGGAAGGAGGATCTCCTGGTTGGCCTCGGTGTCGACAGTCAAGGCAATGAGCCACATGAGAGTGGGGCCGTCGGCGACGACATCCTCGAGGCCGAGGACGTTGCCACCGGACTGGGCGCTGTGCTGGACAATTGACTGGGTGACGGGCTGGAACTGGATGAGAGTATTAAAGTCGGAGTCAGGGGCGGCGGCCTTCATCTTGGGCGAGTACTCCTTCAGCTTGTCGTCGATAAACTTGAGCATGCGGATATCGTGAGTGGTCTGACCGACAAACCAGTTGGCGCTGCAATTCGGTTAGTTGTGTCTGGAAAATGGGTGGATCATTTCACGTACTAGAGACCAAGGGGTGTAGGACCAGTGAATTGAGGGACCAGGTCAGAAACGGCGCCAACGGAAGCAGTTGTAGAGATGTTGGGAATAGCGAAGTATTCGCTGAAGGCAGGCGCCTCGGGGTCGGCATCGACATTGCTGAGAATGGAGCGGAGGGTGTAGCCAGTCTTGTCGTAGTACAGCGCAACGATGTTTTGGCTGGCAAGATCCTCGTCCATGTGGTTCGCGAAGTTCATGTAGGCGTTGAAAACAGCGTCTCTCTTGGTCTGGTTGTAGGTGAAGAATCCACCCCACATCTGTGTCGACTCAACGACGCCTAAAGAATTGTCAACACTGGGTTCCAGGCGGTTCGAACCTCATGGACTCAAGGACTTACGCTGATCAATTCTGGTAACAAATCCGAAGTTGCCAGAGCCTCCCTTCTGGGCCTTCCACAGATCGGCGTTCTCATGCTCATTGGCGTTAACAATGGTACCGTCGGCCAACACAATTTCGAAGTTGGTGACCTGGTCACACGAGAAGCCGCGGGAGTTGGTGTGGAAGGAATACTAGAAGATCATATTAATAATGGGCCCGCCAAGAAATACTGCTGATCTACTTACACCACCGCCAGTGACGAAGCCACCGACACCGACGACTGAAGCTCTGCCTCCAACGGTAGTGACACCGTAGGGGTCAAGAGCTTTGTAGACCTCACCCCAGTTGGATCCGGGGCATATTGAGGCTACCTTGCTGTCTGCGTCGTACGTCGTGGCGTTCATGTAGCCGAAGTCGATCGTGACACCGCTCTTGACGCCGTTGGAGCCCTTCCAGGCAGAGTGAGCGCCGCTGCGAATACCAAAAGGGCACTCATGTTTTGAGATTATCTTGGCAATCGCTGAGACATCTTGAGTGCCCTCAGGAAGAACCATACACCAGGCCTCCTGCGCAGCGTTGGCAGAGTAATAAGACTTCAAGCGTGCGTCGTAAACAGCACTGTCTTTGCCAAACACCTTGCCTCTGAGGTTGTCATCTGAAGCTAGGGCAGTACACTGAACTCCAAGTTAGCAATGATCATCGCTTGGAAATGGGGAGTTTGCATCGTACACATGAGCATTCGGGGCCACGACTCTTCGCAGACAACGCTGAGCTAGCCAATGCCAGGAGGGCCAAGCCTGATGTTGAGAACTTCATGACTGCAGAGTTTGCGCACGACCTCCCGCAGTTCCACGACGATCTCTTTTGAAGAAGTGAGAGTTTGGGAAAGGGCCACAAATGAGAGGGCGATACCTGGCTACACACGTGCTGTCTGTCCGGGGGTAGTCAAATCAAAGCGAGAAAAAGAACGGAAAAGCAAAAGGAAGAATGAGGAAGAATCGCCTTGGATGATATCTGTGCTGTTACATTCCATTTCTGCAAGCAAATCTTGAGGTCCGTGTATCCGCACTTTTAAGTGGCCTAGGGGGCCGGGCCAGATCAGCATAAGGCGATCTAATTTCCATCGGGGGAGACTAAGTGGGAATCACCATTCGCCCACAAGCCGGAGACGGGGCTGAGCGGACGAGAATGCGGATTTGGAAGGTGGACGGGCCGAGGGAATTATATCTTGAGAGGTCTGCATTAGTTACGAAGGGATGCGATGTCTTCGGAACTAAACATAGTTTCTACCGCCGTGATTTTTTCCCTCTTGACGTTGTTTTCCCGTCAACAAACAAAACTCTATTCAGGGACGATGTGAACTTTGACGTCGCAACCGGTTGTCTCCAACGACGGAGTGCAACCTGACATCTATCTTCCTCAACATCCCAGATGAACAATGCCACCCTCTCCAGCAGAGATTATGGGTCTTTCATTACCGAGAGGGTTTAGCATCAACTTCTCTCTCCTATCGGCGTCCTCGGCAAGGTCTGGGGCGGGAAGGGAGGAGATGCGCACTGCAACTTAGTCTGGCGCCATTTTTGTTAGCCGCATGATCCCAGATGCACTCAATCGTTCATACCGGCGTTGCCTTTCTTCCTCCAGTTAAAATCAAAGACGCCTCCCCGGATCCACCTCCGGCAGCCAACTCCTGAAATGCGAATGTCATTCTGTCAACTTCCCTGACTGTTCGTCCGAGATTTTACCTTCAACGTCTTCCTTTGCAAGGTTGGGCTGGTTCGAGTTTCAGCACACCGAAGACCCTGCGCAAAAGGAGAGAGAGAACATGATTCGGTCACCGAGCATCATTTCTGCCCAGTCATCTTGTTTTGGGGGCAGGCTTGCACGACACCGCCTGCGGAGGGGTAGTAGCCGCCGCCGAGGTCGTTTGAGTCATGTTGAACTTTCTGAGACTTTTCTACACAGCATATCCATGCAGACTGAGGAGATCATCGGGGCATTGCAGACCGCCCAAAACCGCTCAAAGGAAAGTGATCAGCGCGCAGGAGAAAATTTGTTCAAGAGATCCTTTCTTGCACAAAGCACCTTCATTGAGTTGATCCCTTCAAGCTGAAGTCTTAAAATATCGTGACTGAGGATCACCGCTGGCTTGCATGACGTTATGAGTTGCCGCCATTAGCTAGCCTATGCCAGGTGGGATTGATCAACGATTGTCCCAAGGTCCTGCAGCCTTAGAAGGCCCGGCATACGAGATGTGCGGTAGGGGTGGACAGACCCTGAATCTTGGCCAGATCGCTCGGCACCAGCGGCAGAGTGAACGCAGTGACCGTGAGATGTCCACCTGCCTATCAATGATGAGCTATTAACATCTTGTGAAAGCCTCTTCGTACGATATCTGACATGGGGCCTTTCCGAGGGTCTTCTCGAAGATGCAACTCTGAGCCAACGTCACATCAGCCAAGACCTTACGAACTTGGGGCTTGGGGACGACGACTCTCGGTCCTTTTGCTAGGGGCTAAAAGTGCTCTTCGTATCCACATCCCCGGCCTCTGCCAACCCGCACGTCGGATGACCGCCATCCCGGCTGGCACCCGACCCCGTTTGGCTGGGGCTCCCAGCTCGGGCTGCAGAAAACCTCAGCCGAACTTTATTGCTAGGTTGGATCAGCTTCTTCAACAGGACGATTTTTGCTGATCAACCAAAAAGCCAAGGCGCCCCTATCGCGGATAACCACGATCATAGCTTAAGATATTGAAGGCGCATAACCGCTACTCTCCGGCGAGTCTAAGCTGCCGCCCCGGCCAAGCTGCCGGGGTCTTGTTCGGTAATCGTCGAGCGGAGTCCCGTAAAGAGCATTGCTGGCGGCTGAATCGTCGCAACATCTGTGTCCCTGAACCTCTGGAGACCCCGAAAATATCACACTCCAGATTTCCATAGTAATAAGATATTCGTAGAACAGTGCACAAGGCGGGGAGTTGATCCCTTTGATTTACTCACAGGAATCACTCGGCATCGCCATGTGGCCTGTTCGTCTTATCCATTCTCGAGTGGGAGCGTGCTCGCAGAACGTAATTTCGCAGAATAGAGATGCGGGCTTTCGGGGATGGACCCTGGTTCTATTCTGGGCCAAGAGACGCGAGATCGCCTGCCCAACGAATTGCTCAAACTCTGTCAGAATTCAGGCTAGACATATAAACAAAACCCAAACCTTTTGTTGGCTCTTGCTCCTCGTCGTCGACGATCGTTTGTTGTGTCGCCAAAGATGTCGAACCACACGCAATTCCCAACGGCTGATATGCCGGCGTCCGTAATTCCTCCTCCGCCGGGGGTAACGGTTGATTTCGACCACCCGCGCCAGCAAAAGGTGCTGGAGCATTACCTCATCTTTGGGATCGGCGGCACGATTGCATTCATCGCCCTCTGTCAGAGGTTCTACACCAAGATCTTCTTGTCAAAGGGTCTTCAAATCGATGATGGTACGCCCCCCGGCCTTTTGTAGCGACGAGCATTGCTGATTTGAGTTTCTCGCAGCTTTCATGTTTCTTGGTTGGGTATGTGATCGTCGGGAGCTCGGGGCTCGCGCTGTTTTCTTCGGCCGAAAGACGATGATCTAACTCACCGTTCACAGGTCGCTTCTGTGGTCACGCAGGCCATGCTAGTTGGTAAGTGTTGCCACAGTCTCAATTTGCTATGATATGATGACTGACATTTATTTCAGCCTCAATAGCGGAAGGCGGCATGTGTGCGCATGCTTGGGAAATGCCCCTTTCCCGATTTGTAAAATACTCCATCGTATGTGCCGACCGCTGCCAAGAGCCTCAACTCTTGGGCAAACAAAGCTAACCTGAGGAAGGATGTCTATGTCACTGCGCCGGTGTACATGCTCTGTAACGGCTTCACGAAGCTGTCGCTGCTTACCTTCTATCTTCATTTGTCGCCGCAAAGATGGTTCCGAATTTGCGTGTGGATCGGCATCGTCGTTGTGTCCTTGTATTCGGGATGCATCACATTATTGATGCTGTTCCACTGCAACCCGGTCCGCAAGGCTTTTGACTTCACGATCAATGACGGAAAGTGTTTGGACGTGGCTGTGCTTTACATTGCCACGGCAGTGTCAAATATTGCCACCGACGTGATGTTGTTCATCCTGCCAATGCCTATGATCTTCAATCTGCGCATGAAAATTGCACAAAAGATTGGCGCTATGCTAATATTCGGAATTGGATCTATGTAAGTGCATCTCTTTTACCGCATACATGGACGCAATGCTAATGAATAACAGCACCATCGCAACGTCCATCATCCGCCTCGTCCTTCTGCCCAAGTTGCTGACCAGCACCGACCCGTCGTGGGATGCGGCACCCGCCAACATTTGGACGTAAGACACGCCTTCTAATTCCAATCCAGTTTCACATGAGCTAATTGGGTTTGGTAGTTTCATCGAGGGCAACCTTTTCGTCATTTGTGGCTCGATGCCGACATTGCGAAAGTTCTTCAAGCACTTTGCACCCAAGCTCATGGGAACTTCAACGAACCCATCGTCGTACGGTGCGGTATACCATGCGTCTTACGCCAACCAACAATCACACAACACAAAGAGCCGAGCGCGATCCCAGTACCAACAATTTTCAGATCAGAACGAGATGCATACATTCCACTCGGATCACAAGCGGGGCATGGACGACGACTCCGCATTCACCTCAGTTGTGGTCGCAGGAGGCGGAAGAGAGAGCGCAGACGACATGAGCGACAAGGCGATATTACAGACGAAGACAGTTACGATTCAGCGAGATTAATGGGATGACGATGTGGATGGCCGGGTAATGGTTCGTGTCAATGCATGCGGAATGGAGTTTAGGACGGGGTTCGGTCAAAGCGTCATATCTTGGGGGCTGACATCAAAAAGAATAATGGAGTAATGGATAACTGTCTAAATTTTGAACATGGCATTCTTTCTGCATTGAGCCGCAATTCTTTGCGGGCTGGAATATTTCGCTCTGACTCGGTGATCGGTGAAGCCACTGGCTCATGATTCGTATGTAGCGGGACAATCTAGAGGAATAATCCGAGTGCTCATCTTTCTCTCCCAAGCGCTTCATGCTCACCTCCTATGTAAAAGCTAACTCAGCTAGAATGCGAACTGCAACTAGTCCAATGACATGCTCAGCCGCACATTCAATGGTTGATTGGTCCGCATGAGGTTTTCGTCACGGGTCCCTCCGCTGTATCGGGCGATCTTTTAGCGATACCGAGCTTATATCCGAGCGACTTCTCGACTGAAAGAATGTTCGCAATGTACGCATAGTCAGCATTGGTCCTTAGAATAGTCGAGGAATCAAAGCCAACACCGGCTGCCGTGTTGCCGGATATGAGCGATATAGAGAGAAAAAAAGGAGGGCGGTGGCCGTAGCTCCAGAGGGCGTATCCGCTCGTCTATTTGAGTTTGATTAGCGCCCGGGCCTAGCTCGTAGAATGAACCTTGTCAACTGTCAACTCGCAGTGAGATAACAGCGGCAGTTTTCGCGTGACCTCTGAAACAAGGAAGACCGTTGCGATTCATGGGTCCTCACGGAACAAACCGAGGGGACCCCTCGCAGCTTGGAAGATTCTTCTTCAGCATATAGGCGAGCATTTCCTCGCTCTTTGACGCGATTCAATGACCGAGCAGAGCAGAAATCCTTCCAAGCCCTCTCTCCTGAAACCATCACGAGAGAAAGGGACGCGTGTCTCTGCCTCTCACGGAAGTCTTCCGCAATCTTGAAGCCGTGATCATTTCGTCTTGGGCAGAAAGGATGCCCGAGACCCTGTGACATATTTCTGCATGTAAGTACGGATATTTGCGAAGGGTGACGAGGCGGTGTTCATGTGGGCAATAAGTCAGGTCACGTTGTAGCGTAATGTGGGAAGAGATGCTGCATCAGTAATCACGTATGTATTGTGTCAAATATTTACGACAGAAAGGGACTCTCAAGGATTGGACCTCCTATTTCCTAGCCAGCTCACACAATGGTAGAGCTCAGTTTCTTCTCTCATATTTGCCGGTGACCTGAATCTGGGGCGTCTGGAAGATGTCCCAGTTGTCAGATGCCTGGGGGTTACCAAAAGGCTTGAGAGTGGCAAATCGCATGCTGGAGTGACTAGTATTAGCACGGTGCCGAACTACTTCAACTTTAGAAAGCCACTTACGTGTAGTTCCCAAGTTCAATCTGACTTCCGTTGCCCAACTTGCCGAACCACCAGAACTCGTGATAAGAAGCCTGTGTCTGAGCGTTGCGGTAGAGATCGACTTCAGGGTAGGTCCAGGTGTCATCGGGATCGTAGACATCGGGGTCAAAGTAGGAGACGCTGCCGGCCACAACGTGGCTGGTGGCCGGGCCGATGTAGCCATTCTTGCCGGGGACGGGAGGGTATTCCCACTGTCGCTCAGTCCAACCAGGCTCGTAGATCTACGCACATGAGTCAGCCATAGTGGCAGTCGGGCGTCGATCCATGTATTAACTTACGTCCCATCGGACTTCCTTGGTGCCCCAAATCAGCTTGGAGTAGATGATTGGAAAGTCGGCGGCGAATCTGTCCAGGTTGAAGGAATACACACTTCATAATGTTAGACATGATTGATATTAAGACGGATATGGGACTGTTCTTACTAGTCACGCTGTGTGGTGAATGGGTAGCTGGGACGGTAAATAGGGCTGATCTCAGCTTTCAAGTTGGCGCCAAGTCCTGCAGACGCTGTTAGAACTAACGGTCACAAAGTGCGTTCAACTCATAGAGCTTGCTTACCCATGTAAGGCACGGACAATTGCTCTCCATTGTTGCCAGAGACAATGATCTTGCCACTGTAAAGAGGCAAAGCGGACGAGTTCCAACCCAAAGTGTCGGGGTTGGGGAAGTTGACCCTTGTCATGTCAGTCGATTGCCGTCAATTACAGCAGTGCTTCTAAACTCACGAGACAGTCTTGCTTTCACCCGGCTTCAGCGTAAAGTCTCTCGGAACCGAGACCTCAACCGGAAGACTGGTAGGAGCCAACTCGGAGAAGCTCTTGATTCTTTTCTCTCCAGCCCAAGGCTCGACGAATGGGTACCATCCGAGCATCTCCACGCCAGCAGCATTTTCGTACGAGAATTTGTAGCTGATATCCTTGTCGCCGTTGTTGGTGACGGTAACGTCGTGGTAGCGGCTGAAGAAGTGAGTGTCGTTGAGAGCAATCTTCTCAAAGGTGAGATCGGTAGCGTAGCTGACAACCTTGAAGGCATTTATCAGCCCGTTGCCGACCTGCGCGACGGGTGCGGAGAAGCCGTAGTCAGTGGCGGTGCCATCGGACCAGGGGAGAGATGTGCCGCTGGCGATGATGCGCTGGTGCAGCGCCTTGGCGAAGCCCTTGCCTGAGCAAAGGATGTTAGTGCACGCGTTCATCTGTCTCAAGTTGGATCTGGGATGCATTCAGTAACTTACCATGCACAGATCGTCCGCCATTGGCACTAATATAGAGTGCTGCAACTCCGGCAACGTAGGGGGTGGCCATAGAGGTTCCGGATAGTAGAGCGTAGGTGTTGTCCAGGTAGGTGCTGAAGATCTGCGTACTTGTCAGTATCACGCAACGACCAGTAGTTGTGACAATCGAGTTTACTTACCTGACCACCGGGAGCTGCAATGTCAGGCTTGATCTGGAGATCATATGTTCCTCCCCATGAGGTGAAGGTGTTCGGTCGACCGCCAGCAGGGTAATCCAGGCCAACTACCTGCTCGGGGTTGATAGAGAAGTCAGCCGTGACATTACCACCCGCCTTGACGGTGTCAATGATGGCGGCGCCCGCTTCAGCGGTAATCAATGCAATCAGTCCGTTCTCATCGTCGGTGTACGGGGTGATTAGCGGGCCCTCGTTGTTGTAGAAGAGGATGTACTCCGCGCCCAGGGCAACCAGGTTTGCCTGTTTCGTAGCGAAGGTACAAGTGCCGCGGCGCACCAAAGGAATAACGCCCTTCAAGCTACGAGTGCCGTTGGCGTAAGGCTGGCAAGCATCGGCAGGGTCGGTAGTGTCAAAGTTCAAAGGAACGACCGGCCAGTCGGTGATGTCAGATGAGAAATAGTATGTGGAAGGAAGGTATCCGGCCTGCAGCTTGTTAGGAGAAGGGCTTTTTGGGTGATACCAGGGACCTGACCTTGACTGTCTCCGTCTTGCCATCAAGAACAGAGGTGAGCTCGAATGGCGAAGCAGGGAATGTCTCTGTCTCGACGGAAGCAACAGCAAGAACATTCTCTCCTGAGGATCCGCTACTAGCGAAGAATGGTCCAGCGGCGCCAGAGTTGCCGTTGGCGATTGTTACAACGACGCCTTCCTCGACGATGCGAGATGCAACCTCAGCCCAAGCATTGGTTGACCATCCGCTGGGGCCACCGATACTAGCTGTGATAATATCGACCTGAGGGCTTTGTTAGCATTATGGCAGACGTCAGATCAACTTCGAACTACTTAC
This sequence comes from Colletotrichum siamense, assembly GCF_013390195.1. Taxonomy (NCBI): domain Eukaryota; kingdom Fungi; phylum Ascomycota; class Sordariomycetes; order Glomerellales; family Glomerellaceae; genus Colletotrichum; species Colletotrichum siamense. The sequence goes on along the minus strand of NW_023501016.1, from coordinate 763,903 downwards.
TCCATCCATGTAAGCCCTCAAGAAGGCCTCAATCAGAGTCGCATCATCTGTGGCGTCCTGCAAATCGTTAGATATGCAGGGGGTTTCCTTGTTTCATGATACCTACGATTTGAGCGAAGACCTTGTAGGAGTACAGAGTAGCCTCGGGTGCAACTCCAGTCCAGCTGCAAGAAGGTTAGTGAGAGAAGATTGGCAAGGATGGTTTGTGACAGCCGTACAAATCTGTCTTTCCAGCAATGATACCGCTAACATGGGTTCCTGCACTCGTGTCAGACATGTATCTCCTTTAACGGTTGATAATGACGTACCGTGACCCATCTGATCCTCTGGGTCATCGTCGGGAGCCTTGTCCTCGTAAGGCCAGATGCCGTTGCCAACAAAGTCATAGCCACCAGCGACCTTAAAACCTTCGCCAAATCCGCCGCCAAGCTAGATGCAGGTCAGCAAATACGAACCGTTGTCCCCCAGAAATGCAACACGTACCGCAGGATGATTGTACCAAGTGCCAGAGTCAACAACGCCAACCTTGACACCTTGACCGAAGATGCCCTTGTCGTGGAGTTTGCTCACCCCCGTCGCGTTGTGAGTAGTGTAGTTCGAAGCAGCTGCATCATCGATGGCTTGCAGCCCTTCGACAGGAGACATAGTGACGCGGGTGTTGTGCCACACGCGCGCGACACCGGCGAGGTTCTGCAAAGTATCAATATTGTGTGTGTCCGTCTCGATGCTGGCGCCGTTGAAGATGTCAGTCTCGAAATCCTTGACGATCTTGATGTCTTCTGCGAGGGCGACGTCGCGACGAGCCTTTGCGAAGCCCTGCGATGTGGGATTAGCAAATCGCCTGTTTCAACAGCGAGCGATGAAGACACGAACCTGGGTGTATTCGATGATGAAGCTCTTGGCGACCGGGACCGTGGAGTTGCTGGTCTGTCCCTCGGGAGCTTGACGGGCAGAGAGGACATCCGCGCTTCCCAGCGCAGGAAGCGCAAGCAAGCTGGCGATGCTAAGGAGATGCATCTTGGTGTAGTTCGGCCAAGATCGTGGGGCGCCTGAAGCTTGAGGTTCGAGTTCAAAATGATACTGCCGGTGGGATGGCTATTTAAATGCTGTTTGATGGCATCTAAGGTATTGTTTACTGCAGAAACATGATTTGAGCTGCATTTGGTCATTGCAGCGTTGCATTGCCGATACGGGAGCATCCCCTTGGAGGTCTATGGTGATATCGCCATCGTGATGGAAATGAGCTTCCTACTTGGGACGATTTGCACCCCTGCCATGTGCTGCAAGGTCGGATGAGGAGAATTTGTGAAGAGTGAGACCACCATCTACGTCGCGTTTGACTCTCTTGGGGCGAGTTGTACTGCGTTTCTTGGATTGATAGGGAAATCCTCGCCTGGATTGTGTCTCGTATCCCAAAAGACATCGTGAATCTTCAGTGCTACCCAAACAGCAGTTAGACGTCGATCAACCCTCAATGACAGCAACGAGAGCAGCTTCTCCTGAGCTCACAGCAGGAATTGAGGGGTAAGAAGGGCGTCTAACTGACTTGCGGTTCCTGATGCAACCCAAGAGACGCTGCCAAGACTGCACCCCTGGCTATTGAGAGCAAGATGCATGGCCAATTCTCGTGTTGGGATGAACGCAACGCGCTGAGCGATAAGGAAGAAGTATGACCCGGTCGGTGAACCAACTTGTCGCCTATGGCGCGAAATGGCATCATCCCCCGTCGAGAGACGCAATTACAAGCGCCAGGGGTGGCAGAGTACCTGCAGGACCCCTTATCGGTCAACGTCCAGAATGCAGCCCTGGGCCAAATCATAGATAAGTATCCGCGGAGACCTGCAGGTGTCTGCATGCTTATTTCACTCATCACCTCGTGTTCAATGTGCGCGCGTGATCAAAGCCGTTCATGGCGTCTTGGCCGAGCCATGGGCCGGATAATGGACCGGATGCATCGGCCGATTGCTGTTCCGAGAGTAAAGGCAACTCGTCGGCTGTCGGCTCGCGAGGAGTCTTGGCTTATTTTGACAGCATCACCGTACACTTATCATGCCATAAAAGCTTGTCATGCTTCATTTGATAGATCCCGATTGGAACTTTGGGAAGGTGTCGCGGGGAATCATACTAAAGAAATGTTAGCGAATTGGCTCCGGAGGGCCCGCTCCGGCTGAGCGGACTCCGAAGCGGGGAGGCAGGCGGCGGAAGATAGGCGCGATCTCCGCCCGCCGAGCGGATCTCACGGAACAGATCGGATGCCGCATTTGTTAAGTTAAGCAATTCCGGTCGGAACCAAGCTTTCGCTGCGCGACATAACTCAATTCAACGGCCCGATTGCAGCTGTCACTCACAATCGAAATATCAGATGGTTTAATTGACTCTTGATTTCTACTGGCTGTTCTTGATGTCTGTAATCGATTCCGCAACCAGTCTGTTCCGTTACATCCAGGCGCACAGCACGAGAATCATCGGCGGTTCCAAATCACTGGTTCTTCGGCTGTTTTGAGTCTGACTGAACTCACTCGCGGTGAGTAGCCGACTTCTCCTGGTGCCCCATCTCTTCGTCGCTACCCACCGGCCGTCCAGCTCTCACTTCACGGTCATGGAGCTCGTCTTCCATCGTCTCAACGCCAGCAACCTCCCGCATATCCGAGTCATCAGCGACATCGAAACTGCGTCGCAGGTGCTCGGGCCCAATGAACGTCAACAAAATGACATACACGAACACGCATCCCATGAAGATGCAGATAACCTTGCCATAGTTGTAGCGCTTTGTGGTGCCCTTGTTGGGGAGGGGGAACTTCTCTCCTAGACGCGCCTCGATGGTGGAACTCGCCGACGACACGAGGTTACCGAGCTGGTACGATGTGCCGACCACAAAGGTGCGGAAAGCCCCGGGACTGAGCTCCATCAAGTGGATGGGAATCACACCCCACGCGCCCTGCACGCAAAATTGCTCGAAAAACGCCGCCGCCATAACGGCCTCCGTCGTGACAAAAGTGTACGGGTACAGCAGCGCGCCACCAACAATGCAGCAGACGACGATGCTGAACCTTCTGCCAAAGATCTGACTGCAGTACCCGACGGTCGTGCCGCCCAGCATCGCGCCAAGGTTGGCGACTACCTGAGTGACAGTGACCTGGTCGGCGTTAAAGTTGAACTGGTTCGTAAGCATGGTGGGGTACAAGTCCTGGCTTCCGTGAGACATGAAGTTGAACCCGGCCATGAGGAGGACAAGGTAGGTCAGCAGCAGCCAGTGCCGCTTCAGCGCGACCTTTCCTTCCTTGATGAACGTCGAGGTGACATTAGACTTTTCTGTCTCAGACTCCGCGGCGTGCCTGCCAGCCGCCTCGCGCAGACGCTTGTGCTCGAGGAATGTGTCCGTCTCGGGCAGCATGAGACGGAAAATGATGAAAAGGACCGGCGGGCAGGCGCCGAACCAGAAGAGGGGCCGCCAGCCGTGTGGGGTGGTGTTGACCAGCCCTCGGGCAAAGGCCGCAGCCAAAAGGTATCCGAAGGCGTACTGATCGGCGAAAAGGTTAGTCTCGTGACGTCCGTTGCTGTTGGGCAGATGGAGTTGGGGCAGGTCTGGTGGTGTGGAGGAGTTCGTTGGCTCCGTTTCAAACTTACACCTTGTTGTAAGACGCCGGACATCATTCCGCGCGTCTCTGAGGGGAGGTCTTCCAGCGCCGTCGCGGCGGCGTTGCCGTACAGACCGCCCATTGCGACGCCAAAGAGAGCGCGACATGCTAGGAACTGTTCATACGTTTGGCAGAAGCCCGTTCCCTAGAACAAAGGAACAACTCATGTCAGCGCACCAACGATCAGAAAGCAAGTGTTCGTGTCACTAGTGCGATGCCACTGATGTCACTAGCAGAGAACTAGTTGGGTACAAGGGAGTTGGGGGTTGGGCGGGGGACAGCTGGATTGTGGGGGAACACAGGGATTCCCCAACGGCGCAGCCAAGACGGGCGAGAGGGGAGGGGAAAGCTTGTCTGCTGCAGCCGGGCTCGGCACAAACTTGCCGTCGGGGACCAATCACGACACCGGGAGGTGGAACAGGTGAGTGATTATTTTTTTGCTTACCAGTTCGAGGATGATGAACAGGATGTTGTTCACGATGAAGGGCCATTTGCGGCCGTATCTGTCTGCCGCGATGCCAAAGAGGATAGACCCGACGGATCGGAACATGAGAACCAGGGTGATCCCCCAGGTGATGTCGGTCTTGGACTTGTCGAAGGTTTCTGAAAGCTCGGTGACGGTGAGAGATACGGTGAAGAAGTCGAAAGCGTCCCATGTCTTTGGGGAACTTGTCAGCAGCGGTCCCCAAATTACAACGCGAACCATGCGTGGCTGGCACATACCCAGGCCGCAAACGCGACGGCGAAGAACGCCCACTGGCGGCGGTTGATCATCACAACCAGCTTCAACGGGTTCGGCGCGCTGAGCATCGGCGGCTTCAAGGTGCTGAAGCGGGTACCGAGGTAGCGACCGACAGACATGCCGTGCCATGGCGTCTGGTCCTCATGGTGCTCGGCATGATGGCTATGCTCGGGGTCGACGTGGCTCTTGTCGTGGTTCTCCATAATGTACTTGTACGTCGTGATGGCCGTGGGGAGGAGGATGAACCACCAAGGTTGCGTGGGTAGGCAGAGAATCTTATATCCCAGGGTGAACCGACGGCCTGTTCTCCGTGAGCACCAACGTGAGCGGGGCTATCCATGAGTCAAAGGACACAAATAATGATGCAGGCTGGCAGGCTGCTAGATAGGGCCGACGAGGGTCGAATCCATGCCGGGGGTGCGCCGTCGCCCAGGTGGCCTGGGGATTTTGGAGAGACCATGGAGATAGCGCGGAATTGACGTGTCGCATACGCAAAGAAAGTAGTAGGCAGATGTACTCGGCCGGTACCAACCGTCACTTTCTTTAGTTAATCACTCTCCCATTGAAACAGAACTCTCTGAGATGCTTTCATGTCGGTTGCACCGAAGTGTCGCCGTCTATTTCCCCTAACTTTCCTGTCAACTTCCCCAACCGAGCGCCCTGCCCAAGCTTCTTCCCCATCCGGTGCCAAATGAGACGAACACGACACAATACACATCGAACTCGGATGAGCCCCAAAAGACTGTGCGCCCTGTCACCGTTGTGGCCCCGTCGAGGGCGTGCCATCACGTCAACAGCCAAGACGGCTATGGAAACCGATGCAGGGCAACCTGGGAGGCGACCCGGCAGCCACCGACATCCACACTGAGAATTCAAACGATTCTCCAAAAGCCCCAGCGCTAAAGGTGCCCCCGTGGGACATGTTTGGAGAACCCCAGCGGCAATTGGCCCGCCACAGAGCTTATCTTCGCTTGGCGTTGCCCTCTCCACCTGCGGCCAGGGACCGGTGTGCTCACTAACGGCTCGGTCAAAGGCTTCGCCTTTCGCCTATCGACGGTCCTGCAAGCTTCTTCCTTCTAACTTTTCTTCCGCAGTTTGCCGCCTGGAGGCGCACCTTGTTGACTGCCGTACTTCTTCCATTGTGTCTGAGCGACTGATATTAGTGATCATTTAGCGGCGCATTGTCCGTCCCAACCTTGCATTTTCGATGCCATCATTTCGACAAGTAGATCACGAGACTATGAACGGCTCTATATTCTAGAAACTCCAAAATCGAACGTTAAGAGGGTTCGGGGTCCCTCCACATTGCCGGCACCAATTTCGGATTGGAGGCCGCGGGTCAAATGGAGACATCCTGCTGGCCGGTGGATCTATCTCGGTGTTCCTACCTAACTGGACGCATCAGTACTATGGATTCGTAAGCTCGGCTCACTAAAGCTCTGGCCGCTATGGGTAGAAAGCCCCTGCCCTCATGTCTTGATGATATGACGACGGACAGCGACAGTACCAGACGTGCTCCGTTCTGAAATGTGAAGGAGGTCGATACGATTCACGGGTGATGGAAAGACGGTGACAGACCTCGTGAAAGTTAGCTGCCGCCTCAAACAGCTGCTGTATAGTTTGGGCGTTAATATTTCGTTGCTCCCCCTGCCGCGCTTGCAAGGAGGCATGCTTCTTCCCTTCTAACCTTTCTTCCGCAGTTTGCCGCCTGGAGGCGCACCTTGTTGACTGCCGTATGACTCTGACGGGGAAACATGTGGAGGGTCACAGCGTGATCTCTATGGCTAACCGGGGTATATGAAGGGGATTTTTGAGCCGCCTGGCCAAGCAGAAGCGGGCTTTAAATTTGGGCTATGGCAAGGAGGCATACCGAACCACCATTCATTGCACAGCCTGGCGCATTGCATGAAAGTATAAGGCCGCTTGCAAGAAAGTTACGATAGGTCTTAAACGGTTATCTGGGCCAAGTTTCGATGAGAAGTTTTCTCGTACGAGAGTTGGCTGAACACAAAAATACTATCGACCGGAAATGAACTCGTAAGAAGACTGCGGTAATGACCATTGTGATTTGACAAGGGACCATTATGCCCTTAAAAGTTAAAATATGGCAGTCAACGCTTCTAGTTCCCAAGGTTGCAAAGGTCGCATACCCGTATTGCCCATGGGGCTTTGCATCTCAATGAGAAAGTCAAAAGGGAAGAAGGACTTACCTCGATCCTGACATATTTAAATGCACTGACTGCCACAACCCACAGCCATCTGGAATGTTTACCATCTGGTACCATCACCTTCAACCACTACCTCCAACCACCATCTTCGTCCACTGATTTCATCCACCGCTTTCGCGGAACTAGTAATCATGAGATTCCTCGCCGTCTGTGTTTTAGCACTAGTGCTAGTCGTTCTCGTCGCGGCCGAAACAACATCCGCTTCCCTCACGCCTCAGAATAAGTTCACATCGAACAGCCCCAAGAAGAGTCCCGAAACACATCTCAAATCCCTCCGCGTCGAGCCATACACTTCCTGCCGCTACGGAAGAGACAAGATTTACAGGATTATCGCAAACCGAGTACCTCTGGAAAAGATGAAGAAAGTGTGCAAAACAGTTGATGACCACCTCCGGAGGGCCAAATGCGGATACAAGAAAGACAAGGCAAATTTCAAATGCGGATACGGTGGCATTGGCAACCTCGATATTATGTTTAATGCACAGGGTTGCCACCACATGGTCGTAAGAGAGGCCTGGCGGGTTGCAACGGAAAACAGATATGGCATAGCTTATTGCGGTAACACAAAAGACCAGCATCTGACTAACCCTAAACATGGGAATGTGGAGGTACCTGATGTTGGGGTTCCTAAGACCATGCCACCTTCTCCAGCATTGGGTTGAGGCCGCGCTTCAGAACGGAATGCAATACGGTATGTGGGGCCTACCAGTCTTCAACTCTTTTTAGGGCATCCCTGACTCCTGCTCAGACACTAGGCTTCTCGCCAGTAAATGATGTTGATCGCATTTCGACCACAACGGCTCCGCAGACAGTATGGACACAGAAAAACATGAACTTAGACCCGACCCGACCCTGTTGCTCAACTCGTTCGAGTGGTGTTGCGCAAGGCTGGAAAGAGTTGTGTCTTTCAAACGCTCCGACGTTTTTACAGAAATATCCAGGCTTGGGCTAAGCTCTAGGTATCGATGAGCCGCTCAACATGGATACACTAGTGAGAAATGGCATTTAGACAAGTACTAGTTGATCAGAATATTGCAACTTTTGAATTTGGTTTCCACTGCTGATCATGAAACAATTTAAGAGACAGGCAGTTTCACTCCCGTGAGATTTCCCCAGAGCTCCAGCAACTGGTCCTGTCTCTTGATATCCCTGGTGAACTCCTCCGCGACGTCTTCCTTCTTCCCAGGCTTGAAGTACTTTCCACTCACGTCCCCACCATTGGTTCCCTCTGCAAGCATGACATATGTAGCCGTGCCATCATCAGCGCTACCCGGAGCGCTCTGTCCGCCCATCTTGGTAGCCACCCAGCCAGGATCAAGAGAGTTACTCTTCACGTCCGGCCATAGACGCGCGACAGCATTCGCCAGCGTGCTTACGTGCAGCTTGGAGTCGCAGTAAGCCTGGTTCTGGTCCCAAGCGGCCTCTCCTCGCTCAACCCACGTCGGGTCCTTGAAGGTTGCGTCGCCGCTGCGGTGCATACCCGATGATACATAGATGATTCTCTTGGGTTTGTTCATGAGGCATGTTAGGAGGTACGGCGCCATCACGTTGACCGCTGTGAGGCTCGAAAGTCCGAGGTCGGTCTTGCGGTACGGGCCGCGGTAGAGGCCGGCGTTGTGGATGACCACGTCAAAAGTGCCGAGCTTGTTGGCGTCCTCGGCCAATTTCTTGGTCTCTGCGATCTTGGTGAGGTCGCCGACGAGGACGGTCTCGGCCCCGGGCACGGCCGATTTCGCATCTTCGGCGCGCTGGGCGTTGCGGGCATGAAGAACGACTTGGTGGCCGTTTTTGACGAGTTTCTGGGCCGCAATGGCACCAAGGCCGTCGGAGGAGCCGGTGATGAGAATGCGGGCCATATTGGGTTTTGGGTTCGTTGTATTCGGAGTTGCTTGTGTCTGATAGCAATGAGTAAATGTGATGAGACTGGCGGGTTTTGATGTGGTTCTGCTGAATAATCCAACAGTCCCGCAGTCAATCAAAGCGCGCATGTGCGTTAGTTTCATGGTCTGGAGCTTGAGTTAACTCCGCATTCGTGGCGAGGTCCTCGCGATGGCGAGCGCGATAAGCGGTGGAGTTGATTGAGGGGTTGTTTACGTCATCCATTCGTCGAGATTCTCTGCCGTCACTGACACCTACTATTGGCTGAGGCTTGGCTGCATTTAGCTCGGGAACAAAATGATTGATAAATCGAGTCAAGCAGTAAACTAGTTGTTTGCGTTGCCTGAACACGGATCATGGCTTCTTTTGTGTCGGGCTTCTTTTCCAACATCCACCAGCCTGCCTGCAGCTCCGATTAGGTTGATAAGTTGAGGTATTCCAGTTGGCTTTCAATGATGTAAATTATTCTTGACTGTGAACTTGCCACTTGTGACTTTCCTTTCGGTCAGACATCCCTTACACTCACGAACGACTATTTTGTTGCTTTCAAGTTATGTAGGTACACCATAGGCAATCTCTCATTCAGCCTATGCGATAATTGTAATCCTCAACAACTTCGTCTAATCAATGGCCTTCGAATACTCAACACCAACATCAAATTCAAACAGTCCACATCATGAAGATTTCAGGGCCTTGTGGGGAAGAGACACGCTAACGCAAATTCGATTTCACCAGACTAATCAGACGTCCAGGCAGCCAGGTGTGTAATCCATGACAAGTATTTCCTCCGTGAGTGAGTGGAACATGGGGAACAACACTTTGTGTGCAGGATCCTCCTTAATGAAGTAAGCGCAGTCGTCCGCGTTTTCAAACTCAATCTTGGTTGAGTGTGTGAAGCCGTACTGCTAATTATTAGACTCTAGAAAGCTGCCGACAACACGTTGCAAGCACTCACCTTGTTCGGTACGATACTCGAGTTCTTCCCGCTCACAATAGAGAGGATGTACGGCTTTTGCGTACTAGGATGCACGCATTCATGCTGTAGATTCCAACTACGTTTCAGAGCCTGACACAGCGAATTAACATGCGCTTAGCAATTTAGAAGTCAAATATCTTACATTCTCGATTTCAGCAGGGCTGCAATCAGACTTGAATTTCATCAAGACAATGTGAATAAACGGCATCTCGTAGTTGAATCAGTATGAGCGACCATCAATGTTTATCAAGTTAAGAAGCACAATCTTGAGATGCGTCCTCATATACGGTGTTCAAGCGCATATGTTTACTAAGCTTCAATGCATAAAGTTCCTCTGTGGCGATGGGTCGGGCTCTCCGGTTACCCGTCAACATGTTCCGAGTGACCCGCGAACTCCGAACCGGAGGAACTGAACCCCATTCATGAGCCGATTCAGCGTTGTTTGCTTTTACACCACATACAAAATCCCGTAAGAGACAGTCTTCTTCACCGTTCTTAGTGGGCCGTCAAAGATCCGCATGCCCGTCGGCCCGTTGTCGCGACGATGCGGTCCCGTGATTCGGGCTCACGGAGAGGCTGCCGGCGGCGAGCGGATCGCAGGACCTTTACACCGCATGATAAAAATGCAACCAAAGCATCTCCGATCCCCAATGCCTAGACAACAAACGTTCTCACTTCTGTTGGCCAATTGCATTTTCGACAGCCTCTTCAATCCCACATCAATATGGCTTCAACGGCACCTTATGCGAACGATCATCGAGACACCAACGGCCCAGGCGACGCCCGCCCCAACGCGCTCAAAATCATCCGTGATGAAGGCTTGGACGGAGGTCTGCAAGGGAGGGTATGCCTCATCACCGGCGGAACGGCTGGGATAGGAATCGAAACCGCCCGTGCCATGCACGCCACAGGCGCCGATGTTTACATCACCGGCCGCGATACCAAGAAAGGTGTCGCAGTTGCGGAGAGTCTTGCCAGTGATGGAAAGCCGGGCAAGGTGGCTTTCCTGCAGATGTCCTTGGACTCCGTAAAGGACGTTTCTGCTGCTGCTGAGCAATTTTTGAGCATGTCGGAAAAATTGAACATTCTCATTTGCAACGCAGGTACGCCGTCCCGCCTTGCCTTACCGACCTGACTTTATGATCTCTTTGACTGACTCCGCATAGGAATTGTGCTTCATCCCAAGGGTCTTACGAAAGACGGCTTTGAGAAACATTTTGGCGTCAACTATGTGGCGCATTTCGCATTGTTCCAGGCACTGCGCGAGACGTTGATCAAGTCAGCTAGTCCGACCATGTCCTCACGAGTTGTCATGCTTGCATCCTTATCGCATCAAGCGTCCTCTGTGAACTTTGAGGACATCAACTTCATGACGCGGGAGTACGATCCCATGCTTGCGTACGGAGCATCGAAGACTGCATGCATCTGGATGGCCAACGAGATCGAGAGACGGTATGGAAGTGAGGGGTTGCATGCGACATCGGTCCACCCAGGAGCAATCCACACCGAAGCTGCCCGACACAATTCCTCAGGAGACGCTGTGATGCTGAAGCCTGAAATGAGGAAGTATAGGAAAAGCCCAGAACAAGGTGCTGCCACAACAATTTGGGCTGCTGTTGGAAAGCAATGGGAAAGTAAGGGGGGCCGATATCTCGCTGAAGTACAAGAGGCGGAGCCATTGAAGGAGAATGATACCTCGTTCCCTCGACTTGGGTATGCGTCTTACGCGTATGACAAGGAGGCAGAACAGCGCCTTTGGGATATGACCATCGAACATTTGCAAACAAAACAGTAGTTCGAGGCATCGGTCACATCTGGCAGTCATTATACGCTACTTAAACCCCGCAATTGTATGTAAGTTGCTGTAGTTGGTGTAGATACCAAAAAGGCCATTCATCATCAATATTACTTGACCAACTCAGCCGCATCACTGACCATTGCAGCCGTTGACTACCGCAGCGGATGACAAGCCCCGAACTTATATTCCAGGTACGCGGGGTTTCTCCGTCTTCAAAACGTTCTCAGGGAGTGACCCGGCTCACTTTTTTCACGGACTGCTCCGTCCCCCGCACAAGTCCGGAGGCCGTAGATTGGTCAAACGAAACCATGTTCAGCGGATCATCTCCGCACATCCACAATCCCCGCAACTCAATTGCCGTTTACACGTAAAAGCAAAGATTCTCTGATACAGACTGCCAAGTTAGTGGATGCTCAAGAGCGCCGATTCCCGTTCGATATTGGACTTGGCTCACGTCGAAATGGCTCTGGTTTAGTTCGGTACCGTAATCCAACGCTTGTGAGAGAAGATGTTCGGGGAACCCCCGGAGTACTCCGTGGACTTAAAGGTCTTCACGACCGGAGCATCGAGACATTACCACTTATATAAAAGGTTCAGGACGAGAGTATTCGAATGACTCATGTCAACGTGTCCATCAAGTTTATTCCACGGAGGCCAAGACGCCAAGACTCCTGCCATGTGGTCGACGACGATTCCCATTCTTACTGCCCTGCCTTTGGTGGCAAGCTCATTCTTGGCAGATCTGCCAGCCACTTTCAATGATACGCCGGCGATATGGGCATATGTTTCCTACAGCAACCCCTCCGTGGCTGTTCTGACCGGTTCATTCAACCGTTCGGCCATGGATGCTCCGCATAAGGGAGAGACGAGTAATCCAGCTTTGAAGAAGACGTAAGTTGTCACCGTTTTTGCGTTCAGTCTATATCACCCTCTGACACCGTCTAGAAATGAGTTTCTCAACACGACCAACTTCATTGCTTATGATGAGAGGTTCTTCGACATCTTCGGACCTCAGGCGACCGTCAAGCAGGTACAGCAGTTAGCATTTCAGACCCACGAGGCGCCATGCTATAACAAAGATACCAAGGAATTGTACTTCGCCGAGTGGGGTCCTCCCGGTGGTGACGATGGTACCCACTCCTGGCAGTATATGCTCGATACCAGGAACAATATGCTGAAGAAAATTACCACGACCCCGCCAACTGTAAATGCGCATGGCTGCATCTACTACCGTGGGGCGTACCACGTAGTCACTGACGGGTCTCACAATGAAACCGGGGCCCTTGTCCGCATCAATCCCGAGACTCTTGAAAAAACAGTGCTGTTGAACAACTACTACCAGGAGCCATTCATGGGTTTCAATGATCTTGACATTGACTCTGAAGGTAACTTCTGGTTGACAGATTCCAAGTCTGGATGGGTAAGATGACCTCAAATTCGTTCAATGGAGAAAGCGGCTGACTAGATAAAGGGCCGAGATATCGTGGATTATACGCCGCCGACAAGCCCTACGGTTTACTTCGTGAACGGAACCACGATGAGACCCAAGGTTGTTCATATTACTACAGGAAACGCCAACGGTGTCGCCGTATCATCTCTCCAAGACGGACGCCACACTTTGTATCTTCCTGACACAGGCGTATCCGAGTTCAAGCCTGTGTCCAAGAAGAATCCGTACGGCAACAGGGCACTTTTCGCTTATGATGTTGCAACTGGTGGGGTTCTAACGAGCCCTCGCCTCCTCAATAATCCGATCTCGTACTTTTACGACGGCATCAGGGTGTCAAGGAATGGTTGGATTTTCGCGGGTGCTGGAGATGGGGTGGACGTTATCGACCCTATTAGCGGCCTAACTCTTGGCACGATCCGCGTGGGTGGAGGTGACAACCTTGCTGTCAGCTTGGCTTTCGGTGAGCACGAGTTCTGGATCGTTGGGAGGGGCGGTGTTTGGCACGTCAACAATGTCGCAGAGCGTCTCGATCGCGAATGGTAGTTCAATTACTTAGGGTCTTGAGAGTTAGGCTTCTCAAATATTGAATTGATTCATAACTGATCATGGTATCATTATACGCGACATATAGTCAACGTACTTAGTAAACATAGACAAACTCGTCGTTCTGGCTGTCAGTCAAGTCCAAGAACGCGTTCTCTCCCAAGTGCACACCCTCAGTCTCCTCCCCTCTGCCATCGACGTAGTGGCGCTCCATACTCAAGTCCTTGATCTTCCTGGGCTTTCCGTTCGCCACTCTCTTGCGCTCTTGCATCTTGTTTGAGATGAACAGGACAATCACCTGCAGACCGATGATAGCAAGTAGCGCGCAAGTAATTCCCATGACCTTGGTAAGACCGGGTCTGTACTGCGGTGCATCCTTGGAGTTGAAGAGGAGCGGACCGACGATGTTGCCAGCAGAAGACCCAGCATTGTACAGAGACAACAGGACGGACTTCTTCGTGGTACCGGCGATGTTGGAGATCATCCATGAGACGATGAGAGGGTTACCGCCGAAGAGGAAGGCAAGCATGTAGTATGCGACCAACAAAGGTGGGATGCTGTTGCGGTCCAGGATGTAAAGCATGATAGCGCCTGCAAGGACCGGTGCCATGAGTGCGGCGAGGAAGACGGACTTGATGCGGTAACGGTGGGCCAGCCAAGAGGCAGGGAAGATGACGAGAAGCTGGACAGCTCCGAAGGGAATGTTCAGAAGAGACGTCTTGGAGCTGGAAAAGCCAAAGCCGGCAAGGACAATGGGGCCGAAGGTGTTCGTGACGGCGGCAGTGACGTTGAGGCAGATGGCCATACCGACGAAGAGGTAGCTCTTGGGCTCAATGAGAGCTTCCCAAACGTGGCTCCACTTGAAGTCGCGGCTACCAGTACCGGTCTGGTTGGCACGCAGACGCTCAATAGCCTGGAGCTTCTCGTGCTCAGTGAGGAACCGGGCAGAGGGAATGTCGTTGTCGAGGAGGAAGTAGACAACTGGAGACGAGAGGACGGTCATGAGACCGACGAAGATGAAGAGGATCTGCCACGAGTGGATCGAGCCATTGATCTGGCCCAGGCCGTAGGAAACGGCAGCGGCAAACATGGTTGCCAGACCGTTGGTACCGTACCAACATGCGACTCGCATAGGCTGCTCAGCGCGGCGGTACCACTGGGATGTGATGACGGAGAACAAGGGCAAGCAGCCAGCCTCGAAGAGGCCCAAAAGGAATCGAGTTGCCAGAAGCCCTTGGTAGTTGTGACAGGCGGCCATGCAGCACTGAGCAACACCCCATCCAAAGACGAGAGAGGGCATGAGGATGCGGTGAGGAACCTTCACAATAAGCCACGAGGAGAACGGCTGCCATGCGAGCTGGGCAATGGCAGAGATGGAGCTGACCATCGAGTATTGATCGCCAGTGAGGTTGCAGTCTGTCCGGAGGCCGAAGATGGCGCCATACCCAAGAACTGACTTATCGAGAATCTGGAGGAAGTAGACCCAGATGAGGATGGAAAGGATTCGCTTATCGGTCTTTCGGCGGATGCGCTTGTTCTGTGTTCAAAGCATATCAGCATTCTGCAAATATCACCCGCGGAAGATTTGGAAACTTACATCTTCCTCTGTAACCTCGACTTGCTGGTCTCCGATCATGTTTGCCGCTCGGTCGGCGCCCTTGGTGGGGGCTTGGCTGTGATGCTTCAATTGCTCAACATCTTCAGTCTGGTGCTGAGACGCTGTGTCTCCGGTCTTCGTGACAGTGTCCATGTTTCTGGGGAGGAAGGATGTCTTCTTGCAGTCGTGGAGAGCAAAGGAGTTCCCTGGACTTCTCAACACCACGCTCTTCTCGTGGGCGACGATAATAAAGCTTCTTATACGGCGGAGTAGCTATGCCCTGTTTTTGGCAGCGCGGTGATCTATCCGGCCGGACTCTCGGCCATACGCTCGAGCCAGGTCGTCATAAGGAATGCGCTCATTGGACTCAGCGCTAACCCCCATGTCAAAAATGTCCAATAATTGTCTTCGTGGTGGAGGTTTTCCCCCATGGGGGGATGGCGTTCCCCTCTCTGTTTGCGACGCTAGTCAGGCTTCAGCATGGGGAAAAGAAAGGAGAAATGGGGGAGGCGGCCCTTTCCCCTCAAACCGCGACCACGTTGGCACCGGGTTGTGGGGTTGGGAGGGCGCGTATTCCGCGCGCGGTGAGTCGGTCCAACTGGTGGTTTGCTTGGCAATCTGAGACTGAATCAGTACGACCCTGCCTGAAGATCCTCGGCTTTGTCTAAAAACGCGAGATTTCCCCCCCACTTAGAGGCTGAGGACACCGTTTGCGTCACATGAGAATCGGATCACTACGGGAATTCCGGCCGGCCGAGTGTTGGGTTCATCGAGCCATTGTGAACATTAAGGTTTGATAGAGCTATCTAAGCCTGCCCATTCTCTCTGAGCAGACGGAGATTTGTACCCGTCAAGATGATGTAGATTGTATCCAGCGTCGGCGTCGAAATGCCCAGCTCTTTGCCCTTCCTGTACGGGTAGCCGAGGATGATATCCACCTCCATGGGTCTTCCGGCCTTGTAGTCGGCCTGCATACTGCTGCCGATTGGATGCATTGCCAAGATCTTGTTGATGAGCTTGTCAATCAGGTCATAGTCGATGGGGACGTTGCACCCCTTGGCGACGTCAATGACCTCGGTCATCAGACGTCGTGTCAAGGGCGTAGCGCCGTCCGACGAGCTGAGCCAAGAGTGGGTATCGAGAAGCGTCAGGGTCGTGAGAGAGTTCCACGCGGCATTCCACACTACCTTCTCCCAGCGCTGGACCTGGATGTTGGGGACCACCTGGAAGACAGTCTTGCCCTCTGTCAGGAAAGACGCGAACTCGTCTAGGCGTTGCTTCTCCACACTTTGGTCTGCATCATTAGGGTATAGTCCTATTTGCATGTCCTCTGACTTGGTGTGGATGATGTTGCCGGGCTGCGGCTGAGAGGCGCCAGTCCAGGTCTAGTCTCGTCAGTTTCCAGGCAGCCGGGAGAGGACCGGGTTCTGGGGACATACCACACATGAGATGATTGTCGCGTGGGGGAACGCGCTGCGGAATGGCACCTCATTGCCAACCCCGTTTTGGATAATGACTATTGTTGACCTCTTCTCGTCCACCGCTGGCGCTATTTGAGCAGGGACTGCATCTTGGGTGATGGCTTTGTGGGCACAGACGATATAGTCGAACTTTGCATCTGCCTCGGCTGCAGTCTTCACAACTACTTGCCGTCAGACCTGACCTGATTCAATAGATTCATGTATCACATACCTTTGTATGGGCGTATTATGTGCTGTCCATGATTCTCGCTCTTCAGAAGAATTCCATTTGCTTTCACGGCATCGTAATTTGACCTCGCCACCACCGTTAATCTGACAGCAGGCACCCTGCTCAGGATGAAAGCATAGAATGAGCCGATACTTAGAGGCCTTGTCAGCAACCGAACATATATCGGAAAAAACAATGTGGAAACGACTTACGCCCCCAGTCCATAAAGCAGGACCTCGGTCTGTTTCTCGGTGGCCATGATGGTGTAGGCGATGCGTCTTGGGATTCTCCAACTAGAAGTCCAATTGGGATTCAATCTATTGCCCAGGTGAGGTGACAAAGTGTGACTGTTGCTGCCGATTGTGCTTTCGGTAAAGCTCCCCTCATTCCACCGAGTATTTGTACGCGACTACTTCGAAAAAGTAGCTCAGAATCGATAGATTCAATGTTGTCAGCGGACACATTCGTGCTAGCAAGCGTGCCCCTCCCCCGATGTTCGGTGCTAAGCTAAGGCCAAGCACTCTGGGGAACCCTTAGCACCTCTTCGATCGGAAGGGTGGTCGGTTGGGGGTACAGCTTGGGGTTCATGCTCGTTGGAGTTTCGTGGGGGTCACACGCATGAGTCGGCCGATCAGGGCTCGGGGTCGTGTCCGACGTGGAGCTCACCTTGTTTCCCCTCACTTCTCGGTCATCTTCCACGGCGGAGGCGGGGAAGCCGGCACTGGACCTTCGCATCTTGATTGAAGGCCTCAGATGGGCGCATCTCGGGAAACCTGTTGCTCGGGCCCTTGATGTGTCGAAGATTACGTAGAGGACCCTATATTCCATATGTGACATCATAGGAAAGATCAACTTGAAGGTCACACAAATTGCATTTTACATTTGACCTGATTCAATTGTGTGACTACAGAAATAGGTGGTACTGTTGAGCCCATCATAGTGAGTACATAAGGTAATTGACTGCGTCGATAGCAATGAACATTATTTCCTGCAGCACAAAACTCGCCGTTGGATTGCTGCCTTTCTGACCGACCAAGTGATGAAACCCTTTTTCCCGCCCAAACTCCTAACCTCGCAGCTGAGATGTCGATCTTTTGCGTTCCAACTTGTCGCCCCAATCCCGCGCGCAGTTGGCAATCTGCAAAGCTGTTTCTCGAATACGATTTGCTTGCCTCACAAGCCTCTGCCTCTCTGCTGGTGTTTTCGGCGACTTGCTGGATTCCGAACCTCCCTCCCTGACGCTGTGTCCCCATTCGTCTGCGGACCTTGCAACCAAGCGGGCTGCATCCTCGATTCTCTTCCCTGGAGGCTCTGTGCCATCATCAAACAGGCACTCTTGTGGTTGTGTCGACATAACTCCTGCAATCAGGTTCCAGACGGCAATAAGATCTTCCTTAGGAATTGACGGTGAGATGGTGGCGGAGATGGACCGCCGTTCCGCTGAATAACTCCGGGTCAACCGGACAGCCGATCCCGGACGGGCGAGAGCCCGGGCTATCAGGCAGTTGCTGCATGCTCCGCCATGAATGCTTGGAATCTTCACGCATTCTGGTGACACGCCTTCTCCCCTCTGACACTTGGGGCATTGCTGTTCTGAAGCTTGTATTTCCCCTCTCTCGTGAAGCATGATGGCTTCTACAACGGGAGCTTTGGACACATCTGGTGGTGCTTCTCCCGATCTTCCCCTCCAAGCTCTCCGAACCGGCAGCGAACCAAGCTGCCTCATGACTTCCGTTGGTACTGTGTGCGCCTGTGATGCCGAGTCTGGTCGAATCGCACCGGATGCCGTCTCAATCGTGTCTTTCTGTCGACCTCGTGCTCCGTATGCCGTCTGGCCATTAGCCAAGTTGTCTCCCGAGACATGCTTTCGGCGGTCGGATGCTGTTCCGATATGTGGCGTTTGTTGTGATGAAGCCGACCCTGAGGCTTCAGGGTTTACCGATGACCCATTTTCAGATCGAATCCGCGATGCCAGTGCCGTCGAAGGCATCCTGTTTTGTTCCTTCACAGCAATCTCTCCGGCCTTTGCCAACAGCTGCAGCGAGATGTCCGCAATATCCCTTTCATCGCCCATTACTCCCTGACTCAAGGGGGCATGGCAAGCAAATAAGAGTCGCGATCCCGCACAAACCCGCCCGAAAAGAGAACTAGAACAGAGAACGGACCCAGGAGCTGGTCGAGTGACCCCAAGAGAAAACAGTCGAACCTCGTGATGCACTACAGCTTGACGATCCACATCTCGACGGTACGAAGCCACGAGCCACTTATAATAAACATCTGCTCAAGCAAACCACGTCGGACCCTAACTTACGTAATTCTATTGGTCATGTCGCCGACGTAGCGGGCGAGCTAGGCGGTGATGATTGGCTCAGACTCATGTGCCGGGACGGTCAGATTTTGAGACCGGTTCTGGACTTTTCTCGAGAGGAGAACCGAGAGGAGACGCTTGCTGGGGAATCAGGCACTTTTGCTGTCTAGGTGGCCTTGAATCCGTGCCATGTCATCCAGCCAGCCTTAGTGTAAGGTGGCTTTAGGCTAGGGGTCTGGGGACAGTTCATCCAATCCGACGGTGAGAGAATCACGGAGCGACCGCTAGCGATGACAATAATCCCCGATTGGACGGTCCAGATCAGCAGAAGGGCAGAATCGGGTCCTTTTTTCCGCGGCGTGGAAGCCCGAGAAACCGGAACTTTGACAGCTTCCCTCAACTCCCAGCTCATGTCTCAGCTGACTTGCGCGCGAGAGGGAGCCGGTGCCGGGGCACGGTGTGGGTTGCCTGTTACCGAACATAGCCGGCCGGGCGCCGATCCGTTTGCTAATCTGAAATCTGGAAATCCCACCGCCAGACCGCGAGGGGTTTAGCGGAGGCGAAAGAACAGCGAATTGTACGAAGTTCTTTCCCTCTTTGGTATTGTTACTCTTGTAGAGTAAGATGAAAGAGAAACACCCCCACGGGGAACATACAGGAGACTGCGCGTCACTGAAAAGAGGTTGACCGTGTTCCAGTGAGACCAGCGACAAATTCAGCGAGTCGCGTGCGCGAGGGGGAAACCACGCCGTTCCCACAGCGGATGTCACCGTCTCGCCTGATGAATGCACCACGCTGAGTCCGGGGTGGGCCAAAAGAGTGCAGGTACATGATCTGTTTGTGTCGGACTCTGTGGGGAAGAAACAGTGGGGATGATGGGGTAAGAAGAAAAGAAAGACGGTGGTTGTTTGGAGTTTGGGAGATTCCCTGCCAACACGGGCTGCTGGGAAGTCGGAGCCGTGA
Source organism: Colletotrichum siamense (assembly GCF_013390195.1). Lineage (NCBI taxonomy): Eukaryota > Fungi > Ascomycota > Sordariomycetes > Glomerellales > Glomerellaceae > Colletotrichum > Colletotrichum siamense. Next base: position 744,093 of record NW_023501016.1, on the reverse strand, counting down.
GGCAATGTCGGGGACTAGAAAAAGCACGCGCGGGATGGTCTCCGAATCTTTCGTTTCCACCGATCTGTGGGGGCTAGGTGGAAGCTCTAATGCTTCGGATTAGGGACATCTGGCCCATCGCAGAGGTGCCGGCGTGGGGGTCTTGGAGTCGGTCTGTGGCTACATGTACTACTTCCTCCAACTTGGGGTTGACTATTTGTGCGCATGACTTACACCGAGAGGCAAAAAGGCTGTGTTCGGATGATTATTCATAGCTTTTCTGATCAGTTCCTTGCCTCCTGAGAAATTTTGGTTTCTACACAGGAACACTGCTTACAACCACACATTGCCTCCATTCGCGCTATTATCAACTCCAACATCCCGCTACTATTGAGTGCGCTCTCCTAAATCAACTCCCGCCTCGTCCCACAAATCCACAGAATCATACCATCATGTCACCTTCAGCCAACGGCAACTCCACCCACAATGGCAATGGCAACGCCTCAAGACCGGCTCTTACGCCCGGTCTCTACGTCCCAACAGTAGCCTTCTTCCGCGGAGACGACTCGGTAGACGTAGAGACGACCACGTCCCACGCGATCCGCCTCGCCAAGGCCGGCGTCGCCGGTCTCGTCACCCACGGCTCCAACGGCGAAGCTGTCCACCTCGACCATGCCGAAAGACAACTCATCAACCAGACCACCCGCGCGGCCCTCGACTCCGCCGGCAAGAGCGACCTGCCTCTGATGGTCGGCTGCGGCGCGCAGTCAACAAGAGAAACCATCCAGCTTTGCCAAGAGGCTGGCGCCTCTGGCGGCGACTACGCCCTTGTCCTCCCGCCGGCCTACTACGGGGGCCTGCTCTCCACCGAACACATTCTGCAGCACTTCCGTGAGGTCGCGGATGCTAGCCCGATCCCGATTCTCATCTACAACTACCCTGGCGCGTGCAGCGGCCTCGATCTCAACTCGGACACCATCATCACGCTGTCGCAACATCCCAACATTGTCGGCGTGAAGCTGACCTGTGGCAACACCGGAAAGCTTGCCCGGATAGCTGCCGCTACTGTGCCTAAGAAGGGAGACACTGGCAACCCATTCCGAACTTTCGGTGGCAGCGTCGACTTCACTCTGCAGACACTTGTTGTCGGAGGACACGGTATCATTGGCGGAACCGGAAACATTGCACCTCTTGCTTGCGTGAAGTTGATGAAGCTTTGGGATGAGGGTAAGCTGGCGGAGGCCAGAGAGCTGCAGGCTGTTGTTGCTCGGGGCGACTGGACAGCTATCCAAGGCGGCTTTGTTTCTGTCAAGGCTGCGTTGCAGGAGTACTACAACTACGGCGGCCTCCCCAGAAAGCCTTGCGCGCTGCTTGAGGGCGAAAGGCTCACCAAGCAGTTGGACGGTTTCTCCGAGCTCGTCGGCGTTGAGAAGAAGTTGCAACAATAATTACCTAGGTTAGAATGGACAATGGGCTGGTCAACGGACTGTATCAGAGGTTTTTGGCGAAAATGCATTCAAGTCATATTACTACATCAATCAGCCGCTCCTTTGCGACAGTGTTTTTGCTGCTATCCGCTCACAGAGTAAATGCTAATAACCAGGGTGATAGTGAAGGTTTTGGCCGCGCATGCAATGAAGTTTGGGCCCCACGGGCTTTCTTGTTGCTGAAACCTTGACACAATGCGAAAAGCTCGCATCTTCGTACTGCGAAGAAGCTTTAACTATGATAAGTTCAATCAACTTTGACTTTTGAAATTCTGGAATTCACGGGCTGGCGATCAAACCCTCCAACAGCTTGACAAGTCCATACGCCCCCGGGTCGGGACAATTCTTCCACTCCTCTCCACCCACATACACGGATCTGCCCAAGCTCGCTTCCATGCCTTTGGTAGACTCACACCCCTTCCTTGCTGCCTCAACAGCGTCCTTCAAACTGCTGCTCGCCGCGAATGTGGAGACGAAAGGCGCCAGGGCGTCAACTACCGTCCGGTCTCCCGGCTGCGCTGGTGTGTATTTTCCAAGAGCCGACAACGCCGACTGGAGAGCCTTTGCCCAGATTTCACTGGTAGCTTGCTGCTCTTGTTGGGTCTGCTGTGACTGAGTTCTAAGCCCGTGAGCGAGGGCGTTCAAAAAGATGGCATAAAGAGCTCCAGAGGTGCCATCCATGTTGGCTTCCACAACACGAGCGATGTTGTCAACAAGCTTTCCGGCATCTGTCTCTAGACTTTGCTGTTGGTTGATGTATGCTAGCACCGCCTGAGCGCTGGTCTTCAGGCAGAGACCACAGTCTCCATCGCCGACTAGTGTGTCGTACTTGGTGACTTCCGGCTCTGCAGCAATGACATGATTCAGAGCACTAATCAGGACAGATTTAGTCACAGCAACGTCGACTAAAGAAGAATCAGCTGGTAGTCTCTCGTATGGATAAGTGTCCTTGTTACCTCTGAGGTTAGTTCCTACAGGTTCCTCGTCAGTGACAATGTCTTTCTCCTGGGAAGACGTCGTGGCTTTCTGGTTCTCGGGCAGGTCTGCAGTGGTGATAGTGGGCAACCATCCACTAGCTTCGGTAGAAGCATCAATCAACTGGACCCAGCTCTCATCAACAACCTTCAGAAGAGTAATACTGAAGCCCAAGCCATTCAGGCTGGACATATAGGTACCACTCAGGGCTCTTCTTGGCTGAATGCCATGTCCCTCCCTAAGCTGTGAAATGACCTCGTTGGTGATCGCACCTAGCTCAAGTTGACTGAGACCGCCGAGATTATTGATCATCAAGACAACCTTGTCCTCCTTCTGAATGCGGATGAATGCTCGGTCCGTATCCTGTTGGTCCAGAAGTTGGTTCAACATAGTGGAAACAACGCCGGACAAACTGTCTTTGACCCGCCCGAAGCCCTCTTCATTGTGAATGCCCATGCCAATCTCAATCTCTTCGTTTGACGACAGATCATCTCCTGAAGGTGCCCTGCCTGGCACATGGACATGAGAAAGAGAGGCGCCAACGGTGACGAGATTTTCAGCAACCTGTGAGGCAATGTTGTGAACTTCGGTCAAGTCATGCCTGTTGTAAATGTTTAGCCCTGGCCCCTTGAAAGGTGATCGTCGGTGTTTACCCTTGAGCTGCGAGTGCACTAGCAATCTTCTGAACAATCACTGTACCAGCAAGACCTCTCCTTCCGACTCTTCCGGACCTGGACCGCCCAACACCAACATCATCGCCGACAACAAGCATGTCGCATCGGATGCCGGCAGCTCGTGCTTTTTCCACAGCCATGCCAAAGTGCAGGACATCGCCGGTGTAGTTCATAATGACAACGAGGATGCCGTTCTCCCGGCGCTGGGATCCCAGTCGGAGGAGGCAACGGAAGACTTGATCGGCAGAAGGCGAGGCAAAGATCGAGCCAGCTACCGCGCCGGAGAGAAGCCCCTTGCCGACGAAGCCGGCGAAAGACGGCTCATGGCCGGACCCACCGCCGGAAATGACGGCGACCTTGGGATCGGTGACGGCAGCCTTCAGAAACACAGTCTTCTGAGCTTCGTCAAACGCAACAGATGGGTTGATCGCTGTTAGGGACCGGAGTCCGGCGATGACAAGTGCCGAGGGGTCATTCGAGAAATGTTTTGCTTGAGCCTTTCATGTCAGTAATGCTGACGAAATTAAGTCGCCGATACCTTTGCGGGCGGATCTTACATGACATCTTTGTAGTATTCTTGAGAATTCTGTGCTGTGTCTAACTACAGAAGCATCCTTTCGAATTACCGAAATCCCTACTTAACATCATTCTTCCAAGAGTCCGCCGCCACTTTTCTACCTTTACCAACGGATTGACATTCGATACAATAAGGACCAGCATCGTGGGATCACTTACTTACAGCATCGCCAGATCACCCCCACGCGGAACCACAAGTTCTCAGAGTAATACCAATTGCCCTCTCATTCAGATGAGATGCCCCCATCGTGGTCCTCAACGGACCCCCAACCGTCATGGTTTTGTCAGATTTGTGTATCTCTCGCAACAGCCCCATTCTTTCTTCATCCCATCTGCATCGAGCTAACACCAACTTGGCTCCGACCGTCTCGAGACCATGACCGTAAGCGGAATCCTCCCGACCCCCACGCAAGCACACCGTCGCTCCTAGCCCGATGTCCGAGCGGCTCTGCGGGTCCGGACTTGTGCGGGGCTGACCCCCAACAGGCCCGGTGTTTGCGTGCGGGGAGCGGGTCGGACAAATCCGCGGGGAGAGGGAGAGGGAACTGATCGGAAATGGTCTGATGCGTTCCTGAAATCCACACACCCTCTTCAAAGCCAGCATTCCCCGCAGGTTCCCCGTGGGAACGACTCGCGTGAGCAAGGTCTTTGCTGGCGATGGGCCGAACCCCTCACTTCGTGGCATTTCTAGATCGATCAAACGTGTGGTGACACGAATCACCTGAGGTCCACTTCATGCAGAAGCCCGTATTGAGCCGATGGTCGGATCTGGGCGATGGGGAATAGTGCGGGCTCAAGCTAAGCGTGGGGGTCGTCTACCTACGTGATCGCGGGGGAGGGGCTCGTGAGATTTGGGGATCAAGATGGGTTCTCGAACTCTAGATTGATATGAAGACTTGTATGAAGGCCTGTGCAATATTGACAGACAGATTATTGTGATTTTACAACAATACAAGTCACAATACACACACAAGATGGCGAACATCATCGAAAAGCTATTCTCATTGCAGGGCCGTACGGCTGTCATTACTGGAGGTACGCGGGGTATTGGCCAGGCCATGGCAGTCTCCTTGGCCGAGGCAGGGTCAGATATCATTCTCATCCAAGTAAGCATCACCCCATTTACACGAGCCCAGCTGTTGCTGACAGTACTCAGAGAGACGAGAGCAACACAGAAACCCAGAAGCAGGTCCAGGCATTGGGCCGCAAAGCCACCATCTACACCGCCGACCTCTCAAATCAGGAGCATGTGGAAGGCCTCACACAACGCATTCTAGCAGACGGCCATGATGTGAGCATCTTAGTCACCTGCGCCGGCATCCAGCGCAGACACCCCGCACACAAGTTCCCCATGGGTGACTGGGATGAGGTTCTGCAAGTTAACCTCAAGACGGTCTGGACCCTTTGCAGAGACCTCGGCGCCTACATGCTCACCCGCAGCCCGAACCCGGTCAACGGCCACCGCGGTAGCATCATCAACGTGGCGTCGCTCGTCAGCTTCCAGGGTGGCATCACAGTGCCGGCGTACGCAGCGGCCAAAGGCGGCATTGCACAGCTGACCAAGGCGTTGAGCAACGAGTGGGCGAGCCAAGGTGTCAATGTCAACGCCATTGCGCCCGGGTACGTGGCGACGGACATGAACGAGGCGCTGATCAACAACCCCGAGCGCGCCGCCAGCATCTTGGCTAGAATTCCTGCGGGCAGATGGGGTACCCCGGACGACTTCAAGGGGGCCACGGTGTTTCTGGCGGGGGCGGGGAGTTTGTACGTTTCGGGTGAGCTGCTTACTGTCGATGGCGGCTGGATGGGTCGATAGAGTGGGTTGGGACGCATGTAGTGAGCAGAAAAGGATGTATTGATGGGCCTGCGGCCGGGATAGACCTGATGTAGGAATAAACAACCGTGATATTGGGACAACACAGGCGTCTGATGACTAGCAAACCCCGCTTGGAGCCCCCATGCCGGGATTTAAAGTGGTTAGCTAAGACATGGCGATCTCTACAGGGCACGGCAATAGACGGCATATCGGAGAATTTGATGAAAGGTAACGTGGGGGCAGAGATTTGTACTTCGTCTCGTAAACTTGCGAACAAGCACGAGTGAGCTACATGGGAAAATGTGAGCGGCTGGTACGCAGCTTATGGCACAAAGCAAATGCAACATACTGAACAGACCGCTGTATTGTAAGTGTGCCAGAGCCCCTTTGAAGAATACTTAGGCCATTCTAGGACCCAAATCATGCAAGCCCATCGTCAAACTTGCGGACATGTTACCAGTGATGGCTTAGGCTATATGAAGACTTCGTACTACAATACAGTTTGGTCCATTGGTAAATGCAGTAATCTAAAAGGCTTTGTCTTTGTATATTCTCTAAGCATGACACAGGCCACTACCAGACCAATTCAAACGCGCGTGATCATTTTGGGAATGTAGTTTTGGCAATGCATTTTGATTTTGAACGATAAAAGTACAGTCTAGTCCATCCTCTTCACCATTCTCTAATGCTTCCATCAGGACCATGGAAGACTTTGCATTGCCATGGTTCTGTTTCCTTGGAGATCTTCTCCACCATCTCCTCATCAATGTCAATGCCGAGGCCATAGCCCGTTGGCGCCTTGACATAACCGCCCTCAATGTCAAAGACCGTGGGGTTCTTCAAATAAGTCAACAGGTCAATGTCTCCGGCTTCGGTGTTGTAATGCATTCCCAAACTCATCTCAAGAATGGAGAAGTTGGGGGATGACAGCGCAACCTGGACACTTGCAGCAAATGCAACGGGACCAAGCGGGCAGTGCGGTGCAATCGCCACGTCGTAGGCCTCGGCCATTGTGGCGATCTTCTTAGTCTCGGAGATACCTCCAGCATGGGCGATGTCAGGCTGAAGGATGTCGACGCTAGCATCTTCAAGGAAACGCTTGATGTCCCAGCGAGTATACAGGCGCTCGCCAAAGGCAATCGGGATCGTAGTCTGGTCGGCAAGTTGCTTGATAGCTTCGGGATGCTCACACAACAACGGCTCTTCGATGAAAAGCGGTTGAAGGGGCTCAAGTGCCCTTGCTAGTTGCTTGGCCATGGCCTTGTGGAGACGGCCGTGGAAGTCGAGACCAGCGTCAAGACCCAGAGCCTTGACTTGCCTGAGCCGCTCAACAGTAGCACTTAATACCTTGGGCGAGTCAACCCAGTTCAGGTCTTCCGTTGCGTTCATCTTGACGCAAGTAAGGCCTTGCTCAATGCGCTTCTTGCTGGGGAGATGTCAGCATTTGGAGGATGTTGCTAATTGTTCAGAGTACTTACGCCGCAGCCTCAACATCGGAAGGTCTGTCACCACCGATCCAGCAGTAAACCTGGACCTTGTTTCTGACTTGGCCACCCAACAACTCGTAGATGGGCACCTTGAGGTTTCGTCCTTTTCATGATGTCAGTATGGGGGACAATTGAAGTGGTCTGTTTGTTTTTCGTACCCTTCAAATCCCACAATGCGATATCAATACCGGACATTGCAGACATGAAAACGGGGCCTCCACGGTAGAAGCCATGTCTCCAAAATAATTGCCAGATGTGCTCAATGTTGCTGTGAATCTCTAGTCAGCACTGAAGCTTTGGGTTTCTATGGTGTCAATGACGATAATCATGAAATCTTACTTTGCCTCGAGACCAACAATCCTTGGGATCATCTCCTCAAGGGTGCCTTCTACCGCCAAGTCGTGGCCCTCGAGAGTGGCCTCGCCCCAACCATACTCTCCATTCTCATCGGTGATCTTCACCATAAGCCATCGAGGCTTCACGCGGTAATACCGCACTGACTTGATCTTGGCCATGATGTCTGTGGGTTGGGTGGTCTGAGCAGTGGGGTCTGCGGGCAAATCTGCGGAGGAAGTTTTGGAGTAAAGCTAGGCGGGGGAATTTGAAGCAATCCGGGGATTACACATCGCATTCTTAACAGAGCTTCAGACCATCGTCAGACCCCGACCTCGAAGTGCCACATGTGCAGTCCAATCCACCAACGGGTTTGGGGTCAATGGGGTCGTGACTCCATTAGCTTCCATGAAACATCCGCATAAGCCCCCCACCACCCCAACTTGACCCCCACGGCAGCTTGTACACGAGGCACGGAGAAGCCATCCCACGATCCCCACTCATCGGGTCGCGGCAGAAGTTGTCTCGGGTTTCTATCCGCGTTTGCGTGGATAGAGAACGCGGCGGTAGAGTGGATTTTCTTACCACATCGTTTCTGAAGACGGGACCCATTTCGACCATTGACCCCACCTCCAACTCTGTGCCACAAGCCACAGTCAGGACCAAGCCACTTGGATGCTGCTTTTCAAGTTCAAGCCAGGTCATGTGTATGTGGCTGAAGACGCACAATTCTCGATGTCTTTTTAATGAAATACGACCTATTGAAATCTTGTTCTATTATGAGGTTTATCAATATGCCCTTACGCCGCCCATGTCTATGATGTCTATACATCTATCCTTTTTCATGCATCGTAAACCATTGCCCCAAGAACCCCCCGGATTCTAATCCCCATACGCAGAAACAACCGTCTAATTTCTTGTGTTTGTCAAACCTGAATCTCCGTTTGCGCCATCTCTATCGGAAGTCTTCTCCCGTGAGATACCTTCCTCCTCATCTCGGCTTTCGCTTGATGTATCCTCCGGCTTCGTATCGTCAATTGGCTCCAGGCCACGGTCTTTGATTAACAAGCAACCGACTAAGCAAAGTCCAACTAATGGAATCTGAAAGATGAAGACGGCACGACTCGCTGCCATATATGCGTCCAAGACTCTTGACATGTCGTCGCTGCTCAGCTGAGGAATCGAGTACGTGCTGCTTGACAGGTACTTGAACTCCGCCGGAAGGTTTGCTCGAAGAGTCGCCTGAAGAATCGCAGCGGAAATAGCCAGACCACACGCACCGCCAGCGCACCGGAAGAAGTTGCGATTGGATGTGATGACAGCTCGTCTCGACTTGATCGAGTGCGCCTGCAGCGCGACCAGGGTCGGCTGGAAAATGAAGCCAACGCCGATGCCGACAATTAGTAGCGGTATGACAATGATGCCCGGTTTCGTGTTTCGATCGAATATCAATGTGAGACCGGCGCTCCTATGTCATAATTAGTTTCCTTGCTCGACTTTGATAACACGGACCACAATTGGTGGTTCACTGGATGTACTTACAATGTCCAGAACCCAAATCCTAGCCAAATCACCTCTCCGTATCGCTTGGTGCGAGATATGTATTGACCCGATAGGATCGAAAAGACCGACTGACAGACCACGAGAGAGACGTAAATAGCCGCTGAGTGCATCACCGAAAATTGGTGGGCATTTTGAAGGTACAGCGGGATGTAGTAAAGATAAGATTGATATGCAGCCCCGAACAAGAAGGTTTGCACCAACATAACCACGACAACCTTGTTTTTGAAAATCGGGACTAACTCAACGTCAGTCAATCAATCCTGGAGGCCATCAAAGGGAAACTTACTTGGCATCATTGGCAGCTTCGCAAACTTCCACTCAACGACGACAAATGACACAAGAGCGAGCCCTCCGATGGTTAACATGCTAATTACCATTGCCGAATTCCAAGGAAAATAAGCGCCACCTGTACTATGTGAGCAATAAATTCTACTAAACGGGCTTCACGTGCGTCAACATACCTCCCGAAATTGGAATCAGCAAAAGAATGACGCCGAGAGACGAAGTAAATGATCCAGCGTAATCGATTTTCTTGACGCTACTCTTGAAGTCGTCGTTGGGTGGTTTTGAAGGCAAGAAGAAATAGCAGATGACTCCAACAATGACTCCGAGAGGTGATAGCATGTAGAAAAAAGCTCTCCAGGTTGCCCTCTCCATGAAGGCAGCGGCGAGAAAGGGGCCAAGAACATTTCCTAGCCCGACCATTGAACCAATGATACCTTGGTACTTGCCACGTTGCTCGAGAGTTACAACATCAGACACAATGATCATGGCCAGGTTCGTGATACCGCCACCGCCAATTCCTGCAATGCCTCGGAAGATGTAGAACATGGCCGCATTTTGCGAGAGCCCGCAAAGAAGGTCTGCCAATGCCAACAGACCAATTGCACTCAAAAACACGGCTTTTCGGCCGAAGATGTCTGAAAATCGTCCATAAAGCATCTGGAAAGTAGTGTTGGCGATGAGCGATGATGTTCCCGCCCAGGATATCGTGTCTTCGGCATTGAGGTCGGCGGCGATTGTCGGTAATGTGATACTGATGCCATTTTGATCGATGAACGCAATGAGGAGGGTGATTGCCAACGTTGCAAAAACGACCATCAACTGCTTCAAAGGAAGTATATTAGTCTGATCGTGAAGAGCCTTTTCGGCCTTGGTGGTTTCGAGATCGCCCCTCATCATTCAACCCTTGTCGGCGATCTATTGAAATGGGGCAACCAACATCTAATAAAAGCAGCACGCAAGACAATGCCAAGTGAATTGAAAGATGAATGAGAGACTAGAAATTCGAAATCGATTAATGTTGAGTCGACATTTTGCACGCTTCAAAGAAAAATTTGACACCGGCAATCCGACGTTGAGAGTGGACCTGTCCGGGGAGCCAAGACGGGATAGCTGTGGGCGAAGATTGGTTCATCGGCCTGTTTTCGGCTCCGGGCTCGGCGAAATGGTCTCGAAGGCGAATTGATGTGACCATGAAAATATGGGTGCGTCATGGCTGACAGGGGCTTCGGCAACTTTTGAAGCGATCGTCTCCACAACGGTTTAGTCCACATCGGAGGATCCGATGCCGACGGTCGCCCGGCTGGCGGGCCAATTATCTGATGGTCGGATATCCGACAATATTTATCTGGGGAATTTTGTGGTAGTCGATGGTTATCAGAGACGTATTGGTCGTGTCTGGCTTGGCGAGGAAGATCTGGTTCTTATCAACTATCCTGAAGTTGGAGGGTGTGACGCCGCGACGAGGGCAGTACGGGCTCAGTGATAAGGCGTCTGTTCGTTATCTACATGATCTTTAAGATCTGCAATGGACTGAAATAATGTCGGTTTTTTGATATTAGTGACTGTAATGCACTTTTCGTGAAACATCTGCCGAGTAGCGTCGCCCATCTCGTTCACGACAAGCTGTGATGGGTCAAGCCGCGAGACTGCGGAGAGCTTTCTCCTCCCGAAAAGAGTTCAAGCATTTCATTCAGACCAAAGAGCATCCCGATGATGGTCCAGCTTATTTCAACGAAGACTTGCTTCCAACACCGCCCTGTAAGAACGCAACGTGAGAAGACGACAGCTTGGAATCCATAGCTAACAGCGTCATAGCTCAGCGTACATGGACTGCGTTGCATTTCTTCGCATATTACTTAACGCAGACATTTTCGCCTAGCTCATATAACCTAGGAGCAACTCTGATCTCTATCGGCCTTGTGAGATTAGTTACTTGACCTTTCCCAGCCGCCAGTCGCTAACTCAAATATTCCCAGCAATGGTGGCACGGTATTATCGCAGCTGTTATCGGCTCAGCTATTCTGAGCGTCGTTGTTATTCTCAACTCTCGTGGCGCAACTCGATACCATGTTGGCTTTCCAGTCTACGTCAGAGCCGCTGCCGGTGTTAGTGGTGCAAAGCTGTTCATTGTGGTTCGCGCCTCTGTTGCCATCATCTACTTCGCAACCCAGTCTTTCTATGGAGGCATGCTCACGTCAGTCGCTTTGCGATCTATCTTTGGTTCAGGGTGGGACAGAATACCCAACAGACTTCCCGCCAGTGCCGGAATCACATCCAAAAACCTACTCGCCTTTTTCATTTTCTGGGTTATTCAATTCCCAGTCATGTTTGTGCATCCAACGATCTTACGCCATTTATTCGTTGTCAAGTCCGTGGCGACAACTGCTGGCCTGTTTGGTGTGATGGGATGGGCCATTCACATGAACGGAGGAACTCTAGGCGATTTTGACTTTGGAGGGAAGTCCCTGAGTGGCTCTGCACTTGTGTGGCCCATGATTCAGGCTATCAACAGTGTCATGGCAGCACTGTGCCCGATTCTTGTTAACCAACCCGATGTTGCCCGGTATGCTACAAAGCCCGCACAGGCAACATGGTCTCAGGCTACCGGTATCCTTGTTAGCAAGGTCTTGGTAATGTTCCTGAGCTGTGCGACAACCAGTGCTGCTGCAGGATTTCTCGGCAAGAGCTACTGGAACGTGTGGGATCTCTACAACGCCATCCTGACTGAGTACTGGGGCCCTGGGGCAAGGGCAGGAATGTTTTTCGCGTCCGCAGTGAGTCCCCTCTTTTCAGCAAGATTCTTGTGATCTCCTGTTAACATGCGCGTCTTATAGGGCATGATCTTAGCAATCATTGCAACGAACGCTGGCTCGAATTCATTGCCGGTTGGTGCCGATGCCAGCGGACTTTGGCCCAGGTATATCAACATCGTCCGTGGCCAGGTTATCTGCGCACTTCTAGCACCGCTATGCGTTCCATGGAAGATCATCTCCAGCGCTAGCTCGTTTCTTACATTCCTAGGCTCTTACACCGTTTTCCTCATGCCGACCTGTGGGGTATGTATCTGATTGGATAAGAGAAGAACAAAGTTCTGTCTGACAAAACCTATAGATCATGATTGTCGACTACTGGATGTTGCGCCGCGGCAACTTTCATGTTCCGAGCTTGTACACCAAAGATAAAGGATCTCCATACGCGTACCTAAACGGCTGGAACCTTCGGGCTATTGCCGCTTGGGTTGCCGGTGTGGCATTCACGGTTCATGGTATCGCGGGAAGCCTCGATCCAAACGCCGTCAATCAAGCCAGCAAAAACATGTACAAGCTTGGGTTCTTGTTGTCTCTCACGATGGGAGCGTTGGTGTACTACGTGTCGTGTCTGATTTGGCCGCCACCTATTTACCCCGAGGGAAGCGAGTCTGAAGCGACGATGGGCTTCGAGGATATGGCCTCCTCAGAAGGCTTCTTTGCGGGCGAAAGCGTTGACACAATACGAGGAGTTCTCTCAGCTGTTGAGGGCGGAAACGTAGGCCGAGTTGAGGGAAAGGGTACAGGGACTGAGTCCGTCAGTGAGAAGAACATGGTGTAATCATTTGCCTTCTCGTGTCGAGGGAAAAGATGTAATCGATTGTTACTCTTTATTGGAAGCACCGACGTATATATTAGGCTCAGCTGCATTAGACCAGCCGTCGAAATTTTTCACCGTCCGCCTATCCCTAGTCATTGCCCGAAAGGCTCTGCAACAATTCAAAATTGGGCATCCAGACAGGGCTTCCGCTATCCTGATCGATCCAGTTCGCCAACTCAGCGACCATGGGCCAAGCACCTTCGAAACCCCCACCAGCAATTCCAGAATCTCCAACGCTACCCAGAAACTGGTCGAAGCTTTCATCAGTCATTTGTCCCACTTCCCTCTCGCCGGCAGCTTCCTCGCTCTGCCCGTCTATCGTCGTGTCCTGTTGTCTTCCTGCACGCATCTGAGCTGAGGCCATTTCCGCCAAGCCCGATTCACCATCCTGAAGTTTCTCCATGGCTGCGTTCACAAGAACCTCAAAAGCGTCTCTGTATTTGCGAACCCAAGGTGCTCTCTCGCCCATGACGAATAACACTAAAGAGCAAGCACGGATGTCATTCGCAAGTGCTACTGACCAAAGCTCATTCCCCTGTGTCCACAGTCCATAAAGAAGAGTGACCCCGGCGACGAACACGGTCTGAACGGCAATGAAGCTGTGACCGTAGTCAAGAGTTTGATGGAGCCTTTTGTGAGCCTGGCAGATATCCCCAGCAGCTCTCATGCACAGTCCGTAGAACTGGTCAGAGGGGGGAAGAAGAGGCAAGAAAGGTTGGATTAGAAGCCTGAGAGCGCGATTGTACAGCAACAGAGCGTAGTTGAGCTCGGGATGATTCGGTGCCATCCACTCATTGAGCGACACCCGCCAATTTTGAAGCCGTTGGTAGAGACGATCGAGTTTTGGTCGGAGGGTATCTAAGGCTTTGTCTGTTCGGTAAATGGAGTGATGAATCTTCGACTCGATTCGGCGGAGCTTGAACAGCACAACTGCTAGCGTTATGTCGTTTCCAACAGTCCCCGATGCAGATGAGCTGCTGTTGATATAAGTATCAGGGAATTCTACATCAATCTGGTTGTCCGCGATACTCAAGGGTCGACCGAGTGAAATGGCGATCGTCCGCTCTAGTAAGTAGACAGACCAGAATAATCTTCTCCTGCGCTGAACCACAGAATCAGAGAGATTGTTTTCGTGAGCTGCGCGGTGAAGCCCAAGGTCAATGGATGTCCTCATCGCCAGACCAATCATGTACCACAGTCCATGACTAGAGGTTGATCGAAGATGGAACATGACTAACAACGTCATCGCCTCAATGTTCTGCACCGTCCGCGATTCCCTTGCCGCAGATATGTGCTGCAGTGCAGTGATGTAGAGAGCCTTTCCATAAGTATGTTAGCTCAAGTACTCAACTTTGCAACGTCCGTGGAGAAATAAGCACGTACCTCCGGGGAAAAGCCCGGGCCACGCTGTGTTAACTGTACCAATGTTGCACCCATAGCATACACTAGGTACAGCTTAAAGACACCAAATCTTTCAGCTTTGCTTAAACTTTGCGGTGGAGTTCCCGCCAACGCGACTCTTTCGCCATGCAGCTTCCACAATTCCTCAGGCTCGAGAAAAGGATACTTGGAGTGCAGTTGGGACATGTATGCCCTCAACATCTTTGAACCCTGCTCATCACTCGGGGGCTCTTTGACACCGTGAGCCAAGAGATCCTCTACTGTAAGACATCTAGGGCCTGGATTGAGGCAGCCCGTTGACCGATTGGCACTTGCACCGTCATGGATGTCTGGCAACATCTTGTTCCAGACTGTAGCTTGCACCATCTCACCGAGATTGAGGGCCAGCGATAACCCGGCCGAAGGTCCAACATAGGCAGGAGCCTCGAAATTCCCTAGCGACACGTGTGCAACCACGTCGCTTAGAGCATTTTTGTCCCTGTTTGAGTGACTGGAGTGAATACTGGCGGTTTCTCTTGGGGTCGAGTTGGTTTCTGGCGTGGGAATTTGAGCCAGCTTGTTCTCCAGGTAGGCTACCCTTTCTTCTAATGCCCGGGTGTATCTGGATCAGTCTTCAGCTTACGTTCATTAAATCCCCGATACCTTGTGTATACTTACGCAGTTGATGAAGCTTCATCTGTGACATCTACCTTGTCGCATTGAGCGCCTGACCTGCGGCAGTTCGAGCAGACCGGAAATTGGTCATCACACTCCAAAATCAGATTGGTTTCCAGTATTTCTTAACAACCATAGCCGATTACCTTTTGCTTACGACTTTTACATCTTGTGCAGGCCGTTCTTCCTCTCTTTCTAGGGTTCGGAGGGACTCCGGCTGAGGAGACCGGGGGCGATGAAGCCGGGGGATGTGCGTCAGGCGTCATCTCCGCAGGCTGATAACATGAGACGACCGCCAAGAAGCTCGACTGCCAAACTGGCCGCAACGCTGGGTGAGTCTGCGGAGGCGGACGTCCGATTTACATAGATGTCGGTTGCTATCACCGGTGCCGATCTCGCCTTTGGACAGCTTTTTCTTCGTCGGACGACTTCCGTGAGACACTAGCCCCCACTTCGGAAACATTCCGACGCAGCAGCCGTCGCACTGCCGATCGGAGGTTCCGACACTCGTAGCTCGAACAGCCAGGAATAGTGCCAAGTCGGCCATCATTGGCAATCGTCTTTCTCAACAAAATTTCTTGGCTATGCAAGCGGTGGAAAGAAAGTGATTGATCATGTGTTCACTACACAGAACTAGTAGGTGTTTTCAGCAAGCTACTTCAATATTTGTGCTAAGAGATTTATCATTTGCTGCATATCTACGTCGGTGCTGTAATTGAATGATCAAGCCTTCATGAAATTTCTCTGACTAGAACCATTACCTCACACACCCTTCATCCACTCGCCATTGGGTTTGTACGGGAATGCAGCCCTCATATGCTTAGCAATATCCCTTCGAGTCGTGACCCAAACCCCCTCTTTCTCTGAGATGTACGTCATGAACTTTCTCAGGGCCTCAGATCTCCCTGGCTTGCCGATGATGCGCGTATGCAACGGAATGTTCATCAACTTCCCGCCCTCTCTGTACAAACAATCGAAGGTGTTTTTGAGATATTGCTCATATGTCTCAGCGACTGAGCTGCCAAACCCAGGTGACATGTGAAACTTGCCATCATTGCAGTCATAGTTGTAAGGGATCAGAAGCATGCCCTCCCTGTCAGCTTCTGGCAAGTCCTTCTCCCACGGCAAGTCGAGCCAGTAAGGTACATCGTCGTTGTAGCACTCCGAGGACCAGAGAAACTCTCCACCGAGGCTCTTCCAAACCTCTGGGAACAAGGAAGGAGTGTTTGGGGTTCCGCGGCCGAAGTAAGCACCCACCGGCATTTCGCCCGAAACCTCTTTCAACATCAAAATGTTCTGTTTGATGTATTCCTTGTCTTCTTCCAACGAGTAGTTCCAGATGTCGAGCCACCTTAAACCATGGCAGGCAATCTCGTGGCCGTCGCGGACCAGAGCTTTCGCGAAGGTCGGGTTTCGTTTGAGGGCGTAAGCGACGGCATACGTGGTGAAGCTCCATCCGAACTCCTTGAATAGTCGGATAAGACGCCAGGACGCAGAACGGCTGCCATACTCGAAGTCTTGCTCGGCGTTGAGGTATCGTGCACCTTCTTTGTAACCGCCGGACGCACCCTTTTCCCATAGATATGGCTCCGAAAAAGGATCGCCATCCAAGATGCTTCGCTCTCCTCCCTCTCTGGAATCTCCATCAGCCTGTGATACTTGTTGAAAGATTCGTATATGGAAACTTACTCATAATTGAGGACAAAAGACACGGCAATGCGAGCACCATTGGGCCATTTCGGATCAAACCCCTCCTCGCCGAAGCCTGGACACATGTACGTTAGACACACATGCTTCCATTGGTGGAGTATCACTCACCCTCAAAGTCGCGAGGTATCTGGAGACTCTCCTCGATATGCACCATTTTTTGAGTTGTTTAAAATTGTCGGTGTTTTTCGAATGGTCTAATAGTCTTAGGCGGAATTTGTAAGTGAGCCGCCCAAGATCGATGGCTTCAACGGAATCTCGTACTTGTCGCGACAAGCAATGGATGCCCTTTAATACAATATTTGAAACCCTTAATGTGCATCCGTCGCAAGATAGCCGCACAAGACTATCGGTTTGCCCCTCCTCCGAGAACTATTTCATCTTGCGATATCTTGCGGGGTACGTGAATGGTGGGGTTGATCCTTCCTAAGATAAGGACATAGTGGGGTTGATCAAGCTGCACTGCTACCGGTTCACAGTCGCCGACGACCTTTTGAGAGAGGAATCGGATGATCCGAACGCAGTAAATTGTTCGCGAGGAGTTGATGATAGCGATAAGATATCAATTCAGGGCTATCGGACCTATCTAAGAGATTAGGTATGAGTTAGAACTACTATGGACATCCAATCTACATTGGCTTGAATAATATCAGCTGGCTTTGATCGCGAATGTTTCGAATCAGCCCTCGAGTTCACGGAGTGCATCGTTTTGAATTTTCTGCCTAGACCTCGACATTGACCCCGAAATGTCCGTCTTCTCTTTGAACGTCGACAAGACAAACCCCGTCACGGCGGAAGTTCTTGACGATAGCCTCAATGCGCTGGGTGTTACTCTGAAAAATAATGAAAAGGATGAGTACCAAAAGCTGCTTGCGGTATTCCACGAATCCGTTGTCGGAATTATGTCTCTCCCTGGTCAGTTGTGTGTACACCTTTTGTCAAGCTGGACTAATAGTATTTGCAGATTATGTACCACCAGTGAATGAGATTAGATTTCCAAGAGAAGACATTCACTTTCCTGACTCGTCCAACAACCTCCTATCAGCGTGGGCGTGGAAATGTCGAATTGAGGACCAGCAGAAGAAAGGAGGACTTCTTGCTGGAAAGACGATTGCTGTCAAGGACAATATAGCCGTAAAGGGTGTTCCGATGCTTATGGGCACCGACTTCGTGAAAGATTACACTCCTGTGAGACACTGTTCCGTAACCCCTTGAGGGTATCCAGCGACTAACGAATGACATTAGAACACTGACGCGACTATCGTCACGAGGCTTCTCGAAGCCGGAGCCATTATTGCCGGCAAGTCAGTCTGCGAGAACATGTGTCACTCAGCTACAAGCAGCTCATCATCAACCGGCCATGTACACAACCCCTACGCCAAAGGCTACAGCAGTGGAGGAAGCTCGAGCGGCTCTGGAGCTCTGGTAGCCAACGGCGATGTTGACATGGCTCTGGGCGCAGACCAAGGAGGTTCAATTCGTGTGCCTGCCGGCTGGTGTGGTATCTACGGTCTCAAGCCTACCTTTGGCCTTGTCCCTTACACGGCTTGCGGCTCTAACGAGCCGACGAATGATCACGTCGGGCCCATGACGCGAACTCTACTCGACAATGCTTTGATGTTGCAAGCCATCGCCGGAAACGACAACATCGACGACCGGTCTTTTGCAGCACCTTCGCCGGATACAATCCCCAAATATTACGACAATCTGGTTGCGTTGCAAAATCCGGCAGACCTATCCGGTGTTAAAGTCGGTGTTTTGATCGAAGGCATGAACCAACCCTCAGTTGAACCTCGTGTCAAAGCCTGTGTGGAAGCAGCGATCCAAGGACTACGTGACCTGGGCGCAACCGTCGAAGAAGTCTCCGTACCGTTCCATTCTCAAGGCGCAGCAGTGTGGACGGCCATCAGCAAGGCTGGAGGATATCTCGCCAAGCGAAATCTCAACTTCGGCAGAAGAGGCCACGTGATGACAGACCTCACCGAGAAGTTCCAAAATCTTACCCAAGAGCAATGGGAAAACGCCTACGTCTCGTCTAAGAACATATACCTGAACGGGGTTTACGCGCAAAAGGCGTTTCCCGGTCTGTTGGGGAAGGCAACGAACTTGAGCAGGAAGCTCCGAGACGATTATGACGCGGCACTCAAGAAGTATGACGTGCTGGTTGCGCCCAACCTGCCCTACATCGCCAACTCGCATACCCCGTATGATGCATCGCCGCTGGAGAAGATCGGGAAACAAGTAGGGTTGACTGCGAACACTGCTCCGTTTGATCAGTCAGGGCACCCGGTGCTGGCCATGCCTATTGGTATGCTCACGATCGAGGAAGGCCCACTTAAGGGCTCCGGAACTAAGCTGCCAGTGAGCATGCAGGTCATTGGAAAGTGGTGGCATGAAGACGATGTTTATCGGGTTGCATACGCTTGGAGTTTGAAGAATGACTGGAAGACCAGATAACAGACAGCTGGCAACATTGGTCTTTGAATGTTTTCTTCGGACCGGAGGCAACGTGATGTTGGAGCACAATTTAGCAACTAAAAATACACCATACGTCTTCGCGAGCTATGAAGAAATCACTTCACTTTCTTGTTGTGCATCATAATCACCAACGGCACCTTGACCGAAAGACGGCTTCCCTGATGCAGCAGACGTTGTCCTGATCGACACTTTTGATGTTTTGCAGGGATAAGTCAGCCCCTCACATAGCTTTGATTAGCTAGAAATGCTAGCTGCAGACTTACTTGTTGAGGATGCTAGGGATAGCCGAGTCAAGTAGTCTCCTCCGAAGGTCGGGACAAAGCGATCGGACTACAACTATTATGATTAGCAGGGGAGGGACGCGTGAGAAGTAAAGTTCCAGGACAGACCACCGTCTGATTCACAGACATCGTCACACGGCATTCCAGTCTCTCCCTCCGCGTTACGGCATGCGGCGACCGGCAGTAGCGGGTCCGAGGGCGGAGTCTATCTTGTCTCGGTGGCCTCAGTCCCGGCCGACCTCGGGCCCTTCAACTTCGGCTTCTTGCCCGATGCGCCGGCACCGACACGAGAGGGAACCAACACTCCTGGGAACCCCCACGCTCCGCTCCCGGCCCCGGCAAAATTTCCACATTATCCTCGAGACGCAGGCCCAGACCCAAAAAGGTGTTAGATAAGGGAATTGCAGCCTCAGTGGGTCCCCGCGGGCGCCCTTGTCCAATATCGTGCCTGATTTCAACCCGAAGTGGAGGGGGCAGACGCAACAAGTTGCAGATTGTGTGGTTGTTCCCCGCTGCGGAGTCGCTCCGCTTTGAATTCCTAGCCGGACCCGGCCCAATGAAACATTTTTTGCTGGTTTTGAGCTTCCTTAATTCATGGATGATGTCTTTGAAGGCGTCTCGGAGCTGTTGATCCATTGATTGTGATTGACCGACTTCGGAATTGGGTGTCCGAGTGGAGACCGACCGGGTAAGGATTTTTTCTGCGTTTTCTTTCAACTCCCTTTGAACTTTTCGCACAGGCGTATTTAAATGCAAAGCTCGTCCCCTATTTCTGGATTGTTTTGCGCTGGGTTATTGTTGGAATGAGTAGACTGTTTTCTTGGCAAAATCCTGAATTCTCCCTTGTCAGCGATTCTCTTTCATCCTGTCTTTAGTTCAACCCAAGTTGGCAAATACATCGCATTCAGCTCCGTGTTCTCTTTTCTATGTCACAGGAAGCGCTACATCGAACAGGTCTCCAAGATGTCGTCGATAAATACGCTGTCAGAAGTACCCACGCGAGTGGATGAGCTGCCGCCAGACTTGCTCGCGATGAGAACTTCCAACGCCGAGAAGGGCGTGAACATCCTCGCGCAGACTCCCAGCCGGCCCTTCTCCTATCGTGAGGATGAGACGGTTTACGCCAAGTTCACCCCCAAGCGCAAGATCCTGATCACAGCCATTGTGTCCTTTGGTGGTCTAGGGGTCAATCTGGCAGCCCTCCTGGTATTATCGGCCCTGCCTGAGGTGGCAGCGGCTTTCAACACCACGGGAACCATTATCAACTACTCCAACGCGCTATTCCTATTGATCATGGGCATCGGTGTCCTCTTCTGGGGCCCGATTAGTCAGGTGTATGGCAGAAAATGGGTAAGCACAATCATCACTGTACCTCGAACATCATGTACAATAGTAGTCTTCACAATAGGCTTTTTGGCAACTTTTTCTGTTGCGCAATTTCTCCACCGCTCCGTTGAACTAAATGTCTCAGGTTTTTGTCATCTCGACAGTGTTGTTCTGCACATTCTCTCTGGCGACTGCGAAGGCCCCCAACCTCGCAGCTTTCTTTATCTTCCGCTGCATCACCGCGTTCGGGGGCACTTGCTTCCTAGTCGTCGGCTCAAGTTGCTTGAGCGACGTGTATCGACCGACTGAGCGCGGTACAGCTTTGGGCTGGTTCTTGGGTGGCACTCTGATTGGACCTGCCTTTGGTCCCTTCCTCGGAGGCGTCATCGTGACTTACTCTACATGGGAATCGCTTTTCTGGTTCCAAGGTGCTGTGGGAGGAGTAGCAATGATCCTGGCCGTTGCTTTCTTGCCGGAAACAAGTCATGGCAAGTGGTCCGAAGAGCTGGAGGGGCTCACCTTCAAGGAGAAAGTTGGACAGGTCTGGGAATGGACCAACCCGTTCCGCGTCATTTCCCTCTTCCGTCATCCGAGGATTCTTCTTGTGGTAAGTCTTCCAAAACCCCACTGCCATTAAGAGACATCGTAGGTTTTCGCGCCAAAGCTGGACCGCTGCAAGCTGCAAGCCTCAACTCAAAACGCATGACGCGTTTTGATCAACGCGGTAAGACGCATTCTGTTCGTTCACCCCCAGCTAACTACACAACCAGGGCATCGCCGCATCATCGATTCTGTGGAACATGCAAGTTCTCTTGACGCCCGTTCGTTACGTGATCAACCCGCGATTCAACCTAACTTCCCCGCTGCAATCCGGATTCTTCTTCCTGGCTCCGGGAGCGGGATATCTCGCAGGCACCTTCGTCGGCGGCCCCTACGCGGACTACACCGTCAAGAAGTGGATCAAGAAGCGTGGTAGGCGGGTGCCGGAGGACCGACTCCGAAGTGCTTTTGTTGCCATGGGGTTGGTGATTCCAGGAAGTGCGATCATCTACGGATGGGCTATCGATCAACAAAAGGGAGGCATCCCCCTCCCCATTATCTGCATGTTTGTGCAGGGTGTTGCTCAGATGGTCTGCTTTCCTTGCCTAAACAGTTATTGCCTTGATGTCTTCCGAGACCGGGCATCCGAAGTCATGGGTATGTTTTCCAACTCACCGACTTAACTCGTCTTTCTGTATCATGAAGATGGCATTTCTGACGTGAAACCCACAGCGAGCAACTACTTCATTAGGTACCTATTCGCCGCTATTGCGACAGCAGTATGTCTTCCGGGAGTCCAGGGCATTGGTGTCGGTTGGTTTTCGACAGTGAGTGCTCTATTCGTCATGGTGTCCTCTGCTGCTGTGATCTGCATCGTAATATTTGGCTCGAAGACGAAGAAGACGGCGGAAGAAAAAGTTGAGAGCGCTTAAGGACCCGGCCAGGCTGGTTATAGAAGGGTCTCTGGATGTTCTGGTACTTGGGAAAATTGCGTAGCATTTTGTTTAGATATACTTAATAGCCTCCGAATTCATGATCATATATGGTCAATTAGCTTCCTCGAACATTTGACTGCCCTATCTTGGCGCCGTTCAAACATCAGAATCTTCGCATCGAACTCGATCTCTCGTTGGTGGTGGCTTGAACGGTCTTGATCCGTTTGAGAGCGGGATCCAGCGGGATGGCGGAACGGCGGCTTCCTTGCCGCCACGTTGTACCTATGCGTAGCCAACATTTCAACTGCATTTCAACTGCATTTTTACCGATCTCCGCATGATCTGCGAGAAGAATTCTCTCAATCATGTAAACTTGATTGGCTCGGGGATCAGCTCCGAAGACTTGATAACCTAGATCGCTCCATGAACGCCCTAATTATGGGGGAGATTTTACAGCACTAGGCACTATGGAGATGCCCTTGTCAAGCTAAGGGCGCAGGCCGAAGTGGACCATCGGCGCCGAGACCAATGATTTTGCCTTTTCAGGGATGGCATTGACAACAAGGCGCAACAACAAAGGCGAGACCTGCCATGTGCTCGGAAAAAGGGCAGCCAGCAAACGCGCCTTGCCGGATTTTTTAGAGTTAGTGCGACGTGTCTCGCGGTTTCCAGAAACATCGATCGACAAAAGATCCAGTTCTTGCAACGATGAAAGCGGTTACGCGATGCTCAAAATCTGTACAAAAGGCCCAGCTGCTCGGGTCTTCGATTTGTAGGAAAGTTAATCCGGGCTATCCGTACAGGTCACTCTTTGTGTTTCATCATCATCCCTTCACCGTCGCTCGGGATCGTCAAGTCAGCCGCCTCCTCAAGCGCCCGATCTCGTTCTCGTCGGCCACTCCCGCAGCCATGGCGAAGTCAGTAGAGATCCGATCGGACGGTCGTCCTAACATCGACATCCGGCCAGCCACACTCGACGATGCCAAGACAATCGCGGAGCTGGGTGCGCATGTCTTCTCCGTCACCTTTGGCCACTCAGTAGAGCCGCACGAGCTGCAAGCGTTTCTGGACGAGTCATACAGCATTGAAGCAGTCACAAAGGACTTGAAAGATACCAACAAAGACACCATTCTCGCAACGGACGCTGCCGGCGACATCTTGGGCTTCGCCATGTTGACCCGCGGCTCGACGGAGCCATGTGTCGCGGACCTCGAGGGCATTGTCGAGCTGCAGCGGATCTACTTGTACCCCAAGGCCCACGGTACTGGCACCGGCAAGGCACTTGCAGACAAGTTAGAAGACATGGCTAGGAAGCAGGGCTTCAAGAACATCTGGCTTGGCGTGTGGGAAGAGAACTACCGAGCAAGGAAGGCGTATGAAAAATGGGGATACAAGGCTGTCGGCACTCACGACTTTGTTGTCGGCTCTGTGGTTCAGACGGATGATATCCTGGTAAAGGAACTATAGATATGGTGATTACAAAAGGGTCAGGGTTGGGTTTACGGAGTTTTGCTCTTCTTGGGCGTCCAAGAGATAGATTCACAACGATAGACGCAGAACAGGTGCGCTAAAGAGGGTAGTAGAAAGAGGAAATAGAGTAGACATGCTACGAACTAGACGTGCATCAACAGTGATTGTGCACACATGAAAAAACGAAAATTGGATCATTTCGAACACCCGATCCTATTTTAAGACGGTTTCACAGCTTCACGTGGCATTTCGCAGTATCACCGATTCTTGTTCATCTAATCCACCTAAGCATTGTCTTGTATGTTCGACAGCTTCACTACAAACCAAGACTCATGAAGGACTAGTTGCAGAGTATGACATAATGTTGTACATCATTCTTGATTCAAAAACAGCCTAAGTCGCTCTCACAAAATTGCATGTGATGCTGCTCGAGTTAGCAAATAAAAGCAGGGTCTTCTTAGGAAGCATACATTGGGCCATAGTACCTGTTTCGACGGATAACAACATGTTCAACGTGACACGCCTTGTGTTTATATTGGATTAAACTTCTAGGTTGCGAGGGAAGGTTACCAACAGCATTTGGATGATCACCTGAGCAGTCACTCTACATCTAGTAGTTACACGCACCATATTTCCCAATTCGACGGTTGCGGTAATGTTTTACGGTCCTGTTTCCACCCTTGATTAACTCTTGGCCATTGACCAAGGTCCCTGCGCCCTACACCTCACAAAGCCACGCCCTGCACATGACAGCTGTGGATAACATCAGTGCAATAGTGTAGTGATTACTGATCATCTCTACCATACCCAGCATTGACACGGGATATTCTTCATCAAATAAAGGCGGACCGATGCCCAGTTTTGAGCTGCAAATACAATTAGAAGTCTTAGTTGTTATTGCAGTTACCACAAAGAACAATTTCATCAGCACAATTTCAATATGGACGAGGTTACGCGAGAAGTTCGATACCGTATTTTCGAGTATTATCTCGCGAACTGCCGTCCGCCAACGACGCAAGATATTGCCCAATCAATCGGCATCAGCGAGGAACAAGTGCGCGTTTCATTTCAACAGCTTGATGCCGCCCACCATGTAGTTTTGCATAAGCATGGAGTTCATACCCCGACACCAATTTGCATGGCACATCCATTCTCTCACCTGTAAAGTGTCCAAAACGACGTTCAAACGAATGCTGCTGACAGTATTGTGAATAGTCCCACGCCCTGTGTTGTGGTAAGTTGTCTTTTCACATTAACGTCGAATCGCTTTTGATCGCAAGATTAGGCTCAAGATGCCCGGTCTTGGTGGACGAACTGCGCCTGGTGCGGCTTCGGCTTGGCTGCGATGCTGCTGGGTCCTCATGGCTCCTCCTCATCCCCCGTCAGCTTGTCCGCCAAATCCGGCACAATCGATGGGGAGATGAACTTCATAGTCACAAATGATGGCATTAAACTTCATGGAAACGAAGTGGATACCGAAAAATGCGTGGTTCACTTCTCCGCACCTCTCAAGACGTGGTGGACCGACGTGAGGTTCGCTTGTGGCACGATTCACGTTTTCGGCAGCCAGACACACGCGGCGGAGTGGGTGAGTACAACGAAGGCCTTTAATGAAATTAGAAGTTTCACTAATCTATCTCAAGTGCGAACGATACGGATTCAGATATGGAGAGGTGATGAACTTGGATACGATGTGGAAGCTTTCAAAGGTACGATTGAACCTAACCATTATGTACTACCAACTTATTTCTTCGGTGACTTACAGATCTCTAGGCTTGGTATGAGAACAAAGCATCGCATGATTACGACAGACTGGATGCTCAAGAGGTTACTGATCTCTTCCGAGAATTGGGGTTGGTATCCGAATTTTGGTCTCGATAAAATCGCGGGCGCTGCGCCTCACATTGAACAAAGGCCTTCCAAGGCCGGACCTAGAAAGCGGAGGGTTCGTGAAAGCGGAATGAAAGATTACTTCATAGCTTGTGGTATTCGTTGACTTGCATGTTGGTCGGTCATGTTGGCTTCCTCCTGTTGCTGGCGGTCCGGCCCAACCAACACGAGGCGGAGTCGTTGCTCCTTACGCGCCAAACGTTCGCCCTCAGCCCCCGACCATTATGCGACCGGCCCGCAAGTCTCCAACAGCTGTCGTATTTTTGGTGCAATCATGTTGAAATGGATGGATCGCAGCGTCTGCAGCCTAAGCTCATTCGATGATCCCCTGCAGTGATAATGCAACCCCGCAGCACCTGTTTGAGCCATGGGCTTGGGCTCCTAGGCAGACAGCCAGGCATACTACACGCTCATATACCAGGCACCGTTATCCATCGTCTTTTGAAAGCTTTCATGCGAATTCTGGTCACGGTCATTTTCAGTCCCAGTGTCCGCAGCTTTCTGGGCTGTTGAAAATCAAAATGGCAGCTATCCTTGATGTCGCGAACCTGGAGGAAAGATGGACGATTTGTAAAGTCGAGGACGACCGGAAATCCGCCTTGATCGTCGTGAGTCTAAATAACTCGATGCAATCATTTGAGTGGGTGCTGATTTAATTGGCGCAGGACTTGTTCAATCACGTTGAGATGCTCACTCGCAAGCTCGCTGAAGCTGAGCAGAGCCTGGAAGAGAAGAACATTTACATCAAGTCTGTGAAACAGAGTGGTGCTGAAATGAAGCTGCAGATTAATCAGCTTGAGTCTGAGAAGGTATGCTATGGCTTTCGTCGCCGGTTTGAATTACACAATTGACGATGCTAGGATAAATACTCCTTTTCTTCTGTGGTCATCGACGGCGATTGTATGCCGGTAAGTGCTTTACCTTCACATCATCTTTTTACCCCATAGTTAAGCTGAACAATTTTAGTTCACCGATCAACTCGTTACTCAGGGCTTTGAGGGTGGCAAGAAAGCAGCAGGAATGCTGCGTCAAACTATCTTGGAACAGTTGCCTGAGTTGGACCCTGACATGCCACACCATTCTCAAGTGATGATACGAGTATACGCCAACCTCAAGGGTCTTGCCAAAGTTTACCATGATACCCAGATTTTGAAAAATATGGAAACCCTGAACGAATTTGTGAGGGGCTTCAATAGGGGATCATATCTCTGTGATTTTGTTGATGCTGGTAACGGCAAAGAATGCGCGGATGAGAAGGTTAAAGGTACCTCAAGAGCAGCCCCAAAAAGCCGCATGATGTAACGCGCTGACATCTTTAGAAAACTTTGAGCTTGGTCTCAACGACGTTCATTGTCGCCGAGTCTTGTTAGGCGGATCGGGCGACAATGGGTACGCTCGTTTACTTGAGCGACATCTTGCCGACAGCCCGAAGCGAAGCAAAATCCTACTGATAGAGGGACCCCCGTTCGAGAGGGAGCTGGCAGATCTTCGGGGCAGCGTCCAAGTCCTGTCCCTTTCCAGCGTATTCAGGGCGCAGAAGCTCCCAAGCGTTAAACGACGGGTATCGTCTCAACTCACCCCTCCGACGACACCGTCCACGGGCTATGCAGCCGCTGCTTCGAAAGCTTCCGCTCCATCGACCTCGGCAACCACTCGGATTGACTCGTCGTCCACGACGACTCCAGCACAAACGATGAGTGTGGTGCTTCGCAACAAGGCGGGCGAGCGTGTTGACTCTCCCCTGAGTTGTATGCCGCAGGACGTGATTTCGATGAAAAATCGGAAAATGTGCAACAATTTCCATCTTCTTGGGGATTGCCACTTCTTGAGAAACTTCGGGTCGTGTCAGCACAAGCATGGCCCAAAGTTAGATGGTAAAGATCTTCAGGCTCTTCGTGCAGTGGCTCGCCATTCTCCCTGTCTGGCCGGCTTGGATTGCGACGATCCAAGTTGTATTCACGGCCACCGATGTCCGCGAAGTAGCTGTAGTGTGTCTGGGTGCAAATTTCCGTCGAAGATGCACAACACTGACACAGTTGTTGTTCATCGTGTGGTTTGAGAAATCCTGGAAATCAGTTGGGCAGTTGCTTCGTTTTGTTTGGCATCTTCATTTATTTCTAGAGCTTGTTTCCAATTGGGACATTTTGTCTCCAATGCATATCGTATTCTCCCCCCACTTGGATGCCTAAAGCTCGAACCCGTGCCAACTGAAAGAAGAAGGTGTCGATGATAACATGTGCTACACCTTACTCGCTTCGGCCGAACCATGTACAACTGGTGCTGCGCCGTCGAGATCAACAGGGGTTCGGACCCTCCCGTGCGCCATTTCAGGCCAAGCGTCCAATCACTGAGGGGTTCCATGTCTGATCTGGTGATGGTGCAGAATGATTCATACCGGACCCAGTCATCTTCGGTGCGATCTCCTGGATCTCGCCGGGGCATCCCCGCTACCATGACCTGTCTGTGCGAGATGAAGCTTTTTAAAAGATGCACCATGCTCTGTTTCACCTGCGATCTCAGTGGTTATTCAGAGGACAGTTGAATCCATAGCGAGCCAATATGACGACCCGAGATTCGCAAAGTGCAGCTGGGCGTTGTCGGCTTCAAGCAACTCGCAGGATATTTCCCAAGACGCCTGCGCCGGAACCCACCGTATCGAAGCTTTCAATCATCGACGCGACAGTCGCACGATTCACGCCTACCGCTGCGATATGGCTTTACGATAAGAATGATATTGTGGAATTGCCATACCCGAGCCTATTCGAAATACTTGGATCAGCCCTCAGCGAAACTCTGGACGATTTCCCTCATTTTGCAGGGCAAATCCAATGGGCGACCCAGGACATGGTGAAGAACGATGCAGTTCAGCGTCATCTTGGCCGTCCAGTCGTATCTCATGGATCTCCAGAAGACCCTGGGGTTGAGCTCATAGTTGCAGAGTACGATACCAACTTGGAACAAGTCGTTCCGAGCAGAAACGAAAGAGAAACGAGTCTGAAAGAGTGGAACGCGAGCGACTTTCAGCAAAGCGACTTCTTGCCGAACACCAAAATTGCGCTATCATCCCTCAATGCGATCGAAGGATTGCCCAGCATGGCTATTCAGCTCACCGCATTCAGATGCGGAGGCAGAGGGATCAGCGCAATGATTGCACACCCACTCGCAGATGCCGCTTGCCTAATGACCTTCATGAACTCCTGGGCTGTGCGATCAAGGGCTTTGCTGCATCCGAAGTCTATATCCGGGAGCTCAAAAATTGTCAAGCCAGTTTTTGAACCTTCTCTGCTTGATCAAGTTGCACAACTAAGCCATGGAGGAGCACCCGAAAATGCCAAGATCCAAAAGGCTCGATCACTACCAATGCACCGGTTCGACTGGTGGGCGGAAGATGCACCCAGTTTCCCTTCTGGTACGAAGCCTGCTACTCAGGCTACAATGCCATCTGCTGAAGAGATGGGAAACACGCAACTCAGCTCGTCGTCCTTTCCGCCATGGCCAACATGGGACATGGCTGCGCCAGTTGATCACTACCAGATCCGTTTCTCGTCCAGCGAGCTAGCGAGGATGAAAGAAGCTGCGCAAGCAAGTCTTCCTGCCGATATGACGCCTTGTTGCATATCTCGACTTGATGCTGCATTGGCACATGTGTGGACTCTCATCAACCGTGCAAGAAATCTCCAGCATACACAGAGCAACGTTTATCTCGACATCACCCTGGGACTTCGCCCAAGAGTGAGCCCGCCCTTACCCGAGACTTTTGTCGGGTCTCCTCTCCTTCTCGGATATGTCGAGAAGACTGGAGTTGAGGCGTCTACAACGGAATTGGGGCTTGTCGCGGCTGCGATTAGAGGAATGATGGACATGTTCACCCCAGATGCGGTCGCAGCTTATATCCATGATGCCGCTCATGAAGTTAGTCCACAAAGACTGTGGCAAGCCTTCTTGGGCAAACACCATACGCTTGTTACGTCTTGGGTGAGGACACAAGCCTATGAGCTTGACTTCTTTGGAACACAGCAGGTGGCCAGGTATGTCCAGGGAGTCATGCCCAAGATCGATGGTCTTGTCCAAGTCATGGATGTTGCGGATACTGGTGACTTCGATGTCAGCATATGCATTCAACGGGAGGCCATGGAACGGCTCCTGAGTGATCCTCTACTACGGAAGTATGAGTCTTAGAAGTCGCGATGATTTTTGCGAAGTCTTAGGCACAACTAGAGCCAACTTAACGGACAATTCAGTTCTTAGATTAAGACTTACACTTCATATAGAATCATTATTTGGAAATTTCATGAAGTCGCATTCCTTCGGCCTTGCCATTATCGTCTGCTCAAGTAGATACAAGAAGTTCAAATATGTACACGTAGACCTTGACCGTCATTCTCCGAGTCGTTAAGGTCCAGTCTTGGCAATAGTGATTACGATGATAATTATGGTTCCTTCACTTCTGATTTGCCTCAGTCATCCACTGGCCGATTTGCGCTTAGGCGTAGACGTAGCAAAGTGGCGATCCGCCAATCGTGTTCATCAGCTCGCTGATCGTGCGGTTCTCTGCCAAGACTCCAAGGTAGAGAACATCTTCCACGGTAGTGTTCCGACTCGCAGGCCTGTTGTTGATCGTAATCGTGCCGGCAACCTCAAAAGCGTTCCACAGGTGCAGAGCTTGCCACAGCCAGTACACGCGGTCGACCATCGCATGGTGAAGGAAGAACGAAGGGTCAACGGGTGACGAGTACAGATCGCTCGCCTCGCCATTGACGGAAAAGTGGCCTGCGGCGTGCATGCCGAGAAAGCCGTCTGCAAACCTTCCCTGGAGTTCGTTTTGGAAAAGCTCGATGTTGCGGGAAGCAGCTCCGATAGTGATGTTGGCCATGTTCTCGTTCGTCATCCAGTTCGTCATGGTATAAGAGCTGAGGTCACGCTTGAGGCATCGAGGGTTGTGGCCGAGTCTGCCTGCGGGACTGGCCTCCATGCCATCCATACCAGGGTTCACAGGTCCAAGGTTGACTGTCATGCTGTGCAGATATTAGCTTGTCTCCATTACGCGATTGGAGTAGAGAGATACTTACTTGACGAAGGGACCACTCTCTACGCAGCCACCGCCCTTACCGGAAGGCAACCAGATGGCGCCGGCGCCGCTGAGACTGCCATTATGCTGCACGAAGGCACCGTCGCCACTGAGACTCGTGTCGCTACCATCGAAGATTGGAGACTTGGTCAAATCATCTTGGTACTTGAGCCAGTTCCAGTACTATTCTTGTTGATTAGAAGGGTTCAGGCTTGAACGAGAGAAATCGAAGATGTCCAATCTTCGAGATAGTCCACTTACAGGTTGGGAGCCCTGATAGCCACACTCGTTTCTCAGAGCCTCCTCATAAGCCCATGTGAAATACCGATGCCACGTCAAGAAGTTTCCCTACATCGTGGTGTTAGACTCGGTCGCATCGAAGGACGAATTTCTTGCTTACGGTGCCATGGATGGTGGTAGTCTGGTTAATATGCACAGCAACGAAGTCATCATAACGGTTCCGGGCGCCCGGGGCAAACTCCGGGTCTGACTTCGAGGGCGACGTCAACATGCACTGGACAGCACTGATGTATGCTTTCTTCTCCTTGTCAGAGAATGCCTCCCTGCACGCGCATATTAGCAATCGAGGACCTACGCGCGATCTGCACGAAACGGTGTGGGTAGTACGAACCAATCCCGGCGATAGCGCGCGTTGAAAATGTTGCAGCTGCTGCGCTTGTTCATCATTCCCGGGTTGGCAGCCTTAAGGGCGTCCATCGCCCGGATCTGCAGGTCAGACAGCACATCGCGCGTCTCAATGGGAGAAGCAAGAGCCGGTGCGCTCAGCAGCCCAACGGCCGCAGCCACGATGTTGATGGAACGCATTGCTTGACGGTATTCGTGTTTTGGGAAGACGAACGGAGTGCAGGGTGGCCGCGTGCGAACAGGACAAGGGAATCAGGAAGAAGGAGGAGATGTGGTCCTGTGTTACGTACGGCAAAGACAACTGATTCTCTGCAAAGACGAACACGCGCAGAAAATTGCGTGGGAAGTGGGAGCGGGATTGACGGTCCGGAACTTGTGTTCAGAGATCAAGACGAAGGCGTTCCGCCATGCAGTCACAGAACCTCGCTAGCTATATAGACGGATGCCTGTCAGACGTTGAGAATAGATTAAAATCCGTTGGCTAGCGCCTCCGGCCTTTCGCTGCAGGGCTCCGGATCCGCGCCGCGGACGTCCTAGCCGCACTGGGCGGCATGGCATGTCTGGAAGGCTGCCACCCCTGGCGCGGGATGCCGCTGTTGGGGGGCGAAAAATTGATGTGAGGGTTGTCAATCGAACGGTTTTATGCGGCGGACAATGGAAGAAAATTCGATAGCCCAGATCCTGATCCGGGGCCCACGGAGCCGGGATGCTGGATGTAACCCTCTTCGGTCAAGATGGGTGGATGAGATGCAGGGGAGATGGGGAGATGCGTCTCCGCCGTTGCCACAGGCCGAGGCGAATCATCAGAACGGTATTTGCCATCGGCAAGAACGGCGAGTCGAAAACGACAGTAACACTCGGCTTCCGGCTCAGCTCTGAGATACGGTCATATACGTTCTGCTATCGACCATTTTGCGGTCTATGGGACCTCCCGCAACGCACCGACTCGCGTGCCCCATGAGCTTAACTCAAACACTCAAACTCAAAAGCAACAAAGGTGTTCATCCCATGATCCCAACCTTGACTTCAGTCGCGACATTTGAGACAGTGTCCAACTCATCGGCCACGGCCCGTCTCCACCAAGTCAGCACTCAACTTCGGGGATAATCAACCGTAGCAACCGATCCAGGACAGATCATTTTCTGGTCTGTTGTGACTTCCAACCCGTCCCGCTAGCCAGGTCTTGGCATGCATCCCATAGCATCCGAGAGGCAGGCAATCCACTTCTCGTTGCACATTGCTTCCGATAGGCCACTACGCCTGTTGGTCTTCGAGAGACGGGCGATTCCGTCGCGATTGTTGCTTTTTATCGTAGGACCGCCGTGGTCTTTAGCGGAGAAATTCTGCTGAAGAGCCCTCCTACACCCACGCAAGTCCACATTTTTAATTAAGTGCCAAGGGCATTGGTCCGAAGTTGCCTGATGTGCAGTCCTGAAATGGCACACGAAGGATCGATATCTCCAGGGCGTGCGGCCGCCAACAAAAGCGCAGTTGGAAATTGAACATTCCTCTGTCTTCACTTCTGAAGACCATTTCCATGTCTCAGGTGATCCAAGAAGTCGGGTTCGATAGCTCATTATTTCTTGACAGATGCTGCGCCGTGCGGCAGTAGTTCAGACGGCACTGCAAGAGGGCGGCGCCGTGATGTGGGAGACACCACCCTTGTTGCCCCCCATGGAGCCTCCTTTCCATTTCGACCACTCACATATCTAATTGGCGATCCTGCAAAGCAAGCACAATCATCACACACTCCACTCCATGCAAGGAACACTCCGGCCCAGGAATTTTCAGACCAGATTCCAATATCTTTGCCATTCTGATAAGATGGATCTGCTTCCATGCCTCTCCTTGGAACACAGTCTAGAAGCAGCAAGTCGCACGAAATGTTCCCTCGGCTCCGCTGGGCTAGAACAGGAAGCTCTCCAGTGACTCCCTAAGCGACCGTCACCCAGTGACGACTTCTTAATTATTCCGTTTCGTGCTGTCCCTATTCCCGCCCCATGTGCCCTGCATGCTGTAAGAGTGGTGTGGTTCCTGCGTTCCCTTGATGAAATCTGAAATCTGTTCGGAGCCGAGTAGCTCAGAAATCATTCATGCTTAAAAGATTGCACAGATCCCCTCGCTCCTGAAAGTGCCCACTCCTGATCTTCGTGGCTCTTTTTTGCTTCCGTTACCGTCTTTTCCCTTATCCTAACGTGCGCCGCGTCTTTGACGCAGTCGCTTAGCATGTCTTCGACTTCGTCCACCATGGCTGTGGACCCGGCAAGAGCCGCGGAGAGCAACACCGCGATGATCTTGGCCGTGACAGGAACCTTCCATCTGATCGCGCTCATTTTTGTCAGTCTACGAACGTACACCCGCGCGGCTATCGTGAAGACGATAGGGCTCGATGATTATATGATGATCATGGCTGCGGTATGGATACCCGGGAGATCTCGCGCCTTGGCGTCGGTGCTGACCCCCTTCAGCTTTGCGCATTGGGTGGAGGCATGGTTATTTTCATCATCCAGGCTCAATATGGACTTGGAAAACATAGGGACACAATCAGCAAGCTCGACTATGTTGAATATTCCAAAGTTGGCTTCTTTCAGTCCATCATCTCTGCGATCGCCGCCCTGGCTTTCCTCAAAATTTCGATCGCGCTGTCCCTGCTACGACTGAGCAAGAACCCCTGGTATTCGCGATCACTGTGGGCACTCATTGGTATCCAGTTACCTATCCTTTTCCGGCATAACACATGCTGATCACTTTCCAGTGTTTGTCGTCCTCTACACGATCATGGCATGGTTGAGCTTCTTCTTGTACTGCAAGCCACTCGCCGGCTACTGGGATAAGAGCCTCAAGCCCACCACTTATGGCATCACGTTGTTTGTCAACTTTGCCCTCATCAACACAGGTATGCAGCTTGATCCAGCCTGCACTTGCTGCAATCTAACCAGCTATAGCATTCAATATCTTCACTGATGTCTGCTTCGCAACGTTGCCGATCCCCATCATTTGGGTATTGCAGATGAAGCTGCGCACCCGAGTCTATCTGATCATCGTCTTGAGTCTCGGCTATTTGTAGGAATTCCTTTTGTCTGTGGTATGCTGCAACTAGCTAACCGATTCAGTGCCGTCATCATGGGAATCATCAAGGCCGTCTATCAGATTGCTCAGCCCGGTAACAAGGACGGAACCTTCTATCAGAGTGTCCAGTTCTGGGGATTGTACGTGCCGCTGGATTTATCCTACGCTTTTGCAGTTGCTGATTAAACTTCCCACAGTCTCCAGCTTAACCTCGGTATCATCGCTGCCTGCGCACCCGCACTCAAGCCTCTCGTGGGCAAGGCCCTCAAGATCTCCTCGAGTCAACGATACAACAGCAACAATCTTTACGAAAACCGATACCCGACCGGGCGTACCGGCAGAACTGGTAATGGCACATCGAACGCTCGAAGGCAAGGATACAGGGAGCAGGGTAGCCAAGGAGCGCCTGACTTTGAGCTCGAGGACGGCCCTTTCTCCCCAAGCACGGAGATGTACCGAACAACCATCAAAGGGGGAAATCACCCGGCGGCGGTGGCAGTGTACCAGAACGGGCGCAGCTTTGGGGGGCGATCAGGAAGCGAAGAGTCTATTTTGGTCTCGGATCAGAAGCTCAATGATCATGGTATCATGAGGACTACAGAAGTTTCGATACAGCGTTAGTATATTCTGAAATGATTTTATGATGACCATGGTCTCCCGCGTGCTGCGCGACAGGCTGCGTTCGTTTCCAAAGTGAAAGGAGGAAACTATCTGCTCCTTTAGCAGAAACATGTTGTGTACGCTCGACTGTGTATTGAGGGCGCGGCACTGGGTCTGGCGAGAGGCCGCCGTCAATGGAAGTCATCTAAACTTAGGCACTGGCGGGCGGTTGAGCTCTGCTTCAGCGTATCACGGCGTTGGTGCTCTCGAAACCATATCGCTCAGTGCCCAAAACGCAATAGTAGACCCGTCAAACACCTCCGAACCTATACGTCATGCTCCGACTAGTTTGGTAGAAAATGGCCTTGGCTTCTTGGGGGATAAAAAAGTCGGCGAGAAAGTCGCCGAAAATGCGGCGTGAGTCCGCGCCAAGACCGTTGGTTGGGGCTCATGTCCTTCAATACATCATGTAAGCCAGATTCACTTTTCGGCATTCAGTCAATCCAAGTGACTTCAACCTTCCATATTAGTAAATTCCAATTAATTTGAGTGAAAATGTCTCCGAGAAGAAAGACATAAAGCTGCAATGATCGAAAGGCTCCTAACACCTTATTTTACTAGTACTTCTCTCTCTACCAAGGTAGACACAGTCTTAAGTTGATATTCTGAAATTCAACAATCAAATAACTGTTAAAACTGCTCCAGAATCATTCATTTATTCGAGAAATGGCATATCTTGCGAAACACACTCTGTTTCTCTGGCCGAAGGGATTCTACCCTCGTCGAATTGTGTACTACCTGCTCCTCAAAGGCTTGGCCACTCCTGATGGCATCATGAAAGGCCAGAGCACCTCAATGTCATTGAAGATCAAAATCATCAACTACAACTCGGAGACCAACCTTCTCGAACCTGCCGATGCCGACGACCCAAAGCCAGCTGACAAAAGCACCCCGTGCTTGCGAATCTTTGACGCAGACAAGGGAACCACCCGATGGATACACGAGAGTACCTCAATCCCGGCATACCTGGAAGACGCCTATCCCGACTTTCCTCCTCTTCAGAGCCGCGATATCGTGGACCGAGCCATACTAGGCGACATTATGGCTGGCATCAACGCTGCGCAAGACGATTTCAGCTACTATTTGCGCCACGCGTCGCCTGTCGCGTGCAAGTATATGGGGCTTGATGCAGCAGATAGAAGCCTCAAAGCAGCACTCAACGCCAAGGCTCAGATGCACAAATGCCTGCTAAAGGTGCAGGCATGGGCTTCGGAATCATTGGAGAAGACCGGGTGGCTGACACCTGGCATCGACAGACCGGGTCTCGCAGATATTTGTCTTGCAGGATGGCTCCGATACATTTGGCTATCGTATGAGTATGATGTTATCGAGGCAGAAGGCATGGATGCACTGAGAGACTGGTGGGTGCGCTTTCGAAAGCTCGGATGGTGGGCAGAGGTGGAGGAGACTGGAGAGAGTCATCCGGAAAGTCTTCGATTCGGGAAGGAAAGTCGAGAGGTCTAAAACCCATCTGGAGGAAAAGGACTGAACCAGCGACTTTGCCTCAAGTCTTCTTTTCTTTCAAGCTGTTAGTATGCGCACGAAGCGTGTCTTTTTGACTTCTAAATGAAGTAACTAATTCTATGATTCGGAACTGCTAGCACGTCAAAATTGCATACGGGCTTCTAATAAAAACAAACAATATTGTTGTATATTCAATGTCAAGCACCTTGTATCAATCACGACACGTAGCTAACCCATTGTATCTCTCTGTATACCTAGTACTGCATTTATAGTAGTCGATTAGGCCACGTTCTTGTCTGAGGGGGGCCGTCGACCGTTATTCTGGTGCCGGATTTGAACCCACTTTGATGAAGTTCAAGTTTATAGCCCACCCAGTACCAGGCTTGATAGTAGGAAAGCACAGTCAAACCAGTTCTGTTAGTGCTCCATCCAATAGCATCCCAGAACTGTACGTTGGCAAGAGTCTGATCGTCATTCTTCGTAAGAGGCCTGTTCAAGTTACTAGAATATGGCAGTTCACTACTCAGCCGAGGAGAGGGCGGAGCGAGTTGCTAGAATAAATGCTCTTTTTCAGCATTCTGTTGCCTAATGCATGCAACAAACCGGTCACATCACCCGAGGCGTTCCGGGGGGAAACATCACTTCATGCCACCGTCGTTCAGGATATTGCAGCTGTGCTCAAGACAACAGGTCAGTTTCAAGCATTGGCTGGATCCTCGAGGCCGATAAACTGCACCACAATTTCTTCAAATTCGCATCGCAAACCTGTTTGGGTGGCTTTGTATGGCAAAATGTTGCGATGTAGGCAATAGCCCTTTAGGTGGTCACTAAGGCAGACCGGAGAGACGACTAAGCTGAGTAGCGAGATCTCGGATCGTTGTCGTTACCATTTTTGACGTTATTTAATGAAAGTGATCTCCAGGGTAAAAGGTTGCTAGGACGTCAAATCCCACATCTCGTTCAGCGATAAACAGCGCCACCTTTTTAGGCCCGGTGGAATCCGGGAGTTTGCTCCCGGGTTGTGACCCACCCTTCCCGCTATCCTTGCTATTCCGGCCCCGCAATCGGAGCCAAAGTGCGGACCTATCCGAATATCAACAATGTGATATTCCGAGACGCTCATATCTCTGGCTGAAGTTTAAACTTATCGCTTGATGAAAATTTCCATCTCAAGGTGACGCATGTGCGGGAGCAAACCACTTTGTTCAATGCCGACAATATGCAACGCAACAGTGGCTGGTCCTCGGATACCGATGGCGTTATCGAGTAGCCTAATGTCGTTATGAACCCAAATCTGCCAGGGGGAGAATTTTATGTCTGCCATGCCTCCTTTCAGGAAGGTAACAAGCGTTTGTCAGTCCTGAATCAGACTGACTTTCGGGTCATCAACGGCACTTCTTTGGGCACTTAAGACGGCGTGTCCGCCCGCGCCCAGACCGACCCGTTTTGGCCCGCAAATCCCGCGCGCGTTCGAGGTCATGAAAACACCTCACTTAACCATGATTAAATACAAAATACTGTTGGCGCTAGACAAAATGCATCAAGCTACCACATCGGGTTTCCAAAGTTTGGTACGATTTTGGTCATCGACGTAAAGTCTTCGGCCTGATTTGGCTGTTGAGCCAAGCTTATGTATTTCCATACGATTATCTGCACCCTTCTCTTCCCAATCGTGTGATCACTGGCCTACATTACTTTCACCGTGCATCAATGCAGAAGACAGACTAATCGCGTCTATCTCCTCGAATGATCGCGCATCAGAAAAGTACCTGCCATAGGTCAAGGAGCACTTAATCTTCAACTGGAAGCTCTCGATGGATTGTTGTCCAACAGCAACTGTCTCATTCTGAAGAATTCACATCCGAAAATGCGTCTGGAGTTTGGCTCAAGTCCAGTCATCTCTCATCCGGTTGGAACACAATGTATTTGAGCGAGCCATGTCGCCTTTCACGGTGGTTTATCTGTTTCTAGCAAATGTCGTCATTTGCCTTCGGTGTTACTCCATCGCAAACCTCCAACAGCTCCCCGTCAAATAGTGGACTCCGCCGCGTGGGGGTGGATAACCCCAGCCAAAGCTGTCCAGTCTGCAGAGCTTTGGAGACACTAGGGATCAGCCGCGGTGGGAACACCGTCCCTGGAGGTCGTTCTCGACGTCTGGGCGGACGCGCCCGATTCTTCTCTTTCGTGTAGCTGAGTGTCGAACCTGATCTGAATGAGACGTTACGACCGGCTAGTCCCAGCGCATGGGGCGAATGTGGCCAGTCCGTGCCGGTCAGGATTCGAGGACCCCGATCGCGTGCTTGTTGGTGGTGAGGGTTTGGACGCCAAGAGACCAAGAAGGCAACGTCAAGCCAGCGAAAACATGGATCAGGAATTAAGCCAAGAGACAAGCCATTGTGTGATTTTACCCCATCGTATCGACGCCTGCAGACATGAGTCGGGTTACTCCCGCGGGCGGCGTCAACCGGGATATATGAAGTCTCGACGCGTCTGCCACTGGATCGGCCATAATGCCCACAACCCTCTTCGATCTTCGTTTTTTCGATAGGTCTACTTGACACCTTCGCTCAGACCTTGAGGCAGTCTGTCTTCAAAGGTTGTCAGTGCTTTCACTACTGCAACAGAGTCAGACAGACAAACATGGTCTTTTCAAAGCTGTTCGGCGGCGGCGAGAAGTCCGAGCCCGAGTATCGGGTGGACCATGAGGCCAGCGACTCTGAGCCTTCGATCATCCACGATGGGAACCTCGCATATACTCGTCAGAAGGGTGGTAATGGCTCCAAGCCTTCCTATCAAGAAGCCGTCGGCGCGCCCGTGGAGTCCCAATCGCCCCTCGGATACCACGTGGGATGGGCAGCTGTCATCTTTCTGAATATCAACATGATGATCGGAACGGGTGTTTTCTCGACTCGTAAGTCCACGCAAAGCATTCAGACAAATATGGGAGCCCCAGAGACATGTGCTGACTGAATCTGTTACAGCGGCGAGCATCCTCAATCGCACCGGCTCCGTTGGTCTCGCACTTCTGTATTGGGTCATCGGATTCCTCATGGCGGCCGCTGGATTCAGCGTCTACCTGGAGCTTGCCAGTTACTTCCCCAACCGCAGCGGATCCGAAGTTGTCTACTTGGAACAGCAGTACCCTCGCCCGAAGCACTTCTTCCCCGTCGCTTTCGCCGTCCAATCGGTCATCTTGTCTTTTAGCAGTAGCAACGCCGTCGGTAAGTTTGAAGTCACGTAGCGCAGCCATACATGCCCCGTCAATCAGTCAGTAAACTCATGAACCTGGTAGTCCTCTCGAGATATTTGTGGAGGATGGCCGACATCACCCCGTCGGAGTGGCAAATGCGGGGGGTTGCCATCGCTGCTTATACCCTTGCCGTCATCTGCGTCCTCGCGCACAACAGATACTCTCTGTGGCTTGTCAACTTCATTGGTGTTCTTAAAATCCTTACTCTGGTCTTGTGAGTCTCCTTCAATCACGGCCTAGTATCGATTGCGGGACTAACAGAATTTCAAACAGCATTAGCATAGCAGGCCTCGTAGTCCTTGGCGGCAACGTCAAGCACATCCCCGACCCCAAGGCCAACTTCCGAAATGCTTTTGAGGGCACCACGAACAACGGAAACGATCTTTCCAACGCACTAGTGTCCATCATTTTCAGTTATGCCGGATACTACAACGCCTTCAACATGACCAATGAGATCAAGAACCCCATTCCCACCCTGAAGAAGAACGGCATCATCTCACTCGGTACTGTCGCGATCCTGTATATGCTTTGCAACATTGCATACTTCGCCACAGTTTCCAAGGCTGAGTTTGCCGAAGCCAGCGAGATTGCTGCGGCCGTTTTCTTCTCCAAGCTCTTCGGCGAAAGCAAAGCTGCTGCGAACGTCCTCAACTTCCTCGTGCTGCTGAGTGCGTTTGGCAATCTGCTGGCCGTTCTGATCGGATCGTCGCGAATGATTCGTGAGATTGGCCGACAGGGTGTCTTGCCGTTCACCGAGTTCTGGGTTTCCACTAAGCCGTTCGGAACGCCGCTCGGTCCTTATCTTTTGAAGTGGGCCATGACGTTCATCATGATCGTTGCTCCTCCAGCCGGCGATGCATTTTCTTTTGGTATGTTTGCCCTTGAAATCATTGGCGATAAAATTGAACACAGTACGCTAACTAGCCTCCTCAGTTGTCGACCTTCAGACGTACCCGAGCGCGATGTTCAACTTCGCAATGACATACGGCGTCTTCATTCTGCGACGCAGACGCAGACGCTCTGGCATTGGTCGCTCAGACTTCCAGGCCTGGGACTTCGTCGTTCTCTTCTTCCTGGCTATTCAAGTCTTCGTACTTGCTATGCCTTGGTGGCCGCCTAAGGGTGGCCCTTACGCTGGCAGCGTCAGCTTCTGGTACGCGACGTACTGTGTTGTTGGCATTGGAATGTGAGTATTTTCAGCGCAAGCGCAAATCACAACCTCTCCAGAATATTGTACTGACCTTCGCTTAGCATGATTGTTTGCGGTCTCTACTACGTCTTCTGGATGTACCTGCTTCCCAAATGGATGGGATACGAGATTCGTACTGAGATCGTAGAAGTCGATAACGACGGAGCCAACACCCACCGCCTGGTCAAAGTTCCCAAGGCTGAAGTTGCACAATGGGATTCCGAGCATGACGAGGCGGGTAACCTGCGCCGAAGGAATGTCACGACTGTTGAGATCGAGTCGAGTGGGTCCAACGAGAAGACGGCCTAAAGTAGACCACATACTTTGAGCTTCATTTTAGGGACTTCTTTCTAGAATTCTTCTGTTGCCGCTACACATCAGATTGCAGTAGATCTAATTGAAAGCAGAGTAATTCAGCACAATATGATCGTTGGGCGCGAGAGGCTTCC
The DNA here is from genome assembly GCF_013390195.1 of Colletotrichum siamense. NCBI lineage: Eukaryota > Fungi > Ascomycota > Sordariomycetes > Glomerellales > Glomerellaceae > Colletotrichum > Colletotrichum siamense. Next base: position 702,815 of record NW_023501016.1, on the reverse strand, counting down.
AGATACAGCTGCCACGCCACGTTGACTATCCGGCGATAATGAGATAACAGGCCTCGCCCACTTCACCAATGGCACTCGGCGTTTCATTTCGTATCTTCTGCATGATGTACTTGATCCAGGCAGCGAATCATAGTGCGCACCACCACGGACGCTGCTCCCTGAATCCACTACTAGATGCTAGATCAGGGTCAATGGATCGGCGCGCTAACTCTATGAACGTAGATCTGGGGTTCGCAGCAAACACTGCAGCCGTCACATGGGGATCATGCGGTTACATGCGATTCATACCGTGTCATTGGCTCATAGACGCTCCGTAGTAACAAGCATAAATTATGAGACATTGGATCTGAGCATGGATGGAGGCTAGTGACGATCCAGAAAGATTCCAGTCATGATACAAGAGGAAGATTTGATCGCCTTCACCTGCAAGCCAAAGTCCACCTTTCTAGTTCCAAGATTCGAAAAAAAGGAGCGAATAAATCCCCCCCTGGTTGGTTAGTCGACTTCCACATAATGGCCGAAACCTGAATGCATTAATACGATGATTACTTAGTTCTCAAGAGGTGAGCTCCACACCGATGCGATAAATCATAGCAGCCAACCCGAATGATGAGCCCGTGCTTGTACTTATCTTCGGAAGAGGTACACATGACGTTATCGGATGCCTTCGTTCTATCTTCACGTGGTACACATAAACATCTATGGGATCAAAAGTGCAAGGACGATGATGACACCTTTGACTGACATCATCCATCAGATTCTTGCAAGCTAGAAAACAAGCTAGCAATTGATTATCTTCTTGGACCTTCTCTTCTCGTATTAATCATCAGTATTACTTGGGCTGTGCTGTCATAGGAATCGTATTGCTATGGCTGTGCATGCCAGATCCGGTTGGCCGAAAGTCCCCATCAGAGTAATCGTCGCCTAGGCAAACATCCGTCGACAACGGCATCCTGTTTATCAACAAATGTTAATCCTGTGAGTAAATCGATCCCATATCGCGGACCAGTGACGGATCGCCGGAACCGGAACCTTCTCCAGGGGGTTGGGAATGTTTCCCGCGTCTTATCTCCCGAGGCCAAGGATCCCCCGCCGGCCGACGAGTCATTCTTGCGCCTTTTGATCCAGTGCCCCGCAGAAACATGTCAACCCCACAGAATGCGACGGACTGGACCTGCAAGACTCTCAATAAGTTGCAGCAAGAGCCAGCCAATTCCCCGGGATTTCTTCATTACCATTCCGTAATCGCTCAATTGCCGTGTCCTAGCTATCAAGATGAGTCGCAGATAAGACCAAGAGAGCACTAACAGACAAGGGCCGACCCAGAGGTTGGTCGGTATGCGAAGTCGGTCAGTCCTTGCCGATGGCATTCAAGCTCATATTTTTGCCGACTGATAAGCAAATCCCGACCGCACGGGTCCAGCGTTCGCCTAGCTCAATCACCTTCGGACCCCAACCACGTGCGATTGGGCACCTCCGTCGAGATAAGGTCGATATGTCAGGATGTTGGTCCGAAGTTACGATGAACTACGCGGATTCCATGGATTCTAGCTTGAGATCATCAGGCGTGAACGAGGCATTTTCGAATTTGGTCGGATATTGGTTCCAAAATCGGACATGTTGTGTCTTATCCAGTCTTATCACCATGGCTTCACTGACGACAACCGGGACAAGTCCGTCTTGATGTCAACAGTATAAGAGAACCCGTATGATCCGTGAGAAACCCTTTCGGTTTTTTTCAGATCAGCGCAGACTTTTCAATCTCCTGCAAGCCGAAGCTGCCTCAAGACAAGCCCTTTCTTCCCCAGAAACATCAGCGCACCAATCAGTCAAGATGCAGACCCGCAACTTGTTCCTCGCCGCGTCGCAGCTGGCTCTCGGCCTTGCCGCCCCGGCCTCCATGCCCGGCTTCCCGGCCCACCGTCTTTCAACCCGCGAGACTCACTTCAACGCCAGCCTGCCCAACATCACCATCTTCGCCACGGGCGGTACCATTGCCGGCTCTGCATCATCCAATGCCCAGACCACCGGCTACCAGGCCGGTGCTCTTGGTGTCGACATCCTTATCGACGCCGTCCCTGAGCTGTGGAACGTTTCCAACGTCAAGGGTGTCCAGGTTGCCAACGTCGACTCCGGCAGCATCACCCCCGAGATCCTCCTCAACCTCACCCGCCTTGTCCAAGAGGCCCTCGACGACCCGTACTGCCAGGGCGCCGTCGTCACCCACGGCACTGACACCACGGAAGAGTCCGCTTTCTTCCTTGATCTGACCGTCAAGTCTGAGAAGCCCGTTGTCGTCGTCGGCGCCATGCGCCCTGCCACCGCCATCAGCGCCGATGGCCCCATCAACCTCCTCGAGGCCGTCACCCTCGCCGGTAACCCTGATGCCAAGGGCCGCGGCACCATGATCGTTCTCAACGACCGCATCGGCAGCGCCTTCTATACCACCAAGACGCACTCCAACTCCCTCGACACATTCAAGGCCGTTGAGCAGGGCTACCTCGGTTTCTTCCTCGACATCAAGCCCATCTTCTACTACCCTGCCGTCCTCCCCTACGGCCGCGTCTACTTCAACGTCTCCGAAGCCACCGAGCTCCCCGAGGTCGACATTCTCTTCGGTCACCAGGCCCTGCAGCCCGCTCTCGCGACCGCTGCTGTTGAGGCCGGTGCCAAGGGTCTTGTTCTGGCCGGCATGGGTGCTGGTGGATGGACCACTCCTGGCCGCGACACACTCAAGAAGCTTGCTGAGGAGCACGACACCCAGATTGTTGTCTCCAGCAGAACCATGGGTGGCTTTGTCGAGGACGACGATGCGCTCAACACCTACGGCGGCTGGAACCTGAACCCCCAGAAGTCTCGCATCATGTTGCAGCTTGCGCTCTACGCCGGCTACACATCTGAGCAGCTTGAGACCCTTTTCAAGTTCGCCTACTACTAAGATTAATGAGTTGAAATTATGAGATCATGAGCACATAGATATCAATAATAGACCAAAAGTAATGTTTACCTAATAAAAGCCGAGTTATTCCAAGTGCCGAATCGTCACGAGCGACAGAAAGGAACAACCTTTTACACGCGCTGCATGCGAATGCCGCGCGCCTCGCCCTGCCAACGGAAAAGCGATGTCAATTGACTGAGGTGTTCTCTCATTTCAATATGATGTCACTCAGGAAGCGTCGCGGGTGTTGTTAGTGCGTATTCTGATGCTACATCAACAGTTCGGCAGTTACCTCATTGCACCTCTGTACATGGCAGGTAGCATGCCTCGGCCTGGTCCGTGAAGCCGTGATCGCCTACGCCGTAGCGAAACTTTGCAGGATACTATCCCCCGGAATACCTTTACGTCAGAGTCGTGCAATGATCCTCCAGGGGTTCATCCAAGCCCCAGTCCAGGCCGTTGACTGCAACGCAGAAGGTTCCATTGCAACCGTTATTTTCCCGAGCTGTTCAGCCCAATTTGCCGATGCTACCGCACCAAGGCCGAAAAAGCAATTCATGCGGAATTCCACTATATGGCCTCAAGCTACGGGTGTATATCACAACGATATAACAGCGCACAGCTCCCAATGCGACAAAGACAACGGCTGATTGTGACAAAGGCGGACGCCAATGCAACAAAGGCGAAGGCTAATGCGACAACGCCCTCGACTAACGTCCAAGAATTCAGGAGCAGTAGGCTTGAACTAGTAATTTCCTAGCTTGGAAAGCTGAAAAGAATCCATCCAGTACAGTTTACTTATACGGCCTCATGTGCAACGCAATTAAATATCCTCTTCGTGTCCCCTTTGCAGATTTCCCAACGGCAAGCCACTCGTTCAGTTCACCGTCTTAAGAATATCACCAAAATGTCCCAAGCATTCGCAGCTTTTACCACTAGGTGGCTGATGACCTTGATCGTCGCCATTGCCTTGCACTCCGCAAGTTTTGTTCATGGACTACCTGCCTCTGAAAGCGCCGACCTTTCAACGGATCTTCGAAGAGCGCCCACCGACAACTTCCACCTCGAACCGAGACAAGACATTCCTGATGCTTTGGCCAAGTTTCCGTCCGGCCCGTTGAACCAATTCCTCAGACTCATCAGCACCCTCCCAGCGGGAGCCGCTGCCCTGGACGCGGTTGGCCTAGTTTTGACTCCGTTGCAGCAAAGTCTTGCCGACGCCGTCGGTATTGACACGACCGAGAACGGCTTGGCGCCGAATGCTACCTGTGCCGATATCACTGTCATTTTCGCCCGCGGAACAACCGAGCCTGGAAACGTCGGTCTCGTGACTGGCCCGCCTTTCTTCGATGCTCTGAAGAAACAAGCGGCTGGCAAGTCTATCAACATTCAAGGTGTTGCGTATCCTGCAACCTTTGAGGGGTTCAATAACAATGGAACCGAAGGAGTGCCCAGCATGTGAGTAAGCTTTTAAAAGTGGTATCTAAGAACGGAGTTTTAACTCGGCCTTTTAAGGACCAACTTCATCAACAAAGCCATCACCAACTGCCCTAACTCCAAGATTGCCATATCTGGCTACTCTCAAGGAGCCCTCGTTGTCCGCAGCACGACGCAATCGCTTCCGGCTGCGACAATGGCTAAGATCAATTCGGTGTTGACTTTTGGCGACCCTGGATACCCGAATCCCATTCCTGGCGCCGATGGTAAGACCCAGATCATTTGCCACGACGATGATGCGGTCTGTAAGGGAGGGTTTATCACTGTAGACCATCTGACGTACGCGGAAAATGCTACTGCAGCGGCGCAATTCGTATTACAAAAGGCAGCGGGTAAGTTCATGCAGGACATTCCAAAATGTTTGCAAATCCGTCTCTAATATGGAGTCTAACAACTCGAGCAGCTTAAACAGGACATGTTACTCATGAAGTATAAACTCAAGCGGTAGTCGGATCTTGACTTTTGGAAACGGACGTAGGAAGCTTGTTAGATGAAATGCTGAGCAGAAGACAATTTATGAAGTGCACGGAAAGATTAACTCTACGAAAGTACAAAATCTTCTCTGTTCCCTGACGTTTGATCCACTGAGGCTGTACCTGTTCGCCTTCTCCTACCTTGGCGAATCTAGGTAGTCTTTCATTCATTGTTCTGGTAACCTTTTCAAACTCTCGCCACCCTTGAAAGAAATCGGCGGATGTTGAGTACCCAAAATGTCTATAGCCTTTCCTTATCGTCTGATCACGCATACAATTGACCATCCATAGGTTCTCCGACTGGTTCGCTCGAGAAGGAGCAGTGCCCTGGTGTCTCTCGTGGTTCCACAACGACACCCCACTTGAGTCGCTTCTCCCCTGCGTTGACCTCGTATTTGGATGTATGACAAGCCGCAGCAATTGCCGCACTGCAGCTGCTGGCTACAGGAATCTTTCCATCTCGAAGTCTTCGAAATCCTGAAGCATAAAGAAACCCTATCATGACCAGGCCTGCCGCAATGACACAAATCACACCATTTGGCGACCATCCGCACGTAGTAAAGTTGGCCCTGTCGGAACCGTTGTTTAGCTTTGTGTCCGCTGCTTTGATGATATCCATGACATTATCCTCGGAAGGGGCATAAACCTCCAGATTAACAAGAAAAATGCTCTGGGAAATCAGCCAGTGTACCCCTCCGGAAAATATCACGAGAGGAAGCGAGTATCGGTATGGCAACTGGAGGAAGTAGGTACTTCTCTGGGCACCTTTTGGTCGAGGCGATACCCGCAGGCCTTTTTCGTCTTTCCCAAGCCGATCCCACTCAGTCGCGAGGGATGTGCTGGTGTAAAGAGCGTTATAATTGAGATAGATGAATGACATGATTGCCTGAGGTGTGTTGGCCACTATGGCGTTCGACGTGAGCGATTCGGAACCTTGGCCTGTGACAAGGGTCGTTAAGACTGTTTTGCTGTTGATTGCCCCAAGTCCAAACGTTGTGATGTTTATGTCACCGACGATGGAGGAAAGGCCAATGCCCAGAAGGACCGAACATATCACCAGAGGTATAGCGCATCTAGAGGCTTTGTTAACATCGAGATTCATAGTTTGTAATTGCTTAGAAAATTGAAGACGCACAAAAAGGTACAAACAACCCACTGGGTAAAACTACCAGCGGCAAATTTGCGTTGTGGTTTTTGATTGAAAATTCGCGGAGCCTTCGACCAGTCGCCAATGTAAAAGTCAGACTTCGTTTTGAGACACATGCTTCGAGTAGCTTCGTCCGCATCCTCGATAAAAGATGCCACAGCGTCTCCGACCGTTAAAAGAGGAGCTTCGTCTTTCCCAAAAGCAACGAGGCACATTAGGGTACCCTTAAGCAAGTTGAGCGCTGCTACTACCCAGCAAAGCGAATTGCTAAAGAGCAACTTGCAGTGCTCATCTGTCTTCTGGCTATGACATTCTTGTATTGTCGAGTTAAAGGGCTCCCAGGGCCTGGACCCATTTTTGAACGACACAAGCCAGTCGTCGCAGGTTATAGTTTGGTTGCTCTCTTCCCCACCGCACATCCACGCATACGGCTGAGGCACTCCTCCGCTATGGCCAAGTTCTGGAAGCAATTTTTCTTCGTTGAACGAATTTTCGTATTCCGACAATGATTCCCCTTGCAAGACAACAAGAAGGTTTCCCCTCAAAGATTGGAAGGGCGTTCCGTAGGCGTTAAGACAATCGGTAATGCTAAGTGGATCCAGAGCACCTTGCTTGACGGCATTGTACATCTTGTTTATATCTGCAGTTCGGTTGATGTAGTCAGGAAAACTGGCAATTTTTGTAGCATTGACCGGGATGAAAGTGCTATTGTCTTTTTTGATTACTTCCGAAGGAGACAGAAAGACGTTGTAGGTATTCATTGAGGTTGATGTAAATATGACGGAATTGTAGCTATAGATTTGTCAGCAAAAGTCAACATCTAAGGAGGGCGATGTGGGATTACATACAGTAAATGCAATGGGAACGATGATGCGGATAATGAAAGCCATAGTAGCCGCCTCTTTCTCGAGATACTCCACAGATTTCGCATACTCGGGACGCCGATATCCAGCCACTTCTCCTTTGCGTGTGCTTTATCTATATCGGAACGAGTCGGGGCAATGAGGCATTGCATGCAATAGTTGCTGCCAGCCAGAAGGATCGTACTCATAATATTGATGACCACATGAATGCCGGTATTGAATTTCTTTGTGTATGCGCAGCCCTGCTCAGAAATGATGCCAATACCGTTCTCCAATGTGTCTCGTCTAGTCGCTGTTGCCCAGAGAACGAAGACAACGTTGACGATGAAGGTCAGGAACGCGGCGATGGAGAAGCCAAATGCAGCTTTTTGCCACCGAGTCTGAGGAATGAATGTCGGGGGATTATTGATCCATGACCTAGCAGCAGAGTGAGCTTGAGATGGGGCTGAAAACTCATGTGGCAAGATCGACCTTCTAATTGAATTGGCTATCATGAACGCCAACCAACTCAGCGCATTCAGACATGGCCAATCTTTGGAACGTCGTGCCCATCTGCGACTTCCCAGTCTGTGTGTTTCTTCATGGCTAGAAATCGTGTCCTTCGGTAGAGATCTCAAACCGATAGCCTTGGTTCTTGGGCCCCCTAGTTCAAGTGCATCTGGAGATTCGCCTAAGTCTTGGTGAACTGGCGTGTACATTTGGCGCGATCTCTTTGGGCTCGTTTTGAGCACCCGGTGGAGTTGTGCAACTGACGGCCTTGCCCTACACGACGTATGCCCCAGGGAGCGATCTGAGCCTAGCTCTGACGTCGAAAAATAGAACAACAACAACAACAACAACAATAACAACAACTGACGGCCGTCTGGGCGGCTGGAAGACGCGGTAGAAAAGGTCTACTCACACGCGACGCAAAATGCCGATTGAGACGGATATGAGAATAAAACTAAGAGTTTGACGAGGTGGAATGGCCGCAGTATAAATTCGGTAAGTCATCCTTGGCGATAGAATGGCGTTTTTAGAACCGTATCGCCGCCCACTGAACTGCATCCAACCGACCGGGATCATATTTTTGGAATTCGGGAAATTGTGTGTAACAGTAAGCAGAAAGTTACCGACAGATCATTGGAGTGAATAGAGACTTCATGATGTTACCTGGTCTCAGCCCAGACGCAGCCTGGAGCATCCGCGAGGCACAGCAAATCAGGCCGTGGTCACATCTCCCAAGCCAGGGAAGATGCAATCCGTCAGGAGGAGCAAATGGGGCAACTAAATCTACGAGCGAAGCAGCAAGATGACAAATCGAGTTCTAGTCAGCCGAGCTTTCAGAAAAAAACATTTCCCTATCAGATGATGTGTCGAAAGCATTTGAAGATGAGTACAGACTTCGTAGCCTGAATATTTGAAAACGCCAAGATATCGCAAGCGGGCTCATTTTACCCAAGGCTTCTATGCTGCGGGGCATGCATTAGTTCGGCCAGCATTAATTGGAAGGTGGGTGTATGAGTGAGTTGTCACCCGAAGTGCCGCTTACAGGACCCGAGCCTGATCCAAACAATAAGGCAGGATCAGCAGCCTGATCAGCGGCCGACATTTGGCGTACAAGATTGTGAATACGGCGTGAGTATCTGCACTTTTCAATCCTGGCATGAAGCAAAGTGCTTTGGGAGAAAATTTACTGATCTACTCATTCCACGCTCACATCTCGGGCTACCCTTCATCCCGTAAGGCGGCAGAATCTTTCTTCCCTTCTAACTTTTCTTTGACCGGCGTGAGAGAAGAAACAATAAGACACGGCGAAAGACTATTGTCCGTCCAGAAGTCCATTGCAGAACGGCTATCACGTACCAGCAACAACACGGAGTCAAGCTAGCATGGCTCCCCAACTATGACCATACAGCGAGAAGCCTCTCTCAAGGTCCAATTTGGCCACTAGATTTCGTCCGGAGCGAGGGAGTTACTATTGTGAATCGCAGCAGAGCTTGGACGCGAAAACCGTACGTGGGCAGCTGAATCTAAGCCCTCTGATTGGCTAAGCCACAATTTCTCCTTCGCGGATTGGTTCGCTTCCGAAGTGTGGCTCATTACCGTGCATACCAGGTGCCGGCAGCTGCCCATAGGAGCCAGGGCAGTTAGGAGGGCAGTTAGGAGGGCAGTTGGCAGGGCAGTTAAGAGGGCAGTTAAGAGGATAGGTAGGAGAGCTCCGCTCCGGTAGTTTCGCTGGGGACTCAGCGTCCAAGGTCTGGTAGTTCGGCAATTTGGTCGTAGAAGATAACGGGCGTCGATGTCCTGCGAGCAAAGAGTTCGAATGTTGGCTTCAGGTAGTGTAACCAGGCCCTCCATGGAGGACAATGAGAGGAGTGTGGTCGCTATTTCTCTCACCAATGATCTTGTACGAAGTTTGAGAGTAAATTTCACTGGGAAATGACCCGTGATGGAAAGGAATAAGCCCCTCCACGGATTGCATCTTGTGTGATGCGTTCGTTAGATGACGAATGTTGCTTGATGATTTCTGGAAAAGTACGTGATTCGGAAATGTACGGACTTTTTAGCCTACCTTACCTGTGACCTATATACAGCCGACTGATAGAAATAAAATGTTGATGCCTCGCTAAGCGACCAACAAAGGCAATTTTTGGGACCACAAGATGACGTACAAAGCGGCGATAAGAAGCCTGTCGCGAAATTGGTGCCAACGACTCTTCTGGCTGTGTAACAAGATTCTTACTACAAGTGTAAACGTTCTCAAATGCTACTCTGCTCGCCCGGCCGGTTGTTCGGAGCCGCCCGTCATAGTGAAGTCTACGGGGAATCCTCTGCGTGGAGCGCGTCATTCCGGCATCCGGCCTTTCGGTAGTGAGCCCCGGATTGCGGGCTCTCGGGCCCCCGATTGAACAAATTCCGCACCCCGGGACCAAAAGATCTTTGGTGATTCAGCTGGTCAAGGCATTTTCTGACACGAATACGACGAGCGATGCAATTTCGCTTGTTGAGCCACCGCTTCTCAGCCAATGAAATTGTCCATTCAACAAACACTTGGCAAGCGCTCGAGGGAAAGAGCAAGATGGGCCGATCCGGGAATGCAGCTTCCCGGACGCGCCAAAGTGGGTCGCCTTCCGCGCTCCGAAATGCAGCCCAGGTGTCAGTCGTGGTGTTCCTTCATTTTCTCAACGGTATTTGTACCCGACTACATCTCGACAACATCCATCATCCATCCCACCGGTCACACTCCAGCTGCATCATCGTTACGAGTAACAAAAGTCCGAAAACCAACCACGACACGAGACAATATGGCCGCCGAAGCCATCATCAACGCTACGATGCCCCTGCACCCGTACTTCCCCCTGGATGCCCCCCTCAAGGGCTACGTCGAGAACAAGCTCGGAGCCCTGGCTCTCTGCAGCACCTTCGCCGCCGGCACGATTGCCATCCTCGCTCCGACGTACAACATCATCCGTCGGAATAACCCACGTCTTTCCAATGGCGAAGTTGCTACGGCGTTGTGGTTTGTCCTCTGCGGCTTCATCCACTTCTTCTTTGAAGGTTTCTTGCCCACCTCTCCGGCATCGCATCATTGGATGTAGCAATACTGACTTGACCGCCAGGCTACTTCGCCTACAACCAATCCCACATGCCCCGCATGACCGACATTTTCGGCGAGCTCTGGAAAGAGTACTCCAAGTCCGACTCGCGCTACCTGACCCAGGACTCCTTCGTGGTCTGTATGGAGTCCATCACCGCACTCTTCTGGGGCCCCATGTCCTTCGCCTGCGCCTACTTCATCGCCACCGACCACCCGCTCCGACACCCGTTCCAGATGATCATCAGCCTCGGACAGCTGTACGGCGATGTGCTCTACTACGCCACCTGCACCTTCGACAAGATTGTCGAGAAGCTCGTGTACTGCCGCCCTGAGGACTACTACTTTTACTGCTACTACATCCTGATGAACGCCTTCTGGATCGTCATCCCGTTGTTTTTGTTGGTCAAGAGCTCGGTCGAGGTGAAGAGGGCCTTTGCGGCGTTGAAGACGATCAAGAGTGGCGCGGAGAAGAAGAAGCTCCGAGTTCAGCAGTGGCATCATCGGAAAAACCAGACGGAATATTAAAAAGCTCCTAAAGCATGCTTGGGGGACTCAAAACAAAAGTTTTAGAGTGGTCATGATTACATTAATAATAGATAGGAGATGCTGTGGCGCGACGCATTCGCCTTTTATCCGCGTCTAATGCATGCGGTCTAACCCATTCCCACGCCACCCATGCAATAAGTCGTGATATCCTTTTCCGACGCGATCAGAATGCGATGCCAAACACTTCAATCACTCTCACACGTCCCCTTTCTTCTCCGACTTCTTCTTCCGAATATCAACCCAGCCCATGCCCCATCCCAAGATGAATACACATCCTGACAGTGCAACGCACAGATAAAACACCTCGCTGATGCTTTTCGAATACGCCATCACCACACCGGGGAGCTCGCTAGGGCTGACAACTTCCCTGAATCCTGTGCCTCCCGCAGCCAAAATTGTCTTGGCGTCGACGGACGGCGCGTATTTTTCCAGGTTCTTGCCCAACCCTTCAGTGAAGATGAGCTCAGCAAAAGTGAGGAAGACTGCGCCGCTGAGCGTTTGAGCGAAGACCAGCGTCGCCATCGAGACGGACAGCAACGAGGGTGGCAGGTTGGCTTGGATTGCGATGATGTGCTAGACTGCCATTAGCAGAAGATCTTTCAAGAAGTCAATCGTGATACTTACCATTTGCATGCTCGAACCGCGGCCAATACCGAGAATGATCTGGTATCCGATCCAAGTCCCAGTTGCTGTGGTGGGCACCCAAGTTGAGATGAGCCCGCTTCCAACTGCAGAGAAGCCAGCGCCGATGAAAACCCATGGGAGGTAGTATCCCATCCGCCCAACTGTGACTAGAGTCAGCATCATCTTCTTCTCACTGAAGTGACACGGAAGACTTACCAAGAGCTCCGGATGTTACAGCAGAAATCAACTGCGCCAAGATCGTAGGCAGGTAATCCACACCACCCTTAAACGGAGTCTCACCCTTGACACTCTGGAAGTACATCGGCAGATAGTAGCTTCCCACCAATGTGACACTCATGTTGATCCCGCCCACCAGCGCACTTGTGCAGACGACGCGCTTCTTGAGCATTCCCAGCGGTATCATCGCCTTTTCATCGCCGACGTGATGCTCCCATAAGACGAAGAGGATGGCCATGACACCAGAGCCCACGAAGAGGCCGATGACGACGGAGGAGTTCCACGCGTAGTCATTGCCACCGAATTGCAACGCGAGGAGGAGCATGAGTGCTGATGGGATGAAGAGAACGCAGCCGGGCAGGTCGAGGTGGCGGGGGACTTCGAGAAGTGGAAGAGGGGCGGAGATTCTGTCGGGGATGTGGATGAGGGCGAGGAGAACGGCGACGACGCCGCCGATGGGGAGGTTGAGATAGAAACCTGCCTTCACAGTCAGTAACTCGATTGTTGAAGACGGGGAAGAGGTACTTACACCACCGCCAGGTAGAGTACTCCGTCAAGGCACCTCCGACCAGGGGCCCGATAACGAGTCCCATGTTCGCCAGCCCAATCAAAATTCCGATAATCATAGGTCGCTTTGCCAAAGGCACCGTGTTCCCGATGATAGTCAGCGCGCCGTTGTAGAGACCTGCGGAGCCCATGCCAGAGACAGCACGCCCGACGATGAGCATGTTGGAAGATTTGGCGACGCCGCAGATCAGGGAGCCGAGTTCGAAGAGGAACAGGCAGGAGAGGTAAATCCATTTCGAGCGGAGGTGAGTATAGAGTTTGCCTGCGAACGGTTGTAGCGCAGCACTGGACGTGTTAGACTGAAGCTTGAGATGGACTAGGATCATATAGATTACTCACCTGCACAGGTTGTATGCTGCGCCGTACCAGCCTACATCGGCCAGGGAGTTGAATGTCGTGGTGATTTGCGGCACAGCCTGGACGGATCAGCAACAAACTCCTCGCCTGTGAGAAAAAGGACGCTTACTGTAACGACGATGGACATATCCAGCAAGATCAAAAACGTAGTCCCTGTCAATGCTGCAAGAACAAGCAATAGCTTGATGCCGGTGACATACTCCTCGTCCTTTGGCGCCTCGTCACTGCCATTGACAGCTTTCGTCGTCTCCTCCTTTTCACCTTCCATGACCCCTTCGTCGGCTGTCGTGCTCCCTCCATCATCCTTCATTTCTGTGACCTGTTCATGAGACCGATGCGGTGAAATCTTTGTCGAGTTCTTCTCGTTTAGTGACGTATCTGCGGCAGAATCACCCCTCAAACTTTGCTCCTTGACGGAGCCACGCGAAACAGGTCGAACCATATCGAAAGCCTCTAGATGCTGTGTCTAGACAAACCCAATGCCGAAGAAAAAGACAAACCGCCGGTGACGGAGGACAAGTATAGCCAAGCCAACACGGACACGATGTGTGGAATATAAGCCTGGCTTGCCTACAGGCTACTGCAAGGTCCTCCTCCCAACTCCGCCCCAAACCCGTATGCACGCGAAAATGCAAACAAATATCCAATCGTTCTCGAACCGGCTAACATGGGAGCGGACAAACAACATCCACACCAACACGCCGTTCTTCCGCCCCAACAACACATGGATAAGGGCCCCTGACCACCCCCCCTGTGCCGTGCCGCATGCACCTGCGGGGTTCATCCTAACCCCGGCCTTTAGTCCAGCCCTGCAGCGCTGAACGAACCCCCAACCCATCTGAACATCGGCCCATGTTGGTGTGGAAGGTGTGGGTGAGTCACGCACGCTATTGGCTCGACGGAACGTTACTAGCTTACGAGATCTTTTGGCACCAGATTTACGACCGGTGCAGCAACAACACAGCCGCTAGGCATCAAATTTGGATCTTAGCTCCGGTCTTTGTTGGCATTTTCCGAAATTGTTTTTAGTATGACTGTTTTTTTGGAGGAGCGAGCGACGGAATGACTGATTGACAGGCGGACGGGCGTATGGGATTGAGATGCGGCTTTCGGGTGAACTCCGTCGGGTCAGCAAGCCATTGTCTCACGCCCACCAACGTGCAGCGGGATAAGATTGATAAGACCCAATGACAGAAAGCAGGAGGGGACTTTTGTCCCGGATAATATCGCATTTCCCAATTACTAACCCATGAATACCCCATTTCACAACCCCGGGCTTATGTCCATGTCTCCGCCGCCCCCAAAGCCGGCCCGTCGAGCGGCGTATGCATGTTCGTCTCGTTTCCCAAATTCAACGCCCCCAAGTCCGCGTCCCGCGTGTACTCATACAAAAGCATCGCCCGTGCAAAAATGCCAATTCCCCCGGATTAGAAATCAAACGGCGTAAAGATGTCCGTAAACCACCGGTTGTCCATCAAATCCATCCCAAACTGCCCCAGCTCCACCTCCCCGACCCCCGCCGGCACCCCCGCGCCAAGCACCGGCCCCACAGCAGCAGCCGCCGCCGCCGCCGTCGCGGGATTCACAAACGGACCCAACGTGCTCTCCCAGTTGCCCCTAAGCCCGCGGATCGTCTTGACGGCCTTGGCAAACGCATTGCCCTCCTCCACATCTATATTCAGCCCGGCCTCGCTGCAGACCCTCATAAAGCGGTCGCCGACCTCGTCGAGGGTGGCGATGAGGTCGATGGTGTTGCGCACGCTGGTGCGGTCCCAGACGGGGTCCTCGAAGATGGTGAGGCGGTAGAGGGCGATGACGCACTGCGAGAGCTGCGCGAAGAAGGTGAAGGGGATGGCGTAGTAGGCGGCGGGCGGGAGGGTGAAGAAGTGCTCGAACCAGGCCTTGACGGCGTGCAGGCAGGCGTAGAGGATGTCGAGGCGCGCGACGTCGGGGAGGTTGGCGGGGACGCAGGCGTTGGTTTTGGAGGAGAGGGCGATTTCTTGGATGGAGAGCTCGGCGCAGTGGAGCTGGGAGATGATTGTGTCTGTGGGACGCGTTAGTTGAGGGTAGATTGGACAAGGTGGGAGAGGGGATACTGACCTGAGCTCTGGAGTTCGGTGGGGAGGTTTTGGAGAATTTTCTGCAGTTGGCCTTGGAGGAGTTTGACGTACATTGACGGCGGTGTGCGGGAGCCGTCGGTTGCGTCGTAGGTTACCTCGGGCCGCCATGATAGACGGCCTGCTTCTTCCTTGAGCAGCTGCATCCTGACGAGCGCGACGAGGGCCTGGTCGGAGGGGACTGTGACATGACTATCGAGGATTTGGAGGCACTCGTCCATGTGTGGCGTCCAGCGCAGGGGGTCCATCTTGCCAAGGAAGCTGGCGACACTGTGCGTTGTTAGCATAATCCTGAGAAGTTCAGGAGATACATACTTGGAGGTGACCATGTAGCACGCGAGAACAGCCCTCCGCTGCTCCATCGTGCGAGGCTGCTGGTTCTTGAGGAAGAGGCTGGCCGGCGTCGTGGACCCGTTTTTCTCCCTGTCGGCCCGCTCCTGGGCAGCTTTCCAGCAGAGGAAGGGGTTCATCCCGTCGACGGGGTCCTTGTTCAGGCCCAGGTCGAAGACGAGGCCGATGGCAATCTGGCAGAACAGGCACATGAACGGCTTGTTGCCCAGCTGATGGTTCGCCCTGTCGTACATCAGCATCAATCATTCACCAAAACGGAGGTAACACTGACCATCCCAGCACAACCAGCAACCCAAGCAGGTAGTCAATACTCCTCTCATTCTCAACGAGCAGCTTCTGCCCCACAATCTGCCTCACCCGCGTCCCCAGCGCAAGCTGCTGGCTCGCCACCCGCGACGCGACGGTCATGATGCAGATCCATAGGAACGGCTTCTCGGACCGCAGCTCCCGCGCCGTCATCGTCGGCCGGAAGTGCAAGAACGGGAAGTACCGCAGGTTCTGGCCCCGGAACGACTCGAACAGCGCCTCCGCCTCGTCCGGCGAGGGTAGGAAATCGTCCCCGTCGCCGTACCCCGTGCCCTCGGGACTGGCCGTCTGCGTCGGTGTCGGCAACGAGGTGCCCCTCGCTGCCCCAGCTACCCCAGCTCCGTCGTCCCTGCTGCCCCGGTCGGCATACCGTCCATCCGCGGCACCCGAAGCTTCGTCCTGACTACTTGACGACGCAGACGCAGCAACCCCCGCCACACCGCCGCCGCCGACGACGCCAGAGATGTTGGCCATGTCAACGAGCTCCGGCCGCCCGCCAGACTGCCGCAGCAGCGTGACCAGCCCATCCAGCTTCTCCTCGAGCTGCGCCGTCCGGCTGGAGGGCGGCTTCTTGCTGCGCTTGCGCTGCGGGTTGCTCGGCTGGCACGTCTTGTTGAGCCGGTGGCACCGCTCGCAGGCACCGCCTGCGGGGCGGAGGATGCATTTGCACTTTGCGCGCGAGCAGTTGGTACACGCGCGGCCGTACGGCGCGGCGATCCCTCCTCCTCCTCCGCCGGCGGCCCCGGCCGGATGGGGCCCGGCGTCGCCGTGAATATCCCCCGTCGGCATCCGGGATTGGGGGGAATAAGTAAGTGTGGTCTCTTCCTTTTTTACCCTGTTCCTCGGGAGCGGGCCGGGAATGCCGTCACACCCCCAGGACCTCAGCGGAATCGAATGTCCCCGGCGGCGGGTTTGCGGTCGACCAAACGCACCCTGGATCCCGCGCTCGCTCGCAGCCAAGCTTTGTGGCCGCAGGAGGTGCTACCCCCTAAACAGACGTTGTCGATGATACAAAAAGCGCCCCAACGCAGCGTCACCACAAAAAACCGGGCTTCAGAGTCGATGTTGTTCCACAAATGCCGTTCAAACCACCTTCGAAGAGCGCTTGCTGCAGGAGAGGGAAAAGGGGAATGGTGGGAAATCGAGCAAGGTGAGGAATTAGCAGAACAATGAACGCAGAGCGAATTCCGCCGGGGTTGGGGACTGGGTCTCGAGGGACGTTGACGCATAAGTAGCGTGGACAGGCGGATTTGGACGCGAATGCGGCCAACCCCGCCCGGCAGGATTAGTGATGACCTACTTTTTTTGCAGGAGCCTGGTGTTTGGCCTGGGGGGCGCACGGATGTGGACCGGGAACAGGATTGAGCCGAAGTCCGAACTCCGGCGCAGGCAGTCGTACTTCAAAGGGCGATGCTTTTGTGGCGGTTCACCTCATTTGGAAATGTTGGACGAAGGGATGACAATGAAACAGTTGTCGAATTTACTCTGCAAAGGAAGACGCTTCCTTCAGCACAAACACAGGTGAGCCCTGTCAAGGTGGTAGGTATACTCCCACGACGAGGCATACAGGCTTCAGCAATCTTTCGTATCACGTTGCAGAGAGCATCTTACGAGACAGTATGTGCCACAAAGGTTGTACGATTAAAAGTTATCAAGCAATGTTCCTAAACGCCGTCTGCCCTGATTTGGTAGAATGGGCACCATATGGCAAGCAGCCTAAACCCCCCTTTGGATATACCACGCATTGCATCAAAAACGAATGTCAACGTCTCCGTAGAGCTAGTCAGTCGTGACCGTTGACCGACCTCCAACGCCAGAGCCAAGCTTCAATTACTCTACACCAGAGCTACGCTCATCAACTGCTCAGTGGGAGAGATGAGGCCCTTCTTGCCAACGCCCTCCAATTCGTGTACCGTCCCAGGCCGTAGCAAGATGGTCCCAATATGGACACGGCACCGTAATCATGCCGAAAATTCAGTCGCAGGGTATAGTCGTACTGTACAGTTGCCGGTCCGAAATATGTTTGAAAAGTTGCACCGATTGTTCGAAAAGACTTGTTCCCACCATGAGTTCAGAGATTCACCACTTAAACACCGCCGCCCATGAAGGCAGCAAGGTCGTCCAACTCCAACAGCTGGCGCTCAAATGCGGAGCAGAGCTCGCTCGCGGTCATATCCTGAGGCACAGGAACGGAAGGCTCGGCGCTGGGAGCAGTGCCGTTGCCAACAGGAGGCTGAGGGACGGCCTCGGGTGAAGCCTTGACCTCCGGCTGCTGGGGCGGAGGGCTGACGGAAGCCGGCGTTCCGGAGACGGAACCGCCATTGATAGTGGCGACACCAGGGCGGCGGGGCTGAGGAGCAGGGGGCTCGCTGTCGCGGCCGCTCTCGCTGACGGGAGCAGTGCCATTGTTGACAGGAGCCTGTTGGGGCTGGGGAACGGCCTGATCGTAGTCCATGGCGTCGGGATTGGTGTCGGCGTTGCTGGCGGCCTCATCCTTGACAGACGCCTGGTCGGCGACAGGCGGATTGGCAGGAGGAGGAACGGAGGTGCGAGCAGCAGGGCTGCTGGAGCCAGCATCGTTGCCCAGGACACGGTGCATAACGGCGAGGTGCCTCAACCATGAGCTAATCAAGGGCCAAGTGTCGACACCGTCTTGCATGAAGTGAAGGCCGTCGCGAACAATGTGTCCAGCGGTCTCCACGGCGTTATTCGGTGTAAGGCCCTTCAGGGACAGGTACGCGACCGTGGCGCTAGCGGTAAAGGAGGAGAAGAGCATGAAGATGGGGAAGCAGATGATGCCATCCTTATCGGAACCATTCTCCAGCGCCGTCAGCATGGCGATGGTGCTGTGGCACGAAGTAAAGAGCCTGTCAATGATCTCGTGACACTGGGGAGAGAGGCGCCAGCTCTCAACGCTGAAACCGGGTGCTGTGACATACTGCAGCAGGCGGCGGCGGTTGATGAAAATTGAGGCGCAGTGGAGCATACAGTGAAGCATGGCGTAGGTAAAGCCGGATCCCATCGTGATATGGAGGTTGATCTGGCCGGGCTTGTCCACGTACTGCATAGACAGAGAGTTTCTGAGACGCTCAATCTCGTTCATGAGACCAGTGCAGACACCATCGTTAAAGGTCTCGGTGGTTGTAGTCATGAGCATGTGGACGACATCGCGCCAGATGCGGGTAGCCAGGACAATCTGGCCGAACTCGCCAATGTCGTCAACGCGGGTGCCAGCGGGCAGGCGGGATGGGTCAGTCAGGTTGATAGTCTGAACAAAGACGGCGTTGCCGAAAGCGAAGTTCATGTCAGAGCACGGCAGCGAGACATCGTTGGTGTCGTTGGTGGAGAGAGCCGGGTGACGGCCAGGCGTGCTTGTAAGCAGGCAGTCGAGAATGTACAGTAACCAGAGGACACGGCGGAAGGACTCCTCCTGGAGGAAGCGGTCGGCCTCACTGACAGCGGCATGGTGACTGTGCAAGATGCGGTACATCTGGACCATGCGGCTGGCTTGGCCGAGGTAGATGTAGGCACGAACAGCATTGCGGGAGCCCCATTCGTGAATGATGATCAGGCAAATGGCTTGAATCTCAGCCAAGCTGGGGGTGTCCAGGTTCTGGTTGATGATACCCATAGCCTTGGCGGCGAAGTGCTCGGCGGCACCGGTTGCGCCGGACTGACCTCCATAGCGGCGAATCAAGTTCGGGGAGCTCCTGTGACGAACGAGTTAGCGGGGCCAGTCCGCTGAATCCACTGAGCGGCATGACACTGAGTCGGCCGAAAGTCTAAAAGAGTGCAGAAGGACGCTTCGGGCCAAGTCCGGACATTTGGGGCTTAGCGAGCCGACACGACACACCCGACCGGAGGGCCGCGCCACCCACAAAATTTCGGACATTGCGGGGGAGGTGGTGAAACACACAAGGGCAGGGAGGAGATGAGGATCGGGAACAGCTGCAAAACAGCCCATGAGGTGCGAGTACGTACCGAGCAGCACAGGTCAACAGCGCGTAAATGAGGGCCGGGTCGAGCGAAGCGTTCTTGAGTTGCTGGATGAACGAAGGCTTGTGGAAGGCGACGCAAGCCGGGTAGGTCTTGGAAATGACGCGCTCGCATTCCTGGATGAGCTCGGGAGTGAGCCTGATTGCAGAGTTATGTCAGCATTCCTGTCTTGATTTGTTTCTCGGGGCAGACGCGTCCCGAGGAAAGGCAGAAACAGTGGGAGGAAGAGCCGGCACGAGGCCCGGATGTGTGGGGATCAGAGGCCAGGGTGGAGAGGATCGGGATACGACTCGGGAAATGAGGATGCGATGGCGCACGAAAAAGGGCTGTGGAGGCAAGGGGATGGGGGCAGAAAGCTAAACAGCGGCTCCGCGGCGACGCTAGCGGAGGTGGAAGATGCCGCCGGCGGTTGGAGATGACGGCCGCTTTCGGGAGATCGAGGGCATGGCAGAGCGATCTTGGGGTCTCGGGGGTGTCCTCCCAGCGCAGAGCCAGAGACTCTTCTCCAACTCGGGCAGAAAGGGGGAACAAGCGTGTGTGAAATGTGTGTGATGAGAAGGGGGACAAGCCACCGCGCCCAGGCCGCATGCAGAAGGGGCCGAGCTCCCTCCCTGGTCGGCGGTGATGGGCGGCGACACAGCCGATGACCAGAATAGAACGCCGGTGCACACGGGGCGCGGCAGCTGATTCTCGGAGGGAGAAGGGGAGGGCAAACGGGGGCAACGATGGGAGAGGAAAGGAAGGGAGATGGTGAAGCTGCTGTTGGCGAGCTCGATGATGAGGAGAATGTGCGACTTACTTCTCGGGCGGCTGAATGTGCCTAGAGGCAGCGGAGGCCGGGTTGGCGGCGCGCGCATCGCCGGCCGGGACCGAGGCAGGCAGGCTCTCGCGGGCAGGGCGATGGGCAGTGGTATGGCGAGCAGGCGACTGGCCGTGGTGATGGGCCATGGACTCGGAGGGTAGATAGCATTCGTGCATGCCCTTGGCGCAGTTCTTGCATGGCGCGCGGCCATTTTCGTAGACGCACTTGGTCTTGCCCTTGCGGCAGCGCACACAGGCGCCGCCGGCTCTGAGGGCGGTAGACCGCACAACACCCGTCGACATTGTGGGCGATGTGATGCTGTGGAAAGAGGCGACGGTGTGTCGATGTGGTGATCAAATGTCGCAAAGATTCAAGAGGTAGTATGCGACAAGACAGTACAGCTTGGGGGTTGGATGACGAGTCCGGAGTCGCGTCGGTGTTGCGGGATTGTGCGCGCGACGCGATCAAAGCAGACGGTGTTTGCGGCAGCGAGAGTGTACTGTGCTGGATGCGACGACGTGGACAGCGACAGCGACCGTGATGGAGGACGGCGGTGTCGGGCTGAGTTGCGAAGTGTCCCGGAGGAGTGCAACAGATGAGGTTGGATGGACAGAGGAGAAAAGGAGGAAGAGATCGGAGGGGGAAGGGGAGCGGGAGGTGGTGTGTTTTGTTGAGGGGGGCGGGCTCCGGAAGAGAAGAGAGTTTTGGGGCCGGGTGACGCAGAGAAAAGACGACCCGTCGCGCCGAGATTATGGAGCCCCAAGGTGAAGGGTGCCAGCGGTGGCAGCGGTGGCTCCAGAGGCGACACGGTGCCCAGGGGGGCGGGGGCGGGCGGGCGATGGGCGTGTAGGACTCGCAGGTGCCGGCTTGAAATGACGCGGGCGAGCAGACGTCTCCGGAGCGGTGTCGGAGCAGACCGATGATGAATCTGAAGAGGATGCACGAAGGGAGATGCAGACTTTTTTTTCGTTGGCGATGCTGATGGAGCGAGGAGGGAGAATCGGAGGAGGAGGAAGGACACGGGCGGCCGCGATTTCTCGGTGGTGGGCGAAAAATCCGGGCGGTGGTTTTGGTGCCCGTTTCGGTGGAGGGAGCTTGGGGGGGGGGGGGGGGGGTGGAGGAAGGAGGAGGGACAGGAAAGAAAAAGAGAGAGAAAGAGGTACGGAGGTACGGAGGTACAAAGGGGATGTACCTCTTTTTTTCTGTGTGCTGCAGACGGGACCTGAGGGAAAGAGTGAAGGCAAGGCAAGGCAAGGCAAGGCCAGGCCAGGCAGGCAGGCAGGCAGGCAGGGTCGGTACCTACCTTACCGGCCAAAACTCCAAAGAAAAGCCAAAAGGTAGGGCAGGAGTGGGCGGCCGGGGGAAAGAATGAACCGGACAGGAACAAAAGAACAGGAAAGAACTCCGTCTGTTTGGGTTGACACAGGCACTAAAAAATGACGATGGTTCTATTTCTACAGAGTATCCGTACGTCCGTCTGATGCGAATTCTGATGCTGCTTCTGATGCACTCTCGTCTCCTGCCTGCCTGCTGGAGGCAGTCCCCCCAAGGCCAGGGCAGTTCAGTTGTGCCTCAGGGCTGGGCATGCGCGGCGCGGTCGGGTGCGGGTGTCGTCGGCGGGTCTGGGGGTGTGTGCCGAAAGAACAAGTGGAAATGGACGGAAGAAACGAGGCGGACCACCAGGAGAAGGAGGAGGAGGACGGGACCACCACCACCACCACACACAGAACCGCAGGCGCAATAAAGAAAACGAAAAAAGCCGGCAGCGACGAAAACCCTGGGTGCCTGCCTACCTACATCCTCATCAGTGAGTCGCGTCAAGGCAGGAGGGGAAAAGGGAAGAGCAAGGGGACGTGGAAGGGGGAGCGACGGGGCCAGGCAGACCTGTGCTGTGCTCTTGCTGTCCTGAAGTTTGGGCAAGTCACGTCCTGCCTCCCCACCGTTCTGCCGTCACTTGCCCTGAAGTTTTACGGGCGGATCGGCTGGCGGTGCCGGAGCTGAATGAGGAGGTACGGAGGGAAACCAGGAGCCAACGTATCCACTTTGCCTGCTGAGCGCCTGCTTTTCTGCCTTGAACTCGGTGCCCTCCACGGTAGTGGGTCGGAGTACCTAGGTGTACCTTCCTCCCACCCAAATTGTGCAGCTGATGAAAGTATCGCTACATACAGCACCGCGTACCAGGACACCTCCTGCCTTCGCAATGCTTGCTGCTCGTTTGTACCTGCCGCAGCGCGTGTGCGCGCCTGCCTGACACTCTCTGGGGAAGCAAGCACCTACCTATGCGCGGCAAGACGCACCTGCCTCCAGATGCACCGCTGCTCCTGCTCTCCTTCCCGCTGCCTTTGGGATATCTGCCTGCCTGCCAGCCCGGTTGCTGTTGAAGAGCATGCCCATTGCCCTCATCAAAATTCTCGTGAGATTAAATCAAATAAATCCGAGTCTGCTGCTCTTCATCCATCATCACAATCACCATCACCACCAATGACACCTCTGCCCAACGACGCCCGAGCAATGGTAGCCAGCGACTACAGTGCGGCACAGTGTAGCCGGCAGACCTCCCCGACACATCTCGTGTCTCGCATCCATCCGTCCTCTGCCTTACCCACCGCCGCCGACCGACGCCTCCCCTTTGCGAGAGACTGCGATGCCCGCGGCGCGACAATCGCTCATCCTCTGCTGTCGCTCGTGCTATTTCGCATCTCGACTGTGTGCGATGTCTGCTGCCGTCGTCTACAAGGCCCGAGATACTCTACAACCTGAATCTCTCGCACCAGAAACGCAAAAAGACCTTCCGCAACAGCAGTCTACGAATCTCCGAGGCAATATCAATCGGACCCGACCGGCAGCGCCTGTCACCAGCCTGCGACGCCCCCGGGCCCGCCGATTGCTACAGCACTTTTCACCTCGGCACCACAGAGTCACGAACCCTGACATGCCCGCCGCGCACCGGGCTCTGGCCCACCCCACGACATCAGAAGCGCGGACTGAGCGATCGGGCCATTCCACTTCTTGACTCTCTTGCAACGCAAACCGCCGACTGGAACGACTCGACAGCATTGGTCAGATCGTCCATGACATGGGGGTGTGGACGACAAACGCCGTCGGGCGGGCCTAGAATGGCCGCGCCCCCCCTGGTTTTCCCCTTCTCTCTCGGTCACGGTGCGCACCTCCACCCTGGGTCTCCCTCCGTCTCCCTCCCGCCTTCAACAGCACAAGCTTTGCTCCATACGCGCTGCCGTCGCCCGTTATTGCCCTGAAGATTCCGCGGATCGCCCTGCTCCAACGCCGGCGGCAACACGTCCTGGGGCTTGCCTGTCTGTCCTTTCTCGTTCAGGATCAACACGGCGCCAACCTTTGCCGGAAGTGCGCCTTCATACCTCACTTCAGTGGAACGGCACGGCCTGCTGACCTGAGAGAACGCCCTTCGCCCGTGCCTATCGACTTTCATTTGCGGCGCGGCCTACCGACCGAAGATCAAGGGGGGCCGGATCCCGTGCAATAACGAACAACACTCGTCACGTCGCCCATCCCCTTTTTTCTGATTGCCCGCAGCATGCGGAGGCGTCGACCGCTGGTACGGCGAGCAAAAGCGTAGCTATATATAATATGCGTGCTTAGTACATCAAGTATGCTTTCATCTGGGGCGGGGCCGGTGGCTGCCAGCTGGGCCTCCTCCGGCGTCCATGGCACTTGTCGGACCGTGGCCTCCATTCTGTCCGTCGCCAGCCCGTTTGAGCCGTCGCTGCTTCAACAGATGTGCGCATCATTCCAGGGAATCTGGTGACAATCCAGTTGATTCCCCATCATCTGCGAACCTGATGCTATGCTTCGGACTGGTCTGGACTGGGTAAACTGGCATGCTGTTGACCACCAGGCTGCTGGCGCAGATGGCCGGCTCAAGTCGACATCGGCATCCGAATGCGCCTGACATCTGCAGACCTCGCTGCTGGGCGCAAGCTGCCTACAGCGACATATGGTTCCTCCTGAAAGCTATTCCATCAGGCCCTTCAGTGAACCCTCCGCCTGGCATCAGCTTGAAACAACACTATTCAAGCAGCTCGGCAGGTTAATTACAGAGGCAAGCCAGCGCTGTGCCCGAAATCACCCACGGCAAACGCTGCCGTCCAGTCCGGGCCAGCTAGGCACCTTGTTCCGCCTTCGCTCCGGGGGCACCCACCCTTCCCCCTCACCCAATTTTCGAAAATGGAGCAGCAATCCCGAGAGCGTTCAGCGCCATCTCGTTCCGGCGACACGCCAAATTTCTCTTTAATCAAACTCGCGCTGCCCCGGGCCTGGGCCTTTGCTTTACCCGCCCGTGCTGAGAGCGGACTCGCGCATTGCGACCCACCCCGGCCGTCCATGGCAAGCACGCAACTGATTCTCGCGAGATTCATCATCTACGGCTACTCTCACGGCAGATTCAACACAAGTCTCAGACCCAAACTGGTTCGATTTCTCGCAGAAGTGTGCATCAACCTGCTGTTACCCTCACGAAAGCGAACCCGCCGCCAATCGCGAGGCCGTCGCCGTGCAGGAGGTATCGGAAAGTGGGAACACCGGCGACATCAACCTGGAGCGCTCGGCTCGCTGCCCTCGGAGCAGCCCCCTGCGCACTGTCGCCCGTCGAATAGGGGGCCAAGCCGAGTGTGCCGCAGTTGCAACCCCCCAGACAGGAAAACCCAAAGCCCACGCAGACAAGCTTCAGCCTTTATCCGCGCTGTAGGGCTCGGTGCTTACAGCATACTTTAGGGCTTCTGGTACGCTGGCTGGGGGCTTCCGATAGTCCACGCAGTTGAACAGAGAACACAGCAAAACGAAGACAATGAACAAATGAGGGAAAGGAAAATTCGATACAGAAGGGCCCAAATGCTGCATCATGGCCATTACTCCAGGTCATCCAGCTGGCTGGGAAGCCCCATATGTCTGCCCCCCTCTTTCTTGGGGCCTCGCGACGTTACTCTTGTTCGGCCGGGCGTCGTATCCCACGATGCGGGACGTCTGATGTCTTGCCCGGCGACCGAACAAAAGCCTATTGGAGATGAACTCGGCAGATGCAGAGACAAGGGGTTTTCAGGTTCTTCTTCAACGCAGCGTTTGGTTTATTCCGAGTTCATCCTCGGCTGGCGAGAATGGCGACAATTATCACTGGACCGCCTTGCTCCAGCATCTGGGGCCAGATTGTTCTTGGCGGCGCGCTTCGTTCGTGCGATTTCGGACATGTACCTTCGCTTCCGCCCTCCGAAGAAAATTGTTTCTTCTGGGGCAGCTGCCGTAGCACTCCCGGCAGCTTGGCCAATGCGGTTGCTTCCCTCCAGAAGCCGCGCCGACCCGGGGCGTGCCAGTGCGGTTCGTTCAGCCCATTTCAACGCAGCGGTCCGCGGCACAAACAAAACGAGTGAGACCTGATGAGCCCTTCCGCAGCGTCATCTGAAACCCAACATCCGACACGGTGCTCTGGATTGTGTGACCTGCTCGGGCGTTTCCCCCCAGTGTTCGTTCAGAAACAGACAACAGTTCCATCGGCCACCCGTCCGCATGTTCTGGACACCCAAAGCCGTGGACGTGCCGACGGAGGCGCCAGCGACCGGAGCAGCCCACCGTCATGCCATTGGGAGGCGTTCAGCGCTGCGGTGCGCTATTTACAAACGCTTGTTGGTCCTCAGGCGGTCAAGACCCGGGCCTGGGGGGGCTTGGAGCAGGTCACCGTCAACCGCATGTCCGTAGGGAACCCGTAAGCTGATGGTCGCTGACGATGCCACGCTTCCTCGCTCCGTCTTTCCCGGAGGTAGCGTCCACTTTTCCCTGCCCCTGTTGGCCCCCATACGGAAGCTCTGCTCAGAGGCAGAGCGCCCGGAGTTGATGTCATTTTCCAACACACCTCCGCCTTGGTCTCGCTCTTCTGCCCCGTATTGTCTTGGTTGATATGCACGTAGCCCCGGCGCGTAATCCTCCTTGGCTTTCACGGACGTGGTATCACGGGATTTGCCCGGCACTCACTCGGCGGTACCTCTGGGCTCTGCCAATCTCGCGGGATAGTGTCTTCTCTTCATGGAGGCTCACTGGCTTCCTCATCAGAGGGCTAGAAAACTGATGGCCATCGGAACGGATGCAACCAACATTCACTGCTGGATCACCCGGGTCCTTGCGGGCGGGCGCCCGAGGAATGCGCATGTCCTCGGAATTGCGCCGACCCCGCCCTGTGCAGATCTGCCAGAATCACTACCAAAGGTGGTGAATGGGAATCAAACCAGCCGAAACGATGGCATTTCTCACGCGACCGGCGATCAGTGCACCGACCAAGCAAGCCCTGGGTGGTGTTTTGGCCTTATGGCCTTGCGGCATCACGATTTCCATTATGTGGGTCCTTCCGGAATCTCTTCCGCCGGTTTCCGGAACACCGGTGCGGGCACGGTCCACTCGGTGAGGCTTCGATCCCGCCCCAGCCACTCGCAACCAGCAATCAGGCTCATTCAAGGCCGCAGCGGCTCATGTTTGGCAACGTGATTTGCATGCGTGACGCCCTGCAGAATCTCATGTTTTTTTCTAATTGTTCCAAGGGCACGGCAAAGCAAGATCTGCCTTGACCATCTGGCGACAACGGCAGGCAGAGTTCCACAACATACGGCCGAACAAACGGGTGACACCATTTCTAAGACTCTGTGCCTTGGAAGCCCGCGCAACATCGAGGGCCGTATCCGACCGGATACCTTGCGGCGGACTTTCCTGCCCTCCTCCCTCGGAGTTTGGACGGCATTCTCGCTTTCCCACCCCTGCAAATCGACTTCTCTAACGGGTGTGGCACTCGGCTGATCTGTGACGTGTAGAGTGGTTCTGTCCCCCGCAACTTTGATTACCTCCTAACGGCGCCGTTGGGCCTTACCGGCCTGCCGACCTGGCCGCTGGTCGTGATCCTGCTGCAATTGATTATCCTATCATTCGCGAGGATTATCAACGTTGACCGTCTGCAAACACTCCGTCCGGACGGCGAGGTTCTGACAAATTGATCGGCGATAAGGCTGAAAATCCGAAATGACTTTTCGAATTCGGAGGCGGCGGGACCCTCCCGGCAGCATTCCGGATATGTCAGCGGGGTCCTAAAAAGCTCCGTGGTCCGATGCTGCCGAATTTGGGCTGCCCTTGCGCATTCGGCTTTTGGGACAGTCGCTGCTGTCAAATAAGCTTTGCCAATAGATTGGTGTTTTTCAAGATGGGTGCCGGGCCGTTTCCGAAGGTTTTGAATCGCGGCGGTGGTCTCACTCAGCACCACCTTTCTCCGGATGTGATCGGGAGCGGTATCGGGTGGGTGACTGAGTGGTTGAGGTGACGTTCGGTGTGCGTCTCGTATTTCCAAGGTGAAATGCTTCCACTGAGGGATTGACGTCTTCTGAGCGTAGGTTTCTGAGTCAGAAAGATGGGTTGGTGATTCGTCTTCGTATTGCTTGATGCATCTGGTCAGCAACACAGTGACCCGAGTCTCTCATTTTGGTCAATATTCCTTCGACTTCCAAATCACCAGCAATCGGACATTTTGGGGATGAGGGAGGAAGCGGTCCAGAGAAAGTAGCATGAGGAACTTGAACAGTGACGAATTTTGCGTAAATAGGTGGTATTTCTACTTCAATGCCACTGCCTCAGTACGACCTTCTCTTTCAGTTCAACAATGGTCAAGCAGCCCGAGCATGAGATGGCAGCTGACCGGAACATCCGAGTCGACACGGC
The DNA here is from genome assembly GCF_013390195.1 of Colletotrichum siamense. NCBI lineage: Eukaryota > Fungi > Ascomycota > Sordariomycetes > Glomerellales > Glomerellaceae > Colletotrichum > Colletotrichum siamense. The sequence goes on along the minus strand of NW_023501016.1, from coordinate 674,695 downwards.
GCTTTCGACGCCGATTCCACCGATGAGTGCCAGTAACACAACCTGAGCCTCGTGTTCTGTAGAGATTGTAGCTAGCAGAACGATTGGATGATGCCTTGTGGGGTAGACCATCAAGACCATGGCAAGGCCTCTACAAGTGCTTCCTCATACGGACAACGCCTCTTCCTTCAAATTAGAATCACTCTATTCCAAATGCCGTGAGATAGTGTGGTCTGGGGAAGTCTGGGGGAAAGCTTAGGCTGCCCTCCCCCGCACTTTCCGGCGGACGTGCGGCATTGCCGGTGGGGGAGTCTGATACGCCGCACGGCAGGAGGATTGCTCGACTACCACGACGGCGACAGGAGGCACCGATCCGGTCCGCTTTGTGATCGGAAAACCCGGGTGTGAGGCGTTGCTGTGCTATCGACGTTGATGAATAAAGTTGTTTGCTCGTGCAGCAACTGAGAAGATTGATGTTGAGTTTTGTAAACTGGTTACTAACTCAACTCAATCCCAACGACATTGGCACTGGCATTACATACAACGATGGGCGGTACTGTTGCGGAATCACGTGTCGTCGAGATGGTCTTGAATAATCCTGCCCTCGCGATCTTGGGAGCAGTCATTCTTGGACTCGCTGTTTGGGTACGAAGAAGAAAAAAGTCGACGAAGAGATTACCGCCACAACCACCTGCCACACCCGTCCTCGGACACCTGCCGGAGCTGATCCGCGAGAACAAGACGAGGACGTGGCATTTGCGGCTGAATGAGTGGGCGAGGACGTATGGGCCGATATTCGGGGTCAGATCCGGGTATATTGTTGATTATTATATCAACTCGGATGTGATGGTGAAGGTGAGCAACCTAAGTATTGGTTGTTCGGCATGGTCTGTTTTCAGGCGCGGAAGGGCTTTGTTGACTGGGGCGCAGGAAATATTCGACAAGAAGTCTGCGCAGACGGCGGACCGGCCGACGTGGATCATGTCAAGCACCATTCTGAACAACGACTTTAACGTGCTGTTCTTGAAGGCGAGCGACCCGACGTGGAAGGTGAGTAGAAAGTGGCCAAGCCTGAGGGAGGCAGTTTCGGCAAATCAACGATTACGGGGAAAGATGTTATGTTTGATGATGTAGCTTGCTGACGAGTGGTTGAAGAATCAACGCAAGGTTATCAACCAGCTTGTGACGAATGTCCAAAAGGCTGACGAGATCATTCCGTGAGTCTGCGAGTCTCGGATCGCGAGACGGAGAGATTCTGGTGCTTACTGCGGCCGTGCCAGGTTATTGGAATACGAGACTTTGAAGTTCCTTCATGAGAATGTTACGGATCCCAAAGGCGGTCTTGCTGGCGCGAGACTGTATCAAGCCATCGGGAGGTACACGTACAGCGCTTTTGCAACGGCTTTTATGGGCATGGATGTAAGGCTCGTCTTCATCATGTGTGGACTAATAAGGTACGGGGTTGTTGACGCGACGATGGACCTAGATTCCCGATACGGACGATGCCGTTATCCCGTTCATCATGGGTGAGTAGAACCTTGTTTTGTACCGCCTTGTCCGGACGCTGACATTGAAGCAGAGGCTGAGACGCAAATCATCAGTACGAGTACCCCTATATGCGCTCAAGTTGACGGTTCAGGCCGACGAAGCTGACCACAGTCACGCAATCTCAGACACGTTTCCGGGCATGAACGTCATCGACCTGATGCCGTCACTTGGAAAGCTCCCCATGTTCTTAAAGCCTTGGGAGAGGAGGGGGCGCGCAAGGTATCGTAGAGATCTGGCTTGGGCGATGAAGAGACTCGAGGTAAGTCATACTCTTATCGAGAGGTCGATGTTTGAGAACCACGTCTGATACTTGGGTTGCAGGCTGCTCAAGACCGCCTGGCAAAGGGCGATCCGTCTTTGGAAAACACGTTTTGGGGCTCTGTCCTGAAGTCGGACGATCTGAGGGGGATGTCATGCAAAGAAGAGGTGGCCATTCTGGGGTTGTCGCTCATTGTCGGAGCTGCGGATACGGTGGGTTAAGCTCGACGCCTGCGATCCCCATTTCCGTGAATGTGACTGATCAAGAGAGCGCTTTCATAGAGCCGGATGACAACGTGGACATTCCTGGAAGCGATGATGATGTTTCCCGAAGTACAAGCCAAGGCCCGGGAAGATATCGGCAAGTCACTCGCTTTTCGTCTTTGGAGCGCTTGGGACAAACACTGACGTGCGAGGGAACTTAGATCGAGTCGTTGGCGAGAGGATACCCGTCTATGATGATCTCAAGAGCATCCCCTACCTCCGCATGATGATGAAGGAGCTCTGGAGATGGCGGCCTCCGGTGGCCCTCGGCCATCCTCACATTACCGCGCGAGATCTCCAGGTTGGGGAGTATTGCCTGCCGAAAGGCGCGAGGCTTCATGTCAACGCATAGTGTGTCGATATCACGCCTGCGATGACAGAATTCGAGGGAGACTGACATGATGCAGCGCCATAAGCCACGACCCCGCGAGACACGAGGACCCAGAGCGTTTCTGGCCGGAGAGGTTCAAGGACGACGAGACCACGACGATGGAGAGCATGAACCACCAAGACCCGACGAAGAGGGATCACTTTGCGTTCGGGGCCGGCCGACGCGGTTGTGAGCTGCCCCCGTCCCCTCGATTGAACAGGTTCCAGTAGAGGCTTTGCTAAGAGTGTGCTAGGTCCGGGATACCACGTCGCTGAACGGTCTTTTGTGATCACCATGATGCGCATCCTCTGGGCATTTGATATCGCTCCGGCGCCGGGGACCAAGTCGACGTTGGAGTTTGCTGACTACGCCGGCGAGTTGCCCGGAAATCCTGCGGAGGATATGCCAGTGAAGTTGACGTACAGGAGCGAAAGTCGGAAGAAGATCGTCATGGACTTTTTTGAGAGGGAGACTGCGGCTAGGCCGGCTATGGTAAGTTCACGCATCTGTCTCGCGAATACATTGGTAGATTTGGAGCTGACGTCGAGTGCAGATGCCGTTGAATATGGGCGAGAAGAGCATACCCAAACCAGAGGAATATTTGTAGGCAAGTTGAAGGGAGGGGAGTGCATGCTACCACAGAAGAAATCAGAAACCTGTTTTCTGAACCAAACACTCGCCCGTGGTTGAAATAGGCATTCTTCGCCTGCGGCAAGTCGGATCGCTAAACAAACCTTGTGAAGACCGTCATTTATCCAAAGCCCAGATGATCTCCTAAAGGGGCAAGCGGAGGCCGGGATGGCCCCTCTTTATGGTGTGGGGCCGGTGATGGTGCCCCCGGAGGCCCCCTGAGTGTTTCTCGGGCAGTTGAATCATCCCGGGCGTTAGATCTGGGGTAGAACTATACGTATGGATATTGTGCAGTGAGTGATGAGTATCTGGCAGGTTTTGGTCATAGGATGTAGAACGGCAAGGCAACAAAAGCACTGGGGGGCGGGTTCATATAACAAGGCCACACTGCATTTGGCTTCCTCTCACACGCGAAGACGGAGGACTTTTGGGTAATGAAACGATTTGTGTTGTTATTGTATATATGTGTACATGAATCGAAGTTACGTGTTGCGAATAACGGCAGACGTTTCCCAACTGCCTGCTTGCTTAAGGGCATCCAGGAGCACCGCTGCCGGTGTTGGCGCCAGCGGGATCACAGCAGCCCTGAGAAAGCTATGTCACAAGTCAGCAACTACAGGAAGCTTCGTCGTGGTTTCACGTTATCAGAAAGGACGATGAAAACTCACATCGTTTGGTCCCAAGTAGTTGCAGCAGAGGAAGTATTGTCCCCACTGTGTGGCAAAGGGATACGGGTGGTCAAGAGAGCCCCATTTCTCGCACTCGGGGCTGACCTGGCGCTCTTGGATGGCGGCACCGGCGACGAGGGGGACGATAAGGGCGATGATGGAGAACTTCATGGTGAAGATGTGTGTGGAATTCTAAAAGAGACGGGCGGAGTGAGATGTCAAGTCGAGTGAACTGATAATAATTCTAGGCCATTACTTGGGAAATTGAGTCTCTTATATATTGACTTCGGGCATCACACTGTTTTCCTGGATTCCCTTGGAAGTGACTCCTCATCGGATGAACGACCGACCGCGAGTGTGGAGCCGTCAGCGTGCAAGTCAGGCCGCGTCCGTGGATATGGTTATTATTGAGTTTCGGCCGATGGGTAGAGACTACCGGTCCATTTTCCCTATTAGGACAGTGAATGAATGTAAATCCGTGGTTGCAGAACAATTCGGATATGTCGCTTGCATTCTCACTGGTGATTCCTGCTGATGTTCCCCGGTTTCCATACCCTCCAGCCTTTAACCGAGCTCTCGGTTCCAAGCAGAGAATCGTCGGCATAAGATACTACCTCGCCTCCAGTGATGATCCGCAAATCTAAGTGACACAGGAGGGCCGATCCCAGTACGTTCATACGTCACACGGACCAACAAAACCGACCTGCCGGACTCGGCTGCGCTGTTTGTGGCATGTCCTTGTCGAACTGCATTCTCTTGACAGGCTGTCCACAGTAACCGCGCGGGCGCTTGGGAGACTTGCCATATTGAAGACGTGAGAGCAATTCGCGACGGCCGTGGTTCAGATGGCCGTGCACTTAGGTTTACGTGACACACATGGGTGACCTTACTGCTTCAACATGGACCTTGAGTGGCAAACATGGGATCTTCATTCTCGTTTGTAAACTTAAATTCTAGTCAACAATTATTTCGATCTAACTTGGGTTCCAGCGATGTTGCCATACATGTCAACGATGACGCCTTGTCTAGAGATATCACTCGAAGAGCTTTATCTTGTCTTAGAAACCTCCGAGCTCCCTCGCAGCCTGTTTAAAGAGCTCCTTCAGATCTTCTTCGCTCAGAACCCTGAGACCCAACTTTTCATTCCAAGACAACTTCTTGAAGTCAGTGCCTCCGTACCCCTCGCTGTACATCATTGGGAAGTAATAGGTGATCATCGCAGACTTGTCTCCATTGGCCAGCCTCTCGTTCGCGTCGCGGACCATATCCTCAACCTTCAGATTGGGGATGCGGCCGTCCTCGACGCTGCCAAAGTCGATACCGGTCGCCTCGGACGCAAGTCGGGTCAGCATCTTCTCGCTGATGGCAGCGGAGTAGAAGTAGACCGGCTTGTTGGCAGTCTCCTCAAAATGGCCAGGCTCAAGGATCTTGACCAACGCGGTGCCGATATCAGGGAGCAGGGATGCACCGACAACCTTTTCACCGCCGTCGTGGAAAGTAGCTGTCTTCTGCATCAAGTTGGGGCCGAGAATGCCGAACTTGAGGCACAGCTCGAGGAATGCGCCGTTGTTGATGGATGTCCATGTCGTTGAAGAAGAAGCTGAGACCACAGATTCGAGGTACTCGCGAACCGCAACCTTGCCAAGGACGTGAGGCAGCTTGCGAGAAAGAGGGGTGTCCAGATTGGTGGTAAACTCGGAGGGAATGATGCGCTTCACTGAGGCTGCGATGGCGGCGTCGATGATGACCTTGTCTGAAGCGAGAGTCGGGTTTGGAACAGCGCTGATGCGGCATCAGTAGTTGATGCAAAGTAATGCAGAGCTCTGAGGGTTCACTGGGCCTACCTGACGAAGACATCCTGCCCCTTGAACACGGAGACGAGGTCATCGAAGCTGGTCAGGTCAACCTTGACAGACTTCACGCCCTGAGGCGCTTCCCTCGTAGATTCCTTGCGCTGGATAACGGTGACAGAGTGCCCAGCACCAGTCAATGCTTTCAGCAAGTGAGGACCCAGTGTCCCGGTAGCCTAACAGTAATTAGAGACGTCAAGATCTAGATGCTTCAAGAAAAGGTCCACCCTACCCCGAGGAGTGCAACGTTTCTCACGACTGTAGCCATTGTGATGGGTAGGAAGGTATAAAGAATAGAGCTTGTGATAAGGTGTTGTTGTTCGAGAAGCCAGCGTACCAATTCACGAGATATGCTCGAGCGTTTAAATAGTTGGGAACAATTCGGATCTGACTCAAGTTGGAGGCAACCATACTATCTTGAACCGGCGACCGTAGCGATCCGTACCGCTATCGATTCCTCCATTCTCATATGAGAAGGTTTCGATTGGCCCATCATCTCGGCGTCCGGAGGGCTCCGGTGATTGTGCCGATTCCACATCGGGGGCCCCGACTGACAGCTGCTCCACTCGGCGTCGGTCGGAGGCCGTATGCCTCATGTGGAGCTTGACCGAGCTGGCTCCAACATAATAGAAAAATGCGGACAGATTTGTGTACTCAAACATCTCGCATCCCTGCATCACGTATTGGAGCTGCGGACTTTGAGCGGACTTGATACGTGATGTCAAAACTCCGCCCTGATGAACCTGATTTGGCTACGTCCTGTGCTGCTCCATAGAAACGACGAGGCTCTGCGTAACACATGGTTCCACGGCCCATACCTCCTGCGGACTTCAAAGTGGGCTGGGCATGTTTAAACTCTTACAAATACCCGAAAAAAGATGCAAGCAACGACAAAACAACATAATCACATAAGCGTCAGCTGTCCTCAATGTCTTCCACCTCAGATCATTTCCCTTTAATGACATCATGTGATTCGATCAGTAAATGCTTTAGCCGTGGCGACTTTGTGCTCAAATACTGCTTCAGCGGGACTTTGTATGTCTACCTTCGCCCACGCAGCAGGTGAACCACCTCATTTTGAATTCATCTTGAATAGGTATTGCTCGAATGAGCAGCTCAGCAGTGGAGGTTTTATGCCGTGGTTGACCTGTAGCCGTAAGGCCATTCATAGTGTCGACAGAGGGGCGTAGATGATATCAGCTATCCTGACACATCCCCTGACGCTCGCTGCGTTTTTGAGGCTACCTTAGGACCTTTATTCGAACCGTCCTACCTAGTTAAGACGTACACACAATGACCATGAAGATATCAAATATAAACGAGCTGGAAGTGTGATGAATTATTTAGCTGAGATTTTATCATCTGCTAGCTGGTCCCTCTCTAGCTTGCTTAGGCCCTATGAGCAAGCTCAGCGGCTCAACATGGCTCTTGGTCAGCAAGAGCGGCGCCAGTGGGCCCCTCGGCTGACACTCTGATACCTGGTGGCTGCGTTGGTTTCCATGCACTCCCGGACTTGCATGTTGCCACATTCGCTGCCCTTGAGGCGCGTATCTGAAATATGCCATCTCTACTCATCGTCCGAGGATTCCTCTGGATTCTGACCGTTCCTTTGGCGATTTGTCTCTCACATGCTGGCGTCCCTGTCTTTGGGGAATGTAGGAAGATTGATTGATACCCTAGTATGTCTCTGGCTGGTATCCTGACGATCTGTCCGGCTTCCGTCTTGTGTGTTCTAGGGGGGAGTTTCCCAGCTAAGCGAGAGTAACTAATGAGACTGATCAACGCTGGGTACTGATCAGTTAACAGCCTTACGGGAGTACATGACTGGAGTAATCCGGAATCACTGCGGACTACTCCGTGTTACGCCCGTTGCAGTTGATCCCTGCAGGCACATGGCTGCATAGTGCGGTGCAGGGGGCAGGGGTGCCGGAGGCACCATTACCGAGCCTTTTGTCTTGTGATGCAGTTAGTTCCCCTGATCTGCTCGTAAAACTCGGCCAGCCCGGTGACATGAGAGCGTTAAACTGCCAGTTAAGCAGAACTTACAACGGCCGGTCCAGGCTTGGCGCGATGGTCGGATGTGAAGGCCTCCAGATAGAGCCATAAATAGGTATAGCTAGATACATGGGATAATGGATTCAGAATGCTGAGGTTCGTTCTCTCTCCGCTTGTAGGAGAAGCTAATGATAAAGAGACTGAAGCGGGATCTTGCAGATATTCCTAGGTACTCCTTGACCGCCGAAGGCAAGACCAAGATTCAGGCCTCGTTCAATAGCCTCGTATGACTTGTCGAGTCAGGCGCTAGACAATAAGATGAACTCTCTTACATATCTGTGCCTTGCTATGAGTTGCAGCTCGGATAAGTTGCACTTTGTGAATCGAAATAGAACCATCCGTTTAAGGTTTGGAGAACCCCCCCACACGTTCGTCTCAACACAAATCTATATGACACGCGTGTCACAAGGCCAGGCTAATCAACAGTGATATCAGGCGAAAGCTTCAATAACAACTATGGATCAATGCTGAATTGTTGTGGCGAAGGGAAGGTGAAATATAAGAACCGAGAAACCCTCGCAGTAGACTACAGTTGTTCATCACTCTCAAGCACTTCCCACAATAGGTTATCAGCTTTGCAACACCAATCAACGCACAGTACAAACCCTCAAAATGCAGTTTTCCAGTCTCTTGTTTCCTCTATTGGGCGCATCACTTGTGTCAGCCGGCTGCAAGACTTGTCTCGGCATCAGTGGCACTGTAGCGTGTGTGAACGGCAAGGACGACACATGTTTGGTCGGCAGAATAAGCAGCAATATTCCCTTCGGTTGGAAGATTTGCTGTGACGATCCGACATATAGTATTATTAGCTGCAACAAGTCGTGTTAAGGTATGCGATGCACAACTTCCAACAATTCGCGAAAGACGGGGAAACTGACACGGGAGTACATTTAGCGCGGCGCACGGCAGGATTATGATGTTGTAGTCGGCTATCTGACAGCATGGTCTGCTGACAGATGTTGAGAGTTCACGGTGTGCATCAGTTATCGCAGGTTTCTGAATGTGGTTTTCATACATCAAAAGACGAGGTGCCAAGGGTTGTCGTTATCACTCATAGACTAGAAAGTGTAAACTCGCGGTAGAGGGCAAATTGACAGCATTCCAAACGGAAACCCGTCGATTTTTGAAGCTCCAGAATTCTCATCTCGAGTGAAGTTTGATATATGTCCTGAACAACCATTCCTGCGGGGACTCTGACGCATTTTGTCATGGACGCTATTGGATGCAAACTTGCGGGAAAAAGCTGATTCGGAAACTCAGCCCCGAATCCTTCTTGATCAGCATAGTGATAGATAGTGAGTTACCCCTGCATGATGCGTTACCTGATTTTGTGCTTCCCCACGATTTCCCCTTTCGGGCCACCTGATTGCAGGCAGCTGTAGAAAAAGCAATGTTGATTGAAAATTCGGACTGTATTTCCAGATCGCAATTGGTTGGTTTCACCTCTCAGCGGGTCTGACAGCTCGCTAGTAGTCCGCAGTTGCTATCATATGACGACTTTGTGGTGGCCTCCGCAAGGCTCCCGATAGAAAATTGAGGGAAATTAAAAACAAAACAACCGCAGTATCCGTGGCCAAATCTGTCGGCTCCGTCGCAAGCATCATCTTCATAGTCACTACCACTCACTCGCCTTCATCCCAAAACCGAGCAATGACAGGAGGTTGTCTTGGAGAGTCGGACTTCATGGCGTGACAAACCGAACGATTCTAAACAGGAATACGTGCACGGAGTCAAATTGTCTCACCATACTACTCCTACGCGATGATTCCCGACGGCTCTAGCTGCTCTGAGGACAGCAACTCGACCGACTGTCTCCTGCGGACTTTACTCCAGTTTCTGAACGAGCAGCACCGAGAGGAAGATGCCCAAACTAACTGGGATCCGACCACGTTCTGGTTTACGGTTCCTGTCGGTGTGCTTGCCACCATGTTTGCCGTTACCATGATCCTACAGGCTGTTTTTGCGGCGGCGAAAGGGCGACGAAAGACCAATGAACGAGCCATTGGAAGGTGGTCTCGGAAGACCAAGAAGGGATGGAGTTGGTCGGAAATGGGGTTCGAAGTAACAGCACGGACTCCCATATTGCGAACAGGAACTCTGCTAGAGCACGTTATGGCCCGACAATCGATCTTTGAGGGGATGGATCCAGACAGTAGGACGTTAGACGGTAGCGTGGACACGATGAGTAAAGGCGAAACAGGTGAGGCTGATGCCTATACACAGGTAACATAGAGACGGAGAGGAATTGTAAGACAAAAGAGCATATCGAACTGACCTCATCCAGATGCACTGGTGGCAAAACATTCAAAAAGTATGGAGTGACAGCACTGGAACAACCTACCGGAAATCCTCATGTTTGTCGGCATTACAGACTACACTAGGTTCAGGAAATCAACGCTGGAGTTCCTATAGCGATCTGGCTTATTCAACTACCCGAGCCAGGAGTTGGTTTCGTTCCGTCTCCGAGGACACCTCTGCGGCTGCTTGGATTGGCCTCTTCGCGGAAATTGGCCTGGACCGGGTAGAGCTAAACCTGGTTGACATGGGCAACGGCCTCCGTTCAGTCACGGCCGATTACCTCCCAGATGATATTGTGGCAGCGCCAGCGTACGCAGAGCTGGGAATTATTGTATCGCTCCTCGCGACGACAGGGGTCAGTTTTGGAGCCGTGGATGAATCTTCAAGATATCCTACCATTGTTGGCCGAGGATTTCAGTTCGACTTTCGTCAACACCCCATACTCGGCGTCGTTGGCGCCTATTCACGACACGAGAGGAAGGATAAGAGAACAGCGACTCCAGATCTCAAGGCTATTCGCATGGCATTGCTGAACGGAAACGGAATTATATACACAGCAGGTGGACTCCTGCTAGCTCGGGATGAGTCCGAGTATGGTCCCATTTACACCACTGTCCATGGATCGCAAGTACGATATGGTCTGAACTTGCTTCGACCATCGCGTTTCGAACGCAAGATCATTTCAACTCACATGAAAAAAGTTGCGAATAGACATTTCAACAAACAGGACTCCTTTCCACAAGGCCGAAATGTCATTCCAAGTGGCAAATTGCCAGTCGTCAGTCTCTTTCTAGCTGGCACACCGGACCACCCTCCTGCCATATTCCCCGACTCCAGCCTGGGGAGGGACCATGACTTAACAGCCCTTGCACTCAATGGAAGTTACTGGCCAAAGGTACTACTGAGTGAGACGAAGGAATTGAAACTCTCACAGTGGCGACTGTCCAGCGATCCCCCACCATGGAGCCACTTCGTTTGGTTCAATTTCAGTATCCCTGATAGAACAACTGCAGATAGCCCTGAGGAGCTCACCAAAATTGCACGGGTAGTACAATGGGCTTTCGATGACAAGAAGCTACGTGTCAAAGAAGCAAGAAACCTCGAGTATCGCAAAGCGGAACAAATCACCAAGAACAAGCACAAAGCAGAGGAAGCGGCCAAAATGACAGCAAAATTGGCTCAAGGAAGAAACCAACGCCATGATATGCTTAAGGCACAAAGAGCTGCCGAAGAAACAGCTTTGGCTGAGAAGATCAAAGCTGAAGCCTCCGCAGCACTACAAGCTGCTGACTTGGAGTCCAAGGAACCCATCAAAGGCTATCTTTTGGTTCTTCAATTGTGTCTCAAGTTACTTCACAGCCCGCAAAAGCTTAGGCAATGGTTCTTCAGGTTCCCAATTGGATTACAGAAGGCTCTGCGATGGGTAGTTCTTCAGCAAATGAAGGACGTCGACAAATGGCTTCAAGACAGGGGAAGGGATGATGTCGAGTTCCGCGCTGTGGTACTATGCAGCACGACATTGCTCTTACTGCACGCCGAGGAAATGGTCAATAATGTCCAAGATTGTGGCCCTGTCACCAGGTCCAGCTGTTGCCACTTTGATGGGCATGACTCTGGCCAGGCTACGACACACACTGCAAACCAGCCACATTGCAGACATGACACGGCTCGTTGTAGGCACTCAAAGACCCTACAAGCACTTGCAAACCTACTGAAGAGCTTCAACCTGGGTGAGAACATCTACGAGGCTCTGAACCCAGCATATGACAGGGAAGATAATCATGACGTAGTCAGTCCCGGGCCGGAGATCGCCAGCGGCAATGAGAAACTCCTTCATCTACACCTATTTGCTGAGAAAGCAAGGTAACATGGACGCCATTTGAAACACCTTACAGGGGTTGATTTCGAAGAAGGCTCTGACGTTGCCGGTTTGTATCAACTATTGGATAGACTGCAAGCAGTTTTGGTCCAAAATTCTGCTTCAAAGAACGATTGGTCTTCTTGGGACCAAGATCATGCCCATAGAGACCAGAACACAAGGGATGTCGACGATGTTATCATTTATCGATGTCTAATAGTAGCCTTTCTCTTTCGAACCGCCTCAGATAGTACCAAGATACTCGAGTCGGATCTGTGGGAACATGTTGTGCCTCTCATATAAGGCCAGCGAGGTGTAATTAAGCTAGGGTTTGTTTTAATCAGTTAAACTTTCAAGTTCTGTGACCAGCTGTTCGTTGTGCAAGATGGCTCATGCAAAAGGCCAATACGCCAACTCGAAGACGAATCCCGTTGTCATCTTCGCATGCTGGAGTGCATGATCGAAAGAAACATGCTCAATCGTATCGTTGGGGGTATGAATGTATGGATTGTGGTTTCCGAAAGGCGCCTCAAAAACGAACGATGAAGGATATCCGTTGCGGTTGGCCGACGCATGATCAGAGCAAGCATATCCGCAGACGGTCTCCTCATACGGGATGTCGGTGTACTGCATACCATTAGTCCTTCGCCACCACAAGTCTAGTCGACAGACTTACCGCATCAATCACCCGTTTCATGAACGCGACCTGATCAAGATCAACCCAGTCCGTGACGACACCGAATCTCTCGACCCCATCTCGGCCCACGTATCCGACCATGTCCTGGTTGAGCATGGCGACAACCTGACGGCGGCTCGCATTATACTGCGTAAAGATGTCCTGGCTACCAAGTAGTCCGGCCTCCTCGGCGCCGTACCAGTGGAACTCAACGGTGTTCAGCAACTCTCCCGCCGCGATTCTTGGATCCGTCAAGGCGACTCTCAGCACCTCGAGAATCATCACGCTGCCGGAGCCGTTGTCGTCGGCTCCGGGTGCACGTCCTGCACCTCTGTCCCCAGATATCACGGAGTCCAGATGGGCGCCGACTACAACGGTGCGTTGGTTCTGACCAGGGATCGTGACAATGATGCTGGGCTGCGACCAAGCAGTATGCCCCACGTAACGGACATTGGCGGTAGGATGTCCCGCGGCATCGACGATGGCGGAGATCTGGCCGAACAGCCACTCGGCAGACTCAACGCCCGTGCGAGAGAGGTAATACCTGTTGTGGAAGGCCGAGAAACGCTCCAGATGGGCTTGCATGCGAGACTTGTCGAGCTTGGGGATGAGCGCGTTGACGTGGCTTGTCTGGTTCATTCCAGTCGGGAACGGGAGAGCCGCCGCCAATCTGAAATCTTTAGTTGATGCCGCAGGGGCGTCAGGCCATTCCGTGATGTCGAAGAAGTGGATGCGTTTCTGGAAGTGTCAATAAAGGCATGTTATAGAGGCATGCGGCTACCTACGTCCATCATCTCCCACTTCTCCTCCTCTGTGACGGTGACCGTTTCGCCGGGCGCGGTCTCCAAGGTGAAGAGCTTGGAGGCATCGCGCGCAATGGATTCTGCCGCCGCAGAGGCAGCGAGACCCGCAAGGAAAGTTGTAGCGCGCATTGTGACAGACACGTTGAGCGGAGAACGAGACTCGGAATTGGGCACGTCGAGCGGCTGTTCCTTCAGATGATGCCCTCGCAGCTTTGGTCGATGATCTGGCCCAGAAAATGAAAGTGGGAGGTTGAAAGGTAGAAATATCCACTGAAGCCCAGCCTGAACCCTGATGTGCTCACATCCGTGTGAGCTATGCGGTGGTCAAAAGCCCTAAAACTCAATTCGATCTATTGATCGTCTGTAATGGACGTTCGCTTGGCGGCTGGGATATTCGTACTCTGAGCTGCATGTAAGACTTGGTGGTTGCCCGAACCCCTCACCGTCACCATCTCCCCGCGCGATTTCGTCCTTGGCTAAAAGTCACCTTCCGAATACAGTCAGTCTTGGCACCTCAGAAAAAGTGCCCGACGTCGGCGAGCAGCATGATGTTTGTTCAAAACATAAAGACAGGCAAGTGTCTGTCCGTAAGCCATGTCATTCGTAGTTCCGAGTGAAGAGGGCAGAGATCACTGAAAGTTCATAATAGTAAATCTTGCACATAATCAATCGAACGCGTCGCGAAGTTGAGATGGCGGGGAATCTGACGTAGATGGCAGATGATTCCAAGCGCTCGGAAGCCCGGGCCAAGGAACTCACGCTCTTGGCTACACAGGACCACCTCATTGGGTACACAGCATCCGTACCTGCAGATCTCCCAACCAAAATCTCGAGCATCCTCTTGTTTCCGCTGATAACAGCTGACCATAGATGTCTCGGGAAGCTGCCGAGTATCACCTCCTCATCCAAGGCCTCGGCGCGCTTAGCACTGCATCCGCATTCCAACTTCCTAATTTCCCTGACGAAAGGCATTCGCCATCTTTCTCACTGAGGATTCATCACGCACATTTCATCTAAGCCCATTGCTAACGGCAAGAACCCGGCTCTAAGAGTCCCAATCGACTACCCACTCTAAGACGTTCAATATTGAGTGTCTTGAGAGCTCGGGGCGTACTGAAGCTGAACATACCAGATATTTAACTCATTATGAGAGCTTTAGCTTGACCAGGTTCATTGAACAGGCACATTAAAGTAGTAGATATTTGAAAGCCGTGTGCTGAAGAATGATAAACTTGTACATTCGTGCAGGATCTCCCCGCAAATTCAATCGCATACAAAACCTTGCTTTATTCCTTGCTTCGTCAGAGTATTGTTTTACTCATACTCAATCAAGCCTACCACCTTTCATTCACCTATGTAGCCTGCCCAGCCAGCTTGCCAGTTGGTTTCTCCTCTTTAGATCAAGTTCAACAGTCGGTCAACATCTCCAAGGCTTCAATGAAAGCTTCTTCCATAGTGCAGTCTGACTGAGGTCCGTAAAGGTATCCTCGATGACTCGGATGGTGCGGTTGATTATTTCATCAATATCGCTCTCAGTCACGATGTAGGGAGGACAGATCAGGAAGTGGTCCCCGGCATATCCGTCATATGTTCCACCGGCATGGAATAGGGAGATATCGTATCCAGGCTGGAAACCTTTGGCGTGGAGCAGGTTGTTGACATCCAGGTTGGGAGGGAAAGGAGCTTTTGTCGTCTTTTCCGAAACGAATTCAACGGCCCAAAATAGCCCACGGCCACGCACATCTCCTACAAACGGGAGAGGAAGAATCCGGTCTTTGAGCTGTTGTTCGAGATACTTCCCCATTTTTGCCACATTACTGACGAGGTTGTGCTCCCGGATAATTTGCTGCGTTTTCAGGGCCGCGGCCACGGCCAGTGGATAGGCCATGTATACTTGACCGTGTGGAAAGGGCTTTCCAGCCCTCTTGAACGAGTTCACAAGGTCGGAGTTAACCAGAACAGCCGAGATGGCACCATATCCAGCGCCCAGGCCTTTTCCCACGGCCTGGATGTCTGGAGCTACTCCTTCCTGCTCCCACGCATGTAGAGATCCGGTGCGCCCCATACCGCACATGATCTCGTCGAGAATCAGAAGCGCACCGTACTTTTGGCAAACAGCCTTCATCGCTCTGAAGTAGCCGGGAACCGGAATTGCGCACCCACTCGCCTGACGTTCCAGTCAGTCTTGTGGAGCAGCACAGGCAAAGTGACAGACTCACACTTCCTCCAACTGTTTCAGCCACAAAGGCACAAACCTTTTCTGGACCGACCCTCTGGAACTCGTCGTCCAGCTCCTGGGCAAGTCTTTCGACATAGGCCTCTTCTGTCTCCCCATGCCGTAGCCCGCGATAGGTGCTGCAGGCCGAGACGTGCGTCGTGGTTTGAGGAACTATAGAGTTGAAGGGGTCCTTCCGAGGCTTCCAGTCTCCGAGTGCCAACGTGCCCAGGGTCGCGCCATGGTAAGACCGGGCCCTGGCAATAAACCTCGTGCGTTCGGGCTCAGGGGAAGCCAGGTGCGTGAAATGGGTCTTGGCTAGCTTCATCGTGACTTCCATTGCCTCGGATCCTAGAACGCAAGCTAGTCAAAGTCTGTCGAGAAGGGTGATGAGGTAAAGTTCAAGGCATGTAAAAGTCCTTACCAGATCCGCACAGAATTGCCTTGCCCATTTGCCCATGCGTCGATCGAACTAACAGCGAGGCAAGTTCTTCGGCTGCTTTCGTCTGGTAGAATCCAGGGTGGCAATAGGGGATATTCAATAGTTGTTCAATAACCGCTAGCTTCACCTGCTGATTGTCGAACCCAAGGCACGAGACAGCAGCCCCAGAAGTGGCGTCGAGTATTTTGCGACCATCTTCGGTTTCGAGGTAGATACCCTTTCCCGAAGTAATTACCAGAGCAGGATTCTTTTCAAAGTGTTTGTATAACAGGCTATGGTTGGGCTTTTTCCCGTTTATGTGGACTGGATTCTTCATGATGCAGAGATTTAAGAATCGTTGGCTGTGTCAATGATTCTGAGGAGGGTTTATGACTCTGCAGTGGTGACGAGGAAGAAGTGATTGGGAAATTGAATCGGGACGATGGGAAGACCTTGGCAAAGTTATGAGACATTTATCATAGCTGTTGATGCCCGGGGCCTGTGTTCAAGATCTTGCTTCCGATATTCTCACCTTTCCAATGTTAACACTAAGAATCATCAGTACTCTTTATGATACCCTTTGGAGGGGCCCATACCACTGCCATTTATGATTCTTGTAGTACTCTACTAACGAATCTAATAATATGCAGGAAACACTTATCTTCCCAGTTTGCCAACACATTTGTTGCACCGACGATGGCTTGGACGAGGTATCTCGTACTCACCCCGAAGGTGCAAGGCGCACCTCGATTGGAAACAAACCATTGATGTGGTGCCGATATCGTCCGATGTGAATGCTAGAGGACAAACCCCATGACAGGACTTTGTGCAACATCCAGTTCATTGCTTTAGTGAGGGGTAGGGCATTCCACTTCCAATCGTAGACGATCACTGCATATACCTACTTTTCATCCTCATCGTAGTGTACGGACCGAGGTTCATACTCAATCACAAGCCTTTGCCGTCTTCAGCCTCTCGGTAGGTATCTGCACAAGAGTGGCTGTCGTCGCACTCTTGTTTCTCCTGACTAGCCTTGCAAGGTCTCTGTGACTAGTGTGCTCTCACCTCACTCACGTCATGATTGTTCCATACGTTCAACACATCTTCAACGTTTCCGAAGTCATTGGTTCGGTCCTCCGCCTCCGGGAATATCTCTTCCCCAACATCTCCCACGACACGGGAGATGTGGAGATAACTGCGCTGACTCAAGGAACAGCGAAGAACGTTAGCTACCAATTGTTTAACAAAACGTCGCCGTCAGACAGTCGCTCAAGCTCCAAAGGTTGTACATGGTAGCAGTCCGTCTGAGCGGTCCGGCAGCGATCCCCAGATCCGAGAGTTCGCTGGTGAAAATCTACGGCGATGGCACTGACATCATCATTGACCGACCGACAAAGTAGGACCACACGTTCCACCATACACTGATGTCGCACACTGACACTCCTGACCTGTCAACAAACAGGGGAGCTTAAGCTTCATGGCATTCTTTCTTATCACAGGCTTGCACCATCGCCTCTGGTGCGCATCCCGAACGACCATGCCCACCAAATCTGGACGGCAGAGTCTGCTCGATTGACGACATAACGAAAGAGGCGATTTGGCGCGCAATGGCAAGGGAACCTGAGACGTGGCATGCGGTACTTTCTCGCTCATCTTCCGGTGAGGACGGAACCCGACCCAGCCTTTGGTCAACGGCTCTGAGGTGGTTGATTGCGTTACCCGAAACCACGAAATCTCACAATTATTTCATATGATCGATCCCTAAAACTCACACTCCAAAACATGAAGAACCGATACACCCTGAAAAGGATCGGATGTTGCACCTAACAGAAGCTAAGCGGGGGAGGGAACTGGTGGAACATTGCCTCACACACCCCTCGTCCGCGACAGATCCCGATCAGAAAATGGCATCCGTCGACGTCATACCTCTCAAACTGCAAATACCATGTTGAATGAGTTGCAGAATGCGGGTCCCCTACAAGTTCTTCCATCCTGAGGAACCCAAAAGCGGTTTCTTTGAAGACCATTATTTCATCGTCTCCCGAGTTGTCCAGGAGACACAATTCGTCGGCGGAGGCGGCGGAAATATCAGTGGCATCTTTGATGACGAGGCCTGAAGCAGTTGATCTTCATGCTTGAAGAAAGACTCATAGTATACGGCGACGCTGTCTCGATTGGGGATTTGTATATTGGCGCGCCTGGGTTAAACAATGCCCCTGTAGGCCTCCTCATGACACTGTCAGTCAGCGATCTTTGCATCAGCTCCTTGCGCACCTTAATTGGCGGTGCCGGCGAAGGTGGCTTTTGGCAACGTCCGTAAAGGTTTTAGAATTGTCTGCGTACCTTACCTAGACAGTGTGAGAGGTCATGATATGTCCGTGCAGACGGCCATACATGATTTAGATTGTAGGAACTTGCTGTAGAAATTTGCTCTTGCCAGGAAAAGCAAAACGTTGTCAACCTCTACTATGACAAAAATAGTCCCACCAAAGAATCAGATTCTTTTGGCTTCGAAGACCATCACCACAACCGTCAAAATGTGGAAGTTGCTTCCCAATGAGTTGAAACTCCAAATCCTGGAATATCTCCTTGCCCTGAAACCTGAATGCTTAGCCCCATACACCACGTTCTGTCGACCATGGCAACACCGCATCGAGCCCATCCTATTCGAGGAAGTCACGCTTTACGTGACAACCGCCAACATTTTGTCAGGCAAAACGACTGCATCAACACTCGCCGACATCATCCGTGGTCCAAGGACACAGGAACTCAAAAAGCTGAACATTGTCATAGACTCTGATCCGTCAAGTTTCAACATCGTCACGGATGGCCCAATGCGCCAGATGCAACTCGGCGTTGCCTTTGCGGATGTCATCGACGGCACCTTCGACGCGATGCGTCGCTCGAAACGCGACCAAGTATATTTCAATCTTGAGATCCACGAGGAGCGATCGTGTGGCTATCATGTGATACACTACAGAAGCCAGCTCGCAGATCGGCAGGGGAGGATCATCGACTGCGTGCGTTCTATTCGACACAAGGAATACAACGCCATTAGATGCCGTTGCTGCTCGGTTAGAGGACTCCTATCGATGATTTGCTCGACGATGTCGAAAGAGCTGAGAGACATCGAGTTTGGATTCTAGCGGTGCGACAATGGCAACCTGTCGATGTTCGAGGAGGGATTCGATTTTGTGCCTTCGGGTTTGAAGTCGCTTACTGTGAGAAACATGGCCCCGAGTGGCTATGATCCATGTGATCGAAGATACGGCTGGTTCTATCCGTGTTCTTCGTCAGTTGTCAAAGTCAGCCAGACATTGGAGACCCTCCAAATTTCAGATCCCGTTGAGAATATCCTGGGTGGCAAGTTTGGGGACATCCCTAGCGCTCCTAATTTCCCATGGTGGCCCAACCTCAAGTCCCTCTCTGTAACATCAACACGGCTGAGAGGCCTTGCGCACGATGCCCAAGCTGAACTGGATTATATGACAGAGGTCGCCCAGAGAATGCCACAACTGCGACGGCTCGAACTTTGGTGCATCGGAACCAATCGCGCGCACCTGGGCAATGCGGGCCGCCTCCTTTATACGGTGAAAGAAAACAGTGCTCATCTTTCGTGGCAGGCTAGCTGGAGATTCAATTGGCGATTACGCATATCTCCTTGGCGCAAGGTGGCTAGTTTCCATGGGAAAGAGCTAGACATCACAAATATCGAGTTGGAACATACTGATGGGAGCGATTTAGAATGTTGCATAAAGTTGATGGGATTCTTCGAAACGCGTCTGTATTTTGGGAAAGAGATGCAGGAAGACGAATATGAGACACTTATCGATCGATACGAGACTAGACTAGCAGGGTGAGATATTGATATCAACAATGAATGATTGCAATACTCTGAAAGGCCACAAACTGCTAGGGCGTTGGCAGAAACATTCTATACGTAGTCACCGACAACGCTCGCATTTATGCCATAGTTGTTAGCAAGTTGTGTATGAAAAGGCTTCACCCGAGCTGTGTGACTGAGCTATAAACAAGGCTAACATGCCGGAGACGTTGTTCAGGTGATAGCAGATGCAACATGGGGATTGGATGATGACAGTGTGGTGGTTTTTCTTCTTGCAAGTCTACGCAAGCATCGTGTCTGGTCCAATGTTGATGTCGTAATCCGTTGGATCCACATCAGTGGCGCAGAACCTTTTCGTTCTGGACCTTTGCACACCATCAGGGTAAAAGCGGGAATCTGTAATTCCATGTGAATTGCATGTGAATTACAAAATTGAGTAAGGGGCGTTCATGGCCGAAGTCGGCCTTGAGAACATCGTCATTTCGGTGTCAGCTTTCGTCGCGACAACCTCATGTCACCTGCAACTTCCTGAAACCCCCCCCCCCCCCCCCCCCCCCCCACTTTTACGGCCTGCCTGCCCGGCAACGTACTTTCCACAGACAGGCAGGCAGGCACCTCAGTCAGGTAAGGTAGGTAGCTACCTGCTTTGAATGGCCGCACATTCTGTCAATCGCAGGCACCAATCCCATTCCTACCTAGTATGAAGGCTTCGTAGAGTAGTTGCGAGGATATGCTCCTTCCCCTCGGGCTAGATGCTCTTGCTTTTCTAGAGATGCCACCAGTCTGTTATTCAAAGACGAGGAAGGTGAGATCATAAGCAGTAGGTGCGAATTGTGACGTTGACTGCCAACCAGAGAACATTTAAGTAGCCGTTCGTCCCGGCACCTCACTCCATCTTTTGACAACTTCTACCAAACAACATTACATTCAAGTCGGCATCCGTCCCGGCACTCCACCCAATCTTTTGACAGCTCCAACCACACAACATCGTCTCAACGTCAACGAAACATGAAGTTCCCTACTTTCATCGCCGCCACCATCTTCCTCGGCCTGGGCGCCAACGCGTCTGCCGTCCCCGACACCGTCGCAGCGATGGCAGCCGGCATTGGTGGGAACAAGCACTACGGCGTAAGTGATACCCTCAGCCGCCTTGACACACAGCCGGAGTGACCACTGACACCGACTGCCAGAAATGCTTCGCCGGCCTGAATCAGTGTGTAATCAACCAGAAGCACGGAGAGCGCAGAATCGACTGCAGGAAACCGGTATGTGGAACCTTCGAACCCCTTCCTTGCGAGATTTCCTATCCTGACTTACGAAATCACAAGTGTTCGAGAGATGGTGCGCGCTGCAGAGAGGCACGTGTTCGTCACCAGGCCCATTGCTGGTGAGCTACCAGAATCTCCCATCTGACCTGGCTGGCCGTCTACATGGGGCGTTGGCAGAAATATTGGAATGGATGGAGAGGTTCGTTGGAAGGCACGACAACGTGGCTGGCGTCTTCGAAACAAAACACTTCCTTATCGAACGCAGGATGCAAGGGGACTGGCTGAATAAGGGGAAAGTGCTTTGAGGCCGAGTAATGATGCCGAGTATCGATAATTAGTAGCTGAATACAACGAAAAAACACCTCCTACTCCAATTCTTGCCCAAGTGCTCTTTCCTGGCATCACGATTCTATCCTGACAGCAAAGGTTGCGTCTCCGTGTCCCTATGGCCTGGTGTTGACCTCGTTTGAGTAATCCATAGAAGCATGCCCTGGACGATAGAAAACAGACCGTTGTTGACGACTGGCCACCCAACCAGACGATACCATCCGTCATAAGAGGGTGAGTACGGAGGATATCTAACCCGGACCATCCACGAAATTGCCAACAACGCGAAGACAACGGTCTGGGTTGCGAAGCCTGGTACACTGATAGCCCCAGGGCTTGACTGGCGCTGTATCTCTCGAGATTGCGGGACGGCAGAAGCGAGCACGAGTATGCTCGACATGGGGAGCAGGATGAGGTAGTGCCCCATGACAAAGAGGTCACGGCCCCAATTTCTCGGTTCGGAGCGCGAGTCTGTGAAGATGGCGTCGAAGATGGCCGGGACGAGGGAAACAAGGATGAAAACCACGTAGATGACGCCGACGCTGTGCCTCGTAGCTTGACGGCCGGCGTTTGATGCCGAGTAACGGAGGCTTAGAAGCAGTCTGCCCACATGTTAGTTACCCGACGTCTCCAAGAAGCAAGGGATTCTTGGGGGTCTGCTTACAGAACAAGGGAGCACAGACAGACAACGACGAGCTGGACGAAGTTGAGCCAGTCGCCTGCTGTTGCGGGGTCGTTGACAAAGGCATCGCCCCGAAGTCTGCCCGTGTCGTTGACGTTGAGGAAGAAGCCAAGGGTGAGCTGCTCCGTGGCGCTGATGAGGTTGAAGAGGACGTAGTACAGTGAAAGGCCGTCGCAGTGGCCTTGTTCGAGGATGCGGTGGTACTGGGGAAGGTACGACGCGATGGTTGCGATGCTCAAGGCTCTGGGGGAAGTCAGCATTCGTCCCGGGTGCGGAGTGATGGGTCTCGATGTTGCGACGAGCGGTCAATAGAATGCGTCACTCACATTCTGGCCCAGTTGGGAAGAATATTTGGCACCATGGCTTCGTAATTCCTCGCGGTTGCAGGTCAAAAGCGGTTGCTTGGGTCGAGCACGGGTTGGGCGATGCGACCGACGGCGGTTGAGCGACACTAGCGGCGGTCGACGGCTTGCCAAACGAGCTCAAAACCGACAATCGCACTGCAAGAGATGATAGCTTGGACGCAATAGACAAACAAAGATCCAAAGCTGGCTGCCTGTCGTGGGGGAAAATATTCTCGTGATGGTGCATGATCCTGTAGGATTCCTTCATTCCGCCACGTGGGCCGGCGAATCATGCAGAAGAACACGGCCAAGAAGTCGGGGAACCGATGATCGGTGGGTCGTTTGCCTCTTTCGAAGGTCGCATTTCTCCAACGTGATCGAAATTCATCACGTAGAAGGGAAACAGGATCGCGACTTGGGCGGTGTTTGCCTCACAGAAATAAGGTAGGTGCAACGAGACCTTGGATGGTCGTGGCCGCAACTGCCCCGCTTCGGCCGAGCAGGGGGACAGGCTTTGAAGCGATCGTGGAAGAAAACACCAAAAAACATCATCACGAGTCACGTCAACACGGGAAAAGGTCTGCGTTGCATGAGCCGTACGCATTATCGGGCTACCTATTAAAGACTGCTGCATAATCTGCCCTATGACCACCTCGCGAAGCCACTGATACAATTAATCGTCTCTGCAAGTCTGATACTCTGCCCGTCCGTCTCGAAAACCTCAAAAGTCCTTGTCTCAAACCACTGATATAACCCCAGAACCTGACCGAAAGAACCATCCGGCAAACCCATCCGAAAGGAAAAACCGAATCTCTCTAGGGGTAGATCTGCCAGGCGCCGTGGGCCTTGTTGCCGAACTGCTCCTCGAGGTCGCAGCCGATGTTGCCCCAGCCGCGCATGCGACCGTGGGTGTTGTCGAGGTGCTCGATGGCGCCCTCGAGCAGACGCTCAATGTCCATGTTGCCGATGACGCTGAAGTAGCGCGGGCCGTACGCGAAGTGGCACGTCTGGTACTTGATGATCGGGGTCAGGTCGCCGACGCGCGCGGCGCGCACCTCGTCCGCGTTGAACATCCAGAACTTGCGGTGCTCGCGGATGTAGATCATGAGCGTCTTGCAGTCCTCGACGAGCGCCGAGTCCTTGTGCGCACCGCCCATCCAGATCGTCTTGCCGTTGCAGCGCTTCGAGGGGCCCAGAGGCGTGATGACCTGCTCGGATTTGCCGCCGAGCGTCTTGACCTCGGACCGGACGTTGCCGTTGACCTGGAAGGTGGCGTTGTTGCCGTCCTTGTCAAGGACGGCGACGTCGACCCAGGTGACGTGGGCGGCATCGTCGGCGGGGGCGTTGGGCTCGGTGGCGTTGGCCTCGACGAGCTTGATGTTGCTGTAGTCGGGGGTCTTGAAGGCCTCGGCATCGATGTCGCTGTCGCGGCGGTCGAGCTCGCCGGAGGGAAGGTTGGGGTTGCGCCAGAAGAGGCTGAACTCGCCGTTGTGGATGGGCCTGCTTCCGTCGAGAATGCACCAGACGCCCATCTTGCCGGTGACGCCGCCGTCGTCGGTGTTGCACTCCTCCCAGCGGATGACGTTGTCTACGAAGCGGAGCATGTCTCTGTTGGTGACGACGATGCCGGGCTTGGTGGTCTTGAACATGATGCCGCAGGTGCCGTGGGCGGCGAACTTGGCCCAGTAGCCAACGTCACGGTCCTTAAACTTGACGCGGGCACTATTGTTCTGGACGAACTTGGCGAGCCGCTCGCAGTCGACCTTGCGGGGGACGTTGGACTCGGACCAGGAGGATGTCAGCCAGGTGGGCTTGCAGTAGGGGCCCTCCATGTCGCCGCCGGTGGTGAGCAGGAAGCGCTTGGCGAGGGTGCTGTTGCTGGCAGTGACGTTGGCGAGGGCGCCCAGGTTCGTGTCGATGGGGATTCTGTCGTTCATGATGTAGGCGGACGTGTCCTTGGGGATCATGTTGGCCGTCTTGACGACGAGGGGGCCCAGGGCCTTGGCGTCGCGAATGTCGAGGGCGTTGTCGCCGGCCAGGGACTCGGTGGCGGCGCGCTCCTGGAGACGCCAGAACATAGGAGCCCAGCCAAGCTCGCCGTCGACAACGGCGCAGTCAGCTTCACTAGAGGCGGAGAGGCGGCCGTCGACAGTCCAGGCGCGGCGGTTGAGCGCGCTCTCGAGGAAGCGCGTGACATCGGCGTTGCTGAAGACGACGTCGCGGTTGAAGGTCTGGCTGCGGAAGGCACAGGTTCCGACCCAGAAGACCTCGGCCCAGCGAGCAAGGTCGGCGTCGTGGTCCTCGAAGTAGACGAGAGCGTTGTGGGCCTTGACATAGTCGTGGAGAGCCTGGCAGTCGTCGCGACGAGGCATGCCGGCGCCGGCTCTCTTGGTGGCGCGGATGGTGCAGAGCTCGGCGTAGCCCTTGGCGGGCTCGATCTTGATGTGCTTGGCGAGAGGGGAGGGCGAGCTGCGCATGTCCTCGACCATGGCGAAGCCCTTGCCGATGTTGAGGATCACGTCAGAGCCATTGGAAGCCTTGAACGTGATCTCGGTGGCGGCGACAGGGGCCTGGTGGGAAGCACTGGCGACGTCGACGGGAATGACGACCGCACCGGCTTGGGCGGCCAGAGCCACGATGGGAGCGAGAGCCTTGCGCATCGCGAGATTGGGGAATGGTGATGCTTGGAGTGAATTGACTTGGAAGAAGCAACGAGAGGAGGATATCCCGAAGGAGAAGAGACGTAAAGAGCGCGAATCGCAGCAAGGAGAGACGTGATTGGGATGAAAATTTCCTTCCAAGGAGACGCGAGGTCCTGAGCTTGGTGTGGAAAAAAATCCAGAGTGGTGTGGGAGGAGGAGAAAATTTTGCTGTGTGGCCTTGGGAAAGGTGAAAGGTGAAGGTGAATCGGGGCTGAAGGGGGTGATTTGAGAGACGGGGCGGCACCACCACAGCACAATATTCGCTTCTTTTTGGCTGTGAAAGAACGACAAGCTCGCCAGGAAGCGTATGAAAACTTTTCTGAGGAATCTCTGGAGGAAATCCAGGCAGATGGAGGCTCGAAGGGCTAGGCTGAGCTATGTTGTGTTCGTTTTCAGGGGCTGCCAAGACCTGAGGCGAGGCAAGGTGAGAAGCAAGGTGAGATGCGTCGATGATAGGAAGCCACAACTTGAAGAGATTTCCTCACTTCCTTCTAGATTCAGCTGGAGGTTTCACCTTGCGCAATGAAAACTCTGGATATTGAATATCAAAGTCGTGGGCGTGGGCCTGGTTAGTGACGCGGGTCCTAGGGCTCATCCCGTGCGGCTGGTGATGGTTGCATGCTGGTGCGGCTTGGTGATGATGAGGTATGGGCCCGCTTGACGACTCAGCGTGCAGTTGATCACATGGTAGAAAGGGATATATGTGCTCCGCATGGTCACTTGGGACCAGCAGCCGGGAGGCACATAATAAGCCGGCAAAAGCATGTGAACAAGTTGGATGTGCGAGGTACAAAGCCATCCATGGATACTTGTGCATCCAAGACCAAGTCAATCAGACTCCTGGATTCATGGATCAAAGCTGAGGTCTGCATCAGAAGAAGAGTTGGTGTTCATGCAAAGTAAGAATTGGAGCTGAGTCTACCAGCTAATGAGTTGAGTATAGAAGTCGAGATACTCATCACATTAAGTATGTGTGAAATTGAACACATGCAAATTGAAATGGGCTTCTTAGACTTCCCACAGCCAACAAGAGTCTGACAAAGTCACAGGAATCAAAGGTGACATTAAAAAGAACAGAAGTGCAAAAGGTATCTTTGTGTAACTTCAAACTCTTCAATTCAAACAAGGGACTACTCTCTCAGGGGCTACTCTAATTGCAACGTTTCTTCCAGTTTGATATCCCCTGCAGAAAAGCCTGCCATAAAGTGATACAGACCTTTCACGAACCTTTCGCCGCGTGTTTGCTGATCCCAGATCTTCAGATCATTCTTGGAAACAACCAATTCCACGTCTCTACTGCTGCCAGCTGGGACCTCCACCTTGGCGAAAGCCTTCAGCAGCTTGGGCGGCTCCTTTGCCTCGTCAGGATATCCAACATACAACTGCACAACCTCTTGTGCGTTCATAGCACCTTCATTGGTCAAGGTTACGGCAGTGACGATCGCGCTCTCATTGCTCGAAACCTTGATACCGCTCAGGCTAAAGTTGGAGTACGTCAAGCCGTGGCCAAACGGGAAAAGGGGCTCGACACCACTCTTGTCGAAGGCCTTGTAACCGACGTACAGCCCCTCAGCGTAAGGAACATCGATGGCAGTGTTGATCTGGATGGTGTCGTTCAGCTTGGCTGGAAATGTCATCGGCAGCTTTCCGCTGGGGCTAATATCGCCGAAGAGGAGACGCTCCAGAGCCAGGCCGACTTGCTGACCGGGGTACCAGATGTCCATCACCGCGTCCACATCCTCACGCCAAGGCATGAGAACAGCAGAGTTGGTGTTCAGAACGACAACCGTCTTTTTCGACTTTCCAGCAAGCCTGCTGATGAGCGCGTCTTGGTCACCTGGAAGCGACAGACCAAGCCCACTGTCAGCACCCTCCGACAACCGATCGGAGGCAAATACGATGCTGATATCAGCCCACTGAGCAAGCTCGTCGGCCTCTGAGTCTCTCGTCTGGTTGCCAACGTCCACGCCAAGAGTGATTCCATATCCACCAGTGGAGAGCGAGTAGCCCATGTCGTATCTCAACGTGAGCTTGACTTCGGTTCCGGCCTTGAGATCTACCGTGCCTTGAACGAAGTTGCCGAAATTGGCATACGACATGTTCGCGACGAGGACTTCATCCAAGTAAAGAAGGGCAGTTCCTTGTCCGTACATGGAAAAGTGGTAGGTGCCCGTCGTGTTGGGCAGGAAGATTCCCTCATATACGGCAGAGAAGACGTCAGGGTATGCTTGCCACAGCTTTGAGGGATAGCTCGCGATGGTGATATTCGGAATGAACTCGGTGGCGTTGGCGGGGCCGGAAAAGTCGGTCGTCTTGTAGTACGTCGCGTTCACGCCGCCGTCCTTGAACATTGATGACGGGATAGTGGGAAACTGCCCCGTGCCAGGGTACGCTTCTGAGTACTTGACCGAGATGTTCTCCGCACTCCCACGTCGAGAAAGCGCATCAAACGGTGCCTGAACAACCATGGTGGAGTCAATGACAAAGCCTCCGTGGTTCTCAGAGACTTGGTTCTCGGTCGTCGCACCAATGCCAAAGACAGCAATCTTGGTGTATTTCTCGGGCGATAGAGGCAGTGTGCTGTGATCATTCTTGAGAAGCACTGCACCCTCTTCCACCATTTTCTGTGCGAGGTCCAAGTGCTCTTGTGTGCGAACATGAGCTGTCGAGTCGCCAGTGACGGGGTTGTCAACCTGTCCCAGCTTGAACATGTACCTCCAGAGCCTCTTGACTATATCATCAATGCGCTCTCTCGGAACAGATCCATTGTTGACAGCTTCCACAAGCAAATATCCATAGTACGCGGGAAACCCGTAGCTGTCTGTCAGATCTCCGCCAGGCATGGAGATGTCCAACCCGGCCATGACGGCAGGGACCGTACTCCTCGTTGAAAAGTACCAGTCCGCGACAACGAAACCTTCAAAGCCCCATTCCTGGCGTAGCGTGGTGTTGAGAAGCCAATCGTTCTCGCAGGTGAATTCACCGTTCAGTCGATTGTACGAACACATCACACAAGCCGCGTCCGCCTCTTGCACACTTGCCTTGAAAGCAGGCAGATATAGCTCGTGCATAGTCCGCTCGTCGACGACCGCGTTCACCGTGACCCATTCAGGGCCCAGGCCGAACCGGTTGGTATCCTGGTTGTACGCCGCAAAATGCTTCGGGCAGGCCAAGGCGCCCTGGCTCTGGATGCCCTGCGTCACCGCAACGGCCATGCGGGCAGTCAGCCAGGGGTCCTCGGAGAGGGTCTCGGCCGCCCGAGCCCACAGCGGTGAGCGGAGGATGTTGATTGTCGGTGCGAGGACGATGTTACGCCCTTTCCCCATGTGCTCCTGTGCGAGCGCCTGGCCGTAGTCGTACTGGATGGAGGTATTCCACGAGGATGCGGCCATGACGGGGGCTGGGAAGGCCGTGACGTTATTCAAAGAGTTGCCGACTCCTGCCGGGCCATCGCCCATGCAGATGTCCGGGATGCCGAGGGTCGAATTACCTTGAATGTGGCCGATGCAAGCGTTGACGCCAGTTCCATTGTCGGTAAGCTTTGATCTTGTCAGTATCATGTGGAGAAGACAGCGGATGAGATAGGCTCACCTCCGTGTCGCCTTGGACCATGGCATGCTTCTGAGTGTCATTGAGCTGCGCGATGAATGACTCAAGACGATCTTCAAATGGGAGTGTCTTGTCCAGCCATGGCTGCACCGCCAGAGAAGTTGACGCCCATGAGGCGAGTAATAGCGTCGAAGAGGCCCTCATGATGCCGTCTGTGAACCGCGAAGATGTCCGCAGAACGCCAGCAATTCAACAGTCTGGGGGTGGACCATAGATGGCTCCATGGACTGGAATTTCTACTCCTGCATGACATTTGCACTGCATATATGGTGCCTGCTATCGTTCATCTGTTGTTTAATTTGACCCTCTTTGACCTCGTGATCCTTCGGACCGGGATTGATGGGCGGTGTGCGGGCTGGTCCCGGCGTCGGCCTCTCAACTCCAGCTCTCATTATCTTAGATGGCCGGCCACTGCAACCCTAATATTCGGCATCGCCATTGGCATATCGGACGTCAACCCCACTGATAGGCATGGAAGATACGACTCCGGCTAAATGCGAGTTGCAGTCCGCGTCCCCGGAAACCGGAGTTGATGTTTTGCTTGCAAGGTAATCCTGGCTTTCTCATATCGACTGGATTTACCAGTGCCATGGCCCCGGGAATATCATCGGCAAGATTGGAGTTTCCAGATATCGAATTCCATAGTCAGACACTGAGTGCTATCATTCAAAATCTCAGATAACAGACGAGGGTAAAATGAAGTTAATCAGGCAACGCTGCACTCCTAGGTTACGTTGCCCAGGTTTGGGCTAAAGAGTCTAGCGATATTCTCCACCGCAATCGCCCATGTCCTCAAACATCTCCATCCTTTTGCTTCTCTTTAAAATCCCCTCGATTGAGGCTCGATCATCTTCGTCCAGAGACCAGCCGAGTGCAGCCGTATTCTCGTCCGCGTGCTCGCTAATACCCATACGAGCACCCACAATGACGGCGCCGACGTAGGGGAAGTCCAGGACCCAGCGAATCGCAACCGTGGAGAGACTGACGCCATACTTGGAGCTCACTGACTTCAACGTACGCAAAAGCTCTTGGAAGAGCTCCCATCCACCCCAGCTTTTGATCATGGCGTAGTACTTGCGCTGGCTTGGGGTGATTGTCTCGGCGTACAGATCAGGTTCGTCCTTACCGAGCCACTTCTCGGCAAGGAAACCACCACACTGTGATCGGATGATTAGCATCTATGTAGCGAGAGTGATGCAATTTTACCGTTCCGACTCACCAAAGTCCCATATGTGAGAAGCTTTACATTGTGCTTCTCACACACCTCGGCCATGCGCACGACTGGTCTGGAATCAATCAGAGAGAACTAGAAGCATGTCAGCTCACCCGTCCTCAATTATGAATTCGGAGCTTCATTACCTGGACCTGATTTGAATGAATATTGATGTTATGAGAAAGAATGTTCTCCATGTGGTGCGTATCAAAGTTGCAAAGACCCAAAGTCCCAACTCGTGAGTCTTCCGCCAAGAACCGCAATGCATTGATGTATTGAGGGTCCTCGTACTATGTTTTGGTCAGGCTATGGACTTCCAAAACATGCTCGTAACAACTTGGGACTCACAAATTGCCAGTGAAATTGCAGCAAGTCAATCTTGTCCGTTTGCAGTCGCCTGCATCTCTCAGATACGTTGGCCTGAACAGCCTCACGAGTGACGGCCATAGGATTGAACACGCAGTACTTGGTACCGGCGAACGTCGCTCCCTTGACAGGATACGAAGCGTTGAAACGTCCCTGGATGTACTGTTAGCCAGGTTTCAGATCTTATCAGAAGGCCTCGAGTCAACTTACAAAGACAATCTCCGCATCGCCGTAGTGATCGGCCATATCGAAAGCAACCAATCCAGAGCTGACGTATTGGGAGAACTGGGCAATGATTTTGGAAGTTGGTGCTGATCCCCACGATGGGCTCGACATTTGCCAGAGACCCGAGAAGATTCTGGGGAGTCTGCGCCCGTTCATCTCGAAGGTCTCTTTGGCTTCGGGAGGAGCGACCTGCAGAGTATTGTCTGGCGTGTTGATGTCATCGAAGGCTGGGATCGGGACTTCCAGGAGGATGCAAGTCGCCGTCAATGCCCGTGTGTAAGGATAATCAAGACCTTTCTCGTTTGTGGTTGCCTTACAGTCAAGCAGGGCTTCGTGCAGGCTGTCCAGGAGTTTCCGCTCCTCGTCCAGAAGTTTAGAGCGCCCAGCTGAGAGCAGGGTCTTTTCTATTGCAGTTATCAGCTGCACAACATCTCCGTCGATGGATGCTAGAAACTCTTCCGTGCTCGTCCCTTGGCTGAGGAGTAGATCGACACCCTGCATAGTCAAGCTGCCCATGAGGGTGATGCTCTCGTGACTGAGGCCGCATCCCATCATACACCGAATTGTCTTCTGAGTCGCTTTCAATGACGACGTATCCAGACCTCTAGACTGAGCCTGGATTTTCGGAAGTGCCACGTCTTGGATGTAGCTTCTGGTCTCTGTTTCGAATGTGGACGTAATTTCTGGATGAGAAGCCAACAATGAGCGCATGATAACCAGCATTCCCTCAGGCGTCATATTCGTAATGATGCTGTCAGTCATCATGTTGACATGGGCCGTCTTGACCCTGCGGGCCCCTGAGCCTGCTGCCATATCGACGGTCAAAGTTGGTAGTGAATTGTCCAAGGAAACGATACGATAGTCGATGCAGTGCCCGGCGTCACGATATTGCCAAATGGCGTCGTACAAAGACAATCTCGACTCAGATGCAATTGTTGTCGTCACAGCGCGGGAATAAGCGATTGTCGTTAAGGATTCCCGTCGCCGGCGTTCAAACCGGCCTGTGGAAGGCCGGCGAGAGCTTGTTATCGGAGTTGGCAGGGAGCCAGTGGGAAGCGGGGAAGCGGAGGGGACGTTTTGGGAGTAGCGCCGATAACTTATCATGAGACATGACCGCGGGGACCCTGTGTTGAAGAGCCGACGAGATACCGCGGGTGGGGTTTTCCGAAATTGGACCGGGCTTCATCTGATCAATAAGACACCGACGGCGGCAACTATCGCCAGGTCGTGGGCCGCACAATTTAATCCAATCAATCGACGTCGGCCGGCCGGAAAGAGACTATGGAGGCCCTCAGTGAGGCGCCGCGGGGCCCAAAGTCCGTGTAAGCTTCTCTGGTGTACGACATGATGCGTCAATGCGCAAATGCTGATGAGTTGATGACCGATTCAAGTGTGAAGGCGTGTTTGCCGTGCAGAACTGTTAAGATGCGATGTGTTGTTGAGGAGAATGAGACAATATGTGTGCGTTGTTCGCGCAAGTCGCTTAATTGCGTATTTCAGGATCATCGCCGGGGAAGGAAGCCTGGAACACGGTGCGTTGCGTTATTCGAACAGTCACACCACACAAAATCATGTAGTTGACGCTCAATTTGGGGTTTCAGGATTGCGAAGAGACACAGCACCTCCTCGAGGCACCTTGCCAGCACTCCTCCACCTGAACAGACGAGTTCAACTGAACAACAGTATGGTGACTCTGCTGCAGCAACGGCAGTTCAAAAAAGTCCCGACTGGGATAACGGCACGCTCCAACCAGCCGGAATATTCAAGAGTCAAACTACAAGAAAGGGGTTTTGTCTGGGAAGCATCTTGAACGCGTCGGACATAACAATACCAGAGACTAGAGGAGACGATCCGGCAATTCCTTCAGATGATCCTATCCAACTTGGCTTGGTCAATCTGTCCATCGCTTCGTCCCTGTTTGAAAAGTAGTGGCTCCATTTAGACCTGTGAAACCTCTCACTGACAATACATACAGTTTCATGGTCACTCTTAACCCATATATCAGCCAGCTAGATCCGCATCTACACAGTTTCAGTCGCGTGAGGAAGAAATCTGCTTTTCTTCTGACTGTCATACTTGCCGCGGCAGCCAAGGCTTTCAATCCTGCTCTCAACAAGAAGCTCCGGGATCATGCAGAGGATATGCTTGCCGACAGTTTTCGTAGAGGCTCGAAGTCGATCGAGACGGCTCAAGCAATCATGATCATGACTTACTGGAAAGACCCCGAGGATACGCGTGCGTGGATATACTTGGGATACATCATCAGAATGGGAATGGAGTTGGGCTGGCACCGGCTTGCCCCGTATAGCCTCAAAGCTTCCGATATCGGGACTGATCACGAAATTCGGGAAGCGAGAAATATTGAGAGAACATGGCTTGTCCTGTTCGTATATGACCGAAGGTGAGTGTGCTAGCTAGAGCGGTGGACAATGCGACAACTGACCAACTTCTACCAGCATGAGTCTACAAACTGGAAAGCCATGGATGATTGAGAGGAGTGGGTTCATTGAGTCTGTGGAGGCGTGGTGCAAAGACCCTACGGCTATCTCAAATGATCGTCTCCTGGGTGCTTTGGTTACCTTGCGACTTCTTAGTTCAGAAGTCTTTCGTCTACTGGGTTCGAGATCAAACAGGGCTCGTGCAGGCCAGCTCCATACGCTCGAGTCCCTTCTCGCCATCATCAATGGGAGAATAGAAGAATGGGAGACAAGATGGCTAAAGTTGGCCGATCAAGGTAATATGGGTCACAATCAAGACTCGAGGGTTTGAGTATCACTAAAATCTCCATACAGACAGCTGTCACCCTTTCCTGATCCAATTCTACGGAACCCATCTCCGGCTACAGCTCTTCTCCTTACCCCTGCAAGAAACTCTAGGTCAGCCGGATGAAGGGTCCTCACACCGCATGGAAGCACTATGGGTTAGCTACTCGAGCGCTTTGGAGATGCTGCACCTCATATGCCGCCATTCATCTTGGCTATATTTTGCCCAAGATTCAGTTCATGTGATGACAGCGTACAGTGCCGCTTTCTTGATCAAGGTACTCCACTCTCATAGGTCATCCTCCCAAGCACGGAACTGACAACAAGAAACACAGCTTTTGATGTCTGCGCCTGAATCAGTAACTCGTCAAATTGAGCCTGCCATCAAGAGCGCCATTTCTGGCGCAGCGGTAGTGTTTTCTCAGCAGGCCGCTCCGCCTGGTTCGAGTTGTGCACTGCAAGCTAAGTTTCTCGACAACATCACCACAAGATTTTCGAAAGAAAGGCCGCACATCCATGGCAGAGTACAGGATCAGAGAACAACAGTTGGAATGGGCGAACAATCCACAATATCAACCACGCAACAAAACTGTGACGACTCGCGATGGGATTCTAGCGAGACCGCAAGTTTCATTGCACCGATGAGGGGCGCAGACATTGTTGGGACAGGATTGACTTTCGAGTCTGCAGAAGAAGCTACCTGGGCTAATCTCATCGCAGAAGCTGGATTCAGTGCCCAAGATGGTGTTTTCTTTGGATGAAATTAGCCAATAGGCCCATTTGAAGTCTTAAAATAAACGTTGGTTGACTACATGTCTAATCCACCATTCGTGGTCTCCCCTACAAACTCGAAACCTCCTTTAACTTCATGAATTTCCCGTCAAGGGCACAGCCGTTGTCTCAGAATGACGGAAAGTTCGGATTCCCTCTCGGATGATCTTTAGCTGAGAGGGGCAGCATGGATCAGGGCAAGCAATCAAGGCGTCGCTGGTCATCCAGTCATGTTTGTGGGTGACTCTCTGCTTGGCCGCGAGAAGTGGCAGTACGGATGCTGTAGTCATCATTACTCACTGCACTACCGTCCCTCATCTTCTGCAAACTAGACATACCTAAGCTGTATATGCTGATTCCTTGATCCGGAGGCAGGTACAACATCTCGCCTTTCAGGGTAAAATGGTCGCCCTCCTTTGCCCCACACATGATTCGCTTGCCTGGCGGACAAACAACTTCGACCCGAAGGTCAAAGAGTTGGAACTCGTCGGGTGCCGCTGTTTCAGGTGCCATTGCTAAATTTCCTTGAGATCTCAGTAAAGGTTTGGCTGACCAGGCATTCAACAATAAGTCTCGGCGAGTCGTCTTATCTTACTGGCGATTTTGCCGATGGCAAGTCCCTGTAACGACAGCCCCGCGATATCGCCCGGCGTTCTAAATGACCAATCGAGCCCCGCACCGGCGTCCTAAAAGTCGGTAAACCCCCGACTATCTTGATAGGCCGTGGAGACTAGCAGATAAGTTCGTCCGGTGATCCCAAATGCAGCAGTCCCCTGGCCCGGTAGCAACGCCATGCCGGTTGCTTAACTCAGGGCCAAAGACACAACTGCGGATATAACATGGCTAACCACGCCTGACCCGCTGCCGGGTCGCATAGTAAACAGTGCATGCTGTGCATTCGAGCGAAACACAACTCAGCTCATAGAGAGCCCCAACAATTCAAAGTCTGTGGCTTTGGACTGATCTCTCATGCAATGGAGAGGAAGGAGAAGTACGATGCAGCGTCAGACACGGCCCCAATGCCAGACTTGGACGGCGGGCAGAATGTGTCTGTGTCAGACGCAGAGGGCGGGATCAAGCGCGACTTGAGTTCGCGGCATATCAACATGATTGCGATTGCGGGAATGATTGTGAGTTGTTGGTGTTCTCTCAAACTTTTGGCTATTTTCCTGACATTTAACGCAAGGGAACTGGTCTATTCCTCAGCTCAGGCTCGGTGATTGCAACTGCAGGACCCGCAGGTGCACTGCTAGCCTATATTGTAATGGGATTCGTTACGGCAGGCGTTTCCTACACCACGGGCGAGATCACATCTTTCATGCCGGCGACTGGCGGCTTTATCCGACATGCGACGAAGTTCGTAGAGCCAGCTCTGGGCGCTGCGACCGGATGGAACTTTTGTAAGTTGTAGAGTTCTGCAGACTTGAGAGTAGCTTAACTGATGCTTAGGAATTAGGGTACACCATGGCAATTTCGGTGCCGGCTGAGATCAGTGCGGCGGCAACTCTTGTTCAATTCTGGAACACCTCAGTCAACCCAGCTGTTTGGATTACTATCTTTCTCTTATTCATCATCGTCGTGAACTTTGCCGGGGTCAGGCTTTATGGCGAGACTGAAGTAGTCTTTGCTTCTCTCAAGATAATGACCATCATTGGCCTCATCATCGGCGGACTAGTGATTAACCTCGGCGGCGGGCCCAACCATGAACGACTTGGTTTCCGTTACTGGCAAGACCCTGGAGCCTTCAACAGCTACATTGTTCCTGGCTCAGCTGGAGGCTTTCTAGCTTTCTGGAAGGTGTTGCTCTCTGCTGCTTTCAGCTACGGCAACATCCAAGTCGTGGCCATTTCTGGCTCTGAGACTCGCCATCCGAGGAAGATTATTCCTGCAGCGACTAGAAAGACTTTCTTTCGGGTCTTTGTCTTCTATGTTCTGAGCATTCTTATTGTTGGAATGATTGTGTAAGTTGCTTTGTTGGGCCTCATTCGCAACTCTGAAACTGACCGACTTGCAGTCCGTCCAACGACCCGGCTCTGAGTGTCTCAACTGGCACAGCTCAGCAATCCCCATTCGTCATCGCCTTCACTCGCTCTGGCGTGTCTGTCTTGCCATCGATCATCAACGCTGTCGTCTGCACATCTGCAATCAGCAGTGGATCAGCCTGCGTCTTCATTGCCTCTAGAACACTTTATGGTCTCAGCTGCGATGGCCATGCCCCGAGGATCCTCCAACGGTGTAACCGCTTTGGAACGCCTTATGTCGCTGTGGCTTTGACATGCGTCTTATTTCCGCTTGTGTATCTGAATGTTGGAAACAATACGTCCGTTGTGTTTGGTTGGTTTGTGAACATCACTACAGTCGCTGGTCTCATTGGCTGGATTGTCATTGAGGTCACCTACCTCCGATTCTATGCAGGATTGAAGGCGCAAGGGTATTCTCGGAAAGGCAAGACCCCAGTACCGCATCAATCTCCGAAATCGTTCGCTGACGTTCCGGTCGCAGATCTTCCCTATCGAAGCCCTGGCCAGCCTTACGTGTCATGGATCACGCTAGTTGCTGTTGTTTTGGTTGTCTTTTTCTCTGGCTTTGACGTCTTCACTACCGGGAACTTCACGGCCCCGGGATTTCTGACCTGTTATCTGAACGTCTTCATCTTTGCTGGTAAAATATCTCCCCTTGCCTATCAAGATTTGTCAGCGAGCTAATCAATATGCAGCGTTGTACGTGTTCTTTAAGTTTTACCTCAAGTCTCGGGTCATTTCACCTTCCCAAATGGATTTCGAGACGGAGTTTGCATCGATCCGACAAGAGAAAGCGGAGTCGGAAGTATTTGACACGAGGGAAACCGGACTTAAGTCGTCATTTCGCAAACTCATTCACTCCGTTTAGACATTCTTCAGCACTTGAGAGTCAGCGGAATTAAGATAAGGTTTCATCAGTTGCCTTGCTTCATGTATGCCAAGTCTCTCCCTGCAACGTCTCGTGATAAGCCCATCCTTGCGTGATTGGAGGACTGTTGAGTTCCCTCCTTGGACAGCTCGATCGGCCAGAAAATAACCATTTTGAAGAATTGCGTACAACATCGGTAAAGGGCCAAGACTGATGAAACATGCCCCGTGAAATCTGGCAATGCACTCGCCAACTCGGCTTAATTGTCGCTTACGTCGCTTGATCGTGAACCCGTATGGTCTGACGTTGATTTCATTGACGTGTCTGGACCCAAGAAACTGTCGCCGCGCGTTCTCAGACATTGTCGTCTGAACCAGTCTCAGTTCCACGAGGTGTTCGTCTCAGTTACCGCGTGGGGGCCTTTAGAACGGGACCTTTCCTCCGATTATTGACCATCTCCATCTCATGTACGTAAGAGGATACTTTTCGCCCGGCGGGCTGGCCTCACCCGCGGACGCCGCCCACCTTCGTGTACCCCGCATCGCCAGAGCAACATGAAATGATGGCCAACCACTAGTGTCAGATCCTAGCCAGGGGTCCTTAGGCGGGTGCTCCCGGGTCGTCGCGTGGCGACAGCTCGGAGGGCTGGCTGTCAGCATCGGGAGCTCTGCCTGTGCTTCCAGTTGGGGGGCTGCAAGATTGACTTTAGTCCGTGACAACGTGGCTCACGACCGTGCGATGATGATGACTTCTCTATCCTCACTTCTCTGTTTCGTTGTCTTCTTCAAGAGAGATCAATTGTCTTCCCCGGTTGCCAAGAAGATCCGAGAGCTCACTGAATTGAGACATCGTGCGTCCCTTGCCTGTGATCTGGTCCAATGAATAAGCAATTATATCTCAAGATGGGCATCTGCCGGGCTTGGCGGTATTAGTGTCGGATAAAAGGCCGACAAGGTGGGATCGCATCTCGCGTCGCCTTCTACCATTCAAAGCACGTAAGTAATCTGCCGAGAGCGGGGGGTTGGACTTTCCCCAGGCCAACTGTCTGGATACACGTATCTGGCTAAACTTGGATATTGCAATAGGGACGATACTTTCTTCTTCGCTCTTTTTGGGGCTGGCTGAGACCACGATGCGGCTTTTTGTGGAAGTGATAAGAGCCAAGAAAAATGGTGCAATCCTACGCCCTGCATGCGACGGATCGTATCCGATTGAGTATAGTGAGACACGAAACGGAGCCAAAAGATGCGCGGTCGCGGCGCGAAGTTGCCATCGCCTACAGGGCAAGCTATTTGGTCGAGTTCCCACTTTTGATACGGAGTAGGCGCCGAAGGAGCTCTGTTCCTCTCTGGAAATGGCCAAGAGAGCTCCTCCAAGCTGCGAGGAAGCTGTCATGGCCTATTGTTTTCAGCGTTAGTCTGGCCGGCGCAGCCACACATGTGATATGGGGACAGGTGCCGATTGGACCGAGACCCCGCACGACTGCATGAAACTCTAGTGTAGGTCTCACTCTATGGAGACAGTGTTAATCTACAACAATGTGGAAGGAGGATAAGACATGATGAGATGTGGGCGGGTATGTTTACGCCGTGGCAGCGTTGGCTGATCGTGAGGGGCAAATGCTGTGCCAGTAGCGCGCCTATGCAAGAGCTCTCGTATCCAGGGTCTAGTCCTCTTGGGCGAGAGCTTATAAAAAGGAGGGGTCGGAAGCTCTCGAAATAGCTCGAACGCGAAAGAGCTTCTGTCCATCATCAAAGCTGTTCTCACTGACTCCAGCGCTCCACGGAATATCCCCATCTTTCAACTCCATCTCCTCTTAAGGTTATCTCAACATACATCATGGGTGTCTCCACCGAAGTCCCGCAGACCGTCGAGTGGGCGGGGAAGCGCGTCCCCATCTACCCCATGGAGACGGTCGACTTCGGACGAGTCCTTT
Organism: Colletotrichum siamense; assembly: GCF_013390195.1. Classification (NCBI taxonomy): domain Eukaryota; kingdom Fungi; phylum Ascomycota; class Sordariomycetes; order Glomerellales; family Glomerellaceae; genus Colletotrichum; species Colletotrichum siamense. The sequence continues at coordinate 635,864 of NW_023501016.1, read as the reverse complement.
CCCAGGAGCCCGCTGAGCTCGAGAACCTGCTCCGATGCTGTCGCGAGTCCGGCTTCTTCTACCTGGACCTCGACAGCCTCGATGGCCAGAGATTCCTCGATGACCAGCACCAGACGCTGAAGATGATGCACCGCTACTTCGACCACCCCATTGAGGAGAAGAACGAGCTCGGTCTCGTCACCGCACACCTTGGGTAAGTCGCATATGCTCAACCCGCAAACGATAACCATGGTTAGACTAACAAGCCAATTAGCTACGAGGGCGTCGGCTCCCGCACCGGCGGTCTTCCCAACACCAGAGACGGATATGAGATGTTCAAGGTGAGATCGGCATCATCCCCGCTCCGCCACTTACGCAAGTCACTTACACACCCAAAAGGTCTCCAGAGACGAGATCCAGCGCAAGGACCCCAAGTTCCCCGCCATCCTCAAGAACGACACCGACAAGCGCGTCCTCCGCAATGCCATCTCCGGCTCCAACATCGTCACCAAGGCGATCCTCTCCGGTCTCTCCTCCGCGATGGGCCTCACCGGCGCCTCCCGCTACGAGAACGCCCACCGCAACGACCGCCCCTCCACCTCCACCCTGGCCATGATGCACTACGTCCCGGCCGACCCTCTCAAGGACAAGGAGATCGGCCACCAGAAGCACACCGATATCTCCTCCCTGACCCTCCTCTTCGCCGAGGAGTGGGGCCTGCAGATCCGCCCTCCCGGAACCAAGGAGTTCGGCTTCGTCGCCCCCAAGCCCGGCTGCGCCATCATCAACGTCGGCGACTCGCTGCGCTTTGCTAGTGGCCACACCTTCATGTCCTGCATCCACCGTGTCGTGCCCTTCCGCCCGGATGAGCACCGCTACTCCATTGCTTACTTCCTCCGTGCCGAGAACGACACCATGTTCAAGGACAGTGAGGGCCGCTACATCACTGCTGGCCAGTGGCACGACGAGAAGTTCTTCCTGTTCAAGGCTACCCCTGATATCCAGGCTCTTGCCCCGCCGTCTATGCTGTACGGTGGCATGTCTGCCGATGAGGAGTGGACCCCGTACTCCCAGCCTGAGCTGGCCAAGGCGAAGGTTGAGGACGTCCAGAAGGAGCCCTTGGTGAAGGAGGCCCTGGTCGAGGCTCACTAAGCAAAGCATTCACAAATGAGGGGCATTGAAACTTGTCCCTTTCTTGGCCGTAAACAATACAAATAGTCAAATGAATACATGCACATTGTTTGTGTAAAAACATCATGTTCAATCATTGATTTCTTGGAAGTAAAGCTACCAAATGATGCGACCGTGACCCCACACTCTTCTGTGCTTTTAGACACGGCCGAGAAGTACCACAAGAACAGAATTGTTCTCAACTTTGATGTGCAATTGACCAAAGTGCACTCATTGATAATGACTCGGAATAACAACCATCCAGTCAACAGACGTTCGATCCTCGATCACTGACGAAACGAGGGTTTCTCGACCCCTCCTCCAACATGCCGAGCTCCGCTCAACTGGCCTGGATTCTCTTAGCTCACTTAGTCTAACTGTAGGCGAGCTCTTCCGTCACTAACATCCCTGTCTTCCAGGGGTCCAGCCCCTCAAGGTGCTCGTATCGAACACCATCCCGCTGAAATAAACATGCCCATCCCTCGGCTTTTCAGTGGCTCTGTCGTCCACATCGAATTGTTCCATCAGACGAATCTGCCATCGAATCAGCAGCTCATGTTCGCCGGAAAGAATGAGCTTCCTCCCTACAGCGCCATTGGCGAAAACCCCGCCGCCAGCTCTGTGAGGGGTTGGAACTCCCATCTCCAATTACCCCGCAGGTCGCGATTGCTGCGCGTGTTTGGCCTGGCTTGCCTCGCATTCATCGTCTACGCACAATGGCGGCAAATATCACCCATTGGGAGACATTCGAACTCCGAATCTAACCTGCATGGCCTCTCAATCGCGCAACTCAAAGAAGATCTTGCAACATGCGCCAAACTGCATCACAAACCGGTGGATCCCGTCGGCTACGGGCGAGCAAGGAACTCCCGATATGTTGACGGCCACAGGCCCACCCTCATCAGGAACGCGACGGTTTGGACCGGGGAGCCGGTCAAGGAGAAAGCGAACTTCAGCTGGATACAAGCAGATGTCTTTGTCGAATTTGGTCTCATCGAGAACGTCGCTGAAACGATTTCGGTGAAAGAATTGCCTGAGGATGTTTTGGTTTACGACGCTAAAGGCCGCCCCCTCACTGCCGGCATCATCGATATGCACAGCCATGCCGCTGTACACTCTCTACCGACCATACACGGCAATGAGGATGTCAGCGAACTTTCGAAGGACATCACGCCCTATGTCAGGATAATTGACGGCATTCAGCCGACGGATCATCAGCTTCAGGTCATCAAGTCCGGGGGCGTGACGACGTCACTGATCCTCCCTGGCTCCAGCAACAATATCGGTGGAGAGGCCTTCCCAATCAAGCATGCTGTCGGACAACAGGATGGGCGGAACGAAACAAGTGTTATCGATATGTTGGCAGACCCGGATTGGACGTGGCGATACATGAAGATGGCTTGCGGTGAAAACGCCAAGCAGATCCACGGCAAAGTTGGCGAGCGTGGTCCGTACAGTCGCCTGGGTGAGAGCTGGGAGCTTCGCCAAGCTTTTGAGCACGCCGCCAAGTTGAAGCGCGAACAAGATGATTGGTGCCGAAATGCTGCCCATGGGCTGGATAACGTCAAGACGTATCTAGCCTTCGAGCTCGAATGGGAAGGCTTGGTAGCTCTCTTAAGAGGCCAGGTCCACGTTCACACCCACTGCTACACCATCAACGACCTCGAAGCCTTCGTTGACCATAGCATTGAGTTCAAGTTCCCAATCAGGGCTTTTCATCACGCTCACCAAACTCATCTTGTGCCTGATGTGAGTCCCCTTTTGCATCCGTAAGATGGACTACAACTGACTTGGCTTGGTCCAACAGATATTGAAGCGGGCTTGGGGTGACGATCCACCGGCATCAGCCCTCTTCGCCGATAATATGTGGTATAAGGCCGAGGCCGCGATAGGTTCCGAATATGCTGGCAAGCATCTCTATGATGCGGGTCTCGTTCCCATCTACGTCAGCGATAACCCGGTTCTCAACGCCCAGCACGTCGTCTTCGAAGCCGCCAAAGCCTACAAGTATGGACTACCATATCACGCGGCACTTGCATCGGTGACAACGGCCCCAGCGGAGCGACTCGGCCTTGGTGAGCGCCTAGGCAAGATCAAGTCTGGGTATGACGCCGACATCGTGGTCTGGGACAGTGATCCCTTGAGTGTCGGTGCGACCCCGGCCCAGGTCTGGATTGATGGCACAGCTCAGTATGAGAGTCCATTCGAACTTCAGAAGCCATTTGAAGGGACGCTTGTACCGGATGAGGACCTCGGAAATATTGAGGAGGAGTTAGCTGCGGTTGACGGCGATGTGGTTTTCACTGGCATCTCAAAGATTCTCATGTCTGTCGAAAAGGCAGGCTTTGCCGCTGATGGGGAGAGCTACAACGTGGCCGTCTCCAACGGCAAGATCACTTGTGTCGGAGTCTGCGACCGTGAGCTCAAGACCGCGTCCAAAGTGAAGGGTGCCGTGATCCATATCAAGAACGGACATCTCTCGCCAGCTTTTACCGCCTTTGGCTCGACGCTGGGTCTGAACTACATCGAAACCGAAAGTGTAACGGACAACGGCGCGGATGGGGGTCGCTTTAGTCGCGGAGTCGATGGTCTGGCACTCGATACAGAGAAACTCCATGTGGCCCACCGATATGGTGTCACAAGGGCCATCTCAGCCCCGAAGTTCACCGGCATCGCGACCCACCACGGCACCAGTGCGGGGTTCCTGACCGGAGCGGAGACGGTACTCGACTCTGGGGCCGTCTTTGCTCGGGATGCCGCGCTACATTACACGCTTGATCTCTCAGCTAAACGGGGACTCGATGGAATCTCGTCTATGTCTGCAGCCGTCGGTGACCTGCGCAACAAACTCTTGAGAGCCGTGGCCTCCCTTGCGTCTGAAAAGCCCATCAACTTTGAAGAGAAGCTCTCAGAGGCTTCATTCCTTCGTGCGGTGATACAGGGAAAGATGGCTCTCGCGGTTACTGTTCATAGCGCCGATACCATCGCAGCCCTGTTGGATGTGAAGGCTTCAATCGAAGACACCATGAAAGAGGCCCATCTGGGCGACAGTCGTTTAAGACTTGTCGTTGTGGGCGGCGCGGAAGCGCATCTCGTTGCCGAACAGCTCGCGTCAGCCGGCGTGGGTGTCATCCTCGCCCCATCGCAATCTTTTGCAGTTTCGTGGGATCAACGAAGGGCCCTTACAGGAGCACCTCTGACCAACGGGACGGCGATCGATGTTCTAATCAACGCGGGAGTACTGACAGCCATCGGCCTTGAGGAAGATTGGCTCATTCGGGACTTGGGACTTCTCGCCGGGGTTGCATACGCCAATGGGGGACACAGGATAAGTGAGACGGCGGCACTTGATCTGATCAGCCGCAACATTTATAACATGCTAGGCTTGGCAGACGAGGAACGAGACCATTTCATGATATCATCGGGCCATCCACTTGATATTGGTTCCAGGGTAAAAGCTGTTGGAAACGGACAAAGGTGTTGGCGTGTATGAGTATGAAGGTCATCTATTCTGCTTTACGAATATTTTTCATTCACAAAATCCCGTCGCATTCCTGCATACGCGGCTGCTGCAGAACCGCACCTCATCCTCTGCCTTCAGGTCGAACTCGTGTTACGGACTTTGAGACGTGCTCCGACGTGGCCCGAAGGATGGAGAGTTCCCAGGCCAAAGGTTCTCAAGCTCATACCCGTCTCTCCACGCATCGCCTTGTCAGAAGTGATTTCACAGTCGTACAAGGTAATGAAATGAGCAACACATCCTATCAGAATGCGCTTCGCAAGGAATCGTCCTGGGCACATGTGCGCTCCGCCCCCGAATGGCAGCCATGATCCCGACTTGCCGTTGATGCTGTAGACAAACTCTCCGCTGCTGGTCTTCTCAGGCAAGAGAAACCTCCCTGGCCAGAATTCCTCAGGCGGATGGCTTCTGGCAGCCCCAGTGCACCAAACAGAGGGGTTCATGTGCTCAGTGGTCGAGTTGACGAAGAATAGTCGATGCCCGGGAACAAGGGAGCCCCGCACGTTCACTCCATCGACAGGTGTTTTGCGAGGGATGATGCCGTGGACTCTTAGGCGAAGGGTCTCGGCAAAGACGGCTTGCAAGAACGGCTTCTTCAAGAGTTTCTCCATGTCGAAACGAGGTCCGCCATCGACATCTGCGATGCGACAGTCTGCCACCTCTTCTTTCACTACACGCATAAGCTCTGGGTCGCGGCATATCTCCAGGATGGCCCAGAAAGCGGCCGGTGAGGAGTTAGCTGTGCCTCTACGAAAAAGTCAGTGTCACAAAACTTGTATGAGAAGGGACAAGGAAGACTTGTACATACCCCCAGAGAAGCCCCAGGTTGTGAGCTGCGATAGAAGAGAAAGGAAATCGGTCGACATCAATGTACATGGCTGTACGATCGCGGAAGAACGCATGGCCCCAGTAAGGATCGAATCCGTCCTCTGAGATTGTGTCGGGGTGGAAGTTCGCGACCGCCCACTCGTTCCATTCTTGAACAGCACGAAGGCACCTATCTCGAGCTTGGTATATGCGACTCATGAGGAAGTTAGGAAGGCGGAGAAACAGAAGGGTAATGTTGTCGTGGACGTATTGCCAGTCCTCCAAAAACATGGGGTTCTCCTTCAGCAAGTAAGGCCCACATAGTGTGTCGATGAAAGACCGCACAATCTCCATGTCCAACGACTCCTTCAGATCATGGAGCTCGTGTTCCGTGTTGCCCGCGGCCAGGTTTCGCATGTTCTTTGCCAACGCTTCGTCGAAACGGTCATTAAAACCCTTCGTCCCTGGACCAGAGAGGAGGTTACTGATGTGGTGGTGACTGCGGGCTCCGAAGTCATTTCGGACCTCTTCTTCACCATGCTTGGATGGACCATCTTCTTTTGCTTCTTCTTCTTCTGTCCAGAAGAGGCCGAGGTCTTTCTTAGGCAACAGAAAGACACGATGGACGAAGATGCCCTGAAAGAAGAACGTCGAGAGGGACTTGTTCTGAAAGGTGCTTCGGATATTGTTTGCGCCTTGAACGATGTAGCAGCTGAAGTTGAACCACTTGATTTGAAGTGGTGAAGCTCGATGAAAGAGGTCGCTGAACATCAGAACGGTTAGTCTTGCCTACTATTGGTGGGCCTCTACACAAGTAAAAAGGCACATACGACACGGTGAGAAACTTGAGGACGTCGAAGACCCCTCTCAAGTGAGACCAAGTAAGAGGAATAAGGCTCGATCCCTTTGCAGGCTTCTTGCCGGAGCTGATGTGTGGTCGGAATGGGGTGTTGGGAAATGCATATGGCAGAAGGAGGAAGATGAACGAGATTGCAACTATGGTCAAAGCCTTATTTGATTCGACCGGGACCAGAAACCCACCAAACGTGGTCGAGTTCTGGGCGATGATGGGCAGCCCAGTCCCTCCAGGCGCCACTGAAGCCATAACGTAAAATTGCAAGGCCTTTCAACGGATACTCGTTCACAGAACGGAGCGCACTCTTCCACTCCTTGCGTTCAAATATCAACCATTGCATTTTATATATACACCACATCCTGCCGCCCACCTGCGCAACTGTCGGAGCCCGATCCATCAATGAGTCCTGCGAGTTGCTGAAGAAAATCCTGTTCTCATTTTGTAATGGTAACAAGGGTTCATGATTGAGGGGCACTCCATGCTGCCAAGATGTTTCGACTGCCAAGATGCCTGCAAAAAATGCTTCGTCGGGAGTTGAAAGGAAGAAGCCGGCGCGGCTTTCCCACCCCGCGCGGAAGATCGTGAAGACGGGCTGGAGACAGAGCTCAATGCGGTAAGTTCTCCATCTTATCAATCAAATTTGATCTTATCAGATGGGATCAATGTAACGGTCCCCATCATTACTCGCAATTGCTCCACAACAGAATCTTTAGAGTTGCACGATGGTCTCCAGTGATAGCGTCCGCGATAGCGTACCTACGTCAATGCATCTCGATTTGAGTCTGGCCCATGTCAGTTACTGCCGAAGACCATTTAATCCTCGAATGAGGTGGTATCAAGCTCATCTGGCCCGCATGGAAGCTGAAATATGCGAGTATTGACTTGTCGCTCATTGGTGGTTACTAGAAAATCGAGCCCTTGCCCCTGAGGGCCATGCAAGGTTAATGCGCCTTAGGCTGTTGTCAAGACGATCATCCGTCAAATTTTCTTGGTTTTTGAAGCTTCATATCAACCGCTAAGGATTTTTCGTCCCGGATGAAGGTGGAGGCCACTCGCTTAGAAGACATGAAGTCGGGAAATGTAATCCGATGTCTAAACGGAGGACTTTTGGCATCAGACTTTTCGACTTCGCGTCCCGCGCACCCCGACGAGCAGAAAGTCGAAGAGGCTGGATCTGCCCGTTGAAGAAGCTCGTCTTCGCTCGGATTCAACTTTCCGCTGCAAGCTGACTTATTCCACCCGAAAATGACGGAAACGGTGCCAGCAATGGCCTGGCATAGGCTGATGTTTGCTGTCGGTGCCATCTCAATCTTTGCTGTGATTGTGCGCTTCATATATCGAGGATATCAACAACGGCGCTTTTATCGGAATTTGGTGAGTCAACAGCGCGCGGGTTACACTATTGATTGTCAAAGACTAAGATTGGCCACAGCCAGGCCCGCCTCACAGCTGGCTACTGGGCCATCTCAAAGCAGTCGGTGATGTAGCCGGGATACTGCCTCCCAATTGTCATCCGCAAGCTTACTACACCGAGCTCGCACGGCGACACAAACTCGATGGAATTTTCTACCTCGACCTCTGGCCAATCGGCCCTCCAAGCGTAATCTTGACACGGCCTGAGTTGTGCGACCAGCCTGCCATCATCAAGTGCGCTGTTCGGCACCCTGTCGCGGACGACACACTCACGCCAGTGGTTGGCCACGGTGGCATCGCAAACTCGAACGGGCCTTTGTGGAAGAAGTCGCACACCACGTTACTGCCGGCCTTCTCTTGGGCAAACATCCGCTCCCTGGCGAGCTTGATGGCTGAAGAGTGTATGCCATTTCGGAGTCTGCTGAGTAGGCTGTCTGAAACCGGGGAGGTATTTTCCCTGGAAGATGTAGCAGCGAAGCTTGTCTTCGATATCATCTTTCGTATCATCTTCAACTTCCCCCTCAACGCTCAGACAGATGGAAGCCAGGACCTTGATGATTTGCGAGAGTTGATGGCGTTCGCGGAAAGCCAGAGCGACCCGGCTGTCATGCTCAACCCGTTCGCCCGTTTGAAGATTTGGTGGCGAAGGAAGAAGATTTCCAAACAGCTTGACATTTCAATGACCAGGAAAATCCGAGAACGCTTTGTGGCACTGCCTCAAGACGAAAGCATATCATCCCGACGAAGTGCACAGTCCATCTTGGACTTGATGCTGCGCGAGCACCTCCCGACTCCATCGGAAGCAAGCAAAAAACGACCAAATGCTCGAATTCTGTCAGAAGCTGATGAGGCTGTGATTCTTTCCAAGTGAGTCAAAACCTGCTGTATCGATACAAGTACTGGCTAATTCATGGTCAGCATCAAGAATCTGCTCGTAGGAGGGCATGGGACGACGACAGACACCATTTGTGTAAGCTTAGCAAGATCCTACAATAACTATGGAAGTTCGACGTTCTCACAGCAGCTTCCCAGTTTTCCTTTATGCTTCTTTCTGAGGCGCCGGCGGTAGTCGAAACCATGCTTCGGGAGCACAGAGATGTCCTAGGATCCGACGTTAACAGCATCGTGAGCTCCATTGCAAACAACCCAGAAAGGTTGCAGACGCTGCCATACACCGAGGCTGTTATCAAAGAGATCTTGAGGCTATTTCCCATCGGATTCACGGTTAGACAGGCAGCCCCACAGGCAACAGTGAGCCATAATGGCGAGACATTCCCCATAGATAACGGCTTGATGGTCTGTATGAACGGTCATGATCTACACTACAATCCCGATTTCTTTCCGAATCCCACGGAGTTCTCCCCTGAACGGTGGCTGGGTCCCAATGAGATTCCAAGATCCCAGTTTAGAACCTTTGGAAGAGGTTTGAGGTCATGTATGGGAGAAAACCTTGCCATGAACGAGTTGAAGATAATCTTTTCGCTGGTCTTGGTGGACTTTTCCTTCAAGTGCTACGAATTGGCGCCGAATGCGAAAAACACAACTTCGTACACGGATTTAGATCAGACTTACGGCGACATCGTCTTTCAAGAGCTAGGTTTAGAGGCAAAGCCTCGAGGTGGGATGATGATGACCGTTCAAAGACGATAATAGGACTACGTTATCTGAAAATATGGTGATTTAGAAAGCCGAAGGCCCACCGTTCAATGTATTCCGCGAGTAACAGCTTCCATTCCGTCCTTGTACTCCAGCTTGTCAACATTTCGACTGGAATCAGTGCCCCCCTTGAAATTCTCCCTCTTGCAAATTGGAGTCTAACTTCGGCATACAGGGAATAGGGTCGTGGCTGCTGTATAAGGTACCTTGTATAAGATGCTGGTCTCGCCAGGCTTCTACCCAAGATGATCTCCCAACTTATTGCGTCATAATACCCGCTTCACGGAAAACGCTTTCCGATCCTTTTCTTTGTCGTATCAGATTTGGTGGGATATTCGCCAACATTTCCGTCTGCCTCCTTTTGTTGACTTGAATCTGACAAGGCTTTGAATGATGGATGAGTAAACTACCGATTATATCATGGTCAGTCATCTATCCATTGGCCTTTCAGCCTGTATGACTCTCCGAGACTGCTGAAGCCTCCAGGCTTTAGCACATAAACATTATGCAGTTGCACTTTAATCTCGGTAAACATCACGATGCGGAAAATAAGTCCGTGGTCTCTAACCGTCAAGCGTCATATTCTACGCATTGAACATAGACCGTGCTAATGACGGTGATGGTGTGCTATATCTGACAGCCGATCCGGTCACTCCTACCAGGGCAAAATAGAGTTTCGATGGTCGAAAGCTTGACACAAACAAAGCGAGACTCCGGATATCACTTGAGGGGTCACGTACATCACCATACAAGGTTGTATCTAATCATCGAACTCGCAGCTACTTGTTGATCCTTTGGAATGATATCAATGTCCACGTCTTGCTCTCCCACCGGCAAGACGATCAATCCCCTTTCCCACGCATGTTCCATTGTGCCGCTCTCCCACCGGCCCAAAGATTTATAAGCGTTTGCATGCCTGAGATTCATAGTTCTTCATAGGCAATTTGGCAGACGAAAATCAAGTTGCAAAGCATGTGTTCAGCATATCGCAAATCAGAGTTCTATCCTTTAGCAGCCCAGAACGTGGCGAGAAAGTGACATTTTTCAAAAAGCGGAAGAGGCTACCCAAGGGCCATGAACGCCCTTACCTTAACGAGGTGAACAAAATGAGCGAGCGCGCTTTAATTGAAGCGCATGAAATCGAGGTCTTAGGAATTAAGCATCTGTCTGGAGCAGCAAGCGTGCAATTCAAATCGAAGGGGAGGGAGGTGGTATTTTGACGTCAGCGGAAGGCTGTCTATCAGTCAGTCATTATCCCACTCGGCCTCCCACCCGATCAATTATTATCTCTGTGGGCAATTGTTTCTAAGCATGCTGCATGGATAGAGTCGTTGAACGGGAAGGAGAAGACTGAGTATTGTCTATGATGTGGAATCGCCGAATCCAACATATAAAAGGAGGAGGAATGGACCAGGGCATCGGAAATGCTTCACTGATCACACTTTCAACACGAGAAGTATCACTGAGAATATCCTGTTGAACTCATCTGATTCTTTTACGATGGCCAATACTTTCTTTCTTGTCTTGGCAGCCGCTATTGGACTTTTCGCAACGGCTTCATCTTTCTCTCCGGAGCCTGCTTCTCTTGTGGTCGAAAGAGTTCCTTCGAATGTTAGGCCATATGTACTTCGATACTCTAACGGAGATGCTTATCAAATTGGCGCCGACATTTACAGGGTCCTGGTGACAGATCAGTCTTCGGGTGGCGCTTTCACCTTGTTTACGGAGAGCGGAAGGGAGAATCTCCAGATAACCACGCACCGCCACCACCGCTACTACGAAACCTTCTTCGCAATCCGCGGAGGCATGACGATGTGGATCAATGGAGAGACACGCGCGATACAGGCATCGGACTTCGCTACTGTCCCTCAGAACCAAAACCACTCTTTCCAGTTCACTGAGCCCGATACCTTGATGGCGAGCTTCATAGCACCAGGAGGGTTTGAAAAATGGATTTACAACGTCTCAGAACCCTTTTCGAGCGAATTCGATGCACCGTTCCCGCCGGATCAACCACTGCCTTATCCTGTGGACAAGATCATTGCCGCAGCAGCTGACGGAAGCTTCGACATTACGATCGCCCCAGATGCGGCCTTGTCGCACAACATGACAAACGGTACCTCAAACCAAGGGTTGCCTTGGCATAATGGAAATAGCGATTTGCCGGGTAACCCAGATGAGCCGTACTTCGTCGCCAACAATCGGGGCCCAAAGTTCCTTCATCGTTCCGAAGGTCAGGTCATCGCGCCTCTGGTGAGCAGTAATGAAACGTCCGGAAATGCTACTATCAGTATCATCACAATCAGGAGGAGAACGCTGGGTAGCGAAGCACCGCTGCGCAAATCGAGCGGCTCACAAGTGATGTTGGTCCTAGACGGGCAGTTGATGATCTCGGTGGCAGGGCAGAAAGAAAATCTCCTTACGGGCGATGTCTTCTTCGTGCCACCTGATACTGAGTACAGCTACTGGAGTGACGTCGCTTTCACTAGGCTGTATGTTGGTGCGACATCTGGTGATGATGGATTGGCGGACCAGTTGATGAGGGATGCAGAGGACTGGGGCTTCGCGCTGTATCCTTCGACTTGATATGACGTCCGCCCCGAAGAGGTGCTTTGAAAGCCACGGAAGAAGTTTCTGGTTACACAAGGCAGATACTGAAGTTATCCTTGGTCGTGTACGTTGGTCTGGGATCATGATGTTAGGCAAATGTAAAATGGAGTCGACAGACATCCTGAATATTTCTAGGTATTCTTCAGCTCGACGGCTTGATTGGCATGACTTTGATAGCACACACGCCTTAGTTAGTTCAATTGGCTACAAGTGAAAGCTCCTGTGAAGTTACTACTTCCTAGTACCTCGACCCGAGTACATAGTGTTTCATCCATTGTGCAACGACTCAGATACGATGGAGGAAGTCTTTGTTCAACCTGTCTACGACTGTGTACTGCAGAAATGTTGCGGAGTCTCAATTCTCTGGCATGTCGTGTCGCTTACACTCATAGCAAATTCAAGGTGATGTCGCATCGTCTGCGTTTGGGAGACAGAAGAACAAAGTCAACAACATCCATGCTGTCTGCAGGCATTTTACTGCTGAGCCTCGCCCCCCGACATTCCCGAAAAAAGATCGCCGCAGAAAGTCGAAGTTCCATCATGGCCAAGTGCTGGCCAATGCAGACCCTCGATCCACCACCAAGAGGTATCATAGCTTGCCTTTGTCGCAATGTGACCGCCGCAGAGTCTAGAAAACGGTCGGCCTTAAATCTGGAATCATGGTTAACTCTAGAAACAAATCAGACGACAGGATAGGTATACCGATGAGGTTCATGGAATATCTCTGGGTCTCTGTGAAGGGTGTAGGCAGGACTGTAAACCACTGTACCTGCTGGGATGTAGTGAGCTGACAGAGTAGCACCTTCCTCGGGAACAGTCCGGGGTAGAGACGATGGAACCGCTGGATACAACCGCAACGTCTCTTCGATTATGGCATTAAGAAGAGGGCAATCGTCCAGGGTCTTGTCATTGAAGTCATCACCAAGCTGAGACACCTCATCCTCGAGTCTTCTTTGTAGTTCCTTCTGCTCCAACACCGACCAGATCAGATAGGTTAAAACTGCGGCAGTGGTATCTGACCCAGCAACCATCATGCCTGCAGCCTCTATTCGCACAGTATCATCGTTGAGCCATTGCCGTCCCTCCCTCTCGCAGTCGATGATCATTTCTTTGAACAGACTCCTGGTCTTGTCGTCTTGCCGGTAAAGCTTCTCAACCCCAACCTTTCCCGCCGCATCACACTGTTCAAGGCAGCGAGATACTGTCTGGAGCGACGATTTGGGAATCGATCGGAAGAGGAAGTGCAAAATTGGGAGCTCGCTTTTGAAGACTGCTCCAAGCAAAGCGTTCTCAATTGCTCGCATGTAAAGCGTGCTCTTGGTCTATATTAGCGGAGGTCAACGCCTGAAACGAGGGCCATCCTTGGCTTACCTTGCCCAAGCCCAGCATACCAAAGGACTGGCCAAAAGACAGGAGACTGATGATGTCCGCAGCCATCAAAGTCCACCATTTATGAGTATTAGCAGTTCCCCGCATCGCTTCATCCTTGATCTTCGACACCGCAAGTTCCACATTCTGACGGATCTCACTCTCCCAGTTTTGTCGCAGAGATGTGAGCGTAAAGGAGCGCTGAAGCAACTTCCGTCGCTCTTTCGCTTCCTGCTTGTCGGTGAGAAAGGACAGAGAAAGTGCCGGGAGCTTATCAGCAAAATCGCCAACCCACTGCGCCTTCTCGAAACCACCACCCATCTTGTACACCCGGATGACCGAATCGAGATCGACACATGAAATCTCATTGGGGGCAACTCTGACCAACTTTCCGTATTTTTGGTGAAGATTGTAGATATAAGTCATTCGAGTTCCGGTCAGCCGACTTGCCTTCAGTCTCCATCGACAGAACCGAGTGTGCCATGGGCCCGGGATATGGCTGAGGGGCGATCGTAGACCCGTCCAAATAATCTGCGGTCTGTCAGTTCTGAAGCGTAATTGAAGAGGTGACTCCAACCGACGTTGAGAAGCACGTAGGCTGCAACTGCAACTAGAAAGAAGAAACTCCCACCACTGATGGATAGGCTGTCCGGAATCGTTATCGAATATCCCATTCTGGTAAGATTTGTCGATGCTGGACATGATCCTGGAGATACAAAAGCAAATTCTTCATGTGCGATGATCAGGCGATGGCTTTTTATCTGGATCTCTCTCTGTGCCAGTAGCATGGGATGACATCGCGTGAGATCCTGTGCCCCTGAGGTGCATCTTGTTTGCCAGGAAGTTCTCAAATTGGACAGGGCTGCCCCCACGAACTATTCAGCTGATGGAGGTCCTAGACCAACAGGATACTCGCTTTCCCAACTGTGCCTCAAAGTAAGGCTTGGGAGAGCCCCTGGTTACCCGGACCATGTGGTCTAGGCCTTCGGCTGAAAGAGCAAACTTGCTGTGAGATTGGTATTGGAACCAACGGATTTCAGCTAGGCAAATGTGACAGCGAGAACGACACCCACCTACCAACAAACATACCGAATTTTGCCGGGGTTTCTTTCAGCCTGACTGGAAAGCTGAAGAATCCAAGGCACGCCGCACAAACTGCTTGGCTTCACCTCAACGATGAGCGCAACCAACACACATGATTTTGAAGGATCAGTATGTGTTGAGCACGTATAGACGGGAAGATAGAGATAAGGCCTGCTGACTAGTTGATGTGGTGGAAGAGCTGATGAATTTGATCGATCAAGTGACGAGATGAGCTCCTCATGGCCGAGGATTTTGCCGACTCCTTGGAGCAAGCACTAGGGGCCCAAGCCTTCGGGCATGTCACGATAAGACAAGCAGGATTGGGAGTGAAAGCTTTCATATGAGATAAGTCGCAATTACAGATGCGAGGAAGGTGAACAGCAAAAAAAGCATTGTGGCCCTTCAAACATACATCCCAAGACGTTTCAAAACCTTTGCACATGGAGTTCACGCCGTGTGGTGTCTTTAATAACCCAGAATCATTATAGAAATCTTGAAGCTGAACATAATTCTTCAATCCTCGATCAACTCGCTTGAGAAAGGCGACCAGTGCAGCCACTGGAATGCTTGGACATGGTTGGAATTTGCAACAATAAAGTGGCTCGTGTTCTGGTGCTCCTAGTCTGAAGGGTCTTGGGAGACATTGACGGCTTTGCGATTATACTTCGTCGGTAAGTGCCGTACCGGACGTGAAGGCTTGCCCGTCCGAGTTTGACTTGCGAGTTGCTGAAGTTTAAAGATTATTGAAATATGTATTATTCAGCAGCCTCATCCGAAGATTCGATGAACACTCGGCGCCGAATTAAGTTACATGACAAACCAAATACAGCATGTCAACTTGCTCTTAGAGTTGGTGATGTCTGGATCAAACCGAACAACGGTTTCTTGTTTGTGGGGTACTGCAATTGCGAACTCAATGGGCACATGTGTTTCTTAGACCTCGGGCGAATCATGAGCTGCATGCTGCAAGGACGGTAGGAAGAAGAACTGTAAATCTGGGCGACGAAACACCCTCAACACCAACCCCGAACCAGCTCGGAATCCGGTGGGATTCACGTCGTGGGCAGCCCGGCCGGCATCGAAGCCGAGCGAGTGGTCCTTCACATGGCGGCAAAGGCGGCTGTGGGGCCGTGCTCGATCGGTGGGCGGGGAGAAGACGCTCCGACGGATGGAGACCCGAAAAGCCCGAGACCCCGATGGTTGTGGACGAATGCGGTTTCACAGCTAAGATGAATGACGCACACGAAGGAATGGCTGTAGCTCCCTTTTACGCGGGATAGCTGGATGGATGTGCTGGCCAGAGCTCCGCGTAATAGCTCTCGCGAGCTGCCGCACCGGAATCACCTCATCGTAATGCGATTGATGCGAAACAACGAACGGGATTCCACCGTTTCTCTCCACGAAAGACCATCCCTTCTCATAGCCGGTGGAAACCTTGGCTATTTCTGGGTTGCATCAAGCATGTAGGGCTCCGCGCAGCCGTCTGGTGTTCCCTCCGGCTCGTCCGGGGCCAAAGGTCCCATTGGAGAACAATGGGCGGGGAGAGTTTCACGTCGCCTTCGCTGTCCGATCGCCTTGACGTCAGCTGACGATTAGACCTCTAGGTGTTGGCGTAGTCGATTCTTCTGCCTGCGGTGGTCTGGCGTGCTATGGCGTGGTGTTTCTTTGATGTCGGCGAACAAACTACTCCCTTATCTACCTTCCTGCTACCTCACCCACCCCTAGGCTTGGTTGACATCCTGCATTCCCTCTTATCAACCTTTTCCATCAAAATCAAGATAGTATTGTTATCAGGGAATTGACAAAAATAATTCAATATGAAGGCTATCGCTGCCCTATCCTGCGTGGCCGTTGCCAACGCATTTATCCTTCCCGACCCTCAGATTTTCGAGCAAGCGTCGATCCAGAATGACGAGCGCCCCTCCTGGTGGGACCGCATCCCGTCAAAGGATTCCATCGTGAACACTGTCGAAGAGGGCTTCGACTCGTTGTCCTCCCAGATTGAGGGTGCCCTGCACACTATTGAGGACACTGTCGAGAACAAGTTTGAGCACATTTTCGAGGAGGAAATCTTCAATGATGAGGGCGATACTTCCGACAAGTCCATCTTTGACCTCGTTGCCGGCAGCAAGTACACCACCACTCTCGCTAAGCTCGTTAGCGATTACGACGACATCGTCGAGGTGTTGAAGAGCACCAAGGCCAACCACACCGTCTTCGCACCGACCGATCGGGCTTTTGCGAAGCTCCCCAAGGGCTTGAAGCTCAGCAAGGAGGCCATCAAGTCTATTCTGCTGTACCATGTCGGTGTTGGCGTGTACGACGCGAAGAGGGTCTTGCGCACCCACACGCTCCCCACGCTACTGAATGAACCCTGGCTCGGTGACAAGCCTCAGCGTCTTCGCACCAGCGTTGGTCTCGGTGGTGTCCGCGTCAACTTCTACAGCAAGGTTGTTGCAGTCAACATCGTAAGTAATTAATCCACACTCTCAATTGCTACCATAGTTTCACGTGCTGACTACTTTTTCCACAGCGTGCGAACAACGGAATCATCCACGGCATCGACAGCGTCCTCCTTCCTCCTCCTCTGGTCGGCCGGGAGCTCACCCTCCTGCCCAGCCAGTTCTCGACCTTGCTCCTAGCCTACGAGAAGACGGACTTCGTCAAGTACATCCACGGCGTCAAGTCTACTGGCACCACCGTCTTCGCCCCCTCCAACAATGCCTTTGCCCGTCTCGGACCCAAGGCCAATGCCTTCCTGTTCAACAGCCCGACCGGCCTGAAGTTCCTCAAGGCTCTGCTGAAGTACCAGATTGTCGCGAACACCACCCTGTACAGCGACGCCCTTTACCGCCCCGGTAACAAGGAAGCCAATGTCATGGAGCACTACCACGTGGACCTCCCGACTCTGCTGGGCGGCAAGAACATTGCTGTTGATGTTGCTGTGTGGCGCGGCTTCAGACGCGTCAAGCTCAATGGCTACATCCCCATTGTTGTTGCTGACGGCATTGCCAAGAACGGTGTCATCCACGTCCCTGCTCGCGTCCCCATCCCCCCTCACAAGCACAAGAAGGACAGCGAGAACGGCGAGATTAGCGTCCAAGATTTGAAGGAGAGATTGGCGGAGTATGTTGACGAGGACGATAAGCAGGACGATTTTGGATGGTCTGCTGAGCTCTAAGTGAAGCACATGAAGACGGGGAATGCTGTAGCTCTGCCCCGTGCATAGCACCAAGGAAATCAACAACAGCGCAAGGGAAGCGCTGTGAAAATGGATCACATCACCCATAGCAAGAACGGTAAAAGTCTATCATGAACGCCAATACAAAAGCATTCTGACTCGGAATTCGTCTTGCAATCACCAACGTCGCTATGCATGTGTAGAAGAGCTCTAATCGGAGGCCTGCAGCTAGCGAACCAAGTCACGCCCCAAGCAGGTTCTTGCATCAATCAGTGCATAGGGCTCGGGTACATCAACCTGTTTGTCAATGCTTTTACTCTGTGCAGCAATCCAAGTCCGAAGCAAGACAGCGCGCCACGAGTGACCCATTCAGTGGACTGTAAAATCCCTGTATTCCGACTTCAGACACAACCAGTGACGGCCATTATCGTCTTCCCAAGCTGCCGGAGCTGCTGCACCGGCCACGCGAGACACAAGGGGCTCCCGGACTCGTGGTAGCGCTGCTCTCAACTCATTTCGCTAACCGTCCAAAGCAATCCCCGACTTCAGCCCTACCTCCCCGACACAACAGAGCATTCCAGCTACTTTATTGGATCCTCGGGTACGCTTACAGCGATCAGGCTTGTAAGGCCAGGGAAGCTTGCGTCGCGGAGAGCTTTGCCAATACAGGCTGCATCTTCAACACGCCATTCAAAGGTCTCACGAACGAAAGAGATGCCACTTTGGGACTCCTTCTCACCTGCATCGGCCAACAGTTATCGGCAGTCTCCTGTCACAAGATACCATCACTGCCCATCCAGCCATTTACGCCTCAAAGCGGTGCCAGCCCCTTGGACCCGCATCAACCTAGTTCAGAGCCGGCTACCGTAGCCTTTCACGCCAAAATCCAGCTCTGCCGTCCCTGAATCCGCATCGCGACTGGTGTCGCCGAGGTGGCGCATGGGCGCAGGCTTCAGCTGAGGGGGGGACGGAACGCCTCTTCCAGTTTACACCTGCTTCGATTGGCTCCCAACCTTTTTATATCCGCGCGAATGCAGGACAACATGTGAGTGGGAAGAGACGTGGCCCCAGATGCGGTCAAGCGGCCTCCCTAGAAGCCACCGAAGGCTGGACCGCGCCGGCACGGCGAGGAAACGACGAACCAGGGTTCGGGAAAGATGCGAGTCCTGGGCGGTGCTCGGCTTCTTGTCTTGGGGCAGATGCAGCAGGCTCGGAAGAAAATAGCAGCAGGCTCTGGGTCATGGAATACACTAGGACGGGAGACAATGCCCGATGGGAGGAGCATTATTGAAGCGCCGAGTGGCTCAAAAGATGCAATTCTCCCTGCGACTGCGGCGTCGGGAAACGGCTCTGGTGAGCTCTGCTGTTTTCCGAGATCTTTTATTCAGAGTAAATCAGTACTGGAAGACGAAGCAACGGGTCCACACCGTCGGTAACGGCCGTTGAGTCAAAATGCATCAGCCTCCGCCCGCTGATCAGTCGACCTTCGACTCACAGGCGCGGTACAACCTTCAAGCCACGGAAGATGTCGACGACGAGCAGCATTTTGTCGAGGAGGAGAAGAAGCGGACCATCCAGTTGCCTAAAAGACCAAACTACAAGCCGAAGCCGTTGCGATGGCCGTTCATTACTGTCGTTATTCTTCTGCTCGGGATCCTCATGGCTTTGGTCATTGTCGCCAGGACGACGATGCCTAATTCTGACAGCACGGCGACCATTGAACCCAGGCATATCTTAATGTACCGGCAAAATGGAACTTCAGATGGGCAGTCAACATCGACCGATCCACCGCCGTCAACGTCCCCGGCCGAAACCAACTCGACACCGGCAACGTCCTCCTCCACGGCAACTGCTGTGCCGAGTACTTCGACTGTAGCGAACCTCCCTATCAGTACCGGCCCCGACCTACCAACAAGTTCTGGATCTCAAACTCAGGCAACATCAGAACAGCCATTACGGGCCTCGGAGTCATCCACATTGCCTAGTCGCTCTATCTTAGAGGTGTCATCTCCAGAAGTGCCATCTTCAGAAAAGCAGGAAGTCGTGCCCACTTCAGATCACGCCGTGGTAGCACCTGACCAACCGACCATCACTGTGATTCCGGAGTCAAATCCGTCTGACGAGACTGTTCGGGCGTCTTCGAAGAACCCTATTACCACTGCGGCTCCGGAGCCAACGGACTCGACATCATTCTCATCGAAGACTATGGTGGAGACCACAAGCACTGCTTCTGAGACACAAACTACATCCTCTATCAATTCGAAAGACAGCATTGTATCAACAGGTCCAGAATCCAGCTCTACAACCGCCAAGACAGGAACAACAAGCAGTTCAGACAACGAGTCAAAGTCTGCGTCGTCGACAAAGTCAGAACGCAGTGCTGACGCAACTTCATCAAGCACAGGCCGTCGAGGGAAAGAGGGTCCGGCCATCACCGATACGACTTCTGGATCCGAGATCACGTCGTTCACGTCAAGTACCAGCCGCGGTCGGTTCAAATTGCCTGTTATCACCAGCGAATTCACAACAACCATCACCAAACCTGGTTCCACTACCACATACACCAACGAGGTCACCATCCATGTGCCTTCAACCTTCACGTCAACCGGAAAGACAACGATACCCGGAACCCAAGGCGTAACGACGTACACAGACGTCCGCACAACCAGCGTACCGCGTACCATCACGAGATCGGGCGTGGCGAGCTTCCCCCACGTGACAATAATACCAGTCAAACCAACGATAACTAGTATCCAAACCATTAACCACGAGCCGACCGTATCGGAAGTCGTGGAGACCTCCTTTGAGCCCACAGAAATCACGTACACCTCGACGTCCGCTTTTACCGTGCCACCACGCACAAGCGATGTTACTTCCGTCATCGTCAGTGCCGTGCCGTCAACGGTCGCATCCGTCGTCACAAGTACAAGCCCTCCTCAGGTCTATGTGTCAGTGGGAACCACCGAGATTACCAAGTTCATCACCGTCCCTGGTGGGAACCGAGGCAACGAGCCGCAGACCCAGCCTCCAGTCTTTCAGGTCATTACCAGCGTTTACGACGGAAAGGTCGAAACATTTGTGGACAAGGGCACCCTTCCACACTCAATCCAGCAGGGGCCGGCGCATTCAAAGAGATGGCCACCACGATTAACGGAAAGGCGACCGTCGTCAACGTTCCTGTCACTCAGGAACCAGTACTACTGGCTGTACAGACCATAATCGATGGCACACCGACCGTTCTGTGGATCAATTCTGTGCCAACAGCAGGCTTCAGTCCCATTTCATTGACCCTGGTGTCGGAGATTGGCGGCATTACCGGTGTATTCACGACGATAGATCCTCTAGAGACTACCAAGACAACGATAGACGGTAAGGAGACTACCATAATAAGGACGCCGGGACCACGGACGTTTACATCGGTGTCGGGAGGGACTCTGACGACCATGACCATCATCACTACCCCGACCGGCACAATGCCTCTGTCTTTCACGGTCATCACGACCATAGGAGGCACCTTGAGTACTATCATATCCACTCCCACACCTACTACGTTCACCACCTCTATCTCGGGCACATTGAGGACCATTACCTCCACGCCAAGTCCTACAACTCGCTTATCAACCATCAAGCCCTCCACCACGCTCATCACCTTCACGACCAAACCAACAGCAACAGACAGCCCCGATCGGGTCATAACCGATATCGAAAAGTTCGGTTTTACTAATGGCGACTACTTCGTCGGGAAGTTCCTCCCAATCATCCTTGCAGTCATGATTGCGGTTCCTCTCCGGATCATCGACCTCAACGCCAAGCTGTACCAGCCTTTCCACGCTCTCGCACGGGAAGGAGGCTCGTTGGGGAAAAGCAGCATGACCTTGCAGTTTGATGGCTGGAAAGGCTTCTTGACCCCCTTCGAGAGTTTATTGCAGGGTCATCCGGTCCCTTTCATCACAACATTAATCATATTGTGTTCATCTCTACTTGCACCTTTAGCGACGGAAGCTATCGGGATGAAACTTCATGGCACTTGCAAGATCACAGCAATCGAGGGCTGTGGCATCCAATTGGGTGTCTCTCCAGTATCAAGCTACGCGCTGGTCGCCCTGATTGCCTTCATCGTATTCTTGCTTCTCGTCTTGCTCTTTTTCCTTCGGACTTGGGAAACAGGCCTCCATGCCAACCCCTGGAGCATAGCCGGAATCTCCTCCCTTGCGCGCAACTCGGACATTCGATCGCATCAAATCGACTTCAAAGCCAGCGCAAAAGCGATGACAGACAAGCGATATGGTTTTGGCTACTTCGAAAACAACCTCGGCCGCGACGAGTACGGCATTATCTACTGTGACGACTCAGCCCAGAGTCTCCAAGGCGCAACAGCTTCCGGCGCAATTCCAGCAGACGACGAACTCACTGGCACGTACCAAAGGGACATTGCAAAGAAAAGCCGTAAACCGGTGCCTTTCATTGCACTTACGTGGTGGTGGCGACTCGGGTTCATCTTCTTCCTCACTGCCTTGTTTATCATCATATTGTACTATCATCTCACACTGGGCGTTCGAACTTCTTTTAAAGACTTCATGGATAGTCAGACGTTTGGCGTTCGGTTCTTTTTCGCGGCGTTGGGTGTTACCATTATCTTCTGCTGGGAGTCTATTTTCATCACTAAGTGCACCGAACCCAACCTCAATTTCGCTTAGCTGACGTGGATCTTGAAGGCATCGCAATAATCAGCCCCTACCACAACATGGGTCGTCGCTCCCAGCCCCCGGAGAAATCCATCCTCTTGACTCGTCCAACGAACGGCTTCTACGGACTCTACGCGGCGATATTGGAGGGCAACATCATTCTTATGCTGGCAGCTTTCATGTCCATCCTTGCCGAATTCCTGCCGATTCTCTTCGCAAACGTGCCATACAACCTGACGCAGACTCTGAAATCCCACAATGTCTGCGCGACCATCAGCCTTACGATTCTTGCGCTCATGTTGGCCTCCATGGTGGCAAGCCTATTCATCAAATGGCCCGAGCTGCCAGTCGATCCGCGCAGTATCGCCGGAGCCTTGTACTACGTCGCAGAGAGTCGGATGCTAGAGGATTTCGAGGGACTTTCAAAGCTGGACTCTGAAGAGAGGGAGAAGAAAGTCAAGGAGCTTGGGCGGAGGTACTTCTATGGAGGCCTCACGGGCAGTAATGGTAAAAGAATGGGCGTTGAGTCTGTTGAGAGCGTTGAGGACACAGCATATACCGGTGGTCACTGGTTCTTACCTCCACAAGAAGACCAACAGGGTGATGAAGACAATCGAGGAGAGACGGTGCAGGAATCTGAGGTACCTCGTCAAACCGAGCAGACTTTGCATTTGGAAACAAGGCAGGAGGTTAATCAAGAGGATGACGTCGATCGAGGACCCGTGCTACCAGACCCGCACGGCCTCTAGAGGCGAAGCAGGGTTCCGAAGGATTCAGTTGATGCTTCATCACGTAAAGCATTGCCTAGATCAAGAAAGTAAAGCGAAAAAAGTGAAGTTGAGATGTATTATTAAGAAAGTGGTGCCAAACGCATCTACCATTACAGACTGGCGGTGACTCGGGAATATCTAAACGCAGAAAGACTTTTCGGATCTTTGGACAAAGGAAATGTTGATTCATATAATGCGCGTGAGGCTTAGCATCGAGCGTTCCCCTTGGTAACAGACTTGATGTAAGACTTCACCTTCTCATATTTGCCTCCTCGCACATTTTCGATGTGGGTAAGCACACGAGGGTAAACCTCTTCATGGGCAGTAGGACTCATCCAAGCATCAAGATGGCCGCGACCTTCGAAGACTTGCCTCTCGTAGCACATGCCGCCGTTGACCTCGCTGAGGGTGGTGAAGGACTTGTCGGTGTTCTGCGGGTCGTAGACTGCGTTCTCAGATCCGGAGAAGAGGAAGATGGGAAGACCCTTGAGACGAGCAATATTCCCCTGTGTGGTAAGTTCGACATTCCGAGAGTCAAGAACATTCTCTGCGAGACCGCTGTCCATAAGGTGGCGAAGGCTCTTCATCGAGGTACCTCCGAGGAAGTTCTCCAACTGGGCATGGGTGGCGTCATTCAGGTGCTGGTGTGACCAAAGGCTAGCATATCGAAGTTAGCAGGTGAAAAAGTTGGAATGCGTGATCATGAATTGGGGCTCTTACCGTCCAAATACAAGAGAGCTACGATGACAAACGACAGAGTTGCAAATCTCGTCACGACGACCGACGGGGTAGAAGCGGAGCGCCTGGTTGATGACCTGCTGAATGATGCCATCCTGGGAGGAGCTCGAGCAATCGTACCAGTTGCCCTGGAAGAGACTGTAGATAGACGCCATGGAGATCGGAAGGCTGGCCTTGATCTGATTGACCTTGGCAAACATTGGGTTCATGAAGACTTGGGAGGCAGTCACGCCACTGAGCCACTGGCGCGGAATCGTGCCGTCAAGCAGACCTGAGGCGAGAGCAACAGAACCAGCGCAGTGAGCAACGACGTATGTTGTGACGGATGGTCCACTTCCGCTATCCTCGATGTGATGTCTTCGGCGAATTTCCTCGAGAGCGGCCTTGAGATCCAGTCGAGCATCATATGTGGTCCAGTTTTGCTGGGCAACGATGGTCTTGCCCACACGGTGAACCATCGAGTACACTCGGAACCCCTTCGCACGGTAGTAGTTGACAGCATTCTTCTCGATTGTGGGCAAGGCGAAGATCTGCTGGTCAACAGCAGCACCGGGGATAAGGAACACAATAGGCGCGTCCGACTCGTCCCAGTTGCGCTTCTCGTAGGGCTCATAAAATTGAGGGCTCCAGTAGAAGAGCTTGGTCTTGACACGATCGCTTGCATGGAGTGTTATCTCCTCCGTGTATCTTGAGGGGTTCTGGTAGTTGTTGAATGGCAGACTGGGCCACTGCATAGGAATGAACGGTGTAAGGAAAGCACTGGCTGCCTTGGCGGTGAAGTAACCGAGGAAGTTGGCAGTCGAAGCAACGCGGGAGTAGAGAGTCGAGCCGGTAGTCTCCATGGTGGTGCATTCCTGGAGGAAAGAGGTGGGACGAATGTGGATGATACCCTTGCCGAGAACATTGTTTTCGTCTCCCATACCACCAGTCCCAAGCTCCGTGATGGTGCAGTACAGGGTAGTAGTAGCCTTCCAGAGGTTGAGAGGGTTGAGGGTGACATCCGGATTGACGACCTTGTATCCGTTGAAGTGGAGCTTCTGGCCGTTGGGGCACGATATGGTAAAGTTGTACGTGAGGTTCGTGGTGTCAGGTGCGCGAGGGTCGTCATTGAAGAGTTGGAATTTACCGCCCTGTACCATGCAGGTTCCGCCGAGCTTGGGGCAGGTAAAGGTTCCGGTGAGAGTGGCCGGGTGCTCCTTGTCATGGACAACTATGCCAGGTCAGCTTCTGTGTTCGAGTCTCTGGCGCAGGTTGACTTACGGTTGTGGGTGTTCCATGAGCGAGCGCTCAGGAAGAATCGCGCAAACTCGCCACGACCGCGAGCAGTGGCCGTCGCGTGTTCGAAAGACAAGTTGTTGATCGTCTCGTTCTTGTCACGGATATGAATCCAGCCGTCCATCATCTCAGTGAAGGCAATACCGGCAGTGTTGTCATCTCTGGCAGTCTGGATGATGTCTTGAACTCTCATCACTTGGAGAGCATCTTCACGCTGTAGGCTCTCCGGAATATGTGCGGGCTTTCCGAAGAGATTGAGAGACCCTTGTACGTGTTAGCATATCGGAAATATCATCACAAACTCGCCCAAAACTTACCATTGCGATCCTCCCTGATAGTCAAGTGTCTGTCTTCGGCAATCTTCTCCATCGATCTCTCGGCGAGGGCGGTGATGGTCGCGAAGGGGTTAACTCCGAGAGCAGCAGGGACAATAGTGCCGTCGCAAACGATGAGGCCAGGGTGGACCTCTTCCCCATCACCCTTGAACAACTGGCCTTTGTCGTTGACACCACCGCCAGCACCAGTACCGTCGTTACTGATGCGTGCGCCGCCACTACAATAATCATGTAAGCAGCTATTCAGAAAGACAAGGGATACTCAATTCCTTACATTGCGTGGACTGTGATCTCCTTCTCTCCGAAGGCGGCATAGAATGGGCTGTCAACGTAAGTGCCCCCAATCAGGTTGGTGATCTTCTGGAGGTAACCCGCAAGCTTAGTAGCTCTCTTGGAAGTGCCGACGCCAGAGAAGTTGATCAGCGGCCTGTCATCGACCAAGTTCATTGTTGCTTGGCTGCCTGAGGAGAAAGTCAGTCGCGTCTTAATGATGAGGTGGAAGGGTTTCACTTACTGTCGTGCGACATGATCAAGTAGCACTGGGTTCTCTCAGTGCTCCCCAGTGGGTTGTAAGGTCCAAAGACGCGAGCACCCACAGCAGCAGCCAAGTGGTCGGCCTTCTGACCAAAGGAAAGATTGTGCGGGAAGACACGACCAGGGAGGTACTGGAGCATAGTCTGGTAGAACGGTGCCAAGGCGGCGGGAATGGCACCCTCTTCGATCACAAAGCCGTCGAGGGGGTTCTCTTGGTCACGGCAGTCGATGACACCCGTGATGCATGGCCCGACAGCACGGTTCGGTGGTGGGTCTGGTCGCCCCATAGAGTTGACGTACTCATTGGTGTTGTAACTGAGATTGGTCAGTAGCTGCTGTGTTCAGGCGGCCCTTTCTTATTCTTACCCGAAAGCCAAGATGTCACCGTTGCCACTCATACCCTGGCCGACATCCTTGCTCATTTGAAGGCCAAACTTCTGGCTGCGAAGCAGAATCTCTGTGGTACCAATACTACCGGCGCCAAAGCAGACCAGTTCCTTTGCATGAACCCACATGAGGTCTTCGTAAAAGATGTCCTGGAAGTTTGCTCGCTTGCCTCCATGCCAGGCAAAGTAAACAATGTAGCCGTCTCTGTCAGGGGCTTCAGTGACGTAACGGACCTCACACTGGCAGAACATCTCGGCACCCCAATTCCAGGCATCGCTGAGATAGTTGACCAGAGTGGTTGACTTGCTTCCGTCATTGAGACCCGTGGTGTCTTGGCCAGTGAGTGAAGATGCCTTCATCGAGACACCAGTGCTATTGTCTCCGTCGACGAACTTGGTCGTTTGAGGCACGCGGTAGAACTTATCGCCCCATCCCATGAGCTTCGCCTGCTTCTCAAGCGTCTCCAACTTGGGAAGCTTGGGGTAGTCCTCTG
The DNA here is from genome assembly GCF_013390195.1 of Colletotrichum siamense. NCBI lineage: Eukaryota > Fungi > Ascomycota > Sordariomycetes > Glomerellales > Glomerellaceae > Colletotrichum > Colletotrichum siamense. The sequence goes on along the minus strand of NW_023501016.1, from coordinate 609,004 downwards.
GGTATTGTGCCGGCTCCAAGACTTTGCGAGCCTTCTCGTAGTCTGGTACACTTTAGTCTCTTTTGAAGCAATCCACATCGTCCAAAACTTACATGGCTTGAGGTTATCGCCTCGGAGTTCCTCGGGCCAAATCGGTAGGCTCATTGTACCAGGGTCCGCCTCCAAGAAGACATTGGCATTCAGGAGACTAGTACCTCCCAGACCGTTTCCGACGAAGGCGTTCTGGCCATCACCGACAATGAGGTGGTAGAGACCAGTAGGGTCACCTCCTTCGGCAAACTTCCCAAGTCTGCCGAGTACGCCGTCCGTTGCTGCATTGGTCATATGCAGCTCTTGGGCAGCACCCGCAATTCCAGAGGGAAACTCTCCGGGCCACTTCTCTTTCCCGCGCTCTAGTAGACAGACGGTCTGTCCAGCTCGAGCCATTCGACTGGCGGCAACGGCCCCACCATAGCCGGAGCCGATGACAACAACATCGTATGAGGGCCGAATCAGCTCAACGGGGCGCGAGATGCGAGGGTACGTGCCGGTGACAGGGTCGAAGTTGTCACTGCCATCGTTGTAGCCGTACTGCGGATCTCTGAGATCATCCCGCAGCTGCGGTGTTCCGTTATGCTGCGGCTCATAGTGGCCGTTGGTGTAGCCGTTGGAGCCGTTGACCTCCGAGTTGTCGTCCATGGTGTCTGGTGCCACGCGAGAGACTAAGACTTACTTACCGCTAAAGAACTGGCAAGCGTCCGTTGAGATGAGAACGAGTAGCCCCAAAGCAGACGGGAACCACGGATGATATCCACCTCCTATAACGGGAGTGCTGCGGGTGTCTCTCGGCCCCGGACTCTCGTCAAGATAGCCAATCACACGGGAATTATGTTGAGAGATGATATTATAAACCGTCGCCAAGGGAACTCCATTCCCACGTTTCATTCACATGCCTTTTGGAAAGTGACTCTTAATCTTCGAGAAGTCACCGGTTCGCGGATTTCCCGAATGCGGCAGGCTGTGCTCGGCGTCAGCACGAGGGGTTCTCACAGCCATCCCACGTACAGTCAGCACACTGATAGTGGTGTTGAGGCACGGTAACTCGTGTGCTATGAGAATAGCCTACACTACGCCCCGTTTCTGTCAGCTTTCGAATTGGCTCTTCCCATTCGTTCAAACATTTGTTTGTGGCTTACGGTCATGTTTCCTCGACGTTCTCGGTGAAACCGATCTTACATTTGGCATGTGATTCAAACCCTTCAGACACAGCGGGTTCTTGCTGTGTAGCAGTCGAGAAGAAGAACAAATTCTCGAAGAACCGAGACAGGATGTCCAGAAAGCCGCAAAGTGAAGTTTTTCGTGCCGGAAGCACTTCTAGACTGACGATGTTTTGAACATGTCCCAACTTTAAACATCATGCGGCGCGGGGAAAGGGCCCTAGGCCTATGATACTACCGGCATGCTGCCTGTGTTCTGAGTACTTTGGGGTGTTTGAATAATCTCCACTCTCTCAGTGCCGCGTTCCGTAGGCGACCAGAGAATACTTGGTGTCTACATTTTCTTCCCCGAATGGCCAGTCGGATGCCTCGCGTTTCCCGAGGGCTTCAGCCGTTGACTCGTTATAGCTTTTCCCGGTTCGGAGGGAAAACATTCCCTCTCGCTGAAATGGGTCAAAAGCAGCACACGCAATCCTTACTGACTGATAAGGCATCGGCCCTCCAATGTTGTCTCACCGCCGCGGGGGCTCCCTGATTAGCGACCAGGGCGCACTTCATATCTGCGGCTGCAAGACGACAGGTTTCCGTGCGGGAACACTAGTTGACGGGCCGCAAGCGGATCGAGGGACAGCATTTTTGAAGGCCTGGCAGTTGAGAAATTTTGAGCTGAACGTTCAGTGGTCTGTAGAATGTGGAAAACATCCCTTGATTGAATCGCCTCTGGTGCCGCGACATTCCGAGACACCACACGCAATATTTGACAGCTTATGTGATTGGAGGCCTGAACTAGTTTTCAGCTCATTTTCACTAGTCTGGGGCGGTGTCTTGATGCAAACCCTGGAATGCCACTTCTCAGCCATCCCGCCCTTGCTGAGGTAAGATACTTTGGAGATGCAGAAAGGAGCACCCCGACTATTCACACGAGCCGTGGTGGGCAGAAAATTACAACACCGCAGAAACCCTATCTCTGACGCCACTGTCAGATTGGGGGCCAGCGTGAAAGTTTCATCGAGGAATAGCCCACATCGAGGGGCTTTCAAGAGCTTCAGCACGTGAAAACAGCCACCACAGCATGTGAGTGAGAGACAACAAGGTCTTGATCTGCATTCCAAGACCGCGTCTACTCCCTTCTGCATGCTTACCACATTACGGCAAGATTCCAGCCAGCAGCAAAGCCAATGATGAGAAGACATTCATGAGAAAATGATATAAGAAAATAAGTTGCCTCACAATTCTTATCATAAGACTTGGCTTTGAAGTTCTTTTCCTGTCAGCTGAGCCGACCCAGACAGACCTTCTTCGAGAATGGCCAAAGTCAATGTTTATCATTCCCTCCCGAAGGACCTGAGCAACCAGAAGGTTGTCGCCGAGTCCATTCGGCCGGTCACCACCGCCGACCTCCGATCGCTCCTCCGCAAAGAGGGCCCCCATCGCCCCATCAAGGACAGGATCGCCAAGCTCGAACTCCGGAAGCCTGACTACTACACAGGGGCACCATGGAAGCTCATTCGCGACGATGCGATCTTGTTCGTGAGAAATATCCCTTACCTACTTGGCATCGTCCTCCCTCTGTTCGAGAAGCCGCCTACGCGGTCATTCGACATTGAGCGTACCGATGATCAGGGCTTCAGCATCAATCGTCTTAGGCGCCAATTCGAGGCTTTCGCGCAACGATACTTCCATTCTGGCCCCCTCGATGAGCTCTACCCGTCCTTCGCCAACATCTATGACATGACCTTCCACCTAATCCTCATCATCGCCCAGTCCACCTTTCTTCTCTCCCTCCCTTTCTTATCCTTCTTCTCTTTCAATCTTGTCGTCGCGTACATTATTGGCTTCGTCACCTTGAACTACTTTGTGTGCTACGCGCTGAATGGCTACATGCCTGATGGTTACATTCAATCCACCGACTTTCCGGAAGCCAGTCTTTGGGACGAGGAGCATAACAAAGAGCAATGGATCTTCCTTAACGGAGTCGCAGTCGGGTTAGTGTTCCTGTGTTCTGCTTCGAAGATGCTTGAAGCTAATGATTGCACAGACAACACTGGCTGCGAAGCAACATCGACCGGATCTCCTTGACCTTCCACCGCAGAGTCATCGGTGTCCACAACAAAACGTAGGATGGAATGTATACCCCACATTCCCACTCACTCTGACATTGGCTACAGTGCTGGCATTATCTTCGATGTCATTCAATGCCTTCTCGAGCGTTGCTTATACTTCGGCACCTCCGACACTAGAGCCTGCTTCGCCTTGATCTCGGAAGCTCTTATGCATCCCGAAAAGGAGAAGGTGGTGCTGATTCTCCACTCCCAGGGCGGGCTCGAAGGCAGTATCATCTTGGACTGGCTCATCAACCAACATCCCCGAGACATCCTTCAAAAGCTGGAGATCTATACCTTCGGTAATGCTGCAAACCACTTCAACAACCCGCGTGTCTTCAAGACCGACCACGGCGAGCACGACGGTCGCAACCGCGCCATCAGACACATCGAGCACTATGCCAACTCATTTGACTTTGTGTCGCGATGGGGCGTTATGCACTTCAAGAAGAAGACCGCCGACCAGCAAGACCGCTCCGTCATCTACAACCTAAACGCGGCTGTCCTGTCCGGCCGCACCGAACCCAAGAAGCACCTCAGCAAGAGGCAGATCAAGGAGAACAACAAACTCGAGAAGGCGTGGAACTCGTACAGTGGAGCCCTGTTCGAGCGCATCGGTTCTGGTCACCAGTTGAACCAGCACTACCTTGATAATATGTTCCCACTCGACAAGGGTCTCACGAAGGTCCAGCAGAATGGCGACGGCTCCCCTCTTCCAAACACGTTCATGGATGCCGAGGTCAATGTGTACAACGATCCTAAGCAGATCAACAGGCTAAGAAACCTGCAAAATGGATTCTACGGCCATGAGCACAATGGTGAACACCATGGTATCAATGGAGATGTCACTATCAAGAAGGTGTATCAGCTGAGTCGTCTTTGGAAGTACGTCAATGGCAATAGTCCCAAAGAAGAAGAGTATGCAGGAGAGTATTGAACTGGTCGTGGTTAATTGTATAAGTGCTTTCGCCACTTCATTGCCCAAAGTCATTGGATACCTGCAATACAAAAGCCATCATTGTCGCGTTTGCGACGTGCCTTTTTAGTAGAGTCATTGTGAGCTTCGGTGCTTAGTCCTTTATTTGCTCTAACACTCCACCACGAGTCCTTCCCCTGATATAAAAGCCTCCATGCCCTGAATGCTGCTTGCGTCAACAGCCTTTGACAGAGAAACACAAGTAATAGGATGGGATGACGTTTAATCCGAACATTTGAAATTCAAGGATGGCAGCCATTATATCCATCACGTGGTGTCGCTAAATGCCTGCTTCTTCGCTGCAAGGAGACCCGAAAGCTGAAGTGTGGTACCGTTTCATTCTTTTCTGAAACGAATATCTCAAATAATGGTATTCTCTTCTTCTTCCTCTCATTCTGACATGCTCTTCTAGATTCCCACCTATCTACCACGAAGTGATGACTGCAGTGGCGTTAGATATGGCGCCGTTTAGCTGCGACGTCTGAGTCAGAGCAGTGCGTCCTGCAGCCATCCTTATCACGATTGGATTGAGCTTTGCATCGAAGGTTCTGACTCGTGTCCGCCGACATTAGAACTGGCTGTCAAAATAATCTCAACGACCGAAGCAGTGCGTCGTAGAGTCCTCAAAATCAGATCTCCACCCTAAGAGTAGAAACCCCTGAAAGTAGGCTTACGGACCTGCCGCGGGACATGCCTCAAGACAATGGACATCTTGTACCCCAAAATTAAGCATCGCACAGCTGCAGTGCTCATGTGACACGAGTGAGTTTCAATTATCAGCGTCTACAAGATGCCGTCTTTGGCTCTCCGCAACGGCCCTTCTCACAAGCAGACCTGAATGATGAAACACAAACAGGGTCCATGATGTTGGGTTCGGCAATTGAGCAACGGCAGAATCAAGTTCTTTTTAGGAACCTGGTCGCATTACCTGTTTACTTATGTATTCCACAGATCATCATTTATCACGAAGAACTCACAGTTACGATAGTTGTATTTCGACATCAACCATCTGAGCTCGTGACTCCGGCACCGGTTTGAGCTTGGAGGTGGAGAGTTCCCAAGCGGTCCGCTAGTGTGGGTCTCTTCATCGGCAACCGGCCGAGATTTCCGGTCCTCTCTCCGAAAATGGTGATAGCATATACTCAATTCCGGACACGTCGATCCAATTCCACCCAAGGAGTATCGTTTCAGTTCCACATTTTCCAGATGTCTTTCGGCAAGATTCCGGAAAATCCCTCGTTCATCCTCGGCAGTATCCTGAGAGCTATGACATTGGATTTCATGCTTAGGTACTTGGTTGTTGGAGGTACATGCTGGCGGATCATGCTGGAGAGTTCGCTGCTGCGATTGGTCATCTGGTAAAAGCTTGTTCGTCTAGATTTGTGGCCCAGTGAATCCTTCGCTCTAATGGGAGATGGATACCATGTTGTTGCCGATAAGGCCATCGCCGGGAAGTCGACAAATCTTCTAAGTTAGGCAACGTCGCGATTGTTCTATTTCTAAAGGTCCACGGCTCGGTGGGATTGCCCACCTTGAATAGGAGAAGCGCGCTTCTAAGCTCGTTGAAAGCAAAATAGCCAGCTTTCACTGCCAACGAGATAAAAGCGCGCGGATAAAGCGCGCAAAACAATCGCACCCTGATATGGGTTCCCCTGGGCGTAGCCGTCTCAGAATAGCGAAACTGTCCACAGACGCCGCTGTGCCGCACAAAAACAAGGAATTTCATTTTTGAAGGTGGAATTTCTGCAACTCCTTTCCAGATTTGTTCTTGTTGGCTGGGTCGCTGCGCCCGGCCGCAGCATCTAAGAATCAGGCTGTGGTATCTTGCCTGCCAATACTGTCAACAGAACCTTCAGCGGCAAGCGGAGACTGAGAGGCACAGCGGAAGCCCTCTTCTGACTGGAGACCGATGCCCTGAAACCGGGGTGGCACGGCCAGCAGGTGAACCACCTAATCAAATGACCCCCGAGGCCGATCTGGCCATCGCCCACGGGAAAGTTTACCTGCCTCGGACTTCGTCTTCGCAACATACCCATAACCATAACCTTCGATACCTTAATTCGTGGGGATGAACAACGACTGAGCTTTCCGCTCGGAATGGCTTGCGGTGCTTGTGCGCTTTCCCCGGAGTCTTTCAAAAGCCCACACAGGTTGCCCCTGAGCGGATGGCGGAAATTGTCGGACAATCGGCACAGCTGATATTAGGCACTAGGGTGTCATTCTTGGCGTCTAGCTCCTGACCAGTCAACCGCCACCCTTCCCACTGAGTCTCCATAGCCAGCGGAAACGCCAAGCAGTTTGACGCGGCGGACCTTTCCGTATCTGTCGTCCAACCCACCTGGGCTCTGGGGCAATGCACTGGCCGCATTCATGACGTTGCTTTTTCCTTTCCGTATGACCAGGCTCCCGATGATATCGAGGGCGAGCCTCCAGAAACATACGACACTGAGAAATCAACAGTCAAACTCCCGACAGATGATCTTGAATAACTGACAGAAGACTGCCAGCCACTCCGTTTAACAATAAGTCTCCCAACAGGTACATAAGAAGTGAGACTTCAATCTGGTAAGGATGCTGTGTGTCCTGGGCGTTTCAGATCCATGTAACTGCACCAACACCTCGACAAGCAACGGCAAGCCGAACTGGAGGTTTGCGGTGCTGTTGGCTCGGTCAACCTCCCCCTTGACCCTCGTCAGTTCTCTTGCAGGCCGCAATCTGTTGACCTTGTTCTTTTTGGCACTAGGGAACATAAAGACCGCACAGCTGGTTCCAGGATGGCACGGCCTCCACCCTCCACTGGGGCCTCGATCGCGTGATGCACACACACCGCGGCCGTTATCACGTTCCTTGCGATGCCGACCATATCTCAATCAAACCATCAGTGATTAATCCCAGGTCCAGACTTAATTTTACATGAAATCCAGATAAAGCGAATCCACATTTGGCATGTATTTCCGCGAGCTCAAGTCGCAGCCTGTCGCCAAGTCATGCAAGTAAGAGAGCGGCTGAGAAGAAGCAGGCAAGAATCCAAGAGCTAACTGAAAATGCACCGAGATCAACGGGGGTGATCGGACCATCCATCTGTCTAACATCGTTGGGCATTTTTGCGCAACTGCCCTGTTCGTCAGCGGCTGCTCCCTTTAGCACGCAATACCGAAAAGATCAAGCAGGCACCAGGCTCTCCCCTGCTGGTAATGGCAAAGGGGCCCGGCCAGGCTGAGAAAATCTTTGCCCAGAGATTTCGGGTTCCTTCTTCTCTTACTCCATCGTCAGCCGAGACATAGTAGTCGTACTGTGTCTAGCAATATTGTCTCAGCCATGACACTCATGTGCGACTACCCGAATAGGAAGCAGAAAGTCAACTTCTGATTGTCTAATAGACTAATAAGTTACACTCATGGCATTGAATTTAGATTAAGCCATGTTCTCTAGGAGAAAGAGACAGTCATCTCGAACCGCCAGCGTGTATGATACCATCAAACTCGTAACGCGTCTTTCAAAACAATCTCAAACGCCACCTCCTTCGCGTGATAAGGCTGACCGCCCCTCAGCGAATGATGCCCCAACGCCCTACACCACCACAGTTTTGCCCATCTCAGCGATAGCGCCCGTCCTGCACCTCGGAGCCCATGAGTTCGCGTGGGTTTCCGTCCCAACCCTCATTTGCTCTTGCTGGCATCTCGTGCATCTCATTTCGCCCGGCCGGGCTTGGGGTTGTGTAAGTTGAGCTCTTGGCGTATCCGTCGTGTTCCGCGTAATGAGGGTACGCGGTGGCAGCGGGCAGTTCAGATGCATGGCTGTTCTTGGTGCGCCTTCTTCTGCAAATAAGCCAAGTTGCTAAGCCTGCAATAATCGCAGCCAACGGAATTCCAACTCCGAGTCCGACTTTGAGTGCAAGAGCTTCGGAGCCAGAACCGGACCCATCCGCAGCGGCGGAGGATTCTGAAGCTGAGCTGGTGGAAGCTGGATCTGGGGTAGGGGCAGTGGTTGCAAAGGCCGTTGCGGAAGAAGTTGCAGTCGTTGCAGCTGTTGAGGTTGTTTCCGTGGAACTCGCGATGCTCGTCGAGCTCGTCGAGCTTGGGGCGGAAGACAAAATGCCGTTGTCATCGAGGTAAACCTTTCCTATCGAGGAGTCGCAGCATGAGTCGCTTCCCAGCCGGCAACAGTAGGTGTTGGTATCACAGATTTCCACTCTGGGAAAAACGTATTCTGCGAAACCTGTGTTGGAAGTTGTCTCGTCTGGTAGTAAGATTTGCTGTTAGCGATCTGCGGCGACGATTGCGAGACGTGGGGATGGCAGCCCACTTACTGAAAACGCAAATTTGTGCGCAATCGCTCCTATCCCATGGGCTTGAGAGGCAGGTTCCTCGGACCAAGATATTATCGCGAGTGTCGGGACTCTTGCAGAGTCGATTCGGCATACATGTGTCCTTCTCTCCACAACAAGAATCAGATCCCGGACACACTTTCTGGTCGGGCCATGCCAGCCCACTATAGCTGTAACATGTGGTGCATTCGGAAAAGGCTGTGAGGAGAACCAGCAGGCAAAAGGAAATCAAGATTAAACCAGTTGATCTTGACATGATGATAGAGAGAGGCTAGAGCTCCAGGACACAGGCGTGTAGCATTGAACTGATCTCGGGTAAGGCAAAGAGAGTGTATGTGCAACTTGGATGGACGGGAAAGACGGGAAAAGAGTGGGAGACACGAGCAAGAAGAATAAGACTGCGGAACCTGGGCAGTCGGTGTCCAACCAAAGCCCCTCCGCTGCTTTCACCCACTACCTAGCAGGCTTGGCAAATCGTCTGCCTGGTGGGCGATTGCCAAGGTAAAGAATCATTCTCGTCGTGGTTGGGAGCAGCATTCCGCCCCTCGAGTCTGTTCTGTGCAACGTGCTGATTGCACACCATCCCAAGCACGCCAAGTCGCGAGGTGCATGTAGCCGCCGTGCAGCCCTGTCGAATCCCTGTCCGGCGCAACGCTGTGTTGGTGCAAGGAGCATGGCAGAAAAAAGACGGCGGCGGGGTCGGGCACGACCCGGGCCTCAGCGACTAAAGAGCCTCAATGGAGTCTAAATGTGATGAGATAAAATAGGAACATCATGGAGGAAGACAGGCTCTTGCGACTGTTGGCACCTGAGATGCGATTGCAGGGGTTACAGCTACGTGTTTTTGTTGTGTACGCTTCTTGACGCCACGCATTGAAAAGCGCTCTACTTGACAAGCGTTGCCTCTTCTTGGCTACAGTAAGTCACTTTTTGCCATCGAATGATGGACTCTGGTTGGCCGCCCAGTTCGTTGGTTCTGGTGACCCCTTATTCGACATTCTCCTTTGACGGACCCCCCACCACCCTTGCACAATTACGTTGACCTGTGTACGTAACCAAGCTGCCGGGGTCGTGGCACAAAATTACTAGAGTGAAGTAGTACTGGGGCCCCCCATTTTCTGGATTCGATTCGATTGTTCTCACGCGACACACTCATCACCAGAATTCGCAATCGCGCCTTCGCGATTCCTGCTTCAGCATGGTCGTCGTCGCCATGCCATCCTCACGGATGACAACCGCAGTTCTTTCAGTATGTCTCTTATTGATGTTTTTCTACTCATTATCCATTTTTGCTCCTTCATATCATCCGACATCGCCGACACCGCCTCCGCCATCTCATCCTCAGCATGGTGATAAGCCCAAGGAGGACCTGCCCTCGGCATGGCAGAAAGAGGCCGATTCCATCATTATACAGGCGAGGGCACTCATCGAAGACCCTATCCAACCCCCTTACAAGGACAAGTTCTATGACCTCGGCCAGCGGGTCATAGCTGCTCGAGAGTGGGTGAAATTCATCGACAACGCTCCCAAGTCCGCAAACACCCAAGTCCTTCTCGAAACGGTAGAAAGCGCGATTGGATCATGCTTCCCCTTCATTCAGAACTCGCCGAAGCGCCCTGATAGCAAGACGCCCTTTTCAGACTTGCGCTCGTCGATCGTCCCGGGGTCACGTGGGTTCGTGATTCCGACAGGGAAGGGAACGATGAGATATGCGACCCACCTCATCGGCGCACTTCAGGAGATCCTACACAGCAACATGACGATTCAAATCGTCTATGCCGGCGACGAGGACTTCCCCCCAGAGGACCGTGAGAAGTTGCATTCCCGATTCAGTGAAGTTCAGTTCCTCGACATTTTCAGCGTTATCGACGACACGACTCTGCAGCTCGCCAAGGGCGGTTGGGCTATCAAGGCCTTCGCAGCACTCTATGCACCGTTTGAAGAGGTGCTCCTCTCAGACGCCGATTCTGTCTTCGTACAAGTTCCCGAGAAATTATTCTCAGATCCATCCTACGAGACGACCGGCGCCCTCCTCTTTCATGATCGCTTGATCTGGCAGCATGCCTTCGCCGAACGTCATGAGTGGTGGAAGTCCCAAATTCATGAGCCCAGTGCTGCGCTCAACAAATCGCTTGTCTGGACTGAGGATTATGCTGAGGAGGGAGACTCAGGAGTTGTAGTTATCGACAAGTCACGTCTGGATGTGCTGATGGGCCTGCTTCACGTAGCATGGCAGAACACCTATGAGGTGCGAGAGGAGGTCACCTACAAGTTGACCTATGGCGACAAGGAAACTTGGTGGTTTGGTTGGGAGCTCAGCGGATCGAGCTACGCATTTGAGAAGCACTATGGCGCCATGATCGGCTGGTTCAAGGAGAAGGTGGACGACGCTGCACAAAGGATTTGCAGTTTTGTTATTGGTCATGTGGATGTCAGGGACGATCTCATTTGGTACAACGGAGGCCTATTGAAGAACAAGAAGGTTGATCCCAAGGAATTCGGTCTTCCGACGCATACTTTGGTTGATGGGAAATGGGAAAAGGGCGCAGACCGAACTCAGATGAGCTGCATGGTCGGGGAGAATGTGAAGACTTTGACCAGGGACATGACATGGGTGTTGAATAGTTCCATCACTTTGGCGCAAGAGTTGGACAAGGAGTTTGGCTTTGTTTAGATATGGAATAGCATTTTCGGTGGCCGAGGACGAGCCATTCTTTTGTAACATACCCCAAAATCAATTTTTCTATATTCTTCCATCGTCTTGTCTCATCACTCTTTTCAGATCTCAAGGCATTAATCATCAGCTGGTACGTGGAATTGGTAAGAGATCATGAGCTTTAGAGACCACAATCAAAAGTGAGCCCATGCGCATAGTCAAGATTGTCTATGCAATAGTTAGTCGTCAAACAGCGGCGGTCCCTATGAAGCAAATCTGTTTGTCTTCTGTGCTTAGGCTGAAGTCCCTCGATATGTTACAAATTATGATCGTGTGAAAAACTATGAAATGCTTTAACTTTCGAAAAGTTACAACGCTACTTAATCTCAATCTTCTCTGTGGCTATCGACATGATGCTGTCCAAAGCCGCTTGCAGATTGCTAGTCACCTCATCTGTTTGTCCTCCAGTCTTCAAGATCTCTTGAATCTTTTCCGTCCAACGACACCATCTACTCAGGCCCCACTTCTCCGTGTTCGCTTCCTTCATATCCTCGTAGATGAGCTTTCCGGCATGGATGAACCAATTTGAAGCCACTAGTAGTCTGCATTCACCGAGCTTCCCAGAAGGCAGCGGATCTTCGAGTGCGAGCTCAATATCGACGCTCGGATATTTCAGGTGACTGTCCCACGGCTTGTATGCTTTGGAGCCATGGTAACGAGCCAAAAACGAGGAGAAGTTCACCCATTCATCGCAAGTGAGAATGAAATCTTTCTTTGCCTCGGGGTCCTTCGGCTCAGGCCGGTCGGATGCTTGTTCATAATAAGTAAGTTATCATGAGTGAAGTGGTCTCTGGACTTACCAAATTTTGCATTCCAGTTCTCGTCACTCATTGAGACAAAAACTGAATCGTTGTGGTACGCATGGTACTCTCCCTAGAAGAATAGTGAGCAGAAGCTTCGTGGGAATAAGGAGTCGAATAGAGTATGACGTACGCCCCAGCTTTGGTATGTCACCTTGGGCAGATTCTGTAAGTCGACCAGAAGCCTCACCAGGCAGTCTTGTCGAGGGTCGTCATAGCGCAACAGCCACGACTGGCAGAAAATCGCATCATAAACGCCACCAAGATACATGGGCCAGCCTTTATCCGCCATCATGTAAGGCTTGTTAAGAGGATCCTTGCTTGAAGGGAGAAACTTTGCCCAGTAATCGGCCCCTATGCGTAGTGAGGCTTCAAGAGTGGACAAGTATCCGCGTTCAGGGAAAGAAAGGAGCATTTTGAGAAGAATTGCAGCGATCTCGGTATCCTGTTCGTCTCCCCAGCTCTCCTGGGCAGCGATTTGCTCTTCGAGCTCAGCTCTCCAAGGTTCGACGGGAGACGCTGCCTGGGGTTCTGCGTTGCTGCTGACTGCCATGTTGTTGCTGGGTAAGGACGTAATGAATTGATCTGATGCTTGAACAAGTGTTTAATTGATGAATAGCCGAAGACTTGCGCAATGGGGGGTGGCCGACGATTAAAAGACGAGGCGACTGGCAGTTTGGGGCAGCTAGACAATGAGCAGAAACCAAGTTTCCTTGTTGGTGAGGTCTCCTCACTTGGCTAGTGTGGTCGCAAATAATAAGCGCCGACCGTTGGTTGCACTGCCCCCTCAGCGAGCGCATCGCCGGACCAATGTGACGGTACCGCGGAGCTAGTTCCTTACCCGCTGCGCAAGACAGGGCCCGAAACCTGCCGGGTCACCGAGTACACCGGCCCAACCAACACACGATGAAGACTGGCGAATCTTCATTGGTTCGTCAGCGAAATTCCTGTCCAGGTTATCTATCAAGCAGGGATTGATTTTCCCGGTTCGCAGTCCATCAGTCGTTCGATGTGTGAAGAAGGCTCTTTTCTCGGCCAAACCAACAGGTAGTTGCTATTTATGACAGACGACGCGGCTACTGGAAACCAGCAGTTGAAAGACCTACAAGGTGAACTGTATCTACTTAAAGAGGGCTCAAAATTTGTCGGTCATTGCCTTTCGCCGAATATTCAGACTCCATGCATTCGCCTCCTGGAGAAGTGAGCCTCTCTGTTTGTCTTTGACCGAGTTGAAATATTGCACTGGCCTCAAAGCCTGACTTTCCGTGATATTTTCCTTCCTTTGTTCTGTAAAGAAAGATCTTCCATCACCACATATCGAAAAGATGGGCAACAAGAACTCTACACCGCAGAGACGCAACACCGACAACACCGAGCAGCAGCTTGTAAGTCCGCCGCCTAATAGCCATCCATGTCAAATGCACTCACTTGATGCCTGCAGTCTGTGGTGAGCAGACATGGCAAGCAGACATGGCAAGTAACGCACATGTCAGACGTTCATTGGCTGACTTATCGATTCTAAACAGCAATACCATACACCTCACGGCCCCGTTTCCGCAGCAGACGTGTCGAAACATCTGGAGACTGTGCCTCCACCTCACACCTGCACTCGATCTAACTACCCTCATCCTTACCGAGGCAGGGAGGGCCGTGGGGTCAATGAGACCAAGACCTTTGACGACTATGTCACTGGGCCAGGACGATCTCACGGGCCCACCGGCGTGATGCACGAGTATCCCATCCCGACATCTGGAGATCAGTTCAATTTCCAGTACGACCGCCCCTGTCAGAGAGCAAGACAGGCGCAGCGACCAATCCATCCTAACGAACGAGCGAACGTTATGGGACCCATCAACGGCCGACCGGCGAATACCCCCGGGCAGACCCGTGCTGCTGTTCGTGTGGCTCAAGTAAACGGCAAAGAGCAATCAACTGTTGTTGGTGTGATGGTTCATCCAGAAGGAAACCTGCAGAGACTTGAGCGAGCACCTCTCGAGCCACTAAGTCGTGAGGGTCGGCAAGAGATGACCAGGCATGCTGATGAACGCGGGCGCACCCGAACGTACCCACCCCGTGGAATAGACGCAGGTTTCGTTGGGGATGTCGAGACAAGATTTGCCAAGGAACGTCCGCCCGCTCATCCACAGATGAGGTTGGGTTGAGGACGACTTCTGTCAAATGGAAGACAGTATTACTCTGGTTTGCTTTAGCTAGTTGTTACTCTTAATGAAGGCTCAGACTCCGGGCTTCGATGGTAATTGATGATAAAAGTACCTTGGAAAAAGGACCTACAAATCAATTTTCTATAATGGAAGTACTCGCAACTGGGGTATAACTCTCAACTCGGCCTGTCTCTTACTAGGACCTTGCCAACCTTGATTTCTTCAATGCTCGGTTCGTGATCTGGAGGCAACCTTTGATTCCAAGCATCGTCCCAATCCTTCTGAACTTCCCTTATTGGGCCGGCTTGCATAGGAAATGCTTCAAGATCGTACTGTTGTTTGATCCCTTGTGCCTGCTGTAACCAGCCCTCACGACGACCATCAATCGACGTTGCTCTCGGATCGTAGCCCCAGATGTCATCCGAATTAGTTCTAGACAGAGTTGAAGGATACGTCAAGGTGTCTCGTTTACTATTCAACGATCTTCCCCTCGACGACAGGCTATTTGCTGTTCGCGGCGTTCCGAACGACCAATAGAGTAGGGTCCGTCCTCGTTTTCGAGTACCCTTGCGGCCCGTCCGTGGCCGGTTCGGTGAGAATTCGCGAATATCGAGCTTCCTTTGGATCAACAAGTTGATTGTTGGCAAACAAGCACAAATAAGTCCGATTGCTAGCTCCAGCGCTCTATCCGTAGTCAGCAATCTACTCACGCTTTATGCACCTGAACACAAGACCTACGTGGTGATGTCTAGCAGAACGAAACCCTCCGTTCTATCTGAAGGTTCAAGGAATAGAATGGACTTGTAAAGACGGAAGATGGACACTCCAGTGGCAATGCCGCCAGCACTGAGCAGAGCCACCACCTTAACCTTTGTCCAAAATGGCAGTCGAAGGGAGAATGTCATGGCGAGAGGAAGCAGCAAGATGATAATGTCGGTAAAGACGCCCAAGCACATGTCGGATATAAACACCTTCCGCTGGTTGAGGCAGTTTGCTGGTTTGACATCGGAATCCCACGTGGCAGGGACTGGTATGCAAACTAATACCTTCAGCATCATTATCGGTATATAGCAGAACAAAAGTACGTATATAAAGGTGAAAACACCTCTAGATACCCTTTCGTAAACTGCGAATACTCGCGCTTCTAGAAGAAGAAGCGTGGCCTTCGTCAGGTAGGCTGCTGGGCAGTAGAGAATGGAGCCGATATAGAGCCACTGGCAATGCTTAGCCTCGAAGGGTATCGGGCGGGTTGATTCCAAAGAGGTATGACCTACTCGCAGGACCTCCTTGTATGCTTCTTTCGTTACTTCCCATTCGTGGTAGCCTTCTCCGTAGTGCGCCACTTTCGCATTCCATGAGCAGGTAATCACGCACAAGGCACGAAAGGCGCCACTTACTGACAAGCACAGTGCTGATATAGCACATCCACAGGCCCTGGAGACAATGTTATGAGAAGTGTTTCCCTTCGAGATGAGAGAGGAATCGTACATAAGCTGCTAAGCACGTCCCTGCGGAAGCGTTAGTGTCAATCATTTGATTTCAATTCTGGAGAGGTGCTCACAATCTTCCGTGTACCAATGAGTGTTGAGCGCCGTCTTGGAATAGCTTCGCAGACCGAACATGATTGTCGTCAATCCCGCCATCACGGCCAGACCGACCACAAGATTCGTCCTCCCAAGATCCTCCGGCTGCGCGAAATTCGGTACCCGCCCCGGCGGAGGCGGAAATGCTCCCACCGGGCCAGCTTCTTGCGCCATGATGTCGCCCACCCGAGTTCAGCTGTTCATTAAAAGTCCTGATGGTCATTGAAGAAAGTACCAAGACAAGTGGAGTAAAGCGGGTTGCGTGGGGGGATGGGCAGACAGAGTACTATACTCTTGCCTGGGCAGAATAAGGTTCGAACGGATCGATCCCGGTGGCTCTCGGGCTTGCGCCGTAAGAGCCTTATTGCACGGAGGAACCTGGAGCACCCCGAACTATCAAACTTTTGGGGAAGATGCGAAGCAAATGTTTGTGGTCATACTACGCGACTCATGGATTGGAATGCGCAAATGATCACGTTGTTTACGCCCTGAGCTTGTTTCGCCAAGGTCAGCTCCGTCTAGCCATCCTGGGCGAGCAACATCGGTCAAAGCTTGTATTTGGTTTGGAGGATTGAAACTTAGGTCAACCTGACTTGGAGGTGGGGAAACCGAGGGTCTTGCACGTGTCGAGGAGTCCGTTTCACGCAACTTAAGACGGCAGATTCCCTGTACAGACGAAATCGGATGAAGTTTGCTAGAAGCACACAGTGAGGAAAGTTAGTCCGTCGTCAATCAGCGTGCATTGAATTTGCCCCGAGATTAGCGAACTACTCGGTCAAATTATGACACTTGACCTGCTCGAACAAATCAAATGTTCCACGACGTACAAAGAAACGTTGAAAATCACCCTGATGAGGAAATTAGAAAGGATTCGAAGACAGATCACAGCTGCCGCCGTGTTGGTATTACTGGCGGGATCAGTTATCTCTGTTCCAATCGCCCCTTTCACATCACATGGCAACAACGCTCCACCGAACTTCAGTAAGGACACGAGCTAGGAGCATCCCCTCGTTACTCGTGAATATAGTGCTGTAACTCGCGAATTCTGGGCCATTCAACGAATTCAGTTCAGCAAGGCTGCACATCACGCCACAAAGCTTCTAGAAGCAAACACTTGCCTCGGCCCGTTCCATTATAAAACGTTGCAAATCTTGGATTCGCCGCGAAAGCTATGAAAGCATCCACCTGGGTCTGAACGCTTCTATTCACTTACGTTAGACAACAACTGCCGGGCTTAGCCTCCCTGCTTATTCCGGCACCGTGTTTCAGCCGTCTTTCCTATTTGCCGCCTTTTGGGAATCTTCAAATTGTACCGAATCTTGCCTACATACAGTCATGGTATTTTCAAACTTGACATTTGTTTCTTGTCTGCCTATATAAACACTGTTTATAGATCTGGTGTTCTTATGAACTGTCCCATGGGTTTGGTCTTTCCAATGACTGGCAGTTGTGAGGTGTCCATGCCAATCTAACGGGGGCTCCTGATCCCTGGAAAGTAGACTCGTCCATTCCATGTTGAGAGTCCCATGATCGGAACTAAAAACATTGATTCTTGATACTGAACGGCGTGTGATCTGCTTTGGTCGTGTGGTCAACACATTGAAAACAACTCCCCAATACAGCCCGTGTAACTGTTCGGTACCTCAAGGTAAGTAGATGAGGACCGTGGTGGGGACTGTTCCTAAGACCAGCCCGTGTCCAATGATAGTCCAAGTTGAGCACCACTGAGCCAATCGGATCATAGCATAGCCTAAAGTGGGACTAGTTTCTGGAGTACGCCAAGGACGATTCGGGCCCTCGGGCAAGAGGAATCCGAACGATGTTGGTGAGGGGAAACGGATATTTACAAGCCGCAACTTCAGGAGTCCGACGCATGCTTGTTTGGTATAACTCGCACGAATCAATTCCGTCAGAGAGGAGAACAGGCCATTCGCACAAGAACCTAGGCGTCGGACTTCATAACGTTGCCAACTCGGAAAACCCGTGCAGGGCACCCTCCTCTGACCATCTTATTTCAACGTAATTGCTGCTGGGAAACTACCACTAGCATGGACAGACCGTAAGTTTGGATTGAGTACAATTTAATTCGTCTAATTGTTTGATTTAGCCAATACGTATTAGTTACAGGTGCAACGGGCTTTATTGGAGCCCATGTTGTCGACGAACTACTCCGACGGGGCGTTCGAGTGCGAGGCGCTACTCGGACTTTGGCCAAGGGTGAAAAAATGATCAAGTCACGGCAGCAATATGCGGATAAACTAGATTTCATCGAGATCGGGGACTTCGAGAACACGAACGTGTTTGATGGGAAGATAGAGGGTATTGATGGTATCATTCACGTTGCCAGTGTGAGTATATTTGTTCCGCAAGCTTATGGTGGATGCTGACAGATATCAACCCATAGCCCTTCACGTACGATGTCAAGGATAACGAGCGAGAACTCATCCTACCAGCAAAGAATGGTGTGCATGCGATCATGTCTGCGGCAGAGGCTCAACCAAACATTAAGCGGATCGTCATTACTTCGTCTTTCGCTGCTGTGCTCAACGCCGATCGCAAGGCACCTCCTTACTTCGATTACACGAGTGATGACTGGAACCCATTAACTGAGGAAAAGGCTTGCACCCCTGGAACAAGCCCAATCATTGCGTACAGAGCAGCAAAGAAGTACGCAGAATTAGTCGGCTGGGACTGGATGCGGGCCCCCGACGAAGGCAAATCTCGGCACTTCGACCTCGTGACACTATGCCCCCCAATGACATTCGGACCGGTCGTACATCCAGTCAGCGGGGTTTCGAAGCTGAACGAGTCAAATGCGATGCTTTGGAAAATTGCAAAGGGTGAAACCCCCCTTCCGGTGGCCAGAGTCCCATTCTGGATTGATGTTCGAGACCTTGCCGTGGCGCATGTTGAGGCGCTCTTACGGCCCGAGGCAGGTGGAAAGCGATACCTCTTGGGAGCCAACGATCGTTTCTCGTACGGTTTGGCTGCGAAAATTATGGCTGACAGCTTTGAATGGGCGAGGGGCACTGTTGCCCAGGAGGAGCAGGCAATCGACACGTCGCACGGTCTGGAGAACAAAATTGCGGCAAAGGAGCTTGGTCTGAACTACCGGACGTTTGATCAGACAGTCATCGATCTCGTGACGCAAGCCAGAAAGATGGATATTGAAGAGACGAAGTCATAAACTTTGTAACCAGGCTTTGCCCAGGTCTCGATAAGATGAATTACCGACTTAGTCGGCCAGATCAACGTCTCATATGGATTCCAGCCACCACCTTTCAGGTCATATCCAGCCGTGTTCCCCGCAGTCACAAACTTGGTTCATGGTCGTCAAGTAATCCGCCTAAATAAAATTTCTGCCAACCAGAACCGTCGTCGGTACTCAACTTCCGCTCTGACCAATCACATAAATGTCGATCTACCAGGCAATGTGTGAAGGAAAGTCAGTGTCGCTGTGAGATATATGATGTCGGCCCTTTCGGTTTGGCGGCAGTGTAGTCCCGTTATTTGCCTCCGAGAGCATCCTCGCCAGGGCGTCTATACGACTGAAGGCGGCATACTAGCGAATGAACGCATCATTGTGGCCCTCAGAATAGAGAAATACCTATCGGAGCTTTGGACCTAGATTCCGATGAAAGGTTCTAACATGCCCTCGAATGAACCCCTAACTTAGACTCTGTGGCTCTATATATAAGACCAAGCTCTTCAGAGACACTTTCGACCGTTTTTCTCATCATCATAGCACTTATTTCTCCTGAATCGAACCCTCGTCATGAAGCTATCGTTCCTCTCTACGGTCGCCCTTGCGGCATTTGTCCATGGTCACTGCATTTTCCAAGTAAGTCATGTGAAGGTATTTACCGATCTTGTTACCGTTACTCATCTTCCGCTTTACAGAAAATATCAGTAAACGGGAAGGAATATGGATCTCTCGCCGGTCTCCGCGCTCCGAACCAGAATAATCCCACGACAGATGTCAACTCTCAGGATATGATCTGCGGTAAAGTAGCCACCTCCTCTCAGGAGGTTATATCGGTCGCTCCCGGAGACAAGATTGGTGCCTGGTGGCAGCATGTCATCGGCGGCGCCCAATTTCCCGGAGACCCGGATAACCCGATCGCCGCATCCCACAAGGGCCCGATCACCGCTTGGCTGGCAAAGGTTCCCAGCGCTTCGTCCACCGGCATCACCGGTCTCAACTGGTTCAAAGTCGCTGAGGATAACCTTGACACCAGCTCCGGAAAATGGGCCGTTGACAAGATGATCAGCAACAATGGCTGGAGCTACTTCAACCTGCCTCAATGTATCGCCCCTGGGGAGTACCTGTTGCGCGTTGAGCTGCTCGCTCTACACTCTGCCCACACCCAGAACGGCGCTCAATTCTACATCTCGTGCGCCAGTATCAAGGTTACGGGATCCGGATCCTTGTCCCCGAGCTCGACTGTCAAGTTCCCGGGTGCATATCAGCAAAGTGACCCGTCTATCTTCATCAACATCTATGGCACTGGCGGTGTCCCCAACAACGGAGGCAAGGCGTACACAGCACCTGGACCGAGACCAGTCACTTGCTGAGACTACACCACAATCAATCGGTAGGGAGCACGAGCTGCGGGTATCTTGGTTGAGGATGGTTTCCATTTCTTAGTCCTAAGCCAGCCCTGCATATATCCCAACTTTACTCAAAGCCTGCACCGAGAGGTAGTTCCTGAATCGAACAACCAGTCATACTTGATGACCTTCCGGCTCTGATGTGCAATTACACAACCCCGATGCTTACACGACCATCTTCGACCATCACTCGTAGATTTATATTAATGCTCATGTCGGCGGTTTTGTTCGTCCCGTTGGTTCTCCCACCCCCCGGCCCGACGTTGATGCTGGAAAAGTTCCCAGAGCCGAGGTTGATATTCGTCACCTCCGTAATTCTATCTCCAATTTCAATGGTGTTCCCATCGCCGATCGTATTGTTCCCGTCACCGATATCGAAGTCGTCGCCTGGGTGTCAGATTAGCGTTGCAATCGAGTAAGAGCATTTGGAAACCTATGAGGTTAGAAATAATTGCCTACCAGTATCTATGTCGTTGCCTATACCCGCAAAGCCTACGCCGTTACCATCGCCCGTTCCACCTGAGCTAACAGAGCCGGAATTGCCGGTCTGGTTCCCGTTGACGCCTTGGCCCACTTGGCGTGCTGATACCAATCGTTCTTCAGGGAACAATGCACCAAAGTTGAACGGGAATGGAAGGGCGAGTGATGATGCTGCCAGGAAGACGAGAAAAATGATCATATTTTGTTCGGCCATTCTGAAGACAGCGTTGGTGACATCAGCGTAACATGCCCACGAGACCTGGACTCTTCCGCAGGTTGAAGGGTCTGCGAGAAGACTGGCAACGTCCTCCGTAGATAATAATGAAAGGAAGGCAGACTGTGAGCCTTTCTGCGTCATTATTGCAGCATGAATTCATGTCTTTTATGTTATTCTTGGCAGGAGCCGATTCTGAAAGCCGTCCAACTACCGAAACGGCCCTTGATTACCGTCAAAAAGAATGATGTATTGCAAGTTCGGGCGCTCTCTTTCCCGACAATTCGTCGAGCCTGCGCTTTACAACGAGGCTGCCAAGCCCCGTCCACGGTAAATTGGGCGCGGCAGATAATCGCCTTCATAGCTCATTTGACCGGCAAAAAAGTGGTGGCCAGTCGAGATCTCCTATTTGGAGCGTCTGATAATCGGGCAGGCCGCTCTTGAATATGAAACGGGGAGGGTGCCATCTGGGAAGACGGCAGATTTCCAGACTCGCAGGACGGTAACAGTGGCATCGAGAGGCCGCCAGCGTCTAGTTTCACCACACAGGGTCGAGATTATCTTTCACGGAACAAACCACCGTCTATGTTAATGATTGGAGTATTGCTCGCAATCTCTGTCGCATTCAAATTCGACTGGATGCATGAGTCTTGGCATTGTTCGATAGATGAGTGATCAGTTCTGGGATGAACAGTGTGCCCAACACCACATTGAAGGAGGATCGGGTCAGAAGGTAAGATAAAGATGAAGAAGAAGAAGAAAGGAAGAGAGGATTGCGATTGCGAACTTCGCCAACTGTCCTTTTCCTGAACGCGCAGGCGAAGCTGTGGGTTAAAGGGGGAATTCCGAATTCCTGGTTTCGAAGGGAGTGCGCGGGCGCCGAACGAAGCATCGACGGTGGGATGACACACGAGTTTCCACTGTATAATGCTCCTGAGGAACAACACTGCCCACCCACCTGAGCATGAATCATCAGGGATGAAATTCAGTCTTTTCAACCCGGCGGTGTAGGTATATGCTGGCCCGGTCGATTGGCAGGTAGGTCCAAAACATGCTCCCACGCATGAAATAGGCGAAGTCCTGCCGTTGAGGGTAGTCTCCTGTCATGGAAGAGAACACGGTGAAGCGCGACCCAGTTGAATGTGCATCAGGGCCCAAAACGATTGACCATCATACTCTTGGCCTGGTGGATCAATGAAATGGCTGCTTGAACTTCAAGCAAGATACTCGACTCGGGACTACCGCAGTAAGAGACAAATGTCTCTCCAGCTTGCACAGCTCAATCACGGTCGCAATGCGATAATTCGATGGGGGCAAGGAATACATCGTAGCCTAGTCACTCCGCCACCATGTCGATTTTGCAGAGATATCTGAAAAGTGTAATAGAGTTATTATCAGCTCAGGAACTCACAGCTTCCGATGGTTCAGAAGCACAAACAAAGCAAACGTCCAGTTTGTTTCCTCAAGATCCAGGCAAAGAGGGCTTGAAGTTCGTATTTGATCACTGGCGTCCAAGCTTCATCCAAGTATTTCGGTGGGCTGTTCGGTCGCGACAGCCACTGAGCTCGTAAAGGGACATGCATGGGCTGTCAAAAACGGCGATCGTGTCAATCTCTATAGTAGGTGAGTTGTGAATGTGGATATCAATGATGGTTCAAAAAAAGAAACCTGCTCAACAGCCCGATTCGTGGAAACTAAGCATAGCGTAAGGCATTAACTGGCATGAAGCTGGCTGGAGAGGAATGCAACCATCAGGGAAGTAGCAGTTCGTAAAAAAAAAAAAAAATCTGAGAGAAGCCCCGGAAACATGGACGCGAGGGGCTTTGTTGTTCCGTCATCCATGTCTGGTTTCTGTTGAGTTGGCATGACAGATCATAGCAACAACAATGCCAGCAGGTCCTTGGACGAGAACCACGATGCAGACCTCGGTGAACACGCGCTTAGTATCCCTCGGAAACACGTTGGGTGGTCATAAAGAAGTGGATGTCATGATTGATGACATGATGAAAATCAACAACGATCGCAAAATTGCCCAATTTGCAGCCTTTGGGGAATAACATGAAGCACCCGTTGGCAAGCCCACCAGCCAATTAAATCTGTCAAGGCATTAGGATGGACCCGTCCACAGGCTAATTATAGACTTAAAGCCTGTGTCATTTATTCGACACAGGGAACCCGCCTCGGCCGGGCATTCGTCCGAGGCCCCATCGAAAGAGCTCCCGTCGGAAGCGTCCCTTCATGCGGCCCTATGGGCGGCCCGGGCGCCACAACATGGGGAGAGGCCGCCCAACTGGTGGGATTTCCGAATTACTTCATGTTTACCGTGAACAGAAGTCCGAGATTCTTGTTTATTGCCGTCGCATATCCGACATGTTTCGATGATTTCTTGCCTGCGGTTACTTAGCTGACTGATTTTTCGCTGGCCGTCAGGCCACGGCTAACAACCACTTCTACGACCCAGACATGAAGACTTTCTCCTTTTCTCCATCGTGACAAGGCTGCAAGTGGACAGGCATTTGGAAGCAACTCCGCATCGATTTTCAGATTCGCATCTTCCATGTTGTTTTACAGGGCTACAGGGCTGGTTTCGATGGCGGTGTGCGTATTTCCGGTACCAAGATCGCTGCGTTTTGAGTCAGGGATAGCGAGCCATGGTTGTTCTGCTGCCCGTGAGGAGTGATCATGGCCGAACTCGGCTTCAGTATTGGATGATGGTCGATGGTGGGCTCGCAAGTGGACATCACGGAGAGCATGAGATGACTTTTTTGCCGTTGCAACCGATACGAGTGTCCATTGTCCAATCCCCAGCCATTTCGCGAGGTTTGAGTATAAAACAAGGGGGTGCGGCGAAGGGACTCGCTTAACACCAAAATACATCGTCACTGCAATGCGCTGGCCTCCTTTGCGACCATCGTGTCTAGCGCGCGGTGGATGGGACCAGAAGAGTGAGTATGTAAGCGGCTTCGATACGGACAAACGAGGGAGCTCTGCCTTCCGGAATCATTCCGATTGCAAGTTGGCAGGTATAATTCACTTGATAATGCGGCGGAGGGCGTGTCATCTGATGGTTGAATGCGGGAGAGCCCTGAATTAGTGGAGAAAAACAACACTGACGTCTGTATTTATGGAATCTGGTGCCAGTTGCCCCCTACTTCTGGAGCTTAAGCTTTCTGGGGCAGTGTTGGGATGAACACAAGGTGACAAGACGGCCCTTCGGCGCGCCTTCGACGTTGCTTCCTTGCATCGCTCAAAAGGTGCGATTTGAGCCTCTGTGGATTTTGTTCCCTGTTTTAGTTACCTCGACATAACGTTACAGAAGCTTTAGTGGCATATGACGTCGATATTCTCCTATTGCGGGGGACCGGTCCCCCCGAATACGAGTCAAGCATTGCTGAGCTCCACCGATCGTCGGGACTGATCGTCATTAACGAGTGAGGAGCAGTTGGGCTCCTCGTATTTGCAGACTTGCAGCCGAAGTCTGGAGAGATCGTGGCAACAATCCGAGTATATAAGACGTCTGAATTCATCGTCCAAAGTTGTTTCTAGTCCTCATCCACAACACAATCATTCAATCACTCTCCTACAACTCAATAACTCTAATCAACCAACTCACCAACTCTCTTTACCAACCATCAAAACCAACCATCAAAATGCAGTTCCTCACCATCCTCGCCTCTGCCGCCGTCGCCTCCGCTGCCGCTATCCAGCAGCGCGACGTTACCTTCAAGGTCTCTGAGTTCAGCGCCGGCTGCATCCCCCACAGCTCCCAGTGCTCCTACTCTTTCACCGTCATCCAGCCCGGCACCATGGAGACCACTGGTGTCAAGTGCTCCGGCCTCTTCCAGGCCCAGGGCACCAGCACCCTCCCCGACGTCAAGGAGGCCCCTTGCACCGACTCTTCCCGCACCTTCGACGTCGTCCGCTCCGCCGAGGGCCTGACCCTCACCGTCTCCCAGCCCGTCACCCCCAGCTCCAACCAGACTGGCTCCCACCTCATCCCCAACGACCAGCTCGTTGTCGCTACCCAGCCCAACGCCCAGGTCCAGTCCTACAACGGCCCCGCTGCCTTCGACCTCGAGTAAGCGGTTCGACAACCAGCTGTCATCGACGCTTGACTCCGGTCACCTCAGACTTTTCATTCGACGATGGGCGACCCCTGACCTTGGCATTGCAATACCAAGCAAGCAAAACAATGCATGCAGAGGTGGAAGACTGGCGCTTGCTCAGTCCAGGGCTGTACAACTCAATTTTGATAGACTTGTAACATAGAAAAATGCATTTGGATCCATTTGGCAAAACCTTTTCCTCGCTTCGCTCGTGATCTTATCGCCCTACTCTGTGTCAGAACTGTTGGTTCAAGCCATAACACTCGATTTCACCTCCAGGGCTTAGTCCATATGACCAGACCTAATAAGTGGTCACTTTTGAGAACAACCATGAATTGGCATAGAAACACTAGCCCTTAGGGCCATCGATATTGCGCGAACTAGTTGTCTTTACCTTTAGATCTGCTGACCCATAGCGCTGATGTCTTTGACTGCCTCGAGCTCGGGCAAAAAGCTCTCGAACTTTCCCTTGATCATCTTCCACGCCGTCGCGACTAAGGGCACTCGCAACGGAATCTTCTCCCCGCGGCTTGCGATACCATAAATGGCATCCGCAATGGCAGAGGGTTCAGCGCCCATGCCCATCTTGAGCCCTGCGTTGACGTATCGTTCAAGGGCTCGGGCAGGCATGTCGCTGGCCGCGTAGGCTGGATGGGGAGCGGTATGAGCCTTGCTGTGACCTTCGAAGTTAGTCTTGACCCCAGCAGGCTCCACGATACAGAAGTTGACTGTGTTCCGAAATTAGCCTTGTGATCGAGCAACGAACATGAACGACAGGATTATTGGGCTCACTGTTCCAATCCGGATGCATCTCCCTGGCCACGGACTCAGACCAGCCCTCCACAGCCCATTTACTCGCATGATAGTAGGCGTGACCGGGCAGCCCAACCTGACCTGCTAAAGAGGAAATGTTGAAAATGATACCGCCTCGGTGCTCCGGATGCTGGCGCATGACTCCGATAGCCCGGGTCGACACCCGTGCGGTGCCGAAAAACAGGGTCTCCATTTCCAAGTGGGTCTCCTCTTCGGTTGCCGACTCTGTGTCGCCGGAAAGCGAATACCCGGCGTTGTTCACGACAGCATCGAGATGAAAGTCTTTCCCAAAGTGCTCGGCTGCCGATTCAAAGGCAGCATTGACGGATGTTGGCGATGTGACGTCCAACGCAAGCTTGAGGATGTTGAAGTTGTCGTCGGAGAGATAAGACAGATCTGCAGGCTTGCGGGCCGTGGCGATCAACCGGTGGGAAGGTTTGCTGGCAATTAAGGTCGCCAAGGCTTTCCCGATACCAGAAGAGCAACCGGTGACTGCACAAGGATAAGTCAATTTTTCGACGGAGATTGGTGAAATGAGGCAACGCTAGGGGGAAAACAAACATACTCAACCAGGTTGCATCGGCGGGCAAGTTGTATGGTTTGGTGTTGACGGGATTCATGACCAAGAATGGGGAGAGCCTGCAAGCTAAGAGAGTGTCTAATTTGTGTTATATACGAATCGTTTACCACATCTTCATTGTGCGGCGAGCCAAGACTCTTTATATTTTTATTATTGTATCTTGTTTTACCCTGAATTCAGGCGCCGTAGCATCACAGGGCTTACTTCGGGAGATCGGCAGTCGGCGACTAGTGAGTTTGGCACTGACCCCTATCCTTCGTTCAATGAAGACACCCGAGTGAGTCAACACGACCGGCAGCAATGCGGCGAGCCCAAAATGGCTGGCCGATGGTCGCATCTTCACGCTTATGTCTGTCAGCATGCCGCAAAAGAACCCCACACGCAGTGGTCCTGCTTACCTGAATTTGTCCTCTCGCACTCGCCTACTAATTCAAGCCACACACCGGACGCGCGTTTGCATAGATCAAGCCACCAGAAAGCTGGATATCTTCTCAGGCGCCGATTGCTGGTTGTACGAATGTCTTTGACACGGCCAATGAAGGTCACGTCAAGCTGCCCGATTGTCTTGATAACATCCATAGGTCAGTCGGCTCATCCAACGGTGATGGTGGTTCCACCGCGGAAGGCCCATCAGCTGTGCCTCATTCATATTGCACCCGCCTCATGATGTTGATTGGTTTGCTGTGTGTGGCGGAATCGGGGGAGCTAGTTGATACACCCAGACTCACAATTGACAGATAGGTACGCATTACTTAAGAATAAGCTGGTCGGGTTATTGATCGAATGACGAGAATGGCACGGCCTTCGTTACTCCAATCATTAAAGGCAGATGATATTGAAGTCTCTTTCAAAATATCCCCTTCTGTCCTTACAGCCCACGGTGCCGCTAGTAGTCATGCCCAAGACGATGCCTTGGCAAAGGGCTGGACTGAAAACGCACTGAAATCACACACGGTCTGATCTTTAGTGATTTGGTTAAAAATTGAGTAATCAGGAAGCTTTTCTCAGATGACCCAGGTAAAGACTGAGCCTGAGTCTGTCTTTCATTGTCTTCCACCACTACCACCTTTGCTGACAGACATCTTCTCCACACATTTCGAGCCGACCAGGTTGTGCGACTAGATATTACAGGGAAACCCAGACTTAAATGTCAACTTCACTTGCTTGGTCTTGAGCTCTGAAATACGTGTTGATTTTTGCGTCTTAATATCGCCAATTGACATCACGACTGCGTGAATGGGACTTGCAAATGATAGGGTCGGGTCGCACAAAGACGCGCGCTCAGTGTTGTGGGGAAGAGCAGGGCGCACCACCACCGCGCCCGATGTGTCCACAAAATTCGCTCAATTACCCATCTCCAACTCCCGCCTTCACCGCCTACGCCGACGACCGAAGCAAGACATGGCGCCACGAGACGCATCGCCCCCAAGGCTACTACCTTATGCGGATCCCGAGGAAATTTACCCCGAGCATGTACGCTTGGAGGAGGAGACTTTCCCTTGGTACCATCCGGACAACTGGTACCCTGTAACAATCGGTCAGGTCTTTGAGTCGCGTTACCAGGTCTTGTTGAAGCTGGGATTTGGTTCAGCGTCGACGTCATGGCTATGCCGCGATTTGAGGTATTCGTCTTTTAGGATTCTGTATTAGATGGTTCATACTGAGTGATTTTGCAGAGAACATGTCTACGTCACTCTCAAAGTCTTTGCGGTCGGCAATAGTCAAGCTGCAACCGAAGAGAAGGTGCTCCGCCATTTAGAATCTGTCAAATCCGACCATCCCGGAGCAAAATTAGTAAGACTTCTCAAGAACACTTTCAAGATTGCAGGCCAAAATGGTAGTCATATGTGTCTTGTTCTCGAAACTCTCGGTATATCCCTTGCCGACATTCGTGAGATGGCTGGCGGCAGGGTGCCTCCAACTCTTTTGAAAGGGTTGGTCCAAGGCGTATTACTCGGACTGGACTACCTGCACACTGCGGCAAGTATCATCCACACAGGTATGTTTCTAATTTCGTGTTTTGGAATTCTCGGAGCAATGATTAACAAAGATGTTAGATGTTCAAGACGGAAATATCATGTTGTCAATCAAGGACACGGATGTTCTTGATGCTCTCGTAGAAGATGAATGGGATTTGCCTAGCGCTCGAAAGATTATCAAAGATCGAGTGATTTATGCGTCGACGGGGCTGGAGATTCCAGACGAGCCCGGAGACCCCGTTATTGCGGATTTCGGAGATGCTCGGATAGATGAAGGCCCCTTTGAATTCGAGGAGGAAGTAATGCCTGATGTCTATCGAGCCCCCGAAATAGTGTTGGGTGTGCCATGGAATGAAAAGATCGATATTTGGGCGCTAGGACTGTTGGTAAGTAGAAGTGACTGCGACTGGATCCAGAGCATGAGGTAACCCAGATACAGATATGGGACTTGCTTGAGGGTAAACTACTTTTCAAGACTAGACTGCGAGATCCAACGGTATCAAGGGCAGCGCACTTTGCGAGGATGATCTCTCTGCTCGGCCCTCCGCCGGAAGACCTCTTGGAGCGCGGTTCGGCTTGGAAAACTCTATTCGATGAAGACGGTATGTTTGAGACGCAGAGTAATGCCGACAACTCTTTCTGACATAGTCCTCAGGGCGGCTCATACTCGATGTTGAAGTTTCAGAAACCTCTCTTGAAGAAGAAGAGGGGGTGTTAGAAGCTGACGAAAAGGCGGAGTTTCTGGCATTCCTGCGGAAGATGTTGCAGTGGAGACCGGAGGACAGGCTCACAGCGCGTGATCTAATGGAAGACCCCTGGCTACGCGGAACTGCAGCGTGATGACTACAGTGGGATATCGGCCTCAATCTGAGAATGACAAGCCATTGTGGGATGTTTTGAAATAACTTCATGCTTGAGGGCACGTAAAATATGATGCAACCGAGAGGGGTTGTGAATTGACAGATCTGTCCTGCTTGATGAATTGAAGGCGAGAGGAAATGGTCCCATGGGAATGAATGAGCACACACATGGATTTCGTAGCAACCGAGGGTTGAAAGTTCCACCGAAATTCAAAACAGAAAATGACTTGTCTTCCAAACAAACACTAAGACTCAAGAACCGACCAACAAGGTAGGACATTTTTGCCTACTAGGCCTCCTGCGGAACACTAAACTCACACAAAGTAAAAGCACTCAATCTCTCTTTGAATAAGAACGGCAGATCTCTAGAGCCCGGAATGTTAGCAATTCATCAAGAGGACATGGGGAGGTCAATGTAACTTACGTTCGGGACGGTGCTATTTACTTCGCACCATGGCTTCATTGGATTCTTCTCGTCTTTCTCGAGATTCTCAATGCTCCAGAATTCCGGCTTACCATTACTATTCGCCCACAACGTGATATTATGGTGTTCCCTTTTTTTGAACTCGATTCTAAGCTCGTTGCCTTGGTCATCCGTCAAAGTTTGCGCACTCGGTAGAGATCTGAATTTGCCACCGTCGCTGTGCTGCTCACTCTCCAAAACGGTCTTGTCGCCATCCTTGGTCTCGGATATTGTGATGTTCGCCATGTGCACGTCGTCATTCTTATGTACATTACCCCGGATTTCTTGGCTGATATGGACAGTACGTTTGAGCGGCTCATCTGTACTTGAGGATGGAGGGCTTGATGATGGTGCTGTGGAGCTTGGTCCTTGGGTTTTGGTGGCAGATGATTTGCTCGTGGCGACTGCCGTGTTACCGGAGGAAATAGAACCTGGCCCCTTTGCCGATTGAGAACTGGTAAAAGTAATACTGGTGGAGGTCTTCCTCAAGGAATTGGATCTCCCCTTTGATGCGGATGCTGAAGCGGATCCTCCATCACCTGATGCAGATGGTCTATTACCGGCAGCCTGAGGAACAGGGCAGGAGCCACCTCCGTCGTCGCGAGCCGCAACCGTTCCGTCTTGTCGATGACACCAAGACGACTCAAAAATTATCTTGTCGTAATACTCCCAGAACACTTTGATGGTAGGGCCTCGATTAACCCCATCAACCTTATGCGCAGGATGGTATTGGAAGAAGGCAAGACCTGCAGAAGACTCCGGCTGCCAATAATCCATGGCTCTTTGTCCTTCCTGCAGAGGCCTAGGCACACCTGGCCAGTATAAAGGACCTTTAACGTAAGCCTGGACCATAATCTTATCTCGAGGAAATCCGAGGCCAACAATGAAGTTTTTCCATCGTTCAACTGCAGCCGGGTGCCGCACCAAAGCATCTCTGACAGGATCCTCACGCATTGGAGATACGAATCCAGTCTGGGGAGTGAAAATAATGATTTGCAGTGTGTCTTCTTGCATGTTGTCGAAAATATGCGTTTGTTCCTTCAGCTGGTCAATACCCCTATGTTGTGCGTCTCCCTCTTTCAAAAACATCTCCACACCTTTGTGGAACTCTTCATTGAGGTCGAGTCCTGGATAATTGTAGGGGTTTGCGAAGTTTGGGACCTCCCAGTTGTGACTCACGTATATTCCTCGTTTGGTGATAATCATCAGAATACTGCAACCCCATAGTGGACCGCTCCCACCGACGATTCCTCTGTCAGCCCATTCACTGACTCGCATCGTAGACAGTCCGTACGGCCCCAACCGCGAGTTTTCACCGTCGGAATATCTGTGGTATTGCTCCTCTGCCCCGTCGCAGTAGTTCTTGATCTGGCGGAACATTCGCAAGCGCCAGGCGGCTTCACCGGCGGGCCAGGTTGTCACGTATGGTCTGTCATTTATGGGGATATCGTTGCCCGCTGCATCTTTTTTGACATCTTTAACCCAGATTCCATCAGGGTGGTTAAGTAGTTCATCGTCATCGGGAGGGTTCCAATCGACGTAGTTGATTACTCTTTTTGATAGACCGGACTGCGTCTCAGTAGACGAAAGCACACAATACCCGCAGTTGGACTCTGGGCTGCAGAAGAATTCAGAGGGCGTGGCACTATCTGTAGAGATTGTTGTAGTGGTTGTGGTTTCCACCGTTTTACTGCAGACGACCATTGGCTGACAGGTGGCCGTGAAACATGACGTGCTGAAGCTCGTAGACTTGTCGATAGTAGTGACTGATCTAGCGACACAGCTTTGGCCGCAGTTGGGATATAATGTGGTAGAAGCAGTACAAGACGATTCTGAAGAGGTGGTTGTGGGTGTCTCCGAAGGCTTCGGATCTTCAGGATCGCTTGGGTCACCCTTCCGGGGCTCCTTGGGAGGTATAGGTGGTGGCTGAAAAACACGGTTAGAAGTAGCACATCTGATTCATGGAGAGAAAGCTTACCGTGGCCCATGGGAACCCCATGGGGCCTGGAAGCTTGAGCTGAGGCATATTGCAACCGAGAAACGGAATCAGACATTGAGGATGGCAAATCGGCCCAATGCAGCCCCAGACGGGTACGATCCAAGGAAAGATGATGCCACCATCGGACGAGGACGTGGTGACTTCGGAGGAAGTCCATGTAACTTTGGTTGTTGAATCCACGCCTGGAGGCTGCGTTGTCGTAGCGGTCATGAAGAGGACGGTGTAGGAGTTGTCTGAGCTGGTGGAAGTCGTGGAGCTGACACCGCTTGTCGCGCTGCCACCTGGCTGAGCTGTTGTTGATCGGGCGGGCGACGATGTGCTGGACACCCGACTGCTCCCAGATGAAGGAGAGGTGGAAGACTTATTGTCCTTGTTTGCGGTTGTTGAAGATTCATCGTCATTCTTTCTGTCAGTTGACGAGTTGCTGTCTTTTTGCCTGCTGGTAGATTTGCTTCTATCGTTCTCTTGAGCTGTGGAGGTGCCGTCGCTGTTCCTTTCAGTTGAAGAAGAGGCATTTTCTCTCCTGGTGGTAGACGATTCGTCATCATCCTTTCCAGCGGTGGAAGAATCTGGTCCATTCCTCTTGGTGGTATGGCTACTGCTGGCATCCTCGGTTGATGTGGTGTGAGTTTCGTCTCCAATTGTGGACTTAGGGCTAGTTCCAATGGTGGACGACAGACCTCCTCGGGGAGTGTCGTCGCCTAAAGAGGTGGTGGAAGACTCTGCTACATTGCCTTTTGTCGAGGCTGTGTTTCTTGCAGAAGAAGCGGCTCTGCTGCCGCTTAACGTACCAGAAGACTGAACAATGTCATGTGTTCTGCTCGTATCGCCAGGCCTAGTGGTAGAAGAACCTGTGGTAATGGCAGGGGTAAGGCTTGTGACTGATGGGGGTGGCAGGACAACACTCGGACTTTCACTATGCCTCGTTGCATCCGAATGAGATGTGTTGGTGCGTTCTGGCTCGCCCACGGACAGAGACCTGTGAGTTTGAGAGGGATTGAAGGTAGAATTCAGTCTCTGGGAACGCTGGGTTGGGAAAGTAGGGCCAGTTCCCGTTGAAGAGTAGTTCTGATCGGTCCCTCCAATCGTGCTCGAGAGGACGTTGGTTTTTCCAGGATGACTGCTTTGCGGCAACGTATCATTTGAGCCGGGGATGGGGGACGTAGATGTAGACGACAATCCTGGAGAGTTGGGCGTGGTAGAAGTATTGGCGAATGGGCCGCGGAAACTGGATTGCAGACTGGTCGCACTACTGAATGTAGCACTAGTACTGGTGTTCGCTCCAGGGACAGCTTGACTTGACAAGTTCAATGTGAGTACCGAGGAAGCAGGGACATCTTGAGGGGTTATTGAAGGCGTGACATCGCCAAGGCTTTTGGAGAATGTGACGAGAACGTATGTGGTCAGAAAGCTAGTGATAACCTGTTCATCCTGGAGTTCAGAGGTTGTAACAGATAGCGCAGTCTCATTGCTGGTGATAGCGGAAGCAGGGTTATTGGTGACGTGTCGTTTGTTCTCGTTGGCTGATGGTAGATGGGTTAGAAATTGCTGTATCACTTGTGATAATCACAAGAGATTCTCTCACCTTCAAGGACAGCATGACAAACGTCCAGAAGAGAAGCACAGGCAACCCAAAATATGAAGAAGCATCGAGTTGTCATTGGTGACGACCTTCGTAACCCCATTCTACCAGGGTAGCTTCGACAGCACGGTATGGTCATATTGAAGGCCAAGACAAGAGGTCTGTGATAACAAGACGTAATGAAAGAGGGGTCAAATTGAGGTTGTGAGTTTTCACGGTAACGACGTTCGATTGAGCACGACAAATAAGTGAGGCACAGGTTGCCATCATTTCAGGATCACAGCCTTCGTATTTCAACAGTATCTCCCCTCCCAACGGCGAAGATATTATCAAGCCGCGAGAGGCGCAGATTAATCTTCTTTGTTACGAATGTCTATCATATGTGCCAAAAGGTTGGTGTCAGGAGACATGATTACGGCGGCACAGCCTGAACCTGCATGAGTGGCCCGCAAGGGGTCATTTGTATCTGCGCTGGTGAGTCCCCAAAAGCCATGCAGCCCCAGGTTTTGACTTGCAACTGTTCCCAAGATCACTGGTCCCGATGGCCAAAGTCGTGCTGCTTGTTCGTGTCTAATGCCGTGAGACAGTTTGCACAGGTAGACTGGCCTGTTCTACAGAGTTGACTTGCCGGCAAGCCAGCAAGAGCCTCAACTATCCGATCGTCGAGCATACTGTTTTGAAAGCTGACCCATGCTATCTTTGGAGAATCTGAAGGTTCTATTGCCTCCTTGCCGATGCGGCAATCAATGAGGGGCACCGTTGTCAAAGACGCGAAAACGCAGGGTTCGTTTCATGGGTGTCGGCGTTGCACAAGCGGCATGCCGTACTACACACCCTGAGGCTCCATGAAATAGATATCCATGTATTAGAATCAAGTACAAGAAAGCTTCCAAGACTACTGCCGGATCGTGGCGTTGCAATCCTTTGTACCAACTATGACAGTACGCGTGCCCTTAAGGCCGTCGACCTCGTCCATGACTTTCCGTAAGAGCTGAAGAACTATTGCGGCCAGTCACGTAGTACTAAGACCAGGAAAGAAAATAAAATCCGCTCCCTGCAATTCTTCAGTGCGGATTTTATAAGACTCTTGTTGTACATCAAGGCACATACTTTGAGCCACTTATGATCTGTACTACGTGAGGTATTACGTTAAGCTTTTTGTAGTTGCTATCCTTCTTATGAGTATTGTGACTGAGGCTCCTGTCGTTGACCTCATCATCGTCCTTGCTGCTATCTTTATTCCCATCCTCGTTGTTGTTATCATTCCGAAAGCACTGCCCCCTGAGTAGCAAGATATTGACCAGGCAATTCTCTTGACGAGTCTTAGTGTGACTGCAGACAGCCTCAATGAAGGCCCGGAGTCTTACGGCAGATTCTTGATCGTATAAGCAGTGTTTTGGAAGGCGGAAGATACTTACATGGAAGTAATCCACCGCATCCATGGATGTTTGTTTTGGACCATCAAGGTTTGTCCTTAATTGGTGCTTTTACAGGAATCTGGAACACCTGGAAATCCACCCGAATTCACCCATGAGTGGAAAACTATGTTTAATCCATAGAGGTGACGAAGAGATCCACTCTTGGGAACAAAACTTATCTGACCTGCTGACAGCTGCTCTCTTTCAAACTGTTTCCGTGTATGCACGCGACATT
Organism: Colletotrichum siamense; assembly: GCF_013390195.1. Lineage (NCBI taxonomy): Eukaryota > Fungi > Ascomycota > Sordariomycetes > Glomerellales > Glomerellaceae > Colletotrichum > Colletotrichum siamense. The sequence continues at coordinate 573,802 of NW_023501016.1, read as the reverse complement.
TTCACCGGACCCCCTTGCTTGACGCCCCAGCAGCAGTATTCACCAAGCACAAAACCATCTCCATGAGACATTTACTACAATCCTTCCAGGCAGGGGCGAGGCGCCTGGGTGCCAGGCTCGTCTGGTCCGCCAACATGTCCCAGGTGCCGCGCCCTATTGACGAAGAAGACCTGGCAGGCTATCGTCCAGGGGGCTACCACCCCGTCCGAATCGGCGACCATTTTAATCATGGCAAGTACAAAGTGCTGAACAAGCTGGGATACGGGAGTTATTCGACTGTTTGGCTTGCCCGCAATAACGAGTGAGTAACATGCGACTTGAGCATTGTACCTTGCCCAAACTCACGGGTCGTCAGGACCGAGAGCCACGTTGCACTGAAAGTCCTCGCCGCAAACACGTCCGAAGTCGGGCTAGACATCAACGAGCTGGATATCCTCCTCAAGGTGACCTCGAAATCCGCGACAAATCCAGGCACAGCCCATGTCCTGGGTCTTCTCGACCACTTTGAGCACCGCGGACCTAATGGAGACCACCTCTGTCTGGTGTCCAAGCCCATGGGCCCGAATATGTCGGTGTTCAGAACTTTGTTCCCGAAAGCGAAGATTCCGCTGCCCACTATGAAGAGGGTTTCAAAGCAGCTTCTTCTTGCACTTTCCTATCTTCATGATGAGTGCCAGGTCATACACACAGGTTGGTCCTTGATCCCAGCGCTATTCAGGTCATTCCTAACTTTCCTCCGTTGAAGATATCAAGCCAGCAAACATCATGATTGAAAGCCCCGGGATCAACGAGCTGTTTGAGCAGGCGCCCTCAGAAGTATTTGTGTCATCTGATGTGTCCCTGCCTCCACCAGAAGACTTCTATATAGGTTCGCATGAGTTTTGTGCAGGAGACGAAGATATCACAGAGTCGAGCGAGCTTTCAGTACGACTGGCAGACTTCGGTACCTGTAAGTGTCGCTGTAGCATACGCAATAGGAACACCGCTGATACGGAGTAGCCAGCTGGTTTGACGATCACTTGACAGAGTGGATCCAGCCCGACATGCTTCGGGCTCCGGAAGTAACACTCGGGGCTGATTGGGATCACAAAGTGGACATATGGAACTTAGGGCTCGTGGTAAGTCATTCTCCTTACGCAGCTTGAGTCAACAGCCATACTCACATCGCAACTCAGATATGGGAACTCACCCAAGGGGCCGTTCTGTTCGACGGGAGCTGGACGCCTCAGGATCCGTACACAGGCGAGGCCCAGCTGGCCCAGATGACATCCCTTCTGGGCGCCTTCCCCAAGTCCTTGCTGTCTCGGTCGAGGGAATGCGATGGGTATTTTACCAGTGACGGTCAGTTTCCCATTGGAGGAAGGAATCATCTACGGAGCTAACTGACCGCTAGGTAACCTTTTGAAGCCCTCAACATTCGGCTCCCTGTCCCTAAACGACATGTGCAAGAACAGGCTGAACTGCAACATGTCAGAGTCTGACCGGGCAGATTTCTTGGACTTCATCATGACGATGATAAGAGTCGATCCAGCTGAAAGACCGGATGCGAAGACCTTACTGGGACACAAGTGGATTCAAGAGGCATGAGAATAATGTGGACAGGAGTATCAAAACCGTCGCCTCCCGAACTCAAATACAACACGCCAAGTTCTCTCGGCCGGGGTTGCCGTGACCATGAACACGTCCGCCGCTAGGCACTCGCCAGATTCTCCCCCGGCCTCGGTTATCCAGCTCGGACCGTCAGCTGGTATGCTCCAGGACCCAGGATCATGTGCCGATCCCCCGACTTCGTCACATCCCTCCCTCGCAGACAGCAAAGATCCGCACAAACCACCTGAAAATCAGTTCACCAACCACCCAAACCCCCCTCAAAGCTTTGATAAGAGCAAACTCATACATTAATATTATTCAAAAATGCTGCTGCTATGTAACGTCTATCCGCCTTTTTTGTGTTCATGTACTCCATTAAACCAGCCCCGTCCGAAGGCTCCGGAACCATGCAATGCTATGCCCCAAGGAATGAGGAGCAAGCGAAATGGCGATCATCAGAAATCGTTCAAGCATATCGCCGGAAAGCGCAACCTCCTGCGCTCGGCCCTTTTTCTTCCCCAACAACAAGACACACATCCACCTTACGCGACGGCGGAGATCTCAGTGATGGGCGTGGGCAGCGTGATCTTGTCGCACTTGATCTCGCGCCTCGAGTAGACCTCGCCAATGGTCCAGTTCAGGTTCTGCCAGGTCGTCTCCTCGCACGAGAGATCAGCGACGGCGCCGCCCTTTGCGGTATACCGAGCCCTGCCACAGCCATTCTACTCAGCCTCCATTCTTGTCCAAAGGGCACATGTGAGAGAAACTTACGGGTACTTGGGGTCGTCGTTGCACGTCCAGCTCTGGTTCAGCGCCAGCGCGCCGTCGGGGCGGCTGAAGGTGAAGGACGTCGTGGCGCTCTCGCCGTCGGGCGCCTTGCAGTCGTAGACCATCTCGCCGTAGAAGAAGTCGTTGAGGCGGCTGCTCGCAGCGGAGCACGAGACGTTGTAGTCGAGCACCGGGTTGGAGACGTTGAAGCTGACGTAGCCCCACGAGTTCTGGTGCGCGGGCGTCGTGAAGATGTGACTGGCATGGAAGTCGAAGTCGGTCAGCGTCCACTCGGAGAGCTTGCCGGACTTTTGGCCGCAGGTCGGCTCGTCGCGGGGGGCAATGGGCGAGGCGAGCGCCGGGGCGAGGAAGAGGAGGGTGGAGAGGAGCTGCATTGTGGCTGTGGTGATGTTGAGATTGAGGATTAGATTAGGTGAGATTGGTAAGGATGAGATGGGATTAAGGAGTTGCGATGAACTGCTGCTCTGTGGTGATAATGCAAGATGCTGCTGGATGAGATGCAGTGATCGGACGGGGAGCACGTCCAGCTTAAATAAACCTCGACAACCAACCCATCAAGGGTCGCGTGCGTGAGAAGCAAAGATCGTCGAATGTTTGTTGGTTGGCTCCATGCCTGTCAACCTCAACCCAGCCATCCATCCGCATGAAAGTCGGTAAAGCCGGAGGACACAAAGTGTTCGAGAGAATGACGTCGCACGGGTTGCCTTGCTCTCGTATTCCCCCTCGATGGAAAATCCTACCGCACATCACTCTGTTTTTTTTCTCCTTTGCATTTTAGCCGCATCCCACCCGGCACCCATCCCCCTCACAAACGCAGACCGCGGATCGCAGCCGTTGCTAGTCAAGCGGGCTGCGGTAGAAACAAAAAGAGGGGGGATGCCATATACCGCATAGTACATGAACTACATAAACACTAAAAAAACAGCCTCACTGGAAATGCCCGATTCCGGGGAGCGCGAAAAGTATGCGATGCAGGCCCGTAGCGGAGCCCATATGCCATTATTAGCAGGCGTTGTTTCTGCCGTCATGCGACCCTCTGCGAGCTAAAAAGAGTAAGTCTAAACGGTGACTGGCTGCGGATGGGAAGCGGTGCCGATCTCTGGGCTCGTGTTGGCAGCGGAACCTAGCTCTGCGATGCGCATAACGGTTGCACACACAGCCTGTCAAATGCAGCCACGATCTCCCCTGGCGGTGCAGAAGACTTTTGAGCCCATTTGGTAGGGCGCACGGCTAGGTACGGGTGGCTGGATTTATTGGTGGTTGGGTTGGGACGGCATCTTTCAGGGTCCTGGCTTGTTCGAATTGCCGGATGGAATAGGGATGGAATGTTTCTGTGTTTCTCCGTTACATCGTTCGATTTCTTTACGAGGTGGGATAGATTGAAAATGCGCCTGTATTGATTCACGCGCTCGTCAAAACGCACGATCCATACGGGCGTTTCTTCCCTAGATTGCTGCAAGGAGGAACTGAATTCGTCTAGACGTGCATGTCCGAGTTCCTCACTGTCGAAGCTGAAGCCCCACGGCCGAAGGTTGATGATCGCTCCACTGAGGGGAACCGCTGCGGCCGGCGCTTGTCATGCTCGTCATGCCACCCCGGCGGGCCGATCGAGCGAAGCGGAGCCCTGGGTGAGATCTTTTTGTCCCGCGAACAAAGGACGAGTCCAGCCACTCCCGCGGGAATACGATGTCCGGCTCACTGGTCGTGTTTTTCGCCTCTTCGGTAGCGTAGGGAACGTTACAACAGTTGGGCGGCTGTGCCTGATTCCACGTTCTCACCGACTGGGAGATCTTTCACCGACTCCAAATGGCTCCGGCGCGCGCTCGGCCGAGTGAACCTGGCTGATGTCATGCTGTGTAGCGCGAGAGAACGGTCTATCGATTTCGTGAACGGGGGCGACAGGATCTGACCGCCGGGAACATAAGGCTTGCGATCGATGGGTATTTTTGGGCAGCTGAATGTGAGCGGTCTGCAGCTAACCCCGAGTTATGGATTTTGGCGGGACGTATTGATTCCATGGACTGGTCGCATCGCAGGCAAACGGGCCGAGCGGTGGAATGCGGACACGATGGCGGGGTAGTTGGCGGCGAGGGGCTCACGAGGGCTTCATGAAACCAAGGAATGCCTTCGACTTTTTGAGCATTTCATATTCAGGAACCCTAGAGACCTGTGATGGGCACTCTCAAGCTGGTACTTACCTCGAGGACTGGCCTCTAATCGCTGGGTGGAAGATAATGTCTGGGAACATTCATTGGGACGACGGCCTTTCCAGACAGATCAGCGTCAGTAGGGCGCGAACCCGTCGGCGACAAAATACGATCAGTCGGTTCTACTCCTTGCATCGTAAGGATGAGTTGCCCACGCGTTTGATGAAGACTGCGGCCGGGGAGATGAGGAGGATGCAGGAGAGAACATCTCTTCAATGTGAGTGACACCAGCCACAGGCTGCAAGTGAGGCGCATGTGGCTGTGGCCCCCAATCCCGAACGGACCCGACCCCTCCACTACAGAATCCGGCGGAAGCGGCGGGAAGACACGAGCCTATGAAGAAGCGTCCATCGCCCACGCCCGGCGCCCGAGTCACGGAGCCGGCACATGGGCCCAGCCTCCCCTCCCGACAGGCCCAGAAACCTCCGGATCCTGTCGCGATGAAAGAGATAAGATAGAGGTCATCATGAGGGGTAGCAAGAGCCCAGGTGTGCCAGATTGAAGATCAGGGCCCCTCCCTTTGGACCTCGAGAGATTCAGCTTCGCGAAAGCCCTGAGCCTGTACAGCTCTTGCTGTTGTCGTTAGATCACTTATTGAAGCTCTTCTCATCTGTAACACTCTCAGGATTCCAACAGATCGTGGAAAACCATTTCCTCAATCCACGAGTGATCAAAGAAGAGTCCAGATCCTCTCTTCGTCCTCCAAGCGCGGGGGAGGGTAACACAAACTCGCGCGAACCTTCGAACCTCTCCGCTCTTGGAACCGCGCAGATGCTCACCAACGAATGAGAAAGAATCACAACCCACGTTCTCATTTCCCGCAGCGTGCGATGCCAACCTCAACCCCCGATCCGGCGCGCAAAGAGCCCCACGTGGGTGCCATGGTTTGCCCGTAGAAAAAAAGGGTCTCGGTGGTAGTGGTGGGGCGGCCGTCGCAGCTTCCTTCCGAGTTTGGGGTGTTGGACATGGACATGGTGGAGGGGGTGGAATATTCTGGACAAGACCGCTGTTAAGGTAAATAGCGGCACCGAGGCGCCTGCCACTATCATGGCCATTGAAGACTTGTTGTATCCCGAATGTCGTTCCTCTGATCAAGTTTCACAAAGATTCCGATTCTGAGCACCGGAAAAGAAGCGCAGTAGCCGCGTGGGAGGGAAAAACGGGTATCATTGCATTCAGTCGTTGGTGACCAGATGCCATGCCTCCAGTCAATAAATATCACGAATTCCAACGCGAAGTTTCCCATGCCGCTGCCCGTCCTGATGCTGACGGCGGCAGCACCCATCACACCCCTCACTTGAGCCCCTGCACTCCCAAAGGCACCGCCGTAGGTCGTGACCAAGCCCTTGCTGAGACCTCATCTGCCATCATGAACAAAGTCGCCATCCTCACGTCGTCGACGCACGAGCCCGGCGTGAACATCCGGCAACGGTCCCTGATTGCCCTCTTTGGACCAACTTTCGACCTTGCCATCCGCTTCCAGAGAATGGCCGCAATCGCCTCGTCGCTATTGTTCGTTTACGGTCATCTGCTCGCTACATCAACGCTCTCGTCGACAGTGGTTGCGACAAGACTCTTCGCCACTCATTCGGCTTATGTCTCCCGAAAGTCCCTGTCGGCGCTTCGATTTTCGATGCGAACGGCGTGGAACTCCAAGAAGATTCGGCATATGAGGAAAAAGGTCTTCATGGAGTTTGCGACAACGATACTCGGTCCCGGGGGCAACATGCTGATCATCATGGTCTTCTGGCCAGGGTGGTTTCTGATCCTCGGAGCCATCCTCGCAGTTCGCCTCTTCGCAGGCTGAAGGATTGATCGAATGCCTCTCGGCACGATCACTCCTTACGAATATTTTACCCAGCTGCTAAATAACGGACGTTCACCTCGAGAAGAAGAAAGTATTGCCGCCGGCATCTTTCCGGACTTCCTTCTGGTAGTCTTTCTCGGGGTCGAACTCCTGCCACATGCTCGCTGGGTAGATGTGCTTATTGCGCTCATACCAGCGCCGATCCACCACCTTTGTCAAGGTCGGATCGTCGGCCGCACCCTCGAGGGTGTTGATATCGGGCAGAGCCTTGACAGCGGCTGCCTTAGCTTTCAACGCGGCCGCGGTGGTCAGGCCGCCATCGGGAACCGCGGGCGTCTCCTCGGCTTCGGGCTCGTCCGTCTTGGGCGGGGCGTTGGCGGCGTAGGTGAAGAGCTGCTGGCCGTCGGGGCCAGTGCTCTTGTTGATGATGAAGAAGTAGAATTCATAGTGCTGCAGAGAATAGTTAGCCAAGAATCAGAAATAGAGACAAGATTATACCCACATGCGGAATAATGATTGACCCCCTCACGAGCATCAAATCATCCACGCCGACGCGTGCCCATTCTCGCCTAGCATTGGCCTTTTCTCCCACACCAAGCTCGGCGCCAACCTTGCGACTCTTGTCGAGGAACACCCAGACGTAGTCGCCCTTCTTGACACGTACTGTGCCTCCAGGGATGTTGGAACCATCGTAGAAGACGAAGGGAACGGCAATCTCGGTGGCCTTGACAGCTTCTTGGATAGCTAGGAACTCGCGTCGCAAAGCTTCCCTCTCAGCCGCCTCACGTCGGAGAGCCGCCTTAGACATAACCTTAGGCACAAACGCAACGGAAGAGTTGGCAACGACCTTGGACTTCTTCCCTGAGCTGTCGTCGCCGTCCTTGTCTGCGTCCTTCTTCCCCTTCTTCACCGGCAGCGCGTCCTCCTCTTCCTCTTCATCGTCGCCGAAAGACAGTTTGCTGCCCCCAATCTTCTTCTTTCTCTTCTTCGGCTTGCTTGCGCCACTGCCAGAGTCGCTGCCGGGGTCGGGCGTCGCGGAGTGGGATCGGTTCGGGGTGGACGTGCCGGAGAGGGCTGCTTCGCGCTCGCGCTCCTGCTGGTCGAGGACTTCGGCGTGTCGCTTGCGGTAGTCGGACAGCTGGACCAGACCGACGGTATTGCTCGATAGACGCTCCGTCGTGGTCTTCTTTGGCGCTGTGAAGCGCGAGGGGGCCTGGTCTGACATTGTGAAGGTGTGCGTGGACACGACAACTAGAGATGGTCGAGACGAAGCTTGAGCTACGACATCGAGCAGCAGCAGCAAAGACAAACAACGTGCGGTGTCATTGTTTTCGAGGTCATTGGGCACTGTGTGATGGACCCGCTATTCTTCCCGCAGTGGGTCCAGGCGCCGTTCGCTGGCAGGTGCCGCCCCACCATCCCGCCTTCCAGCTGTCCGTCACCTCACATTTCGCTGAAGCGAGGCGAGGCGAGGCGGGCAGTGGTGGTGAGCTGTTCCAACGCTTCCTCGAATTCCCCCGCCACCTTATTAAATCGGATCAATCTCACAGCTCGGCTCAGCTCATATGCTCGCTTGTCCTTCTTGATGTAACCACAGTGGTTCTTGTTTTTGTTTTGTTTGCATTTCAACCAGGAACACCCCTCACTTTCAGGTCCGCCGCCGTTCTCGTATTCCCTACCAGGCTCTCCCTCACCGCCGCGACTTTGGTGTCACTTGGTTGCGCTGCGTCTCAACATGGCAACCATGGAAACACAGGCCCGACCCGTTGACACGTCGTCTACGCCGTACAACGGCCCCGGGGCTTTCCCGACAGGAGGAGCACCGCCTGCAGACAAGTATCTTCAGTCGCAGCCCGAGTACGCCCAACCGACCCGTCCGGAGGATTACCCCCGCCCTTCCCGAGAAGAAGACCCTCCGCGCAAATCCGACCAGTACTCCATCCGCCAGAGCCAACCGGCGCCGCCGTACATCACATATGGCCATCCTCCCCCAATTCCCAAGGTCGCCGTCCAGCCTCCTGTAGTCGAGAAGATGGCTGGGCCGGCCGCTTACTACCCGGCTCCTCCCTCCCAAGCGGGAACCATGGCCGAGCTGCCCCGCCCCGCCGCTGCGCTTCAGCCGATCACGACCACAACCCAGGACATCCGGTCGCTGAAGACGAGCACGCAGTTCGCTATGCGGGAGTACCTTTCTCTCATGCGCAAGAGACGCCCCGATGGCTCGTCGACGATGGAGCTAGAGGATCAAATTCGGGCGCAGGGCCGCATCTTGGTTGGGGATCTGAAGACGCTGCGAAAGGAGGTTGGGGTACTGATCAAGGAAGGCGAGAACCACCGTTGGAGGAATTGGCTCATTGGAGGAGCTGTGTAAGTACTTGGAGATACATCCAGAGGTGCGCCGTGTGAGCTGACAGAGAGCAGGGCGACCTTCATCCCAGCCGTCAAGCGCGTCTTCCGTCGGCCTTCCTCGTCCGAGGGCAGGTCAAGCATCCAGGCGAGCAACAACACTGAGTATGCCTTCTCCAAGAGTAAGGCTATGCTAGCGCGCATCAAAGACAGCGTTCTCGGCCGCAATAGCTTTGCCAGCATTGCCTTCTTTGTTTTCGCCGTGCTTTACATCTTCTCGAACGAGGTCTCCCTGATGGTGGCCAAGACCGTCTCCAAGCGGCTGAAGCGGCTCGGCGCCAAGATCGAGCGTGGCGACGTTGAGGTTGTCGACAGCGATATGAAGCTGCTCGAGGGTTGGAGATGGAGAGTCCTTATGTGGGGGCAGTGAGACGATTTCATGAGCCTGATGAGTGGTTGCATGTACTAGACATGACGGATGAGTAGACGACAGCGTTGCATGGCGACTGCGTGTGTTTCCTTTGTGTTTGGACATATTTCGGAGTACCTACCAGAGTTTTGTTTCTCTTTGTCTCATCTTACTTATGGACTTCAATAAGATTTGGAAAACGGAGATCGCAAAGGGCAGCAGTAAACCTCCATTCTACCTAAGGTATGCTTGTTTGATGAGGGATTCTTTGAGAACACCGACTCTAACGTGGATCACTTTGCTTTAAGTGCATATTCCATCGTCGGTTATGTATATATGCATACGGAGGCCCACATTGCACCTCCATATTCTCTAATCGCGACGAGAAACGATCCTCTGGATTGCATCAACATCAAAGACTCTAGACGAGGATAATCATCTTCAGATACCCGTCCATCGCATCCGACGCACTTTTGACGCATGAAGGGTGTCATTTCCCTACTCCTTAAACGCCTGCTCATCGGCGGCTGTTCTTGTTCGCCCACCTTGCGCTCCAACGGCTGCATAGGCAGCAGGCGCCCTCCCCAATTTAGGCCGGCTTTTCACGCACATCCTATCACAGATGGCCGGCGAAAAGAGGTCGCATTCTGATGCGAACGAAACTCAAGCAGAAAGCGCGCCCGACTCTCAAAAATTTCGGCGCATTGGACGCTCCACTTTCGAAGCGCCACGGCCAATACAGCCTGGCACCCACGCAGACGCGTATTATCGCAACTTATACACCGGCACTCACGACTACGCTGCCCTGGGCAAGAAGCACAGCAAACTTGGCGCGAAGTAACACGCCTCCTACCGCGGACATGCAAGAATACACCTAACTTCCTCTCAGACTCAGCGGGAACACACTCGACTTCAATGACCCGCATGCTGTCATCGCACTCAACAGCGCATTACTGAGAGAGCATTTCGATCTAGAAGTCGACCTGCCTGCTGACCGGCTATGCCCACCTGTAAGCACAATCCTTCGCGCCTTGAACAAATATCTGACTGCTTGAAGATAGCTCAAAGACACAACTACATCCTGTGGCTCAAGGATCTGCTCGACAGCACTTCTTACGAACAGCCAGACCATCGAAGAGTCGTTGGCCTGGACATTGGAACTGGTGCATCTTGCATCTTCCCTCTCCTCGGATACACGCAACGGAGATGGTCCTTCTTCGCAACAGGTACCCTTCCTCGCTCACAGGTAGTATCCACAGCTGACTGGTGCAGACATCGACGAGAAGAGCATTTCATATGCAAAACAGAACGTCAAACTCAATAATCTGCAAAGTTATATCAGTGTTGTCAGACGCAGCCCCGAAGAAAAGTTGGTGAATCCTGAGGGACTCGGCGTGGATCACCTGGACTTCGTGATGACCAATCCCCCATTCTATACTTCCGAAGAAGAGGTCAAAGAGTGCGAGCAAGAGAAGGCTACAGAACAGGAGAATCACTTTACCATCGCCCCGAACGAACAATTCACCGAAGGCGGAGAGGTCGCATTCGTGGGCCGGATCCTGGAGGAGTCTCTCGAGTTGAGAGAGCAGGTGCAGTGGTACACCAGCATGTTTGGCAAGAAGGCCAGTCTCGACGCCATCTTGGAGAAGCTTCAAGAACATAAGATCGACAACTTTGCGGTGACTGAGTTCATCCAGGGCCCGAACTCGAAAACCAAGAGATGGGCTGTTGCATGGAGCTTTGCGGCGATGAGGCCTTGCAACAAGGCTGCGAGAGGTCTGGCGGCAGCTCAATGGAGGGGTATGCTTCCTCCAAGCACTGAGACGGAGGTTGTTGAGCTTCCATTGGATAGGGGAGTCGGAGCTCTGGCAAACAATCTGCAAGAGGTGGCGAATTCTTTGGAGTTGATATCATGGGAGTGGGATCGGGAGAAGCTCGTTGGCATCGGCAGAACGCGAGAGGATGTGTGGAGCCGAGCATGGAGGAGGAAGAAGATGCGCGAAGAGAGGGAAGGGAAGAAGCCTGAGGATATCTCGACGCCTGAGCAATGCGCGTTCGGGTTTGAGCTTGCCCTCGAGGTCGGGGCGGAGAGGATTAAGGTCATCTGTCGGTGGAAAGAAGGGCACTCCAAGCCACTTTACGACAGCTTTTGCGGCTTCGTAAAGACCAAACTGTCAAAATCCGACTGAGAAAGGAATGATGAGGGATCGACACACAGGGAAGCGGCGAACCAAACTTCATCGTAGGCCGGGAAGAGAGGCGGTACACTGACCGCCGCGGGCTATCCGACGTCAAAAGTATGCTACTATGCGCCTGTGTAACAAGTGCCGAGCCTTGCCACCCGTGAACTAGCTTGAAAAAGGGGCGAACAGGCATCTCGCAGCCTGTTTCGTTCCAGTGAATAAATCACACGAAAGCTTTTCATTCAAATATTATGGCGATTATGCGGACTTTTCTCTGTGAATCGGTGGTCAACCCCAGAAAATGTGTCGTGAATCAGGCACTAGTTTTAGTTGTCGAAAATTATAAATGGCAGTGATGGCCACCTCACCTGGATAGGATAGAGGAAACATCTCGTGTTCCAAGAAAGCATAAACACACTACACCAACCCCAAAGACATCTCCAGCAACCGCAAAACTTCCCGAAATGGCCGACAACCAACCCAGCAAACCCAAAACCGTTGTTGACGAGTGCATTCCCATGAGCCGCACCTGCCCTCACGGCGTTAGTAGAAAGCATTGTGCTTACTGCTCACCACGTCTCAGATTGTAATCGAGGCAAACCTCATTGAAAGGAAGGAGAATGAGTGCCAGTAGCAATATAGAGGACAAATTGCGGGAGATTCTCGAGATAGTCAAGCGGACGAGGGGAGAAGAATCAAACTAGTTGACCAATGCCATCGGCTTGGAAGTAAGCTTGGAAATTCAGCACAATCTCTTCGCAACATAGTAGCACCTCACATTGAGGTATTTTGAAGAATGACGATCCCCGTTAAAACAAGGAATGGTAAAGGCAAACAAGCCAAGCTGAATGATCTGGTCTAAAACAACAATACAAACAGTCCTATCATCTATCAAACCAAGCCCAAATGCCTCAAAGCAGTCCACATCCTTTGCGCATTGTTTCCCATTCCATTGCCCGCCAGCTGCGGCCCAATCGTCGCCCTCAACAAATGCTGATCCCGCGCATCCATCATGTCCCACAGCTCCCTCAACACATCCATCTCCGACCGCGTCTCCCTAAAGATCCTCGCATACCCGACAAACAACAACTGCGCGGCCCCAGGCGGCATGAACGCCTCAACCCTGGGCATAAACTCTAACAGAAACTCCCCAATCGACCGCGCAAACATGTCCGAACACCCCAGCGCGCGGTCCTGGTCCAGCACGCAGCACAGCAGGAACAGGTGCCAGTACACCTCCTGCACGACCTGCACTCTATTCCTCTTGTTCGCGAGCAGGAAACGCGGGCGCGAGAAGAGGTCGAACTCGGGCGGGCCGCCGTACTGCTGCTGCGCGCGGCACATCATCTCAATGTATCGGAACACAAAGCCTGCCGCGCGGCTGAGCCCGTCGCGGAAGCGCAGCGGGTTGAAGTCCGGCGCCTCGAAGCCCGGGTTGTAGCCGCGCAGGAATTCGGGGACTGCGAAGTCGCCGCCGAGGCCCGGGACGAAGTTGCGTGTGCGCGGGAGGTGCTCGTGCATGAGGTCGCGGTCGACCAGGATGCGGCTGCCGTCGGGGAGGATGACGGTCACGCGGTTGCGGAGGCGGCCGTCTGGGCGGAGGGGGCCATTGTGGTTGTTGCCGTAGGGGTGGAGGTTGAAGAGGGAGGCAAAGTCGAAGGGACGCGGGGCGAAGGGTGTTTGAGCAAAGCGGGGGTAGGTGTTGAAGGTGTTGATGTTGACACGGTTGCCGCTGTGGACGTTGTTGTAGCCTGGGCCTGCGGCGGAAGAGGCCCAGGGAAAGTCTGGGGGGTTGGGATTGTAGGTCCAAGGCCGGAACATTTTTGGATAGTTAATAATGTTTCTGATGTTGGTAATGAAAGGTTGTCGGAAGTGATGATGTTGAAGAGAAGGCTTCCAACTTTGTACGGTTTCTGATGATGGTGTTTGGTGACACATGTATTACCACCCAACACGGCACATGAGGTAGCATGTGTTTGCTCAAATAGACGCAAGTGAGTACCCGAGCTCACCGCTTGTTTCTGATTGGAGCTCCTTGATTCTGTTGCGCGGTGAAGCTGCTGCCACTGACATCAGCTAGACTAGGGGCGATGATGGCAGTTCCCAATCTTTGGGCCATGGTCGACTTTGCGGTGAGTTAAGGTTGATCAACTGCGCCATGAATTGAGGGAGCCTGATTTGACGGTACGTTTTAAAATTCCACGGCAGTTGGATTGGTATCTCTCAGGGCGAATTCAACCTGCCCGCAAGCGTTATATGACACGTCGACCGCGTATCTCTCCCAAGAAGGAAACAGCTAGATCTTGTCAGCAGCCAATATGACAGTGTCAGGGAAGAGGTAACACCTTTTGGAACCCAATAACAAGTATTTGCTTCGCAACTTGAGTAAGGCTTACCGAACCAATGATGAACGGGATGAGTTGCCCCGTACTCCGAAATACATTCACTCCTTGGACTTCGTTCCACATCAGTGTCAACTCCACTGATAGAATGAAGTACGCTATCGTCAAGGCGGTTAATGCGTTGGCAACGACAGGTACCCAAACATACCGACATCTAAGCCAGCAGATTAGCGGGAAAAACCAGAGAGCTGAGAGCAACCATACCTATGACCTCTTTGGCCAGTAGTATGACTCGATACCGCGTGAGTAGGAACGGGACGGCTGCAATAAGAGATGATGATACCCACCAAAGCGCTCGGGGTCGCTGCGGTGTTGCTGAGAAGGTCGAGGACAAACAATACAGTATTTCCCATCCACATCAAACCCGTGAAGAGTAAACGCACTACAATTACTACAACACTGAACGAGGGTTCGATTAGAAAAACATCCGTAATACAATAGCAGTAAAATTCTAAACGCGATAAGTGCTCTTGGATGATAGGTCGGAATTCCTCCCTTAGTGGTCCACAGGTCACTAGAAACCTTGGCCAGAGCAGAAAACCGATGTCTCGGATTGCACAGACATGAAAAACAAAAACTGTGAAAATTATGCAAGGTATGTGCCATAACATAATCGGTAGTACGAAGATGGCAGAGAGTATCGCAGTACTCCGAAAGAAGATGACTGCACCACCTTCTAGTTGCTGCCTTGAGAAGAAAAAGATGGAAGCAGGCCTGCATGCAGTGGTGGCGGGGTTGGTGTCGACCGTCGAAAACCAGAAGAAAATGTTGAATCCCACAATGACGTTGATAACGGCCGTTCTCCAGAACGCCCCAGACCAGGTGATATACTTACTCTTGAGACCTGCGATGAGATCGATTGGAATACTGGACTCCGACATAGCTGCAATGTCGGCTTCTCGTTAACAGTCGACTTTGAAATGGTTCATGGTTGCCATCAACCCCGGCCGATGTACTGATTTGACGCCTCTGTGGTGGTCGACAAAATCTTGAAGGTCCCAGGAGGTGATATAGCGACTTATTCGTTTGTGTAGAGCGGTCTTCTTGTCTGCCCGCTTTTGGAGTTCGCCTGCAAAATGCAGGAAAAGCTCTTGTGATTCGTCCAATCTCAACAGCCTATTTCGAATGCCGAATGTTGGCAGAACCGTGACGAAGAAGCCGAAGGCAAACTGTAGCATAATGTACAACTCTACTTGTTGAATTGAATTGTCGTACTGCGCGACAATTGTGGCTATTATGACTGCTAGTACGAAGATGGCGTTGACTTTGTGGACTTCTTCGGCGCTCCCAGGGTCTATTAACACTTGAAGCCACGAGGAGACCCACTGGCAGTAAATACCAATTCGAATGCCAAGGCCGTACAGGTCTGGGTTCCCATTGATGGGGGAACATGTGGTTGACTGCGCCATATTTTGTTCGAAATGATAGATGGTAAATTGGAATGTGAGTCAAAGATAATGACCAGCGTAACCGTATACGTCGGCAAATTCGTTTGGGAATGTATCCGTGAGAATTTGATTTGAAAAGACACAAATTATCCGAAGCAAAGAATTTCTTGAATCTTGAGGTTGCCAATGCTCTTGACAGAGAGCAATGCGGGAGGGCAACTCGCGCAACCCACAACAACTGTTTATACTCACTATGGGAATGCCTTTCAGTGTGCCTCTTGACCAATGCACTCGCCAGCCACCGCACGGGAACATGAGGCGCCAGTCTGCAGCAGGTTTGCAAACTTTGATCAGCCTCACAAACCTCCCTTGTCTGGCATAGCCATCACCAGTGCGCTAGCAAAAGCAGCCACCAGCCCGGACGCCTTTACCGCACTAGTCACTCAGCTGAATATTAGAGACAACGGAGTTGCGCAAAGAAACAGTACTTGTGACATTAGCTCAAATCTTTGGAACGGACAGATGCTAGAGGCTGCAATCTGCCTGAGAGGTGACCACACTACCTGAGCCAACTGAATCATGAGCACATGAGCACTGCCCAAGCGAACCTATGATAGGCTACTTACATCGGTGGATTGCTGCATTGCCGGGCAAGTGATCAGGAAAATTCCAATTTTTCGGTAGAGGGGTCATTACTCAAGCAAAGGTTTCGAGGCACAACATATCTACTACTTAGTGTATTTCCATTTGTAGAAAGGTTTCGAAGATAAGATACATCGAAGCTGAAATGAATACGTCCACCAGTCCACACCGGTCTATGTTTGTTCAAGAAGCAAATTCTTCTGGTCCCACTAACCACACACAGACCACCAACACAACCTAGAACCTATGCCATATTACTCCTGCTTGGTGTCATCGCGCATCCCACGGGTGATGCGGCTCATGGGAAGCGAAAGGTCGCGGGTGACGAGAGTGGTGCCGGGCATGGGGTAGGACTTGGCATTCTGGTAAAGGGAGAACCTATGACTTGGTGTCAGACTTTTTGCACTCGCGAAACCGCTTCTGGGAATACTTACTTGGGGGAGAGACCGGCAGTGTTGGAGTCGTAGACACCAGGGAACTTGGCAGTGGCGGTGGGGACCTTGGTTCCAGAGCCAGTGACCTTCATCTGGCCGCAGTTGAAGTAGAACTCCGTGCCGGAGGGCTTGTGCAGAGCAAGGTGCTCGGGGCGGACGAGATAGTCGCCGGCAGCGAGGTCCTGGGGAACGGTCAGTTCAAAGTCTCTAGCCCAGCAGCGGGGAAGGATAACGCACCTTGGGAACGGTGAAGGTGATGATGTTCTTGTTGTAGACACCCCACTCCTCGGCAGCGCCAGTCAGGGGGAACTTGGTCGGGCCGGACTCGTAGACCTTGAACCAGTCGCCCGAGCCGTCGTAGCTGGAAAGATCGCCGGAAGCCTTGCTCATCCAGATCTGGAGGGGGCCGGGGTGCTGGATCTTGGCGCCGAAGTTCATCTGGAAGCCGACCTCGGAACCGGCGGCGACGGTGGCAGTCTTGGCCGCGGCCTTGGCGCCGGTGTTGCAGCGGAAGGTGTTGCTGGTCATGATGCTGTTGGACTGGGGCTGGTAGCCCTGGGTGCTGGAGCGCATGTAGTCGGCGGAGGCGACGCCGTTGACGACCATCTTCTCGAAGAAGTAGTGAGCAGAGGCGGAGTCAGCCATGAGAGCGGCAACGGCGACGACGGTGGTGAGAGAGAACTTCATTTTGGTGTTTGTTGGGTGACGTAGAATCTGGATCGGTTGCAGGAAGAACTTGGACGGCCTGGTCAAAAGAACGAATGGCTCGGCTGGCGAGGAACGAATGGCAGTGATTGAATGAAGGGAAGTGAGATGAAGAACCGGATGAGGACGGAGAGGAATGAGAGCAATGGAACTGGGTTGAAGGCTTTCATATATACTTGAATGTTTCCAGCCTTACCCGGGAACCTCGCGTCCGATGGCCCCCCTGCCGTCATCTGAATACAGATAGATGGCCGCTAGCCGCCGGTCGGATAGGACGACCCATGGACACGGAAAATTCTCAAATGATCAAAGATCAATATATTTGTTTCCGTCTAGAGCTTTCCTGCCGTATGCTTAAAACACGATGCGTGGGGGCTAATCCTTATTCATTCCGCAGGCCCCAATCATGTAGTTCCGGGAATGCGCGCCTCTTGCCATTGGCTATGGCCAGGTCCTGTCCAATGTTCATATGAGCACAGTTCGGACGATTCAAGTGGAGCTCCGATGATCTCGGGTTCCAAGACAGCGGAACGCCAACCGCAAGCTCGGCCCCACTGCCTGGCGGCTACATTGGAGGCGGGAAGAGCTTAATACGAAGTTACGGTTACGAGCTGATTACTCTACCTTGTATGACAATTGGCTATCATACACTAGCTGAGCCTCAAGTGTGACTTTGCTTGACTTAAACTTTCGTTTCTCTGCATAAGGTCTGTACCAAGCAGCCATCCAGGCCGAGATCTTGCTGTTCGACAGGATCCCTTCCATGATTGTCTAGATATAGTCATTCTAAGTGCTCACCCCTTTAACCGAAAGTCGAAAGAGAACGTCCTCTGTGTTTACAGTAGAAGAAGACTTCGACAGCGGTGATCTCGGGTCTCGGCAGTTTTCCGTCAACAACGTATGCCGTATTGCTAGTTGCACTCGGGCGTGCCTTTTCGATTTTGCAGTTAGCATCAAGTTGCGTGCTTGCGACCACGCGTTTTACATACATGGGAACATTATGTGAATAATGGGGCAGCTTCTCGATTCGCTTTTTTACCACACTTGGCGCAGCTGCCCGGGCATCAAGCGAGGGCATCGCGTTCTCGGATTCATCAAGCAGCAACCCGAGAGGCACGGACAAGCGGGCGCCCCTGGTTAAGGAGGTTTCAGCGGACACGGCATGCAACGTTGACACATGAGAGACCGATGATTTGGCCCAATGTTGGGTGCATACTCCTAGCCTGTCTGGATGTGTTCCAGGAACAGGCAATCGGGCTGAGGCTGCTGGCGGCGAGCAAAGAATTTATCCACCATTGTATCGCGTTCCCTTTGATATTTCTGTCAGCTTCCGACAATTCTGACAGCAACATATGCAGGCAGGAATTTTGTAAGCTGTAGGCTATCTTGATTGAGATTGGAACTTGGCTTCTAGGAGTTGCAGCTGGCTTTCTTCAGTGTGAGTATCGAGGGTGTTGATTGGACTTACTCCAACCATCACAGGATGAAGTCATGCTTCTTCAGCACCGTGTCAACTTGTCAACAGATTGCGCTGACCTCTCTGTACGATGAGGAAGGATCGGCTTAGGATTTCCGAGCCACTCCTCTAAGTAGCCAGATAGAGCCCTAAAGGCATGAATATGGCGGATTGCGATGTCACAGAGTTGACTATCGTAAGGCAGTGCCAAGAGCAGCATGGGTCACGTGGGCCGGCGCATCCAACGGAATCGGTGTCTCCACCCGAGCGGACTCGGGAGTGGACTTCGGACAAGTCGGGCCCTGTCCGGCGGAGCAGAGCTGCCCGCATCCATGCGTCAAGACTGGAGTCTCCATTGTCTGATTGGCATTGGGAAAAACAAGGACAATGACTCAAAATGCACAGAATCAATGATTTGTCCCTGTTGTGGCCGCATTGAAGCAACGAGAATCACTCATACCAAGCATTGCGGGGCCAGGTCCGATTCCATCATTCGAGCAAAGCTTGAGTCACAATCGAATGAAGAGACAATCATCAATCTGCCCAAAGCAGAGAATGAGGGGTAGAATAAGCACGGTTACGAGTGCATGCTATTCTCCGTGACACAAAACCTGACAGCCGAATCGAGAAATCCGCGGCCGCGTAAAACGTGCTGACGATGAGCCAATCAGAATGCCAAATTGAATGAGTCAACCGGCCAAACGTCCGCCTAAAACGTGCCACAACCACCACAAACAGAATAAATTCTAGGTGCCTGGGGTCTGATCTGCATGCAAGGTACGATAAGAGCTTTATCGATAATGGCGAGGGCGGTGTTGGACGCCTTGGCGTGACAAGCTGAGCTTCCGTTGCTTGTTGCCATCAACGGTAGAGCCACTAGTGAAAGCGATGGCTTTTGGCTTGGGCGGAAATCAATTGGTCCTCTTCAGGCTTTCAGTAAGGTACTCATCGGTGGAATACACCGCGGCAACAGCCACCAAGCCAAGAGTTGTCGCGTGGTTTGGTCAGGGGTGATGGAGGCAAGATGCAGCGAAGGATCGCTTGGACTGGTCATGAGAAATCCTTCATACACCCATCAATGGTTGAAGTATAAAGCCGGACTGTCACCGCTGAATTGTTCGGTTTCTCAAATCAATCCTTTTATTCCACCCTGAACCCGACCCTGCAGTGCCTCTCACATTCCATCATCATCATCGCAACCATGGACATCGAGAAGAAGGAGTATCACGTCCGTGATCTCCCCACGCGGACCGTCACCCTCTTTCCTACCAAAGCTCAAGTCGTCCGCGACCTCAAATATCTTGCCCTCAAGGTAAACCCTCTCAACACCTCACTATTGAACATGCCCTAATGCTAGCAAAGCCCGGCACCAACGAAGTAACCATCATCGGCCTCACCCCAACCGTCGACGACTCGACCATCAAAGTGGAAGGCACCGGCTCCGCAATCATATCCGACATTGCAATCGAACTCCTGCCCAACCGCGACATCTTTGAAGATGCCTATCCAGAGATCGACTCAGACGTCAGCGACGACGATGATGACGACGTCGACACGGACAAATATGAAGTCCCCGACTCCTCGGCACTCCAAGCCGCGCGCGCCAAAGTGGTAAAACTGGAGGACGAAGAAAACCAGGCCAGAGAAATCCTCGACAGCGCCGCCAAACGCCTCGCGATCCTCGAAGCGCACTGCAAAGTCCTCGACGAGAAGAAGAGCGTCGACGTCGTCCAGGTCATGACCGCCTACCGCGCCGAGCGCGAGAAGGTCTTCCAGGACCGTATGGCCGGCACCGTCCGCCAGCGAGAGAACAGCGCGCGGCTGAAGGCGGCCCGCGAGGAACTCAGCAGGCTGCAAAAGCTGAAGCAGAAGGAGGAGAAGCCGCTGAAGCGGCAGCAAGCTCTCGCCCTCAAGAAGCAAACCCAGGAGAATGTCAAGAAGTGGCGAAAGGCGGAAGACCGCAGGAAGGAGAAGGAGCGCATCCGTCAAGAGAGGGAGCGCTTCTGGCCGAAGGTGTGTTACGCCGTCCGCGTCACGCTCGAAGCGCACGCCTTCACGCCCATGTCGTCCCGCCGCACCTCGGTCTCCAGCGACACCGCCCAGCCCTTCAACCCGACCGCCGAGACGGAGACAGAAGCCGACCTCACCTGCGAACTGTCAATCTCCTATATCACGGCCGCAGCGTCGTGGTCGCCCAGCTACGACCTCCAGCTCTCGACGACTAACAACACCGCCACGCTATGCTACGACGCGAGCATCACCAACGAGACCTCCGAGACGTGGAGTAACTGCAAGGTCGTGCTGTCCACCTCGCAGACGGCCTTCTCCGGGCTCGAGCAGGAGATCCCCGAGCTCAAGCAGTGGAACATCAAGCTCGCGCCGAAGATCGGCGGCGGCGGCGCGGGAGGGAGGAATATTCTCAACAGCCGCGAGGAGAGGGCGCAGCGTGAGGCGTGGCGGAAGACGCAGGAGACGAGCACGCAGAGCCACGTCAAGCGCGACGAGCTGTTTGGTGTTGAGGCGGTTGCGTACGCTGCCTTCGAGTGTGTCCAGGAGGAGGAGAAGGAAGAGTCGGACGAAGATATGGGCTTCGGGCTGTTTGACGATCTTCCGCAAGCTCCGCAGGGTGCACAATTCGACAACATTCAGATGGCAGTCGCAAACAAGTGTGCCCGAAAGGGTCGCCAATCTGTTAGCTCGATGGTCGGCTCTGCGATCAAGAATGCCGCTCGTCGCAAGGAATCTCACGATCCCATCCAGGAGTACAGCGCCTCACCGCAAGACCTGATGGACGCCGCGCTGGACTTTGAGGAGTCTACGATCGAGGAGACCGGCCTGACGACAACGTACGACCTCCCCGGCACCAAGACCCTGCCCCCTCGCCCAACAGCTTCGAAGCAGCGCGTCGCGAGACTAACCTTCTCCGGCGTCGTGTTCAATCACACCGTCGTGCCAAAGTACAAGCCCGTGGCTTTCCTCAAGGCCAAGCTACGCAACAGCAGCAGACTATCCCTCTTGAAGGGCGACGCGGGGCTGACCCTGGACGGCACGTTCATGGGCCGGACGACGCTGCCGCGGTGCAGCGCGGGCGACAGCTTCACGCTTGGTCTTGGCGTTGATCCGGCGATCGTGGTCAGCTACCCCGTCGCCAACGTCCGGCGGGCGACGACAGGGCTCTTTTCGAAGGAGAACAGCTCCGTGTACAGCCGCAGCATCACGGTCGCGAATACCCGCGCCGCGGCAGGCAAGCCTGTGTCCTTGTTGGTGCT
Organism: Colletotrichum siamense; assembly: GCF_013390195.1. Taxonomy (NCBI): domain Eukaryota; kingdom Fungi; phylum Ascomycota; class Sordariomycetes; order Glomerellales; family Glomerellaceae; genus Colletotrichum; species Colletotrichum siamense. The sequence continues at coordinate 552,175 of NW_023501016.1, read as the reverse complement.
GGACCAAGTCCCTGTGTCGGAGGACGAGAGGCTGAAGGTGGATATCCTCGATCCAAAGGGTATGCTTGTTGAGGGCGCGGGTGTGGCTAGCGGGTTGCCTGGCCGGAGTGAGAAAGAGGATGTCAAATGGGGCAAGGCGACTTCGACGCTGAAGAAGGGTGGGCAGGTTGAGTGGGAGGTCAGCTTGAATGCGGGCAAGGCCGTGAAGCTGGGCCTGGAGTATGTCGTCGCCATGCCGTCGGGAGATTCTGCCGTGGAGTGTTAGGGGTGCGAGGGCGGCCGGGAAGAGGATCTGGCTCGGCCGCTTCTACTCCGAGCGTGTAGCCTCATGTAGGGATGCCGGCGGGTGGGTTGTGGACCCCGATATGCCCGGGACTTTGGTAATGCAGAGAGCATTTCTTTTGAAGGATACTTGAACGTCGATCTTTTACGTTATCCCATCCCATTTAGGAATCTGGTTCCTTGTGTTCTGACAATTTCTTGAATAGCATCTGGTTGTCGGTCCAAGACACAGGCCCATTGTTTTTATCATCCTTTCAAACCTTCCAGTGAGGAACTCAACTCTCAACTATTCGACGAAGAACCCTTTGATTATGTAGCAAAAGCAAAACAATTCCGACCTTGATATCATTGAACAACCCAAACTCCCTCATTTTGAAACTCATGGCATCTCCGATCTCTCGTTTATGGCCGGCATCTCGTGGATTACCCTCGGATCGTCAGGCAGCTCTGCATGATAGTGGCCTTGCGGATAGTATGGTGAATTTGGCGTTCTAGGTGTGCCACTTGGGCTTGGAACCACGGTACTCATGCTCATGTCGGACACCGGTCGTTGAATACCCATGCCGTCGGAGACAGTCGAAGGTGTGTTTGGCTGCATGAGTTTGCGCTTCTCGTCGGGGGGCGCAAGCTCGGCAGCACCGCCCCCAGGGGCAACATAAGGAGCGGCCGGAGCGGCGGCGGTGGCAGCGTCCTGTCGTTGCTTGGCCCGGCGGCGGCGGCACATGAAGAAGAAGCCGGCCAGAACCGCGACGACCCCCAACGTCGACCCAACTGCAATGCCTGCGATGGCTCCTCCACTCAATGCTGCGGCTGCCTCTGGCTCAGCTGTCGGAGTAGACGTACTCGTTGCCGTGAATCCCATATCGGGCGCTGTCTGTGTACGCGTAACAGAAGTTTGTCCGGCGCCGCTGCTCTGCGGGCTCGGGTATGTAGGCTTCGGCTTGCCCGACGTGTTGACGGTCATGGGCACGCCACCTGTAGAGTTGAGCGTCTCCCGGGCATACATCGCGAGCACCCTCGAGCCAAGATCGGTACAGAAGCCGAGCGGCGGCAGGTTTTGGATGGTATCTGGCCAGACCGTCTGGGTGACTTGCGGCTTATTGCTCTCCACGGGGCAGAAGTCGCCGCAGGTGTCGGGGTGGTTGCAAGCCCAGAACTTCTCGAAGCCTTCGTTGTGGGTGTCGTTGCATCTCACGAGGCCGACCCATGGCGACTTTCCTGTGCGAACGGTCAGCATGATGGAAGCTCCCAAGACGTCAGGAGGGCTTACCCATATCAAGGCCACCCTTCGGAGGGCAGTTGTTGTGCTCGTATGTCGGGTCATTGCAGCCATACTGGTATGTCACGCCGGTGGTGTTATCCCAACAGGCCTGGGAGATGCAGTTGTCTCCGGCGAAGCAGCACCAGCTAGAGGCATAGTCCTTACCCTGAGACCTCGAGCCGTCATCGTTCTCGGTGAGGCAAGGAACGAGCGAGGGGTGGGCGGGAGAGTCCTTGGCGTAGTAGCACTGGTTCCAGTCTTTCACTGGACTCTGCGCTACGATGAGCAGCGCCGAGGAGAGCAGAACGAGGGGGAGCATCGTGAAGCTCGGTCGTGGGCGTGGTGTGGTGGGTATCGTGTGGAGCAGAAATGACCGTGTTGAGAAACACGTGGAGGCGAGAAATTTGCGGACCCTGTCGCCTTCACGAAACGAGATTGACCATCCGTCGGGGGCGTCGTGGTGGTGTTTCCTGGGGAAAAAAACGAACTAGCGGCCGTTAATGATGAAGGAAGAACAAAAGTCGAGACGAGAAATGTTGGTGAATGGGGCGAGGTCCAAGTCGAGGCGGTCGCGGCCGATTCGAAGCAGAAAGGGAAGGAAAGAAAGAAGACACGGCACCTGCCCTTGGGGATGGACCCAGCGGCAGATCATTTCATTTTCCCTGCAACAATTTTCCAATAAAAGTCCCCCTGCCTCTCTCCCCTCTCACTCACTTCTGATTCTCAGCCCGTCAGCCCATCTGTCAGTCTTTGCTTTTTCTCCGTCATGTTCCACGACCAACAGCACCGCAGCACCAACAAGCTGAACTACAGCCAAGCGTGTAAGCACAAGCAAACATTTCACAGCCTCCAACGGCCAAGCCGTAGCCTGCTGCCGAAGTCACACACGAGCTAGCCAACCAACAAGCTGCAACAACAGGATCTGCGGAGAATTGTACACGAGCTGTGTTCCCCGTCCGTGCCGGGGTCTTCTGATAGGCCCGCTGCCGGGGGCCAACCCCGTTGCTTACAATGCGGGTGCAGACATGAGAGACACCGAGAATGATGCCAGATTGGACCAGAGCCAGCCTGAGTTGAACAGGGGTAGGGTAATTGAGCGGCCGCCCCATGGGCTACGAGTGCCTATCTGATCAACATAAAGTAAGCCGCCATCATGCACCCGTTCACCTTTCATCACGAAATATTGGGTTGAATGGCTGGCCTCTCGGGACCTTTTATCTCGGAGTCTATTATCTCGTCAGGTCGTGTACAAGCCACGTTCATTTAATGCTCGATTATTACTGCTGACAGTGGCAAGGAGCGCAAATCAAAAGATGATATCCTCGGCTTAGGTAGCTGAGAACTACCAGTGTCACTATACATTAGGTGGCGTCTTTATCTGGATATTCCAAGGTATTTTTCAAAGCCTGGGCAACTAGGTTGGTTGGACCGGCCGCATAGCTCTGACCAGAATCTTGGGTCTGGCGGGTCAGCCCCATTAACGCGACCACATGGTCTTCCATCACTGGATAATTCTTGTCCTGACTCAAGATCTGCAGTTTTTATCACCCCCAAAAGGATAGCAATCGTAACCCGGGCCCTTGGTGGAAGGAGCACTCCAGCAGGGCCGTTTCCGACCAACATGCTGCAAGGAGTCGCACTTCCCAGGAGCGGTAGCCAACGTCCATCGCGCCTCTCGCTACCTCGTGACAGTATCAAAGCAGCTGGAGCCTTTGAGTATGATCACTGAAGGATAGTGAGAGGGCTATCAGAGACGTGTTGGACATCGTGAACATACCGGGTAAGGAGACTCGGAATATTGAGGCTTTGCCGTCATAACCCGGCCGAGCCTGCAAAAAAGGTCGCGCCTGCCGTCTCAACTCTCCTTCCGACTATGACGCTACTTCGCGTCACCACCCGTCAACGCATATCGACATTTGGGTAAGTTGTGTGAAATGTTTCTTCCTGCCAACGAGGTCAACCGTTTCGAGCATCTTTGACTTACTGTGGCTTTAAAGTCATCAGAAGTGTATGAAGAAACATCTGGTTTGCCATGAACAGCGGAAATACAGTTGAAGTCCGAACAACTGTAAGACATGCAACGGATTTATGGATGCTTCTCAACTCAGTCGGGCCCTCGATTTGAAAGAAAATTGAGGCTACTTGCGCGACGGTCACTAGGTAAAGCCGTCACTCCGCTCCTGGGCTTCGATCGTCTGTCGTCATTGAATTGATGTGAATATCAGATGAGGACGGGGTCACGGGCATTGGTAATTCCTATGTTAGGGGAGTCGTCGCTACCTGGTTGATATAGACCACAGGAACCGTCCGCCAAGATGGCTCGGATGTAAAGCCAAGTACGGTGGTCGAGGTGGATGTCTACCAGAACTAAAGGGCCGTATGTTGGGCATACTCTCGACAGAGACCACGTTCCTTCACCATTGGCATCGAAGTTTGACAGAGCTTCAACTGGGCCGGTCCTCAGTAATCTCGCATTGCCTGCGTCGATATTATTCCAGCAACTGCAGGAAGAGAAGCAAGAGAGAATTTATCCCTCTGCTTTTGGTCTTACGGACTGTTCTATTGGGGCTTCCGGTTGTGTCCACCCTGTAAACTTCTTTTCGGGCCCGTCTTAGGAGTGCTCCGTCTCCGCACCTTTTTGGTTGCAGATATCTGTGGTTGTTTGTCGCCTGGATCCACTGCAGTCGTATACTTAATGGAGGTTGCCCAGGTAGTCTCTGCATAGTTTGGTGCTAACACCATTTTATTCTGGGCCGTTTCCTTTCCGTGACATGCCCTACGTCTCTGATCACGCGACCTCCCATCGAGAAACATCGCTTTGCCCGATGCCCAACCTCTTTAACCCGCTCTCATAAGATAGGTGGCGATGCCGACGAGGTCATCAAAATCGAAGATGAAGAGCGCAGCCTTCTCAGGTTCCTTCGGTCTAGGATCAACAACGCAATCGACGCAAAAGGCGGACATGTGGTAACCGAGACATCCCCGTCGCAGTTACAACGCGAGTGGAAGCATGACCTATTGGGTCAAGACGCCATATAATTCATGTCCCATCTGGAAGACTTGCTTCGGTTAAGTGCTGTCAGGGCTGTCAAAAAAAATGGTATTGCGGCTGCTTGGTAGCACGCGTAAGGTCAGGTATAAATCTGGCCGTGGTACTGAAACCTACGTCGTGGTAGGTCTTCGAGAGTACATCATTAGCCGTTTTCTCTGTGACAAAGAGCACAGTAATTAGGAACTCGTAACTTAAGTAATCTCGAACAAAACTCGGCAAAACGCAGTTTTGGAGTATCAAGGAGAGAAATCGACATGGCATGCATGAGACTTCTGCCTTTCTGGAAATAACGATTACTGACCTCAGTGCCTGCTAGCTCGTGCTACGCCTCACCGGTCAGGGCCTGAACCAAGGCCTCGCCTAGGAAAGAGTTATACGAGCGATTAACGACCGCATTATTAAGAACCTTAATAACAGTAGTGCCCTTGCGGACGAGTCGCCCCCTAACACACAAAAGCGCGGTCGTAATACTAGTAACTGTAGCGATCGTTAACCTATAAAGAAGAAGGCGTGGGTGGCGTTACTGCCGCCTAGAGGGAATGAGCAGGCCCCATAGTGAGACTGTTGTAATAAGAAATAAACCCTAACTATTTACTTAGTTACTAACTAAGTTACTTAAACTAGTAATAAGTCTTATGATAACTACTTAATTATTGGTAATAACTTAATTATTGATAGTGACCTGACTGTTGATAACGGCTCTATCCTGGAGGACGACTCCGTCCTAGAGAACGACTCCGTCCTAGAGGACGACTCCGTCCTAGAGGACGACTCTAATAATATCAGCACTAAGACCATCAGAGCAGCCACTAAGGCTACCAAGCCTTTAAAGCCACCTTCGTATGCAGTGGCATTATCTAACATTCTGAACAACACGACTATGAGCCAAATGCATGCAAAACTCGTGCAGAATCTCACTAGGCTTCTAGTTAGGATCACTCGGTCAGCAAAGCAGGAGGTTATCAGCACCCTCAAGCTTGAGAAGCAAGCCCTTGCTCTCACCTCTAGCTACTTCTCCCATCTGCGCGCACAAAATTCAACTCGTGTTTACGCTCTTCGCACCCATCGCATTTCAGCTTTTTCACCACCTTCAGAATCACAACAGTCATAGAAAACATGGAAGAGCAAGTCTTGTCAGAGGAACTCGGGTGCTGTGGGACGAATTGGGAAAGAGCGCCTGAGGTCAGTTGAGTTGCGACTTCCCGTTGCTGCTTCTCTCGATCGCGTCGCGTCGCTTCGGCTATTTAGCCACCACCTCCTACATCAACTCTTACTTTCTCCCACCGCCAAAAACTCTTGTACCGTGAAAATCATTTCACCTCCAAACTGCCCCCGAGCCAGGGCGTCTGGTCTCCTACTTCCAACCCTCTTCCAACCCTCTTCCACTTCCAATCCTCTGCCACCTCAAACTCCTCTCCTCCCAAACCTTTCTCACCTGCCACCTTCTTCAGCTGTCAATTTTTTCCGCCTCCAAACTTCCAACTTTCCCTCGCAATCAAAATTCGATCGTCCCCAATTCCTTCCCACTTCATTTTGGGAAAGCCCCAGGCCCTCGAAAATGGAGGCCTTGCCAGTGGAGACGATCGTGGCGATCATGCGAGAGTGCGACAGTATCGACGACCTTCTCGCACTTGCTTCTACATGCGGACGCTTTCGATCGACTTTCGACAAGTTCTCTCCTAGCATTCTTCAGCATCTCAAGGCTCCTGGCATCCCAGACTTTGATGACGCTCTCACAGTGGTAAGACACCACAACCATTATTCTCCCGTTGCAAAGAACCAATCTAACAAAGTTCTTTTCAAATAGGTCAGAGCAACCGCTATCGTCAAAGGCTCCTACGCCAAGGGAGTGCTGCCGCCCAAGCCCTTTCCCTTTGACCAGCTTGCGCACGGAAAGTCACCAGCAACGCTGGTTGAGTACCAGAAAGTCATCAACCTCATTGAATTTCTCAAGTTGATCGAGGCTGAGTTTGCTTACCTCTGGCGGAAGTACCTGCCATACATCAAAGAAGACCTCGATGACCTCCGGCGCTCTTGGGAAGGCGCGTTCAACGAAAGCATGCTCAAAGCCCTACTCATGAATGCTGTCCTGGCTGGGGAGATGGCGGAGCCTTTTTGGAACGCCGGCCAAAAACTGAGCGATCCTTCTGGCACTGGTGCCAAGATCCTGCAGTCAATTGAGGACCCCGAGAGCCGTCATCTGGGAGGTCGTTGGCAGCGCGACGAGTCTGGTATGACTTGGGTCACACGTGACCACTACACGGAAGTCAAGGATTGGCTCAACGACAAAGACATTCAGTATCTCGAGACATACAACGCCTACAGAAATGACAGGTACACGGGTATCAGCAAGGATCTCAGCAACACAACCTTCGGCAGGCTGGCAAAGCACTTCAGGCTCGACAACTGCGCCGACAGTTTTCTTCCTCGAATTTTTCAGACGACTTTGAGGGACTTGCAAGACTATGCCTTTTTCGAGCATCCCGAGGATCAAGAGAACCTTCCGTACTTTCAAACAAGATTCAACAGCGATTCCCCGATCAAGCAGATGGTCGTTGCGATTCTCCACCTCGGTCCATTGCTGCCAGGAAAGCTCAGTCGCCTCAGTCCCAAAGCCCATGCAGGAAGAAGAACCGTCGACTTTGTTCCATTCGGATGCTTCAACGTCCACACTTACGCATTCGACGCCGTTGAGGGAGACTATTGGGAGCCTGAGTTCTTCTGGGGACAGGTTGGTGGCATTAGTCTGCTGAAGGCTCACAAGCCCCGCGGCGTTGACTCGGGAGGAAAGTTCGCGGACCTTACCGACATTCTGAGCTTCCATCGGGGAGATTTGGATTACATATTTGAGAAGAATGATGAAAAGTACAATTGCGGGTATGATCGTCGTTGTCAAGCCGAGGCGGACTGGGACACCCGATGGAACAGGATCAGGTGCGACGGAGACATGGATTGGTAGGGTGTGGAACAAGGTCACGGGAAAATAGCTTAAACACAGGATGGCATACAAGATTATCGATAGCTTCAATACATGTTGGTCTGCAGGACGTACATATAACGTTGTGTCACGGATGGTCCGCGTGATGTTCAATCTTCAATTCTCTTTCGAATGAGAGCATCGAGGTAGCGACTGACAATTCCATGTTTTCCAAACCCACCCAACCAACACCTTGCAAGTAATAACACCGACGCTACAGAAATTACCCATCAAATCTATCTCTACCGTCTATCCTTTTACATCGGTGGCTCAACCTTCATTGCCGGTGACTTCCGTGATTCGCATCGTCTGGGCCTCCGGCAAGGCCTGGGGAACAAGTTGTTTCGCAAACGGAGGTGGATCTTTTTGAAATGCTCCCGCTGCAAAATCGTTAGTTGGCCGTCGTTTGATTTGCTCAGCAGACTTGCTCACCATGTTGTCTTTGCGACTGAATATTCGACCGCAATCAGGGTGCGGGCACTTGATCGTAGGCTGGTGCGAGCCCATATGACGTTGGTAGTCTTTCCTCGTTGAAAACCCAACGCCAGCTTTCGCGCAGGGCTTCTCCGTGCAGAAGAAGCACTTATCGTGGCCGCGGTAGTGTTTCCTCAAGTCGCACGCGCGGATGAATACCCGTGTAGACCGGCACCCCTGGAACTTGCATCGCCAACTTCCATTCGCGTCGAGGTATCCCATGTGGCGCAGGTCTTCTGGTTCCCACGTCTCCTCCTCGCGCTCTTCTGCTGGGCTGGATGAACCCTCACTCGTACTCCATACGTCCCAGCTGGGCGGTTGGCCGGCCATAATGTTGGCTGGCGCGGGAGACGTGATCACCCGTGTGTTGGAGGCCTGGACCAGATGGCTGGGCCCGTACTGTGGTATGGCACCGGAGGTCGTATCCAGGTACGGCAAGGGCTGGTAGAGGCATACAGGATCTGGATGCAACGTGGATTGAAACCATTCTCCGTTGAACGGAGGTGCTGGCCCGAGGCTGAACGGGTAGGGCGCCGGTCGCGCCTCGACTTGTGGGAAGTATTCGCCTCCATTGAAGGAGTTTCGCGCAGTCTCAAATGGCGGCTCCATCTTGTTCACGGAACTCCTTGAGCATGCGAATCAACGGCAAAAACAGGCTGGAAAGAAAGAAAGAGATCAGCAGAGGTTGTCCTGTTTGTGGAACGGGGGAATAGCAAAATGTGGCAGAATGCTCCGAGTTAAAGACGAAACCAACCCGTAGAAAACCGTAGATTTCCAACCCGTCGATATATATCTGGGCATGATAAACTCTATTCTCGTAACCTGGGCCAATAGCAAGGCGGCGGTATAGCAGTTTGGGGTGCCGTTTCACCAGTACGTACTTACTGTTGTTGGCCGAAATTCCACAGCTTCGAGAACTTGGCTTCACCCCGCCTGGGCCCTTTCATCGCCGAATGAACGGGCCATGTGGCGGTTGGTAATCGGCAGCCGCTGTGGTCGGCATTCGATTCAGCTGAGAGTCGCCTTACGAGCTGGTCGCGATCTTCCGCCGGGGCTCCCGGTCCGGAAACCCCACTGTGAAGATTGCGCTGGGATCCCCGGCGCCCTGGTTTGACGTGATGCGCGTGCAACACTGCAGTTGGAATATGCCAGTGTCAGGGGCTGGGCAGAGTGCTGGCATCATAATCCCTGCGTCATTGCCCGCCTTCAACGATGTTGGGACTTCTTCGGCGAGAGCGTGAATGGTGCGTAGAACTGCTCGGTAAACACAGAGGCGCCCACTCTCAAATGGGTTTGCGCGAATTCTGATTGTCTTGTGGTTGAGTTGAAAATCCCGCTGTCGCATTCAATCTATCAGGCATCCGTTTTCGAACAGTATGCTTATTTTATCAAGTGTAAGCGCTGTCCGTGCCCGCCGACGGCGATCATGCCGCGACTCAACAATCAACTGTTCCAAGTCCCGCACCTGATATCCTTATTAAAGAATTAATTGCAATATAAACTCAAAGATATTCGACCGAATTTTCAGCCGGCCTCACCCGCGGCAGTTTGGGTGTCCCTCTTTGCGTCCACTGCGTCTAGGTCGACATTGAAAATTCTACACGCTCGGATACATGAGACTAAACTGACGTAGACGTGTAAAAGCGTTGACTCCTGCATGTTTTGATAATGTACTTACAGCTTGAGATGCAAATCATTCTTGAGAGTCCTGGCGATACACCTTCATTTCTTTGATCTGTTGTACATATGTGAGCCTTGAGGGGTTTAAGCATTCACGGATCCTTGCGGATGTATGATTGAATATTCGAGGTCGTAGATCAAAGGTGGGGCTACTACTACTGTTTATGATGGCAAAAATCCCCGACAAAGGCAAACGAGTTTTTCAGTTGCCTATGATTCAATCCAAGAGGGTCAACCTATCCCGGCTTATTCCTAGCGAGAATTGGGAGCGTCACATTGGTTCGATCCATCCCCTGATGGAAATCCCTCTTTCTGATTCATCCTACCCGTTAGAACCTTGTCAGGTCTCCAAATGCAGCTTGCTGACTTGAATTTCTCCTATCTTTTCAGATTGAAGACGAAACAGTACGTGAACAACATAGCTGATGGAACCTCAAAAAAGACTCAATTTAAGAGTTCGCCCACTACCGCACAGTTTGGGAACGGGGTCTGCGATAAGTGTGGCACGGCGCTGCCGTGGTTGGTAAGAGGTCTCGGCAGTTGTGGCCCTCGTCCGATATCCGGCAACGACGGCCTCACGAATCCGGGTCCCGGGGGGCCTATGGGTCCGGGCGTCCCCTCAGAAAGTAATAACGGCCTTCTCCGTCAATACTACGCGACCGGTTGGCAATGCGACTGGCTCCTGGAGTCTTGAAAGCTGTCAAACCCCTCCCATTGATTGACCGGGGTCCCTGTCGAAATCGGTTAGCCAAAGTTTCGAGTCGTCTAGCGCGTGGCGAGATTCGCCAAACTCGTGATCTTAGTACATAAACCTGGGCAGTTATTTCCCATCGATTTCCGTTCAGAGAAAAATGCCGCGCACTCGGTCCTGAATTAGGTATCAATCGTGTCAGTCAAAAAAGCTCTGTTCACTGAGCGTGAGCGTGGCCCGGCTGGTGGACGTTTTGGAAACTCCCGGCAACTATGGCATACGTACTTGAATGAAACGCATCAAAGAAATATAGACGCACCAGGGGGAACTAGAACGGAAAACGATATTGTCAAATGGTCTTTTGTGTTAATGTTTCCGGTATGAAGATATCAATACCGGTAATGGAATCGAGTTCAATCACGCCGACACTCGTTGGCAAAGGGAGGTACGGTTCGGACGAGGTTTTCACGAAAGACACTATGGCATGGCAACTTAACAGAAAGGGGTCGCAAAATATTGACACCATGCTCCAGGGTCAAGCTCAGACGCTAGGTGGGAAGGTTTTAACCAATTCAGACAACTCATGCGATACAAGGCACGGCAGTTCTCAAATCATCAAGTCCGCCTTTGAGCTGGGTTTACATCTGCATACTACGCTTCTATCAACCGCCTTGGCAGCCAAGGTTTCAACAAGTCGGCATTTTCTATCAGCTTACATCCAACATACCTGACGTGCGACTTCGTTGTATGTTGAATGTATAGGCGTCTATCACAAGCTCAGATTGGATACCCTGAACAAGAAGGATCCAGAGAATGAAATGCGCACATCATACAAATGAAAACCATCCACGTTCAAGCTCATTATGTTACAAATTTTAGACATACCAGAAGAGTTGCACGGGGGCAACATGTAATCTTGTTCCACCTCCATAAATCACTGTTCACAGACACCAACATGCAATACACCATTCTGAATCGGTGACAGCTGCCAGGATAGCATCCGCATTCATGATACACTCCATTTTGTGAATAGATACACTCATAGAAGTTTTAAGACCAGCATTAACCTAGTATGGTACTCTAAAAGAATACTATCATGTGTGGTGGGGTACCTGAGGGGGATATGAGGCCTTGTTGATGAATCTCAAACAAGACCAGATTTATGGGACGATGCATTCAAAGAAGGTCGGATCTCTCCTCTAGTAATTCTCACAGGCTCGTTCAAGTGAGGAGAGAAAAGCAAAGTATGAAGCTACGAATCAAACAAGGGGGAAACCTTTTCGAGAGAACACCACCACCTTGACTCGGTTTCTTTATCGATCAGGCGCGATGAACAACCAAGGAGGTCTACGAGTGACGGGAACTACCAAGTACCAGCTCAATACGTCTTCTCATTACAGACACATGCTCTCCATATCACCTAAAAAAAAGGCCACGCCTCCGTCAACAACCGTAGATCTCTCATACGTAAGCTGGCCCGAGGCCCTCCCTGCCAGACATCTGTCCAGGCTGGCAACGTCTTCAGGAGCCTTTGACCCGCTGAGATGCTCTGCCATGGTGCGTACCTGGAAGTGTGTGCTGAAAGCAAAGGACGATTAGACGCACTACTTCCTTAACCACTTTGCTTGAATGAAGCATCTTCAGTGAGCCCCTTTGATTTGTAAGGCTAGTGCCAATAGTCGACCACATATCAGTGCGGATCATGCTGGCGCAATATGCGATGGCTATATTGGCTTGGCCGTATCTACTGCAGCGGCTTGTGCAAGACCTCAAACGGCCCATTTGCTGATAGAATACGCCAGTGCAAATGGACATCTTATACGTATCAACTTTGTCTCTACTTTTCAGAGCAAGACAATTTATCTCTTGGGATGGAATAAGATCCAATCAACTTCATACCTCAGCTCTGCTGAACGTGACCTGACCTGCATTTTGGTGACCGAAGACTGCTCGGGGCATTCATTTCTAGTCATCTTTTAATGATGTATTAAGGAAACCGAGCAGGAGGAAGTAATAGCACAGATGTTGTTTCAATATGTCCTTGCTGATCTCGAGGACTGGGCTCTTTGTAATCAATCCGATGTTTGCCACCGTCTCATTCGCAATCATTCATATTTCCCCTTGTGGATTAGGAGCCATTTTCATCACCAGTGGTCAGATGTAGCACATCCATTTTCTGTCAAAATATTGTACTCTTTGCGTGAGCGGTCGGTTCCGTAGGCCAATCGCCAATCAGGCCGGCGGGATACCGTATGCCGAGTACCGAGTGCCGGATACCCACTGCTGGAACAGGACGAGGAGCGGTGTGGACCAAGATTATCTTGCAGAAGGAACGCCGCAGAGGATATATTACTGGGCTGTGAAGAGCACAAAAGATTACTATCCATGCTTTTACTTTGTCTATTGCAGCCGCGATACGTGCGACATTAGGTATTCTTATCGTGGGAATCAGCCAAAATGCCTTTATCAAACTTTCACGTACCACCGTCCACCTCGACCGTCAATGTCCGAGTCATTGACTCGACATCCCAAATTGGCTGTAGCATCGAAGGCATGGTGTCGCATACCATCAAAGGTCACACCTGGCTTCAATGTCCCGCCTATGTCTTTCTGGTGGAACACCCGTCTTCGGGTCGCAAACTTCTTTTCGATCTCGGAGTACGAAAGGACTTCGAAAACCTAGCCCCGCCCATTCAGAAATGGTTCAAAGAGAGCGGCACGACCTGCAGCGTCGAGAAAGACGTTAGAGATATCCTCGAAGAAGGTGGGGTTCAACCGGACGACATCGAAGGCATTATCTGGAGCCACTGGCACTGGGACCACATCGGAGACCCAAGCAGATTTCCGACAAGCACCGCCTTGATAGTAGGACCGGGCTTCAAGAAGGTCCTAACACCCGGCTACCCTACCAACCCGAGCGCGCCTCTCTTGGACTCCGACTTTGCCGGGCGCGAACTTCGTGAGCTAAGCTTCGCCGAATCCGCCATCAGAGTCGGCTCATTCCCTGCCATTGACTATTTTGGCGACGGAAGCTTCTACATCCTAGACGCGCCAGGCCACACTGTTGGTCATGTCAACGCTCTTGCGCGGGTGACGACCAATCCAGACAGCTTCATCCTCATGGGTGCAGACACATGCCACCACAGTGCCGAGATGAGGCCGTCCAAATATCACCCGCTGCCCGACGAGATATCGCCACATCCGTTTCTTCGGGGGAATCAGATGCCTTGTCCTGGCGCACTATTCAAACCCATTCTTCAGGATGAAGATACGACTAAGCCGTTCTATGGCGTTCATCGACCTGGTATGCTCTTCGGCGACCCAGATGCCGCCGAAGAGACTGTCGACCGGATCATTGAAGCTGATGGAAGCGGCAACACTCTTGTTGTGATCGCGCATGACAGTCACTTGAAGGACGTTATTAAGACATTTCCAGGGTATGCGAATGACTTCTTGCGACAAAGTTGGGCTCAACAGAGTAGATGGTTATTCCTGAGTGATTTTAAGGATGCGGTTGATGTGGATCACAATGAAGAGTCGTAAACTCGATGCGAACATAGTTGTTTTGCAGTTCTTCTTCACACAACTTGACATAGAGTAGAATAGAAAGAGACCCAAACTGAGATAGATTCGAATAGAAAGATTTTCAAACAACCGTTGGGCACCTTAACGATCGATTAGATGCGATGCTACAGACTGCCATGGCTAGTCGCAATTTCAATCAATACCAATATGCAGAGTGAATGAAAGAAGCTACCAGAATGGATCTAAAATGAATGATCGCGGAGATCAAAATCCTTGTTAGAGTCTGTTGTCAGACGTTCTGTCCCAGATGCCTTGGCCTAGATTGCCGGTGGTCGCTTTTAACTCTTGCAGGTGATCGTCGTGGATTCCTCGAGGTGTGGTCCGATATTTCTTGCACAGGTGTGCTGCAGCCGCGGTAGCCAGCGCATGCTGTCCTCCATTTGCCATGAACTTGGCGTTGGAACCTCCAATGTGGGTAGTGCTGATGTGTTTCCCTGCCATCATCAAGTTCGAAATATTGGTCGAGAAAAGACATCTGAATGGAATGTCATACGGCTTTTTGTCCCGTTCATCCCACTCCCAAGCTCTCAACCGGAAATCGTACTTTTCATCGCCAGGGTAATGCAAGCAAAATGCGCCTGCATTCTGAACCACCGCATCTGGGAAAGCCTTGTGATCGCGAATATCAGTCTCCGCCAGAACATAATCGCCCTTGTACCGCTTGAATTCTCCTTGAGCTGCAACAAAAGCCACCCAATCAAAGTCAAGGTTTGCGTAATTCTCTGGTTCCATCGTTTTCACATTGTGAAAGGTTCCGTAGATGGCGCAGAGAAGGTGATCTCGGATGTGTTCACCGTTGGTATACGGATCAAGCCATTGACCATACTCCCAGAAGTGCGTAAGAGGTCCCTTCATCCGCATATCGGCGGTCGGATCCGGTACGAAATTCGGAGGAACGACGAGAGGGCCGGGTCCGTTCTCAAGACCGGGTTCCCGCAGTTGACCGCGGAGATCTGAGTAGTCTTTCGCAACCTCGATGGCCCAGGGCACAGCAGGGAACGACACAGCCGCATTAGCCATCTTGGTTCGGAAAAAGAGTGTGTGACCATGATGCATGTCGTCGGCCTCGGCAGGCGCAAGACTTTCGCCGTACATTGACTTGGATTCTTGACCAAAGAGTGTCTCCGCACCAGTGAATATGCCAAGAACAGCCTTTCCGGAGCAGTCAATGAAGGTCGGAGCCGACAGGCGGATTTCCCTTCCAGTTCGAGCGTGTCGAGCGTCCAATGATGTTATTGCGGAGCCAACGAGATGCGCATCGTAGACGGTGTACTCCATGAATATTGTCGCGTTGGGCTCCGCGTCGAGAAGCTGCTTTGCCAGTAAATCCCCGTCGGCATGGCGCTGCGAAAGTCCCTGAATCAAAGGGCTAGTCATTCCACGTGGGGAGAGACCGATCTCAACACTAGCATTACCGCCAAGTTTAGGGCGATCTTGCACGAGAGCAACGTGATTTCCCAGTCGTGCAGCTGCCAACGCCGCTGTGCAGCCAGGTATCCCTCCGCCGACTACCACAACATCATATGAGCCGGCATCGACAGGATTGTCAGGTAGTCCACGTAATATCCTCCGCCAGGCACGCGTCTCTTCGTTATTTCCATTTGGCGGGGGTGTATCCTCAAGGCTGAAAAAGATAGCGTCGCAGCGGCCGCAGAATCCAGTCAGGTCGTGGAGAGCAACACTTGTATCGCCGCGTGGGAGATGCATAACACCTGCGTACTGCCAGGACCAGTCCTCATTGTTCGTGCCGAAAACGGTATCCAGGGTGCTTTCGTTGATGGTCAGGGTAAATTGGCCTGGATGATGGTCAGGAACCCAATCCTTGGCTCGAACCCAGACATGATAGTACCCCTTTTCTGTAGATAGGACAGTTGTTGCGTCTGCGACTGGCTTGCCATTACCGTGGGCGAGGAGGTATGGCGAGCCCATCTCTGAGTCGAATTGCGAGTCCAGAATCCAGCCACCATAGTTTTGGAAATCTTCCGCTTCCAGAAGCATGCCTGACTGTGGGAGCCACGTCATGATACAGAATTGCTTATGATAGTGTGTGTAATGTATTGCCACGAATAAGAAGTAAATAGTATAACCATTTCTTGTCTTCCTCCTGCTGGATTTATTTTATATGGCAACGCAACCATCACCGGCCTCGTTTCATGCACAAACAACCTGAGGATTGTTGGGAAAGATTATTAAACATTATTGTAGTCCGAGGTTGTCACTTCGTTATTCATTTGTGGACACCTCTTCTGGAGTTGACATTCTCGGCCCATGGACCAATCGGCTGGTTTCGATGCACGGCAAGCTTCGTAACTCGCAGTCGCTGTAGAATGTGGAGCTTGTGCGGCTTCCCGGTACTTGGCAAGTTGGTCTGAGTAGATGTTTTATGGTTGAGCGCAACCACGGTCGAAGAGAGATGTTTGGGTAGTGTCCTCTTCCGAGTAGAAGATATATCCGGGTCGAGGCCCGAAAGGTCGCAACAGAAACTTGTAAGATCATAGACTCCACGAATGTATCTCAATCATGGAAACTAAAAAACGGAGGCGGGATTGCTGTCAATCCGTCGGGCAAATCGACTGAACGGAGACGCGGCGCCTTTGTAGCTTCGGCTCCCACGCCGGCTCCCGCACTAGCATTGGTGGGGACGATTGAAATAGCAGTCTGATTCCTGCGTACTCGGCACTTGGACATCCCTACATTTCATCATTTTCGGTTCGAACTCTAATATGGATTCTAGAACGGCGCGAGAGCGTGCCAACGTGGTGTGCGTTGAATGTCATTCCAGAAAGGTGTGTCGTCCCCAACGTATACTTCAACATCTGCGAGGAGCCGTTGCCTGACCACCGTATGGCCAGGTCAAATGCGATCTTCAAGGCAGTCCAGATAATCAATGCCGAAACTGTCGCCGCTCTGGTGTCCAATGCATGCAAGATTGCCCCGTTCTCTCAAAGTTGCTCCAAGGAGAAATGCTGACCACGTGGCTGTTGCAGTCGACGCGATGGCGTTAGAAAGAGACGGAAGGTCATCACACGGCACGGTCAGGCACTGCTACCGACATCGCCGACTGTGCCGATTGTGCCGCTTGCTCCTCCCGGCCTCGGCAGTGTCAGTACAGAGAATGAGAATGGGACGCAGATGATCACCCCAACGCCGTCCTCCGACTCCAGCAATCGGACCTACCAGTCGGAAGGTTTCATTTCCCACAGCTCCGTCCTGTCATACGACTCCATCACCCAGCCAGTGGCCATTCACGAGGGCCTTCCGCCACGAATTGTCCAGGCTAGAGGTATTATTTTGGGCGCGACACAGGCGAATATTCCCCCAGCTCCATCGCTGAGAAAAGCTCTGATGGATAGCTTCATTGAAAATGTTCTTCCTTACTGTCCCGTTGTTGATTCGAAGGACCTCACGGACGAGAACTCGTCGACCCTGCTTCAGTTAGCGGTGTGTCTCGTCGGGAGCCTCATGCGTCATGATCCCAGCAGCCTGGAACTGAGTTACTCTCTTTACGAAAAGATTCAAACTCTGCTTTACATCGATTTCGAAGATGATAATATGGCCCTGCTGAAGACGTTCTGCCTTCTGTCATGCTGGGCTCCGGCCTCTCCGTATCGGGTTACGCTTCATGGGCCGTGGCATTGGACGGGGATGGCAGTGCGATTAGCGATACAAATGGGCGTGCATACGCAGTCAAGTTACGCAGAAAATGAAAACACCGGATGTTTTCGGCGGATCTTCTGGTACTTAAACGTGCGTGCCTCCTTCCCTTTTACTCTTACTTAATGAATCTGGTTTCTGTTCCATGTCACTTGTTCTGGTTTGGAACGAAGATCCCAACGTCACCTTCAACATCTCTTTCTACAGTTCAAACAAAGCATTTGTTCATCTAACTGAGACTTTTCACTGACATCCCACAGAATACCGAAACACTTATGGTTGCCTGTTGGGGCCGCCCGCGTTCTCTGAAGCTGGAGGATTGTGACGTGCAGCCCCTTGCGTCGTCAGACTTCGCCGCTGAAGGGGTATCTGTCATGGTTTCTCTTCATTTCACGAGACTGATGAACGTTGCTCGCAGTGTTGCAGAATTGAACACCAAAAAGGGGGTTCCCTCTGAGCATGAGGTGGAAGGAATAATCGCATCGATTTGTAATTGGTATCGAGGTCTGCCAGAAGAGTTGCGGCTTCACGACCAAAACGGAACCCGAAGACCATTTCACCGTTTCACTTCGGAGTTACATATCCACTATTTGACGACGATCATACTTATTCAGATGCTCAGCAAAGACCGCCATTCCCCATGGCGGACGTCCCCGGCCTCAATTGTGGCAGCGTCTTGCGTTGCTCATCTGTACGAGGAGATTCACTGCAGAGAACAAGCCGTCCACTTGCTCAGTGTCAATGGCTTCTTGGCTTTAGTTGCTGCAATTGTGTTGATTTTTCAGCGCCCGAAGTCGCCACAGAAGGAAGTCATTCGCAATAATGGCGTCAACAGCATTTGCTCCGTCCTGCGCCTCATGTCCGCCAAGTATGGCGGGGCGAGATCGGTGCTGAAAAGGATCCAGGGGCTTCAACTGAATGCTGAGGGTAGAGAGCCTTCCGCCAATTACCACCAGAATGGTGGCCTTGCGTCATGCGCCCCATGGGTAGCAAGGGCTGTCAACAGACATATTGATGAGCTGTTTCCTTTCCCGCATAGCTTTTGCGAGAATATGGACATTTTAGGTCTAGCGGAAATACGATTGGACCAGCTATCAGTTCAGGCAGTAGGAGCCGCGGATTCCATGCCTTTTGAGCAAGTGTCAGACTCCGGGTTTTCGTTGATGGACATTCTGGAAATGGATTTCGATGTCTTTGAAACCATGACTGGCTGCATATAGGTGACAGTGCACTCCCATAATATGTAGATATTTTGAAGATTCAGGGTACTCCAAATTTATTATGAACAATGAGATTCATGCCCGAGTATACAAACCTTTGGAATCAAGAGGAAGGCCGCATGAGGCAGTGGGAGGTGGACAGCTCGCTGCTTCATTCTTTGAAATGATCTTTCACAATTTCCTCAGTGACTCAGAATATGACGATGGTTGAATATAGCATTGACTGAGTTAGTGTCAGAATATGGATATGGGCCCTTAGTCGGCGGCAGCGTTCGAATGACAGACTTCGGCCCAGCGAACCCCGTCCCTTGCCAATTCGCCTCGGTTATGTGACGATTGCCGAGTGCCGATAACCACCGTCACCTCTGCCGAAAGTCACGTCTACCAAGTACAGCCGAAGTATACGTGATTCATAGTCCGTTCCTGGTACCAAGTCAGCTACACATTCTGTGAGAATTTATCGGCGGATTGAGAAGGATGATGCGGCAAATCATTGAATGCTCCAGTTGTGGTATTACCCCGAAGTCCGAATTATCATACTTGACCGAATGGCGGATTCCATGCACCGGCTGGTGTTCCAATTGATGTTCTTAGTACCAATCGTAAAGCCAACTCTCTTTGGAATCGCTACTTTCATTACAGTCCCCATACATATATATATAGAAGACGCGATGCCAAAGGGTACATGACTCACAGAATCTGTCATCTTACTCATAGATGAACTGAATACCTCTTTTGTGTCATCTTAACATTCACAAATATGTCTAATCTCATTGTGGTCATTGGCGCAACCGGTGGTCAGGGTGGAGGAGTTGTCAACGCCTTTGTCAACGAAGCAGGGTGGAAGGTGAGAGGTACCACAAGAAACACCTCAAGCGAAAAGGCAAAGGCACTCTCCGCGAAAGGCGTCGAAGTCGTTTCTGCAAATCTCAATGACGAAGAAAGTCTCGAGAAGGCTTTTCAAGGCGCCACGGCAATTTTTGCATTCACCGACTACTACGAGACGTTCTTCGAATTGGGAGATGAGAAGTCTCTGGAGCTGGAGTTTGCCCAGGGCCAGAGAATTGCACGTGCGGCAGCCAAGAACCAGTCCCTTCAAAGACTCGTGTTCAGTGCCGGGCCTCACACAAGCATGATTACTAACGGAGAGGCAATCTGTCCTCATCTTGAAGGAAAGGGACGCATTGTCACATATGTCACGCAGGAAATGCCCGACCTTGCCGCCAAGACAACATTTGCCGTTTTCACCGTCTTCGCCAACAACGCATTGCTCTACGACATTTTCAAGCCTATCTACGTGGTAAGTGAATTGACCTCCTCGGCTTGATGTCTTCAAGACATGTACTAACCGACCTGAAGCCAAGCGCCAAGAAGTATGTCAGTTTGTACCCAACGCCGCCCAGTACGCCATACCCATGTGTTGGGGATCCTGCAATCAACGGGGGCATCTTCGTTCGAAGACTGGTGAAGAGCCCACCACCTCCGGGTTCCTTTGTTCGATGCAACGTGGAAACTCTGACCATGGATTCTTACCTCGCCGCCTGGGGGCGGGCTACCGGTCTTGCTCCGGAAGAGGGGTCGACCGCCGCCGTGCAGATTTCTCCCGAAAGCTATATTGAGCTTTGGGGTTCCATGGCGCAAGAGCAGCTTTCTCAATGGAAATTCTTTCAATGGCTCCATGATCATTACCCCCCAAAGTGGGAAGGGATTACGATCGTGGAAGGAATGGATCTCTTGACTGATGAGGACAAGAAGGAACTTCTGAGTGTCGAGGAGTCGCTGAAGCGGTATGACTGGAGCGCGTTCGAGAAGAAGCCAACCGCCAAAGCTGTCACTGGCCGGTTCTCTACCTAGGGGAAAGCTCAGAAAGCCCAAACCTGTAGGAGCGCCATATGAAGCGATAACAGACCTGTTGAATTCGTGTCATTACTTTACAAAGCACTCTCTATCAACATTTTTACGAGCATGAAGACGTATCAATAAAAGACTCTTTTAAATCATACATAAACATGGTCGATGCTGCCAAATCATGATAAGACAATGTCTCTTTATTTCATGTTGAGCCACGGGCAGTCAAGTCATCCCGGACCACTGCATATACCATCTCGTCCATCAAGACACCGTTCTTGAACACCGCCTTCCTAAGCCTGCCCTCAAGCTGAAACCCGCTCTTCTGCAGCAAGGCCTGGCTTGCCTTGTTCTCAGAGAACACACCAGCCCACAACCTCTCCACCAAGGCCTTTTCCTCACCCATTCCGTCGAACATCCACTTAACGAACGCAGGAACCAACTCGCTCATGATTTTTTGCCCCCAAAATTCCTCGCCCAGCCAGTATCCCAACTCATAACCCCGCAAGTACACGTCTTTGCCGGGGATGATACCGATGCTACCCATGGCTCGGCCCGATGTGGGGCAGATGATGACCCAGCTGCGGTACGGAGGTGTCTGGTTCATTGAGATCCAACTCTCGGCGTCGGCAAGGGTGTATGGGTGCGGAAACTGGTTGCGGAGATGAACGACGACGGCCTTGGAGTTTGCTGCTTTGGCCACGGATGGCGCATCTGAAGGGTGATACGGTCGGAGGATGCTTTTTGAGAGGGCGAGAATGGGCGTGGGCAGATCAGATGGGGACGCCATGTTGCATGCCAAGCCTATGTGACCGAAATCTTCGCACTGAGGTGAGTTGTCGTAAGCCCAAAAGAAGCTTTCTTTGCACAATGTCAATGAATCTGGTTGACCTTTTCTGTTGAAGAACGCGAGAGAACAGTCATTCGACGGAGGGTTCCTTGTGGTTTAATATGTGTCATCAAATGACTCTTCACACAAAAGTGCCGCTGTAGGCGATAAGGTGGTCAGCACGCAACGTTGCTTATCAGCCCCCGTGCAGAATAGCACCTTATGAGCCACATAATTCCTAAGTTAGTTAGGAATCACCCGCCATCGTCCGCTTCAATCGGCGCCGGCCTCCCATCGGGGCCCGGAGGGGTCTTGACAGCTGAACCCGAGACACGGCGGTGTCAGTAAGACTGATCCATGCCACACAAGCTTCCTTAATGCTGCTCCAGCCACATGCAGCAGCCACAGCGTGTTGTGCGTATGATTTGCCCACGTGGGCAGCTGCCCATCAATCGGAGGATGCACTAACAAGCGCAGCTCAGTTTTTGCCTCCCTCATTTTCTTAGCTAGGCAACTATCTCAACTTTGCAATATCAGAGCACGATATTGTTGCGAACAAAACATACAAAAACTGCAGACACATCATGGCTTACCTGCAGCCCCACGTCGAACGCCCCCAGTACCCGGCCGGGGTTCCCAGCAAGTTCGCTCCCGACGGGGCGGTCCAGGCCTTCCCGGGAAACACGATCATCTGTCATCTCTCCCCATCCGATCCCCTCTACGCCTCAATGCAGGAGCTCAGCAACAAGCTCACAGCCAGCAAGTTCGCCTCTTTGATCACCCTCCTACCACCGACGAGCTTCCACATGACAGTCTTCGAAGGCGTGTGTGATCAAGTTCGGAAATCCGGATACTGGCCATCTGATCTATCTCTCGATGCCCCTCTTGAGGAGTGCAACTCCAAGTTCGAGAAAGCTCTGGGTGCATTTGATCTCGGGGATGAGTATGCGCCCCCGTACAAGATGACGGTGAGGGGGTTCGACCCACTCGAAATCGGCATCGGTGTCCGGCTTGACGGGCGCACGCCGGCCGAGACGGAGCGACTCAGATCCTTGCGGAACAAACTCGCAGACAAGCTGAACATCCGGCACCCGATACATGATGGCTACGGCTTTCATCTCAGTGTTGCATACCTGCTGAGACATCTCACAGATGAGCAGAACCGAGAGCTCCAGGCTCTGCTGCTGAAACATTTTGAGAATATGCCCAAGGAGTTCGAGTTGAGCGCGCCGGAATTTTGCACCTTTGAGAATATGTTTGCATTCAAGCGCGCCTTTTTTCTTGGGAAAGAGCGAAGTTGAGGTTTTGTTCGCCTGGTCTTAGCGCATTCAGGGACAGGCCGGGGTTTAAGTACTGGCGATCGTCGTCACGGACAATGTGGATGGACGAGGCAGGCGGGGCATTCAGATCATCTTCAATTATTCGTTCGCTGATGCAAAAGGGTATAATACAGTCTAGAAACATCGTCATCATCTCATGACCAGGCGTCTGCGCTATACAATCCATGCCGACTCCGTGTAGTCCTTTGACAAGATCTGGTTGGTGTTCTTGGTGTACTTCAACCAGCAATACGGGTCATCGTTGCCTTGGTCATCCTTGTAGAGATAAACAATGCCGGCGCAGCGACCGAGCTCAGTTTGCTTGTTGACGTTGAACACGGCACAGAGTCGGATGCACTCCTCGATGTTTGTGGTCGGCACCTTGCCGATGTCGTTGTAGATATAGTCGCTGCCGCAATCCTTCTCGAAGGTGAGGTTCGTTCCTGGGACTTCCCATGTCGGTTTGCTTGAGCTAGTGCCGCATTCACCCTTCCTGACAGCCGTGTCAGTTGGGGCGGGTTTACTGAGGTCGAGGACGGCGTTGGCTGTTCCCGAGGGTGTGGATGTGCTGGATGATCCGGCGGCTGCAGATGCCGTGGCTCTGCGACAACGTTAGTTCTTGTAATAAATGGAGGAAAGCCGACGAGACGTACTTTGCCAGCTCTGAGTTCTTCTGTGCTACCACAGCTCCAAGCGCACCGGCGACCGCAATCAGAGCGCAGAGAAGGAAGAGAGACACAAGCATCAAGAAGAAGGTAGGTTTGCGTAGGCCGCATATCCTCCCATCACGCGGGTCGCCCTTCTCCCCTGCAGGTGGCACGCCGACGGGAGTGTGGTTATTCGTGTAGGTTGTTTGCGTGTACTGCGTTTGGGGCGACGTCGCATGGTGGTCATAGTACGGCGCGGGTTGGTGCTGCGACTGGGGATAATACGGCTGGGGCGCATTGTTGAAATCCATGCCTTGATTCACTTCCAGTCCGTCGGGAATGGCACCGGACTCGGGGCCCGGGGAGCCGTGCGGGTTCTTGAGCATCTTTTCGGCTTCGGGCGACACGGAGTGGCTGCTGTAACCGCTTGTTCTGCCTGAGTAAAAGTGGTCGTGCGGATGCAGAGATGCCATCTCAAACACAAGAGAAGGGCGGCCGTCTGAGATTCGGAGGTGGGAAGGGAGATGCTTAAATTGAAGGGCGATTTACCCGGGTAGTCCGGGGCGGGTTGACAGTGACAAGGAAGAGCAGGCAGAAATGTTTGAGGTGCTTGTAGACCGGAGAGGGATTGACAAAGGAAAAGGACAGAAGAGACGGCGGGAGAGCAGGAGAAAGTGACTTGAAGGATTGACAAGACGTGCCATCGCGCGGATCAGGGGGTCGCGAGGGGGCTGTAAGCAGTAGATGTGCTAGCTAAGCTACACAAGTCTAAGACACAATCTGGACGCCAGCCCGTTCCATCCATCGTCTGGGCCGGTAGGGCTGGCGGCAAAGAGGTGGGAGGTTGGCCGGTACCTACCTAGTCTCACGACGTAATAACGATAACATCTTGGAATAGCATCGGGTGCTGGCAGCAGAAAGTGCAATATTCGGAGGGAAGGCAAGCAATGACGGCAAAGCAAGGCACTGCCCCTGGAAGAGACTCAGCCGCCGAAGTGACCTCGTGGTCCAATGGACGAGCTCCGTGGGATGAGATCGGCGCCAAAGATGGGTTGCTTTTGGGCGCGAAGGATCCGGACCCTTGGCCGAGTCTAGCGGTTTTTGGGGCAAAGTAAGCTTCACGAGTAACCATAATTGTGCTGCCTCAAACGCCCCCCAATTTCAGCAGCGGCCAACCGATTCTCCCGCCAGTTTGTTTTGGGCCAGTGCCGCCCGTCTGCAGGATGAATCGTGTCAGTCTTCCACCGATACTCTCTACAAAAGTACCAAATAATGGTTAGATTCTTGCGCCGTTCAAGTTTCTGATGATCCTTCTCTTTCTCTTCTGCTTTGAAATGGTTTCTAGCTGGTTTCTTGGTCCCCACAATAAGGCCTTGGTCCGTGACAGCGTCCGAATGAGGCAAAGCAGCCCTGTTCACTTCATGTGCGATGACAAGTTCGCAACATTTAGCAGCCGCCCGATTGAGATATGGTATCGTCCCTTCACTCAATGTTGAAACTGAGAGAGCCTGGAATCTTCGTCTACAAGACTCTGTGACTCCCTTAGGACGTGGCTATCAATGCTGCTGTGCCGCTGCGTCTCCTGTTCAAATGGGTGTCCGTCATCATTGATCTCCTACGTCATAGACCTCGCCGAAGTCCCTTTGAATGAACAAAACCATTCAATCTCACTTGCTCAACTCCGACCACAACAAACGGCCAGCCACCAAGGCATACTTCTCAAAGGACTCCAAGCTCGAGTATGTGGCGATGCGTGCTTTGAAACAAACCACCATGACAACAGGCTCCGGCCCTTAGCTAAGCCTTTGTGGCTGCCCTTAGCGGGTGGTCCCGGTCAGTCAGCATCGGATGTTGTCCGCAGGCCAACAGTTTGCAACCTGGGGGCGAGGTTGGCGCTTAGCCGCCGCAATACCCCAAGGTGTTTGTCTTTCTCTGTTTAAGCGTCTTGGAATCCTTCAAAGTACGGTCGCTAAGCGCGACGCGGGCATTCCCAGCTGTCAAAGCTTCGGCCCCGTCGTGTATCGGAAGGATCAGAGTTCCGGGCCGGGGCGGGGCCAGAGTCAGCATGCGTCGCGAGAAGCCATCATAGTCCGCCTGCAAGAAACGACAATTGTCGTTCTTACAACTGGATTTCCTTTCAATTCCATCTCATCTCGTCGCTTGGCTATAAGCCCTGCCCATTGCCCTGGAAACGTCGCAAACCGATTCGTCCCCCCATAGGTTTCTTGCACTACCACCTGATGAAATTGCAGCTCCCAATACGCCGTCTTTCGATCATTCGTATTCTGGGACAAAGTCGACCGACACCGACCGACGCTGAATGATGGAAATCTGGAGTCAGATCAATGTGAGTAAGTGAAGGGCGGTACTCGAACTTTAACGTGCGTGACGTCAGCGTCTCCTCGCATGGCTAGTGAGACAAGCCTCAAGCCCGAGCGTGAATGACATATGGGAGAGAGGGGCGGTCTGGGGACTACTCTCAGTTTCCCGATGCAATAGCAGCACAATCTCCGATTGTAATCGAATACACAACAACAAAGACTCTTTCGAATTACTTGATCTATCAAGCGACGAGCCTCGTCGAATGTCAACATGTGCCGCTGGTTCGCGTATTTGGGAGATGAGCCTCAGCTCCTCGAGGACCTAATCCTCAGACCCCGTCATGCCGTTGTGAAGCAAGGTGAGATCAGCTTTCAGACTGAGGGCCGGAAAATATGTTAACAAGATCAGTCGATGAGCACTTCTTGCCATCCGGTCATACTTCATTTGACCCACAAAAGTCCATGGCCGTGTCCGCTGCCAGTGACACCGGTTCTCCGAACGCGTTCAGTAATATGGATGGATTTGGAGTAGGATGGTTCTCAACCGTCGAGCGAGAGTTCGCGACAGGAGAACACGGCCGTGGGAAAGAGTTACTCCGGCCTATCGTGTACACCAACATCCGTCCGCCCATGAACGATCTCGTTCTCCAGAGTATTGCCCGCGGCACCAGCACGACAGCGATCATTGCCCACGTCCGAGCTGCACCTGGGCTCACGCCCGTGGTGCAGACCAACTGCCACCCGTTCACCTTCGGACGGCATCTCTTCGCGCACAACGGCATTGTAGGCGCTTTCGCCTCGATCAGGACACCACTGCTGCAGTATCTCCCACTTAGGTACCAAACGGCCATTCTTGGCACCACGGATGCTGAGCATCTTGGTGCCCTGTACATGTTCATGCTGTGCGGAGAAGAGGGGGACTGGACGTCACTGTATGGCGTTCCTCAGTTGGCGGAAGCGATGAGGAAAACAATCGTCATGGTCGAGAATATGCAGAAAGAGTTTGCTGCCACCTTGAAAGTCGAAAACACTCTGAATCTTGTCATCAACTCGGGCTCTGAGATGGTCGCTCTGAGATACGCCAGTCCAGCCGGTGTAGAGGCTCCGAGTCTATACTACTCTATGAAGGCAGGGTCCACAATGAACAGGAAGTATACTGGGCATCCGGACGACACCAAGGGTGATGGTAGTCTTGACGAAGAGAGTGGTCTCTATGCGAAGGGTGATCATGGCCGCCATGCCATCGTGGCCAGCGAGCCCAGCACCCTCAATCAAGATGAGTGGGACCTGGTTGAGCCGTCCCAAATGGTTTTAGTCGACGAGAACATCCGTCTGAAGGTGGTAAACATGTAAAATGGCGCACAACGACAGACTAGTACTAGCTCCCACATAGGACGCACGTTGTGGCCAATTCCATGATTGCTTTCTTTGCTTTCGCATCCAGTAGCTTTGGGTGTTGTTTCACTCCGTTACCTTAACTCGCATGCGCCGAGAGGCTGGCTCACGGGCTGGTTCCAAACGCTGGCATGGGTTCTTCCACAACCGCATCTCATCCTTTGTAGGCCAATCCCATGAAGTCGCGCAATATTCATGTTGTGTAGGGCTGATGGCCAAGACTGTCGTGCCTTTGACATGCAGCACTTCCGCGGGGACTTCATATCATGCAAGTCGGAACACTGCTCCGGAAGCTTGTCTTGCGTCCCCAGCACCACCCAGCACCATACGAAGCCTATTCCCAGCCCAAAGTCCGGCAGCGTCCACGAATCATACGTCCGCAGCCAGCATGTTTAGCGAACATTTATGGAGACAGAAACCCGCTCAATAGGTCGGCTCGACGCGAAATGGAATCCAATAGCGCAAAAAGCTTTCCATCAAGACATCCAGACCAAAGAAAGTGCTCAGTCGCGCCCCAAGCTAACTGCAAACGTGGTAGTCTTCCCGGCCGCGATACCAAGATTGGCAACGCGTGTCAGAGTCTGCGCGTTCACTATCCCTTATCAATCAATCTAATCAGATGATGCCATCTCCTCTGATTGGTGCTCGCTTCACGATGCTCCCACCATCCACCCTTCTGAAGTCGGGAACCCGGCATCGGAGGCATCGCCAAGCATGTTCAGGACCCGCAAAAGGGCCCCTACCCGACCCGAAGGATCGTCTTCCCTTCCCGTGTCCTCGGGTCGCGCCAAGCACTAGACGATTTCGGTGCTTCTCGACCGCGATGTTCGGATGGCGTCCCCTCATCATTCGTGGTGTTGAAGGAATGCGCGTGGGTCGACGGGCCTTTACGTAAAGCGCTAGGCTCAAGATGCATTGTTGGCGTCCCGAGGTGGGTTGAGAGACGGTGGCGCAAAAGTTCTTCGTCTGCCTGCCGCTCACCTATATCTGACTTGCCTCCCTGTGAGACACATGGTCTGTTGTTCTCTGTCCGCCGTCCCTCCGCGCAACAATGGCAGTGTTTTCGAAACTCCAAGAGGCCCTCGGCCGCAAGCCTGCCAATACCGAAGACGAGATTGTCGCTGCTCCCGAACCAGTGGACGACGCCGCTGTTAGGGAAGCCGCTGATATCCCTGACGAAAAGATCGTTGAAGATCTCCCCAGCGAGAATGTGCAGCATGGTGTCAAGCTGGCGCAAGCTTTGTCTCTGACCTGGGGCAAAGAGTCGCTGGTTGCCATTTTCATCTTGTAGGAATCTTGGCACACCCTTGTTCTCATCTGGGCGACGATCTAACACAAATCTAGCATGTGGTTGCTCTACCTTACCAACGGATTCCAGAGCTCGGTCCTGTATAGCTTGACGCCGTATGCAGCCAGCGATTTCGAGTCGCACTCTCTGCTCCCTGTTATCGATATCGTTTCAAGCGCAATGACGGCCTCGGTATACATACCTTTGGCCAAGATCTTGGATCTTTGGGGCAGAGCTGAAGGCTTCCTCCTCATGGTCATCTTCGCTACTCTCGGAATGATTCTGCTGGCTGGCAGTCAGAATCTGGCTACCTACTGCGCAGCTACCGTAAGAGTCAGCCGTCGAAAGTTGCTCCACGATGATGCTGACCTGAGCTCAGGTGTTCTGGCAACTTGGCTGGTCCGGCCTTACCTACAGCATTGATGTCATCACGGCCGACTCTACGAACCTGAAGAACCGAGGTTTGGCCTTTGCCTTCACCTCGTCGCCTTACATCATCACTGCCTTCGCAGGACCCAAGTCCGCCGAGGGCTTTCTTGATAACGTCAACTGGCGGTGGGGCTTTGGCTGCTTCTCCATCGTTTTGCCTGTCGTTGCTGCGCCTCTGTATGGCATTCTCAAGTGGAACATCCACAAGGCCAAGAAAAGAGGTGTCTTGGTCCGTGAACCGAGTGGCCGATCGTTCCTGCAGAACGTCTGGTGGGCGCTTGTGGAATTTGATGGTATGTATCAAGGAATTACGCGTCAGTGCTACACCGGACTAACCTACCACTTTGTAGTTCTTGGGGTCGTTCTGTTCGCATGCGGTCTCGTCACCTTCCTCCTCCCGTTCTCTCTTGCCAGCACTGCGCCTGATGGCTGGTCTTCCGGGTACATCATTGCGATGATCGTCACGGGCTTCGTCGTTCTTGGACTCTTCCTTCTCAACGAGCTTTTCCTCGCCCCGGTGCCCTTCTTGAAGTTCAAATTCTTCGCCGATCGAACAGTCATGGGTGCCTGCGTTCTCGACATAACCTACCAGGTCGCTTACTACTGCTGGAACAGCTACTTCACCTCCTTCCTCCAGGTTGTGAACGATGTCTCTGTTTCAGAGGCAGGGTACATCAGCAACACTTTCGATGTCGTCTCAGGCGTCCTGCTCTTCATCGTCGGCTTCTCCATTTCCAAGACTGGCCGCTTCAGGTGGCTCCTCTTCGTCGCGGTTCCGCTCTACACCTTCGGCCAGGGTCTAATGATTTACTTCCGCCGACCTGGCCAGAGCGTTGGATACCTCGTCATGTGCCAGATCTTCACCTCCATCGGCGGAAGCGTGTTTATCCTGTGCATGCAAGTTGCCATCCTCGCTGCTGTTGACCACCAGCACGTTGCAGCCGCCCTTGCTTTGCTAAGTGTGTGCGGCAACATTGGTGGCTCCGTGGGTAACACGGTTTCGGCCGCAATCTGGACAGACACCTTTGAGAGTGCCTTGGAGCGTTACCTCCCTGCGTCTGCATTGGACAGTGTGGCTGACATTTACGGGGACCTCGACACGCAATTGAGCTATCCCGTCGGCAGCGATGAGCGCATCGCGATTCAAAACGCGTACGGATATGCGCAGACAAGAATGCTGGCTGCTGGCACGTCAGTCATGATATTTGGATTTGTGGCCATTTTCATGATCAAGAACTACAACCTCAAGAAGATGACTCAAACCAAGGGTCTCGTTTTCTAATTCTGCGGTGTTCTTGTTGGATACGTAGTAGCCAGGTAATGAATTTGATGCGCATTGATGCCCAAAGCTATTGATGTTATTCTTCTGTACGAATTGCTCCCATTACCAAGGCTCTAGTGCTACTTGCAATTCGCACCGGTCTTGCCTCTTCCATGTCTATAGTCAATCAATCTACCTCCTCAATTATCGAGTTGCGCCAAGCAACCAATCCAAGCATACGCAGTATCCATCGGACCTTCCCATCTGAAAACTTATCCTCGTTGACCCATTGGGTCTAGTGCTGGGGCATTGTCGAGCCAAATATCGAGGGCCCGATTGCTTCTGTCCACTTCCAGCCCAACGGCGCAGCAAAGACTACCGGCCAAGAACAGTCATACGAAATACCGCCACCATAGTCACTCCGATGCCGCTCTTCAACCAAAAAAGCCAAACCGATATTTCTGCGTCTAGTGCTCCTAGATGTTTCTTATGCTCCAACGCAGCCAGAGGCTTCCTCCTCAAGCTTTCTTCGCTTGATAGTCTCTCGGCCAGCCTGATTCTGAATGTCTCTGGTGTTGTTCAGCTGCTTGTTACTTACTTTCAGCTGGACAAGCAGTCAGTAAATGGACCTAGAGTTCGTGTGATTGCAACTTGCCTTGCGCTCAGCGACAGGACCAGCGGCCAGCCTATGAGTCCATTCGCCCCTCAGAGCAGAGTGCAACATGACTTTGTGGTGCTGTTGACGTCATCGGTCAGTCTCCTCTCCGTATTATGAAACGAATAAGCCGGCGAAATGCTGCCAGTGTACTTACTTTCATGTTGTAACACATCTGCTCCCAGCGATCAGCGAAGGTTCCGTATGCCTCCCACATGGGGCAGCTCTCTCCTGTCCAGCGGAGCTTGAGCTCCCAACCTTCTTGGATGTCCATCGCGGAAATCTGCTGAAGTTAGCCACTGCCACCCGCTTGTTATCATCCGCACTCACCAAGAGCTTCTAGCTCAAGAGTTCCACCTCAATGTTCGTGAGGTTGCAACGAGCAGCTGCGCGAAGGATGTCTGCTGGGCTACTGCTGGGGTCCACATAGACAGCGTCGGCATGGGAAAGCCCAGGAATCTTCTTGGGAGCGTCTTGTCCGCGCTTCCGCTTCGATGATGGGCCCGGGTCATTTTTGTTTTCGTCTTCAATATGCTTCGCATCCAACTGCGCCTTCTTGCGAAGTGCGTCGGCTTTCTCTTGAAAGCAGCTCGTATCGACAATCGCGTCGTGCATCTTCTGAATGTACTCTCTACGCCTGTCCTCGGTGGTGGGCCAACTAGGATCGTTTTCACGGCTCGGCGACTCCTGGCGGAAGACACGTTCGTACGCCTTCCCCAAAGCCACCGCCTGATCCGCACTGTCAACGATACCGCGGTAAGCCAAGGTCAGAGGGGTCTGAAGCTCAGCCTTGAGCAGCGGGTCTTGGTGATCGGTCAGACGGCTGGCCTTGCCAGTGCGCTTGCTTTGTTTGCGACTTTCCGGCTGCTGAGGGCTCGAAGGAGTGGCCGCCTTGATTATCTTGTATTGTTCCATGATCACCCCGACAAAGTGGTCGGCAATGTCGGTCGACATCTTGCCAAACCAGATTGCGGCATCCCTACCCATGTACTTGATGTCTAAGTCTGCCTCGTTATGAAGCAGCATGTCGTAAAACGCTACGGGAGGGAAAGCTCGGGAACCGTCGTTAAAACGGTACGGAATCACTTTATCTGGGGACATGTCAGAGAGGAAGGCCTTTTCCCCATAGGTGCGATGACCACATACCAACGATCGTTCCGATCAGAGTCTTCTTGACCTCCAGGGGAGTATCATCGCCGATGATGTGGTCTAGATAGTCGAAGAATGGGTCTTCCTCGCCGTTGACCGCGCCGAAGCTGCGTTCGCTGTCTGCCTCGGGTTCAACGGAGAGAGTGTCCTCAGAGCCACCGACAGACCAGTCTTCGGGGCTAGCCGAGGTCGACAGAGAACCGCCTGGGGCAGTTTGATCTGGCGTCGGGCATAGCTGAGAGCCTCGAACTCCGAGCGCGTTGTTTTGGTCGCCCGTTGACGCGTCTCCTGCAGTCGCGCAGGCGTCCAGATCGAAGAACGTCTGTACCTCGTCGGCGTGCCAAGCCGTCTGCTCACTGTAGACGCGTCAGCTATTGAACGGCGCGATGGATAGAGATTGGAGTCTCTTACTCGATCTGCGCCACATCAAGAAGGAGAGAATCAATCTCTGTGACGCCAAGATTCGGGAGATCCCAAGGCTGTAGCCAGTTAAGATCGGCCTCGTGATCCAGACCCGTCGCAGGAAGGAGACCTGGCTCTAGTTTGGAGGGCATCTTAGGCTGCCAATCCTCGTGGGCGTTGAGGTAATACAAGTCGGGGAGCTTAATCGGAAGTGCAGGCCTTCTGTACGGAATCTGAAAAGAACTTGATGGAGAGGATAGAGACTAAGATAAAGTACGCCGAGGGGTGTGAACTTGGGAGTAAAAGTGAAAATTTTGTGCGATCAGAGAAATAGTTTGAAGTGAGGAAGGTGGGAGAGGTACTCAGGAGTGTGTAAGTAGTCGGGCTGTCAGTCGTTGCTGGGGAGGGTGTGGAGACAATCAGTAGTCGGGATGAGCCCTCAGGCACTGTGTGAGATCAGTGCCGGACGTCGCGCCCTGCCCCCGTAACGGGTAAACAAATACACTCAGATAGTAAATATGTGCACGCAGCTCATCATGGCAGCTTACTTAGGTGCTGTCCTCAAATCGAATGATGGCAGCAGGTCACGATGCAAAAGCCAACCCCTGGTGCCTCGTTGCGGCACTCTGAATATCACTGTCGAGAGAACTTCCACCACAAGCAGCGTCGCACCACTTTGAGACCACTTCTACAACTCCCAGAAGACCATTTATAAGTAGTTAATTGGCATATTGCGACTTTGTTCACGGTAGGCACTGGAGACGGCCCGTCAGGAGGTCGATTGGCTTTCAAGGGCCCTTTTTCGTCGCCCGCATCGGACTATTGAAGCGGCGTCTGTGACCGACGACGGGCACGAAGTCTGTGAGCAAAATATGATTATATCAGAAGAAATTAAGACATAGATATGCGTGTTGGAGACAAGGACAACGACCTGATCAAGATCCACGATCGAATTATTTACGAGTTCACGGGCCCAACACACAAGGCTGACTGCCCTCTGTGAGACGGTGAATCCTTACCGGTGCTTTACATGCAAACCAAATTACGGTTCGTTCGCAAGGCTTCATAGTAGTGGCAATAATTAATGAATGGTCCTTACGAAGGCGCCTTTTTCCAAGTTTATGGAGGCCTAATCAGCGGCTGTCGCGACCAAGCCAGTCCAAGTTATCAACCTTTTGGCCTCCATGGTATCTTTCTGAGCCGTGGCAACCAACCTGTTCCCATCAGACGCCATCTTTCCTTTCCAATGTCTGTCTTGCTTGCCTAAAAGGCTTGCTCCTCACGGCGAAGGGTCTCGCGACCAGCGCGATTCTGTACATCGCGCTTAGCATTAATGGCCTTGTTCCCAAGCTTAAGCTATCGCGGAATCACGGTCAGCATGTTCAACTTGAATAAAGCTATCAAATGATGGAGAATGTCTTACCTTTCTTTCGCCAGCTGGAGAAGCCGTCAATCGATCGCCCCAGCTCTGGCGCAGCAAAGAGTGAACAGTGACCTTGTGATGCTGAGAGCAAAGATTGATCAGCAACTACGAACCCGACATTAGGACTGAGCGAAAAGACTTACTCGAAGGTTGTGGCAGACAGCATCCCAACGAGATGCGAATGATGGGTATCGCTCCCATTTAGGAGTGCCGCTGCTTGCCCAGTATGGCTTCATCGTTTTCCCAGTCTGGACACTCATGGCCGAACGCTATTAAACACTAGTCAGCAAGATTGCTACGCCATTCAAAACGAAGCGCAACTTACCATTAGCTCCTAGCCAATAACCTCGACCTCAATGTCCCTCAATTCGTGGTGCACTGCAGCATGAAGAAGCTTCGAAGGGCTGCTTCTCGGATCGGCGTAAGTCATCTCGAGCTTCGTCATTGGAGAGGGCTTCTTGGGAACGTCGATCTGTCTCTTCCTTTTAAGGGTCGCTTGTGCTGACAATGTGTTCATTTCGTCCTCGGCAGCTCTTTGTGTGACCTCATAAGCTTCCCAAGCCCGTGCTTTCTCTAGAGCAATGTCCTTCTCGTGGAAGTTGGACGTGTCCAAGATGGCCTCGACTGCCTGCTGAATGTACGTGAACATTTTGTCTTGGGTGTCTGGCCAAGTGTGATCATTGGCGATATTGGGTGCATCTTTACGAATATGGTGGTAGTAGGCCTTCTCGACGTCTGTGGAATGATCTATGCTAGTGATAAGCTTTCGGTAAGTGAACGAGCAAGGTTTGTCAAGTTCGGTAGCAATCAATTGTTTGTAGTCGACAGGAACCCCTGTGACAATTGAAATTGCCCTGGCCCACTTCGCAGGAGGCGCAAGAAGCTCTTGAGGCTCGTCGTTGTTCACGACTGCGTGATTTATCATGGCCGAGCCACTTCGAATGCGTTTTTGCTTCTGAGGAGGCTTGGTCTGACCAAAAGATTCGGTGAGCACACCTGATGCCACAATAACAGCTCTGGAGCTGACGAGATCCTGGATGACGTTGTCCACTGTAGCTGCGGACGACTGATGAAAGTAGGTCACGCAACGGAATGCGAGAGGCCACTCAAAATCCCGATTCGGCGAGTTATATAGCAAGTAGGAGTAAAACTCCATCGGTGGAAATCTCCGATCGCCGTCATGGAGTCGAAAGGGAAACACCTTGTCTGGCGACTCGTCAGCCTGCCATCCCAACGAGCACTACGAAAGCAGGCGTACCGCAGAGAACGTCGAGAATGGGCTTCTTATCGCTTAGCGGAGCGGTGGGAGACTTCAAAAGCTCCAAGTCGTGGATGAAAGCGTTGTTCACGCTATCTTGGAACACTCCGCTGGCAGGCAATGCTTCAGCAGCATGGCCACCGTAGTAGTTTGGCTCCGAGGAGAAACAAGGGACGTCCAAGCAGGAACCATAGGTTCTTGACGCGAATTGTATGTTATCGTGGGCTTGTTCACGATGTGTGCAGTCGGCATGTTCACCTAGATCCGCGCTACCAGGGACGAGATTATCCTATTCCTCGTCGATGGAATCGCTGCCTCTCGGGATATCAGCCCTAGAGCAAAGGTTAGATGACTGTTCATTCTGAACGTGGTGTTTTCGCTCACGAAGGAGTCCTTCCGATGCTATATCCAGCGCTCGCGGCTTGCGTCTCTGAAGCGTTGTCTTGCGTACTCAAGAACGAACCCGTGTAAGAGCCCGGGGTCATCGCGGAAATATTCTCGAAAAGGTCGAACATGACGCGCCAGGGGGGCGTATGGCAATCAATATGATCAAATTGGAATTCCTAGCGTGCAGGACTTTCGTCGTGGCAACGTAGAGGGAAATAAGGATGGAGAAGTCTAGGAGGACTAAAGTAGGAGACGCCGACGACAAGGGATGAAGACTTGACACAATCAAAGCTTAACCTCGGAAAGGGGGTAAACTACCTTCACCAGAGGCTTTGCGTCGAGGAGACTGTAATCTGTCAGGTGTCGGGAGGAAGAATTCAAGAAGCTGCAAATCGCCATTGAGATTGGTGTTTGGGGACATGTGGAAGTTAAGATGGAAGGTGGCAGAGTGGGTGCCAGTGGGTAGGCGAGAGTGTTGGAGGGTGTGCGCACGGTGTGAAGCACTGTGTGAGAAGGCGGGATGATGGCGTGGGCGATAAGGAGCCACCCGCGTCCAATGATTTCGATTGGCCCTCAAGCTTGCTTTTCGCAAATATTTCGAGATCCAATCTCGGGCTTACAAGCGTCTCCCTCCATAGGCTCTGGTTCTTGACGATTCGAAAGTCAATTAGTTTCGACTACCATGACAGAAACAACATAGCGTTCAAGGAATTCAGATGTGCACAATGGTTTGTTTCATGTTTTCCAAACTGGAGATGATACTTTAGGAACCATAGTGGATCCAACGCCCGTTTATTCGAGCAAGGACAAACAGTGAACGGAAATGTGCTTTGATCCGTTTTCCTGATTAAATAGTTATCAGGCATAGATAAATACAGCTCATCTCCTCCTAGGAAGAGAATGTTGCGAGTAATCTGATCGGGTTCAAGAACGGATATTATCAACTACTGGTATGACTATCGTCGGTGTAGATCGTGAAGAACCATATCGTATATTTCTACCTCGCGTATCCCGTTGAGTACGACACGCTCGTCACCTGAAATTGCAGTTGAATACTCGTTTGTTTCCCAGTGAATTTGCTCTGGTATATCAAATCATTGTGATTAGAGCTATGGCGACAAAGCCACTCC
This sequence comes from Colletotrichum siamense, assembly GCF_013390195.1. Classification (NCBI taxonomy): domain Eukaryota; kingdom Fungi; phylum Ascomycota; class Sordariomycetes; order Glomerellales; family Glomerellaceae; genus Colletotrichum; species Colletotrichum siamense. The sequence continues at coordinate 515,558 of NW_023501016.1, read as the reverse complement.
CGCAACTGTAGTGTCAAAAGCTACCAGAACCCTTTTGCTGAGACAACCCCATAGCCCCTTAACAACGTAGAAGCCCCAAAGGAAACGCGGTTCATATCAGTTATGCCAGGTGCAAATGTCTCGTCATGTCTTCACACGGCTCAATCGGCCTTAGACTGAGGTCTCGCACCGGTCTTCTGACGCTTCAGCTCCGCGCGACCGAGCTCATTTTGCACATCGCGGGTGCTATTGACGGACTTGTTTCCCAGTTTCATCTGGAAGGATTAGATACAGTAAAGCAATAAGAAATCGAAAATCACATACCTTTCGCTCTCCAACAGGGCCAGCTGCGAGTCTGCTCAACCAATCTCCGCGTAAAGCAGAATGAATTGTGACCTTGTGATGCTTTGCGAAAGTCGGCGTTAGCATGCGTAGGCCGAGTGGCATGAAAGCAAGGAAAAGAAAGGGAAGAGCCAACTTACCCGCATGTTGAAGCAGATTTGATCCCATCGCTCCTCAAAGGTGTCATACCGTTCCCACCCTGGGCAGCCATCTCCACTCCAGTGAAGCTTCAATTCCCATCCATCCTGGCAAGACATCGCGGTACGCTACCGTCCGTTAGCACAAAGGTGTTGCAAACAACGAGCACTTATGCTTACCAAGAGCTTCTAGCTCAATAGCTCTACCTCGATGTTCTTGATGTCACATCGGGTTACCGTTCGGAGTAGGTGAGTTGGAGTACTTCTCGGATCCACGTACACAGCATCGAATGTGCTAAGCCCTGGGATCTTCTTCGGCATGTCTTGGCCCAGTTTTCGCTTTCTTGAGGAACCAGCCTCATCCCTGGCACCAGCTTCAGTAGTGATGCCGCGCTTGGCCTCCAGCTTCGCCAACTTTTCCAGCGCGTACTTCTTCTCCTGGAAGTCTCCCATGTCGAAAATGGCCTCACATATCTGCTTCACATACGCGCGGCGCTTTTCCTTCGTCGAGGGCCAAGATGGATCCTCAACGTGGACTGTGAAGGTTTGGCGCAAGTGCTGCAAATACGCTCTATCCAAAATCGAAGCCTCCTCGAGGTCGTCGATCAGCGCATCGTACCCAACTGTCAAGGGTTTCTCAAGTTCGGTTTTGAGCAACTGATTCTGATGGTCAGTGATACGAGAGGTCTTGGCTGACTTCCGCGTCTTCTTCTTCTGGCTCGCCATAACCTCCTGCTGGCAGGTAGAGACAGCCGAGCGCAGGGATTGGTGATATTCAGTGATTGTGGCCGAGTAGCGGTCAGCCTCCTCCACTGTCAGTTGCCCAAACCAGGCAGCACACTTAGCACCAAACTTCTTGACGTCACGGCTCGCCTCGTTGTAAAGGAGCGTTTCGTAGAACGCCAAGCAGGGGAAAGAACGTGCACCGTCGCCATATCGATATGGGAGGACTTTCTCTGTTTGCATGGATGTCAGATGGCGTCCACTGTACGCGTCAATCTCGCGTCGAACATACCGACAATCACAGAGAACATCGTCTTTTTCGTCTCTAAAGGGGTCTGATCGCTCTGCAGCTGTTCCAAGCGACGAGAGAAAGCTTCGAACTCTGCACAACTGCCGTTCTGATCTTGAAGACCATCAGAGCCATCTTGTAGGTCAAAAAGGGGTAAGTCGGGCGACTCTCGGGTAGTAAGCTCGGGTGCCACTTCGGCTCTGCCAGCTTGGCCCGCATCAGCGAACGGTAAGGAGAACTGGGGGCATAAGTGGAGCCTCTCAGGCATATTCGGGTCTTGATAGGCTCCCTGGCCGTCTACAGCCTGGCGGTCGTCCAAGTCGAGGAGCCCGTGAACGTAATTGTCGGCGAGAAGGCCTTCGCCACTACAGACTCGTCAGTCGGCTTTGCATGCCATTGTGGACGAAACCATGCATCAAACTCACAAATCTGGGGCATTCACTCCATTCAGAGCTGCACCTTTGTAATAACCTTCGTCCGGGATCGATGAGAAATGGACGGCCAGCGAGGATGCATTCAAAACTTCGTGGCTGATCTGCCGCGGCATTGACCTCGCGATGTCCTTGGGGTGTGGAGGCGATGATCAAGAAGAGTTCAAAATAAGACCTGAGACGGCTAAGTATAAAAGATGACCAGAATTTCAATCCCAGTCCACGTTGTGGAAAGAAGTTGGGACGTTGAGGAGGGGAGAATGGTTGCTGGGGTTTCCCTGAGCGACGACGTGTGGGTGTTAACACAGTCTCGGGCACTGTGGGAGACGAGAAGTGTCGGGTGGCGGAACCACCGCTCAGCCACATCGCGCCCTGATCTTGGCTCCCGAGAATACATCAAGAGGCAAAGGGTGTATCACAGTTAGGCTGCGGTGCTTTCATGCCAGATCGAGCACTTCGTATGCCGGCCCGGCAGTTTGAAGGCTTCTGCGCAGTGTCGCCCAGGGTCCTTGTCATGGGGAAGCCAGTCAGCGCGATGCTTGGGCTTTCCATGATTCATCCGCAACTCCACGACCATTTCTGCCTCAGGTTCAAGCTGTATTCTACATTTTATTAGCGATTGCGGCGTGACGCGCCGCCAGGATGACGAGCCGCTGATGTTCTTACACAGGCTGCTTGGGTTCGTGCTGTTGAGATCCTGCCGGCTGAGAGGTAAATCAATGACCTAAGCTCTTTCCAGGCCAGCAAGATCTGGCCCAGAGGATCGTTTCCTCGGAGTATAGTCGAACTTGCAAGACGCGAGTTCTCGTACAACACCGCTTGCCAGTGATCGGTAGCACTTGTATTGGAAGGCTAATCTGGTCCCAGATCAAGTGTTTCCCATGACAATTACGCTGTTCCATAAAACAATTCTTCAAGATAGGGAGGACAGTCCATGAATACCGAGACGTTATTCGAAAGGATTTAATTGATGAAAAAGGCTTTTATATTCTTTATCAAGCGAAGGTTGGTGCCCCGGCCATCCCTTCATGCGCCCACAGTTCTCAACCGCCAACGCCAAGCAGTAAAGCTATGGGATGGCTTACATGGCCCCCTTTTCCTGCTGAGAAAACTAGAAATAAAGAAACGGCGGGTTGGTGTTCACTCGAGTGACGTCCACCTCGCCGTCAGGGACTTCATCCCTAGGTACGTAAGCACTCTTCTAATTGGGGCCTTCAACATCATCTCGGCCAGGGGGTGTGACTTTGGTACATCTAGAGCGGTTCTTGCCTAATCCTAATCAGACAAACACCACACCAAAACCCCAATACTAAACAACTGAGCCGTAGTAAGGGCTCCAGGTGCCTGCAGCTGCGTCATCTGGCGAACCCGGTATTGTGTTCAATCACTTGGGGCGCCTAGTGGATACAGCGACCCAAAACAATCTCTCAGCATCTTCCAAATAGATGATGTAGACACAGCTCCTGCCAAAAGAATGCTGGATCGAATCGGATGCAATTTCTCCAACCATTTTCAATGTTTCTCTGTTATTAAGCACCGTCCGAGGAGTTGCTCTGGTCGCCCTCTCCCTGCTTCAATGTGCTACTCTGCAGCTTGGCGCTCGCTTTGTTGAGAACATCTCTGCCAACCTTGTTCTGGACGTCTCGCTTCGCGTTCACGGACTTGTTGCACATCTTGAGCTGGACTCCACAGTTAGAGAGAAGCTCTGGGCTCAGCAAAGTGCGATGCTTACCTTGCGCTCGCCAATGGGTGCACCTGCCAGGCGTGTAGTCCACTCCGTGCTCAACATTGAGCGAACCATAATCTTGTGATGCTGTCAGGTGAATACGTCAGCACTGCTCAAGTTTAGGTATCGATGAACTGCCAGGGCCCTGGCTGACCTTCATATTGTAGCACAATTGGGACCAACGGTCAGCGAAGGTTTCATACCGCTCCCAAGCTGGAGTACTGCTGCCAGCCCACAATGGCTGCATCTCCCAGCCCTGCTGAGCGTTCATGGCCGATACCTGAAACTTGGTTAGAACCCCTTTCCTGCAGATACGAGGAATACCCTACCAAAAGCTTCTAGCCCTGGATTTCGATCTCAACATCAGACAGCTTACGGCCCACGGCAGCTTCCAATCTCTCGAAATTGGTTTTCTCCGGGTTGAGGTAGACTGCCTCCGATTTGTTCGGCGCGGGAGGCTTCGTATGGGCGGTGCCCCCCCTCTTCCTCTTACCAGATCCTTCCGCGGCATCGTATTCGTCTAGGGCTTGCTTCTTTGCAAGAGCGACGCGCTTCTCCTCGAAGTCGGATAGATCGACGATTGCCTCCACAAGCTGCCGGATATATCTCCGATCGTGATTAGCGTCAGCGGGCCAGGTGGGGTCTTCGGTAGTTTTCTTCGACTCCTGGCGAAGAATTCTCATGTATTCTCGCTCAGTCTGAAGGAATAGACTGGAGTCCCGAATGAGACCTCGGTACTTGAAAGAGCATTCCTTGTTCACCTCTCTCATCAATGGAGGAACATGATGATCGATGACCCGCGCAGAGGTCTTGATCGTCCTCGACGACTTCTTGGGCGTCTTTGTGGCCTGACTCGAAGCTGACTGCCCCTCTGAGGCCTGAAGTTGACCACTCTGGATATGATTGGGTCCAGCAATCTGTACTTTGGGTCCAAATTCGGGCCGAGGGCTTGGAGACTCAATGGCATGTCGCAGGAGCGCAAGCGTTCCGATAGTGTCGTCTGCTGCCTTCTGGGATGCCACGTAGAAGTACTCGGCACAGCGACGCACTAGAGGCTGTATGTCATTGGCGTCCTCCTCATTGTGCGTCAGGTGGATGTAGAAGTCCACTGGCGGGAAAGTGCGATTACCGTCACGATAGCGGTACTTCAGGACATTGTCTGGCACGTTCATCAATCTTTGCTAGGTAGATCGGTGCGATATAATACAGATCCAACATACCGAAAATGACGGTAAGTGCCCTTTTCTTCCATTCCATGCTGGTTTCAGGACTGTGGAGAGCCTTCACGTCTTGCATGAAAGCGGGCTCGGGGCCCTTGGCGTCGATGCTCTCAAGACGCCTCTGATCTTCGCGCTGTGGGGTGCCTTGAAGCTCCTCTGGGTCTATCATCTCCTGTTCAACGGCGCAAACAGGATTGAAGATGTGCAATCCGAATAGGTCTTGCAGATCTTGGCAGTTCTGGTCGTGAATTGTTACGCCTCCCTCTCGAGGATGGTCGTACGTGTAGAAGCTGGGTGCTTCATTGTCAATTTCGGCCCATTGTACAGCGGCGCACTCGACCGCATGCCTCTCTGTACTGTTGCTGTCGACGATCTCATCAGAGGACTTCCCTCGGATTCTCGCAATCAGGCTGGGCGAACTCACCCAGAGAAGTCTCCGTTCGGGATTTCCTGCTGGTATGGAGAAGCTGCATCTCCTAGTCCCGTATCGCACGCGAGGAGCGCCGGGTCTACCGTCGAAGGAGACCATACAAGGTCAGGCATGATTGGTATGGAATATATCTGGACAGGACGCGTATAAAGGGAATGGTTCTCGAGGGATCAGGAGTTGTCGAAATCAGACGCGGTGGTAGAGTGGAGGGGAAACAGCAAGAAAGTTGGTCGCGCAAACGACGCGTAAATGGATACCTGTTTGCGCGAAAACGTGGGAAAAGGGATGGTTGCGAGAAAACGATGGCTGGCGGAAGATAGCGCGTGGGAGGTGACGTTGTCTAGGAGACCTCGGGCGGCTCGTACGGTAGGGGCGAGAAGACGCGTGAGGCATCAACTACTGTGGCCTGGTCCAGGCATGCTCGATGGCGTCTTCAGGCAGGCTGCAGACTCTCCGGTGGTCGGATCATCCTTGCTCTCGGCTTTATGGGTGGCCTTGATGTCTACTTCACGCTTTATCCTGAATTTCGCCCCGCTGATTACAATCCCTCTATCCTCATCTCGTGAGGGACGGGTGCCGATTCTAGTCAGAGGGTAGGCGACACGACGTCAGACATGGTCGATCTTATTCTGGGTTTATCCAGGATGGAAGGAACCTTGACAACTGATGACTGCGGAGAGGATAATGTATGGGCAGTGCAGGTCAATGGACGGGACAATTTGATTAGAAAGGGTCGGATACATTAGAAAGGGATTCAAGTTCATTCTCGAATAGGCCGCTGCCCGTGCGGCGCTCTCATGTTAAAACAAAAACCACGAGTCGCAAAGTTATGCTGTGTGACTCCAGTATGATAATTCTCTTGGCCCAAAGGGCCCGTGGCATCCAAACTTTGATGTTCTAGACCAAAGACACCATCGCGCCATCCTATGACGGGACCGCGGTGCCGGCTTGATTGAACTGGGAGGCAATTTGGTCCCGTAGCGCGATGAACAGCGTGTAGATAATGGCAGTGCCACTTCGGGAGACGTACGCCGGATAAACCAACGCGATCGATTTGCCCGAGCCAGAGCCTGCGACGTAAGCGACATCGGCGTCGCCTTTGGCCTGGTTACTTAATACCTCTTCCTGGTGGGAGTGAAGCTTGTCGCAAGCACGACGGGTTATAGTGCGAAGCATGTCGTTGTTTATATGCTGTTGATCAAAGATTGTGTGTCTCTCCAAGTAAGTATGGACAGCCTGGCCGCAGCTTTGGCTTTTTATGGTGTATCCCTTCTGGTTTTCTTTCGCCGAGAGCTTTTGTGCATGAAGTCAGTACTCGAAAGCGCAATTTGGCAAACGTTTCGACTCACACGACGCTCCTAGCAGATCATGTCGATGTCGGTGTCCTTGATCTCATGACGAATCACTGCCGTCGATTGGGCCCGAGGCAAACTTTGCGGGTCCGCAAGGATAGCATCCATAGGGTTAAGCTTCGCCTGCTTCATCTTGATAGCAGCCTTAATGTCTATCTTACGTTTCGTCTTGGGTACCTCGCTGATTTCATCATTGATGAGTGAAGTTGCTCAGGGAACGACGCGGGCCTGGGAAGGGTGGGTCGTTAAGACACGTGAGGCATCAACGTCTTTGGCCTGGGCCCGACGGGCGCGACAACGCCCCCAAGCAGACTCCTCGAAACTCGATTGACACATTTCCAGCAGTTCAGTCCAACTTGAATGCTAGACTACGCTGGTCTGTTGAGTCTGCCGCTTCGGTGATGACACCATGGATGGCTAATCAGGTAATTGCGTGCGAACATTAGCATGACCTCAGATAGAATAACGATTCTTGCGCCTTTGAAAGAAATCAACCATCAGACTCGTCTCGTAGGCTATTATTATATGTTCACCTTGCAACAGCTTGTTTCCATGTGGCTGCCAAGTCATTCGTATCAATGGTATGATGCTGCCGACACCAGCCTCTGTACGCCATTGAAGCTCCATGCTTTGTAATTGATGAACTTGGAATATTTTGAAAGAAAGGCTTGAATCTCTTGATTCTCCAGCATTCATCTTACCTAAGTGTGTACAATATTGTGTATTAGTCGGCAGCCGAGAAAAGATTTACACCTTGTGATTACTATTTTTGCTGAAGAATAGGGGGGTTGTATCAGAGTAGGCTCTCATTAATGGAAATAGTATCCTTTGTGATTTTTAGGAATGCGCGCACGCTCACAGGAGGGCCCATGTGATGTTTGCTCCTTCATAGTTGTCCGATTTCTCCGAATGATTGGGAATTGATCCAAAATTCAAGAATTCATGAACAAAATTCCATTTCTTTTGCATATTTCGCTGCGCCCTGTAGCTCTACTCGCCTTTCCGACGAGCCCGTTTCCGGTCGGTGTATGAAGCGGCCCAGCAATCGTCGTTCTTTTGTCAAGAATTTATGACATGCACTCGGCATCCAAATTGTGTTCCGTTCAGCACCTCAATTCAAGTACTCGTCTCCCTGTTCCGTCACGCCGGTCTTACTGCTTTTGATGACGCGTCTACCAACACGACTCTCTTCGTCGCGCTTCGCGTTGAGTACGCGGTTGCTTGCTTTGGCCTTGTGAACAGAAATATCAGCGTCCAAGGAACATCCTGATGCAAGGAGTACGGGGCAGAACAAACCTTCAGCTCGGCCAAGGGAGCCGACGCTGTTCGCGCAAACCAGTCCACTTGGATGAGCGAGTTGAGAAGTTGCTTGTTTGTCTATTCAACAATGGTCAATAATGTTGGCTGCCAGCCGGCGAGCTTAAAAGCACGTACCTTCAACATCAGACAAATCTGGTTCCAGCGCTCTGCAAAAGAGTCGTATCTTTCCCACACGCGGGCTGTCTTGCCACCCCAAGGTACCTTCATTGTGAACCCTTCTTGCTGCTTCTGAGCCTGACGCTACAAGTCAATCAGTTAGCAATGTTATTCGAAGGTGCTTCCACATCGTCCTACTCACGAGTAGCTTCTAGCAGACCAATTCAGCCTCGAAGTCTGTGAGGTCATAGTGTATGATAGCCTTCAGTTGTTGCTGCGGGGTGCTTTTCGGGTCGGCCAGGACCGCCTCGGCAGTGTTCAGCTTTTCGAGTCGCTTCAGGCCGTGGGACGCGCCGTGGTCAAGCTTGCGTTTCTTGGATTGACCTGTGTTGCATTCTGCAGGCATCTCCTGGGTGACCGCATTGTTTTCGTCGATCCGAGCTTGCTTTGCGAGAGCGGCAGTCTTCTCCGCAAAGCTGGCCGTGTCAAAGATGGCGGCAAAGGCCTGGCCAATGTAGTCGCACTGCATCTCTTGCGACACAGGCCAGGTCGCGTCGGTCTCAGTAGGGCTCTCCAACACATCCTTTCGAATGTGGTTGTCGTAGGCGTCTTCTAGTTCGTCAAAATGCTCCTTGCTACGAATGAGGCTGCGATAGCCCATGGTCGCAGGCTTGGCCATTTCGCGCGCAATGAGGGGGTGCTGATGATCGGTGATCTCGGATGCTTTTGCCTTCCCCTTGCTGGCCGGAGCCGTCTGCTTCGGGAAGTTCACGTGTCTCAAATCAGGAGGGCTCGGAGTGGTCAGCGACTTGCGAAGCTCAAGGAGCTCATCAATGCGAAGATCGGCATCGCTAGGGGTCATGGAATGACACCATTTAGCGCAACGCGTCGCAATCGGCGTGGTCTCGTCGCGGTCAGGCTCGTTTTGGAGTAGGTACTCGTAGAAGTCCTCGGGTGGAAACAGACGATAGCCATCATGGCGACGGTATCGGATGACTTTGTCTTAGCGAATGATTAGCGACAGCAGGCTGCTTTAGACAACATAACTTACCGCAGACAATGTGCAAAATCTGCAGCTTCTTCTCCGGGTTGGCTTCCGCGTCGAAAAGACTCTCAAACTCGACAGCGAAGATTGCCGCGCCGTTGTCGTTTTCCGAGTAGCGTTCGAACGGCTGCTGTGGAAGGAGGACCGGCATCTGCTGGTACATATAGTTCTGCGCGTTGAAAGCATCTGCGACTGATTGAGAGATGATGGAGTTTGGGGAGATGGTCCTGTTGTGCTCCTCCACTCCCCACCTGTATGGCAAGTCTGGCTGGCCCTGCGTCAAACAAGCAGAAGGGTTCATGGGGACGTCAGTGACATCTTCCGAGATCGAAGTGACAGGGCCATGGCCAATGTAGGCGTTAGATGGGCCTGTCATCCTCGTGTATCGGCGTGATAGAATGCTCTTCGCAACTCGATAAATAACGCTGACGGTGATGTGTGAATCGAGTGTCGTTGGTTGGGAGATAACAGTGTCGCGAAAGAGGAAAAGAAGATTTCTGTTGAAGGATAAACGTCTGTGGGATGGAGGTTGTTGCTAAGTTGGCAACGCGGGTCCCGAGCAGGCTTTTGTGGTGGGCGGGGTGGCTGAGGCATCAACCCCTTTTTCGCCTGAGCCCAGCGCAACCCATCGCGTAACCTGCTTTGCGCCTTCAAAGCGCTCTGGTGAGTATGATGTACAGTTTAATTCCTCATTTTGGGGAAATCGGACCCTTGCAGTGAGGTTAGATGAGTCGTCAGACATGTGGCGTTTGCGATTGAAGTACCTGAACCCCATCTGTTCGACGTGGGACCATCTACGGATTTCGAATTACCACTACTTTACGCCTCATGCCTTTGCTTTGGGACTTCTCCGGCCATTTACGAAACTTCTTTCGTGGGGAAGACGGCTTCATACTTCCTTCTGGGTCATTTTCCGTTGTTACGGCTGTCGGTGTCTCCAGAGCAACGACACCATGCTGGAAGCCAAATAGGGGGCGATAACAGCGGGCAAGATGAAAAGCAAGGGAATGAAATAATATGTGTTGTATAGGAGTGTCTTGGGACTTTGGCCAAAGAATAAAAGCGAGATGATTGCTCTGAATGGAAAGTCGGGAAAGTTACGGTGTTGGCAGGGAATACGTTTCGTTGTGATGAAGGAGGACTGTGGTTGAACAACGCGTGAGGGGTTGGAAAAGGGGGCCCTGAGGATACCCGTGAGGCACCAACCTGCGTCGCGTCAACCCCACGCAACTGGACATCAGGTGCCAAAAGTCCTTGATAATATCTGAGATTACATCTTCGTACATTGAATGAAGATCCACAGTTCACCCATTCAATGTCTTTCGGTCTTCTGACGACCAGAAATACACGCGTCCATAACCAACAACTGAATGCGTCTTCAAGCGTCATCTAATTACTTACACAGTGGTTCTTATTTCGAATGTTTCTCGTGCGATGTATTTCTCTGACGACCACTCTAACGGAGGAACAAGTCTTCGTAGGATTGAAATAATATTTCCTAAATGCCTATGGACGGTTTATCTTCCAGGCCCGGGCCAGTCGCTGGCCTTCTTCTGTTCATCTTCTTGGCTATTTTGAAAAGGCCAGTGATGACCCATACTCTTTTTTTGGCGACCTTCTTAGCATTTCTCGCCTTTCTCGCCCGCTTTGTGCCAGTTGCGGGTGAGCTTGTCGGCCTCGGCGGTGAGTTCGCAGCATTGGCGTTGACGGTCTTGCCAATGGCCAAGAGGCCGGCGCTGACCTCGCTGACGCGGTCTTTGTTGCTGGCAGCCTTGGGGGAACCCGAATCGAGCATCTCCACGTTGTCTAGAAAGTTGCGAATTCAAGCAACTCCGGCGGTGATGACGTGGGTAATTTATTCCTAGATTCAAGCTGTGGCTAGAATCCTGGCTTACGAGATACAAAAGCCATACCACGGCCCCAGAAACACCCTTGGAAGCTCTTTAACAACGTAGATCCGTGGTTTCAACAATTGCTACTGTATACAGCATCGTTCTTGTCAATGTCCTTCCTCAAATAGCGCCGAATGATCATCGATGGGATATCCCGAGATATCTGCCTCAGTGTCGGTATCATTATCGACTCCGAAGCTCAAACCAGCTGAGCTGTTCTGAGCTCTAGTCTAATTGGCCTTTTAAAACATTCAGACCCGAGAGACAATCGGATTGAGGTTCTCGGAACCTTTGTTCCAAGCCGGGGCGCACTTAGTTTCGGCCCGGGGGTACTTTGTGTCTTTGACCCAGTATCCACTCACAGCCACCCAACAAACTGACAGTGAAGAATTGCTGTGCGACTTGCGACTGGGCTTATCCATGGACACATCAGGCCTTATCAGCTTGGTACCAGAGATGTAATACCTGAGATAGTCTTTGACTTGTAACAGGTTTTGGTAAAAGTGGTTGGCACGAAGGACTTTTGACGGGAAAATGTGCTTTGGAGCAGATTCAACTGTACCCCCTTAGAATGGCTATATCCACAGTCTGCCTGTACGCGTCCCTTTGCTTTTCGAATTGGTCTTCGGCACTCCTCGCGCCGCAACCGCCTCACCGGAGTATTCAAAGGCACGTAGTGGTGCAGTGACGACGATATCTGTGTTTCTTAAGTCAGCATAGTACAATTGCCAGTCACGATACAAAACTCACCGCACGCTTTCTGTGTGATACACAGATTCTTCTTGCGCAACGTCCCAACGGCTAACGCGTAGAACCTTACCAGCCCGATGCGTTTACCGAGTAGCCATGTTTGAACGAGGGATGACGAACTGACTCTCCGTTTTTTCCTATCACCTGTTTGTTCGCTCCACGGTTCCTTCACCTTTAGGACTGAGTTTGCGCCAGCAGCCGATCGCTCATGTATAGCTTAGCTAGACCACCCGCAGCAGGTTCTCAGACCCCGTTCCTCCGTTCCCCCGCTGAAAGCGAAGGGCATTCCGGAGAAACACCATGATTCGCCAGTTTGGAAGTGGATTGTTCTAACTGATTTCCGAAATGGCGGCCCAAGGCGGCCCAAGGCGGCGAGGCACCATTGCCTTCTTTCTTTAACGAGCTCTAGCTCGGCAATCAGCCAGAAAACTGAGCGCTCTTCACATCAATGTTCGTGTCGTCAACTAACGATCCTCAGAGGTCTCTTAGTGTCGCTCGTTCACGGCTCAGCGCGCTGCGCAAAAGTCTCATGGAGCGCTAGACCCGTCTGGATCGTTGTACATCTGCCTGCGATGTTGCTGGTGGCATTTGATACAGTGTGCCAGGCGTCGGGCCCGGGGCAGCAGTGTCGCTTCTTTCGACGAAGACCCCCCAGACGTCTCGAGTAGACGTCATAAAGTCGCGCGAAAGAATAGTTCAAGCGGTCTTACGGTTGGTCTTATCTAGATATGTTTCGTGTCAGCGACGCTTCGAGGCTTTTCTCGGCAATACTCCCCATGCCCTTAGACTCACCCCGAGGATTCTGTGTTATCAGTATTGTCAGAAACCTTTCAGCATCGGTAACTAAAGTCTATCCTGCTTCCGGGCAGAGGTAGAAGGACATGGTGAAGAAGTCGTCCGTAGCATAGACGGTAACATCGACAATCGTCCGTAGATACTTAGATGTATTTCATCTTCCAAGTGGGGAAAGACGGAGGACGATAGGGAGAGGCGACAATGAGACGCGTCGAAGGAGGGCGCCAGTGAAAGGTTTAAATCCTTATCAACGATATCAGCAGGTATTATTTGGAAGTTCGCCGCGTAACAACCCCTCGAGGAGCAGTAGTCTTGCGGCCATACTCGTTGCGCAGAAGTACATGATGAAACTTCTCAGCAAGGAGCTTGCGGGATCTATTCCGGAAGCGGTGCTTGATTACGCCTGCGTCAAAGGTCAGCTATCGTGTTCTCAATCACGAGAGAGAGCGAAGTCCTACCACGAATGGTATCCGTCACAGTAGATTTCTCGACCCGCCCGAAACTTCGTGTTCCAATGGCGATTGGCATCGTTCTCGAAGTCGTGGACGTGCTGGATGGCCGATAGAGGGTTCCGAGTTCCTGGCGAGACGAGAAGAGCGTGAAGGCTTGGTTATCTAACGCCTCAAGACGGCCATAGGGTTCATGACTAGTTTTGGCCTTGGTCAGTCTACCGTTTCACTGTTTGCCAACAGAGAGAGTGCCCACAAGCTTGCAACAATCGTACTGGTGTCGATCTCAAGCAGAATCAATTCGTGCTCCAACTTTTCGTGGGTCTGAAGAGGGGCGAGTCCGCACACACCGCTTTCCATGGCGGTGCGGTACTCCTGCCGTCTGTCTTCTTACGTCGCTGTGAGCTTGGGCGCGATCTTCTTGGCCGCCCGCGCCTGGGCCTCCACTGCCTCGGACATGCCCATCGGGCTCTCAAAGGGCACGCCGAGCTGCGCCATGGTCGTCTTCGTGGCTCTGAAAGGCTGCAACGTACTCGTCGCTGTAAATGATCTCCAGGACGCCGGGTTCAAGGGCTTCCGCGGTCTCGTACCCAAAGGCAGCATCCCATATGGCGCTGAGGTAGCCTCTCAGGTCCTGGATTCCACTGACCGTTGTTTACTTGTATCCGTCGTGGTTTGCGAAAGGCAGACTTGCGTTTCCGAGTTGTAAGTCGCTCGCGAATTGTTCTGCAAGGCAAGTGATACTTCACTGCTGAGAGAACTGGTGGTGAATTGTTCGCGAAGGAACACCGAACACGCGGGTGATAAGGACGACGGAGTGTTGAGAGGGGAATCGGGATGGAGAAAACCGCGTTGAACCGGTCAGACGAGACGCGATGAGGAAGGTGAGGAGCCTTGGAGGTAGGACCCACTTGGGGTGAGGTCGCCTTCCTGGCGCCCAATCAGGTCTCTCTTCAATTCCACGTCAGGCAACCCTCTCGCGCCCCCATCCCACCCCCTGCTCTCCTACTCGCGAACAGGGCCCAGGGCATGAAGGGCCGGTCCTTGAGCTACGAAGTAGTTTCGTTTTAGCTGAGCAGTTCGAGAGACGAGATCAGTTGCTTCAAAGGAGTATCATCTCCACGGGAGTGTCTGGCTTCTTGCACGAATGCCACGAATGCCAAGCGGGCCTTGTTGGCCTCTCCGCTCCGTCCACACTTGAACCCAGACCCAACAGACAATGCTTATCAGCTATACGCAGCATATCCTATTCGGCATGTATTCGCCGCCGCTTATCTCTTTCTCCTCGTCAGAACCACCAAGCTCTAGCTGGGAGGCCTGCATCATATCGATGTCAGATTCATCCGGGTTGGAACGATCCAACTCACAGGCCTCCCACGATGGCGCGATGAGATTTCGAGGCCAGTGCTCTCCCATTACCTCTGAGAGTGTCAGTCTCTTTATAATCGCCTTTCTCTTGTTACAAGTAGGTACCCTCATAAGGGGGCCAACGCTCTCAGGGAGCGTGCGAGCGCATGGATGCAAGCCTTTAGGCAAATCAATAACTTGTGACGACAGGCTCACGAAGTATGGCTAACGCGCAATAGGTGCTAACCTGGATCAATTGACATGCAATAGGTGCTAACCTGGATCAATTGACATTGAGTTGCAGAAGGGAAAAGTCGGAAGTGGGGGCGCGGGCGCGCGAGGGCTCTATGGGCGCGCCCAGCGCGCAGGCACGGCGCCAGCGCCGTGACAAACTTCATACTCCAACGCCAGCCTCAGGTATAGCGAGAGCGAGATGTCTGCTAGCTCGCGGAAGAGGCCACCATCAATTTTGACAAGTCCTTCAGGAGGTGTAGGGGACTTACCCACGGTCCCTATAGATATTGTTACTATATTTCTTTATAATAGGAGGAAAGAAGATACTCATTTGATGTGATAAGACCACATAACATGACTCCTGCGACCCCAAACATTTGGTAGAGTGCAATAGGGTTGCATGGCGGCCGTTGTTTCCTTCTCGCAACCGCGCTTATTGCAATTAACGGAAGCTCTGCTATTCCGCATCGCGGGCCCGGCTTTCTAATATTTTGTTGGTCAGAATTGCTGTTCTATCTCTTGTATTTTCGAGAAATGTTGAGAGAGTAAAGAAGCATCGAGTAGGGTGGAGTAGACGCTCTGATTGAGGCCTTAGATGTCAACGCGTTGAGCGCTGGGCTCATAACCTATGGAGGCGCGTACAACTTGGCGACTCTGTTGGTTTGTGGACAGAAAATAGAGGTTGTAAAGGCCTAGAGGCTGAGTCGGGGATCTAGTACCGACTTGTTTGGCTATACTTCGCCGCGATGGAGGGAGCAGACGGCGGTGCTGGGAGAACCAGCCACGAAGTGAAGTAAGGTACGCTTTGAACAGTCAGACAACGTATTTTGTTTGACGATGAGACACAAGACGTAGTAATAAATGGTTCCCGCTTTCGGTGTTGCTCAGCCACATAGATTCTGAACCCCAGTGCTCTCCGGCACGGACTCATTTACCATGGCGAAAATAGAAAACCAAATGAAGTGTGAATTCAAGAGGTTGAAATGTGTTGTGCACTAGCGTCAACTTCCTGCTTTCCTGGGAACTTGCTTCTTTCCTCTGATGGCTAAGGAGGCAGTTGACATGCCAATCCAGGTCAGCAAGTTCAGAGCCACCCCCGGCGACTGCGCTACCGCCCTCGTCAGAGTAGATAATGTTGTCACCCCCGCCATCCGCAGGTTTGAGCCATTGGGCAGGCTTGAGATTTTCGTCAACTATAACCGTCAGCTATCGACGAAGAATCCGCATCGAGACGTAGAGGCAATGATGTCAATTACCCCATGCCACCCAACGTGTGGGCCTGATTTTCACGTACTCGTACACATTGGGAAATCGTGTACCACCGACCCTGAAAGCTCTCGAACTTCTCATGGCGTCCGGACGTCTTGCCTGTCCAGGGGCGGCTCGTTAGGAATCCTCTCTGTGCTTCCTTTGCAAAGCCCTTGAAACTGACGTCAGCATATTCTTACAGCTGAAAGATGTGAGACCAAATACAATCAGACAAGTTCGCTGCTTGACTTCCAAGCTTCTTCCTCAAATAAGTTGAGAATAAAAGCAGAACCCCGTCAAAATCACGGCTTCGTGTATGCCCAACCGATGCTTATGGGGTATTGAGGGCTTGAAACACAAAACCAGAATGGCCGGTACCTGGAGGTGATGAGCATAATACGGACCCTGCACCTGCTGTCTAGAGATACAGCACCCAAATGAGCAAAGCGCTACGCTTTGAATCTCTCGCAAATCTCCGCGGACTGCCATCAGATATGAGCAATTGAGTTGATGATGTTCGCAAACAATTGGCGGCGGCGGCTTTGGTACATCTAATAATGTTAAACACCCCAGGGAGACGGAAATACTGCGTTTTTCTTGGCCAGACAACGACCGATTGACCATTCCAGAGTCACAACGAGTAACAGACGGTCCGTCGTGGGCCCGGCTTTTGTTGCTGCTTCGATGAGGTGCTGGGCTGCAGCGCCCTCGGGAAAGTCCTGCCTAGTCTGTGGAGCGAGAACCATTGAGGACAACAAAAAGATTGTGTAATAAAGGGGTGATGGCTGCTGATACACGAGTCACTTGTGACACATGGACTCAAGCTCTCCTCCTCCACCACATCTACATGATGCCAGTGTAAAGAGATTTAATCGAATCCCCGCGTGTCGGAATCTCGAGTTGTCGGCTCATTGCTGTATACGCACCCTGCTTGCCATTGATGCCATGCATATCGGCCTATGCTACATAAAGTTGTGTTGGCATAGGTGGAGGAGAAGAGGGATGGAGGTTTCACCTTCATCCCTGATTCGGGGGAGCATCCAAAGTGCAATTTCAAAGCATCGAAGGACTGGGAAGATATTTCTGACAACCATAGAGTTTTTGAATAAAATGTATGGGTCTAGAACAAAAGAAGCAAGCATTATTCATTAATTCTAGTGATCTCAAAGCAGGAATCAGTCGCGTCAACGACAAAGACAGAGAGCACCTCAGACAGCTGAAAAGAGAACGCCCCAACTCCAACACTTTCCTACACAGCCTGGCGCTTTGCTAGCTGCCTGCGTGCCTTATCTCCAATCTGGCTGCCCTGATGTACCAGCTCTCCATCTCTTCTGCGGATCTCAAAGTTTTCCGATGTAGTCCACTCATTGTCGGAGGTCTTTTGGCGAATAATGTTGCGTCCAATCTCGTTTTGAATATCGCGGCGACCATTCAGGAGATCATTAGAGAGCTTTGCCTAGGGGAATAAATGTTAGTTTGGGGGCAACTGCATCCAGATGATGTGCTAGACATACTCCACGTTCTTTCGCAGGCGCGCTTGCGAACTTGTTGAACCAGTCTGCGCGAAGGAGCGAGTGGACGAGAATTTTGCAGTCCTAGAAAGGGGCTGATTAGTCAAGATTCAAACATTGATCTGCTTCTCACTTACAAGCAATTCTCTGCACATGGCAGACCATCTGTCGCTAAAGGTCTCATAATGGTCCCATGTTGACACTGTGCGGTGGCCAGACCAGAGCGGTTTCATAGTGAATCCTCGCTGGGCATCTTCTGCTGCGAGCTTGGAGAGAATTCAGTTAACCAGGAATTCATGAACAAACAAAGGGGAATGTGACAAACCAATAGCCTCCAGCAAAGAATCTCAAGCTCAATGCTTGAGATCTTGTGGTGAATCACGGCATTCAACCGGTGTACTGGTTGCACCTCATGAAGCAAGTCCCAATCAGACTTGCTCATGCCCTTGGGCCGCTCATCAGATCCCTTGGCAGCATTGCCCGTTTTTATGCGCTTCCTTGATCCATTGTCCTCAACATCTCTGTCGTCGCTGTTGTCGGAATCGCGGCTTGCCTGTGCGTCAGTGTTCCCAACCTTGGCTCTGACCTTAGCCAGGCGTTCCTTCGCCTTGCGGAGTTCAAAGAAGTCGTCTGTTTGAGTAATCGCGTTATACATGTCTCGAACATATGCGCTGCGCTTCTCAAGGGTCTGGGGCCACGAAGCATCTTCCTCAGGGCTGGTACCAGCCGGCCGCTTGACGTGGCGCGCGTACGCCTCATCGACCCCTTTGAAGTGATCCAAGTCACGGATAATTCCTTCGTAGGTAACCGAAGCGGGCTTTTGCAGCTCCTCTACCAAAAACGCGTCACCAGAGCCTTCGATGGTGGCGGTTTGGGCCCGGATCTTCTGCTTTGGGGGCTCCTGCGGGGTGGCTGGATAGCTCATCTCGGCAGTGGTTCGTGGAGGAGAGGGGTATTCGGGAACGATCGCGTCGATAGACTGTGCCAGGTCGAGGGAGAGTTCGATGTCAACGCTGGTCTTGATCTGACTCATTTCTTCAAGGGCTGCATTTGCCATCTGAGAATTCGAGATCGCTAGATCGTAAATCCATTCATGGAAGCGAGTGACGAACGCCCAGATCTCCATGAAGTCCGCGCGGTTATTCAAGAGCGTTCCGTAGAAGCTCAGCTCAGGGAACAAGCGAGGCTCTTGATGGTACCTATAAGGCACGATCTGGTCTGCGTTCATTAGTGCTGTTCACGAGTGACGGGGCTGGGGATCTTTCGTACCAAAGATGATGTCCAGCATCCATCTTTTTTGTGCGGCCGGAACCAGCGGGTCATGCAAGATGTTGAGGTCGACCTGAAAGGTGCTGTCAATCTCCATCGTGTCGCGATTACTGAAGAATCTGGAGGAGGCAAGAAGAGTATTGACGAAGGAGGATTGGGGAAAGGGTATAAGGCGACGGATCGTAGAAGAGATACGGTGGAGGATCCTAGAAGAAGAAGGTTGAGGAGATGGGGGAGTGATGGAGAAGGTCGATCTGGAGAAGGATCGTGGGGAGATTTGGGCTGGGTTTGCGACCTTGTTTGTGGGAGGAAGGTGGGAGATTTATGCTAAAGAGAAAGTTCCCAGGTGAGCCTGAGGTCGCCGCAGTGATTGCAGTCAAGGTGAGCTGAGTGAATCCCCAGCCGCCATCGCCAACCTCAGACGACTTCCCAAAAGGGGAATAGGCGAGCTCGACGCGTCGAAAAACTTTCAGACGCGTCTACAAGACCTCCGAAAGGTGAGAATTAACAGCTGCCCATGCCGTCCACGTCCTTCATCTGATAGAAAAGGGGCATCACGGGGTCGGAGGTGAGAAGCCTGTCAGTAAGTAGCATACTGGAGGTGAAGCCAGACGCCCTCCAAGCAAATTCTGCAGACCACAAGGTATGCCATGACTCAGAAATGATGTTGATTATACGTGCATGCGATACTATCCGATGAGATCTGCCGGTGCAAGTAATCTTCTCTCCATTTGATTCGGCGAAGCTCGCCTTCGATTGAGCCACTCGTTGTTGAGCTCCAACCGTGAATCTCGCGACGAAGAGGTAGATATAAACGGCAGGATTACTTCCAGAGATGAGTTGGATACATTCGATACGCGCCTTGGGTACCCCGACGAGATCCTTACGTCGCTCCTTGCGTAGTCGGCTCTCGCTGCCAACCCCAGGAATACGTTCCGTATCCATGTACAAATATGCCTATTTGTTCACATTGCCGTGATCTTTCTGTGCTGGGAAGCATGATGGAATGATTCAAGGGCCGCTGCTCCCAAGGGATGTCCCAAGGGCAAGAAATTGGAATGAACCCTGCCGCTGCGAAGTATCGCGTACCGTTTCTCCCTGCACGTAGATCCTACGGGCTCCAACGAAATCTGACCATAGGGAGCAGTTTTTGATCGTAAATAATTCAGCGGCAAGAAGGCGCCATGAATCAGAACATCTGAATCTTCATCGTCGGGTAAACGTGCGATGGCCCAAGTAAAAACGAACGAATTGCCCCAGAATCAACCATTACCAAACTTAATTGGCGCAGAGCCACCGGCTCTGGTATTATGTCCCGGAACACCCTGTCTGCCTCCCACTCTGTGTCCGATCTGAGTTCTTTTGACGATGACTCGGCTCTTTGTTGTACAAATCTCCAAGCCATCCGTGCTGTGTCCCAAGACATTCAACGTTCTGGAGATCTTGCAAGTGAAATTAGAACATTTACCCAACCGTGGGCGTGTGATATGGTTGCAAATCGACCATCTTTTTCAAGATTCGCGTTCATGGCCACAGGTAATTACAGGAAGAGCTGCGTGTATTGGGACTTTATAAACAGCATCGCCAGAGGCTTTGCGAGCGACGTTGTCGGCCCAGCTAAGGTGCTTGTAGATTTCAAGGATTTGCTTCCGCTTCGAAGTCGCATTTCGTAAGTGTTCAATGACTGCCGCTTGGATTGTCGTCGCGCTGACTGCGAGGGCCGCCGCTCGGACAATATCCCTTGTTAATTATAGGGAATGGTATTTGTACGAAATGACATCGAAGTTGGTTGGCTTTGATTGACGATGAATGAGAATAAGGCTGTTTAAAAAAGTTTCATTGAGAGAGAAACGGAAATAGTTCGGGTATGAATGTGATGTCGTACATGGCTTTGATCGTTGCCGCTCGCGCGCTGGTCGATTAAGGGCCCCTGGGACCTCTCACAGTACTTTCCGCGTACTTTGGACCATCACAGTTACCAAGCGCTCAATATTGTCGTGGATAGAGTCTCTCAGTCGCCAAGAGAAAGTATCTGAGACGCGTCAGAAGTCGCGTGGTATTGGTAGCAGAAGAATAGGAAGTGAACAAGTGGTCTCCAAGATAAAGGCAGCATTGAAAACGCCTTTTTGGCGACATTCTCGCCGATGTCTTGGGCGGCAACGACAGCCCTAGAAACCCAGTTCAATGCCTTCGTAAGATCATCTGAACGAACACATCGGTGTTGCTACTTTCCACGACTGGGCCACGCCTCTAAAGTAGAGGCCTCGAAGAGTACCACGTCGTCGACCGGCCGGAATGTGCATGATCCGGAGAACCTCGTTCTGAACCTCCGGTATGCCCATGTTAATGAAGTAGGCGTATGGCATTACTTCCTCGGGATAAATGGTAATGGATGTGACGTTTGGGATAATCTGGTTGTCCCGGGTAAGACCAACCATTGGTCAGTCTACCATGGGGCTAGAGGTAGCCGAGGACAATCGGGATACTGTCCCGGCTAGAGACTCACCGGTGTCATCACGTCCACGTTGTCACGTCCGCGACGCAGGTAATCGATCCGAACTAACCAAATGAAATCATTGTACTACATTTAACTATGGTCAGAGAAAGCTGAGTTCAGCGTAGCAGTGATATCTTACCATCGTTCTGAATAGATCACTTCCTGAAGCAAGCAATACATAACACAATCAGTGTCGATATTGTATTAGATGTCCCGGATACATTTGCCTCGACACCAGATATGCAATCGGGAGCGAACTTTCAGATGACCGGTTGCTTGAGTGTCAATTTGGTGATTCTTGAATGTCCTGTCGCATTTTCCAATGGTGAAGTGGTAGGCGTCCGGGTTATCCTCACCCCGCAATTCACGTGCTGTTCCATCACGCAGCAGGTAACTCACCGTGAATCGAGCCTCCGATACTTGTTTCTTACCCCAATGTCTGAGGATCGCGAAAAGGACGTCTGGAGAGTCTATTGCCGAGATGTTGGCTGCCGTGGTGTCCACATACATCGGACGGCGCGAAGTGGCATGGCAAGCTTGACTTATATCCCGCATCAAGGTGTTGTTTGGTATCCTCTGCAGTCGACGGGCCCAGCTGTACATGTATATGTAGACAGATGTGCGAAATACCGTGGTATCGTGCAAATAGAAAAGACAGTCGCCCGATAAGCCACCAGGTAAGCTTCAAAGGTATTCGTACGTCGGACTGTCATCATCAGGTCCGAGAACAGCGAGATGGTTTCCTGTTGTGAGGATGCCATCATTTATTTTCATCGTCGACGTTATCGCGGAATGGCTAGGTTATTTCGGGTCCATTGCGTTTGTGGCTATCGTCTTTGGTACAGCTAGAGGAGAGGTGCATGAATAGGAGGTTAATGACCGCCAGCAAAACCGTTCATGGTTATGAGCTGGAGACTGTCTTCGGGAAGCTTATCGTGCTGTTGGTAATTTGTGGACTGATACTTTCCCGCTGTTCCAGCAGGGCGCGAAGAGACCGAACATCACCAGGTAAACCATAGTCACTGGAGGGGGCCTTGATGAGATAACCTCTGGATCCAGCGGCTGGCTTACCCGCCTTGCGCCTGAGCTTCGATATTCGTCTCATTTCGGACAGAAAAAAATGATCCCGCTCTGAGGTATCTCTCTATTATCCACGGCGTGGTTAACGGTGCCAAGCTCCCGAAGTATTCGCAGCATTGCGAAATATTCGCATATTCGGTACTCTGTACCGCGTGCTAGGCGTGCCATATCAAACTTGAACTGTGGCTCTTCTTTTCAGCCTTCGTAGCTCGAGCCGGCGGTGCTTGAGCTCCAGTCTAAGTATTCAATCTCAAAGACGATAGCCCCTGAGGAAAATGCAACGTAGATGTGCAAAGTGCAGTAAAACTCTGTGGCACGACCATTGCTTCGTGCCTTCCTTCGCTGCTTCCTTCGCTGCGTTCATCTCCTTGCCTTGGTTTAGTTTCGCATACGTATGAACCCGGCTTAAATCGATGGCCGGCTGCCCAGCACGACACTTCTTTTCGCACTCGAGCGCGAGATGAATACAGGGAGGAACCTGTCCAGTTACTCCAAGCTGCCGCCGTCAAAATAGGCGAGGGCCCCGGGCTCGGCGCAATGGGACGAACTCATGAAAATACTTCGGAAGTAGGTACATATGAGGGCTTGGTGATTGTTATGTGGTAAAAGAAACTCGTGCCAAACAAAACAACAGGGTGTTTACAATCACGATAAACCCAGGTTCAGTTTGCTCCAAAGGACGACATCCCCAATGCCGAGGAGACTTTCTGTTAGGGCGAGGCCAGCATCTTTTATCTTCCGTCGATCGTGGAAGTTATAATGCAGACTTTGTGGCCTTGGTCTGACGCCTACACCTTGTATGCTGGAATGCATGAGTATCGCTAGCTATGCCACATGTAGAAATTGAGTTGTTGTTCTTTGCGTTGTTGAAGGAAGTGTTGATCGAGTGGCCCGACCAAGAAACTTGGCGGTGCCTGTGTAAGGTACCGTGCCTTCGATTGAATCCCAAAACAGCGACAAAAGCCGTGTCAGAACATATGAATTATATTTATCTTAAGCTTTTTCCGCACGGTGGACATGAAAGCAGGAGAAGTCGACGAGGACGGTGTAACTTTCGCCCCGAGGATGATGAACGTTTCAACTTCTCAGGAGTGAAGGTGTTGTGTCGTTTGTATTCTAAAAGGAGTACAACTTATCGTTTCATATTTGTACCCCTCATTAGTCGAGTCGCACTAGGAAGACGGGCAATAGCGAGCTCGACGTCGTATCTCAAAGACAATGTCCCGTGTTCCAGCCTTTCGAGTGGCCCCGTCCGTCGTTTTGTTGTCCTTGTGCAGCTTTGCTAAAAGGATTTTAGTCGATGATCAGCGTAAATAGGCCCTCTAAGACATTTGGTCCATTGTTATTAGTGAAAGGCCTCTGAGGATGGTGCAGAAGACGTTCGGAACGGACAATGTAGAGCAACATATGACTCAGGCGGACACAACGCCATTATTTCTAGGCTTCGAGGCGCTTCGTGTCTTTCGGTCTGGACCAAACTTCTTCCATCAACTGCCTTGGTCCCCTCCCGTGGGTGATGAGATTTTACCGCATCGTATTGCGGCCGGGGCCCTGGGCTGGTTCGAAAGGTCGCAGAACTTTCGAGATCGAAGATTGAATCTCCTGTGCCACTGATACGAGAGCAGGCGAAGGGGCCATTGGAAAACGGTGAAGTCCGCGACCAATGCTTCCGGGACAGGACTACCCAGATCTTGTTTTGTAGCCCAAATTTCGGCAGAGATAGGTGGTTTATCCGCATCATTGGCCAGACCTACCATAACCAGGAGATCATGACAATCCGCCGAATCGATATGGTGGAAGATGCCGGACCTGTAAGTTTTGTAGGTCACAAGGACAACTACAAATATGCCGATGATAAACAGAGGCGCGACGTTGACTTCGACCTCAATTTTTGCAGTTGAAGGTGTTGTCATCGTTTCTAATGCTCGCTCCCGTCTAATCCACGAAGGGAAGCGGTCACCTTAGTCCACAACAGAAACCAACTCTCATGGGATCCAATGGTGTGAATGTGCATACTCTTGACTCTTGGGCACCAAGGGTTCCAATAATTGTACAATGCCATTCTGTGTTTCAGAACAGAGACACAATGCAGTGATAGCCATGGATTCCCGCCGACCAAGATGTTTACGTGTGACCTTTTCTTTGTTGTTGTTCTATGGCTGATTCCCGAAGGGCCCGGATTCAAAATCCACCATACCAGGCTTGAATGCGTGCTGGCGCCTATCGCCGTCTGTTTCTTGATGTTTTTTTTTTTTTCTCCGTTCTTAGACTGAATCGAAGATGGCGGCGTTGCTCGAATAAAAGCTGTTGGTCTTCACGCCAGCTGTCCAGATGATATCCAAGAATGGAGGGATCTTGGTCCAGGCATGAGATGGAGGTTCTGTTGACAGTCTCCAGAAGGTTGCTGTAGACACGTCGTATATGTACGCGACGCAAGAGTCCATTTTGAGGTCGCATCTCAGATGAAGCCGCGAGACGAGCCCTATGCGGACATTTGTTTTACCCCGCTTCACCGTGTGGAACACCAGCGAGCCATCTCGAATATGGTTCAAGAAAAGCTCTCATGAGTCTGATGTCTTGGTCCGACCTTACTTTTGAAGGTTGCGCCAAGGTAGGGAAATCGGGTCGGAGCTACGGATCTTATATGGCTCCTGGTAACCTTCCCAGGATGGGGCTGTGATACAGTGAGGCTAGCCTTCTTCCATAACCTCTGCAAGCAAGAGCTTATTGGCATTCTCCCCCTTAAGCTTGCGGGTAGTTGTGGACTCGAGAATCATGCTGGAGCTTGGGCAACTGCCACCCAATTGTGCCCTCTAACGAGGCTAATCTGGGACGTCATGCACCTAGGTTGGCTTCACCGACACTATGGTTGGCTCCCAACGGGCCGGTATTTGAGGCCTACTCTTCCAATGTTCTTACCACGGCTGCCAGACGTGAGACAAAGACCCTGAGCACCTCATCTGGCAAATTGCCGTAGATGCGTAATTTACTCGGGGCGCAAAAGGCTGAGCTTTAGATCGCAACGTAGAGCGAAGCTGGGTCTGGGGGATGTGTGCATCGCGGTAATCCGCTTAATCCCGCTTCATTGTGTAGGACACCATGCGAGCCATCTGGAAGACGGTTCTACAAAAGCTCTCGCGAGTCTGATGTTTTATTCTGAAGTTGTTTGTGCTGTTTCTGGGAAAAGAAAGTGATCTTTTCTGAATTTGACGTGTGACATGCGCAAGGATTTGTAGGTCAGCTCTTCGTAAATAAGATAAAGACGAGATAGAAGGCGGGCAACTGTAACAGATCCTGGAACACCGGTGTTGTTCTAAACAAAGCCCCGGCAGCAGGCGGTGATCTATCACCTCGCTGGCTGAGTCCGTTGGCTTGTCCGCCGCGTACCTCTAGCCCCCAGATGTCGTTTCCTCGCAGCTGGGACTGGTAATTCATCTTGAAGGTTGTGCTCCGCATCTTCGCTTGTAAGCTACATGCTTGCAAGAACCATTTTGAAGAAGACGTTGCTGTAGGCGGCCTCCGCCGTTCTTTCCACACGTTTCCAATGGGCCCCAGAACAGCAGACGTTAGCCATGCAGTTGGGTGTCGTCGAAGGAGTGCCAGCACCCTCCACCCTCAAAGAGACGAATTCGTCCTGATTTTTACCATTCCTAGGACGGATGTAGGGCACTCTTTCGCTCTAGCGAGATCGACCTGGCGTGCCCAGGGTCGCGTGGCTGGCGGCCCATCTGCCTTCCATGACGAATATCGGCGGAGTATCAAAGCTTGCGTCGCAGCTGCCTTCCAGACCATTAGGCTGGGAAGACATACGCGTGCTTCTGATGAAGCGTATTCGTGTCAAGGGCCCGTGGTGTAGCAATATGCTATAGTAATAGTGTTCGCTGCGGAAAGCGGCAGCAATGTCGACGAACTGCGATGATGTCGGTCTAGGTTCTTACGTCCAAGTTCTAACAGCCCGAAGCGTTTGCTCCCTCAGCAGCATCGCTTACTTCTTCGGTAGGATTTGAATCCTCGTTCTTGAGCATGTGTGACGACGTCTCCCCACGAACGATAGCGTAGAGTGCTTTCTTGAGCAGTGACAAGTGAATTGCTTCTTGTTGGCAGTCTACACGTATTCGAGGCGTATATTGACACTCTCGATTCTGTGTCTGGCGTGTTGATCTCATCGACCAATATGATGATATTTCTGGGCGGGCGTTCCGAGGTCAAGGGCCCGTGGTGTCCCATGATCGTGAGGCGGAACAAAAGAAGTGGCGTCGCACTTTCTCGGGTCTCCTTAAAGATGATAGGCCTCTGGGACGAATTCATGCCCGGTTCCGTTCGGGGTGGAGGGCCTATGATGATAGATCGGGGTAGAAGCCGCCCTGTGTGGAGGCAGAGAACTCGAAGAACTGTACTCAATTCGGTTTGAGAATAATCAAGCCAAAGTATTACCGGCAGCCGGTAATCATTCCCGGGCAGGTGTAGCTCTAGACGACCGGCTTTAGCTTCTACATTCTCCCTCGACTCTCCGTAGCTGACGGCCCATTTCCTTGGAATGGTCTCAATCTTTCTGTCTCCGCGTATAGGCTGCGTGCTTTCGGGGACAACTCCCAAGGCGTTGGTGAGGCTGTACTACAAAAACCCTCAACCCAGCCCCCAGTGTGCACCAACGTCTCAGTCGGGAACAGAGGCTCCTTCCCAGAGTCAGCGTCAGAGGCCTTGCAACTATTATTGCCTGTTTGACTCGATGTGGCAGTCTGCGGCCAACACCGAAGGGGCATGGCGGGGGAGATTGCTTCAGAGAGCGGCAGTGTCAATGAACTCTATTGGGTTCGACTTTTCTTCCGCTTGGAGAGACGATCAGTTGTCTCTCGGTCATCCGATCCTCGAGCAGGGCGCCAATGTGCGAGAGGCGTCTGTCTCAAAGACGATGAAGTTCGAGGTTGAATGTGCGCCCGCCAGAACTACGAGGACCCATGCTAGACCAAGGCACGAAGATTGCACTCGGTATCCTCTGGGGAATGCCAACATAATGGCTGAAAGTCCTCGACCCAACACCCAAAGGACACAATGATAGTAGAATAATGGCCCCGCACAGCGATGCGTTTGCTCATCCAAACATAGCCTGGGTATCATCTATGAGTACCTGCAGGCTGCATGGCTGAGGGCCCGGGGATCTGGTGAAGAGGCTCATTGCTCCGCCTCGGTAGCAGAAGATGCGATGGCGAAATTGATTGATTTGAACGAGAAGACTACGGACGGTTTGTGGCCTTTAAAGCCTTTCGTCGGCATGGCCTATGAGGACTTGCATGCTGGGACGCGGGGGAGGGCCCGGGGATACGGTAGAGAGGCCCATGCCTCAGCTCCGGTAGTGGAAGATACCATGATGAAGGTGACTGATTTGAAGGAGACGACAGAGAAAGATGGGCGGCTTTTTAACCCATTCGTTGGCATGGTCAACGCTGGGCACAGCATCATGGAAAGATGTTTGGGTAGGAGATCACAAGGTGGCAGGGAAGATAGGGAATGCAGTGATGGGAAACACGGCAAACGCAAATGAGCAAATCTCGTGAGGAAAACGCGTTTGGGCCGCCATGCAAGCTTCCGCGAGAAACGAAACGAGAACGTTTGGGCAGAAAACGGGAAGCAGCAATGAGCATCTGCCCCCACCAAACGGCCCAATCCGCCTGTACGTCACTGAGATGTAGCAAAACAGCTTGCCAGTGGTAGAAATGCCAGATCAATTGTCAGGGTATCTCTATGCCTGCTTGAGCCAATTCCGTGGCCAATCCAGAAACCCTAAAGCAAACCATTTTGCGACCTCACCATTATCCCGAAAACGCCAGCCGGGCCGGACAACCGCCAGCACCCATGAAGAGCAAGCTTTTTGATGTTTTACCACTGGCGACGTCCACCGCGGCCCCTACCACCGAAACCGCCGCGGTTGCCACCCATGCCTGACTGGTCGTAGCCGCCGTACTGGCCCTGGTTTCCTCCGAAGCCGCCCTGGCCAAAGTTCTGTTGCTGGCCCGCTTGGCCGCCGGCGTTGGCGCCTTGGGAAAACATGGCAGACATGGTGGCGGGGTCCATCTGGCTGGGGTCCATGCCCTGGCCCATCATCTGCTGCATCATGGCCTGCATCTCGGGCGGCATGCCGTCCATGCCGCCCCCGGGCATACCCCCCATACCAGCTGCCTGGGCCTGCTGGGCGCCAGCTCCTCCACCGGGCATGTTCATGCCGCCCATCATCATCATGCCAAAGTCCTCCATCATCTTCTTGTTACCGGCAGCGATAGCGTCGGCGTTGTACTCTCCGCGGACAGCCTCTTGCTTGGCGGCGTAGAGGGCCCAGGTGAACTCGTCGAAGCCGTAGTTGAAGTAATCACTGATGTCCGTACCGGGTTTGCGCCAGGGCTTCTCGTTTTCGGGGAGGTCTGTAAAGGTTAGCTGGGTGCGATGGGAAGCGCAGGGCGAGTCGTGCTTACCCTCGTCAATGTTGACGGCGGTGATGGGCTTGCCCGCAGGAGGGTAGGGAGGGTTCGCGTTGACGTCTACCGTGGACTTGGAAGCGGCAGCGGCAGCCTTGTCGGCACTGGGGATGCCCAGTGGAAGGTCGGAGGCAGCTGGCGACTCTTCCTTCGCTGGGGCGGCCTTGACGGGCATGTCGTTGGAGGCAGACCTTTGTGGAATGTTTCTGATGTCGCTGTATCGCGATTGTCTGTGGTTTCATGAGCTTCAAAGAGGTCTTTAACTCTGTGCTGGTGAGTGGTGGTTGAGACGTACGTTGGGGGCGCAGCCTTTGTGCCGTCTTTGCGCTCGGTGATGATGTCGATATCCTGAGGAAAGCGCCAGAACAGTCAGTCACTGGCTTATACACGAGCGGCCTACAAATACGCAGAGCGACCTGAGGTGCAGGCAGAAGCTTACGGAGTCTTCATCATCGTCTTCGTCCATGGCTCCGCCCTCATCCTCTTCCTCACCCTCCTCCAACTCGTCATTTTTGGACTCTACTTTTGGCGACGGCGCCTTGGGTGCAGCAGCATTTTCGGTCGCAGGCGCAGGCGCAGGAACAGTCGGCTCCTCGGGCGCGTAAAAATCATCATCCTCGTCGATATCCATTTTCGCGACTTCGATGAACGGCTCTACGTTTGGAACTGGTGGTGGAAGCAGTGGTGGTGGTGGTGGTGGTGGTGTTTTTGGTCGAGGCTTCACGACGACGCCTTTCGCAGCAGGAGCAACAGCAGCGGCAGCAGCTTCCCAGGACATCCAGATGGAAGGCACGGGCCATCAACAGCAGCAGCAGCAACAGCAGCAGCAGGTGCAGTCAGCATTGCCCAATCAGCGCCCCGGTCTAGCAGCTTCGGTGTGGAACCCCGGAGGCGGCATCTCAGAACGCCGAATAGCCAATCCCAGGCGGTCGCAATCCACGCTGGCAAAGGCAGCAGCAGCTCAGAAAGCTGCAGGTGGCCCGTGCCCTCCAGTCCCTGCCGCCAATTCTTCTTTCGCGTTGACCGCGCAGCAGCAGCAGCAGCAACAGCAGCCAGCACAAGAAGCAGCAACAAACACTCAAGTCCACGGCCATCAGCCTCACCCTACCCCGGCTTTCACCCCGAACACGACCTCGGCCTCGCCTTTCATCTCGATCGTAACCGATAATACTATTGGCTCTACTGCACCAGAGAACTCGACCGCCAACATGTCGCTGTTCGGTGCGAAAACTGGCGGTGGCTTGAGCATCAACACTGGTGCTGCCAATGCTGCGTATGTTCTGCCCTCTTTCGGGTCACTGCATTGCCAAACCCGAGTCTTACCCTTGCATTGTACCTCAATATCTTGCTAACACTGTTCTGCTACAGCGCCGGCCCTTCGTCGACTCCCGCAGCTGGTGGAGGACTCTTTGGAAACGCAGCGGCTACGACACAACCTGCTACAAGCGGCGGTCTCTTCGGCGGAACCCAGACTGGAGCTGCAAGCGGAGGACTGTTTGGCAACAAGCCATCAACACCCGCGACTGGCGGCCTGTTTGGTGCATCTACCACGGCTTCTCAGCCCCAGCAACAGGCCGGAGGTCTCTTCGGCGGAGCGACAACAGCAACACCCCAGGCCCAGCCCCAGCAAGCGGGAGGGCTCTTCGGTCAGGCGGCGAATACCACAGCCCAGACAGGCACTACGGGTGGAGGACTGTTTGGAAACCAGACACCGGCGCAGCAGACGGGCCAGCAGCAGCCTCAACAGGGCGGAGGACTGTTCGGGGCGGCCCAGCAGAAGCCAGCGGGAGGTGGTCTCTTTGGCCAGTCGCTGTCAACGACCCAGCAGCAATCATCAGGACTTTTCGGCGGCGGAAACACAAACACACAGGCGCAGCAGACACCGCAACAAGGTGGCGGCGGCCTCTTCGGCTCGAGTCTTGCCCCTAGCCAAGCCAAGCCTGGTGGTCTTTTGTAAGTGATGTTATCAATCTCTCCGTGGCTCATGCTAATATCTCAAAGTGGCGGCGGCGCTTCAACCCAGCAACAGAACAACACAGCTCCCGGCCTGACTATGGGTCAGTCGACCACGCAGCAAACCGTTCCCGGTGTAAGGGTGGACCTTTCGAACGTCAAGGGCACGACCCGTTTCAACGACCTCGAGCAGTCCCTGCAAACCGAGATGGAGAACTGCGACACCATGATCCAGCGCTTCATGAACCATGCGTCCGAGATCAGGGGTTTCATGGCGGCCCATGGCGGCGATCTTGCTCAGCTCACCAACGACGTCACCTGGCTGCAGCGCAAGTACGAGGGCGTCAAGACGACCCTGGACGAGGACATTGTCACCCTGGCACACCTGAAGGATCTTGTGAAGTCGGATGCGGACATCGCAAAGATGGCATTTGCTGGCGCCGATCAGCTTAAGCTCCCTGCGCACTACCACCAGACGTGGCTCACCCGCGGTGGAACCGGCAGTAACGCGCCAAACGGCAATCAGGACCGCAATCTGGAGGACGTACTCACCCTTTTCTCGAACGAGGCCGACAGGCTAAAGGAGCTACACCAGTTCCAGGTGCAGAAGATCAAGGAGATGGAGCAGCACATGCCAGGTGTCGAGCACGGCCTCTACGAGCGGGTGCGCGCCCTGCGCGACCAGACGCAGGTTCCCGCGTTCAACATGGTCCTGGACCTTTTGGAGACGATCAAGATGATGGGTGACAAAATTTACGAGGCGGCAGGTGGCATCGTGGATGTCCGCGAGAAGCTGACCCAGCTTCAGCGCCAGTACCCCACCAAGTGAGGAGATTTGTGAAGGTTGGGCTAGAGTAATGATGAGGCGTGGGCCGGGGGACGTGACGCTTGGCATAAGGGCTGTGGGAAGCATATGGCGTTCAGGATGGCTAAAAAGTATACACCGGCAGCATGGCAGAATCGAGCGAGCTTCGTGCACAAAATCCGGCTCCGAGCTACTGGTGACGTTGGCTCACGTGGCATGCAAGTTGCGGCGGCATTCCCTCAGCCACGATGGCGTCAAGAATGGAGCCTGGAGATACGGCAATGTCGCAGCTACGGCGCCAGAAAAGCGCTTCGGCATGGGCACGGAGAGTCACGTTGTGAAGTATATAGAGCACGGCGGCACAGGTCGTTGATACCCAATGTCAGATACCCCTGACTCACCAATTCGTCCAGTCTCGATGTGTGAAATTCAATGCTCTTGTGTCTGTTGTATATGATGGGTATCTGGGAGCTGTTCCGCTCAGCAAAGCCGTTCATCCGCCCAACGCCTGATATGCTAATCCTCATTCCTCGTGAGGTAGGCAAAGTCTCTGCAGATCCTTCCGCCTTCGCTACCCCCTCCGTTCCTTCAAAAAATGACGCCGTCGCTTCCTCGCCACGATCAATACGACCCTTCGCGGCCACCATGGTCATCATCCCCACCATCGTCGTCCCCAAACTCCCCGTCGTCAAAGTAATTCTCCGCGTCGTAGTCGCCCGCATCCTCGTCGTCGTACTCC
This sequence comes from Colletotrichum siamense, assembly GCF_013390195.1. Taxonomy (NCBI): domain Eukaryota; kingdom Fungi; phylum Ascomycota; class Sordariomycetes; order Glomerellales; family Glomerellaceae; genus Colletotrichum; species Colletotrichum siamense. Next base: position 483,429 of record NW_023501016.1, on the reverse strand, counting down.
ACATCCTGCTCCTCCTCCTCGCCGCCCTCCTCCCACTCCTCCTCGCCCTCCGCGCCCTCAGCATCCGGCATCCTCTCCAGCGCCTCGAGCGTCTTCTTCGCGCCGTCCGGCCCCGCCGCGGGCTCCTCGACCTGGAACACGTCCTCAGCCGTCGGCAGCGCCGTGATGCGCGACAGCCGCAGCCGCTTCGCCTCGCCGCCGCGGCGCTTCTCGCCGGGCGCGACGTCGTCGCCGTCGAGCGTCGCGTGCAGCTCCGCGGGGAAGAACTCCTTGCAGAACGGCCGCGAGCCGAACTCGGGCAGCGCGCGCTCCGGGCGGGCGAACTTTTGCGAGTACGTCGGCACGCCCGTGAAGGGGTCCGCCGTCGCGCGCGTGCGCACGCCGTACTTTGCGTTCACCTGGTCCTGCCCGTAGAGCTTGCGCGTGTTGGACGGGTCCATGCCCCAGGTGCGCTTGCGGGTGTAGAGCGGCCCGTCCTGGACCTGGCGGCGGAAGAGGAGGAAGGCGTTGACGTTGGCTTGTTCGAGGGCGGAGAGGGGCTTCGCTGTCGGAACGGCGTATTGCTGTGTTAAGAATGTTAGTTGGCTGGGGTTTACGGGTGAGGGAGGAGGAGACGTACGGGAAAGAGCTCCGAGGGGCGGGTGTCGGGTGCGTGTTCGCCGTTGTCCCAGGAGAGTTGGGGTCCCGTCTTGCCGCCGCGGCCGCCTCGTCCTCCGCCTCGTCCTCCGCGCGACATGGTGCTCGGTCGTGTCGTATGTGTGTTTTCTTGAGGGTTCTGTGTGGGCGGTTGTTAGCGATTGTGTGCTGTAGAGGTGGCTGCTGGGATTGCGCCAAGGTGGTTGGCGGTTTGGCCTCGCTTCGCTCGCGTGCCGCGGCTGAAGGTTTGCAGCCTGTGCAGTTATGGGATTGACGTACCGTTTTTGCTTGTAAGATCGCGGGAAAGTGTTCTGACTACGATAAAATATGGAGGAAGTTGCAGAGAGTCGTTTGGCGTAATGCCGCAAGATCGTTATATGAGTCGAACGAAAAAGAGTCAAAGTCGGAGATGCAGTCATGGTTGGCGCCGACCTGGAGTTGGACGTCTTGATTTTTTAGCGGGGTCAATTGGGGTAATGGTGGCTTGTGATTCGTTGAGGTGGCTGGTGTAGCTCCCCCGTGTCTGTTCTCCGCAGACAACAATCTGTGTAAGTAGCTTTAAGATAGAATGACTGGAAAACACATTCAATCTTTGTTAACAATAAAAGGGTTTCATCATTCTATAGTACATGTAGAATCGTAAACAGGCTGCTGTTAGAACCAACCATCTGCTCAACGTGACGAAAGCCTCCATCACGCCTGCTCAATGAACCACGTTGGTGTCGTGGGATCCAGCTCAGGCAATGGAAAAGCTGGATAAGGGCGACGCCGTAAAGACCTGAGATGCGTTAAAACGAATTCAACTGTGCCTTACGAAGTTGATTCTGCCACATTCCGATTCTTGTTTGGACGATCTCAACCACACAGCCGTGACAGTCGGCATGCGTCTGTCTCTGGCATAGCTTACCTTACCTTGCCTTACCTGTAGAGGCCTCTCATCCCAGAACACAACTATGTCACATTGTTAGTTGACTCAAGACTAGCAACTTGTGCAAAAAGCCATGATCGTCACTTACAGCTGGACCAGTAGGCACGCAGCGGGGTCGTCACCCTTCCCGCTGAACGCAGCTGCCCCGCTACCGCCTGGACCCCTGTAAGGCACCCAAGCGCTACGCACCCAGCACACGCAGCTTGCGGCTGCCTTATCTTATCTTAGCGTCCGGGGACCCTTAAACCGAGCAGGAAGCTTCCAGCTCCCCCCGCCATCCGTAAACCTCCAACAGCTCCTCCAACTTGCAGACATCACCAACTTCGTTTCTGCTCCTTACCTCGACCTAGCCGCACCACCGTCACCAGAAATTCCTATGTCAGACTCCGTCGTCCCCAAGATGACAACCGACACAATCCCCATAACCGGGCTCGACGAGCTCACAGCCCACCTCGACGACCTCGTCGCCTCCCCCGAAACGCCCCTCCAACCGAAGATCCTCGACGACATTGAGCTCCAACTCACAGGTCAGCCTTTCTACCTCCCCCTCTCCCTTCTGACCTCTCTTCCAAATGCTAACAACGCCACAGAATCAAACATCCCGCCCCTCCTCCCAAACCTCCTCCCAAAACTCACAACAATCCTCAAAACAACCCCCCACGACCCCGCCCCCATCGTCTCCCTCACAATAAAACTCCTCTCCCCCGTCCCCTTCACCCAAACCCTCCAGCTCGCCGACGAATCCTCCCTCATCTCCGCCCTGCGCTCCCCCGCCCCCTCCGCCAACCTCCTCGCCCTCGCCATCCTCGAAAAGGCCGCCGCAACCCCCTCCGACGCCGCCATCCTCTCCCTCATGCCCAAAGTCGTCCTCGAGCTCCTCCGCCGCTGGCTCTCCTCCCCACAGGTCGAGGTCGGCGAGAAGGCCTCCCGCGTCATCGGCGACCTCCTCGAGACAGACTGCGAACTGCCCCCGCCCGCCGCCCTCCCGAGCCTCACCGGCACCGACCTCGTCCGCCGACGCGCGCCGGGCCAGGGAAGGATGTGGCGCCGCCTCTTCCACGACCGCGAGCCCTTCGGCCTCGTCCTCGCCCTCGCCCGCGGCGAAGATCCCGCCGAAGACGCGAAATTGTCCGAGCACCAGCTGTCCCTTGCCCAGGGCCGCATCCTGCGCGTCCTCCCGCGCCTCGCGAGCCTGAACATCGTCGAGGTCGGCACGTCGCAGTTCCCCGAGCTGACAGGGTCCAACGACGTGGGCCTGCTGCAGCTTGCGGCGCTGAAGATGGTTGATATGGAGGATACGCTGATGCACCTGAGCCTGATTGACTTCTTCGAGACGCTGGTGAGTGTCATGAGGGTGGCGGAGCAGTCGCACCGGACGATGGGGATCCTGCGGGATCTAGTAAGGGAGGCGAGCAAGGACGATCAAATGCTGAAGGAGGCGTTGAGGAGTCTGCCGGATCGGACTGTGCCCGAGGAGTCGGAGCAGTTGAGGACGTTCATTCGGGATATCATGTCTGCACGCGGCTGAGCAGCGTAACTGTACAAAAATGGCATGGCGTTTGGGAAGCATGGCACTGGTCTGGGACAAGCATGGATGGATGTCTTCAATATGGACACGAACTGCGAAAGGCCTCGGCAATCCGAGCCGAGTACAATAATTTTACATGAAATGATTCCCCCTCAATCTATCCATTACGCCTCTTCCTGTGCTACACCTGGTTTTTGTATGCTGGACCTCCAACTCAACGCCTCATCCTGGCCGACGCGTCTCCCTCGGGCCCGTCTACGTCCGTTGCGTGGCTTAGGATGCTGTCCCTGCGGTCCACGTCCACCTTGGTCATCCCCTCAATACCCAAACCGACCTCGCCGACGCGGCGGAGCACCAGCAGCAGCGCTGTCCGCAGGTCGGACGTTAGGTCCTTGCCGAGGAGCTCCACGACCATCGGGTAGAACTCCTTAATGTTCTTCGAAAACGAGGTGACAGGGAAGGCGGCGTAACCCTCGAGAACATCGACAACGACGGGGCGCCAGGCGACGATGTTGCGGTGCTGGCTGTCCTCCTCGAGCGCGACAAAGTCCTTGATGATGCTCTTGCACAGGGGAATCAGGGCCTGCTCGATCGCATCGCGCGCCGAAGCGCGCTCGTCGCTGTCATCTGCATACATGCGGAAGAGGATGGCGACGTAAGTAGCGGCGGCACCGCTCTCCTGCTTGAGCAAATTCGGGGCCTGCTTCATGAAACCCTCGCGCCAAAGGCGCATCCGCAGCTCCTTGTCGGCGTTGAACTTCCTGGCGAACAGGTATGACTTCTTAAGCAGTCCCATGAGCTTGAGGAGTTCCGCTGTGGGGATCTGGGAGTAGACGGTGTCGTTGCTGAAGAGCTCGTTCACCGTCTCGATCATTAGCAGCTGCAGAACGCATCGCGAGATGATGCGGTTGAAGTAGCGCCGGCGGGCGGCTGTAACGACCACGGGCTGTTGCTGTAGATTTGATGAGGGCTTGAACTCCTCCAACGGCGCTTGGGCTTGGGGTGGAGCTGCTGCTGTCGGGGTCTTGAGGTCGTCTTCCTCTACCGTACCGGCGTGGGCTGCCAATGAGTTCGTGTCAGCGTCATCGCCGTTCTTCTCAGAACCGTTGATCTTCAATGACTCTTCGTCAACCGGGGTGGTATCAGCAGTAGGACTGAGAGGACCGGCAAACTCGAGGCCGTTCGGGGGCAGATCGATTGAAGCTGTTGAGTTGATGGTAGTGGCGGAGAAGAGCTGGTGAGCTGTTGTACGAGCAAACAGTTCGCAAAAGGCACCGACGATCTTGGTCCAGTGCTCATGCGAAAATTTCGCGACGTTCTTCAGGATGAGCTGCTGCAAGCAGTTGCTGCCAATTCTGGAAATGGTGTCGTTCTCTTGGCAAATACAAAGAGCTAGCAACTCCAAGAATCGGTCCAGCATGTACTCCAAGGCTTCGAAGTAGTGTGTAAACAACGTGATCATGTTTCGGAGGGCCTGGATCATGGTGGTGGAAAGCCAGACAGACAGCTCCTCATGATTCAGCGCGTTGTTGAGGTCAGGTCTGGACCGCAGCACCATGAAGATGGGGTATAGCTGCTGGCGCCAGAGAATGTCCCAGAAATCAGGTGGGAACTCGCCTCCATATCTCAGCAGGGCGTCGAAGAAGTACTCGAGAGCGTTGGACCGGACCTCGAGATCCTCGCCAGTCATCAACACGTCATGGAAGGCAAACAGGACTGGGAACCAATAGCCTTCTTCCACTGACGTGCGGTTCTGGGATCTTTGCAGTGTGTCTGCTGCTGAAGTGTGGATGTCGCCGGTTGCTGACTGTCCTTTTTGAGACAATGGACATTCTGGTGTCTTAAGCATGCGAGGGATGATGGACTTGAGCGACTCCAGCGCTTGGAGACTCTTCTTTTGGAACTTCATGTTCTTTGAGAACTCGGTAAGACAAACAATCAGGTCGGTAAAAGCACCCTGTGAAATGACCACGCCAAACTTGGTCCTGTAAACCTGTGTGACATTCTCATAGGCAAGGCTCACAATGCTTTCGTTGGTCTCACGCGCAGCGACGGTGAAGACACCAAACATTGTCCTCCAGCCAGAGCGGATATTATCGCCCCGGGCTTGAATCATTTGGATCAAGCATCGGAGCACCATGTCCTTGACAGCAATATTTGTGGAGTTGGCCAGAACATGTTCGAATGGTTTCAAAAAGTCCTTTTGGAATTTGAAACCAGCCAGCTCCTCGAGTTCCATGAAACGCATGGAGAGTTGGCGTAGAGAGTCCAGGGCGAAGAATACGATGGTGATGTTATTGTGGCAGCCGACGCGGTTGAAGTGGTCACCCATAACATCCCAGATATTGCTCCACTCGAAACGCACACGCGTCATGTTGTAGTAGGCGATCTCGACAATCTTCTGCAGGCTGTAGGTACGTGGGGAGTCGTTCGACCCAGACACCTTGATTTCATCCCAGCTGACTTCCGTCAAAGCTCGAGCGAAGTGGACGATAGCCTCTCCATTGAGGTTGCCCGTGTTTGTGAATATCCTGTCAACCGCCTTGATGACTTCGTCGGATCGACTCTCCAATGCTATCTCGCTAGAGAAGCCTTGGGGCCCAGCTCCCGGCCGCGGTTGACTTCTTCGGCGCTTGGACTGTGTTGATGACCGAGAATCGCTAGTATTCTCTCTCTGCGGCGGCATAAAGCGTGCCTTGGACACATCAGGAACAACACTCTCATCGACACCGCCAGTGATGAGCTGCAATCGGTCCAGCTGACTGATACACATGAGAACATCCTTCCAAGACGACCGGAGCACGTTGCCCTCCGTCTGGCCTAGTTCCAGGATGACCTTGAGTGCCTCCACATTCTTGGCCAACATCTCCTGCGGGTTGTTGAGATTCGTAGTGTTCTTCAATGCGGATACGAACGCTTCGCGGGGGGTCGACAGGTCAAAAACGCAGGCAATCTTGGTTGCCAACTTCATGCCCTCCAGGCACAGCTTGTTGATCTCAAGGTTCTGGGTCTTCTGCATCTGGCTTGATAACGCAGAGAAGTATGACATCCATGTAACATCAAACATGGGTCCGATGTGTTGAAAGGAGGTAGCAGGAATGAATTTGACACCCGATCGTTGCGCATTCCTGCGTTGGTTCTTATACAGGGTCTTGAACAGCTGCTCTGATCGAAGCGCAATCTCCTCGGACTGTTGCAAATAGGCCTCTCTCTGAAGGTCGCGACCCATGTTGGAAAGTGCCTGGCCGAGACCAGCAGCAATGCCGGTAGATGGTGGCGGGACGGCTCCAGCAGCTGCAGCAGCTTCGCGCTCACTCTTCAACACGATTTCATTGCTGGCGATTTCATCATAGATTCCTAGGAGGTACTCATCGGGCAAGTCCGCATTGTCGTTGATGCCGCGGTTGTTCTTGATAAACTCCTCCTTGCTCATGCGCTTAGCGATCTTGCTGCTGTGCAAGTCGGTGTTGAGCATGATCACAGAGTATGCCAAAACGTAGGCGGTGTCGGCGTTGGCGAAAGCGTTGGGGTTACCCATCACGTAGCGTTCGGCAAACTTCAGCATGAAACGATCAATCTTCTGTGCCTCTCCTGGTAGACGGAACGACTGGAGAAAGGTACGTAGTGCGTCGACGAATCGTTTCTTGGTAAAGTCCATGGAGTCGACGAAGGCGTGCATAATCTCAATATTCTTGGGATCACCCTCACCCAAGAACTCACCGATCTGAGCCTTGTCGAGGCGGTCCTCGGTGAGCAGGAATTTGGCAATATCCGCCGGGTTGTCGCTCGGGATAAAGCCATCTTGAACAAGGAGTTTCACTCCTCGCTTGGGCTTGAAGTTGAACTGCTTAATCGCGTTGTTCATGGCTGTCTTCCGCGCTTTCGCCTTCTCCAGGAATGCAGGGTCATCTTCCAAGACAGGTGTTGACGGCAGGGGTGTTTCGAAGCGCGAAGGGTTATCGCTCATGCTAGGGTCAATTGAAGGCCGCAGGTCTTCGGAGTTTCTCGTATCACCATCCGGCCTGACCCCATTCGCATCAGGTCGTACTGCAGCAGACCAATCGACCATTGACCTCAGTGAGTCCACGAGAGCATCCAACGCGACCCGCTTCATCACATACTCCTTGGGAATCTCAGGTTCGGGTTCGGTATGAGGTGCGATCTGCGCAACAGAGAGCGGTGGTGGCAGGATGGGCCGCAGTTGCCAATCACCTCCGTTCGTGTTCTTTGAGCTCTTCTCCTCGTACTGTTGCTCCTGGGCGGGTGTCACCGGCACGGCAGCTGTTGAGAACTTGGACAAGTCCTCGATAATGGTCTGGAAGATGTTGTCCACGCTCCTCTCGCAATCGTAGTTCAGGTACGTTTCAACCAGGGCCCGTGAATCTGCGCAGAATCTGTTCAAAACGTTGACCACGTACACCTTCTGTGTAATGGGAGCTGTTCTCCTGGCCAGCAATGCCAAGTAGATCTCGTTGAGAAAGACTGCAATTTCCAGCTATGCGACATGTTAGCATGGCATTCCTCAAGACAACTGCCGCACCACGTACCTTGAAAGACTCCCGCATGTACTTCAACATGAGCCAGAAGATCTCGCAGCACACGTCAAACACTCTGTCGACAGAACTGGCTCCGTTTCGCGTTATACTGAGGCACAAATAGAACTTGATCGCTTGAAGAAAGGTCGTAGGCTCGTTGCTCTTGGAGTTGGTAATGGTACAGATTGGAGAAGTGAAGACGGCAATATTGTTGTTGAGGAGTGTGTGGATAAGGTGGAGGGAAATGAGCTTCGAGCGCATCGGTTGGCCGCGAGGGTCGTATAGCTGGTCAGGCGGCAAGACCTTGGTTGAGAGATTGCAGAATGATCGAAAGACCAGGTACGCGTCCTTGATGTACACCTCGTCCTCCGCATCCAGGTCGTCGGCATTGTCCTCGACGGTCGATTCAGGAGAGGACTGCTCGGACACGGATCTGGCTGCTTTCCTTCCGGGCTTGATCTCGGTGACCATGGTGGGACCGTCGCCCAAATGAGAGTCGTCGAAGCTCTTGCGGTGCTCAAGGTCCTTCAGGGTCAGTTTCCCATTGCCATTCTCTGCCTTGCTGGAGGGTCCTTGCTCGGCACCTTCCGGTGTCGGGGAGTCCTCTCTCTCTTCGTCGCCCTCGCCAGCAACGCCTGCGCCATTGACAGATTCGGTCTGCTCGAATGTGACGTTGCTCGAGCTGTGCTTCAGCTTGTCCAGGTTGAGGCGGGCCTCCTTCATGTGTAAGCGGGTCTTGACGCGCTCAAACACGGTGCCGACCATCTGGGTGAGGGTGCCCTGCGCCATCTGCTGGTTCGCAGTGCTCCGTGAGAGGAGGAAGACATTGTATACTTGACGAACGGCTTTCAGGAGACCGGCACCGTGGACAACAATCTTGTCGTTGAGAACGGCGGCCAACAGCGACTTGACGATCTGCAGCTGGACCTCGACGGCGGTCGTCTCGCCTTGGAAACAATCGCAGATGGTATCGATGGCGCGCTCAATGAGGGGAGCTTGGTCGACTGGGGCATCTTGCTGGCCGTCGGGGGCGCTCGGGACGGTGAAGTAGGAATATGATATGAGCTTGCCGATGCAGTCGAGTGCGCTGGTGGCGAGCTGGACGTTGCCTGTCCTTGTTGCCAGCTGCAACGGGGCGAAGACAATCTCTGGGTCCGGGAAATTCGGCTCGCTCTCCTTGATGGCGGCGAGGGTCTTTTGGAGGGATTCGGTAAGTTGCTTGTTCCTCTGAGCCTCCTTGGAAGCCGCGATGGCCTCCAGGGAGGAGGTGAGGAATTTGAGGGAGCTCATGGGGGAGCAATGGAAGGCCAAAGTGCCATTCGCGTTTCGAGGCGGACGAGTTCGTGATCAGGAGAAGTCGGAGATTGATCTACTCCAGCAGATGCAGTCGAAGGTAAGCTTGAGCTGGGCCGGTCATCGAGGGGCGCAGGCGCATAGGCAGGGCGGGCAGGGGGTAGGTATTAAAGTAGGCAATTCGTGGAGAGCCCGGCGATGCGAGATACGTGTCGTTCGGAGGCGACGGCGTCCTTGGGGAGTGAAGGACGGGAAGGTCGTCGGGGCGGCACGAGGGAGCTTCCGTCGTCGTCGTCGTCGGGCGGAGTGTGTTGGATGACGGTCGTTGTGAAATGAAGAGAGCGGCTCTCCGTATTGAAGGGGTCTTCCAAATCGAAATCCAAATCGAAATGGCCAGCACGGGGCAGTGACGGTCCAAATTTCTTTGAATGGAGGGACCCCTGGCTCTTGCTGGCGTACTGCTGCTGCTAGGTGCTGCTGCCGCTCCAGCGAGAGGACACCAACAAGGTACGTAGCTTGGTTCTGGGGATAAGATACCAGATTTCCTGATGCACGGAGAGGGAGCTGCACTGTGCTGAATAGGCAGCAGAAGCTTGGGATGTCGGCCTCGTCAAACACTGTATCAAACATCAACTGCTACTGTAGATGGTCTCCATCTTTAATGTAGCTGCTGCAAGCTGGAGCCAGTCGAGCCGGTGCAGCATGTGGTTTACGTGGCGGACACTGGGCCAGGGAGGATGCAGTGCTCCACGCTGCGTCATTATGTCAGCTCTCTCGCTTGACATGGGGCGTGGTGGTCCATGCTTTGATGAAGCGCTGAGGTAAGCGTCGACTGCCGAGCATGGACCACCTCATTAGGTAAGGCAACCAACAGACCACAGTGGCTTGAATGGCAGCAACTGGCAGGCTTCCGACATCGCGTCTGCTTCTCGCGGTTGCGCTTAGAAGCGGCCAGCGAAGGCGACGGAGCCAATTAATGGAGACCTTGATGAGCCCCCAGGCAGTGAACAAGTTGGGCCTTTCATTGGCTTGTAGGCCTTCGGCGTTAGGCGCTCGTCCCTTGTTTTCCCGTTCTTATTCCCACCCAAGTCCGAGAACTTCCTCAGCGCATCCACTGTCATTGGAGGTCACTCCTCGCTGTCACTCGGTCATTCACAACACCGCCTGGGTACAACCAACCAACGGCGACTGCGACTGCGGACCCGGTTGGCTGGACTCGCTCGCAGTTCGTCGTTCGATGCACCGGCCACCGGCCACAGGCCACAATTATCGGCGAAACCTGTCCACTGCCACCCACTGAACCGCTGGACTCTTTTAGCGACCAGCGGTCCAGTCCCGTCCCTTGAATGTCGGCGCACTGACCACCCAACTCACTAAAAACTGTCAGTCAGTCAGTGAACACTCAGTGAAGGTGCTCGGTGCACCCTTAAAAAAATCTGTCGCAGCTAACGGCCCTCCCTGCGGCGTATTTTGTAGGGACGCGCTAAGACCCAATCGGGACTAGCGTCTCAAGCTCCATCCAGCGACGGAGCTCAACGCAAAAAACTCCAGCCCCAAGGAAAGATTCCCGTCCGACAATCTCGAGCATCAAACCTCGTCGTCCCAAAAATAATCCCGCGTCCCGTCGCCTCTTCCTTTTTTTCCTTCCCTCCCCCCTCGAGTCCCCGTCGAGTCTGCTTCAACCCGTCCAGCAATTGAACGCCAAAGTCAATTGTCCGACGTCTGACGGTTTCCTCCACGAGTCTTTTTGGAGTCGAATACCCCTCGATATCTAAACCCACCTCCGTCCAGTCTCCCTGCTTTCGCGCCCGCGGAAGCTATTTCATCCAAAATGATCTCCACGGTCCTTAGAAGGCGCGTGCTGCCCAACACTCTCGTCCGCAGCACCCAGATCCTGAGATGTTACGCCTCATACCCCCCGCACCAGGTCATCAAGATGCCTGCCCTGTCGCCCACCATGACGGCGGGAAATATCGGAGCCTGGCAGAAGAAGCCTGGTGACAGCATCGCTCCCGGTGATGTCCTCGTCGAGATCGAGACCGACAAGGCCCAGATGGACTTTGAGTTCCAGGAGGAGGGTGTCATTGCCAAGATCCTCAAGGACGCTGGCGAGAAGGATGTCGCCGTCGGTAACGTAGGTCCAACCCCAACGGTGCTCCATGTTTGCTGTCCTCCGTCGCCCTCGTCGCCGCCACTTTCGCTGCCACTGTCTCCAAATGTCTGCACACCAAGCTGATCGCATTGTCTTTCCGCACAGCCCATTGCCATTCTCGTCGATGAGGGCACCGACGTTGCCGCTTTCGAGGGCTTCACTGCCGCCGACGCCGGTGGTGACGCCGCTAAGCCCGCGCCCAAGGAGGAGGCCAAGGAGGAATCCAAGTCCGCCCCCACCCCTGCCCCCGAACCCGAGTCCGCCCCCGAGGACAACAGCCCCTCCGGCAAGCTCGAGTCCGCGCTCGACCGCTTCCCCAACGCTTCCTTCGGCGCCATTACTCTCGCCAAGGAGAAGGGCATCAACATCAAGGACGTCAAGGGCTCCGGCAAGGGCGGCAAGATCACGGAGGAGGACGTCAAGAAGGCCGCTTCCTCTCCCGTCGCCGCCGCTGGCCCCGTCGCCTCCTACGAGGACATCCCCATCTCCGGCATGCGCAAGGTTATCGCCTCCCGCCTCCAGGAGTCCACCCAGAACAACCCTCACTTCTACGTCTCCAGCAGCATCTCCGTCAGCAAGCTCCTCAAGCTCCGCCAGGCTCTGAACAGCACCGCCGACGGCAAGTACAAGCTGTCCGTCAACGACTTCCTCATCAAGGCCATCGGTGTCGCTTCCAAGAAGGTTCCCCAGGCCAACTCCAGCTGGCGCGGCGATGTCATCCGCCAGCACAACACCGTCGACGTCTCTGTCGCCGTCTCCACCCCCACCGGCCTCATCACCCCCATCGTCACCGCTGTCGAGGGCCGTGGCCTCGAGGGCATCTCCACCGAGGTCAAGAAGCTCGCCAAGCTCGCCCGCGACGGCAAGCTCAAGCCTGAGCAGTACCAAGGCGGCTCCATCTCCATCTCCAACATGGGCATGAACGATGCTGTCGACAACTTCACCGCCGTCATCAACCCTCCCCAGGCCACCATCCTCGCCATCGGCACCACCAAGAAGGTCGCCGTCCCCGCCATCACCGAGGATGGCACCGGCGTCGAGTGGGACGACCAGATCACCATCACCGGCAGCTTCGACCACAAGGTCGTCGACGGTGCCGTCGGCGCCGAGTTCCTCAAGGAGCTCAAGAAGGTCCTCGAGAACCCCCTCGAGCTCCTTCTGTAAATGGATGACGACAAACGAGTTGCGTGATCGTGGCGGAGGCTTGATGAGTTTTGAGGCGTATCCGGCGTGGGAATTATAGACGTTCAGGCCGAGGACAGGATACGACCTGTGGTTTGCGAAAGGGAGGAAGAAGCGGAGGGTGCAGTGAAAGACGGTCGAGAATACCCCTGCATACGTATCAGGGACCTCGGCAACGGAACGACGACTTACCACAACCTACTTCCCGTGTACAATGATCTCCTGACTAATGCTGCATCTCGGGTGCGGAAGAGGTTTCTGTCTTGTACATTTGGTCTCCTTTTCCTATTTACCTAGAAATCAAGCAGTTACCTTTGAGCTAAAACCCATCGGAATGTTCCGCCCTTGTGTCTGTGGTGCCAGATTTGTGACGAACCAGGCGTCGAGGGAATGTGGGCTAACCGCAACCGGCCAGAGATCGGATGAACTTGTCGCGGTGGTTACAGATTTAGCGCGTGGGATGCCCGGTCATGGGAGCAAGACGACACCCTGAAAGAGGATGGGCTGTTTGGATGAGCATCGCAATGTGCAATTGACTTGGTCTTTTGAGATGTCAAACGTTCAGTGCCCATGCTGGTATGATAGACACCAGCGAAATACCTCTTGACTGCTTCATCCTCAGCACCACAGTACTAGATTATCAGCGGTGAATAGCAAGTGTAAAAACATGTGAGCCAACAACCATTTCTATTCTATGAGAGCACCCATATACTACACGTAACTTCAATATTGTGTGACAAGCATTTGCGTCTATTTACATCTTCTACCCAAAACCTCCACCTTAGACCTTTCCAAGCATCCCCTGAGGAGTAAATGCCTTCGCAAGCAACACCAACAAAGCGCCAGTCATACACATGACACCGCTGAAAATAGACACCTGCTCAAACCCCCCGTACCGATCCAACAGAGCCCCATTCACCGGCGGCCCCATCAGCGCCGCAAAAGACGCCAGCGCCGTCCCCATCCCGATATATGTGCCCATATCCCTCACATCCTTCGGGCAAAGCGTCATCGCCACGGCGCCGCCCGATATAATCGCCCCGGAACAAAATCCAAAAACCACAGCAAACCCGATGATCCCGCTCTGCGTCGTCGCCGCGGGCCAGCAGAAGATCATCACCCCCGTCGACGCGCCCGCGAAGAGCAGCGCGTTGAGCTGGCCGACCTTGTCGCCCATGATCCCGGGGATAACGCGCCCGAAGACGGAGGCGCCGTTGATCATCGCAATGAGGTACGACGCCAGCGTCTCCGTCATGCCGTGCAGGATGCCGTACGTCGGCAGGTAGAAGAGCGGCACGAACATGCCGATGAAGAGGAAGAACATGGACGCGACGAGGGTCACGTACAGCCTGTCCGTGAAGGCGGCCGGGAGGAGGAAGCTGGTGCGGCGCGGGGGCAGGCGCGCTTTCACGGTGAGAGAGGCGAAGAGCAGCGCGGGGATCATGATGAAGCCCGTGATGCGGACGGACCAGCCGAATCCGAGGGAGGAGTCGTTGAGGAGTTTGGAGAGGACGATGGGGTAGATGATGGCGCCGATGGAGGAGCCCGTCATGGCGAGGCCCATGGCGACGCCGCGGCGTTTGCGGAAGTATTGGGGGGTTGAGGCCATGGCGGAGAACATGAGGATGCCGGAGGCTGTGCCGTGGAGGATGCCCTGGGCGAGCATGAATTGCCAGTACTGAGTGCAGAGGGACGTCATCATGATGGCGAAGAGGTAGACGACTGCCGTGGGACGGATGACCTGGCGATTGTCAGTCTTCGTTCTCGGTTTCGTCAGGAAACTTACCCAGGCACCATATCGGTCAAACAGCGGACCTCCGATTATCGCCGCGAACAAACCCAGAAACACCTGTGTAGATCCGATCCAGGAGACGGCATCCGCAGACTTGTCGGAGAACTGGTGCAGGGTATAGTATGCTTGGAAGACGCCAAAGGTGTTGGAGTAGCCTGAGGTGCAGAACAAAATGCAGGCATTCCCTATCGCCACAAGCCATGCCTGAAGACCTCCTTCGGGGAACTCGATATCATCTTGGGATTTGGCTGGGATGGCTTCGGTGGCCACCGGTACCTTTTCAGGGTCTCCCTTGGGTAGTGAGATTGAAGTTTGACTTGAGACGCTCATTTTGTTGCCTTTTGTGCAAGCACTGCTCCTTTGTGTGGTGATATTCGAATTGTTGTAGTGCTTCACGAACAGGAGACATTTTCACTTGGAGGAAAGCCTCCATTATATACATACCAATTTTCTATCCATTCAGCCTCATAAAGCTCGATATGCCATTTCAGAACTCCTGCTAACACAAAGAAAATGCGAGTATCTCTAGAAACCCACTAGTCTCCGGCATGCGAATCCTTCTCGGTCAACCGTGTAAGTCGGCAAATTGCCCTCGGCCTTTTCGAGGACTGCCTATCCGACCAATCGGAAGCCTCAACAGCTCGGTGTATGGCGGGCGTAACACACCTTAAACGCAGAAATCCCGACGACATCTCGGGGATAAGCACTAGCATCGCCCATCTTCAACACCCCAAAGTCCGACTTTTCCTCGTCAACGACGCGTCGTTATCTGATCATCTGATAAAACTATGCTTCAAGCATTTTTCATGCTCCATTGACTGCGGCCCACACGCCCAGGCAACAGCGATCCTTCTGATCCCGCCCTCTCCCTTCGGGGCTCAAAGACAAAAGGCCGAGCAACCCACGCCGCCGGCCCCCCCTTCTCTGTTATCCCCCATCTCACATCACCACCAAGCTTTTTTTTTACTGTCCACCTTCGGAGAGATCTTTACAACTTGGCATCGCGGGATAATGGAACCCCCTACCCTCCCCATCTCGGCCTCGGCGCAGAAGAAACGTCGCAGACCCGCCTTGGCCTGCGAAGCCTGCCGCCGCCGCAAAGTGCGCTGCGACAGAAACCTACCCTGTGGCACCTGCGTGCGCTCCAAGAACGCTTTATGCACATACACAACCCAGGCCACGACCAACAACACCAACACCTCAACCCTGGGGCGGAAAAACCGGGACGAAAGCCCGAAGCACGGGTTCCCCCAATCCGGTGCCGCGGCCCTGGCCCTCCCAGAGCCCATCTTGTACCAACCCCTGCCCACCCCGCGACACTCGGCCCCATCGTCGACGCGGGCCGCGGACTCGGACGACCCCTCACCGATCCTTATCCCCGGGCTGACCGCCAGCGCCGGGGAGCACTCTGGCCCCGCGGACTTCGGGCTGTGGCAGCCTGTGATCCAGCCGCGGCCTGCTCCGGTTGCTGCTGTTCCTGGCGGGAGTGTGCGGGACACGGCCTCGACGCCCGGGAGTAATAGTAATCACGGCTCGTCGTCGACTGTGAATTCGCTCGTGGACAGGGTGAAGCAGCTTGAGCAGCAGTTGTCTGATTTGATGGTGAGGGGTGATGACCGGGATGAGACGGCGGCTGTGGAGAGTACGGTGATGAGAGAAGGGTTGAGGTACAGCCGGGGTTGTGTTAGCAAGACGAGGTTCTTTGGACAAAGCCATTGGATGAATGCGGCTGATATGGTACGTCTTACGTCTTTTCGCTTACTTACATCCTCACTTGCCCCATTTTCGATCCCTGGACTTCAGTTCACTTGTTCTCCCTCTTGACTCTTTTGACACTTCAATATTCATCCTTACCTCTTTAGTGCTGTTCTTGCCCTTCTTCTGTCTTCTCATTATTCTCTTCATCCAACCTGTCGTCTTCTGCTGCTACGACTCTTATGAGCTATCCTGAACAGTACTCCTTTTCTTTATCACATTTCTCATCTTGGCGCACTTCGTCAAATCTCAGCTTTAGCTCCTTTTTGTTGTATATTTTGTTGTATCCCCAAAGATTTCTTTTCCATCCGTTTCATCATTCTCTGTTGATACGAGTCTCTTGAGCTGTCCTGATGAGCCAACAGATCTTCAACAACGTTGCAAGTCCTTTCTGCTCATCACAAACCTCGGACTGAAACTAACAACATCTAGCTCTGCCGTCTAGTCACATTCGCCAAGAAATTTGAAAACGAAAAGACAACCTACCTCTACCAAGGCCTGGAAAAATGCAAAAACCTAGGCCGCATAATCAAGGCCCGCCGCACACCAACCTTTGCCACAATTTCCATCGGCAAAAACATGCCCAGCCGCGAAGTTGCAGACGCCCTGATCGACGCTTACCTCCGCACCTTTGAATCCGTCCAGCGCATCATCCACATACCGACCTTCAAGGCGGATTACGAGCGCTACTGGCAGAACCCATCTGACGTGAACGAGCCCTTCATCGTGCTCATGCAGCTGTGCATGGCTATCGGGGCAACCTTCCACGACGAACGCTTCACCCTAAGAAACCTCGCTATCCAGTGGTTCTGGGAGGGCATGTTCTGGCTCATGATGCCGTGCGAAAAGTCCCGCATGACCATGACGGGGCTGCAGATCCGCTGCCTGATGCATTACCTCCGCCATACCGCCAACATCGGCTGCGACCTCTCCTGGATCGGGGCCGGCTCGCTCGTCCGCACGGCGATCTACATGGGCCTGCACCGCGACCCCAAGGGGCTCGTCAAGATGACGCCGTATCGCGCAGAGATGCGCCGGCGGCTATGGGCGTCGATCCTCGAGATCGCACTGCAGAGCGCCATCGACGCGGGCGGACCGCCGCTCATCTCGGCGCGCGACTACGACACCGAGCCGCCCGCGAACCTGGACGACGCGCAGCTCGTCGAGGACATGGACTCGGCGTTCCCGGTGCCCAAGGACGCCAAGACGTTTACGCAGATGACGGTGCCGCTCGCGCTGCACGCGTCGCTGCCTGCGCGATTGGCGGTCACGGCGAGGGTGAACGACTTCAGGTCGGATACTGTGTACGAGGAAACGTTGCGGTACAGCGGCGAGCTGAGTTCCGCGCTCCAGAGGATGATGCAGCAGCTCAAAATCCACCCGGAAATATCACAATTCGCGATGCGGTACGCGCAGTTCATGACCTACCGCCTGTTCTTCGCGCTGCACCAACCGATCATACCCCTCGCGCTGCGGAACCCGATATACTACTTCTCCCGCAAGGTCTCCGTCGACACGGCCCTCCGTCTCTGCGAGAACTCGCTCCTGACTCCCGGAAAAGACGGCGCCGGGGCGATGAGACCTGCCGATACTTCCGAGCGGGACTTTCTCTGGCTGACGGTCAACGGGGCGGGGGCGTACCGCTCGGTGCCGTTCCAGGCCGTCATGACTGTGGGGCTGGAGCTGATCCACCAGAAAGAGGATGAGATCAAGAACGGGCCGTCAATGTCCTTTGCCGGGCCTGAGTTCCGTGGGATCCTGGACGCGGTGGCCGGGTGGTCGAGGGCGCGGATCAAGTCCGGCGAGACCAACATCAAGGGCCATGCGCTGAGCGTGCTGCTCGTGGCGCATCTGCAGGTGCTCGAGGCCGGGGTCGATGACGAGCGGGTCGAGAAGCACTTTGAGAGGGCATGCGAGGAGAGAGTCACGGAGTGCTATGACTTGCTAAAGGAGCTGGTCGGGGATGATGTCCCTGAAGAAGGGGTGGGGATCGGGGCGCCTGACATACACGACTTGGATATGGACTTTGAGGTTGGGACTGACATGTTGGGAGAGTGGGATTGGGATAGCATGGTAAGTTAAATGTCAAGTTGCTGGGCATGGGCTGGGCTGGGCTGACAATGGCAGGATAATGGCGGTTTCATCTCGACCTTGAACTTTGGGAACATTGACATGATGTTTCCCTAAGCTGGCTTGACTAGCTTGTATTCCAGGGGGCATCGAGGCGGACGCTTGAGATGAACCGCTCCATGCGTTCCACGGAGGGATTAGTGTTCCCGAGTCGGGGATCAAGGGGCAAAGGGGGCAAAGGTCTAGAACAGGAGCTTGGGGTGGTTCTTTGTTTGGAAACCTCGGAGAAAGGTCTTGGGACCTCATGTAATGTTGTATGCGATACCCAGCTCTGTATCTGATGTTTTTCGTATAAGGGCTTGTTTCAGCGCGTCTGCCCAATATGTGCCCTATCTGCACCAATGCCTCATTCGCCGGACGTTCGCCGTTTGGGCGGATATCGGCGGATGTGACCTGCTGATGGTGTCTCCAGAAATTGGCAAATTGCTCTAAAAATGAAGTTTAGTAATAGACTACAAGATAAGCCATGGGTATCCCATTCTCGGTCTTATTTCCTTGTGGTCAGAGCATTTTAAGAAAGAAGGGTTCAGGCATGAATGGAAGAGATACCACATAGTAGGGCACGCATGGGTCATGACATTGCATCCTCTGCAAATGAGAGAGTCCACAGGTCATCTGACCAGCACGCGCAAAAGGTCCCATACCCCGTGGGGGAGTTGCGGTGGGGCTGTTGCTGCGTGGTATTTCCAGCCGCTCTGCCATCGGCCTTATCTTTCGTCCGGGAAGCCCATGCCAAGGTGTGCACATGGCTGTAATGAGTCGGATGAGAACCGTCGGATAATATCATCGGGTGAATTACTGACGTATCAGGGCGCTGTGTCGTATCAAAGCACGTCCATAAGTACGATTCAGTTTGTGTTAATTGTTCATTTAGAATAATTACTCGCAAGTGTGGTTGACATGTTCAACATATAACACGAAGCAGGGCTATGCCTCCGGGCCGCCCGATTAGGGTGGGGAACACGGGGATGTGACAACACCGGGGATCCCGACGTTGGTTCGCCGGATAGCGCCGTTGGCGCCGTTGGCGGCGCTTGGAGGTGCTCAACCTGACGCAAGCAATACGCCAAGGCACGTGAAGTGCTCGGAACTTATCCGTTCTCACGTTGCTTGGCGACTTTGCCGGCGGAGCGTGCATTGTTATGGCACCGCGGGAGCTTACTGCGTATCCATCACAACGGGGTTGATGATACTGTAGATTGGCTTTTCCGAGGGTTCCTGCCGACGGTCCCGTTTCGTCCAGGTATTCATAGATCTTAGTCATAGCGAGCTTTCAGCTGGTTCCAGAGTCCAGACTAGCAAGGTGAATCGTGATGCGATGTGAGGTCTAGACCATGTGCTCAATCATGAGGCAATTGCGGGGAACAATTCATCAAGCCAAAACGCCAGCTCACTGACGATCGGATAATCAACTCAGAACAAGATCGGATCATCACTGCAAGAAAGATGTGTGGATAAAAAAAAGGTTGTATTGAGACCGTGTGATATCATTATGAGAGTGTTGAGGGTATCTGAAATGGCTCAGACGCATAGTGGTATCAAAACTGTGAAAGATTCGCAGAGAAAGGCTGAGAAAGCACAGCAAACCGAACCGCTCGCTCTCAACTCCCTTAGTCGGGGCACTGCGACTTCAGATCGCCATCCGAACCCGGGCACTGCCCTGAGGCGATGGCCGCTTTACATGAATCCTCAAACTCGTTTCCGCCAAATCCAGTGACAAATTGCATGCGGCCTCCATCTTTCGGAGCTATCGTTGCGCAAATCTAGAGGATGAGGGTTAGCAGCCGCGTCGAGTCAGTCTTTTTCCGGCGGTGAGCAACTTACTGTCCACATCATCTTGACTTGTACTGATTCCGGGCTGTCTTTCTCAAAGATCTTTTCGTTTGCTTTGTAGTGTTCGCATGCCTTTTGTGTCAGGCAGTTGTTGGGAACATTGTTGATTTTGCAGTAGCAGTTGCGGTGCTCATTGGCAAGGACTCTGTGTGACTTGTTAGGACTGTCGATCCGTGTTTTGGGTGTCGAGGGGTTTGAAACACATACCCTGAGATCATGAGCAATGCCAATGTGATGAAATTCCATAGTGAGTTGGTAAACATTGTGATGGTGTTTTGTCTGAAGGTTGCGCTGATCATGGATGGTTGGAACCTAGATGGGACGACGACGGGAGCGTTTGCTATATACCTCGACGACTTGGGAAGCAGCCCACGAGGACAAGAGGACGTGCGTGTGACCACTATTCGCGCTGATAAGCGTGGGGGAGTTTAATTACTACGGCACTTGCCACGGATAGCCTGACTATGATTACTGTTTATCGTATTATAGTCTTCAAGGATGTCCTGTCGAGTGGCAAAGGCCCCTGTCTCGAGTTGAAAAGGGTGGTGCCTTGTTATTGCGGGGCACGACGTATTTGGCATTGCGGCACGTGTGGTTATGGCAATAAGGTAGAGTTAAAAAAGGTTCTTGGAAGTCGGGGGGGACCTGACTCAATTGCGCGATCGGATGCGCGGACCAAGGGTCTCGACTCAGCATGGAGGGGGAGCGGGTAGACGAACACGCAAGCCTCACTTTAGGATGACAGGAGCCTATCTGATATCTGATATTCGTATTTCCAGATGTTTAAAGCGAACTTTCTTCCACGGATTGCACGGCATCTGGTGATGAAGGGGTAATTGCAGTGTGGTTCGGTGGTTCTTGGGTGTCAAAAAAAGAACTGCATTCCAAGTTTGACGCGCGCCAAGCGCGATGGTCATTCACGGATTAATTGGATTTCCAAAGTCTACTGTGCTGCAATCGCCACCAAGAGACTCAAGCCCAAGTTCTACAACCCACCGAAATGCAATTCTGAAGTTCACGGAGATGTGACTCCCGAATTCACCAAGATTTTATTTGCAAGTCCACAAGGACCGTCTTGTATGTACATGTAACAACTGTGAGGGTATGCGCTTCGTAAACGACAACTAAACAAGCTACGGTTGACCTTCAGTCAAGTTGGTCATTCACGAGTATTGAGATGGATTCATCTCATTTTGTCTTAAGCAGAATTCGCCTGAGTGCAGGCTTCCATCCTCTGCGCATTAAACTCATGACCCTCCCACATGTACGCTCCCCAACCCTCCCAACCAGAGATAACCTTTTCGTTCGGCAGAAGGTCGCAGCTTCCTGGTTGAATGCCGATGCGGAACTTAAATGGCTGAGGGTCACTGCCGAAGGTGACGTTGACTAGTCCGTTGGTGTTGCCGCTGTCGTCTTTGTAGGTTACGCTGGTGCATTTGGTTCCGGGTTGCAAGTTGCCCTCAATTCCGCATCGGACAACTCCTGCGGCTTCGTCCCATTTGAGCCACAACCAGTTTGTGTCGGCCCAGTGGTCACCCCAGCAGCAGTCAGCTGCCGCAAGTGCGACCAATGAGGAAGTGATGAAAATTTGAATGAGTGAAATGATATGCATCGTGAGGTGGCGCTGGAAATGTTTGGCCGTAAAGACTGTGGTGATGGTGGTCGTGGTGTGTTTGTTTGAGAGGTCGCAGATCAGCAATTCTCTGTAAGTGAATGTGGATGGTATCGCAACAATTGTTGAGGGGAGGGGCCCGGCAGATAAGGGCTGGAAGAATCGCCGACTGAGACTCCAAGTGAGAGGCAACCTTAATCCATCTTTGACAAACATCCGCAGATAGCCCAAGTGACAGCCCTATATGAATTCTATATTAGTTGTCCAAGGGAATCGTAGTCATGACCTGGTCCATAGTTAATCTATCAGATACGTGCCATTATCATCTGATTTCGACTTATTAGCATTGGAGCGCGCCCTGCATGAAATTGTGTGCCTGGAAACAGGGTTGGATGCTGTAATAGAGTTTCTCCAGACATGGTTGCGTAGGGATCGCCGTTCATGAATCGAGCGCGCACCAGGCACAGCCTCGACTTCAGACGGATTTAGGAACCACCCGCGGAGCAGTGTGTCAGAGCCGGCCTTAGCAACTCAACTATAGACCCTCTCTGTCCCATCCAGCACTTCTGTCAAATACCCCAACATCGCGGATCTCCATTCCTTCTTATCTTTGCTCCACGCGAATGTCACGCCTATTCAGTCTTTATCGAGTGTCGACATCATGATTTTCTTCAACATCGTTGCGCTGCTTGCGCTAGGCGCAATTGCTTCACCCATGCCATTTGCACAGGAGATCGAGGTGCTGGAACCCCGACAGGATGCGGGCACGCAGAATGTTACCGTTGATCAGTGCTCTTTCTTTTCCGCAGACGGCATTCTGCCCGAATGCTGGCAGGTTCTCGAAATGAACAACCACCTCAACGTACGCCGATCAGCAACTATTTAACTTTTGGGACTGTGTTAACCGCTTATCAGTACTGGTGGTCCAACCATTCGGCGAAGTGCGAAGCTCAGAACAAGGGCTTTGCGCAATGCTATTTGGATAACGCCGTACGGACAGCCCTATCTATGACCCTGCCAACGTTGCATGTTGTTATCTCGATCTGACTTGAATCGCAGGGCTTGATTACATGGCAATGCGATTTTGTGGCCCTCAACGCATGCACCCCGCCTCCCAGCGGCAAGGATGCAGGCTACGCCTCTTACCATGACTTCTACGTGAGCAATTCACATTATCGAGGCCGTCTTTACCACTGCTAACATCAGTTATCTAGGTTATCTGGAACATTTATGGTTAGTCATTTCACTACTGATGAAATATGTTTCCAGGCCAAGCCCACTAACAGGGCGCACCAGCTATCAACCTGTTCTTCACCAATTACCACCAGTCTCTCTTGCAAGGACAGGCTGCCGCTATGTAAGTTTCCTCGCAGAGCCTCAGATACTTTCTGTCCTCAGTAACTTACTGAATCAGCGGATCGGTCGCCGAAATTGTGAAGACCGTTGCGCCGCCAACAACGAAGCACCCTAAGACACCACTCTTTGCTCCGATCTATGCTGTCAGTATCGGACAATTCGCCGTAAGTGCTAATTAGAACATCAACCACAGTCACACAGTCACTAACCTTATGAACATGGCAGGCTTTGGCTCCTCTTCTTGGAAGTTCCGTGGGCGCCAGTATGATCTTTGCTTCCCTCCTCGGTGTCCTCGGTGGTGGAGCTGGTTTGTTCAACGTTTTGTTTCCAACAAAGCAGCAGTACGACGTCCCTTGGGAAGGTCTCTCAGACTCCCTTGGAGTTCATGTCAATGACTACCAGAAGCAAGTCGGAGAAGCCTTGACGAAGATCCAAACGGACTTCACCACGTTTTACGCTCTCGTCAACAACGGTGGTTTCAGCCAGGTAAGGCTCCATGGCGATACTGTTAGTTCTGAAGCCGCCTGCTGACGATTTACCTTTAGCGACTCAACACCAATGTTCCTGAGAACACCGATTTCATGTACCACAGCCTGAAGAAGTGGGTATTTAACCAGGCGCTGCAACAAGCAGGCTACTTTGCTGTTAAGAAGTACGTTACAAATGATGATCTGGATCGACTCTTGTCAAACTAACTTTGCTGCAGCCCTGCCGTCGATCCTACACAGATTCCCATCGGCCCATACGACTGTTCCAAATTGGGCGACAAGGGCACTTGCGGTCCTCTTTGGCACGACGGGAAAGACACGTACGGTCTGGCCAAGGCAAACGGTACGTTGCAACCCCTCAGCATGCATATAAATGCGATTTGACTAACTTTGCAATAAGACATTGGCATGGACCGCATGCAAGAGATTCTTGATACCGCATTTTCAAAGAACTGGACGACCCCGGCCGAGCTCTACATCGACGCCCAGTCTTGCCGTGGCAAGAATGGCTCCGAGTCATTCGATGTACAGGACATGACGCTGAGCTGTGTGGTGAGTAGCCTATAATCTTCATAGGTTATTGTAAACAAACGAGCTAATTACAATATCAGTCCAATATTCCCGTCTGCGAGTTCAACTTTGACTACAACCCCTACGAGACCCTCTGGGCCCGCGTCAACCCGCCGATGTTCACCAACTGCCCTAACATGAGAGGCTATGGAGTTCCTCCCTACTACAGCGATGACGTCGGAATCCCGCTGACATATGTCGGCCCCTTTTTGGTGAGTAAATTTCAGGAGCATTGCGTGCTGATACTGAACACTGCTGACATAACAATATTAGATGGCTAAGGTGGTTTACAACGAGAAGAGCGGTTGATTTGGATCTTCGCATTTTCACAGGCGTTCAGGCATCATTTAAGGTAGAGGGCCAGCTGTCTTATCGACAGTCTTGGATCATTGGATCATGCTAGTGCCACTGCACAGGGCCACAAGTGGACATCAATCGGTTGTACAGGGCCAGGGCCTTAGATACCAGCAACCTATTAATTCCGATACCCTTCTTGCAAATTCCAGAGATGACAAACGACTGGTTGAATGCCTTTCTCTCCAAGTGTGACCAATGTGAACCCCACATAAGGATTCTAGGTTTCAACATTCTTCAGGCGGACGTAACACTGCGTAGGTTCCCTCGCAAATCTCTGTATGCCCTCATACCCGTTTAACTCAGATGGCAGCGGCAAGAGTTGAAAGTGCCATACAATGAGTGCAAATTCAATCTTCAGCGTTTGCAAGCCCAGCTTTTTGCCAAAGCACCCGCGCGGACCCAATCCAAACGCTAGCGTTGGGCCAGCCATAGGATCAAAGACCCCATCGCTCTCGTCTTTTGCAGTCTTATCATGTTTGAGCCATCTCTCCGGCCTAAAAGCAGCAATGTCGTCGTCAGCCCATGCGCCGGTCAGAGCCTTGTTTTGGTCGCGGCGTGCACCAGGGCTGCGGGACTTGTCGTCGACAGGCATATTAGGCTCAAGATATCCAGGACCATTGGCCATGAGGAAGACGTTTGTACCCTTAGGGATATGTCGGCCTAACACTGTAGTATCCTGCAAAGCCTCGCGAACGACAAAGGCAATTGGTCCTGAATGGCGCAAGACTTCCTCAACCATGGCATCGAGGTACGGTACCTGAGCCTTGATGAGCTCCTGGTACGTAGGGGTCCTTTTCTCGTTGACAGCTTCAGGAAACGCGGCACGCAGAGCGCTCCGCAGACGATCTTGACTTGCTGGATTGTCGGCCAAATACTTGACACCCCAGGCCATGGCAGTAGCGGATGTATCATGGCCGGCCATCATGAATCCAAAGAATTCGTCGAAGATGGAACGTTTGTAGTAGTCCGGCTTGCGACCCTCTTTGGCAGCAACTTCTCTCTCTCGCAAGAGCACCGAGTGAAGTGCGCTCCAAGGCTCCGTTTTGCCGCCCTCAATGAGTTGCACCGACTCAGTGATCCTATCACGAATGTAGCCATCCTTGACAGCTGTAGCCTTTTTCATGTAAGGGAACTTTCGAAGCACCCAGGATGTGAGAACTGGTGCCGGTGACAGCTGCGTGTCGGTAACCGAGTTCGTCAAAGTGAGAACGGCAGCAAAAAGATCGGGTATAGTGCCTTCTGCAAACACAACCTCTTCATCCGCACCCCTGAGAGTCTCCGGAGCTGACTGTTTCACTGCGTTCAGTTGATGAATAGTAATACTCTGCGACTCCGGAAGTCCGAATGAGGACGCAAAGATAGAATCCAGTGCTGCATGGGTAATGTCATGATGGGCCGAGAACGGTCGGCCCCTAGCTTGCTCACATTTGACTTGCCACACCTTGATCAAAGTACTGATTGATTTATAGACCTCTGGGGCGCTGACTTGAGTGATGAAAGTAGGCGCCATCAAATGATTGATCAAGTTGCGGGGTCTCTTGAATTTTGGATCTGCAGACCGGAACTGGATATGCTGTTCCGGCAATATCCCTCCGATGAGCTCGCCGAAGAAGCTACTTCGGTCAAACTCCTTTCGGCGAAGAAGGATGTCTTGGCTCTCGAAGGGATCAGTGAGGACCACCCAAGGAAGGGACCCAGGCTTGATAAATGCTTGGATAATTGGGCTTTTGTGACGTGTGGTCAGGGACGTGAGCCAGCAGAAAATACGTTTGGTTCGCAAGACGTATCCCATCATCTCGGGAATATCCCCAAAAACATGGCTCGCTGCTTTCTCATTATACGGTATTCCAGCGAGAGGCTTGGGGAGGAGCAGGTGACGGATGAAGATGAATCCGAGGAGGATCGAAAGGGCTGTGAAGGCCCATCCGTTGAGTAACCAAGAACCCCAGCGTAACTGAGTTTCGTCCATGTTGGTTTTTGCAATTGAAGGGGGAAGATCAGAAAAAGTTCAGAGACGATAGAGAGGTTGAGACTTCTTCTCTTCAGCCTACCGGACCTGGGACTTTTGTAGGGCAACACGGAGAAACTGAAGGACTTTGAAGTAATCAGCTACCAATGATTCGTGGACAACACCCGGCTTACATGCAAGTAAGACGACATCCTTGTCTGATGAGCCATCGTTAGCCCCATGGTCTATGAAATATTCGGAGCACTCCGTTGCAACCTGACCTGTCTCCCTCGAGTACACGTAATTACCAAATTTGAATTCGCGTGCGACGCTACCAGTTTTGGTAATTTATCATCGTATTAATTCGACATGTACACAAAGTATCAAGCTCATGTGTATTTTCTCAAATTCAAATCCATCCAACTCTCATAGTGTACATAAGGTAAGGAAAGTAAATCAATTAGGAAAGACGCGGAATTTTCTTTCGATCTATGATGCGCCCGCTTTCTCGTTCGTGATCATGCCATGCCCTTCGCCCAAGACCCAATTCCCTCATTTGCCCATGCATCCAGACCCTGAAGAAGCACAAATTTGCAAGCCCCTAGCCAATGCTAATTCATGAAATGCGGTAGATTCCAATGCGATGTCTAGGCTGCAATACGCTTACGCAAGCCAGAGTCAGTCTGCTGGAAGGGAGCATTGGCCGAGTAATCACCCCATGAGTCGCAGGTCTGGTCAATGTCGCTAATCTTCATGGTGCTGGCAATATCATTTGAGCGCTCGAGGAACTGAACACTCAGACCCTGGCTGACGTGCCACGCAATGTGACAATGGAAGAGCCAGGCTCCCGGGTTGTCTGACTTGAAGGCAACGACGAGCCAGCCACGACCAGGCAACTGTGTAACGTCGCGACGGGTCGGGTTCTTGAAGTTGAGCTTGGACGTGTCTGACTGCGCGTTGAAGCGGACACCGTCACCACGACCACTGGAGGCAGGCTCAGAGTGACCAAGGATATAGAAGTCATGGCCGTGAAGATGCATTGGGTGAGGAGCAGGGAAAAGATTCTCGATAACCCAGTAGGTCCACTGCGGAGTATTAGTCTCACGACAAATTCGTTGTATAGGGGGTTGCTCACCTTGTTCTCGTCAGGAACCTTGAAAAGGTTGTAAGCCGCAGGATAGTCGGTCTTGTTCTGGGCGATATACTGCAACGTTGGGGTATCCCAGTTGATGTCCATGTTCTGGCCATTGACCTTCCAGTAGACCTGCTGACTGCTGGTGGTTCTGCTGGTATCAACAGTAACGTCAAGCGTGTCATCATCAGTCTTCTGGAAGCCGTTTTGGTCTACGTCGACACTGTACATGGGCTCGAAGTCCGTCTTGTCCTGGCACTGAGCATCCGTAATAGCCTTGCCGGCGTCGCGGGGCAACGCCTTAGTGCTGGCACCTTCGTACTGGAAGATCGAGGCAGGCTTGTTCATATTTGAAGTGCCGCAGAGCCTGTTGGAAGGGAAAGAAACGTTGAACCAGTAGGCTCCGGGGTCCTGATCAGCCTTGATGATGACCTCATAGCGCTGTCCGACACTCAAGTACAGCGAGTCTGTCTCAAATGGCTTCACAGGTACAAGATCATTGTTGACAACCGTCATCTTGTGGTCCACAAGTTGAACGGAGAAAGTGTTGTCGACCGACATGTTGATAAGACTGATCTTATGAGTCTTGCCTGGCTTGAGTGTGACCCGAGAGTAGTTGCCGCCACCGTTTTTGTTGACGTTCGTTCCGTTGAAGAGGATGTTGTCACTAGCAGGGACAGCCGCAGGCGCGGTGAAGCTAGATCGAATCTCATCGGCTCCCTTGTAGTACCAATCCGTGAGGGTGTAGACACCCAAATCCTCATCCCAGTTCGCCGACGTAGGGCCGTTGATCTTGATGGCACCGACGATACCGTTGGCGTACTGGTCAGAGAAATGAGAGTGGTACCATGAAGATCCGTACTGCTCTGCCTTCCATTTGTATGTCTTGCTGGAGCCAGGCGCGAGGGGGCATTCCGTAATGCCGTTCACACCATCATTAACGTTGTTGTTGAACATACGGAGACCGTGCCAATGGATTGAAGTACTGGATGGCGTTAGTTCTGTCAGGTTGACATAAGGATCTGATTGCTGCGTACCCGTTTGTCCTCAGGTTGTTGACAACCCGCACTTCAACGTGATCTCCCCAGTCAGCTTCAATCGTCGGGCCAGGGAAGGCACCTTCAAAACGTTTAGCAACAAACTTTCATCACATCGAACGGCTATAGGACTCACCGTTGATAAGCATCGCAGAGTTCTTGCTCATTCCATCTCCACCCGTGAAGGATGTGTGCTCGGTGAGCACCAATTCGTACTGAAGGTTCTGGTCAGCACACCAGCCGCTGTCTTGTTAAACTTGTGACCGGCTTACTTGGCGAGTAATTCCAGTGTCTGGAGTCTTGTCCTCATAGGCGGTGTTGATGTCAAACCCATCCATCCAGCAGCCTCTGCTATCGGGAGCATTGCAAGACTTGTTGACCGGTTCCGGTGTGTTGGAGGCTGCAGGAGCGCTGGGTGCCGGAGCATTCGGGGCGCCCGATGGTACAGAGGGGGAAGACTGTCTCTTTGAGACACCGTTACCGGAGGATGACTTGGGTGCTGCCGCCGCTAGGCCGTACAGAAGGAACACGACGCCCTTCGAGAGCGTGGACCTCATATTGATGGCGTATTGAGCAACAATGATTTGGGGATGTTTACTCGACGTTTGGTCGTGACGCTGTATCTTGGAAGTGTGAGTCGACTTCGCCTACGTTCTCATGAAGGAGATGGAGAGGTGAAATTTGCTTACCCTAAGCTGCTCAAACGTCTGATCCGGTTACAGACCGATCAATCTTCGATGAACGAAAGAAGAAGAAAGAGGGAGGCAAGCCACGGAGAGATCTTCCAGAATCCTCAACTTCAACGGTCGATCCAACCTGTAGATAAGGTCAGAAGCTGGTCCTTGGCGGTGGCCAACACGCGATTAACCTCGAAAGCACGGTCTTGTCGTTCGGGAATGACCCGCGGTCTAGCCTTGTTTTGTCGTCCTTTGCGAAGAACCGGTGGATTTTGCGCCGCTCAGAGGAGCCCTGTTTACACCCCACGTACCAGCAGGAGATCTTTATACCAAGAGCCCGGATATCTTGTTTCAACATTCGGATCGGCAGTCATATCAGATGGTGTTCCAGCCAGTCTGATGGCGAGGATTGAGCGGTGCAGTTGCGGTTGGTGCCTTGTCAAGTCGGTCCCGAGCCATGATCGCCGCCTTGGTAAACGGTTCGACGTGTCAGTGTCAGATGTCTTTTCTGCCTGGCTGTGTGTAGCGCGCAGGTCCGACTGAGCGGCAAGTATGCGCCTGTCCTTGTCGGGTAGTGTCATGGACCCGACAAATTGAGCATGCAAGGCAGGGCAGGTTCAGACCAGCCTGCAGGTCGCGAGGCAATCTGGGCATGAAGCTGTATGCGACAAGAAAAGAGGGACGCCACCATGCAACCCTCGGGCGGCTTTCGGGTTCGTAAGGGTTCCGCGGCGATGATGGCTATATCGGCACACAGTGGCTCATCTCACAGAAGGAGCATCCGTTGCATGATGAATCATGAATATGTACGGTGCTGTACCCCTTCATGAAAGCCGTTAAGCGCGCTCTCTTAAGCGCCCGAGGAGATGTTGTTTCTCTCTCGTGAAGCATGGGTATGCTGACATGTCAATCCTTCTTGCCCCAGAATCTCTAATCCGCCAAATCCTGAGGACCTAATTTCATTGTGGCAATAGCCTACATCTGTCAAAGGATCCCATACCTCGACTCCAAACAACGGCGTCGATTCGCTCAGGACAGCGACCGTGTTCGGCCGTGTCTTGGCTCTGTGTAAGCAAAGCGTATCTTGCGTTTGGCAGCTGAAGGTCTGAGCATTGTGGCTTATACGTGTCAAAAGTTGAAATAGGTCCATCGCCTCCTTCAAAAACAAAATACGCTCGGCCCGGGCAAGCGGCAACTTGCACTTATTCCCCGCCGCTAGGTCCTCTGGCCCGTCTTACCCCCACGGACTCTTCACTTAGGCACTGTGCCTATTGCTTGTCTTGTTCCTTGTCGGCGCATGTGGCGGTTGGCGAGTTCAAGTCTAAAACAACCGTGCGGCTGTATGAGAGGATGTAGGCTGAGGGAGGAAGAAGAGAGTTTGGAGGATTTCATATTCTGCCCGAGGATCGAATCAAAACGGCGTTCTTGGATGCACGAATGAAGCAAGCGCGCTTTTGGTGTTTCTTGCCACCTTTCTAAACAGTCATCTCAGAAACGTGCGGGTGTCAAGTTTGACGTGGCCCATTATACTGGTAACGAAGACGTTGCAAGACGTCTGGTACCCGAAAATTTCCGCCACTGGGTGCCGATGGCGGAAGTGAGTGATCTCTTCCCCGAATCTGCCAAGATACGCGCGGCTACAGCGACAGAGACCGTTCAGCGGGGGCGAAAGGGGACAGATTCGCCTGAAGTCGCAGGCGTTGAGGCAAGTACAGCTCGACTCAGCCGACTCTCAGTCCGCGAACGACAAAGGTCGGCGAGCGGCTATCTCTGACCCCGACCCCGGCGGATCGGGTCCTTTGAGGAAGGATTCATGATAGGGCTGCTCAATGCGATGTTTTCTTGGCATTATCAGATGAGCTAGGACGGGAGAGTCCTGTGATCCTTCTACAATTTCTGATAATAGATTTCTTCAGCCGCATTCCAAGGAACACCCCCATCTCAACTAGGCAGTCACATCAAAATGACTGATGTGAGATGCTTGAAGAGACGATAGAAATAAAGGAACCCCAAATTTTCAGATTTAATCTGCCGCGGTTAGCACAAGCAGTGCTCGTTTCCTACCACTGACATATCAGGTACTGACAGAATGATACTGTTGACACCACACAGTCTCTACGCACGCATTAAACAAATGGGCCGGACGCCAAACCTGAGCAGGTGCTGCGTCACAGACGTCTTCTCTACGCGCAAACCTCAATTGTTGATTTTGGGCCAGTCACGCTTTCTACAAAAGAAATTAGGTACTCAGGAAAGCATGATCTGCGCCATCAAGAACGAGTCAGGCAGTCTTGCGCGCCCCATTCAATAGCTTAAAATGAAAGTTGTTGGTTCGCATCACATTTGTTCAAGCAGATTGAAACGGGATCGTTGAATCGCATTACGATGGTCAGATTTTGCTCGATCCATAGCGCAGGTCGAGCAAAGGGCCAATTCCGTGGACAGAAGCTTTACAAAACGTGGTTCTGGCGTCTGGAGAGGGAGCTTGTGGGCTCATCCTTGTGTGCTTGACACGTTGGGTTTGGGCCATGTGTTCATCATCAGATGAGGAACTGGACCAGGTAAAAGTCCGAACTTCGAACAAGGTGCAGACAAACATCAACATCCATCTATGCCGGACAGAAATCCAAGGAAATCCAAGGAACGAGAAACCTTCACCAAAATAGAACTTCTTTTCGCTTGGCATACGATCAGCCAATTCAATAAATTAACAAATCCCCAAAAGCTCAAAGTACGACGCAATCTTCTACAGAACATGCCGGCCGACTACTCCGCTCTGCCGAATTCCACAGACGCTGCCGAATCCAAAGAGAATGAAGCCGAACCAGAACCTCCGAACGCGCAGAGGGCCGCTCACAGAAGGCTCTCCTTCTATACTCAGTTACTACTCCTCAACATCCTGGTCGCTGCTCTGGGTGTTCTCTCTACCGCGGTTTATGTGAGAGATCAGAAATTCAGTCCCCGTCCACCACACCCATTGGAATGTAGCTGCGGCTCTTCCATCGCCGAAGCGAAGAAATTGGACTGCAAATACGACAGCTTGTCGGTGTCTTGGCTGCCGCCACACTGTCGGGACGACGAGCTTACCGCTGAGTTCGAGCGCGCTGGCCCTGGGCCCAACGGGTCTTGGCCGTACTACAAAGATAATGCCGCCAACGTATCTACAAACATTGGTGAAATCTCTCTTTTAGTGGACTTGCCTCCCGACCAGGCATACTTCTACACCACAAATGGCTGGCATGTCGCACATTGTGCTTTCTACTGGAGGAAACAGTATAGACTGAGAGATAAAGGCTTCATGACAGAGAAGCGGTATGATAAGGAAAGCCACATTGAGCATTGCTACGATGTATTCAAGTCTGAAGATCCAAAGCAGGCAGTGAAGGTTGCGGCGCCGGTATGGCTTGGTGGGGACGGTTCCGACGGCCATGATGTTTGAAATTTTGTGAAGCGCAAAGCGATTAGAAGAGATCTGAATATCTCGGGTTGTGTAATAATTAATCGTACACTATCTTAGTCAAAACAGTTATTATCATGACGATTTGCCTTGGTTCGCGACCGGCGTCTCCCTGAGGGCGCTGCCAACGGCTTCACTTTGCAATTGCTCGCGCTCGTCAGCGGTCAGATCCCCCTTGGCTTTGTCAATCCTTATCCCCACCACAATGATTAGTATGGCCGCTCCTGCACATGCAGCACCCATGATGAAAGCAATCTTGTATCCTTCCTTGAGGTTGTTTGGTGATGCCTGCGCTGCGGCCAAATCGGCCCAACCAAGGAAGAAGCTGATACCCAAGAAAAGAAGGCCGTTGACGCATGCACCGGCGATGCCTTGTTGATCGCTGCGTACACTAGTGGTAATGAAAATATTGCTGACATTGTACATAATATCAATGCCGATCGTCGCGCAGATCATGGCGGGAAACACCCACGCCCAGTAGTTGGGGTTTTCAGGTATCAAGATGAAAAGAAGGCTTGATACCAACATCCCCGTGACGGAGAGAAGCAGCAGGATGGTCCCTGAAAGCTTGTGCAACACCGCCCCGCCAACGATGGCGATAATGACACCTCCAATCGCAAGAGGTGCAAACCAGGCGGCAGCCAACAGTGGGGGAATGTGAAGGATGGTCTCGATGCTGATTGAAGCGGTTAGTTTGTGACTCTCGATGATAGTGGAGTGATTAAGTACTTACTAGAAACTGGCATAGAGAAGATAGATTCCAAACGACCCAAAAGCAGCAAAGAGACAACAGAACAACGCGATTGTGTACTTGGGGGCAAACAGCTTGGGAGGAAGAAGCGGTGCTGTTGATACCCATCCTTGTACGTAAACAAAGGCCCCAAGAAATATGATGCCGCCAATGAATGTTACCAGGATCTGTGGCGATGCCCAGCCCTTGGGTACGTGAGGGCTATCGGTGATGGCGTAGACCAAGAGCATCAACCCCGGAATCGACGTGGCGCATCCCCACCAATCCATGGGCATGCGCGCCTGGTGAATCTGTCTGGGAACACAGAAAAAGGTGAGGATACATACAAAGGTCAGGAGTATGCAGCCGATCCAGAAAAACCAGCTCCAGCTCAAAAATTGACCCGACACGCCGGCAATAAAAATCCCCGAGAAGAAACCAAAAGGCGCGCAGCCCCCGTAAAGACTGAAGACGATATTCTTCCGGCGGCCAGGTCGGTATACGCTGCCTAACAGAGAGATACCTGAAGGCAGGAAGGCAGCCGCGCCGAGGCCTTGAAGCGCGCGGCAGACAACCAGCATGATGTAATTGCGGCTGAAGCCTCCAATGAGGGACCACGCAGCCATCCATGCATTACCGGCAAGGAACATGGGGAAGCCCCCGTACATGTCTGTAAGTCGTCCAAAGGGTAGAAGAAACCCCCCGGCAACTAGAGAGAAGACACTGGACGGCCAAGTCTTATCATTTGCAGAGAAGTGAAGGTCGGATATTAGGTTGGGTAGAAGGACGTTGAAGCCGCTAATGAGGAACTCCTGTAGATGAAAGTTTAGCTCTCCGCAGAGGAGTACGTGGAACTCAGATTGAAAAGTTGACGTACTGCCATTATATTGGACAGCAGCACTGACGCGCAGAATCCAACTTCTTGCAAGGTGTTACTGAAGACCTCAGGCCGCTGACGCCCTAATCGTTCTTGTTCTTTTTCATCGAGGGTTGTTTGGTTGTCCGGGGATGAGTTGCGCCCCTGCTCGGCTTCAACTACTGAATTACCCATATTGACTCAGGAGGACCAGAAGACGGCAAAGGAAATAGGAGGCAATTGACTGTGTACTCGCTTTACCCTTAGACAGGAGGCGCGCAGACAGGCGTATAAGAACGTTTAGAAACAACATGTTCACGATTCTAGGCGAAAGTTTCCAGGCAAATTTAGGCAAATTGAGGTTGAGCAGAAACACGAAACTGATTCAAGCTCACAGGAACCCACCAGGGAGGTGTCATCAGTAATGAAGACGTTCGCAATCAAGCATTTTGATTTCATAATACTTACACTCCGTTGCGTTGACAGCGTCCGCCCCCCTTTTTTTTCCCCGCTTATGCAAAAACATGAAAAAAAGCCAATTTTACGCTGTGACGCGCATTTCTCTGCATCGCACGCAAAACGCGTCAAAGTCATCACCAACACCTCAATTGCCGTCAATCACTATAGTCCCAGTAGTATTCAAACGTATAACTACACGATAGAGACATAAGGTGTGTATTTCATGCTTCCGTAGCAGTCAATCTACCCATCGAGGCATTGCCAACCCAGCTAGTCACCTCATCCCCATACCATTCGACCAACAAAAGGTCTATTTTCGTCATGAGAGATCAAGATGACATTTGCTGAGGAACAGAAGAAGAGACCTGCTGTATGACTTTATATATCTACTCAGCATACGGTTTGTATGGCTCTGAGTAATATATAAGCATACCAAGGGGCTTGATACGGTTCTTCAGAGCAAATGCTTTGGCAGTCAACAGGATTAATGACTCTCCTGATAGCTCAGCTTGTTCACGATATTGAGCAAGAGTCTACTGCTGTATAGATTGTGCCCTGTTACTTACAGTTTGCCGCTGGTCAGTACATGTCCGTGGTTTATTATATCAGATACATCGAGAAAGACGCCGGGCGACGACGACGATACAATGGCGCCCAGAATATCGAATCTACAGCTATCGACGATCGCGATGATACTGCCATTCGAAGACCAAAAGACCCACGAGCTGGCAAGTATCGTTGGCTGTACCGAACGAACGATTCGACGACATAGATCACGACGTAATATCACTGGCGAAGTGCAGAGATATAAGAGGTGCCGCCAGAGTCGACAAAAGATGGAAATATGGCATCGTACAGAGCTTCTTGAACTACTGCAGTACCGCAGCGATCTATCTCTTGAAGAGATGCAAGATTTCCTATTTGAAGCCTTCGAGATCCAGATCAGTCGTTCTGCAATCAGTCGACAGTTAAACTCAGCTGGCTGGACGAACAAGAAGTCCAAGATTATTGCTGCTCAGCGAAGTGACGAACTACGATACGAGTACTTGTACCGTATACGACGATATCGCCCCGACCAGCTGGTATTCGTCGACGAATCCGGCGTCAATAAGGATACTGGGATACGGAGGACTGGATGGGCGCCGAAAGGGCTTGCTGCGTTTCGAACTGCAGAGATTGATCGGTTTCAGAACTCTCGCGTACAGATCCTGCCAGCCCTCACGTTGAGCGGTATCCTACACTTGACTACGTATTATGGTACGACTGACGGCGATGGGTTCTTTCGTTGGCTACAGGAGTGCCTTATCCCGAAATGTGGGCGTTTTCCAGAGCCAAACTCTGTCATCGTTATGGATAACCTCTCCTGCCATCGTATACCTGAAATCGAGGGTTTATGCCGGGTATCAGGTGTCCATCTCGAGTTTCTGCCTCCGTATTCACCAGACTTCAACCCCATCGAAGAGTACTTCGGCGATCTAAAGCGATACATCAGGAAGACGTATTCGAAGTGGAACAACGATGAGAATGACACTCGGGATTTCATGGAATATCTACGTGACTGCGCTATGGAGATTGGGTATCGTCTACCCCAGATCGAGGGCCATTTCCGCCATTCGTTCGTCAACTTTGATGGGACAGAGCATATATTTGACGATATCGAACTATAAAAGGGAGGATTTGCTGCCAATATTGAACATCAGCAAGCAATCCAAATTTTCATCGTGCGTTCGCGCGCAATAGATCTTAATCGTGTCGTCATATGATGGTCAATCATCAAATCCATGATTGTAGCCAACAAGATTGCCAAAAGGTTAGCCACAAGCGCACCAGAACACAAAAAATATACCGTCGTCCATTGTTTTCGTCGGTAGCTACGTATACATATCAATTTTGCCTGTATAACGGCTGAAACGCGTTGTTGATGCTTGTGACGATGATTTGTGATGATGACACGTCATCACGATCAGAGACTTCAACCATAGTCAGAGACTTCAACTGCCCCTAACCAGTATCGGGATGGACCGAAGTGTATTGTTTGCAGATCCAAAATAACAGTAATTCTATTGCTTTTATACGTATAGAGCGGCAGTGTTGAATCTACGGCTATGGGTAGACTTTTCCGTGGTTGAACACGTCATGCAAAAAAAATCGCGCATACAGTCAAACTTCACACCACTCTTGCTGTATCACTCTTCTTCGTTATCCTCCTCCGAGTAATACGTCTCTGTTGACGACGTATCACTCGAGATTTCAATCTGATTGTCCTCATCGCCTTGCTCGATTTCGTCTTGTTCGATCTGTAACTGCGTGGGCAGCATCTGCGACGCTGACAGCAGTGGTGACGAAACGAAACCAAAGAGTTCCGAAACGCCTACAAAGTTAGCCATATTCGACAGTAAACAGCTCTATATACACTCACCACGTCGACCAACTTCAACTGGCGTACCACGGATCTCTTGCTCGATGGATTGACGTGGCACTAGGGCGTCGATATGTCGGGATGACCCCAACTCGCCTGAAACTAGCGCCGCAGAGTTTTCAACTGGCGCCGCCGCCGTCCCTCCTGGCAATCCAGCGTATATTCTTGTATAAACATCTCCTTCTGACTCTCGATGGTTTGAATGAAGTTCAGAGTGAGATACCACGTCGGAGAGGGCGTCAGACTGCCCTCCGTAGTAGGCGCTGTTGTCTATGAAGGATTTGATCGAGTTCCTGACATCTTCGGTAAGATCTTGAGTAAAACCCTGTTCAGTAAACCAAATATCTGGTAACTTGCGAATTGCCCGCAAGCTACTGTCTACTGATCGCAGTTTCTGTAGCTTCTTTCTGAACCCTTCGTCGACGTTATATCGCTTGCCGCGGACGGATATAAACCACTTGATGAAGCTGGCCACTTGATCTAGAGCTTTTCGAGGCGAATCCGGTACCACTGGCGAGGACGAACGAATCGGGAGTGCGATACTTGGTTGACGAGTGCTTGGAAGGTTCAATGGCGGAAGAGTTGGCAACGAATACTGTGAGATGTTCGCATATGGCCAATATGCCGGCGGCGGCGGCGCCGGCGGCGGCAGCTGTACGTATGGGTTAGGATATTGAAGATGACGATCTGGCGCCCCCGCGTTGCCGTATATATTGACGATGGCGTTGCTGTTGGCGTTGGTTAGGCCAGATCTTGACCCTGATGATGGAAGTGCGGCATTTTCAGCCTTCTCTTCCGTCATCACTGTCGTCTCCTGGTTATCATCAACCTCCACGATATTCTTACTTCTCTTGCCCTGGCGTTTCTGATCCTCTATAAACTGGTCGTGAAGAATCTCACCAAGCAGTTCTTTAGGTGGTTCCATATTGTCAACGCCAGCCTGTCCAGTCATAATAGCCTTCGCCCACTTCTCTATATGGTGAGATTTGATCTTGTAGTGCTTCTGGCCTAGTATATAGCACCAGTTGAACTTCTCGTCGCCCGAACTATTCTTACATCTCTGGTACTCTGGGCAGATGTGCGTACGGAGAAGTTGTCTGTGCATACCCTCCTTCCGACGCTCGACGTTTGCAGGATCGTTAGCCTCACGATCGATCGCCTCTTGCATGCCGGCTGAAACGCCTGCTCGGCCACCTTTTCGAGGCGTTCGTACGCCAGTCACTATACCACCAGAGATTGGTACGGCGCTGTATTGCCACTTGACGGTGAGGTGGACTTCACCCCTCTCTTCAGCTTGTTCAAGAGAGGGGACAATATCAACCCATGGAATACTTGGCCAAGTGACCCCTCCAGTAGACGGATAGACCCGAGTGAAGATTGGTGTTGGTTTAGATGCGTTGGTGGGCTTCCTCCAAGCAACGACAACAGCGATATTGGCCTTCTTCACAATATACGAGTGAGCCACTTCTGCCTCAAGTTGGGCGCCGCTGTCTGCCTCCCAGTCTCTACTATTCGCATCTAATACAGGAGCAATACTGAATCTGTTATACGCGATGCTCTCGATGGTTAGATCGAGAACAGGTAAACCGTTACCCTTGAGCGCTGGGCCACGGGTAACCTGGATTTGTAGCAGAGTTGGTTCCTCGTTACCCATATCGTCCTCCTCTTCAAATACATCGTGGAACGACATAAACGTATCATCAGCGCTATGGCGAGGGGCCGTAGGCGTATCGTCCGCAAATCGAGTGGTTTGACGAGGGGTTGGGTTAACTGGGGTCGAGTCTGGTCGAAACGGTGGCATCGACGAAGGCAGAGTACTTCGGAGCCGGATCGTATGCGGCGGATCCTTCTTTCGCTTCCTCTGCGTTGTCGTTGCTTTTTGGCGAGAGGACGCTTTTGGAGCTCTTCGTGATGACGGAGGGGCTATAAGTACACGCTTTCTTCGCGATGTAGACTCAGCCGCCACCAAATCATTAGTCTCGGGTCCAGCCTCGGCGACGATAACCTCCTCGGCGGCCTCCTCGGCGGCCTCTTCGGCGGCGGCAGCCCGGCGAGCCCTCTCGGCGGGCGTAACGATCCTGATCGACGGCGAGGCAGAGCGTTGAGGAGGATCTCTGGCGGCGTCCTGTGCCAGTTGTTGTATACGTCGTTGTTTCCGCGTACCGTTGGCGATGGGTGACGGACGATGCCCAGAAGGGTCATCATCCGCCTGCCGAGCCGCGCGGCGGCGTTTAGGAGGCATCACGATGCCCTCAGATAATGAGATTCAATAGAAATAGATCAATTGAAGCCATCAGAATAGGTCAATTGCCGTACTACGAATATCTACGTGGCGTTGGGCAAATTTTCATGTATATACAGGGATTATGCGTGCGTAATTTCGGCAAAAAGGGGGGGCGGACGCTGTCAACGCAACGGAGTGTACCAGGGTAGAGCTTCTGGAGAGGATGCACTAAACCGAAATAGGCGAAACGGCTGCGAGCTTGAAACGAGACGAATGGACTGTTGGTCCAGGCTGATCTGATCTCCGGCAGCGCGTTCCCAATTCGGGCAAAAGTTTGGCGGGTCAGAGACGGTGCCGATGGCAACCCGGAGACCGCGGGACACGGGAGATCCCACCGGGCGACCCCGTGAAATATGTCGGGAGCATGGAGCACATCGTGTCAGGGAAATACATGCCAGCTAATTGGCTTTAAGGTAGCGGCTATGTCAACCGTATTTCTTATTATAACCTCCCCAGCACGTCTTCTGCTGGTTCTCCAGTTCTCCAGACTGCTACGGCGATCAAAACACCATGTCAACGCCGGTCCGGCACTTGGGTGATATTCCAGTTGTCTCATGTCCTTGCCAGAGCCATGGAAAGGCGCGACTGTTCACGTCAGTGCGATGAACTCTGTCAATGCCATCGCCTCATAACATCATTGCAACCTTCGACCGGGAAGATGTTTTTCTCTTCTCTCCAGCGTGCTGGCACGCCTTTCTATTCTTCATTCGACGTATTCCTTTCGTTGTTATTGTCATTTCTGTGTTTTGTTCGATTTCATTCTCTTTGCTGTCTTGTTTCTTTGAAATACTGCCTGCGTAATTTCGGCGAGCTGGAATCGTCCCCTACGCAAGAAAAGCTCGCTTTCATTAAGCGAACCGGATCTTGAAAGTAAAAATCGTCAAAATGAACGCCTCAGCCAACCTACGAGCGTCTAGAATTCGAACATCCATTCTGGTACCAGTGCAGGCTCCTCCAAGACTCAACAATCATGCCCTTCCTTCAAGAACAACCGGCATCGAAGTCGGTACAGGCGAAAGGCGGCGCATAGTGCAGACCTTGGACTATCTCGAATACCGCGTCCGATGCGACATGGATAGGGAGGCATCTCTCCCATCCCCGATCAAAGAGTACACCATCGAAGACGCCATCGAGGTCGAGACATCGAGACGGTCACAGGTCGCCCGCATGTTTACCATCTTTCCGTATAAAGATATGAATTGGATAGTCACCATGCTCTTCGTCGTCGGCAGTATCGCCTTCGTCATCAACGCAGGGTTTGGCTTGTTCCCGCTTCTCGACCCAAGTCTTGGCTTCGAAACACTGGCGACCGTCGCGATCCCGGGCACGATCCTGATTGGTGCCTCCATGTTCATGACCGGAGGCATCCTTGGCATCTTTGCCGCCTTCAATGCCGACCGCGGAACGCTGGAGAAGAGCGACACCAAGTCTGTCGACGGCGATGCTCCTGCTATTTACCGGCCCGCCCTCGTCGGATCCGAAGCTTGGGTATGGATCCCATCCGCGGCCGATTTTGCCGCCCTCCTCCGCACAGTTCCGTTCCAGGCCGGGTTGGTCATGTTGTCCGGCGGAATTATTCTATCAACGGCTGCTGTTGCTGGGTTCCCGGGCGTCCTTGACCCTACCAACCTATTCCTTCTCCAAGCCCTCGTCTTCATGCCGCAAGTCATTGGCGGGTCTCTTTTCTTCCTCGCCAATACCGCTCTGCTCATACAGACTCAGGAACGCTGGTTCAAACCCAGGTTTTGGGCATCTGACTGGCAGGGTGCTGCCTGGAACACCATGGCATCGGCTGGCTTCATCGTCACAGGTGTCATGCTTCTCACCAACGAGATGTTCGGCAGTGCCGTGATCTCGTTCATTGCCAGTACTGCTTTCCTGGTTGGTAGTATCATCCAGTGGTATGCCCTGATGGAGTTTCATTCTACGTCTTGGGCGGCTTAATTTTGGAACTGGTGACAGTGGTAGTCAATAAAGCTTAGGAATAGTCTGAGGCATTCGCCACTGCGCTCCTGTGGAGGCACAGGTCAAAATAGATCATGCAACTATTGTGGGCGCAGAACTCTGGTTCAGATTTCGTGACTGACAAGCATTGGTGATACCGTGAGGTCACTGTTCCCGTTCAGAGACTGGGTGATTGTCGACGCTACCATGTGACACATGGATGCACTTGCAGGTTCTCTGCTAAACAGAACAAGAAAAAAAGGCACAAGGACAAAAATGCAAAAGAAAAATAGCACAACCTGGTTTCGATCCAGGGACCTCTGGGTTATGAGCCCAGCGCTCTACCCCTGAGCTATTGTGCTTGTTGTATGGGGTTGTTGTTGAAAAATCGAGTAGCAAATTTGCACCATAGGGCTTAGACCTTGTGGATCGTGTGTGATTCACGATTGACCTGTGTGGGTCATTTGGCCTCAAAACTTCCAACACGCCCATCCCGCACAAGTGCTAACTTGTTTTTTCAAGAAATGAGTCATGAGAATTTTGCAGATCTAACAGAGATGA
Source organism: Colletotrichum siamense (assembly GCF_013390195.1). NCBI lineage: Eukaryota > Fungi > Ascomycota > Sordariomycetes > Glomerellales > Glomerellaceae > Colletotrichum > Colletotrichum siamense. The sequence continues at coordinate 441,778 of NW_023501016.1, read as the reverse complement.
ATGAAATTAATTCTAAGAATCTTCAGGCAGTGTTCAGAAAACCTCGGACAACCCACGACCACGGCTCTCGGATTTGGGCTCGTTCAACCCGGATAGATCTGACCATGGTCACTTCCGCTCAAGGCCACCACTCTGTAACAGACGTCGCAACGAAAACTTTGAGTTCATTTACAAACATATTTATTCAGCCATGGACATCGTACATCCTCATGAATCTTGCCAAAGGCTCAAGTCAGCTTTGCCCTCTCAGTCCCTTTGCTCGTCTTCTTCTCGTTGAAAATCTCACTGACAACAGACAGTGCATCCCTTCCAGCAGGGACCCCACAGTAGACCATTGCATGTCTACAGGCCTCAATAATCTGCTCCTCTGACAGCCCGTTGTTGAGGGCCGCCTTGATGTGAATGCGCAATTCCGGGCCTCGGTTGAGAGCGATGAGCATGCCGATGTTCATTAGAGACCGTTGCTGAAAGGTGAGACCCGGCCGAGCGTATGATGAGAAACAAGTTTCGGCGATGTATTCAGACCCGACCTTGCTTGGTAAATCATCTCGCTTTTTCTCGGATTCAGCGATGACTTCCACTCGGCGTTCATAGAACACTCACCGAAGCTTCCCTGAGCTCATTGAATAAGTCCTCCCCGAAGAATCCGTTCATCATCTTAAGCCCCAACAGCTGCTTTTCCGTCAAGTTCTCCATCTCGAGCGAGGTTTGATAATGCACAACTTATGCTGTAGAGCTATAGGCCGTTCAGAGGCTGCATGCGATCCAAAGGGTGACGATGAAGTGGACGCACCGCCCTGAACAACAGCACCTTTATTATGTCGGGATACTGCAAAGAATAGCACATCGGTTAGAGGGAACGCCTAACATGTTCGGCAGGGGGTGCGGCAATGCCCACAGTGCCGAGCGTGTTACTACTACCGAGAACCGACGACCCCTCGGGCAAAGCAAGAGAGATCAAAACTGTCTTTGATCGAAACGTGTGGATTTGACGTGTTACATTACCCAAACTCCTCAACAAGACAGCTCCCAGAAGGTGTCATGACTCCAAATACAAGTGCAATCTTCCAGTTCAAAAACCCACGCTACTGTCATTGGGCATCTCCAGAAGGTTGTAGTCCAAAGCCAGCATATCGGTCAGATTCAACCCATTTTCGGACAAGAAATCGGGGAAATATTCTATCTGCGATAACCAGTCTTCTCCAGCGCCTTCTGTTGGGTTCATCTCCACCTCTGGCATGTTCATGTGAGGACAGAAGCTTGGGGGGAAAGCAAAGAGGTCATTCAGCCGCTCACTGATACTGCGCGTCGCCCACAGAGCGTGCTGTTCGGGGACACCAGGCCGACTATCATGGCCAGATTGGCCCCCGCGACTATCCGTATCCTTCTGCAGCTGTCTTATCTTCCGCAGCACTAGATCCGACCCGCCATACCGGGATCGCATTTCGCCCAGCACGTCGCAAATAATCTTTAATTCCTCGTCTCGAGTCACTTCGTCGTCTCGTGACTGGCGGGGGAAACAAATCAAGGGAACTGCCGCTACCATAAGAAAGTAGCCATGGATGGCAATGAGGTGGGCTGTCTCCTCCCTGTAGTGAATCTCTTCATAAAGGCGGGATATACATGACGCGGCAGTGAGTGAGGAAGCAGCTATCGACGGCCTCGTTCCTTTCCCATCAAGAAGCTGTAAGAGAATAATGGTGACGAAGTATATAATATGCAGATCGCTCGCAGGGCGGTAAAACGGCCTTCTGATGCCAGAGGCGTTGTAGAGGTGTAAACTTTCAGGCAGGGTTTGGAGCCATTCACATAGTCGCTGGACGAGAGTCGCAGCCTCTTCTTGAGTGATATTTGTCCGCCCGTTGCCAGCTTCTGCAATGATGCTCATAGTCTCCGTCAATCTCACAACCTCCAGGAAAGCATACGAATGCAAGTCCGTAGTGGGAAAGTCACTGATTTCTAAGGGCGGTATGTCGTATTTCTGAGGATGAAGGGACAAGGGACGCCCCCAGCAAGAGGCTGCTAGTCGATCTGAAGTCTTGACAAGTGGTCAGCGTGCAGTGATCTTTGTTAGCTGGTAGCAGTACGAACCACAAGCTGCCAGAAAATCCGGCGCAGACAACCTGGATTGGTGTGCCGATCCTGGGTGGAACGGTGATGGAGACCCATCTGCAGGGCCATCCGTAATGCAACACCCAACCAGTGCCATGGACCATCCAGAGTCACCAAGTCCGTGGACATGACGCTGTAACATGTCATTAGACAAAGTGACTTGAGTAAGACTAGGGTATCGGCTTCGTAATTCAGGTGAATCAAGGTTTTGACCTTCTCATACTGCGAACGGCAAAGCTCCATGCTCTCAGGCCCACGCCGCATCAAGCAGCCGACCATACTGACGGCCTGTAGTAGGAGGGTAGACGGGGCTGGCCCCAGCACATCCTCTCTATCAACAACCGGATAGAGCGGGTAGACATGATCGAAGTAGGCGTCTATCAATGCTCTGAGCAAAGCAGGTTGAGGAAGTGCGTCAGCTTGGGTCAGCCTGAGTATTGCCGACTTGGTGTCCAAGGTCCGCGAGTTACTGGGATCAAGTTCTGGCTCGCCATGTGCAGCGTCGTATGACATGACTGTCGACGGAGAGATAAACGCCATCGGCGGTTGGGCTGCGTCTGCCGTCGTGTCGCTGCGACTGCTACACCTCGGTACATCTGGTAACGGCGGCCTACCGAGAGCTCCGCCCAAAGCGTCATTCGTGGAAGAAGCAGCTACAGGCCCGGTGCGGTGCTGTCTGTCGGTCCTCGGCACACGAGGAGGTTGTGCAAGCCGTTGCCCTTTGCGCCGTTTACGAACGCCATCTCGGCGGCTGAGATACGCAGCATGTCAGTGAGCAGGTACAGCACCAGAGGTGAGACTACCTACATGCAGTCGTGGTTGAGCCGGCGGCAATTGGTGCAGACCTTATCCGCCCTGTCCTGCAGGTCGCATTTGACCTAGAAGAGCGTCAACTGACGAAGAAGCATGGGCTGTCTTCGGGAGTGTCAGACCTTTCGGGCATGGCAATCCACGCAGACCACATTCGCGCGGTCTCTCAGGGGCCGAGACTGAACCATTCTACGTGCCGAAGAAAGACTTGAAGAAGTCTCTACTGGATCCCTGGAAACATCGTAACAAATAAAGCAAACTGAGTCCACTGTCAGGCTGCGGGGAACCGAGGCTTAGCTGCTGGGGGAACACTGGAAACCTCGGAAACCTCGCCTGAGGGGGACAAGCCCTAGCACGCTACAAACATGACGCAGGGCACTCTGACCTCTGGAAATGCTTGACGGGCACTCCCGCCCCAGTGGAAGAAGCGGTCGGCATTCGGCATTCGGCACTGGCGTCAACCTTGACATGACGGACTCGGCCGACTTGGTAAACTCCGGCGGTTCCGAAGAGACTTGACGATGCTGATCACTGAAGAATTCATCGTTGTGTCCATTACTGGTCGTCGAATAGCCTGATACCCATGTGTTGCCTCCGGCTGTCGGCAAAGTGCAAACCTGTGTTTCGGGGACGGGTGTAGGGACAAACACGGGAGCAGTTCACAATTGATCGCACGGGAATTTTTCTGAACAGTCGCATGTTGCTGGAGTAGTTTGTTTATATACTTGCATTCTTCGGTCAAAGGCGTGAAATGAGTCATGGCCAAAATCTAATCATCCATCCCCATCATGTCTGCCAGAGTGCGACAGCTTGCGGGCCATTTTTCAGAAACTCCAAATGGCGCCAATACGGCACCCTACCAGGTCTCAGAACAGCCGCTGGGGACCACAAGACATGTCCGGATTGTCACCATCGGGGCCGGTATGAGTGGGCTCAACATGATACGGACTCTACGTCTCCACTTGACCGACTTTGAACATGTGGTCTATGAGAAGAACCCAGAGATAGGAGGCACCTGGTTCGAGAACCGATACCCGGGCTGCAAGTGTGACGTTCCGTCGCACAACTACCAGTTCTCCTGGCGTCCAAATCCAGAGTGGGCCGGCTTCTTCTCGACAGCAACAGACATCCAAGCTTATCTCTGTCGAGTCTGCGAAGAAGAGGGCATGAGAGGAGCAATAAAATTGAGGCACCAGGTTAACAGAGCTGAATGGGATGAAAGCAACTGTGTTTGGAAGCTGAAGATTCTTAATCTGGAAGACAACTCCGAATTCGATGACACTTGTCACTTTCTGTTGGACTCTTCGGGGATTCTCAAGTAAGCCAACTATCATTGAATATTCATACTACTGACAAGGATTACTGCAGTCATTGGAAATGGCCCAAAATCCCGGGACTGCAGAAGTTTAAAGGTCACCTTATTCACAGTGCCAACTGGCCATCCGGCTTCCAGCACAACGGTCTCACAGTCGCCGTCATTGGCAACGGCTCTTCGGGAGTCCAGATCTTGCCGGAAATACAGCCAGGTAAATCATACCACTCAAGCATGCAGCCAAAATTTGACTGACACCGGTCGCAGACGTGAAGAAGCTGGTACACTTTGTGAGAGAACCCACCTGGGTTGTTCCCGGGCGTCTCCAGCTCCTAGCCCAGGGCGCTGCTGGCGGGATCCTTGGCGAGGTTGGCATGAGAGAAAACGCAGACTTCACCGCGGCTCAAATCGAGCGTTTCAAGACAGATCCAATCTTTTATCAGAAGTTTGTCAAGGCAGTCGAAGAAGTCGTGAATGGAAACTTTCCCATTGTAAGTCAGGCACTTTCGCATTCCACCCTAGGCGCATAGTTGACACGCAACAAGACCCTCAAAGACACCGATTTTGCAGCCAGTGTACAGGAGAAAGCAACCGAGTACATGAAGGAGGCGCTGGGTGGCGACGAGCGATTGTGCAATGCCATCATACCCAAGTTTCCTCTCGGATGTCGACGGCTTACGCCTGCGGTGGACTACCTGTGGGCTCTCCGAAAGCCCAACGTGAGGGTGGTCACGGATCCGATTGCCAGCATTGAGGCCAAAGGTCTGCGGACCGAGACGGGTGAGTTGATTGAAGTGGACGCAATCATTTGTGCCACGGGGTTTGATGTCTCTTTCCGCCCTCGATTCCCGATCCTCGGAAGGCGAGGCAATCTGCAGGACCTTTGGACGGAAGGGATTCCCAAATCGTACATGTCTTGCGCAGTCCCTGACTTCCCTAATTACTTCAGTACGTCACGTAATTTTTCTGGCCTTCCATCCGTTCATTGGACTAATGGTACATAGTGTTCCTTGGCCCCAACGCTCCTATTGGGCATGGCAGTGTCTTCACCATCACTGAACACATAGCCAAGTATCTCGTACGCATCATCAAGAAGTGTCAGACGGAGGGTATCAGTGCCATAGCCCCGCAACATTCTGCTGTTGATGAGCTCTTTGAGCATACTCAGACATTCATGCCTCGTACTGCTTGGTCTGGAAACTGCATTTCTTGGTTTAAAGGCGGGACTATAGACGGGCCTGTGACAGCTCTACATCCGGGCAGCCGCATTCACTTCTTCCACATGCTGGAGAACTTCAGGGGTGAAGACTGGGAGTATACCCGGGTCAATAAGCAAAATCGGTTTCAGTTCTTGGGGAACGGGTTCTCAACCAAGGAGCTCGGAAACGAAGACGCCACATGGTACCTCGACGAACCAGATAAGATTTGAAATTACTTTGGATTAACTAGTTGCTTTTCTCGCCTCTCAGTCTCAAGTAATGTTGATGTCACTGCTTTGCCCGATATTGCCTCTTCTCGTCCAAAATAATGGACGTATTCACATCGTGACTGGGGAGAACAACGACCTTTTGTTGCTCAGAGAACTTCTTGATAAGCTGCAGGCTTTCAAACGCAGTCATCGGGTCCTGGTTAATACCATCGGGCTCTCCCCTTTCCAGCAGCTCCAGACTGTACGTCGCGTCGCCCGTGATGAAGTACGTGTCGGGAGTATCTGGGCCTCCGCTCCCATCTTTGACAATAACAGAGATGTGTCCCGGGACATGTCCCGGTGTCTCCACCGCCATGACCTGCCCATCCTTTGTGATGGAATCTGACTGTGTCCAGGGACCGACAGGTTTTCCGTCAAAGTTCAGCAGCCGCAGATTGAAATCCTTCGGCCAGTGGTTGGACGCACAGCCTTGAACGGCCGCGTACGTCGGGTGCTTTCCGAAGGCGTCCCAGTGGCTCGCGCTGATGTACACCGGCACCTCCGGGGCAGCTTCGACGATCTCCTCTAGGCCGCCTGCGTGGTCGTGATGCAGGTGCGTCAGAACGACGGCTTGCAGGTCCGTCGGCTTCACGCCGAGCTTTGCAAGCTGGCTGACGATGCCGTCTTCTGGCGCCAGCTGGAGCTCGCTGAGCACGGTGGTGAGGTAGCTCAACATTGGGAAGTATCCCGCCTGCATACACTGGGGTGAGGCGCCCGTGTCGATAAGGATAGGGCCGTCGGCATGTCTGATGAGGAACACGCCGATGGGGAGCCACGGCGTCCACTCGCCCGTGAAACAGCGCAGAAGGCGGAGAGTGGTGCTTTTGTTGGTGATGGGCTGCCCGCTCATAGGCTCTCGCATCCTCACTTTGCCCGTGGATATGAACTCGATCAAATTGCTACCCATCCTGGAGTTTGGTGGAGTTTTCCAGAGTTGATTTTGGAGTAGCAGGCGCAGGGTGGATTTGGATACCGCACAGTGAGGCGAACTATTATCCGTGAAAGGAGGCCAAGAAGAAGATTTGCGGATTAAAATATGACTGCGATGTGTCCGACATAGAAAAGGAAGTTTTCAAGCTTTCGCATGTGGCATAATTGCAAGGTTGGTTGGTGAGAAGTTTGCGGATTTCATCGTGGCGCCTCGATTGCCGACTGCCGAATGCCGGTAGTCACCAACCACAGCGGCGTGGCTATCCCACCGGCAGGCTGCGGGTGGACTACGCTACCGGGCCCATCTTTGAGAGCTGAACAGCTCCAGAATTGATGTCGAATAACGCAGTGCGCCAACTTCTTTGATTGTCGTAGACCGAACAAAGCTTCAATTCAACGAAGTTGTGTGTTGGTGCATGAGGTTGCCGATGTGGTACACCGCCGGGTCTCAATCTACAACACACTATTAATAACAAGTTTCCAATCCCCACGGAAACTATGTATATACAAATCATGTTGCTTGAAATGAGTTAGAACTTCGGGTCCAGACAAGAGACGATAGAGCATGATTTCTATTTACTGAGTTTGTTGGGAATGAAGTGGTATTTCCTGGATGGAATTAGTACGCATCTAATACCATCAATGTCTGTCTGAGTTTCTATGTGAAATACGATATCCTAATATGTGAGCAGAATTTCGAGTGCGACCAAAGGTGGGTGATAATATAATTCACGTAACCCTTCCGGTTCAAAAGATCTTGTGGATTAAGGCAGAGGAAGGCAACTGGGACCGTCTGATACATGTACATTGACTGGCAACCTGATCGAGTGCCAACGTGGGCTGCCAAAGAGGTTCATCCGCACTCATACACAGACCGTGATGTCTGGGACTGGCCAGGACACAACAAAACCCCATAATAGAGGGGATTAAAAGTTACAAACTAGACATTTCTGTAGAAGAATTTGCGCTGGCAAAACTGTTCAGCCTTGCTGCATTTACTCACCACACAACTCCGAAACCTCCCACACGTATAATTGAACGAACCTTCAGCTTCTAAAGCGGCTCGCTATCATCTACCATTATCCGCCAACTCAACAACGCGTAATTAGTGAAGCGTTTCAAGAAACGAGCCAAGCACAAAGTACAATAGCACATACTACGACGAAGACGACGTGCAACATCGGTGGACAACAATAACAACTACGACGACGGACGGCGACGAAAACAACAGCACCAACGACCGACACCATGTATATTCCAATCCCACCACAGCATCGCCATAACGACAGCGAAGATCCAGACCTAGCCGTGAACGACTTCCTGGTGCCCTTCGTGGTGGCATGTGCGATGGTCATGTTTCTCGTGGTCATGCAAATCTTCATCGGCATGCTCGTGCACTCATGGGAGGTTAGACAAAGATACCTAGAGCTCCGCCGCGTCGCCTCATCAAGATCGTCGCTCTCGTCGCTTTCGTCCTTCGAGCCGCTGCCTGCGTACTCATTCATAGATCCCGAGACGGCGCCGTTGCTTGGCAGTCCTCCGCCGGAGTATCACACCTTCCTTCAGCAGGACGATCTCGACACACAAAACGAGGCAAGAGATGATTCTCGGGACACGACGGAGACTCCCGGCCAATGGAGTACAATCAGCTTGGAGTGAATCAGTGAGGTGGACAGGACGTGGGCGGCAGAATATCAGCAAGCGGCAAGCATTCAAATGAAAGAAGGACAACAGGGTTTTAGGCGAGAAGACACTAACGTATAAGAAGAGGAGCATCACCTATTCATACAACGTGATTCAACAGGGAGGACTTCAAGGAGAGGCTCTCATTCAAACAGAGAAATGCATCAGGGCTATTTATTTACATACAATAAACTCATCCATCTAAGATAAACCAGACGTTTCAAATAAGCCTAGGCATCGCATCACAGCAGCTGGAAATTGATCTTTAACTGCAACAGTGTAAAAAGAAATTCGTTCACATCACAAATCAAGACAAAAAGACATTCATGGGGCTCAATCGGGGATCGAACCCGAGACCTCGCCCATTTTCACGCTGTGCGCAAGGGTTGTAAGACCCGAAGGGCGAATCATACCACTAGACCATTGAGCCGACGTCGGCTGTGCAATCCCTAGGGGACCGAATGCGTCGTGATTGGCAGGGTGGCCAATTTTGGTCACTATGTAGCCTAGCGCACGGGGACCCGCACATCTGTCTGCTGGATGCTGATGCCTGGGCCCCAAGTGACGAACCTGGAAAGCCTGTAACTTTTCAAGGCAAAGAAGAATATGCATCGTAAACCGCTGATATTTCGCTGAAACAATTCCATCTATCTTTACACAATCGTACAACTCGTATGAGCATCTATGCAGCGGGCACCTTGACGCCCTGCGCATCTTTAGGCGACAGCCCCGCTAACCTCCTGAAGCCGATGTTCTCAACAATCCGCAACCCCCCATTCAGCGTGATGATCCCCTGTCCTCCAGCCGCCAAGCTCGCATCATGCTTCCCCATCGCCATCTCCGTCATGAACTTGCCCAGGTACTCGGTCGGGCTCACAAATGACGGCACCAGCGCCCTCGTCAGCGGGCCAATCATCACGTTGGCTGCGTTGTACACCATGCCGGGATCCGGGATGTACTGCTTGATGGCCGTGTGCTTCTGGGCGTCCACAAAGGCCGGGCGGATGGACTCGGCCTGCAGCCGGGGGTTCGCGGCGCGCATCTCGGAGAGGAGCGTCTCGGTCTCGCCCTTGACGCGGGCGAAGATGGCGCTGAACATGCCGGGCTTCTGGGTGGCGCCCTCGCCGGAGACGTAAACGAAGCGGAAGGGCTCGTTGTTTGGCGGTAGCTCCGCGAAGGCCTTTGCCGCTGCGAGTGTGTAGTCTTTTGTGATCTTGATGTATTCCCTACGGATGCTGTGTTAGAACCAGTATTTTCTGACGTGCAGAGGAGGAGTCAGCTTACTCCTTGGTGACCTTGTTCTGGCTAATGCCCAGCGCCCAGACGACGCCGTTTGCGCCTCTCAACTTGTCGAGCACGTCGGGCTCGTACTTGTCAAAGTCTCTGTGGATGATGACATTGATCCGGGGGTCTTTGGCATCGTCTACCATGGGTATCGGTCTCCTGCTGAGGATGGAGATCTTGGTGACGTCCTTCATCTTGATCATGGCGTCCAGGACGGACGAGCCGACCAGGCCAGTTGCGCCGGTGAGGATGAGATGCATCGTGAAGAGGATGAGCAGGTGGTATTACTGTGTGAGTGTCTTGAGATCTTGAATCACAAATCTTGACCTATTTGCAAAACGGCTGGGTTGTTGAATGTCTTTTAAACCCGGCGTCAGCAACGAGAAGCGGCCGCATTGTCCGCTCGCAGCGGAGAATGGTCACCAAGGAGCGGGCATTTCGTCCCCACTGCCGCCCCGTAAGCCGCCGCAGGCGTCAGTGGACGTAACGGCGCCGGAGTTAGCAGTATCACCTCTGAGAGCCCGGCATTGCCCGCTCTCATGCGGTGCTGTTCACCGGAGCCGGGCCAATACATTGTGCAGGACTCTTCCGGGTTCTTGTCCCAATCAACAGCCTCAGATTCCGGCCTAAATCGAGTTCACATGATGCTATTTAGCGGGTGAATTTCTCACCATCCTGTTGCTCTCATTCCTGTGGCTGAAGAGAAGAGCGTCAGCACCATGTCTGCCACAGCGGCCGCGCCGCCCGCTTCAGTGGGAATCTGACAGGCAAAAGGCCTCCCAAAGCCGTTATTTCAGCGCACTAGGCTTCCGAATGCTTTCGCGTCTTTGCAGCCATCCGTAAACACCGATTAACACCGAAATTTGCTGACCATCTGCAGCATGCATGTTCAAAACAGATTCTTCGTCTGTTTCTTTAAGAGCAGCAGATCGGACCCAACTTCCTCCGACGGTCAGACTGACTTCGCCGGCGTAGTTGACGTGAATATTGTCATCTGGCTGAGGTATTCATGTTTTCTCTCGATGTTATCGTGCGATCCAAGTCTAGTATTCATGTGGCACAAGAACTCCACCACTCTGACGACGAGAACCGCTGCTTGGGCCACGGAGCAAGCCTCTGGGCAAAACTGGCTGTTGACTTCGCAACTGACGCATGCTCACTGACTGACGGCCTCAAGTACACAGCAGGACCAAGTCCACGTCACAGACAGCAATTCGGGATGAGAATAATCATGCAGTCTGCGATGCTCTGAATGTGTTGAATTGCAATCCGAGGACGTACGGCTCAGAGAAAAGCGATGGAGGTAACAGCCCGCGATGACTCACGTAAGCGTTGCTCAGGCATGCTCTCGGCCCCCAATTCAACATTCATGTCGACCATTGTCGTCACATGCATACTGAGCCGATGCGTGGGTGACGAGGACCTTATAATTGCAGCAATGAGGCTCAGACCTGCATCTACAAATCAGATCGAATTGGCAGCTCTGATGACACCGTGCCATCAAGGGCGCCCAAGTCAGCATCCGACCCAGCCACACGGGTGTCGCCATCGTGAACATCACAGATGATGGACGACACGTCCAGCAGCACCGAGCGCCAGAACGACATCGTCTCACCTCCGAAGCCGGTTCTTCGCTGCTCGATGTCTTCAATCAGCTTTCAGGAGTTCCTCGCTAGCGCGACGTCTTGCTCAAATTGAGACACGTGCGTCGCATGGTTTGTCCCGAGTCCTCGGATCATTAAACTATTGGAACCATCGCAGGGGAGAGAACAAGGAGAGGGCTGTCTTCTCGCGCGCTGTCAACGTGTGTTCTGCGGCTCACGCTGCATCTTCCGATGCAGGGGACGGTTCGCCGGCATGTCACGCGCAAGGGGCAACCATCGACCTCCGACATGGACAATCACCGTACACGCTCACGTGGTCTCGGGCATGAAAGATGGAGGCCAATTTGAGCAGGTGCAAGCCGCTCTCTTGTTTGGAGACTGGGGTTAGATTAGCCGCCGTCGTGACCAAAACTCTGATGCGAGAAGCTCGCACTTCTCGTTGCGGCCCAGTTCAACCCAACTCTGTCTCCTGAGAACGGGATGGCCCATGCTTCGGCCGTGGACGATGTGAAGTGTTGAGCCGACTTATGCAGCAAACGGCGATGCACAGCAATCTGCCAACATGAAGTCTTCGCAACACCATAACCATGGTCACTGTGAGCAAGCAGAAGCTGCCTGCGGCGCGTACGCGGCCGCATCCCAGCGCGAGTCAGGCCAATAAACACTGAACCAGCGCCAACTTGGCGAGGTTTGGCTCCTGGTAACGGCCCGATCAAGTGGATCGCCTCTGTAACGCTAACGGCGACTGCAGGTCTGGACGCCTCCATTCATCCATGGCCAGGCCCGTTCTGGCGGGGCGACTTTAAACGACGAAGCTGGGGCGGGCTGGGGAAGAGAGCCCCCAAACGCTGAATGTTGCGGAGAAGAGATCCAGACGGCTCCAGACTGAATCTGGGGAGCAGAATACGGGGTCGCTACGGATGGTTCTGCAGTGGATCGTGACTCTTTTATTGAGGGTCGCGGACGCCGACTTCAGCTCTGACGGTCATGTGAGCATCAAAGAAACGGCCAAGAGAGTCTGATAGGGTTTTGCCTCTATCAAATGGCGAATGTCTTGGCCCCCCAGCAGGCTCCTCTGGTAATCCAACGCTCATCAGCTTGGCAGGAAATGAGTGGCACCAACAACACTTGGCTTGAACGCCCGACTCTGACCAGGGTTTGAGGGATATCTGAACATGCTCGCGTAGGAAGTCCACCACCATGTCCTGCCCATGGGGTTCCCCAGCCGTGCGATGGGGTCGGTGAGATGAAGCTGTGGAGGCTCGCTCCAGATGAGCACGCTCAATCAAAACTGTCAACAGGGAGGCGGGGCAAGCATCATGCTAGGGGCCGCGCCAGTGAGTCTACCGTCGACGGCGCCCAAGTCTCTGGGAGCATGTCCATAGTCACGATCCGAGATGGAATAGGACACGGCCGTAGTCTCTCGTCAGTGACTGCCGCGCTCAAACGATCGATCAATATCTCGCGCATCTGACGCTATCGCGAAGCCAAGCATTCTCGACAGACGACTAGGAGATCAACTCGGTCAAACTACCGGCGCGCCAAGCAGGGATCGCACCGAGATGGCTTGCTACGGGCAATTTTCCAGCCACGTTCCAACAAGCTTCTAGCGGCTTACTTTTCTCAGTATAGCTTCACCGGCAGCACACCTCTTCCATTCGCATGATTGGATCAAGACATCCTTGGCAGACCCCGTAGCCGTCCTGAAGAGCGACGGCCAAGCTCAGCGCTTGTCCCCTTTCGCTCCCCCGCACCACTTCTCCATTCTCGCTGCCCATGGGGTTTTGGGTTGGTGTCGCCGCGAGAATCAGCGAGGAAATGCGCGCCCGGCCGTATTGTGGGCGGGTTGTCTAAGACGGCGTTCTTCCCGTCTGCGTGGCACTCACACCCAAGACGGCGCACTTGTCTCCTTTGCTCGCTAAACCCATCAGTCAACCTCATCACCCCCTGCCGCGCTATCTCTCTCTTCACGGCATGCGAGCTCGACAGGCTGGGCAGGACTAGCGCCATTGACACGTTCCGTGGCATCGGTTCAGGTGCTTTCATCTAGTGCCATGTCTCGGCCCCGGCCCTGGTCCTGGCCTCCCACGTCAAACATCGACGGGCCAAGGGCGACGCCGGATCTAGAGGTGATCCAAGCCCACCGGCCACAGACCATGGGGAGGTAACCTGGGGGTGGATGGTTGGGGCTCAACGGGGGCGGTCCATCTTCTCCATGGGGATGAACATCACGGTTCGCCATGGAGCACTTTGGATAAAAGGGGGTCTCTTCCCCGGACATCTAGGGTTTATGTTTCTTGTCATCATCCGCAGCTCAGGAAGCCTCTTCTCCATACACATCCCGGTGGTCCATCTCAGCTCAGGAAGCACTTATACCCAAACATCCCACTCTTCGCTTCCTTCAAACACCACCACCAAGACCATCATCACAATGGCAGGCGGCGGCATCCCATCAGCCGCTCCCGCGCTGGCCGGCGGCTACCTCACCGGCCGCGCCCTCGTCTTCCCTCTCTCCCTCATCATCTCCCTCTTCTTCCTCTGGGGCTTCTCCTACGGCCTCCTCGATGTCCTCAACAAGCACTTCCAGACCGTCCTCGGCATCTCCAAGCTCGAGTCCACGGGCCTGCAGGTCATGTACTTCGGCGGCGGCTACCTCCTCTTCTCCCCCATCGCGGCCGAGTGCCTCAAGCGCCGCGGCTACAAGCAGACCATCCTCATGGGTCTCGGCCTCTACTCCCTCGGCGCCATCCTCTTCTGGCCCGTCGCCCACGCCTCCACGCAGACCACAAACACCCGCGCAGTCTTCGGCGGCTTCTGCGCCTGCACCCTCGTCATCGCCTGCGGCCTCGCGACCCTCGAGACCGCCGCCAACTCGTACGCCGTCGTCATCGGCAAGCCCGAGTCCGCCTCCGCCCGCCTGCAGTTCTGCCAGTCCTGGAACGGCGTCGCCTCCTTCATCGGCCCGCTCATCGCCTCCAAGTTCTTCTTCTCCGGCGCCAACGCAAACTCCCTGACCAACGTCCAGTACGTCTACCTCGCCGTCTCCTGCGCCGGCGCCGCCGTCGCCGTGCTCTTCTTCTTCGCCCGCCTGCCCGAGGTCTCGGAGCAGACCATCGAGGACTCCGGTCCGTCCGCCGACGCCATGCCCGGCCAGGACGTCGGCCAGGGCCCCATCTACAAGCAGTACAACCTCATCTTCGCCTTCCTCGCGCAGTTCTGCTACGTCGGCTGCCAGGTCTCCATCGCCACCCTCTTCATCAACTATGCCCACGAGAACGGCGGCTTCACAGACTCCCAGGCCGCCAACATGCTGTCCTACGCCCTCATCACCTTCACCGTCGGCCGCTTCATCGCCACCGCCCTCGCCACCGTCTTCCAGTCCGACTTCCTCATGATCATCTACACCGTCTGCGCCATCGCCCTGACCGCGTACTGCTGCGTCGGCCGCGGCACCTCCGCCGTCGCCGTCCTCATCGTCATCTTCTTCTTCGAGGCCCCCATGTACCCGACCCTCTTCACCCTCGGCACGGCCAACCTCGGCCGCCACACCCGCCGCGCCGCCGGTATCATGGTCCAGGGTGTCGCCGGTGGTGCCGTCTTCCCCCCCATCCAGGCCGCCATCGCCGACCACTCCAGCACGCGCATCTCGTACGTCGTGCCTCTCGTCGGCTTCGTCTACGTTCTGGGATACGTCACCATGCACTGGCTCCGCCACGGCCGCCACGTTATGCGCGTCAAGGAGGCCGACTACCCTCCTGTTGAGAGAGACGTCGATGGCACCGTTGTCGTGGAGGAGAAGAAGAACACTGATGCCTGGGTTGAGCGCATCTAAACCAAGAAAAGCTCAAGAGAATGACGAGTTAATGATTTCAGAGTTTCGTGCATATTATACCATGTTAGGGGATAGAATCATAAAAGGGCCAGCTTGATTGCGGCGATAGATTCCCAGTAATAAAACAAAATGTCTATGGACACTTTTGTGCTCTACTTTACGGCTCCCCAACTTCCCAAACTATGCACTTAGAAGGTCTTTTATATGACCTGAGCAACTACAATTGACAGTGACGACCAAAGCATAGGTAAGAGATGGTGCCATGAGCACGTTAATTTGAAAATGAAGCAAAGGGACAGTTGGATGAATAATTGGTAGTCATCTACCGGATTGGCTAAAAGAGCCCACCTGAGATTCAAAAAACAAAACATCTAGAACCATCATCTAGATTTTTCTACTCCGTTTCGCCGCCCTGCCGCTAAATCATCCAGTTCATCGCTCGCCTCCAACTCCTCTCCCTCTCATTATTACCTCGACGTGTCCTCCGGCTATTATTACTTCCTCCCATTACGTCCCGCGTTTCACCAGTTCATTACCTCCGCCAAACCTTCTTTGTAAGCTTACAGCAACAGCGCCATCCCTGCTACAAAACTAACGCCGATCGCCGCCAACGCGGAGGCAGCTCCGATTCTGGGCGCGTCGCCCATGGCGTTGGCACTATGCGAGAGCAACGGCTTTTGCGCGACAACACGGATGTTGTACGCCAGGTTGTCCTTGTCGGGTGTGTACGTCGCCTGGGTGAAGTTGCACTGGTTCATGATGAAGTCCATATCTGCAGCCAGTCAGTATCACATGCATTGCGTCTAAGGGCATTCCCATCATGAGGGAAAAGGCAACTCACCATTCGCCCGGTTCCCCGACCGCTTTATGCAGCTCTGGCACATCCCCGCCAACAGGTTCACGTCGAAGCTCTTGTTCCCGCAGATGCAGTTCTTCTCGGCCGTGTCCTTGTCCGTCTCCGGGTTCGGCTGGGGCTCCTTCTTGCCCGGCTCGCCAGCGACTGGCATCGCGGACGGCATGCTCATCGACGCCGAGGGTGTCGACTGCTGCGGCGCCGGGACCTGCGGTGCCTGGGCTGGAGGCGGATGCTGCGCTGGAGGAGGTTGCTGTGGCCGTGGTTGCTGGGGAGGAGGAGCTACCACGAGAGGTGGGATGGATATCGGGGGTATCGAGGGGAGGAGGGGTGCCGGGATGGTCACTTGTGGGATAGGGGGTAGTGACGGAGCCGGTACCGTCAGGAAGACAGTCGATGTCGGCTGTACGAAGACGGGCACGATCAACGGCTGCGTCACTTTCGGAGGAGGCGGCGGCGGAGCTGGTGCCGGGGGAGGTATCACCGGCGGCGGAGGAGGAGGAGGCGGAGGCGCCGCTGGTGTTGACGAAGACGTCGACGAGGCCTGCGGCGGATCTGAAGACGGCGTAGGCGTCACTTGCGGCGTAGCCTCCACCGACGGCGTCGTCTGCGCGGCCTCCGGTGGCGGATTAGGCGTCGAAAGCTGCGGATCCGGCGCGGGCGCAGCAAACGGCAGCGTCGCGATAAACACCGGCGACGCCTCCTGCGCAGGCGGCTGGGCGTCTTGCGCCGGCTGCTGCACGCCCTGCGCATCACCAACCGACGGAACCGCGTCCTGCGGCTGCGTCGGCGTGGCCACCGCGACATCGGCCTCGTTCTGGGCGGGCGGCCTGTTGCGGTGGTGGTGTCGTCGTGCCACGCCCCCTTTCGCGTGCGGCGGTATCCTCTGCGCCTCGGGGCCGTCGACCTTTCGCCGCTTCAGCCGCCGCAGCTCGTCGAAGGAGTTGTCGACGTCGCACTTGAAGGTCAGCTCGACGATGGGCCCGCATATCGTCGCGCATTCCACCGGCACGTCATCGATCTGGAGCTCCTTCGCCCCGGCCAGGGCGGCCAGGCCCGTGAGGACCAGCACTGAGGCGTCTGTTCCCCTCATTCTCTCTGCTTTTCCCAAAGACACAAATTCCAACAGCCCGTCAAGGTGGTATTAGTGAGATTACTCGGCGATGTGATGTCCAAGTCGCCCCAGGGACTCGGTCTAGAGTGTATCGATCGCCCAACGTCAACAAACCGTCGTCGTGGAAAACAGAATTATCATCCGCTCATCGTCTGGTCCAAAGGAGGAAGAGGTCGCTATGCCCGACGAAAGGACGACGTACACCAAGACGAGACCTATATCAGACAGCTCTGCAGCCTCTTGCTCCCTCCTTCATGCTGTCCCTCTCTCTCATGTCCTCATGCCCCAGGGCTGCATGTCCTCCCGCCGCACGGCAGAGCAGATGAAACGAAGTCTCCCCTTGAACGCTAAAAGGTTGGACGGAAAGCCAAACCTCCTATCGCCTCCCCCAAACTGACAAATGCGTGAGGGAGGTGTGAGGCAAGTCGCCATTGGGGGCGCCAGAAACACACACACTGCCTGTCACTTCTGACCAAAACCCTCCCAGCTCGGAAGCACGGGTAAGCCAGCCCATCCTTACAGCCAGATACCACATTCGGTTCGAACGATTCGTCTTACACGTCTCGGAAAGGGGGGAGCCAACAACACTAAAACCATCATCGTCGGTTCTGGGTTCCTGGCCGGCTGGACGGTAAAGGCTACTACTCCCTGCCTACCTTACTACTCATACCACATACTACATACCATGATCCCACACACACTTTAAACAATCTGAGGCTTAGCGTCGCCGGGCAGCTGGCTGATTGCGACGTGAAACGGCGCGAACAGACCAAACGCTGATCCCCGACTCTCCCCAATCGCATTGCACCGCGGCCGTTGGCCCACAGTCTCTCCAGACGGAGGGGGTCCCCATGATTGGTATCGGCACTGGGCTGACGCGAGAACAACGGTCGCTGTTCTGTCTCAAAGGCTGATAGGAGGTGGAGATGGTGGTTGATGCATTGCTTGACTGCTGCATGCGGCGTTCCGGGGTCCCTGCCGCGATGACGAAATATGCGGAGGATTTTGGGTTGTTCCTATGGGGCGAAACGATCTTATTCTGGGGAGAAAATCCACGATAAAGTCATATGTGTGTTGTGTTAATTCTCCGGTTCCTACTTCAACCTCGCCCAACGCGCGGTGATGATCCCGAACAACAAATCTTGGATCTTCAAAGACTGATCACCGCCGCCGCCGCCGATCCGCCTAGCCCTACACATATTAACCCTCCCTCCCTCTTCCCTCCCCCCGAGGTCTCAATTCCAACTGGCCACATCCTCAGACGAACCTGGGGCCCGGATATGACTGGTTCCTTCGTTTGGTCGGAGAAGTCTGTCGTGGTAGCGTGAAACAGGTACCAGGGGACGGGATGAAATTGTGTGCAGAGGATGGATGCAGAGCATGCATCAGACTGCGGATGCAAGTCGCCATGTGCCGGCGGCGACTTCCGCCCCCGGCACGCTCTCACACTTTCCTGTCGGTCGCTGTTCTGTATGGTTTTCGTGTCTCGACTCAAGTTCTGTTTGTGAAAGTTGTCTCTAAACTCTACGATGCTAAGTCCGTCCCGTCTCCTCCGCCACCGGTTCCAGAGTGGCCCATTATCCCGCACGACGATGGTATATGATGAGAAAATGACGAGAAAAGAAAACAAAAATGCCCCAGATTCACGATTACAGAGCACGGTCAACTTCACGATCGTCCCTGCCGCCCAACACTCTCCACCCTCACGCCCAACTTCGCCATCTCCCCAGCATCAATCACTCCCCGCCCGTCAAACACCCACCTCGGGATTTGCATGTTCCTCGCCACCCTAGCCCAGTCCACCTTCTCCTTGGTCCTGTACTCCTCCGTCGTGCCCATCCCCGTGGCAAACCCCGACACCTCGCTGGCCGCTTCCGCCTCGCAGTCCGGGCAGTCGGACGCACACTCGGGCTCTGCCTCGTAACGCCCCAGCGGGTCGTCTGAAGACTGCCGCCGGCTGAGGAACCTGTGCAGCGCCAGCACGTCCGACTGCGCGACTTCGAGGCTCTGGAACGGCCGCGGGTCAACATCATCCCGCTGCTGCTGGACCTTGGCCGTCGGGGGCGCGGTGCTCGGCGCCGGCGCCTTGTTCCGGAACTCGTCAAACTCGGTCGTGATGAGCACCGCCATACTCCCCTCGCACGCCTCATACGCATCCCCGTAGATAGCCAACGGCCCGCCGTCCTCCCTGAGCGGCTTCACCTCCCCGCACAACTGCCTGATCTCCTCCTTGATGACCAGCGGGTTGCAGCACGGGTCAAACACCGCAATCTCCCTCGGCCCCTCCTCCAGCAGCGCCCGTATGATCTCCAGCGCCGGCGCCTCCCGCGTATCGCTCGTGTTCTTCTTGAACGCGTACCCCAGCACCGTGATCTTCTTCCCCGCCAGCGTGTTGTTCAGACACTTGACCACCCGCCGCGTGAAGCGCTCCCGCGCGTACTCGTTCATCTTGACCACCTGCAACCAGTACTCCGCGACCTCGTCCAAATCCAAACTCTCGGCGAGGTACACCAAGCTCAGGATGTCCTTCTTGAAGCAGCTGCCCCCGAACCCGATGCCCGCCTTGAGGAAGCGGTCGCCGATGCGCGGGTCGCAGCCCACTGAGCGCGCAACTTCGTCCACGTCCGCGCCGGTGCGCTCGCAGATGGCGCTGATGGAGTTGATGCTGCTGATCCGCTGCGCGAGCATCGAGTTCGCCACGAGCTTCGCCAGCTCGGACGACCACACGTTCGTCGTCAGGATGCGCGCGCGCGGCACCCAGGCAGCGTAGACGCCCGCCAAAGCCGCCGCCGCGCGCTTGCCCGAGGGTGTCGTCTCGGAGCCGATGAGCACGCGGTCCGGCCGGAGAAGGTCGTTCACGGCGGTCCCGGCCGCGAGGAACTCCGGGTTGGAGAGTATCTCAAAGTGCACCCCGGGGCGGTGGACGGCGAGCGTCTCGCGGACGAGGTGCGCGGTGCGGCACGGCACGGTCGATTTCTCAACCACGATTGCGCCCGGTCTCGCGTGCCGCGCGACCTCGGCGGTTACGGCCTCGAACGCCGTCATGTCAGTCGCGCTGCCCGCGCCGTGGCCGCGGGTCTTGGTGGGCGTGTTCACGGCCACGAGGATGATGTCGGCCTGCGCTATGCACTCTGAGACACGCGTCGTGAAGAAGAGGTTCGGCGCGCGCGCGGGGACGGCGGTCAGGGGGCCATCGTCGCCGCCGCACTGGCTCCCGCACTCGGACGTCGCTGACGAGGCGGCGGTGGTGCTGGTGTTCTTGGCAGTGGGCTCGGTGGGAAAGGCGCATTCCCTCGCGCCGTCCCTGGCGATTCTCACAATGTCCCGCAGGCCGGGCTCGTAGATGGGCGGGTGTTTGGAGTTCCACCGGCGGATGCGCCGTTCGTCACGGTCGACGACGGTGACGCGGATGTGCGGGTTTTGGAACGCGATGACTGCGGCTGTTGGCCCGCCTGAGAAGAATGTTAGTGATGACTGAGACTCGTGAAGGTTTTGAGGGAGTCTCACCGACGTATCCCGCTCCCACGCAGCAGATGTTGCGGACGGGGTTCTGTGTGGTGCTGCTCAGACCGGGTCTTCCTTCGATTCCTTTGTTCTCCAACGCGGTAAACCTCTCCCCGTCGACGCTTTCATCGCAGTCCGCCTCGTGTGCGTACCTGAGCACGGGGCTAAACGTGCAGCTCCCGTCCGGAGTCGTGGGCACCGTCGAAGGTTCGCGGAAAGCGCTGCTCTCGTCCGCCGCTTCATCCACCGAGGCAAACGTGACATAACCTTCCGCCATCATCGTGAAAGTCTCTGCTGCTGCCGTCCAGTAAAGCGGAACTCAAACTCAAGAAACCAAAAAGGTTCAAGGAAAGCCAATCCCTTTTCTACCCAAGCGGACTGAAGGAATGCCCGAACGTAGAGCAAACGGTCTCGACGATGATGGGCTTCAATCAAACCGTCCGATATGAGGGTGTTCGTTTCACCAACCGCTTCGGGAAAGGTCGACGTTGGACAACGGCCGTGCGGCAACGAACTGGTTCTCGTAGGTGAGCGATCTGACGTGGCTTTTGGTCCGTCCGATGATGATAAACGTGGGACAAGTGCAGATTATGGGTAGCTTGACGCGCGTAAAACCACCAAGCAAGCGCATGAACAAGCACTATTGGAATCTCTTGGTATTGGGGGTTTGCCGTGTTCCGACGTTGAAGCTTCGGATACCGCGGCGAGGAAGGGGGGGAGAGGGCGGAGGGCCAGTATTTATGGCAGCGACTTTTGAGGGTCGAGTCAGGGAGGTGAAGAAGAAGTAGGCTTGCAGAGTGGTTAGAGAAGCTGTTAAATTGCTGTATCGTGACGATGACGTTGCTCTTGAGCGGATCGCGGTGAGAACGCGTTAGGTGGTGATGGTTGTCTGAGCGTTCTTAGAGCGAGGTGAGGCTGCTCAGCGCGGTGCTTCACAACAGAAAAAGACGAGAGTCGAGGCCAACGTCTGATGCTGGTGTAAGGTGCGGTGCAGATATCCTCAACGCTTAGATGAACGTCCCAATGCTCGTGTTATCCAAGAGGCCATGATGTCGACAACATAATCGTAGCACTGCCGCCCTTCGCGACGACACTCAAAACGAGCATACTCTACCACACACCCTGTAAGCAGTCTTCGGTCAGAATCGGTATCTTTTGCCGTCACATTGCCCCTCACTGCGCTACCCCTCCAACACATGGGTATCGGTATAAGCACCCATGCTCGTGATGATTCGCAGTCAAGCATTCAACTCAAAAACCCGACGTCCGCCTCTCGATCTTGTAGATGGCCGGGGCCGCTTCAACGAACGGCACCCAACCGGCGAGACCACGGGCATCCAGATGCGGGCCGCCATTCGTGCTTTCCCCATCGCTCTGTAGGTGATCGTAAAGCACCTGGTCATGCGGCATGAAACGCGTTTTTGTTTGCCATTGGGAAGTTCATGTGCGGCCGTCGTCTTATCGATTGGCTCTCGTCCAGCGGAGTCGCAATGTGCTGCCTTCCGCCGCTCTCATTGGCTGCTGACCTGGGCATCGTGGGTGTTCCCGGCCTCGATCTCTCTCTTCGTGTGACTGATGCAGAAGAAACTTGGGGACATGGAGGGAAAAATGATGCGGGAATTTGTCGTGCTTCATCGAATGCATGACTCTTTTGGTACGCCTGAGACCGCGAGAGGGCGGCAGACACATCCCGATATGATGATGCTGATGAGAGAAGATGTTAATGTATGTACCGTTTCTGTCAACCAGTGGGCAGAGTAAAGAGCCATTTCCACGTGAAAGTGGCAATCGACACGAACAGAAACGCCATGTATCGATCATAGGAAATGCAAATCAAGTACATGGCATCGTGAAGCGTGTACAAAGATTGGTTGGTTGGTTGCTCGTCATGATTGACGATGGCCGCTTTCATCACTCAGCTCAGGTACCTTGCAGCCCGGAATTGGCTTCTGGACCCTGCAGACACAACCTTGGACACGCTAAGACAGCGCTGCTCGCAGCGAGTGCCCCGCCCCCACCACCGCAGCAGCGTCACTGCAGGCCATCGAAGCTCCCCATGTGGCCTGAGCAGCTGCATTTACAGGCTGAGGCGCGCCGTCGAGGAATGCGGAATGCAAATCTGCGAACCTCGTGGCGCCCCTCCGACACCGCACATCACGGGGACTCTTCCCAAGTCATGGCAATTGCAGTCTAGCCTTTTGATTTTTGTCATGTCTCGTTGCGCAGATATCATGGAGCCAAGCCCCCGAGGCGTGTGGCCGTCGCGCTGGAGGGCAACTCGATCCACGTTCTGCCTCCAAGCTGTATGAACCCTTTCGGATTCTTCACGAGAACCCTTCAGGAGCTTTGAGGCTAGATATCTTCAGCGGGAAAGGCTTGAGACAACTTCTGGTAAGCATTCAGGGTGGATTGCAGCTCACACCTCAAGACTGACTTTTGCAAGAGTGCATGCGCTCTCACCAGCCATCATGGAACGACAGCCCCTTCTCCCCCGAGCTCACGGCATCATGCCACGATACCCGCCTCACGATAACGCCGTCTTCCCGCCGTCATTACGCGGAAAGCGCATCTTGCTCTGCACAGAGTCCTTCGGCCCCGTCAACGGCGTCAGCAGGACAACCCTGATGCTCGTCGAGCACCTGCGCTCCCAGGGCGCACTCGTCGCCGTCGTCGCGCCGCACAACCACACCAAGCACAACACATTCTCACCAACAGCAACAACAGCAGACACTCAGCTTGAGGTCCGCCTTCAGGGCTACCCGCTGCCCTTCAACCCGGAGCTGTCCGTCGTCTACCCCGTCCGCGTCTCTGCCCTCTTCTCGCGGACCTTCGGCTCAGACACCCCGCCCGACCTGATATACCTGGCCTCGCCCGCATCGCTGGGCTTCCAGGTGATGCTGCAGCTCCAGCAACAGCCGAGAGAGAAGCGCGTGCCCGTCATCTGCAACTTTCAGACCGACCTGGCCGGCTACTGCGCCATCCTCTTCCCCCACCCCTTCAGCACCTTTGCTGTCTTCGCCTTCTCTATGGTCCAGTCCTTCCTGTTCAGGCACGAGTCCATCAAGACCGTCTTCTACCCCTCGCGCTTCGTGCAGCGATATCTCGAGGCCCAGGGCGTGCAGGCCTCCAAGATGGAGCTCCTGCAGCGCGGCGTCAACACGGAGCTCTTCCGGCCGGAGATGCGGAGCGAGGCCCTGCGCAGGGAGATTGCGCCCAATGGGGAGATCATTCTCATCTGCGTATCCAGAGTGGCCGGCGAAAAGGGGTTCGGCTTCCTGGCCAAGACCGTCAAAGAGCTAGACGCCTGCGGTCTGGCGTTCAAGCTGTATGTTGTTGGCGGCAACCGCAACCCCGACGTCGAGCGCGAGGTGCACGAGATGTTCGACCCGCTGCGGGAGCAGGGCAAGGTCATCTTTGCCGGATTCAAGACCGGCGACGACCTGGCCACCGCCTACGCCTCCGGCGACATCTTCCTCCACTGCTCCGTTACCGAGACGTTCGGCCTCGTCGTCCTCGAGTCCATGGCATCGGGCGTGCCCGTGGTGGCCAGAGACGAGGGCGGTCCGAGTGATATCATCCAACACGGCCGCTGTGGATACCTCGTGCCTCCCGACGACCTCGACGGCTTCGTCGATAAGGTCATGTACCTCGCCAAGGACAGGGACTGCCGTCAGAACATGGTCACACAGGCGCGGGAGACGGCCTGCAAGGCGTCCTGGGAAAAGATCAACAACCAGGTGGCCTGGCGGATGGCGGACACGATCCAGGAGCGGGAGCGCGAGCGGGCTCAACTCGTGCACCAGCGTTCGGCGTCCAACGCAATCAGCCAGCTGATTCCGATGTACAGTTGGCTGCTCATGAACAGCGCCCTCCGAGACGTCCTCGTGGGGAGGATAGTGGACGCCAAGCTGGCCGGCGGGTTCTCCGTCGTCATGATTTGCTGGTGCCTCACGGGAATCTACCTTGCCTTCACCGAGGCGATGCTGTGGTTCAAGAGCAAACTGCCGCAAGTCTCGGCGCAAACAACAGCATGATTGGAGGTGATGATGGATGACGCTTGAGGGCTGCAAAGGGTATGGCGTTCATTCCGGGGAGATAGGGCGATTGCGTGTATCGCAGGATTGTGGCTTGGTGCCGGTGTTTGGCGAACGTTTGGTAGCGTGAGATGGGACTGCATTTTTTAGCGAACAAGCCCCTGGCGGTCAGTCAGTCAGTCAGTCAGTCGGAATGAATTAACGAAGCTTCAACAAACTCCGTTCTCGTTCAAATTGACAAGTGACAATGTCACCGGTGCTTGCCGTGACAGCCAGTTCCCTTGCTGGCCGCGTCATTGTAGATCCGTGAGGCACCGAGAATGCAACGGTTGCAACTGTGCAGAGGGCCGCCGGCAGGTGACGGTACTGCCACCTTAATGCGACGACTATCGCTATCGCCAGGGTTGGCTGTAGCGCTCAGAAGGCCGGAAGGTGGGAGCAGGAGCCGCGATGAGAGCAGTTCGCGAGGCGGCACCGGGATCCCGAAACAGGTCGCACCAACGGACCCAGCTGTGTGACGATGTTTCGCGGGCGGGCCGGACGTTGGCGGTGGCCCGGTATTTGTGTTAGTGATGGTGTTTTCGCTCTCGCTGTCTCTCGTGGGCGTTGAAGTCGAAAAAAGACTGTTGTGTTTGCTGGTTCGTCCGGCAGATATCGATATCGACGGATCGTGGGGGTGCTGAATGTTTTTGATTAAGTAAGATCGACCGACTGAAATTCACAGACGTTCGGGACCCGAATTTGGGACCCCAATGTCACGAACCCATTATTGAGGCTGCGCAGGCAGGGCTGGCTGCATCTTGCTGGTCAGGGGTCCATATCATCATGGGCATGCGCCAACGGTCCAATGGGCGCAGCGACGTGGACAATCGAAATTGACGAGCCGGACAAGCCAGGGTTCAGACGAGAAGAGGCCAAGCTTTTGGTGACAGGAGGTTAAAATGGTAAAGCAGGGGATGGCGGTCAGGATGTGAAACGTGAAGAACTGAACGAGGGTCGATGAGAAAGCACCGAAGATGTGTGGCTGGTGGGTTGGTGTTGATGAGGTAATCCGAGGCGTGTCTGTGGCTGAGGCGCGAGTCCAGACGCAGTTTACATCTTGGTCGCGGTCCACTCACAGCGCGTCGGGGCGTTTAGAGTGGGGCCTCAATCTGCAGCAGTGATGTCCGGGCATCCATTCTCAAAAACGGGCAGGCATCTTAAGCAGCAGATGGGCCCGTTCACACGAGGAGCAGCAGGCCTGGTTCGCCCTGGTCCTTCGTTTCACCTGAGACAAGGGCCGCTGCCTGCAGGCGCCGCGCGCGGCAGCAAGAGGTTTGATTCTGTGAGCCTCTCTCAGCTCTGTAGTGCAGGGCTCGTCGGCGAGTGGCACTGGATAAGGATGAGTGATTGATTACCGGTGGTTTGTCAGTTTTGACGGCTGGGGGAAAGGGACGATGATGCGGCCACCTCGGACTGTTGTGGGTTGATCTCTCGAGCTGCCTTTCTAGCTCCTGAGGTCAGCAAGTCAGGATCGGATATGACCACTGATTCAGCCATCGCCATTGCTCTCGCGAGAACAGAGAACAGAGAAAGACATTCGTAGGCGCCGTCGCCACACCGCTGAGGCCTCTACCCGATTGTGTGCGTCGTCATTGGCAGATCGGATATGCAGTGCGGCTTGGAAACCTAAAACCGGTGGCTGTTGGCGCCGAGGAGCACCCTCCCTTGCAGTAGCACGATGACTAGTCTTGTGCCACTTGGTGATCTGGGTCACGCTCTGGTTTCTTTTTCGTGGATTTTTCTGGGTGGTTGATTTTCTGGAGAACCAATCCCTTGGCTGGCCGTTGGCAGTTTCTTGCGTGCTGGGCGACAGCTGCGGTGAGTGTCCGCAGAATCACAAGTACTTGTGCTTTGGTGTGTTTTTATGCATAAGACTAAGTACCGATACCCCTGATCAGATGCCCCACACATGAGACCCCAGTGGCTCCACTCAATGGCTGAGGCGATCCAATGAAAGGGTCGCATCGGCCAGAAACTGCTTCAGCGCCCGACCCTGCCCCTTCCTCGAACGACGCTTGTTCCATCGCCAGTCGATCCGACAATGCCATGGGCTGGTTGAAGGGATAGGCTCACGAGGCTCAGGCACAGCGCACGCCAGGCAAACCTTTCTGCGGCGGAGGGTGGCCGTGGCACTGTCGTGACTGGTCGATGGAGACGGAGGGGGGAGAGTGGTGTCCATCTGGCGGCCAGTCCGTACTGTTTCCCTGGTCTGGTCTGGGTTTGCAGAGCTGTAGTGGCCATTCATAATTCTGGATTACGGATGCTGTGTAGTTTATTATTGCATGTATTGTGCATGTATCCAATTGCATTGCATCCAGTCATCTGTCTGTATTCTGTAGGGAAAGTGTGCCGACTTCCCTATGCCAAGCTCCTGCCCGTTGCCTATCCGTAAGAACTGAACAGGAAGGGGAAGGGGGAAGGGGGATCCAAAGGGGGAAGGCAGGCACCAGAACGCCCCTTCCATGCTTATTCCTTCCCTCACACACGGTACGCTATCCCCAAATAGCTCTAGCCTCGCCTTCCCCGGCTAACCTTACCTCGACTTACCTCGCAGAGTCTCCATCGCTTCCCGTCCCTCCACCAGCCAAGCCGCCCTTTTCTCCCTCATTGCCCTGCCCTCAGCGCCTCTCGACTTGAACTTGGCATCGTCCACTACGACTCTGCTGCTCACCGTCACCGTCAACAAGCGAACTCGAACTCGCATCAACGTCTCCGTCTCCAGCGACGAACCACCAAATCAACCGAAATCCACAGAAAACCAGGCCAGGCCGCTCGTCCCTCATCCACCACCACGTTTCCCACGACCTCTAGAGTCCCTGCGCGTCTCTCGTTGCATTTGCCGTCTCACAAAACCACAGACCACGCACTCGGTTTCCCACTCGTCCAGCTTCGCAAACACAACCAGACGGTTTGCGGCACAGGTCACCCTCGTCCTTATCCCGTACCACCCACTCTTACTGTGCCCTCCCTGCTTCTTCAGTCACATCACGCCTCAGATCCTCCCGGACCCCCAGCAATCCTGGTCCGATTACCACCACCCCGCCACTGTCTGAGGAGTCTCTGCTCTGCGCTCTTCGTACCCATCACCACCAACTTCTCCAGGCCAGGACTCTCTTCCTCTCACAAGCCACGGCCTCGCGTCCCTCTCTCCAACCCACCCCGTCGACCTGACCCCTCGATCCCATCCTCGAACCCAAACCACCCCCTCAGCCCTGCTACTTGGCCTGTGGATCGCACCGTGTCAGGCCATTGCCCGTCTTGTCAGGCACCACGATGGTCGCTGCATGACACAATTCCTCCCACACGTCTCCTGTTTGTCAAAGGCCCAGCCCTGCTGTGCCCTGCCCGTTTATCGACGTTTAATCTCCGCCCTTATTGTATCCTCGCCACCCCTCCCACTGCTCGACTCTTCTCTCCTGCGCCTTTCCGAGTCGAGTCGACCTGACCATCGCGCGACCAACCCGAGTACAGCTAAGCCAGCAAACTACTGCAATCCTCCCCTATCACGGGCAGGTCCCTTTTTTCACTTTCTCTTCTTTTCCCTTCCTCGCCGTCGAATTCCCCACGCCCTCTTTGAATATCGATCCGACTCGACGCCGCCTCCGTGTACGACGACTCGATTCGATTCCCGTCGTTAACGTCAAGTCAAAATCACCGGCAACCGCTTTCCCTTCAACTCTTCATCGATCGATCGGCTCCGCTCACCCGGGCAGGCGAGGTAGTGGACTTCATTTACGCTCTTTCGTAGCTTCGTCTTTTTTCAATTCGCTTCGCTTCGCCGCCGGCCGGGACCCGACTTTGTAATTAGACCTTGGCCACGCCATACCGACATTAGCAGCCAGATCCACCTTTCCTCGGCTCCGAATCTCATCAATCAATTAATACGATCCCACCCCGATCGCCACTCGCCATCTAAGCTTACTTTTCTAAACTACTACACGAAATCACGATCAACCATGTTCTGGAAGGTGGCCGTTACCACCGCCGCGCTGGCCTCCAGCGCGTGCGCCGAGATCCGTCCGCTGGCTATGGATCCCACGATTGAGGTTAGGGCCGTCGACGTGTTGGAACGAAGCTACGAGGATGTCGCAAACCGGTACATCGAAAAGCGCCAGAGTATGGACATCAACGCCGAATGGGTTCCCAACGCCCTCGAGGTCAAGGTTAATGCCGATGGCTCCATCAACATGACGGCATGGGAGACGGAAACTTCGGCCGCTTGCACTTCAGCACTCTCGCATCTCGATGCTGCGTCGAACCCGTCAGGAACCTGCATCTGCTACAACCTCCCGAGCCTGGATGCGAAGACGGGAGTTTTCGAGGCCGATTTGCGCCTGTTCAAGGTCTCCGACCCTGTCGGTGCCTTCTCCGGTATCCCGCCGCAAAACATCCAGGTCGGCCTCTCCTTCAACGGCGCCTCCGTGTCGCCCGTCAGCGCGAACAAGATTGCTGGAACGGCCTCCGTCCGCCGCGACATGGCTCGCGACGTGACCTTTGAAGTCCCCTGGACCGGTCTGCAGAAGCGTGTCGTTACGCCCCAAGCTCTGCAGTCGTATCTGTTCGTCGGTCAGATTGACCAGAGCAGAATGGTTGCGCCCATGTCAATGTATGTTTGTTTACTGCCCTTGTGGAATCGTGCTGTGCTAACCAAACCAGGTCTCAACTCGAGTCACTCGTCATGCCAACCCTCACTCTCACTGGCGTCAACGCCGCCGGCCAGTCTGTCAGCACCAATGTCTCATCGAACGAGGCGTCTTTTATTACCGGCGTTTTCTCCAAGGAGATTGTCCGCTCCGACGTTGCCATGGCTCAGGCCGCCGTTGACGACGTGGTCGCTGGTCTCAAGAACGGAACCGTTGCCTTCGTGCTTCCCGGCGTCCAGCTCATGATCTTCCCTGTTGGACTTATCGTTACCGGCACTTGGCTACTGATCGGAGTGGCTTTCTACGGATTTGGCACCTATGAGCGCATTGGCTACGCCGACAGCTACAGGAGACGAAGGGCCGTCGCCGGCGACACCGCCAAGCGTATATAAGAGACTTAACCGCCAAATCTCTTCGAAAGAGCCGAAAGCGGAGTGTAGGAAATGGTAGTGGTAGCAAAGAGGAGGATACGCAGTCACTGGGAAAGCCGGGATTGTAGGATTGGAGCAGTATCTCGCCCATGGCGGCAGAGGCATCAGCATCGAGCAGCAGCGTCAAATTACTTTTTTTTTTATCATCTTCACTTCGCTCCCTTCACCCACCGTCGGGCAGCACCCTATCTATCGTAAATAGTTGGATGTTTATTTACCTCGCTATAGAAACAATATCCACCACCTAGTGAAGGCTGCTTCACCTGTTCCTCGACTATCCGTACTTGGTTTGCCGAGACTACTGCGTACGCGTGAAAGGCCCTGGGCACGGTTTGGGAGGTAGTCGAGTCTGCGGCTGTTGTGCGACATGTTACAGTTTCGGGGAAAGTTTCAGCAAGGGTGCGGGCAAATACGACGTCACGGCGATCCGTCAGTGTGGATGGAGGGAAGGGATTGATGGGATGACACCAGCCACGTGTGGCTGGTGGAAAAAGGAAAGTCGTCGCGGCGCCTCTTTGATTGGTCGGCGATGCTGGGATTGTGTTGTTGATTGATACGGCACCGGTTGCCGTCTCTGTCTCTCTCACGGCCCGAAGCGGTCAGTCAGGGCCGTGGGCCTTCCGGCTAACGGCAGATTTGGTCAAGATGATGGCGTCGCTAGGACCGGTAAGATGTGTACCACCCAGGCTCGGTTAGACCGTCCATCCACCATGTTTGAGAGAAGTTCTCAAATCCACGGGGTGCCGCTGGGTAGTGGGCTTCACGGGTGCGTCGGCGACAGGACGCCGCGATACCGAGCCCGCCGCCGTCCAAAAGCGAGTGAAAAGTAGCTCCCGCAAAGAAGGGCAAACTCCCAACGTCCAACGAATAGGGCCTCGCTCTGCGGCAGAGCTCTTTATAGTTGGCGGGGATAGCTAAACTCTACAGAGTTCCGTCTGCCCATCTTTCATAAAGCTTGCCATCCCCCATTCCCCATCCCCTGGGGTTTGTGGGTCGTTTGGCTGGCTTGTTTGTTGTGAAGCATGGAGAATAGTTTGGGTTGGATTGTCCGTCGGCGTTTGGTGAGCTGCGAGATAGGCGTTAGGAGGGATCGGTTTACGTTTTGCTGGAGGCAGTTGGAGGGTTGGCTATTTTGGGGTGGCGATGGGGAAATGGGACTGGAGGGATGCTGAGCTCGGGGAATTCTCGTCGGGTTAGACTCCGCGCATCCACATGCTGATCAGCGAGGCGCGATCTGTTTTCGGGGGCGGTGAGGTAGAACAAATTCGTTGGCCCCTGAGCTGAATATCTCCATCGTGGGCGGCATGAAAGCTCTTGATCAGGGGGTTGATCACAAGCAGGTCCTGGACTAGGTCTATCTCTGTCGGGTTTGCGGCGGATATATTGGGCTTTCTAGGTCTGGCCTGTGAGACTGAGTACACGTGATTCATGCCTTGAGAGTCCGAAGCGGCGAAGCGGTTGCGGGAGATAGAGTATACTGGCGTGGCCGGAGTAAAGTCCGGAGGCAGCCGGGTGCCGGATAATGGCCGGCAGCACGGGGAGAGGCAGCGTGAAGACGTCCGTTGAGCGCCTTTGAAGCTTTGGAGGTCGACGACGATCAACCAGAAGACATTTACACAGTGTTTAAGGTTTATCTTCTTCGTATCTTATAGTTACGTTCACAACACCATTAGGAGTTCCCCATTAGAATGTGTATTCGAACGATTGTGAAATGGAGACGATGACATCTATGATGAATCCCTAACTTTAATTCAAATAGTAGGCTTCATGATCGAGCTTACGAAGACCGGATCTACGAGCCACGTTGATTGGGGAATGCGTAAGATTTAGAAAGCGAGTAAGTATGGTATGTATGTTGGACTGTAGAGTTGTTCTGCGGGCCACAACATGGCTGTCGATCAAAACATCAGAACTTAGAGCTTATGTTCTTTGACATGAGCATACCCGATTTGATCTTCATGCGGCATTGTTCCGAAGAAGTCTTTGTTCATATGTCTATTAGAAGTAGACATGCAGAATTATTTTATCAACAAGGCCTATTTCAAACGTCTCAATGAGAGCAACTTTCAACTCATGAACCAAGGTAGTTTCAGTATAGTTCTCTCTCTTGAATTTACTTCATTATATTTAGTGATTCGTACGCGGGGACGTGTCAGGGGCGCCCAAGATACAACGAATGCGCTCCTCCGGCTTAGCCGTTACAATCATCACAAGCGGCCTCCGGCAGCAGCGACTCGTGGAAGACTAACCATAGCAGTTCAAATCAAAAATACAACATGATAATTCGTTGCTATGTATTGAAAACCCTCGGTGTACAACGCTTGTGCCTCGCTCTGTGGTGAGTGTGGCTGACAGTCACAACTAAATCTGCCGACAGACCACGCGACTAGGTCCCAACATCGTCGGCAATCTTTAAAACCCAACCTTCTCATTCAAACTTTTTTCAACCACGGAACAATAACACAACACCGAAGAAAGTCTGAAGAAGCCATGTCGCAACCCTACTTGGGCCCTCACTCACTCACCATGTGGGTTCCCGTGCTCCACCACCGCAACTCCCTCCCGCTATGATCGTCTCCACGTCCGCTCGTCGTCACCAACCAAGACTTCAAGCTGGGTTTCCAATCGCCCGGCTAGCTCAATCGGTAGAGCGTGAGACTCTTAATCTCAAGGTTGTGGGTTCGACCCCCACGTCGGGCTCAATTCCCGTCCGCGATTGACCAGCAATTCTCTTTTTGCTGTTTGTTCTTTTTTTTTTTTCCCTGTTTCATTATGGATGGCTTGCTCCTGTAGCAACGCGTTCCCTTTAATGTCTACATTACCCTCAGCTTTGTTAACGCTGTAGAAACTGCGTTGAGTGAACGTATGGTTATAAAATCTTTTTATCACGAGATGGTTGGATAGGTTTGAGACCGGGGTCCAGCCAGACCAGACAGGCTACTCCCCTTTGAGCAAGTCTTTCGCAACGCTGGCAATCAATCTGAACTTGAATCGTCAGCCAGAAATGCGCACCAAATGGTTCAAGCCAATGTTTTGAATAACTCGGCTCAAAGAGTCTTCTGCAACGGCCTTGAAGTCATCAACATAATTGACATGGACATACCACAGAGTCACAGACGCTCTGTCTCATCTTCATCATGAGCTACCTTGTATAAGTCGTTCAACAAAATTCTCCTGACACGAGACATAGCTGTGGCAGTGACAACACTAATTCCGGCCTGACTTCGCTAAAGCGTGCCCATTCTTGCACTCGTATCCAGAAATAATTGAACGGGAGTTAAGCTTCGAGGGGAATAATAGATCGATGACAAACCCCGTTGTGACCTTTTCTGGATTGAGTCCAGATCAAGCTCGGCTCTGGTGATTATGGCCTCCTCAGGCAGGACTCTACCGGAGATGCTTCACTGCGAGAAAGAGGGCTGAAAGTGTGAGAACGAGTGAGAGGACATCGGCTGAGATCGAGGTTCTTGGAGCTCGCCGCTAGAGTGCTTCAATATGATAGGTGTGCTGGGATCGAGATCGTGGCAAGTAAAGCCGGCATGAAGGGGAACCTCACATGATTGCACTCTCACGGCTGATGGAAGCGGAACCTCATCATCTTTCCTTGAATAATTGCATTAAGATACACGCTGGCCTAGCCGCAGCACCAGCCTCAGCCGGGCGAAATAAGCCGGAAACAGGGGACGCCCGCGCCGTTTTTAACGGTTAGGGCGGCCTCTAGGCCTAGAAACACTATACGCGGGAAGCGATTAACTAGAAGATGCTCAATTTAAGGAGCGGGAACAGTATACAATAGATTAAGTAGACATATAGGCCTGCCCTACACGACGTATGCCCCAGGGAGCGATCCAAGCCTAGCTCTGACGTCGAAAAATAGAATAACAATAATGATAACAACACGATGGCCTAGACCAGCTAGTCTGATTGGCTTTGAAAGACATCGCGACGTAGGCGAGGGGGGGGGGGGAAGGTTGCTAGTAGAAATTATTTCTTCTCACCTTGTTAAAGTGAAGCGTCTCCTTAACATGAGAGCAGTGCTCATCAGCTATCTCGAAACATTGTAAAGGCTACAGTCTCAGCATCTCTAATGCTTTTAGTATTTTAATCTCTAAGAAGCTGGGTCTAAGTCTGCTGCTGATGCGACGCTTTCTTTAATGCGGCGTCAGATAGTTAATAGGCTTCACTAAGGAAACGAAATAGGAATACGGGGACTAAGGAATATAAACATCAAAGTGAGTAAATAATGTTATTCTCAGTGCTGAAAGTCCCTAACGGTACCTCGTCTGCTAGTTGAAATGATGATCATGGCGCATACTACTCATAGAGCTCATCAATCCGAGGAATGTCGTGCTCAAACTTTTGTTGGTGCTATGTGAAAAGCAGCAAAGCCTAGGGTTTGCGTGGCCCCTCAAAAGGCTGCGCTTCGGAATAGTTACCTGAATGTTTGACGTAAGATCAGCCGCAAAGAAATGGGGTCATCTATTGTTTAGTCCCTGAACACCACTAGAGTATTTGTAACTGCTCAATCTAAGGTAGGAAGCTGGCGTAGGAAGAGATGCTTCGCCATCAGGCGTCATAATATCATGCATTCGCGAGAAACTTGGGCGAATGTCCAACGAGAATCAATGCAATCACGGCACTACGAAGCTGAGTACGGGACCAGCACAATGCAAATGACTCGAATGTGAAAACCATCTTCAGAGGGGCTGGTCTTCGTCAGCTGCAACCTTTTGGCTTCGTTGAATGTAGTCAGAACCAGAGGCCCATTAGTCGACGAGCCGAACTTGACCGTCCTCAAAACTACACAACGCCACCGTCTTGACATTATAAAGACTTTTGTTGCAATTTATTCTTTGATCTCACTAAGGACATCATATCAAGCCCCAATCACACCCGGAATATCAGTAAACCCCCGCCCTATCCTACAAATTGCGACGTTGAAGGACTTGACATGCAATCCTCTATCACAAGCTGTGCTGACAAATCTCATCTGAAGTCGACATGCGGCAACATCATGATTAACATCTGACTCGGCCAGTGCGATTGCATGAATCTTCCCGCCCACCCCCTTGCAAGAATGCAAGAATGCGATAGGCAAGCTGCACTCAAATAACCCGCACATACTCTGAGCTGGCAGCTACCTTCTATCAAGCTTGGATCATCACAACATACATGAAGATGTCCATGACAGGCGCTAGCGGTTGGCTGGGTGGTGTATATTGATGGATTTTAAGACGATTTACTAGTCACGGCGGTATCGAACCGGTTTTCTCTCTTCATTTTCCGCTGGGGCTAGCGGGAGGCCTCGGTATCGCCATGTCCTGTCGGGCATCAAGGGCATCTCGGAAAGCCTCACGGATATCATCAGACGAAGGGTATCCTGGAGAAGGTGGAGTTGCGGATTGACGAACCTGACGATGCAACGCCAAGTCATCTCGATCCAGTTTTCCGGTCGGCAGACGAAGTAACTTGGCAACCTCAATGTTGTTTGAATCGGCGATTGGGGCAAAGTTTTTCAGGATCAATATCAACACCACCAGAAAGATAACGAGGCGAACAAAACAACAGAAGACACCCACTTGGCGCCGTCTTAGCAAATGGGCCGTGACGTCATCGTCTTGGGAATCGAGGACATCGGTCGGTTCTGAGGCCCTGAGCCGCAGCCACAATGTGGCTTGAATATTCACGTCGCAGCGGCTCGGACACGTGGTTTGAAGCGCGGGTTGGTTTGAAGGGGTCAACTGTGGCTCACCATTCACTCATTTGAGCCGCCGTGTTCGACCAAACTCCCTCTCTTCCGTACCCCGGAGGAGTCCTGAAACTGCCCAAATGCATCACAATACCGACCATATCCAGCGAATTTCATGCGGCCAAGCGGTTGCTAGACGCCGGTTCCACGTCGGTGGTAATCTGCTGCGCTCAGAACTCTCAATGCTTACCCGGGCGCATGAATGATGCTCGTTTCTAGCAGGGAACGCCTGTCCACGCCTTTTGTCGCCAACACACCCATCGCACATGCCTGAAGACTTGCCCCAAGAGATTTGACCCAATGGCAAAGCCGCCGTGGCATAACATCAGACGCAGCAGCAGCGAAACCCTGGGAATGAAGCCCCGAATACTCTCCCGAGGCAAGGAGGATGCTGTCGATATTTGACAGCTGTCACCAGGTTGCCCAGCGACAAGGCGAATTCGCGCTGGAGGTACTGGATTGTCCCCTCGATGGCGGTGCTATTCGACGATGGGCGAAATGAAAGAGTCTGCAGCCTTGACTCAATCGCGGCCCCCTCGCGTCCCTGACAACATCACCATTTGTATATGGATGTCATGCGTTGCGAAGGGGTAGGAGGGTCCACCGCGGCTTCGAAGATCCAACATCGGATGAGAGGGAGCCGCGGCTCGCTCCAATCACGGAACGAGCGGTGCACTGGCAACTCTGGCACAAAGGAGCTTTCCTCTCATCATCGGTGTTCGGCCGGCGGGGCATGGGGCATACAAGCGTGGCCTGGCCATGTCCTGGACGGGGACTGCATGATCAGTTGGAGGAACATCACACACGGCCGGGCTTTCCTGACCGTCCCTGGGCTAGAACTTGACGGCTGTTACTCCGGAGCAGCGAGGATGGTATATATCGTAAACTGACGGCCACCCCGCAGCCGACGTGTGTGTTTCGAACGTTTAGTCAACGCCTGTGAAAAGTCAATCAGCCAAAAAACTACGCGATACCTGCCATTTCCGAGACTTGGGATCTCTCACAATCCCACGCTCGATTGATCACATCTCCTCAATCCGCACCCTAATCTCCGTAGAGAGCATTGACTCTCCGATACCCATCCGATGACTGCCAAAACGGACGTTGCCACGCTCGTGGCGCAGATGAATGAGGCCCTTGCTTCGATCCACGCGACGATCGAGGGCCTCTCGACCTCTGCCGCCCAGAGCGACACGAAACTCGACGAGCTCGAGAAGAAGCGTGATAACACAATCGCAGAGCTCCAGGCCGCATATGAACAGGAGCAAGCAGAGCTCGCGGCGGCACGGCAGAAAGAGCTGGAAGAAATCGCCGAACAACGGCGGAAAGAAGATGAGGAACGCGAGGCCCGTCGTCGAAGAGAAGACGAGGAGCTTGCCGCCCGCAAGGCCAAGGAAGACGAGGAGAAATTGAACACCTTTGATACCACTACGCATAATGTCGAAGACGAGATGGATGGCCTCATGGATGACATCGAAGACGAAGCCGCCAAGGTGATAGCCGAGGGAGAAGCCAAATTGGCAGAGCTCGAGAAGAAGAGAGCAGTAAGTCGGGGTGTGGGCTTGGGCGTGCGACGGGATCTGACTTTACCAACAGGAACTCAACCGCTTGATCGAAGAGCAGATGAAGGCATCGGTGCCTCCGATCCCGACCCGCAAGAGAGCGCGAACGGTGCGCAGAGGAGGAGGAACAGTATCCGGTCAGCCGTCTCCCCTGCCAAAGGAAGAGACGGCAGAGAAAGCAGCCGAGAGCCCGGCCGAGAGCGCACCACCCGCGCCGCCCGCCGAAGGAACTCCCGCCGCCCAAGACAAAGATATCCAAGAAGGTGACGACTCCCAGCCACCAAACGAAGAACCAGTGGCTGAAAAGAGCTTGGAGGCGGTGAGCACGGAGGAGGCTCAATCTAGCGAAAACACACCCGCGACGGAGGCGGCTGCTCCCGAGGCTCAGGAGACCAGCAAAGACGATTCCGTCCCGGAGCAGCCCGAGGAGGCTGCTGCGCCGGAAGAGGTCAGCGAGCCCGCGCCTACAGAGGAGGTCAAGGAAGAGATCCTTTCTGAATCTCCTGCGATCGAGGAGACCCAAGAAGCCCCTGCTGAGGCGGAGACCACGTCCCCGGTAGAGGTCAGGGGCCTGGCGGTGGAAGAGCCTGAGACCGCACCGGCCGAAGAAGCTGCACCAGCTGACGAACCCGTGGAAGAGACTGCGCCCGCTGAGCCAACTTCTTCGGACGAGCTGGCGCAGGAGGCTTCTGGAGATGCAGACGCTCCCTCGACGGATGACGCGACGAGAGAGGTTTCGGCCGAAGAGACGGCTGCACCCCAAGACACGCCTGTGGCCGAAGACGCCCAAGATGCTGATGACACGGCAAAGGAGATTTCAACTGAAGCAGGTGAAGCAGAGGACACCCCTGTCGCCGACAAGGGCCTCGCAGATGAAGCTCCGAGTGAAGAACCTGCGCAGGAGAGTGCCCCCGCAGCTGAGGAGAGTCCCGACGTAGAGGCAAGTCCCTCAGATGAGCCAGTTGAGCAGGAGAAGCTTGCAGACGACACCGCCCCCGAGCCAAGCGCCGAGAAAGAGGATGATGATACCCCGAAAAATGAAGAGGCGAAGGCTGCGGACGATGCCGTCGATGATGGGGCAGAAGAGAGAGCCATACCTGAGATCTCCGCTAAGGCTGTCGTTGACGAGTCGACTGCGGACGACGGTCCAAGTACGGATCCGGTCGAGAACGAGGAGGAACATTCAAAGCCCTCCGAGGAGACCGAGAGAACCGCGGAGATCTCGGCCGAGAGCCAAGAAGTTCCAGAGGTCAGCTCCAAGGCTGTCGCAGAAGAGGAAATCGTTCAAGACGAGACACCGGCACATGATGAGCCTTCACAACCGGAAGTCGCCGCGGTGCAAGACGATCTTCCCGCACAAGACGATGGCCCATCACCGGAAGAGGCTGAAGTCACCGATGCCCCTGCAAAGGATGAGACTGAGGACGACACTAGTCCTAAGGAAGACCTTGCGAAGGAGGAAGAAGTTGTCTCTGACCATGAGAAGTCTGCCGAGGTGCCTGCGGAGGCACCTGCCGAGGAAGTTTCTGTACCAGATACGACCCCGGCCGAGGATGACAGCCTTCCCAAGGACGAGGTTATCGCCGAAAGTCACGCAGAAAAGCCAGCAGAGGACAAGCCTGGAGCAGCGGATGATGAGCGACCAGAGGCCGAGCAAGTTGAGCAAAGCACCGAGAGCACTGTCCCAGAGCCTGAGCAGGTGCCGACAAGGGACTTGGCTGTGGAGACAACAGAGGATCAGGACAAGCCTGAAGATGCTGTCGAAGCCTCTGCCGCAGATCAACAACCTGTTGACGATGCCACAGTCGAAGTAGAAGAGACTCGAGACTTGGAGGACAGCCAAAGCGGCGCCGTCGTCGCAGATGACGTCGATGGCAAAGCCTCGGATGAAGCTCACGCTTCTGATGATCTCCAAGCCCCAGTCGATCTCGCCCCAGACGACTCTCAATCCAAGGATGAGGACCACCAAGACCAGCCAGCAGATGAGCAAGTAGTTGAGCCCTCCCAGCCCGAGGAGCAACTTGAGCAACAAGACACTCTCGGCACCGATGACAATGCCCAGGCCCAAGATGCCTCTCAAGAAGTTCAAGCGGAAGTCAGTGACCAACCCCCGACAACCCAGGAGGAGGAAGAGCATCTACCAACCACTGCCAGCAAAGATCTTGAAGATGCAGATTCCAAAGAGCGGGACGCTGTGCATTCGGACGGAGA
Organism: Colletotrichum siamense; assembly: GCF_013390195.1. Taxonomy (NCBI): domain Eukaryota; kingdom Fungi; phylum Ascomycota; class Sordariomycetes; order Glomerellales; family Glomerellaceae; genus Colletotrichum; species Colletotrichum siamense. The sequence continues at coordinate 402,600 of NW_023501016.1, read as the reverse complement.
GGAACACGCTCGTGGTGTCCTTGACGCAGACGATTCCGCTCATGGACCTTCTGACGCCGCCGCCGACTCCAGTACTGTGACAGAGCCTGCCGAAGTCTCTGATGCCCCCGAGGTTGATCAAACCGAGGGGGAGAAGGAGGCGGAGGACGTTGCCGAGTCCCATGAGCCAGAAAGTGCCGTTGGGCAAGAGGTTCAAGAGGCTGCTGAGACCGAGAAGACTCCTGTTGCCGAGAGCGACGAGCCGGCACAGTCGCCGGAGCCTCAAGTCGATGATGAGCATGCGGAGTCTGTTTCAGCTTTGCATGTGGACGAGGACAAGGACGAATCGCCATCAGCGCCCGTTGAGGACGACAAGAGTGACCAAGACGAAGCTGAGGCTATCGAGCGCTCTACATCTCCTGAGCTTGGCGAAGTCGAGCAAGCGAAGGATTCTCAAGACGTCGTTCCTCCTGCGGAGGCGGAAGTCGCGGCTGATCGAGACCTCGAGGATACACCTGCGGTTAAAGATGACGAGCCTTCTCAACCTGCCGAGTCTGAGGCTGAGCACCTTGAACCCGTGTCAGATCAGCCGATCGTCGACAAGGATGATGAGCCATCCTCGCCTCCACGAGAAGAAATCTCTGTTCATGGCGAGAACGTGGCCGAAGAAGAGACCAAAGTTCCCGAAATCTCTTCAGCGGATAGAGACGAGGAGCTTGAGGAGGCAAAGGCGGCTGACGACCATCCTGAGACTCAGGAGCCGGAGTCGATCGTAGAAGAGCCAACATCCGCCGCCGTTGACACGAGTTCACAAGCGGATGACGAGCGGGCGCAGGACCGGGAAGTTGAACTCGAGAGCGAGAAGGTCGATGCTCTTCCGTCTATGGACACCTCCGAAGCATTCCCAACTTCGCACGCTGAATCCGACGATGCTGTCGAGGAAACCAAGGCCGCTGACAACGTTACGGTGCCCCATGACACAGAGGAGCCAACACCTGAAGTTTCTGCAATCGACAGCGATGTGCCAGCTCAGGCAACTGAGGTTGTCGACCCCGAAGGTGCCGAGGCGGCGTCTGCACAGCTTGAGAGCCACGAACCAGTACAAGCACCCGAGTTCGAAGTTGAGACCAAGGAGATCGATCAAGCACTCCCTGAGCCCGAAAGTGATCACGAGGACAAGGGAGAGACCCTTGTTGCTCCCATGGAAGAGGGCAAGCTTGCTCACGCTGATGACTTGGCCGACGCCGACAAGAATCTTTCATCTGGCCCCGACGAGCACGATGAGCACGACGAAGTCATTGCCGCCGACGACTCTGCCGCACCGGTCGTCCACCACGATTCCAGCGATCATTCTGAGACCCTCGATGAAGCACCGACGTCAAGGTCTCTAGACAGCGCTCCGGTCGAAGAGTCACTTGCGACAAAGGCGGTCCACGAGGATGTTCCAACCGTCGAGCTTCATCAACATGACATTGACGCTGAGCTCGAAGAGGCGCACTCATCAGAGGCCGTCGACCAGACGGACGTTGGACATGACCAGGAGTCTTCGCGTGCCGAGACGAGTTTCCCTGCCGAGGAGCCTTCGCATATTGAGGAGCATTCGGATGTCGAGAAAGAGGAGCATCTTGAACCTAGAGAAGCATCGGCACATATTGGTCCTGATGAGGAACATAGCGCAGACTCCCCGACTGCGGTAGTGCAAGATGAGCTCGTCCACAGATATGAAGATGATGAGCATGATGAGGGCGATAAGTCTGTCATGGCCGAGGACCAAGAGGAAGTGCATAGACCTGGCACGCCAATCGTCGAAGATGCCCACCAGCCCAACTTCGATGAGGACAAGCACGACCACGACGACAGCACGGCACGCGGTCTTGAAGCCGGAGCCGAAGCCACTCAACGCAGTGTTGGACTTGACGAGGCCGACGATGACCACCCTGCCAGCTTCGACGATTCCCAAGAACTGGGCGAAAAGCACGATCTCTCAGTCATCACTGAGCACACTGAGCCTGCCAACTCAGCAGCTGGTGATACTTCCGGCTTAGCCGCATCATACTATCATCCTGACACTTTGAGCCGCAACGTCTCTGAAGCGCCAGATGCCGCTGTTGAGAGCTCGTACATGACCGAGACTACGAGCATGGCTGCCGCTGCGGACCGGGATCACGATCAAGAGTACCACGAAGACTTCGAGCCTAGTGCTAGCACCCATGACCATGGAGATGCCAGCTTCTCTTCTTCCACGAAGCAAGTTCACTTTGACGATCACGTTGACAGCGTGGACTACGATGATGACCACTCGTCACCGGTCCTCAGCGTCCGCGAGGAGGATAGCGATGCGGAAGAGACTTACGTCAACCCCTTTGCTAGACCGACGCAACAGGCGGCATACAATCCCTTCGCTCAGCAAATGGCGACAGAAACGTCGGAGGCATCGAACAACCCCTTCGCCAGGAACACTACCACAGCCGCGGACTTCTTGCGTTCGGTCAGCCCTCAGGGACAGCGCTCGACATCACCCGCGGCGGAGCACTTCCTGCGGTCTGCGAGCTCCTTTGGGTCTCATCCTGACGAGCAGGCACGAGAGTCGCCAATTACCAACCCGTTTGCCAGGAGCACTACTCCCACAGGTCGAAGCTCATCGGGCAGCCCCCTAGCCCAACGTTCACCAGGGAATCCCTTTGCCCGTAGCACAACTCCAGGCAGTGACTTTGGCCACGATGCGGATGTGACGGGACACGAGTCCACGTTCGAAGATCCATTTGCTGCCGCTGCGCCGCCTGTCGAGGGTCGCCAGCCCACGCCTCAGGTCCCGGAGTCGTACAACCCCTTTGCTCGGAGCCCTGCATCCGACCGCAGTTTCCTTCCCACCGTCAGTACTCTTGGTGCTTCTCCCGTAGACACCAACCCGTTTGCGGCGGCCAGGAGCAGAGGTAGAAGTGGCACTGTGGGCAGCATGGGAAGCATGGGCAGCGGAGCCGATGACACGAGTTTCGGCCAGGCCGTTCCGTCTATCGTTGGCCAAGAGTACCCGGTTGGCCCTATGGTAGACTCCGATGAGGAGGGTGAAGATCCCTTCAGCCTCGGCTCAGTAGGCCACAGTAGCAGCCCGCTGGCTTCCAGACTCGCAGTGACGCCGTTGGATACCATCCAGGAGCGCTACAACAGCGAGTTGGAAGACATGGACTCTGATTCCGAAGAGCCTGAGAGTCTCACCGGCTCGCAACAGCTGCCACCCTTGCAGCAACGAATTCCTCCTTCTTTGCCTAGCATCCAGGAGCGTCACGGCCACGGCTTTGAAGACTCCGATGAGGAGGAAGAAGACTATAACTCGAACATGCCTGGTCAGATTAATCCCGCGTTGACATCATCGCAGTACAGAGAAAGCCCCCCTCCGCCTCCGCCTCCGCCTCGCGTTCTGAGTTCCCAGGGCTTCTACCAGCAGGAAGCAGCAGAGTCATCTGAAGATAATGAGGACCCATTGGAATCGCAGTCTGCTGCCTTTACCCAGCCGGACCCCCTCTCATCTTCATTGCACAGAGCGACTCCCCCTCCCCCTCCCCCTCCTCGCGGATCTAGCTCACAAGGTCATTACGGACAACAATTTGAAGACTCTTCGGAAGAGGAACAAAATGATTGGGACAACGACTTCACTCCTGCTCAGCCCTCAACTCTATCGACATCGCAGTTCGGAGCCACTTCCCCGCCCCCGCCGCCTCCCCGCGTCCCCAGTTCCCTGTCACAGAGCAGACTTCACGTGGAGGACTCAGACGAGGAAGATCAAGGTGTCTTACCCTCTCAAGATTCACAGCCCTTCACGATGGCGTCTTCAGGTTACAGGGCTACACCCCCTCCTCCCCCGCCGCCTCGTGTGCCTAGTTCACAAGGCTTCCATCATCAAGAGCAAGCGGACTCAAGTGAGGACGAAATCCCCAACATCGCTCGACCTGGTCAGTTCCCCATTTCATCAACATCTCAGTTCAGGGCCACCCCGCCCCCGCCCCCACCTCCGCGAGCCCCAGTCTCGCAGGGTCTCCATGGCCAGGATCTCTTGGATACCAGTGACGAAGAAGAGGATATGGATGATGCTTGGGAATTGAATGCCACTCGGCCCGGCCAGATGCACAGTCTGTCGACGTCGCAGTACAGAGCGACCCCGCCACCGCCTCCGCCTCCGCGTGCCCCCAGCGCACAGGATCGCTACCGTCAACCACTCGAAGACTCCGACAGTGAAGAGGAGGACCTGAATGCTAATCAGTATGGCCAGACAACGGATGTGACGGTGACACTCAACAACCAGTTGATGGAGAGCGACCCCATAGCAACCAGCCCGATGGCAACCAACCCGATGAGCCCAGAAAGCCCCTTGGAACCGAGTCCGATGGCGACGACAAACCCGATGAGGTCAACCAGCCCTCTGGCGACAGTAAGCCCGATGTCAGCAAGCCCGGCAGCCCAACAAAGCCCGATGGAAACACCATTCACGGCGTCGGGACCCAGAAGCAGTCAGGATCCTCCAAGTCATCTAAGAGAAGAAGACGGGGAAGAAAGCGATGATTCATGGGAGAACATCAACCAGCGCGGCGAGGCAGCCCGTCTTGCGGCCGACTCAGCATTCCCCGCGCCCACGCCCCAGCTGCGTGTCGACAACTACGAGCAGCAGTGGGCCAACGCAAGCAACGATCAGATCTCCACGGCATCGACTTACCTCACCCCAGCTGGACCGGGAGACTTCACGGATACCGATTCGCAGGAGTACGCCACTCCCCTGGCTTCAGCCGGGTTCAGCGCGTCTTCGCAGTACACGCAAGGCGCGCTGGACTCACCGCGACACCCGGAATCTGCTGACATCAAGGACAGCGCTTATGACCCAGCCTATGCTCAAGGAACGTCTGGTGTTCCGCATGGACAAGACATTCCGGCCAGTCACCTCGAAGACTCCGACTCTGACAATGACAGCGACTATATCACCCCGGGGATCGCGCCTGCTGCTCCCTCATTCTTGACCCAGTTCAACGCCCCTCAACAGCCAGAAGCAACTGAGCCGGTCTTGGAGCAGGTCATCGACTCGTTCCAGAGCGACGACGACGATGGACCAAAGACTGCAGTTATGGCGTCCGACGAGCCTGTCACCCAGTACGCATCTTCACGGTTTGGAGCATCATCATGGCGTGATGAACTTCGATCCCCGTCACTGTTCGGGGCTTCTAGGCACAGCCGCTCCGACTCTCTGAGGTCAGAGCTCCAAAAGTCCATCCATGAAGGTGCGGAGACTGGGCAGCCCTCTCCGTTGCAGACCCAGGCGTATCAGCCCGAGGTCCATGTCCAAGAAGTTCACAGCCCGGAGGAGGCTCAGATGTACGGCCAGGCTTTCGGACAAGACCCGTATGCTGCCGCTGCGCAACAAGCTCAAATGTACGGGCAAGATCCGTACGCGCAGCAGCAGTTTCAGCAGTTTGGTCACGTCCAAGATGACGACGAGCAATACGGGCGGCCACAGTACAGCCCGGACTACCAGCAAACTCAGCACGGGCAACTGTCTTCACTAGAGGCCGAGTTGCAAGAGGCGGACGACTCGTCAGAGGATGAGTTTGAACATGCCACTCCACAGTTGGCACCCCAACAAAGTGAGCAAGCACCGGACGTGAGCCCCCTTGCTTTGCGCCAGGAGTCATCACCAGCTACCCCCTCGCGTGCCACTCCTGCTACACCTGTTCAAGGCACGCCCTCCACACCGTCTCGTGGTCTTGCCAACAGCAGACACAATCCTGACCGACCACAGACACCGCCTTCCCAGCCGGTCGTGGAGGAGGACTTTGATCCCGATGCATTCGTCCCGCGCGACGTGACCAACGTCCCTTGGCACGCTCGAACCGACTCTGTGCCGTACTCCGTACAGAGCCAGAGCACGATAGACTCCATGGCATCATCGCCCATTCACTCAGCGCTGCCTGTCGACAAGCACGAACCCGTCATTCGGGATTCGTGGCCAGCCTCTGTGCATAACTTGACGCGCCCGCGGAATGATTCTACTCTTACCGATCGGTCATTTGACGACCCCTTCAAGTATGACGGTGGGGGCACCAAGTCACTTCATGGAGCATCGGGCTCCGTCGGATCGACGTCCGACAGCCCTGGACGGGCTTCCGGCACAGGCAGTTCACCCGGAAGTCTCATCAGCAGGATGCGCGGGATCTTCGAAGGCAATCAAGCAAAGCAAGAGCCCGCAAGCCCGGTCCGATCACGGCCGGTCTCGGGTGTCTTTCACCCAGTCCGACGTGCCAAGCCCGAGGACGAGGACGACGGCCCCGGCTATCAGCGCAAGGCCGGGTTTCTCAACGAACACGAGGACGAGGTTGACGAGCAGAGCGCACTCCTACGAAACTCTGCTGGAGGGCTGGAGGCAAATTGACCACGCTCGGGCGGAGCGGGGCTCAAAGTCATGAGGGTGAAGCGGGACGCGGAGTACGACGATGTGGATGACGACCGCCCGATGCGGAAGTATCGAAAAGATGCGAGCGGCCTCCGGGTGCCGGTCGTCTGGACCGAGGTGCGAGAGCCCGAAGAGCCCTCTGGCGAGAGCGTGTTTCGTCTTGCGTGGTTGTTTGTGGAGGGATGGCGGCAGAAGCTGCGGAAGGCTGGGGACATGATTGAGAAGGCGCGATGGGAATGGGAGATTGATGGCACGACGACGGCCTGTACGCATAGTCGGGCGTCAAATTTGACGTTTGGAGTTGTGATTGCGGATGCCCGCATACGTGTGCCTGAAGAGATGAACAAGAAGAAGAAACAACGGAAGTCGGTGCATTGGGCGTTGGATGGATGAATGATGCTTACGAATAATGGATTACGGACATGAACATGGTCATGATCATGGACATTGGATGGTTAGAAGAGGATCATGAAGTAATAATGACTTGTTGTTTTTGGCACACCTGACTTTTGGATCTTTCATCTTCGTCCCAACCAGGTGTAACGAGAAATCACTGATCAACATCGAAACGTGTCTACCAGATAGAATGTCTGCTCGAAACAGTTCCGGCGCAAGCCAAGGTTGCCATCGGCTCTTGTTGCGGTCGGACCGCAGAATTCCCCGCTTCGCCGACAAAGATCGTCAACTCTCTTGCGTTACTCCGAATGGGTACAAAACCCCCCAACCCCCTTCTCACATGCAATTACCTAAGCCACATCCTCGGCGAAAACAGCTGACACGGGCTACTCCAGTCTTGTCACGACCCTTACTATCGAGTCCCTCGCACATCGCGATAACTTTCGTACTCGCTGCGAGATTATCCAAGGCCCGAAGGACAAGGCAAGTCCAAGTTGAAGCCAAAAAAAAACTTGATTTAGAATGGATGGAGGACACCCTCTTATCACCCTTTTATGAACAACATCCCGGCGTATCGATAACGCTCTAGACCCCCTTTGTCTTCTTTACATTTGCCTGATTCAGCAATTGGCAGATTATGTCCCAGCAGCAGCAGCAGCAGCAGCAAAATGAGCCCTCTTCTGCCACTGCCTCTGTCCCGGCGTCGTCACCTCCTGCGGTCCGAACATTCAAGCGGGCTGCAGTGGCGTGCAAGGCTTGTAACCTGCGCAAAGTGAGGTGCACCGTCACGTTATCCGGCCCACCTTGCGCCAACTGCTCTGTGGACGGCATTACGTGCGAGGTCCTGAGTCGTAAACGACGGCGGTAAGTTCCTTCGTGATTATTACCCTCTTAGAAGACCTACTAATTATCACAGCAACTCGGACCAACTCCCGACACATCCCGGGGGTGGACCCGCTGGTGGTGAGAACCCGTTGATCATCATCCCGCAACGAGGCCAAACCAAGCGCCGTCTTCTTGAGCCGCAAACAGCAGGCCCATATCCCCGGGAAAAGTCTGAAAGCTCAGAGAATCGCAATGTTCGAGGGGGCTCGGCGCCGCTTGAGGAACACCGCCATGCCAATGATGGGCCCGGGTCACCAACTCCCCCCGGACTACTAGCGAGGAACAACTCCGTGGGGGACGCATCTGCCCACACCACTCGGCCCTACGATGCCGTGAGAGCTCTGCTTCCCGCCAAAAACCAGCGATCGGCCCCGGATCCGTCCGATGCTACCGAGGACAGCTCCGCTTATGCAGAGACCCTTGAGGGCGGCAAGAACCGAGAAGACGGCTGCGTGCCATTCTACCCCGGTAAGGACGCTTACCCTACCTGGCAGTGATGAGTGCCACGATGCATCTCGCATACAAACTTGTTTACATCAGAGCTTCTTATTAACGCCAGTATTTAGGAGATCAACGCGGGCCCGCATTCTTGATTGACATTTGTGAACCAAATCGATCCTCGAAGGACAATCATTTCTTGGTACCCATGCCCTCGATCAAAGCCCTGGCCCCAGAGGATGTCAACTATCTACGATCCAAGGGCGCCTTTACGCTGCCTCCAGCTCGCGTTCGCGAGGCCATGATACGGTGCTACTTTCACTACGTTCATCCATTTGCCCCTATCCTTGATGCGAACGAATTCATAACCGAGTATGAGAAAGGACGGAAGAGCCTCTTGTTGCTATGGAGCATGTTCATCGCGGCGGCAAGCGTAAGACATGACAGGTTTTCTCGGTCTCTAGTACATGGCTAACTTGTGACTTAGTTTGTTGATGAAAACCTGCTTACCGAGGATTTCTATCCTTCGAGGAGAGCACTCAAGAGAGGCATGTATCAACGAGCAAAAGTGAGCGGCTCCAATGTGATCCTACTCAACTTCTCTCTAACTTGATACAAGGCCCTTTATGATGCGGACTACGAAAAAGACAAAGTCACTCTCATTCAGTCTCTCTTCCTAATGGGACACTGGTATACCAGTACAGACGACCGTGCCGGCCCATGGCATTGGAACGGTATCGCCATCAGCCTCTCTCATACCATCGGCCTCCATCGTCTCAACATGCCATGTCAACAGGCCTCCCAGGGCACGAAGCCATTCTGGAGACGCCTCTGGTGGTCGCTGTACAGTCGTGAGGTATGGCTTTCACTGGGACTCGGTCGACCAATGCGCATCGCCTTTGACGACTTTGACACCCCCATGCCGGCAGCCTGTGACGCGGACGTCCTCTCACCCGAGGTCGCAGGGAACCTCGGCCGAAAGTACCTCCCTGGCGAGCTCGGCTTCTTGTTCGACATCTGGCTCGAATTCGTCGGACTCAGCGCCACGCTTGGCAACATCCTTTCGACGAATTACCGGGCAAAGGGTGTGAAGCCGTCGAGAGCTGACATTGAACGGAGCGAGAGCCAGATCCGGGCGTTTCAGACCCGGGTCCCGGAGGCCACGAACCAGAGCCGGGTGGTTGCATCTCACATATACCAGTTCAAACTTTACTTTGAGTAAGTTGCTGAGGATTCTGTGATGTTCTTGGAATGGGAGCTTACGGCGTTTAGAACATCCATCATCGTCCTTTATCGACCCTTCATCCTAGATACCCCGCGAGAGATCCCGGCCGCTGATCAAGGCAACTGGAGGACCTTTGCATGCCAGAAAACCCGGACTGCGGCGTCCAATGCGAGCGCAGCAGTGAACTCCATGATGGCGGAGGATCTTATCCGTCTATGCCACACCATAACGTAAGATGCAGACGTACATACTCATCTGGAGCACAACTGACGCAACGAGCAGGGTCATCGCCCTAGTGCCACCAATGCAGATTCACCTCTTTGAATCAACGTCGTCCAAACAAATGGCACGCCAAATGGGCAGACACAACCTCGCCTTGTGCATGGTTGCCATGGACGAGTTGCGCAAGAGCTACATCTCGGCAGAGGCGTCGTACAAACTCTTCGAGACCGCCATCAACAAAGTCGACAACGCGCCGCCTCATCAAGAATATCAACCATCTCCCGCAGCGCCCACTGCGTCAACTACACCTGATGGCACAATGAACAGTAACACCTTCGCCGACTGGCCAGACGGTTATGGTCTGGGCAGCGCCAACATTATATCGAACATGTGGAGCCCCTTGCCGGGCGCATATCAGGACGACGCCTCCATATCCGGAACGCAGTAAGTGCCGCGAAGCTTTCATGAGAACACGAATCATTGACTTGGCGCAGCACCGATGCATGGCTGGATATTCAGTCGATGGACAGACTGTGGACACTGGACGACTTCAGCCTCCCGTAAAAGGGGCCAGCACCGTACCGCGACGATCAGTGAACGAAGTCCGGTCCCGCCATGCCTGTGGGATGAACTTTATTTTCACTGAGCACCTCATTCCAAACCCCCAGGCTCTGCTCTCGGGGTCCTTCCGGGGCCTCTTGGCCCGTCGGACGGGGTTCTGCGATGGCGCCGACAGATGTCGTGTTCTGAGGACCGGTTTTCGGTCGAATACTATCGAGAACAGATGCAACACAACCATGAACCGGCGGCGCGCCGACGAATATTGAGGTGGCTCAGCGAGGGATTGCTCCGATCCCTGAGCATTGAGATCCACTTATTGCCGAGGCCGAGGTGCCGAGGCACTTTGGCCGCTTTGGCGCTAGCATATGATGCTCTGCCTTAGCATGGGTGCGAATTGAGCTTCAAACTCATCCGTGGAACATGGACTGCGTATCATTGATGCTAATACTGGTGGAAGTTTGATGTAAGATAGTGTAATTATAATTCTAATGAGAGAAAGACGGGGCCTGAAGAAATTCTAGTTGACAGGCCAGTACAAGAGTGATTGCATGTATTTGGTGTTGGTCTCTGCATCCAGAACCGTGCCCACAAGACATGAACGTTAGAAAGCCTACCTACCAATTAAGCACGTAGCTGCCTATTCACTAAATTGAAAAAAGACAATTTAGAAAAATAAAATCGCTGATCAGTTTTGAGAGCTCGAAAACAATCATATATTCAGACCAGAAGATACTAGAGATACAAAGGATCGCCCATCGCTACCAACGTTGCTATGGCGAACGTGTAAGCTGAGCTACCTCAGAGTTTAGCTTTCAACCCAGAAATCGCCTCCTTGGCTCCTGGTTTCCACCACGGCCAGAATGGAAACTCAGATCTATCGATGTCTCCAGCAAACTCCGGCTTCCTCTTCTCCATGAACGACCTCAGACCCTCGACATTGTCCGGTGACCCCGCTGAAGCAATGAAGGTCCTCGAGTCCAGCAAATGAGTTTCCTCAGGTGTGTCGGGGCAGTAAAGCATCAGGTCTCTCATCATCTTGGTGCTCATGAGAGATGTGTTCTCCGCCATATCAACCGCCGTGCCTACGGCATAATTCAGAGTGGCTTCCGGGGTCGGGAGAATGTTTGAGAACAGGCCGCTGACCATAGGGTCCGACGCAGCATACGTGTTGCCCGTCGCCGTCATATGCATCGCCCTTGCGAGGCCAACAAGCTTGGGAAGGTAAAAGGCACTGACGGATTCCATGGTGAATCCCCGACGAGCGAAAGGCATGCTGAGCTTTGCGTCCTTCCACGCCACTCGGATGGTGGCTGACAGGATCGAGGTTAGGCCAAAACCTGCCGCAGCACCGTTGACGGCTACGATTGTTGGTTTGATGCAGTTGGAAATAGCTAGAGCAACTCTGCCGCCTCTGTAAACAAGTGTTAGTAGCTGCGTTTCGACGTAAATCATGGGTAACTTACGGGTCTTTCCATTCCTTCATTGTCTTTTCGTTCTGCTTGATCTTCAAAAGCCCCTCCGGGCCACCCGAGAGATCCATCCCAACGCAGAAGGACTTGCCCGCGCCGGTAAGCACAATGGCCCGTACGCGCGTATCTCTGTTAAAGAGATTGAAGACCGATTCGAGCTCTGTGAGGATATTCTCGTTAACCGCATTGTGTCGTTTGGGCCTGTTGAGAGTAACGATGACTACTTTGGTCGCAGTAGGTGCGTCGGCGGGGACATGGCTAATCAATATGTCCTTGTAGCCCGCAGATGTGTACGACTGGGGGATTGATGTATTATCAGAATGAGACATGGTACGGAAGGACTTGATTGAATCAATCGCTGGATTCTGTGGACGGGTCTGTTCAAGTAAAGATTCACTGCAGTGTTTGCTTGATATCTAGGCTTCTTTCCTCCGCGGATCTGATACGATTTCTCTCTTAAATTCAACGGCAATCGCATCTCAGATTGATTATTGTACACCTCGGTATTTGTTCATCCCCTCTCGACGCCAGGAGATAAAGTTCGCGATGAACAATGCCGAAGTCACTGGTGACTGGACTGATCCGTTGGCTTATGACGAGCTCTTCTATTTCGATGGCAGAAGTAAGTTGACGTCCGAAGTCATTACCTATTATTTGGAGTTCATTTGTATGCCATACTAACTCTGTACAGTCTGATCTCCGTGACTCCTGGGCCTCTCCACGGAGTGCTCCGTACGTACTGCCGGAAGTCTCGGCGGCCCACAAAGTACCGAGGTCCGCCAATGATCCCAAACACAGGTGCCTTTCCTTGTAGTGTTGTGTGAATATTGTTTGCTCCCAGAATTTGGGGATTTTGGACGAAGTATCCCATCTGGGGATCTTCCCCGACGCAGACTTGATCAACTTGTTCGTAAAGTTGGGGTGCCTGATCGAAAACCCGCCTCAACAGATTGCACGATGGAATCTCAACAGATGCGGGGATATCTACGAGATGAGGAGAAGACCCAAGATGTAGGTTGTTATCGTGATTGTTGACCCACAGGTCGTTGGATGTTTGCGGGAAAAATTATGACGCAGCTTTCTTATTTGAATGCTGTTTGCGCTTCATGGCTTAGGAGCCCAAGCATCGTATATGCAGCAATTCAAACTCAATTGCAAAGCATCAAGATAGTGTCCAACTACAACGGAACAATGGCCGTTGCGTGGAGTAGTCTTGCACCTTATGGGCACGTTGTTCACTCGCTCTTTACCTTCAAGGCATTGTTGATTGGGCTAGCATTAGCCAATGTCAAGAGCTGGCATTTCATGTGGACGATAAGTAGACGAGAGTCAACGTAAACTGTAGATCATGCCTTTGACTCTAGATACAGATCCGGTTTCTACGCGCATTCATTCGACGACTTGCCGACACCGCGCCCCCGAAGCACCTGAGCCCACGATGCCTTTTCCTGCCAGCGATCTCCGCCACCCGCTCGCCGATGCTAGAGTGCGACTACAACATGCACAAGTCGAACTCGACCTACTTCACCGATCTCGACATGTCACGGGGCAATATCAGTCTTGTCCTCTTTCGCAAACCCTTCAACCCGTTCCCTGGACCAAACCATTTTATCATGATCCTCGGGGGCGCAAATTGTGTCTGGCGCAAGGAGATCGCACCTTACGAGGCATACGAGTTGTGGACGAGGGTGTTGACATGGGACGAGAAGTGGATTTACCTGGTCTCCCATTTCGTCAAGGCTGGCAAGTTCGTACCCAGCGAGTATGCGATGCAGCCTGGCTCGACGGCAAAGAAGAGCAGGAGTCGAGGAAATACGGTGAATGATCCTCAAAAGGCCGTGTTTGCGTCTTCGATTGCGAGATATGTTTTCAAGAACGGAAGGAAGACCGTACCTCCTGAGAAGGCTTTGCTGGAGTGCGGCTTGCTGCCTGGCGACGAAGTCGAGCTGGCTGAGGTTGAAAGGTTGCGGCTGAAATGGCTTCCTGTCGCTCAACTCAAGTCGGGCTGGGATGCCGTCCACGAGTTGTTCGAACCGGGGGAGCTTGCTCTCGGCCGGTACACTGACCTATGGTGGCGGTAGGGTCTTCCTTGCGACTGCGATGAAGGAACGGCTCACCATGAGCAAATACGAGTTTAAGGTTCCCTACTAGACTTGGATGGCTTGTTGCAGGTTAATGAAAAGACATATTGATGTACATGTTCCCGTGGTATGCAGAAACTTTGATATCAATTGACGGCATAAATATTCTTCATGGTTGGCGGTACGACCAAGTGTCACTGCTATTGTTTTGTCTCCGAAGTTTACGCTGCCGCACTTCGCAGCATGGTCCGCCTTGCATCGAGGGCGGAGCTGTCTTGCTGTGTGCTGATGGGGGTAAAAAGAAATCCTCTGCTTGCAATTGGAGAATTGAGATAAACGCCGGCGGTGAAAATCCAAGACATCGTGTCCCGCATCCCACATTCCCTAGGGCTGGGCGAGCTGGGTACGTGTCAGTCACCCTGTGTCGGGCCCATTCCCCGATCTGCAGTCTTGAACTCTAGAAGTTTAGGGCGCTCAGCTGGCGTTATGTTGCGTCATTATGTCTATGTTCCCCGCAAAGTGCAAACGAGAACGAGCCGTCGAATGTACCAAAGCAAGGCATTGTAGCTGGAGTCACGGATGACATATGAGTTGGCCAGACTGCTGGCAATGGCGCTGGCAAGCATGGGAACGTTAAGTTTGTGGTTTAAGCTCAACCACAAACCATGGGAACTCACGATGGCCGACAGCCAAAACAAACTGCCGGCGAACCGTGGAATCCGTGGTGCGGCGTCGGAGCGGGAGGCGTGCCATCTCGGTCTGGCCGACGGAACGGGATGGAGCAATTTGGCTGCCGGCACTTTACACGAACTGCGCCCGCGCGGAACGGGTTAGGGGCGGTATTCAACGCTGCGTGTGCCGTGTGTGCCTGTCAAGGAGCATGCGCTAGGGGATCTGATCTCGGGAATGGCACCCCTGGATGGAGGGGCCATGTACTCATCCCTATTCTAGGGCTCTAGGCAAACGGTTGGGTCCGGCGCTGCTACGTTGTAACTTGTTGGGGGCCTTGTTTTATCTGAGTGGTTTCTGGGCAGACTCTTCAAGGAGAAATGGGCTCATGAATCGGCGGCCTCGGCACAAGAGACTGCTCTGCGCGTTTTCTAATCACTCTAATCAGCATTGGATCGTGATAGGGCCAAGAACGGGGGCTCAAATCCGATCCTGCAGTGCTGACCGAAGGGAACACGACCCCTGACTCACCGCCCACAGGCCGCATGTTAAGCGTCTTACGGCGTACATGGCTCTCTGCCTTAGTGTTGTCGTACCGTCTATTGTGCGTACGGGCGCAAGTAGATTATTTTTTGCTGAATTTCCATAGGCCGTCCGCCCAAGACCGCCGTCGGAGACTCGAGTGAGACGGAGTAGGAGGATCGGCTGGTCGGACGGTCGGACGATGGCAAGGAACATGATCAATGGCAAAACACGCTGAACCAAACAAATTCACCACTGAAGGTCTGACAGACAGCACTGGAGTTTCTGAAGTCGGCAGCGGATTTGGGATGGCGCCGAATGCCTTGTTTCACTGCAGACGGGGACGGGCGGGATGACCAACTTGGGCGACGAGCTGGCACGATTCCGTTCGTCTCGACCACTGACGTCGCCGGGATTAGCCCACCTGTCCGTCCTGTCGCCGTGGAAAAGTGGGAATTTGGAAATCTTTTTTCGGGCATGATATCAGCGTTCATCCTGGCGCTCCACGCATGATGATGGGACCGAGGCATAACGCCAACACCGCGACGAGGGAGATTAGCCACGTCCGTTTATGGGGCCAAGCCTTTTGCAATTGTGAATATTATCAGCCTCGAATCCCTTCTTTTTAAGACCGGCCTCGTTCTCTTCTGATCCAAGCTAAAGTGCACTGGGAGATCTGAGTCTGTACATCCAACACGCCGACACATCACTCAATCCTACCACCACCACCACCAAAAACATCACACAAGAAACATGTCAGAAACAGTACCGATCCCCGAGCCCTATGGGCTGCCGCTTCTCGGCAATATTAACGACATCGACCCTGAATTCCCTCTCGGGTCCATGACCTCGCTGGCCGACCAGTACGGTAAGCTTACACCCCTGGCTGCGGCCCCTATCTTATCGATGACAAGCATCTGACACCTGTGCGCCAAGGCGAGATCTACCGCCTGCATTTCCCTGGACGGTCTCTGGTGTTCGTCTCAACGCAAGCTCTGGTCAACGAGACCTGTGATGAGAAGAGATTCAAGAAGTGCGTAAACTCAGCACTGAATGTAAGTCGCCTCGTTCTATAGAATTTTTGAAAATTTTGAGTCCTAACCTCCACCCAGGAAATCAGAGATGGCGTGCACGATGGTCTTTTCACAGTAAGTTTCGGCGGGGTTCATCAGGATTAGGCATTGGAAAATGAGCAGCTCTTGACCGCGAGAACAGGCGAAGATGGGCGAGGAGAACTGGGGGATTGCACACCGCGTCCTCATGCCTGCATTCGGTCCCCTCTCGATTCGCAACATGTTCGACGAGATGCACGATATCGCCACACAACTGACGCTGAAATGGGCACGATATGGCCCTGATGAACCGATCATGGTTACCGACGACTTCACGCGACTCACCCTCGATACCCTCGCGTTGTGCTCTATGGGATACCGTTTCAACAGCTACTACTCACCGACCCTCCACCCTTTTATCGAGGCTATGGGCGATTTCCTGACTGAGGCTGGTAACAAGCCCCGCAGGCCGCCTCTGCCTGGCGTCTTCTTCCGCGCGAAGGACCAGAAGTTCAAGGACGACATTGAGATTCTCAGAAACACCGCCAAGGGAGTTTTGGAATCGAGAAAGGCTGAGGGCGAGAAGAGCACCCGCCGCGATTTGCTCACTGCCATGTTGGAGGGTGTTGACACGAAGACCGGAAAGAAGATGACTGACGAGAGCATCATGGACAACCTGATTACCTTCTTGATCGCAGGACACGAGACCACATCAGGTCTCCTTTCATTCGCCTTCTATCAACTACTGAAGCACCCCGAGTGCTACCAGAAGGCCCAGCAGGAAGTCGACAGCGTCGTCGGCAAGGGACAGATTCACGTCGACCACCTCTCCAAGCTCCCGTACATCAACGGCGTCCTTCGCGAAACCCTCCGTGTGAACGCCACCATCCCCGTGTTTAGTGTTGAGGCTTTCGAGGACACTCTGCTTGCAGGCAAGTATCCCGTGAAGGCAGGCGAGGTCATCATCAACCTGCTGGCCAAGTCTCACCTGGACCCCCTCGTTTATGGCGACGACGCCACCGAGTTCAAGCCAGAGCGCATGTTCGACGAGAACTTCAACCGCCTCCAGAAGGAATTTCCCAACTCGTGGAAGCCTTTCGGCAACGGCATGAGAGCCTGTATCGGCCGCCCCTTCGCCTGGCAGGAGGCCCTCCTGGTCATGGTCATGCTCCTCCAGAACTTCAACTTCGTCCTGGACCCCAACTACAGCTTCGGCGTCAAGCAGACCCTCACCATCAAGCCCAAGGACATGCATATGCGCGCCATTCTGCGCGACAATCTCACGCCGACGACCCTCGAGCGCCGCCTGGCCGGTCTCGCCGAGCCCGAGAAGGCGACCAACGGTAACAGCGCGAACGGAGCCGCCGCCGCCGCTCAGGAGGGCGGCAAGCCGATGACCATCCTCTACGGTTCCAACAGCGGAACCTGCGAGGCTCTGGCTCAGCGCGTGGCGTCTGATGCTTCGTCCCATGGATTCCGTGCCACCAAGATCGACTGCATGGACAGCGCCAACGGCAGCCTGCCAACCGACCAGCCCGTCATCATCATCACGGCTTCATACGAGGGCCAGCCCCCTGACAATGCGGGTCACTTTGTTGCTTGGATTGAGGGCCAGGACAAGGAGAAGTCACCCCTCAAGGGCGTCAACTACGCTGTCTTTGGATGTGGCCACAAGGACTGGGTGCAGACCTTCCATCGCATCCCGAAGTTGGTTGACACCACTCTCGAGCAGCTCGGCGCGAGCCGTCTGGCCGAGGCTGGTCTCACCGATGCCTCGACTGGCGAGGTCTTCACCAACTTCGAGACTTGGGAGGATGATGTGCTCTGGCCCGCCCTGACCAGCAAGTACAACACCACTTCCGCTGACGACAGCAAGACAAAGGGTGTCGATGTTACCATCAGCAACCCTCGCACCTCGACTCTTCGCCAGGATGTCAAGGAGGCCTCAGTGGTCAAAACTGAGACCCTCACCAAGGGCGGAGATCCCAGGAGCATTAAGAAGCACATCGAGATCAAGCTGCCTGAGGGCATGACCTACACTGCTGGCGACTACCTGGCTGTCCTGCCTATCAACCCCAAGGAGACCGTCCACCGTGCGATGCGTCGCTTCCACCTTGCCCGCGATGCGCATCTCAGCATCAAGACTGACGGACCTACGTCCCTCCCCGTCGACACCTCCATCCCCGCCGATGACATCCTCAGCCATTACGTGGAGCTTTCGCAGCCCGCAACAAAGAGGGTGAGTAACATATGCTGAACGAACTCGCACGGATAAAAGCTAACCAATCTCAAGAACCTCCTTGCTCTCGCAGAATACGTCAAGGATGAAGACACAAAGGCCAACCTGACCCGTCTGTCTGGAGATGCCTACGCCGACGAGATCAGCACGAAGCGCGTCTCCGTTCTCGACCTGCTCGAGCGTCACCCCTCCATCGACTTGCCGATCGGCGTGTTCCTAACCATGCTGCCCCCCATGCGTGTCAGACAGTACTCCATCTCCTCTTCGCCCATGGCCTACCCCTCCAACGTCACCCTCACCTTCTCCGTTCTCAACGAGCCGTCCCTCTCCGGCCAAGGCCCGCACATCGGTGTCGCGTCCTCCTACCTCGACTCCTTGGCCGAGGGCGACACCCTCCACGTCGCCATCCGCCCATCTCACGCGGCCTTCAGCCTCCCTTCCGACCCTGAGAGGACGCCCATGATCTGCGTCGCCGCCGGCACCGGCCTCGCGCCCTTCCGCGGCTTCATTCAGGAGCGCGCCACCATGATCGCCGCTGGCAGAACCCTGGCTCCCGCGCTCCTGTTCTTCGGCTGCAGATCCCCCGAGCACGACGATCTTTACCGCGAGCAGTTCGACAAGTGGGAGGCCCTCGGCGCCGTCTCCGTCCGCCGCGCTTTCAGCCGCGACTGCGACAAGAGCGAGGGTTGCAAGCACGTCCAGGACCGCATGTGGAAGGATCGCGAGGAGCTTCTGGACCTGTGGAAGCAGGGTGCCAAGGCCTATGTGTGCGGCTCCCGCGGCGTGGCCGAGTCGGCCAAGGAGACCATCATCAAGATCAAGGTCGAGACGGAGAAGGCTAAGGGCGAAGAGGTTGACCCAGAGAACATGAAGGAATGGTTCGAGTCGCTCAGGAACATGCGCTACGTCACTGATGTTTTCGACTAAAGAGACTGCGAGTGTGGGATAGCTATTAAACTTATAGACGGGGGACCGGAGTTCAAGCGATTTGATAACATATAATAAATACCCGGCAAATAGACAATCACAACTGTTGCTTTTCACTGGAATTTGTTCACATCTTCTCTATGCTGTGCATGATCTACAGTGATGTTATTTCCTGATCGGGATGCCAGAGACATCTGGTTGGTTCGGAGCTGCTGACCCTCGTCTTGGCTAACCAACGCCAAGGATGATAGTACCGACGACAGCAAACAATCACTTTTCTACCAGAAGCCTCGAGTCTTGTACAGTAGTCGGACAGACAAGCCAACCTGCCGACTCAATGATATAGTTGCCCGCGCGGTTGAAAGTTCCGAGGAAGGAGGTCAGATTGGCCGTTCTTCAGCTGAGCGGACGATGGGCGTCTTCCCGTTCGGTGATCGCGCTCCACTCGTCCCGTCGGACAACGAACGCGGGCCGGTTGACTTTCACAGGCGAAGTTTAACTAGTTCCCCGGAGCTCCGGGTAAAACTTGCGGACATAGCGTTGCATGTGGACTGGACAGTCTACAACTACCGGTGGCATCGAACCAAGCTTTCTCTCAAGGGAACCCCTGATCGTTCATCTCTACACCCTCCCATCTCCTCGGTACGATTCTTAGAGAACGCCGATGTAATGGGGATATGACGCATCTTGATGACTGAATGCTTACCTGCTCTTCGGCATCACTTGCGATAAGCCGGTTGTAGCTCAACAGACGCAGGGAAACTTCCGTCGTGGCATGGCCCAGGCCTCCAGCACGCAGACTAGTCATTATACACACAAGATTCATGGTCACATACGTCGTATTGAGACCGAGACGAAAGGCTCCAGAAAACATCCGCGAAGCTATGGCCAAGCTTCCCAGCTTCCCCGCACGACTGGACGGAATGCCGAGGCATAATCACCGTCTACCGCAGATGTTGGGACGAATAGTTGCAAATGAGTCTCAGCCAGCGTCTCCTTAGTAACATCTCAAACGTCGAGAAGCCCGTTCAATGTGTACAGATAGGAATGGTTGGAGAGATGCGAGGTGGGTGATAGACTTAAGTGAAGGGACGGCGAACTACAGCCCACATAGGCTATACGACTCGTGAACAACCACCAGATATTTATCGGAGAAACTGAAAGACATCGTGGAGTGCCACCTAAAGCCTAACATATTGATTAGTCTTGCCCGATTAATTGACATTCATCATGATGCCGCGAGGCGTAAGATTTGGCCATGCGTCACTCAACAATCTTCAAGGTGACACCCAGATAGATGGACGTTTTCGGCACCCACTTTCCTCTTGCGCTTCGGCGCCGAACCGCCAGTTCTGCCGCACTTCTGTAGCCAAGGACCGGCGGCCGCAATTAAGCGACACGGGGACTCAGCCCCCAACTCCGGCCGACCCGGGGAAGAAACTCTGTAACGAATGCAAGCAAACCCAATTCGTAGCTGGCCGTAGAACCATCATTCTACCGAAATAGACTCCCTCGGTTTTAAACTTCCCCTCGTTATCTCCCTCTATTTGCTTAGAAATGCCGCGAATCCCTCACGTGTCGTCCCATCTCTGCTGTTAGAACCGAGGGACAGCCGAGTGCATATAGAAGATGCCGGGCTCCCGCTCCCCTAGGAGGAAGCGCATCGCAGTCTCATTCATGTTTAGCAGTGATTTGACTTGACAACTTAACCAACAGCAAACATGGCAACTACAACCATACAAGTCACGGAGCCCGCCACCCTCCGCTCTAATGGAAATCTCACGGTCCCCAACATCATTGATCAGAGGGCCGCGTATGAGCCTCTGAGAGAAGCGTGCTCCATTCCCCGCACCGCCAATCCTCGCGATGGTTGGAGAATCATCACGTACAAGGAACTGGCCAATTGTGTCAACTATATGGCCCAGGTGATCTTGCAGAATTATGGTGCACCTCCGAAAGATACCTTTCCCACAATTTGCTACATTGGGCCAAATGACATTAGATACGGGGTAAGCAAAGATAATTGAAATACGAACACAACCTTGGGCTGTTTCAAAACTAACCATCGCCTAGATTATGATTGTTGCCGCCATCAAGGCTGGCTATAAGGTTGTCCTTCGTTTCTGTAGCACGCCTGTCAATGTTGACTGACAAATTTTCAAGTCTCTCTTCGTGTCCCCGAGAAACCCGCTTGAGGCACAATTGAATCTCTTCAATCTTTCCAACTGCCAGATTGTGGCACGCCCAAAGTCTCACACTGCCGTAGTCGATTTATGGTTGAAGAACCGATCAATGGATGTTCTCGAAGTCGAGGACCTGGAATCCATCTTAGCACAGCCAGAGGTTCCCACTATCCCTTACACCAAGACGCAGGCCGAGGCTGAGTGGGATCCCTTTGTCGTACTTCACACAAGCGGTAGTACAGGACTGCCGAAGCCAATCGTTGTCAAGCATGGCTCCGTTGCCATGACCGACACTCTTCGCCAACTGCCCCCTTGGAATGGCACTGTGCCCACTGGGCAGGCTATGGATGCCAGAACCAAACGGCACTTCAGTCCCAGTAAGTGTTGTCCTCACGCCACAGAATGACCTCCTCTGACGCGATCGACAGTGCCTTTGTTTCACGCTGGTGGCGTTTATGGTTTTCTTGGCACCATGGTCTTGGGAGGAAAGCCTCTTGCACTTCCTTACGCTGACCGTCCTCTGACTCCTGAACTTTGTATCGAGTGCATTAAATACTCGAAGGCGGACAGTGCTGGACTTCCTCCCTCAGTCTTGGAGGAAATCTCTCACCGCCCCGAGCAGATCGCAGAGTTGAAGAACCTTGCATTTGTCGGTTTTGGAGGCGGTAAGTGCAGCTGGTGTGGAAATGGTATGGTATGACTGACATCCTTGAAGGTCCTTTGAGTCAGGAGGCTGGCGACACGTTGGTCAGAAACGGAGTCCATCTGATTAATATCATTGGTGCGACTGAGTAGGTTTCCCATCCTCCTCTTCGGCTTAACAACTAACGTCTTCCAGGACTCTGCCCATGTGCGTGTGGTACCAAAAGAACCCGGAGCTTTGGCAGTATTTCATTTACAATGATGAGTACTCTGGAATCGAATGGCGCAGGGCAACAGGTGAAGACAACGTCTACGAGATGGTCATTACTCGCAAGTCGAAGCAAGTGCCAATCCAAGGAATCTTCTACACTTTCCCGGATAAGGAAGAGTACAACACCAGCGATTTGTACAAGCCTCATCCGACGTTGCCGAACCATTGGAAGTTCTACGGCAGAGCGGACAACATTCTCAACCTGTCCAACGGAGAGAAGCTGAATCCTACCGATATGGAAGACATCATCATGGGCCACGCTGAAGTGCGGAACGCGCTCATCGTTGGGGCCTGGAAGTTCCAGCCTGCACTCATTGTGGAGCCCATGACGTATCCGAAGACCAAGGAGCAAGAAGACGACTTGATTGACCGCTTGATGCCGACAATCGCCGAGGCGAACAAAATCATTGGTAGGCAGCCAAGCCCTCAGCTATTTTTACCCTTGTTCTTGTACTGATATCCCTACTAGCTACACACGGGCGGCTTGTCAGACATTTGATCATGTTGGCCAAGCCCGAGAAGCCGTTCCTCCTAGCTGACAAAGGAACTGTGAAGAGAGCCGCCACGGTCAAATTGTATCACGATGAGATCGAGGACCTTTATGCCAACCCCAGGGAGATTCCCCTCGACAGAGTTCCACGTCTTGATCTCACCTCTGAGGCTGCGCTTGCCCAGTCGATTGAGAAGCTCTTCCGTGAGCATCTTGGAGTGCCTCGCATGGATCCCAACACCGATTTCTTTGCCGCTGGCATGGACTCTCTCCAGATAATTACTGCTGCTCGACTTGTCACCGCAAGCCTTCGTGTCACGGACAAGGCTTACAGCGGAGCTAATATCGAAGCGCGCGACATGTATGCTCACGCAAGCCCTATTCAGCTTGCCGGCCACATCCTCCAGAACGTTGTTCGTGGTCAGGCAAATGGAGAGGCCAGCTCCGATGGTCCCAGCGTTGAACCCATGAAGGAGCTCTACAATCGCCTTTCACAGAACTTGATCCATGCCAAGTCTGGTAGACCGGAGGCTCGGAAGAGCAACCAGACTGTCATCTTGACCGGATCTACGGGTAACATGGGCTCGTACCTTCTTGACGAGCTGGTCCGGAACCCTCAAGTCAGCAAGGTCATCTGTTTCAACAGATCTCCCGATGGAGGTGCTGGCAAGCAGGGGAAGGCCATGGAGGAGCGCGGATTAGTGTCTCCTATCAAGAGCGGCAAAGTCGAATTCTTCCACACCAACCTGGCACAGCCGAACATGGGCTTGCGTGAGGAGGTCTATGGACGTCTTTTGAAGGAAGTCGACCGTGTGGTTCACAACGCCTGGGCCGTGAACTTCAACATGCCCTTCGAGGCATTTGAGCCTCACGTGAAAGGCGTGCGAAACTTGGCCGACTTCGCTGCGAAAGCAGACAGACGTGTTGTCATGGTGTTCGTCTCTACCATCGGCACTGTGAGTGGCTGGACTCCGGATCGTGGTCCGGTTCCAGAGGAGTCTCTCCGAGGAGATTGGAAGATCGGCGGCGGTATCGGATACGGCAGGAGCAAGCTCGTGTCCAGCATGATCTTGGAAGACGCCGCAAAGGTCGGAGACTTCCCGTTGTCAGTGGTTCGCGTCGGACAGATCGCTGGACCTCTTGCCGAGCAAGGCGCTTGGAGCCGTCAAGAATGGTTGCCATCCATCATCGCCAGCAGTCTCCACATCAAGGCACTGCCAAAGAACCTAGCCACCATGAACGAGGTGTCTTGGGTTCCCGTGGAAATCATGTCAAGAATGATCTTGGACGTCGGCGGCCTCACAAAGGAATCGACTGAGTACCACGAGGGATACTTCACTGGTGCCAACCCCTCTCCGACATCATTTGATAAGTTCGTGCCTGCTATTCAGCAGTACTACGGCAAAAGCCGTCTTCCCGACCTTGTGACGTTCCCTGAGTGGGTCAAGCGTCTCGAGGCGAGCAAGACGGCCAGCAGAGATTCGGGTGCCGAGCGCAACCCTGGGTTGAAGTTGCTGGACTTCTACCGCGGGGTATCGCAGGGAGATGAGAAGACGACGAAGGAGTTCATCACAAAGAGGACAGCAGCAGCAAGTCCATCCCTCCGATCAGTCGGACCTGTCACACCGGAGTTGATGATCCACTGGTGCAAGCAGTGGAAGTATGAGACTCCTGCTTCAGCTCGTGCTGGTCGTTTGTAATCAGTTGATTTTCTGCGGGATCTTGATGATAAATGTAGACTGAGAAACAGATTGAATCGAAGAGACTTTGAATATTGCTACGTATACATATCATTTCCAAATATGACGGCTTTTAGAAGAGGGTGCTTTGTCTGCCCTTTTATTTGGCCCCGGCACTTGCGATGTTTTTCTTCTGAATTACATGTGGCTCATGCAATTACGTCCACCAAGAATTCATGTTTTGTATGGATGGGAGAAAGGCCAGAGGGCCTGGGACCTCTCACTATTTCTCGCCTAGCTGCCTAAGTCCTCCCCGAGAAAAGTCCTCTCAGCCCTTTATTGGCAGCGATTCTGCGCTTATGCAGCCAGCCCACCAACTTCGAAGATAGTGCCTCAGTCAGACGTAGGCACGCACCAAGCACAGGTGCCCACCGGATGCAACACTTGATAGTCACCGAGATTTTTTAGGTTGAATACGAGAGTCGTTGCAATTGAATACACTCCTTCGAAGACCAACACCAAACCTGGAACTGTGTTGAAATGAAGAGCGCATATTCACTTGACGTTGCGCTAAGCTTCCCCGCCCCATCGCCAGAACATGCGTCGAATAGCAATGTCCAATGACAATAGAGTGGCTAATCAGCCGATCACGGAGTTGTACAGAGGGTTTCTGCAAGCCAGCGGCAAAGACTACGGCGATTGGCCTAGTTCAAGCCACAACGCAATATGAAGCATGTCGTCTTGCCTGTTTGTTTTCAGCTCTCCCTTAGAATGACACCGCTCGGCGCAATTGATGCCCGGGTCAACCAATCCTCACGGGTTATTTCGCAATCTGACACACTGAGCCTCTGCCAGAAATCAAGCAAAGCTTAAGCGAAGCGGCGACGGGACGTTGCGCCCTTGATGAATTGAGACTCTTTGCATCAGATGCCAGCGGTAAATGAAAGACAGCACGCACTTTTTGGTATCAGTTTTCCTGCTTGATTCCATTTGCGTTTCTCTCTCATAGCATTTGTGACTAACACCAAGATCACAAGAGAAAAGAGAGCACGACGTTGACGATGAAAAGAACTAATTCTTTTTGGATAATTTACATCCTTTCGCGAGTTTTTGCTTCCGACTCTTCGTTGCCCAATAGCAAAGATACCAGAGGCCTTCTTTCGGAAAGACAAACCGACTCATCTGTGAACATCCATCCCAGCCTCGACCCCGTCTTCATCGAGAAGAATTCTAGCGGTCAACTCGACGCTCGCTCTCTTTTTGGCCTCTTTGGTCGGCAAACATGCGAGAACAACTGCGGCAATGGTTGCTGCAAATCGTTTGAGAAATGCGTACGGTTTGGTTTGAATGACTTCTAACCCCCCCATCCGTGGAGTGCTTCCTGATGACCTTTTGACAGTGCCCCAGCAGCTGTTGCCCTGACCTACAAGGTCCTTGCTGTGATACAGGCGGATGCTGCCCATCATATGCCTTTTGCTTTCCCTCAACGGACAAGTGCTGCTCCAAGACGTCAGAGACTTGCGGCGGAAAACTGTGTTTGGTAACTGGGTCTGTATGCTGCGGCAGTGGTACTTGGGGTTGCAAGGCCGGAGAGTCTTGCTGTTCGGACGGGTGCTGTGAGACGGGGTGGTCTTGCTGTAACAACGAACGTTGCTGTAGCGCAGGCACCAAGTGCTGCCCTGGAGCCTGTAAGAGATGCTTCCGAGAGACTCGACATGTGTGTTCTTGACTGACGGTTTCTCAGGTTGCCCATCAGGGACAGAATGTGGCAATGCATATGGAGAATGTCAAGTGCGGAGGACATCACAACGAACATCTACTCAGACGTCCTCCTCCAGCTCGAGCTCCTCAACAGCTCCACCAAGCCTGACGACACCAAAGATTCAGACGCCAAAGATACCGACGTCAACTGCCGCCGGAAGTGCGACTAGCTCCGAATGCAAACATGTATCGGCGACGGGTATTCCACAGCCTACTTCCTCGAATCTACCAGTCATGGAGTTCGTCTACATCAGCCCTATAGTGGCACCTGACGTAAGTTGCTACCCTATCATACCCTGAATCTTGGCTTACAGTATGGTTTAGATTCCGATCAATATCTGTCTTGGTTTGTCTCTGACCATCAGGCGCAATTCTCACACATTGCTGACAAGACCTACAGGCATTCGACACAAACTTGGACACTCAGCGCAAGAGATAGTTCTTACTTACGCTGGTGACGGCCAACGCTGTTCACGCCAACGAGGCCGCGGATCAGGATGCCGAGGATGTTGTAAAGGTGTGACCAAGTCATCTGGCGCCGAAGCTGGCAGACGGACTGAATGCGACGAGTTTCCCTTCAAGTCGACTGTAGAAGGTGGTGATGGTGCCTGGATCCGCTGTGTGACTGGCTGGGAGAATCAGCTACAAGGATACTACCTCAACTCGTGGTACAGAGATAACAACATCAAGCCAGACGACCAGTTCATTGTGCGGGTGTCGAATCTCGACTGCTCAACTGTGCAGCCGGCGGATCTTCAGTCTTGTCAAAACGGAGGTGCGAGCACCTTACAGACCAGAGCAGAATCCCTGGTATCAGGATCTGAAACTGCTGTTCGACGGACGTTGGACAACAAAACCACCGTCGTCATTGCCCCCTTCGGTGACCTAGATGGCATGGGTTACGAAGCAAACGCGCGCATGTCGACAGGGCGTCTCACCCAAGCTCGTGTGATCGACAGCGACGGGGATGAAATTACAGCAATGGGCGAGGACAATCTCAACTCACTATACAGCGATGATGGCTTGTCCATCAAATGGGCCTTTGACGACTATGTTGGCGGAGTAGGCTTCATTGGCGAAACGCAGTCAACAAGTGTCAATTTGACTTGGGATCTTCAATCTGACGCGTCTGGGTCGAGCTCCGACTCCGAGTCTGTCGCAAGCAGATTATCATTCTCTCTCGTGTCACAATTGTACATAGCCGCGTGGTTCGGTCTGTTGATCCTGTTTTATCTCGCGTACTAAAGAACTGAGATGCTTTGGCGTGGGAATTCACGAGAGCAAGGGGCTGAGATAAGTAAAATATGAACGTTGGGTCAATAACTTTCTATATACATTCGTCATCAATCATCCCGCCTGGACCATTACTAGAACCCTCCTTGTGCGTTTCTTCATTACATCAATCCATACTATTCAACCAGGAATCTCTTACTAGCCGTGAGAGTCTTGATCACCGCATTAGACGCTGATCCACCTGGCCATCCAGGTACGGGTAATCTCTTTGGCCTCATCAACAAGTCCGAGGTCAAGCAGCATCTGTACAGTGCCACGAGTAGAGCTCTCAAGGGCACTGAAGACCCATGAGTGGGTGAAGCTCGTAGCCTCACCGATGAAGACTGTGTTGAACTCCGTCTGCCAGAAAGCAGGCAGGTAGAGCTGTTGCTGGGGAACAATAGGTACAGCAAAAGCACCAGCGTGGTGCTCATCCTGCTCCCAGCAGTGACGCTCGTAGTTGCCGGTCCACATCTCGTCAGCAATGGGGCCGTGGATCTCAACCATGGCCTGCTGAATGTATGCAATATGCTCCTCAGCAGGCATCGAGCAGGCAACAACGGCATCGGCATCAGGTGCATAAGAAGTGAGCATAACTCCGGGGCCGGTGGCGTTGATGTTGTAAGAGGGGTAGCAAATTTGGCCAATACCGTAGATGTCGGTGCGTCCGCAGCCACCGATGATGGGGTGCTCGAGGTGTTCCCAGAAGCGGGTCTTGTACTGCATCGCAACCTTCACAGCACCCAAAAAGACGGTGCGCTCAATAGCACGACGCATCAGACTGGAGTGAGGCGGCAGCTTCCAGTACTTGAGGACGTTCAGAGGAACGCTGTTGAAGACATAGTCGAAGGTCTC
The DNA here is from genome assembly GCF_013390195.1 of Colletotrichum siamense. Lineage (NCBI taxonomy): Eukaryota > Fungi > Ascomycota > Sordariomycetes > Glomerellales > Glomerellaceae > Colletotrichum > Colletotrichum siamense. The sequence continues at coordinate 374,349 of NW_023501016.1, read as the reverse complement.
GGTGGTGGTGTTCTTCAGCCAGGGGTTGCTGCCGGTTTGGCGCCAGGTCACGTCTAGGTTGTTCTCTTCCTCGTTGTACTGGACGCTGAAGACCTTAGTCTTGTAGGCGATGCGGTCCTTAACGATGTTCTCAAAGGCAGCGGGAAGACGGCTGATGCCACCATCGACAGTGCGCCACTCATTGGCCATGAAGTAGACCGTCTCGAACTCCCACATCGGCCAGACAACGTTGGAAGGGGTAGCCTCATCGGTGACGTTGAGGTCCGTCTTCATCACATATCTCAAATATTCAACCTCGCTGAAGTCAAACATGCCCTGCTCAACGGCTTGCTTGTGGGCCTGGAAGACATTGGTGGCGTAGAACTTCGCCTTCTCAGGAGTCAAATCCTTGAAATCATCCAGCGCTGCAATCGCTTCCTTGACGGCAGTCGCGTTGGAGTAGGTGGTGTTGCTCTGAAGCGAAGGATCCGCAGCAATTTCCTTGCGACCTGGAACCGTGCCATCGGGACGACGCTGCTTTGTCGCAACTGGCGCATTGTCCGAAACCTGAAGCCATGGGATGAAATTGATTTGCAGGGCAGGATCGGCGTCCTTGTTGATCTCGTTGAGGACATCAGCAAGCTGATAAATCATCTTCTGGTCGTTGATGGGGTATGTCTCGTTGGTTTCGGGATCATGTATCGAATGGGGGAACCGCATAGGACCCAGTTCATGATGTTGACCCTCATCCCAAGAGGTGCCGTTCAAGTAAGTGGTGCGAATGCGACCACCAATTCTGTCGGACGACTCCAAGATCTTCCAATTATGGATGCCAACCGAGTCAAGCAGCAACTGAAACCTTTGTCAGCGAGACTTCCCCAATTCAGAGTCCGAAAAGCACTTACACCAGTGTGGAGACCGGAAATACCAGCACCCAAGATGCCAAACGTCTTATTCTTGACAGACGCAACAAAAACCTCATCGGGCTGCTTTTGCTTGAGGTACTCAACGCCGTCAAACCAGGGACCCATAGGGTCGGTGGAGTCAGCGAACGTAGCGCGTTTCCTCATCTTTCGGCTTTTGACGACGTGCTCCGTAGAACGGCCGACGAGCTGGTTGTCGACAAAGGCATGCAAACATCCTGAGGTCACATCTTCAGGCACCATCCAAACGAACTTGGTAGGCCGCTGATCAGTCCACTCAAGATGACGCTTAGCCGCTGGGTGAGATCCAATGTGGGTCCGGCCGATCTTGTGGTGTGCATCCTGGGGAGACTTTAAGTCGCAACCGCCGTAGACAATGGAAAGCTCGCCATCGAGAGATCCGTTGTACTCGATATTGATGTTGCGAATGCCATTGCTCTCGACTTCAAATGGCCCCTTGAAGGAGATGGTGTCCCGGAAGACAGGCTCTGCAACCGCTGATTGGCAGAGAGTTGCTGCAGCAGTGAGGAGGGTAGACCACCGAGCCGCCATGTTGTCTTGTTGATTGGCGAGAAGACGAGAACAAGTGAAGAGCTGATCAGAACAAAGACCCAAGGGCAGCGGGCAAGTCTGTCCGCTCTTATTCAAATGCCCCGACTACGGCTCTCCGACGTTCATGAGGCTCAACCGAGTGAAGTGCCATCAAGCACCTTGATGGTTATTACAAAGGCTTAGCAGACCATTTGAAAACTGCCTATCATCTATTTAGATTAAGACCGGTCCCGTTACCGAAGGTCTCTCGGCGTGGAGGCTGGGTTTAGTCGATTTCTCGTGTCATGCCCAGAGGCTCGGTTACCGACTATCAGGGCCCGGCTCCGCTGTCACTGCAACAACGTGGGATGAACGCACGAGGGTGGCGCAGCCGAGCAAACAAGATCGCGGGAAAAGTAATCGCGCGTATGTCATTGTCCTGGGTTTTAGAGTTCTTGTTCACTCTCGTTACCCAAAATCTCATATCGTTGGTGTCTTGGCAAGAGGGGACTTGACCAGGGGTTCACCGGGCCGGTCTTTTACAGCCACCCGGCATCGGGACCGCGGGGAACCCGGCTTTGAAATAAAGAAGCGAGCGTCGGCTTTCAACTTCTTATCAACATATCAACGGTAATTCTAGTATTAAAACATTCTCTCGGCCTGCATTAGAATGGTCTTAGACTTGCGTGACGAGAGATGGCACCATCGGTTGTAGGAAGAAAAAGGAAGCTGGTTCATTGAGAACAGCGGTCGCTTCAGGGGTGTTAGGTAATGAGTTGCAGAAGAAATACAGGAAACGGGGGTCTCAAAGTGGATATCTGGAGGCATTGAGCCCCATCAGGCAACTCAAAAACAACAGTATCCATTAGACGGCAACGTGGTCGATGCCTCTGGGGCAAATCAGCATCCACTTGAAAATCTCACTGTGCTCAGAAAAGGAATTCCATGATGTTAGGCAATTTGAGGTTGATCATCTCCGAGCTTCGGATGAGCCTCAGTGCTGTTTACGTTCCCCGAGCACCGAGGATAAGAGCGGTGAAAGCGTGGTGGATCATGGTGAAAGTTTTGTCGTGTTAACGAGTAAACGCCAAGAGACAAGGCTTGGCATGACAAGCCTGGATCTCTTGGCTAGCGATAAGTTATCTGATCATTGAAAAATTGCCGGTCGAAAATCCGACACGAAAAAATTCCTGCATCTGTTTACTTGGCACGGAGATACGTTGCCGATCTCCATGTTGTTGGGTTGAACTTCAAGCTTGGCTCCAGACGCTTTCACAACCGCGGCTAGTTGATTACGGTCACGAACGCTGGAGTAATGCAGCCCTAATTGTTGTCTGCCTACCTTACGTGACAATACAACTGCCATTTTGATTAAAATAAATGAGATTTCATCCAAATGAACATAGTGTATTGTATGTCAGTGTTCGTCGCCTAATAAACGCCCAAACGTTGACTTGACCAGGAACGACATTTGGCTCTTGAAGTCCAAGATACGCTTCGACAGCGTCGCAAATTGAATTATTTGTACTTTGAACGGCAAAGAACATTCCGCTATTCCACTTGTCGTTGACTCTTTGAATCGGCAACAGAAATAGCGGTTGTCAATTGAGTATTTTCAGCGGGTGGCAACTGCTCGGATTCTCAGTTGTCTGAGGTACCATCTTCTCAACAAGCTCTCGACTGTTTGTTTTCAAGACTTGTCACATGATTGACCGACAGAAACTCTTGGTCTAATCTTTTACCCCCTTATGCACCTTGGCATACTGTGTTGACTAACGGAAGCTTCTGTGGCAACCTAGGTCACTATCAACACCCAGCAGAGCACGGATCGAGGAAAGAAGCCTTCTAGAAGGGCTGCCCAAGATACGTCTCTACGTCATGTTCAACGCTAAGGCCTCCATACTCTCTGAAAACCTACGCCTTCCTGAGGGACGAGCGTAGAGATAACCTTCTTCTCTTGTGTAGACCACGATCTGATGTATACCTACTTTGTGCTGATGAAAATCAGTCTTTAGTATGAATCATACACACTTCTTGATGCCCTTGGGGGGTGGTCCCTAACTTCTGACTAGGAAGTCTTCAAGTCGCTCAAGCCGTGCTCCAAAGTGAAAGACCGAAGCCAAGGAACTATCCCGCCTCACTCATGATATAATCTTGGTGACGACACATCAAAGCTAGCCAGCGTTACCGGAAATTATCTCATGGTGGTGTTGAGACGTCATAAAAATGCCTCCCAGAAAGGTACCGTAGAATTGGATATGACGTCGATACGGAAAATGTTTGGGAAGCTTGAGGTGAAAGCCAGCTTTGGCAAACACTGCTATCTGGCGAGAACTGATGGCTGATGATCTGATCCCAACCTCAAGCTATGTCTCTATCATTCGTTACCGACTGGCGCTTACTATGGAATCCAGATTCTGCATGAAATTGCCCGAGGAAAAATCACCCGTCCAAAAGTGCTTGTCAAGACACGTTCATCCCAGACCGCCGCCTGCAATTATGCGACGCCTCCCAAATTATGCCAGCGACAACTAGCTCAGATGCGATGCGTATGCATAATCTTCGAGTGCTCCTCAATCTGACCAAGCTCAAGACTCTTAGGTTGACTAACATGAATACCTGTGGCCGAGCCGCCCGCAGACGGAGCACGAGCTGCTCGGTCTCGCGCATCTTAGTTCTCATGGTGCCAACTATCGTAACCCTCCTAGATGGAAATGACTTATCGTCACAATCTATTCTTGGATGCTTTCATTCACTACGACGTCCCCCATCTCCAACGTTAAGTGGAATCTCTCATCTGGGACCACGGCCGCGGGGCGGTCTGATTTGAGTGGCTCCACGGCAAGCGCGGCACATCGCGGGCGGGCAGACAATCATACACGCGAATCATAATACCCCCGCGGAAACAACGAGTTTTACCGTTTAACGGATGGACCACACGATCGTCCGCCTGCCATCCAGTTGGGCCTTATCCACTCCGTCCCACTCTGTTATTGCACACATGGGATGTTATTACGAGCCTAAATGCTGACCATCGGCGCCCTTTTCCACACCGAATCCACGAACATCCATGGCTTCGACGCGGCTCTCGAACATCCCGTGAAGAGGAATATGCAGGTCCGCAACCAAAAGACTAGCCGACAGCTTTTGCCCTGAAGTTAACTCAACTGTCAAGAAAAGTCGGATGCTAGTGCCGATATGACGACAGTAACGAGAGGGCCCGAAGATCCCTCCTCCAGGAACAGGAAGCTTACTTATTTCCTAATTCGTCTGAAGAGACCAAACCGTTTCATTCCCTAACTTTAACAACGACCGCCCACGCGCTTTGACGAGCGTTGGTGGTGTGTGGCCCGTGTCATCTGGACCACTGTTTCGTTTCACGTTCCATGAATCGTCAAGTGCTCCCGGTATTCTGGTGATGAAGAGACGGGGTAAATGCACTAGAACAAACGCCAAATTATGGTTGTCATCCAGTCTCAGATAATCAGGCTGATGAACTTAGAGCTGGTTGGAAGCTCGGTATTCGAAACAGATCCCAACTACGGCTAGACGACGCAGGTCATACGCGCATTTGGTTGAAGAGGAAAACGGACCACAGGAAAAAGACTGGGTGATCTTGTGTAACCCGAGTGAGAGAAGTAATAGTAACCGTCCAAGGGGTGAGAGCGAAGTGAGGTCGAGATGGACACTGTTGAAGCAATCGCTCAGAACACCATGACACAATCAAAGAGTAAGGAAACAAAGATCACAATGTAGAGGCAGGCAATAGTTGAGTCAGCACCAAGATGTATTGCCAAACGAGTGATTAAGAAAGTCCATACTCCAGCTAGAGCAGGCAGTCATATCTCATTATCAGTACCAGTACTGTTACAGATGATCCTCCAAAGAAAGACTACCAATCCCACCAGTTCTCAATCTTGGAATATGTGCATGTGAACCCATTTACTCCTCATCCTCGATCTCAGCCTCGGTGGCGCGCTTCATCATGCGCTTGAAGGCCTGCTCAGTTTCCTGAACGGCGCGGGCGAGGTTGCGGCGAGCCGCGGCGGGGGTGTTGCCAGGCTGGTTCATCTGGACAGGGACGACACCGCCGAAGGGGCCGGCGCGAGCTGCGTTCTGGCAGCGGACCAAGCAGACGTTGTTCTGTCCAGCAACGGTACCAGTGCAAGCCTGGTCAGCGGGGATCTGGGCCCTGAGAGGGAAGTCGGTCATGGCACCATCCTGAGTGAAATGTCAGTGATCTGTAGTAGACACCGCCGAGTGGGTTTACTTACACGGTTGCGGGAGTTCTGGCCCGGGGGAGTGGTGACGACGTTGATGTTGGTCCAGGTGGCACCAGTGGCATCACCGTTGATCATGCAGTCGTAGGGGCCACCACCATCACCGTTGACCTGGTGGAGAGTCATGTCGATGGTTCCGCCAGCGCGGACCTGGGGAAGCTGGTCACCAGTCATGGCCATGATGGCCTTGGTACCAGTCTCGAGATCGTTCTGGCCAGCGCCAACGGTCTCGCCGAAGGTGTCGGCGGAGGCACCCTTGAAGCGGGTGGAATCGGCCTGGAAGGGATCGCGACGAGTGCCGTCACGGGGAGTGCTGGGGTCGACGCCGAGAGCCATGGCAGATCCACCAAGCTCACCGGTGGCGCCAATAATGGCAGCGTGGCCAGCCACCAACTGGGCGGCGGCGAGGACGGAGGCAGCGACGGCGGCTCTGAGAGACATGTTGACTAAGTTAGATAATAAGAAGCTCCTTGCCAGAGGAGGTTAAGACTATTGAATCCTGCCGGAGGAGGAAGAGAAACCTAAAGAGAGAGAAGAACTGAAGAGACTGCTGAAGAGTGAACTGTTGATGCTGATGAGGAAAGGGAAGCCAGAAGAAGCATGGGATTCTCGTCTGCTTTTGTACTCAAGAAACTCTCACGACTTTCAGACGTGCAACCTTTGCATCCCACCATAAGCGCAAGGGGAAAGCAGCATCAGGCGAATCTCCAGCCTCCCGCCTCCCTCCCAGTCCTCGACGATACCAGGGTTGAGATGCACGTCCCACCGTCTGTTGGCCTGGTGGTATTCCAGCTGGCAGCGACCCAAGATCAAGCATACTGTTAGGATTGTTCTATGGTAGGCGCCAAAAGTTGAGGCCAAACACGGCGACCACGACCGCATCTCGTGATGGAGACAAGTTCGAAACTGGGCCTTTACCGATTCGGATCGTCGAAGAGGCTCTGTGTGGAAGCGACCGGGGTGCAAAGTTTGTTGAAGAGCCAATCGCATCGCGATCGCGTGCCCCTCCCCAGGTGGTAGGGAGGGGGAGAAACACTGTCGCAGATCAGAAAACGTTTGTCGCACATCGTTGGGCGGGATGATGTTCCAGGATCTGCGCCACGCCCGTACCATTACTCTATCCAGGCCCACGGCGGAAGAGGGAGAGACCCCTTGCCAGATCCAACATCCCTTCCTTTCCGACCTCCCCACCCAGAGAGTCCAAAACCTCACTCCGGTCGAATTTAACCGTGCGGTGCTCCTGCGGGAAAGGCGAGACGAAGGAGGGTATGCCTGTTTCCAGCCAGCGTTGCCATGAAGCTGCGCTCGGCCTGCAGCAAAGTTCGTCCATAGTGAGGGTGTAGAGAAACTAGCAGCCAAACAGAAGGCAGATATGGAGAGTCTCACGGTGACGGCTATCATCTCAATGTTCTGGAACAGAAGCCCTTGGGGCCCCCCATTCACATTGACAACGGTTGCACCGAGGGCCATTTCGACAGCGGACGACGGTGGATACGCACTAAGACCAGGAGTTGAGATGTCACGTTGGATACATAGCCATGCCCGTCGTCTAGAGTCCGGGCTCTCTCATGCTACTATGCAGTCTCGTTGCTGCAACGGCGGATGGATTTCCACAACGGGACAGAACAGAATCGACGGTGAAGATACAAAGTCCCTGCAGGATGCAGCGATGCTATGCATACACAACTCGCGGGAACTAGCGCTTAGTGCCAGGCACGCCAGGGCAAGCTTCAGCGTCCCGTTGCTTGGTATGGCAGTCTCGCGCGGCTCATTGCCTCATTGGTCTGCCGAAGCCACTTGACTCATCCACTGAGAAGTCTCCGGACATTTTAGCTCAGGCGCCATTCCCAATATGTCAACGGAGGGGAGGGCTGGGAGGCAAGGGGGGCGATAGTCCAGAATCAGGAAGGGGGATGGAAGACTCCGAGCCGGGAGGCTTTGTGACTTGATCGGTGCAGGCATCATCGTTTGGACAGGAGGCGCAGATTGGGGCATCGCTGTGCTGATCCTTTGAATCATTGCAGAGCACGACCCATGGGAGATGCATGAGCCGCCGGTCATTTCTGGCGTATGTCGTGATGCACCAGGATGCTGTTTCTCGTTTCTGGTGGATCTGCCAAAGAGGCCCCCCCTGAGGACATCGTGAGGGGGCCAGGAGGCAGGCAGAGCGACCTGGCCGGAGTGGTTTGCAACAATGCTGGGCAGATCTGGGGAATACGGGCAGTTCGCCATTGGGGGAATCATGGGCAGGGTGTGTCGGTTCTCTCAGTCTCCGATGCAGGCATGGCAATTCTAGACACAGCCGACAGGGAAACAAGAGGCAAGTTGGAGGACTTGATACAGGGGTCACCGCTTGGATGAATGGGACACGAAGCAGTCGGAGCGATTCCGTAGAGAGGGATAGCGCTGCAACGCTCATGAGTCGTCTGCTGTGATTCGACAAGTCTGTGCTTCACCGTGGCACACCTGGAACAGGACCACGGCGCCCCCGCTCGCATACTGCTTCTTAGGAAAAGAAGGCCGGGGGGAATTAAGCTTGGGCAATATGGTTACGTTAGAAACATGACGGCAAATTCAGGCTTATTTTGTCTACGGGGCCTGCGGAGTGGGGGGCTGCTTCAAGGGTCTGGCTCTTTTCGAACATGAGAAAGACGCCCGTTGGTTCGTGGGCGACTGTGAAGCCGAGTTTCTGTCTCGATATGCGTGCGTGTGTGCGGACTTTCGCAGCGCGAGCGCACATCCATCCAGTCTCTTCTCAGTCCCAGCCGTTGCTTGGCCAAGATGCCGGGACCGTCGGCTACCTTACCAACCGAAAAACTCACTAGCCGGGCTGGCTCTGCTGCATCCTGCATGCTCTCAGACCTCTCTCTCTCTCTCTATGTGTTTCTTGCCTCCCAGCCACATCGGAGCGTTTGGGCCGCGAGCCTTGAGTGACATCGCTCAGCCCCTTCCGATGGCTGCTGGCCATCGTGTCTCCCGACTCGGGGCCGACAACCGGCTGGGCGGATCCACCCGCTCTCGGCCGGGCGCCGGTGGGCCTCCGCCCGGCCCATTCCCTCCCCTCCCCTTCACATCCCCTTGAGGCCATCACCACGCGACTTTTGCTAGCAGCCTCACCCCTTACCATAATGATTTGCAATCCCGCCGCTTCTATGCCTGCTGTAGATCAATCACCATCTGGGCCACCAATCGCAACCAACAGTGAGCTCAGCCCCTGTGATGTCAGTGGGGTCGATACGAATGATTTACCGGCTGCTCCCACCTTACGCGGGCGGGTGCGCGAGTCGAGTTTCCAGGCCTAAAATGCCCGCTCATGACCTGACGCGCACTGGCGCCGCAAGCGAGTTTGATCTTCTCCTGCCAAGAGCAACCAAGCCCGCCCTACGAAATACGCCTCGACCGTGTGTGAGTGACGGAGGGCTGAAAAGCACGTTTGACAGCCAGGCCAGCCTAACTAGGAAACTTTAGGAGGGGGATGTGCAAGTCTCTGGAAAAAGCTGAGCTTTGCTTCAAGGCCCAACAGGGCTGGGGGGCGACTACACGGCCACACACTCACTGCCACCTCACGCAGTGTTGCATTACGCGCCAAGAGTGTAAGGCCAGGACGAGGCCACCTGAGGCGCGGCAAAACTTGACTTGGACGAGGCGCTGAAGCAGCTTCCGAGCCGGCCGTTCCCAAGGCTCGGAGGACGAAGTACCTTGTATTATTCTTGGCGCGAGAAGAAAGCTTCGCAGTCTTTGGGGCCCTGGGCGAGGCATTTGCCCAAAGTTGTTTAGTTCATGCACTCTGCAAGGGACGAATCAAACTCTCCATGAGCCGCTTGCCTTTTTCATTCAAGGTGGTGGCGGGATGCAGGTCCACAGTTACTATCTTATGAGGCACGTTTCTGACATTTCACTTTGAGATTTACGAGCCTGTCATTGATGAGAGATATCGACGAGTCAACTGGTTGATGGGATAGACTCTACTGGTGTGCCTTCGTCTTATCATCTGAAGCTAGGGATGAGACGCCCTATCTCCTCGACCGATGTTTCCTCTTGTGAAGGAATAGTTCTTTGGCCCCCTCCGTCTTAACTTTCGCTTACTCTCAACTCAGCAGCTCGCTCACCACTGTCGTGATGTCGCCATCGATGCTCGTTGCCAGTCCGGCATCTTCCAGATCCCACGGGACGGCCGTCTCAGGTCCCATGCCCACCCTCACCAGCTTCACCTTCCCCCCGCATCTCATTACCAGATCCTCGTTGGGCCACCGCAATACGCCCGGCGTCGACATCCCGACGCCAAGCTCCAGGATCACTGTCGTCTTGTCCTCACGATGCACAATGTTCCTGCGAAACTGCTTCCATCTCGACTCCCCCTCCTGGAAAGGCTTCTCGTTGAACCAATGCCCGGCTCTCACGCAGATGTTCATCTTTCCGCCGCAGAACTTGCAAAGGGGCACCTTGCTCGGGTCTGTCAAGATTTGAGATACCGGATCCAGCGACGATTGCGCGTCGGCGACGAGTGGTCCAGAGAGCACCGTCGCCTCCGGTCTGCAATTCGCCAGGCATTGGAACACGGAGTACGAGCCCTGCGGCGTTGACAGCTTTCCAGGCGACAAACCATTTGCGACGAAGAGACCGTCGGCGTTCGAAGTCCTGACATGCGCGTTCTCCCCAAACGTGTCCAGCCAGGATATCAGCGTCCCATACATCGGGGATTTTGGCCATGAGCTGACCATGCCAAGATGCGTGAGATAGTAGCCCCATCGTACCTGTTCGGTCGGCCAGCCAGTGAAGCCGAAGACACTGTACAGAGTTCGCAGCCCGTACTTGAGGAAACCGGGAAAGTGCTTGGCAAACAACGCCGTTGAAGTATAATCCAAACCATCGGAAGCAGATAACCCGGCACCAGCGCTTACGATGACAGCATCTGCCGTCGTTAACCACTGCCTGGCGCGGTCCAGCGAGTCGCACTGGATCAACGGCGACTGCCGGTGCGGGTGATTTACACTTGGCGGGGTTGGCGACATCCCGATCCCTGGTGTCTGCGGGGGAGGCGAGGCCAGGATCTCCTGGTATATGGCATGATCTGCATCCGTGAAGGTGTTGAAGATGATATCGGTGATGGACGTACTCTCGTGGTGCTCGAGCCAATCTGCAACGGTCTTCACCGCGACAGATGCCGCATCTCGCGCCGGGAACGCGAACAACCCGGTCGATATCCCGCAGAAGGCGACGATTTTCCTGCCATCCGGCGTCGCGGGCAAAGCTTCCACGGCGTCGAGCACGGAGCGATAGCATTGGGCGAGCTGCGCAGTCTGCGTCTCGGTCGGCTTCGAGCCGCGTTGCAGTTGCGGTCCAACCGTGTGCACGACGTGCTCTGCGGGCAAACAGTAGCCCTCAGTAACGATCGCCTCGCCCGGCTCGATTTCTCGGCCCCTTGACTCCATGATTCGGTAGCACGCGTCCCGCAGCCGGGGACCTGCAGCCGCGTGAATCACGTTGTCTATGCAGCGGTGAGAAGGTTGGAAGCATCCGAGACCCAGACCGTTGGCGGCATTGGTGATGGCGGTGATGCCGGACAGCGTCGTGATGTCACCTTGCCAGAGCGTGATTCTGACATCTCGGGAGTTGTTTCGTTTGAATGTTTGTGTCGGCTGAATTGAACCGGCAAACGTGAGGAGCCTGTGGGACTGCTGTTGCCGAAGAAGCGCGTCTATGTTGCTCAAGATTGTCTCCGGCAAGGGTGGTTCGGGTTGCCGGACGCACAATAGTTGTTGAAGCAGCCGCAGGTGGCTAGAAGGCTCCAGATCCTCCAATTGATCTTTGATGTGGCTGTGGTGGTGGTGATGGCAGTTGTTGTGTGTATGGCCCTGCTCTGAGCTTCCTTCTGCTTCGTCGAGCAGGTGTACCAAGACTTGCTGCATGCTCGCCATTGTAGTGATTGTCGCTTTGGGAAATATCGTGAGGTTGTGAACTGTGCGTCTCGTGAATAAGTGTCCTAGAGGTTTTAGCATCGTCCTCTTTTGACTAGCAATTCACAATATGCCTTGTCTCTCGATACATGGGAGCATTATGCCGCAGAAGAGTATTTAAGCAATCCAGATGTTGCTGAAGTGAGATTGCAGATTGATGTCAAAATGGATCCGAACTGGGTTGCTTGTGTGATGTTTCGGATGCAAAATACTTCCGCGCCACTGCATCCTCAATTTGATCCCGAAAATTCTCACAAGCATTCTCAACAGCCCATTCACGGAGCTTTCTATTTGGCATTCGAGTCGAATTCACTTCCAATGCTTGCTTGTATCATTGATTTGGACGATTCTGCCTTGAAAAACCGTAAAGTCGGGGTCCTGGCTCAAGCTCACCCAGCTGCGGAATAACCTCAAACTATTGCAACTACACAAAGCCCTACGACTGACACCTGCAGAAGGGGAGTTCTTCTTAATATTGGCTTATTTCTGTCCTCAAAATTGCATGAAAACTTTTTTGTAGCTTTTGTGCAGCTTTTGGATCGAGAGCTATCGCCGCCTGTCACAATAGACGTTTGCTAAAACTCCCTGGTTCTAAGGCTGCGTATCTAGGCACGCGAAGAGACTCATGTAGTACGTGTTCCATAACGCGATCTTGTATTCAGACGAAGGGAGTATCTGCCAAAATCCATACAATGTCAACACGCAGGGGTTTGAGAATATGTTCTTAATGCGGTGCGAAGCAGTTTCTAATACGTTGCCCAGGTATCTTTAAGTGAAAGATAACATGGGCCAGCATAAAACATGTACATGACACGAGGAAATCTTCTTCAGTTTGCATTAATATCGATATACAAGCGAAGTTCTATTAGCAACCTCCATGAGTAAAATCAGATCTGAGGGATTTCATAAGAAGCATCAGTTCGAAACTATGCTATGCTTCTGCTGGTCGTAGAGCAAGTTCAAGTAAAGCTTCTTTATGAGCATTGCTGGAAATAATAATTGAATCCATCACGATGGGAATTGAAGACTACTACAGATGTTCACTCGACAACAATGGTCTGAGCAAAGATCTAGTCAGCGACATAGCCAAAGGCAAAAGCCTGTGTTATGTTGCAAGCATGAGCTTCTGACCAAACTATCACAGGTCTCAATACTTTAGTAATTGCCTGCGTCTGTTACTATGGATGATGTTTCTACCCATCTTTCATCTCGAAGCCTGACGAAGAAGTTGGCTAGATGGTTTCTAGAACCTGTTTGGTGCCAAAGAACCCTTCTGGTACTGCGACGGGTATACCCGTTTGTCTGAACCATCAAAACTTTTCTCGGCCTATGAAATCAAAGTTTTCCTCTTGGTCCGCCAATCATAGATGCGGCTCTAATGCATACAGCATCTGCCGGAATTGACTCAGTGATAGCATTCGATCAAAGAAGAGGCAGATACGCCACCACGCACGAGCTATACCGGAATCGCCAAACCGTTATCTTTCAACGCCATTTTAGAAGCCGTTTGACTCATGTAGGCGTAGTCCATTCGATTCAACGACCGGTAGTCCGGTTCCATGGGTACGGTACTCAAACCGTCGCGTCCCCAATCTGCGTTCAGACCCTGAGTCGTCGAAATTTGTCCGAGTCAAAGCCCATCCGTGGCCGCGTTCGAAGCACGTCACACAACCACCACAGACCATCGATCACAGGAGGAAACATCCGGCCGTGCCCATTCGGAACAAAAACGGCCTTCCGGCGGTTCGCTTCCTGTCACAAACCGACGGATCTACCATCCTCCCGTCAGGCTCTTGCGAGCTTCCTCACGACAACCGGGATGGCAGCCTCCAGAACAGTCGAGGCTGGCTCCACGCCTCCCGTTCTGGAAATCACTTCCCTTCTTGAACAAATACCCGACATCATCTTTGAGATCGCATCGCATCTTCCCACCGAAACGGTACTCAGTCTTGCGCTCACGTGCAAACCACTCCACATCCTGCTTTTCAGTCGCACTTTGAAACGGATATCGACCCGTCAACGACACGTCTTTCTTTTCACACTCATGAGGGACTTGAATAATACGATAAAGGCAGATCACTACTACTGCCATACCTGCGGGAAAATCTACGTCTGGCGGTGTCCGGCGGACAAACCACATGGACCAAAGGATAATTGCCCATTCATCAAGAACGAAATGCATGACACTCTCAACTTTGCGGGGCACACTTGTTTAGGGACCCCAAATCGTTACTGGACTCATAATATTCCGCCGCGCGTTGAGCGGTATGGGAAAGGCATAGCGCTTCACACTGAACGGCAAGGATTCCTCAATTGTTGTGGTACTGGATCGAAGACATAGCGAAGCAACAGACACGGGTTTTGCAAAGATACCATTTCAATCCTTTTCTTAATCATATGAAGATAATACTGAGATAATTATACCAATATCCCCTCTGCCGCCAAACGCCGGAATCATGTGCTATGCTATTCTATCTCTATGCGAGATTTAGTTCAATACGATCTGACCAAGCAGCCACTTGGCCTCCTCAAACACCTCCTCAGGCTTGTTCTCGCCCTCAACAGGGAAGACATCCAGCTCCTCAAGGCCAGCAGGCTCATAGACGCCAACCTGACCCTCCACCATGCTCGCAAGCATGTAGTGCCCCTTCCTCTCATTCATCCTCTTCACGAGTGTCTCGGCCGCACATTGAATGTCAAGGAAGACTACTCTCGCACCCTCGTTCTTGGAGACAACATCTCTCAGAGTGTCACGGTAAGACTTCTTCAGCGCCGAGCAGCTTACGACGACAGAGTCGTACCCCAGGTCCTCTATGGTCTCAACTGCGCGCTTGCCAATGCGACCCAACCACGACGCGCGGTCGTCGTCAGTCAGGGGCAGGTTAGCTCCCATCTTCTCAACAGCTGCCTTGGAGTGCAGCGAGTCGCCCTCGATGAAGGGAACCTTGAGCTCCGAGGCCAAAGAGGTGGCGAGAGTGGACTTGCCGCTGCCGCAGGGTCCAGCAACCATGATGACCGTCTTTGAGGAGGTCTTGGCCTGCTGAACCCAGTGGTTGGCCTTGAAGTACTGGACGAAGTTGCTGACAAGCTGCTGGGTCAAGACAGGAGCCTCCGCCAGCGCAGGGGAGAGCAAGCACGCCGTGTCGGTGACGTAGGTCTTGGACGGCGCAAACTCATCCTTGTCGTACTTGCTCGCGAAGAAGTCGAAGAGCTTGATGGGCGGGTTGGCGGCGGGATCGGGGTTTGACGCACGAAGGCGACGAATCCACTCCTTGGGCTCAACCTCCTCGAACTCTAGACCAGCAGCCTTGAGAGCGGGCAGCAGGTCGTTGGTCCAGCTGAACATCTTCGGGTTGGCGACGTTGGTGAAGACACCGTCGGCATCTGAGGTGGAGATGTCGATGACGGCCTGGGCGACGGTGTCGACGGGGAGCCAAGACGGCGTCTCTTGGAGCTTGGGGAGCGCGCCGACGGTGATTGCGGTCTGCAGCATCAAGGGAATAGCTTCGGTCGCGTTCCAGACGCCGTGCTCGGTGTCTGCGACGATCTGTCCGATGCGGAGCACGCGGGCCTTGACGCCAGACTTCGCGGAGGCGCGGGAGCAGAGATGCTCCGCGACGCACTTGGACTGCGCGTATCCCATGCCCTGCGCCCACTCGAAATCAGGGACAGACTCGGGAACGGGGATAGTCGTGGCGCGAGCGACGGTGCTCACGGAGGAGCAGAAGTTGAAGGTGGCGGTAGATGAGGCGTCATCACCAGCAGCCTTGGCCAACGCAATTAGGTGGTTGACCCCGGCGATGTTGCCCTTCTCGAAGCTGGAGAGGCGCATGTTAAAGTTGACGGACCAGGCGCAGTGGATTACCGTGCGGAGGTCTTGCTTGACCTGGCCATAGGCGGTTTCCGAGAGACCAAGTTTGGGATCGGCGAGATCGGTGGCCAGAGCGACGAGCTTTCTGCGGGAGGTCGCGGGGAGGGTGTGGTAGAGGCGGCGCTGGATGAGAGAGCTCTTCACACGACGAGCGGCATCGGCATCTGAGGACGCGCGGGTGAAGCAGTAGATGGTCTTGATGGTCGGGTCAGCGGCGAGCTTGGCGACGACGTGAGCTCCGAGGGAGCCAGTGGCACCAGTGACAGCCTGTAACAAGTTAGTTGCCATTTGTTGAAGGGCGGGATGGGGATTCTTACGATGGAAGATCGAGGGGCCGCCTTGGGGGCCTCGAAGGTATCGTACTTCTCGATGAGCTCGCTCATCTCAGTCTCGATAGGAACATCAGTGGCAACACCCTCTCCAGAGCCCAGACCCAAGAGGTAAGCACTGAGCTTGTTGATCGACGGATGATCAAAGACGACGGTCTGTCCAAGCTTGCTGCCGCCAATGTCGATTGTCCGGAGGATATCAGATCGCATCTGGATGGCCTGCAGGGAGTCGAGACCGAGAGAGAAGAAGTCGGTGTCGTCGTCAAGGTCAACCTTCTTGGACAAGGCCTGGACGAGCCCCTGACGGATGAAGTCCTTCAACTCAGGCAGGGAGAGCTTCTTCAGGTCACCGCTGCTGGCGTCCGCCTTGTCGTAGACCTCGTCAATCTCCTGGGCGTATCTCTTGTAGAAAGCCTGGCGAATGACACTACCCTTGTCGGTCCTGGGGTAGGCGCAGTCGTAGGGAAGAAGCTTGATCATGTTCTTGGATACACGAGCATAAGCCTCGGCCTTGCGGCTTGCTTCCTCAACTACAGGCCAGACGACCTCCAGAATCTCCTCATCAGTCTTGCCAGCGAGGGCCGGAGCAGGGACGATGAGGGCACCGAGGGATGGGCGTCCGACGCCGAAGATGACGCATTCGGTGATGTTCTTGTTGGAGCGGATAGTGCCCTCCATGTGGACGGGGTTGAACTTCTCGCCGTTGACCAGGGCGATCGTGTCGTCCAAGCGGGCAATGTACTTCCATGCCTTGGGAATCGTGGGATGGGGCTCGAAGAGGTCCTTGGTGCAGTAGGAACCGTCGTCCTGGTTCGTGGCAACCTTCGCCGGCCAGCCCGGGAGAACGCAGCACTCGAACAGGTTCGGGCCGCGGGGAATCCACTTGAGATACGGCTCGAGCTTGTCGTGGACGCGGACGTAGTTCCAGACCTTGTCGTTAGGCGGGCGGAACGAGGTCATCAGTTGACCAACTTCGGTACTGTCTGGTGTCAGTCTTGTTACGAAGGAAGAGTGGGAATCCACTTACGCTCCATAGTGGCCAACGAGGTTGACTCCGTTATTGACCAGAGTGTCGCCGAGGTCGTCAGGGCAGGCGGAGCCGCCGTACATGACGATCTTCAGCTGACGCAGCAGAGCCATGCCTTCGTCAGTTTCGGCGAGAAGCTTCAGCGCATAGGGAACACCGTAAAAGATCTCAAAGTTGTGCTTGCGCATGATGCCAGTGAGATGCTCGCGGGTAAGAGGGAGGTCTGCGTTGTACAGGTGGATGGACTTTCCGGAGTAGATAGCCCGGTACAAGTTGCAGATGCCATGGTTGTGATATAGAGGCAGAGTGATGAAGGCCTTCATGTCCATGCTACTGGAGTAGTTGGCGATGGCAGACTTCTGAGTCTGGTAGATGGGCTTGGGGAGACCAGTTGATCCTAAGAAAGTTAGTGGTACTCTCAGAATCATGAGTATATGTTGACTTACCACTGGAGTGGATGATGTAAATGAGATTGTTCGTCTCAACTGAGAGATCGCGTCCATAGTCCAGCTGGGTATCAGCGTGGACCTCAATGGGGAAGTCAAAGGTCGATTGACCCGCGATCTCAAATACATCGAGGTAGGAAAGGTTCTGCTTGGCACCCTCAGCCGTCTCAAGATACCTCTTGTCGGCAATGAGGAACTTGGCGCCGGTGGTTGTGATGAGAGACTCAATAGCCTCTTGTGAGATTCTCGTCGACAGAAACAGCGTCGTGTGGCCGAGCTTGGTCAGCGCCAGCATGGTGATGAGATAGTCAAAGTTGGACGGGCCCAAGACGGCCACGGTCGTCGGCTTCTCCTCGGAGTTGAGACGGCTGGGGATGCGCTGCTCGTAGAACTTGGCAACGCGGTAGGCGAAGACATCAAGCTGTCGCATCGTGTAGTCGACATAGTTGATGCCAGACGAAGGGTAAGACACAATGACACTGTCCGGGTGCGCCCGGGCGCGACGGCGCACCAGCTCGTCCACCGTCTTGATGGTGCTGTCATCGTTGTCCCAGCCCTGAGCTGCGGCAGCCGTGGACTCGGTGAGGGGATTCGCAGCCAGGCTGGAGCCCGGGAGCTCCGCGCTCGTGGGGCCGTAAACTGAGGGAGGACTCATGGTGGTTGGTGTCGCACGTGGTTCATCCAAAAGTGAGAGCGGTCGGGGAGTACACTGTACCGTCAACAGCTACTCTCTCTGGTTCTCTCAACTGCTGGATGGTTTGGTGATGTCGGTTCGAGTTGGAGATTCACACACCACCCTTTTGAGAGTTTCAATACGGCCCCCGGGACGAGGCGAGTTGCCCATAATTCCGACGCCGGTGAGGCGCGTCCCGCCCTGCTGATGCGTTGCTTGACGCTTCCGAGTGGATGATGGCGGTGATGGCGATCGTGTGGAGGAGGGTCTCCGTCTGCAGGGGTAACAAAATCCGTTTCTCCACAGTTATTGGGGCAAACTGGCGGATTTAAAGCGTTGCGCTAACGGAGAATGACGGATTTCGGGATTGGTAACCGGGATGCGGCCAAGTCACGGATACGAATCCGCTTGATAGAACAGAGCTCCGCGATGCTGCAGCAACTGGAGAGCCACAGTAATTCTTCGCGATGAATTCGTAGCGTGGCTGAAACCGATTTATTATCTTCTTGTCCTGTTGCTCAAAGTCACCTGTTTTGGCACATCATCACTCGAGCACCTTGTTTGTTACCTGTCCACACCCCTCATACACTCCGTTGCGTTGACAGCGTCCGCCCCCCTTTTTTTTCCCCGCTTATGCAAAAACATGAAAAAAAGCCAATTTTACGCTGTGACGCGCATTTCTCTGCATCGCACGCAAAACGCGTCAAAGTCATCACCAACACCTCAATTGCCGTCAATCACTATAGTCCCAGTAGTATTCAAACGTATAACTACACGATAGAGACATAAGGTGTGTATTTCATGCTTCCGTAGCAGTCAATCTACCCATCGAGGCATTGCCAACCCAGCTAGTCACCTCATCCCCATACCATTCGACCAACAAAAGGTCTATTTTCGTCATGAGAGATCAAGATGACATTTGCTGAGGAACAGAAGAAGAGACCTGCTGTATGACTTTATATATCTACTCAGCATACGGTTTGTATGGCTCTGAGTAATATATAAGCATACCAAGGGGCTTGATACGGTTCTTCAGAGCAAATGCTTTGGCAGTCAACAGGATTAATGACTCTCCTGATAGCTCAGCTTGTTCACGATATTGAGCAAGAGTCTACTGCTGTATAGATTGTGCCCTGTTACTTACAGTTTGCCGCTGGTCAGTACATGTCCGTGGTTTATTATATCAGATACATCGAGAAAGACGCCGGGCGACGACGACGATACAATGGCGCCCAGAATATCGAATCTACAGCTATCGACGATCGCGATGATACTGCCATTCGAAGACCAAAAGACCCACGAGCTGGCAAGTATCGTTGGCTGTACCGAACGAACGATTCGACGACATAGATCACGACGTAATATCACTGGCGAAGTGCAGAGATATAAGAGGTGCCGCCAGAGTCGACAAAAGATGGAAATATGGCATCGTACAGAGCTTCTTGAACTACTGCAGTACCGCAGCGATCTATCTCTTGAAGAGATGCAAGATTTCCTATTTGAAGCCTTCGAGATCCAGATCAGTCGTTCTGCAATCAGTCGACAGTTAAACTCAGCTGGCTGGACGAACAAGAAGTCCAAGATTATTGCTGCTCAGCGAAGTGACGAACTACGATACGAGTACTTGTACCGTATACGACGATATCGCCCCGACCAGCTGGTATTCGTCGACGAATCCGGCGTCAATAAGGATACTGGGATACGGAGGACTGGATGGGCGCCGAAAGGGCTTGCTGCGTTTCGAACTGCAGAGATTGATCGGTTTCAGAACTCTCGCGTACAGATCCTGCCAGCCCTCACGTTGAGCGGTATCCTACACTTGACTACGTATTATGGTACGACTGACGGCGATGGGTTCTTTCGTTGGCTACAGGAGTGCCTTATCCCGAAATGTGGGCGTTTTCCAGAGCCAAACTCTGTCATCGTTATGGATAACCTCTCCTGCCATCGTATACCTGAAATCGAGGGTTTATGCCGGGTATCAGGTGTCCATCTCGAGTTTCTGCCTCCGTATTCACCAGACTTCAACCCCATCGAAGAGTACTTCGGCGATCTAAAGCGATACATCAGGAAGACGTATTCGAAGTGGAACAACGATGAGAATGACACTCGGGATTTCATGGAATATCTACGTGACTGCGCTATGGAGATTGGGTATCGTCTACCCCAGATCGAGGGCCATTTCCGCCATTCGTTCGTCAACTTTGATGGGACAGAGCATATATTTGACGATATCGAACTATAAAAGGGAGGATTTGCTGCCAATATTGAACATCAGCAAGCAATCCAAATTTTCATCGTGCGTTCGCGCGCAATAGATCTTAATCGTGTCGTCATATGATGGTCAATCATCAAATCCATGATTGTAGCCAACAAGATTGCCAAAAGGTTAGCCACAAGCGCACCAGAACACAAAAAATATACCGTCGTCCATTGTTTTCGTCGGTAGCTACGTATACATATCAATTTTGCCTGTATAACGGCTGAAACGCGTTGTTGATGCTTGTGACGATGATTTGTGATGATGACACGTCATCACGATCAGAGACTTCAACCATAGTCAGAGACTTCAACTGCCCCTAACCAGTATCGGGATGGACCGAAGTGTATTGTTTGCAGATCCAAAATAACAGTAATTCTATTGCTTTTATACGTATAGAGCGGCAGTGTTGAATCTACGGCTATGGGTAGACTTTTCCGTGGTTGAACACGTCATGCAAAAAAATCGCGCATACAGTCAAACTTCACACCACTCTTGCTGTATCACTCTTCTTCGTTATCCTCCTCCGAGTAATACGTCTCTGTTGACGACGTATCACTCGAGATTTCAATCTGATTGTCCTCATCGCCTTGCTCGATTTCGTCTTGTTCGATCTGTAACTGCGTGGGCAGCATCTGCGACGCTGACAGCAGTGGTGACGAAACGAAACCAAAGAGTTCCGAAACGCCTACAAAGTTAGCCATATTCGACAGTAAACAGCTCTATATACACTCACCACGTCGACCAACTTCAACTGGCGTACCACGGATCTCTTGCTCGATGGATTGACGTGGCACTAGGGCGTCGATATGTCGGGATGACCCCAACTCGCCTGAAACTAGCGCCGCAGAGTTTTCAACTGGCGCCGCCGCCGTCCCTCCTGGCAATCCAGCGTATATTCTTGTATAAACATCTCCTTCTGACTCTCGATGGTTTGAATGAAGTTCAGAGTGAGATACCACGTCGGAGAGGGCGTCAGACTGCCCTCCGTAGTAGGCGCTGTTGTCTATGAAGGATTTGATCGAGTTCCTGACATCTTCGGTAAGATCTTGAGTAAAACCCTGTTCAGTAAACCAAATATCTGGTAACTTGCGAATTGCCCGCAAGCTACTGTCTACTGATCGCAGTTTCTGTAGCTTCTTTCTGAACCCTTCGTCGACGTTATATCGCTTGCCGCGGACGGATATAAACCACTTGATGAAGCTGGCCACTTGATCTAGAGCTTTTCGAGGCGAATCCGGTACCACTGGCGAGGACGAACGAATCGGGAGTGCGATACTTGGTTGACGAGTGCTTGGAAGGTTCAATGGCGGAAGAGTTGGCAACGAATACTGTGAGATGTTCGCATATGGCCAATATGCCGGCGGCGGCGGCGCCGGCGGCGGCAGCTGTACGTATGGGTTAGGATATTGAAGATGACGATCTGGCGCCCCCGCGTTGCCGTATATATTGACGATGGCGTTGCTGTTGGCGTTGGTTAGGCCAGATCTTGACCCTGATGATGGAAGTGCGGCATTTTCAGCCTTCTCTTCCGTCATCACTGTCGTCTCCTGGTTATCATCAACCTCCACGATATTCTTACTTCTCTTGCCCTGGCGTTTCTGATCCTCTATAAACTGGTCGTGAAGAATCTCACCAAGCAGTTCTTTAGGTGGTTCCATATTGTCAACGCCAGCCTGTCCAGTCATAATAGCCTTCGCCCACTTCTCTATATGGTGAGATTTGATCTTGTAGTGCTTCTGGCCTAGTATATAGCACCAGTTGAACTTCTCGTCGCCCGAACTATTCTTACATCTCTGGTACTCTGGGCAGATGTGCGTACGGAGAAGTTGTCTGTGCATACCCTCCTTCCGACGCTCGACGTTTGCAGGATCGTTAGCCTCACGATCGATCGCCTCTTGCATGCCGGCTGAAACGCCTGCTCGGCCACCTTTTCGAGGCGTTCGTACGCCAGTCACTATACCACCAGAGATTGGTACGGCGCTGTATTGCCACTTGACGGTGAGGTGGACTTCACCCCTCTCTTCAGCTTGTTCAAGAGAGGGGACAATATCAACCCATGGAATACTTGGCCAAGTGACCCCTCCAGTAGACGGATAGACCCGAGTGAAGATTGGTGTTGGTTTAGATGCGTTGGTGGGCTTCCTCCAAGCAACGACAACAGCGATATTGGCCTTCTTCACAATATACGAGTGAGCCACTTCTGCCTCAAGTTGGGCGCCGCTGTCTGCCTCCCAGTCTCTACTATTCGCATCTAATACAGGAGCAATACTGAATCTGTTATACGCGATGCTCTCGATGGTTAGATCGAGAACAGGTAAACCGTTACCCTTGAGCGCTGGGCCACGGGTAACCTGGATTTGTAGCAGAGTTGGTTCCTCGTTACCCATATCGTCCTCCTCTTCAAATACATCGTGGAACGACATAAACGTATCATCAGCGCTATGGCGAGGGGCCGTAGGCGTATCGTCCGCAAATCGAGTGGTTTGACGAGGGGTTGGGTTAACTGGGGTCGAGTCTGGTCGAAACGGTGGCATCGACGAAGGCAGAGTACTTCGGAGCCGGATCGTATGCGGCGGATCCTTCTTTCGCTTCCTCTGCGTTGTCGTTGCTTTTTGGCGAGAGGACGCTTTTGGAGCTCTTCGTGATGACGGAGGGGCTATAAGTACACGCTTTCTTCGCGATGTAGACTCAGCCGCCACCAAATCATTAGTCTCGGGTCCAGCCTCGGCGACGATAACCTCCTCGGCGGCCTCCTCGGCGGCCTCTTCGGCGGCGGCAGCCCGGCGAGCCCTCTCGGCGGGCGTAACGATCCTGATCGACGGCGAGGCAGAGCGTTGAGGAGGATCTCTGGCGGCGTCCTGTGCCAGTTGTTGTATACGTCGTTGTTTCCGCGTACCGTTGGCGATGGGTGACGGACGATGCCCAGAAGGGTCATCATCCGCCTGCCGAGCCGCGCGGCGGCGTTTAGGAGGCATCACGATGCCCTCAGATAATGAGATTCAATAGAAATAGATCAATTGAAGCCATCAGAATAGGTCAATTGCCGTACTACGAATATCTACGTGGCGTTGGGCAAATTTTCATGTATATACAGGGATTATGCGTGCGTAATTTCGGCAAAAAGGGGGGGCGGACGCTGTCAACGCAACGGAGTGTAACACCTTCACACGCCAACCACTCGGATAACACCATCATCCCTGCACCGTATTACACAACATGCCTCTTACCACACACTTTACCCTCAACACCGGTGCAAAGATTCCCGCTGTGGGATTCGGCACCTGGCAAGCCGGGCCGCACGAGGTTGAGCGTGCTGTCGAGACTGCCCTGCGTGCCGGTTACCGTCACATTGACTGCGCCGCCATCTACCGCAACGAGGCAGAGGTCGGCGAGGGCATCCGCAAGAGCGGCGTTCCTCGCTCAGAGATCTTTGTCACTGGAAAGCTGTGGAACACCAAGCACAAGGCCGAAGATGTTGAGTCTGGTGTCGACAAGACATTGAAGGACTTGGGCACGGATTACCTCGACTTGTTCCTGATGCACTGGCCCGTGTAAGTCGAATGCATAAATGTGTGAAAGTGAACCCGGAATTGTGCTGACATGATATCCAGTGCTTTCAAGCCTTCGGACAAGTGGTTCCCCATCGACTCCAACGGAGTCTTTGAGCTGGCCGACATCGACCCCGCGGAAACGTGGGCGGCGATGGAGAAGCTGGTTGAAAAGGGTAAGGTCCGCGCCATTGGCGTCTCCAACTTCACCAAGCAGCGTATCGAGGATCTCCTCACCAAGACCAAGACGGTTCCTGCCGTCAACCAGATTGAGGCACACCCCTACCTGCAGCAGCCCGATCTGCTCAGCTACTGCAAGTCCGAGGGCATACAATTGGCTGCCTACTCTCCTCTGGGTAACAACCAGACCGGCGAGCCGAGAACGGTGGATGACCCCCTGGTCGGCGAGCTGAGCAAGAAGCTGGGCATCGACGGCGGCCAGCTTCTGGCCTCCTGGGGTGTGCAGCGTGGCACCGTTGTTCTGCCCAAGAGCGTCACTCCCAGCCGGATAGAGTCCAACTTCAAGGTCCAGGAGCTGCCCGAGGATGTCTTCGCGCAGCTGAACGGCCTGGAGAGGAACAAGAGGTTCAACTGGCAAACGAGATGGGGCTTTGACATTTTCCAGGAGCTAGGCGAGGAGGAAGTCAAGCGTGTGGCGCAGGAGACAGGGCCGGAAAACCTGACAAAGTTCACCGTCTAAAATAGTTAAAGTGTTTTTTGAATGATTATAGACTATGTTTCTCATCCACCTATATCCGGCATCCAAGCGTACGGGTTTGCGTCAATGTCCAAGTACGGGCCAAATGCCGAGGAGTCGAGGTCTAGCCAGTCTGTCGTTTGCCACTCGTCTAGCAGGTTGGAGCCAAGGAGTCCTGGATCTCCTTGGTCCATGAGATCGACGGTGCCAGATCCGGCAGCGTATGCGGAGTTGAAGTCGAATCCGCCCATTGTGGTCGCTCCGTTTCCTTGAGGTTGGGGTAGCTGTGTCTGGGTGTCCGCAGCGGGAGCAGCTGGTCGAGGTGCTGCAGCTTGCGAGGCCATAGGAGGTTGTCCGTTGTTTTTCCGTGTCATCTGTCCCAGGCCTTCCGTTCTGAACTCTTCCAGGATTATGGCATATCGCCGACTTGGAGAATTAGATGCTGTTGCATGAGCGAGGTGTGTTTGGCAACGCTCAGCCAGGTCCATGAGCTTCGCATGCTTTATCTTGCCTTCACTCTCGAGCGAGATACCCCGGCGCTTTTGCTGTATGTCCCAAACGTATGTTACAAGTAAGGCGCAGAACGTGACGTATTGAGTCCACCAGAAAGCGTGGAAGATGGGCCCTTCTGCGGCCATGCCGTCAACAGTCTCCAGTACTGTCCGCGCTGCGCCGAGACATTCCAAGATCTGTGTCTCGCTGCCAGAACTGAGATTACCCAGGAGAAACAGACGATTTGCATGCATGATCGCATGTGAGTAGGCCAGTTTCAGCACAGTGGACTGGCGACGGAAGCTGGGGATCAGCATCGAAGGTCTTATCGAACCCAGGTGTGGTGGAAGGCTGGCGCGCCATTCGTGAATCTTCTCGCTGAAGCGATGTGCGGCGGCAACTCGTTCTTGTTCCGAGATGGCCTTGATAGAGTAGACTTCCCTCGACGTGTTGCCGATTATTTGCGCAATTCTTTGAACAGGATTAGCTTTGAATTCCTATCAGTGTTCGGAACGACCGATAAACTCACTTTACATGACATATCAGGGCGTCAATATGACAATCTGAATGCTCTTCGAAGCGTTCAATGGGCCCCTGCGCAGTCATGTCTTCGTCGTCAACTCGTTCGGGAAAGTCTTGGTCAATATCATCGTCGTGGAAATGCCTTGGTCGACCGAATATCACGCCCAGATACTTATCGAGTACGTAAGCTGTCCAGAATGTTCGCGACCGACATTGGGCCTGGATGTAGTCTGAGTTTCCCGCAGCCAAGTGCCGCTTCTTCGCAGCTTTTCGATGCATTCCGAGGGCGGATATTATTTGCAGTGCGTTCCCGAACGTATACCACGCTCTGTTCATCCGAGAGGTTGTGAGTAGATAGAGCACCTGAATGAGACGAGATTGCGCGGATTCCAGCCTGGGTAGGCCGGTTTCACGCTCGGTCAACTGGAGTGCGACGCAGAATAGACGATCGCTCCTTGCGAGAGATAGCCTTTCATCTTCTGGCTCGTGGAAGCCCTTGGACTTCTCGCTGTGAGCGGTGGCCACGGCGAGGGCCGTAAGTACGATGGATGCCTTGGCGCGGCCGATGTCATGCCAAACAGGTTTGCCCTGAGCGAGATTATTCACCATTGTCTTGAGCCAGGACTCCGCCGTCGGTCGATGCAGAACACGATACGTGGCAATACAGACGTCGAAGTACATGCCAAACAGTTGCTGGAGCTCTCCGTAACTGGGCAATGAGAAGTTGGCGACATCGTCGTCAGTGATTGGCGGCAGAGGCTTGTCACCAGCCAGCATGAGTGGCTGATTCTCCGTTGAAGCGTTGAGATAGTCGGGCACAATGCTGCTGTCGTGTTTAGACAGCCTCTTCCACGCTCGGTGAAGGAAAGTGACGCCCGAAGTCGGGTCGAAGACCTGGCCCTGGATCTCGGCCATGCCAAGCTCGGGCGAGGCTCTTGAGGCTGGGCCCTGGCTCTCGCGCACCTGGCCGCGCAACGAGGATGCTATTACCGGTGCGGATATAGTGCGTCCCCCTGTCTCGGTTGTCTGATACATGACAGGAGGCTCCTCAGAGCCAGACGCCGGGCCGCCAGGGTGAGAGGTGCTAGAGCTTGCAGACCAAACAGCAGACGGAGGCGGCGTCGGAGGTCTTCCACGAGAGTATTTGGCATCGTAGACGCAGGTGAGGCCCTTGCGCGTACACTTGTCGCAGGGAATGGTCCCGCTGCACTTGGCTTTGCGCTGCTTGCAAAAGTCGCATGCGCGGCTCACTTTCTGCGACTTGCGGCGGTTGGCGGCAGCACCGGGCCCGCTGAGCTGTTGCTGCTCGTCGGACAGAGGCGACTGGTGATCGGCGGAGCTGAAGCTTCTTTTCCGTGATTCGCCGATGCTTCCTCCTCCATGGGGACTCGACACCGAGGCTGCTGCTGCTGAGGATGCGCGATGGGCAACATCGGCGGCCGCCGGGCTGGCCGGGCCCGGGAGCGGGCGACGGAACTCGTCCATTGGCCGGTGAGCGGGCCGGAGCCGGAAACTATGTCGCACACCCGGGATGACGGGCAGGGGAGCACTTGGCAGAGCCAGCAAAGGTGTGACGCGGGCGCGCGCACAGTCGGTCGATGGAGAGGAGGTTGGAAAGTCGGAAAAGAAAGAGTTGCAAGAGACAGAAGTCGACGGAAAACGGAGGGGATTTGTCTGGGGAAGGACAAGACTGGAGGATGAGGGGCGGAGGCTGGGGGCACGCGCTAAACATACAGGGGTCTGCAGCCAGAAGCGGGGGAGCCAATGGGCGCTGAGGGTCGCTGTAGCACACCCGCCGATTCATTACTTACTTGAATCAGTTGCTGTCCCTAGGGCGTGTGTGTGTGACCTGCTTTGAGGCGTGGAGGTGGACGGGTCCGGGGAAGATCCGGTGGGAGGGCGGGGAGAGACCGACGGATTTCTGAAAAGACACCACGAGCTTGCCCGGTTTTGCCCGGTTTCATGATGTGAATGTCAGCAAGATGGGTCCTGCCTGCATTCAGACGGGCAACGGTGCTGCACAATGTATTCTCTGATGCTACGCTCGGCACATCATGCCGGATGTCGAGGCTGTATGCTGTTGAGCAAGCAACTCTTGCATGCAGATCTGGAGATAACACTTGGCTTTCTGCCCGTTCGGCCGATCTTTTATTACCGATCATAACCGTAATACAAAGGGACCTTGACCATAGAAGAACAGATGAGATGATGTGTGAGTCAAGTGCGCCGAGATTGACCGGAGATTAGAAGACTTCAAACTTGACTCTTGGGACGAAAGACAACGATGAACAGCACTTCTGACAATACACTGAATCTTGGATACTTGAAAAAGTTTGAACCTCCGTAGATGGAGATAAGGGCATGAGTAAATGTAGACCTATCCAGGTAGTTGATGGAACTGATCGTTTTTCACAAACTGTTGGCTAGTACGTAAGTCCCTTAAACGATGTTACTATGAGCTTGAAGTCACGGCGAACTTTTGTTTCATATCGCACCCAGAACGATGGAACACATACAGTCTTTGTGTTTGATCATCATTTTGAGCTTGATTATAGATCTCCAGATCATCAGTGTGCAAAGTTGAGCGTTCATGTACAGCTGAATTGCAGCGCACATCATCACTTTCCTAAAGAAATAGAAAATGGGCCAGAACGCGATTGTTTCTGATAATTGACGTGAACAATCGCTAAATATGGATAAATGGTCTAACAGTCTTGCGTACATCCACCAAAATTGACCCTCCCGTGAATCCGTGTTTGTCGATGTGCCGGACCCGTACTCCAGCAACGCCATCAAACAGTGCCTAGTCAGTCGCGACGTGAACCTTACAGAGTGTACCTGAACAACGGGCTCTTGTCGCCCATCCGCATAAGCTCCTCCTCGGTGTACTTGGCTCGAACCTCCGCCTCGGACATCTTGTCGCGCCTGTTGTTCTCCCACTTGTAGCTGAGCTCCAGCAGCAGCGCGACGATGACACCGCTGCCGCCAAAGGCCAGAGACAGGCCGAAGCCGGTGTAGTACTTGGGCTTCTCGCTGTCGAGGTACATGTAGCTGCCGATGATGCCACCAATGTTGCCCACGCAGATGTTGAAGGCGACACCGATGGCACGACGGGATGCGGGAGCCAAGTTGTTCGAGGCCCAGGAGGAACCTGCGGGCTGGATGGGGTAGATGCCCATGCAGGTGATGATGACACCGACCATAGCAGCCGCAACGTTGCCGGAGAGGTCGCCCTTGAGGGAGATAACGATAGCGTAGCCGATGGCGATTAGACCGAGAGGGATCGCAACGAAGGGCATGCGCCAGTAGTAGCGGTCCGAGAGGCGGGCGAAGAAGAGGGCGGAGATGGCACCAGCGACGTAGGCAGGGACGGTCATCAGCTGAGCTGTGGTGTTGTTGAATCCCATCGCCTTGGTGATTGTGGGAAGCGTAAACTTGGTTCCTGTACAAGACTTTGTTAGATGTTGTTTTATGCGCACTAGAGGTTGCAAAGTGCTCTGGCTTACCATAACTGCAAGCAGAAGTGGCCAGCAGAGCCCACGCCTGCATGTACAATCTCCAGTTCGTGATAACCGCCTTCATATCGCCCCACTTGAACTTGTCCTCGTTCTCCTCGTCTCTGAAGCGGCCGCCCTGCTTGATAAAATGCTGGATCTCAAGGAAACGAATCTCATCAGGGGACAACCACTTGGTGCTCAGAGCCGGAGTGTCGATCAGGAAGAAAAAGGTCGCAATACCAAGGAGAACAGTAGCAATGCCCTCCAGCAGGAAGATCCAGCGCCAGCCCTCGTAACCACCCACACCATCCATCTTGGCGATTGCAGCGGCCAGAAGACCGGAGAACGCACCAGAGAGCGAGGACGTGCAGTAGAAGCAGGCAATACGGATAGCCAGGTCTCTCGGCATGTACCAAAAAGAAACGAGGTACACAGCGGCGGGGAAGAAGCCTGCTTCGAACACTCCGAGGAGGATGCGGACGGTCAGGAGGCCGGCAAAGTTCTTGACGACGCCGTGGAGGGTCATGATGATTCCCCAGATTGTGACGAGGGAGCCGAGGTACACGGAAGGGCGCTTGAACTTCTTCAAGAGGATGTTGCTAGGCACCTCTGTGAAACGCCGGTTATTGGGTCTTCTTTTGTCATTTTGACAGGTTGCTTAAACTTACCAAGAAGAATGTAGGGAATGAAGAAGAGAGACAACGCAATGTTCCACTGGACACCGTCAAGGCCAAGGTCATCTGCCAACCCCTCGATCTTGGCGTTGCCAATGTTGGCACGGTCAAGATGCGAGGCAAGGTACAGAATCGCAAGCATGGGAACCAAACGATAGTCGACCTAAACTTTTTGTCAGGCTCTGAAACATCATACTGATAACTCGAAGCTCTTACCTTGCGAGTGATCGCCTTCCGTTGCTCAGGTGTGAAGTTGGCATAGAATTCGGCGTCATCGTCGCTCAGACCCAACACGCGCATGTTGTCAATGGTCCGCACCACGGGGCCCTTCTCTGAATCCGAGCCATTTTCGGCCTCTCTGTCGTCAATGAAGGCGATCTCTGGCTTGTCGGTGGCCGACATCTTGGCTCGTGATTGTGTGCAGAAAGGCTTCGGGGGAGGGGGTAGGGGAGGTTGATCTGCCGTTCGAGGTGGTCGTACTCAACTGTTGAGAGAAGAGAAGTGAAGTTGTGAGAGGGAAGAAAGGGGGTGTTTTCTGGCCTGAAGACAGAAGAAAGACCAGACCGAGACCTGAGCAGATCGCGACGTGCCGGTGGCTCATATGTATGTTTCGACGAAGAGGTCCAACTTCCCGGGGCCCCGAGTAAATGGGAGGATTCAGTTACGTTCACGCGCAGGAAGGCAGAGGAACACGCACAGGACTTGGCATGCCGGGTTGCACAACCGGAGTTTGGCTGTCTCTCTGCTGACGAGTTGGACCCTCGCTGCTCGCGCGCGCGCCTGTTGTGTACGTAGTACTGGGGAGGGAGGGAGGCCAGAGGTTCATGGTTGTGTGGGGTCCCCGCAATCGCGGAGACCATGGGCCGGCCGCTGTGGATGCCGTCTTCCTGCGAGAATGGAGAGAGTGGGAAGCTGGCTTGCGGGCAATGTGCATGGCCATGGGTGGTTTCGACTTATCCGTCGTGACGGATTTTCAAAAGGGGGCCACTTTAAGTCGCATGTTGTTGACGTCTTTACGGATTTGGCTCCACGTCAAGCCGTAGTCGCCATGCTTAGAGAAAGCCGACAGGTTGACCTTGTCTTTGTCTAGTGATGGAAGGTGACGCTACAGAAGAGTTAGGACGAAAAAGAAACAGAGCCACATGGGCGGGCAGAAAAGAGAACCGGGGCAGAGGTATGGCATGTGGTTTGGATTCTTGGCTAGGTGAGCCAAGAGTGACGGACTTTGGTCCAGCCAGCCAGCCGGGAATTCAGGTGATGCTTCCTCAGACCCGACTGAGAGGCTCGGCCGACATCCAAGTGAAAGCTTGGCTTGCCGAAATCTGAACGCGGCTGAGAAGCAAAGAGCCGCTGCGTTCGTTGGAGACCATGCGGAGATGTGTCGCCCAACAGAGAGACACACACTTCTCTCCAAGAAGACACCCTTGTCGATGCAACTGCACACCTCTTCCCGCATGTCGTGGGGTTTGCCCCAATCCTCCCGTCTTCTCCCGTCTGCTCCCTTCTGTAGCCACCCGTCTCTAGCCCTTTGTCCTCGGCCATGTCGTGCGGGGAATGCGGGGAAGATAACGGACTCTTCTTGCTCGCGACGGGGCCGCTCTTCAGTCGCGTGTGTTGGGGAACATCAAGGATGGACACGGTAAACCAGCATGAAACTCGCAGGAAGCGGATTAATATTTTCGTTAGATTTCGTACAAGTCGTCGGAATTAGTTACATGCATTACGCCATTATGAAATACGAGTCCATCAATCATGGCACGTCAACATTCGCTGCGCCCAAGGGGGGTGTATGTGCATGTTGGACCCCTACGTCGCGATGAACAATTTCTCCTCACCACCCCTCTCACTCCTCAAGACACAACCATCAACAGGATTACACTGGCACGTCCTTCTCAGAGTGCGAGATGCGAATCTGCTGGTTGTAGTTGTGCATCGCCTTCTCGTCGACATCCTCACTAAAGACATCCACCTTGGTCGACTCGAACTTGCGGGCGCTGACCTTGTGCTCGAACAAAACATCCAGCTCGGCAAACGTACGGCCGCGGGGCTCCGGGACGCGGAAGTACGTGTACACGCAGCAGCAGAAGCAGATGCCGCCCCAGAAGAAGCCGGTGTAGTTGGACCAGTTCCACGCGGTCGGGTTCAGCATGTACGGGGTGACGACGTTGTTGAAGATGCCCACGATGTTGCTACGGCGACGGTTAGCATCGGCAAACACATTTTGTGGGGATGTCGGGGTTGACTCACTAGAGGTTGCGTCCGAGGACGATGGTCTTGATCTGCAGACGACGCGACGGCAGCTCACTGACGAGCGAGTAGCAGACGGTGCCGACGGTAAGCTGGTAGAACATGGCCCAGACGATCATGATGCTGCCCGTCGCCAGCGCGCCCTGCTCACGGTGCGCGGATGGAACGAGACCCAGGAAGCCGAGGATCATGAGCATGCTGCAGAGTCCGCAGAGACCGTAGAAGTACAGCGTGCGTCGGCCAATGCCCCACGACATCAGAAACCAGGCGCCAAAGACGCCGACCATATTGATGGCATATTGACCGAGAGCGAACTTGTATGAGTTGGCGGTGGAAAGGCCGGCTTGCTTGAGGAAGTACCTACGCGCAGCTGTCAGTCGATGCAAACCACACCCAGAGATATATAGGACAATTAACTTACGTAGAGTAGTTGGAGAACGAGTTGCCGCTGAGGTTCTGGATCGCCCAGGTCATGCAGACAATCTCGGTGCGACGCAGGTCGACGCCCTTGAAGCAGTCCATGTACGTCGCGCCGGCCGTGATCTTCTCCTCGAGCGCCGTCGTGTGCACCATCATGGCGACCGTGTCGTCTGCATCGAACTCCGTGTCCTTTTCCTTGCTCGTCAATCGCAGCAGCGACTTCTTGGCCTCGTCAATCTTGCCCTTGCGCACCAGCCACCACGGCGACTCGGGCGCAAAGTAGATGCCAATGGCCAGCGGCACCGGCCACATCCACTGCAGCGCGTACGGGATGCGGTACGCCCACTCGTCCTCGCGGTCGAGCATGGACATGATGACGCCGATGCCGATCTCCTGGCCGAGGCCCCAGCAGAAGTTGACATAGGTCGTTAGGTAGCCGCGCAGGGCGACGGGGCAGACCTCGGAGGCGTACGTGATGCACAGCGTCTGGAAAACACCCCACGGGATGCCGCAGAGGATTTCGGCGGCGAGAAGGGTCTGGACGTTCTGCGCGGTGAAGAAGAGGGCCGTAAAAGCGGTGACCAGCATCAGGCAGATGATGACGGTCCACCTGTAGCCGAAACGTTCCGAGACCCATCCGTTGATGAAGAGGCCGATGATCTCGCCGACGGTGGCGCCGTTGCTCAGACCGGCCTGCCACGGCGCGGGAACCTCGCACTCGCCGGCTGCGTTGCAGACGCCGTACTTGCGGTTGAATTGGGGGAATGCATAGAAGTTGCTGACGAGGGAGATGTCGTAGCCCTCCATGGCGATGCAGGTCGAGATAAGGACCGACCACGCAATGGCCTTGGGGTACAGCTTGATGCCCTGCGAGAGGCTCATCTGCTGCTCCTTGTCTGACGCATTTTTGGCGCTCTGGACGAAGTTGTTGGCGAGCTTTGCGGAGTGGTGACCGCCGATCTCAGCCGAATCGCGGTTGTTGACGCCGGCGATAAGGTCATTGTCTGGGGGCGTTTTGGTGTCCGCCATTGTTCGGAGAAACGAAGGTTGAGATCCGATGCGGTTGATGGATGATCTCGCTGGTGTGCACTGTGCTGAGGATGGCCGTCCGCGAAACCGAGATGCTCGCAAAAACTGCTGCTGTTGCTGCGAGATGGAACTCAAGACACCTCGATGATGGGGGGAGGAACCGCGAGATAAAATACCAGGAACGCGCGGCGGCGGATGTTGTTTGTGGGACGAGTTCGCCGGTTCGAGCCCACAGAAAAAAGGGCACGAATTTTTAAAGAAGAGCGTAGAAAGATGGGGCCGGGGGAGATTGGGTGCTCGATTGTTCCGTCGGCATCGCGTTCGTCGGTGAAGGAATCAATCGTTAACCGTAATCTGCCGGACAACAACCTCCTCCAGCTAATGAGAAGCTGAGCCGGAGGCCCATTCGAGCTGCCGACGAACAGGGGCAAAACTGGCGCGGGCGGGCGGTCGGTCGGTCGTGAGGGCGATATCTGGGCTAGGTTCCTGGGTTTCCTAGGTCACAAGTTCCGGCTGCTCGTCGCGCGAACGAGTCGTCAACCAGATAAGGTGACATTTTGGGATAGTGAGATGAGGGGTTGACAGCTTCGACAGGGTCTGGCCCCCTCACGAGAAACCGAAGTAATTGGACGCCGGCGCCATTGAGTTTGCGTCTCCGCGTGTGCGTGCATGTCTTGGGGTCCGTGGGATGGTGTGCCGTTGTGTTGGGTGTTGGTCAGGTGAGCATATCGTTCATCCAGCCCGTTGGAACCAAGGGCACATTGGGCTAGGAAGAGTCTTGGGGAAGAGGAACATGAGTCGCGAAGAGAGAGAGACTCGGGAGAGTGTGTGACAGAACATGAACATGTGTGTGTGTGCCAATTGAACATGAAGAAGATGGGGGAGGGACATGTCCAAATAAGACTGCGCAAGAGCGGTGGAAACTCCTGCTTGTTTCTCATGTTTATGCGAAGAGCCACAGCCCCCAAAATGACCTCAGAAAGAGTTCGCGAGGCCAGCAGCGAGAGTTGCAGACCCTGAATAATGTGCTGGCTGGGGGTCCTGTTTGAATGGGTCGGGACATGCTCGGGCATCGGGGTTGGCAGCCAGCAATTCCCAACTGAGAAATGCGCTCTGGAAGCAGTAAAAAGTGCCCGGTCGCAAGCCAGAAAAACCACTGAAGTCCCCTGGAGTGAAAAAAAAAGTGTGTGGTGGGTGGAGGGATGTCGTCGGTTGCGCTGCTGACAAGTCGCAATCCCCACACACGTCATTCGTCGCGGCCCCAGACGGGCAGACGCAAGCTTTCGTCCAAATACACAGATCTGCTCAAAATCGAGGGGCTCCCCCAGATCTTCTCCATCTTCCCCGGGTTTCACTCAATCTTGAGAGCAGCCGCACTGGGGTCGGAAAGAATTGACAAGATTGCTTTGTGGCATGCCATCTCCCGAAGCGCCTGATTCGTTGAGTGCCACGACCTGGTGAGTTGACCGCGCGCAAGTCTGGTGATCCACTGGAGGAGGGGCCGGGGGGCGCGGAGAAAAACGCCTGTTTTGGAGACGAGGTCATTCGCGCCGACGGCTGGACGGGCGATGAAGCCGCGCGCGAAGAGCCTCAGTATGGCTGAGAGTGATGGCGATGGCTTCTTTGGAGGCAGTTGATGAGAGCAATTGGGTTGGGAGAGACTCAATTGAGAGACGCGGGGCCCGTTGCTGGATGCCGGATGATGAGTGACAGAAACTTCGGGCGAGAAAGACCGGCTGACCGTTTCCCAGTGAGCAGTGTCGTGAACAGCATCTGCGATGTGATCGCGTACTGCCCGTGTGCGGGCGGTGCCTGATGACGGGGAGAGAGTGCAAGAAGGGGTACAAGTTTCGGGCACCCAAGCATGCGGTCTTCAAGGAGAGCCACAAGTGGCCAGCGCCGCCGAAGAAGCTCAAGTTCATCGATGAGACGCGCGGGGTAGAGCTCGGCGAGACGGCGGACGGCGATGAGCCTATCGAAACCAACTCATCGCGAGGTGATGAGGAGCGAGGCGACGAAGAGATGACAGCGACCTCGCCCGAAGCGGCGACCGTGGGAGACTCAGTAATTTCTGAGGAGCAACAGCAGCAACGCCCGTCGCTCCAAGCAGCAAAGGCCGCCAGTTGGCCTCTTCCCGATGAGAGCCTTCATGGCAGCAGTGTTGTCGATGAGCCTTTGTTGTCTCAGCGAGGCTCACTGAGTACGCCTGGCGGCGATCACACCAGTCAACATGACAGCCAGCATGACAGTCTTCGCGAGCATTCCAAATCTGTCGACATACTGCCGCCGCTGGAGCCTCTCGTGCCGCCGACGGGAGGCATCTACACTGACCGACCCATCTGGCCGATCCAAGGACGCCAGGAAGCTACACTGTTTCGTCACTACGTGGACAAGTTGGGTTTTTGGGTATGTTGAAATGAATGCAACCGCTTACTGGAAAGACGCTTTTCTGACAATGTGCCAGCTCGACGCGTGCGACCAGTCAAGGAGCTTTGAGACGGAGGTGCCGCAACGCGCCGGCTCATGTCCCATCCTGCTCAACGCAATCTTCGCGCTGGCAGCACGGCATCTCAGCCTGACAAGCGCGTACGACTCGCTCGCGTCAAACAGATATCATGACGAGTGCCTCAACTACCTGATCCCGCTGCTGGACCACGCGGCAACGGTGTCGGACGAGAACTTGTTCGCGGCAACAATCATCCTCCGCGTCCTGGAAGAAATCGACGTAAACACAGTCGGCCAAGACACGCACGGCCATCTCCTTGGGATTCACGCCTTCGTCAACGCCGGCGACCGCTTCCTTATGCCGGGCACGCTGACGGCCGCCTGCTTCTGGGCGGGCCTGCGTCAGGAGATCTACAGCGCCGTCATCAACCAGCAGGTCGTCCGGATGAACTTGGGTCATGCCATTGTCGACCGATCAACCACCCCGGCAGACGACTTCGTCTGGGCGAATCGTGCCATAGTCCACTGCGCCGACGTCCTCAATTTCTGCTTCGGGGCCGAGGCGGGGTCGGTGCTGCGATGGGGCCAGCTGGAAATGGCAAACAGAGAGTGGAAGAACGCCCTGCCGCCCTCGTACACGCCCATCTTCTACCGCGAGAGGACAGAAACGGAGGCTTTTCCCGAAGTATGGTATCAAAAAGCGTGTCACAGTGAGTCTGCCTACCTACCTACCTGCCCCTGACGCCCGCCGGTTTCCGGCCCGGCATTCTCGACGCCTTCGGTGTCCGAAGGCATCGTCATGTCGTTTGGCTTTGTTTCTCATCGTGTTTGGTGATGACTAACTACGGTGGCAGTCATCGCCGTCCAACACCACATTCTCGCCGAAATGTACCTCGTCTTGTTCAACCCGAGCATCCCGCGTGTCGGGGGAACGCGTAAGGCGGCGGAAAGGCGATTAACAGAGCAGATCCAAGTACTATTACGCAGTCTCTGTGGCATTGGCATGTGCAACCAGGGGTCACCTCCAGCCATGTTCACGGCATGCATGGGGATAGCTATTGGTAAGTTGTTTCTTTTTCCCCCTTTCGTTGCTTTTTCCCTCATCTGCGACACGGTTCTTGCAGGGTTTCAGCAACTGACTTTTCTGCCCCCTTTCAAGCTGGTGATCGCTTCGACGAGAGAGCCGACCAGGAGGCTCTTCTCAACATGCTCAGCATCACCGAAAAGGCCCACGCGCGACCCACGACAGCGGTAAAAGATCAGCTGATGCACGCATGGGGTTGGATGGACGGGGAGGCGATGAGCGAGGGGTGAAGCGAGGTTGGCGCCCCCCGGGGAAAAAAGGACGTTGTTGCCACGCCTGGACTGGCGGGCCAGTTGTCGTGAAGGCGTTTGATGAAGGCCCTCATGATTGGGCCGCGATAATGATTTGTTGGCAGGCTTGTTTTCCCACTCGGACGGATCTGGATCACGATAGACGGGCTGGAAGAGCCCCGGACTTTGGATTCCCTTTGGTTTAGCATCTGTGGATACCCGACATGGTGGTGTAGGTAGTATAGATTCTCGTGTTTTGTGACGGCAGGATCTGGCCTCGCTTGGCTCTCATGCAATGCAGGGCCGAAGAATCGGACATATTTCGCGATTCCAGCTCCTTGGCTGAGGCTAGCTATTCCAGAGTCTACGGCGTATTGTGTCTCTCATCCCCGCATGCCGCGTTCCGGAACACACTCGGGACCTGCGGTCTGGCGTCAGACAACGCATTCCGAGTCCTACGTAAGGTGTGCCCCGTGGCCTGAGCGTGAATATGACAGCTATTGCAGAGTGTTGGTTGGCAAGACATTATCGCGGGGATGTCTGGGGCGGGCGGCGTGGGGTTGGGCTGGCTGGCTCGCCCTCAACTTCCACGAAGAGCGATATTGGGAAGGAGGCCCCGATGAGATGACCCAGAGTTGATGTCAGACTCTGCCCGTATTGGAGACGCAGTTGGCCTGGAAGAGATTGCAGACGTCTGGGACGGTGAGGGGCGTCTTGGCAAGGGTCCTTTCGGCAAGTGTGAAGTGTTCGTGAACGCCCAATCAGTGGGAAGCCATTACTGAATCCAGGAGGGGATCCCGCGGGGATGGAGATGCGCTGCATGGGATCCCGGGAGGCGTACTTCGAAAGAGGGAATTTCAAAAATAGTCTGCGAATCCCATGATGATGCGGCGGGGCGTGAATTAAGCTTCGCCGCAGGGAGAGACGCAAGGCGCCGTCACATTGCATTCAGAGGCCTTCCCGGATGGCGGTTGGCGTGGAGGAGAAGCGGGATGATGGTGTGGAGGAAGCGTTGGAGTTGCAGGGATGTGGTTAAGGAATTTCGGGAATAATTCCCCAGAACTGCGAGCGCGGGATTCTTGGTGTTTTCCACCGGTCCAAAAGAGGCATGGCTTGGCAGACGAAAGCTGCGGCCAAGTCATGTGATGCTCAAAAGAGGGAATTCTTGAAGAGTTCTGGAAAAATTGGAGACGCTCTCGAAAAAAAGGATGTGCCTCATTCAGGAAACCCGTCGGCGATTCTGCCCCTGTTTGTCCATCCAAAACCTGAAATTCCCAATTCCTCGACGCCTCCATCGCAACGCTCTCCACAGATCTGAATCTCGCCCCATCTTTCCTGCTCCACGGTCATCACCACGATGATCCACGAGGCACGGCCAAGCGGGAACATGGCCGTGGCGGGAAATGGTAGGTTTTCGGATTGCTTAGCCAAGTTGGCTTGACAGGTACGAAACTTCACGTCAAACCGGCATGAGGAGGTACCTGTCTCCCCCGCCATGCGTGCCCCGCGACACATGTCACTCGCTCTCTCCGAGATTTTCCAGTCTGCTATGGCGTTTCCGGGACTGCTCCTCCATCGTTTTGTCGTCCTCCATACCAATCTCTCATCTCTATCTGCCGGTCTTGTCTTGCCATCAACAACATATTTAAAGACTGCCTCCAGAAGAGCCTGTCCAGATCTTCTTGTTCAACACCAATTCAGTCTTCTCATCTTCAGTGTTACCATTTGAGAGGAACCCCAAATCTTCTTCATCTTCAGTGTATTGCTTTTTCTAGTCAATTTTCCATCTTCTTTCACATCATTCACAATGGCCGCTGCCGTCGCTCAGCCCTTTGTCAGGCCCACCAACGGCCACGACTTGGAGGAGACCACCGACTTCGTCGAGGAGGTCAACATCCTCAAGGACCAGCTTAACAAGCAGTCCGACGACACCACCTACGAGGACTCCAAGTTCGACTCCGAGAAGGACAAGACCGCCTTCCGCCAGTATGAGGACGCCTGCGACCGCGTCAAGAACTTCTACAAGGAGCAGCATGAGAAGCAGACCGTCGAGTACAACCTCGCCGCCCGCGAGAAGTTCGCCATCGACCTCACCGGCAAGAAGCCCTGCCGCGACGAGATGACCATCTGGGAGGCCATGGAGAAGCTCAACACCCTCATCGACAACTCCGACCCCGACACCGAGCTCTCCCAGATCCAGCACCTGCTGCAGACCGCCGAGGCCATGCGCCGCGACGGCAAGCCCCGCTGGATGCAGCTCACCGGCCTGATCCATGATCTCGGCAAGCTCCTCTTCTTCTACGGCGCCGAGGGTCAGTGGGACGTCGTCGGCGACACCTTCCCCGTCGGCTGCGCTTTCGACAACCGCATTGTCCTCCCCACCACCTTTGAGGGCAACCCCGACATCCACCACCCTGTCTACAGCACCAAGCACGGCATCTACAAGCCCGGCTGCGGTATCGAGAACCTCATGATCTCTTGGGGCCATGACGAGTACATGTACACCGTCTGCA
This sequence comes from Colletotrichum siamense, assembly GCF_013390195.1. Lineage (NCBI taxonomy): Eukaryota > Fungi > Ascomycota > Sordariomycetes > Glomerellales > Glomerellaceae > Colletotrichum > Colletotrichum siamense. The sequence goes on along the minus strand of NW_023501016.1, from coordinate 334,672 downwards.
AGGAGCAGTCCAAGCTCCCCCGCGAGGCTCTCGCCATGATCCGCTACCACTCCTTCTACCCCTGGCACCGTGAGGGCGCCTACCGCGAGTTCATGAAGGAGGGCGATGAGGAGCTTCTCAAGGCTGTCCTTGCCTTCAACCCCTACGACCTGTACAGCAAGAGTGACGATGCTCCCTCCGTCGAGGAGCTCAAGGTACGTTTCAAAGTCTCACCACTCACATGCATCACACACTAACATGCTTTTAGCCTTACTACATGGAGCTCATTGATGAGTACTTCCCCTCCAGGGTCATCAAGTGGTAGACAACCAAAATTGTCACATTACGACTGGGTATGATATCAGATGGGCTAGGCATTCCGCCCTGGGACACAATCAGTTGTCAGAGGCACGGCGTTTGGGATATACTTTGATGGATACACTTTGTGTGAATGAGCGGTCATTTTTTGAATAGTTAAAACAGGCCAAGAGGCCTTTGAGGAGTCTCGACGAGAGTACTCTAGTTCGGAAAGTCTAGACATATCCAATGATAGACCAGCGCTCAGAAGAAATTGCTTTGAAGCGCATGAAGCTCACATCTTGGCCCGTGTTCGTGTTGATGTCTCCACTGTGACGTGCGTGTCCGGGATCTTCAGTGAGGGGGTTGAGATCACTACGCAGGAATGGCCAACCAACGTTGCTCGATTACTCTAGCAGTGAAGAGAGCCAATTGACTTTTGCGCTATGAACTTCGGCTCCGCTCTAATTGGGCTAAGCTGGAAGCGACATGCTACAGTCGGCATGTTGCCGAGTATACTTAGGCTCAATGAAACCCCAACTTCAGACGCAAAGGCCGTTGCAAGTCTCATACGGAAAGTCGATCTGAAAAGTTAAGGCTTAGTTTAAGCTCGATGTCATGCAGCGACATAGCCACAACTGTGGTCAAAGTTCAGGGTGCCACCTTGACCTCGTGCTCGTTAAAGACTGGTCTCGGTCCCTTCCGATCCCGCCCCAATTTCAGTAATGCGTCGTGTTCAGCTTTGAAGACCGCAGATATTTTGCAAATCCGAGCTACAGGTCAGTCCTGGGGGCCTTTCCGTCATGTCTGCGATCAATCAAGAATTCGCTCGCCAGTTGGCTTACTATTTCATCCGTAAGGTAATCTATCAAGTCAAAATCGTTTTCAACAAGAGAATGATCGTACCGAAATCAACGAAACCAAGCACAAACTATCGGACGAAGTGTAATTTCATTAAATTGAAAAATCTCGCGGCCGATTCCAACTAGTTTGTAGCCATCGTCATGTCCTCGTGCGGCCCCCAGGCGAGAGTGCTCTGTCTCCTGTCTGTATTGGTTGGGATCTTTCCGGTTAACGTGTTGCAGAATGATAGCATCAAAGATTCTAACGTTCCCAGAAGGGGCACGTTATTGTACCCGAGGGTGATATGAAATTGATAACTAGTAAATATAGGTTCTCTCACATGTCTTCGCGTATGTGACTTATCACCGAGTCCACGTGAGCCCCAGATGGGAGTGTGTTGCTCTACCGTGTAGCTGATGTATTTTCTGTGAATCTTGGCATCCGTCAACAGATGAGTGTGAGTAGCAGACTGGGATAATGCAGCAAGCGAGTGAATGGTAACAATAAAAGCGTCATGGGTGGGGAACCGAAAGTGCCTTTCGTACTAGTGATTTTCGTATGGCCTCTTACACACATTCCCGATATATCAGAGTGCCAGGACTAGAGGTGGAGCACCTAGAGTGGACAGATCTGCAGATTGATTAAAGATCTAATCGTTGTTGCTCGTGGTCAGTTTACCATAGGCTCGCTCCAGGTCCACAGAATGGCAGAGCACGTCGGGTTTCACAGCGGCCAGCCTCCAAGATCGGGATACATATTCCGAAGGGAAGTATCGCAAGCTTCATTCATCTGTCATTTAATTTGCCTGATTAACTCTTTCCCTTCTAACTTTGTTTTCACAATTTGCCGCCTGCTGGCGCACCTTTTTGACTGCTGTATGACTTTGCCTGACTACATCAAAGGGTAGGCGGTCTACAAGGAAATCTGGTCCATAGAATAGCAGAGCACGTTAGGTTTCACGGTAGCCAGCCTTCAAGATCGGAATACAGATCCGGAAGGAAGACATCACAAGCTTCATTTGTCTGATATTACTTTGCCTGATTATATAAAAGGCAGGCCGTCTGAAAGGAAATCCACGTGGCATGGTTTTCGCTAATGCCGCTCACCTTAGCTCGACAAGTTCCCGGTTATTGTGAGATGCCTCGCGAATGATTGTCAACAATATTCTGTACGATGAGCAATTGAATGCCGTACTTTCGTTGAATTTCTGTATATTGGGTGAAGATGCTCCTCTAGATACTTGATTTGAAGTCCCCGTCACTAGATGGGCATTGTGGGCCAATAAAGCAGGCGTTAGAGACTTGAAAATTGCCAAAGGCATTCCGTTCATGGTAATATTTTATTGAGATGATAACTCGTAGCTCTCACTCACTTGAAGCCTTTATCAAGTGCATGGGGAGGCATCTCCTTGCATGACAGACCTATTCCTGCAGATGCAAGATCATGCATCCGACGCGCGTGAGGACCGGACAGAAGTCTCAAGTTGTTCCAAAGTATACCTTGCCCAATAATGAGAAGACCTTCAACTTCTAGAGTAGATTGACTGCCTCGTGTTCGACAAGCGGAAACTATCGCCAAGATGACTGAGCGTTTCCGCTTTCTTGATAATCGACTTTTCAGCCTGTGATGAGATTAGGGCTGGCATAGGTAGAGAAAGGTATTCCGTACTTATGTGGTATTTGTCCGGATCAAGAATATTAGAGATGTGAGAACTACGGAGCAAGCTTCTTCAATGCATCATGGGAACGACCAGTATTTCGAGGGGAGATGGAAAGCTTGAGCAGTGGGTCCCTACCTCATGAACTGGGCAACGTGGACTTCATCACTGATGGCTTAAGGTTCGGGATGACAAGGGCGGCTCTTCAGTTGGCAGCTGTCGGTCCCGATATCGCGGAACTCCAGTTGAACCATTGCACCCAATCCCAAGAACACATGACTCCTGGTTTGACCTAAAGCGCCAGAAATGTCATGGATAATGGCGCGAAATACAGGCATTCAAATGACTCTTGGCGCCGATGCCCGTTATTTTGTCTACGGGATTTCCTAAAACGACATAGCGTTCCCGAAATTCGAAGATCGTCGGCACCTTATTACGCCCCGAACCGATTCGGTCTCAATCCAATTGTCCACGCCGTGCAAGGCCCACCTCCACCGTGGTCCGCCCCACAAGACCGGCGATGGCATCAACGTGGCCCAACTTACTAGGGAAGATCGATAAGCCAGAGATAGACAGAAGGAACAGGGTTATGAGACATATAAGTCCCATGCAGCGCCTGCCATTCATCACGACCTCTCGTTTTCTGCACTGGCATCCTCAACTATTCCTCATCCACCATGACTGTGAAAAACTTCGACGCCCCCGAACCAACTCACGAAAGTGTTGTTGTCGATGGGGTTCTACAATGGCCTTCTACCGGGATCAATGTTCTGGTCGTCGGAGGTGGCCCAGCAGGCTACTTGACGGCCCTTGAGTGTTGGAGAAAGGGACACAATGTCAGCATTCTAGAGAAGAGCGAGCAGAACTCAACAATCGGTCAGTTCTCTACGTCACCGACGGCTCAACTTCCGTACTAACTTTGCTACGTTAAGGCGACGTTTTATTCATTGGGCCTTCAGCATGGACCACGTTGAAATACTACCCAACCCTGCTGAAGGACTACCACGACCATTCATGGGACAACTTCTGCTCCTTCCGAAGGCTCGATGGTAGTCTCATTGCGCCGCCACAAGAATTCGAGTACAATCGGTCCGATGTTCCGCACCACGCCGCCTGGCCCCTGAGAGTGAGAGGCATGGTCAGCCGCCCGGGCCTGAACGAGATCTTTTACCAGCAATGCCGACGTCTAGGCATTCCCGTGACATTCGGCGTGAACATCATTGACTACACGGAAGACTCCAACAGCGAAGTCGCCAGCGCTATCGCTGATGATGGTCGTACATTCACGGCGGATGTTGTCGTTGCTGCAGACGGCCTGGGCACCAAGTCGCACAAAGCCGTTATGGGAGAGGTGATCCGGGCTGTGTCGACTGGATTCGTCATTTGCCGAATTTTCTACCGTCTGGACCCAGAGAAAAACACCGCTCTGCATCAAAAGCTGGCGACTCTCAAGAGGCCTGACATGAGAGCCTACTCAGGGTAAGCAGTCTTTGTATTAATGACGAAGAATGAAGAGAAACTGATGTCTTCAACGTTTCAGTGATACGTTTCACTGCGTTGTTACAGCCGCTAGTGACGGCATAGTTGTCGGCGTCACGATGCCAGTAAGTTTCCCTTATCTCTCCAAAGCTCCATGTAGGCAAAGCGGCTGACCTGATTTCCAGGATGATGGTACAGCACAAGAGTCCTGGTCTGAGACCATCACTAGCGAGGACTTCATCAAGCAGCTTCCTAAAGCTTCCGACACGGAGCATTGGGACCCTTTGATCATTGAGGCCATTCAAAACATTCCCGAAGATAGCATCGTCAAGTGGAAGCTGTGTTGGCGAGACCCCCAGACTAAGTGGACATCCCCAGGCGGACGTATCATACAGCTCGGAGATAGTGCACACGCCTTCATTCCGTCTTCGACATCCGGGGCCACTACTGCACTGGAAGATGCCCAGTCGCTGCCCGAATGTCTTCGACTCGCAGGAAAGGCCAATGTTGACATCGGAACCAAGATTCATGAACTCTTACGGTATGTGTCTTGCTATAACCTTTTGGTATCTGGCGATAATGACTGACACTATGATAACAGTCTTCGCCGCGCATCGATCCTGCAACGCCTGGGTCATGAAAATAGGCGCGAGATGCATCGCTTTGGAGGCATGGAGGAAGTCATGAAGCACGCACCCCCTGGTGGACCAATGGGTCTTGGGAAATGGATCTGGACGCACAATGCCGAAGAATACGCAACGAAGAAATTTGGGGAAGCGCGCGCTCACCTCGAAAGCGGTGCTCCCTTTGAACACACGAACCTCCCTGAAGGGCACAAGTGGGAGCCGTGGTCTATGCAGGAAGAACTTGAGAAGGAGAAGCAGGGAATCAACACGCCCGAGTTGAAGCTGAACGGAGATTGGGGTATTTACTAGAGGGAATCATAGCGAAACAGGTTAATAGATAGAAAGATCTTGTAACATAGATAGACTTCTCCATTCTGCTGTAATGCTTCTTCTTACAGTTTACATAACTCATTTGAGATCAGCAAGTTTCGCATCTCGGCTCGTTCTTTTGGACACTGATTCAAGAGAAATTGTATCCAGACCACCAGCCCCCTTCCGACTGCCCCCTTCCGACTGCCAATTAATAAAGAGCCTAGGTCTCAAACCTGCCCAACTCAGAGCGAAGACGCCCCTCGGCACTTTCAAGCCAATCGCATTTTCCCTCTTCAACCTGTTGATGAAGATTCTTAATGCCGACTCGAAGAAGGTATGAGTAGCTTGGGGCTATAGTGAAGAAGGAGAACGCAGAAGAGCTTGCATTTTCATGTGCTTGAGCAATTTCGACGACCATCTTCGTCGCAGCACGAAGTGCAGCGCGTGATTGCATCCGCCAAGTCTCAAGCACTGATTCGTCGTCATTACAGTCGTTGGGGATTTGATGGAGTATGTGATCATGTAATTCGAATAACATTCTGTTTCCTTTCTCAGTATTGGGAAATGCGCAGGCCATACATATACTTCTTGCTTACCTCAAAGTGATTGAAATAGCTTCGCACATGATACCCCCGCTTCCTGGATGCTGTTGTAGAAGCTGAGCAAGAAACTCTTGAGATGTTGCGTCAAGATCCCGAAGTCGAGTCAGGCGAGAAGTTGTATTGGATACTTTGAAAGCCATAAGAACCTTGTTCACTAGCCATGTTGCTTGAGCAACTCGACCGAAGCCCTCAATATTGTTCACAGACAAACTCGAAACTGAGCATTGAGTTTTGACATCGGACCAATTACCACACCGGATCTCCACTGGAAGGTCGCTGTCATCTTTAGGCATGAGAGTGACAAGTGGCTGCTCATCTACTGTCACTTCACAAAAGATTGATCTACAAGGGCCTCGAAGTCAGCAAGTATGGCACTCCGAGATGCATTGAAACTTACCGCTCGCAAATCACAAGCGCCCACCATGTGTTGAAAATCTCTTGAGATTCTCCATGACGGTCAGTCATTTGATAATTTGCATGGATAGTTGATATAGGCCCAGCTGATCTCAATGACGCTTGAGGCTGGCATTGATGAAGACGCGCAGCATATGCTAGTCGAGCACAGCCAGCTAGGGTCGCAAATGCTTGATCTGGACGCCCATCTGCATACTCGTATACAGATACCAGAAGTTTTGACTGAACCAAACGAAGTGAGCAAGGATAATGACTTTGGACCTGGGCCAGGAGTGATTTCGTAACCAAGTAGAGGCTCTCAAGGTCAATAGGCTTGCCGGAGAGACTATGGCTGATACGCTTCCCCAACTTTGGTGTAGATGTAACCAAGCACATACTCAAAAGAAGGACTGAGAGTTCTGCAGGTGGAGACACCCCTGAAAAAATCAGGCTATCTTCAAAATGAGATCTGGAGATGAAAGGCAGATACTGATGAAGGCCCTCGAAATAGCGCACACTGATCCCGTCCACATATTGACCAGTGTCTCGTATCAGGCCTTGGACTCGCACGAACAAGTGCAATTCCGAAGATGGAATATCCGTGGGGATCACATTCGCTGACTTGCGGTTGCAGTGCGCCTCGGCGAGCTTTGACTTGTGGGCTGGGGATGGCGCTCGACGGACATAACGGCATCTCAGCCCTTTCCTTTGCGGCGCGTTACTACTCGGAAACGTAGATTCTGTCGATCGAGCTTACCTTCCGCAATATCCACAACTGGGTAGCAATTTGTCACATTTCTTTTTCCGAGATTTGCACGTCAGGCATACCTGGGCGGCGAAGGTAGCCCTGCGTGTGCCGCTGTCGGCCGCCATGATCAGAGGCAGTGCTGAGGACATCTCTTACCTTGATCAATCCAGCTTGGCCCATGCATCGAGAAGATATTCATGATGCGAAGAGCAGTGATGGATTCACATCATATGCTCTAAACCGCTGGCTTGATTTGTAACCGCTGGTCTAACCAATTGCAGCGGCGCCGCCGTCGGCCGTCGTCGGAGCTTGCAGCCGCCGCTAAGGTTCTGATGTAAGATCTATTCAGAGGCAAAAGATTTGATTGGTCAATCGCCCCTTGAGCCTGTGTAACCTAGTCTGCAGCTGAAGTCCGGCCATTGTCTTGAACATGTGGCTTTGGGTACCTGGGAAACGTCCGTTTCAATGATTAGCTCGTTGGGATGAGGGGGAACGGGTATATAACTGCCAGTGATTCTCGACTTTGAGCGTGCAGTCAACAAAGGAACACAGAACAGACATCACCTCAACATCCCCATCGGAACACCGGAAGCAATGGATTCGAGCACCCTTTTTCGCGTTGATGGCATGGTCGCCGTCATCACTGGCGGAGGCAGTGGTGAGTCCCAGCCACCTCAGCCACAACCCCCCGCAGCCTCTTATTGAATCATCATCACAGGTATCGGTCTCACTATGGCGAAGGCACTGGCTGCCAACGGAGCCCAGAAGGTCTACATCCTAGGTCGCCGCCTGGATGTTCTGCAGGCGGCAGCCAAGGACAATGCAGCCTTTGTCCCGATTCAATGCGACGTCAGTTCCAAGAGTGACCTCCAAGCCGCTGTCGACCAGGTTACCACGGAGGTCGGCTATGTCAATCTTGTGATTGCCAACTCTGGTGTTTTGGGCCCTCCGGTCCGTTTCAATCCGGATGAGAACATCTCGGAGACGCGCAAGACAATGTTCGACAATTTCAACATGCAAGACATGAACGATGTGCTGAACATCAACGTGACGGGCGCGTACTTCACGATGACTGCTTTCCTTGAGCTGCTTGACGCTGGCAACAAGAACGCGCTCAAGGGTGGTTTTGGAAAGCCCGCTCCTGGTGGGAAAGTCCCGACTGTCCAAAGCCAGGTCATCTTCACGTCCAGCATTTCAGCCTTCAGTCGTCATCGGGTCTCGACGCCTCCTTACACGACTAGCAAAGTTGCGATCATGCATGTCACCAAGCACTCCAGCACCCAGCTAGCGAAGTTTGGCATTCGCGTCAATGCACTCGCCCCAGGATGTAAGTCATTTGCCCCATTTCCTGTGACTTGAGAGCCGCCAAAGTCAAAGGGAAAAGATATCTGACCGTCATAGTGTATCCATCCGACATGGCTGCTTCAATCATTGGTGACAGAAAACCAGAGGACGAGACCCCTAGTGATGACAAGTTCATCCCGGCTCAGAGATTTGGTGGCGATGAGGAAATGAGCGGCGCCATTCTGTACCTCGCGAGTCGAGCAGGAAGCTATTCTAATGGTTCAATTCTTCTCACCGACGGAGGTCGCCTTTCTGTCATGTCTGGAACCTACTAAGAGATAGATTAACGTTGGTTGCTTCTATCCGACAACAACCGTATTGATTTACATATCACATCCATGCCTGGCCAAATCAAAGATATGGTCGTTGTCTTCATGTTTTTCCAGTGGTTCTTCTTATTCCTGCATCTTGCTGCCACTTAAGCCAATTCTGCGCACTTGGTTCCTTCCGAAGCTTCCTATCCATTATTGCTACAGTAGGTCCCTCATCGCACAGATCTTGCTGTTTTTGTGAGAACTTCCCAGTCTAGTAATAAGTTGTTGCATCTCAATCAACATCGCGTCCCAGTCGGCGGGTGGTATGCAAGCATCCATCATTTCAGCCGCGAGGAACCGAATGGGTCGAAGTCTTATTTCGAATGATTCTGGCTGTCTCTCACCTGTTCCTAAATCTTTCTCATACACCATGCCGGATTGAGGGAAAATGGAAGTGGCTCGAAAACGGCCTATCAGATCAGCGAATGCAGCCGTTTTGGTGGGATACAATTGCCAGGGCTCTGAGCCATGGCCCATCCATGCTTGGAAAGAAAAGGTCAGGCAACTTTGGCAAACCCTGTCTCGTAAACGAATAATATTCGCAACGAGGTAGTCGGCGCGGAAGCACCACCGCAGTGGTTCGTCGACGATTTCGTTCGACCTTGTGGTCCCGGCCTTCAAAGCGTAAATATGAGTGCGAAGAAAGAGGTAAAACCAAGGTTCACGTTTTGAACCAGCTCTCCAGTCGAGTTCTGGAAATAGTTTGCAAAATAGTTCAGCCCTGGCCAGCTTACTTGTAGGGGTGTCTCGTGCGTGTCTGTTGAAATGCCGCCACCATGAAAGGATACTAGATCCATTTGCCCAGCGTTTTACCTTTCTCCCAGCCCTCTTCATCAATGTTGGCTGATTTCGGAGTTTCCCAAGTTTGGCTTGCGCGGTTTTGGCGGCAACTTTCATTCGTAGCGAGTACAGAGGCTGGGCTGCAGATATATACATTTGCCTCATAATGTCAGTTTCCTTTTGCAGATATCTGACATCTGAAAGAAAGTAGTCGACCAGTTCTTCGCCAAAATACAGCTTGAATAGCGGCAGGGCGACCTCGAAACTATCGCCGTCTCTCGACATCTCACTAGGTGGGTGCGGTTCGTTCGATGGTGTGGCTCTGAAAAAGGCACCGCTTTCGATACTGGTGAAACACCCGGCGGCTGGAAGAAATGTATCCAGCCCTACCTAGTTCGCAATCCGAGCTCAAATAGTTCTTTCGTCAAGTCGGAATACCGCAAGATTATGAGGCACGCTTTCGGGTATGAGTGTCTAATTGTTTTGAGGTTGTGTTTGATACTTCTCGAAAAATCGGGATTTGGTGGCGGCCCTCTTGCTTTAATCTGATCCATGGCATTACTTACCTGAGTGATGATGAATTCATTGTTCAAAGGCAAAGAAAACTTTCGTTGTCCATCTCTAATCCATCATCGCCTAGCCATTGTTACGAACCATAATGCTGTTTATTAGCATGTTTAGAAACAAGACATTCCAAAGTTCTTTGTACATCGTCCGGAGGATTCGTTGTCACGGAACACTCATCAGGTGACCGTACAATGTTTTGTTTGAATAGCCATGTCCATGTTACCGACGACTTTGTCGTAGCCAGGTCCACTCAGCCAACACGGCTATCAGCAACGGACGGAACACCGATGGTAAGCAGCAACATTGGTATCTTCAACACAGCTCTGTTCTAGCGATGTCTGGTTCTGATGCATTAGCATTGCGATTAGCATCAAAAGTTGAACCCGCTCTTTGCTACACTCTTCTACCAAGACTTAGAGCTCTAAAATGTTGTGACACCCAGACCAAGTCAGAAACCAGAAGCAAGCAAGAGGTCAAACTTGGCTATGCTAACTAATGCACAATTCTTTGCAAGGGCAGAAAAGTGGCTGCAATAACGAAACAATTTTTTGAAGATGTTTCTGTAAGGTTGCAAGTGAGCAACGCGACCTGAATGTTCTGATAAGGGCAAAAGGCCTGGCGTCTACTTCATACTACAGCAGGCTTCTGAGAAACTCTGATCTGGTAATAGCGGCACCGTTCCCTTCTGCTAAGGTTTGTGAAAAAAACACGATACATCAGTCTCAGGAGTCGAGGGTCGATGCGTGGACTGGAAGATGCAGGCACTAGGGAGAACCCCCAACAACTTTTCATGACCAAACAGCGCATTCTTGAGTATCCATAGAGTTCAGAAACTGTGTTTAGATGTTCATTGTACACGTGTAAAACCAAGAAGCCAAGCCATTAGAGCTCCATTTAATACCATGGGGTTCTCCACCAAAAACCAGGTCAATCGGACCGTTGTTTTCAGCGACCAGGAAAGCGAGCCCCTTTTTCAATCGGACCGTTATGCTCGATTTTAATCTCATTCTGCGGAGAACGGGGCATGATGTCTGGGGCCCCGGACACAACTCCGGCGTACTAGCGGAGGAGTCCGGGGCCTCCGGAGTGGAAAGTCGGAGACGCAGCACTTCCTGCCATCGAAATATTTGGGGAAATTTGCGGCTGGTCAAGTACAAATGACATGCAGGCGAGCCTTTAGCATCTGGAGTTAATGCCTAAAAAGATTCTACTGGTAGTGGCCCCTCCACCACTTCAGTAAGCAGTAGCGTCATTCAATCAGTTATGGAAGCATCGTGGCGGACTATCGATGTGAATGAGTTTACCACAAGTCTTTTCCCAACGTTAACTAATAGCAGCCTGCAGTCTTGGATATCTGCATGGTCGAGTCTTGTTTGATGGAATGCGTAAGCAAGTCTGCCTCGGGACATGCTAAGACGCCGGTAAGGCTTCAGGGCACGTTCAGCTTTCCAATTATAATGCAACAAGTTTGGTCGCACCGTTAGCTGACTCGCACGTGAGGGTCTCGCGATCGTCATGGCATCACTCCAGTCGCTCATCCCGAGACGTGGTGTTACACACTCGGCCCACGGTGCCGGAGCCGCTTGCAAAAGGCCAAGAGCATAGGAGCGCAAGCGCCCTGTAGACATTCAGAATTCGAAGAGGATTTCTCACCGAATCCTGGCAACGCGACCGTGTGGAATTTGATCGCTCACCGCGAGTCCGCCTTGGCAGCATGGTGGCTGTCTTGGCTTCGCGCGTCGATTCCGTGTGCCATGGCTCGCGTATCCCTGCGGTGCGGCCGGCAATGACGAGAGCCAAGCGGCCGATCTCCAAGCCGCACTCCTACCAAAGTCAGTCACCCAACCGCATGCTGCCAAAATCATTCTCATGAACAGGTGTTTCTGGTCTGGCCTGTCTGTTTGATCACAGTTCTGTCAATACGCCTGCACGGTTGCCCGACGTTTGGGTGCCACATCCATCGCGTCTGCTCACTTTTTGGTTGCATCCGCCGCCGTGGAATGTATCGCTTTTCCCCAGATTATGGATGCTAGGCTTTCTCGGCCTGTCGCGTGGCGTTTCTTCTGGATCACGCCCATGGAAGAAAAGGGAGACAGGACGTACCCCGTACCTTCATCCCGCACTCCGCTCCTCATCCCACCCCCGGTCCTCCCACACCTTCTTGGCCTTCTCGAGCTCCCCGGTCTGCGCCCCAGTGACAAGAGCAGGTAGGACCGACTACGAGTCGGACAACGCCTGGGCAACGTCATGGTAGCGTTCCCATCGCTGTTTCTGTCAGGCGACCACAATTAACCATATTTGCGACACTGCGGGATGTGGCTGCGTATAAAGTCATCATGGTGCGTCGGAGACACACAGACGTCATACGGGTCGAACTATTTGAATCCTATTGCTTTTGACAGCAACCTTACCCAAACATCTGGGCTGTCCCTTTTCTCGTCACACGCTGTCACCCTGAGGGTTAGGGGTCTCTACTGCTTCTGCATCATCTTATTGCAGCAGGCAATTCTTCGACTTCGGACTGACCACCAAAAACACATCCCGAAAGCGCATCACGATCATGGGTTTGGGGAAGCAGTAAGTGCATCAATCTGCCGATGTTTGCTTCTAGTGGGGTATCACTAACTTTGCGATTAGATCGATACGCGTCAATGGCGCCGACTGCGGTGTCGAAGCACTTGTGCTCGGAGTCGTAACATCCGTAGGCGGATTCCTCTTCGGCTACGACACTGGCCAGATCTCTGGCATGCTGCTCTTCACAGACTTCAGGAAACGATTCGCAACTGGCCCTGAAGATAACGGAATTCCAACATGGATTTCTATCACCCAGTCCCTCATGGTCTCACTTATGAGCATTGGCACACTGCTTGGTGCTCTGTCAGGAGCGTACACGGCCGATTGGTGGGGTCGACGACGAAGCCTTAGTTTCGGAGTCTGTGTATTCATCATCGGAAACATCATTCAAATCACCGCGATGAATAGCTGGGTTCACATGATGATGGGCAGGTTCGTCGCTGGTTTGGGCGTTGGTAACCTCTCTGTCGGCGTACCCATGTTCCAATCCGAGTGCTCGCCCAAGGAGATCCGAGGCGCCGTCGTCGCATCCTACCAGCTCATGATCACTTTCGGCATCCTGATTTCCAACTTGATCAACTTCGGTGTCCGAAACATTCAAGAGTCAGACGCTTCATGGCGCATCGTTATCGGTCTCGGCATCGCGTTCGCCTGCCCTCTGGGACTTGGCATTCTTGTGGTCCCTGAGTCTCCTCGTTGGCTCGCCGGCAGACACGATTGGGACGGCGCACGTTTAGCAATGGCGCGTCTGCGTGGAATGAAGAACGACCCCAACAATGAGCTCGTCGAGAACGATCTTCAGGAAATGTTCAAGGTCCTCGAAGAAGAGTCTAAGACCGGAACTGGAACGTGGGCCGAGTGCTTCACCGGGTCCTCCGGAATACCCAAGACCGTATACCGCACATTTTTAGGAATACTCATCCACTTCCTGCAACAATGGACTGGGGTAAACTACTTTGTGAGTATCTATATCTATATAATTGCGCTTAGCGTTGTATCTAATATGGTATTTAGTTCTACTATGGAGCCACGATTTTCGAATCTGCCGGTATCGAGGACCCAATCATGACACAGCTCATCCTCGGAGCTGTAAATGTGGCTCTCACCTTTTACGGCCTGTATGTTGTCGAAAAGTACGGAAGACGTTGGCCATTGTTCATCGGTGCCCTGTGGCAAGCTGCTTGGCTCGCGGTCTTCGCGTCTGTTGGCACAGCTGTGCCCCCGGACACAAGCCGCACCACTGGTATCGTTATGATTGTATCTGCGTGCATGTTCATTGCCTCTTTTGCAGGCGTAAGTGTTCCCTGCTCTGATGCTACCGACTTGCAAAGATCGTACTAACTCATCATAGACATGGGGACCTATGGCATGGTGCGTTATCGGAGAACTGTTCCCTCTTAGAACCAGAGCAAAGCAAGCATCGCTGGCAACGGCTGGCAACTGGTTTGGTAACTTCCTCATCTCATTCCTCACGCCTCTCGCGGATGACGGCATCTCGTATGCATATGGCTTTGTCTTCGCTGGTTGCAACCTCGCAGCCGCTCTGCTGGTTTGGTTCTTCCTGTACGAGTCAAAGGGTCTTTCTCTCGAGAACGTCGATCGTATGTACAGCGATCCGAATGTCAAGCCCTATTCTTCGAGCAAGTGGGTGCCTCCAGGTTACATTACCCGCAAGCAGAAGGACGAGTCTGCTTTCCACCGCGCTTCTACAACCACAGAAGCAACTGCTGTCGGAGACGGCCAGCACAAGGAGAAGTCGGGCGACGAGCGGCCTTACTCTGAGCATCATCACACGAAGACTGAGCCCACTTCGAACGCAGTCTAGCTTCGGGTACTATCAGAGCAGGAACTTCCGGCGATTTCAGGAATATCGACGGCATGCTCCCAACAGTTGTACTACTAGTTCTTCATAATGATATCACGACCTTCTAATATGCTCCTTATTTGGTGTTTGTGGCATAGCTCTGTGGATGTTTATGGTAAACCCTATGAGACCGAAAGTTTTCCTGTCATAACTCCGCCCCGTTCACCGGCGATATCAAGCTGCTTCTACATCGCCAGTTCGCATGAAGATGTTTGAAGGTCTGCTGCGCTCGGGAAAATCATCAACATGGTACTCAATCTCCGGTCCCTCCTGTTTGAAACCCAGCTTCGAGTAGACATGTCTCCCCATGCTGGAACCCTCGAGAATGGCCTCAAGTCCGCCCCGTCGCTTGGCCTCGTCCAGACCCCACAGCACCAATTTCTTGGCAGCGCCCCTTCCTTGGAATTTCGGGTCCACGGCGCACAAATCCAGCGCAAAAACGGCCGGAGGGTTCGCCGTCGCTTTCTGCTTGATGACCTCGGTGCGGCGCCGATGAAGGGAACCGATGCACTGAGCCAAGTATCGCTGCTCAGTCTCGTTGTCGGGGTAGAGCGCGTCGACTCCGAGGCTCTTCTTTAAGTCCGCCGGGCTCGGCTCGCCGTAGCCCTCGACAGCCGAAGCCTGCAGCCAAATGGCCATACCAGCGATCCTGCGTTGTCCGGGTCTCTCGGGGTCCGGGACCGTAGCCTTGAGGAAGACGGTGTTCGGCTGACCCTGCTTGTTGGCCGTGACTGAACGCCAGCGGGCAGCCATGCGCTCGGCGCTGGCGGCGACACCTTCGGGCGTGTCCCAGCCTGGGTTCATGCCCATGTAGACACCATCGCGCGCTTGGTGGCAGAAGGCGTTGATGGCTGCGTCAGCGGCCTGGTGGAAGTCTTCGGCTTGTGTGATGACTTCGATGAGGGGTTCCTGCGGCCCCGCGCTGTCACCAGCCATTGTGTCTTGTTGATGCGGGGTGCGGGGTTCAAACACGAGGGGCTTGGTAGCTGGTCTGCAAAGGTGTTACACGAAATGCAATGCAACAACTCGTCAAGGGGCAGGAATTTCGTTGTGTGTGGAGGAGTAAAGCTGAAGAGACATTCAGGAACAGGTGAGCGTTTTCCCTCCAGGCCGTCAAGGTTGGCTACATAATGCCAAGCCCCGAAAGGTCCAAGCCGTAATGATCCCTCGATTTCCCCGCGCTGTGACCCACTGAACTCCGCATCTTGGGGTCATGCGCGGGATGTTTTGTCACCAAGATCATTGCGATTGCGGCCTTGGAAAGGACGTTTGATGTCCTCCTTTCGCAGCAGATGAATGCCTCCGGTCGTGATCAGGCATTGCTGTAGAGCAGAAGGAAGATGCTCGCAGCTGTTGATGTGGCAGTCTTTGGCAACAAAACAGCTCTCGTCTCCAGTGGAAACTGCAGTCAGTGTGTGAGTTACAGGCACAACTCCCTTTGCGGCTACCATATCCAATTGAGACCTAGTTCGTAGATTGGTGTTATTTGAGTGGTTGTCCAAGTTGTGGATTAGAATTGAAGTTCTATTGAGCCCAGTCATGCATCCATGCATGTGTTCACAGAATCCAGCCCAACGGCATATGTAGATAGGGAGAAGCTAGCCTATCTTCGACCAGTTGGAAAGTCAGAAAGCCTGGCACTAAGTTATACAGTAAAGTGTGCACCTTGGATCGAAATGGTGCTGTGTTTGTTCTCCCTAATCTCAACTTCATCGGCCTCGTTCCGGTTGACTCGGACCCCCTCCGGAGGCTGGTTTTGGAAGCGGAACTTGTCCGAGCAAGGGGCTGCTAGTACACGCAGCAAGCCCCCTACATAGAACACACGGGGAAGTCCTCGGAAATGAAACACCGAGAGAAATATCATCTGGAACATTGTGAGCTTTCTGTTTACACCGTTATCGAAAACTTCAAGCGAGAGCTAGCGGAGACGAACTCTGTCATGACACCGACCTATCTTCCTCCGTTGGCATGGAACTGTCACACGCACTGCTTCAACACAGAAAAGTACCCTTTCAAAGCAACTCGCGCTTACACCCCCGAACCTGCTAGGGTTGATGCACTCATCAAAAACTCTTTCACGGATCAGCTCATGTTGGTCCAAGCGACCATAGAAGATGGGTACCGTGGTTTGATCGGAAATCTAAATGAGTGTCGTGACTCTGATCCCAGCAAACGGGTGTTGGGCACTATCTTCTGGGACTCAGAATCAGTACAGGAGCTTCGGGGCTTAACGGCAGCTGACTTTGATGAACTCCACGACGCTGGTGTAAGGTCTGTTCGTATTCATGGTTCATACGGGGGCTCGGGTGGCGATCTGGACTGGGTTAAGAAGCAGTTCCTGGACGTTGCCAGACACTGTCCTGTTCACCGACACAACTGGAGCATCTCGGCTCAGCTTCCACTTTCGACATGGTCATCATTGGAAGCTACCTTGCTACAAGAACCACTCCTTGAGGGCGTCTATATCATTGCCGATCATAATGGCTGTGCCAACCCCTCCGACATAGGTAGCGCGGAGTTACACAGCTTCATGCGTCTTCTAGAGTCTGGGAGGTTCTTTGTCAAGGTAGGAGCCTTGCATAGACGGTCACCAACGAACATCAACTCAATGCGCCCACTGATCGAGATCTTTGCCAAACGTGCGGCAGATAGCATCCTGTGGGGAAGCGATTGGCCTCATATTGACGGAAGTGTTCGCGGTCTTGATCCCACGCCTTCTCTGCCGGTTGATACACAATTAGAGCTAGCAGCCTTGAAGGAGTGGCTTACGACAGAGCAATGGATGAAAATGCTTGTTCACAATCCAATGCGGGTGTTCGGCACCGTCGAGAACTAGACATGGGGAAAACCTGGGGTGAGAATGGGGAATGAGGGGATTTCGGATCGGCTCCGGACCGGAGGCCATTTTTGGTCTGGGGTATGGGGAACGTGATGTGGGATTGAAGACGAAGCGCGAGGGACTCCATAGCATTTGCCAAGTCAAAAGACCCTCTTCGTTCCTATCTCCCATATTTCTAAATGTATCTTTAGAGCTTTGTTTCCATTGCTTGTAGCTTGGCTCGGCAATCGACACAATTCAGACGACAACCAACACAATGGCGATGAACAGTGTTCCAAAACCTGCTCTGAACGAGGTTTCTAAGCAAGGAAGCGAAGAAATTGAGAATGTTCCAACAAAGAACCTGACGTTGATGGACACATACCGGTCCTACTCGCCCGAATTCTCAAAGAAAACCGAGCGACAACTTGTTCGGAAAATCGACGCCCATCTCTTGCCTCTCATTGTTACAATTTATCTGTTCAACTACCTTGATCGAAATTCGATTACCCAAGCGCGCCTCTACGGCCTCCAAGAAGACACCCATGTCAAAGGGGCAACGTATCAAACCGCCATTTCGATCTTTTCTGCAGGCTATATCGCGATGCAACTGCCGTCAACGATGCTCATGACCAAGATGCAGCCGCATATCTTTCTGGTTAGACCTCCACGATGGAAACACTTGTGTAACAGAGACTAACTTACGATAGCCTGGATGCATTATCATCTGGGCCATAGTGAGCGGCTGCACAAGTGCCACGTCTTCTCCAGCCGGCCTGCTCGTCGTTAGGTTCTTTTTGGGGATCGTCGAAGCTCCCTTCTTCCCGGGAGCCATATACTACTTGAGTTGCTGGTACACGAAAAAAGAGCTCGGATTGCGCATGGCCCTACTTGTGTGTGGATTGCTCTTGTCGAACTGCTTTGCCGGTCTCATATCAGCTGGCATTCTTTCAGGAATGGCTGGCGTGGGACACCTCGCAGCGTGGAGATGGCTCTTCATACTCGAAGGTCTTGCTACAGCTTGCGTCGGAGTAACTGCTTTCTTCCTTCTTCCCGACTACCCGGGAACCACGAAATGGTTGTCGGAAGAGGAGAAGGTCATTGCGCAGGGCCGTTTGGCAGCAGACGCCGGCAGTGAAGAAGTTTTGGGCGAGGACGAGATTTCGATGAAGCAGGCTATCTTGGCTGCATTGGCGGACTACCGAGTTTGGTTGTTTGCCCTACTTCAAATGTCGACAACTGCTTCTATCTCATTCTCACACTTCTTCCCAACCTTGATTCAACAGCTTGGTTTCAAGAACAATACTATCGTTCTTCTACTTACAGCGCCTCCCTACTTCTTCTCTTTCATCTGGGCCTTGACACTAGCTTGGGACGCCGACCGATGGCAGAAAAGATCACCTCACGCGAGCATCTCCGCAATTACTGCCATTGCTGGAACTGTCACTTTGGTCGCCATGGGTGATCAACGTTGGGCTCGCTACGCCATGACCTTCCTCGTCAGCGCCGGAACGTTTGGCATCTACTCAACGACTTACCCTTGGTTGTCCTCGACCATCGTCCAACCAGCAATGAAACGAGCTGCTGCTATCGGTATTGCAAATACCCTGGCTAATAGTGCTTCGTTATTCGCCAACTACTTTTGGCTAGATGAATACGGCCCGAGTTTTCGTGTGTCATGGGCTTGTATCTTGGCCTTCCAGGTGCTTGGATTGAGCTGCATCTTTGGCCTTCGCATTTGCCTCAAGAAGGCAAACCAAATATTTGAAAACCTACGGGGTGAAGTAGATCAACAAAATGAGGAGGCGATGAACAGGCTAGACAAAGATTCTCAGAGAGCAGTTTTGAACGGATTCAAGTACATCACGTAGACAATATCATGTCTTTGATTTCGTTGGCATCGACGGAGGTTAGACCCACTTTGACTTCTAAACTTCTTCAATTATGCTCCGAAAACGCAGCTTGCACAAGCTCAAGACGAGAACCTGTGCCATTGTCGCAACCTGTGAATCTGAAAGTCCGACGTCCACTGGGGCCTAGATACCAGTTCTTGATTGGTTTCCAGCTCACTGACAACGATACTCAATGTCCACTCAGCCAGTCTGTTATCCAAAAGTTGCGATGGATGTAGTGACACACTTAGCAGTATCTCCCCTGCCGCAGAAAAGCAACCACCGAGATCCCAATAGCCTCTCCCAGGTCCAAAATCTTTTTGATCATAAAGCAAGACACTATCTTGTTCATGTTGCCAGCAAGAAACCCCCGAAAAAATATCATACTTCTCAGTTTCATTGCTCGGAACTGCTCCGGTCGTTGTTTTAGTTTGGTCATGCAAGGAAACATGTGCCCAGGTCTTTCCCTCGTGAAGGCCGAAGGCAATAGACGCAACGAACTCTTGCAGTGCAGACAGACCCTGCCTTTGATCCCCGTAATTCAGTTTCTTTTCCGGAGACAACACATCCGCGATGCTTACTTGAGCGAAGACAGTCTGGCCTCTTGTCAGAACAGTGGACAACGGTACCTTTGACATGATATGATGGTGCTTGAATGGCGGACTGGAGCCGTGGAAGAATTCCTTCGCAACACAGGTGGATACCTGGAAGGCAAGTCCACGTTGACTTCTAACGACCACTGTGAGCTTCGCAAGCTTGGTAACAATATTTTCATTGCGCGATTTGGCCCAATCGGATATTGCCTTATCATATTCCCGTTCAAACGTCGAGCTAGCAATGGTGGATCTCCTCGGATTATTTCCCGAAATATAGCTCAATAAGGCTGGCATACGAAATTTGTAACCACCGTCAGGCATACGACGATGTATCAACGTGCGGCCGTTGAAGTGCGTGCGGACAAAATGGCGTGCAGGGCGGTCATCGCGTTGCCGTAGGAATATGATGACAGAGCCCTTTTCCGCACGAGGATACCAAGAAGTCTGTATATGAAACGCAGCTAGGAAGGAGAAATAGTATCCCTCAAAATAGGGAGACATTGATATTACTGGGAGTTGAATTTGAAGGCCAAAGTTGGTCATCGTATAGTATGGCTGTACTTCGGCTTCGTCCAAATGGTATCGGTTGATAAATTCGTTGTAGCTCATTGAAGTGAAGTTTCCAGACCGCCAGAACAATCGCGGAGAATTCGCCAACATGCCTTGGTATTCGTGGTCTTTGTGATCCTCATGGTCTTCGTCAGAATCCCAGGCAAAAATGGTGTGATCAGCCGAGCCTTTCATGATTTCCTCTTGAAGCCGAAAGAATGCTTTCCGCCCCTCGCCGTAGACTGTTGGCATACTGACCCCAAATATTCCCATCAAAGAATAGGCCTCATCTTCTACACGTGTGGTTCTTCTTCGAGATGCCCAGCACATTTTCTGTGCTACGCTTGCGATCTGTAGCTTATCCTTGTGGCTTGCGGTATGCGGCTTTTCTCTGTGGGAAAGAATCTCTTCCTGGATTCCCGTGATGCTCGAAAGAAGTTTGTGCAAGGTGGATTTGCTACCAAGAGTTCTTGATCCCCAATGAGAGTCGAAAAAGATGACCTCATTAGGTGCAATGAGTTCTTGCAAGGTCCACCCTCTGGTAAACCAAACACTCTTTCTGAATGCAGACCCCACATCCATAATATCGTCTCCTGGCGGCACATCTTCCATGTAGGCGAAACAGACGTGTGAGTCCTGATACCAAGAGTACATGGAGTTGATCGCTTCTGACAACTCAGCACTGCTAGACTTGTCGATGCAGCATGTGTCGATCCACACATAGCTGAGGCCGTACTCTAGAGCTAGTGAACAACACGAAAGCAGCTTCTGATAGCCCTTTTTCTGCTTGACAGACGCAGTTTGAACCATGAGCTCTTGGAGAGTGGGTTCATCGGCCGGCGATCCCCATCTATGGGACAGAATGGCATACGGCGGAACATTGTCGACGTGGAGCTCAAGTTTGACATCAAGACTCCCTGGAGTGTCCGTTTCCTGCGCGCGAAGGAGGTACATTGTAATTTCGTGGTGACGTTGCGCGTAGATTGACGATGCGATGAACAAAGTCGGAGGAGAATACTGGAAGATGTTGTCCAGCCTGATCGAGCCTGATGTTAAATCAGCTGACGCAATGCAACACTGCTCGGCACATTGCAGAATGCTCCGATAACAAAATACAGCAGGCCGCATGAAATTTCAGTCCACCAATCACTTCATTCATTCTTCTCCTTGTTTGTCAGCACACTAATTAGGTTGGTTAGTAGCCGCACTTGTGGGATAGCCTGCCTAATGAGCCATTGAGATGAAGGGTTTCGTTATCAACAGCCAGCTAAAAGCATCAATCAGTATCGAGAATGCATAGTTCGAGCCGATTTGAGGAGCCATTTCAACGTTTAGAAACAGAAAGATTCTCCGCAGCATACTGGCAAGATTCTTGCTTGCAAGCTTAGGCAAGACCTCACTCCTCGGCGGAGTCGAAGCCTTCGATAGGTCAGTGGAAAACCTAGAACACTCTGCTAGTAGTCTTAGGAGTGGTGTTCATGAAGACATCGTTGGCATAATCCTAAAGCAAGTTGTCGAAATGATAGAACGAACGATGAGAAACCTGGATGGAGCACCAGCTTTCCCTAGGGAAAAGCCGGCAGCCCTCCCTCAAGGTAAGGTAGGGAATGGCCTTATTCTTGCAGGCGGAAAATCAAAATCGAAAGCCCACTTGATAGATGGTAACGGCGATCAGCCTACGATATCGAGGCGCAGCTTTCCAAAATGAGTTTCTTAGAAAAGGTGGCAGCTATGAAGACTCGTGAGCGCAGGCTCATCGATGTAAAACGATCCATGCATTGAATCCTAGTACTTAGTAATAGGAAACGACAGCGCGGTCATTGTGTCCGCCAACTGTGCTGACATGTCAGAAGTGTTCGCTTTTGCAAACTAGATCGGGGACGTTAGAAATAGATCCGCCTGTGTGACATGTTACTTTCTGGGAAATAATACGGCTCATCTACGCTAGGGGATGATGCGTTCCCCTGTCCACCCCGCAATCCCATATTGCTTACAGCAGGCGGATCACATCAGAGGCCGAAGTTAAAGCCAATCAACTCCCCGTAACTTGACACGATTTTCACCGACATACCTTAGGTATCGTGTGGTATATTGAAATGTCTGGTGTCTCTCCTCCGAGAATTGTCTTTTCGTTTTCGCCTTTTTTCTTCATAGCACAGTCCAGTCCAAGAAAAACCAGTCATCGTCCTCACCTGAGAGTTCGGAGACGTCGGGTGGCTGTGGAATGGCGATACAGGGGCCACAGAACAACACGCGGTTTTACTAGGCGCGAGTTTTAGGGCGTAGGACCAATACTCCGCGACCAAAAGGGGCGCCAACAGCAGGCCGCACCTAACGCGTAATACCAACCACAAGCCTGCTGGTCCTCTGCTTTACAGTATTATCTTTCTTCCCTTCTAAGTTTTCTTCTTCGCAGTTTGCCGCCTAGAGATGCACTTTATTAACTACTATATAACTTTAATAGGGAAATATATAGAGGGTTATAGTATAACCTCTATAGCTAACTTATAAGGTATATAAAAGGGATTTTTAAGCTACTTAGCTAAGTTAATAAAAGTAGTCCCTTATTATACTATAGCTTATATTTAAAACTCTCTAAAATAAATCTTATATATACTTCTTATTTAATTAATATAGCTTTTACTACTAGTAATATTAAATATCTAAAAAAGACTAATTTACTATATATTTAATAATAGTTTAGTTATATTTTTATAGCTAAAAATAATAATATAATATCTTTATACTTCTTTATAATATATATTAAGTTTTTAGAAAACTTTTAGAACTAAGCTCTCTATTAAATTAAGTAGAGGTTTAAAAAGATCGCTAAAAACTTAAAAAATAAGAATAATATAAGGGAGATTAATAAGATATTTAATAAAAAGTATAGTAAATAGTTCTAAGAACTAATCGCTATTATTACTTTTATTTAAATTATAATATAGTAGTTAAGAAGATTAGCTTAGGTTAAGGTAGAGGAAAAAAGGGTCCTTATATTCCCTATAGTTATATAAAAATTCACAAAAGAATTCTTCACAAAATAGCTTTATAGTATTAATTTAACCTTATAAGTATGCTTAATCCCCCTTTTATGGCTAGTAGACGCTGTTAGCCACAGGCTGTTAATTAAGTCTAAGAGCATCAGCAACATCATGCCGTTTCAAGTCAAGAATTGAGAGGTTGGATGCTCTGATCACTAATAGGTTGGCGACTCCTCCTAATTGCGGCTGCATGTGAACTTAAATAGGAAGGCTAACCGCCATAGCGAAGAGTTTTCCAGAGTGGGCAGCAGCACACCACTTACCCCTAAGCAGAAAAGGACCCCAATGCGCTCCCACTTCAGTTACTGTTAAATTAACAGGGTCATTTTGTTAATTTGCTCACGCTAGCCTAATTTAGCTGCTACACCACTGCTGCTATAATTAATTCACCCCTCTAAGTACTACCCTCTTATAATATAACTTACTAATATTAATACTACTAACTTAGCTAAAAAGCTACCCCTACTTATATATATAGCTAAGATTACTACTTTAAAACTTCTATTATACTACCTATTTTCTAAATATATTAAATTATTAATTTTCTTATATATCTTATATTTTTTTAAAACTAAAAGTATATCTAATATTTAGATCTAAACCCCTATTTTTAAAGAGTACTAACTATATGTTTATATTACTCTCTATACTAAAAGTTTTACTATATATAAAAAGAGAACTTCTAATAATAATAACTAATATAATATTATATATAATTAAGAAGATAAATATATTTTAACTATATTAAAATAAAAAAGCTATACTAAGTAATATAACTATTAGTTTAAAAGTAAAATTTAATATATTATTATTATAAAGATCTAAGTATAAGAAATCTTTAATAGTTTTAAGTATTATAACTACTTTACTACTTCTTAAGTTTAATTTAATATAATCTTAACTTTCTAAAAACTTACTATTAATAAAGTTAAGTAAGCTATAAAAACCTCTAGTAACCTCCTAAAAAAAAGCTTTTTTAAATATATTAAGAAGCTCTTTATAGTAAATAACTTAATATTATATATAATTATAAACCTTTTTAAATAAGAGAGCTATAAGGTTAGCCTATAAGATATATATAACTAATAATACTACTTCTAATAGGAAAAATATAGTTTATTATTATTAACTTAGCTCTTCTTTAATAAACTTACTAAGAAGTATAATATATTTTACTATATAGTTTAATATAGTAATAATAATAAGATTAATAGTATTTTTTAAATATATTAGCCTTATTTAGAGATACTAAAGAAAAACCTAAAACTATTAATAATAGATAATATATATAAAGTAAATAATATATACCTTTATTATCCCCCTATTTATTATTATTTTAATTTTTTACTAATAGAAATATAAAATAAATAAATTAATTTTAAATACCCCTCTTCTAAGTTATTAATCTCTCTACTATTAATACTATATTTAATACTAACTTTTACTTTATTTCTACTAAAACTACTAAATTTTTCTAATAGATACTACTTTAACTATATAAGTTTCTCTTTAAGAACTTTATACTTAACTTAAGTATTATTATTACTAACTTTAATACTAACTTAAAGTATATTACTAAAGATATATTTCCTCTTTTAAAGTAATAGTTTTATATATAGTATATATTTAAAAATATCACTTTAAATACTAAGAAAAAATAAGTAAACTTATAAGCCCTTAAGAGTAATAAAGTAGCTACTACTACCCTTAATATTAGTAATAATACTATTAAGCTTTAATTTTACGCTTAAAGTTATAAGATTACTACTTAACTTATAATAGAAGTAGCTATATGCTTAAAAGGTATTAAAGCTCTTATTAAGAAGAATTATAACTATAACGCTAATAGCTTTATTAAGGTATAGAATACCTATATTTACTTATTAATATATAAGGTATATAAAAAAGTATAGTAATATATTAAGTAGTAGTTTTATAACTAGCTAGGTATATATAGTTTTATAGTATTTAGATTAATATTAACTTCTTAAATATTCTTAAGTACTTCTAAATAATATATATCTTATACTATAAAAAGTTTATTAACTACTCTATATATTAATTTTAAAACTATAGCTATAAAATAATATTACTTATTAAAAGTAGCTACTATAAGTTAAAATCTTACCTTACTTACTACCTCTCTAATTTATATATTTTATATACTAAAATATTAAGATAGTTATTAAGAAATAAAAGTAATACTAAGTAAAGTTTAGTAATAAAATTTATAAATAATATATTACTTAAAAGAAGTATAAACTTATTAATAGCTTTATCTATAATATTTCTTTTTAAGCTTTTAAACTTCTTTATAATTAATATAATACTACTAAAAATATATTTAAATAGTAGAGAAGCTTACTTACTACCTATACTAATATATTTTAAAAGTAGTAAAGTTTACTTTACTACTATAACCTATTAAATTAATTATATAATAATAATAATAAGGTTCTCTATATTAAAAATATTAATAATTACTAATACTTTAATTAGAGTAATATAAATATTTTAGTTTATTAGCTATTAACTTTTTATTAACCTCTCTAGCTTAAATTAATTAAGATTAAATAGTTTACTTTTAAGCTTAATCTAAATATTATTTTAAGAAATACTTAGTACTAATATTATAATCCTAACTCCTTTAATAATAAAGCTCCCCCTATAGTTAACTTAAGTAATACTTAATATATACTTTCTATATAAAAAGCTTATAAAGCTTCTTAGAGATTTATATTTATATTATAAGTTTTAGTAATATTAATACTAACTATAAGTTAAATAAGTAGAAGTAGTAATAGAAGTATATATTAGAAATTAAAATAAATAGTAAATAAAATTACTAAGTTTTATAATATAATAGCTACTCTTACTACTTCTATTAAAGCTCTTACTAGCTATTAAACTCTCTATTAATAATAATAGATTAATATTAAGAGATTATATTAATAATAAAGAGATATATTACTAACTTAATAAAAAAAAGATTTTTAGTATTAATAAATATTCACTATATTATAATAATAAAATTAGCTCCTTTAGCTAAAATTACTACTACTACTATAATAATATATCTTTTTAATACTATTAATATAATTATTATTATTAGTATAACTACTAAAGTAGATTTAGCTACTACTAAGATTATAAATTTAGAAATAGCTATAAGTAGTTATTAATATACTCTTTTATACTTACTAGAAGTTATATAATATAATAGCTTTTTAATTAAAATTAATAAAACTAACTACTAAGCTTTAAATTATTTAAATCTAAGGAGTTTTTAAACTATTTAATAATTTAGTAAAACTCTAACTAATTTAGACTAATTAGAAAACTAGGATTTAACTAGATAGAGTTCTCTAGGTTTAAGTGTTTAGCTAAAGGTATTTATACTTAAAAACTTAGGTATATTAGACTTTAGTAGGATTACTATAGCGTAGCTATACTAACCTATTTAAGTGCCTAATTCAGTTAGATTAGGCAAAATAACAAAATAACCCCATTAATTTAACAGCTACCCCCACTTCAGATTCGCCTGTTTTTCGGACTCAAATACGGTAGCTCTCGCCAGGATCTGAAGGATACTTTTGCTCTTTCAGGCCAGGCGTGCGGCTTGCGCAGGGGATCGATGGGCGCACGCTCCACTGTTTGCTGGGGCAGAACCCAATTATGAGCCCTGTAATTGTCGTATGGTTCCCAATTGAGGACGGGATTTAATTAAGTGACAGCTGTAGTCTGTTCCAGATAAAACATCGTTCCCGCGGCGGCTACTGTATCCGCGGGCGTAGATCGAGGCGCGAGCACGGGGGATTTATCAAGAGGCTTCGGCTCCCACATGGCAACTGCTCTTCGCAACTCTGTTCCTACCAAACTTCTATCTCTTTTGGTTGTCACCTCTCATACCGTCTCTCGTTCCTTTGGCTTGCCACTCTAACCTCTCATTCATTCATTGGGTTCCGGAACTCAACCACGATATTTCCAATTCTTTTCCTACGAACCAACATCAGCCTTTTACCCAGCTTTTTTAATCTTGGTTCGATCACGACAACTCCACAATGAAGTCGGCTCCCACTCTCTTGGCAGTCTTGGCAGGACTTGCCAACCTTGTTGCGGCTCAGACTGTCTCTGGCAAGCCTGAAGGCTTTGCTACTGGTGTTACTGGTGGTGGCAGCGCAACTGCCGTCACCCCTGCGGATATCACCGAGCTCAAGGAGTACCTCACTGACGACGAGCCTCGCGTCATCCTCCTCTCCAAGGAGTACGACTTCACCGAGTCTGAGGGCACCGAGTCCGGCAACGTTTGCGCCAGCTGGGGCACCGGCGCTGCTTGCCAGAAGATCATCCAGGACGACTGCGGCAGCAACCCTGCTTCGACCGAGACTTGGTACAAGGCCCCGACCCAGCCTATTGACGTCGGCAACAACAAGACGATCCTCGGTGTTGGCAGCAAGGGCGCTATCAAGGGTAAGGGCCTGCGCATGAGAGGCAGCAACGTCATGTAAGTGCCAACCTAGTTCGTGAATCTTTTCGTGCACTAACAGCCAAAAGCATCCAAAACATTCAGGTCTCCGACTTGAACCCCAAGTACGTTTGGGGTGGTGATGCTATCGGCTTCGATGGCGCTGACCTTGTCTGGGTTGACCACGTCACGGTAAGTCACTTGGTCGTAAATAACATGGTGATGATGCTGACCCTTGAGACAGACCGCCCGTCCTGGCCGCCAGCACTACGTCTTCGGCTTCAACCCCAGCAAGCGCATCACTCTCTCCAACAACTTCATCAACGGCGAGTCCGACTACTCTACCGGCTGCAACGGATACCACTACTGGACCTTCGAGATGGTCGGCACCGACGACCAGATCACCATGAAGAACAACTACATCTACAAGACCTCCGGCCGCAGCCCTGCCCTCAGCGGTGGCACTCTCCTCCACGCCGTCAACAACGTGTGGGACGACAACGACGGCCACGCTCTCGAGGGTGGCGACACCAAGGCCCGCGGTATCTTCGAGGGCAACGCCTTCATCAACGTCAAGGCTCTCGTCTCCGACTACCAGGGCAAGCTGTTCTCTTCCCCCGACGCCACCACCAACGCTGAGTGCAAGACCGCTCTCGGCCGCGCCTGCGAGGTTAACGTCTTCGACACCACCACCTCCACCGACTTCACCAAGCTCAAGGACACCTCCTTCTTCAGCGAGTTCTCTGGCTTCTCCATCGCCTCCGCCGAGTCCGCCAGCTCCATCAAGACCAGCGTCCCCAACAACGCCGGTGCCGGCAAGCTTAGCTCTTCCAGCAGCTCTTCTGGCTCCACCAAGTCTGCTGACGCCGTTGCCGAGGCCGCTGCCACTACCCCTGCCGCCACCTCTGCTGCTGCTCCCGCCGCCGCTGCCACCAGCGCTGCTGCCAGCTCCGGCTCCGGCTCCGGCTCTGTTGCTCTCTACGGCCAGTGCGGTGGCCAGGGATACTCTGGCGCTACTTCTTGCGCCTCTGGCAAGTGCGAGGTCGTCAACGACTGGTACTCCCAGTGCGTCTAAGCAACTTCGATGCCATGATCCGGGTTCTGTCGAGGCCGATGGACCGTTCTGTGATACCCATCTGTCAGTCTTGAGAGGCACATGCATTCTTGTAACATTGCCATCGCACATATATTCCTTGTAAATATCTTTGAGGCCAGGGGCCAAGTAAAATAAAACCAACCAGAGTCTTGCACTACTTCTATATAGCTCCAGACGAGCAGTGATCCAGCATGTGAATTGCAAGGCTACGTTTGTCTCAGGCAAATGGTCCATTTAGCCCTTTTCACGAGGCAAAGCGTTTGCTAATGTACCCATTGGGGTCACCCTAGGCAACTGAGACCAAGGCAGCTAGGCAGGCAGCAGAAGTGTATTGCGATGGGAAGTGGCTTTTGTTTCCCTCGAATTCCATCAGGTGTCACTTCAGCACTTCTACCTACCATGGGCATAGTTATTAAAGTGGCAGCAAGTATGTACAAGTGTTCGGTTCAGAGTTCGATCGCGTCTAGGACGCCGGGTTTAAACTTCATGTGCCTTTGGCATCGGAGAGTTGATTGCGGCTGAAGACGCTAAGGCGATGCGTCGATGGCGGGCTCTCTCTACTAGTCTCATGGATTACAGGGATCTCTCCACAGCTGCATCTTGGCACTTCGTGCTCTCATTGTGTTGGAAACGCAGACTTCATATCCCATGTTTGAGACTTCCACAGCCTGGTCCCAGGAAGCAGGGCACATTCGGAACAGTCTTGTGGTCTGCGAGGTAGTGACATGGTCTGCCAATGTCCTGAGATCCTGCAAGTCTTCGTAAAAGAGGCTGGTTATTGCGCGTAGACATTGACAATCTTGATCACGGCCAAAAGATAATGATGAGCCTCGAGCTACCTTACCTTTTCAGTATCTTAGAGTCAACTTTAAATCTTGCCGGGGAGCGTCAGGTGCAAGCCTTCTAGATCAGCTGCGATGGCTTTTCCATTTCAGCTGTAGTGAGTCAGATTGTCTCTTGCTTGGCTTAAGCTAAGCTCAGCTCCCATCCCAGACATCGCGCGGCATGCGAATTCGCAATCATCAGTGTGATAGGAGCATTTGGCATACGTATATGGAAGTCCTCTCGTAAAATCTTCCGTCCACCAATCTTTGCCATCTCATCCACATCAACAAGCGCGGTGACCAACACATCATCACCACTTTTCTGATCTATCGTCTAGTGCCTTCAAAACTGCTCCTGATGAGGTCTCAGCTCTACACTATCAGCATAGTATGCTTCTGGATTCTAGACCATGTAGAAGCTGTCTACTATCTTGACCAGGCGGCCGGCTACAGCGCACTGCCATCATGCGCCGAAGTTCCCATCAGCTCCATCGTGAGAGACATGGTCTCGGGATGCGGTGACGGAGGCAGGACGACATCCTATAGCTGCTTCTGCACCGCAAGCTCGGATAGATTCAGCAACCTCATTGCCACTGCTGTTGCCAAGAACTGCGGCCAGTCGAGCTCGGAGGTCGCGAGCGCAACGCAGGTGTTTGATGCATATTGCCAACTTGGCAAAGCTGATGCAGCAACAGGTTGTTGACTAAAAACAGATCCTCTCCTTTGTCTGTATGTTGCTAACATCACCGGTGGAAAGATGTTAGTGGGCCAACTTCGACGACAGGCGGCAGCATTTCGACCTCCTCGCCAGCCTCTTCTACCGTTGAACCATCATCTGGTCTTTCTACTGGAGCTGTCATCGCTGTCAGCACCTGTGTATCTCTCGTCACTATTGCGATATTCATCACTGCCTATTTCCTATGGCGTCGACGCCGTGCCAACAGGAAAACCCCAAGCGTCGAAGCACATACCGAAGTGTTTGTGGAGAACGGAGAAGGTACAGGGGCTCAAAAACATGATTGCACGGTAGAAAGTTTCAAGGCAGAGCTGGATGCGAGGAATGAGATAAATGAGTTGCCAACTCCGCCGCCGCCGAGGACCATGCACGAGCTCCAATGAGGGCAGTAATCGTAGTTATCGAGGACAGCTAAATGCTCCTCATCAAATATTTTGACTTTTCGCTCTTGATATTTTTTAAACCTCGGAGTTGAAAAAGTCCACAGGAGACGTCAGCACTGAGGTTCGGCGGAAGCCCGACTGCAACGCTCACGCAATGACGCGAGAAATTGCACCATCGTCGGGGTCCCTGTTGACACACCAAACTGACAGCCTGACAAGTTTAGATGAACCAACCACGAATCTCGGAATCCGATGAAAGATAAGACGTCGGCAATAATGCCACGCGGTCGCTAATACCGGCGCGCTGGTCGGGGCCTGGGCCGGTGCTTGGTGCGTTCGCAGGGACTCTGGCCCCTGTTTGCCGGTGATGTGCTCCGGTATTGTGGTGACGACTTCGGGGATTTCTTAGTTGAGATGGAGAATGGAGAATGATTGTATTTATTAAGGTCAAAGTGAATGCAAACGTCTGACATGCTAATTAATGATAACGTCCTGTTCGTCGCGAGTCTGAAGCATCGTGCCCATCATGACCGAGCCTGCACGCCGGTGGTATCACTGGTTCTCGCCCAGCGATAGTCCTGAGGAACGCAAGCTGATCCTCAAGCTGGATCTACTCATCGTTCCCTATGCTTTCATCCTCTATTGGGTCAAGTATATGGACCAGACCAACATCAGTATGGGACCTCCAACCCACCAGGCCGAAGGTTATTGACACATTCTAGATAATGCATACGTATCAGGAATGGCCGATGAACTCGGCTTCCACGGGAATGAGTTGGTTCAGTTCCAGACCATCTTCGTTGTGGGAAACGTGGTCGGCCTGCTGCCGTTCATCTACCTGTTCCCCCGAGTACCGATGCACATTCTAGTGCCGACTCTCGATTTAGGTGAGCTACGCATCAGACTGAGAATCGTCTGCAATAACATAGGCTGACTCTTGTCAAATAAGGATGGGGACTGTTCACTCTGCTCCAGTACCGCGCTCAAAGCTATGGTGAGATCATGGCCTACCGGTTCATGGTATCTTTGTTCGAGGTTGGCCTCGTTGTTCCACATCCCGACGTGCCTGCTGACACGTTCTACAGGCCTCGTACTTCCCTGGCGTTCACTTCGTTCTTGGCTCCTGGTATCGAAGCGATGAGATCGGTCGCCGAGGTGGCACATTCTACATCGGCCTCACACTCGGCACCCTCACGGCATCCCTCCTCCAAGCCGCGGCAACGACCTACCTCGACGGCGTCCACGGTCTACGAGGCTGGCGCTGGCTCTTCATCATCAACGCCATCATCACACTCCCCCTGGCATTCATCGGCTACTTCATCTGGCCCGGCACGCCCGCCAAACCGAACAGACTTGTGATGAAGAAGTCCGAGCTCGAGCTCGCGCGCTCGCGCCTCGAAAAGACAGGCAGCTCCGTCAAAAGCACCCCCTTCTCGCTCAACCTCCTAAAGCGCGTCTTCACCAACTGGCGCTTCTACCTCCTCGTCCTATGGGACGTCTTCTTCTTCAACACAAGCTCCAACAGCGCCGCGTTCCTCCTCTGGATCAAGAGCCTGGGGCGCTACAGCACCGCCGAGATGAACAAGCTCAACGCCATCAGCCCCGGCCTGGGTATCTTCTTCGTGCTCTTCATCAACTTCAGCGCGGACCTGTGGATAGGCCGGCCTGCAGCAATCACCCTCGCCTCGGCGGTCAACTTCACTGGGCTCGTCATCCTGGCGGTCTGGAACGTGCCCGAGGCGGCGAAGTGGTTCGCCTTCAGCACGTCGTACTCTGCGGTGGCCGTGTCCTCGGTGCTGTACGGCTGGGCGAACGTCATTTTGAAGAATAACATCGAGGAGAGGGCGCTGACGCTGATTCTGATGACGGCGATCGCGACGTCGACGAATGCTTGGATTCCGCTGTTTGTGTATCCCACCGTCGAGGCGCCGAGGTTCCCGAAGGGATACGTCTATTCTGCGGTGATGGTCGTGTGTTTGGTGGTTACGACGCAGGTTGTCAGGGTGTTGTTGGGGACTCAGGGGTAAGATTCGCTGTTTCTGTATTGGAGAATGAGTGGCTAACAGAGATGCAGGGAGAAACGCCAGCCCAAGTCGCAGGATTCGTCTGTCGCAGAGGGCACTTCGACGTCTGTCGAAGGTGATCATGATCGAAAGACATCGTCTCCGCGGATTGAAGCTGTTTGATTGGAAAGGCACGGAATGACGCGGGTACTGAGACCTGAGCGAGAGGGGAAGGCTTCATATGGGATGCATGTCTTTGTGGCTATGTGAGCAATAACGAACGGCTCATTCGAGGTAGTCTAATATGAGAGTTGCCACATGTGTGCAGGATAAGTCGGTGTTCATGTGGAAAAGTAGCCATACTGAGCGAGCCATGCTTAATACAAGCGCCGTTGAGAGAAATCTCCTTGTTCATCAAGAATGAGGTTATTACACACAATCGCTGTCGGATCCTTCTAAAGTAAAGCAGTCTAATAACCCTCCTTTTTGTTGACAACGTTTACAAGCCGCTTCCCCTGACTCAACCGCTCCAAATTCAGGTCCAAAATCCCCAGGATCCGCTCCGTGTAACTCGTCGACATACCGCTAATATGCGGCGTAATCAACAGATTCTTCGCCTTCCACAGCGGATGTCCCTCGGGCAGCGGCTCCGGGTCCGTCACATCCAGCGCGGCGCCGCGGATGAGCCCGTCGTCGAGCGCCTTGATCAGGTCGTCCGTGTTGACGATCGGCCCGCGCGCAATGTTGGACACGAACGTCTTTTTCGCGGACAGGATGCGGAACTCCTCCGCCGCGAGCAGGTGGCTCGTCTTGTCGGTCAGCGGGGTCGCGACGACGAGCAGGTCGAGCCCGGAGCCGAGGAAGGCGTGCAGGTCGGCCTTGGAGGCGCCCGAGAACCACTTGGCGGGGAACTTGCCCTCCGGGTCGCCGAGGCCGGGCGGCGAGTAGCCGTTGTCGCGCTTGGACTCGGGCGTCGGGCGCGAGTGCAGGGTGTAGGCGTGCACTTTGAAGCCGAGGGCGGTGGCTACGCGGGCGGTTTGGCGGCCGATGCTGCCGTAGCCGAGGATGCCTCTGGTGGCGAGGGTTAGTCAGATGCTCTCGTGATAGGAGAGAGTGAGGTGGGACTTGCATTGTGCGACCGACGGCGTCTTCTACCCATTCATTTCCGCGAGACCACTTTCCTTCGCGGAAGTTGTCGATGTACTTGGGGACTGTTGGGTTGATGAGCACTCATGCGGTGTAACCTGAAGGGTGAAGCAACTCACGTTGATGCTGGAATGAGAGGTAGGTTGAAATGATCCATTCGGAAATCTGAGGTCTGCGCGGGTATCAGTTGACCGTTGGCCTCACTACTCTCTCAAGGAAACATACCCGTGGACACCATTCGCCGTCGCAAAGACTGCATCCGTGTCCGTAAACAGCGGGTGCTTCAAGATGTGGTTCGCGCCGGCGCTCTGCAGCTGCACGTACTGCAGCTTCGGCGCCTGCTCCGGGTCCGGGAGGGCGCTGCCGGTGAGCAGGATCGTCACGTCCTTCCACTCGCTCTCGTCAAAGGTGCTGCCGGGCTTCTTCTCGGGGAAGCCGAGCTCGTGGTAGACGACCTTGAGATCCGGGAACTGGGAGTGCAGCTTGGTGTAGAAGTCCTCGTCGGGCTTGAACTGGGAGAGGATCAAGAGCTTCTGGCCCTTGAGGGTCGGGTTTGGCGGCGGGAGGAGCATGATCATTGGTTTTTGGTGTTGGCGTGAGGAATTACTCGGTAAGAGGAATGAAGCGGTTGTGAGGCTTGGTGTTGTTTATGAACAGATGTGAAGTATTGATAAGCAGGAGTTTGAGCGCGGACGGGATTCAGGTTGGCGGGTTTCAGCTGGTCGGATCACAAATAACGGACAGAGGAAGCTCTCTCTCTCTCACACCGACCCCCTCCACCAGCGGAAGTCATGGCATAATCACAGCAGTAATGTACCCTGAAATGGAGGGGCATTGGAGCTGGTGCGGGGGGTCCAGTCTTCCAATGTTTGGTTCGCTGGCCTCTGAGCGCATCGCAGGGCCAGATGGCGCAACAGGAAGGTCGGAACGCCGCCGATGCGAGTGTGTGTGGGGGGGAGTTCAGACGGTTGGCTCAATGGAATTGCGTATCTTTTGACTCGTCAATGGCGTCTGCGGCCAAGGGTTCTCGCATCATTCATTTCTTCATCCAATCTTCGTTGCTCGCTCCATTCGCGGACTGGGGGACTCCGGCCCGGTGTCGGCGGCAATTGAACATGTCCGCCGGAGCCTGGCTGGATGTTTCTGCCGATAAGGCCGGTGACGCGGAGAATAGCTGGCTGAACTGAGGAAACATTGCAGATTGCCTCGAGAGCTGTCAACTGGGGAGCGAAGCTCTGTTCCCTGTCGCTACAGATCGATGATAAGATACCGATAGATGATTGCCATTCCCCTACCCTTCATCCCCACACCACCAGCTAAGGTAATCCAGTACTTGGCTGTATTCTGCTGACATCTCCTATAAACAATCTGCTTTTGAGGCTGTAGATGTTGTAGATATGCTTGCCTTGATGCATCCTGACTCATTCTGACTCGGCCCAGGTGATGAAACACAAGACCCGAAGGCGGTGAAAACAAACATAAATCTAACGTTGGTTGAGGGGCGCATGCATGATTCCTTCTCCACCTTCGACATATGCGCGCCCTTTGAGAACCAGGCTGAGCCGTATAAATAATCTTTGATCCTGCAATTGAGGCTCTGCAATAAGCTATCTTGTGCTCAAAACACTACAGACCGGCAACTCACTCTCCAAAATGGCACCCTCAAACTCAACCGTCCGCCATGCGCGACGCGAAGGTAAGCCAGTAAACTATCTTGCTGTCATGAAGGCGGGGGGACTTGAACTGACACTGCCCCAGATATCCCCATCATCCTCTCCCTGATCAAGGAGCTGGCGGAATACGAGAAGGAACTTGACAGCGTCCAGGCCACCGAGGAGTCACTGGGAAACACCATCGCCTTCGCCCCGGACGACCAGACCGCCTACACGGCGGGCAAGCCCGTGACTGAGCCCACATCCCCCAGCAGACCCGCGAGGTGTCTCATCCTGTTCAACGAGGCGGGCGAGGGTGTCGGCATGGCCCTGTACTTTTACAACTACAGCACATGGCGCGCCAAGCCCGGTGTCTACCTAGAGGATCTCTACGTACGCCAGACGGAGCGCAAGAAGGGCTATGGCAAGCGCCTACTGGTTGAGCTGGCCAAGGAGGTCGTCGCCATGGATGGAGGCCGACTTGAGTGGGTGGTGCTCAAGTGGAACGAGCCGAGTATCAAGTTTTACGAGTCCATCGGCGCCAAGGCCATGGACGAGTGGGTTGGCATGCGTGTCGATGGTGACGCTCTGCCGAAGCTGGCTGGCTTGCTAGACTAGATAGAGTGGGATCTGGGGTATAATAACAGAAACAAACAGACAAGGCACTACTTTCCGCCAAGTATCTGTCCCTGGGCATCGACGCCCTCAAAGATTCCAAGTTGAGGGCCTGATGCGATGGGCGGGCTAGTCAAAGGATTACCCCAGACAAACTCACGCTTGTGCCGCCCCTTTTCATCGCTTTTAGTCTCCTCCACGTACGATGACGCCTGCCATAACCTGCCGAACTCCCTCCGAAGCTTTCTGTCGCTGTATGGAACCTCGCGCACCAGCTGTTGGGTCTGCGAGTATGGGCCGTCATCCGTCTTGCCCGTCAACCGGGTTCTCTTTCGAGACCGTGGTCTCTCGATTTCGCGAACGGGAATTGAGGCATAGGCCGACCATGGGAAGTCCCCCTGCTCGCTCTTCTCCATAGCAACTGGTCTGCGTGGAGCCAGTTTCCACAAGACCTCAGGCGCATCACCGCTGACAATCGAGCGCAACAAATCCCATTCATTGCGCTCCACTGGTGGCACGAGCCTGCCTGCCGTCCTCTTCCACCAAAGACGCACTTTCTTTGTTTTCCTTTGGGCTGCTGTTTCTCGGCCCCATGCGTCGTTCTCAGGGACGAACTTTTCAGGCTTGAAGTTGTCAAGTTCAGTTCGAGGCCAGCAATCCGATGGCGTATCGCGTTGCTGCGTCTTTTGGGAGGTGTAGAACTGGGTGAGCTTTTTGATATCCCAGTTGTCCTCGATGGGACTGAGCTTCTGGCGAACCCAGGGCGTGGGATCGGTCCGGTCGAACACGCGCCTTGTCGGGGGAATACTTTTGAGTCTCTGCAGCTTTCTGGCCTTCTGGATGTCTCGTTCTGAGTCAAACACTTGCATTTGTTTCTCGAGCTCGTTGATGTCCACGGGAGGATCGGGTTCCTTCTTGACAAAGTCGGCCATGAGCTCACGGCGTCGCCGGCCTAACTTCCCAAAAACGAGCCATAAAACCTTGCGGAAGCGGTCTGTGTCGCCCAAGAGTGCGGCATTGAGGATGACAAGCTTCCTTTTGCCTTCCCCGAGTGCTTTTGTGCGCAGAAAGTGTTCTTCTCGTTCTCGGCCATGATCGCGCCTACGTGTGGGCAATTTGGCTGCTGCCGAGGCAGCTCTCGCTCGCTCTCGTCGAAAGCCGTCCTTGACCCAGTCCTCCAGGTAGGAACGACAGATGAGCGGGAAGTATGTGGTAGCACGGAGGAGGTGGCGGTAGAGGTGAAGGGGTCGGATAGGTCGCGGCAGGGGGATAACGGCGGTGGAGGTAGCGGTCGCGGCTTGGAGGTGGCTCCAGACCTTCTTTTGCGGTGTGGGGTTTCGGATCGGGAGGCGGACCTTGGGCATGGTGATTGATGGTGGAGCAGCAGGAGGCTGGTAAGAGACCGACAATCAGGAACAGGAACAGGGCGGCAGGGACATTGTTGTTGCACTCGGCTGGTGTCTCGCAGTCGGGCAGAGACGCATGTACCGTTGCCGGAGTCGGTGTCGGTACGAATATCGATGTCGAACAGGATGCATGCAGGACGGAGGTAAGGTACGGTGCAGAAATTTGGAGATTTGGCTGCAGCGGTGACGGGGACTGGCTGGAGCTTCATCGGATCTGCCTCAGGAGCCAAGGGGAAAGTGGCCCAAGCTTCCTGGGATGGGGGGCAGTTGCCGTAGAAAGGTATTATTTACAAGGCAAGAACAACAGAGGTTCGATGTTGTTGAAAATGGCATGAATTGCTAATTGAATATTGTTGAATATTGATACCTAAAAAAGGTTTAATTAGTCTCTTCGTCAGCTGTTTAGTATGCAGCAATTACATCTTGAAGCATAGCTACGTGAGAATACCATTCGAGATCAGACTGCTTGTTGGCAAAGTAGGTACCCAGCATTGAAGTCTGAACCAACAAACATCAAACATAAACAATTAACTGCTCGTCTTAAGGAAATCCTCAACTGTTTACATGATGGGTAAAGTACTCATCGTGACTGGCTCTGTGAATGGGACTGGAGGTGGACGCGATAGTGTGAGAGGCCCGGGCCGGGTCTGCGATAAGGCCACCCGCGGCACGTCGACTACGCGTCACCGACGCTCCTCCCTCCCCGGCCGACGTGAATGCCCTTTCACTTTTCGCGGTGAGGACGGGCAGTACGTACCGTCAGTGCCCCACCTTCCTTCAGCAATCCAGCAGTCTGAGTGGCCCGTGCGTCTCGCTTAAGCAAATGGGAAGGCACGAATTCTGGCTTGCACCTGCTTGCTCTGTGTGTCTCTGCTGCCAGCCCCCTCCAGCAAGCACACGGTCCCCCCCCTCGCCGCCCTCTTCCCTCTGTAAATTGGACGCGACACGCTCAAAAGACCGACACGCCCTTTTTCGCGAAAACCGCGAATCGACACGTCCACCACTTTTAATTGAAATTCCATTTCGGGAACCCGCTGCGGACCTTTTCCTCATTTTCGGTCCCCGGACGACGGCTGGGCGACAGGACCATCTGCGAATACCTGATATCCACCTCCAGTCCGATAATTCAGCTTTCTGCCGAATACCCTACCGATACTCTGTACTCTGTACTGACTGTGAACTCTGCCGGCGGGTCGTTTCTGTTGCGAATACCTACTTCGCACTTTTGCACTGGGCTGCCAATCCTCTTATTCTCCGTCTCTCTCCTCTCCTCTCTCGGTCTCTCCCCCCAGCACCTGAACCACCACTCTCGGATTCCGGTCTAGACCCCCTTTGAGACGACCACCCAACCCTTGACGGCATCTGAAGCGCCTATCCGCCCTACGCCATTTGCCATTCCGATTATTACTCTCAACCGTCGTTCAGTAGTACATTGGTTTCCCTTTGGCGTAGCCCCCCAACCATCGCCTGTCATCCTTCCACCACTCAAGTTGCTTGCGTTGCCGCATCAGCATCGCACAAAGCTGCCAAAGCACCGAGCCGCCGCGCAAAGCGATCCGACAAAACGCTCGCCTGCCCATCCACGCACACCAAGAAAGCCCCGGCCGGCTGCACGCATTCACAATCCGACTCTTGTCGACCGCCAAAGCTGTCGCAACCACAACTACCTCATCCCGCGACACTGCTTCCTCCATATCTGGAAAGCCACCGCCGCCGCCGCCGAGTGATCGACCATCCTCGCCCACCACCTCTGCCTCCCTTCCGAACCCCCTCTTGATCGCATCGCCTCCCGTCGCAGCTCCCGCCTCCAATGCCCTAGTGCCAGCGGCACATGTCTTCGACCACCGTCACAGCTAGTCAACCCACTTCACATTCCTTCCATCTTCCCCGCGACTCCTCCTTTTCGGCTGCGCAACCACACGACTACCCCGGGAAACCAACTCCCACCGCCATGATGCCTTCAGCATCACAGTCCCAACCTTCGTCGCAACAGTCTTTTACCATGAGCCAGCAGAGCCAGGGCGGCTACCGCGGCTATGCCGACGCCAGGCTTGCCAATGAAGCCCCCCAGATCTATAGCGTGAGTGGAGTCGGCTCGCAGTCGTGCTATCCTGGCACATCTGCCTTTGGGGCATTCGCAATTGACATGACACATTTAGGCCGTCTACTCGGGCGTCGATGTATACGAAATGGAGGTCAACGGTGTCGCCGTCATGCGCAGGCGGCAGGACAGTTGGCTCAATGCGACCCAGATTCTCAAAGTTGCCGGTGTCGACAAGGGAAAACGCACAAAGATCCTCGAAAAGGAGATCCAGATTGGCGAGCACGAGAAGGTCCAAGGAGGCTACGGAAAATACCAGGGCACATGGATCAAGTTCGAGCGCGGTGTCGAAGTCTGCCGCCAGTACGGCGTCGAGGAGGTTCTCCGTCCGCTGTTGACATATGATATGGGACAAGATGGCGGTGTTGCCGGCCGAGGAGACTTCAACACTCCAACCAAGGAACAGGCCATGGCTGCGCAGAGGAAACGTCTGTACAACGCCGGAAACGAGGCAAGGTCCAACGGCATGGCTGGCATCAACGGCACCTTCTTCAAGAACATCTCCACCACTGCGTCTCACGCTGTCGCTGCTATTAGCAAGGCACGATTCGACTCTCCCGGACCTAGGGGTCGCAATGGACCCACGAAAGCACCCAGCTTCAGCCGCCAGAGCTCCATGCAGAACGGCGACGACTTCCCCGGCAACTCCCAGCAGAGCTATGCTTCCGACTACGGCCAGCACGTCGACTCGGCGTACTCTACTCAACAGACCAGCCAACAGTTTGACGGTCCGGAGCCGCCTCGCAAGCGCCAAAGAGTCACTATGACCCCCGCCGAGAGCTTCGGCGGCTACAACAACTCGATGGAAATGTACCAGGGCGCCTTCCCCGGATCTCCTACGGAGCCTAATGAGTCCTTCATCTACTCTCAAGCGAATGTGCCCGCACACGATGGCCACAGCCCACTCACACCGCTACCCTTTGAGATGTCACCGGACGCCGAACACAAAAGGAGCATGTTGATGAGTCTGTTCATGGACTCTGCGGCTTCGGACCAGTCCAAGCATGAGATGCTTCGCTCATTGGCGCCTATTGAGCTAGATATGCCCATTGACCAGCAAAGCCACACAGCCCTTCACTGGGCTGCTACGTTATCGCGTATGCCGCTCTTGCGCGCACTCATCGCTGCCGGCGCCAGCCCCTTCCGTGTCAATGCCTCGGGAGAGACCGCTTTGGTGAGAGCTTGTGTAGTGACAAACTCGATGGATCTCGGCTCCTTCCCTGATCTGCTGGATGTTCTCGGAAGCACCATTGAGGTCCGCGATAGCAAGGGACGCACTGTTCTGCACCATATTGCCATGACTAGCGCCGTCAAGGGTAGGAACGCGGCCAGTCGGTATTATTTGGAAAGCCTTTTGGAGTGGGTGGTAAGGCAAGGCAGCGTGCCCAATGGCCAAGCGGCGACCAACGGCAACGGAAGCAGTGCGCCCGCCAGTTCCCAGTCCCAACCGCAGTCGCAACCGAAGATGGGCATCGCGCGCTTCATGACTGAGATTGTCAACGCCCAAGACCACGCCGGTGATACGGCTCTCAACATTGCGGCAAGGATAGGCAACCGCAGCATCATCTCGCAGCTTCTCGAGGTCGGCGCAGACGGCAACATTGCCAACCGTGCCGGTCTCCGGCCTGTGGACTTTGGTATCGGAGTCGAGGCTGCAGATGAGGGCAACAACATGGCCAATGGTACCGAGCTAAACGGGGACACTGAGAAGAACCGTGCCGCGAGCAGCGAGCGCGCAAAGGAGAGCAGCGATGACATTGTTTCCTGTGAGTAAACATCCAGTTTCCAGTAGTAGATTTTCCCGCTGACCGCCCCCCCCCTAGCCATCACACATCTTCTTAGCGAAGCAAGCTCCACCTTCCAGAACGAAATCAAGACGAAGCAGGCCGTCATCGAGTCCCTGCACTCAACACTCCGCACCACATCAGCGCAGCTGGGCGAGGCAAGGCGAAACCTCGAAGCCATGCAGGCGACGCTGAAGAAGCAACAACTGGCCCGCCAAAAGATCTCGAACCTCAGACACGCCCGCGAGGAGGAACAGGTCCGCCTGATGCAGGAGCAGAACCGGGCAGGCCGCACCGACGCCCTCTCGTCGTCGTGGGAGACGGAACTGGGCGCGGCGCTGGAGACGGCCGACAACGGTGAGGAGGCCGCCATGCTGCCCTCGGCGGCGGTCCTGAAGGCAAGGCTAAGTGCCGTCTCGGCGCGACGCGACGTCACGCGCAAGATGGCCGCCGCGCTCAAGGGGCGAAGCAAGGACGTCGAGATCAAGTACCGCCGCGTGGTGGCCATTAGCACCGGCGTGCCTGAGGACCAGGTCGACGCCGTCGTGGATGGTCTCCTCCGCGCGGTGGAGAGCGAAAAGGGCGAGTTGGAAGTCGACCGCGTCAGGAGGTTCCTCGGCGGCGTCGAGGGCGTGGTGCATTAATGAAGCTGCTGCGATGATGTTCTAGACGTTCGTTGTGTTGGTGTCATACCCCGTCGGAGAAGCCCCCTTTTTTTGAAGTAGGAGAAAAGGGGACCACGGACCGGCCCGTTTATTGATGTTTGTTTTTTATATACTACGAAGAGGGGGAAGGCATAAAACCCAGTGCTTTTTTCTAAGGGGAAAAGAGAGGGCGTTGGCAGGCTGTTTGGCATTAGTGTAGGGTTGCACGGGTGGATATCTGATGATTGGAATTTCATACGATTTCAAAATTTGATGGCCTTGAACGGAGCAACCTGTGAAGTGTGTGAGTGTGCGCAGTGCGGGCTGAGCCT
Source organism: Colletotrichum siamense (assembly GCF_013390195.1). NCBI lineage: Eukaryota > Fungi > Ascomycota > Sordariomycetes > Glomerellales > Glomerellaceae > Colletotrichum > Colletotrichum siamense. Next base: position 292,207 of record NW_023501016.1, on the reverse strand, counting down.
ACGAATGCTTTGCTTTGATGCGCCATCCTAAATCCTACTTGATAAAAAAGCTCCCTTTCCCAAACGCCGTGCAATGCTGCTTTGGATACTATTCCGGCAAGATCTGTCTGTTCATATATTACGTCCTCGGGACATATTACGGGCTGTCTTTTTCACCGCGTGATACCGGACGCGTACAGCCCCTCCCACCGCTGCTCGACTCCTCCCACGAGCTTCTTGGCCTTTTCAATCTCCCTGTCGAGCTCTTCCACGTTACGAGTGAGGGCGCTGACCTCTTCGAAGCGCCTCGCCCCGCGCGCCGAGTCCACCATCTGCTGCACCATGAACTTTTGCTCCTCAAGCACAATGAGGCGCTCGCGGGCCTCCTTTTCCTCCGTCTCCAGCTGCGATACCGCGGTGCTGGTCTCGCTGGCCTGGCTCGCCGTCTCGGATTCTGCGAGTTCTCCGTTCCGGAGGGGCGAGAGGTGCAACGATGAAGAAGAGCCGTTGGCGCTGCCCTGGAGAGCGAGCAGCCGCGAGGAATGCGACGATCGGGAGCGGAGGATCTGAGGGACGGATTTGAGGGTGAGCATATGGGTATGCAGGAAAGTAGATGCGGCTGCGTATACGGCCTGTTGTAAGCGCAGCTGTGTCTTGGATTTCGTCTTCATGTCGCGTAAACGGCGCGCCGCCGTATCGTATTTGGTAAAGGCATCGGTGAGTCGTTTGCGAATCTTGGAGGCCTCTTGGATCTGGGCGTGAGTTGGTGGAGGCTTTGGTGCCTCAGACCCATCCTCGCTTTCTGGTTGCAGCGCCAGCAGTGTACGTTGGAAAATAGGCATCAGCTGCCGGATGCCGCGCTCAAACTGGCGAAGTGTCTCGTAGGCGCGCTGATCCGGGGGTTTATGCATAATGGTAGCGGCAAAATCACGCTTGGAAAATATCGTGTGGTTGCAATCGGCGCACATTCGCACATCGACACTCAGCTGGCCAGGCTGAGCCGCGGTCGGGGGCTTCTCCGTCGCCGGGTTCGTGGCTGGTACTGTTAGGCGCGATTCTCGGAGTGACGCCGATGCGCAAGACTCACGATTCGCTACGCTCAATCCCACTTCGCTCGAACAGCCCGTCAATGGGTCGGCGCAAACCACCCGCCCGCATATTCGACAATGGTGGCGCCTAAATGTCCATGATCCAAACTCTTGCTGGCAAAAGGGGCATTGTGTGACAGAGGCGTCGTCCTCCCAGGTAACCACCGACTGCTCCAATAATTTCCTCTGATTTTTCTGGCCCGTCAGCGTCGCTACTGGGGCCAGCAGGTTATTGCTGTTGGTCGTGACGTCTTCGGGGGCATTCGCAAGCAGCTGCGTAAGCTTCGTTAAACGCTTCTCCAGTCTGGCCACCTCAAGATTCTGCCTCTCCACCCTCTTTCGGCGCATTTCCGCAAAAGCTGACGTGTGGTCGATTAACACGCCATTGTGGTCATTGTAGCCGTCCCTCGACTTGTAGCACGTCTCGCACACTCTAACCCAATACCCCCGCACGGGGTCGTGCTGGGCGGACCTCGCCAGCCTCATCTGGTACATGGTATGCTCCTCGCAGAACAGCCTGCCACATTTCCTGCAGTTGATGCTGCCGTTGACAGCGCCCAGGCCCTTTGCGCAAGTCGGGTCGGTGCATCGGTCGTTGCTTGTCTGTCGCTGCCAATGCGATCGGGTGATGAGCTCGTCCGGATCGATCGGGCCCTCGACGAGTCTGGCGGTGGTGGGCGGGGCAATGGGCAGGGACTCGTTGGATTCGAAGACATCGAGGCCTCTGAGCTTTTGGTTGATTATGGAAAGCGGCTGGAACTTTTTGGCCTTGAGGACCTGCTTGTCGAACCAGGTCCTGACTTCATCCTGTTCGACCTCGGGAAGCTCTTGGTGGTTGTCGTCGATGTGTCTGAGGAGTGTCAGAGACTAGGGTCAGAGTCGCAAGACGGGCGGCAATGGTCACCTGTTTAGTTGAAGCAGCGTCAACTGTATGGAGAGATTAGCCATGGGCCGAGAGGCATCGCGAAGGAGAGATGACTGACCATTTCCTCGTCGCATATTGGGCAAACCAGCTTTGAGCTCGTGGCGGAGGACCTGGAGGGGCCGCCAACGCTGATGTTTGACGTCAGGTCTTGGGAATAGTCGGGGAGTGGACTCGAGACTGGCGGCGACGCCGAGGAGGAGTTGAGCGACAGGGTGCTTTCGGAGGGAGCAAAAGGACTCGGCGTTCGCTGATGGCCACGACCGTGGACTGCAGGAGGCGTGGGAGGGGCAAGGCCTTTCCCGCTGCCCAAGATGCGACCGCCTCCCAGCTTGCGGCCGGACATGGTGGAAGAGAGGGGAGCTCACGCGACCATCCAGGTCGAGGAGGGAGGGGTTTCCGGCGACAAAGGCGGGTAGGATAAACAAACAAAGAAACGAGGTCGGGAAGACGGTGAGGGGGGAAACGAGGTTGAGGAGGTGACGATGGCCAGGACGAGGCGAGACGAGACGAGACGAGGAGGGGGTCCGAGTATCCGCGGTGTGTGCTGTGCAGCGTAAGGTAGGTATTCGTAGGTAGGCACGTAAGGTATTCGTAGGTTGTGCAGGCAAGCGAGGCAGAATAGAGCAAGAGTAAAGCAAAAGCACAGCACAGCACAACGCAGCACACGATGTGCTGTTTGTTGCAGGATGCGAATGCAGATGACGGAGGAAGAGGAGTGGTTCGTTGTGGTCCCTTGGTGGTTCCTGCTGGGACCTCGTCGGTGTCGCAGCGTAAGGTAACTTGCAAGGTAACTTAACTTGTAAGGTCAGGCAGGTAGTAGAGAGGTGACAGCCGCAGTTGGTTCCAGTTCCAGGTTCCCGTGCTCGTCAGGCACTTTCCCTGCTGGGGGGGAAGGGGGGTCTTTGGGCAGCCTGCCAGTGCTGAGTGGCTCTCCAGGTGCAGTGCAGTTGGTTGGGGGCAGAGCTGGAGACTTGATGACTGGGCATTGAGCGGTCACGATGCAAGGAGGGGGGTACGTACTGCGTAGACCAGGACCTGGTAAAGTAGATGCAGTAGTATTTTGCAGGGAAAAGTACTTGCAGCTGACGGAAGCACAGGCGGTGGGCATTGGCCGGGCGGCAGCAAGCGGACGACAGGCACGAACCCCTCCCTCTCCTACGATTTAGATACGTTCCTCCAATTATACGGAGGTCGCGGTCAAAAGTATTCGTACATCAGGGGGGCCCTGCCGCCGTGCGAGTATGGGTGGGTTTTCGTGGTTTTAACTGTAGTCGATCTTTTGCCCAATTCAGCAGTAACTTTAGTTACTTAAAACGAGGATACCCTAATTAAAAATTAGCCTACACTATTATTTTGGATTAAACTACTCTTTTAGATATAATTAAAGGGGGGGGGGGGGACCCTACTTTAAAAGAAGACGCTACTAATACTACTATATAGTACTAGCGTTTATAATGCCTATTAAATTAAGAGAATAGGATCTTAGTACCTATATAGGTATCCTAACCCTATAGGGGTTAGGTTAGGCGTTAATTACTTAGTTATACTAAGACTTTAAGATACCCTGTAGTATGTTTACCTTAATATGTAAAAAAGCTATTAATTATAGATAGAATCTAGGGTAGCTTATACTTAAGGTATTTATATTAAATACTTTATGAAGTAGGCACCCTATACGAATTATTAAAGACCTTAAGGTTTAAATTGTTAATATTCTAATAAAAAACTTATCGATAAGGTAGTACTTAACGTAGTAATTAGCTAATATGATCTATTATATATTTATTAAAAGTAATCTAATTATTTTAAGGTCTACTATATATTAGTATCTAAAAAGCAAAAGATTTTAAAGTATTAAACTAATAATAAAGCTAAGCCTAAATAACTAATAAAAGAGATAACGCCTTTAATAGGCCTTTAAATATAGCGCTTAGATAATTAAAGACTAAAAGAGGGTTATATAAAGTAACGAAATAGTAGTAATACTTAGCGTAGTTTATAGGAAGTAGAGGGTGTAATATAAGCTAAAAGAAGTATTTAACTACTACTACGTTTAATACTACTAAAAGGGGAAATATAAGTTTATATTCTAAGGCTACTTCTACTAATATAAGGTTAGACCTTATTATATATAGCTACTAAAGTCTAAAGCTATATAAGAGTAGTATAAATATTAGATAGATTAACGTAATAACTGCTATAAAGCTATAGATTAAGCAAAATAGGAAGCTATAGAAGCTATAAGAGTGTTACGCTTAAAGAGGAAGCTATTAAAGCCTAAATAGTGGAAATATATAGTAGAGATAGGTGCTATAGTATAAGGCTTAAAAAAAGGTGGTATTAACTAGTGTTAGTATTAATATAAAGTTCTAAGGCTTCTTTTTATTACTTTTATAAAGTAATAGCAATATATCTGCTTAAAAGGGGTTAAAATAATCGCATAAGAGGATAATACTAGCCTTTACACTTAGTATTAGAACTATAAGTACTAAGCGAAGTTAGGTATAGCTTTTACTATAGCTAGTAAACTCTTTAGATCTCTTAGTAATTAAGCTACTATAAGTATATCTTAAGTAGAAGCTATACCTTACTAGTATTATAAGCTGTGCGTAATTAGCCTATATATAGAGGGAAAGATAGAAGAACTTCCCTATTAAAAAGTTACAGCACTTTATAGAGCAAATCTAGAGGAATATTTAATAGGTAATTCAGCTAAAGGGGGGTAATAAATATAAAGAAGGGGCACCTCTACTACTATTAATAGGTAAGGAAGAAGAAAAATTAAAAGTAGAGATCGCAAAGTTTCTAGTAGAAGAGGAGGAGGAGGAGGTAAGAGTAGTTACTATTATTAACTTATAATAGGAGGTTATTAATAGGATTAATAACCTTAACTTAGAGGGTAGCGCGCTAGGGTAGCACTAGCGTACTAAGGAAGTAGAATAGTCTAAAATTAATAATAATACTGATTTTAACGGGGAAAATTCTGATTCTAGGTAAATAGAGGTAAAAGAGTTCAAATATAACGTTAAATTAACGATATATTGTTACGCTAAGTAGTTATAGTGATATAGCAGAAATTTAGCGTTTTTTTTGCAATCGTAGCGGTGATAAAATTAACTACGTATACTGCACTAGAGTGGAGGGGTAATTAAGGCGGGTGGGTGGGGCTGGTAGTAGTACTAGCTGACGTTTAGCCGGCCTCTAATTAGGGCACTGTGAGAAAAGGTGGGACTATACGAATACTTTTAACCGCGACCTCCGTACTGCGTATAGATGGTTCCCCCTCGCCCCTCGCCCCGTGTGCTCTGTCCGCCTGCCAACGATGCATTCAGCGGTCATGGCGGCGGGGAAGACAAAAAAGAAACGGCATGGGGTTCGCGGAATGCAGACTCCTGGACGCTAAAGAGCTACAGAAGATGAAGATGCGCTACTGTGTCAGTGGCTAAGAAGAAAGCTACGATACACCAACGATAACCTGAGAAGGGCGGCAGCCGGGCAAGGCTAAGGCAAAGATGAGATCCACTGACAGGGGGCGCCTACAAGTACAAGGAAGACACACTGCACCGCGGTGACCTCAGGGGGACGCTGTGGAATGGCGGAGCTCTTCCGTGCCGATAGCCTGGAGTCGACTGGTCGGAATGGGTTCAACGCAGGTACAAAAGCAGCCTGCGAAAAGGCGGTGAGTTGGCAAGTATCTTTTTTGCTGTGTTTCCCTTGTACAGAGAATGGTCGGCGTCTTCTGCGACACACCCTGGCCTGTGCGCTGTCCCTCCTTCCATCTGCTGCACCTGCAGTCCGTCCTGCACCTCCACTGGACCACTGGACCACTGCACCCGACCGCTGCTGTTCCCGCCGCTCCCCTGTAGAATCGTGACGGGTGACTCCCTCCAGGTGGTTGAGGTGGTCTTCCCCCTCCACCGTCGGGCTTCCATTGCTGTTCCTTGAGTGGGGCCCAGCCTTATCGGACTGCTTTATCGCTACCCGTCGCCTCGGCCTTTGAGAGTGCGCCATCTCTAGAAAAGCTCTTCCACGTTCGTCATTGACAATTCTCTGTCCTCGTTGCAGAATACTCATCATCTTTTACACACATACACACTCTACATTCTTCTGTCTCACACACGTACTACGTACGCGCATCCCCCTCCCTCCTTCTATCTCCCTCTCTCCCCATACAAAACACACATACACACAGACACAATGGCCGACAAGTCCAAAAAGTTTCCCGACGTCGAGGGCGGTGGCAGTCTTATCCTGGCCTGGCAGATCAAGGGAAAAAAGGTTTTGGTCGTTGGAGGCGGCGAGGTATGTGGCTGCGCTTGCGATGCGCCCCAAACTGCTATTTCTAAGGTTGTTTGCGATGTTAATTTCCTCTTCCGCCTCAGGTCGCCGCCGGTCGAATCCTCAACTGCCTCAATGCAGACGCCAATGTCACCGTCGTCTGTCCCGCCTCTGGCTTCAACCCCGAGGTCGCTCATCGCGTTGCCCGCGGCGAGGTTACACATGTCGACCGTCTCTTCGAGCCAACCGACCTCGATGGCGCCGACATGGTTCTCGTTGCCATTGACGACCCTGCCGCCTCTACAACCATCTGGAAGCTGTGCAAGGAGAGGAGAATACCCGCAAATATTGCCGATGTCCCTCCCGAATGCGACTTCTACTTTGGCAGCGTCCACCGCGACGGCCCCCTCCAGATTATGGTCAGCACCAATGGCAAGGGCCCGAGGTTAGCTGCCATCATCAGACGCTTCGTCGCCAAGCAGCTCCCCAAGAATGCTGGAAATGCCATCGAGGCCATTGGCACCCTCAGAGGCAAGCTGCGCAAGATTGCCCCCACCCCAGAGGAAAGTCCCAAGCGGATGGGCTGGTGAGTTACACTCAAAGATTCTCAACATTCATGTCTCGTCATGCTAACAGCGATTGATGTTAGGATGACAAAGGTCAGCAACGCCTACGACTGGGGCGAGATGTGCGACCTCACCGACGAAGACATGGAGAACCTCCTCAGGTTCTATGCTTCCAACACGGTACCCACCATCGACGACCTCATGTCCATGAGAGAGGAACCGGGCTTCCAGGCGGACCTGTTTGACGGTTCCTTTGGCTTCTGCGTCGGCGCATAGACGACTTGCGTGTGTAAATACAAACGGATATGGGTGTTTGAGCGATTTTGGAGTCATTTGCATCGGCGGTCATCTTAGAATGCGTCATCGGCGGCATCTCGCGATTTTTGGGAATCTTGCATACAGGTCATCATCAGCAGTAGCAGCATCATCTTGGCGCAATATGGCACATCTACTTTTATGTAAATCTACGCGGAGGAATCAGGTTTGGAAACTCGAGAGAAAAAGGAGGAGGGAAGCTGCAGTCACGGCCAAGTTTCAGCTGGCTCTGGCTGTGGTCTGGCCAACAAGGAAAATACAAACATTGAACTCATGTCAAGACAATGTGCACAACAGCCGAGGCCTTTCATGGCTGTGAGTGAGTCAACAGCGCGATTTATTCTCGTGATGCATGAGGTTCCCCGCGTCAATTGGAAGACTTTGGGACCGCGTCCGACGGATCCACCGTCCGCTCCGTTCAGTGTTGTCAATGCATGGCCGGCCGATCCGCCGATGGGCCGGTTGAATGCGGCGTAAATAGAAACAAGGACTATCCTAAGACGGACAAGACTCAATCACTGGAAGGCGCAAGGGAAGGGAGGGAATCCGGGTGCGATGAAAGAAGTAATGCGCAAAGAGGCACAATTACTCGAATAGACATGGACTTGCAATTTGTGCACCATTGAGTGTCTGAACTTGATTCTAGTCAAAATGGACTTTGGTCGAGTATTCCGGCAACGGCGCCTACGGCTGCTACAGGAAAGAAGGTACCCTCCGTGGGCGCCTACTAAGTTCGGTAAGGTTGCGACAGCGAATTGACACCTGCTCGCCAGGCAGATCGCACCTGGCACCACTGCCCGCCGCCAGTCGCAACTTCCTCCTCGCACCCCGCGACAACCGTCTTGATCGCAAGACACAAGAAGCGACGACAAATACCCGAATATCGACCCAGAAAAGGCCGTCTCACGCGTAATTTCACCTGCAGAACTCGATTCATCCGAGACATATGCTTACCCTCGCCGGATACTTCCGTTACGACGCGTCAAGCATCCTCATTCAGCGCTCCAACGGCCACATCCAGCACTGCCGATAGCTCGTCGCAGCCGCCCTCCTCCAATCCGTGGTCGATTGTGATCCCATCACAAGATGCCTCCCCGCCGCCGCAAGCAAGCAGCAGAGCCAGACGTCGAACCCGAACCCGATCGGCAGACCCCTTCGTCCCTTGAGGACCGCGAACCCCCGCCGCCATTCTTCAACACCACCTTCTCTACACATCGCGCCTCGCCCCTCTACGTTGGCGCAAATGCTCTAAACTACCCCCGACTGCAGACACTTTCCCAGCGACTGCGCGACACCCTAGTCGGAGATGTGGTCAGAGGAGTACAAGTCGGTCTCGAAGGAAGCGACAGCTCCTTGGGACGCGCTGGTCCGCTTGAGAAGGTCGGTATCCGCTGGGTCGGCGTGGATGCGCTCTTGGGCGGCGCCGAAGATGCCGACGCAGATCTCAGCCGAGACCTGAGCCGAGATTTTGGCAGCGATTCCGTCGAGGGAGGAAGCCAAGGCAAGAAGAGAGCCTTGGTGTTTGAGATGCGATACGAGAATGCGCTATGCACAGCTGTGCTATTGCCCTCGTTGACGAACACGACTCCAGACCCGCCGAACGGATTGCAGTCCAACGATAAGATCGAGATACCCGGGCTGCTCAACGGCACTACGTCTATGGATGACCGACACTTTCTGTATCTCCCGTTGCTGCTCCTGCGCATGCCCGCGCCTCTGAAGACAATCATCACCGACTTTCTGGCCGGCACCTTTGACTGTCGCATCAGCCCGATGAGTCTCGGCACAAAGAACCTTACTGGGGCCTGGGAGAGGTGGATCCAGGACGCAGGTCTTCCGTCGAAAGGGCCCCTTGCCAAAGACATGGTTCTGACGCTGGGCTTTTACATTCCCCCTCCCGAGTCCGCCGAAGGGGAGGACAAGCAGGACCCGGAACCCCTTGGCCTCAAGGCTATCGACATCATCATCCCATCAGACGAGCTTGAACGGTTCACCAAAGAAGGAAGGGCTCTTGGCAAGGCAGCGGGCAGCAAGCGAAAGGCGTCCGCGCAAGGCTACGAAGACGATGCAAGGAAGCGGAAGAGGCTCGCAGGCGGCAAATCTGACGAGGGCTGGGCTTGGAGAGAGGAGGGCGAGAAAGAGCAACAGCAGCCCTTTATCGAAGCAATCGGCGCTTATTTGGACAAACACCTGGCATTGAATCTCTTCCACCCTGGTGTGAGAGTCACCAAGATTGCCTGCGGTGGGTTCGTGTTGTCTGAGGGGCGAGTCAAGGTGTTTATGCCTCCCGGCGATGATGACGAAGTATTTGAGCCTGTGAAGCATTTGGTTGGAGACCTCATCGCCAGCGCTACCGGTTGAATGCGGTGCTGGCTCTCACATCAATACAACTTCCACTACGGCGGTTTAGAACCCGATATTCCAAAGCATGACACTACCTTACCACGAGCCGATGACCGACATGGACATTGGAGTTTATCCATCAATTGGGTGTTTAGAGGGGTCTGTCTATGGCATCGGTCAAGTGGAACACGACTCTCCACTGCCACGTCAAATCCAGGGATTGCAGCGGCCAACTCCATCCCATCGACCGGGGGGCACACTGCTCCCCAGCCGCCAAGGATCATCTCTAGCTTATTTTTTGGAGCGCAGTACGATCCTCGACACGGATACATACAATAGCCCGCTTCCTACAAGTTCAAGCTGCCTGCGGACAAAAGTCAGTTGCCGTTCGATCCATCTCGCTACCGAGCACAGAGAGAGATGCGTGTCATCGAGCGGCACCAACCCCGTCCATTTGTCTCGACGAAAGGGCATTCCGCAAGTAAGCGCCCCGGCTTTGGGTAAATTATCCAGGGTATCATCCGGCACTCGCCAGGGTTGCATTTGGCGGGGGTTGGCATGGGAAAACCAGAGGCTCGCAAAACTCGGGTCTCGCAAGCCTCGGATGCTACTCCATCGCCTCACTGTCAGCCGCTCTAGATGAGGTTATGCAATCTATTTGAGGTGCCGTCACTCCGCCGCATGACCAACCGGGACTCCGGGATTGAATATGCTTAGATTCCATCGCCTCGTGGCTAATACCAGAATCCCTCTGCGGCCCTGGCATGGAGTGCATTCAGCCGCTGGTTCTGTGGCTTCTTCCCCGCGCCAAGAACGCTCTTCCCACGCTCGCCATGATTTGGTCACGCTCTAAATGGACTTAATATGGCATCCAGTCTGATCCGGGCCACCACAGTTCAATTGAGAACCCCGCAACGGATTCAGGTCGCAACATCTTCCAGAAAGGGCATCTCAACGAAGCCCTACACTCTACTGTGGAGAATCGACAATTATCCGCCATGGCGAGCTGGTCCTTTCATCTCGAACCTGCTTGGTCCTGGGGAGCATTTTCGGCCATCAATCTTCCGTTAGTCTCAAATAAGTGTGTAGCAAATAGAACCACTTGACGGCCTATAAAGTTGCCGGCCCTGATAATTCAACGTGACTCTTCATCCCATCGGCAGCCAAGCCTCACCCGTCTCAACTCAAGTCTGTCGTTCACATCAAGAAAGCCCGTCATGAAGTTCTCCGCCTCTGTCGTCTGCCTCCTGGCGCCCCTCTCAGCCCTCGCCGCGCCCCTCGAGGAGCGCCAGGCGGCGCAGAGCATCGACGCCCTCATCAAGGCCAAGGGCAAGCAGTACTTTGGCACCTGCAGCGACCAGGGCCGTCTGACCTCGGGCAAGAACGCCGACATCATCAAGGCCAACTTCGGCCAGGTCACCCCCGAGAACTCGATGAAGTGGGACCAGATCGAGCCCAGCCAGGGCCAGTTCAACTGGGCCGGCGCCGACTACCTCGTCAACTTTGCTACGCAGAACAACAAGAAGATCCGCGGCCACACCCTCGTCTGGCACTCGCAGCTCGCGGGCTGGGTCAACAACGTCCGCGACCGCAATGCACTGACGTCGGTCATTCAGAACCACATTAGCACCATCATGGGGCGGTACAAGGGCAAGATCCTCCACTGGGTGCGTTCTCTCTTTGATATTCACACACAAACTAGCTTGAGCCTCACAAGCCAACTAACGATCATGACACCCACAGGACGTCGTCAACGAAATCTTCAACGAGGACGGCTCCCTCCGCTCCTCCGTCTTCTCCCAGGTCCTTGGCGAGGACTTTGTCGGCATCGCCTTCCGCGCCGCCCGCGCCGCCGACCCGGCCGCCAAGCTGTACATCAACGACTACAACCTCGACCAGGCCAGCTACGCCAAGACGCAGGCCATGGCGCGCAAGGTCAAGGAGTGGATCGCCCAGGGCATCCCCATCGACGGCATCGGCTCGCAGGCGCACCTGCAGGCGAACCAGGGCGCCAACGCCCTCGGCGCGCTGCAGACCCTCGCCGGCAGCGGCGTCAAGGAGGTTGCCATCACGGAGCTCGACATCGTCGGCGCCAGCGCAGCTGATTACTCGGCGGTGACCAAGGCGTGTTTGCAGGTCAGCCAGTGTGTCGGTATTACCGTGAGTCTGCCCCCTTTATGTTCATGTTTATTCTTGAGAGGCCTGATGTTGACAAATTTCTGACTTAGGTCTGGGGTGTGCGTGACCCCGACAGCTGGAGGGCGCAGAACAACCCGCTCCTGTTTGATGCCAACTTCAACCCCAAGCCTGCGTACACTGCCGTCGTTCAGGCTCTTCAGTAAGTGGATGTGGTGCTATTTGCGGTGGTCGTGGGGAAAGGGGGTGACGGAGGTTTTGTTCGTGTACATATTTGGTCTAATCCAGGCTGTTCTGGACGGCAATATGAAACGTGATCCTGCTTTTGGTCAGGTCATGACGTTTGTGCATATTGGTCGAGTCACATGTCCAACTTGTTTCGCTGGTGAAGATGGCTCACGACTTGAACGATAACTATCAAGAACCAAAGTTTCGAAGCCCGCCGTCCAGGCATGCATCTTTGCATAACTTGAGTGAAGAAAAAATATAGGTTCGAGATAGGGCTAGGAAGCTCCCTCTCGCCTGAAGTAGCGCCGTCAAAACGCTGGGGTAGTTTGTATCGACAGCAGCTCTCACGCCAAGCTTATAGATCGTTCTCCTATCTTACAAACAATAATATCGCATCATAATCGCTTTTCCCAAACTCCCTTCCGGTGACCCGCGCCGATTAAAATTAAAACTCCTCATAACCGTCCCCAATCCAAAACCACTTCGCAGCTGGTGTTCTGAGCCATGCGTCTCTCTCCTTCTTCTTCCGCTTCAGTTCCTCTTTCCGGATCTTCTGCGGGCTGTCCGTGCTATCCGAGTCCCAATCGAGGTCACTCAGACCGTCCATGGGCCCGTCCATGTCCGAGTCCCAGAGCGAGTCCATATCGTCGTCAAACGCCCATTCAGAGAACGATTCGTCCCAGTCTTCGTCCGTCAGGTAATCTTCAACGGGCAAGCCTCCCTTGCGCTCAACCGTCTTCCGGAAGTGCTCTACAAGATACCCGTAATCCTCGAGTCTGCATTTAACGCCCGCGTTGAGGAGCTTCGTGAAGCAGTACCGCACCGAATCCGCCTGCTCGCATTTCTTCTCCGCCAACCGACTCGTCTCGATCACGTCCAGCGAAATCTCCCCGCGCATGCTGTAGCTGCACACCGGCCCGTGCGGGCAGGTGAAGTGGTCGAACAGCACCCTCTCCAGATTCGGGTACAGCCCGCGCCTGACCGCGTGGCCCAGCCACTTGAACTCCTTGCCGTCCTCCTTCTCGATGAAGTTGGAGACGTGGAGCACCTTGAGCGACGTCGGCAGCGTTCGCAGCGCGGACGTGGACCCCTTGCCCATGGCCTTGAGAGCGAAGGTAACCTTTTCGAGCACCTCGAAATCGACCAGGGAGCCGATGAGGTTGCTCGTGTTGCGGGGGCCGATGTGGTCGTCGCCGAGATCGAGTATCTTGAGAGTGCCCTTGTGTCGTTCCCGCAGGGCGTCAATGATGGCCTTGATGCTGATGCCGTGGATCTTGTCTTGGTCGTCGAACCGGAATTCGCGGAGCGCTTTACAGGACTTGATGATGGCCGCGAGCTGGGGCATGTGGATGTGGATCCCCGTCAGGCCGAGCTTGCTGATGTTGCTCCAGTCGAACTTGTCGCCCATGTCGTTGACCCTCTGCAGATGGACGGTGCTGAGATTGGGAGCCAGGCTGAAGAGGCGGTACACCTCGCCCAACGGTACCCTACGGGGCTCCCCGTTGAGAGAGAAAAAGCGGATATACTGCAGGCTGTTGAGGCGTATGTCCGTCTCTTCTGCCGAGGGAAACTGCCAGAAAAAGGTTTCGGGGTGGCGGCAGCAGGCACTGGCCTGCACGTCGAGCAGCTGAAGGTTCGCCATCTGGAGCACAGCAAGAACCGCCATGAAGCGGGTGGCGGACGGGCTCGGGCGGGGCCAGCCGGCCGGGGGCCGCATGTTTAGCCTCTTCGCCGTCCGGTTGCAGGCTTGTATGGCATCTGGTGTGAGAGGGCTCATCATGTCCTGGCTGGAGGCGGGCATGCAAAAGTAGACCGTCCTCACCATGGAAGCGACCTCCGGGCTCTGGTCCATGATGATGAGCAGCTGGGCGATCTTGTCATTGTCGAGGTCCAGATGGGACCTTTCCCTGTTGAAGTCGATGTAGATGTCGGTGAAGAAGGACCGCCTCCCGAGGTGCCAGAGCTGAGGGCACAGTGACGCCAGCGTGGTTGATGCGCGCTTCGCCGAGCCCGGGAGCTTGAGGAGCGGCTTCTCGATGTGAGCCCCGCGCGAGTGCAGGGGTGCCGTCAGCATCATGAAGATGTGCTGGATGATTTCCGGCGGGAGGTCCAAGAGGTTCGCCATGGTGGGCTGCTAACTACGGGACTGGCACGTAGGGATTGGTGGAGTGAGGAGCACGTGTTGGATGAGATGGAGCGTTCACGATGCATGCAAGCTGAGGTCGTCGCCGGAAAGGGGGCGATGGAATGAACTCGTCTCTACCTTACTGCTCCCAAAGCTAATTAACGCGTGTCAACCGGTGCCGGCCCGACGCGAGACGCGATGGATCCACCTTTGGCACTTAAACCCCTTGCAACGCATCGTATGCATCTATCGCAAATAGAGCGCGAAGCAGAGTGTTCGTCTCATGTCTTCATTAAACTTTTTTTGCTTTTTACAACCTGCAATTTGCAATTTGTTAATCGAACATGAGACAAGTCTGAGTGCACAAACATGATCTTGAGGGGATTCGCCCCGATCATTCCAAATGCGAAGCCCAACAATACAACCCCGCTTTCTCTATTTCTCCTCTCGGCCTCATCAATGACGTCTCGACGTTGCCGTTGAACATATTGCTGTTCATCAGGAAGAGAGGAGATAGGCGTTGCAAATATGTGCCGGCTGCGATGCGAGCAAAATGAGAGGGGATTTCGACGTCATTCCCGCGCTTTCAAGAGCGTCAAGCTTCGGCAATGAGGAATACGAGATTCCAGTAGCCGCACATCGCTCCGAATACCGACCACGAGCCAGCCTAGCACAGCTTCGCTTAAGCGCTTGAAAGAGCCCTTGACATCGAGGAAACACCGACTTTATCTGCCTTTGGTGCGTGCCTAATCCATTGGTCAATGGTCGGTCTACAGCAACGTTGCACCCATCCCCGGCTTTCGGCTCCGGCGCCAAGCAGTTGGCTCGGGGAATTCTTCGCTGGGCATGCGACTTGTTGGTGAAAGATTTTCAGGCACTCACTCAGACACTGCCACGTTTGCCACGCTGTGAGTTCTGTCAATTCATTGTGAAAGTGAAAGACGGCGGGTAATACTCTTTTGTTTGTCTTCGGGGTCCCCAAAAGCTTGCTATTCTTGGAATCATTTACGGGCAATTAGTGCGAACAGTCAAAACTGACTCGACTGGTAGGGAAACCGAAGGCTGGGCCGGTAGCCTCGGGTCGCCCGCGTGGAGCCGGGAGGTTGGCCGGGCGGCGGGTACCCAACTGATCGGCCGCTTGAAAGCAATCGCCTAGCCCAACATTGGCTAAGACTCTCAGGGCCTCGCTGGGGCTGATTGGCACGCTTCTTTTCAGTGTCCCGACTTGGCAAGCCTTGACTATTTCCAGCGTGTTTCTGACGTCAAGCAGAACTGTGTTCGGAACCGTCAGCTCATTTAGGGTTGAGTCGAGGTCGAGTTTCCCATCACAGACATTGTCAACAGACAACAGACAACTCAATGGCAGCGGCCCAACACTCCGTTCCAACCCTGCCACATTTATGGGTCTCCCCACACGCTAGAACAACCATGAGATCATGGGAATCGTGGGCCCATTGACCTGTCAACTTTGTTCGGGTCACTTGCCGAAGCCAATGCCTGCGGCAAACGCTGAATACGAGAGGCTAGAGAGTTTTCCACCGACTCGACCCCACAAGGCATGGAAACAAGGTGAGGCGAACACGAGATGGTGAGGTTTTTCAGCTAAGCTTCTTCAGACTTCTGAGACCTCATGATATGTTATTGATTTGGTATATAAACGATTGCGTGCTCCTGCTCTAATCCTACTTCTCTCATCATCACTCTCATCTTCAGCCTCAAGCCTCACTTACAAAGCCTTAATCAACAAACTCCTCCACCCTCACCTTACTCTCACCACCTTCTACACAAAATGTACAACAAGCTTACCATTGCCTTGGCCATGGCCTCGGCTGTCTCTGCTGCTCCCGCCCTCGCGCCTCGCCAGGACCCTTGCCAGGACGCCTACAAGGCTTGCATCGCCGCTGGAACACCAGAGGTCGCTTGCTCTTGCACCCTCACTGCCTGTCTCGGTGAGGACAACGCTCGCAACCGCGAGTACTGCGCTACCGCTACCGCCAACCTGCCCCAGCCCACTTCCACCGGCATCCCCGGCGGCTGCAACCCGGCCCACCCCGGCTCGTGCCCCTCGTCTTACTTCACCTACCCCACCGCCTCGGCCAGTGCGGCTCCGTCCTTCACCTCTATCCCGGGCATCCCCGGAGGTTGCAACCCGGCCCATCCCGGCTCCTGCCCCTCCTCCTACTTTACCTACCCTACTGCTTCGGCCAGCGCGGCGCCAACCTTCACGCCGATCCCGGGCATCCCCGGCGGCTGCAACCCGGCTCACCCTGGCTCTTGCCCCTCTTCCTACTTCACCTACCCCACCGTCTCTGCCACTGCTGCTCCTGCTCCCACCGGCAGCAGCTCTTCTGGCTACACCGATCCCAAGCCTGTTGAGGGCAAGACCTGGACGATCAAGGACCTGACCCGCTACTGCGGCGAGGACAACTCCGGCTGCGACTACAACTTCAAGATCGAGGCTGACGGCGTCACCGAGGCCTGCACCGTCATCCGCATGCCTGGCTCCAACGCTGCCACCGAGAGCTGGTCCAACCAGCCCTGCACCTCCGGCTCCAAGTACCAAATCTCTTGGGGCTACGTTGCCGAGCCCGCCCCTGCCTTCGCTGTCCTCAGCGTCGTCGATGGCAAGGAGATTGCCTGGTTCGGTGTCTCCAACGTCAACGGCCAGCCGGTCACCACCGCTCCCTCCAACCCCTTCGGCTCTGGCCAGTTCGGCAACCTTGGTCCTGAGCAGGTTTACACCTACTAAGCCGTTGCCCTGAAAATAATTGCAATTCACCACGATCATTACCATGAAGAACGAATCGACGAATCATAGACATGTCACTCCTTAATCTAATGTTTAAGCATATGCATCATATTACAATAGAATTACTATAGATAGATAAAATGCGATAAGCTTGACTTGAGTCGAGCATATTAATTGTTTAAACGTCACATATTGCTGTCATGAGATGTAATCAGATTAAGTTTTGTGTGCCCTGGGCGAGGGGCTCTGAGGCCCACGCTTGGGATTTAGTGTAACATGCTCACTGCCCCACGAAACACACTCATTTGCGTTTGCCTTACCTGAAACCCCTGTCAGTGCGCGATTTATTGCCCCTCTACGCCACTTTTTGCTATTAATAACGACGTTACTAATATTAATTAATATACTTTTTAATATAATTTAAGCTTTTTAATACTATTTAGAGTATAATATAAGTATAATATTATAATACTAAAGTAGGATAATAATAATATAGTTTCTATATAACTAGTATAGTTATTAAAGCTAATAATATTATATAGAAATAAAAATATCTCTCTAAAACTAAGATTTCTATTAATAAAATTAGTAATATAAAAATCCTTCTTACTTATTTTAGTTCTCTAAGAAGAAGATTATAAGAGAGAGCTTATACTATATTAACTTTAATCTAATTTAAAATATATTATTTTTAATAAGATAGCTATAATAGGGAGCTTCTAGCTAACTATAAAAAAGATAGTAAAGTCTTTTATTAGCTTTAAGAGAAATAAAGCTAGCTTAATTAATAAGGAGTATAATAGTAGTTAGAACTCTTAAAGTAGAGTAAATATAAGAAGAAGAGGGTTTTATACTAATAGTAATATATATAAAACTATAATTAAAGTTATTACTTAATAGCTTTAGCTATAAATAAACTTTATAAATAAGTAGTATAACTTATTAACGTTAGAAGTAATAAATAATAGTATTAATAAAGTTAAGAAAATATAATAGCTAAAAGTTAATAATATTAATATTATTATTAAGGCTACTACTAAAACTATTATTAAGACTATTATAGAACTACTAATTAATCTTACTACTAAAGAGGATAACCTATTTAATAAGTATTTATTACTACTTCTATTATAACTATTACTATTATTACTACTTCTTATAGAACTTTAAGTTTATATAGAGATTAAGATTTCTAGGAATAATATTAAGATATAATTAGATATTAAGGTTAGAGAGATTAAATAAGAGAATATAGATAACTAAGCTAAATATATTATCTATAATATAATTAGAAACTTCTACTATAAGTACACTTTATAATACTATAATTATTTTTTTATATTTAACTTTACTTAAGTTACTTTCCTCTCTAGTATAAATTATTAAGTTATATTCTCTAAAGAGATATTTTATATTAACTACTAAAAGCTTAATAACTAAGACTTATAGCTATTTAAGTATTAAAGATAGATTAATAATATTATTAAGAATAATAAGAAAAAGAATAAGTTATTATAAGTTAAGATTATTACTCTTACTATATTAAAACTATTTAACTAATATATATTAGTCTCTATAAGCTATTATTATAAGTCTTAGTAGTTATTTTTAATACTATTTAGTATAAATTCTACTTAAATAACCCCTTTAGTTAGAGTAATACTACTTTAAAACTCTATTAAGACGCTTTTATAACTTAGTATAACTCTATAAACTTTATATTAGAATAATAACTTTATTAAGCTTATTCTTATTAGGCTTAGTAATATTAGTAGATTATTATATTAATAGAGGTAATAGAGTAACCTATTATTAATTAGTAAGTTAAAGTAGAAGAAAACCTAAGATATATACTAAGCGATCTAAGCTTTCTATAGGTATAAATTAAGAGTTAAGTACTTTAATAATTATAATAATATTACTAGTAACTACTATATTACTTATCTTTTTGCTTTATTAAGCCTACCTATTTATCTTTAGATCTATAAATAATATATTATAGCTTAAGTAGAAGCTATAGTTAATAGAGAAATAACTATTAATAAGCTTCTAGAGAATATTATTATTAATATAATTTTATACTATAATAACTACTTCTATAAAAATAAATCTAAGCTATAAAGTAAAGTTATACTAAAAGTAAATAGTAGTAGAAATAGTAGAAGTAATATTAATAAACTTAATCTACCCTCTTCTAACCTCTATATTATAAACTAAGTTAATATATTATTATTATTACTATTTTATAACCTTATACTACTAACTTATCCTTATTATAACTACTACGCTCCTACTTAGTTATTATTACTAATACTACTACTAATAAGACTACTATTAATACTATTATACGCTAAGAAGTAGGATTTACTAATTTTATCCTCCTCTCTACTTATTCCTTAAATTAAGCTTATACTATAACTTCTCTATAAATATCTAGAGTATTTATAAAGAATAAAAGGGACTAAGAATACTAAATAAGATATTAATCTCTCTACTACTTTTAATATTATTTTATAAGCTTATTTCTAACTTAAATCCCTTTAAAAAGCACTAACTAATTAGTTTAATAAGAATAATATCCTTATAAGTATTATAGAGATAATTAGAAGTAAAATTAAATAATTCCTAGTTAAGCGAAATATTATAGATTTAATAACTAATTATAGTTTATATTTACCTCTTTATAATATTAAAAGTTAATAGATTTTTAAATAAATAATATAATATTTTTAGATAATATAATACTTCTAGCTAATATTATTAAATAAGACCTTCTAATTAAAGTAACTAATAATATTTACTCTCTTATTACTTCTCTTACTTAATCACTTAATAATAATAATAATAGTAAGCTTTAATAGGTAGAGAGGGTTTTTTTTTTATTTCTTTATATAAATATAAAGATCTTAACTTTAATAACTAGTAGTAATTTATTTAATAAATAGGATATACCTCTAATATTATAACTAAGGAGAAATATACTATAATTAAGGTGTTATAAAGCTAACTAACTATTAAGATTAGATTGTTTTGTTTTATGTTAATATTATGTTCTTTTAAGTAAGAAGGCTCTTAATAGTATTAAAGTTAAATATAACTATAGCTATAAACTTAACTTTATAGTAAGCTCTCCTCTCTATTAATATCTCTATTTTTTTTAATATAAATACTATAGTAATAAAAGTGATATAAGATAGTATTAATATTCTAAGCTACTTTAAGAGTATAATTATAAAGAAAGTTTATAAAAAAAGTATCTATTACTTTAATCTATTTATACTTTATATACTACTTCTATAAGTAGTTTTTAAGGTTACTAAAGAATACCTTAATAGGGTTAAAATCTAGTAAGTATATAGGTAAGTATTATAACTTAATACTATATTATTAATAAGTATCCTCTAACTACTTCTAGTTATATTATACTATATTATTTATAATTAAAACTAACTTTAAGCTAAGAAACTTCTCTATCTTTAGTAGTATAAAGTTCTTAATCTAAAATAAGAAGCTATTAGTATCTATATATCTAAGATAAATAATATAATTAAGAAGACTATTAATAGTAAGGGCTAATAAGATATAATACTATATACCTCTTTTTATAATACTCTACTTTAATAGCTTTATACTTTTTAGCGCTTAGTTTATATATTTAGTATTACTTTAATAATTAATATTATTTTTATTAATAAAAATAAATATATTAGTAGTATAGTTATAGATTAATATAATATATACTTCTTATATAGCTTAGTTTTATTACTAAGTAATATATTAAATCTTCTTCTTTTTTTATTATATCTTTTTAAAGTAGTAAGAGATTATTAATATAGATATAGATAAATTAAACTTTTCTATAAGAAAACTTTAAACTTTATTAAAGTAGTAATTAGTTTTATTATATAAAAGCTTAAAGATTACCTCTTTATAGATTAATATTATCTTATAATACTTAAAACTTATTAGTTAATATAGTTTTAATATATCTCTAAATACCTCTTATTATTAATAATAGATTTAAACTATTAAGATATTATACTTAATAAGCTTTATAATTAACTTATTATTAAAATAAAGTATAAATAGTAACTTTTTTAGCTAAGCTTATTACTTACTACTTAATAACTTTAGTATTATTTACTTTATAATATTAGTATAATTTTAATTAAATATAGTACTAATAAAGAGGATAGATAGTAAAAAGGTTATATTATATATATTTTATATTATTAAATAGGTTTAGTAATAAGATTTTTAGTATTAATATATTAGAGGTATTTTACTATTAGAAGATAGGATATAGTTTTATAAGTATTATATAGTAAAAAGAGTTTTATTAATAATATTAATAATTAATTTATATTTAGATTTTATAATAATATATATTAATTTATTAATAATACTAGCTAGATAGATAATAATAATATTATAAGCTCTAAATTAACATACTTAGCGATAGTTTTAGCTTTCTATAGCACTTTAATATATATACTTAAGAGGAGTTAACTCTATAAGGATAAAAAGAAGGATAGAATATGGATTTTAGTGAAAAAAGGCTTTTCTGAAGCTATTAATAATTAATTTATATAATAATTTACGTTAATTAATATGTTTTTAGTGTTAGTATATATAAATAGGTAAAAGTAGCGTGGAGGGGTAATAAATCGCGCACTGACAGGGGTTTTGGGTAAGGCAAACGCAAATGAGTGCAATGTCCACCTGATTCTGTAACGCGGGCACCTTTTCCGTCATGATACTGAGTGAAGAGGATGAAACGGTAGGGGAGGCAACTTTGATATATTGCTGTAACGTATAGTTGTCTCCTGATATGATACACGCTCGCAACAAAAGTTCGTGATCCAAATTGTAAACGAATCCTCCTTTCCACCGCCACGGATACCCAGTCACAACTGCTCGTAATAGCGAATCAAGACACAGTGAGCATTGTGACGTTTAAGGGAACGCCGCTTGCATATTGAGATTCTGCCCGCTTTGTGACGTTCATTTTCTGAATCAAGCCCAACTGACGCTGATCCCGTTTGAGCCCTACAGCCTTGGCGGTGGGCCAGACATCGCGGGAATAGTATATGATCCCCCTGGAAAGCTCCGAATCGATCTTCCTTTTCATCAGTTTGCTCCATTTTGTTCAGATTCTCTACGTTATCTTCGTTATTCAGGAAAATCTCATTTACAGCGCAGCACAGGCTCAGTAAAGTATCAATGGCTGTTGCGTCCAGAAACAACACAAAACTTGTCAAGGACGAGAAAGACCGTTCGCACGTCCCTGTGTTCCCGTTGTGGTTGTCAGGTATTAGAATAATACAATTCGTAAGTCTAAACTTCACCTCACATTCGAGTGACAGGACGCGCTCGTACCAGATTTGTTCAATGCGACCTTTCGCTAACGGTGCTACGCTACAGATACAGTCGACAGTGTTATTGTTGTGGACTGCTTGGAATCTCGCTAGCAGATATGTAAAAGGTCATGAAGTGCCGTGCGATTTCCGTAAGTTGCAAGCCCCTCAGTTTGCATCGAAGTCTATCTTCACGACGACGGTTCTGAGCACCTGAGCATTTCCATATTTTCTAGTCTATCGCATCCCGTCATAACCTGATGTTCGCTAATTGTTGCAAAGTCTTTTCATTGTTTGCATTTGCTTGGACCTCGTCAAGTCTAGCATGGCTCGGTGTCGCTGTTCATCTTCGTCCACGGATGTACAATTGCTGGATACACGGGTAAATGGCGCAATGCACACGATATGGAACGACGTCTGCTAACCAGATTTCACAGTGGCGTTGAAATAATCACAGTCAGATGTTATACAGCTGGAATCCTCAGCTTTGTAGATTCACTGCGAAGCGTTTGACACCGACGGGACCTTTCCGGGAGACTGTGACATTCTGGAGATGTTCAGCATTGCGTTATGAGACACGATTATGATTAGAGGCTCGAGGAGCTGTACTAGACTACAGCCACTTCTTTTAGGAGGAAGAATCGGAGGCAACTTTTCTTTTGTACGGAATTCAAAAGTATGGAAAAACAAAATACATAATCTCCAAACATCTGCAACATTTGGAGATTGATCTTGCCACCTTCAGTTTCTGAAATAATTTTCAAAAACCTTTGATATCCAGATCTCATTCTTTTTCTGAACGAAAGAAGGTGCCCGCAGCTAGAGGTCGACTTTCAATCAACCCGTCCAACCCTATTCTTCTCTTTTTGAGTTTAGAGATATGGTGTGGTACAGTAGTTTGCCACCTTATAGCACAAATAATACACAGTATAATTAATGCGGAGGCCTGAACCAATTGTTGATTGATTGTGCTAATCACAGAAAACAAAAATCTGACAGGGGCGAGCCAAGGGAATGGCTGAAAACGCCAAGATTTCAGAACGTCATTTGTGTGATGCGATCAAGACGCCTAGCTTAGGCAGCTGAGACCAACCTGCTCAAAACAAATGCAGGTGTATGGCAAAGCAGCCTTTGCGCCCAATGACGGCCACGCTTGCATGGGATCTTTCTGCCTTGCGCCGCAATGAAGATCGCGTTGCCACATTGCATGCATTCCATAGGATGATGTGCGGTGGCTGAACATCCATTTTCCTCATAAAGCAGGCTGATGCTGGTTTTCTTTTCGGGATGTTCAATCTTGGCGTCTCCAAATTCAAGTTACTCACTTCCCCCTTCTTGTTATTCCGTTCTGCTTTTTTCATCGCCAGCCACTGAAGTTCTTCAACTGATATTTCAGCCTCAATTCGACTTCGTTATTCTAGTAGAAGTCACACGAATTGGCGTCCCGAATAAGCTTGATTTGGAGAACACGAGTTCTCATATTTACATCGATGGCTATGCTAACAAGAGATGCCTGGCCTAAAGATGGGAAGAACCGTTCCCACATTCCCAGAATGCCAGTTTGGGTGGCAGGTCTCAGGATAGCACAAGTTGTGAGTGGCAATGATACTTTTTGTCATCCGACAGACTTTGGAAACGGGTTGGTCTGCAAGATAAAGTTTAATGCTAACATTTTGGCGGCGTTGAATCATAGGTTCTTTCGACTGTAGTAGTAGCATTGACTGCCTGGGGACTCATCACTATACAAAAAACAACAGGTTCTCAAAGGATAACAGTAGGTTTCATTCCGAACTACTTTGTGCCTGGGTCTCTTCTCATCCCAATGGCCAGAATCAGTCGTACTTGCTGACAGTAGCTCTCATGTTCATAGTCCTTCAGCGGCGCTGAAGGCTTCCGTACGTTTCCCAGTTGCACAATACTTTCTCTTTAGTCTTCAGTCTCCATTGACCAATAAATCAGCTCTCTCTTGGTTCGCCTTTGCTTGGACTTTGACGTACATAACGTGGCTTGGGGTCGCAGTGACCTTCATTCCCACCATGTACAACAGCTGGGTACATCTGTAAGACTCAATCAGTAAGAGAATTGAGGATGGTCTGTTGATTCAGTGACTTTGCAGTGGCCTGGAAATCTTTTCCGTCATCATATGGCTGGTTTGTCTCGCTCTTTTCGCCAGCCACGCAGACAATCTCGCCTCCATCGACGCATTCGCCTCAGCTTTCGGCACCCAATACAAGGCGTTGTTCAACCTTGATATCAAGCAATACTCCCAAACCTTTATTACTGCAACGATCGCAGCAACAGCTGTTACGGCCGTCATATTCGTGTTATTCTTAACGAGCGCTTTTGCATTCAGTGCGTTGCTATATCTTATTGATGAAAGGTGTCAGCTGAAGCTAATCATGCTAGGCCGCGAGCTGTATCGCCATCGGCGAGGAAAAGTCAGAGGAACGGACGAAGCCATTGGACCGGAATCTGCGGACCGTCGGAAATCATCGAATCCAAGCGCTCCTGACGATGGCGAACTGGGACATCGCCAGCAGGCCCCAGAGCTACAGGCGTGCGAAGTTTTAGAGACACAGGCGTCTGATCCGCGTTATCATACCGCAGAGTTGGAGGATTCGAGGCGAAGAGTAGAGCTGGAATGACAGCGAGGGCTGTAGCTGATACAGGTAGCATGACTTCAGACTGCGATAACGTAGAGGCCGTAATCTTTTGTGGCCATCTCTCTTGCCGGAACAATGCTCTCGATGGTAGTCTTGGAGGCAGACAACACCCAGTGAGAATTAGATAACTCAATCGAAATTGGAAAGGCCTCTAAAAAGTCATTGGAAGTCAAATATCCGCGTTGGGCTGAAACACCACGAAGAGCTTGAGAACTGGGTTACTACATCGACTGTGGGATTAACCTCTCGATATCTTCACAGCAAAGAGATCAGGTCAAACGCAGCTAGATACGTGTTTAAAATATAGCGATAGCACCAGGTGGGCTTCCTATCCCACCTTTCAAGTGCAAAGGTGCACTGGTCAGAAAGAAGGACCATCTTTCATGTTCCTCGCATAGTTCCGCCAACTTCTCAAGATCCCACAACTCTCCGAGAGGCGTTCCCCACCAAACAAGCGCAAACTCGTGGATTACAAACGGAGTCCCTGCTGGCGGTGGCCAAGCTTCAAAAGAAACAGTGTCACCTGCCAGCGCAGCGAAGTGCTTGTTGTACAGCCACCGTACCGTCTCTTCGGTAGATGCAATGCCGATGGCAGGACCCCCAAACTTCATCCCTTTGCGACGCTCTTCTTCGGAAGACTCATTGTACCTCTTGATGTAGCCAGTGCGCATGATTAAGATGTCTCCAGGTCGGCATTCTGTACCTTGCTCGGCAAGAGCCGCCTGGATATCGTTGACCCCGATCGGGCTTGTAGACCAGGCGTCTGGTAGTTTTCCATCGCGCCTTTGGTAGTATCGAACCTTAAACGCATTGTGTCAGTACCCATTCTTCTATTTGAACGCTTGCAAAACCATCTTTTCTAGTCTCACATACCATGTCGACCAGTATACCACGGCCTGTAATGCCTCCGGCCTGACACCAGGTATGTATTCCATTGGTGTGTGTCTTCTTTGCTTGTTCGTATGTCAGGCCCCCATAGAAGACCTGACTTTTTTGATGGGCGAACTATGAGCCGCGTGAGATCTTGCTGTTCGTATGGCCTTGCCGTGTACCTACGTGTTTCAGGCTATCCCATTGCGAGCTGCCCTGAGTGTTGATATGTATCTCATCATCCAAGACGAAGGCATTGATGTCTGGATTCTCAGAGGCATCCAGTATTGTGTGCTGTAGTTCTCTTCGACCGAAGCCTGGAGACTTGAATGAATCCAGAGGCCAATCAAGTTGAACCCGGCGACCGGTTTGAATCTCGCAGGCGGCTTCTTTCACGACACGTGGCGTCAGAAGGTTCAAAGCTACAGTTCTTTAGCAGGCGCAAAACCATTCTCTACCAGGCATTCTTACAGCCAAGCTCGTCCTTCTTGCCATTCCTGTCATAAAAACCCCAAAGACATCCTTGAGGTGCACCCGGAACTACAGGCAGATCTTCAAACGCTGGAAAATGGTGTTCCATATTAAGAACTGCAATCGCTGCTTAAGACGAGTAACTTTAACGGGTTACCCGGGTGAGTAATTGAGGCTTGGCGCGAAGATGCGAACCGTGACATTCATATACTAAATCAAATAACTAGATTTCGGGTAAAGATTTCCCCAATAGTGCAACCACCCACCACATGCAGCGATGATTGTCTCGATGCGTGTGCTTGCATGCAACCCCGCCCTGAGAACCACTTGATGATGATGTTGATGTCATAAGATCGCCCGTACAGCTTGTTTCATTTGGTTTGCAGATGTTCACACGTGGCATTAAGTCATTTTCGAGCAGTGATGTGTTTGAAGCCTGTCGATTTTTTTCGCTATTCTGTAGACTCAGCTTAGTCTTGCTAATATTACTTCAGCGAATAAGCAATTGAAGGTCCTTGTTTTGCGACATGAGGCTTTCGAAATTCAGTCCTCTTCTTTGGCAACCTTCTCTGACGCGTTAAAGGCGACTACACTGCGCATTACGCCTTTAAGCGTGCATCCGGGGCCCTTCAGTTTGAGCATCTTAAATTGCACTAACGCAAGCCATCTGTCGTAGAGAATCGTGGCACCTACCAAATCTCTACTAAGTAGCTCTGAGCTGTTGGCTTCCACGCTAATCGGGTAGAACTCTGCGTTGTGCGACAACCGCAGTGCCAACTTCAAGTCACGATGACCTCTTGGGTTCGCTTGGGGCTACGATCAGGCTTTCTGCAGGTGATGACTCATCCAATTAAGAGTCAAGGTTGCGTGCAACCTGCAGGTCCTGTGACACTAATTAAACGTTGGTTCGTGCCATCATCTCACTTCTTCCCCGCACAGGAAGATGGTCTGATCCGTGCTCCTCGCCGAGTCTTTCTCTCATTCAACATACGGCGACTTTCCGTCAAGCAATGCTCGCCGAAATCATTGGACGGCCGCTTTGCACAAAACAATTTCTCATCTCGGACTTTAAGAAACTCGGAATAGTCGAAGGCGAAACGCTCCTGCTCCATTCGTCCCTTAGCCGCCTCGGATGGGTGAACGGCGGCGCCGAAACGGTCATCTCTGCTCTCCTCGAAGTCTTGGGAGATGAAGGGACGCTGGTAGTACCGACCTACACGGGGGACAACACCGACCCGGCAGAATGGAGGTCTCCACGCGCGCCCCGAGAGTTGTGGCAAACTATCCGGGACACAATGCCCGCGTATGATCCGCGGATCACCCGGACTCGGGGGGTGGGAGCAATTCCAGAAATGCTGAGGAATTGGCCCGGAGCTGTGAGAAGTGGGCATCCACAGACCTCATTTGCTGCCGTTGGGCCCAAGGCAGACGAAATCACTGCAGGGCACGCACTCGATTGTCGCTTAGGGGAGAACAGCCCGCTCGCCAAGTTGGAGCAACTTGAAGCTCGCATCTTAATGCTGGGCACCGGATTCGATACTTGCACGGCGTTCCATTTGGCAGAGTACCGTAATGTCGCTCCGCTGGAAAGCAACTCATTCGCTGCGATAGTGGGGGGCTCCCGGCAATGGGTGACGGTCAGAGACATCACCCTTAACGATGACGACTTTGGGTTCATTGGTAAAGGTCTAGAAAGAACTGGGACTGTGAAGAAGGGATTGGTCGGCGGTGCATATTGTGGAATATTTCCATTGCGAGAGGCAGTGAGCTTTGCGACAGACTGGATGAGAGCCAATCGGTAAAGGATGCTATATAGAATGTGTCGATGGAACACTCTTAACACATGCGGTATGTAAACTCTAGTAAATACCTACAAGAAACAGGAAATAATAAATTTCAATCCATGGATCTATTTTGGACACGCGGTCAAATTCAGCCCATTGAAACATCGTTGTTAGTCTGTACTGAAGGGCGCAATGACATGTTCAAGGGCGTAACGACTGGTCGTTAAAACCGGATAGCCGGTCCGGATCACCTCGACGTGCCGGCCGGAGTTTATGGATTTCATCGGGTGAGATTAATAATCCTCGGAGACGTCTTCCGAGCAGATTAAAGGCATCGAATGGAAGCATTTTCGAGAAAGGCCCATAGAGTCAAATTCCAGCATCATGAACGGCAAAATTGACATAGCGCCCAGGAAATTGCGGCCTCTGGGTAAGCACTGTCTACCTAAAGGCCGAGCGTAGTAGAAGGCAAAGTAATTCAGTTGACACCTGCAGGCCTGTTGGAGCGATACTCGACAGTCAGAAGCCACCTCGGAATCTACAACAACGTCTGCGTCACTGCAGTCTATAGATGTTCCTACAACGGAGATCTTCTGCAGGCTCTATGGTGGGCTATTGGCGACGTGGTTGCCCAGCACCCGATCTTGAGTGCGGCACCCGTTGATATCGATACCAAAGATCCTCGGTTCATCTCTCTGCCAATTACCGAACCCGAGCAAGTCATTCAGTTGAGAAAATCGCAGACGGTCGTCACCGACCCTCAGTTTGAAGCTGAACTACAAATGACGCTAGAAAAGCAACACAATACGCCGTTTGAGCACGGCGTGAACCCACAGCCCTTCTGGAGACTAGAGGTTCTGGATGACCGGACCAACTCTGGAAGTTTCGTGGCTTGTCTATGCTTTCACCACTCACTGATGGACACCAAGAGTGCCCTAATCTTTCATGAAGACCTAGAGAAAGCTCTGAATCAGTCGTCTATAACGACCCATTCGAAAGATGCGCTGCTTCCCTCACTGGAGGCCGTCTATGATCTGCCGGCTTCAGAAGCCTTCGTTCAGCAGGCATCGATCTACAACGAGTCGCCAGCCAACGTCTGGAGCGGTGCAGTGCAGAAACTTCCAGTGAGAACCCGTGTCAGGCTGGTTTGGGTCTCGGGAGAAGTTGCCGACAGCTTCAGAAAATACTGCAAGGAACAGAAGGCATCTGTAACGGCTGGTATGATGGCCCTCCTCGCAGCAGCATTCTTCAAAGTTCTTCCCGACGACTATGATACGTTGCAGGGCGATTGTGCCGTATCCCTGCGCCACCTGATGCCGGAACCCATCAGCGACAGATCCCTAGGTTGTTACGTTGGATCCTTCAGCGAACAATATTCCCGGAGCGCGGATCCGGCGTCGGTGTGGTCCGACGCTAGACGGACAAAATCGACGATTGATGAGGTTACGAAAAGACGTGGAGCGGATATGCCTGTCGGGTATCTACGTCACGTCGCCGATGACATGCCGGGATGGTTATCCGGAAAGCTGGGGAAGAAGCGGGCCGCTGCGTGGGAACTAAGCAATGTCGGGGTTGTCGGCTACGCTGGAAAAGTGACCGAGACTGAGTTCAAAATGGAGCGGATGCTGTTCAGTCAAAGTTCCAGTGCAACCTCTGGGGCTATCAAGGTGAGCGTTGTGACGGGGAGAGACGGGCAACTCGGGTTTGCTCTCTCGTGGCAGGAGGGCATTGTGGAGAAGCGTCTGGCTGAAGAGTTGGTCTCTACGTTTAGAGAGTCTTTACTAGCACTAGTATCTGAGGGCGGTCGCTGAAAAGACTAGATTCGATACTATGCTCATTGCATCTACTGTATCAGCCAATCATCTTCCAAGGTACGATCAGCAACTTTGAAGTTAGCCGGCGCCACAACCGGCTAGACGTCGACTATCACTTCAATGAACCGGCCCGGTTCTCCAAGACAGATTCCCGGTCCGACACAGCACAATGAGGTCTGTTGCTGACTCATGCGGACACAGGTTCAACCGCTAGTTGTTAAACCGGGAGCCAAGTGGTTGGTGAAGGCATTCTTATATGCTATGTTCAAAATATGTCCAAAGAATATCCGGCATCAAATTATGTACACCAGTTTAAAGACCGAAGAACTTCATGTCATCGTCACCCCGGATAGGGACAGTGTGTCCAACACCGACAGCCCAGACACCGGTGAGGTGGTCGCCAAAGACATCTGTGCGGTAGTTGGCGATGGGCGTGTTCGCAGACGAAGTGACGGGCTTGTCGGGGTTGTAGCCAAAGACGCCGGACCACTGCTTGATAGTCTCCTGGTAGTTCTTGGCGTTAAGCGTGGTGTCGACGCTGCCGTGGTAGATCTGCATGCGGGGGCGGGACCCGGTGTAGCCGGGGTAGGCGTCGGTGACCCATTTTGCCCAGGCGGCGGGCGTGGCAATGGAGTTACCCTGGGAACAGGTGCTGTTCCAGCCGTTGACGGTGCCGGTGTAGAAGCAGCCGGCCGGGACACCGTTGTAGACGATGCCGGCAGCAAAGACATCGGGGTAGGTGGCGGCAAGGACGTTCTGACAAGGTTAGCAAAGCACGACACTATTGACAGGTTGCGGTCAACTTACGGTCATCATGGCACCGGACGAAGAGCCAGTAACGAAGACCTTGGACTTGTTGCCGTTGTACTTGTTAAGAGTGTACGAAACCATGTTCGCAATGGAGTTGCTGTTAGCTCCGCCATTGTGAGTGAGGGTCGCCTTGGACGAGACATCCCAACAAGTTCCCGAGTAGGGCGACTCGGGGTAGATGACAATGAAGCCCTTGGAGTCGGCGAGAGTCTTGTAAGGGCTGTTGTTGTAGTAAGCCTGAGCGGTGCCGGTGCAGTAGTGAATAGCGACGACAACAGCAGGGTTCGTGGCGACTTTGTCGGGGACGTAGATGTACATCTTGACGCCGCTGGGGTTGGAGCCGAAGTCGGTGACCTGCTGCAGCGAAGCAGCGCTGGCGGCGCTGGCCAGGCCGAAGAAGGAAAGAATGTTGCTGAACTTCATGGCTGATTTGATTGGATCGCAAACTGCTTGACAAAATGCTGATCGTCCAGTTCCCACTTGTCAAACTCGACTTGGCTTCTGGGTATTTATGGTCCCGCGAGGATCAAAAACGAAGCTGATCAGACAATCGCCCTGTTGTGCCGCACCATGCAACTTTTGTAGACTTCCCTTCAGCCGCTCATAGACGACGTCAGGGGTCGCAAGTCGTTTGTGTAAAACCCGGTCATCTCGGTCCCCCACATCCAGGGTCGTCTTGGAAAGGGGGGCAACCACCAAAAGAGTCGAATTGGGCAGGGGGAATAAGAATTTAGCCGGAAGAATTGGCCACTCTTCGTCCGAAGGGAGCAACCCGCAGGAACGGGTTCATCTGGAAAAAAAGCTTCTTCGGCACTTGCGGAAGCCTCCGAACAGAACCTGGTATGGTCTCAACTTTAGATGCCGAGAGCCGCTGCTTAGCGTGGCTGCATGGTTCCTTTTGCGAGAGAGAGTCCGGGGGTTGCCTTGCACTTTTGCGGTGGTTGCGCATTGCCGATCTGCTGGATAATCTGGCTTGCCGGCAACACCAGCCACGGAACATGCTCCCATGCTTGGCGCATTGAACCGGGAATCCCAGGCCAAAGCAGTGAGTTTTGGGACATAATTGATGTGGCAAAACCTAGGCTGAAGCTTGAGCCACGGGGTTGATGTTTATAATTCCCCCAATCCCAACGGTTCGTTGACGTGACAATAATTTGGATAAGGGTATAATCGACTGGCGCACTATTTCTCCGCGATTCATCGCGATGCCAATCATCCGGGGTATCCGGAGTCGGAGCTGCGTACCACGCGGACATCCTTTCAGCCGCCTGCCTACAATGCGCAATCGTCAACCGTACGGCGACGCAATACCCGAGGGCTTTCGCATGCCGTTCCTACGATTCCATGTGTCCAACTTGTCGGTGTCTAGGAGGCGATCGGTCGTTCAGGGAGCGGGCGGCATCCAGAACACGGGAGCGCCCTCGAAGTTCGAAAATGTGGCGAAGGCCTGCCGATTCATCAGCACATGGATTTTAGAATGCGCGAAGGTAGCGATATACCGAAGAGTCTAGATCTAACCAATCCGTAGTCTCCCAGCCTGCCAGAAAGTTGGTCATGCCTTCGAAGCCCTGTGTCTGGAACACCGCGCCCATGTCGCCCGATTGTGCCACGCCAAGTGCCGAAGGGTCGTCAACTTGCATCGGATCCGCTGCCTGTCCACTCTCAGCCTGTTCAGAGGTCGCGCCTTGTTCTGGCCCCCGTTGTCTGGCTTCAGGCCCCTTGGCCTCTTCTCGCAACTCCTCCAAGATGACGCTATACCGCCTGCTCGGGCTGTCGGACGTCGTGGCTTTCGCCAGGTGGTTTTGGCATCGGTCCGCGAGCTCGAAGAGTCCTTTGTCCTCGTCGTCTCCTACTCTTTGTATCTTCCAGACATAAACCACAGCAAGAGCGCAAAAAGTGACGTAGGGCGTCCACCAAAACGCATGGAACAGAGTCCCGTCGCTGGCCATCGCGTCGACTGTCTCGAGTGCGGTCTTGGCGGCGTTGATACATTCCTCTACACTATCGTCGAGCGCAGACGGTTGGCTATCGCCTCGCGAGGTCGTCGTGCCGAGAAGGAAAGGACGGTTGGCGTGCATGATGGCGTGACAGTATGCCAGCTTCAGTGCGGTGTTTTGTCGCCTAAAGGATGGGATCAAAGACATTGGGCGGACGGTGCCGAGGTGATGCGGTAGAGATTCGCGCCACCCGTGAAGAGCGCGTCCGTATCGGTGAGCGGCCAAGAGACGATCGTGTTTCGGTATTGGTTTGATCGAGTACACCTCGCGCGAAATTCCGTCAATCAGCTGGGCAAGCTTTGCATGGAAGATGAGCGATTCAACGTGGCAGTCCATTTCGGGTTCGTCGCTCGATCTGCCCTGGGGAGTCATGTCTTCGTCATTGACGCAGTCGGGGAAGTCCTGATCAATGTCTTCGTCATGATACATTCTCGGACGACCAAACACGACCGCGAGGTACTTGTCGATGGTGTAGGCCACCCAAAAGGTTCTCTTCCGACATTGCGACGTAATGTAGTCGACGGGAGGGGCCTGGCCGTTGCTGGCTCTTTTGCGACTTGCTTTGCGATGCAGACCCAACGCCGACACAATAGGAAGTACACTGCCAAATGTGTACCAAGCCTGATTCATGCGTGACGTCTGCAACAGGTACAAAGTCTGCAGTAGACGCGCCTGGGCGGATTCAAGCTTTGGAAGGCCTGTTTCCTGGTCCGTTAAGCCTGTGGCTCGGCAGAAATAGGAATCGCTGCGTCGTAGTTCGGAAGCCTCGTCTGGTGACGGCTCGGTGCCCCTTACCTTGATTTTGCGCAGAGTGACGATGGCAAGGATGGTCAAGACAATCGACGCTTTAGCGTGGCCAATGTCACGGTGTAACGGCACATTGTCTAGCGCGTTTGTTAATAGGACATTAAACCATTCAACCACGTAGCCCTGGTGCAGACAGCGGTAGGTCACCACGCAAACGTCAAAATAGAAGCGCATCATTTCCAGGCCGACTGATCGTTCGGGAAGAGGATGACTCTCGTGGGTTGCTGATGCAAAGGGCTTGTCGCCTGCCCTTGTCATGGTCTGGTGCTGTTCGTTTGTACTAGAAACATGGGGAACGACGCCACCAGCTAGTCTCTGAGATGACAAACGTTTCCATGCGCGGTGGAGGAAGGTTAAGCTTGACGTGGTGTCGAAGTACTGCCCCTCGATCTCGGCGATCTCGACCTCTGGCGACGCCCTCGACACTGGCTGGAGGACGCTCTCCTCGACGGCTGGCGAAGATTCAAGGGTAATGGGCTGCTGCGAAGGCCTTGCTCGAGGCGTACCGGTAGCGACAGGACTGCGGCGTGTGAGCTTTCTTTGCGCAGTGCGTGTGCGCATAAGCAAGAAGAGCACTTACAATTGCGCCTGGTAGGATGCTGGCACTAACCTGGCGTCAGTCGTTGGGGTCGCAACTTCAACTCCAGCTGATGGAGCCGGCGGCGGGGTCGGGGGTCTCCCGCGACGGTAGCTCGCATCGTAGATGCAGGCGAGACGCTTCTTGGTGCAAACGTCGCAGGGGATGGTGCCGGAACACTTCAGCTTTTTGGCCTTGCAGTAGTCGCATGCGCGGCTGACTTTGTGGCTCCGCCGGCGGTTTGCGGCGGAAGCTACGGCGGAAGAAGGTAGAACTGGAGACACGGACGGACCCGACTCCGACTCTTCGCGGAGGTAATGGCCGGAGGAGGGTCTTTCGGGTAGTGGGCGCGACCTCCGGGAGGAGTCCGACGGCTCGGGGGAGGGGCCCGTACTTGGACGACCTTCAGGCAGGGTGCGCTTCTTGCGGGATGATTCCGGGGGTTCAGACAGGGTCAGGCCGTCGTCAGGACGTCCCTCCGGCAGTGGGCGCTTTCTCCGGGATGGCTCCGAGGCCTGGGACTCTGACTTGCCATCGTCATCCGCGGGTCGACCTTCGGGGAGTGGGCGTTTCTTCCGCGGAGGTGGCTCCGTTGGGGTGCCGCTCGAGGGCGACGGCTGAGAGACGTTGGACGACGGGGTGGGCGCGGCGCTGATGGATCCAGCTGGTTCTCGGGTACGGGCATCGGGGGGCGCGGTGGATGGTGTTTGTTGTGTTGTTGGTGTAGGCGGATCGGGGTTGTCTGCCATGATACTCTGGACGGTCATGGAAATCCGACCCTCCGACGCGTTTGCTGACATGAGTGCGGTGCGGTATCCACTGAGTCAAGTCCGTCTTGTCCCGGGATGGATGACCGCGTCAGGTGTCGCACAGGTGTCAGTCCAACGGGGAGTGTCGGACGGCTTTCTTTCTCTCTCTGTTTTTTCTCTCTTGTCGGTCCCTCACGCTTCCTCTCCCCACGCCGACAACTTGTGTGGGTCGAGAGTATCGTCACCAATGCTCTCCAGAAAAAGGGCGGCTTCCTTAGATGCGATTCATAGTTGCCGAGGCCTAGTGAGGAAGCGAAAACGAGGAGCAAGAAATTGGAAACGGGCGTGCGCGACGCGGTGCTACGTCGGGGGGCAGAACTTTTGATGTGAAGCCTGCAGCGATGGGTTCGATTCGGAAAAGCAACAAAACGCCAGGGAGGCTAGGTTTGGTTTGGTTTGGTGGTGGTGTGTGAATGGAGTGAAGGACTAACTAAAGAAGAGAGAGACTCCACCGCGGAAGCCACGGCGGGACAGCCACTCGGCAGCACAGCAGCAGCACCAGCAGCAGCAAAAAGAGAAGATTTCTGTGCAGCAAAGCCACTTCTCGATTAGCCTTGGACCGATGTGGTAAAAGGGGGTGGAGGTGGCTGATGATCGGTTGAGTTGGATCGATTAGCTAATCGAGATCCAAGGATTCAAGGATGCGAGACGAGACGCGGCGCCGGAACTGGGGGGCTTCGGCTGGAGATCGCGGCCGAAAGACTTTCTGTGTGAGTGTGAGTATGAGTGTGTGTGTATGTGTCTGTCCCTTTTCTCTTCTGCTTTCTTTCCCTCTTTTCTGTACGGATACGAGTGTATGTCGGGCATGTAATAGGTACAGAGTACAAGAGTACAGAAGTACAGACAAATACATGAAAAGACGGGAAAAGAGTCAGGTCGCAGACTCGACTTGGCCCCCGTCCTAGGGGGAGACAGCTACTTTTACGCGGCAAAACGACCCCTTTCACCCGTCGCACATACACCTGGACCCCGGACAACCTACAGCCCAACCCGCCGAGCAGCAGGAATAAAGCTCCCGTCCTGTCTCAACACGGCAAAGACGCAGCTCTCGGGTCTAACCCTCTACCTGTGCATGCCCGCAACAACAACAAAAAGGCAGTGCGGGGTGTGTCTTGCTTCTCTACCTACATACTAGCTCTCGCTCTCTGCTCTGGCTCTGGCTCTAGCTCTGTCCCCTCTGGCTTGAACTCTCAACCTTGCTGCCCTACAGTGAGTCCGAGCACAGAGTTGGATTCCGACATCCTCCTCTCGCTTCACATGCCTCACATCCAGGTTGTGGCTTCTTCCGTACCGGCTGGGACCAATTGGATTTGTTTCCGGCCATCTGCGATCGACTTAGCCACGTGTGGAAGCTGCTTACCATCTGATTGTGTAAGTTCGTCTTGCAGCTTAGAAAACGCCCTGACATGTCTGGGCCTGGGCTGGGCCTCTGGGACACAATTAACAGTAAAACCCAAACAGGCAGAGAGAGACAAAGTGCCCGTTGTGTCGGTAGCGGCGTCCCGTGTGTCTCGGTATCATATCTCGGCTCGGTGTTTGACCACGGCTTTGCATATCTTCTGCCCGCCTGCGAAGGGGGAGGCACAATTATCCATGGATACCCACAAGAGTTGTGCAAGTCTCGGGTTCACTAACCGTAAACAACACAGGTCTTCCCGGCCCTTGAAAACCAAGCCCCTCACAGCAGCCAATGACAAATACCTCGGTATTGATTGCTGCTCTCTCTTGAACGTGCCACCGTGAGGACCGCGGCACGTAAATTAATTAGCTGTCAAATTCTCTCTCGACTGAAGCTCTGATCCCTGCTGCACATCGCTGCACAAAAAGACAAACCGGTAGCTGAAAAGAAAAAGTCCCGCAAAACCTTCATCAGGCACACCTACCGACACCTCACACACCACCACCACTCCACCATACGCGAGTCTGGCGGCGGCACATGAACCACCCCGCAGATCAACGCGCAAACTCACTGATGATGACTGATGCTCGCAATCCTGTCAAAACCTCAGAAAGGTCAAAACGCCGCCCGGATAGTAGATCTGCCCATCGGACGATCGGACGGACGGACCATCTCTCCTAAATCCGGGAATCCTTCGCAGTAGTGCCCGCTCTCCTCCGTGACATCCGCCCGGTCCCTGTCCGCTCGCCCCTCTAGCCACGGACGGCGGCTCAGAGAATTGCACCGCGTCGTTGCAACCGTTCGACCGTCTCCCCAGCTTTTGACCCGCTAAGAGCTCTGCCGCCTCAATCATCTCAATTCGTGGTGCCGCCTTCTCTGCCGTTGCTGCCCTCGGAAACTCTGTTCCTGGGTCCTGACGTCAATCTTGCGACATTTGGCACGGTCCAGTCGCCCAAATCTCCGACCTGCCAGATCGATATATATCAGACGGGGAACCCCATGACTCTACCTTGACTCGTCCAATAGTGCAATCCGGCAACGCTTTTCCATTTCATAGCATCATACAATAATTATCAGCCATGTCGCTCGAAGTTTTCCATCTGGGCCTGTCTCAATCCGAGAGGATTGTGTGGTTGTTGGAGGTGAGTAGTCCGATGAGCGGTCTGCGCGCATTGCGACCTTACCCAAACTAACCCCGCATAGGAGCTGCAAGTCCCCTACAAACTGAACATCTATGAGAGAGATCCCAAGTCTGGACTGGCGCCACAAGGCTTGAAGGATGTTGTAAGTCTCGCGAGCGTCAGGTGATGCTACACATCAATGATCATCGATTGACCCCGCGCAGAACCCCGCTGGCACCGCGCCCTACTTCCGCGACAGCACCGTCTCACCGCCAGTCGAAATATCGGAATCGGGCGCCACAGTCGAGTACATCCTGACTGTGCATGGCCAGCCCAAGGTCGGCTCCGGCGCGCCCAGACTGAGCCGAACCCCCGACGACAAGGACTATGCGGCTTACCTCGAGTGGTTCCATTTCGCCAACGGCTCCCTCCAGGCTGCGATCGGTCGCGGCATGACCCTTCTGTTCGCTGGCGCATACGACACGCCCTTCGGACAGCGATGTGACCAGAAGATCCAAGCCAGCCTGAAGTTGATGGATGACCGGCTGGCGAACAACAAGTGGTTGGCGGGCGAGAACCTTAGCGCTGCGGACATCATGACGGTCTTCAGTATTACAACCATGCGTGGTTTCTATCCTGTGCTGGACCTGTCTCCGTACAAGAACATTCTCAGGTACCTGAAGGATGTTGCTGAGCGTCCTGCCTACCGCAAGGCTTTGGAGAAGGGTGACAAGGGCATGGAGCCGATGATTGGTCCCAAGGCCAAGCCTTTCATGCAATTCGAATCCTTCAGCGCATTCTTCAAGGACTTGCAATAGACTAGAGTCTTAGAACATACCAGCACTTACAAATACGTCAAGCAGTCTCAACTCAACCTCATATCGAAACCGATTGAACATCCCACTTGATGGCGAAACAAAAAGGACTCGATACACCTGGGGAAGATTGTGTCGACATGCGCCTCGGTGGTCAAAAAGATATTCACTTGACCAGCCTGGGGGTCGAACTCAGAATCTCCTGATGTCATGATTAATCGTAGTCAGACGCCTTGCCATTGGGCCAACCGGCCGTGATGTGTGAATTGTGTCTCCACCGAGGTGGATGCTGACAGCCGCCAGCCGGAGCCGACTTGAGAACTCGGACCGCTCGTGCGCGGACGGCTTTGCGGACCTAAACTTAGGATGAAGGTCTACGTTGAAACGTCTTACAGGATAAGACATCTTCCGCTTTCCTTATAGTAAGCAATCAAACAAAGAAAGTGCCATTCAGGGCACGGTCTGGCGGTATCTGGTCTTTGAGTCAGGGCGCAATCGAGGCTAACCACTAGGTAGATTTACTAGCGATCAAGGGCAAGCCACCGGGAGCGATGATATTAATTAAAGAAAAAAAAGACACAGAATCCATTTTAGCCAACACCCAATGCTCACAGAGCATACTTGAAGAGCGGGCTCTTTTCTCCCATGCGATCAAGTTCCTCGTCGGAATGTCTTTGTCTGACTTCGTCTTCAGTCATGAGCTCCTTCTTCTTGTTCCTCCTATATAACAATGCCTCCAACGTGATGACCGCAATTATTCCTGCCGACGCGAATCCGAATGAAGTCCCATACCCGGTCGGATACCTCGGAGCCTCCTTGTCCATGTAGATATAGCTACCGATGAGGCCACCAATGTTGCCGACACAGACGAGAAAGCCGATGCTGATTGCTCGCTTGGTAGGACTCGGGGTGTTGGCGACGTTCCAGGCGTTGACTCCTGGAAGAATGGGGTACATTCTGAACGCATTGCTGTTAGTTCCTTCCTGCTTATACTTGATTTTTTTCATGTGCATGTGACGTACCCGAAGCACGCTAGGCAAATGGCAAAGTAGTTCAGAGCAATGTTGTCCTTAATGTCCTCGCTCTTAGTAAATAGGATGGTGAACGCAACAACCAGGAGCAATTGCGGGCCGAGGATGAACGGCATTCGCCAAGAATATTTGTCCGCAAAAACTGAAAACAGGTACGCGGATATAGCACCCACAGCATACGGCGGGATCGTCAACAGCTGAGCGTTGGCAGATGTGAAGCCCATGTTCTTGATAATCTGAGGCATCGTAAACTTAAGTGCGTAATTTGGAACAGCCTAAACTTGAGAGTTAGTGAAGTCCAACAGTGGTGCTTGGGGTCTCCTGAGTCGTTGTACTGACGTTCGACCAGTTGGCCAAGACTAGGAGATAAATCTTCCAGTCTGTCAACACGGAGAGAAATGCATGCTTATCGAAGTGATGGTCTCGGAATTCGTTGGGTCGCACAACCCGCCGGGCTTGTTGTCGTAGTTCCAGAAAGCGGATTTCTTCGGGTTCGAGCCATTTGGAGAGGGCAGGAGAATCCACAAGAAAGAAGAAACACATGACACCTATCAGGACCGTAGCTAACCCTTCGAGGATGAAGATCTTGTTTTGTCAGATGATTTGTACGGCCTGGAAGGATGAAACCAACCTACCCATCTCCAGCCCTCGTATCCGCCCACTCCATCCATCTTGGCAATTGCAAACGCCAGGAGACCTGAAAATGCCCCTCCAGACGCGGCAGAGGTGTAGAGAATAGCGATGCGGGTTTGTGTCTCGTTGGGGAGGTACCATTTGGAGATGATCAGGATCGCACCAGGGAGGAAACCGGCTCTGGAATGTTTCGTCAGTTTTGACGAGATATTTTCAGTTCACATTTACATACTCGAACAGACCGAGGAAAATCCTCACGGCAACCAAGCCCCCAAAGTTTTGGACAACTCCATTGCACGTCATGACAATACCCCAACAAATAACGATTCCGCCAATGTAGAGAGATGGTCTCTTGAACATGTGCAGCACCATATTACTGGGGACTTCGGCCAAGACAAACGGGATGAAGAAGACGGACAACGCGATGTTGTAATCGACTCCCGTCATATGGAGACTGTCAAGGAGGCCTTCGATCTTGGCATTTCCAATGTTGGTCTTGTCCAAATAGGCCATAAGGTAGAGGAGGACAAGCATTGGAACTAGTCGAAACTAGGGATTCAATATTCGTCAGTAATAGGTAGGCAGAGAGAGAGGAGAAGTCGGGTCGAGACTCACATCAACTTTGCGGACAGCCTTCTTCTTCCTTTCCTCCGGGAAATTGGCGAGGAAGTCTGCATCCTCAGGGCTCATGCCGCTGTTTTGTTGGAACTCATTATGGGCAACAGAGTCCTTCTCTTGAGCAACGTGCTCGACGTCGGAGCGGTCAGACGATGCTCGTACAGCCGTCATGTTGACGGCTTCAAAAGCAAAAGGAATTGTTCAAAGAGTAGAATATCCTCTAGGCAAGCTAAAGAGAATGACCGAAACACCACCTTGTGTACGGCAGGAGGCAACTTGGCAAGAGGGAATGTTGAAGTGTGTCTTCTTTATAGCCAGAAGACACCTCAACAACTTGTCTGGGGGAGATTTCCTGGGGAAAGGGGATTGGTCTGCTCAGAATGCTCCGAGCTGAGCTGGAGTTGCGGGGATCAACAAGGAGGAATCTGGGGAAATATTCTTGGCGCCGGCGTCCTCCGCACAAGAGGACTCGGATAAAAATTCTGTTAGTCCCTCTAGCGTAAGACCACACGATTCGAGGAGACCCGGAGAACCGGAATACTCTCATACTCGGAAACACACAGAACATGACAATCAGGCACAAGGAATTGAAACCAATTTCTCAACAGTCGTGTCATGCCAGGGCCTCGTCCACTGTGTGCCACTTCGCCGGGTACCTTTTACCACTTGTTATTACACCAAGCTTCCGGGGTGCATCGACTATGACACACGTGTTGCGTGGGGATGGGGTCACATTCCATCTTCTCCAGTCAAGAACGATCCGTTATCTCCCCGGGACCCGGTTAGGGCGCGAAAATCAGCCCAAGGTTTGCTGCAG
This sequence comes from Colletotrichum siamense, assembly GCF_013390195.1. Classification (NCBI taxonomy): domain Eukaryota; kingdom Fungi; phylum Ascomycota; class Sordariomycetes; order Glomerellales; family Glomerellaceae; genus Colletotrichum; species Colletotrichum siamense. The sequence goes on along the minus strand of NW_023501016.1, from coordinate 251,082 downwards.
GGCGTGGTGGCGCTGGTGTTTCCAGGTCACGAGTCGCTATTCCGAGTTATCTCGGACTTGGTGTCCGGACTCTTCCCGGAAAACTTGGCCCCCCGCCCCGGAGACGCGGGGAAGCGGGGAGAATCAACCTACACGATCATGCTTTCCGGGTGGCACATCATAACATGAAACTGCTAGAGGCGCTTCAAGTGTCGATAGACGCGACTTCGGCTTTTCGTGAAGCGCGAGGTTGTCACCGCGAGGGTTATCCTGAGAGGCTCTTTGCATTATAAAACAGACAAGATGTGACCGATATCAAGCTCGACTCATCTTCACTACAAGCAACTCAAGCCCATTCGACATTAATCGAATCATCATCACTTTCTTATTCACAAGAAAACAAATCAAAATGGGTTCTCAATCAGTTAGCCTTGACCTCCGCGGCCTCACCCCTGCCCCCATCACTCCCTTCACCAAGGACGGCAAGGTCGACTACGATGCCATTCAACGCCTTGGTTCCTGGCTCGGCAGCATTTCCGGCGTCAAAGGCTTGGTCGTTCTCGGCCATGCAGGCGAGGGCACTTTCCTGACGCAAGACGAGCAGGTCGCCGTCATCAAGGCCTTCGTCAAGTCCGTCGACAACCGCATCCCCATCATTGCCGGCATCACCGGCGAAGGTACCGAAGTCGCCGCTCTCGAGGCCAAGCGCGCCCGCGAAGCCGGTGCCGCGGCCGGGCTACTGTACCCTTCGCACGGCTGGCTCCGCTTCGGATACCAGCCGGGAGCCCCGCAGGACCGCTACAAGGTCGTCTACGAGGTCAGCGGGCTGCCCCTCATCCTCTTCCAGTACCCCGACAACACCAAGGCAACGTATAACCTCCAGACTCTCCTAGATATCTCGGCGCAGCCCGGCGTGTTTGCCATGAAGAACGGCGTGAGGAACATGAGACGCTGGGATACGGAGATCCCCGTCATCCGCAGGGAGCGGCCCGACCTGCAGGTACTCACTTGCCATGACGAGTACCTCCTCCACACGGTGTTCGATGTTGATGGCATGCTTGTCGGATACGGTAACATTGCGCCGGAGCAGCTCATTGAGATGATCAAGGCCGGCAAGGCAAAGGACTACCCCAAGGCCCGCGAGATCCACGACAGGTTGCAGCCCGTCACGAAGGCCGTGTACCACAGAGGATCGCACATGGAGGGCACCGTGGCGTTGAAGCATGCGCTTGTTGCGCGGGGTATTCTCGACCATGCAACTGTGAGGTCACCTCTGTTGCCTTTGGAAGACGGTGCGGAGACGGAAATCCATGCTGCTGTGTCGTCTGCAGCCCTGGCGCGGGTCAAGGGACTGTAGTGATCGGTGGAAATCAGAGACATGTCAACGGTTAGAGATGTTGTGCGACTCAAATAGATGGCAATACAACCACTTCTTAGATTAAAGCCGATGTTTACGCGATTGGATGCCTCATGCACCCTGCAAGAGTGAAGCTCACCTCCCTGTCCCGCGATGCCATGACGAGGAGAGAATGAAAAGCGATTTCCCTGTCTGCATGGTGACCAAAGATTAGTGCCCAGACAATTCAATGATTCGCCCTGACGAAGATCTAGATTCCTGGGGGCCAAGCCACCGACGGAGACGGTGTGCTCAGCCCGCTGTTAGCCTGCTGTTAGACCACTCGGGACTGAGACATCCTCCTTAGTTCTCTGCACATCATTTCCATCGCTTGAACCCGTCAAAGACGTCGTGCATGAGACCCGAACCCAGGAAGCCGGTGATGATGGTCATTGACACGCCACTTTTGCAGGTCCCCATCGCATTCGCCAGAATCATGCATTGATTTTGTGCATCTAGCTTGAAGCCAAGTCTCGGGAAAGATCTAGTTGCATGCTCCGACAGGGCAGTCATAGCTCCAATCGCTGGCTCTCACCTCGGAAAATGAGTCGAGCCCACGAAGCCTCTTGTGGCGAAACACTAAGCCAGGAGCAGCTTGCATAGTGGCTGCCGATAGCACGAGAAGAGCACATGTCGGGGCTGCAGCGGGCGTCGCCAGTCCTTTAGCACGTTGAGTTTCTCCTTTGATGCCATTGAACACACGCAAGACAGGTCCGGCAGATCAGAACTTTTGCAGTCCACTACTTTAGAACACATGGGGCCCTCCTCATCCATCCTCTTGCCTCGAGGGCCTGCTTCCATTCAACTCTCACTCATCCAAAGCAACAATGGACGGAATTCGTTTGGTGCCAGACATCTCCTGGGCAGGCGTTTCGTGGCCCCAGCTCCTTGGCGTCGGGTTCGCATTGTGGCTGCTCTATGGAGGCTTGCTTGCCATCTACCGCGTCACGCTCCACCCGCTGGCAAAGTTTCCCGGACCGAAGCTTGCCGGAGCAACATTTTGGTACGAAGTATGGTATGATGTGGTGCTTTGGGGCCGCTTCACTCATGAGATCAAGCGAATGCACGAGATCTATGGTATGAGGTTTCGCTGGTGACGTGGGGAGCTTGGCTAACGAAACTGTCTAGGTCCCATCGTTCGAATCAACCCTGACGAGGTGCATTGCAATGACCCAGAGTTCGTGGAAGCCATCTATGCGAATGGCGCGAAGAAGCGCAACAAGTCAGAGATGTTTGTCGCTGGTTTTGCCAATGAGTAAGTTGGTCTTGAACCCCGTTTGGGAAGATGTCCCCTGCTAGATGAAAATAAGGCTTGCTAACGTCTGGCCTCAAGTCTGAGAAACGTACGCCGCCACTGAACGTCAACTTGAGAACTAGCTTCTAACATGTAAGATAGGGAGGCTTCGGAACCGTAGACCACGCGCATCACAAGCTCCGACGAGCAGCGGCCAGCAAATACTTCTCGCGAACCCAGATTCAGAAGCTAGAGTGGGTGATTCACCAACATGCCCAGCGGCTGGCGGACAAGTTCCTTGCCTATCGAGGACAAGGTCCATTCGATGGCGCCTCCGCATACAGCTGCTATACGGCCGACATCGTCAGCGATTACTGTTTTGGCGAGGGGCTCGGGTTTCTCCAGCAGCCCACGTGGGAACCGAACTTCAAAGAAGCTGTTTACACCATGTTTCATTTGATTCACATCATGCGACACTTTCCGTGGACGACGAGACTGATGGAGATGATTCCTGTGTAAGCAAACGAACATCCAAGAGTGGTGGATGGATTCGAGTGGTTGAAAGACCGTGACTGACTGACGAGAAATAGTTGGGTGATCAAGCCGCTCTCTGCCAAGATTGGGCTCCTCATGGAAACGGTCAAGATCAAGCTCCCAGAGCTGGTTAGGCAAACGAAAGCAAGGCACGAAAACGGCATCAAAAGAGATCGCGTGACAGTGCTGCACTCGTTGCTCGAGTCGGATCTGCCACCGGAAGAACTCACTGTCAAACGACTAGCCGGAGAAGCAAATGTGTTCCTTTCTGCAGGAACCGAGACAACGGCATCGGCTCTTACCATATGCACGTATCATCTGCTCAGAAATCCTGACGCCGTCGCCAAGATCAGGGCGGAGCTTGCAACCGTGAATGCCGACCCCAAGGAGCTTCCCAGCTGGGCGACACTTGAGGGCCTCCCATATTTCAACGCTGTCCTGATGGAATCTCTCCGGCTGATGTACGGGTCGCCATCAAGACTGCCAAGAGTCGCACCCGATGAAGACGTGGTGTACCAAGGCACGTGGACACCTCCGGACGGATCGGCGCCGGTCGACGTTTCTCACGTCATTCCGCGGGGCTACGCGTACGGCATGTCGGCGTATATCATGCACACGGACGAGCGGCTCTTTCCGGAGGCCTCCAAGTTCCTCCCGGAGAGGTGGCTCGACGAGAATGGCCAGCGAAAGAAGGGGCTGGAGCGGTTCCTGCTTACGTTCTCCAAGGGAAGTCGGCAATGCCTGGGAATGCAGTAAGTTTCCCCCAAGGTCATGGACTGCATGATCCGAAGTTTTCACACATGGATGTCTGAGCTTCTGCTGACCAATGCACGCTTTGATTCTAGGCTGGCGTACTGCGAGCTTCATGTCGCGGTCGCGGCGGTGGTGTTGCGCGCACTGCCGTACATGCGACTGTACGAGACGACAGACGTTGACGTGGAGTATGATTTCGACCTTGCTGTCTCAATGCCGAAGAAGGGGAGCAAGGGTGTTAGACTGGAGATGATTTGATGACGACGTAGCATGCGGCGCTTACTGGCCAGAGCTCCATTAAGCTTTGGTTCTCCTATTTCGGATGGAAAGATGTGAGTTTGGATGAGATTGGGGGAGCTACTGCGGCTTGCTGGGCACTGTATGGAAGAAGCTCTCGTGTAGCTCTTCGTGTTCAGCCCTACCCTATCTATGTTTTGTAATGACAAGCAATTCTTCTAAGCTGACATGACGATGATCAACGTTTGACGTGGCAGAGCCAAGAGATGTAGCCAGAGTGACGGGACTGATGGAAGAGTCTGCTGTGAAGACCGAGAACGGGAACCTGACACCCAGAGAACAAAGCGAGGGAGTGAGGGAGGGAGTGAGTGAGAGTGAGAGAGAGAGTGAGAGAGTGACTGAAAGAAGCGCCGAGGGCATCCGTGCGGGTGTTAGCGCCGTACTGTGTCTCCCGCCCAAAATATAGCAGCCCCACACGGTCCCGAGCGCCGTGGTGGCCCGGCGCCGACTCCCCCCACCCAGCCAGGCCCCGATTAGTGCAAAATACGCGGCGAACGGGCTTTCCCACCGCCGACGCCATCTATCCATCAATGTCGGCCCAGTCTAAGAAGATGCTATGTCCAATAGAACTTAGCAGAAAAGGGACAGAATGCTCCCGTTCCAATATGGGTTACTACCGCGCGCGAGTATTACCAATGCGCCGCCCAACCCCCTGACTAAGGCTCTCTCGCGCTCTTGTTGAAAGCCATCAGGCTCTGTGTCTGGCAGTCTGCCCCTCCCCTGGTTAATGATCTGCTCCCCTAATGCACCGGCGGCATGGGCCTAGACTCGATCCGACTTGGAGAGTCGCACAGAGGGGAGAGACCGGTAAATGGCCTGTGAACTCTGAACACTCGACACGGGACATCTCCCGCTGCTTAGCACAGTACGGCGGGTGCGCGCACCTTGATCAAATTACTTACTCACTTACTAATTGGATATCGATGGCCTGCCTCATCTGGCTCATCCCATCACCTCGTCGTTCTTCTCAGATGACTCCATCCGCGGGTCTCCATACAAACTCTTTTTTGCAAGAATAAGCTTAGCATGGAGCCACTCCGTCTCCATCTTTCCAGGTTGCTGCTCTCTTCCTTACCTTCACGCACCGCGCGCGCTACGCTAATGCCGTGGCACCCGCAGCGCCGTTGCCTTGACTCGGCCAGTCGGACCCCTGCCGCACCAGCGCCAGAGGTACCCAAAGACACCAAAAGACACCAAAAGACACCAAAGGCACCCTATCCCTGTCCAAATGCCGTCCCCAATGGGATCCGGATTCGCGATGCTTTTTCCCAACGCGTGGCTCCGAATCTGACCTCTGAAATCCTGCCCGTGGTCTGACCACTGTCCCCCGAAAAGCAAAATGCCTGGTGACTAAATCAATTTCGCTTGTCCCGCCATAGCTGAATAATCCGAGCGCTCCCTCGTCTGAAACATTGGATTGCTGGTCCATGAAGGGTCCAGAAAGGAAAAGCCCGAACCGCAATGCGTGTCCCCGTCACTGTTCGGCCGAAGTCTCTTCCTTCACATTGGGGGAGGTCGGTGGTGGTACATACCCGCCCTCTTGCTTGCTTCCTCTGTGCTTACATGGGTTACAGTCCTAGACTTCTACGAGGCGCCAGCTAATTAATCCTCTGCCTTTGTGTCGATAAAAACATTCATTATCCCCTCCGTTCCCCCCAAGCCCAGCTGCGCCCATATCTCTTCGTACTTCCTTTGTTCTTCCCGCATCGTTTGGCGTTGTCATCTTCTCCCATCGCCCTAACCATCCGCACTCCCCCACGGCATCCCCGTTCCGCTCCTTAGCCTGCCGCCGATTAAATACCCCAACAAGCCGACGACTTTCATATCTCTCCCTTGAGGAACAGCATAACCTGTGTTCATCCCGCCAGACCAATTCGCTTCTTACCCTCTCAACAAACCTCACACTCTCCGTCCCGCCAACAAAATGGTCAAGCAGGTCGTCATTCTCGGCGCTGGCTACGCCGGCCTCGGTGTCGCTCACAAGCTGCTCAAGTACACGCAGCCCAAGGTCAAGGACCTCAAGGTCATCCTCGTCTCCCCCTCGACCCACCTTTACTGGAACTGCGCCGCCGTCCGCGGCCTCATCCCCGGCGAGTTCTCCGACGACACCCTCTTCAACCAGATCAAGCCCGGCTTCGACAAGTACCCCCAGGACGCCTTTGAGTTCGTCCTCGGCAAGGCCACCAGCTTCGACCCCTCTACCAACACCGTCCAGGTCGAGACCAACGAAGGCCTCAAGTCAATTGAGTTTGCCGAGCTCGTCATCGCCACCGGCTCCTCCCTCGCCAGCGGCCTGCCCTTCAAGACCGTCGGCACCCACGAGGAGACCCTGACTGCCTGGCACAACCTGCAGTCCGAGGTCAAGGCCGCCAACTCCATCATCGTCTCCGGCGCCGGCGCGACCGGTGTCGAGACCGCCGGCGAGCTCGGCCACGCCTACGGCTCCACCAAGCAAATCACCCTCATCGTCGAGGGCGACGCGCCCCTCCCCGGCCTCCTCCCCAAGCTCGGCAAGATCGCCGCCACCAGCCTGGCCTCGCTCAAGGTGAAGCTCGTCACCAACGCAAAGGTCACCGAGGCCGACACCTCCGGCTCCCTCAAGTCCATCAAGCTCTCCAACGGCGAGACCCTCACCGCGGACCTGTACCTGCCCCTCTTCGGCGTCCGCCCCAACACATCCTTCATCCCGGAGAACCTGCTCGACGACAAGGGCAACCTGAAGCTCAAGCACGACCTGCGCGTCGAGGGCCTCAGGAACGTCTGGTGTGCCGGCGACGCCGGCAACCTCGAGGCGAAGCAGCTCATGCGCGCCGAGGGCCAGGCGCTGCACCTCGCCGACAACCTCGACGCCGTCCTCACCGGCCAGGAGGCCAAGGTCAAGGACCTCAAGCTGACGACGAAGCCCCAGATCTTTGTCACGATCGGCAAGAAGAAGGCGACTGGCCAGTTCAACACGATGAAGCTGCCCGGCTTCATCGTCAGCGCGGCGAAGGCCAAGACCTTCTTCACGGAGAAGGGCCCCGGTCTGGTCGCCGGCAAGAACATTGCCAGGGCGTCGATCTAAGGGGTCGATTGGCATGGATGATGATGGTCAGATTGAGATGTTTATGCTTCAGCTTTGATATCCCGGGACGCGTATTGTCATTGCCTACTCACACATGTGAGCATACGAGTTGTAATTACCTATTGGACCTATACCCTAATCACAGAAGACGCATAATGTTCATGAGATGAGTTTATTGTGCAGTAAAAATTTGAGATGTGTAAATCTGAGAGCTTTGTTTTGCCCAATGAGACGAGGTTCTAATTCCAGTCGACAGCGAGTGGGTTGTGGAGAGTTCATTTGGAACACTCACATGCCGATTTTCACTGCCCCTTCTTTATTCATGAAAGCCATGATTCCAATACGCATCTCGTCATGCGTTATCGAAGAGACTCAGAATCAAGAATCCGCACACTCTTGTCGTCTGAGATCAGCCCAATACCTAATTAGAAAGTCCAGCTGTAAGAAGACGAGCTGGCCTCAACCGCCGTGGAATTCTATTACCATTGTACATACGAATTGCAACCGAAGCCCATATTTTGGCCGTATTCCCGTCTAACCAGCACAGTACTGACTCTTGCTTCGCAGCCAGGCACCCCACTTCCACATGACCACCGGCACAATGATGCCCATCACAAGAACGATCCCAGAGAGAAGCGCATTCCCCCATGCTATGCCCAGCACATCATACAGCTTCGGCGCAAACAGAGGAAAACTGAAGCCAGCCATCGTTCTCACGAATGCGGCTGCTCCAGCAGCGCTCGCAGCATACCTCTCATACGAATCAATAACGTATGTCTGTACACACTGAAAAGATAGAATAAGCCCCGCAGCCAGGATCGCTGCGCCGATGTTTGGGACGATCCAGTGAATTTTGAAATGTGCCGCTATGCCGTAGAGAAGAAGACCGATGGGCGTGACTATGGCTGTCGGGAACATGAGAGGTATCCTGAATTCCGGAAGGCCAGTGTCGTTGTTTCTCGTTTTGAGCGTTCGGTAAACCTCGACGATATCAGTCTGGATCTTTGAACTGCGTAAGGAAAGCCAACACACCTTGTCGATAAGAGGTCCCGAAACTTGAAGTCCGATGACGAAGCCGACGCCGAGTGAAATGTAGTTGAGACTTGCCGGACCAGGTTCCTGGTCGTATTGCTCGCTCCACACAAGTGGGAACGACGCGAGGCTTGAAGCGTGTCAGCGATTGACTTCTTTTAGCATTTAGTTTGGGGGCCCAAGCTTACACGAGATACATCAGTCCGTAAAGGTAAGCCCTGTACAGCGCCGTGATCTGCAACGCTGGTTGCGTGAAGAGCATTCTGAACGGCCTGACCAAATTCTTTGCCAGTGTCTGGCCAAAAGTCCTGTCTGGCCGTTCATATTCGGTGCGAAGATTCTTGTTGCCGGTTACTTTGCGCAGCTTCTTGGCCTTTACAGCCAGGATTTTAGGTGCGTAGGTCTCGGATAGAAAGAGAAAGGCGAGGATTTGGACGACTGCATCGGCGATAGAGACTGTCCAGAAGATCCAGCGCCATGACATGTATTGGGTGAGATATCCAGCAGCTTCGAAGTGTTAGTTGAGACTTTCATGTTCGAGAAATGATGTCGTGGAACTTACCAATCGGCCCAACCGCTGGGCCTAGAAAAGGGGCAAGACTGTATATGGCGGTCGCCGTGCCTCTCTCTTCCGCTCTGAAGCAGTCACTCAGTACGCCACCGCCAAGCTGATGCTCATGTCAGCTGCCTCTCAAGGGAAACAGAACAAAGAATTGTGCTTACAGCTTGGGGTGCACTCCCGCCCAGACCGCTTAGAAATCGAAATGCGAGCATCTGTTCCTTCGACGTGGAGAAACCACAAACGGTGTTAAAGACGAGATAGAACATGTTGGCTGACTGAAGCACGACGACTCGGCCGTACATCTCTGATAGCGGTGCCAGAACAAAAGGGCCGACCGCGTAGGCGAGGAGGAAGATGGACATCAAGAGATAGGTCTCGATGTCTGACTCGACGTTGAGGTCATCAGAAAGAGTATCAAGTGCTGGCGCCAGCATTGTGGAAGACACTGGCGATATGAAAGTGAAGCAGGAAACTAGAATCGTGGCTGTCCATTTCTTGTGCTTGGGCCAGTTCTTGGGGTTCATTGGGTCTGACGGCCCAGACCACGTTACCTGTTGTTCGATTAGCGTTTAGTGTGAGGAAGAACAGGGTGCATCCTACCAGGTCTGGATCCTCGGGATCATCAGAATGATTGTCCTGTTCATGACTAGACTTTTCTGGTCGAGGTATCATTGATGGGTCGTTTTGTGAATTGTCATGGGACAGCAAGTGAGAACGGTCTGTTGGGCCAGGGGTCTCCAGAATAATATCGGAATGTTTGTTTCCGTGATTTTGTCGAGGGAATGAGCCGTCTGGGTCTTGCAGCCATGGGAATTTGTATGCGGTCCGTTCGTACTCTGAGAAAGAAGGGAGTCCCGGGCTCCATCCGCGCCACAGGCTGGACCGAGACCGGGTCAGGGTTCTCTGGAGGCTCGGGGCCATCTCTGGATCTGAGACTGGCATGTGAGGAATGAACTGATAAGCATGAGATTGAGACTTGTTTGCGGAAGCGACTGCCAAAGCGAGTGTATGGAAATACGATCAATGAAAAAAGGGACTATCACAACGCTATTCTGATCTTGATGGTTTCATATGCGCTTGAACGTTGACTGGGATACAATGAAGCGTTTCTTTATACTACAAACTGTCTTCGTGATATTTTACACTTGGCCAGGCAGAAGAGCATAGCCTCATGCACTTATGACGGCAGCGCCTCTGATGATGAGTATGGCTGGGCTGGAGACCGAAAACAATCAGCTCATTCCGGATTTCGTTTCCCTGTATTGAGGCCTAGGGTCAATATCCCTAGATCCAGCAGATCAGCTGCCAAGGGGAGAAGAATATGACTAGTCTGGGGCAAGCTGGTGTCCTGCTGGGAAAGTAGGCCGAAGCTTTCTTGGCGAGCCGATCAGCGGAGTCGTGGACCGCTACGTCAACTGTGGCTGATGATGCACGTTGGAGTAACATTCTTCTAGACTCCGCCTGGGGCTGCATTTACACACGCTTGAACCCTGGAAAACACGTCGATAAAGTTGAAATCCTTATTTATAGCTCAGGGACGGGTTGTATGATTGGAAGATACAGTTCGAGATGACACCTCAAGGGTTTGTTTCACCTGGTCGAGATACGAGATCTGGGCAAATCCTGATCGTGTGCTCGCTCGTCGCCGAGAACAGGCTGTGATAGTCACTGTGCCAATGAAAGCAGTTGTTTCAACGCCTACGGTGATTTACAAGACAAGCTATCTAGCGCCTTTGAAGGCTGTGCTGGGTGCTACTTGCGTAGACGATGTTACACCATGATGCTGTTGACAGCTCAGGAACGGTTCAGTCGGCAGCTCATCGAGGCAACGGACACGTGCAGGGCTGAAGACATCACCGTCCCTGAACATCTCGCGTGAGAAACATCACGCGATCAAATGTCTGTTTGCAAAATAGCAACCGGCGAAGCATCTCATAGCCACTCCGCGGCAGCTGGACGCGGCAGATTGGGTCTCTTGATTCTGACGAAGGTGTATGAAGCCTCAGCACGCGGGAATTCGACACCCGGCAGATCCATAGAATGAACACAGAGAGGAGTCATTGATCACCACCACTCAATCTAGGGTTTCCGTTCCGAAGCAGTATAAGAAGGTTCGTAAGGACGGACCATTGCTTCGACAAACCAGAACATACAACTCTTAGTTCACCATAACACTTATCCGATACATAACTCACTCGTTTTTCAACATTCGCTTTATCGTCTTCAAGTTAGTGCTTTGCAATAACACGTGCACTTATTACCTTCGTTAAACATCACGACCTACCAAACACATCCACATGGATTCTTCGACGCCCCAGGGAATGAGAATTCTCGTCTGCCCCTCCGGTTTCAAGGGCAGCCTTCAGCCAGAGGTTGCCGCTGATTGCATCGAGTCTGGCATTCTCTCTGTAGTGCCAGATGCTTCTGTGCGCAAGGTTCCCCTGGTTGACGGAGGCGAGGGTTTCACTAGTGCCCTTGTGTCCGCGACTGGTGGCACATTGCATCCAGTCGTTGTCACCGGCCCCGTTGGCGCTCCGATTGCGTCTTTCTTTGGCATACTGGGAAGCAAAAGCCCTGATGAGCCAAAGACAGCTGTCATCGAAATGGCTGCTGCGGCTGGTTTGAGCCTTGTCCCAACCCATCTTCGCAACCCCGGTGTTACTACCACGTTTGGAGTGGGCGAGCTTCTGGCGGCTGCAGCCGGAGCTGGCGCGAAGAAGATCATTGTCGGCTGCGGCGACTCTGGCACTTGCGACGGGGGCGCGGGAATGCTTCAGGCTCTTGGCGCTCGACTGATAGATCAAGACGGGCTTACGCTCCCTATCGCCGCAGGGGGCGAGAGCCTGCTGCGTTTGGCAAATATCGATCTTGGCGGAATCGACAAGCGCATCAAAGATGTCGACATCGAGGTCGCGGTCAACTGGAACAATGTTCTCAGTGGTCCCGATGGTGTTGCTAGGGTCTTTGGCAAGCAGAAGGGGTCGAGTGCCGAGCAGACGGAACACCTTTCAGCAGCTATGGAGGTCCTCTCTGTAGTTGCTGGACGGCTTCTCTGCGACAGCAATGTGGGCACCTCGCCCGGCGGAGGAGCATCTGGAGGGTTGGGCACCGGTTTGCGGCTGGTGGGCGCCAAGCTTCGGCCAAGGTATGAGGTGGTGGCGGAGTATGTCGACTTTGAAGGGCTGTTTACGGACTGCGACCTGGTTCTCACGGCCGAAGGAGGCATCGATGACCAGACACCGAGGGGGAAAATTCCGGGTGAGATTGGGACGCGGGCGAAGAAGCATGGCCTGCCGGTGGTTGCTATTGCTGGGACCATCGGACCAGGGGCTCGGGTCAACTACGACGTCGGAATCGATGCTTACACGTGTATCCTGCAACGACCAACCACGCTGGACGAGGCCATTGTGGAGGCGGAGAAACTGACGCGGGAGAGTGCCGAGTGCGTTATGCGAATGATTGTCGTGGGACGGATGTTGGGGTCCAAGAAGCCCTCGTCGACGGCGCAGGCGAAGCAGCCTGCAGCGTCGGCATGGGTTTGAGTTCCGAGTCACGGATTGATTGCAGTGAAGATGGTATGAGCCAAGACCGCAGGTAGAAAGCTAGATGTGTTAGTGTAAGCGAGCTGGAAGGGGTTCTGGGGTTCTGGACCAACAGTTGAATGAGAAATGACATTGGCACTAGCATCTTGGTGCCCTTGAGTGAAAAGAAGAAAGCCTTGGCATGAATCAGGAATTGGTTTCTCGAAACGAAGACATTACTGGCAGGAAATCAGGCCAGCCAAGCCGCTTGGTGTGGCGGTGCAAACTTGCGATATGTCTATCGCCGGATCGGACGGTCTTCACGTTGTAGCACCAGAGGAGCAGAAGAGAGGCAGGTAAGGTAAGTGACGTTGGAAAAAGGTTCGTCCCAAGACCCAAGACCCAAGACGGAAGACGGAAGATGGGAAGGTCTGGACGGCACACGGGACGGTGGATGGACGGACGATCGCCATCGCTCGCTCGCTTAAAGCCTTAACGCGATATTGCTTATCGTTATCAGATGAGGTCAAGCCAGAAATAGCAATGAACCCACTCCTCGACCCACAACTTGCCTTAAGCGAGCAAATCGTCACGTGTTTCTGCCGTCAATTGGCAATCTTGGCCTTCTGATTGGCTTCTGCACCGCCGCAGCTTCATCAAGGGCCAAGTTCAGTGGACGATCCGGGATGCTTCAGCGAATCATCCCCTGAAGAGCATCATCGTCATCGCCGTTGCGCAGCGCGTTCGTCCAGTGTCCTTGTGCTTCGTGTCACTCGGGCGGGTGCCCTTCACTGCCCTGCCCCGACCCCGCTCCCAGGTACCTACCTTACCTAGTTGGAGGTACCTACCTTACCTAGTTGGAGGTACCTACCTTAACCTTACCTCAGCTCCAAGTACTGTGGTAAACTCAGGGGCACATGCCACCTTCACCTTCACCTCGCCTTACCTGATCCATCACCGCCCTTTTTGACTGCATCTCTATTTTTATTCTCGCCTTAGACCACCACCACCATGCCCAAGAACGCGCCGGCTCCCGACGAGCCTGCCGTTACCTTCAGCTCTGGTTCCGACGCACCCGTTGCCTTGCGTATTCTCCACCTCAATGATGTCTATCACTTGGAACCCTCCAGTGCTGAGCCCGTTGGCGGTGTCCCTCGCTTCATCACTGCCGTCAACGAGTACCGCAGTCACGAGCGATTCAATGGCCAGCCCGAGCTAATCACTCTATTCTCGGGAGACGTCTTCAACCCCAGTCTCGAGAGCTCCGTCACAAAAGGTAATCCCTCACGTGTCCTCCGCCTGTCATGATGCTGTGCTGACGCGGACCCTAATAGGTGAGCACATGGTGCCCGTTCTCAACAAGATTGGCGTCGACTGCACCTGTGTTGGTGTAAGTGAGCCCGTTCTAACTCAATTGGCCGTGCCATTTTATTAACGCCACCAGAATCATGACTTCGACTTCGGAGTGAAGCAGTTCGAGCACTTGACCGCCAAGTGCAACTTTCCCTGGCTGCTCGCCAACGTCCTAGACCCAGCTCTCGGCGAAAATGTACCCCTCGGGAATGCCAAGCACACTCATATGCTCACATCCTCCAATGGCATCAAAATTGGTCTCATTGGCCTCGGCGAGAGAGAATGGCTCGAAACAATCAACAGCTTGCCTCCCGACATCATCTACAAGTCCGCCAGCGAGACGGCCAAGGAGCTTGTTCCCCAGCTCCGCGAACAGGGTGCCGACATAATCATCTGTCTCAGCCACCAGCGTGAGCCAAACGACAACAAGCTTGCCGAGAAGACGGACGGCCTCATCGACATCATCCTCGGCGGCCATGATCACTACTATGCGCACAGCTTCATCAACGGTACTCATGTTCTGCGGTCAGGTTCCGATTTCAAGCAACTCAGCTACGTAGAAGTTCGGAAGAAGGCGGATGGTTCAGGAAAATGGGACTTTGACATTGAACGCCGGGACATCGTCTCTTCCATCGCAGAGGACCAGGAGACTTTGAAGCTCACTGAGGAGTTGACATCAAAGCTCAAACACAGCTTGGCCAAGTCGGTTGGCTGGACAGCTTCTCCCCTGGATGCACGCTTCACAACGGTCCGAATGAAGGAGAGCAACATGGGCAACTTTGTCTGCGACGTAATGAGACACTATCACAACGCTGACTGTGCTCTCATGGCAGCTGGCACCATACGAGGTGACCAGATTTACCCGCCCGGCGTAATTAGAGTCAGGGATATTACCAATTGCTTCCCCTTTGAAGATCCCGTCATCTTCATCAGGGTGACCGGCCAGCAAATATGGGATGCCTTGGAGAATGGCGTCTCGCAGTATCCGGCACAGGAGGGTGAGTTCACTTCCTGGCACATTGCAAATTAAATATCCTTACAAGTTAGGCCGTTTCCCACAGGTATCCAACATTACGTATACGTTCGACCCCAGCAAGGAACCTGGCTCGCGCATTGTCGAAGCCACCTTGGGTGGAGGCCCAATGGAGATGGACAAGAAGTACACCCTCGCCACTCGTGGCTATATGGGTCGAGGAAAGGGTACGTTCAAGATCTGAAGAACTCTGTGTACACTGCTAATAACCACAGATGGGTACACCAGTCTCCTTGTCGAGCCGGAAGGCGGCACAGCTGAGGAGATCGTCTGTGAGGAGAATGGTATCCTCATTTCAGCTATGCTTCGCCAATACTTCATGAGTCTGCGCACTGTCGGCCAGTGGAAGAATCTCAGTGAGCACTGGGTTCAGGTAGCCGAAAAGTGCCACACTCCCGTCGAGCCGCGCAAGATGTGGGAGACACCCGCCGCGACAGGCACCTCAGACCCCAAGCCCGAGGTTCATTCCAAGTCCTGGGCTGAATGGATGGTCAAGAGACACGCTCTCAACACCAAGCTCCCCAAGGACGAATCGGATGAGTCTGATACGGAGGATGAGGCGGATACCATCGCGCAGGTCGACATGGAGATGCTTATTATGCGCAAGTTCTTCGCCAAATGGGCGAAGGCGGCAGGCGTGAAGGCCGAAGTCTGCGATCCCTTGCGTGAGGGCGAGTTTACTGTAGACTGGACACGGGTTATCGCACCGGTGTTAGAGGGGCGCATTAAAATGATTAGCTAAAGCCCAGAAGTATAGAAAAGCAATAGACAGCATGCATACCAGCACACATTCAGCCAATCTAGGCAGCATGGCCAGCATCGACCAGCTTTACGTGTAATCAACCCCTATAGGTGATGACCGGCAAAAGGATGGACAATCTAGGAATCGAACCTAGAACCTACCACATGCGAAGCGATCGTTATACACCTAAACCAATCGCCCATTATTATTGAATTACAACTGCCTTGAACTCGAAGGTGAATCAAACGATCCTACGGATGTGGTGTAGCCTAGAAATGTCTAGGATTTGTGGCGTCGAGTCTGGCCGCTGTGGTGGTGGCCGCATGTCTTTCAGCTGCGGGGTCATCAGGGATTTCACACCGAAGCTGAACTCCCCGGATCGTCGCATGAGGCTTACCTGCAGTCATCCCAGGGATTCAAATACCTAGAGAACGAACATTGCGTGTGATTGTAACGTCACTTGCTACGGACTGTCGCTGGTGAGCTGAACGATCTTCACAGCTAAGGGGCGAAGAGCGGGAGGACATCTTGCCGTATTACTAGCGAGCTGACCTTTCCCCAAATAGTAGGCGGGACAACCCTTGTCCAGGGTTCAGCTTTAGGAAACGGCCACGAGGGGAAACGTGGGTTCAGTTGTGTCTTGGAAAATCCAAGTTTGCTTTGGCGGTTAATCGTCAAATGACGCCATTCTTCAAGCTTCAAGACTTGCATGATCTGCAAGGGGTAGGAAAGCTTGACAAGCCCTGATGTCTAGACAATTATTCAGCCAAACTCTACAACACGACGGTTACAAGGCTAGTGGGGGGGGGGGGGGGTTAGGTACTTTCCGACTTACCGACGCAGTGATTCTGATGTTACAACTGATGATTAGGAAAAACAGCCCAAAAGAACCACCGCAATATGCAGTAATAATTGATGACATTCGTCCTCAACAACAAGCAGCCACCAATACCACTATCAGGCAACTTCGGTAGACTAAATGGTCGATCTATCACCTATGACAGGGGATATCGCGCCCAATTCTGTCACCTCCCGTCATTCTTGTCTTACAGTAGGCCGGAGAGATCCTGTCACTGTCTTACACTAGTTTCTGAGTATGTGAACTAGGTTCATCCCGTTGCTTATCCTCCATTCTGGCAGCGGGAGTGGCTGATCCTTCTAGAGTAAGTGGCTTTCTCAAACCCTGGAGAGTATTATTACCTCGTCCAAGTCAGTTTCAACTCGGTCTAAAGTCATGATAGTCTTCAGAATAGCCTTAGCTGAACTGCAATGACGCGGGCCAAGAACCAGAGCATATGCAATGCAACCCAAGGGAGCCGACTTTGAACGCTTACTTCGGTTACCTCGTGGTTATACGGAGGAACTCCTGCGCTTGATCTGAGTTGCTGACCCGACTCAGTGACTTCAAACGATTATAAATACTGCTCTCTTGTACGCTCAACTAGAACATTATTTTGAGCATCATAAACCTCAGTAACCCACTACAAACGCATCACCGAACAACTACCAAACATGCAGCTGCAATCTTTCCTCATCGCCGCGGTGTCGGTACCGGCAGTATTCGCCGCCGTGAACGAGCCATGCTACGGTTCAGGAGGCAGAGCTGGTTTGTCTCACTTCTCAGATCACACCTACACTGTCACTGACCAGAACATCAGGTGTCTGCGTGACCACTAGCAGCTGCTCATCCAGCGGCGGCACCACGATCAACGGCGCCTGCCCCAAAGACCCGGACAACGTCAAGTGCTGCACCAAAGCATCCTGCGGCAGCGGCGGCAACTGTCGCTTCACGAGCGACTGCGCAGGCACCTCTGTCGCCAACCAGTGCCCGGGTCCCAGCACCTTTAAGTGCTGCGACTCATCTGCCTCCGGCTTCGGCGGCTACGGCGCCCCGAATACCCTGACTGTGGGCGCTTGCAAGTCGGTCGCCGTCAACGGCGCCAAGAAGATTGTTGCGGCGTTCCCGAAGAGGGTTCGGGAGATCTTTTGCACGCGGGACTGTACTTGTCCTGGAGACTCGGATCACTGCTGTGGCAAGGCGACGGATATGATGTGCTCTGACGCTGGCGGTGTAAGTGGTATTGATACGACTCTATGGGATGACACTGATCAAATGGCAGACTCCCACCACTTCCGGTAAGGAGATTGCCGAATGGGTCATGAACAATCGCGCGACACTTGACTTGAAGTATGTCATCTGGGGACAGCGTATCTGGAATCCTTCTGTGGACTCTGTCAAGTCTTGGTCGGAGTGGAGGGGGATGGAGGATCGCGGCGGTGTTACCGCGAACCACTGGTGAGTCCTGATCCAAATATCCTTGAAGAATGGGATGCAAACTGACAGTTCTCCAGGGATCACGTTCATGTCAGCTACAACTAAGCATCAAGGATGAGATTCATCGGAGCAATTCTTGCTATTGGGCACGACCGCAAGGAGTAAGGGACTCAAAAATTGTAACCGTGATCAAAGAGGGCATTCTAAACCATCAGCTGTAATTATGTGACGCGGGAAGTCGACGCAAAAATCCACGTTGGCGTTGTAATGTTGACACCCACCGAATGATGTGATGCGTCTGGTGCCCATGAAGAGGAAGCCACAGCAGAAAGATTCGTCTTTGCTCAACATATCCTGGTATTTGTCCGAGTCATGTGGGTTATCCGGGTCTCGGCAATCACTGGTGAGTGATATGTGATATATGATATGCAAGAAAATGCTCAACAAGGATTGGGACACTCGCCATCGCGGGACATAACCACAGCTGTCAGCCTTCTGGTTAGGGGAGTTGAAAATGATTCAATAAGTGGTAAATTCTGGCTAATTACATTAAACATCCTCTTCAATCTTGTCTCGTAGTCAATTTCTAACTCGTGGTGCAGAGATTTACCCGATTCAAAGTGCTAAACGTTGCACCATGTTAGAAGTTCACCTGTTGGTTCCGCTGCATGCAACCTCCTCTGATACGTCCGGCGATGTCACTATTTGGGATTATGCTCCACGCTTCACGTCCGGAATCGAATGTTTACCGGAAACCTGCATGCAAGCTCGAGTCAAGGAGAGGGGTAAATGCAAGGACTTTTCGAAGACCCATGGATTTTCGTATATAGATAGTAACCCGCCCAACCGTTCGCGTGATAACCTTCAACATTCACGAGGAAACAAAATCCAGCGTTCCAGACCACGAATTATCTGACGGCATCATTGAAGAGAGAATCATGTCAGAGACGAGGGAAGACACCATTGGGATTGTCCCGGCTGCTTCTACGCAGCCAGCATTGGCACCGGCAGATAACACTGCAAACGCAAACACTGCAGACAACAACCCAGCCGTGCTTCTTGCGGAAGATGCAAGTTGACAAAACATATCAAATCTTTCTAGGGCATTATTGACATAAGTCTTTTTCCCAGGTGTCGGACGACGAGTCTGCTCGAGGAGAGGTTAGTGAAAATTCAATTCTACATTCGTCTCCACCTCCAACGATATGCCTTCTCTAACACGATAATATGTAGAGTATCGCATCGTCGAGCACCAGCGTGACTGAGTCTGTTCTTGAATATCGCATTGAAAATGGTCGAACGTATCACAAATACAAAGACGGCAGTAAGTGGACAGCCAACTGAGATCCGGTATGGGTCATTGGCACAGTATCTGAAGAGTAAAGAATACCATCTTCCGAACGACGAAAGGGAGAATGAACGCCTCGGTGAGTATCTTGATCAAAAATCGTCTGGATAATTGCAGCTGATGCTTGGGAAGACGTTCAACATAACATGTGGCTGCTTACTTTCGACAATCGTCTGGGAACTGCCCCGCCGAACGATCCTAAATCTAAAGTTGGAAGAGTTCTTGATGTTGGAACCGGAACAGGGATCTGGGCCATGGAGTTTGGAGAAGAACACCCGGATGCAGAGGTCTGTTGAAACGGTCCCAGTGCATCTACGCGCACTTTACTGACCTTCCACTTGTAACAGGTTCTTGGAGTTGATTTATCGGCCATCCAACCAGAATTGTATGGTTACATAACGATGTTTCATCATTCAACGGTATCTGACTTCACCATAGCACTCCTCCGAATGTCAAGTTCCAGATTGACGACATCGAGGAACCGTGGACTTATTCTCAACCCTTTGACTATATTCACAGTCGAACCATGACCTTCAGTGTGGCTGATTGGAAAGAATATATCCAGAAATGCTACGAGTTTGTGGATGAAATCTCCATTCATGTTTGACGTTTCACTGACATGAGACCGTAGCAACCTCAGCCCCAATGGCTACCTTGAATTGAACGAAGTCGACCTGTGGCCAAAGTCCGATGACGAAACATTGAAGGATGACTCTGCTGTCTTGAAGTTCGTTCGCCTTTGGGCAGAGGCTGCGGTCATGTTTGGGCGCCCATTCCAGGACATCAGAGTCTTGAAGGATATCATGATTGAGATAGGCTTCAAAGATGTTTACGCTCAGATGTTCAAGTGGCCCACGAATTCATGGCCTAAAGACCGAAAGCACAGGGAGCTCGGTTTCTGGAACCACGACAACTTCTGTGCCGGACTCGAGGGTTTCATGATGGCACCTCTTACGAGAGCTCATAACTGGACCAAAGAAGAGGTCACTGTTTTCGGGGTGCAGGTGCGCAATGATATGAGAAACAGAGACATACACGCCTATTCTGCCGTGTGAGTGCCCCATCTATACTCACAATGCTACTTTTATTGACCCCACGTAGATGGTCAATCTACGGGCGAAAGCCAGGCCACAATGAGGTCTAGAAGTAGACTCGAAAAGCTCAACATGACCATCTGAGGAGAACTTCATTGCAGTCATCTGTTTTCGCTCTCATATTTGGACTCGCTGCAGCAATCATAGTGACAGTATATGTGCATAAATACACATTCGCTTGGCCTAATAATAGCCCTCAAAGGTATCCTCATGATCCTTTGCTACTTTTGCAACGGCTTGCTTGATTGACAGGCTTCCATCACCGGGCCCCAAGATATCGAATGCGAGTCCGTGAGTCTTGTTGTTCTGCATGGACGCGTAGATCACCTTTGCAACGTCTTCGCGTGGAATGATGCCGACTGTTCCCACCTTTCCGGCTCGGATGACGCCCTCGCTGGGACCTTCTCCAAGACCACCCGGCCTCACGATCGTGTAGTCGAGTCCGCGAGCCGCATTTCCGACCCTCAACTCCGTGTCGGCCGCGAGCTTAGCTCGGAGAATGGGACCAATGATGCCCCACATACGGTCACTGAGCTTCTCATCAGCTTCCGTGTACCAATCCGGGACGGGCTTGTTCTCGCGGTCGCGGACGTCGAGGGCGCTGACAACAATGTATCGCTTAGTTGTGACATTGGCTTTGGCTAGGGCATCCATGGCGCGGATGGCGCCGTCGCGGTCAACGGCCTCGGCGGACTTGGGATCCTTGCCGCCGGCTGCCCACACCACCACGTCGGGCCGGGTGCCCTCGACGATTTTGATGAAGTCCGCCTCGGAGGCGGTTGCGATGTCCTGGACGATCGGCTTCGCGCCGATGGCTTTGAGATCCGGGATCTGGTCCGGGTTTCGGATGACACTGAAAACGGTGTGCGGGGTGGGGGCGCCCAGAAGGATCTTGGTCAGTTGGCGGGCAGTCTTGCCATTGCCGCCAAAGATGAGGGCCGTTGGCATGTGGAGGATGGATGCGTCGCCCATGGTTGACTATGTTTCGTACGTTTACTGAGCTCGCAAGGTGACCTATTACACTACACGAAGCAATACACTCGGAGTGGCTTGACTATTGTCTCGCGCCCATTGACTTCGATGACGGCATTATCCTTACAGGGTCCGTGGAACGGAAGAAACCCCGCGCCGGACAACACTCTCGGACAGCTGTTTTTTCCGTCTCCTATTCGCATTTGTAACAGGAGAATTCTTCTCCACTTTTAACACTTTTGTTCAGATTGCTCGGCCCTCATTGTCAACAAGAAATAGGTGTGGCTATGGTGAAGTTTATGCACACAGATGTCGCCGGAGCTCGCCATCGTCGGTCCCTCTGACAGCAAATACAACATATCATGGTAACTCGGATAACGGCACGAAAGCCATGAATGTCGAAATCCACCATCGGCTCCGAATGTTGGGCTCTCCCCTTACCTGCAATGTCTCCGATGTCACCTTCCTATCAATAACTGCACCCCTGATTGGTGCTGTTCCAGTTGACCGATGTCCTGCCAGCCACACTCCAGGCTTTAAATCTGCACGCGAGCACAGCAGTGTCTCTCATGCTATTTGAGAGAACTTCGGATTTCGGTATTGCCGCAGGAAAAGTGAACGAATATCCATGGTTCCCCCCAAATCCCATCAAAAGTCAGAGACTCGATCATAGGCGCTTCTGACTACCAAGCCACCACCCCCCTATGCGTTGTTGCAACCGGCCGCCCACTGCACCGTTGCGCTGATCGCCCGTATTCAGGGCTGCGTGATGGGTAATTCCAGCTGCCTTATTGGGCAGGAGGCGCTGCTCCACGCTTCGTTGGGGTTAGACTGGGGAGGCCTTGTCCCGGGAAATGAGCTAGACAAGCACTTAAGAAGAAGCATATCTAGGCGATCCACGACGGCCTGAACCGATTGGAAAACAGCCTTCCTATTCGGCCACTACGGGTGACATTTATAGCATGTCTCCAGAAGAATACGAGATCGCTCGCTTTCGACCCGTCGTTCATGGCCCCATGCCTGCAGGGACCAAGGGTCGCCCCGTCCAACGTTGCATTGCCGGATTCCTCCAGAAGGGCGAGAATCAAACCATAAAGTAGACTGTTCCCAGCGTAAGATGAGAGTGGAAGGTTGAATCACGCACCCGTCAGTCACTCGTTCAAGCCTTCGATCATGAAGCAGAGCCTCCTCGCCACCGTCGCTTTGGCGACACTCGCATCCACGGAGTACATCTGGCCGTCGATTTACGATGAGATCGAGGACCACCTCTCCCTGCAGTCCGGATACCTGCGCAGGGGCTTCATTGATGGTTGGGCTTCCTTCCTTGAATCAACACAAACTCACATGTACTGACATTGGCAAGGCGTTCTCACATGCGGTTTTGGTACAAACATCCAAGGCCGTCAAAACTCGGCTGAATGGATTCGGAGCGCCTTCCACGATATGGCGACCCATGATGCTGAAACTGGAACGGGAGGTCTTGACGCATCCATCTTCTTCGAGCTAGAGCGGGCGGAAAACATCGGCAAGGCTTTCAACAATACGTTTGGCTTCTTCAGCAGCTTCTACTCTGCGCGCGCGTCAGCCTCTGACTTATTGGCGATGAGTGTGCTTGTAGCCAGCTACTCCTGCGGCGGCATCAAGATCCCATTCCGTGCCGGCCGTGTTGACGCCCAAGAAGCAGGACCGGCAGGCGTTCCAGAGCCGCAGACTGACTTGGAAGCCACTCAGGCGGCTTTCACCAAGGCTGGGTTCTCAACGCAGGACATGATTGCCATGGTGGCCTGCGGTCATAGCCTCGGAGGAGTACACAGCACCGATTTTCCTGAGATCGTCGGCGTTGAAGCGGATCCCAACAACGACACCGTCGCTCATTTTGATGTCAAGTTTGACAACTTCGACAATGGCGTGGTCACGGAGTACCTGGATGGGTCGACGAAGAATCCTTTGGTTGCGGGAACCAACGACACCCTCAACTCCGACAAGCGCATCTTCGGCGCCGATGGTAACAAGACGATGCAAGCGATGGCCGACCCGAGCACGTTCCAGACAATGTGTGCCGATATCTTCACTCGTATGATCGACACGGTCCCCGCGAGTGTCAAGCTCAGCGACCCTATTGTCGCGACGGACATCAAACCCTACATTAACGGCTTGTATCTGAAGGACGACGGCAACATCTCGTTCGCTGGCCGCATCCGTATTCGCACTTCAGCCGAGACTGGACGAGACCCGACAGATCTTTCCGTGCAGTTGACCTATGCCAACCGCAACGGTAATGGATCAGAGGTGATCACCACAAGAAAAGCGACCTTCCAAGGCGGATCTGCTTCCGGACTTTGGCGCGAGTCCTTTGCCTGGTGGGAGTTTGACACCACTATTAGCCCTGAAACGGGTATCAGCAAGTTTTATATTCACGTAACAAAATCTTCCACGAACGAGACGATCACATACGACAATGCTGGAAATGCATACCCCATGGATGATGCCCTCCTGTACCAGGAAAGCCAGTCTTGTCTTGATACCAATGTTGTTAACGGACAGATGGCTCTCACTGTCAAGGCCTTTGTGCGCAAGGATCGTCTACCAGCTGCAGCAAGCGACCTGACCCTGGACCTCGTCAACGAATTCCGCCGACAAGGCGTTATCGTACCAAGACTGGAGACGGAGAAGATTCCTTTCGAGGCCGCAGGGGAGGAGAAGGAGCAGTGGGTCGCTTACAAGGCCTCTGGTAAAGTCAACGCAGATGGCTGGAACACCAGCTTTGATATCAAGCTGGGTGGAGACAAGGCGGTAGAAGTCGCATTCAAGAAGACCGGTGGCTTGGGATCAAATGTCTGCTCTTAGATGTCTATCTAACCATAGTAATTATAATATGATCGGCTATCCTATGCTTAATGCACCTTGTGTCTTAACGCCCCTATTAAAGAAGATCTTGTGTGGTTGTACTTGTTCAGAGGGTGTACAGGTTCGGAGATGTGCCCGAGCCGGCGAATCTTTCTAGAAGCTTTTTGTTGTCCCGTCTCAGAGTCCACTTCATCAGCATGCAGCCCAGTACGCTTGCGAGTGAGAACGCGACCATGAGTATCATAGCCTTGACATAACGTGGAGCATCCCCGGGCGAAAAGAAGTATGGGCTCCAAATATTGCCAAATTGACCAAAAATATTGATGATCGCGGTCGCGCAAGCTCTCTTCTCAGGTGTCTGGCTAACGGAGGACGCTGCCCAACCAAAAAGGATCGCGTTTCCTGAGAAGGCTCCCGATATGTAAAGGAATGATGCAAAGTATCGGGCCGGAACGTTCAGAGTAGCAGCGGAGATGATGAACCCGACAGCAGACATCATCATTGGAAGGCTGATGTGCCAACCGCGCTCGTTCCGAATGTCGCTCGAGTACGCTACAAGCAAAGAGAATATAGCACCAACTAAATACGGCGGAGCTGTGCAAAGAAGAGTGACTGTCCTGCTTCCGAGATTGAAGCCCTTGACGATGGTCGGGTAGAAGTTGTTGAATCCATACGCAGTGTGGTTGCAGCAGAGAATGAATGCCTAAGTAGAAGAGGGATGTCAGCAAGTCATAATCCGACAGTGATGATAAGAAACAAAGGTCGTTTTGAATGACTTACGAATACCCAAACTCGGTAGTCCTTGACTGCAGTTTGGAGCCCGTACCATAGCGAATTATTTGACTCTTGGTTTGAAACTTGATCCCTCGCCATTCTCTCAATCGCCACTTGTCGTTCTTCCTTCGTCAAAAGCCACGTTGCCGAGCCAGATTCTGACGCTGGGAAGTCTGGTAGAAGGAACATTGCCATAACTCCGAAACCGAAGCTTGCGACCCCTTCAATGATGAAAAGCCACCGCCAACCACTCACCCCATGAACCCCAGTCAGGCCTGAGTAGATACCAGCTGCGAGCAATCCTGAGAAGCTTGTAGCCAAGCTGATACCTGAATACAGGATCGCTGTGCGGAGAGCTAGTTCTTTCCTGGTGTACCAGCACGAGAGCAGGAAAAACGCACCAGGCCCAAAGGGTGCCTCGCTCACTCCGAGAAAGAACCGCACGGCAATAAGCCCGGAATAGCTATGAGTTGCGGCGGTTGAGGCTGATATGCAAGACCATGCGCACACCCAGAATGGGATATAGAGAGATGGTCGCACTCGGGTAAGGAGCATGTTGCTCGGCAGCTGCATGAGCATGTATCTAAATGACAGGTTAGTCACATTCTATGATGGGTGAATTTCATGGCTGTAACAAATATCTCGGCATTGAGATGGTAGATTGGCAGGACAGAGGGGCATGTTCTATCTTACCCGACGTTGAGAATGGAAACTGCTGTATTGAAGTTCTCGCCTTTGAGTCCTAAATCAGCCTCAAAAGTGTCAAGCTTTGCTTGGCTGCATTCGAGTCAGTGTTTGGTCACCCGATACGAGCGGTCTTCATGGGTAGCCTACGCGATGTTGTTTCTATCAAGATAGTTGAATAAATATAAGACCCAAATGATGGGCATGAGAGTGAGGTCGAGCTTGCGACGAAGACGTTTCTCTACAGCCAACCAGGCGTCGTCAATGACTGGAATCGCCATCTCGTGCTCGTCTGCCTTGGCAGTTTCCGCATCTGTAGTCGCAGACGCTTCGGCGTGTACGCGTTGTAGGACTCTAGTCTCGTCGACGTCTTTCGCCATCTTGGCAATGAGAGGGGTAGTCTCCCCCGGCGTTAGGTGAAGTTGGGGTTGCCGGGGCGCAGAGGAGTCAGAGTAGAGAGGGCGCATGGTTTTAACGTGTTCTTCCGGTTGCTGAAAACTTTATGCGGAGGTTGGAAAATCCTTTGCTTGGGGTGGTGTGTTAGCCGCCTTAGGCGGGGGTAATCCGGGGAGTGGTCGGCCGGGGAGTTTCTGGGGTGCAGCCGGTCGGAGTAAATGAGGGGTCTATTGGGGGAGACCCCTCTTCTAGTCTCGGTAGGGCCAGTCCGGTATCGCAATCGGGATCGCTTCCAACATGTCGAGATTTTGCTAGCCCGTGGTATTTTGGAGAACTTAAATGAGATTGCGTACTTTCTTAGAGTTGGAGAGGACGGGATGGTCTTGTTGACATTTGATAAAATAACTTCTCGTCGGGAAGAGCGACCACTGCGGCTCTGCCGGGCAATCGCGCAGCGTTAGGATCTACCATTCACGTGAAATTTGATGTGAATGGCGCAAAACCTACAGAATGACAGTCGCTTTGTGAGTGGGAGACTAACGGTCAGCAATTGCCGAATTAGCACGGCCATTAGTGGTAATGCTGTCGTACCGTCGATGCGACATCGGCTCATTGGTGCTATGCTGTCTCGTCATCTGTGACGAATAGTCAAAGTCAATTTACGAGCACGGATGTGTGGTATTATTCACAAATTGGACTGGACGGTGAAAAGTTGAGTTTTGATATATCATTAAAAAAAAAAAAGGAAATTGACACTCGATTTCGAAAAACATTTTAAAGATAGTACAGCACTTCCCCCTAATCGGAAGGTTAACACCGTCTGATATACCATACACCACACCACATTGTAGACCCAGGCTCTATGAAAGATCTGGGTTCTCTCCCCCGAGCCACTTGTAAATCACCTTAGAATCTTTACCCTGAAATTCCTCATGACTGGCAGCGTCTCTGTAAGCCTCGAGCATGGGCTTGCCCAGCACTGTTTTGGCTCCAACGTCTTCAGCGGTCTTGAAACCTAGTTCTAGGACTCCAAGACACAACTCAATTGAGAAGCCTCCCACATAACCGTGGCTAGCGGCGTTTGCTGGAGTCATTCCTGGAACTGGATTATTTATCTTGGAGTTGAAGTTCATTCCCGAGCTCGCGTTGATCACACGGTCCAACTTGCGTGCGTCGAGGCCGCCTCGTAGGCCGATATTGTAGGTCTCTGCTGTGGCCATTGCAGTAAGAGCTGACAGGTAGTTGTTGAGAAGCTTGATTTGAAGTCCAGAGCCCAGTTCCCCGCAGTGGAAGATACTGTCTTCACTTCCCATGAGTTTGCAAATTTCGAAGACTCGAGGGTAGAGTTCGTCGCTGCAGCCCACCATGAAGGACAGGAATCCTCTCTCAGCACCCATTGCACCACCCTGAATGTTTGTAGAAGATTAGAGGTATTGTAAAACAGGGATAAGACAGAAAGATTACATACCGAGCATGGGGCGTCGACGAACTTCCCCCACTCTCCGATATTGATGGCGTTTGCTACTTCCCTTGACGCCTTCGGGTCAATGGTGCTCAGCTCCAGAAACAACACCTCATGGCTCGGTCTTTTTCTGGCAGAAAGAAGACCGTGATCAGGGTGAAGGAATACGTCTTTGACGTGTGAAGCTTGAGGAACCGAGGTCATGATTACGTCCTGCCTGGTGGTCAGTTGCAGTCGATGTTAAAAAGCTGAAACCAGATCTTCGGAGGTCCTCACAGCAATTTCAGCGACTTCTCTAGGAGAAGAGACAGCTTTGACCCCGACACTATTGTGTTCTTGAACAAAACTGTCAACAGCTTGCTTGTTGACGTCGAAAACAACGAGTTGACTTGTTGGGGGTAGTTTAAGCCTGATGTTCTTGGCCATTCCATGACCCATTTGACCCAATCCTAACAAAGTAAGAAGTCTGAATGCGAAGAAACGCTACTAGGTCAGGCGCATTACCAATGAATCCATATGTGGTGGTAGCTGCGCTGGTCATGTTGTTGATTTGGAATGAATGACCCGCAAAATTGCGTAGTGTCACCGACTAAATTTTCTCGTAAATGTGTTGCCTCTTCCAGGTTTGGTGGTGACAGACAAATGTCGGTTCAAGTTGTGGACTTGGGTGGCTTCTGAATAGACTACAATATAGTTAAATGGAATTGCCTTTCGAAATATGAGAATGCACAAGTTGCTGCATGCATGCGATTCATTGACTTAAATCAGAAAACATCGCTACCTGTCGGAACTCCTTTTCCTTCGCGTGAGCAGGTAACTGAAGAAACTGGACTTGCCGAAATGTGACTCCTTGATCTGATGGTCAGCTGGCTCAAATACGGTAATGCCTGTGCTTTTTGGTAAAGCCTTACATTCAACAAGAATAACGTCATCTGTTGGAGAGAGTTGGAGACTTGAAGTGTCGGGGAAATATCGCCGTAGTCATTGCATGTGGAGGTGTTGGAGGTGGCACGGGGTTCGCAGGATTCTCCAACGCTCAAAGCAGTCATCTCGCTCAGAATATAGTTCCATTCCTTGCCTTGGGAAGTCTTAAGACTAGTATATGTACCTTAGTGATCTTTCCTTTCCAGATTTACAAACGCTGCTCAGCAGTCAGCACCCTCATATGAACGACACAAACATCGTTTCTTACAAAAGAAAAACCCATCATTACAGTTTACCGCTCCATTTCATCACCATGTCGTCCACTTCAAATCGCGCCGACGCCCAGAAAGCCCTCTATGAGGTGGGCATGCCCATCCGGCGAAGCGTTCTCAGCGACACATACGTCGACAACGCTCTCAAGAACGGAAGCACCGAGTTTGCAAAGGCCATGCAAGAGTTCACTACTGCGTTCTGTTGGGGAGCTGTGTGGGATCGTCCAGGTCTGGACCGCAAGCAAAGATCATTGATCAATCTCTCTATGCTTGCTGCCACTGGAAAGGTCCATGAGCTTGCTGTCCACACCCGTGGCGCCGTCAACAACGGCGTGTCCGCCACCGAGATTCGGGAGGTTCTGGTACAAGTCTGTATTTACATGGGCGTTCCTGCCGGCATGGAAGCGTTCAAGGCGTCGGAGAAGGTTCTGGTTGACATGGAGAATGAGGGTATTCAGATCAAGCAGTAGAGGGAGGGATGATGCCACGAAGAGGATGCTTCAAATGGATTCACATAGCAAAGCATAGCTCGTGTTCTATGTCATCCAATCATTAACTCTTGCCTGCATCGCCTTCATTCACATCAAAGTTGCATTTACGTCTTGAAACATACAGGTATTCATACTATCTACACATCGCATTCGTTATATTCTTCGAGTGATGATCCTATAGAACCGGAATACAGGCTTACTGACCAACCGCATTAGGGGTGAGTCCGTTGCTAGGTTCTCAAACTTTCACCAACGTTTAGTCAGTAGGGGTATTGGAAAGCGTGTCTGCGTAAATCTCAAGGATTCGCGCCATTTTGGGCATTATTTGCCAAACTGTGGTGTTCTCTGTCTTGAACAACTCTGCCCATCTCTTCAAGACAAGAACGTCTAGATGCGTAGACGATCCTTCTGCCTGAGAGCTTTCATTACTTGTACCAATAGTTTGCTCCAGCATTTGCTTTATCCTCCTTTCCTCATCAGAAAGATCCGAAGATTGTTGGTTAGCCTGTAACCACTTCGACAGCAACAAAGCGCATTCAAAGTAAGACAAGGCATGTTGGACGCTCCACACCCAGAAGCTAGTGCGCGCTATCATCTTGAAGCCCAGTTGTGTTGGAACTCTAAGAGCGAGGCAGGCTTGGATGGCTGCTCTTGTTGTGTCTGAACCCCGATTCGGGGCTTCGATTCCTGCGATGGAATTCGCTATTTTGTCTTCGGAACATGAAGCGGCAAAATTCCGTCGGATAGATGAATAATCAGAAACCAAACGGATATAGGCAACCCTGAGGAGGGCGGTGCAGTTGAATAGAATTGGTCCTTGGGGATGGTCAGGAGACAGCGATGCTTCAGGTTCGCTCTCCCACATGAGCTGCCACCTCTGAAGAGCTCGGCTGAAATAGCGTCGATTTTCAAGATAGATGACGTCCTGTGTGGGACATGATCGACGCAACAGAATGATCTTCTGTAGTAAGAACGAGATGAGGACATGGCAGCCAAACATGCCGATGTGAGACGGGACCGGTAGAGACTCGTCTACAAGTCTCTCGACAATGACTTGAGCTGACGGCCATGTCTGGTTTCCAGCACATCGCATAGCCTGAGCCCAATCAACCTCGGTTCTCGCGCACCACTGCTTCTCATGTGCAGGCATGCCATGCTGGGCTTCTAAAAGCAATGGTGATGGTATATCGTAGGCAATCGTCATCAGGTTCATGAGCGTAAAGATACAGAAGGTCACTCTAGTCATTGTGAGTCCGAGAACCTCCTTCATATTCGGTGGTTTATTTACCTCTTGAGAGACTCTCGCGCAAGCCAGGCTTCCCACGTGGTGGTCTCTGCGCCCTCGCCATATTCTGAGAGTGCCCATTCCTGACGTATAGCAAAAGCAAGACGCCCATGAAATTGCAACGCAGTTCTCAGGTCCTCTTTCGTGCCGCTCCACGCAGCAAATGCTGTGAGTAGCATCATCGTCTGTAGTGCGTGAATACCTTCATCTGTAAGACTGGTCATCTGGACAGCCATTTTGTATAGTCCAAAGGCAGTCGGTCGCTCGAGGCTATACAATGCTCCGTTTGCGCAGACTGCAAGGACCAGCATGACCGGAGAACGGCTCACCGACCACGTCGGCTCGTGAAGAAAAGGCTGATGACGATGAAAGCTCCCGAAGTAGCGGGCAATAAACCGGGAAAGTTCGTCTTTTGATGGCAAGACGTATTGCGGATCTATCTTGCTGGTCTCCGATTGCATGCGTCTCCAACATGATACCGTCACATGTAGATGATCTTTTGGCATGGAACGGTTGTTGATAGCGTCATGGAGAGTTGGCGAAACGGGTTGGGAGAGAACATGGTTTCTTGCTGCCTTGTCCCCAAAGTCGATGGGCGAGAAAGGGTTTGTTGTTTGCGTTGAGGCTGCATCCGGTAGGATTTCCAACGTGTCCAAGGGGCCAAAGGCAGTGGTATCAAGATTATTGAGCCAAATACCTGTGTCCTGAAGTAGATAGTCCTGCATAGACTGGTCAACTTGTCCAAAGGTGAATTCAGGCACCGTCGCGACCTCTTGCAAAGCGTCCACGGTGAAATTCGCATTGAGGACGTCGTGGTTCGCTTCTTCGTCACCAGCCGTTAACGAGCCTCGATTTTGCAATACATTCCAATTCTGCTGGAGTTCTACGTCCATGAGCTCTACATTCTGTATTAATCCTTTTGGCGCGAGACTCTGGGTTGTTTTGGTAACCTTGCGTGGAGGCTGCCCGCGGCGATGGGCCTTAAGCTCATGCCTACGGAGCAGGTCTCGTCTGGCAAAGGCATGCGGGCAAAGAGTGCATTTATATGGCTTCTCTTTCGTGTCTTGTATAGGTTTTTCGTATTAGTGTCTGATTCACTGCCAAACATGTAGTCATCGGGTTGCTCACGCGTGCGTTCATGCCTTACTAGATGCTCTGAGCGGTTGAATTCGCGAGAGCAATGTACGCAGCGGTGAACTGCCGGGTTTTGAGTGGTCATTCTTGGGCTGCCAAATGCTTTCCTGTTGATAAGATAACATCAAGCGTTGTTTCTGTATGAAGTGAGGTCAGCATAGTAAAGTGAAACGGAACGCCGAACTGTCGGCAAGGAAAGGAAAAGGAACAAGTTTCCCCGCAGCCCCCGCGTTTGCCCCGCTCCGCAGCATTAGGGCCTTCGGGAAAGGCTGAAGATCGCCGAAGTCAATGGTATTGCAACAGCAGGTTTCAATAATTATATCTCAGTGGCGGTGGTTGATTGCAAGTTGGCTAGGATTCTGCAGAGATCCCCATTTATTACGCATGCAGAACCTATCCAGGCATGGCGATCACTCCGTTCAACCGGCAGACGAAGGCTTAAAATTGAGTACTAGATTTTGAGGAGGAAACACAGATATGCATACTATATATCAACTAAGTCTGCAGCGTCCTGATGTGAGCTAAACATCGTGCTCCGTGCCGTCTCTTCGTTCAGGACTCTCAGCTTCATGACTTGTAATGAGAGAGTCTATGAGTCCATTAAGTCAGCAACGCCTGGCGAGCGGATCGGATTCGGGGTCTTACTCGATGAGATTTCCGTCCGGGTCCCGAACGTATACACTCTGAATAGGGCCTTGTGCTCCGGTCCTGGCGACAACCTTTTCGCCTTCGAGCACCTGGATGCCATCTGCTTGGAACCCCTTAATAAGTTCCTCGAGATTTGTGCCGTCTTGTACGAGGAAGCAGAGATCCGCTGTGCCGGGCAATGCCGTTTTCGCTTTGGGCTCGAACTCTTTGCCTTGCTGATGCAGATTGATCTTGTGCGGACCAAACTTGAGCGCTGTCCTCTGAACCGAGGGATCCAAGGGTGAGGTGAACGTCTCAGCCTTCATTCCTAGGTACGTACTGTACCAAGATACCGTCTTGGGAACGCTCGCGCAAGTGAGCACGAGATGGTCCAAGGTCTTGACGATGGCTCTAGCACCTGACATCCTGGCTCCTTTTTATGGATACTTGGGCTGAGCGCACAGTTTGGTGTTGAGAATGACGGAGGTTCTTGGCGAGGGTAGAATTGCAGGATGATTGCTATGCAGCCCTTGGAGTTTGTTGTGTGGTCAAGTTGGGACGATGGAGCAGGAGTAAACAATGGGATGAATTGGAGAGAAACAAATACGTCATTGCCGCTAAAGCTGACTCACCTGTGTGGTAGTTTGGTGACAGCTGCCGAACTCCCGAGATCTTCGGCTTCCAGAGCCGGCGCCGAAGTCGAACTCGCCGGAACTCCACATCCGACGCCCCGCACATATTCAAGTCCGCATGAAGACCTTCGCGAGAATACTTTGCCGCGAATCAAACAAGTTGGAGAAGCTCGAATTGCAACACTCTCCAAACCCTCAACCAACATTGTTCATTGAGTCGTTGGAGTTTGTGGACCTCCTACGCCTGCGCTGGTGATCAGAACCAAACCTGTGTTGGAGACTCGACCAATAAGATTGCCCCTATATCGAACCATCTCCACCTCTCCAATTCTCTCCAACACCCTCCACAAACCTCCAACGAGCTGCCCACGGCTTGGCTGTGCTGTGCCTTGATGCTCTGGGTATGATGAGAAACCAATACCACTGAGCTGGTATTCAGGTTAACTTGTAAGTAATCCAAAATCTGCGTCGTGTTACTATCTTCAGGAATTACTTCCTCCACGCAAAATGGCCGAAAGCAATAATTCGACGTCATTTGTGAAGCTTTCGTTGCTCCCCAGTGGATTCCTAACTCTTCCGGAGCATTTCTTCTGCGCAGACCAACATGACAAAACGGTCCGAAATCTTGTCCCGTCCATGTCATTTCTACTCCAGCATCCCGTGACTGGAACCCGTATTGTGTTCGATCTGGGCATGCGAAAGAATCTGGAGGACTACCCTCCCGACATTCAACCGCATCTCAAGACTAGGCAACCCATCCATACGGAACCCGATGTTTCTGATTCGCTGCGCACGGGTGGTTTGGGGCCCGACGATATTGACGCGGTCATTCTGAGCCATGTTCACTATGACCATGTGGGAAACCCTAAGGACTTTGCTCGGGCGAAGTTCATCGTCGGCCACGGGACTCGGCATCTTTTAGAACACGGTATGAAGTACCACTCGGCGGCGAAATTTGAGAAAGATCTGCTCCCAGGCGAGCGAACCATTGAACTGGGAACTCAAAAGAACAAAATGAACCCTATGCCCAGCTATGATACAGAGCTTGCGCTTTCAAACACCCTACCAACGCAAGGACTTGACGCCATCGTCCCGAATGTCGACCACGAGTGGCGGCCTGTCGGCCCCTTTCCCAATGCGATAGACTTATTTGGAGACGGACTGGTCTACATTGTCGACAGCCCTGGACACCTTATGGGACACTTGAACGTTCTGACGCGGGTGGCAGAAAAGGGATGGGTGTACCTTGCCGGCGACGCTTGTCACCACGCCCGGATACTCGATGGGTTGACAGACATGGCTTCATGGTCCGAGAATGGGATGACTGTCTGCATCCACGCCGACAAGGAAGTGGCAACGGACACTTTGCGCAGGATTCGAGAACTGAAGACGCGTGGATTTGAGGGGAGTGTGGTAGAGGTCGTTCTCGCGCATGATGCGAAGTGGTTCTGGGAGCATCAAGATGCGATATGGCCGCGAACTCTCACAGTCACATAATAGACTCCCTTGGTCTTTGCAGTGATTTGTAGTCTCGCAGGTGATGGGTCTTCAACGTCGTCATTTTCGGCGTTGACGCAAATGAATATCCCAACGATGTCGAGCAAATTCTCCCAGTCTTTTGACTGGCAAATTATGGTTGGAGTGGATTCGAACCCCAACGGTCATCTCTTTAGTTGAAGCATGAACAAGTTCATGAACAGATGGGCTTGTTTCCTCGGTCCGCTCTCTGTTGTTCACCAACCTGGCTTTCCTCTCTAGCTGCCGGCGGTGGCGACTGCAGCAGTGTATTGTTCTCATTGTCTTATGTGGACAGGGTGGTTGATGGCAGGCCGTAGGTGTTGAACGCTTATCTGGAATACCTTCGAGTTGCTCTTTTCGTGATGTCGAAGGAAGAATTCTGACTTGTCGTCGAGGTTGGGTGTAGGCTAGGACAGTCGCTAGCGTAATCAAAGACTTGTTTGTCAAGACATTTCGCATGTAAAAGGGGGTCCGTATCAGGTATGCGGTAGGGCGCGACTAGGCTGCAAGGCGCGTTCGACATCCGAAAAGGCAATCTTCCCCGAGCGTTCCGGAGACATTTGATGGGTATCGTTGATTCGTTCGGCGCGGGTGTTAGTCGCAGGCGCATGGCATGTCGGGTCGTGGCAGGGCGTGGAGGACGTGGAGTTGCAATGGACTCTTACACCGGGGTTCGTCCCGTCGTTATCAGGTCCATGACGTTAGACTGTGACGGAAAAGCAGAGCAGCTGAGTCAAGCCACGTAAATGTTTCGTATCTCTCTCGCGGGGGCACCAAGAAGTAGGTCGTCTGAGCCGCGATGGCGGTAGGCAGACAGGCGGCAGATATCACGTCAAAGTCGGGATCGGGATCGGTATGGGTCTCCGACGAACGCTAGTGTGTCGTCGGTCGACCATTCCGTCTCCCTGTCACTCGTGGCGTTGGACGGACGCGGAGGAGGACCGGGGAGTTTGGGGTGCTGTACCGGGCCGTGCCAAGGGTGCTGCTACACTAGAGCAGAGCATGCGGGGGATTGATTATCAAGATGCCGTTGAGAGGTATAGATGCGAATTGTGCATGCCTGTGTTGATAAGCTCTTAGGGGCCCTGGTCTAACATTGACTTTGCACGCGACAAAATGATTCTTCTCACGGAAACTTGGGTTTGTATCGTTCGCAGGCGTGGGACTACAGCTCATTTGTGAAAAGTGGACGGCTAATTGCGTGCTAATCATGCGATTCTTATCGAGAGCGCGGCTCAAAACTTGCACCCAGCGAACAGGGCGCGACGCGATTCACGTGGAGCAGGCATTCAATCAGTCAGTCGGTCGGTTTATCCTTCGGCGATTGCAGTTGTAGGAGTTCGGGCGCAACGGTGAAAGCTGAAGATGGGCCAATGAGAAGATGGATCGGTTTCCCCAGGGCCGAGAGGCAATTGGGTTTGAAGAATGAGCGATTTGATGAGAAAAACGTGGTGCAATTAACAGGGACTCTGGAGAAAGTGGTCAGAAATGTCAAAGTTTTACGTGATGCTTCTCCAAAGACGCGGCAGTGAGCGGGTACCATCGGTGTTTCCTCCGTCTAGGACCCGCTCTTTCGGGGATCAGTTAAGCACGTGATATGGGGTTCACTGTTTGAGGTGAGGGGCAGTCTTATGTAAGCCATGCAGAGATTGTGGATAAGGCCAGTCTAGCGTCCTTGGGCGTTCTTGGTTCCCGTCTTTGCCTGCGTTTTTGGTGCAGGTACGACAGCAGAAAAAAAAAAAAAAAAAAAAAAAAAGAATCGGATGCCGGATCGGGTGACCTTCTTGACGCTAAGCAGGGCACTCGGTCAGTTACATTTACGGTCTCTTCGTCGGTCAGCAGCATCAGCAATGAAATGTTTCTTATCGCACGTTTTCCCGAGCGTGCGACCGAGGTGGATATGTTCGTGGAGCTTGGCACCAGCACGAGTGGGCATTCTGGCCCGCCAAGTAGATAAGCCTTCCGTCCGAGTGCGTTACCCCATGGGTTCACTGAAAACGTTACGACACAGAAACAACTGATGGCTGCCACCGTTGCCGTTTTGGGCCTAGCGTTTCCCCGTCGCGAAGCTTGCCCGCGTCCACCCACCCAGTCAGTGCCGAGCATCTTTCGTCCACTTTTACGCACCTAGGTAAGGTAGGTTTTCGACAAGCAGCCAAGCACTTGCAGAGCCTTCAAGGGTCGCACTCTCGACTCCAGATTCTCTACGTCACCCAGCAACACCCTTCTGGCTTCAATATCCTACTACCTTACCTGCTGGAGTGCTCCTCAGGCGCAACACAGCTGCCAGGCAATCCCACGGGAGCGGGTTCCGTTCCTTGGGTCAGTCCCGGTACAAAGGTCCTCATGTCTCACGACATCCACCCCGAAGCCAACATGCACTCGACCTCTTAGCCAGAAGCGCTCTATTCGGCACCCCCATGTCCCCTATTCGGCACTAACTTAAGCCTTTTTCGGCAAGTCATTACGTTAGTGCTACACTATATATAGCGAAGTGAATCTCTAGCCCTATAAGCCACTAAAAGATTCATTATATATAGTAATATACAGTTTTATAAGATATAGAGCGAAAATTTATATATTAATATATTAATCTAACACTAAGGCTACCTATACTACCTATATTACTTATACTACCTATACTACTATCTATACTACTACCTTAATTAACTTAAAAACTACTTAAACTACTACTAATTAGAGGGAAATAGTAGAGGCTTAAAGTAAAGCTATATAGGTAGTAAAAAAACTTATAAATATATAAGAAGCTAGCTAAGCTTAAAAAACATTAGAGTTAGAGCTAGTAGTAGTAGTAGAAGTAATAAGTATTAGTTTAACGTAAAATTCTAAAAGGTTTAGGCTAACTACTAGCTTATTTAGCTAAATTACTAATTAACTATATCTTTTATATACTCCTCGCTTTTTTTAGCTTATTTTTTAATAATAGACTTCCTCTTCTTTTTTAGCTATATAGGTAGCAATAATAGTAGCTAAGTAGGTATAATAAATATATTAATATAAGCTACTTTAAACATAGAGGGTTTACACTTTATAGATATATTATTAATATAAGGGAAAGGTATTAGTATAACAGATTAATACTATAGAAAGTTAGTAGTAAGTATATTACTATTATTAAATAAAAAGTAATCTTATTAGTAGTTATACTTAAGTATAATAACGTTAAGGTTAGGCTCCTATATTACTACTCATAAAGCTATAATCTCTAGCTATAAAATATATATTAGAAATATATCTTAGTAAATAGAGAGTTAGAGTACTTATTAAGGTTTAGTTAAGCTACTAATAATAATTATAATCCTCTTTTTTAATATAATAATTAAAGTCTATTACTTTAAGATAGTTAAGAATATTATAGTAGTAAAGTAAGCCCTACTAGTAAGTAAATAAGCCTATATAAATACTAAGTTTCTTACTTTAAAAGTTATTAGTATATATAATATTTATAGCTTACTACTACTAATATACTATATTAAGACCTTTAAAGGAAATACTCTAAACTAACTAATATAATATCTCTTCTTTTATATATACTACCTTATAGTAGTATTTTTTATCGCTAATACGCGCGCAAAAAGTATTCTTTTTAGTCTTAATCATCTTACTAATTATATTAAAGAGGCTAAATAAATTAGAGAGGTAGTTATAGAAGTAAGACTTTAACTTAATATAAGTAGACTTAGTATAAAAAGTAGCTTTAAAACTATAGTTATAATACTCTTTAATAGCAAAGTTAGTAAACTAGAAGTAAAATAGAAAGTAGGTAGTAATAAGGTAGTTAATAATTTAAAGCTAAGTCTCCTCAAACGCATTTTTAAGCACTTATTATCACTTTAAAAAAAAAGCCTTAGTTAATATATAGACGTATACCTTCTAAGCCTATAAAATACTATTAGAGGACTACTTAATCTTCTCTAAATTAAAAGTCATTAAAATAACAGGTTTTTAAATAGTAGTTAGAGAGTTAATAACATAAATATTACTATTAAGTAGAGGGAAATTAGTAGTAAGCATAAGATTTTCAGCCTTATAGCTAGTAGCTAAGTTATTAAAGTCCTTAGTAATATTAACTATAAAATTCTAGCTAGTAGGATTAACTAAAGTTTCCCTAGACCTACTTATAATTAAATTAGGCAAATTAAAAGTATTCCTAATATAGAGCGCACTAAGATTATTAGTAATTCTAGGTCTAATAGAAGGCTAGTTTTTAGCTTAGTTATCTAGCTCTAACTTAAGTATACTATCCCACTTATTTTTTATATTTAATACTATATTTTTAAATATATACTAAACGTATAACTACTACTATATACTTAGAAATACTACTTTTGCTACCTTTTTAAGTACTTTATTAAAATTAGTTATTACTACTTTTAGTAGTATGATTTTTTTAGTAATAATCACAGCCTTTAGTTACTTAAATACCTACTTATACACCACGCCGCTCTTATTTAAGATAAAGCAGAAAGTAGTATTAAAGGTTAAATATATTAAAGTTATACTATTAACTTTAAAAAGCAGTATATTAAAGTAATTAACCTAAATTACTTATAAGCTACTTCTCTCTTCTTATTATACTTAAAACTAACTTTATATATAATATCTATTAATAAAAGCTTAAAGTTTAACCTCTATTAGTTAAAATACTATATATATATCTAGAACACTATATTAATCTTACTTAACCCCTTATTATAGTAAAAACTTAAATACTTAATATCTTAGTTCTACCTAAGTTCTTATATAAATATCTAAATAGTTAAAAGAAGGCTATACTTCTCATAATATAGCTACTACTATGCGTTATATATATCTTTTAGCTATATATACTTAATACCTACTTCTTTATTTATCTATATTATAATATCTCACGCTATTAATTTACCTAACTTTAAGAGAGCCTCTATATAAGCATATTTTACCTCCTTACTACTAGCTACTTTAGTAGTAGCTATCTTATAAAAAGCTTAACTCTATAACTTTAACTCCTTAGTAATAAGTAGATAGTTATATTAATCGTTAAGTATAATTATTACTTACCCTCTAAGAACTAATAAAAGTTATACTAACTACTTATAACTAGTTTTATTAATTTTTAAGTTTTACTATATTACTATAATCTTTTTAAGGTATCCTCTATAGTTATAATCAAGCTTTTATTAAACCTTCTTACTATATATATTTAAATATAACTAAGCTTTAATTACGCTATACTTATAGGTCTTTTAGTATTAATAGACCACTTTAATAAGGTTATCAAAACTTTATACTTTAAGATTCATAGTTATAACATAATAATAATATAAAAATAGATAATTTTAGTAAAGATATTAGTACTATAATATTTAAATTATATATAGAGAGTTAATTATCAACAAAACAATAAATTCACACATTCTAAGTAGACTACTAGCATTTACACAACTATTACATAAAACATCTAACATAAGGATAGTTTAGGTAGCTATAAGGTGGTAGGCACCCTCTATAGCTATAACACCCACAAACTGCCAAAAAAGGCTTAAGTTAGTGCCGAATAGGGGACATGGGGGTGCCGAATAGAGCGCCTCCTTGGCCAAGTCGCTGCCCCCAGACAGAGACTCCATAATACTGCAGTCCATCCCCCTCAAGTCCTTTGACTAAAATAATTAGTCCTCTCTCTTCTGTTCGCGCTGCTCTTCGCGTTCTAGAATCATTCCGTGGTTGCGCCGGGGACGCCCACCGACACCATTTGCGACCAATTTTTTTTTCAAATAAGACAGTCCCCGTCCCTCGTCCTTTCCTTCATTCCACCACCACCTCTCCGAATCTTCTCTTCTTGTTCACGCCTGGCTGAGCAACAATGGAGAAAGACTACAGAGGCGGCGGTCCCATGGACGACGTCGAGTCCAAGCACCAGGGCGAGTCCTACCCCCGCGACGTCAACTTCGCGGCTCTCGGCGGCGAGCCCAACCTGCTCGAGGACAATGACCAGCTTCAGCGTGGCTTGAAGAGTCGACACATTCAGTTCCTGGCTCTGGGTGGCGCGTGAGTCTTCCTCTCATTCCCTTTCCACCAATTGCGCCTAGAAACGCAAGCTGACCTCACCCCAAAGCATCGGAACCGGTCTCTTCGTCGGCTCTGGCAGCATTCTCTCCGCCGTCGGCCCTGCGCCGCTCTTCATGGGATACCTCTCCATGATGTTGCTCGTGTGGAACATCATGAACAACCTCGGCGAGATGGCCACCTTCCTGCCCCTCAAGGGTATTTCGATCCCCTACTTTGTCGAACGCTTCGTCGAGCCCAGTCTGGCTTTCGCCGCCGGTTGGAACTACTGGTACGCATACGCCATGCTCGTTGGCGCCGAGGCCTCGGCCGGCGCCATCCTCCTCGATTACTGGCAAACACCCGTCCACCCCGCCGTCTGGATCACCATCATCCTCGTCGTCACCCTCGCCCTCAACATTTTCGCTGTCGAGATCTTCGGCGAGGCTGAGTTCTGGTTCGCCAGTATCAAGCTCATCACCATTCTGGGTCTGATTCTTGTCAGCCTGGTCATCATCCTCGGCGGCGCCCCCGACGAGGGCCGCATTGGCTTCTTGTACTGGTACGACCCTGGCGCAATTACACCATACCTAGTGGACGGGAATACCGGCAAATTCCTAGCCTACTGGACCGCCTTCGTCCGCGCTGGTTTCGCCTTCATCACCTCCCCCGAGCTGATCGCTCTCGCCGCCGGTGAGACCGTTGCTCCCCGTCGCAACATCCCCAAGGCCGCCCGCCGCTTCGTCTGGCGTCTGGCCATTTTCTACGGCCTCGGCTCCCTCATGATCGGCGCCATCACCCCCTCCAACGACGAGCGCCTCCTCAGCCCGACCTCCAACGCCGCCGCCT
Organism: Colletotrichum siamense; assembly: GCF_013390195.1. Taxonomy (NCBI): domain Eukaryota; kingdom Fungi; phylum Ascomycota; class Sordariomycetes; order Glomerellales; family Glomerellaceae; genus Colletotrichum; species Colletotrichum siamense. The sequence goes on along the minus strand of NW_023501016.1, from coordinate 209,953 downwards.
CCCCCTGGGTCATTGGCATCCAGCGCGCCGGCATTGGCGGTCTCAACCACGTCATCAACGCCGCCATCCTCACCTCCGCCTGGTCCGCCGGCAACGCCTTCCTCTACTCCGGCAGCCGTATCCTCTACAGTCTCGCGCTTAACAAGCAAGCCCCGCGCTTCTTTACCAGGACCACCAAGCGCGGTGTCCCCTACACCGCCGTCCTCGGCACCTGGTCCATCGGTCTGCTCTCCTTCCTCACCGTCAGCAGCGGCACCTCGACCGTCTTCACCTGGTTCATGAACATCAGCACCATCAGTGGCTTCATCGCCTGGATCGTCGTCATGATCACCTACCTGCGCTTCCGCAAGGCCATGATCTTCCACGACATGATGCACCGCCTGCCCTTCAAGACCCCGCTGCAGCCCTACTTCACCTGGTTCATCCTCTTCATCCTCTGCATCCTCACCCTCACCAACGGCTTCCAGGTCTTCTTCCCCGGCCACTGGAGCGTCTCGGACTTCCTGGCGGCGTACATTACTCTGCCCATCTTCCTGGTGCTCTACGTCGGCCACAAGATCTGGTTCCGCACGCCGTTTGCGAAGCGTCCTGAGGATGTGGACGTCATCACGGGCGTGAAGGAGATGGAGGACATGGCGGAGCTCGACGAGGAGCCGATCCCGAAGAACATGTTGCAAAAGTTCTGGTTCTGGCTAGCATAGTGGTATCAAAAGTCTTTGGAGTACAAATTTCTGGAAGTTTGACATCTAATAGATAACTGTTTGAACATATCTTGTCTATCGTTATGGTCTTCTTCGAGGAGCTGTTTGTTTACTGCCGATAGTGGAGATAACGTCAAACGATGGAAATCTCAGTACCGCTTTTCCAAATGTGTGATTCGTCACCTTCGGGTAAAACTCGTCGCCGTCGCCATGACCGCCAAACATTGACAAGCACAAGAATTACCCAAAGAACAACAACGAAGAACAACGGAGGAATGAATACTCCACGGAAGCCGAAGGGAGATTCCTGGCCCCGAGTAATCCGCACCAGAAGCCCGAAGAGAATCCATATCACAACACAGAAGTAAAGCCAGACAAAGCCAAAAAACATAGAGCCTTCTGTCATGCCTGGATCAAAGTCTGCAATGATTCGCATGCATACTGGCAGGTGAAGCTGGTCTTGGATGCGGCGGCCATGGCGAATCATGGTTTCCGATCGCTCCATGACACATACTCTGAACAAAGCCTGCAGGATATCCAATGTCATTTGGGCATAAACTTCGGCCAAAGCATCGCAGAAATCCGCCATGATAGCTGCGGTGGTTTCTTTTTTTTTTCCCCTTTTTTTCTTTTCCGGGTTTTCTGTTTTTGATGAGCAGACTAATCACAGGAGCGGATTTCTGAGAAGGTAAGAGACCTTCAGTACTTCGTTGTTCTTTTCGATTAGCCTGCAAGATTCAGTCTTATGCTTTCAGTTGTTGTTCCTTCGCCATATATAATTGCATGATTATAAAGGGAGACTCACGGGCGAAATATTGCTCGTCCTTGGCAGTGGTTTGTAGGCTCTGGAGCGTGGTGACTAATGGAACTGGATTGTGTAGAATGGCGGGTGATGGAAAGTGAACTATAAACTTGAGCAGAAGGGCACTAAATATATAATGTGAGTTTTGTTTTTTGGTTTTTTTAATATGTGAATATCAAGGTCAGATATCAAGGAACTCTGGTAACTCCGAAGCTTTAGCCAACACACACCAAACCGCCGGCCATACATGCCCTCACCTTGTATGTCAAGACAGGCTTGGGCCAAACTTGAAACTTTGCGCACGGTTACATCTGTTGTGCTTTCGCCACCGTGTTCTCAAAGGTAGTATCCATCCATTGCTGCCAAAGTTCTGGCTGTTCGCCGCACAGAGAAATTTTCTTGAAGGATAAGGGTGGAGAGGAAGAAGAGGAAGAACGATTTAATGGATCAGATAGTGCATTAACATAATGAATTATTGCAAATTGAAAAGATGAAGCAGGATGTACCGTTTAAACGCCCCCGCCGTCGCCAGTTCCAGCAGATAGAATGCCCTTCTGCACAGCTGCATTGCACCATGTCAGTAGTCCTACCAGCGTGATCTGGTGCTCGCAAGTCTTACCTGCTCTTCTAACCGTAGTCTCGATGATGCGCCCCTGCTCATCGATATGATACGTCTTGCCCTCAGTGCTGGGCAGCGCTTCAACAGCCTTCACGACGGGCGGCTTCAGCATGTTCTTGAGTTTGCTGAAGGCCGAGTTTGGGTCTGCGGGCGGCTTGGTGGCGGACTTGGGTATTTCCTTGACTACCCGCGTTGAGACGATGTGGTAGTTGTCGGTCGCGACAGGCTGGCGATCAGTGCCGCGGAGAGGAGCGGAGCCAGCGCCGGCGTCATCGGCATCGCGAATAAGAGGGCGGATGGAAGCGGTGTCGGAGCCGACGATGGTGTCTTGGCTAAAGACGGAGGGATCGTAATCCTTTTTCTGATTGCTGCTCATGACCGTTTCTTGGCGTGCCAGTTTCTTCTGAAGTGAGAATAAGGAGAACCTCTTTCTTTCTTCCATAGGTATCGCAAGAGTGGATCACTGTTTATAAACTTGCAAGATGAGGCAATGCTTAGGTATATTAGCCGAGGATGCGCATTGTATCGCCCATGATTCGACAGCCAAGCCTTACTAAATCCTGCGGGTAAAGCGTGATGAACGTCGCTGCAGCTGGCCGGTTAAGCTCTTTACGCCCTGCCTACGTGACGGGCCGCCCCATTAGTCCTAGATGGGATTGAAGAATGCTGACAAGTCACAAGCTTTGGTGGCTAGGCTTACTTGGCTTTCGTATTCTTAGCTGATGATCTGGTCATGTGAGCCCTGGATTCTGCCCTGCCTAACTACGGACCCCATGTTGTAAGTAAGGCTTTTGCGGCACAGCAGATCTGCTAGGTAGGTCAGGTGCCATGATTCTGGAAAGTAACAGGGCAAAACAATGAAAGCCGTCAGTGATTTTAGGCGAGAAAAAGAGTCAATTCATCAACGTCTCCTGGGTTATGCTAATGAAGCCAGCGTTCAGAAAGACCACAAGTAGCTCGCGACATCCAGATTCTCCTGCAGGCTCTCAAAAATCCTACGACACTCAAGCAAGCCAGGGAATTCCTCTATGTGCCTCCGAGCGTAGTCATCGTCCAATTGCGCCGAAAAGTCATCCAAGATTATGTCCACATATAGGGACCCAAGCCCAGCCCCCTGTGGAAGCATACTTTTATTCACATTCAAACGCGCGACCTTGGGAAGATCTTTCGCGAAGCGCTCCATGATGCGGACGCAGAGACGGAAAACGGCGAAGAAGTTGAGGCGCGCGACTGGTTTTTCACCCTTCAGTTCTGGCAGAACTTTGTTCTTGACGCCCTCGATGATCATGTTCATGGGCTGCAAGCTGACCCATCTCTCAAGCCGTTTCGCCTCCTTCTCTGAAGCTTTCCTGTCGGGATCTCCAAAGATCTCGTTCCAGAAACTCCAACGTTTGGGTGTATAGTCCCACATGTGTGCGGTATGGAACAGGGATATGGTCTCCGTATCCATGTGGCTTTTGCGATATGCGTCTTTCGTGAAAGGTTGCGCCAGTCCAGAGGCATACCACCCCACGAGGTGTTTGTTTTTCTGGATGCCACATCCTTGAGCTCTCCGGAAGTACGTGCTGAACTTCTTCTTCGGAAACGCGCCGAAGAACAGACGGTCTTTGAATATCTCGCAGAGAAAGTCCAGGATAGGGATAGGCTTGATCGGGTTGTTGCCCACTTGGCGCAGGGCGTTATACATATGCAGCGTTGCGCAAACGTGACCGCTCACACTGCAGACATAGACACCATCGTGCATCGCAAGGGTGTGGAACTCGAGCATGTGGCATCCCGCGATCCAGGGAGCTTGATAGTACAAGTCGAAGCGCTTCTCACGGCAGAACATGTCCATCTTGGCGATCATTGAAATGAGACGGTCTTCGTGTTCTTGTCGGGTCCGGCTCTTTTCAGGACCAGCATCTTTCTGCAAGATATCGAGAGTTTGCGCCAAGTTAGACTTGACATCCTGTGCGAACTTCAAGGCAGCAATGCGACAGTTGGTCTTGTTCGTCATGACGTCTGGCCAGAGGAAAGACTTGAAGGTCGACAAGACCATCTCGAGACCGAACACCAGCTTCGCAGACAGAGGTTTCTCGGGCTCATCGAGGGCTTCTTTCCAGAGCATAAGCAAAGGCTCGCATGCCCGGCCGGGCCCTCGGAATGATTCCACTCCAGCAATGCCGCGGCCGTTCTCAAGAAGCAAGCGCATGTTCTCCTGGAACATGTCAAAGGCGAGGTCGTCATGGATAACATCCGCCTTCTCTTGAGCCTGCAACCAAGCCCAGGGAGGTTGTATGATGGTCACCGGGTCCCTGCGGTCGGCAGCTTCACGGCGAGCGACCTTGTACTTGCCCTTGGTGCGACGATACTGCAGCACTTCGCCTGGGTGGCAGAGACCGTTCAGGTTAGCGAAACGTCCACGGCCTTGGTCCAGCAGACCCTCATCGTCGTCGAACATGAGATCGATGCCTTTGCTTTTGTGATACATCCACTTTTCCACGAGCTCGTCGTAGGTCTTGACTATTTTGGGAATCTTGCGTTCGAAAATCTGCCCAGCCTGTTTGAAGGCCATGTTCGAGACCCAGGCAGCCATCAAGATGGGAATCTTGCCCTCAGCTGCTTCGACCCAGCAGTCATTAACGACTTTGCAGATGGAGTCCCATTCCTGGTCTTTGTCAGCACACATGAACTGCGTGTTCGATGCGTCTCGAAGCTCTTACGTAGATGAAGTGCGTCAACTCAATCCACTCTCCTATGTCGTCATCCTCGAGAATGATACCATCGTATTCCAGCAACTCTCGATGGCTGTTAGATTCATTCTCGGAGACTTCTTCGGCAGGTTCCTCAATCGCCGAGGGCTCTAAGGGACCGTCGCTACCGTCGCTCTCAGAGTCGCTGGACTCAACATTTTGAAGCAGATCAAGTCCATCAAATCGGTTGATGGTGTGCATCATGCAGGCTTCATCTGGTGAAGGCACAGAGCTTGTCGCGTTCGCTGCTCGCAGCGGCATCAAGATCTCGAGAACATTGGACAACCTGCCTTTATTAGCGAGAGGAACAAGATTACAAGCGCCCGAATTGAACCAGCAGGGGAGAAACTGATGAAAGATGCTCACCGTTGGATGAACGCCGCATGTGTGCGGTCGCTGTCGGCATCATTTTGGCCGTTTGCAGATACCTCTAAGCCTCTGACAATCTCAAGGACCTTTTGCCGGGTTTTGATGGCATCTGCGAGTGATGCAAGTACAGACTGAGGAACCTCCTTCTTCAGGTCCCGAACTCTTTTGGCCGCGTTGATGATTTCCGCCGTGGTTCTGAATTTCTCTTCCGCCGGTACAGCTTCGCTCGGTCGGCAGTTCAACCGCATCCACCCAAGTACGTAGTTCGTAGAATCCTTGTACGAGTAGTACAAGTCTGCCAGAGACGGCGGGAGGGGCGCCATCGTGGCGGCAGGGGAAACGGTCGGATAGAGGACTGCGGTGAAACAGAAAGATGAGAATTGAGGAAGCACGGAAATGCAAAGGGAGAGGAACCGTGACACTTTTCAAGAGCTCTCTGCCGTGCAACCCCCTTTCTTCTATGTGCCGATGTGGCAGGTACTGTTGTTTGTCAAATTGTCTGTAGGTAGCCGTTGCCAAGGTCTCAAAGCACCAACAATGAGGGGGTATTCCTGCAGGTTCTCGAAATGGACGTCGCGTAAAGATGGGTCTTCACTTTGCGTTTCCCTTTTTGAGTATCAAGTGTGATCAGGCTGCATAACAATCTATTTTTTGTTGGGTGGAGCATATGTTGTCTCTTTATTCCCGTTGATCCGCAAAGAATTGACTGAAAGTTGCAGCTTCAACCTTTTCTAGGACCTGCAGAAGAAGAGCCATGTCTTGACGCACATATTTGCGTCTACTCCAAAGCTTTTGAGCGAGTAAAGGTCAACGGCTTTGCGAAGTAGATTGCAATTATTTGATTTGAGAGTGGGCTCGCTTACACAATTGAAAGAGAACCTATAGCTGCATTCGCGATGTCACCTGAGGTGACCGTTGAGGTGCGAGCTAAACGCATCCAAGATCTCATTAATTTCACAGGTTTTGATTGTGCTCATATCAATCCAAGCCTTCCCTGAAAACGACCATTAATAGCCCAGAAAGGTCTAGGCAAGAAGCTCACGATTGGCCCATCTTGTGTCTTGAAAATGTATGCACTTGCAAGGACGGATTACACGGGGAGTTCAGGGGTGTTTCCCAATCAAGCGGTATTTTATCTGATCGTATTCTAGAGCTCTTCTGAAAACCAGCTACTTAATTCAATAATACACCTCACCCGAAGGCTGGAAGTTTCCTTCTCTATTTGATAGTTTCAGTGGAAAGATTAGACGAGATGCTGTCAAATATCTCGATTTACTAGGAGTGAGGTGAAAAATGTTTCCAAGATGGTCAGTTGCTTCTCAGAAACATAGGGAGACTCAAACAGATTTACGGAGATGGGCTTGCTTAACATGGGCGTCTGAGCTTCTATTAGAAGAAGTCCAGGGCAATTGACCCCTTGTGCAGTTTGCCAACTTGACTCTTCCCATAGCTCATGTTCTAACCCAACTGTCTCCGTTTTTGTAGATTCCAGTGTACGGCATCAATGTTTGAAAGCCAGAGATTAATCAGAGCGAAGCCTATACTTATTCTAGTAGTTAGTCTCCCGGTAATTACTTTCATGCCAAATAAGCGCCCCAAGGGAGTTGGTTAGGTTAACTTCTGAGCACAAGTAACAATAAGATGAAATTGATTCGATGCATATATACATAAAAATAAAAGCCTTAATAGTCTCTCTAGGACGCAGTTCAGGCCGGAGTAGGCACACCCGATGAGATCGTCGTCGGAGTCGACCCCGAGAGGCCGATGCAATACCACGTATCAGCCCACAGGTTGGTGCAATCGGTGCCGACCTGCGGGTTCCATGTGTAAAAGTCGCTGAGGGCGATGCCCGCATATGAAGCGATATCATAGCAGTACAGGGCGGCTGCATCGCTGCCGCGGAAGTAGAACCTGACACATCCGTCTACCATACCCGGCATGAACGGCGACGGCGTTGTCACGGCAGTGCTGGTCGTCGTCGAGGCGCCAGCAGACGATGTCGTAGACGAAGATGCAGACGCTGACGCCGAGTTTGAGGCAACCGTCGTGCTGGGTACAATGGTTTGGCCGGCCGAGATAGTAACAGTGCTGATGGGGGCGATGGTCTCCCACTCACTGGTACTGACACAAACGTAGTAGTCTACCTTCAGACCAGCACAATCAGACCCGACGGCCGGGTTCCAGGCGTGAAAGATAGTGGCGTTGGCGACGCCGCTGTCCTCGATAATGGTATCACACGTGTCGGACGGCGACACAAGCCAAAATTGAGTACAGCCAGACACGACACCCGTCTGAGTCGGCATGCTCGCGGGCACAGTTGTCGTCACGGCGTTGGAGCGCGTTGTGGCCGTTCCTGGAACACCTACGCAGTAATACGTGTCCTGTTGGATGTTGGCGCATGATGACCCGACACTCGGGTTCCAGGAGATGAAGTCGGACTCGGAGAAGGTACCGAACCATGCGGCGACGGTGGCGCAGTCGTCGTTGACCCGGGTGATATACCACTTCTCGCAGGTGCTAATGGTTCCTGTAGCCGTGGGAGATGCTCCGCTCGTGACTGTGGGAGGCATAGGTACATCGCTCGCGGCCGCAAAGTTGGCAACGCAGTAGTAGTAGCCGGACCAGAGACCCAGACAGTCACCGTTGAGGGCTGGGTTCCAGCTAAAGAATTGCTCCTCCGTGATGTAGTCGTATACATCGAGAACGGTCGTGCAAGTATCGTCTGCCTGGGCCTGGTAGTAGTTTTGGCAGCTGCTGGGGATGCCCGTCTGCTGCGGAGATGCGGTGTAGTTGGCAACAGCAGTGGCTACATAGCCAGGATAGGGTGTAGACGCCGGCGCGGTGAAGTTGGTCTGAGACGTGTACCACTCTATCCTCGACGAGGTTTGGGACTGGATGCCGACGCAGATGTACCAGCCTGTATACAAGCCGCTGCAATCTTGTCCAATAGTAGGATTGTACTCGAGGCTTGAAAGCAAAGAGCATTAAGTCAGTCGCAGTTTAAGTCAGACGTCTAGAAGATTCAGACTTACAGTTGCTCGAGCGTCAGTCTGTTGCTATAGTAGTTGACAACATCCTCACACGTCTGGCCTCCCGCTACCATGTGCCATGCATTGCAGTAACTCGGCTGACCGGAGAGAGTCCGCTGTGGAGGCAGGGCCGTAGCTGTGTACGGCGCCGTGAGATTGAACGAAGTGACGGGATACCGTGTCGAGTACGGAGTCGTTGTGGTGTTCACGCTCGTCCTTGTGCTGCTTGTAATAGCGGCAGTCGAAGTGACAGTTGCCGAGGAGGCACTGCTGGTCGTGGAGCCTTGGTTCTCGTTGATACCGACACAATAGCTGTAGTCTGGCCAGAAGTTGGTGGCGCAGTCAGTCGACACAGCCGGATTCCACTCGAAGAACTGATCGGCCGTGATGCTGTATTCCTGCTCTATACTGTAGCACGAGTCTCCCGAGATAACGGTGTGCCAAGCATCGCAGTTGTTTGCGATGCCTTCCATCGTCGGACCCGGGGCTCCGACCCTTACGCAGTATGAATAGTCGGGCCAGAAGTTGGTACCGCAGTCGCTGGACACGGCCGGGTTCCACGCAAGAAATTCGGCCTCTGTGATGCCGTACTGCTGCTCGATGGAATAGCATGTGTCGCCAGAGACGACGGTGTGCCAACCGCTGCAGTCCCAGGCTATTCCATCCATTGTGGCGCCGGACGGCGATGTGTCCTGGGCGAGGGCATGCTGATAGCCCACGACGATAACCAAAGTGGCAGCTACCCGAAATCTGAGGCTTTGGATCATGTTGAATTGCGTGTTCATGTCGACCGTGAAGCTAAAAGAGTGATAACAGCCAGACGTCGATGGGAGAGTGGACAGAATCGAGTTGTCCGATCGCTAGAGAACACGCCAGTGAACTTTGAGTTCGGCGGGACGACGCGGGTATCAGGTCGAACATCTGCAAGAGCTTCGAGGCACCATCTAGTGACAAAAGTTCTTTTCGTGAACCATGATGCCGCGTATCTCCAGATGGTGGTCCTTCACATCCATACCGAAAGTAACATTAATCTCACGCCTCTGGCGCGTTGTAGGATTCGGAAGGACCGAATTTTCATCAATCAGATGTGCAATATGGAACTATTGAACATCTGCATCGTGTGTGCCTGATGCGCAATTCTGCGCTTCTGCAGAGAATGTTTTGTCCCAAAGGATGAGGAATCTTACGACGGTATAGACTTGGCGATATCTCCGGCGAAGGAGCCGGGAAGGTGGGTGGGAAGCGGGGCATGTACCGGTACAAGACCGGGGCCCCCTTGACCGATAGAGCCGGCCGCTATGGAGATTACGCGGGGACGGGCGGGCTTTAAACGCGATGATGGCCCGCGATGTCCAGGCTGCAGTCAGCAGGGGTTGTGTGAAGAAGCAAGCAGGTGAATCTGTCGGACGAACGTCTCCGAGTCGACACACAAGCTGCCGCCAGCTCACTTTACCTCTCCTGGCCTCCCCTTCGTCTGCTTTCTGTGCAACATCTTGTCTTGACACCGTCATCACATCAGTCTCTCTTTCAAACGTCTCTTCACGGAAAGAATGGTGCCCCTTACGCTCGTTTTATCTCTTTTCTGCCTCCTGTCTGGCAGCCATGTGCTGGCTGGAAGTTCCATCTGGCAACCGGCGCTCATCAGCAGAAGCAATAGCTCCATGCTGAACAAACGGTACTATTATGTTACCAGAGACCAATCATTGCCGTGGCCCAACCGCGTGATTCGTTACTGCTTCGAGAAGAAGACGACCGCGGCGCAAAAGAGCACGCTGAAGAAATATCTGAAGGATGCGCGCAAAATCTGGATCTCCAAAGGACTGGACAGCAACTTCAGAATCGAGGAGGTCAACGACAACGTGTGCACATCCGAGGCCACCGAAGTCCTGACGGTGGGTTACCGCGAGGGTGTCCTGGCCACCACCGTTGGGTTCCCCAGCAGCACGATCGGCGGGGGGCCACAAATGTTGCTCAGCGACAGCACTGAAATCGGCATGCTGGATGTCGTTGGCAACTTTGCTCACGAACTTGGTCATGCCTGGGGACTCTATCACGAACACCAAAATCCCAAGTTCTGGGCGGGTGTTGCTGGCGCCGACGCTGGCGAAGTCTTCGGCCCCAACAACCCGGGAGGCTGGAACTGTGACAACCTCAAGGACTACTACACGTATGCGAATGGTGGTTTTCGAGTCCAGACCGGTGGAGGCGGATTTCGAGATATTACAATCCAACAGTTGTGCAGTAATTGGCAAATTGCCAAGGGTAACATGTTCAGCGCCAGTGAATACCTGCCTATGCCAGGAGTCGGCACCCCGCACTCTAACGGCCACGGCGAGAACGACGTCGACTGGCAGTCTATCATGATCTACCCCTCGGGTGCCGGAGGCAACTCAAATGGCCAACCCACACCTCAGAACGACAATCGAGATGCTATCTTGATGAAGCCGGACGGCAGCAGAATCCCCATCAACCTAGCGCCCAGCAGCTTGGACATCGCCGCCTTGAACGCCATGTACGCCAATGTTGAAGGAACCAAACTCGATCTTCTCAATTCCTTGACCAATTTCAAGAAGGTGTACAAAACTAGCCAGTCTGGTCCCTCTGGCGGCTCGGGGTGCTTGTGAGCATGGTTGGTTGTCGGATAGCATTACTGTACATACTTAAGCTTCGTAGATTGACTACCAATCTTTCTTTCCACGTCAATTTGTTCAGACTTTCAACACGCGAAACAAGTGTCGTTGAATCATATTTCAAGGCCTGATGGCATTCACAATCATTCATGTGATAACACAGAGGCACCTTGAGGACACATCCATTTCGAATAGAACATTAAGTAGGCATGAATAGAATCAATTGAAGATGTCAACAGCTTTGACTGAGGGTAGACTACAGGACACAAAAAGAGCACGCCGGTTGACCTCCCAGCCCAGACGCCTAGCTACTCGCATCCGTGACGTTGCCGGAGATGTCCTCCAACGTGGTCCCGAAGCAGGCCGAGATCGCCGGAGGGTCGTCGAGTATGATGGTTGTCTCCCTGCCAGTTTCCGACAGGCTTTTGATCAGAGTGCCATCGTCAAGATCGACGGCCCAGATCATGACGCCTCCCAGACATCTTTGGTTGGCGTAGTCCACTTTCATTTTCAGTGTCTCGGTATCATCCCATGAGACCCACTGATTCGAGTCCCAGGTGACAATTTGCACGCCAGCCACGGGGTCTAAAGTCATGGTCGCGCCGTCCTCGATGATCTGCATGATTTCATGGGCAGACAAGACGCCAGCAGTCCCGGTGCAAGCTCCGCCGTTGCCACCTTCTGAGAACTCGCATCCTGCCGCCATGCAGCTCGGGTCCTTCATGGTGAAAGAACGGCCGTAGAAGCCGAGACCAAGATTGACACGGCTCGGGTTGATGTTGTTTCGCCAGAGAAGCTTGAGAGCCTCCTCAATCTCGGTCAAGTTGGTGTGAGCGTGGGCGTAAGGACCCAAAGATTCAATGGTTGAATCCCAGACACCGTGGATATCATAAGTCATGACGTTGAAGAAGTCGACATGGGGCTCTAAGTTGATAATGTCGAAGCCCTTCAGGTACCAGTATGATGCAGGGAGGGTCATGGATAAGCCCTTTGGCGTGCCAAGATTATTCAAGCGGTTGCGCAGGCGTGAGATGAAGTTGACAAAGTTGTCAAAGTCGGCTTCGATACCACCACGGTCTTCGGCCACAGGGTATTCCCAGTCGATGTCGACACCGTCATAGTTATAGGTGGACATGAAGGTGACCAAGCTCTCAAAGAACTCATCCTGAGCACTCTCGCTCGCGGCCAAATCCGAAAAGGTCGTCCGCCACGCGCCCGGGTCGTTCATGGCCCACCCGCCGATGGCGAGCCAGACCTGCAACTCAGGCTGCGTTGTTTTCAGGGCGGAGACAGAGCCGTATAGACTGCCCGTGGTGTCGTCCATGGGTTCCAGACGGAAGGTCTCCGGATTGATCAGCGAGAATGAGTAGAACAAATGGGTATAATAACCCTTGGGAATCTCTTCTGGGGTCATGGTACCGCAGGAGCGTTGCGAGTTCCATCCCTCGTAGTAGCCGATGGTACGACCATTGGAGCTGCCGGCCGCGATATCACACTGCGGCGAGGACACGACCTCACCGCCGCAGAATCCGGGATCGGTGCCACAGAAGCCATACTCACTGCAACATACGTTCAAGGGGCAGGCAGTGGCGTTGGACCACTCGATGCCCCAGCCCGGATCGCACTCAGACTTGTAGTGGCACGTCGATGTGCACCCGTCGCCGCAGAAGTCCGGGCCCAGGCCGCATACTCCATTTCCCTCCTCATCTCTGCGGGCATGTGTGTCAGTCCAGCTTGTTGGAGGGCAGAGGAGATTCGATACTCGCTCAGTTAGGGGGAGTTGAGAGTCGACTTACAAGGGCCCGCAGCAGCCAATATCGCAGCCTTTGGTGGCAGTGCACACGTAGTCATCGTCACCTTCATCCTGTCTTTTGGCTAAGTTTCCAGTTCTATGGAAACGCACTTGTCTGGCCATGGCTGCCGTATGATTTCTGTCAATGATGGCTTGGGCGATACCTGGAGCCAAGACCAAACACGCCAGGGCGAGGCGTCGAAGGGAGCAACTCAAAGCCATGGTTGACGAAGTAGGACAAAAGAGTGGCAATCGCTTTCTTCGTTTTCAGGGGAGAAGAGAAGGACGTAGATGGCGGAATCTGGCTGAATCGAAGAGAGAGAGGAACGGGGGAAAGGGGTTCTCGCCGGTGCTCTCAACTTGGGCAAGGACTAAGATCATTCCATTGAATGCATCAGAGAGTATTCTTGTCGACAGAAACTGCCAAGGTATCCATCAAACATCCCTATCTTTGTCGTGGGCTGTTGGTGATTCCAGGGGCAGGTGGTCATGCTCGCGGCTTGTAGGATCCTACCCCTGCTCGACACTTGAATGCGAGCTTGTATCGGTACTGTTGCCCATAACCGTGGTCAACGGACCTGCATATTAAGTCTCCCCCACAGAAGCTTATCTGAAGTAAGCGCTAAGGCTCGTTTTGGGATTTTCACCGCAGTTGTGGTGAACCCTTACAAAAGACCCTTTTGTTAACGTGGTGTGATGGCCGAATTGGCACACATCCTTGGGGCATGCTTTTGATCCCGGCTAGACACCACCACGTGGGTGCGCAATCCTACGATCGGTGCCTGACTACGGATAAAATCAAGCATTGTGGCTTCCCGGTCAGCCCTAGCTTCCTTCGGCAATGCGTAAACGACAAGATGGAGGTAAACCGAAGCCATGATGATGTGCCGGCGACCGGGGTGCGGCCCGAAATGCTCTCCACGGCTCGAGCGGCCAACGAGCAGGCGGCGCATTCTTCAACGCCAAGAACATCACACGTAACGGCAGTCGAGATAATGTGGCCGTTGTTGCATTAGGCAACCAGATAGCCATGAGTTCGAATGATTGTGGTGGCAAAGCGCCGAGATGAACCATTACACAGATCCTGGCTTTGGGATCCTTCGGGAGGAGGGATACCAAAGTCCCAACCCACGACCGCCGACCCGCCCCCGACGTTCCGGTCGGAATATCACCGGGGTCAGGTCTGGATAACATTGCTTGGGCTGATACTGTGAATGTGAAGTTGGTTTTCCATTTCCCGTGCCTATCCCTCTCGCAGCCTGCCGTAGCTCAAGTTTGGGAGTTCACTTCCATAGCCGTCCTCGCGCCCTCGCGCGACTCCCGTCCTTTAGGCATTCTGTTTCTGAGATCACCTGTGACTCTATCTCACTTTTTTCAAACATCGTTTACTAGTTCTAAGCCCTGACTGCAGAGACACCCGCTCACTTTTGCTCTGCCTTCTCGCTTGTACGTGCTTCTTCACTACAGCCATGCGGATCGCGCTCCTCTTGGCTGCCCATGCTTTCGGGCTAGCTCTGGTGGAGGCCTATGTTGTGCCCTTCTCTCAAGCCAGCAACGCATCAACATCTTTCCTCGCTCCAAAGAGACAGAAGAAACGTAGCATTGGCAAGCGCGATGACAACCCCAGCGACTATGGCTGGATCAAGCGCTGGGCCGCCGTAGGCGATAGCTACACGGCGGGCATAGGCTCAGGCAAGCCTCTCGGCAACCCCATCTTAGACGACCCGGAGAACACCAATTGGTACTGCTCCCGCTACGACACAGCCTGGCCGATGATCGTCAATGACGCCCTAGGCCCCAGCGTCGAGAACTTCCAATTCGTGGGATGCAGCGGCGACAGAACGGGCGGCATCTACAACCAGATCAAGGCTCTCGAAGGCGATCTGGACTTGGTCATGTTGACAGCCGGAGGCAACGACCTTTGCCTCGCCAAGCTGATCGAGAAGTGTGTCTTGGTGCCCAGCGGCGACTCTTCTTGCGACAGCGTCATCGCGATCGCCCAATCAAACATGGAGTCCATCCTCAAAGGCAACATGAAGCAGTTGATGGCGGCTCTGGATGAGAAGATGAACGACGACGGCGTCGTCATCTACAATGGCTACGCTCAATTCTTCAACACCGAGACGGAAGACTGCCAAAACCAGCCCTGGGCGTATGCCACGCTCTGGCCGGGCAATTCGGGCCTGACCATTGAGCGCCGCAACACCTTCAACGACTTTGTGGTTCAGATCAACAATATCATCAGGACTGTCGTTGAAGAGACCTCCAGCAATTCTGACTATAAGTGGAAGATCGGCTTCTCAAACTGGGATCCATGGGTGTACGACGGTGTTCAGGGCCAGATGTGCGATCCGGACGGATCAGGCGACTACCCCGACCCTGAGCAGCCCGACCTGCAATTCTTCAAGCCCGACACCAGCGTCAGCGACGACGACCCAGACCTCAAACGCAGGTGGGAAGAGTATGGACCTCTGGCCGAGACCAGGCGGGCTGCCCTAGCTGAAGTCGCCCGTCGCAACCTTGAAACTGAACTTTACAACTCACTTCTATTCAACTCGGCAAACCCTGGCTCTGAGGTCAAGCACAAGCTGGATCGCCGAAACCCCTCTCCTCCGGGATGCCCCGGAGACACGGACGACGAGATCCAGCCCCCGTCCATCGGGCTGCCGGACTGGGTCGGCAAGAACTTCCACCCCAATGAGCTGGGTCACTACACTATCGCTTCCTTCGCTTTACAGACTCTCGTGGACACGCGTGCTGCGGTTCTGGACATCGAGGCACCCTCATGCGAGGCGCAAGACAAGTTCACATGCTGGCAACATAATGGAGACGGGTCCAAGGCCTACGCGTCAGGCGACCGACTCAACGAGGACTACAAGGACTTCTGTGATAGTGTGACTCGTCCCACAGGCCAGTCTGGGTGGAGCTACGCGAAGACATACCACAAGGGCACTCCCGACGAGACCGGCTTTCTGCTCTCCATCGCCGAGGGGAGCACCAACTACGACAAGCAGGAGTGTCTTGACAAGATGTGGGCCGTCATCAACAACTGCGACGGCAACGACCCGGAAAACCCCATGAACTGGAAGTTCGGTGGCGAGTACGTCCATGGCGACTACACATACCAGGTCAACCCCCAGAAAGACAACCGCCATTGGCCGGTCCCCAAGGAGGCCGGCGGCGACTGCAAGGGCTGGTATCATGGCTACTGGAGCAGCTATGTCATGCACGGCTACGGCTGGGCGAGCCATGATTTCGGTCAGAAGACGCTGATGAAGGAGGCTAAGGACTGCATCGGTGGTGGCCTGTCGATGTGGAGGTTTGAATATTTCGACGAGCCAGACGATGACGGCAATGAGTGGAAGGCCGACTTTAACACTCCTATCTGGGTCAGAGCGCGATGCTTTGGCAATAATAAAGCGCAATTCGCCGCTGGAGGGTTCACACATGGGTGTGGTGGAAATGACTAGCACGAAGTGCGATATTGTTGTATGTAATAGGGGCACCGACTTACACCTGAATAGTGTGATGTTATTTTGATGACTTCAACAGCAATGCATACCTTTGCATGATGAAACTTGTAACACAAACGTAAATTCGCCTCGTAGCTTCAGTCTTCCCAAGAAACATAACATACTCGCCTTTGTGCATGTAACTGCTTCGTCCCCGAGCCCACCCCGAGTCCATCTCGCGTTCGCCGGTGCTTTGGACCCACACCTCCGCTCCGGGCCCGAGTGTTCATGGTATCACAGCCCCGACGACATAATCAGACCTCTCTTTTTGTGCCTCAAAATTAGCCTAAAGCGGTTGAGCCCTAGTTGGTGCCTCGCGGCCTGGTCTCTGCCCTCACCACCTTTGGAAATTCCTTCCCTCCTGAACTTTCTTTCAGGTTTCTCTCCTGCTTCACAGTTATCGCCACCTCACACAAACTCCAACTTTTGTGAGTTGGTCAACAAGCACTTCCGGTGAGGGAAAACATTTCTTTCATCACAACCCGTCGGCTACAGTCTAGTGAGTACAACTCTACGTTTCTTTCTGCCTCCAAAGAACCTTACTGACAAGGGGATAGAACACCGATCGACGACGCTCCAGCAACGCCCCGAAGACCCTCGAAGCAACAGTCTGAAATCTAACAATGGCCCCCGCTGCCTCAAAGCATGTCGGCGGTATGGGAGCTGGTGGTGGCACCTCCGGCGGCCCCAAGGTTCCCGGTCCCGGCGAAAAGAACGAGCTGTCCACCTACCTGTTCAAACTCAAGAACACCATCGCCCGCATCGGCATGATGTCCCGAATCAACAAGTCCACTGACAATCCTTCCGTAATCCTGCTCAAGAGGGAGATCTACGACTTCTTCGACTACTTGGAAGATTGCCAGGATTACTACGACATGAGCATCACCGCCGGCCAGTCTAAGCGCCATGGAGACTTGGCCGATCGCCTCCTCTCCATTTCCGACGGAGAGCCCCCCGAGAAGCAGCGTCTCTTCACCGCCGGTGACAAGTCTCGTGCTCTCAGTCTCCGTCAGTGGATTGATGACAGCGTTCGTGCTAAAAGAATCGTCGATGAGAAGACCGTCAATGAGGAGACCCACGATGAGATTCCCAAAACCACTTCCGTCATCACCTTCATTGACAACATTCCACGTCCCCCCGCCAACCATCCTATCTGGGGAGTTGACGGTATCATGCATGGCCTCACTATCATTGGCATGAATATCCGCTTCAATCCGGACTACAAGCACTTTCGTCGCCAATCTAAGGAGTACGGACACAACGGTCTCGAGGTCGGGGCCTAGTATCCCCGCCAGCTTTCTGCTGTGTTCCGTGGCGCCCATGGACAATCCCAGGCCGGCATCCACGGCAATATCACCCGCGGCGCCTACAGTATTGTGATCTCGCCGACCTCGGATTCCACGGACATTGACAATGGCGACGTCGTCTGGTATTCCGGCTCGGGCTCCGAAGGCCACCAAGATGTTGAGAAAGTTCCCGACCGAACTACGGGCACCAAGGCCCTTGCCGCCAGTCTTACTACTGGAAACATGGTCCGAGTCATCCGCGCTGCCGCCGGAAAGGGCAAGCAAATGCTCTTCAAGTATGCCCCCAAGGTCGGCTTTCGCTACGATGGCCTCTACCAAGTTAAGCTCGCTACTACCTCGGTCAACAAGCATGGAGGTCGTATCGAGCAATTCAAGCTCGTTCGGTGCGAGGATCAGGATCAGCCCGGCCTGGATGAACTCCGATGCATTCCCAACTCCAGCCAGCAAGATGCTCACGCGAAGATCCTTCAGAAGTGGTGAGCGAGGGACATCGAGGGTTCGGTTTGCATACCGCCGACAGAAGATCTTGGGAAAGATTGATTGGTCTTTTGATTTTGGTCGTTGAGTATGCGTGGCAAGCACTAAGTGCTCAGGAAAGCCCAATGAGAGGCAATTAGCTAGCTTTACGATAAGAACGAGACTTGCGTTCCATCTTTCTTTCCATTTCATGTGAACGACTGTCTTCAACTGCTGAGAAAATCTCCGTTGGCTTGCTGGATCACCTGTCCTTGCTCAAGCCTCCCTGCCGAGTGGCATTCAATTACATATGGTAGAGGTGGGCGTTTCTTGAGGAACTGCGTACCTCAAGTGGAGACTGCAGGAGAGCAGGATGTCGTCGACGTTGCTTACCAAAAGTCAAGATTCCGTGGAGGTTAACCCAAATGCATTTCTATCACATTGTGCCGCCTCGATTATAGAACCACAGCCTCGTATCATCTATGCCGAGAGCTCCTACCATCAGCATCCTGCCAAACAAGTCAACATCATCCGCGGAAGCATCCCTCAACGCCTCATTGAAGGACTGTTGATTAATCACAAAGTGCTTCTTCTCTCTCCAAGCAATGGCAAAGTCGACAACATTCGGGGCGCCCCAGAGGTGAGCTGACATGGTCCATGACTGGCAGAAGATATACCTGTCCGAACACCCATTGGGCGGCTCTCGTCCTATCAGCATCTGGTGCGTGATGAGAAAGAAGCACGTGAAGAAGATGGTGCGACGAGCTGACTCTTGCCAGATCCATTCTTGCCAGAACTCCTTGGTGGGGCAGAATGACTGGTCCTCTGCTGGACCTGTCGTTGGTTGAGATGACTCCCATTTGACGAAAGGCAGCAGAGCGAGCATCGCGGGCTCGAGGGCCGTGAGGCTTTGTTGGGCTGAAGCCCGCATGGGAATGTCGCCATCGAAGATGCGGATGATTTGGTAAAGGAGTATAGCATGCAGGCGCGCGAGGGCTTCAAGCCTGCCTTTGGGCGGCGGAGCGGCGAGGACCTCATGTGCCCTGGCTTGAATAGTACGCAGGATCATGGCGGCGTTGTATTGGTTCTTCGCAGCATATAAAGCACAGCACGCTTGTGCATCTGGCGAGAATATTGTTAGTAGTGCTCCATGACCACCCGCGAAGTGAAATACCTTGCATCTCCCTGGGCATGTAAGCTCTGTACAAGTAGGGATGTGACCATGGGGTCTGGTTTTCAGACACCATAGATGAAGGCACTTTCTTGATGACGTCGAGAGCATACTGGATTCTGCTTGCTATCATCTCCTCCAGAGAGGTTTGCGGATGGTGGCGAGAGGGCACCAACATCTGGTCGGGCTTGGGTGTAAGTGCCACCGGCAGGGATAATGCTCCATCCAAGAGAGCGTCGGTATTGATCAAATCCTCGAACCCAACATCGAAGTTGACATCTTCCAAGTCCTCTAGATCCAGCGGAAGAAGGTCTGGACCCTGTGACCACGACACAAGAGAAGTATCCGTACAAGCGTCCAGAGTGGCGGGAACAGGGGTCGCAGCGGCGGGAGTCGGGTCGCTTTCCGGCAGAGGTGATCCAAAGCTCTGCGGAGTATGGTGTGCTGCCGATGACTTCAATCTGGCGGACGGCGGACTTGGATACACGCAGTCGATTTTCCGCCGCGAACACCGCAAGCATGAGGGTTGGCCGTGGTCGCATCGTCGCTTGGCTTTTGTGCAAGCTACGCATGTTTTCCGCCGCGGAGGCGGGTTGGCCCGCTCGAAGAATGAGTTTGACATTTGATGGTCTGATATGCGGAGATTTCTCGTCTGATATGTCAAAACCTTGAATGAATTAAATTCGCGATGTCAATGTGAAGGGTAAACGGTTGAGATGTAGCGGAATGCGGGCGGCGATGCTGCAGGCAGGGAGATGGAGTGCTTCAGGGGATTTGCAGCGCTGAAGAAGCGCTGAGCAAGTCATTTCTGTGCTGTTTGTCCGCTGACTTAGTCATCTGGCGGGATTCCGCCATCATTTTCCACCACCAAGACTTTCATCCTTCATCCTTTGACCGACTTCTTTGTCACCCCGCACCAACTTCTTCCCGGCAACCCGTACAGGTCAACTTGATTTTTATATTCGGTGATATGGAGGTCTACAATAGAGAAATTCTACACCGTTAAGTATAGTATTAGAAGTAGTACATGATAATGACAATGGCGGCAGCAGCGATAACGGTAGTGACGACGACTAACGACGACTATATTGCATGACGGCGAGGACAACGACAATAACAGTAGCAATAACAACCATAGCAGCAAATTAGATCATATCTCCGCAGGTGAAATAGTCGCTCTAGCCCAGGAAAAGCAGGCAGTCTCCTACAATATGTTCTCCGGGGCGTGGCTCCGCGCATCATCCTGTCGGTCGCCCTTCTTGGCCGGCAACATAAGTCCCTTCGGCGCAAAGCCGCCAAGGGTATGTAAGCTGGATATCGACCACGTGAGATGACAAGAACTGATTGCTGAAACGTAGTATATAGGACTTTGGTAAATACTACGATGACGGAAACGGATCGTCCAGTTTCATCAAAGCTACCTGGGCATCCAAGGGTCACACTCAATCTACGTCCACGTCGACAGACACCATCAACATGTCTCAACAAACCATCTTCGTCAGCGGTGCAACAGGAACAGTCGGCGGCGCAGTTGCTCATAACCTCCTCAAAGCCAACATCGCCGTCCATGCCCTCGTTCGTGATCCTGACTCGCCAGCCGCCAGAGCCCTCGCAGATCTCGGCGCACGTCTCACCAAAGGCGGCTACGACGATGATGCGCCCCTCAAGGATGCGATGAAGAACGTCAACGGTGCCTTTCTCAACCTGACGCCCGACTTCATCGACCACACCTGGGAGCTCCGCACCGCGAAGCGAATCATGGCAGCTGCCAAAGAGGCCGGCGCCGTCCACTTCATCTACAGCAGCGGTTTCGCCGTTCAGGCACCCGAGAAGCTGGAGCACTGTGACCCAGACAGCTTTGTTTCCATGGTTCTCCATTCGAAGCAGTCCATCGAGAAGGCGGTCCGAGAGGCTGGCTTTGAGTACTGGACCGTCTTACGACCGGGAAGCTTTTCGTCAAACTACCTCCTTCCCCAGGCTGCCCCTTTTCCGGACTTGATTAACAAGGGAAGATTCGCAAATGCTTTCAAACCGACCTCTAAAATACCGACTCTGGATCCCTATGACATTGGGGGGTTTGCGCTGGCAGCCTATCGGGATCCTACGAGATTCAGTCGCCAGGAAATTCCCCTGTCATCCGAGATGCTGACGGTGGATGAGATCATGGCGAAGCTGTCCAAGGCCAGTGGAAAGGACATACGGGCGGTCTTCTTGACGGAAGAGGAGATCGACTCCCAGAAGGCTGGGAATCCTTTCATTGCTGGGCAGCTGGCCGCTCGCGACATGGACCAGTTCGCGGATGAGGAGAACACTCGAAGTTGGGGTATTACTATGACTACCTTTGATGAGTTCCTTGAGCGGGAGAGAGAAAGAGTCATGCAGACCTATGCCCAGCTTGCCTGAGCTTAGGTTGTCATTCAAGTCTCAAAGAAAGCGGATCTCACGGATCGAAGGAAAGAATAGTTCCAGATGAACCTTTGCAAGAACTTCGTTCAGACTTTGGTGACAATAAACGATATTAGGGATACATCTCCAGAATCTTCCCCTTGTCTCCGTGCTTTTCGCCCCATTTCGCGGTACCTTCAGCCAATGCCTCTACCAGCGCGGAGTCATACTGCTTCCCATTCTCTGCCCAACCGACCTTGACAGTTCTCCAAGTCAACCAGTCCTCCGCCAGAACGCCCTCCGGAGCCCGAAACAGCCCCACGGCGACATTGAAGAGCCTGTCGCCATTGACGAGAGCGCGTTCTGGACCACTGTAGAAGGCCAAGACCGAGGCGCCACAAACTCCGCAAAAGGAACGAGACACCTTCTCCGTTGACTGAAACATCTTCGAGGTCCCGAGTGTGAGGTCCTCGGGAACCTGGGGCGCGATGCAAGATTGGGGTACGAACGCCCAGCCGGTGATGTGGGCGCCTGTCTGGAGTCTGCAGTCGCCACAAGTGTCTGTTCCGGCCATCCATTTGTTCGGTTCCGTGGGCGAGATCCAGTCCTTGTACGATTCGACGCCGGCTGATGGTCTTGAGATGGTGAAAGATACCCCTCCGCAGTGGCATTGGGCCCGAAGCACTTCCTTGCCGTCGTCTCCAACTTCAGGTCTGCGAAGTTTGAGCTTCGTATCTGGCTTCGGGTTCCAGACTTTCAACTCCTTGCCAGCGATACTTGGGAGCCAGTCGTAGAGCCCCCCTCCCAGCGCCGAGTGCGTGTTGACATGCTGCCTAATATCCCATACCGAGGGAACATCGTCTTTGTTGGCATCGAGTATCGAGGCAGAAATGACCCAGTCGTCGTCTTCAATACCCTGGTCTCCGATGTGACAGCTGCAGGTGCTGCAAAAGTAGCGCGTGCTTGATGCAGTGGCGTGGCGGTAGGCGGTCAAGGCCGAGAGCGAGGACGGTGAGATGAATGACGGGGCGACGCCGGATGGGAGTGGTGCATGGAAAATGCAGAGTGTGCCGTGGGTGTAGCGGCAGATGCTGCAGTGGCATAAATGGACTTTGAGCGGGAGGGACAAGGTCGGGACGGTGATTGTGAAGTGGACGGCTTTGCAGTAGCACTGGGCTGTGAGCGTCTTGCTCCCGTCTGGGTGAGTGTCTTGATCTTTCTCCATGGTGTGTATGTGAGATGACTGGAGGATTCGTAAGTGGGAGTGAGATGGGAAGTCGATTTTGTGATGAGTTGAAGTTGAGGATGAATGAAGCGGTGGGCTGAGGGGAGGTTGGCCGTGGCGCGCTGACTGCCAAGTTCTCGTTTCAACCCCGCGATTCTGGTGTCAACGGCAGGGCGTACAGGCAGCAGCGAGATGTAGAACCAGTCACTCAACACAGGCCCCAGGAAAATCATGCTACGGGGCGGGGTTGAAAATTCGGCGAGATCTTGCATTGGTCAAATTTCTATATAAATGTCTCGGGTATCATGCTACGTGCCATAAATGCAATCAGTGGTGGTATCACAATTCTCAAGCAGTGCCTTTCTTATTCAGCTCCTTCTCCTTTGCTGCCTTGCGCCATTTGACTCCCCAGTACATGACGGCTAGCAAAGACGGGCTAAACACGATATAAAGGAGAGCCAGGAGCGTGAAAGCCCAGCCAACTCCCATTCCGTTGATCATGGGCAAGATGGCAGCGGTCGCAGCGGCGCCCAGCAGGCATCTAGTGAAGTTGTTTGCCGCCGTAGCTGTGCCTGCTTTGCCTGGGTGAATGTCGACGATGAGAGTGTTGGTGGTGTTGTTAAAGCCGATCATTCCGACTCCAAAGAGGAAGAGGAGTACGCAGGGAACTGCTACCGGTGCACCAACCTGGAGAACCCATCCCCAAATCAAGAGCAGGATCGAGCTGAAGAACAGCAAAGGCAGGCCTATCTCGAGGCGAGCCTTCTCAATGGGAAAATCAGACAGGTCCTGCTGACGAGACTTATCGTACGGGATGCCCAGGCGCCTACAGTGCCGACGGTAGTTCCAGTTGATAAGGGGTCCAACAACGAACCCCGCGACAACAGACCCTCCAGCCAACGGCAGGTACATGAGCCCAACTTTCAAGCTGTCAAAGCCGTACAGCTGCGCGAATTGGGTTGGCATCGAAGCGGCGATGGCATAGAACCCGGCGAAAACGATGGCGCTGAAGCCCAAAAGAAGGCCCATTTCCTTGTGAAAGAGAAGCATGAGGGAGGCGAAAGGGTTGATCTTGAACGAAAGAGATGGTCTTGCGGTGTTCGATGTCCCTCCAGTTGTTGTTCTAGTGATTTCGTCGCCATGGGTCCTCTTAGATCTGAAGTAGTCCTTCAATAGCTGGTAGCCGGTGCGGTACAGTCGCGGGGGTCGAACGGAGCCGTCGTCCACAATTCTTCGACAGGTTTCTGGGAAGAAGAGTAGCAGGGCAATGAAGAATACGCCGGAGAGGATGGCCAGAAACCAGAATATGGCCCGCCAACCCAGGAACTGTGTCAAAATGCCACCGAGAACTGGGCCAAGCGCAGGCGCAAGAACGATTGGAACAACGGTTATTCCAATGTACTGGCCCCTCTCTGCGCTTGTCACAACGTCGGCAACGACGGCGGAGGCGAGTGCAACTGTGCTACTCGAGCCGGCCGACTGTAAACACCGGACGACGAGCAGAGAGGCATAGTTCTGTGACAAGGCGAGGCCGATATTGGCGGCGATGTAAACGACGAAGCAGATGACATAGGCTGGTCGCCTGCCGCTGTTGTCGGCTAGCGAACCGATGAACATGGGTACAATACCCTGGAAGATCATGTAGGTCGTAAGGGTGAGATTCATGTCGGAGTCAGAGACGTTGAAATCCTCGGCCAAAACCGTCAGGGCGGGCAGGTATATCTGGGCGGTGAAAGGAGAGAAGAAGGCGGCCAAACAGGCACCTAGCACGATGAAGCGTTTCTCCCATGTCGTGTAAATGGAATATCGTGGAGGTTGCTCTGGTTGCTCTGAAGGCGGTGCTGCTGTGGCCTCAACATCTTCCAGACCCGACTTGGTTGAGCCGGTGGGCGGTACTGACTTCTCGGAGGGCACTGGGCTTGATGGTCTAGACATCGTGGGTGGGCTGATGGTGGTTTTGCTTCTTCTGCATGCCAAGAGGATGGACCATGGAGAGCGGGATGAGGTCCAATTATAGTCGCATCGTCGTCCGGCAATAGGACTTTAGGAGATTATGGAAAAAATGGCATTTGAGGCTAAGAATCTCGCTAAACAGCGACGGCGATGAGATAATGGATCATCGCCTCGCATGGCCTATTGTTGGTCAGTAGGGCGGCATCACTACCGAGCGACACTGCAGGTCGGTGCCGAGTCGGCGACCGCCTTCGGAATCCTGTGGCCATAATGGAGACGGTATTCTCCACGGCGGTATCACGTTGGCGGGCCATTCTGGGATTAAGCGTCTGGTTCCTGAATGCACCGGTGCTTGGTTTCTGTTGTACCGGGCGAGGCTGGCGGTAAGTCCGATTTCGTCAAACTGTGACCAAAATGCAATCATGAAGAGTCCCGGTGCTCGTGAAGCTACTAGCGGTCCGCCATCGGCGAACATGTAAGAGCACTTCGGTCGAAATGCTGGTTCGCAGCGCATCCCATGTAAGCACGCATGATGCAAGCCGAAAAGGACTGACCACAGGTGCTAGAAAGAGCAAATGGACAAGTGGATGTCGATATAGGAACTGTCAGTATGTACGATGCTGGAAATAAGGTATGAAAGGTAAGGACCCTCGCCGTCGCGATTGCCTTCCGGGAAGGACCGTGCATCCCGCATCGTGTTTGTACTGTTTCCACACGGCTTGTCGCACTGGGCTGCCCCTTCTTCCGAATTGGAAGGCGGTGACGTGTTTTCCTGGGCGTCTCCCTTGCCCGAGAAGCCACTTGTTGTAAGTAGATTGAGCTCCAGCTTGTCCTCGGCAAGGCAAAGGGGAGCTGCGCATTCGAACATCTTTCTGTCCAACTACAAGTCTAGTCCTTGATCTTTCTTCGGATTTCGCGGGAACTCGTCCAGAAAAGACGCCTTGCGCAAACTGAAACAGTATGGTTAGTCGCAACCCTAAGCACCTGTTTTGCGCCTGCGCTGCTAACTGTTAGCTGTAGAACGTGCAGTACAACTCGGCCCTGCGCCAAAGCAAGGCCATCCGCAAAGATCTTGAGAAGCTCTCCGACTCCGCAGCCCAAGCCGTCGCCCTGACCCCATCCGAGATCGGCAACGTCTCTGCATCCCTCGCCTCCTTCTCCAAGACCATCGACGAGTACAACCAGCTTGCGCGCCAGGAGCTCGTCCCCAAGAAGCAAGAGGAGGCTTTCGAGCGTGTCAAGCGGTTTCGCGACGACCTGGCCGACTTCCGATCCCAAGTCGACGACCTCAAAAAGGCGCGCGAAGATGCCGTCCACAGCAACAACCGAGGCGAGCTACTGGGTCGTCGAGCCTATGTCACTTCGACACCCGAGAACCCCTACGCCAACGTCAACAAGTCGTCCTCGTTCCACAGCAGAGGCGCTTCAACAGGAGGCCAGGCCGGTGGTTTGAGTATGGGTGGAAACGATGTCACGAGAGAGCAGCACGCGCTGCGGGAGCAAAACTTCTTTGCGCAAACGAATTCAGCACTGGACGAGTACATTGCTCGCGGCCAGGCTGTCCTCGGCGACCTTGGAACACAGCGCGAGATGCTCAAGAATACCCAAAAGAGGCTATACTCAGTCGGCAATACGCTGGGCATCTCCGGTGACACTATCCGCATGATCGAGCGCCGTGCGAAGGAGGACAAGTGGATTTTCTGGGCTGGCGTCATTGTCTTCTTCCTCTTCTGCTGGCTGGTCCTACACTTCCTGCGATGAATCGTTTGTTTCTTCATTACGTGGCGTTGGGGCGGCAATCAAAAGTCTGCGACATCTCAGGGCATTCAGGGGCATGGCGTTTGGTGTCGGCGGCCGAGTATTAAGAAACACCATGTACAGCAAGCGACAGTCGACTTTGGTTTATTCAATCCCCGCGAGGGCAATCGTGAAAAGCACAGTGTCTGTTGTCCCGATCTTGACCACCTTTGTCTCGGGTAGCACGTGGTTGCTGGTGCTCATATGGCCTCCAAACTTGGTTTCCCAGTCCACAACATCCCACTCGAGCCCCTCGGTGGTGATGTAGCTCGTTCCTCCAATGGGAATGATGCCGACATGTTTTCCAAAGACATCCTCGCCGCCCTCCCGCACTTTAATGCTGTGGATTCCTGGCTTCAGCAGGAAGGTCAAGCTCTGGCCGGACACCAAGTACATTTTGCCCTCATCATACCCTGGTCCTGGCTGCGAGAGATATAGCTGGTGTACCTGACTGAGGCCCTGGTCCACTCGGCCGCCGAGGCCTCCAAGGGCAACAATGTCGACGTTGGGGTGTTGTGATCTGATCCAACGAATAGACTTGCCGAAATCTGTCGAAATCTGGTCGGGCATATGCACGATCTGGGCGGGCTTTTCCAAATTGGTGTAGAAGTCTTTGGCAACAGGATCTAACGAGTCCAAGTCTCCGATAATGGCGTCAAGATTGGCCTGCAGCGATTAGAACGGCGCACGTCGGCACTCAGAGGTTCAAACGAACATAAGGAGTGGTCTGCGACTGCGACTGCGACTGTGTCGCTTTGCTCAGATCAAGAAGTCGATTCGCGCCACCATCCGCAGCAACTCTTACGATGGCTGCGAAAGGCGTCAGTATTCCGCATGAAGAATATCAGATATCAAATCGTACCATTCTGCCACAACAAATCAAGTACCGGGGTCTGCTTCAGTGGCTGGTTGAGAACGATGAGAGCAAATGCAGCAGGCTCGGCATCGGGCTGCCTGTCTCGCAGAAATGCAATGGGGCGCCACTCGAAGCTCGGCGATGACATCTTGTGAAGTTACTCGTCTACCCCGCCAAACGACAGCAAGTCGAGCTTCTATGTACAAATATTCCACCTGCACAGGTAGCCAAAATAGTCCGAAAAGGAAGTCAGTCAGAACCAAGCATCACAGGTGACCCAGAACAATTTGAATGAAGAATAAAAATGTTCCCCTCGGCTGTATCACCAACGTCTACAAGGGGTTATCTTTTGACAGACAGCTGCCTGCGGGATATGTAGATGTCATGTGCAGAGCACCAAAAAAGGAATCAACTGCATAGGGTGACCCAACCGACTTGATGACCAGTAGAAATGCTTGAATGACCCCGATTTTTCCTCTGATTTCTTTTTTTCCTGCTGGGCCGTCCGATCGGCCGAAGCCAGCCAGGTGCAAGGGTGCAGATTGCGCCGCGTAAACCCCGGCAGAACCCGAAATCGAAGCTTCAATTTTCTTTCCGAATCTGTAGATTACCAACCAGTCTACCGGCTCCTCGACCGCGCCCTCCGCGAATCTAATTGCCTCGCCTCTTCCCCTTTGTCTTCTTACCCCGTCTTTGGTTTCTTTGGTCCCTGGTTTTCAGCATTCACAATGTATCGCAGCGCTGTCCGCTCGACGCCCCGCGCCTTGAGCGCCGCCCGCCAATCCGCAATTCGCGCAGCCCCTCGCCGATTCGCCTCGACAGCACCCGCGGACAAGCCCCGGACATGGAAGAGCTCGGCATTGAGATGGGGTGCCGCCTTTGGTGCGCTCTACTGGTACAACACCAGCCCAGTATTCGCCGAGGAGCCCGTCGGTACGTCTGGCATCGCAGTCCTTCTACAAACGCAAGGGATACATGATTAATTCTGTCCGCGACACCAGCCCGCACGATTCCCGCGCCCTCCCAGTTTTCCGATGCCGACCTGACCACCGTTGACGCCATCGTCGAAGAGAAGCGCAAGCGCGCGATTGTGAAGGCGGAGCAGCCCAAGCCCGCTCCTGCGGCCGACAACGCACAGGCGATTCAGACCGAGGGCGAGCCGGCGCCCGGTTCTCCCGAGGCCCTGGAGGCGGAGGCCGACCAGCAGGGTGCTTTCAACCCCGAGACGGGCGAGATCAACTGGGACTGCCCGTGCCTCGGCGGCATGGCCGACGGACCCTGTGGCGAGGAGTTCAAGGCTGCCTTCAGCTGCTTCGTCTACTCCAAGGAGGAACCCAAGGGCATGGACTGCATTGAGAAGTTCCAGTACGTTTACATCAATCCACATGGTTATGGTTATAAGGACATGCTAACTATTTGTAGGGGAATGCAGACATGTTTCCGCAAGTACCCCGACGTCTACGGTGCTGAGCTTGCCGACGACGAGGAAGGTCCCTCCCCCGACGATGCCCAGCCCACTCTCGACGCCAACGCCGATGCTTCCATTCCGCCCGTCGCCGAAGAGAAGAAGGAGGCTCCCAAGGAGGCCAAGCAGGAAGCACCCAAGGAGACGAAGACCGAGGCCCCCAAGGCCGAGATCAAGAGCGACTCTGAGATCAAGAAGGTCGAGATCAAGGCCGAGCCCGAGAAGAAGGAGTCGGAGAAGAAGACCAAGCCCAAGAAGGCTGTCAAGGTAGACAGTGTTGACCTCACGAAGTCCAACACCGCGGCGACGGATGCCACTGCGGCGAACGACAACTAAACAAAGACCAAAACATCTCCACACCTTTTTTTTACCATTGTAGAAATCCATGCACGTGGACGGCAGGGATTAGATGCGGACATCGACGAGGAAAGATGTGGACGCAGCAAAAGAGGCAGCTAATGACGAGCATGACGGGAAAATCCGGGCATATTCTGCGTGTACCATAATCGTGTACAAAGTGTATCAGTAGGAACCAACAACCACGCAAAACAACCACAACCAAGAACAATAGACATACATACACGCATCTCTAAAGATGTTTTTCTTTTGTCTGAAAGTAGTATGTCAATATGTGTCATTTATGTGACTAGGTGGGTGGTCTTGTGGGTGGGAATAGCCTCACATCGCCCAGCAACGAACACGACAGCATGACTCTTTCGTCTCCCTCTGGGTCCATCAGCCCTGAGCCTGGGTAGCAGCATGAACAACAATGCAAACCTCTGTTATTAATGGGCACCCGTCCACCCAATCCCACGCGGGCCCCCGTCCTTACAAGGCCCGCTGCATGACAGCGTTCCTGGCCGTTTCCCGGCTTGTTCCCCGGGTCTAGGCCGAACACCCCCATCGCAGAGTGGAGGTATGACGTTGTGATTGGCCGGGAGCTGCACCAGAGTGAGGTGTCCCAAGCTCCCGAGCCGCATACGTCATTGGTCTCCCAGGTTTCCCACGCGCCAACCAAGATCAAGGAAAGCTCGAATCTGTGAGGGGGAGCGAAATTGTACCTTACCTGCACCTGATGACTTGGCCGTGACCAGCTCACGGTGCAGCTGAGGAGGTGATTTGACCACCACCTCACTTACCGCATCTAGGTACCTACACTACTGCGTCCCTACCTACCTGCCAACCAACCTGACGACCTGACGACCCGCCCCGGTGCGCCATCGTTTTACCGCGCCTATTGCCCTTGGCTTCGCAATTTTCCCTCCCCCTCCCGATTCTCGACTTTTCCCTCCTCTTCTCCCGGTTTTCTCCTTCACATGACAGCCACCTCTTAAAAGGCACCTCCCGTCATCCATCCCACGTCATTTGCCAGCCTATCACACCTTTTTTTCTCTCGCACACCACCACTACATTCGAAGCTTGCTCCCTCACATCCAACCTCCATCTCTCCAGCTTCATCCCGCACCAGTAATACACAAGTAGGTTCCTTTATTGACATCAAGCGACTTCTCGTGTGTACTAACAAGCGATGCAGTGTCGTACGCCGCCGCCGCAGCCAAGGGCCCCAAGCAGACTCCCGAGGAGGTACGTTGCGAGATCGCGTGATGCTCCTTTCCTCCCCTCCAATGTTTACAATGACGCAATACCGCACAAAAAACATGAACAAAACCCCCCAACTAACTCCCTCTCCTCCAGGCTGCCGCTCCTCAACCCCCTGAAGTCGCCGTCACCGACTCCGCCGCCTCCACCTCCTCCCTCGTCGACGTCGACATGCCGAGCGTACACACCGTCCCCAACGACTTCCTCGAGCAGGAGATCCAGACCGAGACCCAGGCCGACCGCCGCGACCGCGAGGAGAAGGCCCGCGCCGAGGCCGACCTCGCCAAGAAGAAGGCCGCCAGCAAGGCCCGCAGGGCCGACTCCTGGCTGAAGCGCCAGTTCGCCAGCCTCAGCGACGGCAGCGCCAGCGCCCTCGTCGTCTCCAACCTCGTCGGCGTCGTCGGCCTGAGCGCGTTCCTCGGATACAAGGCGTGGGGTCTCTACGAGCGCGGCCGTCTGTCGTGGCAGAGCGTCGGCCTCGGCCTGGGTATCTTGGGTGTTGTCGGTCTTGGCGAGGGCGTTCTTGGAAAGTAAGTCGCTGGCTCCTCGTTTTCTCTCCATGTACACGTGAAGATCTGATGCTGACTGCTTTGCTTCGCAGCTACCTCTACAAGACCAAGGGCAAGAAATGAAGACAAGTCTGTTGTAATGACACTTGGACTTTTGCGGATGGCTTGGAACTCTTTCTTCTACTCATGGGCATGACATGATTGCAGCGCGGACTCGGGCGCGGGGCGAATTTTAACGTCTTTGACGATATACACGACGTGGAAAGGCTCTCCGCTATGTATGTACTTGGCGTTCAGGGCGAATACGGACACACATGATACTCCTCACCATCTCAACTGAGCTGTCCCACACCAGAAAACATTGCTCGCTTGAATGACATGCATCTAGGCTCACACACACAGTGTCTACCCATCCAACCCATCATCCCCATCCCCGTCTACTACTCATATGAGTCATACCCGAGGCTCACTAGTTTCACAGCATCGTTCCGGATCACTTGCCCACATTTTCAACATCGACAATAAGTATTGAATATACTATAATAGAAAAAAGGAGACCTGACCTGCCTCACTCTCTTACTCTCCATCTCGGCCCGATAATTTCGCCTCCGCTGCTCATCGCTGGTAGTGGTGGTAGTAATATCGTAGAATCGTACAAGACAACAAAAAAAGTAAGGTGTCGCGAAAGCTCAACATCCCAGTCGCTATGCCGTTTGGTTGCTAACTCCTCCAGCCCCAGTTTGAACCTGCCACCCCAGACCGGACACCAAAGAACGCCCTCGCACTTCTGTCAACTTGCGCTTGATCCAGCCTTTCCATCTTGTTCAAAGTGCCCCCAAAAAAGCCTTTGCTAGCCTAGCCTGCCTTTAAAGCCCTGTGCCCCCTGCTGACCATCGCGTACGAGAGGGTCGTCTTAACATCGAAACGCCGTGTCACCACGAATCCTACACTGACGGATCAAGGCTCTTTCGTTTACTCGGCCTTCACCGCCTGCTGCTCTTTTTTTTTTTTCGTCACTCCCTCTCTTTCCTCTGCTGCTGCCCCTCATGCGTTGGGTCGGTTGTTGTGCAGCTCTCTCAACCGCTTCACCCAGTGGTTGCGCAGCGGTGGGGGCATCTTGCAGAAGATCATGGCCTTGTTGTCATCTGTGAGAGCCTTCTCGGCAATCTTAAGCTGGAGATCCATATCCTCATCGGAAAAGTCACGGAAGAAAATATCGATGGCTTGCTCGGGATATCTGGTTGGACCCCGGATGGCGTCGGCGATCTTGACCAGCCCATCCTCGAGTAGCTGCTTGCCAACATTCATCATCGAGGCCGTCGTCGCGTCCAGGTTGCTTGCAGATGATGACGCCGAGGCGGAGGCCTGGGCGGGGTTGGCATAGCCAGAAATGCGGCGCCGCTTCTCCACCGGCTGCGCCGTGGGGTGGCCCATTTGCGCCGTCGGGGCCTTGTCGGTTGTCGGGGCATGTTGGGGGAATCGCTTGCGTCCCGTCGCCGTCTCCTCGGGTGGCGTGAGGGCGCTGGTGCCTGCGATGTGCGTCCTGGGCGGGATGGTCGTGGATGTGGGTCTTTGTTGTGGTTGCTGTGTTTGCTGTTGGGGTATCATGGGCTGGTGGACGTTTGCTGCGGGGGTTTGGCTGACGGAGCCGCGGGACTGCGCCGGCTGTTGGTTCACGCCGGACTGGGAAGGCGGGCGATATGGCGGGTCGACCTGGAGATCCAGGACGGCGGTACCCGGCATATCCGGATCCTCGGAGCCCTGGATCACGTCGGGTCCTTTGCGCTTCGGCTTCATGATGCGCTTCGGAGCGCCACCGGAACCGACGACATCCGGATAAAGGATTTCCATGTACTGCTCATGTTCGAAGGGGCGCCCTCGTAGTGCGCGCGACAACGGCTCTTTCTGCGGCAGACGATCAGCGATAAGGCCCAATATCAGAAGAGGAGGTCAAGAACAGCCGGACGGCAGGGGGGGCAGGGGCTGAGGAAGCGCGCGCGCGCGCGTGTCGACTCACCTCGATATGCGCTTTCCAGGCCTCCTCGGAGGCGGTGACAGTTCTCGTGGTCGGGTTGTAGAGGAACTCGGGGTCTTCGCGCAAGCCGCGCCAGAGGCGAAACTTTTTGCGCGCGTTGTCGGACTTGTTTACGAGATGGCTCTTTGTGGGGTATGCGCCATGTTTCTCGCGCAAGGCGGTAGCAGCGCGATCCCAGGCATCAGCCTTGAAAGAGTGGTTCTCGCGAAGGCCCAGCTGGACAGAGTCGCAGAGGGAGCGGAAGAAGGTGGCCTCGTAGGCGGGAGTCCAGCTGAAGCGCGGTGCGCGCTTGTCGCGATCACCTCCGGCGGCGCCGGATGGACCGTCAGGGCCGGTGAACTCGTCGTCCGACATTGAGGCCTTTTGAAGGGAGAGCGACGGGAGGGCGTCGACGAGGAGTCGGGGGGAGGTGGAGGGACAGCTCGGGGACTAGAGGCCCCGGAGATGTCGACGGGAACAGATGATATCGATAGGATGGCAGTGGGAAAATGGATCCGGGTGTCTTGGACCCTGAACGGCGATGTGGCCGTGTGCCGGGTTCGGAGATTGAGGAGTCGCTGAACGGGGGGGGGGGGGGGGGGGGGGCACAACGGTGGGCGACGTTTGACGTGGGCAAGACACACCGAGACCGACGACAGGACGGTCAAGTCTCGACGGTGAGGTGCGGTACGGATGGTCAGGTCGAAGGTCAGACAGGACCAGTAGGTAATTGTGTGGATGGATGGAGGGACGGTGGATTGGGGGTGTGGGTGCGGTGCGGTGCGTTGCGGTACACGCCGTGTGTGGGCGTGGACGGGACGTGACGAGTTGAGTGGGCGTGTGACCCGACCGTAGCAGGTGGTCCCCTCAGCAAAAAGTAGGTAGCACGTAGGTAGCTACCACCGTTGGGTATCCGTAGGGAGGGACGAATAGGTACGGATCCGTACGGATAGTGTTCGTCGAGGTTTGCGCGGGAAGCGAAGCGAAGCGAAACGAGCGGGCGGGCGGGCAGCAAGGCGTTGGAGCGAGCGAGCGTTGCGCGTGGGGAAGAACAGCGTGCGAAACGAACAACGACGGACCTCTCTCTCGTTTGGCTGGCTGCAGATGCCGCTGCGTTGGCTAAGTCATGGATGGAGAACGGTGCGGATAGATTTCTGCCAAAAATGCGCAAGTCGATGCCTACATTAGGCGGGCAGATTGGAATGGAGCGGGCAAGCAAGCAACAAATCAACGAGGCTGGCGGTTGGCGGGCTGGAGGAGGAGCTGAACTGTGAACTGTGAACCTACGGATCCATACTTAGGTATAGAGGTACCTACCATACCTACCTTACGGTGCCGCTGCTGCCCAGTGCCCCGCCTTATTACGTCCGGGTCCGGGAGAGGAGACCTCACGTAGGTAGTACCTAGAGGGAGGCACTCACCAGTCATGGAACACCTCACACAGTCTGGCGCGAGTCGGGCGCTGCAAGTCACGCCTTCCCTCCCAGTGGTTCCTTCCCTTGAGCGGGTGGGCCAGTCACAGTCACACACAAAAGTGACCTAAGAGGCTAGGTAAGAAGGGCCCGAACGGGGTTGGTTGGTTGGGACTCGGTCCAGAACCAGTCATGTGTCTGGACCCTCCCTCGGATGCTGGATGGTCCCCGTTTCTCGCCAGACTGACGTGCCTTCTGATTGGCTGTTACAGGGTTTCTTTCCCGCTTTCCGCGCGAACCGAGCTTCATCCGTGGCACAGGCCAGATCACGTGGGGGCCAAGGCCCTGATTGGGATGCAACACTGGCAGTAATGTTTGTCATCCGGTGCACAGACCACACCCAATGGTTCTTGCTGCCTGAGGTGTCAAGAGAGGGCCATCCAGGTGTCGTGCTGTGTGGCGGTGCTTCGGACCTTTCTTTCCACTTGCCACAGTGAGGCTGATGCTGTCTCTCTTCCTCCATTCCCCCCCACCGGTGCCGAGGTGCTCCCCTTCCCCTCCACATCCCCAGAGGTCACATTTCCAGCATTCGACCGGTGCATCGCCTCCGCCTGCCCTGTCCTCACTGCCGGCTTGGCAGAAACACCAAGACAGATCGCTCAAACATAACGCAGACGTCTTATTACACTCATTCACTTTCCACCAGCAACAGGCACCGCACCTAGTATTGTGGGTGCTGTCCTGCAAGCCCGTTTCCTCCCGCCTGCTTTTTTATCCTTTCCACTTTACCGACCTGCCCTGCATGTCTGCATGTCAGTCAAGCTTTTCTTGTCGTCACCCCCGCCTAGGTCAATCGGGACGCAAATGGCCAAGAGAAGGATGCTTCAAGGCCTGGTAGTTTCCACCATTGGAGGCTGATCGGTCGTGGTCCCCTGAGTTGGATCCTTCGTCGCCCTGCAGGTGATCACCATCGCCAAGCGATCGTAATCGCAGTCGCTCGCAGTCGGGGTCGCAGTCCGCCGGAGCCGCATCAGCCATATGCCTCACGTCACCACCTCACATGCTTCGACGACAGGCAAATAATCAGCGATATCCTCGGGCTTTATAGAATACATCGAATTTCCGAACACGAGAATGCCAAAAACTGCCACAACCGGTGCCAGCCAACGACCGGTCGGTTCTCTGCATGTCGCTGACTCTCTCCCCCTCCTCTCGCGACACCGAGAGATACCCCCGACTAAGCCCAGTGACCTGCCTGCCAAGTTGCCAAGCGATTCGGTCTCTTGAGTAAGTCCGGCCTTGCTAACGTTCGAACGACAAACGACCGAGTTACTCGATAAGAGCCTCCCCGGCAACCACCCACCACGCCTTCAACACCATCAGCACCTATAACGACATCATCGTTCAATGACTCTCCGAGCCTAAAGCCGAGGCGAGCCTGCCTGGCCCTTGATCGTCCTCCACATTCGCCTTTTTTTAGGTTGGGTTTTAGAGTTGCTTCCTCCGACATGACAACCTACGCGTACTGATCCCGAGGCACGCGGCTGTTCACTGTTCAGATGATGGCGGCCAGCGAGCCCACTCCTGACTTACAGAGACACCCAAATTACGGTTGATCTCATCTTGTCCAATGCCTGCCGCAGGGTCCGGTTTCTGCGCAACGTGACGGGCCAACCTTATAGTTGCCTGTCTTGCCCTACGGAGTACAGGTTCACAATGCCATTGCCAATTGCACGCATGACATGGGCCGGAGTCCATGAACATGGCAGCGAAGCAAGGCAAGGCATGGCTCATGCACACCTTGCCTATGGAAGATGAGATATTATATCCTTCCTGGCTGTTCCATCCGGTGCTCCATCCACCTAGAGCTCCATCTGGTGGTCCTTGATCGTCCCTGAGATGAGGCGCTGCGCTGAATAGCAGGTTGCAACAGCGTCGAATCTTTTGAGGCGAAGCGCATCAGATTCAGAATCAGCCCGCCGCCGTCGTCACAAATATGAAATGGGAACAGACATCGGTTGGCCATTCGAGGTTCCATCCTCAGCCCAGCCGCGTTTCTCGAGAACAAACAGAATTGCAAATCGTGTTGCAAGGCCATCACGTCTCTGACACCTCAAACCCAGTCAACTGAGAGCACATTACTCTGCGGTGTGGTGTGCGGGCAGGGCATGCCCATGTTGGAGGCGTTCATAGTTTGTCATCCTTCTTGGCTGCGGCGCAAACATGCAGCTGCACAGCTTGACAGTGTCGTGCTCTCACTCTACGCAGTACTAAGTATCGCCTTCTCGGTGGCTGCGGCTCAGAGTTCTGCCTTCAGTCAGTCAGTCATCGGCAGACTCAGCAACTGCACTTCAAAGTCAGCAGCCACCTCATATTTCGCGTGCCTATTCGTTCTATCATTCGCACGCCCACGAGGCCCCATGCATGTCGCTGTCCGGGCACATGTGCCGCTCGGAACATTTGGCTGGCTCGGAAGGGCGAAGTGACTGGGATTCCGCCGCACAGCGCTGTCTCAGAATGTTCAGTGGACCGTTTCAGGGCCTGTCAGCCTGTCCACTTGGGGACGTCGCCCAGAGAGGGACACACACAGGACCTCCCCACCCGGCCTGGCCGCGGCCTCCAACTAGGCGTTGCCATTGCATCCATGTTGGATGATGTGGATGATGGATTTGCATCTCTGCTGCACCAGCACCATCAACCGCCCGCGAACTTGGAGAGACCCAGACGCCTCTGGCCACCATCGACCGATTGGGTCCCGCTGCCCCGTGGTGCCGTCTCCGAAGGGACCCTCACCCAGGGCTACGACGACGCTGCTTCCAAACGTTCCAAACGATGGCCGAAGACGCCGTTTATCCGGGCCCTGCGTCAGCAGACTGTCAGTGAGTTGCCGAGTTGCCTGTCCCTTTCATGTCGCCTCTCCTGAAGCTCCCTGTCCAAGACAACAGACCATTCAAGGGGTTTCTTCTCAGGAGACGACGGTCGCCGCAAGAAGATGAGAACGGGACTCGATGATGGGGACACGGCTCAAAGGGAGGGCTCAACTCGTTAGGGATCGAGATTGTATGTATTCTTACTAAAATACCACGTTTCATACTATAACCTTTAAATATAATATATAATAAGTTTTTTACGCTAACCTAATTAGGTAATAGGTCTAACTATATATAGCTAGTGCTAGCTTAGATCTTCTAATAATCTAGTGAAAACCTTTTAGTAGCCCCTCTAACTATATACCTCTAATATTAATACTAATACTATTGTTATTACTAATATTAATACTACTAGCTATTATAGTGAAAAATTATAATCTCTACGCTTAATTTTAGCACTTTCTATATAACTAACACTATAGAAGTCCTTAATTATAATATAAGTACTATAAAAAGATTTTTATAAGTATAAATATATACCTCTAATAGTATCTTAAAGTCTATATATTTTATTAAATTACTACTTAACTTATACTTTTAATCTAATAATTTTTTAAACTTCTTAAAGTAGTTACTAAGTAGAAAAATAATCTTAAGTATTATATAGCTCTTTCTATTTACTATAATAGTAAGCTTTTTACTTACTTTAAGGATAAAGCTATATTTTATTTCTTTAAACTCTACTTACTTAATTAGATATTATTATTAACTTATTTTTTTATTAACTATTTACTTAATAAGGTTTATAAGGATATTAAGTAGTAAGTTTAACGCTATATTAATATATTTACTTATCTTAATATTATTTTTAATAGCTCTAATAATATTACTAATAATAGAGTTATTAATATATATATTTAAGTACTTAATAGTATAGCTTTTTATTAATATATTTAGGATATAGGTGAAACTTAATATATAATATAAGATATTATTAACCTTCTCTTTATTAAACTTAATAGTATTATATATAGTAAAATAACTAATAGATCTAATTTTATATAAATTAATAGCTTTATAATTAATATTTATAAAATTATAAGGTTTTACTATAAGAAGTTTATTACTAACCTCTATTTTAATACTTTTAGAGTATTTTATAATACTTATAATCTCTAACTACTTATTAGTAATATCTTCTAACTACCCTATTTTAATATTATTTTTAAAGATATATAGTATATTATTACTAGTTTTTATACCTCTAAACTATAGCTTATAAAGCTTTATATTTATTAAGAAGAAGAGTATAGCAAATAGAGGGCTTTATTAACTATATATATTTTTTTTCTTTTATTATTAATTTTAATTAACCTCTTTCTACTATAGATATATTACTTAATAGAGGAGCTAAGTTACTACTTTTAAGTTACTAATCTAAAATAAGTTTATTTTATATTATTACTCTAAGAAGCTTTATATATTTACTACTACTAATAAGTTTCCTTTAATAATTACTAATAGTATAGTAATTATAAGAAAGTATAAGTTTTAGTATAACTTAAAGACTTTTTACGCTTTACTTTAGCTAATTATAGAGGTTTAATACCTCTCTAAGGCTAATTACGCTTACTTTAGTAAGGTTATCCCTTATTAATAAGGTATTTAGAGTAATTAGTTTACTCTTAAAATAAATAAGATATACTTATTTCTTATTAAAAATAGTATATAGCTTTAACTTTATAAAGTTTACTATAAACGCTAAGTAATATAGTTATATAATATTAATTAAGCTATTTAAGTATTTAACCTCTCTACTATTTAAGATATTATACTTATTATCCTTATTACTTATATTAAAGCTTTTATTTAAAAGTTTATTTCACTTAATAAGAGGGTTAATATTTATTATAAATATCTTATTTATTAAGCTTAATATAGCTATCCTACTTTTAAAGTAATTAATAACTTTTAAGACCTTAACTATAAGCTTTTTAAAGTATAATAAATAACCTCTTTTATAGGTTTTAAGCTAATAAAAGTAGCTTTATATCTCTTTAGTATAATTACTAATTTAGTACTTTCTAAGAGGTCTTTTTTAATATAAAACTTTATCTATAGCTAGCTTTATAATAGATTAACTCCTAAATAAACTAATAAGTTAACGTTTATTTATATTAATTAATAAGTACTTAAGAAGTTTAAAGTAATACTATAGGCTTTAAAAGAGCCCTTATTATAATAAGAAGAAGTATTTAAGTTAGTTTTACTTTATTTTAACGCTTAAGTAGAATAAGTAGGGGTTTAAGCACTATAAAGTGCTATTTTTAGCTTAGATCTACAGTTAATATTACGTCAGGTTATACACTTCATTAAAATATAACGTTAGGGCCTCAAAATATAACGTATTACTAAGAGTACGGTGTACGTACTCGAACGCTATAACTCGTGAACTCAGGAGGAGCCCACCAACCTGAACGGTAGCTTGACATAAGTTGTGCTGCTCCAAGCGCCTGTCACCTGGCTTGCCTGTATGGTGCTGGCAATCGAGTGGCTGCATGGCATGGCTGGCAGGTTGCGAGAACGACGATGCTTCCCAGAGGCTGTGCTGTGCCTGGCGTGACCTGGGAACAGAGCCCCGAGTTCCCGCAAACACTGACAGTTTTGGCTTTCATGTTCAGCAGCGACGCTCGTTTCCTTTTCGTCCGATTCACGAATACCACTCAAATATTTGGTAGTCGGGACCTAAAAATGTTCGGTATCCCCCTTCCGCAACACCAAAAGCTTAGCACGCCAAGCGTATGGGGGCGTGGATAGATCGCCCTTGGCGACCCAGGCGCGCAAGTCTTGGCTTTCGCCCTCCATCGCTGTTTGCCCATGCCCAGCCAAACCCAGCCAGGCACCATGAGGCTTTCGTTAGCGGCGGGAGAGCAACCATGGGGATCGCTGAAACGCCAAGCGGAAACAACTGCGAAGGCTGTAATTGAACCAACCGACCATCTCAGTAAAGAAGGCCAATGACGAGATTAATCCGGGATACCGTCTGGATGGGAATCTTCCGTCGAACGCGCCCATCTGTCGCCGCTCTCCCGCGCTCGATCCCCTTCCCCTGCTGCGACTGGAAACTGACGTACGGTGTGTCCACCCCCGTCGCAGAAAACTGCCTCTCCTCTCTCTCCTTTGCCTTTTCGTTTCCAACCGCCAAGGGAACTTGGCTGGACTGCCTTTCCAGTCGCAGTCGCATCGACAAGTGGAAACCCGGTTCGTCCTCGACAGCAGGAGGGATGCCCGTTCCAATACGCAGCGCCAAGAATAGCATCAATACCGCTTTTTCTCCCCTACCTCCCTCCTTCTGCGTTCCTCGTCGGATATCCGCCGCCGTCCGCCTTTGTCAGTGTTTTATCTGAAAAAAAAGAAAAGCAGCCCAAAGTCGACTTAAGCACCTGCGAGGCAGGCATCCAGCATCCATCCAATTCGACATTTCAGTCAATTAATTGGAATAAAGCCTGTGGAGACCCTCGTGGGACACATCTATATGTTACGTCGTCTAAATGCTTAGCCTCGCTTACTTGGACTAAGGTCAAGGTCAGGCTTCTGGATCCCTTGATCCAGAACAACAACAACACCAGCGATTCTGCTCGGCTCACCGACGCCGCTCGGTGGAGAACACGGGGTCAGGAACTTGTCTGGCCATCTGCAGCAGGACTGGAGAAAATGCAACGGCCCGGCTAGCAGATCCCGAGTGCTTGATTTCTCCTAAGCCACGGCGCTTGTGATCTCTCGAGCAGCACGCTAGCCTACTTGCCCACGCCTACGCAATCAATCTAGCATTGCAAGGCTTAGTTTAGGTCTAACAATGGCGCTGGCTCCGAGGATTTGATGTTGACAGGCGCCTCGCTTTCGTCTTACCGTCGCTCTTTTCCCCGGCGGCCATCTAATCCGCGGTGTCGCCTTCATCCTACCTTCACCGGAGATGAGTACAGAGGGAGAAAGGCCGGGATCATATCGCCAAGCCAATCTGCCAAAGCATCAACGCTTAATTGGTTCGAACTGAGCTAAATGAGACCTCGACTGACAAACGGCCTCCACGGTCTCGCAGACTTCAACATCCGAAGCACCAACATTTCTTGGCAACTCAGACCTTCCAACGGTTCACAACCAAAGAGAAAGCGAGCGCAAGTACAACTGCGTTGTGTGAGTGAGTAGGAAGATGCATGCCTAGAGGCAAACCACACACACACACCTACACACGTCCATTCTCCCTCCCCTCCCTGCCTTCTCTTACACACCCACGCACACCCTCAACCCACAGCCCCTGCGCTAGTCTCCCGGCACCGATCGACCGGTATCCCTGTTCTGGATCACAGCTTGGCTCACTGTGGGGTAAGGGGACTCCCCTGCTTGCAACCGATCTACTCCTCGACGTATTCGCAGAATTCCAAACATGCTGCCAGATCCACCCCGTTGCCGCAACTCGTGTCTTGGATCCCGACTGGCGGGAGGGACTTCGACCACCGCTGTCTCTGAGATCCTGATCCCAAGCAGACACACACGCGCGCACACCCCTTTCGCCTCTTCTCTCTCTGCGTGTGTTCCTCGCCCCTCCTCCAGTCAGGCCCTCGCAGTAGTTCGACCGGTCCAACACCAGATCCGTTTCCTCCCAGGGCTTGCCCGGCCTGACATGGACGCGCACGCCCTTGTCGACCGGGACAATCTGTGACCAGGGCATCACAACTTGAGACTTGGCCCGCCTGGAGGCTCCAAGCAACGAGCGCACGACGTCGTCGTCCCATTTTTGCAACATGTATAATCCTCGCAACCCATGCCACCCAGTGGCCATTTCTTGAGTTTCCTACTTTGAACATTAACTCGGCCTTTCCACCTCTTCTTTTTCTCTTCTTTTCCTTCGTCCTGGGTCACTCTTCTCTTCTTG
The DNA here is from genome assembly GCF_013390195.1 of Colletotrichum siamense. Classification (NCBI taxonomy): domain Eukaryota; kingdom Fungi; phylum Ascomycota; class Sordariomycetes; order Glomerellales; family Glomerellaceae; genus Colletotrichum; species Colletotrichum siamense. The sequence continues at coordinate 167,812 of NW_023501016.1, read as the reverse complement.
GCCACTCCCGTCACCAGTTCCATTCATTCGCGAACTCTTAATTTCTCTTTACTCTTGAGGGCTCCTGGTGATAGCCCCTCGTCCTTCCTTGACAACCGCGAGCCGCCTGGTGTGGCCTGTTTCTTCCCTTTTTTCTTATACTCCCCCAAGTTTGTAAAGAGTTGTGTCCTGGTGACGGACGATAGACAGGAGACATCATGGAGCCATCTGTATTGCGGACGTTGGTCCTTTTCTTCGGCTTCCTCGCCCTGGCCGACGCCTCCCCGGTCGACAAGCGCAGCACTCTCCAGAAGCGCGGTTCTTTCCTCGTCCCCCGAGTCCCCAACGAGAACTTCCAAGGCCACAATGGACCGAGACAACTGATCAAGGCCTACCGAAAGTTCAGCATGCCCATCCCCCAGGGCCTCCTCGACGCCATGGACGCCATGGATGCCCAGGCAGCCGCCAACCCTGCACCGGCAGCCCCCGTCAAGGCGGAAGGCTTCAAGTCTCTCGCCGCCGGCGCGAGCAACCAGACTGCCGCCGCTGGCCAGCCCGGAACCGGTCTCACCACCGCGACGCCGATCCGCAACGACGTCGAGTACGTTTCGCCCATCAAGATCGGTGGCCAGGAGGTCAACGTCGACTTCGACTCCGGCTCTTCTGACCTGTGGGTCTTCACATCCATGCTTGATGCCGCCTCCCAACAGGGTCACCAGCTGTACGACCCATCCAAGAGTACCAGTGGTGCCACCATGATCCAGGGCAGCTCCTTCAGCATCCGCTACGGTGACGGCTCCGGTGCCCAGGGTGTCGTCGGTACTGACCGCGTCGAGATCGGTGGCGCTGTTGTCGAGAAGCAGGCCATCGAGATGGCCACCGCCGTCTCTCAGCAGTTCGTCCGTGATACCGCCAACAACGGTCTCATGGGTCTGGCCTTTTCCAAGCTGAACACTGTCAAGCCCGACAAGCAGAAGACCTTCTTCGACAACGTCATGCCCAGTCTCGCTGAGCCTGTCTTCACTGCTGACCTCCGCAAGAAGGCCGTCGGTGCCTACGAGTTCGGCCGCATTGACAACACCAAGTTCACCGGCCAGATGACCTGGATCCCCGTCAACACCACCAGCGGTTTCTGGCAATTCCCCTCCGAGAAGTTTGCCGTCGGTGGCGGTGCCGTCCAGCAGGGTACCGCTGGTGCTCAGGCCATTGCCGACACCGGAACGACCCTCATCTTGGCCAACCCTCCCATGGTCCAGGCCTACTACTCCCAGGTCCAGGGCGCCCAGAACGACCAGACCGTCGGTGGTGTCACTTTCCCTTGCAACGCTCAGCTTCCCGACCTCATGATGGATATCGGCGGTGTCTACATGGCCCGTGTCAAGGGTAGCGATATCAACTTCGCTCAGGTCGACGCTCAAAGTAAGTTCTCCAAAGTTCATGTCCTCGGCTTCTTCGCATAATACTAATCTCAACACTTCACAGCTTGCTTCGGTGGACTCCAGGCAACCACTTCCAAGCTCCAGATCTACGGAGACATCATGTTCAAGTCGCAGTTTGTCGCCTTCAACGGTGGCAACATGTCTCTGGGCATGGCGGAGCACATTGTCAACAGCCAACAAGCGGCACCCGCAGCTGGCGCAGCGGCGTAAGCACCTGCCACCGAAAGACACAACACGAGCGAAACCTATCCTCTACCACATCTTCATTTCTCTTTCTCTTTCCCTTTCAAGGCATAAGGATTCACTAGTGATTTCTCCAGGGACATCAACACAAACAACGCCGGCTCGACGACGATGACGTCCGGGAGTGAGCGGAGGGTGGCTGCTACGGGGGGCTTAATAGTCGCTCTCCATGCCATGTTAATCGCAGTGGTCATGAGCGTCTGAGACGACAGCCGAGAAACACTTTTTTTTTAGCAAATGACAAAAAGACGATGGTGAATGCCCATTTTTTGTTTAGCTTAGATGTTCTGAGCTTGTCTAGCCGGCATAGTAAATGAATGGCATCGTGATGAAAATCATGCGTCTTGTCTTCTAAATTTTCCTCCCTGTGAAGGGGTATTCGTGACCTTCAAATGTGGAGTCTATCCTGCGTGTGGCTTATACTCCTGGTTCCCGACACGCCTGCATAGATCTTTCAATGTGTGACCTGCCCACTCAAAGTCTTCCTCATCAAGGTAGACTTGCGCGCTTAACCGCATGTACCACCGTCCATTGTGCCAGAATAGAGCGACGAAAGTCTGGTACTCCTGCACCAAAATGCCGACCATCCAGTCGACAATGGGATACGCCAGACGTTCCGGCACCGTGACCGTGCCGTCCGGCCCGGTCGACGGGGTCTCGGCATGCTCACTCATCACCATCGGCAGCGCCACGTTGACCAAGCTGCACTTTGTCATCGTGCCCGCCTTGTTGTCCATGATGAACGTGCCGAGAATAGCAGCGGCCTTTTCGCCCCCGGCTCTGGCCAGCGTCCACGTGTACTCGATAATCTTGTCCTCTCCGCCGATGCTCTTCCTCCACTCGATGGCATCCTTGACGCACAGATACGGGCTGTTGTCGAGCGTGCCCACGTACCCAAAGTTGGCGACGAAGTGCGACTCGGCGCTCGCGGGCAGCGGGTTGAACCGCGGGGCGCCGGAGCGCGGCACGTAGCCGTGGGACGTCGGCACCGTCGAGGCCATGAGGTGCTGGTTGCGCTCCGGCACGTAGAAGACGGCGCTCCCGCGCGGGGCGTGCAGCCACTTGTGGCAGTTCGTGAAGAAGTAGTCCGGATCGAGGGCCGTCAGGTCGATCGGGATCATGCCGATTCCCTGGGCGCCGTCGACGAGGCTGGTCACGCCCAGCTCGCGGCACGCGGCCGTCATGGCCTCGAAGGGGAAGCGGACGCCCGGGAGGCTGGAGACGACGTCGAACACGCAGAGGCGGGGGCGCTTGCCCGCCGCCTTGCTCGCGGCGACGGCGGCCCGGAATTGGGCGATGATCTCCTCGTCTTCGAGGGGGTACGTCAGGGTGATGCCGCGGTGAGAGACGAGGCCGTTGCGGGTGTCGACGATGTAGTCGATGGTCTTGCCGCAGGCGCCGTAGATTGTATTGAAGTACAGAATCTCATCGCGGGCGTCGGGGTTCCAGGCGAGATTTCGGAGGACGGTGTTGATGCCGACCGTGGCGTTGGGGACGAACACGACCGCTGAGAGGGGTGCGTTGAGGAGGTCCGCGGCGGCTTGACGGGATTCTCTTAGGTGTTCGTTGTAGGTGAAGCGGATGAAGGGGTCAGGACGGGCCTCTGTTTGGTCTTGGTAGGATCGGAGAGTATCTCGGATTTGTCGTGGAATCCCACCGTATGAAGCTGAGTGAAGTTAGTCGATGATCTCGCCGATGCAGGTCCGAGTAAGTGAGGGGGTGTTGCATGTGGTCTCACCGTGGTTGAGGTTGCGATAAGAGGGATCGATGAGAAATTCTTTGAGGAAGGGCTTTCCAAACGTCGTAGACGACGCCTGGATTTCGGCTGAATCTAAGATGTATTCACCCATGGTTGTCTTATCGTGCTGTAATTGAGGATGAAGTTGAGTGAGAGACATGTCAAGCTGCTAGGATCTGTCCAATGCCGATAAGGTTCTGATGGAATCGGTGCTCAATGTAACGCCCCGAACACTCAAGCTTTTCACAAGTACTTCCAGACAACAAGTAATATAGGTAATTTCATATTATATGGAATGTCTTTATTTGATTGACTCATTCCTGTTGGCTCTTTTATTGAAGACGCCCTCGGTTGTTATTAGCCGTGGGTGAGCGGACGGATAGCGATGGCTCACTGGAGTTCAGCGGGGATGTTTGTGATTCACAGGGCGCCCGTGCTCTTCTGCATGAACAATAAACATCAAAGCTGGATCAATGAGGTGGAGATATTCTTTTGCTTTTGCCTCATCAATCAAATGAACAGAGCAAAAGAAATTGTTTTACTCTCTGATCGTTGACTGCTTGCCCGGGCAAATCTCTGAGAACATTCACTTCACAACGGCCAGTTTCTGGATGGAAGTGGGTCACCTGAGCTGCAGCGGGTCTTAGTCTCCGCATTCGCTGGATTTCGCAACGAAGATCGTGGCGGACATAGCTCAGTTGGGAGAGCGTCAGACTGAAGTCAACTTCAATCACTTAATCTGAAGGTCGTGTGTTCAATCCACACTGGCCGCATCTTCAATTTTTTGTGTATTAATTAGATGTCCTCAACTTTTTCTTTATCTACGACTTGGGATGTTGTGGGGGTTTTATTTGCTTCAGAACAAGTAGCATGGTGTATTTATTACCTGATGTCAGCGTCTTTTTAATGATGCCGCTAGATATGAGGAACAATAGGATCTTAATTTCAGCAAATCATTTAAGAGCAAGCACCCTTTCCAGCAGTAACCAAACTCGTAGGAATCCATCTTTGGAATATGCTACTGGCTTAAGCTGGCGAGAGTTTTGAAGCTACTAAATGACTCTTCCCTAAGTAGAGCAAGTCCCCGTCTCACAAAGACATTTCTTCCCAGAACTGGTGCACTCTGCGCCCTTAGTCCACTTCTTATTTTCGCTACAATACATCTAGTCACACGTTAGTGACGACACCTAATGGCTCAAATTGCAGTGAAGGGTAAAGTATGCTCTGGTTACCTACCATGTGGCCTCCATTGAACTCGCAAGCGATTTGACCGACTTAAATGCAGCTTGCGCCATTCGGAACGCCGCACTGGGCCACAGCAGTGGCAGCAAGCCATGCAAAGGGGAGTACCGTAATCTTCATCTTGAAAATTGTCCGTCAAGTTGATTGATACAGAGTGGGTAATGAAACAATAGGTTGATGAGTCTGGAAGATACCCTCGGGGATTTCAAGGGGGAGGGAGACTGGGGTTTTATACTTGATCAGGCTGAGCCGCGTCTCCCCTTGGAAAGCGTGAGGAAGGGAATTGACTATAGAATCATTTGAAATAAGGCTTCCTTCCATGATACGTAGCTGGTGGCCTGATTCGACTTTGTACAATCTCACAAGGCTTCGACGTTTTGGCCGTAAGATGGTGTGCAGAGACTACTGATAGCATGAAAATCCTTATAATACTACCACACCAAGGCCATTGGAGGTAAATTCGGTACATTTACACACTGGTCGATCTTCGTATTGCTCTGACCTATAAATCAACTCACAATTCGACTAGGTGCTATTTGCATTCGCAACCACATGAGGTTGTGCTACAATGACCGCGTAATATTGGAGGACATCAGCGACACCATGAGGCTCTGGGTCTCACAAAGCTTACCTTGGGTAAGAGCTCAGTCCCAGGTAGGAAGGTCAGATGCTCATAGGAAGATGTGCACTTTAGCGAGAATCCTGCGTCTAAACCAATGGGTTTCCGTATCTTTTATAGAGAGCCTCCGAGGGCAACACTCCGAAGCTTGTGATTCTTGCTCTTCTCTCTAGTTTAGGGTGTTTGTCCCGTCTGGGTCTTCTATCTGTCCACACTACTCCTACATTTAGGTGGACGTAATTCTGTCAGAGTCCAGGTCGGGCTACATATTCAGTCTTTGAAAGTCTAATTTATATAAGAGTAAATCATGATACCATTTGAGAACATTGATATGACTGCGCAATAAAACAACGGCGTCCGAAGCATTGGCTTCGTGAGTGTGGTAGATGTGGAAGATAAGAGTTTGCTACTCGGGGAAAAAGTGTTCACATGCGACGACAAAGAGAACAATAGGAGTGACAATAGGATGGATACTGTTCAAGACGTAGGAGACAGTGACATAGTTGAGACGGCAATGTGAATATGAGGAGCGACGAGGTTAACGAAGTCGCGACAGAGCTAAAGTGCCAGTAATTCGTTATTAAGGAGTTAAGGATAGTCGGTTTTAGACTACAGCATCCAGAAAATAGGGGTGGACAAGGCCATTCATGAACAGTAAACACCCCGACGTTCGTGACTAAGTTTCCCCTTTCGGACTCTCACGAACCCTCAGGCGGAAGTCAACACCCGGCATCGGAATTTCGTGCCATGGAAGGGAGCCAATTGCCACCACACCGCCGGAACCAAGTAATCGGCACCCTGATGCGGGGTGTGGTGGTGCGGCGGCCCGGCGTTTAATATGTTTAAGTTGGCAACGTCATTTAACATGCTCCGAGCATGCAATTCACCCGCAGCGACGCGGATTGGACGTGTCCTGCAAAGGACCGCCCGATGTTTAACCATAAATGCGGCAGACGGCATGCTGGGGGCCATTCATTCGCGGGAATATATTAACTTCCCCTCACATTGAATTGGGTTATTCTCCAAAATTTTCCCCATGTCCCAAGAGATTTTGAATGTAACCCAAGCTCTCTACCGTCAACGTCACATGGGCGAGAACGATCCAACCATCAGGCACAGAGCCGATCTCATACCCCATTCCGCATCGGAGGGGGCATCTGCCGCATGACATGGATACCCTCCCCAGCGCGGGGACGAACTCTCACAACAGACGAACAGTAATCAGCAATTGGATGCCGCAGCAAATACCAAGCCCAGCGAATGCTACTACCGACATGCCCGTCATTAGCAGACCGCCGACGTGTCGCCTCACAATAGAGTGCGCCAAGATGGACGGAGCAAGGGTCGACAGGTGCGTTATCCTGCCTGCTGAACCAACGTCGTCCTCGCCGCGGGTCATGAGATCATAAGACAACTGCAATTCCCGTCTCTGCCGGATGAACGGCCAGTCTCCTCCCTCGGCATCTTGGCTGGACTGTCAGCGGGGTTCGAACAAATTGGACTCGGCGGATCGTCCTTGCAGCAGGCGGGGGAAGGCCTCATTCTCATAGAGTCTCTCAAGGTTCGACGGCGAGTATAAGTGTTCTCTTCCCACGCGGAGGGCCCCCCAATTGATCTGACCACCTTGAGAGAGAGTCAGTCCTGCAACCTGCAACTTGCACACACACACACCACCCGCCATGCACTTCTCCAAGCTCGCAGCTCTAGCCATCGCAACGGGCCTCGCCAGCGCGCAGGAAGCCGGGCCACGGCGCTCCCCCGAGTGGGAAGCAGCCTACGCCAAAGCCGAGGCGGCCCTCCCACGCCTCTCACAGAGTGAAAAGATCGGTATCGTCTCGGGCGTCGGCTGGGGCAACGGGCCCTGCGTTGGCAACACCAGCCCGGCGTCGTCCATCAACTACCCGCAGCTCTGCCTTCAGGACGGTCCACTCGGCGTGCGCTACGCCGAGAGCGTCACGGCCTTCACGCCGGGGATCCAGGCCGCGTCGACATGGGACGTCGAGCTCATTCGGCAGCGCGGCGCGTACAAGGCGGCCGAGGCGAGGGGCGTCGGCGTGCACGTCATGCTCGGCCCCGCGTGCGGCGCGCTCGGCAAGATCCCCGCGGCGGGACGCAACTGGGAAGGCTTCGGGCCGGACCCGTACCTCATGGGCGTCGCGACGCAGGCGACCATCGAGGGGATGCAGTCCGCGGGCGTGCAGGCGACGGCGAAGCACTACATTGTCAACGAGCAGGAGGTCAGCCGCGAGACGATCAGCAGCAACGTCGACGACCGGACGATGCACGAGCTGTACCTGTGGCCGTTCGCCGAGGCCGTCAAGGCCAACGTCGCGTCCGTCATGTGCTCGTACAACAAGGTCAACGGGACGTGGGCGTGCGAGAACGACGCCGTCATGAACAAGCTGCTCAAGCAGGAGCTCGGGTTCCCCGGGTATGTCATGACGGACTGGGCCGCGTCCACGGGCACGGCCAGCGGCGCGAACAGCGGGCTCGACATGATGATGCCCGGGAGCGACTTCAACGGCGGCACGGTGCTCTGGGGCCCCCAGCTGCAGAGCGCCGTCGACAATGGCCAGGTCGCGCAGTCGAGGGTGGACGACGCGGTCCGCCGCATCCTCGCGGCGTGGTATCTCCTCGGGCAGGACCAGGGATACCCGGCCGTCAACTTCGCGGCCAATGTCCAGGGAAACCATAAGGAGAACGTGCGCGCGGTCGCCAGAGACGGCATCGTGCTGCTCAAGAACGACGGCGCGGTGCTGCCCCTGAAGGCGCCGGGCAAGATCGCCGTCATCGGGTCCTCGTCCGTCAACAACCCGCAGGGCATCAACGCGTGCGTTGACCGCGGCTGCAACGTCGGGTCGCTGGGGATGGGCTGGGGCTCCGGGACGGTCGAGTACCCGTACGTCGTGGCGCCGCTCGACGCCATCAAGGAGAGGGCGGCGCAGGACGGCACGGAGGTCGCCGCCAGCAGCACCGACGACACGACCCAGGGCGCCGCCGCAGCCGGCGGAGCGGACGCTGCCTTCGTCTTCATCACGTCCGACTCGGGCGAGGGGTACATTACCGTCGATGGGAACCAGGGCGACCGCAACAACCTCGACCCGTGGCACAACGGCAACGAGCTCGTCCGCGCCGTGGCTGCGGCGAACCAGAACGTGGTGGTCGTGGTGCACAGCACCGGGCCCATCATCCTCGAGAGCATCCTGGCGCAGCCCGGCGTCAAGGCCGTCGTGTGGGCGGGTCTGCCATCGCAGGAGAACGGCAACGCCCTCGTGGACATCCTCTGGGGCGCAACAAACCCCAACGGAAAGCTGCCCTATACCATTGGCAAGGCGGCAGGCGACTATGGCACTGCCGTGTCGAGGGGAAGCGAGGACAACTTCTCCGAGGGTCTGTACATTGACTACCGCCACTTTGACCAGGCCAACATTGAGCCGCGATTCGAGTTTGGCTTCGGACTGTGTAAGTCGAGGCGCATCCCACTTGAGAGCGTTGAGAGCATCACTAACATTGGGGAACAGCTTACACGAACTACACGTACTCGGGCATCAGCGTCACCTCGACAGCCTCGTCCGGGCCTGCGGTGGGCGACGTCGTCCCCGGCGGGCGCGCTGACCTCTTCGAAGAGGTAGCCACCGTGACGGCGACGGTGACGAACAGCGGAGCCGTGGACGGGGCCGAGGTCGCGCAGCTCTACGTGACACTGCCGTCCGGCGCGCCGGCGGCACCGCCGAAGCAGCTGCGCGGGTTCCAGAAGCTGAGGCTCGCGGCAGGCGAGTCCGGCACGGCGACGTTCATCCTCCGGCGCAAGGACTTGAGCTACTGGGACACGCGGAGCCAGAACTGGATCGTGCCGGCCGGGACGTTTGGCGTCAAGGTCGCGGCGTCGAGCAGGGACATCCGGCTGGAGGACACCTTGGTCGTGTCGTAATCTGCAGACTGGAAAACAGTTTCGATAGAAAACAAACAAAAATAGGCATGGAAAAGTTGAGATTGCAATGTTGCAATTCTCCGTATCACGAATGCAATAAAATCATGGCATTATGAGATGGTGACCGTTCCCTTTGCTGGGAGACCCAAGGAAATGCTCCGCGCGTCGGACCGAATGACACGGTGGTGAACTTGGCGGAGGACGCGATCTGCCAGAACGATTTCTGGGCACCGAGGCCGTGATTCCGGGCGTGGAGTTTGGGGCTTCGGGAATGTGGGCGATGGCGTTCCCGTCCCGTCGCGGCGGCGGCGGAGTGTGGCGGGATCCCCAGCAAATGCGACCATGTTCCCTGCTTTCTTCTTTGGCAGGAAATCCATCTTCATATCCGAGCAACCTAAAAATTGTTTCAATGGGTTTCTGGAAGAAAGCGGGGACGGGCTCATTTGAAAGATCGGACCAGCCTCATGCTGGTCATGACTTATGATGCCGGTAAGCATATCGCGAATGGGACTGCCGTGGCCGTCTTGGCGGGTTGGGCCGTGGAGAAGCGAGGGCGTAGGGGCACCGTGGTTCGTTTGTTTCCCTGGTGGATTGGACATTGCGTTCATGTTTGCGACAGCGGTGGCTTGGATGCGTCTGAGTTGAGGCCGTGAAAGCTGGGATGAAAGGCTAGAGACGGGCGGAATCGGCAGATGCAAGCCGGGTGTGGGTGATGACGATCAGATCAGGGCACCGCGCGAACTGGTGCCTCTTGAAGGTTGAGACCGAGCCTCATTTTGTGACGACATTTTCAGGCGGGTTGGGGTTGGTCGTTCGCTGCGCTTCATCAGCCTTGAATATGGATACCAGTGACGATGATGTTGGTGATGTTGATGTTGGTAGAAAGACGGCAAGCGACACGCAAGCCGTGGCAGTCCCGGTGGATTACTCCGTAGAAACCACCAACTGCCACCGTTAGTAGGCCGGACTCGCCGACTACCTTCACTAACTGTAACGCCGATGCCGCCGACGCTGGAGCGGTGGGGTCGACCAGGGTGGGGCTTAGCGCACCGCCTCCCCCGAACGCTCCCCAAGCCTCACCACCCGTTGAGGAAATCGAATCTCGCATTCCCCCCGCCGAGTTCGCCCAACGCCCATTTATCACCCTGGCACTTCTTCAAAAGCACTGCTGCAGTGCAGCAGCGGCAGCGGGCAGCCACAGCGGCCGGGGGGGCCATCTCCCGCCCCTTGCTCCCCCGTTATCTCTCTTGTCTCTGCCTTACGAGGTCCAACTTGCAAGGTGAATGGACGGGGGGAGGATGGTTGGACGGGTGCTCTGTCGCTGTCAACTGCACGAACCTCTAGCTGCCGTTTGGGAGGGGAACAGACTGTGTAACCATGACGTGCAGCAAACACCACGCGCAAACAGGACGTCTTTGCAGAATCAGGACAGAGCCCTCGTGACTGCTCAACATTGGCCACTCGGTATCGTAACCGTCTCTTGTCTCGGTACTCGTGCTGCATGCTTCCCTTAACTCCAGGCGTTCCCGAAGAGACCTGCGAACCGCTAATACCAGAGCGTGACATCCAACTTAAGCGTACCAGCGCCTGTCCCGATGGCAGTGTGGGGATGTGGTGCCGCCCCCGGTGAAGGGATGGACGTTGGTCCCCCAAAGACGACGGAACCTTGCTCCCTTGCAAGTTGTATGCCGCAGCGCAAGGTAGGGTACGCAATACGCCGAGCCTCCGCCCCAGCGCCGCCCGGGATCCATCGTCCTCGAAGCTTTGCGTGCCCATCCGTGCAAGATTTGGCCTGCGCTGGGCTGATGGACATGCAATACTTAAGTTGATCGTTGCCCCTTACCTTGGCCTTGTTTCTATCTTTCTCGTTTCACAGCACATCCCAACAAAACAAGATACCCCATTGCGACCTTCGCATCATCGAAACAGCACGTACAATCTCAACTTACACACTTACACTTACACCACACACACACACACACCCTACATGTCAGCCAACGACTACTACGGCGGCTCCCGCCGCAACAGCCACACCCCAGGCTCCCGCTCCTCCAAGACCTACCTCTCGACCCCTCTCGTAGACCAAGCAGGCTACTACCCCGAGCTCGACGTCCCCCTCGGCGAACGCCCCCGCTCCGCCATGGCCAACCGCTCCAAATTCGGCAACGGCTACCACTCCCGCTCCCGCAGCACCGGCGGCGGCCCCCCGGGCTCCGACGCGCAGCTCGGCACCGGCAAGGAGGGCGAGCGCGGCCTGCTCTCCACCATCGGAGGCGGCGCTGCCGGCGGATTCGCGGGCAAGAAGCTCCTCGGCGGCGGCAAGCTGGGCACCGCCGCCGGTGCTCTCGGAGGCGCCGTCATCGCCAACAAGATCGAGCACCGCATCTCCGGGAGCCACCACCACAGCAGCAGCCATAGCAGCAGCCATCACCACTCCCACTCATATGGCGGCGGCCACCACTACGGCGCTCCTCCTCCACCGCCGCCGCCTCCTTACCACGCTCACCACCACCACCATCACGGCCCGCCGCCGCCCCCTCCTCCTCATTACGGCCCTCCCCACCACGGCCCCCATCACCATGGCGGCCCCCCACCGCATCACGGCGGCCACCAAAGCTCCGGTGGCTTCGGCGGGATGCTTGGCAATCTGATGCACAGGGGACACAATGAGCCTCCCCACCACGCCGGCCACCATGGCCAACACGGGGGTCATCACGGAGATGGTCACCATGGAGGTCACCATGGAGGTCATGGCTGGTAAACAGCAGCCCTCCACAGAATTGCTTTCATAATGACTGGCGTTTGGGATGGTTTGATTCATGAACTTGTATAACTATGATGGGATGAGAACGGTTTAAACCATATATACCTGTACGGATTTTGTTGTCAGTAAATCGAGAACAGCTTAGAATAAAGCTTGAATGCGTCATAAACGCCTGTAAAATCAGAATTTGAACATCAGTATATTTTCAGCTCGCTTGAACTGTGAAACTAGGTCGCCCCGTGTTCGCGTGGACACGTTGATGAGATGTGAATGCAGCCGTGGCCATGCGATGCGATTAGATCCTAGATATAAAACTCCCAAGACTGGCGCCGTGTCGGCGCGTGACATGACATGCTATGCTCCCATATAGACTCACTCCTTGTGTGAGGATGAGTAATGACGAAGAAAAATGCCTTGGTAACGAAGTAGCCTACCCCATCCATGACTGCGCCCCCGTATGCAGCTATGTACTGTACGTATCCAAACGAAGAAAAGTCGTCATCATCATCCGCTCTAGACTGTTCACGAGGTGGCCTACACCACGACAGCTAGGGGTTCCATGCAATCGAAACAGGGGATGGTCGCCAGTAGACCAACAGAACACGAACATAAAAAGTACTCAGACACCGACCGCACCTTCTGGTCTGTTTCTTGACGGGATCTGGATCTCGCCCTCATCGTCATCCGAGCTATCGCCAGCCTGGGCAGCCTGGTCAATCATGCGCTCGATATCGGCGTCTGCTAGCCGCTGTCGCGGCCGGGAGGTACTGCCTAGTGCTGCGGGCAGTGACAGTTGTGGACGCAAGGCGCTGCCCGCAGAGAAGCTGGCGCTGCCATTGATTCGCCTCCTCATGGGGCCCCGAGACTGAGGAGAGTCCATGTCGACATCCATATCGCTTACTGTGGTCATGCCACTGGGGCTCTTTTCAAAGCCTACGCGTTTTTGTTGCACCGGGCGTTGTGAAGGCAGGCTCTTGCGTGGTTGGGAGCCGGGTAATGCGTGGCGGCCGGGCAGGGCCGAGGCCACTGACTGCGAGTAGTTGTGCTTCATGTTGGCCGAGTTTCCGGGGCTGCTCATGAAGATGAGAGACTCGATGGCGTCCTGCTCTCTAACGTTTTGGTGGGGTGAGAAGAGAATAGGGTCGACGAGTGGTGTCCTTCCTAACCTCTGGTTTGGTGTCGCGTTCAGGTTTTGCTGGCCTGGCGTGTGGGGTGACGCGCTGTGGGAGTGCGAGAGGAGGGTTGGAGTGTAGCGTGGGTTTGAATTACGACGAGGATTTTGAGAAGCCATAGATCGCGCAGGTTGGATCGGTGCGGGAGGAGCAAGCGTTGGACCATTCTGGACAGGAGCTGGAGGCGAGGCCGAGGTGTGGTTGGATCTTTGCCCTTCTTTCCAGAAGGATTCATACGTAGCAGGACTTGGGCCAGAGCTTGCCGTCGTGGCGGCACTGGCAGGTGCGTAGCGGGCCATGTTGGCGCGAGGGCTGGCCGAAGACTCTTGACGGCCATGTAATGTGGAATTGCTAGAGGTGGGAGAGGCGGCCTGGGAGACCATGTACTCGACCTCGTCTATCGAGCGAGATTGCCAGCCATGGTTCACCTTGTGCATGGCGTATGAGAGACGCGTCTTCAGGTCGCTCGACCACTGCAAAGCGTTAGCTACTTGGGGGTTTTGGTTGCATGTGATGCTGGGTAAACTTACATCGCCAATACTGCTGGCAGTCGTCGAGGCCGTGCTTACGGTGCTCGTGTTCCTGGAATGACTTATGCGGACGGGAGAGGTGTCTTCCTTGACCATGCCGTCGGCCATGCGTTTCCGCGATGTTGCGGCAGCGTCATTTTCAAGCAGCTTGTCCTGGGCGGCGGCGATATGGGACAGCTGGAGCAGCTGGGATTCCTGGCTGGAATTATGGCCGTTGGTATTCGCGCCTGGCATATCACCTTGGCTCGCTGGCGGGGTAAACACGGTGTCGGACTCGGCGGACGGGTTTGAATCTTGCGAATGGGCGGAGGGGACCGGTCGGGGCCCAGATTGATAGTCCTGGGAGGACGCGACGGAAGCAATTGGTGTCTTTGTTGCTGGCTGGACCTCTAGTGTGTGGGAGGTGTAGAGGGGTCGGGGGACGGGGATCTCTGGTTGTTGGTGTTGTGGGTGATTGCGGTGGACATGGTTGTGGTTGTGGTGGTGGTTCGCAGTCGCGTCGCCCGAGGTTGATTTGGCGGCGTCGGTGGGAAGCGCGTCGGTCGACTTGGTCTGCAGGCGGGCGGTCTCTGGCAGTGCATGACGAGCAGCTTTGTCTGGTAATGACCTCGCGTCGGACACGGCTGGGCCTGGGTGCATTTTGAAATGTTCTCGGTCGGAGTCGAGCAGGTGGCCCAGCCGGGGAGGGATCGAGGCAGAGTCCATGGCGGGCAGGGCAGACTGGACATGCGCCGCCGGATTATGTTGTTTCGTTGCAATAATAGGCGTCGTCGGCAGACGCGACTGGAGCAGACGTGTCAGCGGCGGGTGGCAGCGCCGGTAATAGAAGCTAGAGACGGCAGCGAGGCCGGGGCGGACGTGTGAGAGCTGCACGAGACGGAGAGGTGCGGTAGATTGAGGAGGAAGAAGAGAGGAGACGGAGGCCGGGTGGTTGCGACGATGCGGGTGTGCGATGTGTGGAAGTGTCGGTGGGCTGTGGTTGCATACGCGGACGACACTAAGCCGTGGGAGGTCGAAGCCAGTCACACACACACACACACACACACACACACACACCAGTGACCGGCCACACACATACACTGCCCAGGTGCCTGTATTGCCGCCGCAGTGATTATCATCGCGGGTGGGAGTACAGAGTCCAGTACCAGCTAACTAGTCAGTCACTCAGGGCACCCTCGCTTCAGTTATCAGGTGCCTAGACAGGTCGGTCCAGTGATGGTCGTACGGAAGCGCGGGGGAGGCAATTGGGTAGGTCCACGGTAGGTTCGACAGGGGGGAGAGCGGTTTACGCGGTCTTCCCATTCACTCAAGGTGCTGTGTCGCGTTTTTCTGCCCACAGGCGTGCTTTGTGTCGCCTGTGTCTCTCGGCTTTCCATTCCATCTCAGCAAGGTACCTTACCTAAGGTTACCATACATACGGCATGTACAGCGGGGTCCCCACCTTGGGCTACCTTACAATGAACAATGGACGGCCAGCTTCTTCTTCTGGCAGCGACCGACGACCCCTAAAAAACCGCACTTCGTCTCAATCTGCTATGGAACGCTGTATGGTTCGCTAAAGACCCCGTGGATAAGGTACCCAGGGAAAAAAGGCGGGAGAGCCCCAGCCACGTCAATCACTCTGCTGGGGGAATCCTCGGTCGGGGAGGGGCTCTCTTCATTTACTTGGTATCAACAACAAACATTCACTGCCCAGAAGAGGAGCAGGCCGGAAACACGCGGTAAGATGGACTCGGGAGGCTGATGTCAGAGGAAGAAACCTGACAGCCGCAGACCACCTTTGCTGCAGCGTAAGACAGACACCCAACACCTGTTGGTACCTCCCTAAACCAAAAAAGAAGGCAACAGAAAAAAAAGAAAAAAAAAGTCGCATCTGCACTGCGGCCCTGCGACACGCCCGGCTGCCGCTCGGCCTGACTCAGCAGGTCAAAGACACGTAGTCACGTGAGATACGTACCCTTTCATCACGAATATGTACCTCGGTACCTTACCCTTCCCTCACTCGACGGCCCGCTTCTGCTCTCGACACTCGACCTTCAGGGCTCTCCTCACCGCTGCCCACCAGTTTATGTACGACAACGACCATGTTTGCTTTTCCCGCCATCGACTGCTGTTCCTGGTCTTCCGAGTCTCCATGATTGGATCAACTCGCAAGAACCCCTGGATATCATTCGACCGGCCGTGCGTCTAGTCTCCTAGAATGAAGCCATCGCGAACTGCCCCGTGTTGCTGCCCAAGGCCTGCCTGCTTGCTGGCCATGTTAAGACCAATCCTTCCAGCGCTGTCGTACAAATCTGGGCAGGAACTGCACCCCGCTATCCGCACCCGCACCCGCACCCGCATGTCTCATGTCTTGTCTATTGTTCGTCTATCATTGACCCGCTACTCCTGATTTCCATGCAATCAACCGTCGCCACCCTCTAACAATGCCTTGTTCTGCGCCGTCATGACACGCTGAGGAATGTCGCCTCATGCCAGAATTAACTAGACGTCTCATCTATCAAACGTTCTGGTCCAACCGTCTGTTCCCTCTGCCCATCATTATTCGGCATCAAGCCACTGCCACTGCCAGCTTGCCCCTTAGCCACAGGCGGGCTCATCAGCCGTGACAGCATGTCCGTGGGCACCTCCGTCTAGAATCACCGCTTCGTTGTCGTTAAAATCGTCTTGCACTCTCCTCCACTGTGTCTTTCTATCCTTCCGTCCCTCGAGCTGGCTGCCCTTGCCCTTGGCATCCCACACAGGTTTGATCAGCGCCCCGAGCAAAGGGTTGTGGCTGAATGCACCACCTCCTCCGCCTTGCCGCTGCCCAACGCCTGCATTCTCGTCCACAACCTCGTGGACAATAACGTCCTCTTCATCCGGCGTCGTTGGCCGTTCTACCGCCGCCATCTTCCTCACCACCTTGCCCTTGACCACGTCAATGCTGACGACTTGCCGGCGCTTCTCGTACTCGGGCCTGGCGTTCCATTCAATCTCGCGCAAAACCTTCTGTTGTCTCTTGAGCTCCCGAGCTCTCTCCTCCGGCGTCGACCAGATGTTGCCTCCTGCGCCAGCCATAGCACCCGAAACGTCAAAGTCTGCTGCCTCGTCTCTGACAGTCGTTCTCCGCGCATTCTGGGCCTGGAAGTTCAACAGCTTATCGCGGTGCTCCCGCGCCTTGGCTTCCGCCTCGGACATTTTGTTCTGGCTGAAGGGCGCCGGCTTCTTGCTGACGTCAGGACGCTTGTGAGCCTCGCGGTCCGCCGCCATGCGCTCCCGACCTCTCTCGGCCTTGAGCTCCTTGATCATCCCTTGCACATCCTCTGACGACAAGAGAGGTGCGCCGCAGTAGGTGCATGGTCCTAGCCCTTCCTTGACGCAAATAACCTTGCCACAGGACAGGCAGTTGGGGGCGGCAGTCTGGAGCGGATGTCTGGTAGCCACACAGTTGCATCTCCTGGCTTTCGGGTCATCACCCAGGGAAGGATTCGTTGTGATTTCCAGAGAGCGAATGGCTGCGTCCAGGTCGTTCAGGGCCGTCGACGCGCCGGCCATGGGGGTCCCGCCAGCAATCGAGATCTTTGTTGTGGTTTGTTTTGTCGACGGCTTCGGTGTCGAAGATCGTGACACGGGATTTGACTTTGGCTTCGCTTTGACGTCAGATATCAGGTATCCTCCGGCAGTCCTTTGCTGTTGTGGAGGCGGAGTTGCGCTCTTCTGCGGTTGTTGCTTGAAGCTTGCTGATGCGCTGCCGCTCCCTTCCCCAGCTTGGTTGGGCTTCTTGCCGCCATAGTAGTCTTCCTCTAAATCCTTCTTCGTGTAGCTAGTGCCGGCAAGCGGTGGGAAGGCCTCAACCTTTCTTGCGACTGGCGTGTGGATGTTCGGCTGCTTCTTCTTCTTCTTCGGCCCAGACGTCCTTGGCGCTGGTTCGGCAGGGCCAGCGCTGTTCGATGCGGCTGCGGGTGGTGATTCTTTCTTCGTGTCTTTTCGCCTAGAATTGAACGAGGAAATGAACTCGACAGCTTGCGGTGAGTCGCCCAGCAGGTCGTTGAAATGCGCTGCGGCCTCGGCCTTGGATAAGGTGGACGCATAGTCGAGCATCTGCTTCAGCTCATCCTCCGGCAGAGGCAAAAGCCGGGAGAGCTGGGCTATCGACATGTCGGCGGTCGTAATTGTGTCGCGGTGGCCGTCGAGGTGATGTGTCGGGGAGGTGATGTCGTGGGATGTGATGTCTGTCGCAGCAATCAAAGTGGTGATGAAATGAAAGAGACCCCAGGGAGCTGGATTTGACTGGCGGGGCTTTTTCCTGGTTCAGGTGCTCCTGGAGCTAGCGCCACAGCTCCCCCGCGATGACAGCAGCACAAGTCTAGTGGGGTCACCACCACTGTGGCTAGCCCACCCCGCCAAAGCTTCGCCGAATGACTCTTCGGCGTGTCATTGCTGGTTTTGCTGTCTCATTCTCAACTTGCTGGCAGCGGGCTTGGTTATGGGCAGGAATAACACAGAAAATTGATTTAATAGGTTGCTTCAAGCCTCACTTACTCCTGGATAGCAACAATATTTAGAGCACGCCAGGCTGCCAGCACTATTTACCTCATCGGGCGAGATAAGCTCTGCAATTGGACCTGCCAGCCACAGCTTTCACAGGTGAAGTAAGTTGTGTCGTCTGAACTCGCGAGCAGATCGACAGCCCAATTCAAACTTGGGGACCAGCTAGGAAAAGTGGTCGCTCTAGTAGAGGAATAATAGGTGGTCTCTAGACAAACCGCCCGCGATGATACCGCGCACGACTCACAAAGTCTGTCTGCGATGTAGATTCCGTCTTTTGCTTACCAGTTCAGGATTGTAGCCCAATGGCTTGGCCATTGGACATAAGACCATGGTCTCTGGCTTTCACGACATATGGCGAGTAACTCATGTCGGTGGACGTTTGATGTGCTACTGCTGTATGCCGGGGAATGCTGTGTACCGGGAGGTGCCAGTCGGAGACGGACGGAACCCCGGCTGCAAGGGGCGGCCCGAGAGACGGGCCATGAGGTCATGGACACGGCGCCGGTAGCGGACATTCACACAATTCTTTGGAGAAGGAGTATTTGAGTGTCTGCTTGCAGGTAGCATGCGCGAGTGAGACATTGGCTGAATTCTTCACTGGCAGTGGTTGCATCTGACAATCGGAAATCGAGGTCGTCGGAGACGGAAGGCCTTCACATGAAGCAAGCCGGTTCTCGTCGACAGTGTAACATGTTCTCCGACGCATGCTGGGACATCCCGGGACGGGTGGCAGACATGAGGCCAGCTTGCGTCCATCCGTCCACCGAGGTCAATTGGAGATTGGAGTAGCTGGGCTGTCCAGTTGCTGCTGCTGTGGTTGACCTCGGGTCGAGGGAACGCCATGTTTGGGGGCTGGCTATCAAGATGCAGCTGCAGCACCAGTAGATGGGCACGTGCTCGTGATCGCGCATCCCTCCATCCGACGGTTCCTTTGCATCATCTCTGAGTGCCTGGCTGCCGGCGAACAGTCGGGGATCATATGTCGGGGAATAAGCAGAGCAAGATGACCGACGCCGGCTCTTTGGGAGAATTGGGGGAGGTGATGGCGGTGGTAAAGGCAAGGAAGTTGAGGAAAAAGAACGTACCATCTCCGGCGTTTCCCCGGGGTGTTCCGGCACCCCGTGACGCTAGCCCCACATCGGGGTTAGATCCACATATTACCTCAGCATTGTTGGCCAGCGAGGTCACCGCATTCCCAGCTTGTTGCTCCACAACAAGTCAACAACCACTGAGCTGCGTCCAGTGGCCAGTGGAACTGGCTGCCCGGCGGCACCGTCCCATCTTTTTTTGCGCCCACCACACAAGCAACCAAGCCGCATCTTCCAGTCCCGGTGTGGTGTGTGTGGTGTCCAGTCCCTCGCCGTGCCAACTTATTTCGCGCGCCTCTAATTTTTTAACCTCTCCTCTGTCTTCCCTTCCTTTCCCTCCCATCCATCTACCAATTGTACCATCTACCCAACACCTCCCCCTCCGTCGCAAACATGTCTTTCGTCCAGCGCCGCATGTTCTCCGCTTCGGCGAGAAACGTAAGCACCGCCCAATCTTTTTCTTTATGCTGGAACACACATAGCTCCGCTGCATCCACCAAGGTGCCAGCTTGCCTCTCACTCCAAACTCCGAAAAGCCGACCTCGGGGCGCGGCATAGAGGGAGAGAGCTTGAAGCTTCGTGAACCATACACTGCCTGGTCCACAAACGTGCCTCCAGGAACACCAAGCATAGACTCAATGGCTGACATGATGCCTCCAAACAGCTCTCCAAGGTCACCGTCCTCGGTGCCGCTGGCGGTATTGGCCAGCCCCTCTCCCTGCTCATGAAGCTCAACCCCAGAGTCACCGAGCTTGCCCTCTACGACATCCGCGGAGGACCTGGTACGATCTCTTCCTCCTCAGCCTCGTTGCTTCCGCGTCCAATTGACTAACTCTCGCTCTCTCTCAGGTGTCGCCGCTGACATCTCCCACGTCAACACCAAGTCCAACGTCAAGGGCTACGACCCCACCGCCACCGGTCTCGCCAGCGCCCTCAAGGGCTCCGAGATCGTCCTCATCCCCGCCGGTGTCCCCCGCAAGCCCGGCATGACCCGTGACGACCTCTTCAACACCAACGCCTCCATCGTCCGTGACCTCGCCAAGGCTTGCGCCGAGTCCTGCCCCGACGCCAACATCCTCGTCATCTCCAACCCCGTCAACTCCACCGTCCCCATCGTCTCCGAGGTCTTCAAGGCCCGCGGCGTCTACAACCCCAAGCGCCTCTTCGGTGTCACCACCCTCGACGTCGTCCGCGCCTCCCGCTTCGTCTCCGAGATCAAGGGCTCTGACCCCAAGGACGAGAACATCACCGTCGTCGGCGGCCACTCCGGCGTCACCATCGTCCCCCTCTTCTCCCAGAGCAACCACCCCGACCTGAGCTCCAACGCCGAGCTCGTCAACCGCGTCCAGTTCGGCGGTGACGAGGTCGTCAAGGCCAAGGACGGCGCCGGCTCCGCCACCCTCTCCATGGCCTTCGCCGGTGCCCGCATGGCCGAGTCCCTCCTCCGCGCCGCCCAGGGCGAGAAGGGCGTCGTCGAGCCCACCTTTGTCGACTCTCCCCTCTACAAGGACCAGGGCATCGACTTCTTCTCCTCCAAGGTCGAGCTCGGCCCCAACGGTGTCGAGAAGATCCTGCCCCTCGGCAAGGTCGACGCCGCCGAGGAGAAGCTTCTCGAGGCCTGCTTCGCCGACCTCAAGAAGAACATCGCCAAGGGTGTCGCCTTCGTCGCCCAGAACCCCCCCAAATAAATTTGCCTTGTTTTGACCAAAGACCAAAACAAAACATAAAAACGGGGACAGAGATGTTGTAGTAGATGGATACACATGGTTGAGTAGGGTTGAAAAATTCAGCTCTCGGCCAGTTCTTGTCCCGACGAAGAAGTTCCAATTGCGTTCGTTGGGATGGTGTACGGCTGGGATAAGGGTAAAGATGGAGGCGCAAAAGTCGTTTCCAAATCCGTGGCATCGCCTTTAGGCCTGCCTACTGTACCATACAATTTTAAACATGCTTGACTTCATGACTACCCAACGTGTCCCTCCAGATGGTTCCCAATATGACGTACTTGTGTGACGTTCAATCTCATCACCATCGTCAAGTTCAAAATCGCCTGCCAGAATTTCACCGCATCTTGCTACACTCATGTCTATTTTAAGGAGGACAACATCGCTGATGAGATCTACGCCTGGCACAATCCTCCGACGTATGTCCCTCGTCTCATTAACAAGAATCGTTGCAATGAAGGCCCTTACTGGTTGCTGGGAGTCTTTGCCGGTGGCTTCGAAATGGGATCATTATCCTGCCACTCATCATGTCCCAGGGGTAGATTTGGAACAGAGGGTCAGAGACGAAGAGGGACAGAGACGAAGAGGGACAGAGATAGTAGTAGAGATAGAGACGGAGCGGGATGGAGACAGCTCAAGTACGGGTAGGAACGTGTGGTTTTACTCGTACGAGATTGAAGCGCATTACGTGTCATACGTGTGAATTCATGACTTTATATGCTGATGTCATCTCCCTATCATACAACGTCCATACATCTCGCTATCTAGACACCACCTTTTTTCTTCTAATTGACACGCGAGTACTGGTCTAATCTATCGTCGGCCCTGTCTCCAGGCCTCGAGTTGTTGACGGCGCTCCTCAACCTTGCGCTCGAACTCGGCCACCTTCTCCAGGCGCTTCTGCTCCTCCTCCTCGTCCTTCTTCTTCTGTTCGGCCTCCTTGCGAATTCTCTCACGCTCGAGCTGCTCCGGTCGGCGGGCAGCGATGTCACGGGGACGGTAGTCGGAGAAGAGGCGCTTGAGGACGACCTCGATGATCCAGCAAGCGGCATAGTCCAGAACCATAACGCCAGTCATGGTGGTCTTGAACTCCTCAGTGAAGGGCACAAGCTTCATCTGCTCGTTGATTTCGGGAATGAATTCCATCGAGCAGGAGAAGGCCAGGGCCGAAACACCGACAATGCCGTAGAACATACCCTTGTTCTCGCGAAGAGACTCACGGAAGGGGCGTCCCTGGTAGTTGATGGCGAAGGTGCTGATTTGCTGGATGAGCTGGAGCAGGTACACAGCGCTGTTCAACAGACTGGGAGCGAACTCGGCCTCAAGGTCAACGTCACCGGAGCGACTGATTTTTGTTAGTTACTGTTCTCCTACGCTGAGACATGAAGACTTACGGCTCAAGCTTGTCACAGAAGCGGGCAATGTAGATGAGAGTTACAACGTGGACAGCAAACTGTCCCAGGATAGATCCGATGATGTAGAAGTTGAAGATATTGGGCTGAGGACGCTCCTTGGACAGACCCTCAACAACACGGGCGCGAGAGATAGACAGGAAGCACACACTCATCAAGATACCGCTGATAGTGTACTGGCCATCACCAAACTTGATACCCTCGAGGTAGAGGACACTGAGACTGTAGGCGCTGATGAGGCAGTTGAGGGCGAGAATCTTGTACGTCTGGATGGTTGCGACGAGAGTGCAGCGACCCTGGCGGATGATGTTGGGGACGGCAATGACGTTACGAAGCTTGCTGGTGAAGGGAGCTGCCACAGAAGCGTCGCCGAGCTTGAGGGTGGGAGGCTCATCGTCTCCGCCCATCTCACTCTCCATCATCTGGGAAGTCATCTTATCGGCAAAGCTAGCGGCCTTGGCTTGAGCCTGCGCCTGACGAGCAGCCTTGGGGTCCTGATTGTTCAAAAGTTGCTGGGCACCCGGAGAGGTGACGGTCTCAATGGCGGAAACACCGTTGGTCTTCATCCACTCCTCGGGGCTAACGTTCTTCCTCTTAGCTTCGCGCTCGACAGCCTTGCTGAAGTGAGGGTTGCTAGGTCCAGGGGGGTAAAGATGGGCAATCATGACGGGAACAGGAGGAGCCGGCTGGTTGAAGCGCTTCATGAGGTCAACCTGCTTCTGGTAGATCTCCTTCATCTTCGTGTTGCGAGAATGCTCGGCAATACGAGTGAGGTCCTCAGGAGTGCCGTTAAGAAGAGCGATACCAATATGAGCCTGCTTGAGAGCGCCAACGTCGTTGGTTCCGTCACCAGCCATCAAAGTGTAGTATCCCATGTCACGGAGGCCAACCAGGATATCTTCCTTCTGCTTGGGAGAGACACGCGCATAGACCCAGGTATGGCGCAGAATCTCGTACCAGCCGACTTGGTCCTTGAACTTGGCGAGGGCGTAACCTGTGACACAGAGGTCGTAGGACTCGAGGATTTTCTTGTCGATAGGCTTGGACGGGTCAACCGGGATGCTGATCTTCTCATCAACGCTATGCCAGATGAGCTTATCGCCATCGGCGTTGTCCTCGGGGGCATCCAAAATCAAAACATCGCGGTCGACAATCTCTACGTCTCTGGCGACGTAAACGGCGGTAAGCGGGTTGTCTCCGGTAATCATAACAACGCGGTGGCTGCTCTCGTTGAGCATCTGCACAGCCTGCTTGGCATCATCCTTCAGGGGGCAAGAAAGAACCAAGAATCCAGCAAAAGTAAGTCCAGACTCGACGTTCTCACGCTTCAAGTCGTTGATCTTGCTGGCTCCCAACTCGTTATCAACGGTAAGCTGCTTGTAGGCAAGCGCGAGGACGCGGGAACCACGACGAGTAAAGTACTTGAAGGTCTCCTCGTAGTCGGCGGGAACAGTAGTCAGTCTTCTCTGGATGGTCTCGGGGGCGCCCTTGACAGCGACGAAAGTACCACGGATACGGTTGCCCTGCTTATCCGCACCGTTGACGGTAGCGACTGAGGCCTGTCGCTTGAGAGCCGAGGAAAACTGGAAGCGGCGCTTGATCTGAACAGTTCCGCTTACACCAGTAGTAGCGGCAGTAGTGGGCTTGCTGGCGAGAGTGTCGTTGCGGCCGACAGTCCATCCCAAAGAGGTCAGAGTAGCCTTTTCCATGGGGTCACCAACAACATCTCCCTCGTCAAGCTTGACAAGAGCGTGCGCGGTAGCGAGAACCAGGGTGGTATCCAGGCCGATCTCGTTGACAGGGGTCATGTGGGAGTGGGCGCCATCAGACTCGCGAGGGGTGCTAGTGCCCGAGTGTCCAAGGCCCAGACCAGCAATACCCTCAACAACCAGGTCCTCGCCGGTGAGAGTACCAGTCTTGTCAAAGCAAGCAACATCAATACGTCCGGCGTAGGGAATGCGGAAAGGCTCGGTGCAGAAGATAGCGAACTTGGCGAGGGCAGCCAAACTCGTGTTGACCGCCAGACTAAGCTCCATGGGCAACTCGGGGGGGACGACACTAGTGACGATCAAGACGCAGTCGAGCAGAAGCTTGGAGCGCTTGCGGTCCTTCTTAACACCCTCATCCCAGACATACCAGGAGGCGGCGATCGCGAAAATGAGGAGGAACAAGATGAAAAACAAAGCCTCAACGTTGTTGGCCGAGACGCGCTCGGTGGAGTAGATCATGGTGCGAACCAGGCTGCCCTGAGAAGTCTCGAAACCAGTCTTCTGCACGATGGCCATGGCGCCGTTGTCGGGAGGGGGAGGAACGCCAGAGGCAAGCTTGGGCTTCTCCTCATCAGGGTTGCCGTGGGTGATCTGAAGAACCTTGGTACCACCCCAGAGGAAAGCGTTCTTGTCCAGGGCTTCGGGCTCGAGGTTAGCATCGGCAGGGCGAAGCCGAATGGATTCCTTGAGGAGAGGAGTACTCTCGCCGGAAAGCATGGCCTCGTTGACAATGGCAGTTCCTTCAACAAGGAGCATATCGCATGCAACACCGCTGTCCTCCTTGGTGCGGCCAACGGAAACCAGATCGCCGGGAAGAAGCTTATCACTCTGGATCTCGGTCCACTTGCCCAGACGGTAGACGTAGACATCGTAAGGCTTGATGCTCATTCCACGGAACTCGTTAAGCGTCCGCTGACGCTGCCAGACGACGGTGCTCTCGAAGGCGACAAGCATGAACAGGGTGAAGAGGGAGTAGTACCAGTACTCATCGAGCATCCACAAGCCGACGCAGAAGATCTGGAAGACGAAGAAGGGGGCGACGGCGTGCTCCTTGAAAAGCTCGGTGAAGGTAGGAACGGGAATATCGAAAGCGTTGGGGCCATAGTGCTCCTCGATCCTCGTCAACTCCTCCTGCGTCGCGATACCCTTGGACTCCTGGTAGCGTGCGATTTTTGGCTTGGGCTCGAGGTCGATGTCGTAGGTGAGGGTTCGGAAGGTCTTCTCTTCGGGAACGTAGATGAAGCGTCGCTTCTGGAAGAGGAAAGAGGTGTTGATCTTGCCTCCGACCTACGGAAAGAGCAGCTGTCAGCGACTGCAACGAGAATGCAACACGGCGCGGGGCGTAGCGTCTTACCTTGTCGCGAACCAACTTGCAGATTTCGGCAGACCCGGCATTAGCGACGGGAATGATCTTGATGAGCTCGGCCTCGTCAATTGACTTGGCGCGGGTCGCGGTGAAGAGGGCCTGGAGGTTGACGCTCCAGTGGGTGCTCAACCAGAAGAGGGACTGGAAGGTGACGATAGTGCCGATCCACACAAAGGTCCATTCCTCGGATGCGATGTGCTTCTCGTAGAGTTCTTGGGTGAGGTAGTAGCGTAAAAAGATGGGCCAGATAATGGCAAAGGGCCAGACATAGGCGTGGAAGTGCGTTGGCAGGGGCTTCCACAGCTCAGCCAGCTTGATCTGGTTGTTGTCCACGAGGGGCGCCATCGTGAGCGAAAGCGCAACGCGCGGGACCAGACGTCAGGCGAAAAGGGAACAAAAGCTCGTGGTCGGTGTCAATCTAGTGTATAGAGGGCATCGAACAAGACAGAGACAAGAGACACCGGACGACGGCAAGGACGAGGACGACGACGAGGGACGAGGTCGGACGACGGCGGCGGCGGTGGGGTTGTTGATGAAGTAAGGTAGAGAAACGAGAGGATTTCTGGTTTCTGGTTATCTGTACTTTTTCGCGATGGCGAATTGGGAAGGCCCCTACTGCCCCCCGTACCTTCCTGGCAAGACAGCCTGTAATAAGCCTGGGTGGAAGGTGCAAGGATCCACGCACCTACCCCACGGGCTACTCTGACTGGCCACATCAGGCCAAAAGGGCCCTTAAAGTGACGCTACCACCACAGGTGCCTGCCCGGCCCCCAACGCACCTTCCAGATTCCGGATTTCTATGATGACTAAGCAGACGTTATCCGACCTCGGTGACAGCTCTAAGGTGAGGGTATCGCAGCTTCCTCAGGCAATAAGATCGCTGTGGTGTTAGTATAAGCACAGCAAGCTATACGCAGACAACTCATATACGCATTAGATAGTCAGTAATTATATAAGTAGGAGTCACTTTAAAGGTTAAATAATCATATGAGGGGGGTGAGATGATGAAGGTAGTGATATAGTAAAGCGAGAAGGACGATAAGAAAGTTAATACGAATTATGACAGAGAAGAGGGACGGCGAGGAAGGGGGACGACGAGGAAGGGGGACGACGAGGAAGGGGGACGACGAGGAAGGGGGACGACGAGGAAGGGGGACGACGAGGAAGGGGGACGACGAGGAAGGGGGACGACGAGGACGCCGAGGACAACGAAGACGGCAAACACGACAAAATCGATGAGCTCGGGTGGCGACAGAGGCGTAGAGTTCCATGAATGATTATGAGGTGGAAAAAAGAAAATTGTTTGTTAGGTATGTCTGTCTAGATGTTCTACTCATCATCTTCATCTACCCTTGGATATCATCGCCCTCGTCTCCATAACGCCTTCCAAATCATCGTATATCGTAACTCATTTTGACCACGACTAAATCTGTCGTTCAAGCCTTCTTCACTCATCACTCCTCTGCTACGCCTGCAATCACGCTCCTGCGGTTTGTCCGTCCCGCCATCCAGTCCTCTTGGGCGGCCTCTTGGCCCGACTTGGATGGCTTGATGTAATCGGCAATGCGTTTGGAGATGCTTCCCTGGTGCTTCAGGCCATTGTTGTCGCCTAGTGGCTGTCCGTACATGAAGTTGCGCTCGTCCTCGGCAGCCGTGGTCATCATACTCGCCCGCTTTCCAACCGAGTAATACGCACTGTCCCGCTTGCCGCTCTTTTGCGTGTTAGCTACGGCGCTTGGATTGGTTGAGACCGGATCCGGCTTGTATGCCGTGTACGGATTGTAGGTATTGTCACTGTATCCGTAATGACCGGAGCGGCGGGCGAGGTTGCGCCACATCTGTGCATGATGTTCACGCTCGGCGGCCTCAGCATCGGCTATGAATCGCTCGAAGTCCGTCATCTCCTTGCGAGGCTTCTCTTCGGCCTGCTCTTTGGAGTGTTGAGGCCGGCCATGTGAAGTCTTGTCCTGCGTGGCCTGTCGTGGTGGAGATGCCTGCTTCGGGACCTGTTGCGATGTCGGCTCTACCGTCTGTTGCTGCGCGTGACTTGGCGGATCAAAGGGAGCCTCCATTTCCACTGGCGACGCAGACTTGGGAGGCGTCAGGTCTCTTGCGTAAGGATCCGCAACCAGGTTGAAGCTGTGCCGTTGAGATGAACGTGGACGGGATGGAGGCTGCGCCTTCGCGGGTCCCTTGCCATTTGCCGATGAGGCATTCGAGTTGCTGTGCAGCAGCTGATGCTGTTGAGGCCGGTGATCGACGGCAGTGGGTTCTCTGGTGGTCACAACCTCAATCTCACTGCTCTTTACAATCTCAAGTCGGCGGTGCAGTTCCTGAGGAGACGGTCCGTCGAATTTGGAAGAGGACGATAGCTCTCGTGATCTGCGCTTCTCGGCCGACGGCGTACGGTTTCTCTGCTCCGGTGCGACCTGACGTTGAGGCTCGTCCTCCGAGGCTTCGGCAGTAATTGTGGCCAGGGGGCGAACGCCATTTTCGCCGTTGCCGAGAGAGAAGCTGTGGCGATGCTGGCGCGGCGGGTACGTTGTGCGCGAAAAGTCTGATGCCGCATGCTTTGGCACATACACCGGCCGAGACACCGGAGCGGGAGCAGTTGTTTCGGCATCGGCGTTGGCTGCGTTGTCGTCGCCAAAGTCGTTGGCCCCAGATCTAGACCAGAAACGCTTGCCGAAACTCGGCTTCGCGCGCAGCTTGGGTTGCGCAGACGGCGTTGAGGAAGACATGTGCTGCTGGTGTTGAGCCTGGGAAGACTGAGAATGCGGGTTGTACTTGTGTGGGGTGACGGCGCCAGTAACCTGGTTCGGGCTGGCTTTCGCTTGTTGGGGTTTCGCAACCTGTCGTAGGAAACGGGGGACAGACGAGGACGATGGGTTTCGGGCATCCGAGACAGTCTGGAACTCCTGTGTCTTGGTCGTGTCACCTAGCGTCTTTTGCGAAGCGTGGGACGCGGATAGTGGCATAGACTGTGCCTGCATTTCGTGGTCTGTGATCTCATCGGCATTGGCCAACGGATCAGACGAGTTGCTGTTCTCGTGGTCGGCTCCGGCAGACTGGCTCGTATTGTCGGCGCTCGTGGAAAGCGACCGCTTCTTATTGTTTTCGACGTCCTTGTCCTTAGGGGCCAATCGCCTGCGCATGAGGCGGCCCAGGATCCCTGTATCGTCTGCCGAAGACGTGGGAGCTTGTGACGACGTAGCACCGGGATCAACACTTGTCGCTGCATCCGAAGCAGGCGCGGCACGGGAGTCAATGTCTGTTGGAGGAGGCAGTTGCTCCTGCAACTCGGGCTGCTCATCAAGCCCTGGCAGCGGTGCAGCCATGCGACCGTTTTCGATGCGACCCTGGCCTTGGGTCTGGGCATGGGTGGCAGGGTTGGCAGGGGATTCTCCACGGAGGGTGTTCTGGGGATTGTGGAGTTGGGGACCACGTCGCATTGAGGATTGCATGGGTCCTGATGTTTGCTGCTGCTGATGCTGGGATGGCGGGGGTACTGGCTCAGCTTCGCTCTGTTGTTGCCGCGGTGTCTTCATTTGTCGTTTGCTGAACTTCCGAGTGAGAAACCGGCCGAGGGCTTCCTTAACACCGGTTGAGGGCTGGGTAGTAAGGGGGCTCGGTTGAGAGGGCGATGGCAGGTTTTCAGTCTCCTGTTGCTGTGCCTGTTGCTGGCGCTGAAAATGTGAATAAGACGGCGCTGATCCGAAAGATGCGCTTGCAGGCGCTATCATAGACAATGGTCGTGGTCGCTTGGTGGGAGCGGCGGCATCCAGCTTTTTGTTGATTTTCGACAACCGACGACCATTCGATGCTCCTGGCTGTGTTGCTTGGCCCTGGTCTTCTCCCTGCTCCCTATTTTCCGAGTCGTCCTCTTGCTGGTCCTCCAAGGTGACCGATATGGCTGCATCTGGCCGCCAACTCCACCGATTGTAAGACAGCCGGCGCGATGAGACACCACCCGCAGCGCCAGGCTGCACCTTTTTCTCGGCTGGGACACTGCCCTCGCACGAATCGGGATTGGTGGTGGGTGGGATCAGAGGCTCATTGCTGGCAACGGCATTCTCTCGGGCATGGGCTTTTCGCGGTGCTCCCGACCACGACCAGCGATTAGGATTGACCATTGCTATATATCCCGGCTTCTCGCCGCGAAGTGGCTGCCGTCCAGCTTGGTCTAAGGAAAACCTGTCAGTCCACGCCAACTCCTAGGATCCAATACATGGAAGGGTGCCCACCCTTTAATTTTCAGCTCAGCGCAGAGAGGAATCCTTCCTGCGTTGGTATTTGCCGAGCCGGCAAACGCAGCGCTGCACCAGCAGATTGAGGCTTGTCGGCAGGCTGGAAGGGGGGACCAAAGTGTGCTCCGAGGCGGCGAATCAGGAGAAGAAGACCGTGTAAGCAGCAAGCTGAGCTGGCAGCCGGGCGATTTGAGATGAGAGATGGCAGTCGGTAATGTGCCTGGTCCAACGACGGACAGAAACAGAGAAATGAAGGTATATGAGGACTCGGCGCATTATAATTATAAGGCGAATTTAGGCAGTTTTAGAGGCGCCTGCGCGGGCGGAGGCCATGACATGGAACGGCGGCACATCCACAAAACTGCAAGTACTTTTGAGGTACCCTTCCATGAAGCATCCATCACGTACCTTGGGCAGGCGCGGAGGCCAGATGCTCCTCCTCGCGCCGCCCCGGTCTTTTCATTCATTAGGTGTCTGCTATGTAAGCACAGTAACTTTGCTGATACTTGACGGTGCAAAGCAAAGTGGACGATCAGGATTGCTCGCTGGGCGACAAAGAAAGAGAACGCGAGTCCCGTGTGGTTGCTTAAGCTTTGACGTACTGTCTGTCTGAAGCGCGGCACAACAATAGAATCCGATCAACCAAACGTGTCTCCTGAAGCGTCCAGGCGGCGAGTTTCGGTAATTTGGGTGGCAGATGGACTACTCGCAAGCCAAAGCGCTATTCCGCGCGGGCCCGGATTAAGAGCCAACTGCACCAGCCCTGAGTCAAAGTGTTGATTAGCGTCTTCTCAGGAGAGCGTCACGAACTGTGACGACTATTGTTTTTTGTGTCCGCCATATTCTTGGGGTTCTTTTCGTTGTTCCGGCTGGCCGGGAGAATGATGGAGACAACGTCATATCAACACGGCCAGATTATTGCTCACACTGGTCATCTCGGGCCGCACAGATTCAAAGGCGAATGCTGGTGAATTTGCGGAGACGTCCGGGGATGAAGATGCTAGCCCCACGCAGGCTTCATCGGGCGGATGGACAAGCATTTCCGTGGCGGAGAGGGTGCGCCGCAGTAGACGCGGTGAGAGGGACTAAAAAGCCATGTTGTGGCCAGGAGTTGCGTGTCTGAGGCGGCTTACTGCATACCAGCCAAGGCCGGATATGGGCCATGATCGACCAATACAACGGCGACGATGTATGTTTGGTTTCCGGCAGTAGGCCAGGGACACGATGGCAGAGAGGAAGATTCAGACGGAAGGCGCCGTTTCAATGGCTCAATCCATCCCGAGTGTAATTGTCGAGACAGGCGTGTTGATTGGCCATTCACAGAGCAAGAGGCTTGTTTTGGAAGATAGACCTGGTGGGCGCGCGGGGTTTCTTTGTCAAAATCAGGCACATAGGGAGGCGCAAGTCCCGGGAGTCGATGGTTGCGAGATGCAAGATCCAAGCCCTGACCGTTGAGTGATGGGAGAGGAGACGAAGTTCTTTGTTTCCATGAGCTTGTCTTCTGTAACGCAAGTCCGGGGCGCAGTGTCTGACCCCAGACTCGTCTGAACATGCGCCGCAGTGGCTTCTGAACATGTCGATGAGGTAACTGGCTTGGGAAGGCAGCAGCCTCTCCCA
Organism: Colletotrichum siamense; assembly: GCF_013390195.1. Classification (NCBI taxonomy): domain Eukaryota; kingdom Fungi; phylum Ascomycota; class Sordariomycetes; order Glomerellales; family Glomerellaceae; genus Colletotrichum; species Colletotrichum siamense. The sequence continues at coordinate 136,402 of NW_023501016.1, read as the reverse complement.
CAGCCAGTTTGCGAGAGGAGACGTTTGGCTGCTCCTGGTCGTGTCTCTTGATTTTGATCCAAAAAGGCAGAAAGCTTTGGCTAAGAGGGTGTCCTCCAACAGCACCATTGATAGGTGGCGCGCGACTATAGACATGGGGGGTGGATTGCGAGTGGCCGACTGTATGTCTGAATCAGCGGTGGACTGCCCGAAAGAGAGAGGCCACGTTCTGAAAGGGGAATAGAGCTTAGAGGGCGTCTTAGTCGGGTGGTCGCATCGGAAGACGAAGAACGAGTAAGGGCCGGTCTCAAGGGCGACTTTGAGCGGGGGAATCTCCCGACAAGCGCCGGTCTGAAAAATGATTTGGGAAGCCGTAAAGTGGGAGGAGAAACGGCTCAAACTCGTGTTCCTAAAGTAGGTGGATGAAGATTGAACGAAGCCGGGAGAGAAGAAGTCAAGCAGTCTGAATAAGGTGTCGGATTACCAGGAAGAACGAACGCTTGGTCCGTGGCCGTGAGGGGAGGAGGGGATTGAATCTCTTTCACAAGGTAGGTGTCGATCAAGATCGTCCCTTCCTTGCTCAGATGGAAGCAGCCAAGTCTTCCTTCCACCTCACCTTCAAGACCTTACCTAAGGCAAGGAAGGTGAGGGAGGAACTCTCGGTGAAGGAAGGAGCCGATTGCTGCTTCCTTCAATACCTAGGTAGGTTGGGCTCTGAGGGTGGTGCCTGCCCTCTGCCTGCCGGTGCTTGCGGAAGTCGCAGGTGCCAAGGGGGAACCTAAAAAAATTGAACTCGGACGAAATGGAAGTCGCGACGGGGGGTGTTGCATGGCTCAAAGGCGCCCTACGGTGGCAACTTCCCCAGGTTCACGCACTGCAACACCCCCTGCGCCAATCAACTGAGAGATGCGCAACGAGCATGGGGTGTGGCCTGTGCTGTATAGGCCTGGCCCTGTAAAGGGAAGAGTGCACCCCGGATCGTCATCACCCCCGCCACATTGGAGCCAACAACCGTCGGGACCACCAAACGCCAACAACACCACGGCGACGGGACGGAAACAACAACAGAATATCCAAACAGAACTCCCCTTTCTCGCAAGCTGTGGCCTGCTTGTGCTAGCCTGGTTATCTTGGCTGGTCACGCGGGAAAACGGCAGTCGAGAAACCAAGGGCGCCCCGCACTGCCCAGAGCCAACGCTTCCGGGTGTAAACGCTCTCTTCAAACGCCCGCATTGCCGCCGTAACACCTCGTCCCAGACTCCTCGATTGCTTCACATCCAGCCCTGTCTGCCGATCTCTCCCTCAGTAAGCTTATGTCGAGATCACAAAACTTCACCGCTGACTTTTTGTCCATGCCAACTCTAACGCTATGGTCTAGACTACATCTTACCCCAGGTTTTGTGCCCTCCAGTGACGTTTCTTCCGTTTGTCCTTCGAAACGCTTATCAGTAATACTGCAGCCGAGCCCAGTGTGAGGGGGCGTCTATGGCTTTCCTCTTGCATTGGCGAATCGCAAATCGTCGTCGTGAGCTGGGCATGGTGGTGTAGGTGTCTTCGTATGCGGATCTTGCCATATTCTCATGCAAGGCTCGGCATCTCGATCGATGATTTTTCTGCCATCGACGTGATTGTGGCGGATGTTCGATCAAAGCCTCGAGCAAAATTTCCAAGTGATACCTCAATATGCGGCGTCGCCGCCATCATCGTGGTCGTCTCCTGGTCAAGGAAAGTAGTGCCCCCCTCACAGACGATAGCGTGCTGGGAACGCATCCTGTAACCATGCCTCGAAGCTACTGCACCCTCGGCCCACGAGTTCGTCCCACCACGAAGGCAAATCCAAGGCTTCCACGCCAAGTTTCAGCCGCATCTCCGATCCCACGGACAATGGATCTCGTCTCGGAGAATATTTCATTGCATTCCAGGTACGCTGTGGTCTCCGGAATTCAATGAGGCCTTGTGATTCATCTCTGCTGTTGTCCGGGCAGTGCCCTGCATCGAACACACAGAGGGCTTTACCACGGTCATAGGAATTCATGACTGCCAATCTGGACCCTGAATATGTCAACAGCCTGGCCAGATGTGCCCATAGGCGCGGATCTTTGGAGGTGGTTAACGAGCCAAGGATCCAGACAATTCTTGGGACAACTTAGGGTCTCCCGAGTTTCTGGATCACCGCGCTTGGTTGGATGCCCACACGTGGCGAAAGGTGCCAGCAGCAATTAGTCGTGCAAACTATCGACGCCTAGGTTGCTGGAAGACGAGCTGGAACTCGTCTAGCGCGCACCTCGTCAGGAGGTTGGTTGCCCCTCACCCGCGAGAAGGCAAGAGTACATCAAAGTGACAAAACTTGCCTCGAGCTGAAGCCGACACTCAGACACATGGCTGAGCTGAAGTGCTTTCCCCCCCTTCACCCACCCCCAGAATCAAAGACCTATCAAAACCCGTTGACATTCAGCAGGAATCAAGCCTGCGAGACTGGACCCTTTCCACGGCCCATCCAGGCGTGCGCAGACTTGAATAGAGCAACATCAGAGCTCGGCGCCCACCTGACTCGGCATGGACAGGCTCGAGCACTGTGCGTGTCCCTGTCACAGCTACATACACATGTTCGGTTTCGGTTTCGTAGATGCTCGTTCCTAGGAGATGTTTTCGGGGTGCGTTCCGGTTGATGTGAGTGGCTCGTTAGGTGTTACACAATTTGGTCACCTTGAAACGCATCGTGGGGGCGGGCATGATGAGGGAGGAAGCAGTTGCAGGCAGTAAAAAAAAAGATCGTCATTATCATGAGATGCGCCTCTGAGCGCAATGATATTTATCTATGGGGGTATAATTCAACGCTTTCCTATCCATGCAAGAGATGCCTTTGCTAAGCATCTTTCAATATCAATGGTCCCTCACAACGAATGCCGGGCCACTCGAGTTCTTCAGTCCCTCCAATACCATGGCGGCTTCTGCCTCCTTCTGGGACTGGGCCTCGATCTGTATGCACTGCGGGACAGTCCATCCAGGCGCCCGCACCAGCTGATTGATAAGAACGTCGCTCAAATAGAATGGATCCGAAATCGTCCGTCTTCTGTGAACCACGCGACTCTGCGAGTTAGGCGAGATGTCTGTGAGAGGTCCTGGGGGAGAATGTACAGGTTCCATCGCGGGCGGCTTCGATGGTGTCGCCTCCGGCATCTGGCTCATGCGAAGAGGCGGAAGCTTCACCGAATCCTCCGTCGACACACGCTGAATGTCGGAGAGAATCTTGGGCGACACTACCAACGGCTTGTCCTTGCTTCGCGAGACCTTCACTTTCGGAGTTGGTCGTGGGAGAGCCCTGGCTGATGTTGAGCGGGGTGTGCCTGTGAAGGAGACCTCTACGCCGTCGATCGTCTTCCGCTTCCTCTTTCTAGGATTCAGCTTGACGGCCGCGACCATGGAGTTTACCTCCACTCCCGACATGACAACATCCTCGACGACCAGGTCGCTCCGTGGCAAACCACTCGTTGCGATCGAATTGTGGGCGTCCTCCAATGTTCCGACCGGGACCTCCTGAGAGCCTTGCGCATCATCAGGATTGATGTTAGGTTGCGAGGGCTCGGGTAGCGCGGCTGGTGCGGACTTCCTGGACCGCTTCGTTCTTGGCTTGGTGACTTTTGAAGGTGCAGAGCAGGTTGAGGGCGGGGTTTCGGTGCCAGAAATGCGGCGAAGCTCCATCCTTATCTTCCAGGTGAGGTAGGCCGCGCTGGTTCTGTCATCTCGCACTGCCATCGGGCGTTGAGGCGAGGACTTTGGTGGGGTATCTTGGGAAGCCTTCTTCTGTTGCGGTTGTTCGTCCTGCGTCGACTCGACCTTAACTGAGCTGTTTGCAGGTCCTCGACTTTCCGCGAGCCCCTGGATCTCCGTGGTCTGTATTTCCTGCTCTTGGGTTTGCGGCTGATGCTTTTCGGCTGGATCTGTCGTCTCGATGGTCCTTTTCGGTATTTCTGGCATCTCTGCCTTGACGGCCGTCTCCGTTGTAAGTACTAGAACCTCGTCGCATGGCCCAGCCGTATCCAGGTTTGTCTTCCCATCTGTCTTCCCGTCTGCATTGTTCTGGCGCTTCTTGGCCTTATCGTTGACTTCCTTCTTTTTCTTTGGCAGCTTCGTTCCTGGGGGAAGCCACATCAATGGAATTCTTTCCTTTAGGTTGGATACCCAAGCGTCGCAATCCCACTGCACCCAATAGTCGATGATATCTCCCCATGAACTCTCAGGAGGCTTTGTAAAGTTGACAAAAACAACCTTTCCGCCTCTGTTGTGAATAGTCTTGGCAAACTCTCTGACCAGGACCTTTAGCCCGTGCACCTTCAGCGAGGTGCCAAGGATGAGGAGGAGATCAGGACAGAGTCCAAGGTCATGCGTGACAATTGGGGATATCAGGTGGGCATTGGGATGCTCTTCGCCGTAGAGGACAATGTCTGGCCTCAGCTTGCCCACGCCTAGTGCTCTCTTACCCCTCTCCTGCCTCGCCGCGGTGGCACCCACACAGTAAGGACATTCGGGTTGACGACCAGAGAGGGTTTCGTGTGCCCGTCCTTCGTCGTCCCAGTCACAGATTTTTCCGCAAAGGAAGCATCGCAGAGACTCGAGAGATCCATGGAGGAACACACATTCAACACCGCTGGACTTCTTTTCCTGTCGTGGAGGTTGCTGCTCAGGCAGGCCACGAGCCAACACTTGCTCAATCCCCTCCCCGTCTTCACTCGTCTGTGACTGAGGTGGCTCATTATTTGCTTCCCCGGAATTTCCAGCGTCCTTTGGGATTTCTTCGTGGCTGGGTGGTGTGAGTGGAGTCGGCACTTGGGTCGTTGACTTTCTTGAAAAGCGACCTCGGTGGCCAGGTCCATCGTGAAGTGAGGTCGTAAGCCCCACCTTCTCCTCGATCTGGTCAATATTCTGCGTGTAGCACCGGACCAGCTTGCCCCGGTTGCGCAGGTGGCCGATGAAGTGATGAGACGCTGTAGGCTGAACATCCTTGACCTTTTGTCGTAAGGTAGTCGCAAAAGTGTAGAACACTGAAGTTCGTAGGGGATCAGCCCAGATAGAGGCGTCGAAAAGGTCCCTGCCTTTAATATTGGGCAGTGCCTTTGCCGGGTTGGAAGATGGAGGTGTTTCGTCGATTTCTGAAGACGCCGTACTGCTTGCTGTGCTGGAAGATTGCCGGCTTGTCGACGAAGAAGCCTCCTGGAATGGGTCGGATAGAATCGTTGGTGGAGATGAAAGGGGTGACGAGGAGAAGCCTAGGGGTGGTGATGATAAAGGCGAGCTGAAATCGGAGCGAAATCTAGTGGTTCTGGGTGTAGTGAGTTGCGCGGCGATCAGGTCAGCCCTGAATGACGAAGCCGCCGGGGGAAGAGTTTCCTCAGACTCGTCATTGGGCCAGGTCTGGCGTGGTCTCAACGGGCTTGAAGCAAAGCTTAGAGGTTCAATGTCCGCCGCTTGCATCGAATTCAGCGAAGAGGTTAACAGGGACCTCTTTCGCAGCTCAGCGGAGTTCGTTTGGTACGCGTTTGGTCGCCGCCTGGGATCGGGGCTCGCGGAGCGCCCTCGGACACGCAAGGAGGTACGGATGGGGCTCTGCGCTCGAAGTTCGGCTGCTGAAGGAAAGCTTCGCGGTGGTGCTGCATCTCGTGGTGGGCTCGGGGGTAATGATTGCGCTCTCCTGGAACGTCGAAGCTCGCCCTGTGCCTTCGCGGGTGTGCTCTGGCGGCTGACGGTATGTTTAGTGAATTCCAAGGCCTTCTTGGCTCTCGACCTGGTACCGGGAGGGCTGGGCATCAGGTTCATTGCTTCCTCTCCTGCAGAACACAGCCTCTCGTCGTCGGATCCTACAGTCTCTTGGGTGTTGGCTGTGTGCAAGTCTTCCTTCGGGATACATATTGCCGAGTCCTCGGAGGAAATCTTCTGTCGGTTGATGGGTCGTTCTGCCGGGGTGGTGTCTGAGCATGACGACGCAGAAGATGATGACAGACGCCTGCTTGCCGGAACATTCTCTCTGCTCGCGGCGTCGAATTGAGCTTGAATCAGAGAGTACAATCCATTTTCGCTTCGAAAATCCTAGACCATTGTCAGACAAGTCGAGGAACTGCGGCAGTCGGGGTTTCTCACAGGTATGCCAGAATTGGTGCTAATGCCTGCACCGGTAATGACCACGACTTTGCGAGCTTTGAAGAGAGCATCGGCAATACCCTGCAGAAGCACATCTTCCGTAGGGGTCACCTGAGTGGTAGGCATGTCGATAAGTCCTCAAAGTCGGCCCATTGGACTGGTTCGGAGTGGTTGTCGAGGAGGCTCCCTGACGGCTTCGGCTCGGATCGTGGGCGGTTTTGGCAATGCGCGACTGGGGCAGCGCCTCGCAGAACAAACAGGGGTTTTGCGAGAAATATCTGTGTAGTCTGAAGAAAGTCGACCGAGAAGAAAAGACTTCGTAGCTGCCTTGAACGAGCGTTTTGCGACGCGACTGCGGAAGAATTGTGGATGGTTGCGGTACCGACGCGGTGGACAGAGCGGGAACTGACAGTTGACCGGGGTTCGCGACGAGGAGCTAGTGGACGAATTTCGCGACGGGTTGAAATCGGTCGCGAGGCTCCTTGGTCGATTGATGTCGCTACCGCTTCGAATTGCAGGTTGAAATGCAGTCCGTCAACGAGTCGGGTATCGCGGGTTTGGAGAGGTGTTGGAGGCGAGAGGTAGGTGAGAGGTGAGAGAGGTGGTGGTGGTATGGTGAGGCGAAAGGGAAGTTCCAGGCCCAAGCTTGACCTCGAACGAACAGACGCGTCTCAGAACGGGCTCGGAAAGACCAAAGCTTTAAAGCTTAACGGGGTAAGCTCCAGGTAGCGTGTCGCCCAATTCCGGATCTCGAATGGAAGGGAATCATGTAAATTCGATGGCGAAAAAGGACACACAAAAGAAGGAGGCGCGAGACTGGTTGGTGATTTGGCGTTATTGACGGAAGGTTGGAAGGTACGTTCACGTTCGTTCGAGGATCTTGCTGAATCGGATGTTGTTTTGCAACCGCGACTGGCCGAAGGGACCTCTCCACTTTCCATTTCAGTGATTCGGTTCAGTGAACGAACGACGGCGGCCAGACAGACGCCAACTGCTTAGCGCAGATCGCTCAGTGAGATCACCGAAGCTCCATCGATTATCGATAAGATAACGATAAGAGCCCGATAAAGAAACACGGAAAGTGGGGATGCATCACCGACATAAAGCTGAGGTAAGGTAGGCGGGCTCTCCAAAAAAAAAACACAGTGCTTCCCGTACTCATACCTACTTAAGGTACCTTACCTCGGTTTGAGATTTCTGACCAAGCCAAGATATGAATGTTTCTCGCTCACGTCTCCATATCATCTTGCGGGGCAAACAACACCTGTCCAGTGCTCAAAGAGAGTCTCCTCAATGCCATGCCAAGCTAATGGGGAGCACCAGGCGGGACTCGAGCCTTTCGGCGCAGTCTTGCTTGACCTCTCCCGATGATAGGCACCACAGAACGAGGCCGTCAACGGGATCGAGGACAATAGAATTGTAACAGCCGGCTCACAACTTCACCATATCATCAGTCTTGCTTTGGGCGGGCGGGTCCGACACTCCTCATGAGAAAGACAATCACCATCCGGAGACGCGATGCTGCTGTCATTGACGAAGCACATTGGATGCCTCCGTACGCCGCAGATTATCATCGCAACAGATCCGACGGCTTGGCATCGGGATATTTCCAGTCTCCACGCACCTTCTAGAAGCTAATTCCGGGAAATCGAGTCAGGTCCAGAGCCTCAATCTCCAAGATGCAAGGCCGCTGGGCTGAACACACGATGCAAGTTACCACTCGAGACGGCTGCATGACAGGCAAACAACCGCCGCTGCAAGGATTCCCAGCTGGTCCCAACGTGGCATCACTTGCACCCGCCCGCCGGCATGGTCCATCTGATCTTTCCGTGCTTCGCGGCATCTTCGGGCGAGACCACAGTTCGGTCCCTGAGACGATGCTGTTTGATCGTCTTGCCTCCACTCCCTTGTGACAGTTCTGACGGTCTTCCTCTGCCACCGCCGGTTGGCTAGCCGGACTCGTGTCAACCGCATCTCCGGTTTCCTCACCCCACGAAACCCCGACATGGAGAAAACCTTCCTCAGCTCGCCGCTCATTTTAGTCTCCGTATCCTTTTTTTCGCCGGTCCAATGCTACCTTGCAGCGCCCTATTCGTCTGGTTCCGAAAGTCAACACTCGATGAACCATACCAAACAAGTGCCAAGAGCGCATGATTCGACATTAATCGGTGCATCATATGAACTCCCCGGCTAGGGTTTGCTGTCAATCCAATAGTCAGCATGTCTACAAATGCCACGATGCTTCCGACCCCGTCAACTTTTAACCCTTCTCCCATCCTATCAATTCTTGTCCAGTATCTCACTTGAGCGTCTTTCTTTTCTAACTTCGCACCACTTTCACTCATTGTCCCATCCGGCAGGTCCAACTTCATCATGGTGTGCATTCAGTCATTCACTCTTCTCTGGCTTGCTTCGACAGCAGCTGCCCAAAAGTGCAAGATCCAATTCGATGGACGCATCCCGTCCGGGACCGCACTCAAGTCTCTCGATGCCAAGAACAACTTCTTCAATCCTCAGAATGTGTTTGGCAAGGGCCTAGCCTTCAGCCAAGTTCTCCAACTGCCCAAGCAGGCCGGCTCTCCTTTTGACGGCACGAAGAGCGTGCCCATTGAAGTCACCATCAGGTACTGCCAATCGGCCGCGATAGTCGAAACTCCAATCGGACTAACAAGCTTTAGTGACAAGTCGATCTTTAACAACCAGACCGGTTTTCGTCGCGCCGAGCTTATCCCGTCCAGCAACTCCGGCACGGACCCATCCACCACGGGCGTGAAGACCCTCCACTTCAGCATCGCAAAAGATGCTCAACGGCCCCTCAATGTCTCCCACGAGTACCAGATGGCTTTCCTAGAGAGTAACGACTTCAGCACGAACCAGATGGTTCTCAAAACTGGCACCATTCTCGGCGGAAGCAACGCCAACCCGGACACGCTCCAACTCTTCGGCAATGTCAACACGAAGCCTTCGCCTCCTGTCTTGTTCAGCACCCCCTTCACTGAGGGTGTGACGCACAACTTTGCCGTAACATTGGATTTTGGGGCCAAGTGAGTACTGCCACATGCTTTCGACAGTCACATCACTAACATAAGGATAGCACGAGCAAGGTCTTCTACTCGACTGGCAAGGATCCCCTCAAGGCCCAGGGCGATGCAGTCAAGAACGACGTTAGTGGACAGGGCCAGTACCACTTTGGTCTTCTCAAGAAGCCCGTAGGAGGCACCGGGGACATCACCAAGAACGGCTTCCAGCCTTCCGGCATTAACGAGGGAGTCATCTTTAGCGGTATCTTCCTTGAGGACAGCGCCGACGGATGCGTCAGCCTGGCTCCGTAAAGTAATCGAGTAAGAGCGAAACCCATCGCATCATATCTCTGACTGCATAGAGGTTTCTCCTGGTTCATAATAGGCTCAGGCAATAAAAATGAGACCGCCTATTTTTACTGTGCTAGAGCGACTACTTTTCTGTGGCTATACTCTAATTACTCCACTACCGTCGATATCGTCGTCGTTGTCGTCGTTATCGTTGTCGTCGTCGCTTCTATTGTTGTCGTCGTTATAGTCGTCCTCGTCCTCGTCCTTGTCGTCCTTGTCCTCCTTGTCGCTATCGCTACTATCGCTTTCGATAGTCATAGTCAAGTGTACAGGAAATATAGCCGCGCAGACACAGGAAAATTAGGCGATCTCATAAAAATAATCTCGATTATTGCATAACAAACTAGAAATAGCCAGCCAATGAGTGTGCAGTGTCTCTGGACCAGCCCATTACCAGAATTGGGATTAGTCCAAGTCCATAAACACTTTGAAGAACTTCTCAAAATCATTGGGCACACCAAGCCCGGTGATGGTATCGAAACCCGGCTTCGCAGGCCACCCTCCAGGCGCGTCTCCGTTCCAAGCGCAAGACTGGCTTTCTCCCTCAACAACATCTTGGAGTACGGAACGCATCTTTTTAGAGTAGAGTATTGGGTTCAACCAGCCAACTGAGCCTTTTCCCGCTCGTAGACGTCCGTCATTGACCAGAGCTATCATGGCCGCAACGACAGGACAACTGGCACTGGTCCCAAGGACTCTGCTCTCCTTGCCGGCTCGTTGAATGACAAAACCGGAACCGATGGCGCTGATGTCGGGGAAAGCACGACCGGAGGTATTGTAACGACCGTCAAGAGTGCCATTGAGGGCCTTGGTGTACTTCTTCACCACACCATCTTGCCATTCCGGTCTTTCAAAGTAGTTGCTGAAGCCACCAGTGCTGAACTTTGCTCCATTGACGGGCGGTCCAGAGTTTGTCGTAGCCCCGACTGCAGTAACGTACGGACAAGAAGCTGGAAAGGTTGGCAAAGTCATCTCGGTCATCTTGCCGTCGTTGCTGTAGCACTTGAGGCCTCCCGTACCCCGTGCACCGCCATCTCCGCTAGCGGCAAGGACAGATACGCCCCGTGCTGCGAGAGAAGCGAACATGTCGCACATCCTGATGGCGTACGGCTGTGGGACGCTCAACTCATCATCGGCGTAAGAGATTGATATGACATGGGGCAAGGTGTCGTCTGGTCGGGCGAGAAGATACTCCAGAAACTCCAGATAAGGCTCGTTGTCTGATTTCGGAGAGTCATCCGGCTTTCCATCCTTGTCTAATTTTGTTCCGCGGCCTCCTGTGGAATAGTACACAACATTGGCAGGATACCCCAAAGCCATGGCGTATTGGACGTCAAGTGCAGCTTCCGAGCCGGCGACATTTGCGCTTTGCCGGTTCTCGCCGCCGTTGATGAGCTCGACGCTGAATTCGTAGCCCGTCTCCAGGATCTCGGGTGCGAAACGCTTTATAAACGTCGTGGTGTCTTCTTTGTTGATGTACTCCTCTAGGAAACCCGCAATGCCGAACTTGACGGGCGAGTTCCCGATGGGGGCTGTATAATTGATCTTGTAAAGGGATTTGATACAGATCGGGTCAGTGCCGTCGTTGCAGGGGCTCTTCGATTTACCGGGAGGTGCTTTTGGTTTGTCGGCGAGCGGATCCAGCCGCAGTGGCTGGCGGGAGGTGGCCATGAAGTTGGTAACAGGATGAACAAAGTCGATGGCCGAGGAGATTTTCTCTGGAACTGTATATGAGAGAGCTCTAATAACTGCAGCCCCGCCATTGAAGCTGTACTGGTTGAACTTCGTGTTAAGAAGCTTCTCGCCGTTTGCAACCGTCGTATTGAAATTGATCCAACTCCGGGATACTTCTAAGTCGACGATATCCTGAGCCGTAAGCCACGAACGTACGGCATCCACATCCTCGCGGCTGGCGGCACGGTAATTCTCCACGGATTCTTGAGAGAGACGTTTTGCGTAGTCCTTGCTAGTCGGGTCGCTGATGGCCTTGAGGCGAGATTTCAATTCGTCGAGCTTGGGCTGCTTAAGGGCAACGGAAAGGGTGATCCTATCCGATTGTTCGGGTCTACCCTGGGAAACCCATCCTTCAGGGACATTGACAACATTCTCGACCTGAGTAAGCGCACTTCCGACAGAGATAATTGCAGATGCTGTGATCGCATACAACGTGAAGTAGTTGGCGATCATAATGGCGGCAGGAATGTTGGAAAGAACTCGAGTGAGGATCCAACAAATTCAACAGGAAGATAACTTGCACAAAGATACCTGCCGGCTTTTGAACCTTACCGGTGCAGGAATTACGAGGGATTAAACTCGTTGCCGCGATCCTAGTTGGGAAAAAAGTGAGGTCGGACGACTCTTGCATTTACATCCCAAGAGCTTGGGCGTTCATGTTGCCTGTTCTCTTTGACCAACATAGTGTTTTTGGGATTATTCTTCGGCCTATGCGGCCGGCATTTCCTGCGGAGACCAATGCAATACATCATTTTCGGCACGGATCAATGGCAGAACCAGTGGTACCATCACTTCAGCCATCCAACCCATTCAGCCGTGATGCAATGACACGATGTTGGGGAGCGCTCCGGTTAACCACTTTCGGCATCGGCACATGAGTCAACCTGTACCTTTGCGGAACATCCTTCAAATATGCCAGGGAGACTTATTTATTAAATATTGTAGATGGACATGTAATATATAGCACTCGGTTCTGCAAATGGTAGTGGCTTTGCGGGCTCGAGGTCCGGGCTTACATACAACACGGTGCCTAAACTTCGTGCTCATGGTGGCTGACCACGGCAGCAATCTTCTCTTGACGGTTGGCGACCTCCTCCAACTGCGGTCTTAGGGCATCGGCTGCCTCTTGCGAGAAGTGACGAGCGCTAACCCGATGCTCGAAGAGCAAGTCAATCTCTGAGTACGTAAGACCAAACGGCTCCGGCAGTCTGAAGAACGTCCACGCGAGGAACAGGGCCGCAATACCAGCCCAAAAGAAACCACCCTTGGCTCCCCAATTCCAGTCGTTTGTTCCGATAATCTTAGGCTGAATGGCGTTGACGATGAAGCCACCCGAGTTGTAGAAGGCACGGGCGAGCGCGACAGTCTTGACACGCAGCCGAGTGGATGGCATCTCAGCCACGAGGGTGTAGCAAGATGGACCGACGCTAAGCTGGAAGAGAAAGAGCATCACGACGATGAGAGCTCCCACGCCCCAGGACTTTGCGTTCGATTCGGCGCCGATGCCGAGTCCTCCGATGACAATGAGAATGATGACCATGGACGACAAGCCCGCCAAGTAAAGGGTGCGTCGGCCGATGTGGGTCATGATGTACCATGCGATGATGCATCCGATGAGACCGATGCAGTTCTGCACCAAGCCCATTGAGAATCCGCTTTCTTTACTGAGACCGGCGCTCGTCATGAACTGCACACCATATCCCATGAAAGGGACTCCGCAGAAGGACTGGGTCAGCCAAACCATGCACGCAATCTCGGTGCGGCGGAGGTCGATGCCACGGAAGCAGTCCCAGTAGTGAGTTCCGGAGCTGACCTCAATCTCAAACTGGTTGGTAAGTCGCATCATCTCCATATGGGCATCCAGATCAAAGTGGACGCCACTCTGAGGAGATGTCAAGCTGCGGACCGCTTCTCTTGCCTCCTCCATGCGGTTCTGGCGAACGAGCCACCAAGGGCTCTCTGGGGCGAACAAGGTGCCGATAATGATGGGGATAGGCCATACCCATTGAATCGCAAAGGCTGTATCAAAGTCAGCGAAGCGGTCGATTGTCAGTTTTTTTACCACTTACGAATGCGATAACCCCACTGATTATCAATCTGCAACAGACCACGAAGCATGCCGCTGCTGATGAGTCCTCCGATGACCCAGCACATGTTACTGCGCCCATTAGTTGATGTTCGCATCATCTGCGATGGGAAACAACTTACACCCAGGACGTCATGTAACCTCTGAGTGCCATCGGGCAGATATCGGCAGCGTAGGTGACAGCCAAAGTTTGAAAGATGCCCCACGGGATACCCTGAATAAGAGCACCAGCAAGAAACATCGGTAGACCATTGGAGAAGAACGGGATAAAAACGGCACCAATCATCGCAACCATAGAGACAATCATGGTCTTCTTGTATCCAAGCCACTCGGTGATGAAGCCATTGAGGATGAGGCCAAGGATGGAGCCGACTTGAACACCGTTGTTGATAATTGTTTGCCACCGGGACGAGACTATCATTTCACCCTTGGCATTGATCTCGTCTCCATAACGGTTGGCAAATGCTGGAAAGACGTAAAAGTTGCTCATCAAATTAGTGTCGTAACCCTTTGCGGGTTGTTAGTACCTCCCTATGACTGAGTCTTCCAGGATGGGCGACAGCGTACCTCCATGATGATAGCCAGAGAGATGATGAACGAGAATATCACGGCCTTGGGCCAGAATCTAAGAGAGTCTCGAACGCTCATCCCACGCTCGATCTGCATCGCCGTGATGGCTTCGCCTTGGTTATGATCATTGTGGTGGCTGGCGGCTGGCACCGCATCGGCGCCAATGGCCTTGTCTTGCGACATGTCGAATCAGATTGTAAGGAATCGCCGAAGAAACCGGGCCGTCGAGAATGAGGTTATTCCCACATCGTGACAATAGTTGGAGAGGGCGCGACGTCGCATTTATAGACAAGAACGCGGGGGCTGTTCACACCCTGCAACGCAACACAACAGCTGCCATCTGAACAGGCCAGAGCCCAATCCAATCTCCTGGTATTGCCGAGGATGTGCGGAGAACCCAGACGAACCCATGATGGGGGCAGCGTTGGCATCGCACGTTTTGAGGACCAAAGCCGCGCATCGAGGTGCTGATGAGAGGGTCCCATGGGGAATTCTCCGGGTTGGAGACGATGGTCGGTCGAGACTTTTGGGGAAGCAACCAGGTGCCATCATTCGTCAGACGATTGTGGGTGACACGACTCAATGTTCTGAGCCGGGGTTGAGAGAGAAAACCGTCAGTATTCCGCCGCTAGCCCCCAATCGAGCATAGAATACCGACAGGGAGGGCCCTGGTCACTCGAACTCGGCCGGGTAACCAACGCGTGGTGAAATAGAGCAGCCCAGGCACAGTGATTTTTTGGTGCCATTTTCTCACTGCCGTCAATACCAAAGGCCCCATCTGTTTCTGTCCAACACTCGTTGCGCGCCGCTTGACGAGCACAGCGGCCTTTGCTCCGAGGTAACCCCCGCGGCATGCGGAAACCTTCGGCTTGTGCTGCATGTCGGTACATATTCGATTGCCCCATTGTCTTCACATGACGACGTCCTTGCGCTGGAAAAGTTGCCTGACATGATCCTGCAGAGCCCGGCGGCGCAAATGCCACTCCAGGGAGGGCCTCGAAGACTGCATTTACTGCCACGAAAGGGGAATCAAATGCGTCCAGAAACCACCTCAGGGCGGGTACTACGAGAAAAGAGAGAATGAGCGCAAGAAAAATCAGGAAGAACAGGAACGGCAGCACCAACACCAAGGACAGACAAGTCCGTCACCCGGATCCCATGCCAGTGGCTGGTGCTCCCGATGTGAGACCACGCCGCATGCCACTCTGCCTAGTCTGCCTGTCCGGCTGGATCTGGTGAGACTCTACTTTGACTACATCCACGACCAGTTCCACTCCCTCTTTCACCGGCCAAGCTTTATCGAGGATGCTATCGCCGACCGGGTGCCTCACGGACTCCTCTACGGTATCTGTGCCTTGTCTGCCAGGTGCGTCACCCATGCGTTGCCAAGACTCATTGATAATGAAGACGGGCAGAGATCTGATAACAATCCAGATTTTCGACCGACCCCTCCTTCGCGGACATTGACCCGCGGGACAGAGGACGTGTATACCTGACAGCTGCTGAGAAGCTGACCAACCTTCGCGATGTGTCCTTAACAACCATCCAACTTTGTGTGCTGGTGGGAGCCGCAGCAACAGCCGATGGGGACGGGGAGACGGAAAACATCTACTATGGCGTAGCTTGCCGCATGGCACAGCTGCTGGACCTCCCTAACCGACCAGCAACCAGCCTCTTGGAACGCGAGATTAATATAAGGGGTAGGACGATCCTCCGATGCCAAGTTCATCTGCAAGGCACAAGAAGCCCAACTGACAGGTCCCCAGTTTGGTGGTCACTCTGCATGATTGACGTGTGGTCATCCACCGCAGTCAAGCTGCCCAAATTGCTACCGGCGAGATCCGACATTCCCCTGCCGATGGACGATCTGCCGTTCCTATCGATGAGCTGCAGCGTTCCTGCAGCACCCTTGTCGAACCAGAGCTCGCAGCATCTCTCGCAGATGGTGAGGCTGAATAGGATCTTGCTTGACATCAATGACTTCAACCAGCGTTGCGTGGCCGAGAACCCTGACTGGGATTCTCTGGAGCAGGGCGTGGAGATCTTGAGCTCTCGTATGGAAGCCTGGCTTGCAGATCTCCCAGACAACATGAGAGATACACCCGAGAACTTTGCCTGGTTCGCGGCACGAGGTCTCGGCCGGACCTTTGCCGCGGTGTACTTGGGATATTATCACTTTGGGCAGCTCCTTTACTACCAGTTTCTGTACGGTGCAGCTGCTACAACGGCCATCAACCCTACGGCATCGGCGTCCGTTGCGCGCCGAGACTCGTATGCAAACAAATGCAAAGACCATGCCGCCCGGCTGTGCGACATGGTGTACCGCGCGCAAACAACAGCCGGCGCTGACGTTAGATATACCATGACGGCGCATGTACTGGTCATCGCGTCCACGGTCCAAATCCACACCCTGTTGTTCAGCGGCAACGAGGCAGACATAAGCGTGGCTCGCCAGCGTTTGGAGAGAAATTTTGAGCTCATTTTGCAACTACGATGCTACTGGCCAACGACGGACCACGCCATCAGCCGCCTGCGAGCGTTTCACGAGACAGCGCGGACGAGCATCGACACAAGCTTCGTCCTGGACCGTTGGATGCTCCGATTTTTGGTTGAGTTCGCGGAGCCAATGGAGGAAAAAGACGTCGGAAGTATCCGGCGCGGGGATGGAGATGAGATGGAGTCACTGTGGACGATGGAGGGGCTCCGATGAGGGGGTGGATTGTGTGGTGAAGTTGGGGAGCTGATTCTGGACTCTTGGCCCGTCGGTGGAGACTGAGCTCTTGGGTACTACATAGTGGACTTATTCGATCTTGCGCTCTCACATGCCACACACACAGCCATGAAGCCGTTCATATTCGTTACCTGGGGTGAGGTGAGGGACTCATCTTCCGAGAAATACGCCGGCAAGGGTTGCAAAAATTCTCAGGAGCCAGTGACCACACGGCATAGCAGCGGGGTGCCTCCTTGGCAACATTTGCAAGTATTCCTTCCGATCATTTACCAGGCCCTCCCCCCGAGATGCAGTGCTCAGGCCGTTTGACCAGCGGATCCGAATGACTCGGGGGGATGGTTGGTTGGAACCTGGGAGTGCGGAGAAGGCGGCGGGAAACTCGACGAGTATTCCGCCCCCTGTCGGCAGCACGCTCCGTTTACACGACCTCACCGGCCAGTTGCCCCTCCGTGCCCCTCTCTTGGCGGCCGGCATCATGTTAGTCGGAGTCCGCGAAACGTGATGTTGGAGGCAGCGACGGCGGGGCTGAATGGATCTGCTATGCTACCTTTGCTGACCGTCTGCTCGGTATAAGAACGGAAGCCCGAACGACTTTGTGCCTCTTTCATCGAGCCGAGCAACTAGCAAGACCTATTGCTGTTTCTCTGATCACACGCCTGTCAAAATGACACCAAGATCGCTGGGTTTCGTGGCCGCGTTGGCATCGGCTGGCCGTGTCGCCGCTCTCATGAATGGGCTGGCTGATACACCTCCAATGGGATGGGTAAGTCTTTGGCAGCCTATAGCTGTATGAGATTGGATGATTGACCATGACCAGAACAACTGGAACGCATTCGCCTGCGACGTCTCCGAGCACCTCTTGCTAAGCACGTCGGAACGCATCGTGAGCCTTGGCCTGCGCGACTTGGGATACAACCACGTCGTTCTAGATGACTGCTGGCAAGATGAGAACGGCCGCGATGCCAATGGCAAGCTTCAGCCGAACCTTGAGAAGTTCCCCAATGGCCTCAACCACGTGTCCGATCATATCCACAAGCATGGCATGAAATATGGCATGTATTCCACAGCTGGCGAGATGACCTGCGCCAGGTTCGGTGAGTTTATGAGCATGTCTCTATTCATCTGACATTCTGATGGACCTTTTAAAGCCGGCTCTCTGGACCACGAGAAGGACGATGCTGAGAGCTTCGCCTCCTGGGGCGTCGACTTCCTCAAGTACGACAACTGTTTCCATATGGGCCGGATGGGCACGCCCGAAATCTCCTTCAACAGATTCAAGAAGATGTCCGATGCCTTGCAAGAGACTGGCCGACCGATTTCTCTCAACCTCTGCAACTGGGGCGAAGACTATGTCCACACGGTATGTCTGCTTGATTGCTTCTTCCTATGCTCCCATGGTCCCTGTTGTTCCCGTCGTCCACAGTGTCCTCTTCATCTCTTGTTATGTCGGCTGGTCCGGAAATCTGCTAACAATTGATCAGTGGGGAATGTCTATCGCCAACTCCTGGCGCATGTCCGGCGACATCTACGACTCCTTCACCCGCCCCGACGACCTCTGCAGCTGCAACACCGCAGCGGACCCCTTCTGCATCGCCCCGGGAACCCACTGCTCTGTCCTGTTTATCATCAACCGCGTCGCGGCCTTCGCAGACAAGTCCATCCCCGGCGGCTGGAACGATCTCGACATGCTCGAGGTCGGGCAGGGCGGCATGACGGACGAGGAGTACAAAGCCCACTTCGCCCTCTGGGCCGCGCTCAAGTCGCCCTTGATGCTCGGCAACGACCTCCGCGACATGCCCGCCGAGGCGCTCAGCATCGTCAACAACCCCGCCATTATTGCCATCAGCCAGGACCCCCACGGCCGTAGCGCTCTTCGAGTCAGGAGGGATGTCGGCGGCGGCTTGGTGCCGGACGAATTCGGCGTCGCGGAGGCGCAGGTCTGGAGCGGACGGTTGGAGAACGGCGACCAGGTCGTCATCTTCCTCAACGCCGCGGGCGCGGAGGTTGACATGAAGTCGTCGCTTGCGGAGATCTTCGTCGCTGATGGCCCTGGAGGCTCGGCGCCGCAGGTTAAGTACAAGTGGGCTGTTCACGATCTGTGGGCGGACCGCATGCCGACGGAGACGGCGCAGGCGCTCTTTGACGCGGAGAGCGACGACGCTCGGGTCAAGATCTTCAGGGACGCAAACTGGTATAACGCCACGGAGATTCCGTACGCTGTCGGACTGGAGAAGGAGGACCCGAGGTTGTTTGGCAAGAAGATTGGCGATGTTGAGCCGAAGGGGGTGTTGAAGGCCACTGTGCCTAGCCACGCGGCGAAGGTCTTCCGGCTCAGGAGGATCGCGCAGCCTGGGGATGGCTTCAAGGCGAAGAGCCATGACCGCACAAACAGAGCAATCAAGGATGAGCTTTGAGGGACTAACGTCTGGGCCATAGGTAAATGCATACGGAAACTTCGCGACGGGTTTGTCAGATTGGTCGTCGTTACGAAGGAATCTGTTGCGACTTGTACAGAGTCAATAGAGAGGATATTGAGTAGCCGGCAATGCTGCCTGCACTGGCCGCAAACAATTATAGATGGTAGGCATTCACCTTGGCCGACGAAGAAAGCGAATACATGATCGCGGTTGAGACGGCCGTAGAAACGACGACACGGTCTACGAACAAACCTTGATTAGGTATCTGGATCAAAGTGATGAAGAGACTATGCCATGGAAAGTCGTCATCTTGTTTAACCCAATCCATCAGCTGTAAAGGGACAATAGCGAAGAAGGACAGTCGCTCATGCTACAGTCGTAGAAGACTGTTTCTCATCCCTGTACTCAACGATTGCTCGTCAAACATGCGTCCACTATCGAATATCACGAATTTCAGAAAGACAGCAAAGGACTTTCACAGCGAGAGAGAGCGACCACAGCAAGCGACTTAGACATGGGCGGCTCGGGCAAACAGAATCACTCAGACACTACGGACCGGCTGATAACCACGACCGACAAGATGAACCATAGACAGAAGTCTCATCCACCTCAAAGGAGGCTGAACACTTTCAAAACGCTTCGACTGAAGAAGTCAAGAAGCATTCGGCTGCCTGAAGATGGAGGCGAGTCTCGAAGCCAGCCTCGATCGGCACAGCCCGACGACTCAACCACGGACCGCTTGCCTATCATCGGGCCTTAGAAAGCCGACAAGACGATGCTGCTGCCATCAGGACCCAGTGAGAATCCGAAGGTCGTCATAATTGAGACCAGGACTCGTTCAGCAACGAACCGTGGGACAGAAGCGAAGCCCCTTGATGCCGAGCACCCGCGCTCGCCTATTCAAGCATGTCGTGTCTCGATCCCCAAGCACCCCTGAACGTCCACCGTGGCCATCGTGCTCCTGAATCGGAAACCGTTCCCATCCAAGTTAACGGGGGCCGGAGGAGAGCGAAGAAGGACCTAGGTTTGTGACCGGAAGAGGCCGCCCCCATCGGTGGTCGAGTGTCTGAGCC
Organism: Colletotrichum siamense; assembly: GCF_013390195.1. Taxonomy (NCBI): domain Eukaryota; kingdom Fungi; phylum Ascomycota; class Sordariomycetes; order Glomerellales; family Glomerellaceae; genus Colletotrichum; species Colletotrichum siamense. The sequence continues at coordinate 116,306 of NW_023501016.1, read as the reverse complement.
ACAGACATGGGCCGGTTCAACATCAGGCAGAGACCGGGGCATCCGATCGTCGTTGCCGTCAAGCTACATAGATTAATCCTGTAGGATGGTTTCGATGAAGAAACTTCTAGGTTCATGTCGCAGTTTAGCATGTTGATGGCGGCTAGAAAAGGTTCCGTGGCTTCGAATATTCTCCTTGTGTCACTCCATAACGTAGCGGAAGCGCATCATCGCCAAATCCTGTGACCAAACGGATGCAGAATCTCGCCAAACTTGATTAGATGTGACCAGAAGACGCCCGCCTCATGCAGAAATGCCGCGAGAAGATTGATTGTTCTTCTGTTGCCTGTACGCTGCTGTGCTCAAAATCGCTTCATCCTCGTGCTTCTCGTGCGCTGCTCTCAGTGCGTCTCTCGGAGCACCAGAGCAACGCAAGTTCTCAACCCCGGTAGATTATCCGAGGGACTTGCAGCCACAGACTCATGATACGCCCCTCCTCCCTGGTCATTACGAGAATCACACCTCGAGGGATGTCTGAGATGACCCCCCTTCCCTCCAGCCTAGGACAATCTGCGGGTGGATCCGTGGAAAAGGAAAACATGGAGAGGATGAGAGAGAGTGAGAGAAGAAACAGGGCTAGATCGCTGCGAGCGCACGGCAGGCGCCCCAATCCCTCGGGGCTTGGCTACGAGAAGGGGTTGGGCCAATAGAGGATCTTGACGAGCGAGACTGACTCTGATCGAGACCTGCATGGGGTGGCATGTCTGGCCGAGAAATTGGGTGGCAGAGCGCCCCCTCATCCCCAAAAGTGATCAGCCACGGTAACCAGCTATTCTTCGAACGATGGAAGAGAACATCATTACAGGACTAGGGTGGAGGGAGTGGCACCTCGTATGCTTCGCAGCAGTGCAAGGCCTTATGTTAGTGAGCTGCGACAAGGTCGTGCGGTTTGGGATTGAGTGGCCAGACATGCAGTGATGTCGTCAGTCTCGTATCCTTTTTTGCAGAAGCACCGCTGTGGTCACCAATCTTGGGCCTTTGTGCAGGAAGCCCAGATATTATTAACTCCTGTCATCAAATTGCAGGCTTGTATTGGTACGTGGTCGTGGGAAGCGTCAAGAATTGAAGCTTCAAGTGGATCGTGCCGTTCGTCTGGTGACATAGCCTCCAGTAAGCAATGCTGAGCCAAACTCGCACAGAGCACGATTTGCATCCCGTTGCTTCCTTCTCGGGGGCTTCGAGGCAGGAGAGAGGCGCCTGGTTGGTTGCCAGGTATCTGGATCCAACGCCTCACGGCTCTGGTGAGATCATCGCCCGTTGATACAGCATGGGCTGGAATTGTTCAGGCGGATAGGTGATCCGCGACCGCTGCGCGGGTTGTCAATGACGCTCGCTCGCTATTCCTACCGGGAAGCCGACACTGACAGAGCTGGGCGAACGAGGGTGTAGCAAGCAACCACCGTGAGCTAAAGCAGTTTGCATCATCTGATGAGTATTCACACTCAAGATCATGCAGCTTTCCACTGCTCTCTGTCATCGTTCTGGTCGGTGTACGGGTGCATGCATGGATGCCAAATGGGGGGGCCCTCGGCGGGAATCTGGAGAGTCTCTGGTCGCCAAGTCTAGTGCCCATCCACCTCGAGTGCGACGGTGCGGTGGGAGATGTTCTCCCCGGAACCCTGGTTTTCGCAGTGCAAGGTCGATCGGACGGGGACAGCAAGGTTATGCTTGCGGTCGATCACTGATCGCTGGCTATCCCCGGCCAGAAGCCGCCGAACGATGCTCCGACGGGGCGCGTCGTCAGTATCGTTCGTCCGAAAGAGCGCGAGGACGAGCGTGGCATAAACAAACATGCGGCGGTATGGGAGGGTTGCGAGCCGCTGCGGGTAGACGTACCCAAGGCGCGAGCAGGCCACAAGGATAGGGCGAATGAAACGAAACGTCAGATTGCCTCAGTATCGTAAGCATCCAGAGTGGATGGGCTTAGTTTAGGTCATCCGTCATCTCTTTTTCCACGTGCTTGCGAATCAAACAGACCGAATGGTACAATTCATAAGTTGGACAGGTCCAATTGAAGTATAAGCCGCTGGGAATGGGACTGAAGACGGGCAGTCGAGATTGTGACCGGCAGTTTCACGGGCCAGCCAAGCCATTGGGTTGGTGACCCCGTTCGCCCGCTCCCCCGTACGAGAGCCAGAAGCGACTGGGATCCTGAAAGATCTGGGACCACGGCAGGCTGATTCTCTGTTGCTCAAGATATCGCCGTCAGTCGCACGGTGGCTCGCTGCGTCCGCGACAATACTATGGCCTGCCATATTCGTACTGCAGCCAGCCGCGGGGGCCTCCCCTGGTCATGTCAACAGGTGACTCTCGGTGGGTTCGTGACGAAGGTGATCCTTGATGTCAGGACAGACCGAGCGTTAACCCGGAAAGGATTGCGTTGACCGTGGCTCTAGCCATAGCCTGGTCATGGAACAGGCCGAAGACTGAACTTCCTCTTTCTTCCGAATTTCAATATCAAACATGATGGGCCGGGGGCATCTCCACGCCATGCCAGCTTCTTACAAGCCAACCAACCAAGCTGACACCATTTAGCGCCACGAAACGCCCTCTTTTCTTATTTCAACAACCGCCCCACTCTGTTAATTATTTGGAAGCTTCTTCTTGGCAACTGGCCAGGACACGAAGAAGCCGAGTCCAGTGTTCTGGACATGGCTATGCCACGTCCAAAAAATTCGGTCGTGTCACACGTCCAGGCTTGCGAGACCGTAGACCACACAGCACGGTGCCGGAGGCACACAGATCCTCTGGAAGTCCTACGGCAGCCGCTGTTTTTCTTGCTTCTGGTCACTGATTGGTCGCACACGCCTTGCTGCAGGATCGTGGAAAAAACCGAGATGAGGTATGCCGACGGCAACTCGCAGAATGCCACAGAGCCATCCTGTGAAACTAAGCCATTTCCACGCCAAAATGTTGTACCACAGACATGGCTCTCGTTCTGGTTGCCATGAGATCGTGTGACAACCAACGTTTGCCATATTGGTGACAGAGGACCAATCGATACAGACAGGCGAAGCTGGGGGTACTGGGTAAGTTAGACCTGAACCTGGGGATGTCAGAAAACGGGGGTTGACTCTGAAAGCCCCCGATCAACTTATCCTCTGCCACATACGTAGATGTCATGATGCTAAGCGCGTTCGGAATTCCGGGCTTTGCCAGCAGAGTAGGACTTCCAGTTCCAGTTCCAGTTCCAGTTGCTTGCGCCTCGTTGTTGGCAGCAACTGTGCTGGTTGATCCGAGAAACAAAACCCAACAAACGGGAGCGCACAGGATCGGGTGCTCCATGCACCCGCAATCCAAGCTTCTTACGCTGGCTGCGAGCCAGTCACATCGAAAGCTGTCTGGAGCCTAGGTCAGAGCACCTTGTCGACAGACGCCGGCACAAGCAAGCCGAGTTGGCACGCCCAAACCCAGCGGCCGGGAGCAAACAGTTGAAACAAGTCTTGCTGTGCCTCTTGTCTTCGATCCACGGGGACAACATCCAGACATCCAGAGGGTTGGGTCGCGGGAGAGAAGTGGATTGGTCACGCCCTACTACTATTGTTGTACAACGGCCAAAGGCGCAAGCGGTATAACGTCTTTTGGCGAATGCGCATGAAAACGTTGGTCTCGCCTTGGATTGTTTTCAAAATTTCATTCCGCACCGACTTGGCAGGAAGCATGGACGGCATGCTCGTCGTAGTGTCAGTTGGTTTTCGGCTTCGCTGATTCCGTGCGTGATGGGCAATAACACGCCTCGTTGCAGAGGAAGCGACTTTCCCGAGCTGATGCATGCAAGCGAGGCGTCACATTTGGCAACTTCTGCCTATCGTCAATCGGGGCAGAGTGGCAATCTCGATTCCGAACTGAAGCAATGTCACTGTGATGATGTGCTTCCCCTGTGAGGGCAATGTCGGATTGTTGTGATGAAATCCATGCATAGTGGTGACCGGAACCCGAGGGTATGGGTGTGGCTGCGGTGCTGACCACCCACAAGACCCCGTAAATGGAACAGATTAGCGAGGACCAGGACACCACAGCAGCGAACATGCGGACGCGCGTTAGGGAAGGCTGTACGCCGTTCTGCAGCGGCACGAAGCCAGTCCAAGCTGAGCTCGACTTGAGCTGAACATGGGCTAACACAGACGACATTTCTGTGATACCCGGGGCTGTGAGCTGGCCTTCCCCAGGTTCCCAGCTGGCCGACACCCCTGGACGGCGAGCCAATCGAGTTGCCCCAAGCATCACCGGCAATATGGCAGACTCCCGCACCTGACAAAGAGGTTGTACAGCAGAGTTGGGTGACAGACGTTGAGAAGAGTGTAGCAACGGAGTAATCAGGTCCTATGGTCGTGTAGGAAAGCGCGAGATCTGTTAGTGAAATGCTATGTTCGTGCATGATCTTGAGAAGTGAGACCGGCTCTCGTCCTGTCAATCACTTTGTCCATTGCGGGTAATGGGTGGCTGCAGGCTCGATTGACAACGGCGATGCCGCAAGGAATGGCGGTTCGATTGCTGCATTTCGCCAGCGTGACTGGAATCGCGTTTCTGAGCCATGATCCTTTGCTTCGGAACCGAAGTATCGATATCATTGTGAGAAGCCAACAGATTTACGCCGTGCACCGAAGTCTTCGGCTGGTCGACGTCAGGGTATTACCGAAGCCACAGCAAGGGATGTCAATGACCGAATACTGATTGGCAAGTTTGAAGGATACTGCGTTCGCGCAGAGAGTTCTGGGGATAAGGCGTCGTTGCAGTTGTCGTGGTTGTGCGACTGACTGATAGACGCACGTTGGCATAGTTAGGGTGAGGGGCCTCCGCGACCTGGATTCCTTAGTGGTAGTAACGGGCTGCCAAGCTAGCTGGAGTGATTGGCCTTCTGGGACCTGAGCCCGTGGACTTGGGCTTCCCGCCACGAGGTGGGCCAGAGGAGGAATGTCTCGCAGATGCAAAACATGAGAGTGCGGATCGTAAGGTTCTCCGTAGTCGACAGTGAATCTGCAACATGGGGGCCCAGAAACCGTCAACTTTGAGAGATGGAAAGACCGATCGGTGAAGTACCTGTGTGGTACTGCTGACGGCTTTACAACAATGCTTCTTCCCCCCTTTTCTTCCTTTTCCCCCTGCCGGGATGACTTGCAGAAAGGGACGGGCCAGTTGCATGACAGGGAAAGGTCGGGGTGCTGGACCCGAACAAGACGGAAGGAAAGGCAACCGAAGGCAAGGTGAGCGGCGGCAGAGAAGACTTGTCCTTTGGTTGGACGAGAGATTGTGCAGAAGTATAGTTGGGCGAAGTGCTACCAAGATTCCAGTCGTAAGACGGTAAGAAGCGAGAGAGGACGGCGGTTTGGCTTGTGGCGGGTGAGATTGCCGGGATGGCCAGGGTTTCCGGGGCCATGGTAGAATGTCAGGCCAGGACAGACAACAGGGCGGGCGGGAGACAGAGACAAGCGAGGAGACGTCTCAACTCAATCAAGTCGGCTCCGGATCCATCCATCTAGACAACGTCAGAGCGGGAGAGGCGATAAGCGGCTTTGTGAGGCGGGAGAGGTACGGGAACGAGAACGGACGAGTGTTGGGACGGCGTCGGGGCCCAGGGACGGGGCGAGCTCGATTCGGCGGTTGGCGGCGACTTCTGGTGGTTGTGCCAGGAGGTGGACGAGGAGTTGTGGGCAGTGGCTAGTGCTCGGGGTGATACGGCCGTATCCGAGGTGGGTGCGGTGCGGTATCCGGGGGTGTTGTTGTTGGAGGTCGCTGGCGGTTGGCGTTGAGGGTGATTGCGCTGGCGGTTTTGGGCAGTCGGCCGACTGGCGTTTCCCCAAGGAGATGGAAGCGACAAAGTGTCGGTATCGGCAGTGGTGGAATCAAGTGCCGGAGAGACGCATGCGGTGAGGCTCGAGGTGTTTCCGTCATGGTGGATGCTTCACGACAACGGGCGACGGAGAGAGGCTTGGAGGTGACGAAATACGGATATTCGTAGCGAGGGTCGAGGCCATTCAGGGATCAAGGGCACGACGGGTGCAAGTTTAAGCGCGATGGCGGTAGCAAAGGCAATGTGAATAAGGATTGAAACGGCGGACTGCAGAGGGCAGTTTCCTCCCTGTCAGTGCTCGACATGGAGCCCGCTCTTTTGCGCAGGTGCTGTGGTGGTGGTGGTGGTGGTGGTGGTGGTGGTGGTAGTGCATGTGCAGGTGAGGGTGTGTGGGTGGTGTGTTTGCGTAAAGCACGAGCTCGCTCTGGCTCTGTCCGCAGGCGGGGTGCGGGAAGACGAGAGATGACGGTAGTGTCGAGGGAGTGGCAGAGGCGCGTGCCATGGCCATTGGACGGACATAAGACGCTGGACCAGGTTGGGAGGATGAGGATGGATAATGATTCGAATGGTTGAGGCCGAGGCGAAGCCATGCTGTGTGGTGATGGTCGAGGCGGAAATGCCAGGGGGGGGCCTACTGCCCGGGACCTGCAGGACGGGACTCGATGAGGGAAAAAGAAAGCATAAGAGGGGGAAAATAGACCAGACGTTTGATGGGCCGTCGCCGGTCAGTCGCGGTGAAGGCTCTGCGTCCTCTGGGATCGGTGTAAGGATACGGTTGCTTCTCGCGGGCAGGCTGCAGCGTTGAAGGTGTGGGATAAGAAAGTGAAGATGAAATATAAAAATAAAAAATGAAGGGATTCACAGAAGATGACGACAACCTAAGGCCGGCGAATGGGGAGTGCATGGGAGGGAGCGATGGGCTGAGAGGGCTGAAAGACCAGGCAAGCCAAGGGGAGGAAGGGACCTACCTATTCGTACGGACGGATACTGTACCTTCCCTCAGGCACCTCCTTCCTCGACTGCTGGCAGGCAGGCACACACCACACCGCCCCTGCCTAGGCCTAAGTAGGTAGTGAGGTAAGTGCAGAGCAGAGCAGAGTAAAGCAGACAGCACCTTCCATTCCATTCCTGAGAAGGGCCCCCCATCCACAGTCTACAGATCATACCAAGCCCAGTACTTTAACCACCTACCTCACCTAGGTTAGCAGCCTCCATAGCACCTCAGCCAGAGCCTTGATTAGCGCGCCCACAGCGGCTATCCTGAGCCCATGTTTGCTGAGACTGGTCTGATGTCTAGCACAAGCTGCCACTGTATTTGGACGACCTCGTGCCTCCCGTCCCCGTCCCGTCTCTGATAGCGCTCATGGCGCTCATCATGTCTGTGCGTGCTCTTCCCACGCTGCCACGGAAAGGCAGGTATCTACCTACGTACTAACATACGTACCTACCTCACCCGACCTTAGCCTTCCCGTGCCTGCCGTGGAAGGTGCGGTGCCACTGGGTGCCTTCCTTACCTGCCTTCCTTACCTGCCAGAGTAAGGCGAGGACGGCAAGCAAGATGGGATCTTGCCAGGAAGGAGGGAGCCACAGAACCTCACCTGCCTCCTCCATCGTGCCTGTGCCTGCCTGGTAAACCGTAACCTGGGTAAGCCACACAACATGCTCAACCACACCACCAACTCTGCACTTTTACGCCTCCTCATGTCCCAATGCTCTCTCTCTATGGCTGCATTGCAATGGACCATCTTCCCCTCACCTGCGGTGCAGACAGAAATTCCACTCTCGACTCGACTACCTCGCATTACCCTACAGGGCCAACGCCAACGCCAACAACGCAACACCCACGAGAACCGCCGTCGACTGCTGCACCCTGCTCGCTGCTCGCTGGTCGCCTGACCCTCGTCACCGCCAAAAGAAGTCCCGCAATTGCGTCCGTCTTCCCTCATCACGGCCGTATCACCATCCTATTCCACCTCGGAAATCCTGTCATCACCATTCGATCCCTTCTGCACCTCTGCTGCTGCCTCCAGCTGCCCTGTCAGTGTCACTCGCACCCTGCCTCGCCCTGTCTTCCACTAGCAAGTCTGGGCACCAATAACTTGCCTGGGGTACCCAGCCCATCTGGCCGATCTCTGGCAAGGGCCGACCCTGCACCGCTCTGCTAGCCGTCGATCTACGAATAATCCCCTGCGCACTCTGCCTCCTCTGCGTCTGGACCTGGACCTGGACCTGGACCTCACGGAGGGGGGAGAGGTCAGACGCGCGAAATCACAAATCACGTCTGCTACGAAAGCAGAAAGTGAAAGGCAGAGTGCACAACACCAAAGCTTGCCTTCCTTTACGCACTCAGCCATTACAACCACTCCGCCTTGGACCGGCCACTTGGACAGACACACGGAGAACCGAGGTGGCTTTATCTGGGCGTGCGTGGGGGACACCGCCACCCGCTTCTCACCCGCTCGCTCTCCTGGGCTTCGCTACCTACCTACCTTACATACCAGCTACCTTACCTTAAGGTAAGCTACCTACAGCCATCAAGTACCACCCTCGCTCAATTGGCTGCCTCTGCTCTGCTCTGCTCACTCCCTCTCCCTCCCTCCCTCTGCCCTCTCCCTTCAACCCTCGCACTCGTCATTTTAGTCCAAACTCACAGCCTTCCCGATACAGATTGACCTAGTACATACTTCATACACTATCAGAACAAGCCTACCACGCATATGCCATGGCAGCATGAAGATACGAGCCATCCTCATCCATTCGCTCCATCACACAGACATTGGCCCCAAATACCATGTTTGGGCTCGCGAGGAACGCAGCAGCCACCTAGCGCTATCTCGAGACACACCGAGATGGTCCATTTCGATTGCGACTTCTCCTCTTAGGGCTGAAGGACTCGCCGCCTTGGCTTCCCTCACCATGTGAAATCCGCTAACCGGCCTCTGCCGTTGGCTCAAGCGGTGGCCGGTTCTGCTTGGTCGTTTTCCTTACCTGACCAGTCCGTCTACCATATCACCACCATACCTGACTTACGAGAACCACCGAATGCCTCGGACCTGGTTTCATGCCCTACTACAGATCAGGTGCCGCCATCGCCGCCAATCTCGTCATTCTTCCAATGACACTTCTTCCACTCAGAGGGTGTGATCCTAGCATCTACCGCCGTCAACTGGAACTCCATTTGCGTGAGCATCTCGGATCTTGTCCCACCCAGCCTGCCGCCACAGCTATCCACACACGCTTGTACGTACACTCGCACGCATATTCTGTCTTTGCATGCTGGGGAATGCCCAATTGCCCGTGCCGCTGGAGACACAGATGCGTTACCAGTCAACGCTACATTGTCTTCGTCTTCTGCCTCACCCCGCCTTTTCAACTGTCGCTTTCCGGTACTTCCTCCCTCGTCACTGAACACAAAGATTAGACAACGGTGGAAGTACCCGGCCAGACGAAAGCAGTGTGTTGCTGGGCTGTCTTCTCGCGCGGGAAAACTGATCGTTCGCTAAACTACTAACAAGTACTTCCACTACGACATCTGACCGCTGGTACTCGCTTGTACCGCGGTGAATGGCTACACCAAACTTTCCGAGAAGACAGCACCCATATCAACACCATATTGAGCAGATTAAGCATGGCGAGTCCGGGTACTTTTCGCCGCCTCCAAACTGTCTACGTCGAATATAAGACTGCAACCGTTCCCCGGGTATCGTGGACGTTGAGCCATCCGTTGGCCGTCTGAGCACTAAAATCTCTTCGCCGAGACTAGCAATCGAAAATCCGATCTTTAAACACTTGTTGGAATCGATTCTTCCTCCCACCCCATAGTTAACTGGTATCGGACGTTTGCCCAACACCCCGGCACGCCTGGGTTTCTGTCATCGGCCCATTCATTATATCCCAGTACGCGCCTCACGCAGGCATCAGTATTCACTTGCATCGAGCAAACCCCATCAACTCAAATACTCGTGCATCTGCCTCAGACACGAGTCTCACTCTTGGTGCCTCTCCCCGATATCCACTAGGAACCGGCCGACGCCAGCGCACCCACATTGTTAGTCGACTAGATTTCATCTCAAGAGATCTCATCCAACAGGAGCAGAGAAACGAACAGTACGTCCGTGCCTGACATGACAGCGAGACACGGGCACTACGGATAAAAGTGAAGTTGACACGCAGCGGCAGACAGGAACAGACCCGTCTATTCCCGGACGAGACAGCGCGAGGACCACGAGCCTTGCCGAATCCGTGAGTCTTGAACTCTCTTTCTGGACACCCTCCACGTTCCCCCCTGCGAGCCAGGCCAAGTGCTGTGTCTGTTCAGCTGCGCCTGAAAGAATAGAAGCGTCGTGATTAAGAGGGGCAGCGGGCATCGTCGTCGACCGGCCTGAGAAATGCACTCAACGCAGCATGGCAGCCCGTGGCAACAAGTCCGCCATGCCATGCGCGAGACCCGTAACGACACCGCCGTTGGTCAAGCTTGAGCATCATCGGCGTCAGCGGCATTGAGACCTCGGTATCCGCACCATGCACTGGCATTGAGGAGGCTTGCTTGCCTCGGTGACGCTACGACTGGCCCCCAAGTGTGGGATCCTCTGCAGCCTGGTCATTGAGACTAGGCCGTTGTGGCCGTTCAGCTGCGCCGGGGGCCCTGCTCGGGCAGAAATGACGGGGATTCGATCTTGTTCAATTTCCCGGGTCGGGAAGATGCCAAGCTTTATTCTGGCTGTCCAACAGGCGTCGCCGCCTGGCTGCTTCCCGTCGATCATCCCGTCTCTGGTGCAGCAGTGTGCCTCATCCTGTTGGCTGCAAGGGGGTGTGGCCTATTGTGCGCGAGTGTCAACAGTCCACCCAAGGCAGAGGAAAGCCGGCTTGGGTCTTGGCTGGACAGGCATTTTGGGCATGCTCGATCAAGCTTTGGCTGGCTGGATGACTGGCAAAAGAGACAGAGGCAGATGCAGAGGCTCACCTGCGTCTTTTGCCCCATCGCCTGTTAGTCAGATGATGCTCTGCAATGTCAATCTGCGTCGATGGAATTGTCAAATCATTGACTTGACCCAGCGAAGCTCTTATTCACCAGCGAGGTTGCACCCGCGCTATTCTCCAGCGGGAGGATGAACCCACTGATCGCCACCGGGGCCGAGTGCCTCACCTGCACTATTAACATGTTGGGCTGACCAATTGGTAGTGATAGGACGCATCAAGAGAAAACCAACCTAACAAGACGGGGGGCCCAACAAACGAGACAGACCAGGGCAAGCAAGGCAAGGCAAGGCAAGGCAGGCCAGGGAAAGCTCCGAGATCAACCCCAGGCGGAAACCGAAACAGAAACAAGAAGAAGCAGGCACTCTTGCGGGGGCACCAGATACAGACCCAAACAGAGAGGCTCACTCAAACTCGAAGAACAAGACCCTGGAAGAGAAACGGCGCCATTTCATCCTTGGCTTCTCTCTATTGATTTCAGAGTCTTTCATTTTTCTGGCGTTGCGGGTCAGTGCGTGCCGCATCCCATTTGCAACTGGACTTCCATTCGCTGATCGTGACCAGAAGCAGACATAAGAAGAAGGAGGGAAATAAGCACGCAGTCGGGTGCGGTACAGCAGACAAGACGTCTGGCGCATCTAATATCTTTTGACAGCCCTTCTTCCCGTCGGGGATAATTTGCGACCGCTCCACACCAGCATCAGAGATCGTCATTTGGCAGATGCGCCCCGGGAGGCCAAGTATCCGAGGCGAAACTGACGATTGATTGGACTTTGATTCCAACGACTTTTTCTTTCTAGCTGCCCATAAGGTTGCGGGCTTGAGATCTCCATCGGCTTTCATCTCGGCCGCGAACAACGCCGGACGAACCCAACGCTCTCCGCAGGCTGTGTCTGCTGTTGGTCGCTTGGCGCTTGATTTGCGGTACCTGTCTCGTACTTTTCGCCATCTGCCAGAACACGAGCAGAAAAAAAAAGAAGCGAAAGGCAGAAAAAGAGTGCTTCAGAGACACACCAGCTACATACACGAGAGACAAGCTCTACGCGCATCTCGGGATATCTTTGGTTGTATCAGATGTACGTCTCATCTTCACTTTCATGTGTACCGCGCTGTACCTGGTCACATCCCTTGGTGCGGATCTCCCGGTCTCCTCTTTTTACTCAGGCCTACCTTACTTCCACCGGTCCCCATTTACGCGCCCAGGGTATTCGCACCCTTCTACTGACTGCCCTCTTCAACAAGGCAACTTTCCCTGTTGGGCACCGTCCTTCCCTCACATCCTCACATTGACATTGCATCCCGTGGGAACCCTGCTTGGGGGCTTCCTGACCTTGTTCGCAATGTTAACCTTACCACGCTACGTACTGCTCTACATCCACTGCATCATCCATTTCCCCTCACGTTCCCATCTCCATCTCTATCTCCATCCCCATTTGTTCCCCAGTCGAAATGGAATGGCAAGACGAATATTTGTGGCACCCCGGGCATCAGTTGCAATGTTTTGTGGTGGCTTCTCTGTGATAGGTCTGCCGGTCTCGTGTACATGCACTCTCCTTGGTGTATGCACATCGTTGACAGGTCGGCCTGGTGCAAGGTTTGGAGGCGGACGGACGCATGCAAGGGTTCAGCCGGTCGGTAGTATCCAAGCCAGATCCAGTGACACTGGAGCACGCCGCTTGAGTCCCGATTGCACAGACTACTGCCGCTCCCTCCTTGCCGTTAGACGTCCCCCGGTTCGCCCTAATTCTGGCCACATGCCATACGGCCATTCCCATCCCTCTTGTTCATCCCATCCCACCCACTTATTGGGCTCGCTGCAGCTGCTCACAAGAGCTATGGCCAATCACGCTAATCCATGGTTCGCAGACGTCGACACCGACAGCTTTCATCTCGCCATCCGTCCACGCCCATTCTCCAGCTTCAGACGCCCCCTTCCCTCACCCGCTCGCTGAAGCTCTTGCTTTTGGGCTCAAGCTTAAGCCCTGCCGTTGTACCTGGCTCAGTCAGTTGAGGTGCCAAGCATAGAGCAACCAGCCGGGCTGCCCACCCTCCTCCGCTCCTTGGCCTGTCGACTTACACGGCAATCTCGCGCCAGCAGGACTTCCGTGTGTGAAGTGTGAGTGACTAGGCCACCAACTCTGTACATATCTGGACGTATACGTACCGGGGGTGACAAGCATTGTCCCGGTACTGCGATTTTTGCTCTTTCCGCTGCGGTGCGTTGCCCATCACGGCGATCTCAAGTAAGTGCCATCCATTATTCCTTTTTTTTCCCTCCTCTTGTCCTCACCCTTCCTCTTTTTTTTTTTTTCCTTCCAAACCTGCACTGAAGTCGTTCTCCATGGATACCTAATCCTCCGTCTGGATTTTTGCGGCCCCCATCATTTGTCATTTCCCGCTTTCTCGCTGTCGGCCGTTGCCTTCTGCCCTGGCACGAACGACTAGTTCTTCTCCTTCAGTCTCCTTGCATGGGGGCCCCTCCATTGCTTCTGTCGCCTCCTAGAACGACCACCCCGTGTCCGGTCCATGAAGGGCACCGAACGCTCAAGTGCCTTTACGGTGTCTAAGTAGCGTGCCAAAGGTACACTTGAACATAGTGACAGCCCTGTTCCCTTGCCCACCACTAGCCCCTTCGGCCTCACATCCAAGTATCCCCAAACCCCATACCACCTTTGCCAGCTGAAGCGGTCCCACGTCCATCATCGTCTATGAGTACAGCCACTCAAAAACGCGCAGCATACCTCCAATGAGCGACTGACTACCGTTCCCCCACCCTTTCTCTTCAGATCAATGGAACCTTGCAGCTCATAAGACACCTGGAATCTCGCATCTCAACGGCGGCCTTATCCCTGCCTGGCACTGTCATCCTCTCTCCTCTCTACATCGAATACAACATACCCTTTCTCTCATACTCAATCCATATTCCATACCCGTACGCCCCTCTCTCTCCCCTCACCTCCCATCCCCACAAATGTCATCCGGTCTTGGAGCCTTGCTTGGCCGTCTCCTCTTCCTCCACCACCAGAAGTCACCCGCAGCCTAGACTATCTGCACTTGCCAGGGCAGAAAACAGAGCCTTCTCTAAAAAGAAACGACGAGGGGTGATACCGTAAGGGAGGGCCGTCGGGAACCCCAGAGCGGAGCTATTGGTGCGTGAGCTCTCTGTTAGTGCGGCAAGCAGAGGAAAAGCAATATCCATCTTCGCAAGGTCCCTGTTCCTTCCGCGTGGATCTGCCCATCCGGACTTTTGTGTCTATCGCCACAGACTCGTCGTCGTCTATCCTACCTTACGCTCATAACGCGTACCTGGGCCTGCAAGGAGAGACCGGAGCAACTTGCTATCTATCTGTCGACCTCTCCAAGAAATGCAACACCACTTCCCCGTGCCTCACCAACATTCCTCATCTACCTACTTCACCCCCGCAACAAAATCAGCGACACAGTCTGACTTTCTGAGTCTGCGTTTCTCCCTCTCGCCTCCCATCTCTTTCTCCCCTTCTATCATCATCCACATCTTCGGCATTGTCCACCGTTTCTGTTCATGCTCGTCTAATATCCTTGCGCACCACATCTCCACCAGCTCTGGTAGGCCTCGCAAGTTGCCTCTTCCTTTCATGCCAAAGGAAATGCAGTAGTACTGCGAGACCTTAGGCTTGTTTCCATTGAGGCCTGTTTCTAACTGCTGCGCCTTGGTTTTGCGAACAGGTTCGTTGCCAGTCTGGGAAACGAACGAACGAGGCACGGCCCAGCTCCACGGGTTCGGCATCGCGAACCACAACAACTCGTTTGTCAACAACTCCGAGCCGTGATTGGGTCTAATTCTCGCGAACACCCTGGTCTCAACGGTTGAGTGCGTGATCCCCTCCCACTGCGCACACCAGCTGCAGGACGACGAACTCCAGCAAGAATCCGATGCGGTTCGTGCTGCGAGCTCCCGTGTGGCCAGCAGTTCCCGCCAAGCAATGTCGACTTTGAATCTTTCGCAATTTGGCTAACTTGCATTCCAGGAAACCAGCCCTGGCACGAAGGCCTTTCAGTCGGTTACCACCGCGCTGGCATCTTTGGGTCCTCCCGAAACTCCATTTCAGATTTCGGTTTGCAAGCACTCCAGCGACCAATGACAGGTGCATCGGTCTGAGTCTTTTGCACCCGTTATTCATCGTCAAAGAAGTGGTACTGGTTTAAGATCGCCGCCTCTGAGCATTTTCTCAGCCTTCTCAGATCGCTCGTCTTCCCAACCTGCACTTTTCGTCTCTCTCAACCTGCTACTCAGCCGCAGCGACAACTTTGCTCCCTGGTTCCAGTCGCGTCAACCCTCCGAAGGCCAATACAGCCGATCGACCAGTTTCCTAGCGCCACTCGCCAGCTCGGAAACGCCATCCACATATCTGAGTACGGTGTCTCAAACCACTGCTGGCGGGAGAATCTCCTAAGACTGACTCGCCTCTATTAGGGATCCTCCCTTTCCTCGCACTTGGCCTTAATTTGGTAAACAAGACTGGGCTTCACTTTAATCACAGCAATCTCAAGACATATCTCTCCCTTTCTCCCTTTGTCCCCCGACGGTCCCACAAGGCCATAGTCTCCTCCTGTCGTTGCAACACCGCTCCCGAAACAGTGGTTTGCATTTTCCCGGCACCAGACCAGACATCTTTTCCCAAGTGCACCCTTCTCAACAGCTTGAATGTCTGCTGCGAAGTTTGAGTGTGCTTCCTACAAGCATTTCGAAGTGAGTCAGCCCATCACCAGAGCACGGAGCCGAGCCGCCCCTGAGACGTTGCTGTTGGTCGCACGCAAGCTTGTTCTTGCCGACGGTATAGAAGTTTGAAAGGCTGACAGCTCCTCTCTCCCTGAAGCAGCCCGACTTCCACCCCCAGAGGCCAATTATCATCGGCGAGGAAGGCCTCGACTCACCCGAGACGGTGACCCTCAAGTACGAAGAGGCGGTTGCGAGGGCAAACGGAGACCTTCGGGGTGATTCCCCGCCAGGTGGTCTCCTCCCCATGTCGCACTACGGGAAGCACCAGCCAGGCCCAATCCACGGTACGTTTTCTTCAAGCCAGTGAGCTGCATCAATCCTCCTGAGTTGATCTGGAGGAACGATTGTGTCGGCCGAGCTGGCCATCGAAACAGTGCAACTTAGCTGACAAGACGTGATGTTTGCAGGGTACGACTCAGCTCGCGGATATGAGGAGGCGGCCTACCAGCAGTATGGCGCGCAAAACTATCCCGCCCAGCATGGCGGCGCGGCTCAACTCACAGCGGCTCAGATGAACCAAGGAGCATTCGCAGCCAACAATGCGGTTGCACCATACATGGGAGTCGGCAGTGTTGACTTGTCCGTGGCCTCATTTCAGCCTTCCACTGGTGGCGCCGGCACGAAAGTGCTGGTGAAGGTCTCTTCGGCGTATGATCTGCTTGCGATGGCACCTTACTACTTTCTCGTTTTCGGAACGAAGAAGGTCCCAGCAGATCCCATTCAGGACCCTCAAGACAACGGCAGCTTGTTGACTGTCTCGGCGGATGCGCCGCCTTTTGTGATCACCGGCTGCCCCAACGAGAACGTGCCAGTCTCGCTGGTGATTGAGACGGAAAACCATGAGCACTTCCAGAGTGCGCCGGTGGGCCAGTTTGTATATCACGAAGCACCCCTTGGAGGACCAGGTGCTAGCTCGGAAGTCATCACGAGGAAGGTCTCCAAGTCACCTGAGCAACAACATCAGTCACCCAGGTCAGCAAGCACACAGCTAGGCAACGAGTCCGCTACAAATACCTACGACTTCGCGACAGCTCCGCAGCAGCCCACACAGTCTCCCTATGGAAGCAACTTTCCGCAAGACAGCAACAACACCAACATGCTCAGCGCATACCGTACCAACTCCTTCACGGATCAGCATTATCCGCGCGCCGTGCCGCCGCCATTGCGACCACCGATGGCCGGCTGGCAGGCGTACGGCCGAACACCGGGTCCACCCATTACGCACACACAGATTTCGCGCCCTAGCTTGACTCCCCTTCCCATGCCTTCCGCCACGACCCCCCAACTTGTGCGAACCAGCTCTATTCCCAGCTCCCCCGGTGGAGGACAGGGATCAGGATATAGCCACTGGGGCTCGTACTCCAACAAGGCTGTGTTGAAAATCATGGGAAAGCTCGACAGCATGGCCGTGGATTGGTCTCCAGAGG
Source organism: Colletotrichum siamense (assembly GCF_013390195.1). NCBI lineage: Eukaryota > Fungi > Ascomycota > Sordariomycetes > Glomerellales > Glomerellaceae > Colletotrichum > Colletotrichum siamense. The sequence continues at coordinate 99,313 of NW_023501016.1, read as the reverse complement.
AATGGTCCAACCGGAGACGTATCGTTATGTTCAGCAAGAAGCAGTCGGGCTCGACACTAACGGCGAGCTTCAGGGCCGTCAATGTCAATGAACGGCCGCCCAACAGCATTTGCATCAGCTGCATTTGGTGGGCCGAGAAGAACGAGTGCTACGTCACATCCGTCGACACCATCTATCTGCTTGAGCAGCTGGTCGTAGCTCCAGCAAGATTCACTGTTGAGGAGAAGAACCGCATTCGTCGCAACTTGGAAGGTTTCCGCCCCTTGACGGTCAGCAAGGCCAAGGCGGACTCGGAGGAGTTCTTCAAGATCATCATGGCTTTCCCGAACCCGAAGCCGAGAAACATCGAGAAGGATGTGAAGGTGTTCCCTTGGAAGATTCTGGAGTCGGCTCTCAAGAAGATCATTGGCAAATACAGCGCCAGTCCGTCGTCGACGCTTCCCGCATCTCACCTGTTGACACCTACTCCCGTCAGTGCTTATCCGCCGCTGCCGACCCCGCCAGCTCCAACAGTTGCATCGGACCATATCAGCGCTTATGGTGTTCCATCGCAGGTGCACCATGAGGCTTTGACATCGCCGCGTTCGATTACAGGCAGCACCCACAGTTGGCCGACTTACTCAACAGGACCGCCGCGGACACTGTCGCCTGCGCTTACAGCTGTCTCCCCGCGTCAGTCCGGTCTACGTCTGGCGGCACCTCTCCCAGCTGTCACCGGCTATGATAGCCGATCGATGACTGCTGGCTCATACGGCAGCGGTCTGCATACCCCGATTGGAAACCAGCACACGCCTCCACCAGCTCCCGGCCGATGGGACACTGCGATACCTGCCATGCACGCCCCCACGACGTACGCGGAACAGTACCAATCCATGACTTCGCACCATGCCCCAAGCCATCAAGTCTATGGTGGTGTCGGGTACGGGGACGGGGCGCAACGGGCATGAAGCCGCGAGGCCCATGGTCGGGAGGAGAGGGCATGGCCGTGGACCAAGTGAGCGATAGCCCTAGAGACGAGAGAGGTGGCGTGCTTCTGCCTCGTGTCTCCTGAGGCGCAAGCGTGATAGCCTGGTATGAGAGGATCCCGCCAGGGTTCTTGGGAGTGAGTCACTACTACTGGTACTGGGGTGTGGCATCAGGACTGGATGGTAGCCGCGCGTGGACGAGGCATGGGGACAAGAGGAGGACGGACAAGAAGCTCAGATGGAAGAGGAGGTCTCGAGAGACGTCGTTGGAGCGAAGTCGTACGTCGTCGACTTGATTGGGAGGGCATTTGGCACCCTGGACGGCATGGGCTACAACGCAACGAGAGGAACAGAAACGAGTTACACTGCGGCCAAAGACAATGAGAGTGTGGTGGTGGGACACTGCGGTAGGGGGTAGGGGTCCACGGGTTCCACCCCGGTCTCCCCTCCGGTGTCGTCCTGTGTTTTCGGTGTGGATGGGTGGGTCCCGAGGGGCAGTCAGGTGTTGTGGCGCAGACCAATCGACTCTCCCGAACGGCGTCCACCTTTCCCGAAATAGACGGTCAACGCCCCGCTTTGGCCGGCCGATGTGCCAGCCCCACTCCCCCGAACATGGACTGCGGCCTTGTGGACATGGGAGATGCCACTTTCTCCGACGCAGCATCCCTCTTCGCCTTCCATATCCCATCTTTGTCGTCTGCGCGAAAACTTTAGTTTGGGGAGGCGGGGTATCTCCAAGGTTGACGGTTTGCGTCTGCAGCTTCTCGCATCGACTTCAACCCCCCGGAACATACTCACCGCCATCTTCAACCACACACGCTCTGGACCGGATTCTCCATCGCTCTGCGTGACGCCTCGACTGGGCTTATCGCGACCGACCACCTTCATCTGCACCTCGATAACGCATTCGATCCCAAGCCCGCGATACAGCTTCTGATTGGCTGCAGTATTCGTGCATGATGGGTTGGGGGTGTATCTGGTGATCGTCTCTTGGAGGGGTAGCCTGCATCCGTCCGGCCTGCATGACGTACATCATCTGCGTCAAGGACCTTTCAAAGCGACACCGCGCCAAAGCCGCCTGCCTCTAGCACCAGATAACTCCCGTTCTACGCCGTGTGTCGCCTGAGAGCAACCCCAAGTCAACTTGTTTCCGACCACTCGCTTGCCTTCCCGCCATGCCTTTTCGGCCGTGCATTGGCGTACCCGTATGCTTGTCGATGGACCCAAGGGCTCACCCGGACCATTCACATGAGGTGTTGAGCTTTATGTTGACACCCATCTTCAAGTCGGTTGCAGGTCGAGAACGATCTCGTTGCGGGTTCAACATGAAGCGCCAGGCCGCCGAACAGTGGACAACGTAGGTCGGAGCAAACAACCACACCCATCAACTGAGAAGAATCTACCTTGGCATGTCGTTGCTTTACGAACGCGGGTGGCGCGGCTCACTTTATTCTGGCGCAGCTGTTCCGACCCTCCATCTCCAACTCCAGCTCCATGCTTGAGCGACGCTCTCGACCTCGAGATCGACACTACCGGGGCGCGAGCTGATGCACCTCCCGACAAGGAAAATCTCGACGACGCGTATGATGATGGCTCGTCTTTCTTGGCACCTACTTCCCACACCAACCAACCTCTCTGCCCTCCACGTCCGCCCATCCTCGTTTCAGAACTTACCACAGCCGGCGAGCTGCTTTCTTCATCAATAGAGGGATACACTGGCGTTTTACACCCGGACCATTCGGTGATAGACTTGGCTGCATGGCGCGAATCTTTACCCTACACAATCACTCGTTACCACCTTAGACGCCAACTCAAATCGACTCGCTCTCCAACATTACCACCTTCCTAGCTCTCGCGGCCCCGTAGTCGTACCATTATCGGCATACCCACGGCATTTCGTGAAACCCTACATCGCTTATCGACACTACCCTTCGGCAATCTCATAACTGCGCAACTATCATCGCTAACTACATCGCGTCACTCACTTAAACCCCTCGACCATCGCACCATATAACCCCCATACAACGATCTTCTCTGCCCCATTCGCTCTCTCCTTCTTTCTCGATACATTTCATACCAATCTTGCATTCATCTTGGCTTTTGATTCTTCTGTGTTTTTCAAGCGGATGCTCTGGTGAGCACACCGCCGGCGTGTTTCGGGGACCGGTGATAGATTCGGGGTAACCTCTGGATAGGGTCATGTAAGAGGGGAAGGTCTCCCCTCAGGTACAGGTACAGGTACAGGAACACGGACACAGGTACAGTACAGGTACGGCACGATACGGACCGGCGGTTTCGGGATATGGGATACGGGGCTACAACATCTGGTGGGCTGCACATAGCATTATACCCTTCGCTTTTGCTTTTACCGGCTTGGGAATTGGGTTTCTGGTCTTGTCACATATGGGATAGTCTCCTGATAATCATAATCGATTGATATCTTTAAATCTCGCCCCCTTTCAAGTGAATTTCGACTTTCTCGACGATGCATGTACTAGCGAATCGTGATGACTGCCTCCGCCGCGACAGTGAAGTTTATTCCACTATCGCCGGCCGCTGAATCACGACCAAGGCCCCGAGACAATTCGCGGAACCGGGCAAAAGGTTCTTATATAACGACCGTCATCAGCAGACATGAAAGTTGAGTACTCTGCACCTTCGACTAGGATTCTCATGCAACGTCGACGCTGACATCTCTTCAACATACACACATCCCAACCTCCACCGAAAGCACCTTCAAGATGGCGCTCGATGGTGTGGCCATCCTACTTCTTACCATGTACATTGTTATGACCGTCGCCTTCATTGGCCTCTTCGCTTTTATGCTGCTGAGGATCAAGGCCGAGCGGGCAGAATTCGACCGCCGGCTGCAACAGATCGTGTCTGACAACGACCTAGTTGAGGTTTCCGAGAGTGTCTATAGACAGGGCCAGGCTACTGAAGCGGCGCCTAGCCAAGCAGAGAGACAGGCCTGATGTCTTGAAAAAGGCTGACGGAACAGCGCATGGGAAATCGGTGATGCCATCTGCGGGGATATATAGACAACAATGAGAACACGCCTCCGCTGAAAATCAAACAAAGTCTAGCTAGATTCAAGTTATTCGTCTATACGGTCTTACGCCCCCATAATGCTCCTTGTCCGATTTCTCGCCCCCAAGTTCACTCCTGCCCCAATTGCTGATCATCCTGGCCGTCCTTGTCGTTCTTGCCGTCCTGACCGTCCTTGCCATCCTTACCAGTCCTCGAGTCTGAAACCAGTTCATACTCCGGGCCCGCTCGTTGGTAATACGTTTTGATTGTTTCTTGAGAGATACCGAACCAGTCTTCTAAGAGTTTCTTGAGGCTGCTGATGAAGCTTTCATTCAAAGTGTCGGCCTTCCTGTGCAATGGGTGTACTTGAGAATCCATATTATTCAGCTTCTCTCTCGGGATGTGAGAATTTTCGGTCCATTGAAGTTTCTCCCGACTCCCACTTCCATCTCCGAATTCGAATCCCAGGCGAACGAATAGATCTTCGACATTTTTGTACGTGATCTTTCGTTTGGTGCTATGATCCCCATAGATGATTTCCATGGTCCTCCACTCTTTCTTCCTGATCTTGTTCGTGCCTCGAAGGGGGTCGGCTGCCATCAGATCATTGAGGTGCCTCTTGTAATCATCGCCTCGCTGGCACTTTGCAAGTTCCATGGTCACCTTCTTGAGCTCCTCTCTGCGTATCATGCCGTTGCGAGTAGGCATCACGAACTCGGTCGGGGGTTCTTCGTAGTTGGCAGGTCGGAGGTTGGTTATCTTGCCGCAAATGTTTGTGACATTAAATATGCCTTCCTGAAAGCGGATACCCCCCTTGTCGAATGTTTTCCAGGCTTTGAAGAATGTGGATGGATGAGAGGAGTGCCGAGCGGTCGCCTTGGTGACCTTCCCCTGGGCATTGGCTCTCTTTCTCTTTCGAGCCGGCCTCTTTCCCCTTTCCTTTTCCTTCTGCGGTTGCGGAAAGATGGTTCTTGCTATTACCTTCTCACCACATTCATATACGTAGTTGGTAATCTCTACTAGTTTGGAGCCTGGGAAGTCGTCCTCACTGATGATCTTGACCTCGCCATAGTTTACTATGGGTGCTGTCAGTGCCGAAGCGTCACTGTCCAGTACCTCGGAGTAGTCGACCATTGGCTCGTCCTCTATTTTCTCCTCCACGTCGAAAACATCGTCCTGCATTCGGAAGTCTTTGTCGATGTCTTTGATACCGACCGACATCTGCAGTTCGTTGAAAGCCTGGCTCAAGATGTTGACCGAGGTCTTCTGCGGACGCCAAACGTTTCCAGATTCCAGCCATGTGGCAATCTCGGTCCAGAAGCCGTCTAACCATTTCTGAACCAACCCAAAGGGTCTGCTTTGCGATTCGGGCAAGCTTGGATGGTAGTATGTCACCCCAAGAAACCAGTGAACCAATCTCAGCGTCTCTTGATCGATATGCTTCTCGAAGGGAAAGTGGTCGTACTCTTTCAAGAACTGCCAGATAGGACTTTTCTCCCTTAGATCTGTCATATCGTCGGTGGAAAGATCGCCCCCGAAAGGCTGCATGGCTTCCATTCTCTGACTCAGCAAGCCAGCCTCAAAGATTGCCGTGTAGTCCTCGCTGACCATCGGCTGAACTCCGAGAAGGGCGTGACGACGCCGATCAGAATGCATTTTCTGGATTAACTTGGGCAATCCGATCCGGCCTATGGAGTAAAAGGACGAGAGGCCTCTGTGAACCGCATCGGTTGCAAGTCTGACATCCTCCCATCCCTCAACGTTCAACGGTTTCTTGTAGCCAGCCACCGCAGAGAAGTCCATTTTGATACGGCCTTCCCTCGGAAGTGTCCACTGATCTGATGGAGCTTCGGGTCTTAGATTATCCCACGTTTGGGTACGGCGGAAGTAATCCCTGATGGAGTGAGTCGCGAGCAGACCGCCGTGATCGAACAGATGTCTGACATGTAGTGCGGCGATCCAGCGCGCATGGAATCCCAGATCAACCCAGGCGTCCATGACGGGCCCTTGCACGTCCAGTTGCTCGGTCCTGTCGTCTAGGTTGATGTTCTCGTCCTCGGCAAGCTTGCGCAGTCTTTCTAATTTGTCGAGCAGGCATTGCCACATTTCAACTTCGAATACGGCTCGACTGATAACTCGTCGGATGAGATCGTTGACCAATGCCTTCTTCGCGTCAATATCTGTGTTCGTGATGTGAGGCAAAATGCGATATTCATCGTTCTCATTGTCTGAAGAATCCGTGATGTGGCCATAGTGTTGATCGTACTGATTCTGAATGCTGCGTCGGAAAACGGCCGGATCATGACACAACTCTCGCAGTTGTTCCTTTGCGAAAGCCGCTCGCTTCTCCAAGCGGGACTTGAATTCGACATCCCAGCTTGACGCAGTAACAGAGGGTGGGAAAAACTGGCCACTGGTAGCCAGCCCCTTGCCGACGGCATCGAATCTCAGAAGTTCCGTCGGAATTGTTTTCCAAGTATGGGCCTTGCAAATGGGAAGATGTTTGGACACCGGTTGACCGTTGAGATCTTCGCCCCGGCTTCGCAACCCATCAACATAAGCCGACAAGTCCTCGGCTACGACTTTGACGAAGCGCAGCGTCACGGCCTGTATTGCGAGGACCATGATGCCTTCTTCCCATCCAAACAGGAGGCCAGCCTTCTTCAACCGCGGGAACAGTCCATCTTTCGTGTCCTCGCCTGTGGGGTCCTTGAAGACGACAGCATAGTCGTGGAAGTACTCACGTCTCTCGTGAGGCTGTTTCATGTCCAGTAGCTCAGCCTCTGGTGGGAAGCCCATGAACCAGTTGTCGTGATAGGCCGGGACACAGAACTTACCAGCCCTTCCAAGGTGACAGCCTTCCCAGTCTGCACGAGCAAAGACTCGGGGGTGGTTGGCGATGCGGTTGAGAATGAGCGACCGAAGAATTTGGGGGTCCGAAAGGTCCTCTTGGTTGAGAAATGGGAGCATATTTACTCTGTGTGTAACAAACCATTCTTTTCCCACCTGCTCCTCGGCGTAGTCGTGGAAATGAAAGAGTGAATTCCAACGCTTGTCACCGCCGGGTCTTGAGAGTGATTCCAGATATACGACGTCGTCAAGCGACCTGCGAAAGCATTCGGTGACATCGATATCGCGGCCTTCGGGGAGAGGATAGTCCTTGCCAAACCAATATGCAAACCAAGATGCGGCACCTTCCTTAGTCTGAGTGGTGGGAGATGATGCAGTCTGGCCTCTATCTGCCGCATCAGAAGCAAAGGACCACCACTGATCGAACAACTTGAGCCAAGACCGATTGACAATATCTTTTAGCTGAGCAGCGTTGACGTGTTCGAGAAGGCCGGTAAGAATGTTTACGTTTAGCGAATTCTTCAATGCGCTGGCATCCCCCCATGCCGTTTCTACCTCTGCCATCAAAATCTTGGTCAAGTTTTGTGCAGTCTCCTCATCGGAGAGAAGTTCAGGAATCCACTTATCGATGAGTTGATTCGAATCCTCTTCGTCGACGGCTTGATTTGGATCCTTGGCATGCGGATATGCGAGATCGTGTAGATCAGAGCCAGGGTAGTCGTGTTTGTATGGAAAGTTACCAATAGATTTTGTCCATGGGTAGCCCGTGAAGAAAGCGTACGATGTGTGCGACTTGTCCATATATATAGGTTGCAGATGTCTGTGTCCCTCAGGGAGAAGCAATCTTAGCGGCCTGGACTTCATCGTGGGACGCCTCGTTGGGGCCATGACAGAGAGAAAGAGATTGCGAGGGTGCGGTAGGGTGATTGCTGATTTGTAGGGGTTGGTTGCAAGACGCAGCAGAATGTTGAGTTCACGGGAAGAAGCATGTTTGATGGATGCACAGATGTCAAGGCTGAGAAACCGTCCTTATATATCATGATAAGAGAGGCGGCCGACAAAGATTGTAGAGATGGCATTCAAGCCGTGGCATTGGCAGCAACAAAAGGATAGAGCGTCGACATAGAACAATGGTTCCACGAAGTTTAGAAAGGCTTTGTAGGAGGCGATGACTATTTCCGTCGACTTGATCATACGTCAGGAGGGACATGATGAGGAAATGCCTGCGATCTGTAGGGTGGGTTGACCAGACAAGACTTGTACCGTAGTTGATGACTCGGATAACTAAGGTATGGTGAGGCGGCGAAGATCACGAGCAAAGTGATAAGAACAGCGAGGTCTCAGGTAGGGCAGATAGGCTGGCCGAGTTTCAGACAGGTGAACCAGGTTTTCTGATGGTGGGCGTTGAAGAAAAGCCGTTGCAAATTGACTGGGACGTTTTGACGCAAGGGAGACTTCTCTGATGCGTCGTCACGTTGAGGGAGGCAGAAGCCATGCGTGTGAGAGGAAGTGGAGGACGACCGCACGCAGTGACAATGCCTTTGCAGAATGATTGATGGGAAAGATGAAGGCCGACCAGATAGATTCAGATGACGGCGTGGCAAGAGGAAAAGACGGCAGGGGTACGTTATCTGTGCCTTTGAGTAGGTGTTCCTGGCGCAATCAATAGCGCCATTGTTGGCGAAGAAAGAGCAGAGCAGAGGTGGCAGCTTGGTGATTGGGACGACAGGAAGGAGGTTTTCGCAGGCTACCTTACGGGGGCCGGATCCGGGAAGGCAAGGGAAGGCCACGCTTAATCGAGTTTAAGCTGAGGGTCTGGTGGGTCTGGGCCCAAAAAAAAGCTGATTCTTTCGCAGGCGAGTGTTTGATTGTGTGGCGCCCAGTGCCCGCGCAGGGACCACCGTCCGGCCCACCTTCCGCGTCGTATTCCACGCGGGAGGCAGGAACCACACACCACAGCAAGGGAAGGAGGGAAAGAACCGCAGGCACCACAAGGCAGGCACGCTGCACGCAGGGCAGGGGAGGAGGTGGGACGTGAAAGAGAGGGAGCAATCGCGTTTCCATCTTTCCCGTTTCTTTAATCGCGGAAACAGGGAAACACGCACAAAGAAGAAAACGAAATAGAGGGACATCATCCACCTTCCTTCATCATGAACCAGAACACCACCACCACCACCACCACCACATCCCTCGTCCCTTGCCTCGTTGATCACCCACGGTGACCTCGCCAAGGCTGTATGCCCAGGCCTTGGTAGGACACCATGAATTGACGGTTCACTCGCTCACTCGCTCTACGAGTCCAGGTCTCATTGCCAAGGCCAATGGACAAAGGCTGCAGGAGAGTGGGATTTATTGGCACTGGAGACGCGAGCTGAGCATATCGCCGCCCAAACCGGCAAGGACGGCGGTGCCACATCGCTCTAGAGACTAGGACTTCCAGCTCCCTTATCGAGAGACGCTAATTGCTGCATTATTCGTCCTCGACCTGGCAGTATTCCGGGCCCCTCGAAACCACCATCCCGAGCACCGCCAGCGCCATCCTGCTCACCGTCGACGCCAGCACCAACGCCAACGCCGCCAACGCCAGCCAGATCCGACGCGATGGGCCGCTAAACTCCGTACCTTGCCTTGCCTGACGCCCTGCACCGGTGAAAGACATTAAGACATTCATCAGACACCTTTTTTGTTTCCTCCTTATTCTCCCTCCCTCCCCCCGACTTGCCTTCCTGTCCTGCGATTCCAATCTTTTTCTATCTGTATTCGACTCACCTTTGCGTACTTACGATGCTACATTGAGCACCTGGCTTTATCCATTGTCGCTCGTTTTATCGCCAGATTCAAGTGCTCCGAACCACCACACTCCTTCCATTGACGCCTTTGAACCATCCGTTTCGATAACCCGACCGCAACTGACAATCTGCCTCGTTGCCTTTGCATCATCGCGAACCAAAGTGTCAGCTTCTCTCGTATCGAAACACGCCGGAACATTCGTGGATTGAACCCCGCAGGTCGCCGTGACCAACGTCGTCGCATTTGCTCCGACCGCCGTCGAATCGACCCGAACCGGCTGGACTGGAGCTGGAAACCCGACTGGAACCCGGTCTCACCCACTTCTTCCGCCCGCGATGCTCTCCACATTCCTCCTGGCCCTGTTGCCCCTCGTGGCCGCCCAGACCAAATCCTCGAAGCGCGGTCTTGTCTTCACTCCCAATGCCAGCTGGCCCCAGGACAACCAGGTCTGGGTTCAGGCTGGCTCCGATCTGACCTGGTACTACAACTACCAGGAGATCCCGAGCCCGGCCTTCTCTTCCAAAACCCAGGCCGAATTCGAATTCGTCCCCATGATGTGGGGTGTTTCCTCCAACCCAGAGGACACCACCTTTCTCAAAGCTGTAAAGAGTCTGATCGAGGACAAGAACATCAACATCACCCATGTTCTGGGCTTCAACGAGCCCGATGGCCCCGCACAGTACGGCGGCAGCGACATTGCTCCCGCCATTGCTGCCAAAGCCTGGGTCGCCAACTTTGTTCCTCTGGGTGAGATGGGCGTCAAGCTGGGCCTGCCTGCTTGCACTGGACAGCCCGCCGGTCTGCCATGGCTGAAACAATTTCTGGGTAACTGTTCCGACCTGATTAGCACCTCGGGTGACAAGAAAAACTGCACATACGACTTTCTTCCCGTGCATTGGTACGACAACTTCGCCGGCCTGGCTAGTCACATTGGCGAGCGTAGAGCCAAGTAAGTCCTTTGACGTGATATCACAATGGCATCCGCACTTGCTGACAGTAGCCCAGCTTCCCGGACGCAAAGATCTGGGTCACGGAGTATGCCTATGCCCACCAGGATCTCGCTACCACCCAGGAGTACTACAACCAGACAGCCGATTACTTTGACAAAATCGACTACATTGAGCGGTACACTTACTTTGGCGCATTTCGTTCCAAGACGAGCAATGTTGGAGCCAACGCTTCGTTTCTCAACAACGACGGCAAGCTGACCGACATTGGCTCTTGGTACCTGGGCTTCACCGCTACGGGAGTGAATCCTCAGTCTGGCAACAGCGGTAGCACGCGGCAAGGACCGCCAATGCTTGTGGCTGCCGCGGCGACATTTGCTGCTGTTGCCTTTGCCTTTAGCTTCTGATCATGATCAGTAATCTGCGAGCGCGATAGATGACGCAGGGCACATGAGAGATGTGCCGCTGCAAAGGTATTTTCAACATATAGACGGCTAGAGGATCAAAATGTCCATAAAAGCTACCGACATATTTCTAATGTATTTTCTTTGGGCTGGTTTTGGTCATAGACTGGGAAGAGCATGGGTGGTTGACGACAGTCACCAACTTGACTGGGATGAGAAGACGACGGGTATCTGTCGAGCATGAATATGAATGAAATTCTGAACACCTCGAATATCCTGCGCAGCGTTCGCGTCTTGAAATCTTACAAGGTGAACTTCCTTCCCCGTGCTATTGCGACAATATTCCACGTTGCCTCTGCTCTCAAGTTCATTGGTCCAGGTACCACGCAGAGCTCACTAAGAGTCTCAGACAATAGGGAGGAACCATGGCTGCGACGATGTGAGGGTAAACAATTTCTTGGAGGCTTTAGTACCGAGGACCAAGGTAGCACAGAGAGGTCCAGCCGGGGCATTTGACTTTAAATATGCGTGCGCATGGCAAGGACTCTTATTCAACCCAAGGCCTCGTCTGATGAGTCTTGCCGGTGTGATGACAGGAGCTGTCAATCGGCAAGACCGGGAATGGGTGCGGCAGATGGACCGAAGAACGGCACAATGCCCCAAGGGGTCCTCGAGTGGATGCAGATTGGGACAGAGCTAGCTGCTGTTAGGCATCGCGAGGGTTTTCATGCCTTTGGTTAACAAATTCCATCTGCTGCGCTACTGCACCCCAGACTCCGCGGCATCCCCATTACTCGGGGCGCTGGGTTTCTACTGGCCGGTTCGCTGGCCGAGATGCCTCGGCCCAATTGCCTCCCCCACAGCCACTGGAAGGGCCTGGAGCGCGCGGGTCCGCGCAGTCTGGGGGCTGGGACAGGCCTACGAGGCCCGAACCCGACGCGATTGCCGGCAGCTAAGGCCAACCCCGACGCAAACCATGTCTACTTTACCGGTGCCCCCTCCTTTCATGACCAGCAACGAAACTCTCGAGCTTATTTCTCGCCTTCTCCGTCTCTCTCCTTTTCTTCAGTCTCCGAAGCTGCCAACTTGCCTTACCTGTCGTCTTCGAATCGCATCACCCGCCCGTAATCAGCAACCATGGCCCTCGAGCGAATTGGCTCCATCGTGAAGCACCTGGCTCCAGGTAGCGCCATCAACCAGATGTACGTGCTACTACTCCCATGTGATCGTCGCTCACAGCGATCCGGACTTCGTTCGGCTTCTCGACCAAAAAGTCTCCGACCCGGAAACTGACAACATACTCTTCCTCTTCATAGCCAGTCCAAGAACCCCGATGATATCGTCATTACGTTAGCTATCCGTACCCCGTTGGCCAAGGCCAAGAAGGGTGGCTTCAAGGACACGAGCCTCGAGTACATGGTCTACGCCCTCCTGAAGGAGGTTCGCGAGCGATCCAAGATTGAGCCTGCTGCGGTGGAGGACATTCGCATGGGAAATGTGCGTAGCAACCTATTCTTCCCCCACCCTCCCGACCCGGAAACACTCCTGCTGACTCTGCCGTTCTCCAGGTCTCCGATGGCAAGGCCGCCTACAAGCTCCGCGCCGCCGCCCTCGCGGCTGGCTTCCCCAACACCGCCGGTGCTTCCTCCATAAACCGATTCTGCTCTTCCGGCCTCCAGGCCACCGCCGATATCGCCAACGCCATCACCACGGGCTCTATTGAGGTCGGCATCGCGCTCGGCGCCGAGAGCATGAGCATTGGCGGCGACGCCCTCGAGAAGCCCTTCGATGACGCCGTCGTCAGCCAGTCCCAGGAGGCGGCCGACTGCATGCAACCCATGGGCTGGACCTCGGAAAATGTTTCGCACGACTTCAACATCACCCGCGAGGAGATGGACAAGTACGCCGCTGAGAGTTTCCAGAGAGCCGAGAAGGCCCAGCAGGCTGGCCTGTTTGACGACGAGATTGTGCCTATCAAGACCAAGGTCGTTGGACCTGACGGAGAGACAAAGGAGGTTATTCTTACCAGGGACGAGGGCATCCGTCCGGGTACCACCGCCGAGAGCTTGGGTAAGATTCGGGCGGCTTTCCCGCAGTGGGGTCCCACGAGCACGGGAGGCAACTCTAGCCAGGTTACTGACGGAGGTGAGTTCTGTCGTCCCAAAAACCGCCCTAAACTCAATTTATTTTGGCATACTGACTTTGTGGGAAGCTGCCGCTGTGCTTCTGATGAAGCGTTCCACCGCCGTCAAGCTCGGTCAGCCCATCCTGGCCAAGTACGTTGGCTCCACCGTTGCCGGCCTGGCTCCCCGCATCATGGGTATCGGCCCGTCTGTTGCCATTCCCAAGCTGTTGGCTCAGCACAACCTGTCGCTCGCCGACATTGACGTCGTCGAGATCAACGAGGCCTTCTCCAGCATGGCCGTCTACTGCCGTGATAAGCTCGGTCTTGACTGGGCCAAGATGAACCCCCGTGGCGGTGCCGTCGCCCTGGGCCACCCTCTCGGCGCCACTGGTGCGAGACAAATTGTTACTGGTTTGAGCGAGCTCCGCAGGACAAAGAAGAAGGTCCTTCTGACTAGCATGTGCATCGGCACTGGCCAGGGTATGGCTGGCCTGTTTGTCAATGAGGTTGTGTAATATACCGGTTGATAATGTACGAGAAATATCAGAATGGAAATGAGTGTATGATTACTGCGTTGGGAAGTGTCTCTTCGATGATCTTTTTCAATTGCGTGTTTGACATCGGACTTTGGTCTAAACTTCTGCAAGACTCCCAATCAAGCCCTCAGATCAGCTATGAATTAATCCCCAAGTCACAAACAGCATCCGCTCATTGTTGCTGCACTGAACAGTTCCCTGCAACCCCAGCTTCCCGCTTTGCTCCAACACCGCGTAGCGGTTAGTGTAGAACCGGATGTCGTTTGTCCCAATTCTCATGGGACTCGCTGCGCTTCCGGTGTCGGCGTACCTCGCAGCGAAGCTACACGTTCCAGAGCTGGCGACACGAGCCCAACCGCCTGCAAAGTCGCCTGGCTGCAGGGTCCAGAAACCGTTTCCCAGAGCGTTGGCGAGGGCCTTGCAGTCTGCCGCCAGTGGTGCCGAAGTCGAGAAGTCTGTTGTTGGGTCTTGGGCTAGTTCACCGCACCATTCGTCTCTGCCGGCAGAGAACGGGAACCGCTTCGTCAGCCGGACTGGGCGGGTACCTTCTGACCCCCGAGTGAACTTCAGTCGTCTGTTGATGTAGATGGTTGAAGTAGTTCCATCGGCTTGGGTAATGGTCCGAGGCACCATGCCCGAGAGCTCAACTCCGGTGGCAGTGACCAGAGAGAAAAGACCAAGGGTGACGACCCATAGCAAGACTTTGGTGAGCGAATGGATTGTCATGTTGAAGGTATTGAGTAGGTAACGAATGGATTGTTTATTATGAGTTTGAGTAAGTACAGGCTTCCAGAGTCTGAAGGGTGAGCAGCTTGATAGATAGCATGAGAGTAGATAACGCAAGGGAGCGGTCGCTTATATGTTAATCGCGACAAACGCCAGGCGGACGAGAACCCCGACGTGAAGTGGGCATAACCAAGCACGAACGATACTACTGCGCACATCACTGTGCATGTCATCTCAGTCAGTTTGGCATTTTCGCCAATGGCCATGCCGTCTGCACTCCTTCGCCCGAGCTGACAAGCGTGTGCCAACTCCTGCAGGAACCGTGGTTACGGGGCCAAGGCGAGTGATTCGTCAGAAATGCACACATGCAAGCCACGGCCCCCGCAAACATTGATGAATGAGACGGGGCTTACATTGTGATGTCGGTGAAGAAGTTTTCTCGCGATGCCGTTGGGTCGGCGGGGACCCCCCCTTTCTGAAGTTTAAGTGATGGGGCCGGAATGTGATGTGACGAGAAACGGCCCCCGAAGGGGGCGGGGATTGGCACCGGAAGCGCCCAGCTCGGGGGTGACATCAATGCGGCACTTGAACGTCACCCAATCACAGCACACGGCGGGGCTTGTTGGTTAGGCTCGGGATCTACGGGCGTCCACTTGTTCTGCCGGTGACAGAATGGCGCTGTGATTGCATGATCACGTTGGGCCTGTGGATCGTGGTGATTGACAGGTTGACGATAATCTCAGATTGGCAGTGTGCGGGGCCAGGCTTCAGGTCCTGGATTTCTCGCATCCTTGTGGAATGTCTGGGGGGCTAGACGCAATCCTCATGATCCGATGTCAGGATCATGTTCGCATGGATTGCTTCTGTCTGGTCGGCAAGCTTGCTCTTATGGTGCACATAGGATATGGAGTTGCTGTATCAGGCCACCCAGTGATGGTGGCTACTGGAATGTGACATTCTCACACTGCCGTCGTACAAGAGACAAAGCAAACATCGAAGCAGCAAGTTTTGTGTTAGGGGACACGCAATGATGGGCAGCCTCGGATGCTTGGTGAAAGGGTTGCTGTTGACGGTTACATACCTATCCGGCCCTCCTGTTCGGGACTGCGCCGTAGAGATGCAGTGTCATCCGGCTCGGCCTCGCCCGTGTCGAACGACACAAGATCAGCCTAGGCCACACGAGCAACATCGGCCTCGAGGTTCGAGACGGCTTGTCTTACTGCGTCCATCCCGTCGACGTCATCCTCGAGAAACTTGGTGGCTTCGTATCGGTGCGGCTGGCCCTCGGCGAGAAACAGTTTGACCTTGTCTTCTCCTAGACAGTCAACCATGTGAGTACTGACGGCGAGATCGACGTCCTCGTCCGATTTGCCTTGGGTTATGGTCGTCGGTGGCCAAGCTGCGACCTTGTCTTTAGCACTTGCTGCTGTGGCCCATTCATATCCCGGGTCAATATCTCCGACGAGCCCAGGGAACTCGTTCCTATACAAATAGTAATCGTAGAGACGCCCGCGGGGGAACTCATCGGTGTTGCCATCTTCTGTGATAGGGACCGTGGTGGCATCAAAGTTGGCGTTCTTGGTCCCGTCAGGTAAGAGCTTGTCGAGATGAAAGACCTGGGGGTTGTTGGCCGATGTAGTTCCCACAGAGACGGCTGCCGCAAGATGATGCGACATTTGCGATTCAGCGATGGGCTCTGGCGTGAGCAAGACTGAAGAGTTGAAGAAGCGATGGCGGAAGGTGGTGATACCGGTGACTGAGAGCAGTGCGATGGGGGACGGTGTGAAGTGGTGGGCGGTCAGAGAGGCCATGAAGAACCCTATTCGACGGTTAGCTATCCGACGGTCACAGACATGTCTCTGCCGTGTGCTCACCAGCGCTCCCCCCGCCGACAATGACCTTTCGTTCGACAGCATTGCTGGACGCGCCTAAGTGTCGCGCGAATTTGTATGCTGCTCGAGCATCCTCAAGCAAGCCCGAAGCTTTCGCTTGTGGGAGCAGACGATAGCTTGCGCTTACCAGAGGCCATTTGTTTCTAAAGCAGACCTGGGGTTGCTGTCAGAATGAGACGGCGCATGCAGTGAGACGATGCAGGACTCACCTGTGCAAGCCATGGTGGTACGCAAGATCTGGAGCCGGTGACTAGACCCCCCGAGTGGAAGTACAGGAAGACGGGTGAGGTAGCCGGGTAGTCCTCGGCCGAGTAGACGTCGCACTCGAGGGGGATAGTGTGGTGAGCAAAGACATGCTTTGTCTTTGTCAAGCGATGGGCGCCACGCAGTGCTTGGGATGACCTGTCTCAATGCGGGGGTTGGTAAATAACACCAGACGGAGCGATGGCAGGCTTAAGCTGAATCTCACAGAGGATGGCTGGGCATTTTGTGGTTGCACGAGCAGGCAAGGAATCGCCTGACGGATCTGACAGTGACATATTTGGACAGCATTGTAGATGCCACCGTGGCGTTCATCATGAGATGTAGCTGAGGAGTTGTGGTTGGTTGGTTGATTGGATGTCTTGTCATGTTCAGACCTTACACTGTATGCCCGCTGCGGGGTCTACCCACCATCGAAGGATTACCTACCTAAGGAATGAACAAGTCTTTCCAGAGAAAAGCCGAAGTACGTCGGCTCCTCCTTCGTTATCTAGACGACCAGAGAGGACTCGAGATCGGTGATGCAGCGCTCTGAACCACTCTATGATCGGTATGAGGTGGCCGGGAGGGGGAGCTGAAAGTTTCCCGTGGGTAAGTGCGGCGACAGACCGGCGCTGGGCCGATGGATTTGAAGAAAAGGGTCGGAGAGGGGCCGGGGAGCGGGGTAGACTGATGGCTCCACCGTGTTTTCTGCATTGCAGAGGCAGCAGGGTGCATTATCTAACACAATTCGAAGGCGGTGTGCCTCTTTGGGCCTAGCGCTCGTGTTCGGCGCGGATGGATTTTGCCGATACCCCGGCCGGTCCAAACACTGCAAAGCCAACCTAACCCAGGAAGGAACCTTGGAGGGAACATGGCAATCAGTACGTAACATGCTGCATACCATATCGTCGAATCGAGTTCCGCTGACACATAATTTTAGGCCCGACGCATTGATGTCACTCCCCGGTTTGCTTGGTCTTTGCTCAGCGACTGCGGAATGCTTAATCCTTGCAGGAAAAAAAAACAAAAAAAAACACGCACATTCGCCTGCCGACCGACCGCTCTTCACCCCCCCCAGTCGCAGTTGCAGCCGCAGCCGCAGTCGCAATCGCGCAGTCGAGGCCGAAAGCCCAGCAGCACATCTTTACCTCGCTCTGGGCTGCAAGGTCCCTTGGCCGTCGCCTCCTCGGTTCGGACAAGATCCCAACTCGCCAATCCATGCCCCAAGGAATTTGATCTCTGTCGCCATCGCCTGAACAAGGGACGAGTCAGCCGGCGCTGTGACAAATCCTCTTACCATGGTCTGGCCTGGCATCCCACCACCGAACTGATACAAGCCATCCGTCAACCGTCTGTATCACCGTCTTTTCCGTCACGTCTCCCGTCTGTGGTGTCTTCTTCCTTCCGTCTCTACCCGCCGCCCGACCACCCATCCTTCGTCACCTCGTGCAGACGTTGGACCCTGAGACGTTTGCTGCGACTGCAACTTCCCGGGAACACACACCTGCGAGGTCTTTGTTGGTTGTTGACGACGACAGAAACATAATCTCCGAATCCATCTAGTCTCTACAGTCAGCCTCGTCGCCCCGCCAATTCGACTGTCGTCATTTCGCATGTCTCCCGCCGCATTCCCGTAACCACGTCTTTTCTTTTTTTTCTGTGCTGCTCTCTCGGTTACGAAGCGAAAATGTCAGGCGGCCGGCCACAACCAAACCGCAGTCCTTCTTCACAGCAGCACCTCCCCATGAACCCGAGCGGCCTGCGCCAGAGCTACACCATGGGTTCACCGCCTGTCCAGTCGCCTGGCTCTATCGGCGGCGAGTCTGAGTACATGAGCACTCGCGAGGACGCGACTCCTCTGGCGACACCGCTCCCCAACGAGAACGATAGCGGTCGAGATACCCCGCGCGCCGGTTCCAGCCTCGGTCGACCAAACACTTTCCCTCCAAGCGAATCCACGAGCCTCCTGCAAAATGTCCTCATCGATAACTCCGCGCCGACTAGCTACACTCATGGCACTTTTTCGCCCAGGCCTACCAGTCCTACGGGCAGCGCCCGCAGCGCTGACATGGACCGACCGTCCTCCTCTGCCTCCTCGATCCCCATCCTCGATTCGGTGCTTACGACCATTACCGGCGACGACCACTGGAGGAAGCGCTTCATCAGAAAGCTGAAAAGCAAGAAGATGACCTCGTCCAGGACGCTGGCAGAACAAGCGGGATTCAAGGATACCGTGTGGATGTAAGTCGCCGCCCAACATGCCTCTCCTACAGGACCAAACTAACCATGATTGCTTCCAGGTACCTCTCGTACTACATCCCGCTCCTTACCTGGCTGCCCCAATATCAATGGTCCTACTTGAAGGGAGATCTCGTCGCAGCGCTGACGCTTGCCTCTCTGTACCTGCCCATGGCCCTCTCCCTCGCCGACAATCTCGCTCACGTCCCGCCAATCAACGGCCTGTATGCGTTTGTTTTCAATCCCTTCATCTATGCCATCTTTGGAAGTGCGCCGCAGATGGTCGTCGGACCTGAAGCCGCCGGGTCTCTGTTGGTTGGTTCTGTGGTGCGAGGCAGCATCGACCACGACAAGGACGAAGAATACAACGCCGAACTACAGGCGAAAATTTGCGGTGTGGTTGCAGGCATGGCTGGAGCCACCGTCTTACTGGCTGGTATCGCGCGTCTTGGTTTCCTCGACAGCGTGCTCAGTCGCCCGTTCTTGCGCGGCTTCATCTCTGCTATTGGCTTCGTTATTGCGGTTGATCAGGCCATCCCTGAGCTCGGTCTTGCGAAGTACGCGGCGGAAACTGGTGTTGGCCATGGTAGCAGCATGGACAAACTGGAGTTCATCTTCACCTCCTTCGACCATGTTCACAAGCTTACTTTCATCGTGGCCGGAGTCAGTTTTGTGATCATGATGGTAATGCGTGAGCTCAAGAAACACATGACGCCGAAGTATCCCGGCGTCGCTTACATCCCGGATCGATTCTTTGTCGTCGTTGTGGCAGCCATCCTGTCCTGGCGTTTCGATTGGGCGAGCAAGGGAGTTGAGATTCTCGGACCCGTTAAGGCCGCGTCCGGTCACGTCTTCACCTTTCGCTGGCCCTTCCAAACATCGCATATGGAACACATTCGCGAGGCCATGGGCACGTCATTCTTGATTGCTCTGCTGGGCTTCTTCGAATCTTCCGTCGCGGCGAAGAGTCTGAGCAGTTCCGACAGCTTGCACGGCATCCAGCTCAGCCCCAACCGAGAGCTTGTAGCGTTGGGTGCTGCCAACGTGGTTGGCGCTTGTTTCATGAGTTTGCCTGCCTTTGGTGGTTACGGCAGAAGCAAGTTGAACAAGCAGACTGGCGGCAAGACTCCTATGAGTTCGATCTTCCTCAGCGCCATCAGTCTAGCAGCCATCATGTTCCTGTTGCCTTACTTCTACTATCTACCCGTAAGTTAACACCCGTACACCATCGTGGAAAGACAACCCGAACTAATCTTGGCAGAAACCGGTCCTGTCGTCTATGATTTCTGTTGTTGCCTACTCATTGCTCGAGGAAGCACCCCACGATATCGCCTTTTTCCTACGCATTCGCGGTTGGACCGAGCTGGGTCTGATGACCATCATCTTCGTATCTACAATTTTCTACTCCCTCACTCTGGGTATGGCCATCGGCGTCGGCTTGTCTTTGCTCCAGGTCATCAAGCACTCGACTCGCCCGCGCATCCAGATTCTTGGCCGCATCCCTGGTACGCATCGTTTCGAGAACGCCGAGCTGAACCCTGATAGACTAGAGTTTGTCGAGGGCTGCCTCATTGTCAAAATTCCGGAGCCTTTGACTTTTGCCAACACGGGCGAGCTCAAGGCACGTCTCCGACGTTTGGAGCTGTACGGCACGAGCATGGCTCATCCCGCGCTTCCAAGGTTGCGTGGCGAGCATCACAACAAGAACGTCATCTTCGATATCCACGGCGTTACATCCCTAGATGGTTCGGGCACTCAGGTGCTTGAGGAGATTGTGCGAAGCTATAGAGAGCGCGGCGTTAGAGTGTTCTTCAGCCGTGGACCTACCAACCCACGTCATCACATCTGGCGGCTCATGCGCCAGTCTGGCATCATCGACCTCGTCGGCGGCGAGTCTCATTTCGTTACGGACGTGCAAGAGGCTCTCAAGTTGACCGAGTATGAGCACAGCATCAACGAAGCCAACAACCCTTAGATAAGAAAGAGAGCGTATTTTCAGCGCTGCACATACGGATCGATGCATAGATAGGGCGTTTGGTTTTCTGGATCGATGCGAGATGGGGCACCACTACGATCTTTGGTTCTCGCACATCTGTTAGTTTCACGACGTCAAGCGTGTCATGCTTATAATGAACTTGTACAACAGCGGGTTTATAGATCGTAGAATTCAAAAGCGACGCATTTGTTGGTTATACATCAACTTTATCTCACAAATCCCCTGTGCAAGGCTTCGGTGCCACAGCCGCCCGTGTCTAAACACTCTGACGCCTCTGGACTAAGAGTGAGGTACTCTGCACGTTTCCTCTTTCCCAGACACGCCTTCTGATTTCAAGCAGTCGAGGCAATTGAACACTCGCCTCTGTTGGATGATTTTCCTCGCCTCTTTTTCCACCTCACTTGCCAGATTGCGATTGATGTATCGGTTCGACCGACACTGGCATACGCCTACTTCCCTCATGCAAGGAAAATCCTTCATTGAGATCTTCTGTATGCTCACTGCCGTATCCAGGAGGTTGCAGAACTTGTGTTTTGAAAAGTCAATGTCCCTGGGAAGCAAGTCGGACTTGTGGAGGGTCTCTACGTAGTACCCAAGAGCCTTCGACGCCCTGGAACAGGCTGCGTCTGACGTGTCCCAATCCCACATCATTGGGCAGATGACGCCTTTGTAGAACGAATTGCAGGACTCATGTCTTTTGATCTCGAGGCACTCTGGCTTGCGGTTAATCATCATAATCAGGTCTAGGATGAGGGGTGTACCTACTGATGATGTCGGTGTGAAGCAAAGGATGGTCCACGAGCATCTTCACCTGCTCTGATGCCGTCGAGAAGGGACCTTCATGGTACAGGAATATCCGCCATGAAATTTCCGAAAACTCAACTGGAAGGTCTATCACATAGGCGAAAACCAACAGATGGCAAAAATCGCTCATCGGGGGAACCTCATCATCAAACTGTTGGAGCCAATCCCTGATCCATACGATGCCGCAGTACTTGAGGGCGTTGATGCATTCGTATTTGTCGCAGATATATGCCAATTTCTCTAATGACATGGGCTTCGGAATCTCTGGGACGTAGACGTTGTGAAGAATCTGGCACAGTATCGACATGGCTTCTACATCGTCGTCCGGGAGCTCCAAGTCGTACGGCTCTGGTCCGGTCTTTTCGGCGAGTTCGGTCCCTTCTTTGAATTTCCCTCCCAGCATGGCTTTAAAGACAGGCGAATTAAGCTGGAGCACTTTTGAAGAAACTCGCAACTCGTCGTTTTGCAGGGTTTCGTCTTCATCTTCAGCTTCTGCATCCGCATCGGCCAGTCTCATTCTGCTGAGCGTAAGGACGAGGTCGCCATCAACGTCGATTTCGTGCCTGTTGGCCATCCCGAAGCAGTTCATTGGCGAGCGAATACGTTGAATGAATTTAAGCTTGGCGGAAGACTTCCGTTTTCATGGCGACTTGGTCATTGGGAAGAGATTTCATCACCTCAGGCCCGTGTCCTTACAGCTTGAGCCTCTTTTGTGTCAGCGTTACGGCCCCGCGGGGCTGATGGCGGGATCTGTTGGTGAACGGGCCTCCCCAAGCGCCTCTGGTATGAAGTAATGTTGCTCTGCTTGTCCGGGAGTCCCGGTCGTCTGATGTTGTCACTTCTTGGCACGTGATACCTGAATCGGAGCCACACAATAGCATAAGGATGTTAAATGATCACCGCAAGGGATCTGTCTCCAAATAGTGTCTACATATGCAGACATCAGGCTCGTGGAGAAACAACCTAAGAGTAACGGGATATAGCATAGAAAAGTAGCAACTATTGCGGAAGTATCAAGCGTCCAGAAACGGTATCTACCGGCGACTGGTACTGGTTCCGTCGAGGTTTCCGTGAAATAGCAATGATCTGCCGAGGCATTCCGACTAGGTGTTGGAAATAAACTGAGGAAGGTGAGGAAGGTGATGTTTGCAACTTGGACAGTGGTAGTGGAATACATTTATGATGAGAGAACTACTCGATGAATAACTCCAATGACAGAGTTTGTGTATCACCAAATGTCAAAACTCTAGGACATGGTAGTGTGAACGATCTTCGTCAAGAGATACCCCGAATCGTGGAACGTGCGGGTCGGTCAATCCCGCCCGAGCAAAGGTCAGCTTTCCGGGACCATGCGGGGATCTTACTTTGCTGACGGAGTGTTCCTGGCGGGAACGCGGTAGGTATTTGCCAAAATGGGATAGTATTGTTGGTATGGGAGCTTGCTGAAAACCTAGATCGATTGGTGCGATTTAATTTTCATGGGTTTCATCGCACCCCGAGGGGCTTGTAGACGAACATTCCGATCGATTCATGCTGTGAACACCTTCCATTCGCACGCAGTCCTTCTAAGCTGGCCATTGTCGAGATGCACCATCTCGTGAGAACGGTAGACGACAGTACTACCCTTGACTAGAGCCAACTTTGAAAGTCATCGTAGCTTCGGAAAGAAATCAGTCGCAGCGAAGGATAATCATGCCGGACGATCATGAATAGAATGGACAGCTGGGCGGATATTCCACACATTCCCTAGGCCGGCCGAGATTCTCCGCTGTCATGACGCAGTGCATGCTCAAGGCATGGGCGAGGACCAGATTTTAACCGTGTGTCCAGTACATAAAGGACACGTTCAATCTTGCTCACAACTTCACACGGGGATCAAACATCCAAATCTAGATTTCACAATGAGAGTCTCTTTTGTATTGCTGGTTGGTTTTGTATTCGGTGCTCTGGCGAGCGGCGGTGGTGTGGAGGTAGCTATCGTCCATGGTCGACCCCAGTGCACAGTCACTGCCAAAGGAAACAAGCAGAGTGACGTCGACAATATTCTGAACGCTTTTGATCGATGCGGAAATTCGGGGAGCATCATATTTCCTGAGAAGCAGAACTTTTGGATTGATCAGAAGCTGAACCCACACGTGAAGGATGTGCAGATCCAATGGAGAGGAGAATGGACGGTAGGCACACATCTACGCTGAACGATACACCTTTCACTGATGCTGCATAGTTCTCCGACAACATCACCTACTGGAGGTCGAACTCCTACTTTGTCGAGTTTCAAAACCATCGCGCCGCATTCATCCTAACGGGAGACGGTATCCACATTGATGGTCATGGAACTGGAGGCATTCATGGGAATGGTGATACGTGGTACACTTCCGAAGCAGGCGAAACGGTCGAAGGACGTCCTATGGTAAGATTGAAAGCCTCGAATCCTTCTTACTACTTTTTACATCCTTTTCACTCACGGGAAATCAGCCTTTCGTGTTCTGGAACGTCAGCGATGTGTCTGTTCGGAACTTCCACATTAAACAGCCTCAGTTCTGGGCTTACAACATCATGAATGGGACAGACATGGTTTTCCAGAATATCAGTAGTAATGCCACAGCGACTAAAGCCCCTGGACGATACAATTGGGTCCAAAATACTGACGGTTTTGGTGCGTCACCCAGAGGATTCCTCATGAAGGACTTGAAAGACTAACAAGGAGTCTTCAGATACCATGGATGCGCGCAACATTAGCGTCAAGGGATTCGAGTACTCGGGCGGAGATGATTGCGTCGCTATCAAGCCCCGATCGTACGACATATATCTAGAAGACGTTACTTGCCATGGTGGCAATGGCATTGCCATCGGGAGTCTTGGGCAGTATCTCGAGGACTCAAGCGTGGAGAACGTGATGATGAAGAACTTACAGGTAATCTTGGCCGGATGCTGATTTTATCAGTGACTAACTATCAAGCAGTTGAAGCGGTCATCAATTGATTTAGGAATTGGGGTCTACATCAAGACATGGATTGGAGAGCTTGCACCTCAAGATCACTACGAAAGTGCCGGCAAGCCACGAGGAGGCGGCTGGGGCCGTGTTCGAAACATCACGTTCGCCAATGTCTACTATGAAAATGTCAACAACGCTCCCTCGATCAATCAAAACAACGGGAACAATGGCTCCTTTGCCGGAACGAGCAATATGGAGGTCTCAGACGTCGACTTTCTCAACTTCACGGGCACGTTATCAGGTTCCACAAATCGCGTCAGTCTTTCGTGCAGTGCCAGACATAAATGTGGCAACATCAAGTTCGAGGATATTGACCTTCTCACGTCGAGCAACGTAACAGCCACTTGCACAGGAAAATGGACGTTGCAGGATACTGTGACAGGACTTCCGGGATGCTAAGTCAAGGCACTCAAGCAATGGGCTGTTCGGGTTCCCCCATCTAAGGGCAATCTAAGGACAAGCAGGATGAGTTATTAGGATTGCATTAATGATGTCTACTTAGACACTTCGCTCTAGATAGTGGGGCATATCTAAATGGACTTTGGCTAGAAAGACAGTCAACTGTTGTTGCCCCAATACCTTTAATCCATCATGGTACCGGTGAAGTTATAAGCATCGATATCTTCAGCAATATCCTCTGTTTCCGACAAACCGAACGCCGCCATCTGACCATCTGTCAGTTCTCCGTGCCTCCGTCGCTGCCAATTGATCCCTTGTCCAGCCTTTCTAGATTGCCGAGCTCTTTTGACCTCGGCTTTGCCAGACACCAAGCGACCCTTGCTGCTAGGGGTCGGAGTTACCGTCTCTTCTGACGAAGACACTGATACCCTAGGCTTGCCTGCGTGGGTGGTCTGCTTGAATTCATCAACGTTAGAAGACTCCTCGGAGGATTCATCCGTGTATGGTTCTTCAATGTCAATGGATTCCAGTGACTGACCTAGACATGTGAATTGATTTGAAGTCTGACCAGCATGTCGGTTCAAAGGTCGGATTGGTTCCTCGCCAAGGGAATTGATGGTATCTGTGTATCGATCATGAGGTTTTGAAGGATTTGAAGCAATGCCTCGTTTCCTCCTCTCCCTTTCCTGGACGATCTTCCGCTCAACCTTGTTGGCTTCAATACGAACCAGGATCTTTTCCCTCAACTTTTCGTTCTCCTTCTTCTGTTCCGCAATCTCGAGCGCATACTTCTGTGCATCGCTGAGGTTCTCCCTTGGGTCCCACCTTTCAACAGGCTTGCGATCTTTGGGGACGAGAGTCTCTTTGCTCATCTTCTTTCTGTCCGGGACGCGGTACACTTGGATAGATTCGAGAAACTCCGCGAACGTGTCGATGCGCTTTCCATCCCACGTCATGGTCTGCGTCTTGTATCCACCATTGATGAACTTATGAGGTGTGTTGGTGACAATACTGGAGTTGATCTTGTTCTTCCCTGGAGCTGCCTTGGACATGACCGCCTTGTTCCTTACATCGCGGGTCATCTCACCGTCGGGGGTATGCATACCAACAAAGCCGGCTAGGCGCAGCTGGCTGAGGTCGGTACAGGTCGAATGAAGCTTATCTTGAATGAAAACAGCAACGTCATCTGCACTGTCACTCTTGCACTCGGGGAATGACGACATAGCCTCGTGAGCTGCCTCGGCAGTCTCTCCCTGCCCACCAAGAATCACGCGGTCCAGACCACCGACATGCTCAGCCTCCTGGAGGACGATCTGGGTGATGTATGGCATGGCGCTTTTGGTCATGCCGACAGCGGCTCTGTCCTCGGGCGAAAGATTGTTCCACGGGCGAGGACTAGCCTTCCCGTAAGGAAACACAAAACGAACATTGGGGAATTGTTCGCGGAGGGTCTTGTGATTTTTAGTCAACTTCTCGGAAAGGACCTTGGTCTTTAGCTCCTCGTAGGTGGTTTCCTCCTTGAAGCGATGAAGGAATACGACGGTGTGAGTATGCTGACAGCCGTCGGACACATCGTTGACCAGCGGCCTGGTGAGTTGCTGACGAAGAGACATTTCGATTGAATATCGGCAGGATTGATGATTAGTAGAGTGTTGTTGATGTTCTTGGTTGAACAGAAGTGGAAGATTCAGAAATGTCTAACAGGACGAAAGCTAGGTTGTTATAAGATACTGGTGGGCTTTCCCCGAATGTCCCTCATATTCTGGACCTCTTTACGTTTGGTTTTTCGAACTTTCTTTTACCGCGCGAAGCTTGGTAACCTTGACCGTCAATGGAGATACCTACCTGATAGATGCTGGTAGATGGCACACCTTGCGACCTGTGAAGTGGCCCGTGCTTTGGAGGGCCTCCTGCATCTTGTCTCGATGCAAGTGCTTTCATTGGCCTGCACCGTTGAACTCGTGTCTTATTCCCTTATTAATGAAAAGAACTCTGAGACCTTAGAAGATCCTTTGAGTGAGCCACAATGGTGTCGCATGCATGGCTTGGAGAAGAGGTATGGAGAAACAACCGAAGCAGGCTGAAGCGCGCTTCCACGACTTTGATGGCTGGAATGAGCCATCAAATCATTAGGCATGGATGTCATAGTAGACATCGTCGTCGGGTTTGCTTCGATTATCATGAGTTTAGGAGGAGGGGGTATTAGATGCGAAGAACACCAGGAAGACATCCAGGTTGATGCTACTGTCTGTAAATTACTTCGCTAAGAGAGGAGAAGAAACGATAGGAAATTGTAAGATATGCTGGTATCTGGGTTTCTTGATTCGATGACACGCCTCAATCACCTTCACCTTTCTCGACCTCGGCAGAAACGAAGACAAAGTGATCCTGTCGTACATTTTGCCTTGCTCTCTCAGAGTGTTTGATGAAGATCCGTCTCGCTGATGACGTCGTAAAGCCGTTGAGGGTGGCTGGGGGTGGATTAGACACAAGCCCTG
The DNA here is from genome assembly GCF_013390195.1 of Colletotrichum siamense. Taxonomy (NCBI): domain Eukaryota; kingdom Fungi; phylum Ascomycota; class Sordariomycetes; order Glomerellales; family Glomerellaceae; genus Colletotrichum; species Colletotrichum siamense. Next base: position 71,875 of record NW_023501016.1, on the reverse strand, counting down.
GCGTGCTCAACTGTGGAAGAGCTAGGCTCGCCAGCTCGGCGTCACACCTGGGCCGTTAGTGCAAGCCTCCGGAGCCTCTAGATTGTCAGTGCGGCCACGCTGCTCGTGGGTCCTCCAATTTTCCACATCCCAATATTTTTAGATTCCCGATCGATTAGAACACCGCAAATCCCAAAATAAAACGGGAGATTTACGATTGCCGAGCATCTAGTGCGACGAAAGTAAAGCCTTGGGTTTCTGTGCGTCTTTTATCAACCCCTGTCCTTCACCGGGGTCCGGCCCCACTGTCCCGAATGCTGATCCACATGTTCCGAGTCACTGGCCGAGCGTGCGGGGATTCCCCGGAAAGGTCAAGGCAAAAAGGTACTAGGAACACCAACATAGTACGGGAACAGTTGGCTCGAGCAGTTCATGAGCTGATGAATGGGGTGATGTGAGGTCGCTGCTGAGCTCATCTTTTGGGTCTGATGGGGCTGTTGCCAAACGGCAAAGAGCCCTGACTAGTCTGCGGGCCAGGACCGTTGCTCAAAGAAAATCGCTAGTTCGACGATGGCTCTTGGCTAGGGGTTGACCGGACAAACCTTGCTACATACAAGACGATGGGGACTCGCATGTCATTTCGAGCGACAAAGAGAACGAGAGTCGACGCGTTCCGCCCGTCCGCAGAGGGCCAACGTTGTTGACAAGGAGCCATAGCTGTCTGGGCGGTCTGCATCACGCGGTTGGCGTTGTCAGGATGATCTCCGTACGTAATGAACAGCTGTCAAGCTGGGATGTGGAATTACAAACTTCATGAAAAAAGAGATTGGTATTACTGGTACTGAAAGTGCCTTCGTACTGGACATACTTCCCCGATTACAAAGAAAATAGCTATTCAAGGCGATGTGTATCTCGCTCCCACGTGCTGTTGTGCTCCAAAGATTAGACTGCTTGCCTTATCAGGCGGTGACATCGTAATAGCACGAAAAGATAGGTCTCAAATCTCGTTTGCTGACGCTCTCACTCGCCGCTCTCGCGTGTACGGCAGCGTTGCTTGAATTTGTGTCCTTGCGGGCGGATGCCGAAGTCATGTTTTCAACGTACTCCTTGAGCTTGTCGGCCAAGAGAGTGGCCCTGGCCTTGCGCTCAAATATGACGACATCATCGAAGTCGTCCGACTCCTCCTCGTCCAGCTCATCCACTTTTCGGCGGTGTATCGCGAAACGCAGGGGTGTCTTGGCGGCCTTCACTTTGCGGACAAAGTCTCTTCGGCGAAGATGATATCTCTGTGATCTCGCACTCCAAAAGTCTTTGGACATCTCCCCAAGCTCTTGAGCACGAGCGCACGCAAGACCGGCAGGGGAGACGTCAACATTGCTCTTCCAGGCCGCCGCGGCCGGCTTACCAGCGAGCAAGAGCGACTTGACGTGCTTTCGAATACGTGTGTCGAGGAGAGCCCCAGTTCCCGGGAGAGTGTGGTCGACGAGGCCCATCATTCGCGCGTCAGCCGGCGACAGCGGTGTCATGTCGCGTAACAGCTTCGTGGCGCCTGCCGAGCCACATCGTCCGGGGTAGGACAGAGAGTGATATTCGGAACCGTGCAGGCCAATGGCACGGTAGGCTGGATTAAGCACCACCTCGGAACCGGAAATAACGACGTCGCATGCGGCAGCTAGGGCGACACCGCCGGCCGCGCAGTTGCCACGGATGCCGGCGACCGTGAGGATGTTTCGTGATGGGAACTCTTGCAGGAGATAGTGGACCACGTCATCGATGCGGTTGATGTTCAGCCAGGATTCGAGAGCGGGATCCGAGGCGGCCTCGATTACGTTGAGGGCGATTCCGTTGCTGAAATACGAGTCGCCGCCCATAAGCACAACTGCGCTGAGGGGTCGTTCCACAACATGGCTGGCTGTGATGAAGTCCAGCGCGTCAATCATGCGAGAGCACTGTTCGGTGCTCATAGCGCCGTTGTAAAAGTCGAAGTAGAGGAACGCCACCCGCCTGGCACCTGAAAAGGTTTGGAAGTCGATCCAGATGTCCTGCTTTGTGTTGTGAGGGGATTGAGACCAGTCAATAGTTGCTCGAGAGACTCGGTTTTCGGAGAAGAGGTCATTGTCTAGAACGTCGAGTTCGTTCAGGCCAGAAACGGCGGGAACCTTGGGCCACAGCATCGAGTCCGTCTTTCGCTTGAGACGTCGAATATGCGAGATCCAGATACCCTTTTCGTCGCATGTTGCGACGCAAACAGCGTCGTCACGGCAGGCAATGATATCTCCAGGACGTGCCCCAGCCGTGAGCTCCTCATTCTCCTCGATGGTTCCCCCATATACGTAGAGGCTGGGCCCAAACAGCTTCGTCAGACAGCCGGGCTGGGAATCCGATGACCGAATCCTTCGGGATATTTCCCGAGCCGTGTGTGACTGGACATCGAAGTCGCGCTGAGCTGCTTTGAGGAGCGGCCGATGACGCGTGACTCCTCCGAGGAAGGCTTTCTGTAGTGTCACCGAGGCGTCGCGGAAGGTGGGGTCTGCTTGAAGCAACGGGTTGACAAGGTGGGGGAAGAACTTGTTCTTGCCCGGAGAGGGCGGGGGAGTGTAGGGTGAAGCGGCCTGTATAGAAGCTGCCTGGATTCTGTCAATAGCGGCGAGGGTGGCAGTCAGGGCGGCTCTTGTAACGGGGCCACGGTAGAGACTTGATTTGGTGATGGTGGGTGAATCGATTTGTAGAGGAAACTGCTCGAAAGCCCACACTGGTCCGGAATCGAACTCTTCGACGGCTTGCAGGACGGTGACACCCCAGTAGGGCCGTCCAAACTCGCTCCAAGCATTGGTCTGTACCAGGTTCTCAGAGTCGGCTTCTGAGCCATCATCTCCCATAATTACCCAGTCGAGAGCACTTGGGCCGGCGTCGCCCGGAGGGCCGGGATGGATAATGAGCGTGAGAAAGTTGTCGTAGACTTCCCGGGGTACCCGTGATGTCAGAAACGGACATATGATGAGATTGGGCTTGGCCAATTTGGCCGCCTCGATCATCGCATCATCTGAGAGAGCATACTCGATGGTGATCGTATGAGTCTTGGATAACGCCAGGTACAGGCGCTGAGAAAGGGAGTTATGCGCGGTGCACAGGAAGAGGATGTTCATGGCGGTAGTGGAGGCGATGGAATCCGTCAACACAAGAAGTAAGGATGTAAAACTGGGCGTTCTTCGTTCAAGTCTTCTCCAGGAAAAGCAAAGAAGAGGGAATTAGAGGCGAGGTCGTATGATATATGCAAGTCCAGGCAGATGGGGTTTGGGTTGGGCATCTATTGCACTACCTGGGTCTGTTACATGTGCTCCCCTCCAGTCTACTAGACATGCACCCTTCGGCGACCTCAGGATGCGTAAGTGGCCCCCCCCCCCGTTCCTAGTCGACTGTGTGTGACCTGAAAGCTTAACGGCCGACTCCTGCGCTTACCTCAAAAGCCATGTCACGTCTAATGCCTTATTCGCTTCTGGAGTTGGCTGCATTTGACTCCGACCCGACTTGAATCCAGCAAAAGTAAACGTGGTGTTGATGCCATCGCAGCTTTGACTCCGGCTCAGCCCCTCCCTGCACACCACGCCGGACGAAGCGAGCTTGGACCTGAACAACCCCAATCAGGATTGGGCAAGTTGGGATGAACGACCGGAAGTGGCTGCTCTATCGGCGAGGAGCTATTTCTTGACTCAGGGGCGTTCTATGAATGAGGCCATCACTTGTGGACGCTACGGCCTAGCTCGAATGTTCTGGACTAGCGCCTCATTCTCTATCCACGACCAGCACCGACCTGATCTTCACGGCTAGTCGGCGCGTTTCGACCTCAAAGTCGAGCTCGAGGATCAGCCAAATCGTTTTCGCTGATCCTTAGCGTGTGGGGTCAGTGCAACTGTGCAGGTTGAGACATCGAGTCGACTGGGCGAGAGCGCAGCAAGGCGACCGAGTCTCTGGAGATAGGCGGACGAGGGAGATAGACATGGTTGATTTGTTGGCTCTGGAGCTTCGACCGACTCTTCCCCTCACAAAAATGATTCCATCATCCTTCGATGCCGACTGGCGGGCAGGAGATTCATGTCAAATACAAGGCCAAAGTAGGCAATCCGCATGACTCTGCAGGTAGCTCCACCCCATGAGGTTTTGCATTCAAAGCCGCAGCGTGATTCATTGGCCGCGACCTCTCTCGGCGCCTCTATCACACTCGCAGCCGCTGAATACCTGCATTAGGTTGATGCATTGTCAAGTGGCCAGCGGCCATCAACAACTCTCGTACCATGCGGCAAAAAGGCGCGTGGGAATCGTGGCCACCGTGGCGTTTCCGCATCCGTTTGGTACTGACAGGTCCATGGCAATGGCACATGGTTATCGCAACCACCGCCACATGAACCGTGCTCGCACGCAGTTCGGATGCTTCGCTCCAAAGAACAGACGCAATGATATCAGACGGTCGCTTTCGTCTGGACATGGACATGATGCAGCCCGACCTGATGGAACTTGTAGTTACTTTTACACGCCAAATGACTCTGCTACGCTGTCGCCTTCGTCTGGAGTGACGCCAATTTCGAGTAGTTCGTGGGCTCTGTCAACCGTGTCTGCATCAATGCCCGCCTCATAGACTAAGTCTTCTTCGGAAAAGTTGAGTCGCGAAAGAGAAAGCATGTAACGCTGGGAGCCGCCGTGTGATACGGACAGTTTCGAGAGAATGTTCGCAACGTTGGCCGTGTTCGGATCGGTCGCTAGGGTGTGCAGCAACAATACGATCTGAGATATCAGCAAGGAAGAACCGCTGCGGCCATCGTCCCAGTCGTCGGCTTTATCGCGGGGATCATCTGGGGTAGCGTCCACGGCCCCGTCCTTGCGCCAGGAGCAAGAGCCACCGCCTTTGCCGTCTATAACAGGATCAGAGAGGTCATACAAGCCGTCGACAAGCTCGCCCAGCGTTGTGACCAGTCGCGGTATAACACTGACGTGGCTCGCAATCTGTCGTGCTCCAAACGGTGAACGCGCAAAATTCATGAGCGTTCGCAGCACAGCGAATCGTACGGCGTGTTTCTCGCTGCCGGTGACGGCTGCTCGCGGTAGTTCGACAAGATTCATAGAAACCCTATCGATGAGGATCCGAGCTATGAACTCGGGCGGTTTTCCAGGAACGATGGGGCCAATGGAGTTGGGCAGGACTGAGGTGCATAGCATGTCGAGCATTCCCACAACATCCTCCAGCCGCTGCTTGGATGTCAGCAATGCTAACACCATGTCGACAGTGATTAGCTGCCAAATTTCAGCTTGCCGAGTTTGTGCACCGTTTTCGGTATCTTGTACAACGGTGGCGCAGGCGGCGGCAGAGGCGTAAAGCAGTGACAAGATGTAGGTGGAGTCAACATCTTGCTCCAAGGCGTCTGCGGCGGACTCAGTTGAGCCATCCGTGTCATTTCTCTTAAACCGTGCTTCGGCAACCATATATATGGAGTTCACAGCGACAGGAACCAGGTCCTCGATCACTAGGGGAGCCACTGACATGGTCTGAAGCTGCAGGGTGAAGGAGAGCAAGGAAGTGAGATCCCAAACGGGACGCAAGTAGGTCTCATCAAGACATTGGGCCCACATGCGAATGACGAGGCGTGCAAAGTCCACCAGGAGCTGCACAGGGTTTGAGGGATTGCCCATCAGAGGCAGTTCGCGGAAGATGAAGGCGGAGAATGAAGTCGCCGGATCGGACGGAAACGCATAGCGAGACAGGATGTCAAAAGTTGGCGGCTCTCCGTGTAGCGAACCATGATCCAGAATGACCTGGAGAAACTGTAACGGCGTTAGTGAGCGTGCTGTGCCAACGGGCGACATGAATAGGCTTACCTCGAACGGAAGCACGCTTGTTCCTGGAGCGGGATGCTGAACAGGCAGTGCCGTAACGGTGGCATCGTCAGCCATGGGCACATCGCCCGCGTGGACCTCTAGGGCCATCACAGGGCTGTCAACGGTTGGACGTTTGCGTTTGCCTTTAGTAGGCGTCCGTTCCGACAACGGAACAGCCACTGGGCCAGAATCCCTAGTCTTGCCTCTCGTTTTGGTAGGGCTCGGGGCGATATCCATGTCGTCGAATCCATCGGCCATACCCCACGTCTTGGTCGTCTTCCTCGGGGTTGTAGTTCCGGGTGCAGGAGCCTGTGGTGCGGCGTCCTTTCGGCGTGGTCTGCTGGCGGCATCCTTCAAATCGCGCTGCAAAAATTGCAGCTCGGTCGTGGCCTGTCTTTCTTTCGTGATGGCAGCCTCAACAGCGCTTTCTTGCTTTGCGGCCTGCTCGGCGTTTTGTTTCTTGAGTCGCGCAATCTCGGCAGCGTGATCTTGTTGGGCTTTGGCGGAGTTTGATCGGATGATTGTCACTTCGCCGCGCGCAGCGTTCAGATCAGCCTGGAGGGCTTTCAGCTGTTGCTGGAGAGCGGCAACGACGCTGCCCGCGGGCCCTGCCGGGGCAGTAGCCTGTGATTGCGGGGGGTTGTAGCGGGTCGAAGGAGGGGGAGGTCGGGCATATTGGGATGGCTGAGGGCGATGAGGTGCGCCAACGGGAGGCTTGAATCGTTGCGAGGCGACTGGAGGAACAAAGGACGGGACAGGTGCAGGATATCTCGGTCGGGCAGAGATGGCGGGCTGGTTGACGGAAGCTGGAGGAGGATTCCATCTCTGCGGGGTCTGGAGCGAAGGTCTTCTCGCGAGATGGGTTTGGTGCTGGGGTATCGTCTTGTCGGGCAGGGGGCGAGCAACCGGAGGCAGCAGCTGGTTGGTCACCTCAGTATCATCGAGATCGTCATCCTCGAACTCGAGATCATCGTAAGTTTCGACCTGGGTGCCTTGGGCAGGCTGGGAGTCGTCGAACTTGCGCTGGGCCTGTGTGAGTTGGATGGCGTTGTTTTCAAGCTCTTGAAGGGCGACGTCGTTCAATCCATCAAATTCCTCGTCCGAGAAGTCGTCCATTGCGTAGGAGGAGCGTTCGAAAACGCATTGTCGATGGTGGGGAAGGGAGAGACTCAAGGTGTTGGGTTGGCTTTGGCTGTTGGGGTCGGTCTGAATAGTGGCTTGTGTTTTCTTATCGTGGATGTCTTATCGGGAGCTGCCGCAGGTCCATGTTGCGGCGGGCAGCAGCTGTGCCGCGACGCGAAACAGATGTGAACGTGGACGACGCGACTTCCCGTGAGGCCATCAGCCACAGCCACTCTGGACTGGGCTGCACAGCCACATATGACTAAGGTAGCCACATGTACATAGCAGAGTGTGTGTGGCCGACTTTAGCTGCATGACAAGAGACGAATGGGAGCTCGCGCCTCAGCTGATAAAAAGCTGGTCAGACCAGTTGCAGTTGGGTGATGAAGCTACGGGCAGCATGTGATGATGTCAACCAGCGCAACTGGCGTCAAGATGCATTGTCTCGGATTGCCCGGCGATTCCTGGAACCTGATGTCCAATCTTTGGGGGCCAGCTGGGCACGAGTTTCGCCAATGTCCAATGTCCGCAGGTACCCAGCTCGGAACAATCTCAATCGCTGGACGCGTCTTTTTCTTCTCTCCTTTGCAGGTTATTTCTGGCATTGACAGACGATGGGGCGCGCTGCAGCCTATCAGTCCCCGAAATTGAGAGAGCTGACCAACTCAACAGTTTCGGTAGGCAAGGGATGGATGCTCTCCCACAGTGAAGGGATGGGAGCCGGGTGGAGGGGTTGGGCCCTGCAACGATACGCGTACTTGGGGCCACAGGGCATCCCATGCGCTCCCGGACATGCAGCAAGCGTATTTTAATTCCAGCACGCTCACGGGCAGTCGGGAGGCCAAGGTACATAGAATCTCCGGTTGACTACGAAGGACCAAGCCTTGAAGAATCCCATCCTACCTACCTTACCTTACTGACGGACAGGTTTTGAAGCAATTGCCTGTGGACGAGGGGGGTTGAAGGAGCGTCCATGACAGCCACGCATCGGAGCGGACTCCACCATCATTCCGCTGCTTGACACTACCTTACTGGCCCTGCCTGGGTGGGCGGATTGGCCGAGATCGAGGACTTTCTCATCCCGACCTGCGGCGGGTTACATAATCTCCGCTCGGTAAGGTAAGGTAGTATACAGAGCCCAGTCCCTCGTGGTGTGCGACACTTCCTTAGGCCCTGATCTGCCACATTCTCGTGTTTTTTGACCCCTCAAGGGCTCTACTTTGGAGGCGTAGATGTAGCGTATATACTGCTGCTAAGTTAACATTAGCTAAAAGTATCAAAATAACTACAAATAATAAATATCTTACTAACCCCTTATACTTAAGTAAATATAGAATCACTAATATATAGCTCTAGCTACCTAAATTTGCTGATTTTAATATTAAATACTTAGATCTTATATCTTCTAAGCGTACTCTTATATATTAGAGTAATCTATAAGATAGACTATAATTTTAAGTACTTTAATAATAATAAAAGCCCCCCTAGTATATAGGAGATAGTGCTTAATAAGATCTAAGTAGCTAAATCTTCCCCTCTTAATTTAGAAGATAAGGGACCTCCTATTAATAAGCCTTTATCTCTGCTAATACTTAGCTAATCTAGCCTTAATTAGTTAACCTAGTAAAGTTAGATAGGTAAAAAGATATATTAAACGCTAGCTCTCTATAATAAGTTCTTATACCTCACTCTTAAGTACTAATAAGGTAGTACTATTATAAAGATAGTAATACTAAAGAGGCTAATAAGTACTATTCTACTTATTTTAGTAGTAGAGTTCCTAAAAAACCTCTTCTCTATTAAAGCTCTTATTAGTAAGTATAAAGCTACTTATACTCTATTTAGGAAGGTTAAAGCGTTAATAAGACTCTCTAGCGTTAGGTATAACAATAAATTAAGTAAAATCTTAACAACCTAAAAGCACTAATATAACTAGTATACTATATACTTAGGCTACTAATAAGTAGAGTAGTATAGTCTACTTAGTATAGAGATACTTCTAAAGTTAATCTAGCTATTAGAGTTAGTAACTAGTAAGAATATTATAGAGGTAAGAGATATACTCTCTTACTAACCTACTGCGCATAAAGAGGTAGGTAAGCTTATAAGCTAGTTAATAGGAGCATTAATAACTAAGGTAGCAGTATGCTTACCCCTCTTATAAGCTACTACAGTATTAAGCATAACGCTACCTATTATTGCATAAATACCTATTATAACGTTAAATAATTATAGCTATAAGTAGATAAGTTAATAATAAGATCTAGATAAGATTAAGGTAGTAGATAGTGATATTAATATCTAGCTGATTTTAGAAAACATTATAGCTATACTATTAGTAAGGAAGAGGAAGGATAGTTATATATTAGTAGTAAACTATATAAGTAAATATATAAAGTAGATTTTCACTAATAGGTACTACTAACGCCCTACTAGCTCTAATAATATTTAGAAGGTAATTAATATATACTAAACCTCACTTAAAGTTAACTTTAGGTTAGAAGGAGTTATTAACACCTTAAACTTCTTCTTAATAGTAATAATAAAGGTAGTAGCGTTTAATAACCTATGAGAGAAGGATAATAAACTGCTATTCTTATAGAGTAATAATATTAGTTAGGTTAATTTTAGTAGTAAGGTTTTCACGCTTATAGAGTGAGGAAGAAAGTTATAGAGGTTAATATTAAGGTAAGGTTAAGAGGGGTAATAAGGTTAAAGTTAATATTAACGTTAAGAGGGTTAGAGGGTGCTAAATAGGCTAAATATTTACTTATTAAGGGTAGCTACTATTAAGTACTATAAAACATTAAATTAATTAACTATATAGTAATTTACCCTAATTTTTACTATTATAACCTATCCCTCTACCTCTTAAGATATTATTAATATGCTTCTTATAGCTATATAATAAGATTAAAGCAGACTTTATACTTAGGTCTCTTACCTACCTATAATCTTACCTAATTTTTAGCCCTCTTAAGAACCTCTGCTTACTACGCGTTAATAATATATAAGCTATTAGATTTCACTAAAAAGTTCTATACTACTATTATAGCGTATATAATATTAACCTAAGTTGTAAAGTTATACTTAGCTATATTCTTACTTCTTATAATCTTAAATTTTCGCTTTACTAAGCTAAAGACCTTCTTAATAATACTCCTTAGCCTTATATAAGTAAGGTTATATAACTCCTTCCTTAATTACAGCCTTATATTTAACTTAAGGTAGTTATAAAGGTAATATCTCTACCTAACAAATAGTATAATAATATTAGCATTACTTTCACTAAAACTAATATTAGCAAAATAAAATTAACCTACTTCTGCTCTAAATAATCTTATAAAAGCATAACTAAGCAGGGTTTTATTATTTATACTACCCTCTATACTAATAAGTATATATAAGAAGGTATAGTTAAACTTCACTATAGTGAAGACGTTTTATAAGATATTACCCTTCTAATTAAAAAACCTCCTCTACTAACTAGCTAGTATATAAGTAGAGATTAACGTCCTATTAATAGCACTAATATACCTATTAAAGATAGTATTTTTAGCGTTAAGCTTAATATCTAGTAAGATATATAATTCTAATAGTAGAGTTACTACCTCCTTATAGAGGCTAATAAAGGTATTAATTATAGTATAGAAGCTTCTTAATATTACACTCTATAATACTTTAAATTAATAAGTAGCGTTACGCTAAAGCTCTCTAAACGCTAAGATATATAGTATAATTAACAACTTATACTTAACTAACTAGTATTAAGTATTATTAACGCTATACTAACGCAGCTAGTATACTAGCAAGTTAAACGTTTACTTTAATAGTTAGAAGGTATCCTTAAACTTAATATTAAACTTAGTAAGTAAAGCCTTAGCGATTTAAATAGCTTTAGTAGCCCCTCTAAGGTAGATCACAATCTACTTAAATATTACTAAGTTAACCTTATTATCATTATTATTATTAATAATATTATTAAAGGTAATAATAATAAAAATAGCTACTTACACCTTATTAAAGCTATTATCTATTACTAATTTAAGAAGCTTATAAATATCTATCTTAGGCTTACTATATTCTATAGTAAATAAAAAATCAGCCTTTATTTAAAGTCCCTATATTAATAAACTTATTAAGTATCTTATAGTAAGGAATATCCCTCTCTAATATCCTTACTAGCCTCTCTATTACTACTATAACTTTGAGATCTTATTCTATAGAGCTAATACTGCTTTTTTCGTTCTATAACCTCATAAATAGAAAGCTAAGCAACTAAGCCTCTCTAAGTAGTAAGAGCGTTAATCCTACTACTTAGCAGTTAATTTTTAGTGTAGTATAATAGCTAGAGGGATCTAAGTGTCTGCATACGTCGTTTTAGCTTCTTCTTAAGTTATACAGCAAAAAATAGGCCTAAAGTAGAATAGCGCAGCAAAAAACAGTATTTTTGCTTATTTTATGCAGCTGTGGTGAAGGCGCCAGAAACACGAGAATGTGGCAGATCAGGGCCTTAGGCGCCTCTCCCACGCTCCAGGGCGTCAGTCGCTAAGCCACAGATTTGACGTAGCTAGGTTTTTCTGCGCTATCTGACTTGCAGCGTCATCATCCGCTAACACCAAACAGCCCGCCTGCTCGAGCATCGAATTGCTGCAGGCTTGCGGTGCTGCCATCCGTCATGCCATGCCTACGAACCTTACCTTATCTTGATCTATGTACATAGTAAGATATCTTGAGGCTAATTGCCAACTCACAGCGGCATCACAAGCGAGGAAAGCGCACTTGTAATCCTTCCGTCGACCCGCTGTCAGTCCGCCCGCTCGGCTGTACGTAGGTAGAGAAAAATCCACCGGAGGAACAAATTAAGAAAGAAAAAAAAAAGAAAGAAAAAAAAAGAGTGAGAACCTGGGTGTTAGCACTCACTGACTGCACCCGCTGGTACCACCAAACTTACCCACCTTATTTCTCCATCCCATCTCCATCTCAATGGCCCAGCTCCCCTGCACCACCACACTGAGCTACCTACCTAATACCTGCCCTCAGTGCCCTGGCCTGAGGTGCCCTTCAACAAAACATCCACGTCGTCAAAGCCACTCCTACCTACTCCTGCCTTACCTCATTAATCCCCCCCCGACTCCTTCGCTTTCTCGGCCCGTGACGCAGAACCCGCACCCCGTCAGGTCCAGTTCCTCGTCACTTTTGAACTGGCCACATTCGCTTGTCGACTTTTTCTCCACGATACATACTTAAGGTATCTATCGCATTTTACCACCGCGACCATCACCGCGTCCGCCCCTCCCCAGTAACCCCAGCGGCCCAATTTGCGCCGACTCTCCGCTGCTGACCCTTCCCGCATCCGAACCACCCGCCTGCCTCCTGCGACGGAAACCGACGTTGCCCGTGAACGCCCCTCGCCCAAAAGAAAAAGCGACCGAACACCTCCCTCGACGCTTCCCACGACACGACACGACCCGAGACCTCAGTTACCGGCTTGACACTTTTAGTCGACACCAGACACAAAAAGACATGATGGCACGCACAAGGAGGGGGGTCAAGTTCCCCCACAAGACCAACGGCCACGCGGACGGCCGCCGCTCCAGCTTCAGCGACGTCAGCGAAGATGGCTCCCCCTCCAAGATCAAGACCGGCGCTGCTTTGCAAAACATCTCCGAGGTACATCCCTCCCCTCTCCGATCCTCTCTTCTGGCTCTGTCTCGTCCTCCTCAAGCCGCGCATTTCAGACCAAGTCTGCCATCGTAGCCATCTCACTACTAACAAAATGTCCGCATCGCAGCAGCCCCAGTCTCCCGAGGACGAGAAGCGCGCCGAGTACGAAAAGAAGAAGGCAAACTTCTTGACCCGCACCTTCTGGACCCTCGTCATGTTCGTCGGCTTCTTTGCTGCCCTCGTCATGGGCCACCTATACATCATCTGCATCATCACGGCCATCCAGATCATCTCTTTCAAGGAGGTCATCGCCATTGCCAGCGTTCCCAGCCGCGCCCGTCAGCTGCGATCCTCAAAGAGCCTCAACTGGTACTGGCTGGCCACCACCATGTACTTCCTATACGGCGAAACCGTCATCTACTACTTCAAGCATATCGTGCTGGTCGACAAGGTCCTGCTTCCCCTGGCCACCCACCACCGCTTCATCAGCTTCATTCTCTACATCTTCGGTAAGTTCTACTTGCCCCGCGCCCCTACATCTTCGACGTATCCTAGATCCTAACTCCTTCAGGTTTCGTCTTCTTCGTCACATCTCTTCAGGCCGGTCACTACAAATTCCAGTTCACCCAGTTTGCATGGACGCACATGGCCCTGTACCTCATCGTCGTCCAGGCTCATTTCATCATGAACAACGTCTTCGAGGGCATGATCTGGTTCTTCCTCCCAGCCGCCATGGTCATTACCAATGACATTTGGGCGTATCTGGTGGGAATCACATTTGGCCGGACCCAGCTGATCAAGCTGTCGCCCAAGAAGACCGTCGAGGGCTTCGTTGGCGCCTGGATCATGACTATCGTCTTTGGCATGCTCCTGACCAACCTCCTGATGCGCTCCTCCTTCTTCATCTGCCCGGTTACTGTGAGTATACTATCGCTGCGTCTCCGGAATGATCTGCCACTGACCTACCCAGGATCTCGCCGCAAACATCTTCACTGGCCTCGAGTGCACTCGTAACCCTGTTTTCAACCTCAAGACCTACCGCCTGCCTCCGCTCTTCTTCCTCCCGCCCAACATGAATGAGAGCCTCTCCTTGACCATGGCCCCTGTTCAGTTCCACACCCTGGTCCTGGCAACATTTGCCTCGCTCATCGCTCCTTTCGGCGGCTTCTTCGCGTCCGGCTTGAAGCGCACCTTCAAGATCAAGGACTTTGGCGACTCTATTCCGGGCCATGGCGGTATGACTGATCGCATGGATTGCCAGTTCATCATGGGGTTCTTCACTTACATGTACTACCATTCTTTCATCGCCATCAATAAAGCCAGTCTTGGCAGCGTCATGGAAATGGCTGTTACCGGCTTGACCGTCGAAGAGCAGCTGGAGCTGGTAAGGGGGATGGGCCGCTATCTCAGCAACCAGGGTGTTTGGGGAGACGAGGTATGTCTTGAGCAACCATTCCTTGATATCGCGCCCGTTCACTAACCTTTGACCAGATTATTCAATGCCTGGACAAGGCTCTGCAGGCCAAGCGGTGAAAGGCCTAAGCTGAAGGTTTCGCACTGCTAGTAACACCGGCAGGTTGCCTGCTATTTAATGACAAACTAATGGGATTTTTGGTACATGTTCTGCCCGAGTCACGAACGCAGCGGCGATCTCGATTCTTCAGGAAAGTGACGGCGAGCGGCGTGTTGTTGGGGAACCGTGTGCTGCGCAGCAAGGGTAAACAAAAGTATTCGTATAACGACGAGGACGGTCGCTGTAAAAGAGAATTCCTTGGTTTAATGACGGGTGGTGGAATTTGCATGGGCTCGCTATTGTAACATACCCTCTCGCGACGTTTTGTTTCATCATACCACCGTTCTACTTCGTCCATTACAGCCATGATGCGGAGAGTGTGTTTGGTGATAGTCTTGATGTTCACGAGAAGAATGAATCCTTGCGGGTGCCCGGCTGCAAGTCTGGTCTCCGAGCCCGCTTGTGCCGCAAGCTGGCCCTTAGCCGGCCGTCCGAACATTGGACCGGGCCGGTATCCGGTTTCCGGTCCTCTCTGGAGAAGAGATCCCGGTCGTACCTTATCTCGCCCCCCGCAACCCCGCTCCGACCAGACTTCCCCGTACAGAATGGCTGTCTGACATTTACGCCTATCGCAAGTCGCGCGTTATCAATCGGCCTGTTCCCGCTCCTTCTCCGCTCATAACCTTGATTGCATTCCAGTGTGTAAACCGACATATTGCCTCGACACCTACTTCCAGTTCCAACGGGCATTTACAAGCCAGGCGCCTCGCATCGTCAACCAGAGATCAGAATCTTCACGACAGAAACACATTTGGAAGGCCGCCTCTGACCCACGCACGACATCGAGTCCGGATATCGGCGTCTCTTTGGAAAACTTTCAACATGGCTCCGTCCGCCACTATCGACACCGCCCCCGCTGTCGGCGGTACAGCCGTCGTACCTAAGGAGGCATCGCACTCCAAGCATGGCCACGAGCTTCAGAACAAGACGCCTTTGCAGGCCATGTCCCATGGCGATGTTGTCCTGGCCGGTATCCCCAAGTTCCTTGACTTCGCCTCCCAACGCCAGTGGCAGCTTGAACACATGGCTGCCGCGTTTCGCCACTGGTCCCGCGAGGGCTATGTCGAGGGTATGAGCGGTCACATCTCCGTGCGGGACCCCGAGATCCACGACGCCTTCTGGACCAACCCCCTCGGCAAGCACTTTGGTCTGCTCAAGGCTAGCGACATGATTCTTGTCAATCTCGACGGCGCCGTCATCGGCGGCAACCGCACGAAGCCCCCCAACACGGCCGGATTCCTGATCCATGCTGCCGTCCACAAGGCCCGTCCTGATGTTCACGCCGTGTGTCACTGCCACAGCATGTATGGCAAGGCTTGGTCCGTCTTCGGACGCCGTCTAGAGATGCTCACCCAGGATGCCTGCAAGTTTCGTGGTGATGCCCACTCTGTCTACAACAGCTATGGCGGCGTCGTTCTCGGCCCAGAGGAGGGAGAGATGATTGCGGAGGCCCTTGGTCCCAAGGGCAAGGCATGCATCCTGCGTAACCATGGACTGTTGACTGTTGGTCAAACTGTTGATGAGGCGGCGTTCCTCTACACCTCCATGGAACGCCAATGTCGGGTGCAGCTGCTCGCCGAGGCGGCTGCGGCCAATGGACTGCCCAAGGTCCTTGTAACCGACGAGGAGGCACAGTTCAATTTCGACGTCGAGAGCGATCCTGAGATCTGCTATTGCGAATTCCAAGTTTATTACGACCTGGAAGACGAGCTTTCCGGTGGCGCTTTCAAGAATTAGACCGCCTTCAACAGCTTCACTTAGTCAACCCATCTTGGCATTCATAGATTCCCATTCAATTGATACAGCGTTATGATTTCCACGATTCTCGTTTAGCAAGGCGCTTGTTCGCACAAAAGTTGGGGTGATGAGTGGCGGTGCCAGAACTCAACGAGAGCACGAGATTAATGGCACGAAGACATGAGCAGAGCCAAGCGCACAGTATACAAGATATTATTACGATTGATGTTTTTAGAAATTAAGCTGACTTGACGAACGTACGTTGCGTAATTATTTCCCAACTTTTCTCTTCGCCATTACCGACTTGAGCGGGTTCTTTCCTTTGAACTTGAGCCAAGTCCCAACAAAGACGATGAAATAGTTAAATGCAATGAATCCGCAGAAGATACCAAAGTCCCGCCAGATGTTACTGTAGTAGACGCTAAAGCCTGCGCCAAACTCGTCTCCGGTGGCATACTGACAAAACTCGCAGATGCCCCCTTCTCCAGTCTGAACATATCCACCAGCTTGCGCAATGTAGGATTGCGCGTAATCTTGGCAGGACTGATTTGGAGGTGGCTGGAATCTTGCAAATTCGCCAGGCTGGCACTGAACGGGTTGGTCATGAATGGCGGCGCCAAGGAACGCTTCGAGGAGGTAATGGAATGGAGAAAGCCAGTACCTAGAGAATAGTGAGCATGATTCTAGCGACCTTTGCACCGGCGGTATAACTCACATCCAACTGCGCCAAAAGGTAGGGAGCTGCATCGGTGGCACAACGACACCGCAGAAGCTGACGACGAACAGGAAGAAGATGGGCACCAAGAGAGATGCGAGCAGCTCATTGGGTGCAAATGCGGCGATTCCCTGACCGAAGCTGACATAGTAAAGTTCAAATAAAATGACGAGGAGGAAGGCAAAGCCGGAAGTGAAGCCGGAAGTGCGCCAGCCGAACACCCCCCACCACCAGCAATTGAAGTAGACGCCTCCGGCAACGATGGCGTAAGGAATTTCGGCGAGGACGGCAGCAGTTGTCCAGGCAAACCAGCTGTATATCTTGGCGTTATTCTCGCGCCACTGAAAGATTTGACGGGAATGTAAGAAGACTGGCTGAAGTTGCTGAATGAGGGGAGGACTGATGGTGAGCGTCATGAAGATTGAAAATAGTCGATTCTGGTAGTCGATAGATGCGTAGCCGATCTTGTAGAATGTGAAGCAGTTGAACAGACCGGTGAGAATGTGTAGCATGAACTTGCCGACGATGTAGTTGGGGGTGCGCCAGTACGCAACAAACGACCGCTTCACCACCGCCATGGTCTGTGTCGATAACGGCATGGCATACTCGCGGTCGTCCTTGAGATTCTTGGAAGGCTCAACGTCTCTTCTTTTGGCTAGCATATCATCAATCTCCCGAGACCGCGCCTCTCTGTTCTTTGATTGAGCCCAGACATCGCCCCAATCCTTACCTTGATAGTTGGGATCTCCAGCACCAATAGCTTCGAGCATGTACTCCGCAGGGTTGCTTTTGGGGGGACACTCGTGAGCACCATTGGACACAAAATAATTGATGAGCTCCTGACTGTCGTTACCAAGTGGGCCATGGTAGGCAACTCGACCGCCGGCTTTAAGCAAGAGAAGCTCATCGAAGTGTTCAAATAAAACAGCAGACGGTTGATGGATAGTACAAAGGACGGCCTGCCCAGCATCAGCTAATTTGCGTAAAAACCGGACGATGTTGAAAGCGGCGCCTGAATCGAGACCGGAAGTAGGCTCGTCCAAAAACATGAGCAGCTCGGGTTTGGATGCCAGCTCAACTCCGATCGTAAGTCTCTTTCGCTGTTCGGCGTTGAGACCCTCTCCCACTTTCCCGATAGTTGCGCCAGCAATATCACGCATCTCAAGAAGGTCAATGATAGTCTCGCAATAGTCGTACTTCTCTTTCTTGGAGATTTCTCGCGGCTGGCGAAGAAGGGCTGAAAACTGAAGAGCTTCTCTGACGGTCGCGGTTGGCTCATGGATGTCCATCTGCTCCGCGAAACCAGTGGCCCTCTGGAACGACTTGGGTAGAGGACGTCCATCAACGAGAAACTCGCCAGTCACGGTGCCAAATTTGAGGCGTTGAGCTAGTGCATTCAACAATGTTGTCTTGCCAGCACCTAAACGTTGTCAGTTGAGCTATCTAGAGCACCCGAGACCCACTAACCTGACGCGCCCATGAGGGCGGTTAATTTTCCAGGACGGACATAACCCTGGACATCGGAAAGCAAGTTGCGGCTACCCTTCTCCCACGGAATCGTGTAGTTGACATCGCGGAAAGTGAAGACTGTCTCGTTTCTTGCGACCTGGTCCAAAGTGTCTTCCTCAGTCTTCTCCTTGGTGACGGTGTTGTCCGCGATAATTTCCGAGTTGCTTGTCGGCCCAGATTCTGCGTCTCTGTTTTTGTCCCGACCCTCTGTGGCAATGCTGTTTTCGATCTTCTTAGGGACCTGCCCTCTTTTGAAAACGGTGATGGCGCCTCCACCAGTGTTCGGCTTCATATGTTCCATGCCCAGGGCGGTAAGAACGACAAAAGCGAAGAAGAAAGCCCAGAGAAAGCCGAAATTACGCCAAAGATGGGCGCGAGTATACGTGAAGGAGGCTTCGATGTAGCTGGACCCCGGAACAATTGTCTGACCGGGAGGGCTTCCAGCGAGCGCACATCCTTGATACTGAGGCGTTGCATTGGGACCCTGGGGAACCAAGTAAGGTGGACTGCACTCAAGCTCGAGATTGTAGAACTCATTTGACATCAGACACTCAAAGCCGTATTGAATCCAGTTAATCCATCGCAGCCATCCGAACCAGGGACGCATGGAGTCAGGAGGGATCAAATACCCCGTATAAACCACGAGGATCTGAACAGCCACACCTGTAAACCGGGTGGCATCATCCAGGGTCTTGCACCAAGCTGAGATAGCCCGGAAGAAGGCGTACGTCACCATGGTGACCAGCCAGAGAATGAGTGTGGCGATGAAGAACTGAGAGGCTGTTCTCGCCAGGTTTGCCATCCAGTAGATAATGACATTAAACAGGACAACTTGGATAAAGACCAGAGGAATATCGACGACGGTCTGAGCGATGGCGAAGGCTCCAGGGCGGTAGAATGAAAATGACTTATGCTTGAGAAGAATGGGTTTCGACTCAAACGCGGCTGTTTGCTCGGCGAGCGCAAGCAAAGCATTGAAGAGCAAGAGAAAGAACAGGGTGCCTCCACGAGGAAAAGCTCCGGCGGCTGTGTTTGGGAGGTTGTAAAACAGGCTGCCAACGATGAGGCCCTGGAACACCAGACCGCCCCATTTGCCGAAAAGTGATGCTCGATCGCCGGCCATAACCATGAACTGGCGTTTTGTGCAGGCGACGACCTGCTTATGAAATGGGATTTCGTAGTTTTTGGTCTTTGTCTTCTCGGATTCATACCGACGGCGCTGCTCGATTTGTTGTTCAAGTTGACCCTCAAAATCCTCAACGTCTTGGACGTTCCTGCGGTAAGCCTCGCTATTTCTGTACGCAGAGTCGAATGCCTCAGGGGTCCGAGGAATGCGGTTTTCCCAACCCTGACGAATATGACGCTCATGTTCATCGGTGACAGATGTAAGGAAATCTGCGGTGGTCCAGCGGTCAGGACATTCAAAGCCAAGATCGATGAAGTATTTCTTCGCAGCCTCAGCTGGTCCATAGTATAGGCATTTGCCAGAGTCGATAAGTAAAACCTTGTCAACGAGGTCGTAGAGAGACTCGCCAGCCTGGTAAAGCGAAACAGCAGTCGATGTCTCGGCCATATTGGTCATGGCTCGTATGGAGCGAACATATTCGACCGCGGTGCTGGCATCAAGGCCCTTGCTCGAATTGTCCCATCCCTGAACGGATGCTCTCGTAACCATAGCCTCTGCGATGCTCACGCGCTTTCTTTCGCCACCCGAGACGCCGCGAACAAACTCATTGCCAACTTTGGTGCCGAGAGTGTGTTCTATCCAGAAAAGCTTCGTGGCAACTCGCATAAACTCGCGGATGTAGTCTTGACGAGTTTCGCCTTCAAGCCTCGATTCCTTGCCCGGAGTGCGTGTCTGAAGGGCAAACTTCAAAGTCCTCTTGACGGTCAGGGTTGGGTAATGCAGGTCGTCCTCCGGGTTGTAAATGACTTCTCCCCTGAATCTCTTCGCCATCTCACTAGCATCGGTCCCGCCGTACGTAACGTGGCCCTCAACAGATTCAAACCCAGCTCGTTGATTGCAGAAAGCCTTCAGAAAAGTGCTGCATCCTGACCCCGGCCGCCCAAGAACAAGCAAGAGTTCGCCAGGCCGGACGCAGCCATCGAAGCGGCTAATGAGCTCGCGGACAGGAGGCTTAGCAAATGCAGCCTTGGGGCCACGAGTGAGGAGCAACTTGAACTTTCTGGGAAGGCCAAGGAAGATGTCTCCAACAGTCGGTTGGAGGCTTGCGCCCAGCCCGACACCCTTCACAGTGAGGTTTCGAAACACGACGCCACTATGCCTCGTCTTCTCCTCTTCACTCTGCTCTTGACGTGCACGACCAAAGATTCTAGACATGAGACGTTCGACCTCTTGTTGCTCCTCCTCTTGACCTGCTTCGGACTGGTTGGTCGCATTTGTACGACGTCGAGAGAGGGCTCGGAAGAGGTCTTCTTCTGTCATCGTCGTACCTTGTCGTTTTGCCTGGGGCCTCTGCCTCTCGGTGGTGCTCGTGTTGGTCTTAAGAGGCGCAAATTGGGTGCTTTCGACCTCGAGTTCGTTTGAGTAATTGGAAGAAGCGCCCGATTTGTCAACTTCTTGTTGCCCCCGGGAGGCGTCTGCCATGGCTGCAGACATCTCATTTCGGTCGCTTGCAGCAGCAGAGTTGCCATTGTGATCGTGGTTGTTGCTGTCGTTGTAGTTGCTATGGCCCGCGATGACGGTAGTGGACGAAGAGTTGCGGTGCGCTGTTGACGAAGTCGTGCCAATGTTAAAGTACGATGTGGAGCTTTGTCGCGTCGACTGAGGACCTGGCTGGCGGACGTCGGAAGACATGCGCCTACCCACTGCTGATGCTGTGCATTTGGCGCAACCATGGGCTTGGGAAGGTTCAACATGAAAGTCTTCTCCCTCTTGGCTAGAAGGCCCTGTCGGAGAGCAGGCAGCACAACTGCTCGCCAATGCAACACTAGGCGTCTCAGGGAAACCCCCAGGGATGTCACTGTCTCGCGGTGTGGGTTTCTCCTCCATGACGGCGGTCGACGATGGCTTCACAAGACTTCTAGATTGGTGGAGAATGTTACCGTGGCAGTAAAATTGGTCGCGTCGGAACAGGTTCGATGATCTTCAGTAAACATTAGCATGGGAGACGGGGTGCATGAATAAAGGGCGCGGCTATGGAATAGTCATATTTGTTTCCCTGTGAACCACATGCCAGACTACGAGGTTCTAGAGCTTCTGGGCCATTGTCGACGCGAACAACACGTCGAAGGTGCAAGAAGTACAATCGGTTTTTGCATCGGGTCGGCCGAATAAAATCTATGACGACGTACAGCCTGCAACTAGTGGATTGGTCGGTCGCGTCAGTTCCGCGTTAGTTCTCCAGAGATGGTGCCTGGTGGACCTGTGGAATTTTTAATCAAGGAGCCTCATCTGGGTAAAAGCAATGTGATGCTTTCGTCATAGACACAGCATCCGCGAATTTGGTGCTGACGGTCCACGCGCCGATCGACACGCATCGGCGATTAGCCTCGGCCGCGGCCGCCGAATCCCTGACTCTCACACAGAAAATGGACATGGCCGGACATTTTCAACGTCCGAAGGGTGCGAACGGCTGTGCGGCTGTAGGAAGCCCGAGTTGTCTTACTTCCATGGATGACTTTCTGTGAGATCATTGAGACATCGTCATCTTGGCATTTCGCTGGCGTGGCGCTTGGTCCAATTCGGGCCCCTACGACGAGCCGGCCAGGGAGGTGTGGGCTGCCGACGCCAGTCATGGGCCTTCCCAAAATAGCTAGTGACTTTGTCATTAGGTAGTGGCTGAATTACGTGGGTTAAGGTCGCATTTATCTAGATAATCAGACAAAAGAAAGACGTGCTTCTAATTTTTCTAACCAAGATTCAGAGTCATGGATAGGTAGTTCAACTATCATCAATAATCGCAGATAAGCGCAGTTTGACAGCTTGAAATCGATTAGACTGAGTATAAAAAGCACCTTCAACTTCTATTTCCTCGATATCATAATGACGATTCAGCAGGCATGCACAACATGGTCATGTTCAAGAGGCCGAAGATATCATCTGGGAATATCAGGAAGAATTCCCACCACGTTTCTAGAAATGAACTTGTGGTGCTGGCGCAATGGCCTTACACGATGTTTGTTGTGCCTTGTTTTGCGGCGTTGCCACCCAAGTTCGCCCATATTTCAGCCAATCGCGACGCATTTAACGGCCTGGAAAGCTACGAGACAGCGGCATAAAGGCGGTCTGGTTGCCTTCAATCCAGACTCTGGGCTTTAATCCTGTTGCAACATGGGTATCTTTTCAGTAAGAGATTCGATGATGACGTACAATCCGTCCCGGCTCAGATAGTTTAGAGCATGTACCACGGGTTCTGGGTGAGCGTGGGACTTTCCCTACGCTGAAATTTTAGGGGTCTCAATCCAAATCCTGCAGGAGTCGATTTCGACAAAGCTTGGCCTTACAGAGATGGGGTAGTGAGCGGAAAGATAGAAAGTCCAGCCTGATGCTGATATGCCATTGGATAGAACATAATTAGAGAGCAGGAACTAAACGTTTGTATAGGACCGTTTTCTCTTGGTTCATTATTTGTGCTTTGGTAAACTTATATGATTTTGAGACTATTCCCAGAAGTATTTCCATTCTTGAATAATAGAGTCAGAGCACGGATAATCTACAACAGCAAAGGCATAACATTATACCTTGATATATAGCAGTAAACTATAATGAAGTCTATTAAATATAACAAACATGAATCGATAAAGCGGTTAGTAAAGCAACATGGTTACTTTGAAGAGAGAGTCTGAGTTCTATAAATGACCTGCAACAACTTATTGAGCATCGTTCATTGGACTTTTTACAACCCTTCAGGTGGAAAGCGCGACCTGCTGCAGGTCCCCCACCTGGCAGGACGCTTTCTGGGAACAAGTACTGAATCACTATGCAGAAGACTTGACGAGGCCAGCTGCGACCTGAGAAACCTCCATGATCAATCCTACACCTATGGTCTTAATGTAATCATATAAAGTGTCCCAGAAAGTTACGATGGCATTCACAATCAGCCACGCCTCTAAATACCTTGGCGAATGGCAGATCTATTTAACCAATTGATGATAGGTTTGCAGATATACCCAGAGTAAACCAGATGCTTCATATTTCTTTCCTAGTTCTAATCATTGCGTCGATTAAATACGTCAAGTTTTGCATCGCTCATGCTGCTGTGGAATAATCAATCGAACACGACCCCCAAAATATCGTGAATGCCGGCGGCAATAAAGTTTGGGGGCGATAGCAGTGTTCATTTCGAGGTATCCACCACCGACCTTCCTAATTCGACCAAACATGCGAGGATGTACCACGCATCATTGATTGTCCCCGTCTTTGGAAGAATACGAGGTTGTCGTATGAGCTCTTCAATTGGTGGGCTTATAGAAATGACTCGATGCCGTGGTCTTCCTCGTCGCACAGGCTTAATCAAGCTTTCAAGCCTCAGCGATGTAGATTGCCGGGCGATCGGAAATCTACAACACCTACCCGATACTACCTAGGTTAGTGGCTACCCTGATATTGAAACACAAAAGGACCTCGAGATAATCTGAGCAAATTGCAGACTCATATCGCCATCCTTATCGTGAATCACGCCTTGGAC
The DNA here is from genome assembly GCF_013390195.1 of Colletotrichum siamense. NCBI lineage: Eukaryota > Fungi > Ascomycota > Sordariomycetes > Glomerellales > Glomerellaceae > Colletotrichum > Colletotrichum siamense. Next base: position 48,054 of record NW_023501016.1, on the reverse strand, counting down.
TCGGCCGACACCTCATTGCCGAGAGCTCTCAACTGATTACACGAGAGAATGTTTGACAGGCAGGTCCTACTTATCATAGCCTTCGCTCTGCATCGTGTTTCCCATTTTCTTGCGTACTTCGTCTTTCATGTTGCAACCACCACACTCTCTTACTTGTTTTCATTATGAAGTTCGCACTGCAGGCTTTGGCTATTGCCGCCGCCCTGGCTACGCCAGGACTGGCGGTTTTGAAGCCCGGATCAGCTACGAAGATCACACCTCCTCCGAGCCATGGCTTCATCATTGAGTTGGAGCCAACCGCTGCCTCTATCAATGGTCGAGCTGCCGATGGCATTGAAGTTGATGCTCATTCTGCGTTCCATCGCCGAGCTGAAGACGTGCTGGACTATTCGGTCCGACATGAATTCAAAAACCCGGAATATTTCTATGGACTCTCGATCAACGCCAAAAACGATACGGATATCACCACTCTTTTGGCTTTGCCGCAAGTCAAACAGGTCTGGCCCAACCGATACTATGAGCGCCCCGCCCCTGTGGTTCACGGAAGAAGCCCCAAAGCTCCCAATGAATACGTTCCGGTCGGAGTTCAGCCTATTCATTTGCGAGACGTTGCGCAAGTTGCGACAGTGAACGGGACCAGCGATGTTCTCTCTAGCCTGAAGATGACAGGTGCCGATAAAGTTCACGGCCTAGGAGTTACTGGCAAAGGCGTCAAGATTGGAGTCTTGGATACTGGAGTTGATTATCGTCATCCAGCTCTCGGAGGCGGCTTTGGAGCTGGCTTCAAGGTTTCAGGAGGCTACGATCTGGTCGGGGATGACTTTGTGGGATACAACGATCCGGTGCCCGATGATGATCCGTTGACAACTTGTCTTGATGGAGGTCATGGAACTCATGTTGCTGGTAAGCTCAAATGTCTTCACAACACCGGACTTGGTGTCTAATACTGCACAGGAATCATCGCTGCTAGGGATCCTGACGGAGTTGGCTTTGGAATTGTCGGAGTCGCTCCTGACGCATCGTTGTATGCTTACCGAGTTTTGGGCTGCACCGGAGGCACTACCGATGACATCCTGATGCAAGGATTCGAAAAGGCAGCAAGCGATGGTGTCGATCTCATCAGCATGTCTATTGGAGAAACCGCTGTCTGGGAGACTGGGTCACCTTACGTTCCTCTTCTTGCAAAGATTCAAGCTCAAGGTATCGGCATGACCGTGGCTGCTGGCAATGAGGGAGATCAGGGTATCTATCTATCTTCTGCTCCCGCCCAGGACGCCAGCGTTATCTCGGTCGGCTCTGTCAGCGACGTGGTCTTCACGACGATGTACAACGCTGTTGGCTCAGATGACTCAACGATCGAGTACGCTCGAGTGATTCCTATCAATGCGTCCGCTCGTTACAATGTTTTCTACGCCGACGACGATCAACAGAACTGTGTGGACCAGGCATGGACTGACGCGATCGCTGCATTTCCAGAGAAGGACAACGTCATCGTACTGATTAGCTCAGGGAGCAGCTGTACTCTCGACCTTGACGTGCGCACCAATTCTTCCGGCTTCAAAAATGTCTGGGAGTGGTTGCCTGACACCAGCGACGTTGAAATCGACTCTCCGGGGGCTAACGGGGACGTGGACATTGTGAGAATCAAGAAGTCTGAGTCAGACAAGATCCTGGCAGGTATTGCAGAACAAGGAAGAAACTACACTTTGACTTTCAAAGATCAGAGCGTGCATCAAATCCCGCAACCAACCGGAAACACGACTTCATGGTTTTCAACTTTTGGTCCCACTATGGAGATGTCATTGAAACCACAGGTTTCGGCACCGGGGGGCACCATTCTCAGCACCTGGGTCACTTCCAACGGTTGGGGCTATGCGATCATCTCTGGGACTTCTATGGCCACCCCTCAGTATGTTACTCTTCATCATGGTCTGGATATATGCTAACTGTTTCTCAGTCTTGCTGGATGCTACGCTCTTCTGAAGCAAAAGTTCCCTAGCCTCTCTCCGAAAGAGATTGCGAGACGCCTGCAATCATCCGCAACTCCTCTGAACCAGTACGAAGGGGGCGGAATCTTGACAACGGCGGCCCAACAAGGATCGGGTCTGGTCAATATTTTGAAGGCAGTCTCAACCGAGACAGTGTTTTCGACCACGGAGTTCAACCTTGGAGATACTGCCAAACCCGCCAAGCAGAACTTCACGATTGAGAATCAGTCTGCCCAGGCCAAGACGTACTCGATTGGCCATAAGGGTGCCGCCGAAGTTGATGCACTCCCCAAGGCCAAGACTCTTGACGTCAACGATATGTTCTACTGGTCTCTCAACTTCAACTCGATCTATGCCAACGTTTCCTTCAGCGAGAAATCTTTGACAATTCCATCTGGCGGCAAAGCTACGGTCGAGTTCGAAATTCAACCTCCTGAAATTGACCCTAGCCTGCTGCCTGTGTACAGCGGCTTCATCACAATCACTGATGATGACGAAGAGTTCGTCCTTCCTTATCTCGGTATCCCGTATGCCCGAAGCACTCAGCCGAATATCTACACGGGCGATGTCCCGAACCTATCGCCAGAGCTGCAGCCCCCAGCGGGAATCCCTACACTTCCCTTTATCAGTGCAGGGGATACTGGCGTTCGTAACAACGACAGGATGGTCTTCAACTTTCCGGCCAAGGACGTCCCAGAAAACGAGACACGTCCGGCTGACAACAACCCTATCATTACTCTGTTCATCGACCAGCCCTCCCCATACGTTCGATTGGATGCTGTTCCCGTTGATCTTGCTTCGAATCCCGCCTACAACTTCACACCTTCATCTCTTGGTTACATTCCCGGAGGACCCTCGAACTCGACTCCTTTCACTAACACCACCACCCTGCAACCGCCTTTGGATCTCAACTCGCTCGACAACTTCGCTGGGGTCAAGAGCTACGGCCTGATTGGCTCTATGTATGGCGGTGACAAGCCTAAGTATACTACGTCAATCCTGTTCCGTGGCTACAGCGTTTACGGTACCGAATGGACTTGGGCCGAGGTCGAGTTGGCTAATGGGACTTTATACCAACTCCCTAATGCAGACTATCGTGTTCTTGTTCGAGCATTGAGATGGGGTGGAGATATCACCGACTCGAGCGATTATGACAGCTGGCTCAGCCCGGTCGTCAGGGTTAACATTACAGACCCTGGGTATCCCAACCCATGGAACTCAGTCTGAGGTGTCCACTCCCTCATGTCGATACATCCGGAAGCTCAATATGTTCATGTAATAGTAATTTTTTCCGTCATCAGTTGGTTTCAGCAGCTTGCGAGTTTTTCCGATTGTTGAATATAAACGGAGTCAAATGTCCATTCCAAGTCTTCTCTTCGGAAGACTTCTTTGGTCCCATGATCATAGCCCCGTAATTCCGCACTTCCGCAAACCCGCGGTTTAATTCCGTCTGTGACGATCACTCCCCAACATCAGTACGATTCCGAACGTTCGGAATTTCCGCCAATTGAACACGAGCTTGTCTGATTGGTCGAGTATCGGCTGAGGGAAACCCCGCAAACGCCGTTCCAAGGACAACTCTAAAAGGACGCTTTTGATCCCGACCGTATTTCTTTGATGCTCCAAGAGCCAGCCGCCAACCAAGCCACTTTGTTACCAGCACGATGCTGTCCTTTATGAGAGCCCCTAACCCGCCACGTACAAATAGTGCGACCAACAATCCGATATTTTATGAGAATGGACGGTCGTCTGTTTCATTCTCCGCACCTGGATCGGAGTACATCATGACGCATCGTTTACCGCCGACAACCCAGGAGAATGGAGTATCCATAATACAGCCGCCGTTTCACTATCATATATACCAAGATGAATTCTTCCGGCTTCAATCTGGGAAAGGGAACTTTTTTCGAGGAGTGGACCCTAAGCCATTCGTCACCTTGTCGGATGAGCCCGGTGGCCAAACGACAGCTTCCGTCAAAGCCGGTACCTATCACCGGTTCGAGAACGCAAGCAAGTCTGAGGATCTTGTTGTGGACATTCACTTGACACCGGAATCCTATGAAAATGAGCAAAAGTTCTTCCGCAACTTCTTCGGATATTTAGACGATTGCAAAAGTGCCGGAATGCAACCCAGCGTCTTTCAGCTGTTTGTGTTCCTCCATAGTGCGGACACACCACTTGCCGTGCCGATTTCTTGGCAACCCTTCGGAAGAATTGCGAGTAGGACACTTCTGACTGCTGTGGCGTTTTGGGGACGTTGGATTCTGGGGTACAAGCAGACTTACGCGGAATATTACCGATCGGAAAAGCGCGAATGACAGATCAACGAGACGGAGTATAACACACGGGCTCCCGGTGCATCCCGTACCTTCACGCGGACAAAAGATTAAGTGTCAACACCTGTGTGTTGAATCGGAGAGGAATCAGAGTTTCAAGAAGAGAACAGGACAGTTTTGGGTGACAGTCTAAAATTGAGAGATCAATCACAGTCGTAGTTGGCATTTTTCTCAGATAGTAGTTTGGCCTTCTGTCAATGTTTTCCCTCCGGTGCGCAGGTTGAACGCATTCCCTGCTGGGCAACCATTCGCATGAAATTCAATTCCTCTTCCATGGCTTTTGTGCCTGCACCCATGGGACTAGCTGTCGGATAAAGAACTTCCAGCTGAACCTCTTTCTGATGAACCTGAGGATGATCTCTACTACCAGTCATCATAATCTCGAGGATATTTCCGTTGCCATACTGCTCTTCGGTAAGAAGCTTCATCATAGCATCAGCTAGATTCTCAGTTGATAGAGCAAGATCATTGACAGGGAGACGATCTCTGCAAAATTCCTGGTCGAACAAGGGAGTCTAGACCAATTAAATCAGGAAGTTAGCAATTGCGCAAAGTTGGTTGTTTATCCTTCGGATATAACAACATCATAATAAGCGACATACTCTTGTTGGCCCTGGGCAGATCACCGAGTTCCTAATACCAACAAGCTCCTTCAAACCTTGCAATGATTTGACCACACTCAGGATGGCAGCCTTGCTCGCAAAGTAGAATGGTGTCTGGATTGAGTGGACGTAACCTCCCATGCTAGAAACCCAGAGCAGGTTGCCTTCGGTGTCCCTGTTTTGCAGCCAATAGTCCACCGCCATCTGTGCTAGGCGGATGGGACCTATGGTATTGACATTGAAAATGTGGTATGATCCCACTGTAGCGTCGACAGGGTCTCTGGACTGTGGGGAAATCCCCGGCGGGTTCCAAAAGGATGACCAAGGAGGCTCAAAAATGCCTGCATTGTTGATGACTATATTGACACGACCAAAGGTGTCCACTGATGTTGTCCAGAGCAAAGTTAAATCAGACCAGTTGGTTATGTCTGTCTTGTGAAAGACAGCTGAGGGGTGAACGGCGTCAGCTGGTGGATGGGGAAACTTGGAAATAGTATCCGTAGCTTCTGCACGTAGATTCAAGTCTGCAAAAATCACTGAGCAGCCGTGCGCAAGAAGTCTTTGGGCAATGGCGAGGCCGATTCCTATCAGGCAACAGGGAGTTTGTGTCAGTATACTTGAATGCTTGAAGGCTTGGGAACACATGTCTGAACCAACGCCTTAATGAAGAGAGGATCCATACTGACCTGATCCTGCGCCGGTGACCAATGCAACTTTGCCTCCGACATTGTATCCGATACCCATATCGAAGAGGGACAAGGTCGGACGTATAGAAGCACGTGTTAATATTGGTCCTTTTTGCTGAAGGAATAGAAAGGAAAAGAATCTGCCGCCTTGGTCAAGTCCAAGCAGTCTTATAAGATTTCTGTGCAGTAATCGCTGCAGAGAGCAAGGATTCTCATTCGGAGACGTCCACAAGAAGGCAGTTACACCGGCATGGCGCATTCAAATGCCACGACAACATGCAGACCTCCAACAGAATCTTAGGCTATCAAGCGAATTAAGAGCAAGACCCAAGAAACACCCCTGAAGTTAGCACTCTAGTAAGTGGATCCAACATGCAACCGAACGTCGGCCCATCCAGACGGAAGAAAAACGATCATTATCATAATGGCTGCCCTCAGGATTGGAAAGAATGAGATAGATGTGACTGCGCTTGTGACGGGCCCGCAATAATTCTGCAAACTTATTTTATTTGCGTTGTAATTGGTTGAAAACATACAAAATTGACTTGGACTCCGAGGTTGGACCACATTGCCAGCTGGGGATTTGCTCATCACAATCTTGAGATGCCCTACCGGATAATGGACCTAATCATACATAAAAAAAATACAAATTCAAGCTAGAAGACTCATAGAACATGAGCGGCAGTCAGAAAGATAGAGAATATTGAAATCACGACGGTAACTGCCGTATCTACAGTGGTCAAGTAATATTGCAAGTAACAAGCTTCATGCAACAAGTCAAATGTTGCCCGAGTACACAACCGAACTTGGAGTCGCTGACCCGGCGATTAAAATGCAACCAGAAATTGTAGATAGTTATGGTTTCTCTGAAAGGAAAAGTGCTGAATGGTGTTACGCTCGAGAGGTGAGAGGTGAGGCATATCAAGAGACGAAACATACGATAGAGTCTGTAACAGTGAAGGGCACGAACATGTAGAAGAAAGGAGACGGTTATATTTAGTCCGCAGAGATCAATTGTCTAGTACACAAAAAATGCCCAGAGGTTTGGCAATAGACCAAGATTCTCCGGCAATAAAGGTCGCACAGCGGACTTGAGGTATCGCCAGCCCCAGCCAGTTTCCTATGCGACTTTCAATCCGGCAAAGATGTTCCCAAACATAGCCCGCCAGAGATCAAGCATGTAGAATTTTCTTGCAGCCCACAGTCCATCTCCAGCTTTGGGAAACACCTTGGTTGCATGTCTGACATATGTTGAGGTGAGACTCATGACAGGCTTGGGCTTCATGTTGTTCGCATCCACAGTATACGGTGTAACGGAGTGGATGCCATTCGATCTCATGCTCCGCCAAAGACGAACCAGGTATGAACTTGTAGCTTCGGCACCCAAAGTCCAAGATGCATTGGCATATCCGAACACATATGCCAAGTTGGGCACGTCTTGGAGCATGCAGCCCTTGAACCCGAACTTCTGGTTCGGATCCACGGGGTTTCCGTTGACAGAAAGGGAGATCGCGCCAGCGAACCGTATTTTGAGCCCAGTTGCGGTGATAATGATGTCTGGCTTGAGAATTCTTCCAGACTTCAACACAATTTCGTTATTGGTCACCACGTCAATGACGTCGGTTACGACATCTGCCTTCCCAGAGCGTAACGCCGCGAAGAAATCAGCGTCTGGGCACACACAAGACGTTGCTGCCAGGGGTTGTACTTGGGACTGAAGTTCGGATCCAGAGGAATTGAAGGGGGCAGCTCCTTGGCAGCGCGTCCCAGCAAAGCTCTCCGTGCTGACTGTGGGAACAGCTGACAATAGTAATAAAGCAGGTAACCGAGCAAGATGAATTGAACTCTCAGAATTCGGCTCGAGATACTCCTCGGAAGTACAGACAGCATTAGCCTGCTGGGAAGGCTCTTCTGGGTTGGCAGCCCCGTAATGTAGGTTGGGCTTCTCTGAAGCATTGTCGTTCGACTGGCCTCCGTGGCCATGTTTGGTAGCAATGTCACCGCAGTCGCTCCACTTCCAATAATGACCACGTGCTTGTTCCGGTAATCAAGATCTTCGGGCCAGAACTGTGGATGAACGACTGGGCCTGTAAAGTTTTTGATGCCAGGGATCTCCGCAGCCAGCGGTTGCTCATAATCATAGTAACCGGTACCTAGGACGACGAAACGGGCCTTGAAACAGTTGATCTTTTCACCGTGCCCAGTTGTTTGTAATGTCCATAGCGACTCTGATGACTGCCAGTCTGCCGAGATGACTTGGTGGTGAAACTTGATATTTTTGTCGATACCATACTTCGACACCGACTCATGCAGGTAAGACATGATGGATGGGCCGCTGGCTAGAGGGTTGTCGCCTTTCCATGGGTTCCATGAGAACCCAAAGGTATAGATGTCGGAGTCTGATCGTATTCCAGGGTAACGAAAGAGATCCCAGGTTCCGCCAATTTCGCCACGCCCTTCGAGAATGGCGTATGAAGCCCCTGGAGGCCCGTGGGCTTGGAGGTAATATGCTGTGTTGATACCAGATATGCCGGCACCAATGATGATGACGTCAAAGATATCGCCCGCAGTGGCGAGCTCTGCTTGACTAAGATCGGCATCCATGACTATTTTGTTGGGAAAATGTACCGGACGGATAAAGTCTGAGTAGAGAATAACTAGATGGACTTTATGATCACCAACTTGGGTTTATATACTCGATTAACGTTGCTGGAAGCACTCGATGTTGGGAAACGTCGGAGCAGACTTGGACACGTGCAACGGCCCTTGTACATTGGAATTTCATCCTGCAGCCTCGGGTTTCAGCACCCCAGCAAGCTGGAGATGGGACGACTTCCTGAACGGGACAATAGTCTCCGGTAAACCGCCTGCGTCGGAAGCGGGGCTACTGGCAATGTCGCAAACTCCGTGCCATTTCTTCGGGCTTTGAAGTCCGCCAAGCTCCACTGGCCTTTCATTGCCAGTGAGTCTTGGAAGAAAACCATCGGCTTGATTCAGCATCGTGTTGACTGTTGCCCCGTCCCACAACACCGGCGTGAGACAGTAAACTTGGTTTACGTCAATGATGCGCAATTACCCTGCATAACCAGGAAACTGCTGGAGTGTACAGAAGTGACAGAAACTTCCCATACGTTGGTGTTTGAAAAATATCTGCCGCATAGTGGAAACCCGTCACGATGTAACTCCGTCCGCGCATGCAACATGCACAACTGGGCAGCAGACTTCTTGCTTCGTTCTCTTTTCAATCAATATTCCACCTTTCGTTCCAGCTAAGGCCGCACACGTATATGTCAAGGGAATGAGAGGTGTTCCGTTGCTCCGTGCATATGGGAATCTCCGGCAACCGCGGACGCCGTTAGGATACATCATTCACGGCACCCACGGCGAGGTTCAGCCTCAACCTGTCTTGGCGATAGCCTGGTATGTTCATAGAATCCCGCCCTCCATTGGGTAATAGTTCTCGCCTTCATGTTTTGCAGCAATTGCTGAAAAACAAGGGTCTAAAATTATTTCAGCCGGAAGCTGTCAAAGCGCCTCACATTGGACTGCCCAAGGTGACGATGGACGGCCGAGGTGCCTCGGCCACTTCTCCGGGCGGGGCTTTAGAGAAGCGACTTAACGCATTAATCATTTTGCCGCGACTCGCATTAGTCGCATTCGCATTTGTTTTACCCCGTCCGTGTTTTGCCGCTCAGATGACAACCCCGCTCCAGCTTCAAATATTTTCTCCATCCCAACAGCCGAAATGACCAGAACCCATCCGTAAGCGCAGACTACAAGCCTGATATGCCCCGAACAGCCTGCGACGTCTGCTACAATAAGAAAGAAAAGTGCGTCTTCGATGGAGATTCCACCTTCTGCAACTTTTGCGTTGCACACAAGCAGCCATGTCGACTCACTAGGCCAGAGCGCCGCATGGGGCGTCCACCGGTGGTCAAGAATTTACCCCATGGGCACAGCGGGATCATACTAGGTCTTGACGTACCCACGAGTCACAAACCGAGCTACTCCAGATCTCAGAATAACAAACAAAGCATTCAATTCCAAAGTCCCCGCGACCTTGGACTGGAGCAGGGAAATCTGAACCCTCTTGTGTTGTTGCACAGCTCGGCGAATAAGCATCATCTTCTCAACGCCCTCACAGACCGACAGATATTCTACACCTTTCATCGAAACTTCATGATCGGTCCCAGTTTTGCCGAGTCATTTAGGCTATCCATTCAGACGATACTCCCCTGTTCGAACATCAGCCTACTGAAGGCGTACGATGCCGTATTTGCGGTGTGGGATGATGTTACTCAAAGAGTTAAACCACCCGAGGAGATAGATGTATCTGAGGGCAGAGACTGTTTGAAAAATTTGGTTCAGTTCGGCAGCACGTCGGACCTATTGGACAACGCCTCGATCTTGATGCTGGGCCAAATACTGATTGTCTATCATCTTTTCACCACTTGCACGTCAGCCTGGGCAATCAATCGACATGCGATCCTGTCGGCCAAAAAGTCTTACAGCGACCTCCTTGCCCAGCCTATATTCGATCCGATCTCAATCACGCCGATTCTGTTCGACACAGCTGAGTCGTTGATACGGCGGGAAATACCTGTTATTCAAGTGCCAAAAACCGATCGCTTTATTGTCGACAGGTCGGTGGGTCTATGCTGGTCCTTTCTCCCCCTGTTGCACGAACTATGCGAAGTTAGCGAGAGGATGAAGACATGGTCTAGCCAGGACCTCCTTAAACAGAGTCAAGAACGGCTTTCAGAAGTGGACGACGCTTTTACGGCCGTAGAGCGAGCGATACGGGCATGGGAGCCGTCCGCACCGCCCACACTTTTCGAAGACTTTACTTCAATTGAGGTCGCTGCGATGCTTACACAAGCTCGCGTTTACCGAACCGCAGCTTTACTTCTCATACATCGGCTTAGATATCCACTGGGGGTTGAGGACGCTGTTGCGCGCTGGCATGCCGACATGATCTGCGCAGAGTTGACCGGATTCGTCAACTTAACACCTGAAGATATGAGGGGACTTCCTGTTGGACTTCCTCTTCTGGTGGCGATGCTTGAAACGAGGGAAAGCGCCAGTAGGATAATACGTGGCTTAGGCTTATTCGCCTCACATCCCCAACATCTGGCAGCCCTTGATAATTTCGTTGGTCTTGCTTGGGCAGCGCGGAGAGGTGGCTTCCAGGGCCTCTGGTTTGATCTAGTCCACGTTAGCTTGCAGGTGCCTGTTGTTCCTTGAGTTTGTAATTCCAGTACGAATGTTGTGCACAGTAGTCACCTCTTGTATCAGAGAGGTTTGCTGCAATCGATCAATCGCTGGACCCTGGAAGAGATCCCTTCAGTAGGATTGATGTACGATCTGACCAGACCAGTTTTCGGTCAATGCTCCTCCTATCGTTCGCCGTGCATTGACAAGCTCTTGAAGTACGCGTGCTGGATGGCTGAGAGGCGATAGAGTTTCACGAAAACATAAAAGCTTCCCGGATGGAACCCGCCTGATACCCCGGTTGCGCTGAAGGGGGTTGGCTTAAACATGTCCCTAGCCACGCACCCTGTCCCTGTGAATTCTGCGGGGGAGTGGATGCGCCGGAGACATTCTTCCTACTTGGGTCTAGCGTTGTCGATCTCCCCCGTGCCGCCCGGAGATCTTGCTGATTACACCTCATGACCATGTGGCTCTAATTCTAGGAAAGTGGCCAGAATTCAACGGAGAAAGATGAGGAAGGTACTGCCCTGTTCATGGGCATCGTGTATAACCCTGTACAGCGGTCATTCCGCGAGCCCGAGTCCGCTGGTTGGTAATCTAATATCAAGTCTACGTTGATTGATTGGAGAAACGAGCAAGTGTGTCGTACAGGGAGTCTACCAGGCTGTCACGTCTCAGAATACGAAAAGAGCAACAAGTTTCCGGGAGCTGTGGCACGGCCGCCCAGTTTTATCGGACGCCATCTGACTTGAACAGATGAATTGTTGCGGGTAAGAGCCACGGCAACAATGAGGTATAAGACCATGAGAGTCCGTCTGCCGAGAAATGATAGTGCCTGCAAAGATCTTCTACTTATCGAACTTCTCATCAAAATGACGGACATCATCAGTTCCACCCTCAAGACGATCAACGGCATTGCGGCTGTTGCTGTTCATCCTCTTGTTCCTGCGTCCCTTCTCACCTTCGTTGCTTATTCACCGCCCGACATGTTGCGGCGATCCCCAAGTCTTAATAGACTTCACCAATTGCTGACCGCAAATTTTGTGGTCCGCTACCGACTCCCATTACAGATTCTTCTGGTTGCAGGAATTGCTAGATACCTAAACAGAGCAGCGAACCGATGGGCCCTGAACAACTGGCGCCTTACCAGTCATCCTGGTTGGAGATGGGCAAATGAGATTGCGGTCGTGACTGGTGGCTGTAACGGAATTGGCAAGGCCATTGTGATAGGTCTCGCTCAGAAGGGAGTTACTGTTGCGGTACTTGATACTCAACCGATGCCCGCAGATCTGCGTGCCAATCAAAAAGTCAAGTACTGGAAGTGCGATATTACCTCGCCACAAGCCGTATCAGCGAGCGCAACGGAGATCCGGGCCTCTTTGGGTAATCCGTCTATCGTAGTCAACAATGCCGGTGTCGCCTACACTCACTCTGTCATCGAAACCGACCCGGAAGACTTACGGAGAATATTTGGCGTCAACCTCCTTTCTCTGTGGTCTACAGCCAAGGAGTTTATCCCCGACATGATTATGAAAAACAAGGGCCACATTGTCACCGTGGCAAGCATGGCATCCTACTCAGCTTTGCCCACCGCAGTAGACTACTCCGCAACCAAGGCTGGCGCTTTGGCATTCAGCGAGGGTCTTTCCTGTGAGATCAAGCATGTATACAAAGCATCTGGAATATTGACCACCGTGGTACATCCAATGTGGGTCAGAACGAATATGACTGCGGCCCACGCTGAGAGGGTGGAACAGTCGTATGGGCGTATGATGGAACCAGAGGATGTGGCAAAAAGGGTGACTGGTCAAATCTTTAGTTGTCGAGGTGGGCAGCTCATAATTCCAGACCAGTGGTCTTGGGCATCCGGAAACAGGGGTCTGCCGAGTTGGGTCCAAGAAATCATGCGGGATGCGGTGGGAAGAGAGGTTCCGAGACTAGGAGAAGCAAAGTGAATAGGAATGATAGTTTTGCCATCAGATAACCCTGTACATTTACTCTTTCCTAGGGTCCAAGGCCATCGACAGATGAATAGAACGAGAGGAAGCTCAAGATCGAGTAGTATTCCATACATGCACTGGTCCGTTCTTAAGACATTTCGAAAAGCTCTTGCTGAGAGTTACAGAAGCAAGCTTTCCAAGACACCCATACATTCCAATACAAAACAGAAGTCCAGAAGGGTCAACTTCACCCGAACGATTCCAAGTGGAAGTTGTTATTGACAAACTTTAGGCCGCGGACCAACAGCAACCATTCTGAGCTACAGCAATCAGACCGGGTTCGTCCGCAGTCCTCACACTTATTAGTCGCTCTCCTAGAAAACTTGGAAAGTGTTTTCATCCCATCCGTAGGCTCTCGTCAATCGGCGAGATAGAATCAAACTCCGGTATCCTTCGATCTGGAAGTGGTGCGGTGCGTGAATCGTCACGGGACGAAGCTGTGGTAAATCTTCCGAGGGGACGAAGGCAACAGATGAACCACCTTTGTTGCGCATGATCGAGAAGCCGAGATCGGCCATAGCCGCCTCAAATGATTTCCAGCTAGTGGATGAGCGAGCTTTCGACTTGCTGAAAAGCGTCCAGAAGAATTCTGCAGTGGAAGATTTGACCTTGAAAGTCATGGACCCCAGCGCGTCTGCTTCCACGGTGACATTTCTCGCAACATGCTTGTCATCTCCTTTGCGTGCATCAGGACTTTTGGGACTGGTTGGGCAGTCGCTTTTCTTCTTCCGGTTCGGTCGCTTGGAGGACTTGTTTGCAGCCGGACAAACTTGCTCGCTGTTGAGTAGCTGGTGTTGCATCCGAGGTCTTTCATCGGTCTCTGCTAAGCTTGCCGAGTTGCAGGACATTCGGTCGATTCCGTACGACCTTTCGGACTTTGTATCACGACGTCGCGTGCTCTCTTCAGCAGAGAGGGGAGAATTGAGTGGCACCGAGGCATTCTTTTGCCGAAATGACACTCTCAACTGCTCGCAATGCGCATCAAGATCGGAGATGGAGTCCCTGAGAACGTCTTCATACAGGCCCCTAATAGTTGTACCCATGCGGTCAGTGACAAGTTCATCAAGCTTGTTGAGGCAGCCTTTGGCCATGCTAGTTCTCAAGAGGACGGCGATTGGGCCGCAGTAGTCGCGCAAGTCAATGAACTTGTCCCTTTTCAAACTGTTAAGAAAGTCGATCTCCAGAGTGTGACATTTTGACACAAAGAAACAGCCTTCCGTGCCGGACGGTGGCGGTAGACCCAATAATTCCGAGAGCTTTTTCACGTAATCACTGACAGAGACGAATTCGTGAAACGCCTTGTTTTGATGATCGCGGGGATTGTACAAGAAAGTTGAAGTCTGTGGCTCTTGCTTCCACAACCCAGCTAGGTAGCCCAACATGTCAATAACATCTGCTGGGTTCTCGGATGAATGAGCAAGGTGGAACAGTAGGTATCGCTGAGAATCGCTGTCGATGATTTCCGTGGGGTCATTCTTGAAGACAATGACAGGGTTTCCGAGCTGATCGAAAGCGTTTGACTTGCGTTGAAAATGACCAATTCCGAAGCCTTGATAGATGAAGCGCTTCAAGACTGCTTGCAAACGTGCCCATTCCAGCATGCAAGAGTTAGAAAGTTCTTGAAGAAGCACAGGCCGACATATGCTCTCGGTGCCAACACGTTGCAGCTCCCTTAAGAGATGACCAATGTATGCCCAGATGGTGGCGCCCTTGACGAGATTCTGAACGACATTGAAGACACAGGCGCTCGAGTACTTGTCAGTACAATGGGGTAATAAGCTTTGGTGTTCATCCAGAATTCCCTCTGGCTGGCTGCAGAACCATCGTTCGACGTCGTGCTTCAGTGTACCCGGCTCTACCAACAACAGTTCCAAAAGCTTATCGATGTCTTCCTTCTGGTGTCGAGCACCCCTGGAAAAGTCCGCAAGTTCGGAAGACCCTCCTGTGTGGTTCAGTCGGGCGTTCACGCGGACGCAAGGTAGTGTGAGCTTTTCTGCATGCTCGGCTTCAGGCCCAAGGCTGAGGATTTCGGCAGTGATGCTCTTGAGGTCACCTACGAAACATTGCTGTCTTGCCAGAATGAGGTCCCCAAGAAGTGTGGGTACGCAGATGCTTGTTGCTAAGTCGGACGCCCAAAGGGCAAGAGGAAGTTCGTGTTCGGCAACTTCCCGTGAGGTTCCATAATCCTTGCTATCCGGAAAAAACATGAATTCGCCCGGCAGCGGTGATCGTGGGCTCACTCCGCGATTTATCATGTAATGAACGTACATGCGATCGCCAGATTGTCCACCACAACCCACAAGGACTTGTTGGTGCAAGGAAGTGGTGGCACGATGGATGAGATGGTTGATGAGGTGTTCAGTGTCCGTTACCAGGTCGGTGAGATTCCACTCAGGCACGAGCTGATGGATCGATCCAAGAGATACATCTGATGCTCGATTTGGGGTACTTCGGCCGCGTCCAATAGCGAGGAGACACTTCACTCGTTGATTTCTACTCAGAGATTGCCAAGTAGCTTTGATAGTGTCGGAATGTCGGCGCCATCGGTGAGCGAGGTCGGACTGGGTATCTCGTAGATGCTGAGCAAAAAAGGGTCTCGAGTACGCAGAGGAACTCGCCCCGTTACTGAAAGCATACCTGTCTTGCGACATGGCTGAGAAGGTGAAGTTGGATCGTCAAACTTGTGATGGCGAATGTGTTGAGGAGCAAGGTGTTTGGTGACGTCTTGCAAACGGAAGGAGGGGCAGATGGAAAAGGATATCTGCGAGAAGATTCTGGACAGCAAAGAGTTTTTTTCGGTTGGTTCTGGCAAACAAACAAAGCTGCACGTGATACACATAGGTGAAGGTGAATGGGACGGGTAGCTGCATAGTGAATTTGGCAGGAGCATGAGTTGATGCTAATCCACTTTGACTCCTTCCCTCAGCAATCCATTATTTGGGTTAGCTGAACAACTGAAGAGCTGCTACCTGTCCTGTGATTGGCCACAGTTATGACTCGCCTCCATAGGTGCCTTGGACGGAAGAAAGACCACCGGATTGTAAAAGCACGTCATGAATCCTCTGACTGTTAAAGCCATCCTAGGAATACCTATCTCTTGGATCCTGGCACTTTTCTTACTTCATAGTAACATTTGAACCTGGAGATGACCGCCGATGAAACCCTAAACGACCATTTGGTTTGAAGATCTTCAACTCAACGTTTCAATCTGTGATGTCAAGATTACCAATATTAAGATATTCAGTGATTTGTTCCTGTTCACGCGCCTCTGAAAAGTTTTGTTGCTTAACTCTCCTAGGCCTCTACTTCCCCCCTGGCTTGACGCTTCCAGGTCCCAGGCAATGAAACTAGCAAGTAACTAATCTGCCGCTCATACCCGCCAAAAGCCCAATGCTGACCTTGTAGGCCATGGAATGGTATTGACTATTGGTTAGGGCAACGATCTCTGCACCCCCGCAGCCCGCATGACGGGTGAGCAACTGGTTGGAAAGCCCCTTGACGAGTTGACAGCTAACATGGACCAGACGTGGCGAAAGTGATGAAGAGGATTGTTGGGTTCAAGCCTCTGTAAGTCGTACTTTATGGAACATGGAATTCAGTATACTGGTTGATCATGCACTCCTTTAATGCAGGTTCATGAGGGGCCTACGTCGCCAGCATCATAGATTCTTCACCGAACACGAAGCCGTCCAGTTGCGCCGTTGCTCGGAGTTGTTTTACGGAATCGTGGAATCGCTTAGTCCGTGGATGGCGGATTCAGGCGTAAAGAAGACGAGCGGTGCCGGCCCCAGAGACCGTGCGCCACTCAGTATTACAGCCGGCGGCATCCGCTTCGCCCGGCAGCATTCTAGGTATCAATTTGCCCTAGGACGGCGCTCATCCTTAATGCGGGGTAAATATAGAGAACCCGCTACTCAGTGAAATCTCGCTATCGGTGCTCACAACCGGGACACCCAACCCCATGCTTAGTACAGGGTTACTTCCCTCATCTAAGCATAAGAAAGAGCATTTCAGTTTTTCCCTTCTCCCACTATAAAAGGGGCCCTATTCGGCAGCGCACCCCTCTAGTTAGCTAGCGCACCCCCTCTGTAGTATATAAGGTGTATGCCTCTAATAACTAGCAAAACTAGCAAAACACTAACTTAAGTAGTTAAAATAGAGGCTTCTAATTAGCTTAGATTAGTTAGAAGATTAGCTAGGGTTTCACTAAGTTATTAAATAATTTAAAAACTCCTTAGATTTAAATAATTTAAAACTTAGTAGTTAGTTTTTTAGATTTTAATTAAAAAGCTATTATATTATATAATCTCTAGTAGCTATAAATAAATATAGTATTTAAATTAATAACTTAGCTAGCTTTAGTACTTAATTTCTTATAATTTAGCTATTTTTTCTATTTTTTATACTTAATTAACCTCTACTTTATTAATAAAATAATCTAATATACTTTTAAATTTAAAGTTAATATTAATATTATACCTAAATAGTAATAAATTATATATATCCTATATAGTATCTAACTATATAGATTTATCTTTAACTTATAAAATAAGCTTAATTAGTATAAATAAGTATTAAAGTAAGTTTAGTAGTATATTAGTAGTTAGATTAATTACTTTAATATTATTAATATACTTAAGGGTAGTAGTAGCCCTATAAGATTAATAATAGTATTTAATATTAGCTTTATATATATTATTATATTTAATAGCTTTAAAACTTTCTTAGGTAGTTATAGCCCTACTAAGGGTAAGTAGTATAATTAATAGTAGTGCTAATAATATCTTAATAGCTTTATTAGTAATCTGAAATTTAAAATAGGAGGTATTATACTTAGAGGTTATATTACTAGCCCTCTTAATAATATAAGGGTAGCTTTTAGCTCTAACTTATAGAAAATTAAGGAGAAATAAGCTAATAGTACTAACTATAAGTTAAAGTAGCCCTTAAATCTAAAACTAATAAGGGTAAATCTTTTTAGATAATAATAGCTAACTTTATTACTTATAAAGCTAGAGAATATAGTAATAAGGTAAGCTATATATCTTATTAATTAAGTAAGGCTTATAAGTATACTTTAGTGTTTATATTAAGCTACTTTTATTTAGTTTTATTAGCTTAGCTAGCTTATTAGTAAAGTTATTAAGTACTTTATTATAAATATAACGTTTAATTTTACTAAAAACTTTATTAAGCTAACTTAGCGCTTTACTTTTATATATTTTAATATACTATATTAGGTTATTATTTTATTAATCCTAAAAAACTACTAATTTCTAGAAGATACTCTTAAGATTACTAATATAGTAATAAACCTAGCGCTTAATAGAGGTATAAGAAAACTTAATAATTAATATTATAATATAGCTAAAATAAGTAATCTAATTAGTCTAAAAAGCTACTAACTTCTTATACTAAAGTATAATCTATATAAAGAGAGTATAATTAACTATAAAGTTAAAGTAGCTAGTACTCTTAAAAGTAGCTTTTTATTAGTTATATATATCTTATATATTAGTATAGAAAAGATTATTCTAATCTTTAAAAAACTAGGTAAACTATAGGTAATAAGTAATACTACTATTAGTATTCTTTATAGTATAGGGAAAATAATACTTAGTTTTAGTGAGAATATTTATATTAATATATTAATAATAGAGAAAGTAGGATATATTATAGAAAGTAAAGCTAGCGTTAAAAGCTTTAATAAGGGTAAATTCTTAATTAGTATAAGTAACTTATAAGTAATTAATATTATAGTCTTTAAGTAGTTTAATAAGAGTATTAACTACTTACTTATAATTATATTCCTTCTTACTAAATAGAAAGTAGGAGGTAACTTAAAAGGTTTATTTATTACTAATAGCGCTATATATATTAAAAAGTAGTATATTAAAGTAATTAGTCTTATATATTAAATCTATTAATAGGATATTAAAGTAGCTTTTAAAGTAAGTAACTACTATTTATAGTGCTATAAAAAAAGCTATAATATAGCTTTTAGAATCCTACTTAAAGTAGTATTAATACTTCTCTAAGTTATCTAATTAGTTAAATAGCTACTTAATTAGTATATAGCTAGTAAGCTTTTTATAGTAGTAATAGATAAAGATATTAATAATATTATAGTAGTTAATAATATTATATTAAGTATCTTTTATATATAAGGCTATAAAGAGGTAAATAAGTTAAGTATTATAGTTTTAGAGGTATATAATTTTTAGTATTACTTTAGTGAAGAGGGGTTAATATATCTTATAATAGAAGTTAGTACTAAAAAATTTATAGTTATAGTAGTTATAATACTTAAGCTACTTTAGTATATTAAGTATACTATAAATAAAGTAATTACTATAAATAAAGTTAAATTAAATAATAACTTACTATAAGTAAGAAGTTATATAAGAGAAGCTCTTATAGTACTTTAAAGTGTAAACTTAAGTTTTATACTACTTTATTTAGGCGTTATTATAATATAGTAAGTAAGTATACTAATAAAAGGTCTTCTCTTAAAAGTTATATATAACTTATATAATATACACCTAGAAGCTATTAGTAAGGTAGGTAGTAAGTAAAGCTTTATAAGTAGCTTTTTTAGAGGGAAATCTCTTATTTAAAGTGAGGTAAGTATACTTAATAAGGCTATAGTTATTATACTTAATAGTATAAATATAAATAAAGCTAAAGTTAATAGTAGTAATATTATTACTCTTATTAGTAGTAGAGGAGTTATTAAAAAAAATAAGGTTAATAGTAGTAAAGCTAATAGAAACTATTAATATAACGCTAAGTATAGTAATAGCTTTTTTTTCTTAAATTTAATCTCTTCTTATAATAATATTATAATAGCTTTAAAAAACAGTTAGTAGTAGTAGTATTAATAAAGTATAGATAAAAATACTGAAAATTTAGTAGTAAGTAGGGTAGAGAGCTAGTATTAGAGTTTAGGCAAAATTAGCTATAGAGGGGGTGTACTAGCTAACTAGAAGGGTGCACTGCTAAATAGAGCCCTATAAAAGCTTATGCTCTATTGCTAATGACGATATAGAAATTATTATGCTAACTCTCTTAAAAAAAACCTTCTCTAGCCTTTAATAGGCTTAATATAGCTGAAACTTAATCTTATAATAGTGCCCTCTAATAAGAATAATCAGTTTTCTATACTGCGTCTTTAGCAGAATAGAAGGGTCCCTTACGTTAATTAAGCATAGTAAAGCCTACTTTGCCTTCACCTATAAATTAAGATTTATCTAAGTTTTTCTTAAGTATTAAATGTAAACGAAAGAAAATTAAGTGCGATAGTGTCAGCCCCTATGCGTTATGTACGCGGAAATCAGCTCTATGCTAATATCATCTGCAGCGTTAAGTCTTAGCTACTCTAAAACTTAGTCTAAAGTTAGTTATGAGGCCTCTTTAAGTTAATTATTATGTTCTATATAACGTTTATCGATTAAGGCCCCTATTTGTTTACCTTTCTACTATAAGGCTAAGATGGCTGATAAGAATGAAGAAACGCGGATTTAGCTAGGACTTCTTATTCTTCCTCTTAATATAAAGGTTTACTAGATGTTTTAAAACCTGCCCCTCTATAGAATTAATTATCAGGCACGCCTAGCTAACAAATGAGTCCTATTTTAGGTTCTAGATCACATCGCATAATATATGATATAAGTAGCTATTCTCTAGAGTTTTATAGCCCCTTAAGCTTTAAGTTCACTTTTAGAGTTATAAAAGGCAATTTAGAGGCTATAGGAATCCTACTAGCTATTTTAGATAAGTTAACACTAAAGTCTAACTCTGCCTTAAATATACTGTCTTAGCTGGCACACTATAGGTTATTTATAAAACTCCTAGCTTAAGACCCCCTATAGGAAATAAGTCTTAAAGATGTAACTAACTATATTAAGCAGTAGTTTTCAGGCACTAGCTTTCTTTACGCTATTATTAGTGAAGAGCAAATGCTTAGGGTTGCTAGTAATGTTTTTAACACTCTGTAGAGTGTTAAAATCTATAAGGCGTGAAGTTAAGGAGCTCTTATAGAGTGCCTATTGCATAGCGATACTAACAAACTGAAACTTATCCTGGATATTTATCTAAACTTGGAAAGCAGAAGTTGCAATAAGTTAGCTTAGAGACTCTTTTAAAGCGCCACTAAAGCTAGCAAGGGGCTCCTCTAGGGCGTAAATTTAATTAGCAACATATAGTTACTAGTGCTTATAGTACGTAGTGTTATAACTAAGAGTTAAGAGGAGAGTTAGCTAGTATAATATTATTAACTAGCGTATTTAAGGCCCTTTACTACTATCACCTCAATAAAGAAGTGCAGACCAGTTATATTATTAGTTTTGCAGCCTGCCTCTACCTCAAAATAAGCCTACACCGCTAGGCATTAGTGAACCGCTTAACTAATTCAGAAGAGCAAGCTTCAGGCCTGCAGACGTTTTTATGTATATATATGCTTAAAAGAAGGACTAGCCTGGGGCAAAGAATACTATTCTATATACAGGATAGTTATATTAACCTTAAACTACTTATGATGGTAAGGCTGACCTTAAGGCTTTAATATTGCATTTAGTATGCTGTTATAACCTGCTAACAGCGCTATAGAATAGTTAAGATCCTATAATGATTGCGCTCCTCAATTAGACTAAACTAGCAGGTAAGACGTAGTACGCCCTGAATAACTAAGTTAAGAAAGAAGGTGAACTTAATATTAATAAAATTAAATACCTTAATTACTAGATAGAGAAGTAGCACTAACTCTTAGATGATAAGCTGAAGCTTAAAAGTATTAAACTAGGATAAGAGGTTCAGCAAGTTTAAGCCATACTTTTCCTCTATAAGAGTTACCTTTATAACTTAGTCTGCCGCCTAGTGCTTTAATCTGCTATAAGAATTACCTAATATTAGAGTTACACTTATAAGGCTGTCTCTATTACTAAAGATTCACTGCAGATGCTCTTAAGCCTTAATAAGAATATAACTATTATTAAGTGTAAGATAGTAGTTAGCTAGGCTTAAGCCTAAGGCCTAAATCCTAGCCTAAATCCTACCTTTACGTAAGGGATTAGCTATACTACTTTATAGCTAGCTATACTTAGTATTTATAACTAAATTAATTAAGCTACTTTATATAAGTTATAAACTTTCTAAATACCTAAATCTATTTACTAAATAGTAAAGTTATTCTTAAGTAGCTATTAAGACTTTAACTTTATAGTTTAGTAATTACTAAAGCGTAATTAATAAATTACTAAACTACTAGAAGTAATACTTCTAAATAGAGATTCTAGCTATTATAATATATATCTCCTATTTATAAAATCTCTTTAGTTTCTAAGTTACTAAAATTAATAATTATTTAATATTTATTATAATTATAATTATATAATAATAACTATTTAATAACTATTTAATAATTATATATAACTATTATTTAAACCCTTCTTAAACTACTAAATTAATTAAATAAATTAATATATTTTTAATTAGTAATTTAACTTTATTTTCTTCTAGTTCTACTAAAAAGGGATTATTTTAGTTTAGTTTTCTCCTTTTTTCTATAATAAACTTTATAACTAAAATAACTATATAAAAAGTAACTAATAAAAGATTAAATCTAAGAAATCTAATATATAATATTATTTTTAAGCTAACTAAAGCTATAAATTTTAAATTATAAGAGATTAATCTTAAGAATACTTTTAAAGTAATAAGATTATTTTTCTACTTAATAGATAAAAGAATACTAAATAGATATAATAAAAATATAGTTTTTAAAGAAAATAAAATAATAGTAGTTAAAGATCTAAGTTTTT
Source organism: Colletotrichum siamense (assembly GCF_013390195.1). Lineage (NCBI taxonomy): Eukaryota > Fungi > Ascomycota > Sordariomycetes > Glomerellales > Glomerellaceae > Colletotrichum > Colletotrichum siamense. Next base: position 25,413 of record NW_023501016.1, on the reverse strand, counting down.
TAAATAATTTAATACTTATAGGTTTTATATTTACTAAATAATTACTTATAGAGAAGATCTAATATAATCTTTTAGAAAAAATAATTAATAATAGTCTTTTTATTATAGCTTTAACTTTCTATATCTTTATTAAAACTAAAGAATATATTTAGAAGTTTAATAAACTAGCTATAAGTAAAATTTATAATAATTAGAATAGAATAATTAGAGTTAACTATAATAATACTAAGGATTTTATATAAAATCTTTACTTAACTTTTAATAAATTAAATAGTTTTAATATAAGTTTATTAACTATAGCTCTCACTTATAGACTTATTTAAGGTTTTAGATATTTTAATTAAGTTAAAATAAACTTTATAGAGAATAACTTTATTATAAGGATTTAAAGCTATAATAATTTCTTATAAGAGCTTTAAAGCTTAAGTAAAAAGGAATAATATAAGTAAGTTTCTTAAAATATTAAAGCTTTATTAAATAAAAAGAAGTTTATTATAAAAAAGTAAATTTAAATACCTAAATCTAAGAATACTAAAGTATAAGATCTTTATATTTTATATAATATTAAATATCTTAAGAACCTTTATAGGTATAAAATATATAGCTACTATTATAAAAAGATAATTTTATACTTTAATAAGTATAATAAATACTCCCTTAAGTATTATAAGTACTATATTTTATTATATAATAAGTTTAAATATATTAATAAATTATAAATTTAGTAATTAATAACTTAGGTATTTACTTTAATATTTACTTTAAAAAGTTAAACCTAAGATAGTATTTTTAGAAACTTTAGTATTAAATAAAATATTAACTAATAATCTAAAACTTATATAGATACTTTAATAGCTTAAACTTAGAAGAGAACCTTTCTATTATTCTTAATAAATAACTTTAAAGTATTTAGTTTATATTTTAACTTTTAATCTCTTACTAAAGATCTATATAAAATTAACTATATATAGAGAATTAAGAAATAATTAATAAAGAAGTTTAAACTTTCTATTTATAGATCTATTAATTAAACTATTAAAATAGAGACTAATAGTTTCTTTATATATAATACTATTAAAGAAGCTAATAAAAAAAAAATAATAACTAAAAAGTATAACTAAGTTAATATATTATATTTATAGTTTCTATTAAGAGAATAGACTCCTTTATATTAGATATTAATATTAATAGGTATATCTTTAATAATCTCTCTATTTTTAAAAACCTTTAAGATCTCTTTTAAAGATTAACTATAAACTATATAAATAGAAAGAACTAAATTAGCTAAGCTATTAGTATAACTAAAGTAATTACTATTAAGCTAAGTAATAAAAAGACTACTTTCTAACTATATAATACCTTTTATAAACTTTATAATATAATATAAATTATTAATATTAGTCTTTTTTAGAAGATAGGTATCTATTTTAATAGTCTAAATAATATTTTAGTTTATAAAGATATATCTAAAACTATTACTAATTTTAAATAAAATATATAAGTTCCTTAGCTTTAGATTTATCCCTCTAATTAAAGTAATAAATTTAGCTTTTTTAGACTAAATTATTAAACTTTTTATACTTATTTAAAATATCTATCTAGAGAAGTAACTATTATTATTATAAAAGACATTAATATAAACCTCTTTAGAGTACTTCTTATAAAATATAAGTATTATATTTATTTTATAATAAAGTTAATATAGTAACTTAATAATAGATAATAAGAACTACTAATTTAAGCTTTCTAAAAGTTTTAAATTAACTTCTTAGAACTAATACTATAAAGTTTTAGAAGTATTATTTATAATTTCTATATTATAGAAACTTTTTTAACTTATAAATAGTTTTAAATATTTAAATTAAAAAAAGAAGTAGCTATTTAGCTATAAAGCTAATTCTTAAAGAAAATTATAATAATAAATAGTATTATTTACTTCTTTAAAGTTATTATAGATAATAATATAGCTTTTTTTAAAGTAATAAAACCTTTTATTTAAGAATAAGGTTTCTATTTAAAGATAGTAACTTCTTACTCTTATTAATAAAATAAAGAAGTAGAAAGCTTTAATAGAGCTATATAGTAAAAAGTATAAATAATATATATAGAAACTAGTTTTCTTAAGTTTTTTTAGCTTTAGTTAATAAAAACTTCTATAGAAGTTAGAAATCTACTATTTAATAATAAGAGTAATATTAATCTTTATAAAAAACTAATAAATACTTTTAAGATATCTCTTACTATAAGAAAACTATATATATACTACTTCTATTACTAAAACTACTAAGTTTATATTTATATTTATTTAGATAGTTATTTATATATAAAAAAGTAGAAGATAAAATTTAAAGCTAAACTTAGAAGATTTAAAGAATATAATAACCTCTATAGTAATATCTTTTATATTCTTATTAAAAAAACTAATAGTATTTAATAAGTAAGAGATATAATATTTAAAGAAAATAAAGAAAAGCTTTTTTTAATTAAATTTAATAATTTATAGCTAAGAGAAAAGGTTAAACTAAAGACTTATAAGTATAATAATAAATTACTAATAATAATATATAAAGCTAAGTTTTAGCTTTATACTATAGATATTAAGTTTTATTATTATTATTATTCTACTAAATAAGATTAATAATAAGAGGAACTAAGTAATTTATACTTAGAAAAAGCTTAAGATTTAGAGAGTAATAATAAATAAGAATAAGAAAATAAGCTTTTTTAAGAATAAGAAAAAGTTAATAATAAGAAAAGTAATTTACTAACTTTAAATCTAAAATTATACTTATTAATACTAGATATTAGTATTATAAATATATAAATATAATTAATACTAAAAGAAGTTTTTTTTTTATAGTAATATTCTCTTATTACTCCTCTAAAGTAATATTCTTTTATTATTCTTTTAAAGTAGAGATCTCTTATTACTCCTTAGAAATAATAAATACTAGCTAATAATCTATAATAATAATAAAACTCTTTTAGTATTTTACTTTAAATTTTTTACTTAATATAAAGAAAACTAAAAAGAAAACTAAGAAGTAGTAATAGAAGTTTTATCTTTATAAGATTATTAAGAGTAACTACTTCTTTTTTTAGTTAAATAACTTAAATACTTAGAACTTAGATATTATATAATATAAAGAAGTTTAATAAAGAATTTAATAAAATAGAAACTATAAAGATTAACCTAATTAATAATAAAATAGACTAAGAATTAGTTATTTTTACTTTTTTAATATCTAACTTATTATAAGTTTTTAGTTTAAAGATTTACTTATTTATAACTTTTAGAAAATAAGAAGTAATAGAAGAGAAACTTCTAAAGTTAGCTATTTTTAATACTATAAAAACTTAAGTTAATAGCTTATAGGGGATAAATTATTAATATCTTAAAGAACTTCTAAATAGCTTTAAATATCTCCTAAATAAATAAATATATAATAAAAAAGTTATTATAAATAGAAGATTTAATAAAATTAAAGTAAGATAAGTTATTTATAGTAACTTTTAAAATAAGGATAATAAGATAGTTTATACTATTATTATTAATCTTATTACTTTATAAGTTATTTTACTAATTATAATATTTAAAGATTTAAAATTTTACTAAATTAATATAGTTATAGCTTTTTTAAATACTTTTATAAGAGATTAAGATATTTTTATTACTTAACTTTATAAGTTTAATAATAGATCTAGTTAGTTCTATAGATTAAAAAGAGCTCTTTATAAATTAAGAGAATTTCTTTTTTTGTAATATAAATAAATTATTACTATGTTTAAATAATTAAAATTCTATTTATTACTAAAAGAACTTTATATTCTTATTGATAAAGATAGTATTATAATATTACTTTATATTAATAATATATTTATTATAATACTTAGTATTAAGTAAATTAATAACTTTAAAGATAACTTATATAACTTCTTTTAAATTAAAGATTTAAGTAAAGTATAATAATTCTTTAGGTTTAAAATTATATACTATTATAAGATAAGATAACTTTAGATCTTATAAGTTAAATATATTAATAATATATTAATAGAGAAAGGTATTATTAAATATAACTAAATACTCTACTACTTTAGTAATACTTAGCTACTAGAGATTATAGAATAATATAAAATACTTACTAAAATATATAAATATTAAAGTAATCTAAGTAAGTTATAGTAGATTATAAATAATATATAACTAAATATTATAATACTTATAAGTAAAGCTACTAAAGATTAATAATATATTTCTAAAAAATATAATAAACTACTAAGATTAATATAGAGATATCTCTATAGCTTATAATAATTAATACTCTATTTTAGTAGTTTAAGATATTTTATTAATAACCTTAAATTATTAGTATTTTATAATACTAACTAATTTAATTATAAAAGAATAAGTAAGTTAATAGCTAGTTATATAGTTATATATAGAAGAGTATTAATTACTTAAAAATTAGTATTATAATTATTTATAGCTATATTAACTTATAAAGCTAAATAAATAAATCTAATACTTAGAGGGAAAGCTTTACTATATATTATAGATCTCTTTAAAAGGATAAATATCTCTATTTAATTACTCTTTTAGGTATATATAGATTTTATAAATACCCTTAATAATTATCTATTAAGTAAATAGTTATTTAAACTATATTATATTAAGATTAAATATTATTAAATTATTAATAATATTAGTAATAAGGATCTTAAAATTAATTATATTTTAACTTATAAGATAGTTATTAATAGCTTTACTAAACTATTAGTAATAGAGAAGTATTATAATTTTATTAAAATATTAAGTTTATCTAAACTATTTATAATTAATAATAAGTTTTAATCTAAAGATAATATTTTAAGATTTAATTTTAATTAAATCCCTTCTATTTATTTATTTCTTTTATATATAATAACTTTATTCCCTTATATTTTACTAACTAATTAACTTTTATAATTAAACTTTATATTATTTTAATTACTTTAATTTACTCTATTTAATAATTAAATTACTAACTATAAAAGTCTTTTATATAAGAAGTTATTTAATAATAAAAGCTTAAAAAGTAATTAAAGATTATAACTTTACTAAGTTATAAGTTTATTACTAAATTAGATATCTTAGTTAGTATTTTTCTAAATTATAACTATATTAAGTTTAATTAATAAAAGTTAATTAACTTTAAACTTAAATAAAATTAATATAAATTTAAAATTTAAAAAAATAAAAAATTAATTAACTAAGTTTTAAAAATATTATAAGAACATTAATTTTTAAAGTAATATTAATTAAGAACTATTATATTTAATACTTAACTTAATATAATTAATAAATTAGAAAAGAGGTATTATAAAGCTAATTAATAACTTAAAAATTACTATTTTTAGAGAGAGAAAGCTATTTAAAATATAAAATTTAAAATTAAATTAAAGAGGATAATTTTTAAACTTATCTAAGTTAAAAATTAACTTTATAAAGAGGTTTTAAATAGTAAACTTCTAAATTACTAATTTAAAGACTTAATTTAAATTAAAAATAAAAAATAATACTAACTATACTAAGTAGCTATCTAATTATTTTTATAGAAATAACTTAAATAGTAGTTATAATATTAATTAACTATATAAAAGTTAAAAAAAGTTAGAAAATATTTTAAAGTTAAAATAGGATAATAATAGTAATATAAAAAAATAAGAATAATATATAGAGATAGAAATAATATAAAATTACTATATAATTAATTAGATTACTATTTTAAAATAAAAATAACTTTACTTAGAATATTAGAAGTATTAGTTAAAAAGGGGGTATAAGATAATAGTTAGCTAAACTTAAACCTAAAACTTAAATCCTAGCTTAAATCCTACTTTTACGTAAAGGATTAGTTATACTACTTTATAGCTAGCCGCGCCTAGCGCTTATAGCTAGATTAATCAAGCCACTTCACGCATTAAGCGTAACCCACTTTTCTATAAGTATCTCTTGCTGACTGCCTTTAGTAACCTATTGTTGGCGGTTGTGAATGCTAGCTCTATGTTCTGTGACAAGGTCACAGTTGAGTTTGACATTGCGCTGGAAATGATCAGAACCTTAAGCAACAGATCGCCGCTGCTGCTGGCTCTATGGGAGCGTCTTCAAGGCCTCCAGAAGCTCAGGGCACAGCTATCCGCCTCTTCAGCCACGGCATCGAGTAGTGGCGGGGCGGGTGAACAAGGAGAGGGCGTCGAAAGTCCATCCGATGCCTTTCTGTTCGGGGATACGGGAGACATCATGTTTTTTGACCAGCTTAATGATTTCTTCGACCTTACACCCGGACCCACAAATTGCGCAGCGAGCAATTGGACCTTTCCGGTTGGCGATTGAGCAAATCCCGGCCCCTTCCGGACCGCAACTAATAGCGGGGTCAAATTGCCCCCGGTCGTTCGTCGGAGTCATACTACTTAGTAATAGCTAAGCGAAACATCAAAGGGACAGCTCAGTGCACTCGACCCCGCGGCTCATCTATTTGTGGAAGTGAAGTTGAAGTGACCACGATCCGTGCCAGTGTCTTCGCTATTGTTTGGTCAACTTTTGGGCCCTGCATCTTTGGGAATTGTCCCTCTGCGACCGCAATTGCCAACATGAGCTCCTCTTTCCCGCTGAAGGGATTGGCGGGGTACACGTCGAGAACAGTGCCCTTCAAAGTCATCTCGGATGGTACAACCATCAACGCCGACGTCGTGTACCCCGAGACGTCGGATGGCTCTCCCGCTGTCGTGCTGCTGCATTATCACGGCGGTTTCCTCGTATGTAACTGCTGTCGCTCGATCTGCATACGTCAACTTTCTCAGCGCGTGGCTCGATCTACGTCGTACAAAGCTAATATGAGAGGTTTCTCAGATCGTCGGGGATCGATATTCGTTCTTGCCATACTGGCTTGTGCATGCATGTGCCTCTCGTGGATGGGTCTTCGTAACTCCTGATTATCGCTTGATGCCCGAATCAACCGCACACGATGCCGTTCAAGACGCCGCGGATGCCTATAAATGGGCCTGGTCGTCACTTCCTGAAATCTTGGGCCGCCCTGTCGGCTCACTCTCACTCGCTGGGTCAAGCGCGGGAGGGTATTTGGCTCTTAGCACAGCCGTCTCAGCCATTAAGAAGCCTAATGCACTGCTGCTGATTTACGGAATGCTCGATCCATCTGGGACTCGATACACGACCGCTGGGAAGAACATCTTTGACCGGCCACTAATCGAGACTGGGCCTATCTTGGAAGCATGGCCCATGAGAAAGACTTCGGGCGAAGACAGGAAGCCGGTCTCAGCTTATCCGATTGGGGACCCTGCTACTGATCCCAAATTTGCCCTTGCATCCGCACTGCACATTGACGCCATATTCCCCGACTACATGGCTGGGGTCCCTGGCCTTGCTCGCCAAATTGCTGCCGAAGGAATTACGGCAGTACCTGAACAGCATCGGCAGCTATTCCCGCTCGACTTTGGTAACTTGAGGAGCCTCCCGCCTATCATGCTACTCCATGGTGCGAACGACTCAGCTGTACCGCTTGAGTGTAGCACAAAGGCCGCAGACAAGCTCGAGGAATCTGGAGTGGGCGTTTTTACAGAGTTCCCAGCTAACGCACAACACGGTTTCGACGCAAGGGCGGGTGACGTCAACATCGAAACTTCAGCTGGGGATGCGGTGATTGCTGTTGAGTCTCTCAGGAAGGCGATTGGCTTCCTCGAACAACATGCAGTCAACTAGCACAGTAAGGCAGTGCAGGGTCTTAACAGGAGCTTCAAGCTGGGACACGCTAGATCAGAATATGGCAATAAGGTTTGAGACACCTGTACAACTTACGTCTTGGAGTTAAATAACCAGCTGTTTCAAAGCCATCTATCTATGGTCCAGAGAATGTCGATGACACACAGATGGCTGAACTAACAAGAACACCGATACAAGAAATTAGTTCTGTGTAGTTTGAAATCCATGCCCTACATGTTTTTATGGACATAATGCTCCTCTGCTTTACCAATTTGTCATTGAGCACAATGAGGTTGGTAATAGTGGTATTGCGTGACCATTTGCACTATTCGTCTATCTTATCGTCTACGAACACGACACAGCAATGAACCTTCTTTCTCTGAAATTCCAACGCTAATGGTAGAGATCTCTTGCACAGGTCCTACCATCTCAATGTCATAACATTTGAACGTTGTCGCAACGAGCTTGAGCATGTTTGTCATGGCCATATTGCGTCCAATACACATGCGATGGCCCATACTGAAGGGGCTCAGGAAACGCCGGAGCTTCTCACCCTCTGGATCGCAAAATCTAGAAGGGTTGAAAACATTGTGGTCCTTGCCCCAGATAACAGGGTTATGATGAACAACGTGGTTTAGGCTGAAAACACCGGTCTGTTCATCCGTTGTAAGTGAGTACATGTGCAATGGGAGAACGAAGAGACCTACGCCTTTGGGAATTACGTGACCCTCAATCTCGAAGCCTTCCTTGGCAGTCACCTCACGCTCCAGTGGCATGGTGAAAACAGCGTTCATACGAAAGTTTTCATCTACACATGCCATAACAAACTGAAGTTTGGCCTCGAGGTCTTTAATGGGTACAATTGCCGACCCAACGTTTTCAACAACTGAATCAATCTCCTCAACCACTTTGGCATGAACAACCGGGTTTTGAAGGATATGAGAAAAGAGAAGAGTTAGAGTTCCAGACGTTGTATGAGAGCCAGCAACACTGAAGAGAAGTCAGACCGGAAGGGAAAGGGATACTTGAACAATTACAACGACTTACATAAACGCGAATGCCTCTGTTTGTATGTCTAGCTCCGTCAGCTCAGAGCCTGTCTCCGGGTCCCGAGCATTGATCAGACTGGTGATAAGATCCTTTCGAGCAGCACCAGGGTCGGCCATGCGGCTCTTGACACACTCGATGGTGAGGTTCTTAAGATTCTGTCGTGCCGCAAGAAGTCGTTGCACCCACGGAATCGGAATCCAGGGAGAGACGGCTTTGACGAATGGCATAAAGTTGGGCATCATGCCCATCAAGCAAGCAAGAAAGATGTGATCGTTGATGGGAGGCAGTTTCAAAGTATTCTTTTCGATCTGCGAGTCAAATTGATAGCGGAAGGCAAGATCTCCGAGGACGTCGAGAACAAAGAACGCTATCAACTCTTTGAGATCGAAAATCTGGTGTGTTCGGGAGTACTCGTCGAGGTTTTTGCGGAATTTAAGCATGTGGCTGTCAATGTGCAGCTCCATTTCTTTGATCGACTGCAGCGAGAATGAGTGCGCCATCTGCCGTCGCCGCATCGAGTGAACCTTGGACAGTGAGTATACGGCCTTTAATACTTGTGGTACTTTGCTGACTTCACCTCTTCATTTCGAGTTCCAAACAAATTGGGATTGAAAGAAGTGAAGCCGTCATAAAAAGCAGTCTTGGCCAAAGATCGACCGGCCTTGTAGATCCTGGGTACAGCAGTCCCCTGTCTGAAAGAGAGCATGTTGGGACCAATCCGGACAACATCACCGTACTTCTCGTGTAATTCGACGAGAGCATCGGGTAGATGCAGACCCCATAGCTCCCGGAGTCTCCACAAGTTGGTAAGTGACGCGAGAGGTGGACCTGGAAATCTTGCCAAAGGATGAACGTTACGGCAATAGAATGTATAGAGACCAACGAGAACAACAAGAAAGACTGTAGTCGACGCAAAAGGGTGCGAAGTCGCAATCAGGAACAGCTGGTTGACGTCCATGTTAGCTTCGATTTCTGTACTTTCGGATCATAAGGAATCCAGTCACTAGGTAGATTTACACATACCTTTGGAAGGATAACGAGGCTTAATATACGTCTGGCTCAATTGCCTCAGCAGCATAGATACCCGCAAGTCCTTTCACATTCAAGCGTGGGCTGTCGAAATTCCGGAAATACGTGCTTCATGGGCACAGTAAATTCCGTTTGGGCCAATAGGGTTGCATGACCACCGAGCCGCAACGGAATTTCAAAGTGTGCACTAACAAAAGTTAGGCATCGATTCCGTGTCAGCCAATCAAGTGGCTCTTCCTTCAACGGCGATGACGGAACACTAACGCGCTCGATGGGTGGATCATGGTTCTGTGGACGCTATTTTGGTCGCTTTGAAGTCTAGAGCCCACCCTAACATACCAAAGACGACTGACAATAGAAGAGTGTGTCGCAAATACTTCAAATAATATGCGCAATGGCTGATACGCTGTGAAGGACCAAGTAAGACTTGTTGTTATTAATATATCTATCTGAAATGGCGACGTCTCTGCTGCCGCACACGCCAGACTATGGTCACGCAGGAACAAGCCAAAATGCATCGTCCCGGTCTCTGCATCATCTTGCTGGCCAGGAGATCGGAGATGCGAAAGCGTGGACGTCTGGTCATGATCTCATCCAGAAGCAGCACGAGTTAAACACAACAGGAACTAATAAAAATGAAGAACCAACAAGCAACCGCGTCGTCCGTGTTCTTCATGGCGGTTCACTCCGATGCATAAGCGTGATTGCATACCATAGTTGCTGACCTTGACGTAGCTGCCTTTCCTATACAAGAAAGGAGCTCACAGGTGACTGAGATGACTACCTAGTAGACTTGTGATAAGATGGTTGCTATGATTTCTATTGCGACGTACTCAAAAGATTGATTGAAATAGTCGATTAAGGACCACTGAATTTGGTTCCATCTATAATGTCTCTTTCTAAGTCCCCATTCTATAATGCAAAATACAACTCAATCCTACATATACATCTCTCCCTCAGCATCTCCGCAAGTACAATCAAGTCAATTTTAACCCCCTAACTTACTAAATTAGCTACTTTTTTTAGTGTTTTTAATTAATTAGACTAATTGCAATTAAAATAAATTAATCGCTATATAAAAATATATTATAGCTATATAAAAAAATTCATAATAATCCTAATAACTTAAAGTTATTACTAAGTAGTATAACCCCCCTCTTCAGCTAGTTCTTCACTAGTTAGAGACTTTCTATAATACTAAGGCTTATTATAAACCTCTATAAAATAAAAATTAACTTAGCCTAGCTAAAAGCCTTCTTATAGTTAGTAGATATCACTAGTATAGTAAAGATATTAATAATAAGCTAATAAAGCACTAAGAATATCTCTAACTACTATAGCTACTACATAATAAGGTTATTAATAGCCTCTAGGGGCCTCTAGAGGAAAACATTAAGCTTATTAACCTAGGGTAGTATTTAGTAGCACTAGCTATTAACCTATTACTAGAAGTAAACGTTATTATTACTCTAAGTCCTAGGATTAATAGGATACTATATTAGTATTACTTCTAGCCTAGCTAGCATATCCTCTAGCTATTCTTTATAATACTACTTATTAAAGTAGTCTATAAAGCTACTTAGAATATTATTAACCTACTCTTTCTAATAATCTTCTTACTAAATATTATATAAGTATAATATACTAAATAATAAATATAGAATAATTACTATAGAAAAGAGTAATAAGTCTCTTATTAACTTATAATACTCTTATAACTTCTACTAAGCTTATTTAATATTACTATAGAAGAAGACCTACTATCTCTTATTAAGTAAATTAAATTATAAAGCTAATTATAAGGCTAGTAATACTTAGTCTTTATAAATATAAATAGAGAAAGCTTATATGCAAAATTAATAGTAATAACCTTAGCCTAAATATAACTATAACTATTATAAGTAATCCTTAAGATTATTATTAATAAATAGAGAGATTATAGCTTTATAATATATCTTTTAGTTTAGTAGATAAAAAAGAAGATATTTAGTACCTATTATAACCTCCTAAAGTTAACTATAACTATTACTAACACCTTATCCTTTATATCTCTTTATCTAATAGTAAAAAAGCTCTAAAATTATACCTATCTCAGCTAATACCTTCTAGTTATCTAAAGAGAGAAAGTCTACTTCTAAGATATATTATTTAATATCTGCATTATTATTACTTAATAATATAAAGCTCTAAATCTCTATCTTCTTCTCTATAGCTCTCTAAATTATAAAATATATATTATTCTATTAGATATTATTATTTAGGATAAGAAAGGCCTCCTAGTATAACTCTAAGAAGATCTAGAAATCCCTAGAGTTTCTATTAATATCTACTAAAACCTTTTAATATTATTTATAGTGTTATAGTAATAACTAAATAAACTTAATAATATTATAAAGCTAGCTAATAAGGCTAATCTTCTACTAAAGCTTAAGATCTTCCTTATATTAGTCTATTAACTAATAGTAATTTAACTTAGCCTTAAGAGTCCCCTTATTAGCGCTAAAGAGGAATACCTAGGCTATAAGATTGAGGATATAGCTATAGCACTATATATACTAAGCTTTTATATCTATCTCTATTATCTCTAAGTTAAGGTTCTAATAGAAAGCTTAGAGATAGCTATTATTAGTTATAATATTATTAGAGACTACTACCTTAATCTAATCCTAAATCTAATACTAATTAATAATATTAATAAAGGTCTCTAAGAGGGTAATACCACTATAATTACTATAATATTAATAGAAAGCTAGAAAGTAGGATTATAAAGCTTTATATTTATTAATAAAATAATAAGTAATAGCTATAAAAGCGTAAATATTTAGAAATAACTATAGATTAAATAATAAATAGATTTTTAAAGCTATTAAATAAAATTCTACTATTAATAGCCCCTCTCTACGCTAGTAGATATTATCTAAATAGTTATAAATAGATATATACCCCTATAGCACCTTATTAGCAATCTCTATATTATAGTACTATAATACTTATTAGAAATAAGTATTCTTAAAGTAAGAGAAAGGGAGATTAGTAGAGATAATAGTAGCTATATAGAGATTATATAGAGTTATTACTTTAGCCTTTAAGATATTTAAATTACTAAGCTAGAGCCTCTTTAGTAATAAAGGGGTTAATATATATACTAATAATAGAGGAGTAGTACTATTAGAGTCTTTATCTAAATAGAGAGAGATCCTATATATATTATAAGCACTTTAATATTATTAGAGTATAATTAGTATAGAGAGAAAGCTAAGATAACTATACTAAAGTAAGTACTCTATAGGGGTAGATATAGCAGTAGCACTAAAGACTTTTAGGCTACCTTTTAAGTTATATTAATTATAACTCCAGAAAAACCCCCTAGTATAGCCCTAAATAACCTTAATAAGGAAGGCGCTATAATCTTAAATCTAACTAAATTAACCCTACTTTTACTTTCATAATAGCTATACTTTAAGTATATACCTCTTATTACCTATAATAATCTATATAAGGTTATTAATTATAAGATTTAGAGGGATAATAATAGCAAAAATATTTATAATCTATAAAGAGATTCAGAAGTATAAGGCGCCTAAGATAGTATATATATTAGTAGTTAATAATAAAGCAGTAGTAGCAGCAGATATCTTTAGTTTAAAAATAATAAAAGTAATAATATATATAAATAATAAAAATAAGATAAGATATTAAATATCTTTTGTAAATAGTATTTAATCCTAATAATACTTATACTATTCGATTTACTACAATCACTTCTATCCCTCTAGAGATTTTAAGAAAGATTAGCTGCTAACTAGTATTATAAGGGTATTCTGAAAAGCCTTATTAGAATATATAGTAATTAAGGGGTTAGTAATAGTAGCATATTTTAGTAGCTAAGTATACCTAAATAAATAAGGCCCTAATTAATCTATAGCCTCCTATTAGCTAGATTATAAGATATTAAGTTAGTTAATTTAATTAGAGGGGGTTAAATTAATTACTTAAAGGATAGAGATAGCCTCACTTTAACTAATTAACTTAAATAGTTTGCTAATTTGATTATACTTATAGAGATACTACTCTCCTTATTATACCTCTCTATAAAAACTCCTTCTTCCTAATATATCTAGGCTAATAGATTATCTAGGGAAGTAAAATAAATATACTTATAGTTAACAGCAGTCTACGTTAATTAATAACATAATTAGTATATAAGGGAAGATAGAAACAAATAGTAGCGTCTATACAGAGACATTAATATTGACGCACTATTCTAAAGCTCCTAAACTTATCCTTAGCCATAACGAAGAACTCTTAGAACGTATATATAGCAAACCTTCACCACTCTTCTTTATCTAATGCAAACTAAGCTAAAATGAAATCAGCTACATATTTAACAGACAAACAACTAAGTTAAGGAATTAAGCCTCACTAGATCTAATAGTTAGGTAGGTTTCATAACAGTCTAGAGGTCCATAAGGATAATAGTGCTGCGTTTAGTATCAACAAGAATAAAGTAGCTATCTTATCCTTTAGGAATAATAGCGAAGATGAAGACGTAAGAAGGAAGCTTATGTAGGTAGGCTTCCTCTAGTATCTTAAAAAGTTCCTCATAAGCATACTTATTAGGTAAGCTTAGGATAACCTCCCTAGCAAAGTCAACCTAAGAGGACTTTTTATAGATATTAAATAGCTCCTAATTATCCTCCTTATCTTAATAGACGTAGAGGATATATCTTATTAGGTCTGCTACTATGTTATTCTTACTGAGGAAGAATAAATTAATAAAGTTAGGCATGATATGCTCCTACTTGCCTAGGGGAGGGTATCTAACTACCTCAAGGGGGAGGTATAGATAGGTCAGGAACTTATAGTAAGATTTCAGCTTAGAAATAAACTCATCCTTAGAGTAGGTTAGTTTCTATAGCTCACCTTCAGCTATATTAATAGATACGCGCGTAATAGATGTTATGCAGATGAAGGAAGGGACTAGCACGTCTTGTGAATATAGGAAGTTCGATTTATACCTTATTATTTATATAGGTAGATTCTTCTTCCCTTTTAACCTTTCCTTTGCAGTTTACCGCCTAGAGGCGTACCTTATTAACTGCTATATAACTCTAATAGGGAAATATATAGAAGGTTATAATAGATTAAACCTACTTAAGCTTACTTCTAGATACCTAAGCGAGAAGAGCTATAGGTGAGGGGCTGTTATTAAGCTGAGGGAGCTTTCATCTTAGTCTATAATAGTGCACAGCTGCTGATTCCCTCACCGATCCGAGCAACATTTGCCAGTCCGCTATCAATAAGATTAATCAGACTTCAGCGCTATCCTCTCCCTGCTGAAGTGTTAATTACGCTAGACTGTTAGTTAAGGGCTTTAAGGCTAATATCTCCACCTAATCTCAGTTAAAACTTAAAGAGTTCCCTATTAGCTTTAGAGTATTTAATATATCTAAGGAATAGTATATATCTAAGTTTTATGTGAGAGCTTGAAATTATAATTAGGTAACAGCTTAATTTAACCTACACTATATATCTCTAGCGCTAACACTATATATCTTTAGCGTAAACACTACGTATATCTAGCGCTAACACAGCTTAGCATTAAGTTCCACTTTATAGGTTGCGTTCTATACTAAAGAATCTATGCTAAAAGAGCTACAGTTTATAACTTATAGGTAAATTATAGGTAAGATATAGTTATTCTATTAATTATCTATCTCAGAAGTTGTGTGGAAAGTTAGAACTCTATTAATAGACCTATTAGTCCTAAAAGTTGAACTGCTCTGCCTAACTAACACTATATTATCCTAATTTTTACCCCTATTAGTATCCTTAGATAATATTCAGCTTGCTAAATTTAGCTTTAGCTCTAACATCTTAACCTCTTAGTATAATCCTCTAGTATTAGTTTTATTTAGTTCTATTAAAGTAACAGCTCATATTAGCTTCAACCTTTCAGTTAGTGCAGATTATAATAAATAGTATATAACCTTTTAAACGTCTAGCTGCAAATCCCACTTCAACTGCTGCGCTGCTAATAAACTTACGCCCCTAATACTAACTATGTGAAGCTTCTGTTTTAAGTAACTAGCAAACTAAGCTGCTAAGCGAGCAATTAGGAGCATGAGAAGATTAGTCTACAGATAAGCAAAAACTACTAATAACTAGAGAAAGCAGCATAATAGAACTAATAAGCTTTAAGTTAACCTTATTGCTAAGGACCTAGCTCTTAACTTCACAGTTATTACTTATAATAGATAAGGTATATTCATATCGCCTCATAAGACATACTCCTAAAGTCTTTTAAAATTTTACTAAGCCTAGGAATATTTAACTTAAAACCCCTAAGCAATATAAGTGTGATAAGTTTCAAGTAGAACGTTAAAATAAAATTTAGCTAGACGTCAGTTAAAACCTAAGCTGCGAATTGCAATATATTAATACGTTCTAATAGTCTAATAGAGGTGAGGTGTAGTCTAGTGAAAAATTATAATAGTAATTTATCTCTATCTCTAAGATTTAGAAACTACTAAGGCTTCTATACGAAGTTATTATTCTTTTATCAGCGCTCTAGTTATTATATTAAATATCCACTATGTATTCTTTTTAGTCTATAGCTCTCTTATAAGCTGACATCTTAATATATTAGTAATAACAGCTTTAAGTAGAAGCTGTTAAAATCCTTACTAAAAATTAAGTAGGTCTGTGTAAATAGGAGGTAGAAGCTGTTATTTTCTAGTAATAAAGAAGCTATTAAGATTTCCTATAGTAAAATATATAAAAGTAGGATATAATTAAAGCTTAAATAAAAGTAATTATAATAATCTAGTTTTTAGTTTAATACTTAGTAAAGTGAGTTTAGAAATTAATAAATAGTATAGTTAATATTTTTATTTTATAGTCCTAAACCTAACATCACGTCCACGATGGCTGACGTCGGAAGCCATTGAACGCCCCACCATGGAATTAGGTGGGTCCGTTGAGACAAGGGCGGAAACCGTTGTTCACAGCAAGGTGGAAGCCGTTGAGATTTTCCGTAGTAAAATAGGTAAAAGTAGCATGCAATTAAAGCCACAATCGGTATAATTATAGGAACCCAGTTCTCAGTGTTTTATTCCGTGATATGAGTCCAGAAATAGGTGAATAGGGTAGTAGATGTTTTTGTGATGTCGTCCGAATCCCCGCATTAACCAGCCAATTATATAACAGGACCATCAGCCAGGCCAGAAAGCCCGACCGAGCGATGGAACGTAGGCAGGGAGGAAAGTAGATCAAGGAGAAAGTATATGGAATTAAGGGGCAGGAAGGTGAGTTTATAAAGAGAGGACAGGAGGAACCAGTCATAAACAGTAGATAGAAGAAAGTAACCAATACATGCCAAAGATGGAGCCATTCGTCCACAACACGCAGTATTCCATTTTGATATGCACATTATGTCAGTACGCCGTATTAGCCAACGAAGCCACGGCGCATTTGCGGAATAACCATCGGTCAATCCCCACCGAGGCCAGGAGCAAGGTCGCCGGATTAGTCGGCGATATTCCCGGCATCATCCGCAGCCAGGCCGATTTGCAGTCGTTTCAATACCCAGACCCCACGGTCGAGCCAGTTGCCCATATCGCACCGCCCCGGGCGGACGGTTTGCGTTGCCACGCATGCCGTTATGTGTGCCGCCGCGTGCGAAACATGCAGGAGCATTGCCGGGCAGAACACCGGTGGGCGAATGATTGGCAGAAGGGGGGCAATGTGCGCAAGAAAGCCACGGCAGTCAGAGATTTGCCGTGGACAACAGGCGTGCCATGCCAGCGTTTTTTTTTAACACGGGCCGCAAGCGGATGGTTCGAGGTCGGGCGGGGGTTAGGGGTGGCCGTTCAAAGCGAGCCATCGGGGCCGGGGACGGACGACACGGCGTGGTTCGTCACGTTGCACGAGAACCAAGAGAAGCGGTTCGAGGCCGACGCGCGCGAGGAGGTCAGTACAGTGGACGAAAAGTTGGAGCCGAACGGGTGGTTGTACCGCGTCGGGTGGACGAGGGATTTGGAAGGGTTGAACAAGACGCAGTTACAGGAGGCCACGCGACCAATTGAGGATGGCGAGGAGACGTTAGAGGCCATATGGGCCGTGTTCAACAGCGTCGCCGACAAGGCATGCGCAACAGCAGCACCGCACAAGGTCGGGCACGACGTGTTGTTCGAGGCGGAGCGGAAGGAGATCGGCCAGAAGCCGGTGCGGCCATTCGACAACCGCATGGAGGACGACACGTGGCAGCGGTACAAGGAGGTTTGGCGTAAGATGGTGAGCATATGGTTCCGCATGGACGAGTGGCCGGAGCGCGAGCGGCCGCCGTATCGGTTCACCATGCGTCAGGGGTCGTTGTGGGATGCGTTCACCAGCCGTGTCGAGGCGGATGTCGGCAGCAGGCAGGCCGCGCAGGCGGAGGAGGTCGAGAGGATGTGTTTGGACGCCATCATCGCCATCATCGAGGACCCGTACAAGCAGAGCCAAAAGGAGAGCGCGATGATCGGCGCGTTGGCGGTGTTGGGCATCCGCGAGGACGGCGGGTGGCACCAGGCGACGGAGTACACGACGAATTATTCAGCCGTGATCAAGGTGGCCAAGATGTTCGTCGTGTACCAGGCGTGGTTGGAGCGGAAGGACGAGGTGGTGGCGTTGACGGCGACCAAAGGGGCCGAGGCGGCGTACGAAGAGGCCAGCAGCGTGTTCCATTTGGTGCGCGACAAGGTGCGGCGGTTCATGACGCGGATGCCCGGGCGGCCGGACGACGAGCCCAGGGCGATGAATTGGATTTACGACGCGCGCACGTACGGGATGCATATCCGGTTTAACACGGTGGCGCCGGGGATGGTGGATTGGAGCGGCGACCGGATATCGTTCCGGCGGGTGCGGGTGCGGGTGTGCGAGTTGGCCGAGATGTTCCACGGGGTAGCGCAGGAGGCGCGGACGTTGTTGGCGCAGTTGGCGGTGGTGGACGGGGATGGGGATAGGGATAATGATCCCGACAGGGACGGGCACGGCGATGGGTACGGAGGCCGATCAGCGTTAGCAGCAGCGTTGCCCGCCATCAGGTGGGACAGCATGCACGACGACCACAGCCAGGACCGGCCGGGGTATTCGTTTTTACACGACGACCGCAACGAGGCGTGGGTGGGCAAGGGGAAGGGGTGGATCGCACGGCGCATCGCAGAGTCGGAGGCACGGCGGCGGGCGTGGTTAGACCCAACGCGAGGGGCGGCGGCGGCGGCAGTGGCAGCAGCAGCAGCAGCAGCAGCAGGACAGGCGGAGGAGGTCACGTCCAACCGCAGCGATAGCCACCACCCATACCGCGAGAGGACGGTGCAGGCATACAGACAGGCGTTGGAATCGTTCCGGGAGCGGTTGTGGATGTTGATGCACATGGTGGCAGGGCAGCCGGCGCGGGCGCCCGAGTTAGCAGGCATCAGACACAGCAACACGGCCAACGGCGGGGTCAGGAACGTGTTCGCACACGACGGCATGATATGTTTCGTCACGTCGTACCACAAGAATTACCGCCAGACGGGGACGGCCAAGGTGATACACCGGTATTTGCCGCGCGAGGTCGGCGAGTTGTTGGTGTGGTATTTATGGTTAGTGTTGCCGTTTTGGCAGCAGGTAGGAGGCATCATCCATCAGACGGACCGGAAGAGCGCATTTTTATGGGCGGACGACGTGGTTGTAAGGGGCAGGGCGGCGGGCGAGGCGAGCCGTGATAACACCAGGGGCGACGAGCGCCGCAATAACACCAAGGACAACGACGCCCGTGACAACACCGAGGACGACGACGCCCGTGACAACACCATCACAGACGAGAGCGCCAACGCCACCCCCGGCCGGGCGCCGTGGACGGACGAACGGTTGTGGACGTCAGACAAGGCAAGGCGGATCATGCAGCAGCACAGCGAGCGGTTGGTCGGCAGCAAGATCAACATCAGCGGGTGGCGGCACATGGCCGTCGCCATCGCCAACCGGTATTTGAACGAGGCGTTCGGACGGGCAGACGACAAAAACAACGACAACGACGACAACGACGACGACATAGGCGTCGAGGACAGCGCATTGGATTTGCAGGCCGGGCACGGCACGCACGTGGCGGGGATGATATACGGGCGGTTGTACCAGGAGGCACCGTTCGGCACGGCGGCGTTGCGGGACAGGTTCCGGGCCGTCAGCCGGCAGTGGCACCGGTTGTTGGGGTTCGGGGCGGAGGACCGGGGCGGCGGGGCACCCACCAAGCGGCGGCGGACGGCGACGACGGCGGCGGACGAGGAGTTCGAAGGGCAGCGGCGGCGGCGGTTCACGCGGTTGCAGTTAGCCAACGCCGGCGGGCAGTTGCGGCAGATGATGGGGGACCCGCGGGCGGCGTTCCGCGGCCAGCAGGAGCGGGTCATCCGGTCGATCATGCGCGGGGACGACCCGATCGTGCAGGTGACGGGCACGGGCGGCGGCAAGAGTTTGTCGTTCATGTTGCCGGCGTATTGCGCACCGGACGGGGTGACGATCGTCGTGACGCCGTTGGTGGCGTTGCGCACCGACATGGACGCGCGGTGTTCGAGGTCGGGGTTGGCGTCGACAACGTGGCGCGGCGGCGGGCGGGCCAACACGGCCGCAGCAACGGTGGTGTTCGTGACGCCCGAGTCGGCCGTCACGCAGGGATTCCGGGATTTCGTCGGGCGGTTGCAGCGGCGGCAGCAGTTGGACCGGGTGGTGTTGGACGAGTGCCACGTCGTGTTGGATGGGTCGAGGGGGTTCCGGCCGGCGTTGCGGGCGTTGGGGCGGACGGTGCAGGAGTTCGGGGCGCAGTTGGTGTGTTTGACGGCGACGTTGCCGCCGGCGGAGGAGCGGGAGTTTTTCGCCGTGACGGGGATCCGGCAGGAGCGGGTGCGGGTGTTCCGCGAGGCGACGACGCGGAGGAATATCGAGTATGGGGTTGTTGTCGTTGCGTTAGGGTCAGGGGGTGGGGGTCGTGGTCGTGGTCGTGGTGCGGCAAGCCACAGGCGCCGGGCAGAGTCAGGGTTAGGGTTAGGGTCAGGTCGGGAGGGTGAGGACGGCGAGTTGAGCGCCGTCGAGGAGCGCGGTTGCCAGGAGGTCAGGGATTGGTTGCGGCAGCAGCCACGCGGCAAGGCGGTGGTGTACAGCAGCACGATCGAGGGCGTCGAGCGGATGGCCGAGGCGTTGGGGTGCGCAGCGTTCCACAGCAGCATCGGCAGCACGGAGGACAAGGCGTCGAGGTTGGAGGCGTGGAGGATGGGCGACGGCGCCGATGGGGGCGTCATCGTGGCGACGAACGCGTTGGGGTTAGGCATCGACGTGCCGGACGTGCGGTTGGTGGTCCACGCGGGCATGCCGCGGCGGTTGCGGGATTTCGTCCAGGAGAGCGGGCGTGCCGGGCGAGACGGCCAGCCAAGCCGGTCGGTTGTTATATGCAGTAGGGCAGCCGTGGAGGAGAAGGAGAAGGAGAAGCAGAAGGAGAAGGAGGCAGGGGAGGCAGAGAAAGATGGGAGGGCAGCCGGAGGGGGATGGGAGGTGTCAACAAGGACATACATCAGGGGAGAGGTATGCCGGCGGATTGTGTTAGACGAGGTCATGGACGGGCGGGTGGACCGTCCAGGGTGCGAGGAGGGCGAAGAGGCATGCGACATATGCCGGCAGAGGGCGTCGGAGGTGATGTGGGTAGACGACGGGGATGGAGATATGGATAGGGACAAGGACGGGGATAGAGAGGGACATGGAGCCAGAGAAGACGAAGAGATCAGGGCCGCGTTCGAGACCAGTCAGCAAGCCAGGCAGTTCCGCCAGTGGCAGGCCAGGGCAGAGCGTTCAGGGTTAGGGGAGGAGGGGGAGACGTTCAAGCAGCAGTTGGCGCGGTGGGCGGGACGGTGCACGTATTGCGGGATACGCCGGAGAGAGAGCGACGGGCACACGTTAGACGATTGCCCAGGCCGCGGGGAGCAGGCGTGGGGGTGGACGGCGCAGTACAGGAGGCAGATGGAAGAGGCCATGTTCGACGGACGGATGATGGAGAATTTCAGCAGTTGTTTCCATTGCGGATTGCCGCAGGGTTGGTGTCGGCGATGGGAGCCGTTGGGCGAGGACGGCGGGCGGTTCACGGAGGTCGAGGGCGGTTCATGCCAGTACCAAGGGTTGATGGTTACGATGTTCGCCGTCGCAACGATCGGTGTGGGGTCGAGGGTGTACGAGGAGACGGTGAGGGCGATGCGCAGAGCGGACGGGTTAGAGGAGTGGGCATCGAGCGAGAAGGAGGTATATAAGTGGTTAGGGCAGATGATCCAATGGGGAGGGGTGCAGTCAAGCAAGTTGTGCCGGTTGACAAGCCAGTTGTGGCAGAAGGCAGTAGAGGGCGTAGCAGAGGGGTGATCAGGCAGGGCAAGGCGGGGCGAGTAGGGGCCGTACATAGGAGTACGACAGTTTAGGGTAGGGAGTAGGGAAGTATAGTAGTAAAGGATAATAGAAAACAGAGCATCAGATGTTTTTTCACACAGAAAGATTTAATAGCACAAGAGAGCAGGAGGTGGAAGATGACAAAGAGTAACAGAGGGGATGAATCATGAGCAAGGAGCAAGAAGGGGGGAATACAAGGAGCAGCAAAAGGTATAGGCAACAGTGGAAGGATGGAAAGAGCAGAGAAAGGGGCCGGAGAGAAGGGAAAAAAAAGAAGTAAAAAGGGGATGTAAGAGCGTGAATATAATACAGATGTAGTGTTAAAGATTTCAGGGCCAGTTTTAGGGTTAGATAGCATAGCAGAACAAAAGGGCAGAACAGTAAGAGGTTCGTTAACAAAGGCGAATTAGTAAGAGTATAGGAGTTATAATAAAGCAGATTCGGGGGCAAGCAGAGGGAAAGAGAATAGTATTAAGATAATAGGAAAGAGTAAAAGATTTGTTATAGAAAGAGAGCAGAGTACACCGAGAAAAATTACAGCCAAAAAGGGGTAGCAAGGTCAGCAAGAGAGGGGGAATTAAAGAATCACATACCAAAGATAGCAGATTTATACAGTAGACAGTAGTTAAAGATAAAGGGAGGTAGAAAGAAAGTAGACAGAGAGAAATAGAAATACAAACAGATAGAAGACCAAGGGGGGAAAAGTAAAAAAACGGATTTCAGTAAAAGAGAGGGAGGGAGATTCATTTAGCAGCCCATAGAGGTAGAGTATAGGGGAGCCAGGGTTAGTACACAGTAAAGGTCAGAGATAGGTTAAAGAGAAGGATTAAGGTCAGAGTAGGAATCAAAGTCAGGAATACAGCAAACAGAAGGGTCAAGAATAGGGCAGAAATAGAAGTCAGCAATAAAGCAAAGTTCAGGAGGGATAGAGTTAAGAAACAGATAATAGAGGGGACATACAATTAGCAAGCAACAAGAAAGGGGGGATCCAAGGAGCAGAGGAAAGTAGAGGCAAGAAGGGTAAAGTATAGAGAGGAGAGAAGGGATAGGGAAGACGGGAGGAATATAAAGAGCAGAGAAAGAGACAAAAGTAAAGAGGGCAAGGAGAGGAGCGAAAAGGGAACATAGGAATATAAGCATAATATAGACAGATACAGAGTTGAAGATAACAGGACCAGTTTTAGATTAGATAGCATAGTAGCATAGTATAACAAAAGGGCCGAGTAGTAAGGTGTTCGTCCGTAGAGGCGAGTTCGTAAGAGTATAGGAGTCGTTATAAAGAAGATTAGAGAGTAAATAGAGAGAGAGAGATAAGGGAGTAAGATAGTAAAAAAAGAGTTATAAGTTATTCACAAAACAAGGGTTATGTACCACGAGAAAGGTTATAAACCAAAAGGTTAGAAGAGTAAGTAAGAGAGGAGAAGTTAATAAGTAACAAACGAAAGATAGCAGATTCATAAGGTAGATAGTTAATATATATAATAGAGTAGGAAAGGGAAGAAAGGAGTTAGAGGGAGAAAGGAAACATACACAGACAGGATAACAAGGAGGAATAATAAGTAAACAGAGTTAGGTAAGAAAGAAGGAGGAAGGTTCATATAGCAACCCACAGATGGAGAGCATAAGCAAGTCAGAGATCGTACAAAGTTAAGGTTAGGGATATGTCAACAGGAAAGGGTTCGAGATAGAGCAGGATTAGAAGTTAGGATAGAGTAAAAGAAAAAGGGGGTGAGGGATAGAGCAGGAATAAGAGTTAGGGATAGAGCAGAAATAAAGGGCAGAATTAGAGCAGAGAAAAGGATAAAGGATAGGTTAAAGGAAAGGGGTTAGAAGTAAAGCAGAAATAAAAGTGAGGGTTAGAATGAAGGAAAAGGTAAGGGACAAGGCGAAAATAGAAAGTTAGAAATAGAGTAAAAATAAAAGTCAAGGATAGGGTAGAGAAAAAGGTAGGGGATAAGTTAAAAGAGTAAGGTTAGGGTTAGAGCAGAAGTAAAGGTAAAGGTTAGAATAAGGAAGAGGGTTAGAGATAGGTTAAAAGAAAAGGGTTAAGGATAGGGTAGAAATAGAAAGTTAGAAACAGAGCAGAAATAAAAGTAAGAGTTAGAGTAGAGAAAAAGTTCAAAATAGAGTAGGGATAAAAGTTAAGGATAAAGTAAAGGAAAAACAAGAGGGGTGTTTATATTAATAAAGTAAGGTAGTTAGTATAAGCAGGCATAAATAAGAGAGAGAGAGAGATTCCAGTCCAAAGCCAGAGTCAAAAGTTCCCATTCAGATACAAGTGGATGGGCAGCATTATAGAGAATTCCAAGTTCATAATATATACAGATTATATAACACCAAGATATAGAGGAATAGTAAGCACCAGATAAATTAACACAGAACAAGCCGAATAAGGTTCCAAAGACAACCATTTTATCATAAGGTCAGGGGCATGGTAAGAAGGGGAAGCAGGACACATTTTACCAGTAGGCAGGAGTACAGGGGAATCAGTTTAGGATAGGGGAGGGGTTGATAATAAGTAGATAGAGGAGATATCAAAGTAAGGAGTTCATCGCAAGGAGAATATTTCAGTACATAAGGACAGAAGGGTTAGGGAAGAAAGGGAGTAAAAATAATCAACAAGTTCAAGTTTAAAAGAGGTAGATAAAAATATAGTAAGGTAAACCGTAAGTATAAGTTCAGGATAAGAGAAGGCGTGAAGATATAAAAGGGAAGAGATAGTAGAAAGGAAGAGGTAAGGTTTAGAAGGGGGTAGTTTACAATATAAAGGACGAACGAGAATTAAAGCAGAGGTCCAAGGGAAAGAATTAGGAGGAGAAAGATACAGATGGAAGGAATAAAGGATGAGCAAGAGAGAGAAAGAAGAAGGAAGAGAAAAAAAAAAAGGTAGGGTTAGTATATAGCAAAGAGGTTAGTGACAAAGCAAGAGTTAGAGGGATAGAGACAAAGCAGGAGCGAAGCAGAGACAAGGGAAAATACAAAAACAGGAATTTAGATAGTAAAGGCGTTTTAAGAGGGTTTAGGGTTAGGAGTAAGAGAGGATAGAGAGAGAGCAACAGGAAAGGGTTAGGGACAGGGGAATTAGAAAAGGTTAGGGATAGAGAAAGGAAGAAGGTTAGGGATAGATAAAGAACAAGGTA